>NC_090444.1:1780762278-1783262278 GCF_031143425.1 Pleurodeles waltl
AAGATTTTCACCCCCCTCAGTTTCCTGCCCCCCCCAACCATGGCTAGACTAAGGAGCAGAGTCTACGTCCCTGTTGGGGCTTCCTCGCCACAGTGGGGCAAGCCCACTCAGGTACTCCTTGGCCTGTTTCTCAGAGGTGAAGGTTCTAATCCTGCCCTTAGCAATAGTTTTGAAGTAGGCAGGCACAAATAAAAAAGCTTCCGCTCCAACCTCTTGGAATGGCTTGATCAATTGTCTTAAGTGCTACCTGCGCTCCACAGTAACGTGTCAACAATTGAAGTGCACAGAAAATGACATATCATTATAGCACCTCTGGGACTCTGGATGAGTCTTCTCAAAGATAGCCTGCCTGAGTAAAAAATTCCCAAAATAAACCAGGACTCCCCTAGGTCGAGAGTCCATTACACCCTCCGAGCGCCCCTGTTTTCTGAGCAATAATAAGAATCTATGGACTCTCTGTACATCAGACTCCCAGTTCCTGAATGAAAGCTCAGGGAAGGCACTTTTGAAAAGATCCACCATAAATGCTTAATGTCATTGCCTTCAGCACCCTCTTTTATGCCTAAAAATTGTAAGTTATTCCGTCTTTGGCGATTTTCAAAATCCTCGATTTTCCACATGATGTCTGTTAACTGTTCCTCCTGAGATTCTGCCTGCCCCTTCAGGATACTTACATCAGCTTCAACTGACATAATTCACTCATCAATGGCCTTAAGCGTTTCCCCAATCTCAGTGCAAGATTTTGTTACCTTCCTTAAGGCGCATTGTAGTTGTTTATTTGCCATCAAGGCCCTTCTTCTCTTGGCCCTGGTCTCTGATCGATGTTCCTTTATCAACCATAGACAAGCCTCAACAAGGGCTCCCCTGCTACATCGGCGATGTTTACATGGATGTCATCCTTAGGTGTGGAAAGACTCACTTTCCCCCTTTCTTGGTGTATCAATCAGATTAGTTCCATTTTAGTGGCACTATTGCCTATGATTCTATACCTCTCTTTGTTGCAGAGACAACAGTTCTTCCCTTTGAGGTCCTCCAACGTTTCTGGCACTTAACCGTAGCCCCCGGTGCCATAGAAGAACTATTCTCACTAGCCTCAGAGAGAGAGGTGCTGGAATCAGCCTTACAGGGCCTGGGGCTGAAGCAAGTGGACTCTGATTCCTCTATGATGGAGAAAAACATAACCCCCCTCACAAGAGATGTCCAAAGTTTTACTTGTGCTAGAGCTGTCAGTTCTAGTATTATTATCTTCCAAACCTTTTGTTTCCGGAATGGACCATCTGCCCTCTAGGTTTAGAGCTCCACCTACCCTGGCATTGGTATCCTCACCATTGAGACTAGGCCAAATACCCCCTTCTGACAGCTGGGTCTGGCAGTTTTCAGTCTGCTGGTTAGAAAAATCTGCATTCCGTCCATATTCTGTTGTTTTTGCAATTGTTGCCCCAAATGGGAAGGGCATTCCCAGACGTGAGTCCAGTGCTTGCTATGCCACCAGATTCAAGCTAGCCTGGCTGATGAGGAGTGATACCCTGAAACCGGTCGCAGGATGCTTTTTTCTGGTTCAGGGAGTACCTGGCCTGGCAGTTCAGGCTGGACTGTTCCCATGGGGAACAGGTCAAGACTGATTTGCATATGGCTGGGTCCAAATTGGAATGGCATGTCAAGAAAAATAAATGATGGATTAAACCCAGATCAGTGACTGGGGGTGAATGTTTGATATGTTCTGCATTTCGTCCATCATCTGTTTTTTTTTGCATTGGCTGTGTACACAGCCAGGCTGGAGAAACCTAAGTGTGCATGTGTGTTTGGCCGGCCTCAGACAGCCGGCCAAACACACATGCACACGTAGGCGCACTCTCCCCTCATCCCCACCTCCCGTCTCCCGTGACCCAGTCCTGCCTCTCCCTGCACTGATCTATCATTTTATTTGAATGCTTCTGGCACAGTCAGTGGGGTGACGCTCCTTCATCATAGCGAAGGAGCTGCCCCTGGGCTATAGTTTATTGAGTGCTTGTTACTTGCTGTGTACTAGACTAAGGACAAAGAAATAAAAGTACCAAATGTAAACATAATTTTTGGTGCCCTGTTTCCGTTCCCTTTACATCTTCATCACACATAGCTTTTGGGATAGTAAAGTCAGTGCTGGGTTATGAAGGTGGGCCCTGAGCAGAGAAGGGTGGGAACAGCCTCCTCACTGTGCATGGCAGGGGTGAGGGGCTGTAGGGTACATGACATCAGCGGCCATTGGGCTACCATATCACCACTTTAAATACACACATGCAAAGGGCCATCAAATAACTGCTCAAATCATCTGATGGTGTCCAAGAGTGAGGCTTCTGCTCTGCCAGGTCAGAGAAACAAGCCAAATGGAGCAGCATCCACAGGGATGCCCATAGAAGTTTTGAATGACCACAACTCCCAGGATGGGGAGCAGTTAGGGACCTACAGAGTACACCAAGGGGCCCCAACGGGCGACAAGAGTGGGAGAAAGAGCAGGTCGTGCATGAGCTGTGGAGGCCATGACCTTCTTAGCCACTGGGTAAGTTACAGAGTGTGAGAGGAGGGATACTAAAGAACAAGACCAAAGTTCTGAAATGTAGTTGAAGAGTTGGCAGCCACCACCATCAGGTGACAGTAGAAGGGCTACTCGCATGGGCCCCTCACCAAGGGGGCAAAGATTAGTGGGGCACAGCAACCATGAGACAATGTTGAGACTGAAAAGTGGCAGAGAGGTCAGCAGTCAATGAAAGTACAAGTGCAGCCAGTAGTAGTAGTAAAGTTGTATTGTTTATATGTATTTTAATGCATAACAATTTAAAATTAGATCAACAGAATAAAGTCAGTGATATCACAGTTGGTGATGAACAAGATAATATCAGTAATATCACAATCAACCAATACATAATTCTTTCAATTCAATGTAACAACTAGGCTGCAAGACAAGGGGCAACTCTGGTAGATGACAGAATCATTAGCAGAACCCACACTTCATATGGAGAGAACATCAGAGGGCCATCAATGATTCCAATCTGGAAAGGCAGGGGTGCTGGGGAAAATGTTTCAAAGAAGAAGCAAGAAAGAAAATTGAAGAGGAGCAGCATAGCACGAGGGTCTTTGCAGAGAGAGTGAGGGCAAGTAAGGAAAGCCAAGAAGGGTTGTCAAGTGGTGACATTGAAAACAGGATGGGGTGCAGGAAAGAAGGCTCCTCAGTGAGGGAATGGTCTTGAACATCTGAAGGGCTGTGTGACAAAGAGGATAAGGACAGAAATGCTGCGAGCCTCATCATCAGATGAAGAGAGCACATCGGAAGTGGATGGAGAACAACCAGCTTCAGGGAGCCAGGCGGGGTGAAAGTAGGCAGGGATGGGGTGAACAGTGAGAAACTGCAGTGTTCAAATGCCTGAGAGAATAGAATCCAGAAATGCAAGGCCGGGGGTGGGCATAGTGTCTACGTTCCTAAGTTATGGCCTATGACTGCCAGTATGCATGGGACTAGCAGCCACTTGTGGAGCATGAGGGAGGTGGAAGAAAGAAGCTGGGACTGGGAAAGATGCATTGGGAAGATAGTGCAGGGAGAGATAGCAATGCTGTCCAATGTGAAATGTTTCAGGTGAAGTGATGGAAGCCATGGAATAAACTCTTGGAAAAAGAGCAGAATTGGTGGAAGACAAAGCATTTAAGCAAGACAAAGAAACACCGATGAGGAAACATACATTTTAAGAATGGACAGTGCTGACTGGTAAAATGGGAAGCAAGGGGGTGATACATACATGAAGGCAAGCAGCAAAACAGGTGATCTGAGTAACAAAGTGACATAAACAATTTAAATGGTGCACCTGAGAGGTAAATTGGATAAGGCAAAACAAGGGTTTGAGGCAGAAGGATGAGTTTGGCTGTCCTACATTGGCACTGCTGCCCTGTTAGGGAGAGAATTATTAATGAACACTAAGGAGAATATATGTGCTATGGAAAATGTTGATATCTTTACATTTCATTTTTATATAGAGAACCAAAGCAAAGAAAGCAAATGATGGAAGGTTCAAGGCAAAGGAAAGGGAGCTGGCTTACTAAATAATCTACTGTCATCCCTAATTTAGACATATAGACAGCAGCCTTTGTGATCTATCCTAGCAAATTCTGCAACAATTTGCAAAGAGCCTCATTGCAATATCTAAAAATCTTGATGGCATTTATGACTCTGACCAGGTCCTCATCAGCCACACATACTGCAAAACAGCTGTGTTTCAGACCCACACCGCCGTGTGGGAGGGTAGGTTGGGTTCCTAGAACAGGAAGAGTCCTGGCAGAGTGTGCTGGAATTTAAAAACAGGTCCTATTTCCCATCCTCATGCAAACTTAGACTTGAATGCTCCAAATGCAAAGGGAAGCACCCCATAGGACAGTACTTTGCAAGACACGACACACGAAACACCTTTAGAGGCAGGGGCAAGAGAAAGGCAAGCACAGGAAAAGGCCAGTGTTCCAGTTAGTTTGGAGGACCTAATATTGTGTTTGAGGCAATACCCAGACTAGGCAGCCACAGACAAGTTGAGAAGCGGGTTTTGAATTCCATACACCGGTAACGTCAATGGCACTGGCTGCTAACTTAGATATTGTTCACAACAAACTAATGGAAGAATTATGAGTGGGTAGGGTGGAATGCATTTGTGTGGAACTTCCAATTCTAACACTGATGGTATTCCTGTTGGGAATTGTGTCTAGGAAAAAAGCAGAAGGATACAGGCTTATTCACTACTAGTTTTGGCCATGGGTGAATCAGTCAACAATAGCAAATTTATTGCTGAAGAGGGATGTTTAGTATGACATAGAAGCATCTACGAGGCAGTTGGCCAAGTGAGGGGTTGTGGTGTAGGATCTGAGATAGGGAAACTGACATGCAGTCAGCATTCCACCTACAGCCAGAGCACCTGGACAATGTAACCATCAGAGATACAGTTCAAAGGAAACTATTGTGTTGATTTTCAGAGGCCTGTGTGGTGTTTGACACCTTCAGTGTCTTCCTGGAATGGGTGGTGGTGACAATAGCAGGGTCTCAGAAAGTAGTGCTATAACTTGATGACTTTCTTTTTATAAGCAGAGAACATGGACAGACTGAGGGGGTCATTCCCACCCCGGCGAGCGGCGGGCACTGCCCGCCGGGCGGAAACCGCCCAAACACCGCCCCGCGGTCAGATGACCGCGGGGGGCATTCCGACTTTCCCGCTGGGCCGGCAGGCGATCTGCAAAAGATCACCCGCCGGCCCAGCGGGAAAGCCCCAGCAAAGATGAAGCCGGCTCCGAATGGAGCCGGCTGATTTGCTGAGGTGCGACGGGTGCAGTGGCACCCGTCGCGATTTTCAGTGTCTGACAAGCAGACACTGAAAATCTTGCTGGGGCCCTGTTAGGGGGCCCCTGCACTGCCCATGCCAGTGGCATGGGCAGTGCAGAGGCCCCCAGGGGCCCCACGACACCCGTTCCCGCCATGCTCTTCCTGGCGGTGTAAACCACCAGGAACAGGCTGGCGGGAAGGGGGTCGGAATCCCCATGGCGGCGCTGCTTGCAGCGCCGCCATGGAGGATTCCTTTGGCCAGAGGAAAACCGGCGGGAAACCGCCGGTTTCCCTTTTCTGACCGCGGCTTTACCGCCGCGGTCAGAATTGGCCAGGAAGCACCGCCAGCCTGTTGGAGGTGCTTCCGTGGTCGTTGGCCCTGGCGGTCAATGACCGCCAGGGTCAGAATGACCCCCTGAGTGTCCTTGCCTAATGACAGTGATGGAATGAGTGGCCCATAATTTGGTAGTTCTGCTGGCACCAGAAATAACAGACGGGTCAGTGATAGTGATGGCCTTTATAGAAATAGAACATGATTAGGTATTGATGGTATAATTGCTGCCTGCAGACAAACATATGACATCGAGACCGCTTGTGCTGCAAAAGGTACTGTGACGATGAAATGTGAACTACAGAAGCTTCAGCAGGCTCTGTGGTACTTGAACCTGAAGATTGTGGTATAGAAGAGCAGTATGCAAGCACAAGGATTTCACCATGAGAGGGGTGATGTAGCCGCACCACTTGATCACAGAGGGCATAAGATAGGACATGACAACATGGCTAAGACTGCTTGAGGATTGCAATAAAATGATCATGGGGATGAGAGTGGGCCCATGTAGATGGTCCGTGGAAATGTGTTCTGATTAATTTAGGGTAGGAGATTTTGTCACAGCACTGATTGTGCCACCCACTTGAGTAGCCTGTCGGCATGTCTCAGGCCTGCCACTGCAGAATTCTGGATGTGCAGTCTCACTGCCACTGCAACTTGGCATATAAAACCTTTTAACAACCCTTAAACTCCCCTTTCTTGCATATGTCTCCCCTAAGGTAGGCCCTATGTAGCCCGTAGGGAAGGGTGCCACGTAAAGGGAAACAGCCTTTTTTACCCAGGTGTAGCCGCATGTGCCGTAAGTACACAAGCGTTACCACACTTGCCTGAACCATGCAATTGCCTTAACCACGCAAATGCGTGGTTAAGGCACCAGGCACATGTGTGGTTCAGGCACACATTGGGAACAGCTGGGGATGGACGGATGCTCCGGACGCGGCAGCCAGGTAAGTGGGGTGAGGCGGGTTGGGGTTTGGGGGGTATTTTTAAGGACAGGGTGGGGAAAGGGGCAGTTTTGGTGAGGTTGGGGTTGTTTGTTAGGGTTCAGGGTGGGTGAGGCTGGAGCAGTTTTCAGGGCAGGGTGGGGTTGGAGGGTGTGGGGGAAGGAGCAGTTCTAGGGGGTTGTTTCAGGGCTCAGGGCAGGAGGGGGGAGGGGTGAAGGGGCAGTTTTGCAGGGCAGTTTTAGTTCTCAGGGCAGGAAGGGGGTTGGGGTTGTTTTTTGACAGGGGGTCTGCTTTATGGCTCAGGGTGGTGGAAGGGTGAGGGTGAGGTAGTTTTAAGGGCAGGGTGGGATTTTTAGGGATGGGGAATGTTTTAGGGGTCGGGCTGCGGCTGCAGGGTGGTGGAATAATTTAGTTTTTAGTTTGGGAGAAGGTTTTAGGGCTCAGGGCAGGTGTGGGAGGTCGGGGTATTTCTTTTTTTTATAACAGCGGCCAGGGTTTGGGGGGGGTTGGGGTAGCTTTTTTAACAGGGGCAGGTTTTTAGGGCTTAGGGTGAGGAGGGGCTTTAGTCAGGTTTTGGGGGTAGAGGTTTTTAGGGGTGGAGGTAGTTTTAGGCCTCAGGGCGGGTGGGGCAGCGGGGTAGTTTTTAATGTTTTTAATGTTAAGAAGGGGGGATTGTATGACAGAACCACTGATGTGTTTATCACATATACCTTTACCAAGCATGCTTTTACAACAAAATTCATTGTAAAGGCATGTGTGGTAAAGACAGTTGTGGTTTAGACCGCGTTGTTAAGCCATGTGTGGTTCTGCCATGCGTGGTTCTGTCATACAACCCTATGTCAGTAAAAGGTAGGATATGTACTTTTCAGTCCTCATAATGAAAAACTCCCAAAGTCGCTTTTCATTACTCTGATGCCTGCCCCTCTCATAGGCATTGAAAATTCCTTAAAATATTTTCAAGCTGTTATTCCTGATCAGAGAGGAGCAGCTGAAGCATGTTTGGTATCATTGGAATGGTGATGATGAATCCTCTTTACTGGTAAAGTCAGATTTATTATTACTATTTTAGAAAGGCCACTTTTAGTGGGCATTTCTCTGCTCACATTGCCCTATTTGCCCACAGCCTGTCTCCAATAAATGTCTGTCCTAGGCTAAGTGTCAGCTACACTTGTGCATTCCCTTCAGACACCCACAACACTGAATACTCTATTGCATCTGCATTCATCTGCAAGCTGATGGGTCTTCCTCAGGAGGTGGTTGGGATGAGCTCACACTTACACTTCAAAGGATAGGGGCCTGACCACACACAAAGGGGCTTATTACTTCCCACTGATAGTCTGGAGCTGGGGCTGGACTGTAAGGGGGACCTGTGCACTTCAGAGAAACCTTCTAAAGTCATCCCCCACATCAAAGGCACTTTTTGGTATAAGTACTGGATCTTTGACCCCCCCAAAACAGGACACCACTGGATCTGAAGAGACCTTTACTGGAGTAAAGACTGCTGTGCTTTAAGGACTGTCACTCTGCCAGGATTGGCTGCTACCTGGAACTGCTCCCCTGCTTTGTTGTGTTGCCCTGCTGCCTGCTGATCTCTGCCCTGCTAAAGGTCTATGGGACTATCTCTCACCCCAGGGTGACTCCAAGGGCTTGCTGGCCTGCCCCCTGTTCTTTCCAAGGTCCCAGCGACATCAAAGACCTTGCCCGAGCACCTCTCACATCACCCCTGATGCATAGACTTAGCCGGAATGACAAGCGTCTCGATGCTGGAGTGCGCTGGACTGTCACACGCATTCCTGCAACTTACATGGTGTGTGGCCACCAGGCAGTGACCTGACCGGAGAGGACGAAAACATCCCACTCACCAGCTGATGAGTGCTACTTGGGTGCACCCGAAGAGCATCCGATTGAAATCTGCCTCAGGCCACTCACTTGCCAGGAGGATGAAGAACCACATAAGGGATCCCCCGGCTCTAGCAAACTACAAAGGGGGTGAACAACCAAGCTTATATAAATTGGAATTGTATTGTTCCCGGTCATATCTTTATCAAGATAAAACTACCTATTTTTCTAAATCAGTGTGGAGTATTTTTGGGATGAATTCCCTGTGTTGCTGTATTGAAGTGTTGCACAAATACTTTACACATTGCCTTCTAAGCTAAGCCGACCTACTCTGTGTCAAGCTACCAGAGGGTGACCACAGCTTTATTTAGATTGTGTATTTGACTTACCCTGCCTAGGATTGAGGTCGCTACTTGGCCAGGATGCGAACACTTGCCAACTAGAGACCACCCCTCTCATTAGCAGATGTGCTGCATGATAATGTAGCAATACATGTTATTTTATGTTTTGTTTTCTAAAATCAAAATATATATACAGATATTTTATTAAAAAACCTTTATAACAAAATAATTTGCATATATTTTTTCATTCTTTTCCTGTTTTTCCATACATTGTGTCAGTTATTTTTCACCTCAAATGATTTTCATGTAACACCCTTGCAGTAACTGTGATATGCCATGTATTTTAGGTAGAGTTGCCACCTTTCTTAGTAAATTACAAGTCATTTATTTACATTTTGCTGTTCTGGGACAGCCAAAATCTGGTAGACATCAAATACTTTGTGTGAAATTGTCAGGACTCTATTGTAGCATTGTAATTATCACTCTGTTTGCTTTAAATAACCATTCTTAAGTGATTTAGACAGCCTTCAAATACTTTTTAACTGATTTTTTTCATGTTTTTGCTGTTTGGGGTTTATGCTTCAGAAGGGAAAAAATCATTGCTTTTCCCAATATTTTTATTCACCTAGCGATACAAATATGGGCCAGCCTGGTAAAAAAATGGCCAGATGGCATCTGATATCAATTTAAACCTGTTTGTGCCCTAGTGCCACTAAGATAGTTGTGAGTGTAACTTTGGTGAATATCTACTGTTTTACACTTTTTATGTGTGTTTTTGTATTTGCATATATTTGTATATGCCCCTCTTTAATATTACCCAGCCATAGTCTGTTCACAGGGGGGGAGGGGCAATGTCCCCTCACGTTTTGGCAATCAAGAAGAGTGTCTGTCAGGCTGAATAAAAGTCAACCTGACAGACACCCTTCATTTTCAGGTCAGGCAGCCAGGAGGCTAATTTAAGAGACCCCTAGGGCCATCGGAGCATTACTTTTAGTGACGCTCTGGTGGTGCTATGCACTACACTGTATTTACAAGGTGGCGTCTATGGGACTCTCTCTCACCCCAGGGTGACTCCAAGGGCTTGCTGGCCTGCCCCCTGTTCTTTCCAAGGTCCCAGCGACATCAAAGACCTTGCCCGAGCACCTCTCACATCACCCCTGATGCATAGACTTAGCCGGAATGACAAGCGTCTCGATGCTGGAGTGCGCTGGACTGTCACACGCATTCCTGCAACTTACATGGTGTGTGGCCACCAGGCAGTGACCTGACCGGAGAGGACGAAAACATCCCACTCACCAGCTGATGAGTGCTACTTGGGTGCACCCGAAGAGCATCCGATTGAAATCTGCCTCAGGCCACTCACTTGCTAGGAGGATGAAGAACCACATAAGGGATCCCCCGGCTCTAGCAAACTACAAAGGGGGTGAACAACCAAGCTTATATAAATTGGAATTGTATTGTTCCCGGTCATATCTTTATCAAGATAAAACTACCTATTTTTCTAAATCAGTGTGGAGTATTTTTGGGATGAATTCCCTGTGTTGCTGTATTGAAGTGTTGCACAAATACTTTACACATTGCCTTCTAAGCTAAGCCGACCTACTCTGTGTCAAGCTACCAGAGGGTGACCACAGCTTTATTTAGATTGTGTATTTGACTTACCCTGCCTAGGATTGAGGTCGCTATTTGGCCAGGATGCGAACACTTGCCAACTAGAGACCACCCCTCTCATTAGCAGATGTGCTGCATGGTAATGTAGCAATACATGTTATTTTATGTTTTGTTTTCTAAAATCAAAATATATATACAGATATTTTATTAAAAAACCTTTATAACAAAATAATTTGCATATATTTTTTCATTCTTTTCCTGTTTTTCCATACATTGTGTCAGTTATTTTTCACCTCAAATGATTTTCATGTAACACCCTTGCAGTAACTGTGATATGCCATGTATTTTAGGTAGAGTTGCCACCTTTCTTAGTAAATTACAAGTCATTTATTTACATTTTGCTGTTCTGGGACAGCCAAAATCTGGTAGACATCAAATACTTTGTGTGAAATTGTCAGGACTCTATTGTAGCATTGTAATTATCACTCTGTTTGCTTTAAATAACCATTCTTAAGTGATTTAGACAGCCTTCAAATACTTTTTAACTGATTTTTTTCATGTTTTTGCTGTTTGGGGTTTATGCTTCAGAAGGGAAAAATCATTGCTTTTCCCAATATATTTATTCACCTAACGATAAAAATATGGGCCAGCCTGGTAAAAAAATGGCCAGATGGCATCTGATATCAATTTGAACCGTTTGTGCCCTAGTGCCACTAAGATAGTTGTGAGTGTAACTTTGGTGAATATCTACTGTTTTACACTTTTTATGTGTGTTTTTGTATTTGCATATATTTGTATATGCCCCTCTTTAATATTACCCAGCCATAGTCTGTTCACAGGGGGGGAGGGGCAATGTCCCCTCACGTTTTGGCAACCAAGAAGAGTGTCTGTCAGGCTGAATAAAAGTCAACCTGACAGACACCCTTCATTTTCAGGTCAGGCAGCCAGGAGGCTAATTTAAGAGACCCCTATGGCCATCGGAGCATTACTTTTAGTGACGCTCTGGTGGTGCTATGCACTGCACTGTATTTACAAGGTGGTGTTAAGCCACTTTTTGTGACTTAATGCCATCTTGTAAATACGGCCCCTTCACATGCAGCACTTTGCGTGGAAGGGGGTGTGCAATGGGTGTTGCTGTGGGTGTGCCATAGCAACACCCATTGCATTTTGATGCTGCCCCAGATTTAGAGTTTTCATAAACTTGAGACAGCGCCAAAACCTAACACCACCCCAGGTGTGGCGTTAGCAGGGCACAACGAGGAGAAATTCTTTAATTTCTCCTCATTTTTTGTTCTTTCTATATGTGCTGCATTCTGCAGCACATATAGAAAGAGCAAATCACCATTTGAAATTGTTTTTGTGCAGGAAGATGTACCTTTCTGCACAAAAACAATCTCCCTCTCACTGCAGACATCCTTGCACAATGGTGCAAGGGTGGCTGCGTTGGCGCACAGCAGCAAATACAGTGCCGGCGAACGGGGAAACATAGGGTTGTCAAATTTGGTGCAGCGCCACACACTGTTATTTTTTGTTAAATCTGGACCTAAATGTGCAGGATCCTGACTACTTCAGCTGAGCATTGCTGGGCTGAGAATGTCACAGTTCCTATGGCGTGATCTCATCCGCTCAGCAAAGGTCCTCAAGCCCCCCCCTCACAACGAGGGGGAGAATCACTGATTGCCAGTTTTCGGCTCTGAAGTGCCCAGGGTATCCATCAGTGACACTTCATCACAGAGTGGAGTGGGGTCAGCAGCCCTCACTGATCCCATCCCACTCTGTGACTGGTAGGGACTGCTGCCTCCATGAGGGAAGGCAGCAGATCCAACCCTCTTGGGATCTCTGAGGCAGATCTCCATTTAAGTGTGATTTTTTAATTAATGTTTGGTGTGTGCATGTATGTAAGTAGGAACATTTGGTAGTGAGTGTGGTGAATGGATCTGTGTGTGTGCATATGTGTCAATGCATGGGTGTGAGTGCATATGCGTGCATGTGTCCCTTCCACACATCTCCCTGCTAAAATTACAGACCACCACAGATATTACTTTGTTCCTCCAATTTAATAATAGTTATCCATTTTACAACCACCACACGCCCCTCCTACCTTTACACCGAAATCCATAGACCTGCATGCACAGAGTTCTTTTATCTATCACAATACTTTTTTACATACTGAAAAATGCTTGGGTAAATAGGTCCCGCTTGTTTTATTAGAAAGATTAATGGAAAACAAGATGTATAAAATGAACCTGTTAACCAGGATGAGGAGCATATTCAATTAACATTGTTAGTGTGATATAAAAATAGAAATGAAATAAAAAGAAGTGTTGAACATTATTTTGATGCAATGCCAAGAATACCTAACAAAAATAAGGTAATGTATAACATAATAAAATAAATGCATTCAAAGATTCACAAGAAAAGGTAAACAAGATAAAATACTTTAGACAGAACATCTTGGAAAGAGAGAAAGGAACTCTCTGCCCACTGATTTGGACTATGAACTTAAGGGCCAGATGTACGACCCTGAGTTTTGCGACTCGCAATTTGTCTCAAATTGTGAGCCGCAAAACCCCATGTACAAAAGTGTACTTTACACTGTTTGCAATTCGCAATGGGGTCGCAAATGACCTACCTCATGAATAATCATGAGGTAGGTCGCAATTTGCAACCCCATTGAGAATGGCTGCACTCACAGGGATTACCATGTCTGTGACTGCTTTTAAATAAAGCAAATTTTTTTTTTTTATGCCGCGCGTTTTCCTTAAAGGAAAACAAAATGCATAAAAAAAATTAAAAAAACTTTTCTTTTTCTTTTTTAAGAGTCCGTGGGACCACTGCCAGCTCTTAAAAAACGTTTTTGCATGCATTCACAAAGGGGAAGGGGCTCCTTGGGGACCCTTCCCTCTTTGCAAATGGGTTACCACCAATTTGAAATTGGTGGTAACTGTGATTGTTTTGCAACCGCATTCACGGTCACAAAACAATCATACATACCTCTGCGATTCGGTATTAGGAAGTGATGCCCTTGACACGCCCCTTCTTAATACCGAATCGGTATGTAGTCGCAAATTCAATTTGCGATTCTGTAAATAGATTACCGAATTGCAAAATAGGATCTGTACATACCAACATATTTTTTTCCTGTCGCAAATGGTCCGATGCTGAGAATCGGGCCGTTTGCGACAGGAAAAATGGTACGTAGATGTGCCCCTTAGCCACTTCTAACGCTAAAAAGCAGGCCCTGGGCTCTGCGCTGAGCCAGCACAGCTCTTCATGATACATCCCCTGAAAAGGGAAAATACCTCGGTACCGACTGTTC
This sequence comes from Pleurodeles waltl, assembly GCF_031143425.1. Classification (NCBI taxonomy): domain Eukaryota; kingdom Metazoa; phylum Chordata; class Amphibia; order Caudata; family Salamandridae; genus Pleurodeles; species Pleurodeles waltl. The sequence goes on from NC_090444.1 coordinate 1,780,775,987, forward strand.
TTCATCACCACAGAAAAATGATTGACCAAAGGGCAAACTTATTTCACAAAGTTTGGAGACTCATCTGTGCGTTTTATGAATGCTTGCTTTTTTTTGTTAATCTGGCCTTAAGAACTGCCTTTTTATCGCACTGCCCCATCACTAATCAGAAGTAACACCTGTTTTGGTTTTGTACTGTAGTTACATTTATATTGCGTTTGATAGACCCGACGAGGCGTCGAAGCGGTATGCACTCACGCTCACCTGTTTTGCTTCAGATTTGAGCGATTCTTTGCAGCGATTTGCATTTAAATCAAGGTATTTGCTACCGTTGTTCACATGAGCCATTTAGGAATATCACACTGTTCTCAGCTGGGAGCAGCAGCCCAAAGTCAAGCATACATTTTGGAGATGTACTTTGTGCCTTGCATAGCTGGACTGGAGGATACAATGCTTAGATGTGGGATGTTATTCTAGGTGAAGTCCCTAGGAAGCACTCATTTATTATTAACAACTGAGCCATGAAACGTAGAGTTTTAATCCCTGATCCCGCAAAGGATGAGTAGCTATGCTAATCTATCATCAAGGCACAGATGTGTTTACTAAGCGCACACTCCATCGGATACACATTGATGTTTCACGACAAAGGAAGACGGTCTCGGGTGGAACACCGCAGAGCCGTCTATTGTGTTAGCTGAGGTATGCACGAGGCCTGCATGCGTCCTTGATACCAATGAGCAGAGGGACCCGAGACAGAACTTTCAAAGGCCTATCAGGCAAAGGCAGATGGGTTGGATTCAAGAAGCAACACGCGAGCCAGCTCGGTGAAAGCAGGGCAGGGTAAACAGGCAAAAAACCCAATTATTCAATGCGGTAAAAATGTGTGCTGAAAGCTGAAGCCATTAGAATAATGTTTGGTACAAAGTTATGACCGTGCAACTAAGCCGGCCCCTCGGCACCATTTTGTGCTAGACATACAAGCATCCCTCAGAAATAGTTTGTCTTGTTGGAAACTCTACTAGGTTAGCAAACCACAATATATGATCTTCTCTAGAAAGAAGGGTCTGACTGGGGCACAAAATAGGCACGAGTACCACAATAAAAGTGGTACCCATTAGTGAATTAGCCAAAAAAGGGGCCCGTGTTTACAAACTTGGGCCCATATTTATACTTTTTGACGCAAACCTGCACCAGCGCAGGCTTGCGTCAAAAAGTTCAACGCCAGCTACCGCCATTCCAATGCGCCAACCGGGCATCATATTTAAGGAATGACGGTAGCCGGCGGTGGGGCCTGGTTAGCGTAAAAATAAATGACTCAAACCGGGCAGCGAAAGCGTAGGGAAGAATGGTGCAGGTCAGGTTAGAGTAAAAAAAAAAATGACTCAAACCTGACTAGCGTCATTTTTGACGCACAACCCCCATGGAGATGACTCCTGTCATGCACACCTGCCCAATGGCCATGCCCAGGGGACCTCTGTCCCCTGGGCATGGCCATTGGCACTGCCCAGGGGACTTCTGTCCCCTGGGCATGGCCATTGGCACAGTGGCATGTAGGGTGGCCCAAGTTAGGCCCCCCTATGCCACCTCCCCCCCCAAAAAAAATTACTTACCTCTACTTAACATAGTATAAATATGGGCCTTGGACAGTTTAGAACTTGTAAAGTCATCATGTATAAGTGCAGTGAAAACAATGGGATTCTGCATTGATTTGGACTTGCGTCAGGTAATGTTTGTCGTAATAACAGGAAAATCAACAGCAACATACACAGACCTGTGGGACCAGCCCTTCAAGAGCTGCCCGATTGCCATATAGGCCAGTCCGACTCAGCTGCAAAGCAATGACCTAAACAATCATTTGTATGCATTTGCTTGAGTTAGAGCTATTAGCATTGTAAACTGCTAACTGGACTTTTCTTGCCACACAAATTGAAAGGAAAAAAACGAGCATGATCGTGCTATGTAAAACGTTGCACAATTGTGCTGATATTGAAAACCAAAATACCGAGCGCAATTGCGCTATCTTAAACCCAGCGCAACTGTGGAAAATAAAAAGATAAAGTCGTCCGGAAATCATGCTGAAAACATGGAGCCTCGCATGTTTTCAGTAGTTGGCCGGTGCTCTCAAGGAGGGCTAAACACGTTTGCATGCCTTTCACTAATGAAATCAAGTGGATTTTAAGAGGCAAGCCCACGCACCAATGAAAGTGACAGGTGTGCCATGGGCGTGGTTAAAATCCCAAAGAGAGATTACAACAGGGATGGCGAGCCTGTGCGCTCGACCCTAAAAATTAACAGAAGAAAGGGCCCCACCCCCATGCAACTGATAGAAATTTTGAAGAGTGAACATGTTTAAAACCATTTTTTTTGCATTTGGTTGATTCCTGTCTCCTGCAGGTCTGTAAGGATTAGCACTGGCCTTCAGGGATTCAAGAAGTCAGGGGATGAGGGGTCTACTGCTGCTTGTTTCAGAGAGTCCAGTGCGTGTATAACGACTATTGAAAATTCAAAAAAGTGTATTTCTTTAAAATGTGGCTGTTGCAACACAAATCACTTTAATATATTAAATTATAGTGTTACTTTAAGGGACAATCGTTAAGGGTCATTTGAATTATGCACTTTGAAACTTTCATTCCCCTCTGCAACTGCCCTGATGACAATGCTATTAGTGAACCCAAAGGGAAGTCCGCTGTCTTTTGCCTCCTAAATGTGGCCTAGGGTGTAATTATAGATGGAATAACATTTCAGTCTTTTATTGTTGTGCAGAGCTCCACCTGAGCTTAAGTTTTTAAAGGTGCTCTCATGTAATGATGAAGGAAAAGGAGGAACTGTGAAAATAGTACTTACCTAGGATCACACAATGTGGTTAAGTGGAAGGTGAGATTGATGGAAGGTTTCCTGGCTTCACGTTGTGCAATTCAGTCAGTTCATGGCTATTTCTTTACCTATCCCATTTTACATCAAACCTTAATGGCTTGTTTTTAATGCTTTTAGGCGCTAAATCTGTGCACTGTGTTTGCTACATCCGGGCTATGCATGTTTCACAAGGACCGGTGGTGGCAGAGTTTGAGGAGAGTGATGTTTTAATGTAGAAGCTAAAATGAAAACCAGAGCACCCACCACTTGTCAGTGCCATGATGCCATTTACTCCACGTAGCTAAAAGTATTTATTCACTGTTATTCATTTTTTAACAAGTTCATCCAGCCACTCCACCTCATACAACTATTCATTCAGTGGTAATACTCTAGTACGATAAGATATGTGTCAATCTATCAATTAAATGTTCATAAAATATATTCCAAAAAGAACAAATGATGGACAGAATGCTGAACAATGCAAGCATTCACCCCCAGTCACAGATCTTTGTTTAATCCATCGTTCTTTTGCTCACCACGCCACCCCAGTTTGGACCCAGACATATGCAAATCAGTCTCGACCCTGCCCCCTATGCAAACAGTCCAGGCTAAACTGCCAGGCCAGGTCCTCCCTGGACTAGAAACAAGCATCCTGAGACTCGTTTCGGGGTATCACCTCTCATCAGCCAGGGTAGCTTGAATCCAGTGGCACAGTGAGCATGGAACCCATGTCTGGGCATGCCATTCCCACTTAGGGTGACAAAAGCAAAAAGAACAGATGAAGGACAGAATGCTTAACAGTGTAAACCTTCAGCCCCAGTCACAGATCTGGGTTTAATCCATTATTTTTTTGCTCACCATGCCTCCCCAGTTTGGACCCAACCATATGCAAATCAGTCTTGACCATACTTCTGATGGGAACAGTCCAACCTGAAACTGCCGGAATAGGGTCTCCCTGGACTAGAAACAAGCATCCTGGGACTGGATTCGGGGTATCACCCTTCATCAGCCAGGCTGGCTTGAATCCAGTATAAAATATATTTAATTACAATATTTAACTTTGTGTTCAGTTCTTATATCGAAAGATAATTATTACATTCATTGTATCTAAAAACTGCTAACAACATCTACATACACAGCCAACACGTATTTCTAGGCCAGGCCACTTTGTCCAAGAACCCAAATAAACCACAATTTTTCTTTATCATCTCATACACTTGTTTTGAATAAATATTTAGAATGAACAAACTAGAATTCATCAGTATTCATGTTGAAGATAATCATAGCATTAGTGCCCTTGTAATAGATGATCTATATAATATCTGTTAGAAATGATCATCTATTGTGTGGTGTGCCCCCAGACTTTGTCTAGACTGTTTTTGCTGGCTGTAGAACTCTGTTCACTTTACCCCTGCTGACCAGTGGTAAAGGACCAGTGTTCCCCCTTTCAACATGATGAAACTGGTATACCCCTGCCTGTACATATGAGTACTGAGCATACTGTACAAAAGTGTACCCAGGGCATGTATGTTAAATGTCACAAGTGGACTGCAAGACCCATTGTGCCATCCACTACAGTGACCGTGTAAACATGAGTGCAGGCCTAACATATGTGGCCTGACTGTTGCATTTGTAAACTCCAAGGGCCACATGTACAAAACATTTTTCTAGTTGCAAATGGGCCGATTCACAGAATTGGCCGTTTGCGACTAGATAAATGTTTTTTGGGATGTACAAAGCCCAAACTGCGATTTGGTAACTTGTTACCGAATCACAATTTGGGTTTTGCGATTCGGTATTAGGAAGGGGCGTGTTCAGGGCACCCCTTCCTAATACCGAATCTAAATGATATGCATGATTGTTTTGTGACCGTGAATGCGGTCGCAAAACAATTGCAGTTAACACCAATTTCAAATTGATCCTAACCCATTCCCAAAGGGGAAGGGGTCCACAAGCAACCCCTTCCCCTTTGTGAATGCATGCAAAAAAGTTTTTTAAGAGCAGGCAGTGGTCCCACATTTTTAAGGAAAACAGGCTGCGTTTCTACAAAAAGATTGGTTTATTTAAAAGCAATCACAGACATGGTGGTCTGCTGACACCAGCAGGCCACCATCCATGTGATTTTTGCGATTCTTGGTGGGTCGCAAATTGCGACCTACCTCATTAATATTATTGAGGCACATCTGTTTGCGACCCACCAGGAATTGCAAAAGAAACTCAATGAGTTTCTTACATTTGGAAATACGATTCCCTAATTGCGAATCACATGGAATTGCAATTCAAAATATTCGTACATGTGGTCCTAAATGCCTAAACCTTCCAATTAAATACAAATAAGTCACTTCAATAAATGCCTTACTGTCCAATAAGGCAAGAAGAGTGGTATTTAAAAGTAGGAAATGCACAAGTTTATTTTTATACATGTGCTTACAGTGAAAAGGCCCCCAAAGCTATTTTCACTGTAGAAGGGTAAGCTGTTGTGTACGAGTGTTAGGATACACATTTGAATCTAATAATGTTATCTACAAATTTAATTCTTGGACTTTTAGAAATAATTATTACAAGCCCAATTTACTAGTGAAGTTGCATTTGTAATAACTATTTTGAAAAAGGTACTTCTAAAAAAATAAATTTTCCCAGTCTAAAAGCCTCTGGATGCTCATTTGCATGAAGTTCCAACTATCATCAAGGAACGGAATAACCCTTTGATGAAGTGTGAACTTGCACCCATAGCTGAGACAAAGGCCTTGGGAGTGGGGAGTTGTTCTTTTCCTCTGGCAGGGTGATCATCTAGGCTGTGCCCAGCGACTTGTTTACCTTCAAAAAGGCCTACGCGGTTGCAGGCAAATGTTAGCTGGCAACAAGGCAGGACTCTTCTTTGTTCCCCCAATCAGATAGGCATCAGTTCCAGTGGGAGTGAGGCTGCCCTCTTAACTAGTTTGGAGTGACCGTAGAGGAGTGATTGCTCAGTTCCCAGCCCCACCTCTGTGATGGGCACACAGGGATTGCACAAGGGGAGAAGGGGAGAGGGCACTGTGGGATTGTTTGCAGTAGGGCATACAGGAAGTGCTGCAAAAGTAGGTAATGCTGCCTCTGGGAAATTTGATCCTATTGGTTAGGGAGGGGCCAGGAGTAGCCCCAACCAAAGGCTAATGCTAGGAATAACGTAGCACACATCGTACTCTCCTGAGAGCTCTTCCTGGACCTGTGGGTGAACAGAGGAGGACTGAACCTGATGTCTGTGACCTTAGTAGAGCCTACAATATTGCTCCTACTCACCCTCTTGCACCTAGACAAAGAGCTGGACTCCAAGGATCATAGGGTGACATCCTTTTTAAGCTACAAGGACTCAACATGTTGTAAGAGGCCTTTACCACAGCTGCCCAGCTGATCAGATCCAACTGGACCTGCCCTTGAACCTGCTGCTGGCCTCTATTGGCGTAAGTCCTGAATCTTGTCTGGTTCAAAGAGTACTCTTCCTAACTTTTCTGACACCTATGACTTTGAATGTCTATGGCTTCAAAGACCTCCAGAGGGCTTGGACTATCCTGCCAAGTTAATCGAATTCAGGTGTCTTGCCGCTGAGCCAAAGGCTCCCCTGCTTGGAGCTTGTTTGCAGCAGTAAATCTGATTCAGCGGACCTCACGGATAAATTGTCCGTCTTTGTGGAAAACTCCTACATCCTAAAACCTTACCCTGCTGGAATATTATGCTACCACATGTGTGCAGCACAGGTGGAAACTCAAAAGATATTTCCATCACTATGTTCCCATTGAAAGAATGGTATCACAATGGAAAAGACTCAAGATACATTGATCAAAGAAAGATCTTAATTTAGAGCACCCTGACACAGTAGCTTGCTGTAAACATGAAAAACACAAAAGGATGATGGACTGGGTGCTGAACAATACAAACACTCACCCCCAGTCACAGATCTGGGTATAATCCATTGTTCTTTTGCTCACCATGCCACCCCAGTTTGGACCCAGCATTTTTTGCAAATCAGTCTTGATCCTGTTCCTCATGGGAAGAGTCCAGCCCGAACTGCCAGGCCAGGTCCTCCCTGGACAGGAAACAAGCATCCTGGGACCAGTTTCAGGGTATCACTCTTCACCAGCCAGGCTAGCTTGAATCCAGTGGCACAGTGAGCACGGGACCCACGTCTGGGCATACCCTTCCCACTTAGGGCAACTTAAGCAACACAAAAGGATGATGGACATAACTTCTCCTAGTTTTTTCCTCTTTCAATGTGTGCTGCATTCTTCAAAGAGAAAACACCACTCAGGATTGTTTTTGTGCAGGAAGATTCCCCTTCCTGCACAATAAACAAACCTAAATGCAAGGTGCAAGGTGCCTGCGTTGGTGCTAGGCACCAAATTGTGCACCGGTGCTGGTTGAAAAGAATTGAATGCACCGTATTTCATAAATACGTTGCATTCCTGCCCTTCACATCGATGTAGGGCAGTGCAGCAAAAAGATTTGGGTTGCTGTCCTATGCCAATTGCTGGTTAATATGGGCCATAGTGACAGCCAACCAGCCCTGGTCACAAAGATGAAGCTGCTGCGATCTTGGTAATTAAGCAAGCAATGGAAAACATACCCGCACAGCATGCAAGCATAGTTGTTTCCTTGTGTGCAAGCACATTAAAGCCAGACCTATTATCTTTGGCAATGTGTTTATAAAAGATGGCCGCACAACAATTTGAACAGGACTTTTGTTTTGGATTTATCACTCTATAAAAATGGCAAAAAGAGTGCCACACGTGTCAGCAATTGCCTAAAAAGTATGCTAAACATTACAAGAATATCAAGGACAGCAGGGCTAGAATCAACTATTTCACATATCCAGGAACCATAGATGATAAAATAAATTTGTGTTGCAGAGGTAATCAGTTCACATTCTATGTAAACAAAGCGCACCTATAAAAAAAAAAACATGTCCGAATACCTCTTCAAAAAAAATGTAAGCATGTCCGCCCTTTACAAAATTATTTAACCTTTATGCGCTGCACCTGCCCCACTTCTTTCAAAAGTCACCAGCCGCCACTACACAAATCCCCTTTTTATGTCCAGGATACCATGGATTTCATTAATGCTGTAGAGAATATGTCATTTAGTACAGACCGGATTTTCTGGTTACACAACATTAATTCAATTTACGCAAACATTTCCCAAGTGGCAGCTCTCGACATGCTGCGTACTATACAAGAGACTAAAAATGAACATGGAGAAGTAGTAACTGACTTTATTGTATCACTAGCAAAGGCTGCTTAGATGCACAACCATTTTTCTTGAAATTCAGCTACTACATTCAGAAGAAACGTGTGGCTATGAGAGGTTGCTTTGCTCCCAACATAGTGCATCTATATGTAGGAGACTTTGACACTGACACAAACCCATCCCTCAACCATATTAAAGTATTGATTCTGTTTTCACGATGTGGTGTGGTTTGCCATCATAACGTTGTGCATTTACTCAATGGTTAAACAACCAAAGTAATGAACTTTAATTCACTTCACACCATAGTGAGACTTCTAACTGCCTTGATCTGTCCATAAGACACGGATATGAAAACATCGCTACCTTACACAAGAAACTGACAGAGAGAAACAATAACCATCATCTGCGCTTGCCTAGAGATAATCTACTGTAGGGGCAATTTACCAGATGTGATACAATTGTACAAACACAGATGATATCTTCCATCATTCAAAGAAATGTTACACATACAGGTTATAAGCAGAGGTTATCTCAGATAACTTGTTAAAAAAGCCAGGTAAAAGGCATAACATTGCCCCCTTGAGACACTAATTAAATAGTGATAGCACGGGCTATCAGCTTCTAACACTGACTTTTTCCTTTGCTAACACTGCTCCCACGGGTCAAGAAGGCAACATCAGAAAGAGAATGTTGGGGGACTCTGATAATTTACAGTTTCTTTCACAAGACCCCTATTCCCTATCACATCAACAACAAATAAGCTATTAAGGTGTAATTGTGTGACAATTGGTCATCCCTAGAAGTGGACCAGCCTCTGAAAGCTTGAACCAGGCCTGGGCCTGAAAACCTGTGTCTGGTTCAGCTCATGGTCCTGTTGGAACCTCAAGCCCTTAACAAGCCGAGCTTTCATGTGGCCTCTGCCTGCCTCCCACCCTGGTCGCTTGATGTGGTGCTATGGCCTGAGGTGCTGACTCAAGACCTTGGCAACTCGGTTTGATTCTCAGTGTTGGCTCAACATCCTGTGATTCTGGGCAAATAACTTCATTTACCCATCCCTATAAACAATGAATTGTAAACAAGTGTACCACTTGGCAGGGCAGACTCACAGGTGGCAGAGTCCAGATGCAAGAGCATGGTGATTGGAAGTCTTTTGTGTACCTGAGACTTCAGATAAGGAGGCCAGCCAGCTTGCCCTTGGAGTCACTCTGGGTTCAAGTGATGCAGGTCCAGCCCTTCTCACTCAGGCTTGAGAACAGCAGGCAACAGGGCAGCACAGTAAGGAAGGAGGCCACCACAGCAACAGTCCAGCAGAGTGGCTGTGGCAGTCCTTCAGCAGCACAGCAGTCCTTCTACCTAGCAGAGTATTCATGGGTCCAGGAATGTACTGAGTTGGTGGTGTCAGAGGTCCAGTACTTATACCCATTTGGGCCTTTTGAAATGGCGATAATTCAGAGACAGGCCTTTGAGATCCACAGAGGTCCTGTCCTTTCTTCCATGACACCAGGCTCACTACAGGGGGCTATGCAGCCCTTTTGCGGGGACAGGACACAGTCTATTCTAGTATCAGTGAGGCTGTGTCCAGCTTTTCCTTCATATCCTGCCAGGAGACCCATCAAGGCCCATCACGTCATGTCACATTTAAGCTCCCATTGTGGGTGGATGTCTAGGGGGGATACACAAAGCCCAGCTATCACCCAACCCAAACAAGTCATCACACACAAACAGCAGGCACCAAATAGCTAAAGTGAGAAAATGTCAACTTTCTAAAAGTGTCATTTTTAGAGCTGCAAATTAAAATCTGACTTCATTATTAGTTGTAATCTTAAATTGTGATTCTAGACACATCAAACTCAAAAAGATTATCTCTTGCAGATTGTGAATTACACTTATAAAATGTAATAAGGTAATCCCAATATTATTCTGTGGGAGGGATAGACCCTGATGTGGTGAAAAATTACTTTGGGAGTTTTTTACCACTAGGACATATAAAACTTAAAGGTACATGTCCTGCCTTTTAAATACATTGCACCCTGACCTCTGGGTTGTGTAGGGCCTACCTTAGGGGTGACTTATATGATATGTATTAAAAGGGAAGGCTTGAGCTTGGCAAATGGGTTATTGTGACACATTGACATGGCAGTGTAAAACTGCACCCACAGGCTCTGCAATGGCAGGCATGAGACATGGTCAAAAGACTACTTAAGCAGGTGGCACAATCAGTGCTGCAGTCCCACAAGTAGTATTTAATTTACAGGCCCTGGGCAAAGGTTTACTAGGGATGTATAGGTAAATGAAATATACCAATTGTGGGTAAGCCAATTTTACCATGTTTAGGGGAGAGGGCACAATTGCTTTGGCACTGGTTAGCAGTGGTAAAGTGCAGAGTCCTAAAGCCAGCAAAAACAATGTCAGAAAAGTGGAGGAGGCAGGAAAAAAAGTTGGGAAAAATACCACTCTATGGCCATCAGGTCTAGCAGTAAAGAAAACATTTTTGAAAAACAAACTCAAAATGTGATGCATAATAAACAAACATTATTCTGTTTATCCACACATTATGCAGAAGATGGACCAAATATTCAATCCTTTTTCTTTGCAAACAAAAATAGTTGATTTGATTTTTTTTTAAATAAAATAAAGCAATTGTTCTTTTGCACAATATAAGTCTTGGCAAAGTGTATATGACTATTTACACCGTTGATGTCCACTACTTTGCCTTTGTAGGAAATGCTTGTTGTGTCTTGGTTTCAACACTGTGGCTTCTAGTGTTTGTAGATGTATCAGGCTCACCCACTGACATACTGCTCACACTTGAGCCCTTCTAAGTTGAAGGCCTATTTCCAGCAGTCGCAGTTTGCATTTCATCAAAGGTGTTGGCTATTTGTTCAAGGTGCTTTGCAGCATTACCACTCAGGTGTACTGACTACATCTACATGTTAGGTGTTCGCATACACATTGTTGATGTCACTGTAGCCAGTTTTTCCACAGAACCTCCTAATGCTTGTAGACGATTGTTGGTGTACCTGTGTTGAAGCCTGTGTGAAGCAGAGTATTGTGAAGTTTGAGTAGCCATCTCTTTTATTGCCACAGTTAAGTCTCAAAAACTTACTCTGGTTATATCTGCCTAATCAAATGTTTCTCGTCAACCTTCCCATCCTTCTACTTAATTGAGATGTGACTCTGTGCTGCTTATATTGTATTTTCAATATGTATTGCTCCAATACATGACATTGCACAGGAATAAATGGTGTCTCACTGATGCCTTCACTCCTAGACCTTACAATCTGTCTTATAGGCCTTTTCCCTCTATGCACTACAGGTACTGATGACATGCATTGCTCTTAATTTCAGCTTAAGGGCTATGGTTATTGTTTAATGTTGATGTCATTGGATTTTGAAAAGTATCCTTACTTAGAATTTCTTTTTTTTTCTTTATAGTTCAACATCAACAAGGATGTTTTTGTAGGTAGGAAAACTGAAAATGTTGATGTGTTAAGGATAAGGTAATATTTCTATAAACTAGATTCTCACTACATTAATCACAACTGACTGTATCAAACATTATGAAAATCTGATGTGCATTTTTTAAATGTTGTGTTAGCTTCATTTTATGCACCTTATATTGCTCAGTTAATAAATCTAAAATAGCATGCACAATTATTTGTATTCTCTCTTTGTTAAAATGTAGTTATAAGTTTAAAACTTAGTGTATATTTCATTTTTTTAATCAATAAATAACTAACCTTGAGGATTTGATACAGGGACCAGTAGTTGATACTCCAGAGATGGCTTCTGGCTGCAAGGTGGCTTCTATCATCTCCACTGGGGTGGATGGTGGTTCCTTTCTCTTCTCCCCTACAGCAGCTGCTACATCCTTCTTTAGGTCTGAAACCACCTCCTTTGTACAGGAGTTGAGGTCATACCACCTCTTGCATATTTCTTCCACTGACCTTTTGTCACTCCAGCAGCATTAATTCTGTCCTGAATCCTGGTCCATATTTGGTTTGGTCTGGAACAGACAGGGAAACCTTTCCATATAGCCTGTCATGCTCCCTGACACACTCTTCCATCACAAACACCTGCTCCTCATGATGAATTTTTTTTTTTTGCTTCCTCAAAACCTTCTGCTGTGACTCCTGACTTCACATTTTTAACAATGAAGTGTTGGGCTGGAAGACAAAAAAGACTGTGTTCTGCTGCTGCCAGGAAATACATTTCCTGAAATGGGTGCGCTACTCATTCCTTCCAGGTGCAGCATTCCCAATTTGTGATTCATAATGAACCGCAATTACAGATTCAGGGGGTTATTACAACTTTGGAGGAGGTGTTAATCCGTCCCAAATGTGACGGATATACCACCAGCCGTATTACGAGTTCGATAGGATATAATGGACTCGTAATACGGCTGGTGGTATATCCGTCACTTTACCGTCACTTTTGGGACAGATTAACACCTTCTCCAAAGTCGTAATAACCCCCTCAGTATTTTAAAATACTGAATCGAAGTGAATCAATATTTATATAAAGTAAATGTTTTTTAATCTTGTTTAACTTCATGTACTTATCCTGCTCATTCAATCACTGCCTTCTTTGTAAAGGTCAATTCTTGGTAACAATGTGGTGATCTCTCCATTCTCTACTTTACCTCTTTTCTACAATCACAATCTGTAGAGGTGAAATTTACTACCTTAATGAGCTACGATATTAGTACGATAGATACAACATTTCCAATACAGAGCGTTTATCGAAGGAGCAACATATTGCCCTTCATATAGAAGGCAAGCTAACTACAACTATGTATTTTCTTATTTCTTGATTTCAACCAAAATGCATGTTGCCAATTCAAAAGAAGAAACAAATTAGTAACATTTTACAAAGGTGCGTTATTTTTATATGCTGAACATACATTTGTTATTCATGAGGTTTTAGTTTATTGTTCCTGGGTTCACCATGCCCAGCTATTTTATACTTTCTGACAATGAGTTCCAAGAAGTCCTTATTAATGAAAGGATGAGTGCATTGCTCTGAAAAAAGAGCCATCTTTCCAATAGCCTGCTAGACATTGATGCGGGTAATGTAGCGATTACAAAAAAGCTTCCTAAAAGTGCTCTCTGTTCAAAGCACCATCGGGAAACCTAGGAAGACGACAGAGAATGAATTAGCATGTAAAAGAAGATGCTTGCACATCTCGCTCCCTTAACCAAACACACCATAATTCCACAGGCAAAGCCCTGCAGAGTCTTCCTAACAAATGTGGTATCTAATAGCAAAATGAAGATTACATGAAGGAAGGGGGGACTAGGTATAGACTAACTTATAGGGCAATATGGAGATGTCCTGACACAGTTAAACCTGTGAAAATCTAACGTACTAGGGCAATATCAGTCACAAATCAGGGGGCATATTTACATACTCTTTGTGCTACTAGTACATCACTTTTTTAACTCTCTGGCAGCACAGAGTTCAGACCCATATCTATGATGCCACGCAAAGCCACTTTGCTTGGCTTTTCATGGCCTCCTAGATATAGTGTAAGGCAATGCCCCGCAAATCAGGGCATTGCCTTACACTGCTCAGGGGGACATTTAAGTTTGAGGTTTATATTTTTCTTTCCGTTTGGAGTGGACCAGTCCATCTCCAATGTTCCTATTTCTTCTGAGGGCAAGAGGGATACTTCTTTGAAAGGGTTGAATAAGGACACGATGTTCCAATGTTCCTGAAATACTTTTTTTTATTTCAGTGGTATTAGAGCTGAACGTCACCAAAAATATGTGTCTGTATCTTTGTCTTGCATGTTATTTTTTTAGTTCTTGTGTTCACTACAATTGTACAATTTTTCCTAGATCTTGAGGTGTTTCTTGTGTACTTTGTAATAATCTTCTTGAATTTCGGAAATCTAACGATATAATATAAAAAATTAGCCAACACAGTCAGGATTAATGTACTGTATTGTGTAGTTTTTAAATTAAGCAATTGATGGCCTATGGTGGTCTTCCTTCTTTAGTGTGTATGATTATTGATCCCTCCCCCATTTTGGTTCTAAAGGAACTAATCCCTGTTTATGTATACCACAATCATGTCATCACTGAGGACTCGGACAGGCACTGGGTGTTCTTCAAGACCCAAAAATGCTTCATAACTTCAACAATTACCCACATCCCCACCTCTAAAACCACTAACGACATTGAAAATACCATGATAAAACAAAGATATGTCAAGTCATTAAGAACACCATTTTATGTCACAATGATTCTGACGTGCAACTCCCCCAAATGGCCTGCCTTCCACTCCCTTTTTTTTTTAGAGAAGATCGGGAAACCCCACATGAGTTCATGATGGCATCATAATATGATAATAATATCATTCTGTCATCAGTAGTGAAGGATGTATCCCTACTCTTTTTTTAAGTTTAAAGAGAAAGTTTATTGATAATTAATACAATATTTAGAAGATATAAATACATTTGATGACAGGAGTGAAATACTACGATAACAGTTCAATTTCATGAAAAACACCTATTGAGGAACACAATAGACATATTAATACTTTAAAACATAAGTATATATGCATATATAAAATATATTAGGAGAGGAAGATATAAACAATGTAAGTAAGTACAATAAAAGGTAAAGAAAAACAATTCATGCAGTTTAGAAACCTCCTCATTTCTAGGAGAATGATTACACAAAGAATAAGCCAGAGAGTTTAGGTAATTTGTAATAGGTAACCATAAAATGTCTCTTTTAATAGCAATGGATATGGGGGAAACATAATCTCTATCCAGCCTATGATTATAACACATACCATAACACCAAGCTTGAAAGGATAATTTAGAGGAATCCTTCCAAGTTTTTGTAATTTGTTGAAAAGCAACAGCCAATAATAAATCTAAGATTAAATCAGAACTTTTTGGAAGACGAGACCAGTCGTCTGCATGGCTGCCTAAAAATATATTTGTAAAGCTTAAGGTAACTTGAGTTTTACAAATAGTATTAATGTGACTCCATACTTTAACCCAAAATTGAAATGTATATGGACATTCAAAAAGCATATGTTTAAGATCAGAAACCAGCTTATTACAGGACCAACAAGAGGACGAAAGGTTAGAATTGATTATATGTAAAGATGAAGGTGTAATTAATAACCTGTGATATATATGAAAAATAAAGTTTGAAATGCATTAGCTGCTCTTGAGGATCTTCGTATTTTAATCCACACTTTGCTCCATAAAGAACGGGAAAATGAATTATCCAAATCTTTCTCCCATTGTATTTCTATTGCTGATTTAGGTCTATCATCAGGAAGAGCTGTAATTGCTTGATAAATACAAGAAGCCGATGCAGACTGTAACAGCAGATTCTTAATCGGAGAAGGATGGACAGAAGGTGTTTGCTGAGCTAGAAAAAATTGATGTGAACTATTTACAACATGTATGAGAGCATCATATTTTCTACGAAAAGCCGATGGAAATGAAAAAAGAAGTTGTGCCTGTACAAACGAAAGAGGGGAATTGTTTTCAAATAGGTGATGCACCCATCTTAACCCCTTCAAATGCCACGATTTCCAGTAGATGATTCTATTATTCAACTTGATGTGTTTATTGTACCAAATTGATGAATTTAGAAATTGTACTCTGTCTTCATTGTATGAAGCAAAAATAGGCTGCAGAATTCTGCCTGAATTTTTCAAAATCGGGAGGGAGATAGATGTTGGTTTATTTGACAAAATTAATACCTCCGGAAATGTAAAGGGGACAACAAATGACTTTTCAACTTCAACTCATAATGGTAAAAAACAGAATCATCTTCATTCAATAAACATGAAACTTGCTTAAGAGAAAAAGTGATATGATAAGACCGAAGATTCAGAAAATGAACCCCTCTGCAGATTTTAGGTCTCATCAATTTTTGGGGGGACATTCTGGGTCTCTTATTATTCCATAAGAATTTGGTTAGAATAGAGTTCAGCCTCTTAAAGTAAATATTTGGGATAGTAGGTGCAATGTTTGATAAATAAAAGAGAAGTACAGGAAGTAACATTGTCTTAAGAGAATCTAGTCTACCCCACCAGGATAAAAATAAAGGATTCCATTTAGATATAAGAGAATCAAGAATAGAAAATAATTGCAAAAAGTTAAAAAAATTGCATTTTTAAAAGAAGATTTAAACCAAAGACCTAAGTATTTAATGTTATCATTGTTCCAATGAAAATTTGAAGATTTAAAATCTTCAGGGTGGCAGAATTTATTTAAAGGAAGAATTTCACACTTATCTTTATTTAACTTATACCCTGAATTAGAAGCAAAATTCTGTACTTCGAATAGAAAAGAAGGAAGTGAAGATTTCAGATTTGGTATAAAAAGTAAGATATCATCAGCATATGCTGAAAATGTTATCTGTCCTTCCCCATACCGGGAACCATGTAAATTCGGATTAGCTCTAAGTTTCAGGCAAGAACAAATAAAAGCCGTGACAATGGACATCCCTGACTAACTATTCTATGGAGTGAGAACGAGGGAAAGATTAGACCATTAGGAGAAGAATACAGTACTAAGATAAGACTTATGAATTTAGTTCCAAAGCCAAACCATGAAAGCGTTGAAAAAATAAAGAGCCAATTAACACGATTAAAAGCTTTTTCATCATCTAGGGCTATTGCAGATAGAGAGTCTTTATACGTCACAGACTTACTTAAAATATTGAAAAATAATCGTGTGTTGTCAGATAATAAGCATCCTTTAATAAAACCAGACTGCTCTTTACCAATTAATTTAGGGAGAAGCAATTCTAAACGCATAGCAATAATTTTAGCAAAAATTTTATAGACAAGTGTTGATCAATAAAAACCTGCGTGGGAACAGATTCAGGTGTATATAACTGTGTGAAGAAATGAATGAATTCATCAAAATTTTCTTCATTCTTATATAATAAAAAATTTGGAAGAGTTGTAAATAGATTCTAACTTTGTGCTATCTTTTTTAATTTTATGATAATTTGCAAGAAGCTTTCCTGATTTATTTTGGCCGCGTAATACTTAGCACTGGATTTTAGAAGATAAGAATTAGCAATATCAGTCTAGTTTTTATTGAAAGTAAATTTAGCTTGAATTAATTCATTAAGATAGCTTGAAGACTTGGAAGAGTAATATAGGTTTTTTAATTGTTTAATACGATCTAATAAATTAAGTAATTTTTTATTATCCGTTTTCTTTTTATTGGCCATATAAGAAATAATAAAATCCCTAGAAGCATCATTGAAAGCACCCCAAATGATCTGAATAGATAGCTGAGGGATATTGTTTTCTACAAAGAATTATGTGGCAAACTCCTCAAAAAGCTGAGTGAAATTAGTATCAAGAATTAATAAATTATTAAATCTCCATCTATTACTTAGTTGATTATGCGTGATAAGATCAAGATCCATACTCACTGGAGCATGATCCGAGATTAACATGGAGCCAATTTCCGAACTCAAAACATGTTGTACAAGATGCTGTGAGACAAATAAATTATCAATTCTCGATTGGAAAGAATGAACAGGGAAAAAAGGAAAGTTCCTGTAATGTGGGGTTACACAATCTCCAAACATCCGTTAATGCTCTTTGTTTAATCATAGAGGTAAATTGTGAAAATATGGTGGATGGTACAAATCCAGAATTGGATTTACGATCAATAAAAGGGTTCATAACCATATTACAATCTCCTCCAAAAATTAAATATTTGTCCAAAAGAGTCATTAACTTAGCTAATATTTCATTCCAAAAATATTTATCAGGTTGAGTTGGAGCATAAACAATAAATATAGTTAAAGGTACATTATTAACAGTCATTTAAACTATAACCCATCTAACCATCTCATCAAATTCTTGAGAAATATCAGAAATGTTCAAGGCTTTATGACAGTATAATAACCCTATTTCTCATCCCCATACCTAGAGATGCAAAAACATGACCTACCCATTGTCTTTTAAGTTTGGCTACCTCATCACCTGTTATATGAGTCTCTTGCAACAGGGCAATATCAGCTCTCAATTTTAAAAGATGTGGTAAAACTCTTTGACGTTTTATTGGGGAACCTAAACCTTTAACATTCCATGAAAGAAATTTAATTGACATTTAATATAAAGAGTAAGTAATATAACCAGGAATTAATGCATATAAACCAATTAATATTATGGAGAAATTGAACCAAGAGAAATAATTTGACGTACAGAAAGAGAATAATAGAACTATGAACATGAGAAAATAGAAGTGAAAAGAGGAAAGGAGGAAATAATAGCAAAAGAAGAGTAGATGAAGAAGAAGAAGATGAAACGAGTATAATAGACAATGAAACATTAAAACTACAGAAAAAAACACAGAACAAGTAATAAAAACATACCTATAAGACAAAAACAACGTGAGGGTGGTGAAACCACAAAGGGAAGACGAAGCAACCTTTACTCCACGACTGCAGATACGGAAGGGAAAAGAGACCCGGCACACAAGTTGCTACCACAAAAGACAGGCACTTTAATGAATGAAGATCTAAAAAGAGAGGAAAACAGGAAACTTTCAAATCCCTTAGATAATTTGTCACTCTTAAGATTACATGAGCCAGTAATGGGCATATCCATTAAATAAGAACAAAAAGAAATGCAAAAATCAATACAATAGTCAAGTCTCTGATATTTTGCAAGTATCCATTGTTTCGCCTTTACAAGAATCAATAAATTGCTGAAGTAATACTGGATCTTCATATGTTGTGGTCTTATTATTGTAAGTCACCTTGAACAAACATGGATGGAAGAGACCATATCGAGCATTAAGGGATTCTAATGCCGGACACATATCCAGAAATTTCTTTTGTTTGTTCACCGTTGATTTAGCATAATCCTGAGCAAAGAAGAGATTGGAACCTGACCACGGGATCCGGCCTTTAGCTCTTTGTGCTGTGAGAACCTTTAGTAGGTCTACATACTCCAGAAAAGAAAGTATGATTCCTCTTGGTTTCTTTGACGGCGAAGACAAATGTGAAGGATGCCCAAGTCTATGCGCTATTTGGATATTTAAAGCAGGAGAAGTAGGCAGATCCTGAACTTTGGACAGAAATTATTGACAAAAAGATAACGAGTCTGAACCTTCAATTCCTTCAGGTAGACCATAAATACGTAGATTATTTATTCGGTTCTGATTTCTATATCCTCTGCATGTTTCTTCAACATAGCAACTTCAGATTGTAGAGACTTAATAGGCATAACTGAGTCTTCAAGCACATCCACTCTTCCTTCCACACGAGAGACTCTGTTCTTCACAAGAGACCATTTGTCATCCAATATTTGTAATTGTTTATTTGTATTTTTCATATATGGTTTAAGAGCCCTTATTTCCTCAAGACGTAACTCCATAGATATGGTACCTATAACTTTAATAGGAGATGGAGGATCCTTTTTAGCTCTCTTATTCGTGGACGTCGAAACTGTTACTGGAAGCTTGGACGATACTTTATCAACAACAGTAGAGGGAGAAACAGGTGTTGAAGGTGTAGCATCAAGAGTAGTAGCCCCTGTACTCTCCATATTCGTCAAAGGAGCAAATGAATTTGATAAAGGAATTTTATCTGAACTTTTATTGCTGTGTACTTTGTTATTAGTCAATTGAAGGTTCCTAGATCTGCCCATAAGCAAACATATACAATTCTGCCCAATATGTAGTAACAACAGATATTTTTTTAAGTAAGGTTCACCTCAGAAAAGAAAATAGACCAAAATACAAAGTAAACTGGACAAAATCTTCCAAAAATTAAAATACGATGAGCAGAGAGCGTAAACATACGCTTTTAGGCCAAAAAGTGCAAAAAGAATCTCTCAGGCAGCGATTTATAAAGTACAAAAAAGAAATTGTGAGGTGACAACAAAATGGCGGTCGCAATCGATTCCTCAAACGACTGCCATGTAAGTAAGTCAAATAGTGCATAAGAAATACCTTTCAAGTAGTTTTAAGGGGAGTAATGCATTCCATGCATATTCCTGAAATTTTTCTCATTGCAGTATTCTTCAAAATATGCCAGAGAATAAGAGCTGGCTCTCCCGACTCCCGCCGTGGTCACGGACCTCTGAGGAAGGCAGCCATCTTCATATGGTGCTAAGCCACACCCCCTATCCCTACTCTTTTATTAATACCTCTTCACAAGGAAACCTCTTACCTACAAAATGCCTATGAAGGGTACCCTCCTGATTCTGCCATTTCATCACTCTCCCTTAGCCCATCATCATCTACTTCTGAACTTCCCCTGATGATGCTTGAACATGACTGAACCAACCTTTACTTACATGTCTGCATCATGATTCCACACCCCCACTACATCTTGAGGGACTGTATTCCCCCTAAACATTAGTCAGCTCTACTTTCATTTGCAGATGACTTTAGAACATAAATTCAGTCACTGCTCCCTTCCAATATATTGTTCAAACTCCTTTTCTTTGCAGGTCAGATCAGGCTATGTAATTCCCCAAAACACATACATATGACACATTTGAAATTTCTCATATGAAAATGGATGCTGTTTATTGAAATTTGCTACAATAGATATATACCGGATCACATAGGTTGCACTGGTTAAGAGTGTACACTTGTCAGTCAGTGAAAATATTGTTTTGAACGTGTAAATTTGTACAAATGATTAGTGGAATATTGCTCTCTGATATCTGGCAATATTGGGGCAAAATTGCATCCACATTGATGCAATCTTTGTAATTGGAGGTAGATATCATGTTAAGTCTTTTGTAAGCTGTAACTACATTTGCCTACTATAATGCCTATACCACATGCTAGAATTATAACAGAAATACTTGAATTTGTTAGCATAAAAGCTGTCCATGATGTTTAATTTTTTCATGTGTACCATAATGCATCATGGACCAGCTGTTGCGAGGGGTCATAGCTGCGACCTCTGGCTTGCCCTTTGTGACACCTGGTTTTGCCATTGTAACGCCTGGCCTCAGTGGTGTCAAAATCTTTTTTGAGACATCTTTTTTTTGTTTTTTCATAACAAACATATATATAAGCATGTAACAACTAGCATGTGGAAGTGAATCAGTGAGCATTTCCATACCTTCAGAAGGTAAACAGTACTATCAGACCTTGTATTGCATTCTTTTAAGTGCTTTTGCATCAAATCTCCGTATGTGTAGTAGATCTAGACAGTTTTGTTTCTCCCCTGTGTCTTCTATAGCCGTTCCATGGTGACCAGACCTTGTCCCATTTCTTAGGACACACCCTACTTTAGTATATCGTAGGTTCAGCAGTCATCAGAAGTGGCAAAATCAGTTCCAGGAACGCAGTGGCAGCTCATTCTTATGGGCATGGCTGGGGCTCCACTCTCCTTGTTTTCTGTCAATTTTGTATTACATCGATAGTGAATAATATTACACTATTCACTATTAGCGTCATAAAAATATGAGTACAATTATCTGGAATATGCCCTTCTCCGGTAGCTGAGCTAAGTAAAATTTGCTTTTAAATGTATGTTGGGTACGTGCTTTCGGGTGCAAGTGTGTTTTTATTAGAGAGTATGTGTATGTATGAATGTGCATGTACGTGCTTGCTTGTGTGTGTGTGTGTGTGTGTGTGTGTGTTAGTGAAGGTCAAAGGGCGTGTGATGTCACTTCCGGTACCCCTAACATTTTGGTGAATTGACATCCATTCAATGCACCAAATAATTTATTTTTTATATTAGAAAGTCATAGTTCTCTAAATAACATTTTGTTCAATAAATTAAAATTCTGCTCACTGTTTTTTACCGCCAAAGGCTGGCAACAAAAAATCTGTTTACTGATATAGCCAATACTGCCAAGAATTTCAGGGAGCCCTGGCGCAAATCTGTACACAGGCCACCATCAATACCGCCTTCAAATTGCAGTACTCCCAACACAAATCTGTTTACCTGAAATGGCACATTTATTTTAAGCATGTGACGTCTTGTTCTGACTAGAGCTTTTGATATTTTTCCTGCCTCTTATGCGAGATGGTGGAAGGCTATTACTTGCTAGTGTTGTATTTTTCCTGTGGCTGCTCCTGGACATGTGAATTACAGAGGGCTTTGAGCTGAGATTAGAGTACAAATCAGCAGGGCCAGCAGCACAACTTAATTGAACGCTACAAAATGCATAAGTTGTTCATTGAACAAAACCTGCTGCGGGGCATTGTTAATGTGAAAAAACATCTGCTATTCATTTCAGGAATGAAAACGTATTATGAATTATTCTGATTCATACATTTTGAATGAGAGTGCTTGATTGTAGAACAACAAAGTGTTTCTGATATGCGGGAAAGTTGAATTTTGATATGAACTAACAAAACAACGAGTAATGAATGGTGGATTACGATGGCTTTCTTTGTACATTGCTACTTTGACCCTCTCAGGTTGCAATTTTACATCCATTCATGGTTATACTCCATACTATTGATTTATTTGCACATTAAATTGCTTGAAAAGGCGATCTGATTCATAGTATGTGGGTATGAAGATACAACTACCAGAACAGGAAAACTGTAGAATGCGTGAAAAAGTATCATTCAATTTCAATAGATGGGATTGCACTCCATTCCATCGTTTGTTTCCCCACTTCGTCACTCCAGCTGGGGAGCAACTATAAGCAAATCAGTCCTAGCCCCAATATTAAATGCTAAATTGTAAAACTATAGAAATGGAACTGATAAAGGTGGTGCGATTGGAAAATCATACTTTTTAGAAGAGTCTAGCCATAGTTTGTGGCAGACATATTTAATAATTGAAAAAGGATAGGGGCCCTATTGCTACATACCCAAATGTGGGCCTTCACACTCTACTGAAACATCATATTTTGTTGAACATCATGGGTGCACATTTCACAAAAAGGTTAATTCAAAAATATTACACTTATTATTGCAAGCAATTAGAACCATTTCATCCCTTATCAAGCTTAATATATGGTCACGCTGTCGAGAAAAATATCCACAACAGCGTGCGCCTTCAAGACCAACCACCACTGGTTGTCTGTTGATCAACAGATAAAGGGCCTGAAATGCGACGGATATCCCGACAGTTGTATTACGATCCCATTATATCCTATGGGGATTGTAATATGGCACATGGGATATCCGTCACATTTGTGACAGAGTATTCCCTATGCTGACATCTAAATCAGGCTCAAAGTCTGAACTATGTGGTTGTTTGTCAAAATGTATAGTTTACGAAAATATAATCCGGATGAGTATAGATTTTCTGTTAGCAGGGGACTAGTTTGGTCAGTAAGACTGACTGGGTGAGCTTCAGATTTTCCGAAAATCATGCTGTTAGTCATCATAAAGAGAAGCAGCACATGAGGGTTGCTTAACCCCTTCGCTGCCAGGACTATTACCCATCAGGTGCCAGGACTTTTTTTGGCTATTTGGAGCAGTTTGTGCTTAGGCCCTCATAACTTTTTGTCCACATAAGCTACCCATGCCAAATTTGTGTCATTTTTTTCCAACATCCTAGGGATTCTAGCGGTACCCAGAGTTTGTGGTTTTCCCTAGAGGAGACCAAGAAATTAGCCAAAATACAGCAAAATTTTAGTTGTTTTTAAATACAATGGGAAAAAAGGGCTGCAGAAGAAGGCTTGTGGTTTTTTACCTGAAAATGGCATCAACAAAGGGTTTATGGTGCTAAAAGCACCATCTTCCCAGCTTTCATAAACAGGCAGACTTGAATCAGAAAACCACATTTTTCAACACAGTTTTGGCATTTTACTAGGACATACCCCATTTTTACTATTTTTTCTGCTTTTAGCCATCTTCCAGTTAGTGACAGAAATGGGTGTGAAACCAATACTGGATCCCATTACAGCTAAGCATTTCTGGAAAGCAGGCACAATTCTGAATTCAGCAAGGGGTCATTTGTGTAGATTTTTCAAGGTTTTCCTACAAAAAATAACAGCTGAAACAAAAAAATATTGAAATTGAGGTGAAAAAAACTGCGATTTCTCTCCACGTTTTACTCTGTAACTTTTTCCTGCGATGTCAGATTTTCAAAAGCAATATACCGTTACTTCTGCTGGACTCTTCTGGTTGCGGGGATATACAGGGGCTTGAGGTTCATCAAAAACACTAGGGGCCATATTTATACTTTTTGACGCAAAACTGCGCTAACGCAGTTTTGCGTCAAAAAATTAGCGCCGGCTAACGCCATTCTGAAGCGCCATGCGGGCGCCGTATTTACTCAATGACGTTAGCCGGCGTTAGCCGCCGGCGCTGCCTGGTGTGTGTGGAAAAAAACGACGTACACCAGGCAGCGCCGGCGTAGGGGGATATGGGGCTTGGGCGTCAAAAAATGGGGCAAGTCAGGTTGAGGCAAATTTTTCGCCTCAACCCGATTTGCGCCATTTTGTTCGACTCCCAACCCCCATAGAAATGACTCCTGTCTTAGCAAAGACAGGAGTCATGCCCCCTTGCCCAATGGCCATGCCCAGGGGACTTCTGTCCCCTGGGCATGGTCATTGGGCATAGTGGCATGTAGGGGGGCACAAATCAGGCCCCCCTATGCCACAAAAAAAAAAAAAAAAAAAAAAGACTTACCTGAACTTACCTTAATGTCCCTGGGATGGGTCCCTCCAGCCTTGGGTGTCCTCCTGGGGTGGGCAAGGGTGACAGGGGGTGTCCCTGGGGGCATGGGAGGGCACCTCTGGGCTCCTTCAGAGCCCACAGGTCCCTTAACGCCTGCCTTTTCCAGGCGCTAAAAAACAGCGCAAAAGCGCCCGTACGTCATTTTTTTTGACCCGCTCACTCCCGGGCGTGAATTTTGCCCGGGAGTGTAAATACGGCGCACATGCCTCAGAGTCAATTTTTTAGACGTGAACGCCTACCTTGCATATCATTAACGCAAAGTAGGTGTCCACGCTAAAAAATGACGCAAACTTCATGGACTTTGGCGCTAGACGCGTCTAACGCCAAAGTATAAATATGGAGTTAGTTTTGCGTCGGAATTGGGTAAAAAAAAACGACGCAATTCCTGCGCAAACGGAGTATAAATATGCCCCCAGGTACCCAGAGCCAATAAAGGAGCTGCACCTTGCAATGGGTTTTCATTGTATACCAGGTATGTAGCAATTAATTTGGTGAAAAATAAAGAGTGAAAAAGAGGTATCATGGAAATCTTTGTATTTCCAAAATGGGCACAAGATACGGTGTTGAGAAGCAGTGGCTATTTGCATTCTGGAGTCCCCATACTAGCATGTGAACTACAGGGCATTTCTCAAATAGATGTCTTTTTCACAAACTGTCTTACATTCGGAAGGAAAAAATGTAGAGAAAGACAAGGGGCAATAACACTTGTTCTGCTATTCTGTGTTCCCCCAAGTCTCCCGATACAAATGGTACCTCACTTGTGTGGGTAGGCCTAGTGCCCATGACAGGAAACGCAACATAGACACATCACATTTTTACATTGAAATCTGACGTGTTTTTTGGAAAGTGCCTAGCTGTGGATTTTGGACTCTAGTGCAACTGGCACCTAGGGAAACCAACCAAACCTGTGCATTTTTCAAAACTAGACACCTAGGGAAATTCTGGATGGGGTGGCTTGTGGTTCTGTTACCCATATTCATTTGCAAACCTCAAAATTTGGCACAAAAACACTTTTTCCTCACATTTCAGCAATAGAAAGTTCTGGAATCTGAGAGGAGCTACAAATTTCCTGCCATCCAGTATTCCCCCAAGACTCCCGATAAAAATGGTGCCTGACTAGTGTGGGTAGGCCTAGTGCCCGCAACAGGAAATGCCTTAAAACCCAACATGGACACATCACATTTTCCCAAAGAAAATTGACCTGTTTTTTGCAAAGTGCCTAGCTGTGGATTTTGGCCTATAGCTCATCCGGCACCTCGGAAAACCCAGCAAACTTGGACATTTCTGAAAACTAGACACCTAGGGGAACCCAAGATGGGGTAACTTGTGGTGTTCTCACCAGGTTCTGGTACACAGAATCCTTAGCAAACCTCAAAATTTAACAAAAAAACACTTTTTCCTCACCTTTCGGTGCTGCAAAATTCTGGAATCTGAGGGGAGACACAAACTTCCTTCTACCTAGCATTTTCCCAGGTCTCCCTATAAAAATGGTACCTCACTTGTGTGAGTAGGCCTGGTGCCTGCTACAGCAACTGCCCCAAAACACTACGTGGTAACATCAAATAATTATCAAAATCTAAACTATCTGTTTTTGCGGGGGCACCTGAGCTTTTGGTCTTGGGCTCAGCAGCCATCTAGGGAAACCTACCAAACCCAGACATTTCTGAAAACTAGACACCCGAGGAAGTCCAGGGAGGTGTGACTTGCGTGGATCCTCCAGTGTTTTCTTACCCAGAATCCTCAGCAAACCTCAAATTTAGCTAAAAAATCAAAATGTTCCCACATTTCTGTGTGGGATCACTGCACCGGCACAAATTTCCTACCACCCAACATTCCCCTCAGTCTCCCAATAAAAATGATACCTCACTTGTGTAGGTGGGCCAAGTGCCTGTGACAGGGAAGAACCAAAAACATGTAGAAAATGATGGGGAACCAGAGGGGTTCCAAAAGGGCAGTTTAAAAAAAAAATAACGTTTTTAGGCTGACAAGTGGGGCAGAATTTTTATCAGTATAGATGCGACAATGCTGGGTGGTAAGAATTTTGTGGATTCCTGCAGATTCTGGAAGGTTCCATCACAAAAATATGGCAAAAATATGTGATTTCAAACAAAGTTGGAGGTTTGCAGGGCATTGTAGGTAAGAAAATGGTGGGGGAACATGTGAAGCACACCACCCTGGACTCACCCAGATGTTTAGTTTTCAGATGTGTCTAGGTCTCGTCGATTTTTCTACATGACAGCATCCCAAAGTCCAAAAGGTGCAGCCCTCACCATTCCAAGTGGGACGCTTTTGAGAGTTAGACGAGCTCTCATGGCACAAATGTAAAACCAAACTCCAAAATAATCAAATGTCATCTTGATTACCATAGGTTAAGATTGTTTAGTGTGCGGGGGGAGAGCTGAAAGACTGTTACCCCCTCCGGTGGGGGTGGGGTATAACCATGCCCATAATGATTGGTAACCACCACCCCACTTCTTTTTTTTTTATTCCCTGGCATCTAGGAGGCTTTCTGCCCCCGCGGGGAGTGGATAGGGGGTAATTGCCCCATTTGCCCACCGAAGGGCAGAACAACTTTGTCCCCGTTTATTTGGTGTAGGGGTATGGCCATACCCCCACCCTCTTTTAAAAACAAACAAAAAAAATCTTCCCTGGTCTCTGGTGGGCTTTCTGCTCCCCTTGGGGGCAGATGGGCCTTACAAAAATAGGCCGATCTGCCCTAAAGGGGGGCAGAAATGGCCAACAGTAATGTGCCCCCATAGGAAGCAACCCTTGCCCAGGGGCTGCCCCCCCAAACAAAACAGAGACACACACACACACACACACACACACACCATTCCCTGGTGCCTAAGTGGTTTCTGCACCCCCTCCCTAGGGGCAGAACAGCCTAATAGAAATAGTTTGATCTTCCCTCAAGGGGGGCATAAATGGCCTAAAATAAATTTGCCCCCCAGGGGAGCGACCCTTGCCTAAGGGGTCGCTCCCCTTATGTGAAACCGACGTAAAAAAAAAATCTGTGGTGTCTAGTGGTTTCTACCCCCCCTTGGGGGCAGGATTGGCATAAGAAAAATAGGCCAATCAGCCACCAAAGGTGGCAGAATGGCATAAAATAAAATTGCCCCCCAGGGGAGTGACCCTTGCCTAAGGGATCGCTCCCCATCTGTAAACAATTAAAAAAAAATCCCTGGTGCCTAGTGGTTTCTGCCAGGGGCAGATCAACCTAATTAAAATAGGCAGAAATGGCCTAAAATAAATTTGCCCCCCGGGAGCGACCCTTGCCTAAGGGGTCGCTCCCCTTGCATGAAACTGACAAAAAAAAAAAGCTTCCAAAGTGGTGGTGGCGGCCTCTGATGACATCAGCGTGCGAAGGGGCAATTCCCCTTCCATTCCTGCCCTGGGGGGAGGGGGTAGGAGGCCCACAGGGGAGCGCTCTCCTGTGGGCCTGGTGCAGGAATAGCTGGTCTCGTCATCGGCACATGGCGACCATGACCGAGGGCGAGACCAGCTCATCCAGGGCACCATAGGGGTTAATGTCACTGGAAAGGGAAAGCAGTGTGGATTGTGAGGGGTACTTAAAACACAGTATTTGTAATATAACCATGTTTTAAGACTACCACAACAAAGGCGAGAAAGTGTGTGTAGGTTTTTGTCTGAGTGAATAGTTAAAAATCCATGGTGAAATCCAGCAGACACCTTCCCATGCCCGAAATTTCCTTTACCCAACTATTTATTAGGGGGTGTAACACCCCAAACACCGCCCTGAAGCTATACCCCTGTCGATTACTAACCTGTTAGGGGTGAGAGTTTTCTAGATAATTGTTAGACCTGACAGCCTTAGGGTGGTCACCACTAGCTTTTTGACTGCCTCCCTCCACTTTTTAGATACTGTTTTTGCTGGTTTTTAGACTCTGCACACTTTACCACTGCTAACCAGTGCTAAAGTGCATATGCTCTCTCCCTTTAAACATGGTAACATTGGATCTTACCCAGTTGGACTATTTAATTTACTTATAAGTTCCTAGTAAATTGCGCTACATGTGCCCAGGGCCTGTAGATTAAATGCTAATAGTGGGCCTGCAGCACTGATTGTGCAACCCACTTAAGTAGCCCCTTAACCTTGTCTCAGGCCTGACATTGCAAGGCCTATGTGTGCAGTTTCACTGGCAATTCGACTTGGCATTTAAAAGTACTTGCCAAGCCTAAAACTCCCCTTTTTCTACATATAAGACACCCCTAAGGTATGCTCTAGATAACCCAATAGGCAGGGTGCTGTGTAGGCAAAAGGCAGGACAGGTACCTATGTAGTTTACATGTCCTGTTAGTGTAAAACTCCTAAATTCGTTTTTACACTGCTGTGAGGCCTGCTCCCTTCATAGGCTAACATTGGGGCTACCCTCATACCTTGGTTGAGTGGTAGCTGCTGGTCTGAAAGGAGTCGGAAGGTCATATTTAGTATGGCCATAATAGTGATATAAATCCTGCTGACTGGTGAAGTTGGATTTAATATTACTATTTTAGAAATGCCACTTTTAGAAAGTGAGCATTTCTCTGCACTTAAATCTTTCTGTGCCTTACAATCCACGCCTGGCTGGGTTTAGTTGACAGCTCCTTGTGCATTCACTCAGTCACACCCCAAACACAGGATACCTGGCCTCACCTGCATACATCTGCATTTTGAAGGGGTCTTCCTGGGCTGGGAGGGTGGAGGGCCTGCCTTCACACAAAGGACTGCCACACCCCTACTGGGACCCTGGCAGACAGGATTGAACTGAAAGGGGACCTGGTGCACTTCTAAGCCACTCTTTGAAGTCTCCCCCACTTCAAAGGCACATTTGGGTATATAAACAGGGCCTCTGCCCCTACCAACTCAGACACTTCCTGGAGAAGAAACTGGAACCAGAACCTGCATCCTGCCAAGAAGAACTGCCTGGCTGCCCAAAGGACTCACCTGTCTGCTTTCTGTGAAGGACTGTTGCCTTGCTGTAGACCTGCTGCCTTGCTGCTGTCTGGCTGTGTGAAGAAGTGCTCTCCAAGGGTTGGATAGAGCTTGCCTCCTGTTCCATGTAGTCTCAGCATCAAAAAGACTTCATCTCTACAAGAAGGACTCCTTGTGCAGCGAAATTCGATGCACAGCCTGCCAGAAACGACGCACAGGCTGCACCTCCGTGAAAATGTCACTGCATGCCGATCCGCAACGACGCAGCCCGACTTCGCATCGAGAAGACCGACGCAGCGCCAGAATAGCGACCCGAAATTCGATACACTGCCCACCAGATCGATGCACAACCAAGCCAGAAAGACGCAGCCCGACTTCCATAAAGCAATCGATACAGCGTCTGCCATGTGGTAGAAAATTAGACGCAATGCCCACCGAATCGACGCAGTTCCTGTGACTTCGTCCTGCCAGTGATGGAAATCTACGCATCGTCCCTGGGGCATCTGAAAACCCCACAACCCAAAGAGGATCCACAACCGAGTGCTGAAATTGACCCACAGCCGTCCCTGCGTGAAAAATAAACTACGCATCGTCGTGTGCGGCCCGAGTATTCGACGCACACCCCTTTGTTTCCACGCATCGCCTCCTCTGCGGTTCTTTGCGGAGATTGTTCACGTGAACCAGGTACTTTGTGCTTGAAACAGACTTTGTTTTTCTTTTAAAAGACTTAAGACACTTTGGGGGTCATTATGACCCTGGCGGAAGGCGGAGAAGCGGCGGTAAGACCGCCAACAGGCTGGCGGTCTTTTTTTTTTAATTATGACCATGGCGGTTACCGCCATGGTCATCCGCCGGTTCTCCGTTCCGCCCGCCGGCCGTCACTATACCGCCAGCGGTATTTGGACCCGGCTGACCGCCATAGATTTCATGCGGTTTGAAACCGCCATGAAATCCATGGCGGTAAGCACTATCAGTGCCAGGGAATTGCTTCCCTGGCACTGATAGGGGTCTCCCCCACCACTCACCCCCACCCCGACTCCCTCCCCTAAACCCCCCACCACCCCTGCCACCCCCCAAAGGTGGCAGTGCCCCCCTCCCCACCCCGACCCCCAACATCACATCACTCACTCACACACGACACGCATGCAGGCACCACCAACACACATACACGCACACACACCGACATACATGCCAACATCCACACACACAGTCAGACACGCACACCCACATTCAAACATACAAGCACACATCCATACAGACATACCCACAGACATACACGCACTCATTCCCAAACATGCAACACCCCCGCAAGCATACACGCACTCACACACCACCTCTACATACACACACCCCCATGCACGCACACAACACACAACACCTCCCCACCCCCCTCCCCTAACGGACGATCGACTTACCTGGTCCGTCGATCCTCCGGGAGGGGACGGGAGCCATGGGGGCTGCTCTGCCGACACCACACCGTCAACAGAACACCGCCACGCCGAATCACAGGACGTGATTCGGTGGGCGGTGTTCTGTTGGTGTGGCGGTGGAGGTGGAGCAACCTCCACTTCCCCGCCGCCCGCCAGTATGGCTGTTGGCGGCTCTCCGTCCAAAAATGGACGGAGAGCTGTCAGCGGTCATAATACGCCGAGCGGCAAACCGCCACCACTGGCGGTCTTCCACACGGCGGTCCCTTGGCGGTCTTGGCAAAATCCCGCCGATGTCAAAATGACCCCCTTTATATCACTTTTCAGTGATATGCTAACATATACTTATTGCATTTTAATCGTTTTGACCTGCATCTTCTCAGATAAATATTATATATTTTTCTAAACACTGTGTGGTGTATTTTTGTGCTGCTATATGGTGTTATTGTATGACTAATTGCACAAAAACTTTACACATTGCCTTCTAACTTAAGCCTGACTGCTCAGTGCCAAGCTACCAGGGGGTGGGCACAGGATAATTTGGATTGTGTGTGACTTACCCTGACTAGAGGGAAGGTCCTTGCTTGGACAGGGGGGAACCTGACTGCCAACCAAAGATCCAATTTTTAACATTAATATTTAGTGCAAGATATTTTTGTCAGAAGGTATTCTTGCAAGGACATTCTGGTTCTACATCCAAGGACATATCTCCAAGCCCCATGCGCTGCGAGTGCTTCAATTTTTTGACACTCGGGTAGTGCAGAGTGCAGACCCACATGTATGGGGCCATGAAAAGCCACTTTGCATGGCTTTTCATGTCCTCGTATATAAGGAGTAAGGTAAGTCAGCGCTAGTTGCCAAGGTGCCTTACTCTGCATCAGGGGGTCTTTCCCTGGGCATTGCGGTGGGTTTTCCCATCCAACACTCATAGGTTTTGACACATTCCCAGATTTTCAAGGACCTGTAAACCTGGAGCTACATAAAAACTGTATGACACCCAAGGTGAGGTGCAACGAGGAGTAATATTTTAATTTCTCCCCGATTTATCCTCTTTCCAGGTGTGCTGCATTCTGCAGCACACATAGATAGAGGAAAAGGCCACAGAGGATTGTTTTTGTGCAGGAAGGTGTCCCTTCCTACACCAAAAACAATACTGCACACATCGCAGGCAGTCTTGCACATGGTGCAAGGGTGACTTCATTGGCAATGAGTAGCCAATTGTGCGCCAGAGCAGGGAGAAGGGACAGAAATGCACCACATTTCTGCCCTTTCCCCATGACGCAGCTGCTGTCTTGCACCACTATTGTTGTAAATATGCCCCCCACTACTTTGTATAGTTATTGGAAAGTGGATTATAATTTTGGGGTGGCCAAGTGTCCACCTCAAAGGATAAGGCCACCACCTACTAGATGTCTTACAAATGAAATAAAATAAGTCTCTGCTTAATACCTTGGAAAGTGAACCAAAGCAGTCAAGCTTAAACCTCAGACAATCTGTAAAGTATTTAAGCAGTGCACACACAAAACACAATAACGCTCCACATCTAATTTTAAAATAGAGAGAAAAATGTAATGAGCAATTAAGGCAAAAACGAAAAACAAATCCAATAAGGAAAACTGAAGATATATATTTAAAAAAATGTAAAGTGAAAATATGGCAAGAAAAATAAAGCACAGAATGCTAGTCATTAGTCACAGTAGACCAGGACCAACCACTATTTCAAAAGTTTGAAGTCCCAAAAATGGCTTTGTGATTCAGGCTCATGGTGTTTGTCCATTCTTCAAAAACAGGATGTGATTATATTTGCTCTTAACCACTTTATTTCGACCTCCTAATATCGTACTTTAAATGACCTCCCTGACTCTACCTTATCCCTGTTTCAAAATGTCTCTATTCCACTTTACCATGAACCCCTTGCTCCATCTTGCAGTCCCCTCCCTAAACTCTTTAATTTGACATCCATAGGTTGTGGCTACATTCCTTCCCCCCAGTGGTCCAAGCGCCTACAGTTTCACCTCTTTAATACTTGTATGTTTCTTTCTTGTTTTATATTTTGGTTCATGTGGTATAAATTACATTCGCCTTTATGAAATTGAGGGCATACGAGGAAGAGAGAGGATTGGGGAAAGTGAGGTGAGAGTTGTAGGCAAGGTGACAGAGATGGCAGACACAGGAAAGGTGGTTACCAGGGGTGGCAGATAGTCTCTGGACCAGATTTAAGAGGGCCTTGCGCCATTCTAACACCACATTAGCGTCATTTTCTTTTTTAGGTTAATGTGGAGTTAGAAGACCAAAAACACTGTGCCCTATTTACAAAGTGGCATGATGCATGCATTGCACCATCTTGTAATCCTTTGAGCCACATTATGCCTGTGGCAGGCGTAATGTATGCAAATGGGGCATTCCCCAGTTAGGGGGGGCAAAACAATGGCGAAGGACATCTAAAAGATTTCCGTGCGCCATTTTTGTCGGCACTTATAACACCTGCTCAGAGCAGGCATTAAAAGGAGGCTTTAGCAACACAAAAGGATGATAGACGGAGTGCTGAACAATGCCAACCCTCACCCCCAGTCACAGATCTGGGTTTAATCCATTGTTCTTTTGCTCACCATGCCACCCCAGTTTGGACCCAGACATATGCAAATCAGTCTTGACCCTGTTCCTCATGGGAACAGTCCAGCCTGAACTGCCAGGCCAGGTCCTCTCTGGACAGGAAACAAGCAAGGAGGCTTCCATTGGTTTCTATGGGCCTCTGGGTGCTTTGCAGGATTAAAGTCAACATTTTTTACGTTAATCCTACAAAGCACCAGACTAGCATCAAAATGATTTGCTAGTACCCCTGACTACCGCCATGGTGCGCCGTATTTTAAATACAGCACACACATGGTGGCATTAGGGTGGTGCTAAGGGGCACAAGAAAAGTGGCGCAGCACTGTGTGCAGCACCACTTTTCATAAATCTGCCCCTCTGTGTCTACACCACCCATCTCCCTCCTGTACGTTGCCACGTTACTGGGCCGTCTCACCAGCTGCCACCAGCTATGGATGGTCCAGAGTGTGTACTGGAAAAGGTCTCAAGCTAGTATCCACAATGAGGAGCCTGATGGATAGCAGGTCTTCTGAGTGAGAGATAGAAATCTTTCCTGAGCTCCTGTCATACACACGCCATGCTTTTAAGTTTCATTTTACAGAAGGTAGGCTGCAGCTAAAGGGCTTGTGTCAGCCTTGAGGTGTATCTCATTGCATTTTTAAAACTCACTTGTTTCATCTAGACTGACTATACATAACATTAAGTGAATCAAACAAAAGCCCCCTACGATGCATTATGGTTTGAAACCTACTAAACGTCTTGTGCTATATATATATATATATATATATATATATACATATATATATATATATAAGACCCGATTTCTAAAGCCAGAAAATGCTGTTTTAGCTGTCTCCCACCTGAAATTCGTACAAATCGAGTGTACAGTTCCGATAAACATGAGTGTTACACTGCAGGTTGGTAAGCTGCCCAGGGCGCCCCATTCTCATCCCGCGGGGAGGCCGGCGGTCCACTTTACGGCACATCGGGCCTGCAGTGGGACATTTGTTCACCGCAGTGTCCAACTCTTGCGCAGTGGGGTCGGATGACCCGGGGTCGGGCTGAGGATCTTGCCGCGGGCGCAGCGTGCTCTGCCTTTGCATCGCGGAAGAGCCCCGCGACGCATATATAATACTTATCTGTTTTCTTGGCTTTTGGCTGTCGTCCCTTTTTGTCATAGGCCCAGACTGCTTTTCTATTCCAGCATGCCCTGCTCTTTCCTTTTACTAGTACCTTTCCAAGATAGTGTTTCTCCTATTTTGTCCTATGGTACTTTCCCCACTTAATATGACGCTTTCCTTTTCCTGGTTGTTCACTTCCTGTTTTAGTGGTATATAAGGCACTTGAGTTTCTTTCTTCTTTGGATTGCAACACTCTGGTTTGGTGGTCCTCGCTCCTGTCTGTTGCTGCTGTGGATTGCTTTCTGCTTGGTTTTTCCTGCAGCTTCCTGATGTTCCAGTTCTTGGAGTCCTAAGTTCTACTGTGCCTTTTATGATTTTCTGGAGCTCCTTTCTTTAGGTTTTTCCCTGGGTGGTTTTTCCTCTGGAGCTCCTGCTGGAGAACACAGACTGATTGGGCTTTCATCTTGCTAGCAGTGGCTACCGGAAGGGATTGTCCTTATCTTGGCCAGAGTAGGACGTACAAGATCCTATGCTGTACTCCGCCTACATCCGACAGAGGCGGTAAGGGAAAGGCGAATCATGACAGACTGCAACTCTCAAAAACCAGTTGTGGCCAAAAGATAATGCAGGATCCTCCGGGTGAGATGGTGGAGACAGCTCAATCATTAGTACATTCTGTGCAACAACAGGCTCAAGAGCTGTAACAATTACATTTTGAAAATACAACATTACAATAAGCCTTGGCCTCTAAGACAATGAATGTTCCTTCCGTCTCTATTACTACTCCATGTTTTTCTTGGGATCCCAATAAGTTGAAAGAATTCCTTGATTCCTTGACAGTATTTTTTGCATTTTGTCCATCAAAATTTCTTCAGGAGAAGACCGAGGCTGGTTACTTGATAAGTGCCCTGTCAGGGCCGGCTTTAGCATGGGCAACTCCATTGGTGACCGCAAATGATTCCCTGTTGTCTAATTATACTGAATTCGTGGAGGCCTTTCAATAAATGTTCAAGCATCCTGGATTAGAGTCTTCAGCAGAAGAGGCCTTATGTGACATTCAGCAGGGTAACCAGGATGTCTTGCAATATATAACCAGGATTTGTCATTTGGCGGCAGAGACCACATGGGTAGAATGCACCCTCGTTACCCTTTTTCATAGAGGGTTACGTGATGAAATAAAGGATGAATTGGTGCATTCTGCACAAATGTACAACATGAAAGAACTTATGGATGTAGCATTAGCTGTAGAATGCTGCTTTCAGGAACGTCGTTTGGAAAAACTGAAAGGTCGTATTCAATCCTGAATGGGAACTTCACGTACAGTGACTCACCATCAAAAGGATACCCGAGCTGTTGCACCTGTTGTCTCTGGAGGAGAACCGATGCAAATGGACATGACCCGTGGTCCGCTATCTGAAGCAGAACGTGAACACAGACGAAAGAAAGGACTGTGTTTGTACTGTGAAAATTCAGGACATTTGATTCGTGCCTGTCCTACTTGTCCCTCAAAACCTATGGGAAATGCCAATTCTCATCCTCTGTAAGAAGGGAGAAGACGGGGCGGTCATAGATCCCTTCTATATGTTCTTCTAAGATGGACACATCATCTCTTTTTCTACTGCCTATGTTGTTGGAAGAAAAGAGTCCTTGCCTTATTGGATTGTGGTGCCAGTGGTATCTATCTTGATAAGGGATGGTCCAAGAAAAAGAGGATACCTGGTGTACTCAAGGGAACACCTGTACAGGTTCAAACTGTAGATGGTACACTTCTTTCATCAGGACCTGTAACAGAAACTACTCCTTTGAATTTGAAGTTTGGGAAACACCAGGAATATCTTACGTTTGATCTGATTGATTCTCCTAATCATGTAATCATATTAGGCATACCTTGGCTGCTATGACACAATCCTTACATTAGTTGGGTAACCAGAACCATTTCTTTATCTTCTCATAACTGTTATTCTTCAGATATGTATTGGTCTCCTAGAATTATACCATTTGAAAAAAAAGAGGCAGGTTTTTCTATTAATTTCATTCAAGGGGTACCCAAACAATATACTGCATATCTAGATGTCTTCCAAAAGCCTATAAGTCCTGTTTTACGACCACATCGAGAATATGATTGTGCCATTCCACTAGAACCCGGAACGGTTGTTCCTTTTGGGCAAATGTATTCTCTTTTTGAACCTGAAAATGAAACACTTATGGAATATCTGGATGAGAATCTAAAGATTGGCTTGATTACACGGTCTTCTTCACCTGCAGGGGCTCCTCTTTTCTTTGTACCAAAGAAGACAAAAGATTTATGTCCCTGCATAGACTTTCGCAGTCTCATTAAGATAACTTTAAAAGACAGATATCCTTGACTTCTTATAAAGGATATATTGGAAGCGGTCAAAGGAGCACAGAGATTCACTAAGTTGGATTTATGGGGTGCTTATCACCTCCTCCGAATTAAGGAAGGAGTTGAGTGGAAGACCGCTTTTAGGACCCCTTTAGGCCATTTTGAATATTGAGTGATGCCTTTTAGTCTAACGAACGATCCTTCTATATTTCGAAGATTTATGGATTCTGTATTTTCATATTTTTTAAATCAAATATCTGTCATATATATCTAGATGACATCTTAGTGTATTCCATTCAACCAGAACAACATTTGTCACATGTCATTCAAGTCCTTGAAAGAGTCCGAAAGCATCAGTTATTTCGCAAACCGGAAAAGTGTGAGTTTGATGAGACCGACATTTATAGTTGAAACTGATGCATCTGATAGAGCGATGGGGGCTGTACTTCTACAAAGACATGAAGAAGATGGATAAGAACACCCAGTTTTCTATCTATCTCATATTCTGACAGACTCTGAACGTACCTACTCTGTATTGGAGAGAGAATTACTTGCTTTAAAGGTGGCCTGTACGGAATGGAGCCAATTCCCAATGTGAACCAAAGAAACTTTTGAGGTCAGAACTGATCATCGGAATCTACTATGCCTTTGGAATTTTCAATGTCGGAATTGTCGACAGGCAAGATGGGCTTTTTTCTTCAGTCAATATGATTTTTTCATCACTTACATCCCTGGATCAGAGAATATCATAGCAAATGCTTTATCCCGTTGCTATCCAGAGGGTGTGACCATTCCTTCACAGCACATTACAGAACCCCCATCGGATCAATGGAATGGTACAATCCTTTATGGATTGAGTGTTATCTGAATATGCTGTACTTACTAAAGAAGAATGGGAGATATTAAATTCCCAACTGAGGAAAATCAAGGGATGTTATCATCACAAAAAAGCATTATTCCTTCTTTCGAAAAAAGTGCAAATAGAAGCATTACAGATGTGTCACAATTCACCTGTTGCGGGTCATCGTGGCGTTAAGGCAACTCAAGAATTAATTCTTCGATCTTTTTG
This sequence comes from Pleurodeles waltl, assembly GCF_031143425.1. NCBI lineage: Eukaryota > Metazoa > Chordata > Amphibia > Caudata > Salamandridae > Pleurodeles > Pleurodeles waltl. The sequence goes on from NC_090444.1 coordinate 1,780,814,140, forward strand.
GTGCCCTACATTTGTAAAAGATGTTAAGACCTATGTTTCTTCTTGTCCAATGTGTGCCTAAGCTAAGATACCAAACTGCACGATTATTACAACCTTTGCCTGGTATACGATATCTACTGATTTTTTATGTTCCCTACCATCCTCTGTAGGGAATACCGTGATCATGGTTACTGTAGATTCTTTTTCAAAGATGGCTCATTTTACAGCATTAAAGAAATTACCTACTGCTTACGAGTTGAGCCACTTCATTTTACAGGAGATCTTTAGTCTTCACGGTCTCCCTCATGTCATTATTTCAGACCCTCAGTATGTTTTCTGTTTTTGGAAACAATTTTGTAAATTATTGTACATTGAGGCAGCCTTATCCTCTGGGTATGCTGTTGGTTGCATGTTTTTCATAGTAAATATTTTCAAGGCTCAGGTCATGCAAGGGCTCTTAGAGCCAAGCTAGACCCTTGGGTTCACTCTGCATGTGAATCGGTTGCCTCACCAGCCTCTATATGGGAGTCTCAGGGGCTGCTCCCCAGATTCTGCAGAGGGATTCCATAATTTTGTATTACACCTCTTTGCACACATGTGGAAAGTGCAGATGGTAAACATTCTTAAAGTATCATTCCCACATTCCTAAATGCTGTAAATCAGAAACAATTTCTGTCCCTTAAGAATAGTAATTACTATGGCTGCCCAAGAGAGAATTCTTCATTATATCTTTGGGAGAGAGTCCTGTATGTTCACAAAATATTCAGTGCCTAATTTCAGCCGATGGTTGCCATCTGCACTCATTGTTGGGGACCAGCACCATTTTTCCTGAACATACACTCCCTGAGAGCAAGAGGCAGAAAAACATATATGGGGGAAAGAAGGAGTACGAAAAATAACAAAATGGCAAAAAGGGAGAAAGCAGGAACCTAGAAGAGTGAGATAAAGGAGCAAGAAGTGTCTGGTGGTGGGTGATGTGGTGTCGTTGATGTCATGCTCGCTAGGGCCCTCAAGGTCCTGGGCTGACTGTAGACAGGAATTACAGAATTGGATGGGAGGTGTTAAGGTGTGGTTATAAAAGTAATGACGCAATGTATGTGGAGCGGGCAACAGTATATTGAGGTTTAAAGATGTCTATAACAGAGCTCGGTGTGTGGGGTGCTCATTTGCATGCTCTCGGACTGGGGAGGACACTTCAACTGGCAACAAGTAGGAGATTCTTTCCCTGAAGAAACGAAGCAACTTTCCAGAGAGTTTCCAAAAGTACAGCAAACCAAAAAGCGATGCAAAGTGGTCTGCGAGTGGTATATATGGAGTTGAAGCTCCACTTCCACCCACACACGGCCATGAAAGAAGTTGAAGACCATATAGAGAAGCAAATTCAAAAAGCCTGCCAAAACCCATTGGTAAAGCTTAAAGAAGAAATGCTGCGCTGCGCCATAACACCGAGCCACCATCAATACAAAGCAAACGCTAAAGGCAGTGACAACCAGGTGCAAAAACAGAAACTTACTTACTGGCACCAGGGAGTAAAGTGCTATACAAACTTGAAATCGGGTGTGATGACCTGGCCCCAAGCAACAAGGATTGCGTGGGGAGGTTGCCAGACGTGCTGTACAAGGCGAATGCTTCCTGAACAGCATATTGCCCTTGATGGCGACCGAATGCAGTGCAAAGTACGAAGTGGCTACATTCCTGAAGACACCACCATTGTTTGATACAGTGAAGAAGCAGAACATTAGTGCCAGGTGGACTGCAGGGATCAAAATGTTTGATGACTATATAGATGCACTATGAGAAGAAGACAATAACAAAATCATGAAATAGTTGAAAAAACTTGCTGGTGATGGAGTGAAAGAAGTGTTAAAGAAAGTCTCACAACCTGATGCAACATCATACTAAAAAATGAAAGAAGCTTTAAATGCCAAGTTCAATCTGATGCCAAATGTTGACAACAAAAAGTAAATCTTCAACCAAGTGCGACAGCAAGCTGGTGAAATGATAGATGAATATGTTAAGAGACTTCATGCACTTCTTAAACACTGTAAGTTCTGTGACTTTAATGATATAGAAACCATGTGCTGAGTCATTGATGGCTGCCTTTCACATTCCTTCAGAAGACACATGTTGAGCGAGCCACTCAGCTTGGAGTAAATGCTAATGGCTACAAGGGTAAAGGAACACGCAGATCAACAAGCAACTGAGATGGAAGCAGGAGCAGTGCATTATGAATCAGCATTGATCATGAAAAGCAAGAAAAAGCAAAAAACAGACAGATGCAAGTTGACGTCTCTGAAGAGAAAAAAGTTATCCTTCCAATGTGGGTTTTCATTTCCACGTGAAGGTAAATGTCCAGTGTTAGACCTGGCATCTTGGCATGGTCTCCCCTAACTTTTTACCTCTACTTCCCAGGTTGTTGCTGTGTGCTGGGCTCTGCTTTTGCTGTTTTTGTTACTCTGGGCACTTTACCACTGCTGACGAGTGCTAAAGTGCAAGCGCTCCCTATGTGAAATTGTATGTGTAATTAGCTTTTCCGTAATTGGCATATTTGATTTGCTAGTAAGTCTTTAGTAAAGTACACTAGAGGTGCCTAGGGCCTGTAAATCAAATGCTACTAGTGGGGCTGCAACACTGATTGTGCCACCCACATGAGTAGCCCTGTAAACATGGCACAGACCTGCCACTGCAGTGTCTGTGTGTGCACTTTTCAACTGCCAATTCGACTTGGCAAGTGTACCCACTCGCCAGATCTAAACCTTCCCTTTTTATACATGTAAGGCACCCATAAGGTAGGCCCTGGTAGCCTCATGGGCAGGGTACGGTGTATGTTAAAGGAAGGACATGTAGTGATGTAATCCTGACAAATTCGTTTTTCACTGTTGCAAGGCCTTTCTCTCTCTTAGGTTAACATGGGGGTTGCCTTTAAAAGTGCAATTTCCCTTTGAGAGCAGATAGAGATGTGGAGTATGGGGTCTCTGAACTCACAATTTAAAAATACATCTTTTAGTTAAGTTGTTTTTTAGATTGTTAGTTTGAAAATGCCACTTTTAGAAAGTAGGCATTTTCTTGCATTAACCATTCTATGACTCTGCCTGTTTGTAGATTCCCTGTCTGGGTCAGACTAACAGTTGGGCTGTTTGTGAATCTCCTCTAGACAGTGACAGAAAGGGAGCTGGGGTGTAGCCTGCATATCCTGATGAGCCATCTTGGCTAGAGGGGAAGGCGGAGTGGTCACTTACACCTGAATGGGCTGTGCCTACCCTCACGCAATGCATGCTCCAACACCCTAGTGTGTGTCTTGGGCCTGGCCTGGGCAAGGCTGGATGCTGTAAACAACAGAGACTTTTCTTTGAAGTTGGGCAACTTCAAAGGCAGAAAGGAAAATAAGTAGCGGACCCAAAACCCCAGACTTTAGATTTCTTCAAGATTTGCTTCTGGAACCAAGAGGAACCTCTGCCAAGGAGAAGAGCTGATCAGCTGAGGAGAAGTGCTGCCCCTGATTGTGACTGTGCTTTGTTGGGCTATCCTCCAGTTGCTGCTTCTACCTGTGAAAGGGCGGGGGGCAAAGACTGGACTTTGTGGTATATTCTTGCTTGAGAAGAATCTCCAAGGGCTTGGATTGAGCTTGCCCCCTGTTCTGAAGTCTCAGGGCCATCAAAGACTTCCTCTGCCAGCACCTGGACTCTCTGCTGATACTCCTGCCCTGCCAAGTGGTGCCTAATCCAGTCCCTGGGCCCTTGAAATAAGAAGCTGGTGGAAAACCAAATAAAACCAAGTGAACTGACTTCGAATGACTCCGAATTGATGCCGCTTGCGAATCCCGTGACGCTGCCTGCAAGCACAGCCATGGTCCTCATTGGAGTGCAATGACCCCGCAGGCCCGACGCTGCTGCAGCCTCGCTGAAGTCCGCGACTCTGTGGAAGTTGCTGCACCATGTCGTGATCGCCTGATACCGACTCTGCTGGAAGTGCGCGGATCCAGCGCTTTGACATACGCCACCTCAAATTCCACCGCTCTACAACCAGGACCGAATTCCTCTTTGTGATGCCTCCGCTCCTTCACTCCTCAGAACCAGAATTGACGCCGCCTCGGATCCAGTGACGCCACGATCCCGACTCCGTGTACTGGCTTGTTTCCGAATTTACACAAGGTACTGTACCTGGGGGTCCATGTAACTCCGTGACTGGTGACATTGGCGTTGGATTGTTGGGAACGACTCCGTTACGATACTGTGATATCACCTCATCGAAGCATTTGTGTTTCTAAGTGCTATTTTTATGTTTAATCTTTGAAAATTCATAACTTTGCTTGTGTATGTTGGATTCTTGTCATTGTGGTCTTATTTTGTTTAGATAAATATTGGCTATTTTCTAACCTGGTATTGAGTCATTTTGTAGTGTATTTCTCTGTGTGTTGGTACAAATACTTTACACATTGTCTCTGGGTTATACCTTTCTGCATTTGCCAAGCTACCAAGTGGATGAGCGAGGGTAACAAGGTGTATTTCTCCTTTGCCCTGCCTAAAGTGAGGGTCCTTGCTTGGATAGTGGGGTAACCTGACTGCCAACCAAAGACCCAATTTTTAATATCCTACCACAGGACAGAAGTGAAGAGGTTGCGGGAAAGAAAACTACTTCAACGGTCTGCAAAGCAAAAGAGAAACTAAATGTGTCACCGCAAGAAGAGAAAATGCATGCCAGATGGATGCAGAAGCATTGTTGCCACGCCCACAAGACAAAAAGCAGCATCAGTTACGACAAGCAGAAACTAAGCACAGTTGATCATCATCAAGTTCATCGTACAAAGGCTTTTCAACATCATTATCAAGCACTAGTGAAGAAGACGAATGTGTGCTAATGATATCGACTAAGGGATGACATGCAGATGCAAGGTTAGCTGCTTGCAAAGAAGACCAAAATTGAAAAGAAAGTCACAAAACAAAGCAACAAAATTAATTTGGACACTGTCCTAAAATCACAAGAGATGTGACTGGCTACCCCATAACCTTCATAATAGATAGTGGTGCATTGATTAACATCATGCCAGTAGAAAAGTTCAACAGCTTGTCTACTGAGTCTTGCCTGACTCCGTCAAACATGAAGGTATACACATGGGCTGCTTCTCAACCATTACAGAGTCAAGGGTCATTTACTGTAACTTTGCGGCTCAAAACAACGTCAGTGCTAGCGCCAATCCATGTCCTTCAAGGAACTTCATGTAGTGCATGGTTACTTCGCTTTGGCACTGCTGCCGAGGTGGAACTGATATTTCTCCACTACAACATCCATGCTCAGGCTGAAATTGTGAGTCAGTTCCGGTTGTTGTTTCATGGCCTAGGAAAACTCAAGCAGATGAAGGTGCAACTTCATGTTAATCAAGACATTTGACTTATTGCCCAATTACACCACACAGTCACTTTTCACTTACAAGTAGCTGTTGAGGAAAAACTAGAAACACTGTAGAAACATGACATCGTTAGCTCCACTAGTCCTTCTCTGTGGGTTTCGTCCATACTCGTGGTGTCAAAAAGGACAGTGCAGATGTGGTGCCTATTTGTGTTGATATGCGCCAGGCAAACAAAACAATTGAGATGGAAAGACATCTTGGTCTCCACATAGTGTACATGATGATGCAACTGAACGGAGCTAAAGTCTTCTCCTGTCTTGGCCTGAACAAAAGATGTCATCAACTCAAGCTGGAAGAGAACTGCAGGTACATTACTACTTTTTTGACTCATGTTGGTTTGCTCCGATACAAAAGACTTTGTTTTGTGGTATCTTCGGCTGCTGAGATATTTTAGGATGTTATTCATTTAATTATTCAACCTGTAACGAATGCTTTCAATTACAGTGGAATTTGGGACAACACAAAAGGAGCATAACAAGGCTCTCACACAAGTGTGCCAATTACTTACTGATGCAGGTCTCACTGTGAATGCAACATGGTGTGAGATTCACAAAACCAAACTCAAGTTCTTTGGGTACATAGGGGCTGATTATGACCTTGGCAGAAGGGATTACTCCGTCCCAAATGTGACGGATATGGGCTCCGCCGTCTTACAAGTTCCATAGGATATAAGGGAACTTGTAATACAGTGGGCGGGATATCCGTCACATTTGGGATGAAATAATCCCCTCCGCCAAGGTCGAAATCAGGCCCATTGTCTGATGAGGGAATTACTCCTGACCCTGATAAGGTGCAAGCACTGTCATCTACCTTTGCCCTGTAAGATGTTCCCATGCTCTGATCGTTCTTAGGCATGGCCAGTTACCACTCAAGGTACATTTGTGACTTTGCTACAGTGAGTGCCCCATTGGGAAATTTGACAAAACAGAGGCGGTCATTCTGACCGCGGCGGTCGGCGGTCGCCACCCGCCAAGCGGTTCCCGCCGAAAGACCGCGGCGGCCATTCCGGCTTTCCCGCTGGGCCGGCGGGCGACCGCCAGAAGACCGCCGGCCGGCCCAGCGGGAAAGCCCCTGCAACGAGGAAGCCGGCTCCGAATGGAGCCGGCGGAGTTGCAGGGGTGCGACGGGTGCAGTGGCACCCGTCACGATTTTCACTGTCTGCAAAGCAGACAGTGAAAATCTTTGTGGGGCCCTGTTAGGGGGCCCCTGCACTGTCCATGCCAGTGGCATGGGCAGAGCAGGGGCCCCCAGGGGCCCAACGGCACCCGTTCCCGCCATCCTGGTTCTGGCGGTGGACACCGCCAGAAACAGGCTGGCGGGAAGGGGGTCGGAATCCCCATGGCGGTGCTGCAAGCAGCGCCGCCATGGCGGATTCCCTGGGCCAGCGGGAAACCGACGGGAAACCGCCGGCTCCCCTTTTCTGACCGTGGCTTTACCGCCGCGGTCAGAATCACCCAGGAAGCACCGCCAGCCTGTTGGCGGTGCTTCCGCTGCCCTCCGCCCTGGCAGTCATGGACCGCCAGGGTCGGAATGACCCCCAGAATGTCCTGTTTCAGTGGTCTCCTGAATGTGATCGCAGTTTCAATTAAATAAAACATATGATTAAGAAAACAACTGAAATGGCCTATTTTTTCCCCAGGGTACATACTGAGACCACAGTAGATGCGAGCCTGGTGGGATTGGGGGCTCAGCACAATGGCCATCCGAATGCCCAGAGATACATTGTGGGCTATACCAGTAGAAGTCTGTCTAAAACAGAATGTGCCTACTGTCAGCTGGAGAAGAAGAGTCTGGCTGTAGTGTGGTCCTGCAAACATTTTCATGTGTTTCAGTATGGAAACCGTTTCACTATTTTCACCAATCACCAGGCATTGCTCACTATCTTTGGAAACCCAAAAGCTAAGATACCCCCTTGCATCGAGAGATGGGGTTGGGACTGCAAGAGTATAACTATGTGATCGTACACAAGCTGGGGAAGGACTACTTTTCACAAGTGCAACTACATCGCCACAGCTCAACATCCAGAGTAGCTGAAGAGAATCTCAATTTCATTGAGCGGTCCAGCATGCCAGTAGCTCTATCCATTGAACAGTTTATTGTGCTGCCAAGGCAGATAAAAATATGTGCATCCTCAAAGACCTCATTACAGTGAAATTGTGGAAGACAAGTGTTCAACCTTTTGATGATGCTTAATTCCAAAAGTTCAAAAACGTACAGAAAGAGTTATCTGTCACTCAAGAGGGTATCATATTGAGAGGCTCAAGAATCATAATACCTACGACCCTGAGACAAGTCATCGAGCTAACCCATGGAGGACATCATGGCATTGTAGCCATCAAAAGAGTTCTAAGAGCCCGAGTATGGTTCCCTCGCCTCAATGACCGAGTTGAAAAAGAGCTAAAAGCATGCCATCTTTGCAACTGTTATCCCCAAGATGAGGCAGTATCCTGTAATGATGTCTGATCTCCCTGTGCATGCATGGGAAAAAGTTGCAGGTGATTTCTTTGGGCCCCTGGAAAATGGACATCATCAAATCAAATCAAATCAAATCATTAACATTTATAAACCGCACTACTCACCCGTGCGGGTCTCAAGGCGCTAGGGGGGAAGGGGGGTGGGGGTTACTGCTGCTCGAAAAGGCAGGTTTTGAGGAGTCTCCGGAATGCAGAGTGGTCCTGGGTGGTCCTGAGGCTGGTGGGGAGGGTGTTCCAGGTCTTGGCCCAAGGAAGGAGAAGGACCTCCCACCCGCCGTGGAGCGGCGGATTCGAGGGACGGCAGCGAGCGCGAGGCCCGAGGAACGGAGGAGACGGGTGGGGGCGTAGAAGCTGAGGCGACGGTTGAGGTATTCCGGTCCCTTGTTGTGGAGGGCTTTGTGTGCGTGGGTGAGAAGTCGGAAGGTGATCCTTTTGCTGACTGGTAGCCAATGCAGGTGTCTCAGGTGTGCGGAGATGTGGCTGTTGCAGGGTACGTCGAGGATGAGGCGGGCCGAGGCATTTTGAATACGTTGCAGGTGTTTTTGGAGTTTGGCGGTGGTCCCAGCATAGAGGGTGTTGCCGTAGTCCAGGCGGCTCGTGACGAGGGCGTGGGTAACGGTTTTTCTAGTGTCGCAGGGATCCAGTGGAAGATCTTGCGGAGCATGCGGAGGGTGAGGAAGCAGGCAGAGGACACGGCGTTGACTTGCTTGGTCATGGTGAGAAGAGGGTCCAAGATGAAGCCGAGGTTGCGGGCGTGGTCTGCTGGGGTAGGTGCGGTGCCGAGGGCCGTGGGCCGCCAGGAGTCGTCCCAAGCGGACGGGGTGTTGCCGAGGATGAGGACTTCCGTTTTGTCAGAGTTCAGCTTTAGGCGGCTGAGCCTCATCCAAGCTGCGACGTCCTTCATGCCCTCTTGTAGGTTGGTCTTGGCGCTGGCGGGGTCCTTGGTGAGGGAGAGTATAAGTTGGGTGTCGTCGGCGTAGGAGGTGATGATGATGTCGTGCTTGCGTACGATGTCGGCGAGGGGGCTCATGTAGACATTGAAGAGTGTCGGGCTGAGCGATGAGCCTTGAGGTACGCCGCAGATGATCTTGGTGGGGTCTGAGCGAAACGTTGGGAGGTAAACTCTTTGAGATCGGTTTGAGAGGAAGGAGACGATCCAGTCCAGGGCCTGGCCTTGGATCCCGGTGGAGCGGAGGCGAGTAATTAGGGTGCGGTGACAGACGGTATCGAAGGCAGCCGAGAGGTCGAGGAGGATGAGGGCGACTGTTTCACCGTTGTCCATCAGGGTTCTGATGTCATCTGTGACTGAGATGAGGGCGGTTTCAGTGCTGTGGTTGGTTCGGAATCCGGTTTGTGAAGGGTCGAGCAGGTTGTTGTCTTCCAGGAAGGTGGTCAGCTGTTTGTTGACGGTCTTCTCTATTACCTTGGCGGGGAAGGGGAGGAGTGAGATGGGGCGGAAGTTTTTCAGGTCGCTCGGGTCAGCCGTAGGTTTCTTAAGTAGGGCGTTGACTTCGGCGTGTTTCCAGCATTCGGGGAAGGTAGCAGAAGAAAATGAAGAGTTGATGACGGCTTGGAGGTGCGGGGCGATGATGTCGTCGGCTTTATTGAAGATGAAGTGAGGGCAGGGGTCCGATGGGGCGCCGGAGTGGATAGAGTTCATGATGGTTTTGGTTTCTTCAGTGTTGATGTGGGTCCAGTCGTTGAGGGTGATGGTCGGGGGTGTGGGTTTGGTGGTGCTTGGTTGCGTCTGGTGTCCGAAGCTGTCGTGGAGGTCGCTGATCTTGCGATGGAAGAACGTGGCGAGGGAGTTGCACAAGTCTTGTGAGGGCGTGACGGCGTTGGCATTGGCGCTGGGGTTGGAGAACTCTTTGACGATGCTAAAACGTTTTCTGCTGTTGTGGCTGTTTTTGTCCAGTCTGTCGGTGAAAAAGTTCCTTTTGGCAGCGCGGATCAGGTGGTGGTGTTCGCGGGTTGGGTTTTTGAGGGCGGTCATGTTGTCGGCGGTGTGGTCCTTGCGCCAGGCCTTCTCGAGGGCGCGACAAGTTTTCTTCGATTCTTTGAGGGTGTCAGAGAACCAGAGAGGTTTTCTGGTGATGGCCTGTTGATGCGTGCGTCTGAGGGGGGCAAGGTTGTCTGCGCAGTTGGAGATCCAGTTCGAGAGGCTGAAGGCTGCGTCGTTGGGGTCGGTGGTGAGGGTGGGTTGGTTGACGGTGAGTGCGGAGAAGAGTTGCTCTTCGGGGATTTTGTTCCACTGTCGACGAGGGATGGGTTGAGTGTGGAGGTGGCGGGTCTTGCGTCGGAATGTGAAATGGACACAGCTGTGGTCGGTCCAGTGTAGAGCGGAGGTGTGGCTGAAGAAGACGTGTTTGCTGGCGGAGAAGATAGGGTCAAGCGTGTGTCCGGCGATGTGGGTGGCGGTGTTCACCAGTTGCTTGAGGCCGAGGTTGGCGAGGTTGTCGAGCAGGGCGGTGGTGTTGGGGTCGTTGTTTTGTTCCAGATGGAAGTTGAGGTCGCCTAGGAGGATGTAGTCCGGCGAGGCGAGGGCGTGCGGGGAGATGAAGTCGGCGATGGAGTCGCTGAAAGGGGCGCGCGGTCCGGGGGGACGGTAGATGAGGGATCCTCTGAGGGTGGTCCTGGGGTCGGTGCGAATCTGAAAATGCAGATGTTCAGCGGCGAGAGGGGTGTCTTCGGTGGAGGTGGTGACGCTGATGGAGTCTTTGAAGACGATGGCGATACCTCCTCCTACTTGGTTGGTGCGGTCTTTTCTGGAGATCTTGTAGCCTTCGGGGATGGCAGTGGCGATGTCTGGGGCCGAAGAGGCGTTCATCCAGGTCTCCGTGATGAAGGCGACGTCCGGTGCTGTGGAGTCCAGGAGGTCCCAGAGTTCAACGGCGTGCTTGTGGATCGAACGAGCGTTGACCAGGATGCACTTGAGGTGGTTGATGGCACGTGGGCTGGTGGTCGTGGTAGTTGCGTGGTGGAAGATGCATTTGCAGGAGTTGCAGGCGAAGGGTCCATGGGTGCGTTTGAGGTGAGCTTGGAAGCAGGTGTTGGAGCGCCCTGGGTTGAGGGCGTGGAGGGTGGTGGGGTCGTAGCGGATCAGCGGGCTTGGGAGAGCTGGAGACCAGGGGTCGTGGCGCTGGGCGCAGGCCAGGCGCGGACGGGCGCAGGCGGGCTTGCCGCTGGCGCGCCTGCTGCGCACTCGCGCAGCGGCCGCCATAAGAGGGAGGAGGGGGGGAGGGGTCAGCTGGGGGCGAATGGGAGCTGGGGGGCGGGGGCGTGCAGGAGGTCGCGGCGGGAAAGCGCGAGCGAGGGGGGGGCCAGGTAGAGTGAGAAGAGCTGGGGGAGGGGGGCTTAAGGGTGGAGGGGGGTGAGTGTTAGGAGGTTTAGGAGATTAGGGAGAGAGATAGGAGTAGGGTTGGGAAGATAGGGGAGGGGGGGTTGTAGAGGTGGGTGAGGGTGAGAGGTAGAGTGAGAGGATAGGAAGATAGGTAACAGAGGGGGTGGCGGGGAGGGGGGAGAGAGAGAAATAGATGGAGAAATAGGTGGAGAGATAGAAAAATAGGTAGATAGGAGGAGGTGGTGAGTGAGGGAATTAGATAGTGAGATGGAGAGATGGAGAGATAGGTAGATAGGAGGAGTGAGGGAGGCAGATAGCGAACGGGGTAGATAGGGGTGATAGAGAGGGGGAGGCAAGTGAGGGAGGGGGATGAGACAGGAGCAGGAGGGCAGGTGCGAGAAGAAACAGAAGACGGAGGACGGAGAAAGCAGAAGACAGAAGAACAGAAGAACAGAAGAACAGAAGAACACAGAAGAACACAGAAGAACACAGAAGAACACAGAAAAAGATACAGAAGACGAAGAACAGAAGGCAGAAGACCACAGAAGAAGATGAAGAAGAAGAGAGGCGACAGGAGAGGCTGAGAAGCACACAGAAGAAGAGAGAAGATGGGGAAAAGAAGAGTACAGAAGAAGATTATAGAAGAGGAGCAAGGAGGAAGAACAGAGAGGAAGAAAAGAAGCAGGAGCAGGAGAGAGGGTGAGTAGCGCGGGGCAGGGCGAGGGGCTGGGAGGTGGGGGGTACTTACTGCGAGGTGGGTCTCAGGAACCTGGAGGAGCTGCAGCGGCAGGGGGAGCGACCTACCCTTGGGTCAAGACCAACCTACAAGAGGGCATGAAGGACGTCACAGATTGGATGAGGCTCAGCCGCCTAAAGCTGAACTCTGACAAAACGGAAGTCCTCATCCTCGACAACACCCCGTCCGCTTGGGACAACTCCTGGTGGCCCATGGCCCTCGGCACCGCACCTAGCCCCACAGACCACGCCCGCAACCTCGCCTTCATCTTAGACCCTCTTCTCACCATGACCAAGCAAGTCAACGCCGTGTCCTCCGCCTGCTTCCTCACCCTCCGCATGCTCCGCAAGATCTTCCGCTGGATCCCAGCCGACACATTATCTCATGGAAGTTTCTGATAAATATGCGTGTTTTCCTTTGGTGGAAATCTTATCATCGACAACTCATGCTAAAATCATCGAGTGACTTGATGTCATCTTTGCAGCATGTGGCATCCCTGCTAATCCCAAATTGACAAAGGTTTACCTTTCAATAGCAAGAATTCAAGGAGTTTCTTGATCAACTCAATATTAAGTATCAAAAGAGTACACCTCACTGGCCCCAAGACAATGGTGTAAAGAGGGAATTTAACGAGCATCAATGGAAGGAATCAATCTAGGGCAAGCTCTGTGCCCATTGTCTATCAATCGACTCCTCACTCTACAACTGGTGAGAGCCCTGCCACCTTGCTATGCGAGAGAGCCATCAGAACCAACCTACCACAATGGTCACTAAGCTGATCAGTGAATGTCGATAAGTTTGTGTCACAGAGACTTCTCAAAAGTGGTAAATGAAAACATATGCCAATCAGCGCCAATGTGCCCAGGAAACAATCTTCGAGAAAGGGGACTTAGTACTGGTTGACCAGAAACCGAAGTGAAAAACAGACACTTCATTTGCTGTGGACCCTTTGAGGGTTGTGACTTGCAAAGGAGACATGGTAACAGGGCATCATCTTAGAAAATCCATCACACTGGACTCGTCACACTTTCAACACCTACCTTAGAGTTTGTCAACTCCTAAGATCACAAGTGAGGCAACCCCACCTGAACATCCAGATCACACATCTGACCCTATGCCCTCAATGCCCAATGACGGTGCATCTCAACTACCTTATGCCACCTAATCTGGGAGATCATTTTGAGCACCTCGAAAGCTCATTGAGGTAATATGATGCTAAATGTTGTTTGTATTTTTTATTTAACAAAGTGGGAGATACAGGCCCATATTTATACTTTTTGACGCAAAACTGCGCTAACGCAGTTTTGCGGCAAAAAAATTAGCGCCGGCTAACGCCATTCTGAAGCGCCATGCGGGCGCCGTATTTATTGAATGGCGTTAGCCGGCGTTAGCCGACCGGCGCTGCCTGGTGTGCGTGAAAAAAAAACACGTACACCAGGCAGTGCCGGCGTAGGGAAAAATGGCGTTTGGGCGTCTAAAAATGGGGCAAGTCAGGCTGAGGCAAAAAAATCGTCTTAACCCGATTTGCGCCATTTTTTTTTACGACGCCCATCCCCCATTGAAATGACTCCTGTCTTAGCAAAGACAGGAGTCATGCCCCCTTGCCCAATGGCCATGCCCAGGGGACTTCTGTCCCCTGGGCATGGTCATTGGGCATAGTGGCATGTAGGGGGGCACAAATCAGGCCCCCCTATGCCACAAAAACAAAATACTTACCTGGACTTACCTTAATGTCCCTGGGGTGGGTCCCTCCATCCTTGGGTGTCCTCCTGGGGTGGGCAAGGGTGGCAGGGGGTGTCCCTGGGTGCAGGGGAGGGCACCTCTGGGCTCATTCTGAGCCCACAGGTCCCTTAACGCCTGCCCTGACCCAGGCGCTAAAATCCGGCGCAAATGCGGGTTTTTTAGACCCGCCCACTCCCGGGCGTCATTTTTGCCCGGGAGTATAAATCCGACGCAATAGCATCGGAGTCATTTTTTAAGACGGGAACGCCTACCTTGCATATCATTAACGCAAGGAAGGTGTTCACGCAAAAAAATGACGCGAATTCCAGGAACTTTGGCGCTAGATGGGTCTAACGCCAAAGTATAAATATGGAGTTAGTTTTGCGTCGAATTTGCGTCGAAAAAAACGACGCAAATTCGGCGCAAACGGAGTATAAATATGCCCCACAGTGTCTTTGATGTCATGCACGCTAGGGCTCTCGAGGTCCTTGGTGGGCTCTAGACAGGAATTACGTAATTAGATGGGAGGTGTTAAGGTGTGGTTATAAAATTAATATATTGCAGAATAAAGATGCCTACTACAGAGCTCCATGGTTGGTGTGTTTATTTACATGCTCCCAAGCTGGGGATGACGCTGCAGATAACAAGCTTCTGAGTAGAGCTTTGGGTATCAACACAAGTATTTAACAAATTAAGCACTGTCATTCTTATTTAGACTTTCTACGATGTTCCGCAAGTTTAACTCCCATTATCCATTCTTGAGCTGTTCTGATTCCACATGAGCAGATAACAAAAGAGCATAATTTTTATGTCGTGGTTTGCATGACCAAAAAGTGGCAGCATACAAAAGGTGGATTTTTTCTCTGTCAGTGCTGGAGCCATAAAGTGGTCCTATACATGCTCCTCCCGTCCTGACTGGTCTCACATCAAGCACAGCTGAGATGGGCACTCTGGCCCAGATTTATGGGCTTTTGAAGCAGGACAGTGCAGCAAGTCACCTTGCTGCGTTGCGCTGCATCAAAGGGAAAGAATGCACCATATTTAAGCAATACGGCGCCTTCCTGTCCCTTCCCACTGCACACTGGTCTCATATTGGCTCCCTAGCGCCAATGCAGGTACCCTTGCACCAGCACAATGGTGCAAGGCTGCCTGTGTTGTAGGCAGGATTGTTTTAGTGCAGGAAGGCGCACCTTCCTGCCCAAAAACAATCCTGGGAGGCTTTTTCCTCAGTCTATGAATGCTGCACAATGCAGCACACAATAGAAAGAGAAAAAAACAAAGAAAAATAAAGATATTTCTCCTCATTGCACCTCCCCTGGAGAGGCATAAGGTTTTGGCGCATCCCCAGGTTTATAGGCTCTTGTAAATATGGGGATGTGTCACAATCTATGGGTGTTGCTTGGGCACACCCACCAAAACGCCTATGGAATGCCTCCCTTCTGCAGAGTAAGGCAAGGTAGCATTTTGCATTGCCTTCCTTACTCCATTTCTATGAGGCCATTCATAATCATACAAAGTGGATTTACGTGGCCTCATAGACATGGTTGAAAGGTTTGTTCCACTGTTGCTTCACTAAAAGTGACGCAACGGCTGAGCAAACCTCTCATAAGTATGCCCCCTTGTTTCAAAGTATATTTGCAGGGTTTTGTTGTGGACCCGTTCCTTATGCAAGAAAGATATTTTCACATTGGAGTAACTTCGGGAGGAGAGGATGTTTTTTAGACCACAGCACCGGGGGGCACACCTGCAAGAAATGACGCATCGCTGCGTTGCATCAGCTATGCATCAAAGACACTTGTGTTTCGATATGACAGAATCCTATGCCATGCATGCATTGTATTTACAATATGTTGTACCATGGCAGAGGGTCCCAGGATACGTCAGAAATTCTGACACATCAGAGGGAAGGATGCCTCAACGCATCTACTCAAAAAGTGACACATTGCTGAAGTTGGTGTCAGCAGTGGTGCAACTTCTGCAATGCATCAAAATCTGAGGCAATATGTCAGTACAGATTGATGCAAGGAGCATAATGTGTGAAGACTAATGGAAAAGACCTTAAAATGTTGGAATATCACCTTCTACTCTTTTACATTGGTCCTGGATGTAAGAGGTAATGTATGCATGATGGCTATGTGTCACATTACAGCGGGCATAGTCTACTTATGTGCATGTACAGACCTGAGTATGAGTGACATAGTGAGCGACAGTGTAATGTAAGTGAATACAAGTATACGTTGGAATGTGAAGTGGCAATACATGTTTTACCTACCTTATGTGTGCACTTACCTCTTGTCCTTTGCAGTACACAGGCCTAGATTTGGGGACATCTTTCTCCATGGAGAAGTGACAATCTTGGCCAGTCCCTTACAAAGAGTACACAATGCCACATTGCCTTGCAGCAGTGGATGATGAAATCATAGGTGCCATGGTCCCTACTTGGTCAAGGGGTCCTACAACATGATTGTCACATGATTGTCACATGTGCAGACCCACTACTAGTATAGGGGAAGTGAAATAGAGACATAATTCAGTGTGTGAAGTGACTTCAGCTGGTCAGGATCTTATTGAAAAGCCACTGCCTCATTTCCTATGCCTGGGTTAAGGAGGTGTAGGAATTTTGAAGCATTCCAGGCTAAAAGCGATGCATCCCAAAGATGCATCTCACAGTGGAAATCTTGTAAATATCACTGTGTCAGTCCCAAGTGAGTTTTTACGTGAGAACGCCTACTCTGCATGCATTATAAACTGCATGGTGCAGCCGGTTCTAGTGCAGGTATATTTTTATGCAGCCCGTCAAAAACGGATGCATTGGGACCAATGCATCGTTTTGTAAATATGGAGCAAAATAGAGCAGAAAATGCACCGCCAATGCGTCACAAACCTGACACAATGGCAGCACAAGCTTCTTGCGGGTTTTTGTAAAACACATCACTGATGCAGATTTTTAGCGTAACATGCCTCAGCATTCGGAAGTGTGTTATTAAAAAACGTTTTGAAGAACCATCGTTTTCACCGCAGTTCTCCGCAGTATCAGTGCTTAATTTGTGCTTGTTGTGTCCGGTTCTGAGCACTGGCACTTATTTTTGAGGGCCGGCGCTTAGTCTTCTGCCTGGAGCATTTGCTGCGAGTAAAAGACACATATGGGAAAGACGGAGGAAGAGAAAAACGAAAAAGAGTCACAATGGAAGAAAGCAGAAAGCTGCACGAGAGAGCTGAAGGGAGTGGCTTTAAATGGATTAAAGAGGCCCGAGATGGCTTCAGGATTACGCTGCCTCAGTTTTCCGTGCTCGCATATTAACTGCAGCAGCCACGTATTTAAGAGGAGTGCTTTGGACACCGGCACCTCTTTATTTACAAATTAAACACTGCGCAGTATCCTCGCAGAATGACCGCATATTTAAGAATAACTTGAGTGCAGTTTACACAACAGGGCGGAGAAGGTGATAACAGGAATAAACACTGCAGAGCACAAACGCACTTTTCCCTCTGATTTTCCCCTATAAATCCGCATTTTTGAGGGTAGAAATTAGGCTTTAAGAATATTATTCGCTTAACAGGCAAACCTATTCCGAGTGGCTAGAGTGATGCTGACCGACTTAGTTATCTTTTAGTTGACAACATGGAGCTGTGCTAGTTCCTGGTTGCTTGTCAATAATTTCTGTTTAATTAGTTTGTCTATACTGATAGTTCATTTTCCTCGGATTTCTCCTCCCGTCTAGTAAAATTGTTCACCACTAGATGGCACCGAAGAGGTATTTGTTTTTGAGCCTCATCCCATGCAGTGCTTTATCAATTCTTAACGGTGTTTATTTGACATCACTAGTATGATTTGGAAACCAAGGCATACGACACTGACCGGGGAGAACGCGAGATCAACATGGCTTCAAGCATCTGCCTTCAGTGCGATATGTATGATAGGGACTGAATGGTGCAGGTTCTGTTAAGTGTGGTAGCAAACCACATTCCATTACCTACACCGTCTCACTTTAAAGTTTGCCTTTGATGATTTAAGACATAGGGGCATATTTAAGAGCCCCTTGTGCTGCCTTAGCGTCATGTTTTTTTAAGTTAATGCGGCGGTAAGGTGGCATTTCCCACATGCCATATTTACAAAGAGGTGCAATGCCTGCATTGTGCCACTGTGTAACCCCTTGTGCCACATTATGATTGCGCCAGGCATATTATATGCGGGGGTGGGAGACGTGCTGGTGCTAGGAGGCCCGAAAAAAATAGCGCACTGAAATTGATCAGATTTCACTACGCCAATTTTGGCGTCATTTTTAATTCCTGCTCAGCTGGTTTCGTTAGGTGCCGTAGGGGGGGGCAGAAAAAGTGGCGCATTCCACTTTTTCATAAATATGGGCCATATTCCCAGGCTACTTAAACATATCTAAATAGGGACAAAGATACACAGGCCCATATTTATACTTTTTGACGCAAAACTGCGCCAACGCAGTTTTGCGTCAAAAAAATTAGCGCCGGCTAACGCCATTCTGAAGCGCCATGCGGGCGCCGTATTTATTGAATGACGTTAGCCGGCGTTAGCCGCCGGCGCCGTCTGGTGTGCGTTAAAAAAAACGACGTACACCAGGCAGCGCCGGCGTAGGGGGATATGGGGCTTGGGCGTCAAGAAATGGGGCAAGTCAGGTTGAGGCCATTTTTTCGCCTCAACTCGATTTGCGCCATTTTTTTTCACTCCCAACCCCCATAGAAATGACTCCTGTCTTAGCAAAGACAGGAGTCATGCCCCCTTGCCCAATGGCCATGCCCAGGGGACTTCTGTCCCCTGGGCATGGTCATTGGGCATAGTGGCATGTAGGGGGGCACAAATCAGGCCCCCCTATGCCACAATTTAAAAAAAAAAAAAACACTTACCTGAACTTACCTTAATGTCCCTGGGATGGGTCCCTCCAGCCTTGGGTGTCCTCCTGGGGTGGGCATGGGTGACAGGGGGTGTCCCTGGGGGCATGGGGGGGCACCTCTGGGCTCCTTCAGAGCCCACAGGTCCCTTAACGCCTGCCTTTTGCAGGCGCTTAAAAACGGCGCAAAAGCGGCCGTACGTCATTTTTTTTGACCCGCCCACTCCCGGGTGTGATTTTTGCCCAGAAGTATAAATCCGACGCACATGCCTCGGAGTCGATTTTTTAGACGGGAACGCCTACCTTGCATATAATTAACGCAAAGTAGGTGTCCACGCTAAAAAATGACGCTAACTCCATGGACTTTGGCGCTAGACGCGTCTAACGCCAAAGTATAAATATGGAGTTAGTTTTGCGTCGAAATTGCGTAAAAAAAAACGACGCAATTTCGGCGCAAACGGAGTATAAATATGCCCCACAGTATCGCTCTCTGTCGCACAAATTAGAAGGTAGTAAGCAGAGCTGACGCTAGAACAAATAGTTGTTTACATTGTTAAAGGATAGTGAAGTGAAGGAGGAGACAAACAACAAAATCAAATACTGGTAAAGCCAATCGATCTGACCTCGGCAGACCTGCAATGTTTTTATCTTTTCTTTTTTTTTGCAATCACATACAATAATCATTAAAAGGTTAAAAATGATTTTTTTAAAAACATTTTTAAGATGATGTGAATATGTTTTCAATTAAAACATAGTAATAACTGACAGTTGCAATTTTTTTTTTAAAGAACTCACAGCAGAGATTGGCCCACTGATGCTAAAGTCATCCTCATTTTAGGTAGATGACCAACTCAAAATGTGACGCCATTTGCCCCCTTCACTCGTAAAAATGACCAGTGGCTGAATCAAACTATCTGTTTCAGGCAAGCTAATGCTAACTAGTTTACTTGAACTTAAGACAGGATAAGTATACCTTTTAAAAAATTACTCTACCTGTATATTTATAAAATACATCCAACTTCACAGTTGATATAGATTTTTACTAACTTAAAATTAGGGGTTGACTGAACCTTGTCACTTCTTTTAAGTCACCAATACAAAAATAGCATTTAATTGTGCTTACTTTTACTTTCCTTATGAAATACGCCATAGCCCTATACAGTGACAATACTTTTAGGGGCTATTCACAGGTAGAATATGCCAACCCCAATTTCTTTATCCATTTTTAAACACTAGGCACTAGTTAGGAATGACATACTCAGGGGCAGATTTAAGATTCCCTAGCACCTCCTTGCACCACATTAGCATAATTTTATTTTACGCTAATGTGGCCCAACGAGGCCAAAATCGCAAAACCAAATTTACAAAGTGGCACAAAGCATACATTGCACCACTTTGTAACCCTTTGCACTACGTTATGCCTGCCCAAGGCATAATGTATGCAAAGGGACGTTCCCCTGTTAGGGATCTGAAGAAATTGCGCATTTTTTTCGGCACCTTTAACACCTGCTCAGAGCAGGTGTTAACAGGAGGCACATCACTGTTTAAAATGGGCCTCAATTGGTTTTGAAGGATTAACGTCAACATTTTTCACACTAATCCTGTAAGGGTCCGATCTATCAAAAACATTTTTTACGCTAGTTCCTCCAAATACTGCCATGGTCGCCGTATCTTAGATACGGCTCACACATGGTGGCGTTAGGGGTGCGCTATGGGGCGCAAGAAAAGTGGAGCTGAACTGGATGCAGCACCACTTTTCTTAAATCTAGCCCTTAGTGTTTAAAAGAATGATTTCCTTCTGTCAAAAAGAGTCATTCTTACAGGTAAGCTAAAGTGGTCAGCCTACACATATCAACCTGAAACCTTATTTTCCTTGCCAGCAGAGTGAATGGTTTAATATGTGCTGCAGTTCACAGGTAACATTTAACTTCCAGGCCAGTGGTGTATGTTTCGGCAAAATATGCTGTGGCCTTACAGGAAAGTTAAATATGTAATTTGTGTAGTAGCTCCATCCAGTGTTCCGGATTAGAGCACATTCACTGAGGACTGGACAGCAGTGCCCCAGAGTGCTGAGTTAAAAAAAACAGCAATCAGTCCACCAAAAATATGGATAATCACGTGAAAAGAGGCATTATGTGGAGTGCGGATATATGTCTTTTTTATGATGATCTTTTTAAAAAAAGATGAACTTGTTACAATATTTCAAGCTGTCTTTGTCCCAAACAAAAAAAGAGACAGAAAAAAGAGTGGAGAAGTACGAGACAGACAGAATGACAGACAGAACTAAATAAAGAGTGACTGAGAGATGGAGAATACAAGATAGTATGAAAAAAAGGATACTGATTCATAGAGTGGAAAGACAAAGAGACTGTGAGGAAGAATGAGAGACAGATGGACAGAGTTAAAAGGCGGGGAGAAGATGTGGCAAACAGAAATCCTTGCCTTTTAGTGCTGGAGATTGGCTCTGAGGTACCCATGATGTTCCCTTACAGTCTCTGATGTAACTGAGTAACTCGCAAACTACTCCAGTAACGACATGCTGTTGTAGCTCTTTATTTTACACCCCATCCATACAGCCTCATGCTCCAACTCCGCACTGCAACTTGAATCATAACATTGTAATCCACCCAATAAACATTCTAAGTCTGCACTGGCAACCTCACTGAACGAAATACTACCACGTCTACATATCGCATCCACCTAAAGATGCCATTAGTGCCATTTGAAAAACCATCGAGGCCAACCAGCATTTCAGTGATAGTGCTCTGATTTACATAGGAGGCATGTTCAGCTCCAACAATGATGTCAGCATCAGTACTTATGTTATCTATTGGCTTTTAAGGCCACATATCTGAAACCAATCTGCCATTCAAATCCTGTGATTTGCAAAATCACAGGGTTTTCAACCACAAAATGGTGTTTCATCATGTACTAAACCCATTTAAAAGCCTTTCCAAATTGCAGAACGAGTATAGTGACTCATCTCAAATCCAAATTAGGAAAGGACATGAAAGGCATGTCCCTCCTAATTACGAATTGCAATGAGCTATATCAGTTGGTTGTGACCATAATTGGGGTAGCAATCCATAGAAAAGATACTGACCCCTCAAAAATAGCTGGTAGCAAAGGGGAGGCTCTCCTCGTTGGACAGCTTCCCCTTTGGGAATTGTATTGCCCAGGGGAATACTGCCTACTCTCCTCGATGTCTTCCCAAATGGGAAACATTTGCCATTTGGGAATGAATGAATATGGTCTTATAAAACATAAGCTAAAAGATCAATACGTCAAACATAGCAGAACTATGCCTGCATAAATAGCCAAGTCTTGAGCTTTTTTCTGAACCAAACCTTCAAAGATAAGGAGCCAAGCTCAGCCGGGAGCTTGTCCCAGGTGAGAGCAGCAAGGAAAGAGAAGGAACTACCACCCCTTCTAACCTGCCTTACCCTCAGAACCACAGCAGAAGCAGCCCGAGCCGAGCTCAGAGCTCCAACAGGAACACAATGATGTACTCTGGCTTCCAAAGATTGGGGCTCGGGCTGAAAAAAGGCCTTATTGGCCCGTCTCAAGGATTTGTAGAGATTGAGCTTTTACCCGTACTCAATGCAGAGAGCTCAAATAAGGATATACCAATATTCTGAAAGGAAGTTTCATAATGAGCTGAGAGGAGGAATTCTGTATAATCTGAAGTCTCTTGATCACATAGTCTGGAAGGCTCAAGTAGAGTACATTGGCATAGTCCAGCCTGGATGTAATAATGGCATGGACAATGGTTTTCCTAGCAGACACAGAGAGGAACTGCAAAAATGTCTTTAATGCACAAAGCAAACCAAAGCAGGTTCCCACCACAGTGGCCACCTGTGGCTGAGGAGATGACGGATTGTCAAATTGGACCTCAGGATTTTTTTTACCACTGCCAAAGGAGCAGGCAGGAAAGGGGCTCTGTCAAGCCAACAGTCTGACCATCACTCAGGTGGAAACATCCCGAATTAAAGAACCTCCGTCTTGTCAATGTTGCCCAAGAGATGATTACGGCGCATCTATTCAAAGACCGCAGAGAGACAAGACGGATTGGTGCTGCAATCCACATCCACCCCCTTTCTGATGGAGAATAGAAGCTGCATGTTATCAGCATAAGAAATCGCCTTGACGCCAAAAGATTCTACCAAAGTCATAAGCGGAGCCAAATAAATATTAAAAAGTTCAACCTAAGGCAAATCATCAGGCGCACCCACAGAAAGTGACTACGACCTGGAGGAGAAAGAGGCTAGTCGAGATTGACCTCTGTTCCCAAGAAAAAATGTAATCCAATCTATCAATAATCTCCCCACTCAGAAAGAAAATAAATGGTGGAAAAGCAATGTATGTGACATGGTGTCAAATACCGCAGAGAGATCCAATAAAATCAGTACCAACTTCCGTACCTTGGTCCAATGAAAATTTGATGAATCCAGACACCTCCAGTAGAGCAGTGTAGGTGCTATACTTAGTGTGGAAACGAGATCGACTGGGATGCAACAGCTTATCAGATTCCATGTAATAATTTCTCCAAAGTCTTAGCAAGCACTGGAAGCAAAGATAGGGGTCTAAATTTAGCCAAGACATCAGAATTTGCAGAAGGTTTTTTAAAGAAGAGAAACCAGTTTAGTGTACTTGTTAATGAACTGTGGTAGTGGATAATGATGCATTTAGAAGCTCATTCAGGATGAGACTAACTATGTCCACAACCATAATAAGCAATCGGTAGGGCAAGGGTCAACACCAGAACCAGACTTGAGTTCACAAATAGCAGCTGTACAATCTGATAGAGAAAGTGGACCAAGCTGAAGTAATGAACACTGCCTGTTAGCATGAACAAGACCCATGAAAGCCTCAAAATCAATTAACACAAGGGATGAAGCCAATGTGGTTTACATTTTAGTGATTTTTTTGTGAAAGAATTCAGAGAGTTTCTCACGTAGGGACAGATGTACTAACATTAGAAATACCGACTTCCTAGTTGGGATTCTCTCCAAATCGCAATTAGAAAATCAGCATTCCTAATGTATGAAACACTTATGAGCTTCATAAGCGAATCTTAGTGGGTAGCAAATAGACCTACCTCCTGCATATTAATGAAGTAGGTTGCAATTTGCAACCCTTCCGGAATCACAGCGGTCACAGGGATTGTGGCCTACAATGGTCAGCAGATCACCATGTCTGTGGTTGCTTTTTAACAAAGCAATCATTTTCTTAAAAACTTTAAAGAAAAACAGGTTGAACAATTTTTGAGAGACCACTGCCTGCTCTTAAAAAATATTCTTTTAACATTTTCAAAGGGGAAGGAGTGCCCTTTGCGAATGGGTTTCCACCAGTTTTAAACTGGTGTTAAAGTATTAGTCTTTTGTGACTGGAATTTGGTTGCAAACAGCAATATATACAATACCGACTCGGTATTTGGAGGGGATAACGGATTGTCAAATTGGACCTCAGGACGTAAGCACTTCCCTTCCAAATAGCAAATCCCAAATGCAATAATGTGATTTGGTAACAAGTTACCCAACTGCATTTTGCATTCTGCATATGAGAAAAAACATTTTTCCAGTCGTAAAGGGTCCAATTCTGAGAATCTGGATGTTTGAAACCTGAAAAATGCATTGTACATCTCACCCTTAGGTCCTGATAAGGGTAGAAGCCTCTACAACAACCCATCACAGAAAAAAAGTTCCTAACAATTTAAATAAAAATCCTGTGGCTTGTTGTCACCAGGAGCAATTTTCCTGGAAAATGGGCTGGTTTAAAACAAATAAACATATGAATACAAGCACATGGATGCCTGCTGTTTCTTGCAGGCCACTGCCCTAGTATTAGTAGCCAATCTCAATAACTAAATATTCATTAGATTGTTCTCCATCCCCATGAAACTAGATTTTGTGACATGTCCTATTAGGACATAGGCAAAATTACAGCAAGGTCACAAAACATTGTAGTAACACAGTTTGCAACCACTGTTTGCCACCTGTCTGAAAGTACATTGGACCCTAACTGTCTTGAAAATTCATGGTTGTAATAGGAAACTGCCTGTCGGTGGAGAAGAGCATATGTATTGCTGTTCAGCTTTTTTGTAACAATTATTGGGGAGACTCCCTTAGTCAGGGCATTGTATTTTTCTGTGATTTTCAACTTCTGTATTTTTTTAACATGTTTACCTTCTTATATTGTGGCAGCACATTTGACTGCATAGTGGGTGAAAGCTAGCACAGATAATTTTAATGGCACATGCAGTAAAACGGAATGCATCTGCGTGAGCTGCAATTCCTCTGGTGTGTGGCAGCTTAAGGTTTCTTTTGCTGTTTGTGTGGCAAACACCTTCGCCCGAATTTAAAAAAAAGTGTTGCTGCATCCAATACAGTGCCACTTTTCTTGCACCCCTTAGCACCCCCCTACCGCCACCATGTGTGTGCCATATTTAATATACGGCACACCATGGTGCAGAGTAGGGGCAATAGCGTCAAGATTTTTTACACTATTGATGTACTGTGCAGGATTAGCACCAATATTTTGGAGCTAATCCTGCAGAGAACCTGGGGGCCCATTGAAAACAATGG
This sequence comes from Pleurodeles waltl, assembly GCF_031143425.1. Lineage (NCBI taxonomy): Eukaryota > Metazoa > Chordata > Amphibia > Caudata > Salamandridae > Pleurodeles > Pleurodeles waltl. Next base: position 1,780,839,244 of record NC_090444.1, read on the forward strand.
TATACCCCCTTTTAATACCTGCTCTGTGCAGGCCTAAAAAACAGCTGCCAAAAATGGCGCAGTGGAATGTCTTAGAGTCCACTGCACCATTTTTGAAGTTCCCCTAACTGGGGAACGCCCCCTTGCAGACATTATGCCATAATGTGGCACAAGGGGTTACAAAGTGGCGCAATGCAACAGTGCAGTACATTAAATAAAATGTAAAAAAAAAAAAATTAAAGTACTAGTAGACATTGGAAGCATGAAGACGCTAATCTTTCACTTTTATACAAAGGAACACATGGCAATCTACACAAGAATAATAGTTACTTATCTGAAATGTATTCTGGCCGTACGTGTTTTCAAGGCTTATAGTTGTAAATGTGGCCACAGGAGCTATGAATTGCTCAGCCACCATCTCTTTTACCAAAGCTCCAGATTCAATGAAACAAATACTTGCATTCCTTGAATGTTTTCATATGGCACTTTGAGTGTTTCTTCTTTTTCAGAGTACAGCTGTACCTTACTGAGTTGACACTTTTTTCCCCTTACTCCTTATGACATGGAGCAACCCATTTGTGCTGGTGTTTTTTTCTATGTACCTGGTATAAGTTTGCAACATGATTTTGTTTCCCTTACACCAACCAACAAAGTCCTTCTGTGTGGCTGCTTTGCAAATGTGGTGTCTTTGTGGCACATGATCCGCTGTTTGTGCAATCTGAGGAAGTATGGTTTTTTGTGTTTTTGCTACTAGCAATTTTTCTGCAATCTCAAACAATGTGCTTGTTATTCAATCTGACCGCAGCAAAATCGACTTTCATGGAAAAAGGTGGTACCAATTTGAGGATCAGAGGACTAGCTTTATTTGCTACCTTATCCATTCATGTGCCCCTATCACTGTGAAAACTAGGAATCTTATCCGTATGACTCCCTGTTTGATATCTTGTTGAAAGAAGCTAGGCAGACTCAATACAGGAATTGTTAAGGTGTAGTTATTAACATTATGATGCAATCAGAGTGTAGTGTGTGATCGTATGTTGAGGAATAAAGATGTCTGCTACAGAGCTCCTTGTGTGGTGTGGTTCTTTACATGCTCCCGGGCTGGAGAGGATGCGATACCTGGCGACAAGTAGGGGATCTGTACCTCGAAGAAACAAGACTGCTGTCCCTGAGAGTTTGCAATAAGATAGCAAACTGTTCATGCCTGCCAAGTGTGCCCAAATCGATAAGAAGCAATTCAAAGTTGCCATGTGTGGAGTCGAAGCTCTGCTCCAGCCCATATATGTTACGACTCTGTCTTCCCATCTCTAGAGGGCGCTGTAAAGGGACTGACTGTAGCCTGGGAATCACCTTGAACACTCATCTAGAGTCCCTTTCTGGCTCCTGTTTGTTTCCCTTTTCACTATGGTATAATTTTGTAGAATTACATTTACTTCCTGGGACAGCAAATCCCAGAATGCACAGCCAGGTAGTCAGGAAAGCCTGGATTCTGCTATACAATTCTTTCTATGGGAGAAGTCCAGTTGCTACTATTTACTGGATTCTCTCCTCCAGGACTTGTGAGTGTCTGAAACTACACACACCTGAGACCTCTGCTGTGCAACCCAGTCATGTGATTTCACCTGGGGTTTTCTGCAGCCTGGAACTGCTTATAAGCAGCCATTTCCTCAAGATCCTTGTCGTACATTGGAGTTCGATTCCTTTGTGTTCCAGACCCTTTATCAGATGGTGTTCCAGTCTTGTTCCTGTTCTGTTTCAGCTTGAACCTGCTTTCTGTTTTTCTGCCTTGTTCCTGCCAGAGTCTGCTCCCTGTCTCTTAGCCTTGTTCCTGTTTGTTTCTTCCAGAGCCTGCTCCCTATTTCTCAGTCCTGTTCCTGCTTTGTTTCACCCTGAACCTGCCCTCAGTTTCCCAGTCCTGTTTCCTGCTTGTTCCAACTCCCTGTATTACAGTCCTGTTCTTGCTTGTTCCAGCCAGAGCTGCGCTCTATTTCCCATTGCTGTTTCTGCTTGTTCCAGCCAGAGCGCGTGCTCTGTTTTCCAGTCTTATTCCTGCCTTTGCTTCAGCCTGAGCCTGTTCCCAGTTCCTGCCTCTGTCTCCTAGTTTGTTCCATCTGTTTCCGTTTCCTCTTGGATATTTGTGTCTGGTAAGTGTACTATCAGTCTTTACCTGTGTGTAAGTGTTTTCCTTCGTACTGGGGTTGGCTCCTGGTTTCCAAGAGGCAATTCCAGTCCCCATCCTTTGTCTAGTGTTATACGTAGTCTTTGAAGCCTAACAATGACAGTGTGCTATTGCTGTTTTTTTCTGGAATTGCCACTGTGTTTCCAGCTGGACCCACAAAGGCCTGTCTTGTGTGTATAAGTACAATCCTTGTTTGTGCTCTAAGGGTCCAGAGACAGAATCACTTCTGCTGCCTCCTTTCTATGGGGCTTGCTGGGTGACTATCTGTAAGAGCAATCTGCACAGAGGCATTGACATTCCCTGTTGATGTGGGAAGTTCTGAGCCCTGCCCTGTGTACAGCCTCAGTGGTAACCCCAGTGTGTTTGTCCATTAGTAATCAGTTTCCTGTTTGTGCACACTAAGGTTGCTCTGCTTTTACTTTCCTGTTTCTTGTGCCTGTCCATAGCTGTCCTTTCCTGTGTATGCCTTTAGCTGCTTTTTTGCCCCAGTACACTACCTCTTTTGGATATTCTGTTACCTCAAGGGGTGCCCCAACCAGAGTCCTGATCAGACCTGCCCGAAACCGTGACAATATATGGCTCTCAAAAAAGTGGAAGGCCCTGCGGAGGAGAGCATTCGAAAAGCTCACCAGAGTTCGTTGGTGAGGCTGAAAGAACAAATACAGTGTTGTGCCATAACACAGTCATCATCATTATGAAGCAAAACATTAAAGGCAGTGACAATCAGAACGATTCAAAAAGTAAACGCAACAACCATCAAGTGGGAGTAACAGAACCGTTACTCACTGTCAAGAAAGAAGATGATGATCTATGACTTTTGTTTGGGCGTGATGACCAAGTGCGAACACATGATATGGTGCTTGCAGAAGGAACCAGTCCAAGTGAATAGCAATAGCCATCTGAACAGCATATGTGCTCAATAGCAGCAGAAAAGAGAGTGAAGTAAGATGCAACTGTGTTTCTGAAAACACCACCCATATTCGACACCGCAAAAAAAGCAAAATATTGAGCCAGATGGACACCATGTATCGAGACGTTTGGTGACTTCATAGATGTCCCAGAAGAAGTAGATGACAAGAAAATCATTAAGAATTTAAAGAATCTTGCCGGTGATGGAGTAAAAGAACTGCTGAAGAAAATCTCACAGACTGATGCAGTATTGTACCATCAGATCAAAGAAGCATTGGGTTCCAAGTTCAGTCCTATGCTGAATGTCAACTATGAAAGGTACAATTTCAATCAAGTGAGACAGCAAGCTGGTGAAACAATGGATTAATTTGTAGAATAACTTGAGGTGTTCATCAAAAACTGCAAGTTGAGTGAATTTAATTGTGAAGCAGTCATACACCTCAGAGTCATCAACTGTCTTCCAGACTCTTTCAGAAAACACATGCTGAGAGAGATGCTCAGTCTAGAGAAAATATGAATAGCTGCAAGAGCCGATAAAAGAGCAGATCAGCATGCTGCTGATACCGAAGTTGGAAGATCAAACAATGAATCAGCATTGGTCGTGAAAAGCAAGCACGCCAGTCAACATCTTCAAAGAAGTGTTCCCGAAGTGGGGTTTTATTTCCCCGTTAAGGTAAATGTCCAGCCATAGGAAAGATGTCCAAAGGTTGTGAGAAGGAAAACCACTTCATAGTGATTTGCAAAGTGACAGAGAAACCAAATACATCACAGCAAGAAGAGAAAATGGATGCCAGGAGGTTCCAGAAGCATTCTCACTACACCCACAAGGCCAAAATGCAGCACCAGTTATGACAAATAGAAACTAGACAAAGTCAATCATCATCAAGCTCATCCAATAAAGGCTCTTCAATGTCATTATCAAGCACCAGTGAAGAAAATGGATGTGCAATGATGATGTCAACCAAGCAAGGACAGGTGCATGTTGGTTTGGCTACTTGCAAGTGTTAGAGATTGGGTCTCTAGTTAGCAGAGGTATGCCCCCTGTCCAAGTAGGGACCACAATCCTAGTCAGGGTAAGACAGCAACACACCCTAAATTAATCTGTGGTCACCTTCTGATAGCTTAGTACAGAACAGTCAGGCTTAAATTAAGAGGCAATTTGTAAAGTGTTTGTGCAACACTTTAATTAGAGTTATACAATGAAACCACCACACAAAGACTCCACACCAGTTTATAAAAATAGAGAAAGGTTTCATGAGTAAAATAAGACCAAAACAACAAAAATAAATAAGTAGGCCTTGAGATATAAATTTGTAAAGAATAAACTGCAACATAGTGCTTAGAAATCTATAGCGATTAAAGGTTGCCTGAGGCAGATTTATTCCAGGGTAAAACCAAAGTTCAGGCCCACTGCAATGGGAGGCAGGCCGGTTACAGGGCCCCTGTAGGGCACGCTGAAAAGTACCTTGGATGGAGGGTCGCAACAACAACAAGGCGATGCGAAGATGATGTGTTGGTTCAGATCTTGGTAGCCAGGGGATATGTCATCGAGCCATCCAGTCTCCAACATGATGTCCTTGAGGTGCGGTGTTGAACCCTTTGTGATGAAGGCAATGCTTCGACATCGAGCCGTGCAGCCAGCAATGTGAAGGTCATAAGCTAGGGCTGGTAGTGATGTGTCGATCTGGAGCCGCACAGTCAGCGATACAAAGTCCTCGACCTCAGCAGCAGCAGTGATGTGTCGAAGAGGGGTGCAGCAGTTCCGATCGGCTCAACATCGGCGATGGGTCCATGTTTGTAGAAATACAGCTACAAAGCCCACTTTCAAGGTCCAGGACTGGATTGGCACCTCTTGGTAGGGCAGGACTCACAGTTGGTAAAGCCCAACAGATGAAGCAGTTTGAGGCAAGTCTTTGATGGCCCTGAGACTTCAAAACAGGAGGCAAGCCAACAACCCCTTGGAATTATGTAGGTTCTTGGAGGATGCAGAGAAGCAACTCCAGTCCTTCTCACTCCCAGGCAAGGTGCAGCAAGCCAACACAGCAAAGCAGTTCAGCAGCGTGGGAGTCCATCCTGGTAGCAAAGCAGGTCTTCCTCACAGAATGGCCCCGGATCCAGAAGTTAACTGACTTGGTGGGGTTTGGGGTCCAGTATTTATAGCCAGTTGTGCCTTTGAAGTGGGGGAGGCTTTAAAGAGAGAGAGGCCTTTGAAGTGCAGAAGGTCCCTGCCCTTCCTTCCATGGCTCTAAACACTCTACGGTGAGCTATCCAGCTCTCTGTGATAGGCATAGCACTATTAAGATGTGTGTCAGCTTATCCCTCCCATCTAGCACAGGAAGGCCCATCAGCCTGGTGTTTGGCCATCAGGGTGTGACTATCAAACCCCAGCTCCCTTTGTGTGTGTCTGTCTAGATGGAATGCACAAAGCCCAATTGTCACCACCCTAGATGTGTATTCAGAGACAGACACAGGCACAGAATTGTTTTAGTAAGAACATGCCAAATTTCTAAAAGTTGCACTTTCAGACTTAGAATTTAAAATCTGACTTAACCATAAATTGTGTTTTAAATTGTAAGCACAGAGACACCAAACTCCATCTTTCTATCCTTTTCCAATCGGGAATTACACTTAAAACTGTATCAAGGTAATCCCAATGTTAACCTATGGGACAGATAGGCCTTGTAGTAGTGAAAAATTAATTTAACAGTTTATCACTATCAGGTCATGTCAAACTTCAAAGTTCATGTTCCACTGTTTCAATACACTGCACCCTGTCCTTGGGGCTACCTAGGGCCTACCTTAGGGGTGAACTACATGTAATAAAAAAGGAAGGTTTAGGCCTGGCATGTAGGGGAACTTGCCAGGTCAAAATGTCAGATTAAAACTGCACCACAAGCTCTGCAGTGGCAGGCCTGATACATGTTTAAGGTCTACTGTAGTGGGTGGCACACACTGTGTTGCAGGCTCACAAATAGCATTTAATTTACAGGCCCTGGGCACATATAATGCACAGTCCTGTGGACTAACAAGTAAATTAAATGTGTCAATCAAACCATATTTAGAGCACAGAGAACCTGTACTTTGGCACTGGTTAGCAGTGATAAAGTGCAAAGCATCCTAAAGCCACCAAAAATCAAGTCGGCAAAACAGGTGGTCAGAAGGCAAAATATGTCAGGGGAAACTATGCCAAGAATGCCAGGTCTAACACATGTCCCCTTCCTACCAGATTATATGGGGAGAACTATTCAACCCCTTGGGAGTTTTCTTCACTAAGAATGAAGAACCTGGAGAGACCATCAGCACTGCTGTGGTCTGTTCCAGGACGATGTTTCATCGTTAAGTCCATTCCCTGTAGGGAGATGGACCATCTCAAAATTTTGGGATTCTCACCCCTCATCTGCATTAACCATATGAGGGTCCTGTGGTCTGTCTGAATTCGGGAGTGAGTGCCAAGAAGGTATGACCTTAGCTTCCTCAGTACCCAGACCACAACAAAGGCTTACCTTTCAATTGTGCTCCACCTCTGTTCCCTGGGAAGTAGCCTCCTACTGATGAAGGCTACAGGCTGATCTAGGTCCTCTTCATTTAGCTTTGAGAGAATGTCCTCTATGCCATGCTCTGAGGCATCTGTCTGCACAACAAACTCTTGTGAGAAATTGGGGGCTTTCAGCACTGGTGCCTTGCACATGACATCCTTCAGGGTGTCAAAAGCTTTCTGACATGCCTCTGTCCGGATCACTTGACATGTCTGCTTCTTGTAAGTCAGCTCTGTCAAGGGGGCAACAATGGTGCCATATCCCTTGAGAATCTCCTCTAGTTTCCAGTGAAGCCTAGAAAGGCTCTCACATCTGTCTGGGTCTTGGGGGGTTCCCATGCTACAGCTGTGCCAATTCTGGGCTGCACGGGCTGCACCTTGTAGCCCCCTACTTGGTATCCCAAGTAGACTACGGATCCCTGCCCTATCTGACACTTACTGTCCTTGATAGTAAGGACTGACCTCGGCAGAGCCTGAAGCTCTTTCTTAAGGTGGCACAGGTGGTTCTCCCAGCTAGAACTGAAGACTGCAATGTCGTCTAGGTAGGCAGCACTGAAGTTCTCCATTCCAACTAGGACCTAGTTGACCAACCTTTGGAAGATGGCAGGGGTGTTCTTTAACCCGAAGGGCCAAACCTCTCTTTTGCCTCCTTTGTCAAGGCAATCTGCCAGTAGGTCAAATGTGCTGAGGAGCTTGGCAATTCCAAGCCAATCTATGAACTCCTCAGCTCTGGGAATGGGGTGTGCATCAACCCTAGTGACTGCATTGAGCACACTGTAGGCTGATTTGATTTGAGCAACATTTCTAAAGTGCGGTAAATGCACATAGGCATCAATGCGCTATAGTCTTAGTAGTCCGATTCAGCCACAGCAGATTAGCAAAATTGCAAAAACAACCGGGTGATTTCCCTATAGCATGAAAAGCTTTTAAGGCTTTTCTGAAAAGAGAGTGTAATTTAATACCAGTCAGATGATTTGGCAGTGAGTTCCACAGATTTGTTGCCATGGCCGAGCAAGCTCTGCCTCCCCATTTCTTCTTCTGAACTCTGGACACTGTCACTGAGTTAAGGTGAGCTGAGCGAAGGTTTCTCCCAGGAGTATACCAGTGAAACATTGCCTCGATTCCTGCTGGGCTGGCCTGATAAAGAGTCTTATGCATTATGCACATGGCATTAAACATAATGTACATTTTTATTGGGAGGCATTGCAAATCATGTAGTCCATTAGCCACCAACTGCTGTTTTGGAATGTCTAGAGTAAGCCTGGTCAACACATTCTGCAATACCTGCAGTTTGACTTGGGTACTGTAGTTTGTATCTAAGGAAAAGGCATCACAATTGTCAATTTTTGACATGACTAACGCCAGGGCCATTTGTTTACATGCCGAGATGGGGTTGAAAGGAAAAAGTTTCCTAAACATTTGAATAAGGCAGTGTTGGAAAATGGGTTATTGGTAAGGGCAGGTAAGTACGTACACTTAGCAATAGGCCACTAACCTCCACTTAGGTCCAGTTAGGTCTCAGTAAATTAAACCTAGCTCAACCCTTGGTAGCTTGGCAACGAGCGACAAGGCTTAACTTAGGAGACAAAGCTTAAAGCATTAAAATGTCACAAAACAGTAATTAAATAAAACACAGGAAATAGTTCAAAAATCCAAACTCAATTTATAAAAATAGATTATATTTTTATCTTTAACATGACACCCAAACGAATAAAATCCGATAAGGGGAACCGGAGATATGAATTTTTAAAGAATTAATGCTTTCTAGCGCATAGAAGCAACTAGCACTCAAAGGGTTGAAAAAGGTCACACTGGAAAGGAACAAAGTCCAGAGTTCAGGCCACCCACGAGGTAACACTGTCACACTTACTTTCAGAAGTGTTTGATTCAGGAAAGTGGTCCACAGCACCAGCCAAAGGTTCAGAGGCTCTGGTGTGCCTCTTGGGGTCTGGGACTACAACTCCCACAATGCACCTCTTCAACTTATGGAGTTGCTCCAAACGTCTCCAAACTTCTGGATCTTCTTCCAGAGGTCTTTTGTGTCCTTGAAGTGTCCACAAATTGATCCAAGGTTCCAGAAGCTCTGAGTTGCTCCTTGGGAGTTGGGACTGCAATTCCCAGAACGCACCTGGGCAGAATCCTCAAATGGCCACGGGATGCTGGTCTTCATGCAGGGGACTCTGGGCAGCTCCTTTGTACCTGTAGCTAACAGGGAGTCTCTTCTTGAAGCAGTAGAAGACAGGCAAAGTCCTTTTAGTGGTGAAGCCCAAGTGTGCAGCTGGTGCAGTCCTCCAGAGTGCAGTGTACAGGTGCAGGTGAGGGGTCCAGCAGGGCAGTCCTTCTTCTCCTGTGGTTCTTCCTTGTTGGAATCTGATAGGGATCTGAGGTGTGGGTGCAGGTCTGCCAGTTTTATCCTTGCTCCTGGGTGAAAAACAGGGGGGTCCTGGTTCTCCAATCAGGGGCAGGGTCCCTCCCCATGTGATGACCACTTCCTGGGAAGTGTGGCAAAAATCCATCCCAGGGTGCAACATTCCTCAAAAACCCATCATGGCTGAAAGTGATTTTTGGAGGTTACATCTGGCTGAGCCCACCCACTGATGTGGCTAAAAATCCTAAATACACCCCTCTCCTAATCTAATCAAGGGGGCACCTAATTATCTTGGTTTGCAGGATGTGAGGGTGTTGCTGGCTTACTCCAAATGTCCTTCTCTGCTTTGGAAGAACAGTTTGGCAGCCCTCCCCCTTCTTGCTTCCCCATCTACTGAGGGGAGATCTCCTCCCCCAGGCACATCTTTTTGTTTGGAGCCAGGCCACTTCACACCTCATCAAGGCAGCCTGGCCAGGCTGCCAGAGGATGGCCAATCAGAGCACAGCAGCAAAAACACTACAGGGCTGAAGTTGGCAAATTTTCAGGTAAAGTTTAAAACTCTTTACCTGACCAAGTTATATTAAATCCAACAACTGGAAGTTGTGGGATTTATTATAGCAATTAATTTGATACCAAAGTCTTGGTATCTGTCACTTAAGGGGATTTTTAAAATTAAATAACGTCTCCCCATTCTAGCCTATGGAGGCTATTCACTACAATGAGGGAAAAACGAATTTGGCTGTATTACCACACCAGGTCTTATAAAACTATTTTATAAGGTCCCTGCTTATAGCTACATGGCACCCAGCCCTAGGGGCACATAGGGCACATATTAGGAGTGACTTATATGTAAAAATAAGGTAGTTTAAGACGTTGGAACTACTTTTAATTCCAAAGTCGAATTTGCATGTAACTTTAATTTAAAAGCAGCCAGCAAGGCAGGCCTGCCTTTAAAATGACACTGGGCACCTCAGCAGTGCCCCTATGAGTACCCTACATATGCTAGGGTCCCTAAACCTACATGCCCTACCATATACTAGGGACATATAGGTAGGTTGACTTAACCAATTAAAATTAGCCTAATTTGCATACTGATTTCACACAGAACACAGGCCCTGGGACTGGTTAGAAGTACCAAGGGCACCATTAGAGTCAGGAAAACACCAGCAAAAAGTTAGGGGGCCTCTGCAATCAGCCTTATTCTCTCACAGGAAGAAACAAGTTGACGCAATGCGGTTGGGCTGCCCATCTAAAGAGAGCTTGCAGTCCAAGATCACCCCTAAATTCTTAGCCTTCTCTTTTGGCATAGGTAAGGTATCTAATGACTCGGGCCACCAGTTATTTTTCCAGATAGCGGTTTGTGTTCCAAAGAGCAGTGTTTTCCCCGTTGAGATTTAGGTAGTATTTCTACCATCCACCCTGCTACTGATGTCGCACAGTTGTTGAAGTTAACTACAGTAGCTTCTATATCTGTCGTAATCAACTCGGTGAACTGGGTATTGTTAGCATAAGAGACTGCTTATAGCCTAAAGGAACGAGCGATCCTGGCAAGTGGGGAGACGTACAGATTACAAAGCATCAGGCTTAGAGATGAGCCATGTGGCACCTCGCACGGGTGAAAAACAGGTCTGTTAGAAATAATTGGTTTACTGTCACCTTTTGGGATTTGTCCTTAAGGAAGGAAGACAGTAGTTTCAAGGACATGCCTGTGACACCCAATTCCTGTAGGAGTTTGACCAACAGGAATGGAGAGATAGGGCCCGATTCACAAAGGTAATCTTAGACCCAAAGTCGAAGTTTAGACATAAAGTCTAAGTTTACTATGAGGAAAGTTAGATGTTTGGTCTAAGTTTAGGCTCCTCGTCTAAGTTTAGACCAAACGTCTAAACTAAGGCCAAAATTCGAACTCTCTTCGTAGTAAACCAAAAGTCTAAATCTGTACCAAAAGTCTAACTTTAATATGAGTAAAGTTAGATTTTTTTAAGTTTCAACGTTTGGTCTAACTTTAGACTTTTTGTCTAAGTCTAGACCAAAAGTCTAAACTTAGACCAAAAGTCTAACTTTACTCATATTAAAGTTAGACTTTTGGTACAGATTTAGACTTTTGGTTTAAGGTTACCTCTGCGAATAAGGCCCAGGGTGTCAAGTCAAAGGCCGCGGACATATCCAACGGGATCAACACCGCACCCTGCCCTGCATCCACAACCCACCTACTATGGTGCATAGCCGACACCAAAGCTGTTTCGGTTCCTTGATTTGTTTTCCAAAACCCGAACTGAGACATGTCCAACCCACCCTGCTCTTCCGCATGCGGCATCAAGTGGCTATTGAGGTGTTTTTCCAAAATCTTGGCTCATCTCAGAGCTTCTGGACCCTTGGGGTGACCTGTGGACCACAAAAGAACCTTAAAAGAACATCGGGGAGAAGACCCAGAAGTTTGGAGAACTTTTGAAAAAAAAGCTCCATAGAGGGACCGACCTGCCGCGGCAACTCTAGCCGGCTTGCCTCAACTGTGACCCAGCCTGATTTGCAGGTTCATCCCGGTGAAGAAAATCTCCCAAAAATAGACTAAGTCCGAACGTACAAAGTTGACTGGGACCTCCCAGCCAGCGTATCCAAGGAGGGCTCCAAGGACGTCGGATCAAGATCCAGGTTTACCCCGGTCGAAGGATTTTCACCTTGAAAAAACAACTAAGTCCAAAGGTAAAAATCTCCACGAGGGCTCCTGCGACGCGTATCTGGAGAAGAGTTCCTGGAGGTCAGATTGTACTGGCAGGTTCGTCCAGCTGAAGAAAATCTTCAGAAAAACGACTAAGTGCAAAGGTAAACTTTTGACCGAGGCCTCCCACGGGCTGTAGCCGAGCAGGGCTCCATCGCGGTCGGCCTTAAACTTTGACTTTGCCCCGGTCGAGGTGCGACCAAATGATCAGATTGGCACTTTTTGTTTCTAGGCGCTAGAAAACAATAATTCTTTAAAAATTCATACCTCCGGTTCCCCTTATCCGATTTTATTAGTTTTTGTGTCATTTTAAAGATACAAATATAATCTATTTTTATAAAATGGTTTTGGATTTTTAAACTGTTTCCAGTGTTTTATTTAATTACTGTTTTGTGATATTTGAATGCTTTACACTCTGTCTCCTAAGTTAAGCCTTGTCGCTCGTTGCCAAGCTACCAAGGGTTGAGCTGGGTTTAATTTACTGAGACCTCACTGGATCTAAGTGGAGGTTAGTGACCTATTGCTAAATGTAGGTACCTACCTGCCCTACCAATAAACCATTTTCCAACATTTTTGGTGCTCAGTGGTGGGATCCTGTACTTGTTTTCAGTATCACATTACAGTTTTAAGTAAAACAAATTAAAAATCCTTTAATTTGTCATAGTGCAATTTTTATTTTTATTTTTAATTTGGATTAATTTAAATAATTGAATTTTTGTGATTTTTCTAAATTCTTGTTTCCAATTTTTGCAAAAAGTTTTTGTTGACACAAAACTAGGGAACCATGGAGCTTGATCTGGCTAGCCTACCCACACTGACAGTAGTCCAGCTTAGGGGGTTGTGTACTGCAAGGGGGTTGCCTGCAACCACTGACCTCAGGAAGCATGTCCTGATTAAATCCCTGACAGCAAGGGCTGAGGCCCAAGAAGTAGGCCCAGAGGAAGCTCCAGAGGAGGAAGAAGTAGGGGAGGATGCTAGCTCCAACCACTCAGGGGAAAGAGGGCATATGAGCCTAATTGAGGGTGAGGAAGACAGGTCCTCACTGCACACAGTTACTAGGGTCATACCCAAAGCTAGTTGGAGGAAGGGGGTCCCTTCAGGAGGAGAGAACCTGTCCCTCAGGGAAAGAGAGCTGGAGGCCCAGCTAACATTTATAGCTTTGGAGGCAGAGAAGCTGGCCCAAAAAAGAAAAAGTGGGCAAAGAAAGAGAAAAGAGATGGTGGCAGTGACAGATAAGCTGAGGTGTCCATGGGTGATTTTTTTGCCCCAGATTACCCAAGGGGGTGGTTCCTGCTTATGTAGAGGGGGATGACATAGACAAGTGGTTGGAGGCCTTTGAGAGGGCACTCCAAATGAAAAGGGTTAGGCCTCAATACTGGGGTTCACTTTTATGGGAGTTGGTCCCCAACCCTGGAAGGGATAGGCATCTGACCTTAAGTGGGGGAGGAGGCAGATTCATACCCTAGTATGAAGAGGTGCTTAACCAAGAAGTTTGGTCTGACCCCAGAGCAGTATAGGATGAAGTTCAGGGACACCCAGAAGGTCAATACACAGTCTTGGGTTGACTTTGTAGATACCTCTCTTAAGGCACTAGAGGGCTGGATTCATGGTAACAAAGTAAATACTTGTGAGGGGTTATACAATCTGATCATGAGAGAGCACATCTTGACCAATTGTATCCAAGAAAGGTTACGCCAGCATCTAGTGGTCTCTAAGCTGACCAACCCTAGAGAGCTGGGGGAGGCACCTGATGAGTGGTTGAGAACCAGAGTGGTTGTCAAGTCCCAGGGGGGAGAATCCAAGAAGGGGGGGGGGTCCGGTCCCCAAACACCTAAGGAGGGAGGTGGTGGGCCCACCACAGAGACTCCCTCTGTACTCCAGAACCCTAAGAAGGAGGAGAGTAAATCCCACTCCCAATCTACCAAGCAGAGACAGGGAGCCCCATGGTTAAAAAAGCTCTTGGACAGTAAGGCTTGCTTTGACTGTCAGCAGACAGGTCACTTCAGAGGAGATGCAGCCTGTCCAAAGAAGGTGGTTAGCACTGGCCTGTCCACTGTAGCCATGGAGGAGGACTCCTCAGATGATGAAGTCCTCCTAGCATTGAGCTGGGAGACAGGACCGGGATGGTAAGCTGGTGATCCATGAGGGTGGGAGTAGGCACTTCCACCCCATTCAGGTGAATGGGATCCCTACCACTGGCCTGAGAGACACCTGTGCCAGTCACATAATAGTGAGTGACCGGTTAGTGACCCCAGACATGTCTGTCCCAGGAGAGACCAGAAAGTCAGGATAGCCACAGGGGAGGTCACCTCCAAGCCTGTAGCCAAAGTACCCCTAGAGAGGGAGGGTATCCTTGACTGCTTTAGGGTGGTAGTCAGTGCTGACTTCCCCCTAGATTGTATCCTGGGCAATGACCTCCCAGAAGTGCGTCTGGTCCCAGATGGGGCGGTCTCCCAGGGCCCCCCAACCCAAAGTGCTGGGGAGTCAGTCCCTACTGTTAGGAGACAGGGGTCCCCAAGAAAAGGAAGGAAGAAAAGGAAGGCTGGGCCACTCTTAAAGAGAGTTCCAGGGGGCCAAAGGCCTTCTGCCCCATTAGGGGGGGAGCCCAGAGTTGGCACTGGTGAGGCCTCACCTGACCCCAAGGAAGTCCTGAGTAGTCAGGCAGCTGTCCAGATGAAGGGTGTTGCCCCTACACTGACAGAAGGGAGAGTGGAAGGAGGGTGTCTGCCACAGGAGGCGGTAGCCCCCCACTCTAGACAGCAAGAGAGGTGCCAGGACCCCACAGTTGCCCCTAAAGCAGCTCAGCCACCTGTCAGTGGAGAGCTTAGGGTGTGGTTCTGGGTACTGACAGCTGTCAGTAGCCTCTGCTGGGTGCTAGCCTTCCTGGCAGCACTGTACTTGGCCTGGGAGGCAGACCCCAGGGCCAAAAGCAAAGTAGGCCCCCTGACCCTGTTGGACATGGTGGGGTTCCTCAAGTGTTGGGTGACCTCTTTGGGTAAGCTAGGTGTTGCCCTAGCAAAGTTAGGAGTAGGGGAGGTGGGCACCTCCCTACCCAAGTTGGCAGAGAGAGAGGAGGAAGACCCCCCTAAAGGAAAATTTCAGTTTGAGATGGGTCCTTTCACTGTTGGGATGGATTCACTACCCAGAGGGAGTGACCATGGCAGGAGGATGTAAGGCAGAGTAGGCCCTGCAAAGGCACAACCTGTCCTCTTTACTGTTTTCCTCGTCTGACAAGCCAGGAAGACTCTCCCAGGGTTGGGCTGAGTCTCCTGGGCGTGAAGGCTGGGGGGGGGCTTGTGTGAGAAAACAGGGCTGATTGCAGAGGCCCCCTAAGTTTTTGCCCCCATTTTCCACTTTTGGCTGGTGTTTTCCTGACTCTGATGGTGCCCTGCGTACTGCTGACCAGTCCCAGGGCCTGTACTCTGTGTAAAATCAGCATGCAAATTAGGCTAATTATAATTGGCTAAGTCAACCTACCTATAAGTCCCTAGTATATGGTAGGGCATGTAGATTTAGGGACCCCAGCATAGGTAGTGCACCCATAGGTGCACTGCTGGGGTGCCCAGTGTCATTTTAAAGGCAGGCCTGCCTTGCTGGCTGCTTTTAAATTAAAGTTATATGCAAATTCGACTTTGGAATTAAAAGTAGTTCCAAAGTCTTAAACAACCTTATTTTTACATATAAGTCACCCCTAAGGTGTGCCCTATGTGCCCCTAGGGCTGGGTGCCATGTAACTATAAGCAGGGACCTTATAACAATAGTTTTATAAGCCCTGGTGAGGTAAAAACAGCCATTTTTTTTCCCCTCATTATAGTGAATGCCCTTCATAGGCTAGAATGGGGAGACTTTATTTTAATTTTAAAAGTCCCCTTAAGTGGCAGATACCAAGACTTTGGTATCAAATTAATTGTTATAATAAATCCCACAACTTCCAGTTGTTGGATTTAATATACCTTGTTCAGGTAAAGAGTTTTAAACTTTACCTGAAAAGTTGCCAATTTCAGCCCTTCATTGTTTTTGCTGCTGTGCTCTGATTGGCCAGCCTCTGGCAGCCTGGCCAGGCTGCCTCGATGAGGTGTGAAGTGGCCTGGCTTCACACAAAGAGATGTGCCTGTGGGAGGGAATCTCCCCTCAGCAGATGGTGAGGCAGGAAGGGGGAGGGCTGCCAAACTGGTCTTCAAAGGCAGAGAAGGACATTTGCAGCAACCCAGCAACACCCCCACATCCTGCAACCCCAGACAACTAGGTGCCCCCTTGATTAGATTAGGAGAGGGCAGGAGAGGGGTGTGTTTATGATTTTTAGCCACACCAGTGGGTGGGCTCAGCCCGATGTAACCTCCAAAAATCATTTTCAGCCATGGTGGATTTTCGAAGAATGTTGCCTCCTGGGACAGATTTTTGCCACACTTCCCGGGAAGTGGTCATCACAGGGGGAAGGACCCTGCACCTGATTGGAGAATCAGGACCCCCCTTGTTTTTCACCCAGGAGCAAGGATAAAACTGGCAGACCAGCACCCACACCTCAGTTCCCTACCACTTCCCTACCAGGAAGAACTACAGAAGAAGAAGGACTGCCCTGCTGGACCCCTGGCCTGCACCTGGAACCTGCACGCAGAAGGACTGCACCAGCTGCACACTTGGGCTTCACCACAAGAAGGACTTTGCCTGGCTTCAACTGGTTCAAGGAGGGACTCCCTGTTTGCTACAGGTGAAAATTTGCTAACCAGAGTCCCCTGCACCAACTCCTGAAGAAATCAACCAGCTGACCACTGCCCAGTGGCCAAAAAGGAGTTTGCGCCAGGTGCATTCTGGGAGTTGTAGTCCACACCCCCAAGGATCATCTCAGAGCTTCTGGACCCTTGGGGCGAGCTGTGGACCCTAAAAGAACCTTAAAAGAACATCTGGGAGAAGACCCAGAAGTTTGGAGAAGTTTGGAGAACTTTTAAAAAAAGCTCCGCAGAGGGACCGACCCACTGCGGCAACTCTAGTTGGCTTGCCTCAACCGTGACCCGGTCTGATTTGCAGGTTTGTCCCGGTGAAGAAAATCTCAGAAAAAGAGACTAAGGGGGTCTATGACCGCCAGGGTAGGTGACGGAGGAAGCACCGCCAACAGGCTGGCGGTGCTTCCGGGGGCATTCTGGTGTCCCGCCGGTTTCCCGCTGCCCCAGGGAATCCTCCACGGCGGCGCTGCTTGCAGCGCCGCCATGGGGATTCCGACCCCCTTACCGCCATCCTGTTCCTGGCGGTTTTCACCGCCAGGAACAGGATGGCGGGAACGGGTGTCGTGGGGCCCCTGGGGGGCCCTGCACTGCCCATGCCACTGGCATGGGCAGTGCAGGGGCCCCCTAACAGGGCCCCATTAAGATTTTCAGTGTCTGCTATGCAGACACTGAAAATCGCGACGGGTGCCACTGCACCCGTCGCACCCCTTCCACTCCGCCGGCTCCATTCGGAGCCGGCATCCTCGTGAAAGGGGGTTTCCCGCTGGGCGGGCGGGCGGCCTTCTGGCGGTCGCCCGCCAGCCCGGCGGGAAACTCAGAATGACCGCCGCTGTCTTTTGACCGCGGTACGGTCTTCTGGCGGTTCCCGCTTGGCGGGCGGAGGAATGACCCCCTAAGTCCGAACGTACAAAGTTGACCAGGACCTCCCAGCCAGCGTATCCGAGGAAGGCTCCAAGGACGTCGGATCAAGATCCAGGTTTACCCCGGTCGAAGGATTTTCACCTGAAAAAAACGGCTAAGTCCGAAGGTAAAAATCTCCACCGAGGGCTGCCGTGACGCATATCCGGAGTAGAGTTCCAGGAGGTCGGATTGGACTGGCAGGTTCGTCCTGCTGAAGAAAATCTTCAGAAAAACAACAAAGTGCGAAGGTAAACTTTTGACCGAGGCCTCCCGCGGGCTGTAGCCAAGCAGGGTTCCATCGCAGTCGGCCTTAAACTTTGACTTTGCCCCAGTCGAGGTGCGACCAGATGACCAGATTGGCGCTTTTTGTTTCTAGGTGCTAGAAAACAAAAATTCATATCTCCGGTTCCCCTTATCTGATTTTATTCTTTTTTGTGTCATTTTAAAGATAAAAATATAATCTATTTTTATAAATTGGTTTTGGATTTTTAAACTGTTTCCTGTGTTTTATTTCATTACTGTTTTGTGATATTTGAATGCTTTACACTCTGTCTCCTAAGTTAAGCCTTGTCGCTCGTTGCCAAGCTACCAAGGGTTGAGATGGCTTCAATTTACTGAGACCTAACTGGACCTAAGTGGAGGTTTGTGGCCTTATGCAAAATGTAGGTACCTACCGCCCTTACCAATAACCCATTTTCCAGCAATTGGTCTTCTGAATGTGATCAAAGCTTCAAAAGAATAAAACAAGCGATTGAGAATGTAACCAAGATGGCCCATTTTGAAGCCAAGTTACATACTGAGATCACAATAGATGTGAGTCTGGTGGGGCTGGGGTCAATGCTTGCTCAACATAATGGTCATCCAAATGCTTAGTGACACATTGTGTCCTGTCTGCCATAGAAAGTGCCTATTCTGAGCTAGAGAATGGAGGCTGACTGTAGTGTGGGCCTGCAAACATTTTCACATGTTTCTATAAGGAAAATGTTTCACTATCATTACAGACCACCAAGCACTGCTCAATTTTTATTTGTGGAAATCCTAAAGCAAAGTTGCTCCTCGCATTGAGAGGTTGGGGTTGTGACTGCAAGAGTATGACTACACAATTGTGCACATGCTGGGTAAAGATAAAAACCCTGCTGATTACTTTTCATGAGTACCTCTACATGGTGACAGTGTGACATCAAAAAAGGCTGAGTAGTATATTAACTTCATTGTGAGGTCCAGCACACCAGCATCCCTGTCCATTGAACAGATTATTGCTGCTACTAACCCCAATAAGAACATGTTTGTCCTCAAAGATGTTATTTCAACTCAATCGTGTTAAGAGGTGCACCCGACTGATTACTGATGATGTTGAATTTCAGAAATTCAAAAATGTACAGAATGAACTGTCCATGACTAAATAAAGTGTTGTATTGAGAGGCTCAAGAATCACATACCTGAAAGCCTAAGACAGCAAGTCATTGAACTATCCCATGAAGAACAGTGAGGCACTGCATCACCAAATGAGCCCTGAGACCAAGTGTGGTTCCCATGCTTAGCCAAGTGAATTGAAAGGGAGCTAAAAGAGTGCTGTCTTTGCAACTGCCTTTCCCCGAAAGTGATGCAGCATCCAGTGACAATGTCTGACTTTCCTTCACGAGTTTGGGAAAGAGTTGCAGTTGATTTCTTTGAGCCCTTAGGAAATGGACATAATCTCATGGTAGTCATTGATGAGTATTCACACTTTCCTTTAGTAGAGAAGCTATTATCAACAAACCATGACAAGGTAATCAAGCAACCAGACAACAGCTTTGCAGCGTGGAGTATTCCCTGCCATTCTCCAATCTGTCAATGGTCTGCAATTCAGTACCAAAGAATTCAAGGAGTTTGTGGTAGAACTAAATGTCAAGCATCAAAACAGTACACCTCTGTAGCCTCAAACCAATGGTGTTGTGGAACAATTCATGGGCACCCACAAAAGGGTATTTCAATGAGTATTGAAAGTGCAAAATGAAAAATATGCCACTCGGTGTTGCTAAGCTCAGGAAACAGTCTTCGATGAAGGTGACTTGGTCCTGGTCAAACAGAAACAAAAGTGGAAAACAGACACTCAGGGGCATATTTATACTCTGTTTGCGCCGGAATTGCGTCGTTTTTTTTGACGCAATTTCGACGCAAAACTAACTCCATATTTATACTTTGGCGTTAGACGCGTCTAGCGCCAAAGTCCATGGAGTTTGCGTAATTTTTTAGCGTGGACACCTACTTTGCGTTAATGATATGCAAGGTAGGCGTTCCCGTCTAAAAAAGTGACTCCGAGGCATATGCGCCGTATTTACACTCCCGGGCAAAATTCACGCCCGGGAGTGGGCGGGTCAAAAAAAATGACGTCCAGCCGCTTTTGCGCCGTTTTTTAGCGCCTGGAAAAGGCAGGCGTTAAGGGACCTATGGGCTCTGAAGGAGCCCACAGGTGCCCTCCCATGCCCCCAGGGACACCCCCTGTCACCCTTGCCCACCCCAGGAGGACACCCAAGGCTGGAGGGACCCATCCCAGGGACATTAAGGTAAGTTCAGGTAAGTGTTTTTTTTTTTTTTTGTGGCATAGGGGGGCCTGATTTGTGCCCCCCTACATGCCACTATGCCCAATGACCATGCCCAGGGGACAGAAGTCCCCTGGGCATGGCCATTGGGCAAGGGGGCATGACTCCTGTCTTTGCTAAGACAGGAGTCATTTCTATGGGGGTTGGGAGTCGAAAAAATTGTGCAAATCGGGTTGAGGCGAAAAATTTGCCTCAGCCTGACTTGCCCCATTTTTTGGCGCCCAAGCTCCATATCCCCCTACGCCGGCGCTGCCTGGTGTACGTCGTTTTTTTCCACGCACACCAGGTAGCGCCGGCGGCTAACGCCGGCTAACGTCATTGAATAAATACGGCGCCCGCATGGTGCTTCAGAATGGCGTTAGCCGGCGCTAATTTTTTTGACGCAAAACTGCGTTAGCGCAGTTTTGCATCAAAAAGTATAAATATGGCCCTCAGTTTGCTGTCGATCCTCTGAGGGTGGTGGCATGCCAAGGACATGTTGTGACAGCCCATCGTCCCAGGCAGTCCATCACATGGGACTCGTCACATTAAAAGCACCTACCTCGATGTTTGTCACCTCCTTTGGTTATGACTGAGGCAACCCCACCTACCAGTCCAGATCAAGCATCAGAACCGGTGCACTTGGTGCACAGCCACAGTGCTTCTTAACTACCTCATACTACTCGATCTGGCCGACTAGTGCGAGCGACTCAACGACTTATTAAAAACATGTAATTTAACTGTTGTTTATACTTTTTGTGTAACAAGGGTAGAGATATTGGCCCTCATTATGACATTATCGATAAATCCCGCTTACCGCCATGCCACCTGCTGCCAACATAACGCCGCCGCTGCGGATACCTGCCAAACATATTATGACACACACATACCAATCCGTCACTATACAGCCACACATACAAGTCCGCCAAGCCTAAAGGTCAGTGATAAACTGGCGGTAGCAAAACCCACACCGTTACACCAACAGAAGTACGCCCACAGCATTATGACCCACGAATCACCTCGACAGACAAGCAATGGCGGTAAACCATTGGCAGTACATACCGCCACGCTCAAAATACACATACTCAAACGAAACTACACCACATTGGACAATTCAAACTACACAAACCTGACACTCATACACACACCATACCCACATACCCACACCACTATAAAACACACACCCATATTACCCACAACCCTGTACGACTAGAAATAATTGATACCACATAACATCATCACCTATACACAATCCACACACTTTACATCACACATCCCAACACATCACCCGACACACCCTCACCCTCACCACTCACACTACACCCAAGGCACCACAACAACACCCCAGATTCTCTGAGGAGGAGCTAAGGATCATGGTGGAAGAAATCATCTGGGTAGAGCCACAGCTATTTGGAGCATAGGTGCAGCAGACATCCGTTGCTAGGAAGATGGAGCTCTAGCGGAGAATGGTAGACAGGGTCAACACCATGGGACAATACCCCAGAACAAGGGACGACATCAGGAAGAGGTGGAACAACCTAGGGGGGAAGGTACGTTCCACAACAGCAAGACACCCAATAGCTGTACAGAGGGCTGGCGGTGGACCTCCACCTCCTCCCCCACAACTAACAACATGGGAGGAGCAAGTCTTGGCAAGCATGCATCCTGAGGGCCTGGCAGGAGTCAGAGGAGGACTGGACTCTGGTAAGTCAAATCTCTATTACTATCACCCCCCACCTGCATGCCATCACAAACCCCCACCCGTACCCTGACTCCCATCACTTCACCACCTCCCACATACCCCACCATCACAACCCACTCATCCCAATACCAAGCCCTGCATGTAACACCAATGCATGGACACCCCTCACAGACCTGCATGGACACCTATCACCACTGCATGCACACTGGAGAGAATCACCTACCCCACCAAAGAGCAACTCACACAAAGGCAACTCTGCCAGGACAACAGCAACCATAGAGGGCAACACGGCATGCACATGATGTCACACGCAGAAACAATAAAACTGCATTTTCTTCCCCACAGGTCCCCCAGTCAATGTCACCGGAGAAGAGGTGCCAGCAACATCCAGTCCCCCCAGAAGAGGCCCACAGTGATGACAGCAGCTCTGATCGCCTGGATCTGGATGACCAACCTGGCTCATCAGGCAACTCCGGACAGTTGGTTACCCAGGCACACTCTCACACCACCACAGAGCCTCCCCCCTCAGGAAACACCACCACAGTACCCACCCAACGGGCCCATACCTCTGTCCCCAGGACACCTCAATCAGCAGTGTGTCCACCACTACAGGGACCCCAGGCCCCCCCACAAACACAGGATGATCAGGGACCTGGGGTCAGTGGTGGTGGGCACACAGTTCATGGGACAGAGGCACAGGACAACAGGGAAGCTGGGAGGACTGCTGTGCGACAGGGGGAGGACAGGCCCAGGGAATCGACTCTCCAGGAGGCACTCACCGCGATCCTGGGAGCATACCACCATTCCCAGGGGACGATGGGAAGATACTGGACAAGTTGCAGGAGAACATGAGCCTGCAGGAGGGACAGTACCTAGGGATCAGGGAGGACTTGAAGAACATTAACACCACCCTGGTCTTGATTGCAGGGGTGCTGAGAGACAAGGCCAACACGATGAGGGAGGCAGTGGCACCCCACTGGGCCTCTGCCACGAGCCAAACTGATGAACAGCCCTCCACTTCCGCTGCCACTAGTGGACAGGAGGCCCCACCACAAGACCAACAGTCCACCGGCACCCCTACCCCTGCAGAAGGAGAACCACCTCGCATACATTTTCCTGTGATCCAGGTAGAAGCCAGAGACTATTGCCAAGACCCCCGCCAGGAAATAAGACTCTCCTGATTGTCACCCTTGTGTCCCACTCTGTCACCCTGTCCATCTTGAACTGCCATTGCTCCCCTTCCTATGCCCCCTTGGACAATGCACCTGTGATACAAATAGACTGGAACTATACCCTGGACATTCCTCCATCATCACCCCAGCCCATTGAACATCCCCTTCTACCTTTTAGCACTTACATAAACACCCTTTAAAAAAAATACAAGTATGGAGTATGTCAAATGATTTAAGTATGTATTAGTTCAACAAGGTTTAAACATTGAAAATCAACAGTACAGAAATTTAAACATAGGAATGACCAGTATTTGGCTGCAGTCTACACACCAGGAGCGATAGTGGGGTACAAATATCTGCAAATAGAGATGCCAAAGGCTACAGTGAGTGGCCATAGAAGTGGGAAAAACAGCCTGCCAGTGACAATGTCAAACACAATACTGTTAATTAAATGTGAAGTTACACCGTCTTACCTGTGTGTCATTGGAAGTATTGACGAATTATTGAACTTCTGTTGTCCTCATCCTCTGCCTCCTCATCTTCACTGTCCACAGGGTCCACTGCTGCCACACGGCCATCTCCAGCCTCATCCTCCTGCAGAAAAGGCACCTGGCGACGTAAGGCAAGGTTGTGCAACATACAGCATGCCACGATGATCTGGCACACCTTGTTGGGTGAGTAGTACAGGGATCCACCTGTTAGATGGAGGCAACAAAACCTGGCCTTCAGGAGGCCGAAGGTCCTCTCTATAATTTTTTTTGTTCACCCATGTGCCTCATTGTAATGTTCCTCTGTCCTTGTCCTGGCATTCCTCACAGGGGTCAGTAGCCATGATAGGTTGGGGTAACCTCAGTCACCTGCAAATATCGAGGGACAACTGTTAGCCACACACCAACCCCTAGGGCCCACACCATACCCATACACCAACACCCCCTGCGTGGGAACCAGGGCTCACCTATTAGCCACACCCTGTGCCCCTGGGGCTGAGCCATCACATATGGGATGCTGCTATTCCACAGGATGAAGGCATCGTGCACAGACCCAGGATATTTTGCAACAACGTGGGAAATGTACTGGTCCGCCAGACACGCCATCTGCACATTCATGGAGTGAAAGCTCTTTCGATTTGTGAACACCTGTTCATTTCTCCGGGGGGGGGCACATGCTATATGTGTACCATCACTTGTCCCAATAATGTTGGGGATATGTTCCATTGCATAGAAGTTAGCTTTCACTGTGGCCAAATCCTCCACCTGGGGGAAAACGATGTAGCTGCGCATGTGTTTAATCAGGGTAGACAACACTCTGGTCAGTACTATTGAGAACACTGACTGAGACATTCCTGTTGCCAAGCCCACTGTCACTTGGAAGGAGCCAGTTGACAGGAAATGGAGCACTGATAGCACTTGCACAAGACGGAGAATCCCAGTGGGGTGGCGGATAGCAGATATCAGGTCAGGCTCCAATTCGGCACACAGCTCTGTGATTGTGGCCCTGTCCAGTCTATAGGTAAGGAAAATGTGCCAGTCCTCCATTGTTGCCAAGTCCACGAGGGGTCTGTACAAGGGGGGTGATGTCTCCATCTCCTACTCATTCGCAGCGGTTGCAATCTATGGGGCAAAATGGTGAGGAGCTGGTTAGTATCTCTTATTTCTAACCACTACACTTCAAGGCATGCCGTGATTGTAACAGTCTTTTGTTGGAGAGGTCCAAATGGTGCATATGTGCACTGTGACGCAGATAGGAGCCATGGCCTGCCCCCACCCCGAAATGGCGTCTGCCTATCCTGTTTGGAGGGACAGGTGGAAATGAGGTAATTCCGCTGACGTTGTGTGCCGTTGCGGGAGGCGGTCGAAAACCGCTGTGCAACTCCTCATTGATTAACATTGAGCCCTATGGGTTACAGTGGCCAATGGTGATGTACGCCGATGGTGACGGTATGCACCGCTGCGGTCGTGACCACCATTTCCTATTTGTTCACTCACTTGCTACCTGACCTTCAACAGGAGTGGACCTACACTGCAAGTGCTGGAACCGACCATGGCTCGTGTCACTGGGCAAAGCGCCCCTGCCTTCACCTCGGCAGAGTTGGAGAGACTGGTGGATGGGGTCCTACCCCAGTACCGAATGCTGTTTGGCCTCCAGACCAACAGGTGAGTACACCGTGAGTATGATGCATAGGGTGTGAATGCATGGAGTGCTGTGTATGAAGGCCTTATGTGGGGGGGTGGATGGGCCCTGGGCAGCGTGCTGTATGTATGGTGGGCCATGTCTGTGCTAATGGGAATGGGAAGGGGTATGGTGGGCCATGAGTGTAACAGGCAGGACGGTCGGACTAATATCTTTTCCTGTGTCCATTTCCCTGCAAGTTAGCGCCCATCAGAAAAAGGGTATATGGCGCGTCGTCGCCAAGGAGGTACGGACCCTGCGGGTCTACGGCAGGCGGAGCACCCACTGTTGCAAACGGTTGGAGGACCTGAGACGCTGGGCACAGAAGATGGTGGAGGCCCAGCTGGGGATGGCCTCCCAATGACGAAGGGGTGCCCGTCGAACCCTGACCCCCCTGATGGCCCACATACTGGCAGTGGCATATCCGGAGCTGGATGGGCGCTTGAGGGCATCATAGCAGCCACAAAGGGGTGAGTACAGTGCCCCAATATACAACTTGCCCATGGTGGGGTGGTTTCCGGGTTGGGGATGTGTGCCTCTGGGTGCCCCTAGGCCAGGACTGATGTTGCAGCGTAGGTCCCATGTTGGGCAGGGTTCTGATGTAAAATGCCTCCAACCAAGCTAGTAGGCATCCACTACTGGGCATGGGTCTGTGGGTCTCAGGTGTGCTGCAAGTGGCATTAGGTGTCCCTATCCCTGGGCTGGTGACTAGCATTGTGACTGGTAGTGCATTGCCTAGTGCATAGGGCTGTTCCCTGTGTGTGTGTGTCGTGTACGCCAACGTTGGTGTTGTTTGCGCCATTGACCAAATGTATCCTTTGTGTCTCCCCCCTCACCTTTATGTTTTGTCACCCTGTCTTTATGTGCATTGGCATCATCTAGCGGAGGAGCTGAGGCACCCGCCATGGAGGGAGCTGCATTCCACTTCGCCCTGGAGGCTGAATCCACCGACGGTGAGGGCACCAGTGGGACGGAGTGCAAGGGGAGCACCACGGCGGAGACAGGAGGGGACAGTACTGACATGGATTCCTCCTCCGATGGAAGCTTCCTGGTGGTGGCGGACACTTCTGTGCCCACCCCAGCTACAGGCACTGCCGCCACCCCCAGGACCAGGACCACCCTCCCAGCAGCCCCTCAACGTGTTTCCCATGCCTGCTCACCCAGGAGGGTGGGCATCTCCTTCGCCCCACACACCTCAGGCCCTCCCCCAGTTAGCCCTGCTGCCCTGAGGGAGGAGGCTATTGACCTCCTGCAATCCATCTCTGTTGGGAAGTCAACCATTGTGAATGCCATCCAGGAGCTGGCAGCCCAATTGCAACAGATAAATGCATTCCTGGAGGATGGTGGCCCAACAGAGATCAATCCAGGCTCTGGCCTCCTCTCTGATGTCAGCCATTGTCCCTGTTTCTAGCCTCGCCTTTCAACTTCCTCTACCCAATCCCATTCCCCTCATCCCCAACCTATCCCAAGCACACAGTCAGATGAGCATGCACCCAGGACAACACACAAGAGTGGACATGGCAAACACAAGCACCACACTTCATCCCACAGCCACTCACACAAACACCCTCCTGATGCAGGCACACCAACATCCACTGCATCCACTGTGGCCCCTCCTCCGCGTTGTCCACCTCCCGCCCTGTTGTGTCTACACTCACACCTGCATGCACTACATCCTCATCCACTACCCCCATCACCAGCACACCTATCAGCACACGCCCCTCACTGGAAGTCACCATCCCCACATCCATGCACACGTTCCCTGTGTCCTCTCCCACTGTGTTTGTGCCCCCTCCTCCAAAAGTACATAGACGCAAGCACTCAGACACCGAACAACCATCCATCCCACAACAGCATCCAGCCCATGCACCTACACCCAAACACAGCAGACAGACACCTCCTACAACCACTCCCTCTACCTCCACTCCCAGACCATCTCCCTCTTCCTGCACTAATGTCCCTAAGAAGATTTTCCTCTCCACTTTAGAACTCTTCCCTAGCCCTCCCCCACCCTGTCCACTCACTCCATTCTCCCCAGGATAAAGCACACTGGGCACAATGCCCCCTCCAGAACCAGTGGAGAAGCCATCCACTAGAGAGACTGTGTCCTTGCACTCCCCAGGAGCAAGCAGTAGGCAAATCACCCACTTGAGAGGCTGTGGCCTTGCACTCCCCAGGACCAAGCAGTGGGCAAGTCACCCACTTGAGAGACTGTGGCCTTGCACTCCCCAGGACCAAGCAGTGGGCAAGTCATCCACTTGAGAGATTGTGGCCTTGCACTTCCCAGGACAGACTAATCGGCATGTTGCCCCCTCCAGAGCATGTGGGCAAGTCACCCGCTTGAGAGACTGGCCTTGCACTCCCCAGGACAGAGTGATGGGCATGTTGCCCCCTCCAGGACCAGTGGTGTTGTACCATCTTCCGGCTGAGGTGCCCCCCCATTCTCCGTCCTCCTGAGGTGCCTTTCTATTTTCGATCTGATGCCCCTGCAGTGTTCTCTCTGTGTTGTTGCAGGAGTAAGGTTGGGCCTTGGACTGTGATATGGCCCTGTGGCCCACGGACATTGAGGACTAGGCAGTGTCCCTTGCATTTTAAATATGTATATACTTAGTTTTTTTGGATGCATGTATTACTAATATATTTATCTTATTACATTCTTTTTACTCTATTTTGGTTGTCCTTGCATTTTTCTGGGGGTGTAGCGGGTGAATATGTAATGTTTTTGCATCTGGTTGTGTGTGTGGTGTTGGGGTGGGGGTGTTGCGTGTTTCGTGTGTGTGTCACTCTGTCCCCCCCACCCCCTGTGTGCTAGGTGGCAGTACTCACCATGGTCGTCTTCGCCGGCGTTGGTGTTCATAGTGGAGCAGAAGGTAGAAGAGCATGGGGAAGACATGTAACTCGGGCTCCATGGCGGCGTGGTTCTTTCTTGATTGTCCAGAGGTGAGTCGTTTCCCTTCTGTGCAGTGTTTCCGCCAGGCTTTTGATGACGTTGGTACCACCCCAGAATAGGTGGCGGATAGGTGGGTCATATTACTGTGGGTGGTACTTTGTCTTCCGCCTTGCATAGTGTCATGAGACTATGTGCGCTAGGACCCTTGTTGTTCAAGGCAAACTCAACAGAGGAATTACCTAACTTGCTGGGAGATGTTAAGGTGTGGTTATTAACGGTTATGACATAATCAGGGAGTAGTGTGTGATTGTATGCTGAGGAATAAAGACATCTGCTACAGAGATCCATGTGTGGTGTGGTTCTTTAAATGCTTCCGGGCTAGGGAGGATGCAACAAGACCAAGTGGCATATTTGGCAATAGCACAACTATACAACTGTATCCCCTCCTAGAAACTAATAGTAACTACAAGTAAGTATTCTTGTGATAAATTAGTTTATAATACCATCATTAGGAAAGTCCAACATTTTTAAATGCTTCACTACTGCTGAATTTGTTAACTGGTATCCATGTTCAGCTGTAGTCCAGTTTGGGTTGTGTACAATTAATGAGATAGGGAACAAAACAATGCCAGGCCCTGGCTAACGTACGCTTCATCCCAAGTTGTCAACACTAAAGTGATCAGGGAGTTGCATACATCAATAGAACCATGTTTCCTGCTGAGCAATAGAACATCCTTTAAAGGAGCCATCTAGTGAAAGATATCAGAATAGGTCTCAAAACCAAACCAAATATCATCAAAGGAAAATTCTGGAATGCCCATTGCTAGTGATTGTTAGATGTGAAGGACTGGTTAAAAAAAGTGGTTCAGGTGAACTCTCTCTTCTGAATACGTCTTCACAAAAATACTGAACACTAGATGATGTTATGTCCTTCACAAAAGCCACTTCAGACCATTTGGAAAAATAGTCAACAAACACCAACGCATATTTCCCTTCTATCCCTTTGCTATTAAATGGACCACATATGTCAACGGAGACTTTATGCCATGGCTTCTCTGGTAATTTGGTGGGTGAAATAGGGGATTCTTCTGGCTTGTGAGACATATTACTGCACATACATGCCTCACAATTCCATACAAATCTCTCTATTTTCCTGTCCATCCCGATCACTAAAAGTCAGCACGGGCTCTCCTTTTCATGTTTGACATGCTACCATGTCATTCATGCAATAAATTTTACATCCTTAAACCTGCAGGCACTATCAATCTTCCATTTCTCCTTAGTATGCCCTCCATTAAGGACAACTCCAACCATATCATTTTGTAGTTCCCATATTCCTTCATTGCATATCTAGATTGATACATAGCATTAGGCAGACATGCTAATAATTTCTTCAATGCCTCATCTTCCTCAATAGCCTGTTTCCAATCTTCTTCTGTCGCAGCTCCCTTACTTGACACACTTACACTTGCTACTAACCACTCTTCATCATTATCTTCCTTTTTGTCTCATTCGTTTAAGTGCAAAGGTAATCGAGATAAACAATCAGCATTCTTGGTTTTGTTGCCTGGTACGTATTTTAGTTTGAAATTATATTCCTGTGACCAATATATTCATTTCGCAATTCTAGGAGTCGCCCTACCAGCACCCTTGATTGTGAGTATCTCTATTACTGGTTTGTGATCAGTGTGCAATTCAAAAACAGTTCCCCACACAGATGTCTTAAAGTGATTCGTACCCCACCTGCATGCCAATGCTTCCCTTCCAATTACTGAATATGTTGATTCAGCTCCTTTCAATGTTCAGGATGCAAATGCTACTACATGTTCTTGTCCCTTTTTTTCCTGCATTAACACATCACCGAGATTGTAAGCACTTGCATCCACCACAGTAATGGTTTTGTCTTGGGGGTCAAAAGGTCTTAAAACTACTGCTCCTACAATGTCATCCTTGATTCTCTCAAATGCTTGTTGACACTCTTTTGTCCAATCAAACTTTACTTCCTTCTTCATTAAATTCCTTAAAACATGTACTTCATCAGCGAAATTTTGCACACATTTTGAATAGTATTCGGCCAAACCAAGAAATAAATGAAGTTGTTCATTGTGAGTAAGTAAAAGTGCACATTATTTACCCTCGAGTAACTTCACCTTGGGCTTTACTCCCCAGACAAAGTATGTCCCAGATAGCCAATTTGTGAAACACCAAATTTGCACTTTTCTTCACTTACTGCTAAACCTGCCTTTGCAACTTAGCCAAAACTTCATTTAAAGTAACATCGTGACTGTCAAGATCTTTTCCTCACACCAAATATTAGCCTGGAACACAAGCACATTAGTAATTTCTTTTAACACACTTCCCATGTGCCTTTGCAATACAGCTGATGCCCATGCTAAACCAAATGGCATGCATACAAAACGTAACGCTCTTTCAGGAGTTATGAAGGAAGTAAGATATTTTGATTCCGGATGTAATTGGATCTGATGGTACGCGTTAGATAGATCTATACTGGAAAAATATTTTGTATGCATCTTTAATGGTAGAAATCATTTCATTTCAGCACGCTAAGGGATGGTAATCAACCCAAATATTCTGATTAAGATCCCATAGTATTAGCGCATAATTTCCCATTGGCTTTGCACGCTAATACTATGGGACTAAAACATTCAGGAGATTCTATAGGCTCAATCACACCAGCCACATACAGATGATTAAATTCTTCCTTAAGTTGTGGTGTTAAGGTTAAAGGAACATTCCTAATTTTATGTACTTTTGGTATGCTTCCATATTTCAATATGATCCGATGTTCAAATTTTTCTAAACATCCTAACTTCTTGCTAAATAGATTCGGATATTTCACCTTCCAAATTCTTTCTAATGTATTCTCTGCCAACAGTACTTGTTCTGGGTGATTAGGATCAAGGACAATTCCCAATATTCTTTGTTCTCTTCACCCTAATATAGCCCTACCTTCTTCTACTATGTACACTTTACCTACTGCACACCTGTTGTTGTATTAAAAATCACCATTGAAATAGCCCAACAATGGCAGTTTTACAACACAATAGCCTTCAGGTTCTGCATCAGGTGGTGATAATTCCATTTCCCCATATTCTCCCACATGTCTTTATTAATTATGGTGTAAGTCGAACATTAATCTGCCCCTATAGTAACATGTTTTTCATAAATTTTCAAAATGTATATAGGAAGTTGATAATCTTCATTTACCTGCCCTACTAGGTTTTCATAAATCGTCATTACCTCAATCTCTTTTCCTTCATCTTCTGAAGGGCTATCAATACTTTCATTCACCACATTCACAACTCGGTTGCTTACATTCCGACCTTCTGATTTACATACTCGTGAAAAGTGTCCTATTCTTTTACAACTTGAAACATTTTGCTTTTGTGGCCAGACATGTTTCTGCACCGGCAGTATGTTTGAAACTACCACACCTGTAACATGCGTTTTTCCTTCTGTACAGATATTTTGTCTGAACCATATACTGCTTTCTTCACCTTGTGCACTACATTTGCCTTGTCCTGTTCTCCTTACATTGGCCCTCATTAAGTTCCTTCACATATCTGGATGTGTTCTCAATACGTCTAGCTATGTTAATAGATTTTTGTAAGAATGGATCCTTTAATTCTAATAATCTCTCTTCTATTTTTACGTTGCTCGTCCTATTTATAAATTGATCTCTTATAATTTCTTCTTGTAACTCGCTGAATTTACACGTCGAAGCTAAAGTTCTTGATGCAGATACATATTGTTCAACACTTTCTCCTGGCAATTGAGACCTGGAAAAACATTTATGCCACTCTTCTACAATACCATTTTTTCCATAGTTGTCTTTGAATGCTTTCAAAGCACTTACATATTCATCACTGACTAATTCTTCCAATTCTGAAACTTCATCTCCTTCCCCATCTTGATTTGTCGATGTTATCTGTGTAGTTTTTGGTAATGTTTTTAGTACCTTTCTTCCCTCAATACCCATATTTTTCTTTAACAAAGCAAACTTGCAGGATACCACACCTATAGCTTTAAAATATTTCTCAAATGATTCACGCTAATCTTCCCAAATCATAGAAGGGCACCCAGGATATTGTCAATATTTTGGAGGGGCAATCACTGAAGACATATCCATGGTATTCCTGCGAATATAGCAGAGTGCTGTAATATTTAACTTTAATTATTATCCATAAAATATGTTAACTATGAAAATTATTATGAATTTGGCTAATAGTGACTTGTTATCACAATAATAAATACTTTATGTAAACAAAACAAACTAAAACAAATAAAGCAGTCACCGCTGTCTATTCTGTTTGTTTCTCCACAATAAACAAACTAAGATAAATAAGGTAGTCACTGTCATCTTTCTTCAATCACCAAATAGTCACGCTCTCTTGAACCAGAACTTTGCACTGAATTTTTATGGGAGCGCGGCTTCTGTTTTAATGTGTAGTAATCCTCTGTCACAAGTCTCCTTCACTGTTTAAACTCTCACACACAATAGAATATAGAAATGAACGCAGCGCTAACCTCAGTTGCTAGGTTAAAACATTGCTTTTCCTGTTTTCTACCCACTGCGTCACAGTTGCCAAGGTGTT
This sequence comes from Pleurodeles waltl, assembly GCF_031143425.1. Lineage (NCBI taxonomy): Eukaryota > Metazoa > Chordata > Amphibia > Caudata > Salamandridae > Pleurodeles > Pleurodeles waltl. The sequence goes on from NC_090444.1 coordinate 1,780,871,664, forward strand.
TTCCTCTGATGTATGTACTAGCCATTCGCAGATGTGCGTCATGATGTAGGTATGCAGATCCAACACGGAAGGCAGAAACTACACATGCGATGGCACTGACACACTCAGGTCAGTTGTCGAGGCTCACAAAGACACCATTGTAAATAAACAAGAATACTTGTGAGCTCATTTACTCACAACCTTGCCAAATCACAAGGACCAGGGGTTGCTCAATGGCTCGTTCCTCTTCACAATCCACTTGTACATTAAAGTTAATCAGATGCAGATCTTGGCTTCTTCTTAGGCTTATCTATGCCATCCTCATCACCATTTTTAAGATGTAGGAGTCCAAATTAATTTAAAGAATATTTTATTACCCATATAGAACAACCCTCTGACACGTCCTCACTTCTCGGCAACTGCCTGCTTTCTTCTCCTGAGATTCCACAATCTTGAATCCAGTAGGAAAAACATCCAGTTGCTCAGATACAACACTTTCCAAACACAGTTTTCTCAAGCTCAGTTTACCTGAACATTTTTAAACATGTTTAATGATGTGGTAATCATCCTTGGGGCAACCAATTCTTTGTCTTGCTTGATTGAACCAATCAAACCCAAAAATGTGCATGTTACAAAGAGACCCAGTAGAACCTGTAAGACCCAGTCGACTGCATTTTACAAGGTGGTTTAGCTCAGCTTGATATTTGTTAGAGGTTCGTTTATGCCACTGAGTTAGAAATGGGGTCTTTGGTTGGCAGTCAGGTTACCCCCTGTCCAAGCAAGGACCCTCACTCTAATCTGGGTAAATCACACACAATCCAAATTATCCTGTGCCCACCCTCTGGTAACTTGGCACTGAGCAGTCAGGCTTAACTTAGAAGGCAATGTGTGAAGTATTTGTGCAATAAATCATGCAATGACACAGTGGAACACTACAAAAAGACACCACACAGGTTTAGAAAAATATAAGATATTTATCTGATAAAAAACTGGTCAAAACGATCAAGATTTGCAATAACTGCAAGTTGAAATATAAATTTCAAGAGTTGAAAAATAGTCTTTGAATAAGAAACAGACAATTAATACTTGGTTTTCAAAGTACCTGGTGTGTGTCCAAAAATTACATGCACGAGGATCGCACATGAGGAGGTTGCGTGGAAAGAGTGTAGGGTGTGTGTCAGATTTTCTGGTGCCCACAGATGATGCGTTGTTTCTTTTCCCGCAACATGGGACTTGTGTCGTTTGGTCCGGGTTCCTCACTGCGGTGTGAGGATCTTCGTAGCACCCAGGGACGATGCAAGGAAATCCTGGGTGTACAGGGCGAAGTCACAGGCTTGCGTTGTTCCAGTAGCATGTTGCATCGGATTTTCTGTCAGTCGGCAGGCGCTGCATTGATTCTCTGTCCCAGAAGTCGTGCTGCGTCGTTCCGGCTCGTCTGTGTTTCGATCCAGGGGTTTATGCAGGTGCTGCATCAATCTTCACTCAGGAAGTCGGGCTGCGTCATTCTGGGTCGGCTGTGTGTCAAATTTTCGGCGCACAAGGATTTCATTGCAGAAAGTGAAGTCTGTTAGCCCTGAGACATTAGCAACAGGAGGCAAGCCCAATATATGCACTTGGAGAGCACTTCTCAGCAGAGCTAGAGGCCAGCAAGGCAGCAGGGCAACAGCAAGGCAGCAGTCCTTTACAGCAAAGCAGTCCAGGTGAGTCCTTTGGGCAGTCAGACAGCTTCTCTTGGCAGGTTGCAGGTTCTGGTTCAGAGTTTCTTTCCCAGGAGGTATCGTGTCAAGAAGTGTCTGAGTTGGTAGGGCTAGGGACCCAGTTTATATACCCAAATGTGCCTTTGAAGTGGAGGAGACTTCAAAGACTGGCTTAGAAGTGCACAAGGTCCGCTTTCAGTACAATTCTGACTGCCACGGTCCCAGTAGGGGGTTTGGCAGTCCATTGTGTGAGGGCAGGCCACTGTCCTTTGAAATGTAAGTGTCAGGGCCTACACCCTTTCAGCCCAGGAAGAGCCATTCAGTATGAAGATGTGTGCAGGTTTGACTGAGCGTCTTGTGTTTGTGGTTGTCTGGGTGAAATGCACAAGGGAGATGTTGTTGGAGTGTGTCTTTTGAAATTAATATTAACATGAAAAACTTGAAATATATTGTGTAATGAAACTACATAGAAAATGTGTTAACGTAGAAAATAATACACACGTCTGAAATGTGCCCACAGGGAGTGGCCACCAATGTATTCGAAGACTAATGAAACTCATTGATGACGAATTAATATGTACTAATGTTTGAATTTGTATTAGAATATCATAATCAGAGTTATGTGTTTGGGTTTTGCTAACTTAATTACTAGGCCTTAGTTCGCAAGGGGCTGGGCCTAGCTGCCTGGTCTCACATTAAACTGTGTTTTTCCTAACGTGCAATGTGCTGTCTTCCTGAAGGACACGACGCTGTACTTTTCCAGAAGCTAGAGATGTGTGTGTAGCCGTAGTAAATTCTTTCTCATGGGACCCGACTTGCTCAAGGAGGCATTCTTGCTGAATGCAACAGTGTAATTCGTAAACAGGTGCAAGGCTGTCTGGAGTAGGAGAAAACAATAGAGCTACTGACTGGAGCGTAAAGTGTAACTTTTCTTACCTGACATTCCACCCGATGAAGACGTCAATAACATGGGCAAATCAACGACATGAGAACTGTGGTTTGTGGAAAATTCTAGTGAGGTGCGTGGAGAGTTATTGGACAGAGATAATGATGCACCAAAATTATCCAATGAGGAATTAGGAGTAAATTAGACAGTTTCAATATAACCGCATGACCGAAGAGAAATCAGCCGCCATTATTCGGACATTCTACTTTAAGCCATACTTTGCCATTATTCTTTTGAGACTTTGCCGTTTATTCTTCCTAATACTTTAACCATCCTTTATTCGTCCTTACTGATACTTACTTCTCCTCCATATGAGGGAAGTGCTTTATTCTTTGGCTATGACATACTGAGACTTTGCCCGGTCTTATCCTTGCTGATGGTAAATCGACTGATGTCCTGAGAACGAAGACTGACGCTGTTTGCTGATTCGTTGGAGGGGTAACTATCTGATGATAATTGTAATTGTCTGTTTGCCTTTCCTTTCTAGGTACCAACTGCTCTTTTGATAGAGGCCATAGTTAGATGTTTTCCAAATTTGTGTTTGCTAAATTGGTTTGCATGAAGCCCAACATGTCAATGCTAATTCAAGGTTAGTTAAGGTGTTCACTAATATCTGACGCAAATAGACAAAAGACTGAGTTCTTGCTTTGTTGAATCGTGTACTACTGTGACTTTACTAAGCTGCTTCTTATTAATGAGGTGTTAATGCTGAATGAATATTCTCTGTGCATTGATTAATTGTGTGTCTAATTACAAAGTTTGAAGAGTTACTAATGAAATGAATTGTTACTAAGATTAATGGAAATGACATTATATTGTAATTAATAGGGAAATAAATATTCTAACTCTTAACTGAGAAGGTGTGGTTTTTCATGACTGAAAGGTCATGGTGTGTTCACTTTATTGATTCTTATTAAATGTTGTTGATTAGCTCAATGATTAGTTATTGTGAATATTGATTGAGTTATTGTCATATTGATGGTGATGCCAAAGGATATTGAGTACTGGGAAGTCCCCGAACGTGGTCAAAAGGTTCATCGGCCTAGGCGTGTCTCCTTGTAAGTTTACTTATCAAGGTTCTGACGCGCCATCAACGTCAACCTAACCCAGCCAGATGTGGATTGTAAGGCACAGAAGGATTTAAGTGCAGAGAAATGCTCACTTTCTAAAAGTGGCATTGCTGAAACAGTAATATTAAATCCAACTTCACCAGTCAGCAGGATTTTGTATTACCATTCTGGCCATACTAAATATGACTTTGTTACTCCTCTCAGACCAGAATCTACCACTCAAACAGTATATGCGGGTAGCCCTAATGCTAGCCTAAGAAAGGAGCAGGCCTCACAGCAGTGTAAGATGAATTTTAGGAGTTTTACACTACTAGGACATATAAACTACACAGGTACATGCCCTGCTTTTTATCTACACAGCACCCTAACCTTTGGGTTACCTAGGTGACTTATATGTAGAAAAAGGGGAGTTTAAGGCTTGGCAAGTACTTTTAAATGCCAAGTCGAAGTGGCAGTGAAACTGCACACACAGGCCTTGCAGTGGCAGACCTGAGACATGGTTAAGGAGGTACTTATGTGGGTGGCACACTCAGTGCTGCAGGCCCGCTAGTAGCATTTAATTTACAGGCCCTGACACATGTAGTGCACTATACTAGGGACTTACAAGTAAATTAAATATGCTAATTGGGTATGAGACAATTCTTACTATGTTTTAAGGGAGAGCGCATATGCACTTTAGCACTGATTAGTAGCGGTAAAGTGCACAGAGTCCTAAAGCCAGCACAAATTAGGTCAGTAAAAGAGGAGGAGGAAGGCAAAAAGTTTGGAGGTGACCCTGCAGAAAGGCCTTTTCCAACACCCCGTAAAAAAAACACATACAGGAACAGAGGCTATACTTTATTAGCTACTTTGATTATAGCAGCCAAAGAGCTATACTTCTCAGCAAACTCTGAGTCACCAACTTCAGATTGAGATTGAGTAGAAGTTAAACCACAATCAGTCATGAGCAGAGTCGGCGACACATATTAAAAGTGGTAGGGTGGTTGGAGGTGGTTTGGGGTGAGCGCAGAGGGTGTGCAGGGGAAGGAGGATATCTGGGGGGTGCATGAGGGTTTTAAAATTTTTTAAAAAAACTTGTCTGGTGCTGCCCCCCACCTCGCTCTCATCTTCCTGGTTCTAGCCGCTTTGGAGACTCCCTGTGCAATCCCCACGCTGCTCTCATGCTATTACCAAGCATGAGAGCAGCATGGGATTGGCCTGAGTAGACTGGTTTACCTCTCGCTCAGGCACAGGGAGTCTGTGCTGTTTCTCCAACTCGTCTGTCAAATACAGCTGGGTTGGAGAAGCCTAGGAGCACATGTCTGTTTGGCCAAACAGACATACGCACTTTAGTGCACTCACTATTCCTTGCCCAGTCCATGGCTCAGCCCCATCCCTGCCTGCACATGCTGGTTCAGAGCTAGCAGCTGAAAAATGAAATAAAATATTGTTTTATTTTTCAGCTGCTAGATCTGAGACGGTGGGGTGACGCTCCTACGCCATTGCGAAGGAGCCGCCCCTGGCCATGAGCTTAGTCTATATATATCACTAGGATGTAGCAGCCTCTTTTTTTGCTGCTCAGCCAGGAGTTAAGTACTCCATGCCACTCGTTTCTGTATTCAATTATTAGAAATGTATTTGTTATTGCATATCTGATACCATGTTGGGCTTAACTGGGTTATATTTTTCCATAAATGTGCTTTTCATTTGCTTTGTTTCTTTATATCTAATTAGATTTTTGGGCATTGCTTTTCAATCACTGCTACTTTGGGCCTCATTACTGGCACACAATATTTTATGCACTGACTTTTTGTTTAAACAAGGCATGACACTACAATGACCTTTATGGATTGCTATTGTAAAACAGTTTCAGCCCTGGAGTAAATGTATTACCTATAGGTCCCGTGGCAGCCCACATGCATTTATGGCTTGCACCTAAGGCATCTGTTCGTGTCTTTCTGAGGAAGCATTCGCAAAACCATTTTAAGGGGGAATGGTTGATAGCATTGTGCATATAGAAGTCCGATTGGTTGGTGCATCGCATGAGCATTAAAAACAAATACAGCTTAAATGAATGTGGCCTTTCTGAATTCTGAAGCTTGGATTTCAATATATGTTTTTATAGTCAGTTTTTGTATACATTTGAGATTATGATAATATCAATTGGTATAAATGGCCTCATATTTTTCATACGGTCCTGAATTTGAAGAGGAGGGAATGATGAAACATAACCTAGGCTATTTTCTTGATATTTCCATTTTAAAGTTCATGCCTTAAGATAATGGTTCCTGGACCTGTATAATTACTAAAAACCAGACCCTCACCGGATGGTAGTAGCAGGGAGTGAAAGACCCATTCTGAAGGTGCACACTCTTTTAGTGAGCCTTCCTCCAGGCTTTGCACAAAACAGGTAAATGTTCTTTAAGTCTAAACGTGCATTCTCCTGAGGATCAGGAGACTTCTATGCAATTAATTGCCCACTCTGTCAATATGGTGATTGGCGGTTCTCAACTACACAAAGATAACAACACTTAGGCCCTCATTACAACCCCGGCGGACGGCGGTAAAATGGAGAAAAGTACGCCAACAGGCTGGCGGTACTTTTCCCCATAATATGACATTGGCTCAAGCCAAACCGCCAATGTACCACTCAGTCCGCCACTGCAGTAACAGTCGCCGGGCTGGAAACTTCAGTCTCCAGCCAGGCGATTGTCACTAGCACGCCCATGGGATTATGACCCCGCCTACCACCAGGGCGGTAGGCGCTATCAGTGACAGGGAATTCCTTCCCTGTCACTAATAGGGGTCTTCCCCGCCCCACCTCCCGCCCCAGGTTTCTCCCCCTCCCACTCCAGACTCCCCCAACATACACGCACCTTCACGCACCATCGAACACACTCATATAAACACTCATACCCACATTCATCCATGCATGCATATATCCATTCACACACACATCCACAAACACATACATACAAGCACAAGCGCATTCACTCAACACAACATACATGCACTCACACACCCATACATGCACACACATACAACATGCATCACACACCCACATACACGCAAGCACACACATTCACACCCCCACACACACACACACACAACACACCCCGCCCCCCTCCCCTGTCAGAGCACCCAACTTACCTGATTTCAGAGGGTCCTCCGACAGGAGACGGGGCGTTGCTGCCAGCAGCCGCGTCCGCCAGCAGAACACCGGCAGGCCGTTTCATGGGTCATGATACGGTCTGCGGCAGTCTACTGGCGTGGTGCTGCTTCTGGCAGCAGCGCCATCCTACCGCCATCTGCCGCCATGGCCGCAGACGGAATTCCGCCATCCTTCTGTGTATGTGGCATAGAGATATTAGCAAAGCAATCCCAGTCCCAAAATAAAGTTTTTGAGAAAGAAAAATGAAGCAAGCTGCATTATTTTCACATTTGGAAAGTGGTCAAAGTGTGGTTACATTTCTTGTTAGAAAAACCCAGCAAAAACATGGAGAAATCTCATTCGCCCATTGTCCAAATTCAGTGTGCTCAGTCTCCTCATGCACAAATAGCAAAAATATCTTAAGTGGTATATTTGCAAAGTTTTCTCAAAATAGCATTTTGCTGAGATTCATAATTGATGTCATGTTTTCCTGAGATGCACACTGATTGTGGCATCGCGGTATTTTAAATATATTGTACTTCTTGCAGGAGCCCTTTGTTTCTGTAATTTATGTTCCCCTGCGGATGCGAAACTCATTGTCTTTTCACTGTGATGGATGGCCTCTCCTAATCAAATTTGTGTCTGTTGCAAAACATCTTTCAACGCCACATCATATTACATTGCATTATAATTGTTGCCCGCGAACAGAATGCGTGTCACCCGGAAGCGATGCTCAATTGGAGGTTTGTAAACACAAATGACGTCGCGTTCACAAATGATGGATCAGCCTAACCTAATCAACAGGAGCTCCAGAATCTAATATGAAATACACACAAAAGAGCATATTCACCCCTCCACCTAGAGATTGGTTTTCCATTTTTTATTTCAAATGGAAATTGTGATGGCAAATCTGTTTTATCCGTACAACCACCACCAGCTACGTTTCCAATACTTTGCAGCTAGAAGTTCTAATTTTAGCAAACACGTAAGTAAGATTCTGCAACAATGAATAATTAGTAAAAGGGTATTTGACTTAACTTAGTAGCATGAGGTTTTAAAACTAGAGGCATGGCCACTGCAATTGCATGATTCTGCCACCACAGTGTATGCCTCACACCGCATTTATCACATAAACTGTCATTTATGTGCTGACTAATTTGCATTTCAACAACTAATAAGTGAGTTTTTAGCTTAAAAAGATCAAACGTTAGTTAAAAAAGCGGCATGCCTAGTGCAATAGTCAACCCTATGCAGTGTTTAAATAGGCAACTTTTAGTAGTGCTGAAGTGTTACTAATGACGTATAGTTTTTGCCTAGATAGGATTAATGTGTGGCAAAATGGTGTATTCCTGAAGACTGAGTAAGGACTGTCATATTGAGGACGAAAATATTGACTTCTAACTATGTGGAGATGTTCCATACCTAACTTCATATATATGTACCATAACAATATACATATCTTCAAAGTACCTAGATATGGAATCAAGAGTAGCAATTCTATACTTTAGTATATGAACTTAATTTTCAATCTTTTGTCTTCAAGATATTTTGGCTACAATGTTAAAGTATAATGATAATCCCTACTCGATCTTCCAGACTACAATTTGCTAAAATGACCAAATTGTTAAATACTACTGCCACAGGACGTGCCCATTCTGTCCCATGTTATGGTTTTCTTGTTGTGTAATTTACTTAATCCTGCTAGATAATTTGGTCCTCTAGTGCTACACAATTCCATTTGTGTTACATATAAATGACTTCAAATAATTCAAAGCACCATGCTCCCTATCTACACAGAATGCAATAATATTTCTATTATTATTTAGCCATGTTTGGAGCTTTTCTCTAAGAGACAAACTTTGATTCTATTAAATATTTACTGTGTTTTTCCAAGGTGTCATAGCAATTAACCTACACTGAGGGAGGCGACAAGCCATTGTAAGTAAAGTATATTAAACTTACATCGTTGTTCCTTAGTGTTATGTAATTCCATGTTTTTTCTGGCCTCTGAAAACACCTGAGTTGGAAATTACCCTTTCTGCATGGCCACCCCCAAACTTTGTGCCTTCCTCCTCCTCTTTTCTGACCTTGTTCTTGCTGGCTTTAGGACTCTGTGCACTTTATTACTGCTAACCAGTGCTAAAGTTCTTTCTCCGCTAAAACACGGTAACATTGACTTAACCCCAATCAGCATGTTTGATTGATTTATAAGTCTCTAGTAAAGTGCACTACATGTGCCCAATGCATGTCAATTAAATGCTACTTGTGGGCCTGCAGCACTGATTGTGCTACCTAATTAAGTAGCCCTCTAACCCGTCTGAGGTCTGCCATTGCAGAGCCTGTGTGCAGTTTTACACTGCCATGTCGACTTGGCAAAATAACATTGTTTGCAAGGCCCAAACCGTTGTTTTTTATAAACCTAACTCACTCCTAACATAGGCCCTGGACAGCCCAGAGGGCAGGCTGCAATCTAATTAAAAGACAGGCCATGTACTTTTAAGTTTTACATGTCCTGGTAGTGAAAAACCACAAAGTTGTTTTTCACTACAAAAAAGGCCTATCTCTCCCATCAAATACTAATTTTTCGACTGAACGTGATAGGGGTGGAAGGAACCTTCTTGTAATGGATCAAATCCTACTTGTCAGGCAGATACCAAACAATCTCACTCCCTCCTTTCCGCTCAGAGTTTAAGGAAACTGCACATGGGTTACTCCAGGAATCAGCTCTAAGCCCTATTCTCTGCAATATCTCTTTACATCCACTATTGAACCTGATCAAATCTTATGGAGTCTCATTTGTAAATTGTGAAGATGAAGTTTAGTTAATCCTGCTCAGAAACAAAAACAGCCATAACCTGATAGAGGGGCTTCACACTTCCCTAAAAGAGATAGCAATCTGGTTTAGGAAGAACTTCCTAAAGTTTAATGGAGGTAGAATTGAGTTTTTATGCTGCTCTCCTACCAAAAAGCCTTATTCGCTCCCAACTAATTTCTGGCCCTGGACCAGCTCAGAGAATCTTGAGATATCTCAGGCAGTATGAAATCTGAGAGTATATATGGATGAGAAATTATCCAGGGAAACACAGATCATCAAAATGGCAGCCACATGTTTTGGACTTCTGGGAAAATTGTTCCAATACTACCTCAGCCAGCCAGAAAATTAGTGGGACAAGGCACTGTGTTGAGTAAAATTGAATATTGCAATACACTCCTACTGGGATCACCAGAGTTCTTAATTAAGAGATTATATGGGATACAAACAACAGCAGCAAAACAAATCAAGATAAAACTCTGCTTTGGGATCCCTAAGAGAGCCACACTGGCTTCCAGTGAAATAAATAAAGAAATGCCTTTGAATCATTATGTGTGGTCCATAAGGCCTTAAATGGAACAGGTCCAGTGCTGCTACAAAATGAAATTCAGCCACTACAGGCCTCAGAGGAACTTACAGTCCTCGTCGGCCAATATGGTCTGTGTGTCGCCTTTCAGGAAAGTGAGGTTGGGTGGAAGGTCCTTTCAGTGCAAGGCAGCTCAGTTGTAGAACAGGCTGCCAGCTCCCATTAGAACCAGTGAAAATTTGAATAGCTTTAGGAAGAACCTGAAAAGCTGTCCCTTTCCAAATTAAAGACTAAGGGACCTGATCCAAAAGATATATCAGGTGCAGAATTAGGAAGGCTTTGCATTTAAGGTTGTTGCTACAGTGCCAAGGAACCTGCAAGGAGAATGCTGTGCTTTATAAATGTTTGTTACTTACTTACTTACTTACTTACTTACTTAATTTGGGATTAGCGTATTACATTTTATCAGTGTAATTTCCAATTGAAAAGAGATGGGACCCCAAATGTTGGTGTCTCTGGAATCACAATTTAAAATCACAACTCATGGTGAAGTCGGATTTTAAATTGTAATTTCAAAAATGCCACTTTTAGAAAGTTAGTATTTTCTTACTTTAACCATCTGATGCCTTGTGCCTGTCTCCAAATATGTGTCAATGTGAATGACAGCTGGGATTTTTGTGCATTCTCTCCAGACAACCACACGCAAAGGAAGCTTAGGTGTGACTGATGGAGCATCCACAGCCTGATGGGCCATCCTGGGCAAGATGGGAAGGAGGAGCTGACAGCTACACCCGAATGGGCTGTCTCCTGATCCTACACAGAGGGCTGGCATCCCCTTGTAGTGAGCCTGGAGCCAGGGCAGAAAGGATAGGGACTCTGTGCACTTCAAAGATGTATTTTTTAAATCTCCCCTACTTCAAAGCCACCACTGGGTATGACAACTGGATTTCTGACCCAACCAACTCAGTACACTTTCGGACCTGTGGATACTCTGCCAGGAAGAAGGACTAGTGTGCTTCTAAGAGGACTGCCACTCTTCTGAGCTGCTACTCTACTAGACTCTTGCTTTGCGGAGCTGACCTGCTGCCTGTTGCCCTCTTGCCTGGGAGTGAGAAGCACTGGACCCGAATCTCTACATCCCAGAACCAAATTGACTCCAGTGGCTTGCTGGTTTGCGTCCTGTTTTCTGAAGTCTCAGGGACATATTTGAAACGCACCTGCTACAGCTCTTGGACCGTCTTCTACCAGCTCCTGACCACTAAGTGGTGCCTCTCTCTTCCTGGGCCCTTGGAAATGTTTTTTGGCTCCTGGAATCAAGCACTTTGGGCTTTTTGTTACTGCAAACGAGCCCGCTTACACCAGGACTGCGTCACTTGCCTGAAAAATCAGCGTGAACCACCGCAAGCTTGTCTCTTCAACCAGCAAGTATTGCTGCTCTGGACCGCAAGGCTCCAGCCTGCCCGTCTGCAACACCTGGCCAACTCTTCCCAGCCACGAAACACTGCCAGCAATGCTATCTTTGCTCCCGGCGAAATTCTGCCCCACGAACGAGACTCTTGGCCCAATTCTTGAAAAAAGTAAAACTTCAGCGGGACTTATCTGGCACTGTGTTCCACCCATGCTCCATCCCAGTCAGCCTGAAATTTTACATTTAACACGGTCTAGCACGAGTAGATATTTTCAGTTGGTGCTTTATATTTGTAAACATTACTTTGCATTTTAATCTTTGAAAATTCATAACTCAAAGTCTACTTATTGGATATTTCTCATTTTAGTCTTGTTTTGTTAATTTAATGACGCTCTGGTACTCAAACCTGGTGTGCATTATTTGTGTGTGGTGTTTCCACTGTTTTACTGTTTTAAGTGTTGCACAAATACCTTACACATTGCCTCTTAAGTTAAGCCTGACTGCTTTGTGCCAGGCTAACAGAGGGTGAGCAAAGGCTAACCTAGGGTGTGTTTGTGACTTACTCTGACAAGAATTGTGGTTCCTGCTTTGACATGGTGCACACCTCTGCCAACCATAAACTTGCTTCCATAACATGGCCTCAAAGGGTCTTCCACAAATCATATTCTAGGTACAGCGCCTCATGTTCTAGATGCTCCTGCTACAGAACAATTCATCACTGAATCAGCCCACTCCTTCTTGTAATTTGGTCAATGCACTATCAGGTACCAGCACATCTCCTCAATGCATCTAAAGTGTTAGTGTGACAGCACTAGCACTGATCAGCAGGGCTGTCATTCTATTTATAGGGCAATGTCCGAACTCCTCTGAGAGTCAACGTACTATTTATGGAACAGCATCAGCACTTTGTTGGACCGTATCAGCACTTCTCTGAGAGCCAGTGTTGTATTTGTAGGACAATGCAAGCATTCCTGTGATGACTGCCACTCTGTTTGTGGGCCAGCATTACCATTCATCTGAGTGTCATCATTTTATGTGTGGAACAGTACAAGCAATCCACTGAAACTTGTCATTCTCTTTGTGGAACAGTACCAGCACACCTGAGTAGTGCAACTATAATTTAAGTGTCTCAGAAACAGTAGGACTGACATTAATGCAAAGTTGGGGAACTTTCATTTGTCAGAAGGGATATCATAGTGGTAAGCAGGTGTACGTAAGGATTTTTGTCTGTGTTGGCAGCTAGGTATGCATGGGTTGACAGAATGTGCCTGTGATGAATCTTGATTCTTGCAGAAACTCTTAGGCAGACTCTCTGAGCTAACATGGTTCCATTGTTCACTTAGGAGGAGCGCACAGCCTCACAGGGTTTTCAACAGACATCCAACGTTTCTTCAGGCACTGAGGGGTGGTGGTTTGCTGGCAGTCAGTAAGAATTAAAACTGTATACAGATGTATTTACCTCAAGCAAATTGGGAGCTAAGGGAAATAAAAGCAAAATAAATCCTTGGGGGATCTCAAACAAAATAAATATTTTGTATTTATTTTTTTAAACATTTGTAGAGCTCATAGAGACTTATGGTATTACGGCACTCTACATTAAAAGTGAAGTATTTGTGCAGTTACATTAAGGCATTTGACAACACCTTTGGGATTATTTAGGTTTAGGAATTGAGCGAGGGCTGACTAGTGCTTTCTGAAATTGAAACATGGATTAAGAAGGGTTATCTAGTGGGGGTAAAAGATTGTCTAAAAATTGAATTGAGCTATAGAACCTCCTGAATGGATCGGATGAGCCAACCAAGGAATGGTCTGAGGTGCCTGAGATGCTTTGAGCTTAGCAATCCTAGGTCAAGTTGTAGAGAGCTCCATGCTCAAGTGGCAGGCCTGGAGAAGGATTATTTGTGACCCAGTTGCTCTTACGCTAAAGGGGGGAGCTTGACTTTTCTTCTCAGTACTCTTGAACCGCTAAAGATTGTCAGAATGTTAGCTAGGGAATGCTGACTTTGAACATGGATGGCCTTTTTGTCTATATAGCATAACTTGAATTGACGTTGATGATAAAATTTCACAGTATGATGTTACGTTGCAGTAGGAGCTGCAGTCATATTGTTCTAAATTATGGGGCAGAGTTCTACATTACAGCAAGCATTGTCAACCCCAGCATCTTTCTCACAGGCAATTGCAGAAATATAGGAAATAAAGGGCCCATCCTCCAAAAACACAACCTTACAAAAAAAAAAGAAACTGTAGCATTAGGAGCCTTCTAAGGCCAAATGACCAAGTTTTTAGATCTAACAATGAAACCATACTGGACCTAAAATACAAACGAATACTACTCTGGTTGTGCACCTTGAATAATTGCTAGCTGTACCTAACTTTGCACATAGCGTTGTTTTTCAATCAACAAAGCAGTATATTGATGCATTTAACTCTAGTGTGGCAATTTTGTAGTAAGTTTTTGATGGTGAAATCTGCACATTTTGCAGCAGATGGTGGAGCAGTCTCATGATACTGAAGATATTATTTATTATTTAATACAAAGATTTTGGTCCAGATGTACATAAAATTAGTTGCAAATACCGGTTGCAATTTGCAACCAGTATTTTTGCAACCAATGTAGTAATTTGCAAAGCAACCTATGTAATAATAGCTTGGTTAGCAGACTACTGTTTCGTAATGGGTTGTAATTCAACTACCTCATGAATAATAATGAGGTAGGTTGCAAATTGTGTCTCACTAGGTATCACAGCCATCACAGGGATGGTGGCCTGCTGAGGTCGGCACACTACCAGGGCTATGATTACTTTCAAATAAAGCATTTTTGTTCTTTAAATGCAGTCCGGTTTCCTTAAAGGAAATCAAGATGCATTTTAACAAAACAAAAATTCAAAGTGTATTTTTCATTTTTTTAAGAGATGGCAGTGGCCCACTGGACCACTGGCTACTCTTGAAAAAAAGTTTTTTCAACATTCACAAAGGGGAAGGAGTTCCTTGGGGACCCCTTCCCGTTTGCAAATGGCTTACCACCTGCTTTAAGAAAGTGGTAAAATATTAATGAAACCATTCCAATTCGGTATTTGGATGGAACGCCCTAGTAATGCTCCTTTCAAATACCAAATTGCTATTTGGTCACAAACCCAAATTGTGCTTCAGTAATGTGTTACCGAATCGCGATTTGGGTTAGATACACCAGCAAAAGCCATTTTGTGGTTCCTTATTAGGCCGTTTGTGACTGCAAAAAGGCTTTGTGCATCTGGCACTCAGTTTTTAAAGAAAGGTTCAGCCATGTTAATCAGCCTTTGAGAAGGTTTTTGAGGACTTTCTGAGTGAGTCATCCTGAATATATGTATACAAACAAAAAAGTTAACAGTGGTAAGCACATTTGAATTTTCATCAAATGAGCTTTTAATTGGACATTTTTCCTCCATTCTGTTGCTTATGTAGGATAATAATTCTCTAGAAAATAAAAATGGGAAGATCTCAAAAGAAAATAGACAGATAAGAATGACATGAACTCACATGAAAATAGGCACATTTTGGTGAGAGAAAGCTGACAGGGAACTATATAGCAACCTTATAGGGGAGCGGTTGGTTAAACTCCCGTCTATTGTTGGTGAAGGGTGTATTGACACAATTATTGGAGATCCTTTAAAGAAGAAACTGTTTATAACATTAATGAGATCCCAACTTTTGACTTTGAATCATAAGAGGTTTTTCAATTCTGTAACAGGTTTACATCTTGCCATCTCCAAAGTAATGCAAGTGTCTATACGCTTGAATGAGGTAGCCCAAATATCCAATTCCCCTTCCCTATATTAGATGTTTTAGAACAATAATGGGATCTTTCGTCCAAACCTCCAGTGCTATACGTTGTACTTTGCTTCCATTGCTACGTAATACTTTGAATTTCAGTGCATCAAAAATATAAGACCATACAAAATCAATATATCATATATATTGGTTTTAGAATCGTTTCACATTAGATTCAAAAGGAACATTATTTGTCATTTGCTGTCAGCTGTGCATGAGAAAATCAGTGACTACATTTTCTACTTTTGTTTGAAATATGCACCACACTTAACACATTTTCTAAATAGTTTCCACATTCTAAATTATCTATTAAGTAATTGTGTTTTTGTATATTAATGGTATTGGTGTTAAAATAGGTGAAACCTGACCTGAGAAAATCCATATACCCACGATTTAACAATGTTAAAAAAGACATACATCTAGTAGGAAACTGTAGAAAAGTGGGTTATTAGGTGTGCAGGATGTGAGTGCTGGGCAAGTAATAGGTCCCCAATTGTCTCCTTACTGGGAACCAAGTACCCATTGTAGCATGCCTAGTCAGCGCTAGTAACCAGTGCTGAAGTGCTTGTGCTCTCTCCCTAAGACATAATTTGATTGGCATATACCAGAATGGCATATTTAATTTACATATAAGTCCCTTGTAGAGTGGTATACCATATACTAGGGCCTGTAAAATAAATGCTACCAGTGGGCCGGCAGCACTTATAGTGCCACCCACTTAAGTAGCGCCTTAAACTCTCAGAAGACTGCCTGAAGAACAGGCTCCTACCACCTTGAACCTGCACCTAGACCCAGCCTGCGTGAATCCTAAACCCCCAAGGGGTCTCCATCCACTCCTGGACCCTTGGTTGAAAAGGTGCCCAGATGGCCATTTTCTAAAACTGAGGACTTGCTATTTTGAACCTTAAATTTAAAAAAATCATAACTCCAGTTCTACTAATTGGATGTTGATGGTTTTGGTGTCTGATAATTTATTGAATTGATCTCCATTTTTCTAAATTGGCTTCTGTTGTGCTGTATTGCTGTTTGTGTACTTCATAAACACATTGCCTCTAAGGTAAGCCTGACTGTTTTTTGTGCCAATCTACTGCGGGTTAAGCACAGGTTAATTTAGTGACTTGTTGTGGTTCACCCTGCAAGGGATTGTGGCTGTTGCTTGACCAAGGATCACATACAAATCAACCAACAACCCAAGACCTCACAGGGGATCATTAAAGAGTGATGGAAGAGGAGAGCTTGCTCCGTCAAACTTGCTTGTCCCTCCCCATTTAGAGGTGTGTGCCTGTCAATTATTGGCTGTGGTCTATCTCCTACACAATTACACCTTTGTAGTGTGAGGATTCCCAACATATTAATAATCCATTTGATGCATAGGGGACCTAGACAGGGCAAATTAACAGTGACTCGCATGCACACAGAAGAAGCTTCTTGCATAACAGTAGTGGCTTTGTGTTTCAACAGACCCTGGAAGTGGAGACAACGGAAATAATGCAGATGAAAGATTTTGGCAGCTAGATCCTCCATTCTCCGGGATTTGTGTCACAGCTTTAAGCTCTGTCTACAAATACTAAGGGCCTTATTTCAATTTGGGCGGACGGAAAAGCCCGTCAGCCGAAATCCTGACGGGGAGGTTGCTGCCATTGCGGCTGCCTCCCCGCCAGGCCCATTATGAGTTTCAGCAGGGTCCATTGGCGGAAACCTCAGTTTCCTCCCGCCGGCCCAGTGGGAAACGGCCTACAGCATTGTCTCTGGCTCATAATTGAGCCGGCGGCAATGCTGTAGTGCGCAGGGTGCACCAGCACCCTCGCAATGTTCACTATCTGAAAAGCAGTCCTGATTAGCTGTGGCTCACAGCAGTCAAAGGAGCAAGTGCAAAGCATTAGGAAGTATCAAAATGGTTAAATAAGAAGAAAATGCAACACAATAAAAATCTGACACCAATTTATAAAACTGGGTTGTATTGTTAACATTAAATAGACACCTCAATCACAAAAATCTATCATAGCGTTCCAGAGATATGACTTTTCAAACAAACAATAAATCACTGCTTTTGGACTTGGTTCTCTCTACAGGGTCCATCAAAATGTTTTGTCTTCACTTCCTTCATTTGCTGCATCCGTGTTTGTTGGCTTTTAGGACTCTGTGCAATTTACCATTGTTAACTAGCGCTGAAATGCTTGTGCTTTCTCCTTCAAACATGGTAAAATTGGCTTACACATAACTGGCACATTTAAGTTACTTCCAAGTCCCTAGTATAGTGGTACTACCCAAGGCTTGTGAATGAAATGCTGCTAGTGGGCAGCAACAGTAACTGTGCCACCCACTAAAGCAGCCTTTTAAAACATGTTTCAGACCTGCCAGTGCAGCAACTGCCATTTAGACAATGCAAAATAAAGATTTTGCCAGGCTTAAACCTTTCTTTTTGATACTTATGCATCATTTTATAAGTGCTGACTTCAGATTGGGAGCATGTAGAAATATGCGGTATATACTCAAGGGCATTGAAATGTTAAATCTTCTTTAATGGTAGAGTCGGATTTAAGGTCACATTTCTGAACATTCCACTTCTAGAAAGTTGGCATTTTCTTGTCCTAACCATTTGTACCCACTGACAGTATCCTGGGTCATGTGACTATGAATGGCTCTGATGTGTATTTATGCCAGACAGTGACATAAAACAGGCTTAGGTGTGGATAGGATGGGCCATCCTGCCAGGATGTTTGGAGATGGAGCTGTGCCCTTTCCACTTACACATCGAAGGGCTTGCTTACAGTACACACAGGTGAACCTCACACTATCCTTTTGTCACCCTAGACTTCTTGGACCCTTTGCAAGTTAAGCAAGGAACCTTCTAGAACCAGACATGAAGGCAGGCCACGGTATTTTCCTGCACCTAAAAACTGGCACCAGGTATGAATATTGCCCCCCCCTGAACCGCTCATCGGTACACTCTTGGACCTGTGAACATTACAGAAGAAGGATTGTCTTGCCGCCAGAAGACTGCCCTGCTGCTACCAGGACTGCCTTGCTCTCTAGGAAGTAGGCCTAGAACTGCTCCATTCATCCCTGGCTACCTGAGTGACTCCAAGAATCAGGTGACTGACCTCCTGTTTGAGATACAGGGATACAGAAAGCTACAGAGACCCTGGAAGCTGCCCATTTGACCTACTGCACTGGACCCGCAACTGGACCTGCCTCAGCGCTCTGCTGGAGTGAGTTCCTGATCCCCAAGAGGTACCTCCCCAGGTCCTTAACTCTTGGCTGGCATCATGTGAGCTCCTCCTCAGAAGAAACGTGAAATATTGTAGCTTTGGCCTTATTGCAACCACGAACGGGCCCCTTCGTGCCAAGACTCTGCCGCCTGCGACGACCGCCAATACAAAACTCCAGTGAACCTGACTTTTTGCCTACCAGAACTGCCAGTGATGACTGGCAATGGGAGCTCTGCACTAACCTGAACTTATGACTTTTTCTCAGTTTAGCACGACCAGATGAGTCTGAGTGGCACTCTGTGCTTTTAAGAGCTATAGCTACTGAATACTTCTAAATTGCATACATCCGGGTCTGCTGATTGGATTTGTGTTATTCTGGTCTCATTCCATTTGTTTAGGTTTACACTATTCTGCTAAATTGGTTTGGCATTTTTTCATTTGTTCTGTTTTTACTTTATAACTGTTTGTGAGATGCATATCTCTAGTTATGTTGACTGGATTTTTTCACCTCATTTTATTAAAATTGACACTTTTTTGCTAAATTGGTTTGGGATTTTTACTTTATTAATGTTATTGTGCTGCATAAATACTTTACATTTTGCCATTAGTTAAGCCTGACTGCTTTTATGCCAAGCTACCAGAGGGCTAAGGTCTACTTTTATGCCTTTTGTGGTTCACTGTGGCAAGATTTGTGGTTGTTGCTCGAGTAGCATTTTCGCCACCCCAACCAGTAACCCAATTTCCTACAGCTGCTTTTCATTAAATGCTGTAAATCTTTGAAATCTGCAATGATCAGAGTTTAGGGTTAGCCACAACAAGCAAGTTGAAATCAGACATATGGGAACACTTGGGGCTGCCATCTCTGATAGTAAGCCAACCACAGGGACGAGTCAGGTCCACTTGGACATTTACCTGTCGATTTAAGCAGTCTCCCATCCAGTTCTGAGTCCTAAGGGTGAACCAACACAGACATAAATAGAATGGTCCTAAGGTAAGGGTTACAGGATGCTAAAGATACTCAGAAATGCTGAGGATGCTATACCAGTGTCAAGGATTTCCTGTGGCCACCTCTTGGTCCTTGAACTTTGGGGGTGGTTTTGGCCTCAAGGGCTGACGTCCCAAGAAGTCCAGGTGAAGTCCAGAAATCTATCAGCCATGGTTCTACTACTCTCTGGTTGGTGACTCTTTCAGGTCCTTCAGACTCAGAAGCAATTTTTGAGACTCAAGATTTGGTCTCCCAGGCTGCACCTCAGCGTCCAGCAGCGGTCAGGCCTCTTCTTGCTGGTCTCACAAGAGTTCAGGTGTCTCAGCTTTTATTCCCTTGTGGCTGTAACAGGGTGCCAGCCAACTAACTCTTGGAGACACTTCTCTGTCTGGCACTAATAGGGTAACTTTTCCACAAGTTGGACACAGCAGGCCCAGTCTTCTCTTTGCTAGTTAGCACGTGCAGGCAGGTCATTGGTGCAGCCTCTCTTTGATAGGTTCAGGGAATAGCAGGGCAGTCCTTTGGTCTACTCTCTAGTACAGACATGACCTGATGTCTGGATGCCAGGGGTGCCACTTTTATGCCCGATTCAAGTCCAGGGGGATGTGGCAACTAACTAACCAATGGACTACCAGGTTACCTCCCACCTAATAATGACTTCCTGGGAAGTGTGATAACTGGCTATCCCAGAATACTTTATTCTGCCCACTTTCAATAGGGCAAGCCCCTCCTCTTGTTCTGTGGAGCCCCCAGTGTGTCATTTTATACTTAATAACTAGCCTTGCTACAGTAAAAATGATAATGGCGGACTGGGAGTCATGTTTTGCTTGTCACACTTGTGGTGGCATAATCAGTGATGCAGTCCAATAAGATCAGTGACTACTGAACAGTTTCTTCATCCAGCCCATGTGAAATGTTTTGTCTGTGTCTGTATTATTGAAAAGGTTCTCTGCATAGAATGAGTTTACGTCGTTGCATAGGCGATCCATGGGAACATTATAGAAGAACCTCATGTTATGGACCTGACGTTGTGGAGAGCCCTTGCAACTGGAAACCACAGCCTGGTGTCTGAAGAACCAATTTGGAAACCTATACATTTTTATAACCTACTTGATGTAACATTGTGACTATCCAGTTTCCAGTTTACACTTAGTTATAGGACACTTGCCATGCACTTATTAAATCCACGCATGCCTCTGAATGCACAGGTATAACAGAGTGCCACCTTGTAAATATGGTGCAGTGAATTTGTCTCAATGAGCAACATTATTGTAAAAAAAATGACACTAATGTGGTGCAAGGAGACACTAAGGCCTTGTAAATCTGGCCCTAAGAGCCTGATTACGATCATGGCTGATGGAATACTCTGTCACAAATGTGATGGATATTCCGTCCACCGTATTACGATCTCCATAGGATATAATGAGATCGTAATAGGGCGGATGGGATATGTGTCATGTTTGTGATGGAGTAACCCCTTCCGCCAAGATCGTAATCAGGCCCTAAGTCTGAAGGTCAAAATCTTAATAGGGCGAGGGCCTGAAAAGTATCCCCCTAGCTTAAAGACTGTATCAGCTGTGTAAGGTGGATTTCTCCAGCTCTGGCTTCCCTGTCAAAAACAATGGCTTCAGCAGGACACTATCCTGCAGCTATCCAGCTTCAAGGGGTCTTATATAGCCAGCAACCTAGCCCTGCAGGACAATTTTGACTTCCATTTCAGAGGCCAGGGCACAAGGAAAAATCGTTCATGGAACAAATCCGCTTGTTCTGTTCAACTCATGCTCCTAAATAGTTGGGGGTGAAATTGCGCATAGGTGTTGTGACGGGGCCACTCACTTGAAAAGCAGAATGTCTGCAGGGGCGATGGTATGCCACCCGACCTCCTGGAACACCTCTCTGCACTTCCTGGTGGACACAGAAACCCCGGCAGGTGTCCCAAAAGGAAAGGGGGAGTGGAAGAGAAAGAGACAAAACACTGCCACATCTTGCCGGTCCAGCCAGACACTCTGTATCTTCGGGGGGCAGGTCATTGTTGACAGAGTGATAGTAGAGTTAGTGCACTAAACTTCCTTGAACTGAATCTCTCTTTCTGATATGGGCACGGGACGGTAGAAGAACACTGGGATGCTCCAGAACTTTTCTTGGATAATAATAACTGTTGGCACAATTAATAACACTGCATTACCAAAAACCCAAACTGAGTACCGTAACAATCAGTACTGCAACACTAGGGCTGGCTTCACAGAGATTCACTGTTGTACACTACAATTAGAACTGTGGTTGCACTTATCATGCACAAGAAAGACAAACAGGGACATTAATTATATCACATGTAACTTTCCTGCATGCATAGGGTTAAACTAAAAGGAACAAAAACTATCCAAGAAATACAAAATGTCCACTCTGGGGTCAAACAGTTAGGGTGGCACAGTTTGCTTTGGTTTCACTGTGTGTGTGACAAACCCTTCAAAAAGCAAATTCCTCAAACCTGAAACACAGGCATGAATGACACAATTTAACATCCAAGCGTTATGCTATTAGAGAAAGAAAAGGCTCTTTTAAAATTGCACTGTCACTTTTTGTAGTACTTTTTGTAGTACTTGAGCTCAAGCAGATTTCCTGAAGCACATTTAGGCAAATAACTACAATAATAATGTGGAATGTTCAGAAATGCATTTGTCTCTTCAAGATAAGCACTCTGCCAAAATACGAGGTCTGAAATACACCAGCTGTTCTAGGAAAGCGCAGTGCTCAAAGAACAAACCCCCAGGAGAATACTAGTCACTTAGCTGCAGTCTTTTCTGGAATGAAGAAAAGAATTGCCTCAAAGGTCCTGAATACGAGGATGACAGCAGGGGCTGGACTGCCAAGTCAAATGCTGAGATCAGGAAGCAAAACAAAGCCAAGCAGGGAGGCATGCTTCACTCTCCTATTTATAGCCAATGAGGAAAGCAGTTGAGTTTCCACATGTGGATGAGTCACCACACCCAATTAGAAGCACATGTCTACACCTGCTCACATTAGCAAACAAGCATTGGTAAAACAAGCATTGATAAAACCAATTATGTAACACAGCACATTATGTTTACTTAGAAACATGAAGGTTTAACCAAGAACAGAGATATGATTTAACCCTAATCCTTGGGGATGCTGATAGATAACGCAGGAGGCACCTTGGGGATTCCTGACAATAGGTTCCAGCTGCAAACAGTGACTACTGATTGGCGCTTTACTTTACAGCAATTCCCTGACCCAGCTCCCCAAACAGCAGGTTTTGATTTGTGCTACTATACCCATCTCTGCCTCCTGTGTCTGTTACTTGGCCTGCTCCTTTTGTTTCTGCTCTGTGACCCTTTTCTACTCTTTTTCATTTCTGGTCTGTGACCATTTTCTGCACCTTTTCATTTCCATTCTCTGGCTTGCTCTGCATTTTTTCCATCACCTGTTTCTGCCCTATTTAGCGTATTTGCCACTTGCTTTGTTGCCTCTTCATACCTGCTGCCCCCTTCCTAACCAATTTTGCTGCAGTTTCCCTCCTGCCACCTCTCACCTGCTTCCTGTCCCACTCTAGCGCCACTCACTGCTACCCAGCACCTCTCCAACATCTAGCTCACTAACAGCTGGCTCACCCCTGTATCTGCTCCTGACATCACTTCAGTGACACTCAAGAGTTGCAAGATAGCGCACCGGACCATATCAAACATGGAGGCGGGATTTCTATCATCCACAAAGAAAACATCCACTGCACCACCACTACAGACACTACCCCGATCATTGGATCCCCCAACTTTAAACTCCAATTATGCTCTGTGACTTGACCTGCCTTTCACCTCTGCTGCTGGCTCTGGCAGCAGCATTTTGGCATCTTAACTCAACTGAAATAACGTATAGTAGTCAAGTTCTGACATCTTTTCTTTATAATGGTGACTGGGTGCCCCACAAGCAACCAATCATAAAGAAATTTAAGACTATCATTTATACAGGCATTTCAGAATCCAGTGAATTATATCTTTATACCTTTGGTTCATTTAAAGGAGTTTTGTCTTTTTGGTGTCATTTTGCTTATTTCATTTCCTCTTTTTTACGTTTTTGACTTTTTAACTGTTTTGGTACTTCGCAATGCTTTCACATTTTCTCTAAGTTATGTTAAGTTTCAGTTATTAAAGTTTTTTGGCTGACCTAACACATTAGTAAATGTAATACTTGTTGTGGATGGACTACCACCTACTGCAATTATTTACTAACTTTTTTACTAATTAGAACAGACTACAAATCCTACAGTACCGCAGGACTTTCACAAGATTTGAAATGGTGGCTGCCATCTGGAATTTGTGAAGCATAACATCTGCCTGTTTCAGAGCATTCTTTGCTAATCAGTCAAGATACAAAGGCTCTACTGCTGGATTGCTGTTGCCACAGTTGGAACACACAAACATTATTTCTGGGGATATCAGTGACTTTCATATTCAGAAAAAAACATTCTAGAATAAAATTGTGTTCAGGAATTTGAACTTTGTTTGAGGAAGACATTCTTTCCAAAGAAAAATATGCACAGATGTGTTTTATTTAGTTGCAATATGGTATAAGGGTTGGACATAGAAGCACATGTGATTGCTTTTTATTAAAAGGAAAGGTTTGGTTCTAATGTGTATTGCTTATATTACATTTGATGAACCTGTTAAATAAAAATCATTCTGAGACATTTAATTAAAAAAACATCAGGGTAGTTGTCAACAAAGAAACAAGTCTTTTAGTTCAAGTATTTCTTAGCAGCTAATTTGGAGATTCAATTTACAACTAAATTCTAGGAAGTCTCAGAGCCTCAATCTCCAACAGACATACAGAGATTGTAACAATGTATATCATATGTTAAAGTAGTATTAGTGTATTGGAACTTAAAAGGTTACTTGAAGGAATATGTCTTGTTTTGATATCAATATTTCTGCTGTCAAAGCCCCCATCAAGTCACAGCAAACAGCTATGTCCCAAGGGTGGGCACCCCAGGATGTAGCAGGAGCCACCTGTGGCGTTGCGGGCCCCAGGGCCATATATGGCTCCATGAGGTGTGCCACGTGGCCCCTCACTCCAATGTTGGAATTTGGGAGGTGGCTTTCTCCAGGGTCGGGGGTTTGCAACAGAACCCCTATCTTCTTTTATTTCAGTCCCAGGGAGGTGGTGGTCCCCAGGGCTGTGGGGGGTGCGGGGGCATGCCACCCTGCTTAATTGTCAGAAATTGCCCCAGGAGATGGCAGTTCCCAGGGCTGTTAGGGGAGTGCATGCACCCCCTGCATACCCTAGAATGTTACCCCGGGGAGGTGGCAGATCCAATAGCTTCACATTTAAAACATTTTGCCTCAGGAGGTGGCGGCCCTGGGGTGGTGGGGGGGCATGCAGACCCCACCATACAACAAAAACATCCCTGGGGAGGTGGCTACCCCAGGGCATGGGCGTTCCACAGGACCCTCTCTCTTATAATTGTGATTTTGCCCCAGAAAGCGGCGGCCCCTGGGGCATAAATAAGCCCAGGAGGAAGGCCCTGCGTGCCCCCTCCTTTATTATTTACATGCCTTTAGGACCTGGCCCACCTAGGGGCTTTATTAAAACAAGCGCAGGAGACCATGCTTGTTTTTATTCCCATTTTTGTAGCAGAATCGCAACTCCATCACAAGTTTGTGACCATTTTCTTTTTTAAATTGTGCCCTGATGGATCTGAGCTAAGGGGTCAGGGTGTCCTACCCTGGCTCCTTTTCTTATTTTTTATCTTTTCTTCCCAAGATGGCTGCCAACACATCCTTGTTAAAGTGTTGTCAGCCAATCAGATCTCAGCACAAGATTAAGAGGATTCACGAAGCCTTTGCACCTCTAGATATCTATATTTATTTTTCTTTAAATATCTCAAAAACTACTAAACAATTTTACACCAAATAACAAAAAGCGTGATCTGCATACTGAAAGCTACCTTTCTGCCAAATTTAGTATAATCCTGTACAGTGGTTCGGGCTGTAGTTGTGTTCAAAGCTCCTATGGGAATTAACATGGGAACTGTACTTTTATTAAGCCCCCCTTTTTCTTGGTACCTGCTAGATGGATCACCCCCAAACTTTCCATTTACAAAAAGTCTCCGGAATACATTGTTTAGAAAATGTTATGAAGATTCATCAAATGGAATCAAAGATATAGGCAAGTCAAAAATGTGTTTTCCTACGGAAACATGGTCCTAACTATAACTACCTAGAGACCTTCACAATGAGTGTTAAGGGTTCGAGTCCAGGTGTATCGATAGTTATTTCCCTCCTTTATTTTTTTTTTATTAAATCAAATGTTTAAGGTTCTTACTGAAAGTTGATCTTACTTTTTGACAAATACATATTTCTTTTCAAAAGGCCAGCTGTCAGGGCACTCATGATTGAAAGTTAATACGGTATAGAGACTTCAGCTTGGACTGGCAATAACACCATAGAGAGTTCATAAACCATTTATTTTTGCAGTACAAAGTTCGCCATCAATATAAAACAAATCATCCTTGAATTTAGATATTCATGCAGTAGCCAAAGCTTTAATGTTCATGTAGCAACCATAGCCAACACGTGTTTCGTCCTATGAGAGAGTATTCTCACGGACTTCATCAGGGCTATCTTCAAAGTAAATATCTATATCCAAGAGAGACACTCCGTGGTGCGATAATCCCACTAGGCTCTCAGTAACGGTGAAACAAAATCGCTACGATTTTGTTTCACCGTTACTGAGAGCCTAGTGGCCTTTTCATTGGTAGTTTCCCTTGAAACATTGGAGGAGTAAGGAAGATCCTCTTGCCAGGAGCACCGTGCCACATTTAGAATTCGAATTTTACCATATGGACTCACTGTGAGCGCCCAAATCCTATGATTTTCTTCCTATGTGCCTTTGTTCTAACATATTTCTTTTCAATTTGTCCAGAAATATCTCATTCTAAGTATATCATCCATCAAAGCTTAAAAAACTCTTTCTCTCTCCTTCTCACTCTCTTTCTCTCTCTCTTTCTTTCAATCTGTTTCTCCCACTCACACACCCACTCAGACCTTTACACACCCACTCACAGACCACTCAGACCCCCATGAACCCACTCACAGTCCCACTCAGACACTCACGCACCCACTCACCCACCAACTCAGACTCTCACACACCCACTCACACACCCACAGACACCCTGATGTGCCTACTCACAGACCTGTGCAGACACTGATGCACCCACTAAAACACTGAAGCATGCACTCTCACACCCAGACACTCTGCCAGCTACTCTCATCCCGAGATACACCCTCTTACACCTTTTCTCACACCCAGAGAGACAGACTGCGTCAACTCCCACCCTGCATGGTCAAAGGGCCATGAGCAGTGTGGGGTTGGGTGGTTAAGGGAGATGGCCGCAGGGTCTGGCTGCAGGCCAGGCCTTGGGGGCAACCCTTGCCACGCACCGGCGAAGGCAGTGCACGATTGAGTGCTTATAGGGGGTGACTTCAGGGCCTGGCGTGGCCGTCTGCCACAGACGCCCAAAGGTTGGATTAATGTGCAGTAATGAAAATTGCTATACATTAAAAAAGACATAGAAATTCACTGAAAAAAATAAAGGTTACAGAGGCGTTATAGTTAGGAAATAGAATTTTAAAAAAATATAGAAGTTCACTTAAAAAAACAAAGGTTACAGGGACATTTGAGTTAGGCTTACATTTTAAACATTGAAAGCCATAGAAATTCAGCAGTTATAGTTATAGTTATCTCAAGTACCTATAACTCGAGCCCTAAGGTAACTATAACGCGTGTCCTTGCCATGCACTGCTAATTACCCCACAAATTAAGGCACTCATGACAATTTTGATAACATCATTGATAATATCACTGTAATATTTGCAGTAAAACTTTTGACAAAAAAACTGTACACAGGGGGAGAGTTATAGTTACCTTAGGGCTCGATTTATAGTTACTTGAGATAACTCAAGCTAAATTCAGTAACTGGTGAACCTGAATTTTTGTCAGAGACAATGCCTAATTCGCTCTTCCCACATTGGTAAAACGCATCGATGCCACTGATAGCAAAAACTATATTAATTCACACTGCAGAAAATTACTTCAGAGGTATAACTATTGTGAAATCCTAAAGTAATCTAGCTAAAAATCGTTTTTGAAAAGAGTTGGGATGTGTTTCGGGCTACTAAAAAATTAAAGAAAACTTTTCAAGCATCTAAACATGCACAACAAATGTTCCGCACTTTTAATGCCTTTTTTTTAAACCACTTCCAAATCTGCGGTCTACAACAGCAAAACAATCAAGTGGGTAGCTGAGGATTTGTTGTGCTTGCCTCAGAAGTACACTCAGAAACAAATCCCTATATTTTATATTATGACTGACAGTTTTATGCTTCCTATTCAGTTTAACATAAAAAGGTAAACAAAACTAACACAAAAAAAGAGAAAACTCTTTCTTGAAATGCTGTCAGCTAGAAATTGTAAGCAGGGCCTATAAGTCTGCCATGGCCTTTGAAACAATCCCTCTATCAGCGCCTGCCACCTGCGCTTGGCAATCCCTCAAAAAATCTTTTTTTTTTCAGATTTAGACATAAGCTGAAAAGAGCCTTATTTCTATTACCATGCGCTTTTCAGTTTGGCTGCAGCAGGATGCCACAGCTGCTAATCGAGAGTGCGCCCACCCCGGAAGATAAGTATATTTGGCTGGATCCTGGGGCGTGAGAGCCATTTTGGTTCGCCTCAGCAGCTGGAAGCGCCTCGCGGTTGTCTCAGCAGAGCCTGTCTCATTTGATTCCCCTGTATTCCAAAGAATTAGCCTTTGCACTTCAGCAAGCCTCCTTTATAACGGATTCATTTACTTTTGCCTGCTCTTAGGTTTCTTACTAAATTTGCATTTCAATTTCAATTGAAGTTTACATGCCTGTTCTGAGCAGAATGATGCATTGCATTCAGGGCATTGGGTTCATTCGGGCTTGCCAGCCCCGACTGCTGAATATGCTGATCCCTGTAAGTGTAACATATTTGCATAATATGTACTTTTCATTTTCTGCCTGGGGCATAACTTTTCTCTGGACTGATCGAAAACTGGGACTTCGGCGACATCCACTAGACTTTATGGGATAAAGTCGATCTTTGCAAATTGAATTGCAGATTCAACCACAAACAATTTCATGAACCAGTTGACCACAGAACTTCAGACAGCATCGATTTTGAAGTGAGAAAGAGTGATAATGGAGGACAGGGAGGGCTGCAGGGGGGCGCTTAGGGGAGATAACATCATGCCAAAGTTTTAAGCTGAACCTTCTCAGATGGGGAGAGTGTATTCTCATGTCACAAAGCAGAAGGAAAAAGCTGATTAATCTTCATGGTATTTAAAATTAGCTA
Source organism: Pleurodeles waltl (assembly GCF_031143425.1). Classification (NCBI taxonomy): domain Eukaryota; kingdom Metazoa; phylum Chordata; class Amphibia; order Caudata; family Salamandridae; genus Pleurodeles; species Pleurodeles waltl. Next base: position 1,780,900,626 of record NC_090444.1, read on the forward strand.
AGAGAGGAATGGTGACAGGGTCTTGGAATTTAGAGCCCGATATACGATTCCTTTTTGCGGTTGCAAGCAGCAGAAATCGCTGTTTGCAACCGCAAAATGGGCACATACGATGTACCATTCCTATTTTGCGATTCGGCACGCAAATACCGATTTGAAAAATAGAAATTGCGACTCCCAATTAGGAAGGGGCGTCCTGAGGGCATCTCTTCCTAATTGCAAGTTGCAGGGGGATGTCTGATTGTTTTGTGACCGCAATTGGGGTCCCAAACAATCGCAGTTACCACCAATTTTAAATTGTTGGTAACCCATTTGTAAACGGGAATCCCCTTCCCCTTTGTGAATGGTAGCGAAAATACTTTTTCAGAGCAGGCAGACCACTGCCTGTTCTGGACAAATGAAAAAGAAAAGTTTTCATTTTCTTGTTTGAAATGCATCTCCTTTTCCTTTAAGGAAAATGGGCTGCATTTAAAAAGAACTGCTCTATTTAAAAGCAGTCACAGACATGGTGGTCTGCTGTCCCCAGCAGGCCACCACATCTTTGAGTGCAGCCATTCCCTATGGTTCGCAAATTGCGACTTCATCAATATTGATGAGGCAGGTCATTTGTGACCCCATTATGAATTGCATACAGTGTGAGTTACACTGTTGTACATTTGGTTTTGTGACTCACAAATGAGTCGCAAATTGTGAGTCACAAAACTCACAATCATACATCTGGCCCTTAATTCATGTTCAGTGAGGTGAATATGGACGTTTTCATTAGTAATTTTACCACCAATTAACAGACCTGTGTGTAAGTGATTGTTATTGTCCATGGAAATCATCCATATTCAACTAGCTTCTACTGGGAAAGACTTTCAAATACAATCACAGTGTTAGACTTTTCATCCTTGGCGTGGTCTCCCTTAACTTTTTGCCTCTGTTCCCCAGGTTGTTGATGTGTGCTGGACTCTGATTTTATTGTTTTTGTTACTCTGGGCACTTTACCACTGCTAACCAGTGCTAAAGTGCAAGTGCTCCTGTTTAAAATGTGTATGTAATTGGTTCTCCATGATTGGCATATTTGTTTTACTGTTAAGTCCCTAGTAAAGTGCACTAGAGGTGCCCAGGGCCTGTAAATCAAATGCTACTAGTGGGCCTGCAGCACTGGTTGTGCCACCCACATAAGTAGCTCTGTAATCATGTCTCAGACCTGCCACTGCAGTGTCTGTGTGTGTACTTTTACACTGTAAATTCGACTTGGCAAGTGTACCCACTTGCCAGGCCTAAACCTTCCCTTTTCTTACATGTAAGGCACCCCTAAGGTGGGCCCTAGGTAGCCCCACGGGCAGGGTGCAGTGTATGGATAAGGTAGGACATATAGTAGTGTGGTTTATATGTCCTGACAGTGAAATACTGCCAATTTTGTTTTTCACTGTTGCAAAGCCTGTCTCTCTCAGAGGATAATATGGGGGCTACCTTTAAATAAGATTAAAGTGTAGATTCCCCTAGAGAGTAGATGGACATGTGGAGTTTGGGGTCCCTGAGCTCACAATTTAAAAATACATCTTTTAGTAAAGTTGATTTTAAGATTGTGCGTTTGAAAATGCCACTTTTAGAAAGTGAGCATTTTCTTGCTTAAACCATTCTGTGACTCTGCCTTGTTTGTGGATTCCCTGTCTGGGTCAGTTTGACAGTTGGTTGTTTTTCACCTCACACCAGACAGTGACACAAAGGGAGCTGGGGTGTAACCTGCATTTCCTGATTAGCCATCTCTGCTAGGAGGGAGGGGTGGAGTGGTCACTCTCATCTGAAAGGACTGTGCCTGCCTCTAACAATGCCGGCTCCAACCCCCTGGTGTGTGTCTGAGGCCTTGCCTGGGTAAGGCAGGATTTCACAAGTAGGTGTGAGTCCCCTTTGAAGAAAGGTGACTTCAAAGACTAAAATGGGTATAAGAAGGGCACCCAAATCTACAGACTTTAGAAACACTTCTGGAACCAAGAGGAACCTCTGCCTGGAGAAGAGCTGATAGCTGAGGAAGACGTGCTGCCCTGCCTATGACTGTGCTTTGTGGAGCTTTCCTGCAGTGCTGCTTTTGCCAGAGTAAGAGGGCAAAGACTGGACTTTGTGTGCCTTCCATCTTGTGAAAAAATCTCCAAGGGCTTGATTTAGAGCTTGCCTCCTGTTGTTTGAAGTCTCAGGGACAGCAAAGACTTCTCTCTGCCAGCACCTGGAGTCTCTGGAGAGACTCCTGCTCTGACAAGTGGTGCCCTATCCAGTCCCTGGGCCCTTGAAAGGAGAGCTGGTGGAATCCAAGGAAATCGACTTCGGACGACTTCGAACCGACGCCGCTGCTGAATCCGGTAACGCCGCCTGCACCTGACGCCGTGACCTTCGCTGGAACGCGACGCTCTTCGCAGGCCCCACGCCGCAGCAGCCCCGCTGAAGTCCACGACTCCGTGGAAGTCGCCGCACCACGTCGTGACCAACGCCGTTTGAAGTGCACGGATTCAACGTTTCGCACAGACGCCGCGATTCCTGACTTCGTGCCTCGGCTTATTTTCACTCTTCACCAAAGGTACTATACTTGGGGGTCTACACGACTCCGTGTCCGGCGCCGCTGGTGTCGGCTTGTTGGGAACGACTCCGTCACGACGCCGTGTTAACATCTCATTGAAGCATTTTTGTTTCTAAGCGCTATTTTTGAGTTTAATCTTTCAAAATTCATAACTTGACTTGTGTATGTTGGATTTTTGTAGTTTTGGTCTTGTTTTGTTTAGATAAATATTTCCTATTTCTCTAAACCGGTGTTGTGTCATTTTGTAGTGTTTTCATTAAGTTACTGTGTGTGTTGGTACAAATACTTTACACCTAGCGCTCTGAAGTTAAGCCTACTGCTCTGCCAAGCTACCAAGGGGGTAAGCAGGGGTTAGCTGAGGGTGATTCTCTTTTACCCTGACTAGAGTGAGGGTCCTTGCTTGAACAGGGGGTAACCTGACTGTCAACCAAAGACCCCATTTCTAACCTTGGTGATCAGCGGTTGGGATTTGGACTTGTATTTGTACTTGACATACAGTGATTAAGCGTACACTACTGTTTTGAGTTCAGACCACTACGTGACCACATACTACTAGTCTTGTGATTTTTGTTTTTCTCTATTTGGACTGTTTTTGCTCTGCATTCAGTTTCCTTTTTCGCTGATCCGGTGATTGACTTTTCTGGAACTTCATTTGAGAACTTGCTTTTCTGCATTTGGAACTTTGCACTCTTTTAACCTTTTATCATGTCTCTACTTGGAGATGCACCAGTTGAAGCTGTTTTTGACCTGAAGCAATTGGATAGTTATAACAAGGCTCAGCTAAAGCAGTTTTGTAAAAATTTTGGTTGTCCCATTAAGAGCTCTTCCAAGAAGGATGAGCTGAAAAAGGCGCTGAGGGCCTGGGTGACAACCAGAAGCACTGGAGGGCACACTGAGGATGAGGAGGATGAGGATGAGGAGGGAGAGCAATCAGTACATAATGGTATAGTGGGGGGGCCTGTTATTCCCAGGGAAAGAGTCTCTAGGGCAAGTAGCAGTGTATCCTCCAAGGGTCTGACACCTGAAGAGTTACAGGACAGACAGGCAGAAAGGGAGTACCAATTGGAGCAGAGGAGGCTAGCCCTTGAGGAGAGGAAGTTAGCAATGGCTCATGAGCTTAGCTTGAAAGAGATGGATCATAGAAGCCAGTCCAGTAGAGATGGTGGCAGCAATCCTACAGTGCAGCCTGAGAGAAGGGTACACATCCCAAAAGACCTTGTGAGGGATTATAAGAGGGAAGTTGATATGTACTTGTGGTTCAAGGGTTATGAGTCAGCTCTCCACATGAACCTGGTCCCTGAAGCTCATTGGGGGGCAGCCCTGTGGAAGCATTTTGAGGCAGAGGGGAGGGACACACTGACGGCCTTAGGGGATGCTCAGAGTCTCACCTACCCTGTCATGAAGGAGGCCTTACTCACCAGGTATGGTCTCACCCCTGAGCAGTACAAGGAGAAGTTTAGATCCTACAAGAGAAAGGAATCCCAAACATGGTTGGAATGTGTTGATTCTTTTTGCAGGTCACTGGATTGTTGGGTGAAGGGCAGTAAGGTAAACACGTATGAGGGGCTTTACAATTTAATTGCTTGGGAGCACTTGTACAGTTTATATTTTCCAGAGCTGCGCCAGCACCTCATTGACAGCAAGCTGACTGACCCCAGGAAGCTTGCGCAGGAAGCGGACCGCTGGGAGAGCACCAGGGTCCAGAAGAGGTATGGGGGAGACCACGCCAAGGGTGGGCAGGGTCCCTCTCAGAAAAAAGGGGGGGTAAGGGCAAACAGGGGGAGTTCTCTAAAGGGCCCCAAACTGATTCCCAGGGTAAGGATTCCCAACCCCCCAGTGAAAAGAAGCCATGGTTGTCCAAAGGGAAGCCAGTGGCAGGTGGTCCCCCACGTAAGTGCTATGCATGTGACCAGGTGGGTCATGTGAGGGGGGACCCCAAATGCCCCAAAAGTACACCGGCACCCACTGGTGCACCGTCCCAGGGTTTGGCCAGTGTAGCGCTTGGGGAGGAGTTGGTTTCAGGTGGGTGGGAACCAGCAGAAATGACCCTTGTCTCACTAGGGGACAGTGAGATGGTCCAGAGAAACCTAGTGCCTGATAACACTAAGAAGTACAGGCAATGGGTGACCATCAATGGAGAGAGGGTGGAGGCTCTGAGAGACACAGGAGTCAGTGTGACTACAGTGAGGAGTCACCTGGTGTCTGAAGAGCAGATTGATCCCCGGGTACTTCACCAAGTAGTTGCGGTAGACAACTCTGAGCGCCTCTGCAGAGTGGCGCAGGTTCCCTTTGAATGGGGGGGGGTCTCAGGTTCCTGGAAAGTAGCTGTGAGTCCAACCATGCCTGTTGATTGTTTGCTAGGTAACGACCTGGAGGATTCCCCTTGGAAGGAGGTGGAACACAGGTCTCACTTGGAGAGGTTGGGTCTGCCTGGGTGGGTATGTGTATCCACCCGGTCTATGGCAGCCAATCAGGGTAGTCAAGAGCCCCTGGAGCCTGAAACAGAGGTCCAGGGGACCGCCAAGAAGAGGAAGGGCAGGGGGCGCGGGAAACCGGCCCCCGAGGTTCCCACGGTCCGGGAGGAGGCGGAGCCTGAGGGTGACGCCCCGGAACCTACAGGGGAGCAGGTGGCTGAACTGGGGGAGGTCCTTGAGCTGTCGCAGTGGCAGCAGGAAGGGGGACCCACCAGGGAAGCATTCTGCACAGCGCAGAAGGAGTGCCCTACTCTTGAGGGGCTGCGGCAGCAGGCTGCAGCCCAGGCGGCTGGCGAGGCGCCAGGTACTCACCTGATTTATTGGGAGGATGGCCTCCTGTACAGTGAGCCTAAGGTTCCTGTACCTGGGTCAGCTCGTATGCTGGTGGTACCCCAGTGCTTCAGGGCCTTCCTACTGGGTTTGGCTCATGATGTGCCTTTGGCAGGACATCTAGGGCAGGACAAGACCTATAAGAGGCTTGTCTCCCACTTTTACTGGCCCTTGATGCACAAGCAGTCAGCTGCTTATTGTAGGTCTTGTCAGACTTGTCAGGCAAGTGGCAAGAGTGGGGGGAAATGCAAAGCTCCCCTCCAACCTTTACCTGTAGTCAGTACTCCCTTTGAAAGGGTAGGAATTGACATTGTGGGGCCTCTGGATCCCAAGACAGCCATGGGCAACAGGTTCATCCTGGTCTTGGTGGACCATGCCACGCGGTACCCAGAAGCCATTCCTCTAAGGACGGTCACTGCCCCCGTGGTGGGACGTGCCTTGATGGGGGTTTTTACCCGCATGGGGTTCCCCAAGGAGGTGGTATCTGATAGAGGTACAAACTTCATATCCACTTATATGAAGTCTCTGTGGAAGGTGTGTGGGGTAACCTACAAGTTCACCACCCCTTACCACCCCCAAAGTAATGGTCTGGTTGAGAGATTCAACCGCACCTTGAAAGGCATGATTCAGGGCCTGTCAGAGCCCTTGAGGCGTAAGTGGGACGTCCTCTTGCCATGCCTTCTGTTCGCTTACAGGGAGGTGCCTCAAAAGGGACTTGGCTTTAGCCCCTTTGAGCTCATCTATGGCCACCCTGTGAGGGGACCGCTCAGTCTGGTGAAGGAGGCTTTGGAGAAAGCTCCTAGTAAACCACCCCAGGATGTATTTAGTTACATGCTGGCACTAAGAAACCAGACTGCCCCCTTCAGGAGTCTCGCTCAGGAGAACCTGGAAGCAAGCCAGGAGGATATGAAACGGTGGTACGACCAGAATGCCACTCTGGTTGAGTTTCAGCCTGGACAAAAAGTGTGGGTCATGGCACCAGTGGAGCCTAGGGCTCTCCAAGATAAGTGGACTGGGCCTTTTGAGGTGGTGGAAAGAAAGAGCGAGGTCACCTATCTGGTAGACTTGCAATCCCCCAGGAACCCTATGAGGGTCCTACATGTCAACCGCCTCAAACCACACTTTGAGCGAACTCAGCTATCCATGCTCCTAGCGACAGATGACGGGGTGGAGGAAGAGAGTGAGCCTCTTCCTGACCTCCTGTCTGCAGGAGAGAAAGATGGGTCTGTGGAGGGAGTGATCCTCTCCCCCTCCCTGACTAAGGAACAGCAGAGGGACTGTTGCCATGTGCTGGGACAGTTCGCCTCGCTGTTTTCCCTGATCCCAGGAGTCACACACCTGTGCACACATGATGTGGACACTGGGGACAGTACACCTGTTAAACATAAGGTTTACAGGGTGACTGACAGGGTCAGGGCTTGCATTAAGGAGGAAGTCTCCAAAATGTTAACCCTAGGGGTTATTGAGCACTCCAGCAGTCCTTGGGCCAGCCCAGTGGTCTTGGTCCCAAAGGCTGCTGCTCCTGGTGCCACTCCAGAACTTAGGTTCTGTGTGGACTACCGGGGTCTCAATGCGGTCAGCAAGACTGACGCACACCCCATCCCCCGAGCTGATGAGCTCATTGATCGGTTAGGAGCTGCCAAGTACCTCAGTACGTTTGATTTAACATCTGGGTACTGGCAGATTGCCTTAACTGAGGGGGCAAAGGAGAGGTCAGCATTCTCTACCCCAGATGGGCACTTCCACTTCAATGTAATGCCCTTTGGGATGAAGAACGCCCCTGCCACCTTTCAGAGGTTGGTCAACCAGGTGTTGGCAGGACTGGATGAGTTCAGTGCCGCCTACCTGGATGACATTGCTGTGTTTAGTTCCACATGGGAGGAACACCTGCAACACCTCTGGAGAGTGTTAGAGGCCCTGCAGAAGGCAGGCCTCACTATTAAGGCGAGCAAGTGCCAAGTAGGGCAGGGTTCTGTGGTGTACTTAGGACACCAGGTGGGGAGTGGCCAGGTGGCACCCCTACAGCCTAAGATTGATACGATTCTGGCTTGGGAGCCTCCCAAGACCCAGACTGAAGTGAGAGCCTTTTTAGGTCTCACAGGATATTACCGGAGGTTTGTTAAGGGATATGGTACCATTGTTACCCCCTTAACTGAGTTGACTTCTAAGAAGCAACCCAAGAAAGTGATCTGGACAGAGGCTTGCCAGAACGCTTTTGATGCCCTGGAGGCTGCCATGTGCACAGCACCTGTGCTACAGGCACCTGACTACTCCAAGGAGTTTGTTGTGCAAACAGACGCCTCAGAGCATGGTATTGGAGCAGTACTCTCACAGCTTAATGAAGAGGGCCTAGATCAACCCGTAGCCTTCATTAGCAGGAGGTTACTACCCAGGGAACGTAGGTGGAGTGCCATAGAACGCAAAGCGTTTGCTGTGGTCTGGGCACTGAAGAAGCTAAGACCCTACTTGTTTGGGACTCACTTCCGAGTTCAGACCGACCACAGGCCCCTCAGATGGTTAATGCAGATGAGGGATGAGAATCCAAAACTGTTGAGGTGGTCCATTTCCCTACAGGGGATGGACTTTACGGTGGAACATCGTCCTGGTACAGAGCACGCCAATGCTGATGGTCTGTCCAGGTTCTTCCGCCTTAGTGATGAGAACTCCCATGAGGTTAGGTAGTTGCTCCCCACTTTTAGCTGGGGGGGACACGTGTTAGACTTTTCATCCTTGGCGTGGTCTCCCTTAACTTTTTGCCTCTGTTCCCCATGTTGTTGATGTGTGCTGGACTCTGATTTTATTGTTTTTGTTACTCTGGGCACTTTACCACTGCTAACCAGTGCTAAAGTGCAAGTGCTCCTGTTTAAAATGTGTACGTAATTGGTTCTCCATGATTGGCATATTTGTTTTACTGTTAAGTCCCTAGTAAAGTGCACTAGAGGTGCCCAGGGCCTGTAAATCAAATGCTACTAGTGGGCCTGCAGCACTGGTTGTGCCACCCACATAAGTAGCTCTGTAATCATGTCTCAGACCTGCCACTGCAGTGTCTGTGTGTGTATTTTTACACTGTAAATTCGACTTGGCAAGTGTACCCACTTGCCAGGCCTAAACCTTCCCTTTTCTTACATGTAAGGCACCCCTAAGGTAGGCCCTAGGTAGCCCCACGGGCAGGGTGCAGTGTATGGATAAGGTAGGACATATAGTAGTGTGGTTTATATGTCCTGACAGTGAAATACTGCCAATTTTGTTTTTCACTGTTGCAAAGCCTGTCTCTCTCAGAGGATAATATGGGGGCTACCTTTAAATATGATTAAAGTGTAGATTCCCCTAGAGAGTAGATGGACATGTGGAGTTTGGGGTCCCTGAGCTCACAATTTAAAAATACATCTTTTAGTAAAGTTGATTTTAAGATTGTGCGTTTGAAAATGCCACTTTTAGAAAGTGAGCATTTTCTTGCTTAAACCATTCTGTGACTCTGCCTTGTTTGTGGATTCCCTGTCTGGGTCAGTTTGACAGTTGGTTGTTTTTCACCTCACACCAGACAGTGACACAAAGGGAGCTGGGGTGTAACCTGCATTTCCTGATTAGCCATCTCTGCTAGGAGGGAGGGGTGGAGTGGTCACTCTCATCTGAAAGGACTGTGCCTGCCTCTAACAATGCCGGCTCCAACCCCCTGGTGTGTGTCTGAGGCCTTGCCTGGGCAAGGCAGGATTTCACAAGTAGGTGTGAGTCCCCTTTGAAGAAAGGTGACTTCAAAGACTAAAATGGGTATAAGAAGGGCACCCAAATCTACAGACTTTAGAAACACTTCTGGAATCAAGAGGAACCTCTGCCTGGAGAAGAGCTGATAGCTGAGGAAGACATGCTGCCCTGCATGTGACTGTGCTTTGTGGAGCTTTCCTGCAGTGCTGCTTCTGCCAGAGTAAGAGGGCAAAGACTGGACTTTGTGTGCCTTCCATCTTGTGAAGAAATCTCCAAGGGCTTGATTTAAAGCTTGCCTCCTGTTGTTTGAAGTCTCAGGGACAGCAAAGACTTCTCTCTGCCAGCACCTGGAGTCTCTGGAGAGACTCCTGCTCTGACAAGTGGTGCCCTATCCAGTCCCTGGGCCCTTGAAAGGAGAGCTGGTGGAATCCAAGGAAATCGACTTCGGACGACTTCGGACCGACGCCGCTGCTGAATCCGGTAACGCCGCCTGCACCTGACGCCGTGACCTTCGCTGGAACGCGACGCTCTTCGCAGGCCCGACGCCGCAGCAGCCCCGCTGAAGTCCGCGACTCCGTGGAAGTCGCCGCACCACGTCGTGACCAACGCCGCTCGAAGTGCACGGATTCAACGTTTCGCACAAACGCCGTGATTCCTGACTTCGCGCCTCGGCTTGTTTTCACTCTTCACCAAAGGTACTGTACTTGGGGGTCTACACGACTCCGTGTCCGGTGCCGCTGGTGTCGGCTTGTTGGGAACGACTCCGTCACGACGCCGTGTTAACATCTCATTGAAGCATTTTTGTTTCTAAGCACTATTTTTGAGTTTAATCCTTAAAAATTCATAACTTGACTTGTGTATGTCGGATTTTTGTAGTTTTGGTCTTGTTTTGTTTAGATAAATATGTCCTATTTTTCTAAACCGGTATTGTGTCATTTTGTAGTGTTTTCATTAAGTTACTGTGTGTGTTGGTACAAATACTTTACACCTAGTGCTCTGAAGTTAAGCCTACTGCTCTGCCAAGCTACCAAGGGGGTAAGCAGGGGTTAGCTGAGGGTGATTCTCGTTTACCCTGACTAGAGTGAGGGTCCTTGCTTGAACAGGGGGTAACCTGACTGTCAACCAAAGACCCCATTTCTAACCTTATCATCCATATTCAACTAGCTTCTACTGGGAAAAACTTTCAAATGCAATCACAGCATTCAAGAACCAAAGAGGAATTGCTGACAAGAATAGAAGAGGGAAGGGTGGACACCTGTGCAATACTATGTAATGTAGTAAACTCCCTGCCTTGGAGTCCTTCCATTGCCCTTCATTGCCCTTCACACCCTTAATTCTTAAAGTGCTAACAAATCATATCACAGCATCACCATTTCACTAGAGACCATGCTCAGTATATAAAGCTTGCTGTGGCAGTCACACATGTGGGCATCAGACCAACAGAAGTTCCCATGGAACCTCCTTCTAGACACCTTAAGATCAGTATAATAGGCTTTGTGGTGAAAAGGGCATTTCACTTTAATTTGTGAGCGAGGCAGGAGTTCCAGAAAATTCTGCACTCATTAGATTTAGAGTTTCACAAATCAGATTAGGCAAAACCATTCATCACTTCATTAGACAGGTCAGTTACAGAATACTAATTGTGCATTAGGACCATGGTTCTGTCACACCGGAGAATTTGCGGCAATACAAAACTTAAGAACCACTTTGCATGGGCTTTAAAGGGGCCACTGCACTTATGCAGCAATGGAGAGCTAATTTATTTAGCCTGGTAAACCAATTTATGGGTTAAGTAAAGGCAAACTATGAGGCGTAATGCAGTACATTCTGTTGTATTATTTGGTTATTTTATAATATATACACTCATTAATACTATCTGTGCAAACGTTCTAGTTAATATCAATCAATCAGTGATACTTATAAAGTGTGCTACTCACCCGTGAGGGTCTCAAGGCGCTAGGGGGTGGGGGTTACTGCTGCTCGAAGAGCCAGGTCTTGAGCTGCCTCCGGAAGGCGAGGTGGTCCTGGGTGGTCCTGAGGTTGGCGGGGAGGGAGTTCCATGTCTTGGCCGCCAGGTAGGAGAAGGATTTCCCACCTGCAGTGTTACGGCAGGGACGGCGGCGAGTGCGAGGCTGGTGGAGCGAAGTTGATGGGTGGGCGTGTAGAAACTGAGGCGACGGTTGAGGTATTCGGGTCCCTTGTTGTGGAGGGCTTTGTGTGCGTTGGTGAAGAGCCTGAAGATGATCCTTTTGTTGACGGGTAGCCAGTGCAGGTGTCAGGTGGGCAGAGATGTGGCTGTGGCGGGGTATATCGAGGATGAGGCGTGTGGAGGCGTTTTGTATTCGCTGAAGACGTTTCTGGAGTTTTGCGGTGGTTCCTGCGTATAGGGTGTTTCCGTAGTCCAGGCGGCTTGTGACGAGGGCGTGGGTCACAGTTTTTCTGGTGTAAGTGGGGATCCAGCGGAAGATCTTTCGGAGCATGCGGAGACTGAGGAAGCAGGAAGACGAGACGGCGTTGACTTGTTTGGTCATGGTGAGAAGCGGGTCCAGGATGAATCCGAGGTTGCGTGCGTGGTCTGAGGGGGTTGGTGCGGTGCCACCAAGAATTGTCCCAGGCGGACGGGGTGTTTCCGAGGATGAGGACTTCCGTTTTGTTGAGTTCAGCTTCAGGCGGCTGAGTTTCATCCATTCTGCAACGTCTTTCATTCCATCCTGCAGGTTGGTCTTGGCGGTGGTAGGGTCCTTGGTGAGGGAAAGTATCAGCTGGCTGTCATCGGCATAGGAGATGATGTTGATGTTGTGTTTGCATGCAATGTCGGTGAGGGGGCTCATGTAGACATTGAAGAGAGTCGGGCTGAGGGAGGAGCCCTGTGGGATGCCGCAGATGATCTCTGTGGGATCCGAGCGTAACGGCGGGAGGTAGACTCTTTGGGAGCGGTTAGAGAGAAAGGAGGCGATCCAGTCCAGGGACTGTCCTTGGATACCGGTGGAGCGGAGGCGGGATATTAGGGTGCGGTGGCAGACCGTGTCGAAGGCAGCCGAGAGGTCGAGGAGGATGAGGGCGGCTGTTTCACCGTTGTCCAGCAGAGTTCTGATGTCATCGGTGACTGCGATGAGGGCGGTTTCCGTGCTGTGGTTGGCCCGGAATCCGGACTGGGAGGGGTCGAGCAGGTTGTTGTATTCGAGGAATTTGGTCAGTTACTTGTTGACGGTCTTCTCGATGACTTAGGCCGGAAAGGGGAGGAGCGAGATGGGGCGAAAGTTCTTCAGGTCGCTGGGGTCCGTCGTGGGTTTCTTCAGGAGAGCGTTGACTTCCGCGTGTTTCCAGCTCTTGGGGAATGTGGCAGATGCAAACGGGCTGTTGATGATGGTCTGGAGATGGGGGGCGATGATGTCGTCGGCTTTGTTGAAGATGAAATGAGGGCAAGGGTCCGAGGGGGCACCAGAGTAGATGGTGTTCATGGTAGTTTTGGTCTCTTCAGCGCTGATGTGTGTCCAGGCGTCGAGGGTGATGGCTGGGGCTGTGGGTTCTGTGGTGGTTGGCTGGGTCTGTGGACGAAGCTGTCATGTAGGTCGTGATCTTTCGATGGAAGAAGGTAGCGAGGGAGTTCTTGTGAGGGCGTGATCGAGTTGGAGCTGGCGTTGGGATTGGAGAGCACTTTGACGATGTTGAAGAGTTCTTTGCTGTTGTGAGTGTTCTTGTCCAGTCTTTCTTTGAAGGATGTTCTTTTGGTGGCACGGATCAGCTGATGGTGTTAGCGGGTGGCAATTTTGAGGGCTGACATGTTTTCTACGGTGTGGTCTTTGCGCCAGGTTTTCTCGAGGGTACGGCAGGTTTTTTTGGATTCCTTGAGGGCGTCTGTGAACCATTGGGGTTTCCTGGTGTTGGTCTGTCTTGGGAGGCGTCTGAGGGGTGCGAGGTTGTCAGCGCAGTTGGTGATCCATTGTGTGAGGCTGAGGGCTGCGTTGTTGGCGTCGGCGGTGATGGTGGGTTGGTTGTGGCTGAGAGTGGAGAGTAGTTGTTCAGTGGAGATTTTGTTCCAAGGTCTGCTTGAGATGGGTTGTGTGCGAAGGTGGAGAGTCTTGCGTCTGAAGGTGAAGTGGACACATCTGTGGTCGGTCCAGTGTATTACAGAGGAGTGGCTGAAGGATACGTGGTTGCTGGCGGAGAAGATGGGGTCGAGCGTGTGTCCGGCGATGTGGGTGGGGGTGTTCACCAGTTGCTTGAGACCGAGGTTGGCGAGGTTGTCGAGCAGGGTGTTGGTGTTGGTGTCGTTGTTCTGCTCCAGATGGAAGTTGAGGTCTCCGAGGAGGATGTAGTCTGGCGAGGCTAGGGCGTGCGGGGAGATAAAGTCTGTGATGGCTTCGCTGAAGAGGGCGCGTGGTCCAGGGGACCTGTAGATGAGAGTTCCTCTGAGGGTGGTCCTGGGGTACGTGTGGATCTGGAAGTGCATGTATTCGGCGGCGAGGGGGGTGTCTTCGGTGGAGGTAGTGACGTTGATGGAGTTCTTGAATATGATGGCGATTCCTCCTCCGACTTGGTTGGTGCGGTCTCTCCTGGCGATCTTGTAGCCATCGGGGGTGGCTATGGCGATGTCGGGGGCCGAGGAGGCGTTCATCCAGGTCTCAGTGATGAAGGCGACGTCCGGTGCAGTAGAGTCCAGGAGGTCCCATAGCTCAATGGCGTGCTTGTGGACGGAGCGTGCGCTGAATGAGGATGCATTTGAGGTGGTTATTGGCGCGTGGGCTGGCGGGCGGGGTGCAGTCGCGGTGGAAGGTATGCTTGCAGGTAAGACATGCGAAGGGTCCATGAGTGCGTTTCGGGTTGGCTTGGAAGCAGGTTGTAGAACGTCCTGGGTTGAGTGCGTGGAGGGAGGCAGGGTCGTAGCGGCGCTGCAGGGTTTGGGAGTGCTGGGGGCCAGGGGTCGTGACGCTGGGCGCGGTCCAGGCCCGGCCGCACAGCACCCTCCATAAGAGGGAGGAGGAGGGGAGGAGGGGTCAGCTGGGGATGGGAGCCGGGAGGGGGGGCGACGAATGGGAGCAGAGGGGGTTGCAGGGCCGCATGGGCGGCGGCGGGAAAGCAGAGGGTGGGGGGCAGGGTGGCCAGAAAGAAGGGAAAGAAGAGAAAGAAGGGAAAGTGTGAAAAAATGGGAAATCCACAGGAGAAGGAGGCCAAAAACGAAGAGCAAGGGCAGGGAGAGAGCAGAGGAAAAGCAAAGAAAAATGGACGGGGGAGAGAGCAGAGATGGAAGAAGGAGAATGGACACCAAAGGAAGAGCAGAAAACGAAGGAAAATGGACACCAAAGGAAGAGCAGAAAACGAAGGAAAATGGACAGTAAATGGGCAGTGAAGAAAAACGAAGGAAGATGGACAACAGAGGAAGAGCAGAAAACAAAGGAAAATGGACATCAGAGGAAGAGCAGAAAACAAAGGAAAATGGACACCAAAGGAAGAGCAGAAAATGAAGGAAAAATGGACAGAGAGAGGACAGCAGAGGTATGAAGAAAATTTGGAAGAGAGAGCTCAGAAGACAGAGGAGAGTAACGAGGGGCTGGACAGGGGGGAGCGCAGGGAGTACTTACGGTCTGCTAGGAGGTGGCAGGAGCCTGGGCAGGTGGAGCTGCAGCGGCGGGGGGAGCGACCTACCCTAGGCACTAGTTTAACCCTGAAAGTCATCAATCAGCAACTGAAAGGTGACAATTATCCTTTCTATAAGGCCTGTCACTCAGCAGCACCAGGCACGGGAGTCATTGTAGTAAAATTTTATAAATTTAAGCTAGAAACACTTTTTTAAAAATCTTTAAAATATGCAACAGATGATGGATTATGTGGCATGTGTGGGAAATCCATAATTATCCATAAAGTATCGCAGCTGCATAATTATACGATTCCAGTGGTCCAGGCTTGATGAATTATGTGGCATATGTGGGAAATGCATAAATATGCAGTAAATACCGCAGCTGCATAATGATCTGATTCCAGTGGTCCAGGTTTGATATGTACATTAGAAGAGCCAGACGTCCTAACTATCAGAGCTAAAAAAGGGAGACTTTGACAAGTTTGTGATCCTAGTAGGGACTACGTCCTGGTTTAGACTTGCTACTTTGATGCTTTCCGCTCCATTTAGTTCTTGCAAGCCTTCTCAATCAATTCACTTTTATTTCAGTGGTGGGCATCAACATCAGTGCATTACATGGATCCCCTTCTTTTTCAGCTACTCGGCACTTTACTCGCTTTACTTTATGACACCCTGGACATCTCCCCCCACTGTTGACATTACCTGGTCTAATGCATTTAGGCCCACATTTATACTTTTTTAGTGCCGCATTTGCGTCACTTTGTGATGCAAAAGCGTTTCAAACTTACAAAATACATTTGTATTTTGTGAGTTTGCCTCGCTTTTGTGTCAAGAAGTGACGTAAATGCGGCGCTAAAAAAGTATAAATATGGGCCCTAGTGTCCCCACCAATCCATTTGTCATACAACATCGTTGTCTTGCTAACTGCGTTGACATTTCATTTGGGACTGATGCTCCGAACATTCTCTTCCCCTTCATCCTATTCATATTCTTCGTACAATGATTAGAATCGTCCACATATTTTACAGTTGGAATGGCCTCCTATAGTGGAGGATTGCTTGACGCTAATAATGTACTCTGCACTTCTTGAAAATCGTAAAATGAGCTACTCCTTTATCAACTCAGTAGTTATTGCCATGAGATGACACTCTACAGGGAGTTGCCTCAAGGAGGCATTAGGTTGGGCATACAATTTGTGTTGCGTCATACCAACATTGGGGTTCACAAACCTTGTTTCCAATATCAATTTGGCTTTTTTATACACATCCGATATGACCTTTTCTTGTATATCAACAGCTACAGGAAGATACTTTAAGACACATGTGATCTTCTTGCCCAATAACAGCACTGTTTTCCCACTCACTGAGTAGTTCAGATAATCAGAGGCTTCTATATAATTTAAAAAAATCCAAGCTATTCAGCACATTCTATGGTAGGTGGACTTTGGCAACAAACACGGTGGGAAAGTCACTGCTAGAGAACCACCTATGACTGCACTGATTGGGCTTTCCCCAGACGGCACATTTGAGATTAGAAAGTATTTATTTACTCATTGGGTGAGTGTACTTTTCCTTTGCCATGTATGTGTTTCCTTCCTTCTTTTGTTCTATTTTTATCCATTCACCAGCAAGGACTGATGATAGACAATGAAAAGCATGCCTGATATGAAGTGGTGCTATGTTGCTCGTGGAATACTAGATATGATGTTTCGTTTTCAGAAAGGCTGTCCACTCCACCCAGTCTGTCCTTGGTACAGGTTTCACATACTTCTGTTCTCTTGTTCTGGCTCCAAGTTGAGGCACCGGTGGAGTGTGGTTGCAAACGTTGTACCAGACCTCCTTTTTCAAAGAAATCGTAGCCCATGAGGAAGCACAAGAAAAATTAGAGCATGGAACACAGATGAGTAATCTGCATAAGTGAGGTGATTGCTATTGACAGCTCACTCTGAAAATGAGGTTTAACAAAGATGTTTGCGCTGCAATGCTGCACTTTACGCTGGGACCAGAAATGTAAGCAAACAATTGTTATCTTTAAAATTACTATCAGGATTGCTGGCCTCAGTCTTTTCTACCACTAATCCAGATGCTGTACAGTTTTGCCATCAGTACAACTCACTCAAGCTGCTGATGCCTCTCTATATATGGGTTTGCTTTTGCCACCATCGGCAGTGTGCCTTTGTGATCTGCTGGTCTAACCATGGTCTGATCATTGCTAACTTGTTTTGAACTTCTTCATGAGCCACATGACTGAAGCAGGGAGGTTTATTGAGGAACACAACCCTGCAGTAGAATTGTGCATGTTAGCCAGCTTCCCAGCTGACAAAAGAGAACATCCACAGGGAGGGCATACATTGAGAGTGAACAGTTAAAATATTTAGGCTTGGAATACGAGTTGGGAGCCACTAGGTATGCACTGGGCATGTACATTGGCATGCCAGTGTACTGTTACTCTGCTGTAAATCCACCACAAAATTATGAAATAAACCCCTTTTTTCAGGAAAATAACATATGGGACCAATTTATCTGGCGGTAGAACTGCATAGAATTCCCTATTCTATAGGTTCAATGCATACATTTATGGCCTGTTGTGAGCTGTTGTTAAATCTATGGCTGAACCTCTGAATAGGGTGTGGTTGAGGGAAGAGTAACTTGGGGGTGTGGGGGAGGGAAGGGGAAGGCAATTTCAGGCAGTGGTAAACATTGTATGCTTTCCAATCAGAAAAAGAGAATGAGACTTAGCTGCCACCAAAAACTGATGTGTTTTTCTGCCTGAAAAATCAGATACCCTTTTCCCACATCTAGAAAAACAGGCCCTCATTACAACCCTGGCGGTCAGTGTTAAACCGGCGGCAAAACCGCCAACAGGCCAGCGGACAACAAATTGGAATCAAGACCACGGCGGAAACCGCCAGCATAGACAGCCACTTTTACACTCCGACCGCCACGGTGGTACAAACAGCGCGGCGGTAACTGCCAACAGACTGGCGGAAGACAATGTACCGCCCACCCTATCACAACCCGGCAATCCGCCACCTTTTCCGGGGCGGAACCAACACAAACAAAAACACGGCGGAAACAGTACACAGAAGGGAAAATCACTCACCTCTCCACACCCCACGAGGAACCAGGACGCCATGGAGCCAGAACTGCAGATCCTTCCTGCGATGGTCTTCCTGCTCCTCTATCAGGAGCTCCAATGACGGCAGCGACAACCACGGTGAGGACTGCACCTACAACACAGGGGAGGGAAAAGAGAGTGACACACACACTCAACACGCACCACCCCCACCCTTACCCACAACACCATGCACACAAATACATGCTGCAACATTACATTTTCACCCCTTGTCCCCCCTTGAATAACGCAAGGACAAAAGGAAATAAATTGAACGATTGTAATCAATAAAAATCCAGTAGTCAAAACTCCAAATCCAGTATATACAATTAAGTTCACCAACTACACAAGTCCGGATAGTGCACCAATCATTGTCCGTGGACCACTGGGCCCAAAATGCATGGGCGAGGCCCACGCTAGATACCTGACTGGAAATGGAGAGAACACTGCAGGGGCATCAGATTGAAATGAAACAGGCACCTCAGGAGGAGCGGGAGGGGGGGCACCTCAGCCTGATGAACGCACAACGCCACTGACCACGAGGGGGCTGCATGCCCATCGATGTATTCTGGGGAGTGCAAAGCAACAGTATCTCAAGTCTTTTCAGTGGGTGGGTTGCCCATTGCTTCATCCTGGGGAGTTCAAAGCCACAGTCTCACAAGTCTTTTCAGTGGGTGGTTTGCCCACTGCTTTTTCCTGGGGAGTGCAAAGCCACAGCCTCACATGTCCTTTCAGTGGGAGGGTTGCCCACTGCTAAATCCTGGGGAGTGCAAAGCCACAAACTCACAAGTCTTTTCAGTGGGTGGTTTGCCCACTGCTTTATCCTGGGAAATGCAAAGCCACAGTCTCACAAGTCTTTTCAGTGGGTGGGTTGCCCACTGCTTCATCTTGGGGACTGCAAAGCCACAGTCTCACAAGTCTTTTCAGTGGGTGGGTTGCCCACTGCTTTATCCTGGGGAGTGCAAAGCCACAGTCTCACAAGTCTTTTCAGTGGGTGGGTTGCCCACTGCTTTATGCTGGGGGGTGCAAAGCCACAGTCTCACAAGTCTTTTCAGTGGGTGGGTTGCCCACTGCTTTATCCTGGGGAGTGCAAAGCCACAGTCTCACAAGTGGATAACAGTCTCCACTGGTTGTGGAGGGGGCTTTGTGCCCAGAGTGCTTCATCCTGCCAAGGACTGAGGTAGTGGATGCCTTTCTCCTCTGAAAGTGATGCTTCCTGGAGCTCACCACCAGCCTCGGACGACTGACCACTGGGAATGGCAGCCATGTCTGCGGTGGTGCCACTGGTTGAGGATGTCGCAGGGCCGCTGGCGTTGCTTGCAGCAGTGTCAGTCGCGGCGGTGCTTGCGGCGGGCTCTGTGACAGCGGTGCTTGCAGCGGGCTCTGTGGCAGCGGTGCTGGCGGTGGGCTCTGTGGCAGCGGTGCTTGCGGCGGGCTCTGTGGCGGCGGTGCTGTTGCGGGCTCTGTGGCAGTGGTGCTGGTTGCGGGCTCTGTGGCGGCGGTGCTGGCGGCGGTGCTGGCGGCGGTGCAGGTGGCGGTGGTGGTTGACGTGGAAAGAAGGTGTGACACTGGTCCCTCAGTCGGTGCCACCATGCCCTCTCCTGACCTGCCCTTCAGTTTCTGGCCCTTCCCCACCTTTGATGTGTCTACCCTGCTGAAACACATGTGCAGCTACATCGTTTTCCCCCAGGTGGAGGATTTGCCTACAGTGAAAGGTGACTTCTATGCCCTGGGACATATCCCCAACATCATAGGTGCCATTGATGGGACACATGTGGCGTTGGTACCCCCACGCAGGAGTGAACAGGTGTACAGAAACCGGAAAAGCTATCATTCAATGAATGTGCAGATGGTGTGTTTGCCCGACCAGTACCTCTCCCATGTGAATGCCAAATTTCCTGGCTCAGTGTATGACACTTACATTCTGAGGAATAGCAGCATCCCTTATGTGATGGGGCACCTCCAGAGGCACCGTGTGTGGCTAATAGGTGAGGTCAAGGATCCTATACAGTGTGAATAGGCGTCTGGGTGTGGGGTTGTTCCTCGGGGTTAAGTGTGTGTCTAACAGTTGTCCCTCAAAACTTGCAGGTGACTCTGGGTACCCCAACCTGTCATAGCTACTGACCCCAGTGAGAAATCCCAGGACAAGGGCAGAGGAATGCTACAATGAGGCACATGGGCGAACTAGGAGGGTGATCGAACGGACCTTCGGCCTCCTGAAGGCCAGGTTTCGGTGCCTCCATATGACAGGTGATTCTCTCTACTACTCACCAAAGAAGGTGTGCCAGATCATCGTGGCCTGCTGTATGCTGCACAACCTGGCTTTGAGACAGCAGGTGCCTTTTCTGCAGGAGTATGGTCCAGCTGGAGGTCTTGTGGCAGCTGTGGAGCCTGTGGACAGTGAAGAAGAGGAGGCAGAAGAAGAGCATATCGGCAACAGAAACAACATTATCCAGCAATACTTCCAGTGAGACACAGGTAAGAAGATGTCACTGCCTCACACATCTCATACTATTGTTTGAGCTATCAGAAGTCTGTCATTTTCACCCAGTGTATGGACCCTGACTTGTCAATTTGACTTTCCATTTAACAGATGTGGGTCCCACTTTGTGCCCTCTACAATATTTCCTCAAGACCTACAGCTGTGTTTCATCGGTATGTGGACAATTGAATTGACATTGCTATATTCCATAGTTATTGCAATTACACATTAGTGAAAGCACAGACTGGCTCCAGATTGTTTTGTGCTTGATGTGTGTTTATTTCTGTGCAAATAAGTGGAGGGGGTGTAAAATGGGCAAGGGTGATGGTGGAGGAATGTTCATGGCAGAGTCCAGTCTATTTGTTTCACAGGTGCATTGTCCAAAGGGGCATAGGAAGTGGAGCAAGGGCAGTTGATGGATGGACAGGGTGACAAAGTGGGACAGAAGGGTAACATTCAGGGGCGTCTCATTTCCTGGCAGGGGTGTTGGCAATGTTCTCTGTCTTGTTCCTGGATCTCCGGGACCATTTGCGGGGTGGCTTTTCATCTGCATGGGGTAGGGTGCTGGTGTTGTGGTCCTGTGGCGGTGCCTCCTGTCCACTAGCGCCGGCGGAGGTCGAGAGCTGTTCATCATCCAGGCTAGTGTCAAGGGCCCCTTGTTGTGCCACAGTGTCCCTCCTGGTGTTGACAAGGTCCTTCAGCACGCCTACAGTGGGGACCAGGGTGGTGTTAATGGACTTCAGTTCCTCCCTGATCCCCAGATAGTGTTCCTCCTGCAGCCGCTGGGTCTCCTGAAAGTTGGCCAGTACCGTTGCCATCATCTCCTGGGAATGATGGTACGCTCCCATGATGTTGGAGAGGGCCTTGTGGAGAGTGGGTTCCCTGGGCCTGTCCTCCCCCAGTCGCACAGCTGACCTCCCAGTTCCCCTGTTTTCCTGTTCCTCTGTTGCCTGAACCGTTTGCCCGCTCCCACTGCCCCCAGGTCCCTGGTTTTCTTGGGTTTGTGGGTTTGCCTGGGTTCCCTGTAGTGGTGGACACACTGCTGCTTGAAGTGTCCTGGGGACAGATGGATGGGCCAGCTGGGTGGGTGCTGTGCTGGTGTTTCCTGAGGGGGGAGGCTCTGTGGTGGCTTGTGCCAGTGTCAGGGGAACTGACTGTCCTGAGGTCCCAGATGGGCCGGGCTGGTCATCTTGATCCAGTTGGGCAGAGATGCTGTCATCACTGTGGGCCTCTTCTGTGGGGGGACTGGATATGTCTGGAACCTCATGTCCGGTGATGTTGGGTAGGTGTCCTACAGGGGTGTAAAGGCATGATTATTGCATCTGTGTGTGCCATCGTGTGCAATGGGTGAGTGACCCTGTACTCCAGTGTTTGCATTCTTGTCAAGGTCCTTGTGTGATATTTGGTTTGGGGTCTGTGTGGGTATCTGTAGTGGACATGCTTTGGTGATGGGTGTCCCTGCTTTGGTGTTGCATGCAGGGATTGGTGTTGGGATGGGTGGGTTGTGATAGTGGGACATATGTGAGGTGTTGGAGTGATGGGGGTGAGGGTGTGAGGGTGGGGGAATGTGATGGCATGCAGGTAGGGTGGGGTATATAATAGTTAAGAGTTGACTTACCAGAGTCCATTCCTCCTGCTACTCCTGCAAGGCCCTCAGGATGCAGTATTGCCAAGACTTGCTCCTCCCATGTTGTTAGTTGTGGGGGAGGAGGTGGGGGTCCACCGCCAGTCCTCTGTACTGCAATCTGGTGTCTTGAGACCATGGAACGCACCTTTCCCCGTAGGTCGTTCCACCTCTTCCTGATGTCATCCCGTGTTCTTGGATGCTGTCCCACTGCGTTGACCCTGTCGACGATTCAGTGCCATAGCTCCATTTTCCTAGCAATGGAGGTGTGCTGCACCTGTGATCCAAAAAGCTGTGGCTCTACCCGGATGATTTCCTCCACCATGACCTTGAGCTCCTCCTCAGAGAACCTGGGGTGTTGTTGTGGTGCCATGATGTGGTTTGGGTGATGTGTGAGGTGGTGCGTGTTGTGATGTGTGAGGGGATGTGTTGTTGTGTGTTGTTTGAGGTGCGTGGATGTTGTGTGAGTGATGATGTTGTGTGTCTGTGGGTGGTAGTGTTGTTTCTGGTGGTGTCTTTCTCTGGCCTTCTTTCTGAATGTTTGGTAGTAATTGTTTGTGGGTGATGTGGGTGTGTGTTTTATATTGGATTGGGTGTGTGGGAGTGGTGTGTGTATCTGTATCAGGTGTGTGTGTTTTGATTTGTCCAATGTGGTTGTGTTTTGTAAATGTGTGTGTATTTTGAGCGCGGCGGTGTGTACCACTAATGGAATACCGCAGTTGAAAGACCGCCGCGTGGATTAGTGGGTCGTGATAGTGTGGGCATATTCCTGTTGGCGTGACGGTGGAGGTTTTGTTTTCGCCAGTTTATCACTGACTTTTGGTGTGGAGGACTTGTGTGGGTGTCTGTATTATGGCGGATTCCGAGTTGTGGGTTGTGATAGCTGTAGCGGAATTCTGCCGCCGCAGAAGTGTGTTGGCGGTCTTCTGCACGGCAGTAAGCAGCATTTACCGCCAATGTTGTAATGAGGGCCACAGTGTGTGGAAAAAACTTACTAATTAATAATTAGGCTGATCAGAAGTCTTTGAGTTAATTCCACTTCATCTGACTTGTAATCATGGCCTTGGTGATTATCAGTCATGTTGGTACAGGAGGAGGGTGCATAGCAGTTGGCGGATGTAATAGCTTCAAAGCTCAATGCAAAATCAAAGGATTTGGTGCAGTGCCACCATCAGATGGAACCACATCATCTTCTAGAGCCATGATACCACCAGCAAGCAAAGATTCAGCCACAGCATAGAATTTATTGTTAAGAACTTATTTCACTCGCCTCTGAGCATTCAGTTGACAGATGTTCCAATTGTGACCTGCAGACTGTGGAACATATCTGTCCAGATGGGGCTATGCAACAAGGAGTACTCCTACAACCACGTTCTGCGGCCAACCTCTATAACCACCCAACCCCCTCCCAACTGGCTCACAACCCCCACACCAATTACCCCAACACAGGAGCACACAACCTCTCTAAGTGGATCACCACCTGCGCAGACACAATACCCACCTCAGAAAACACATCGCCACCCGAAACATCAAGAACACCCCATGGTTCACCCCCGAACTCCAAGCGCAAATGCCGCCAAGCTGAGAAAATATGGCGACTAGAACCCTCTACAACCAACTTCTCCACCCTCAAAACCACCATTCACACCCATCACCAACTCATACGCACCGCCAAAAGAGATCACTACAAAACACGCTTTGACTACATCTCTCAAAACAGCAAAGAACTCTTCACCATCATTAATGAACTTGCCAAACCCAAAGCCAGCAACATAGACCCCTCACACACACACAGCCCCTATGTGACGCCCTCTCCAACCACTTCCACCACAAAATCCTGGACATCCACAACAGCTTCACACCACACACACCTACCACACACACCCCTCACTCACCCAACCCAATCCCCACTCATTACCCCCCACCACACTCACCACCTGGGCCCCCACCACACATGAAGAAACTGAAAAAAACATGAACTCCATCCACTCCGGATCCCCCTCCGACCCCTGTCCACATCGCATCTACAACAAAGCCAGCCCAACCATCGCCCCCATACTGTGCGACATAATCAATTCCTCTTTCGACTCCACCACCTACCCAGACCCCTGGAAGCATGCGGAAATCACCGCTCTCCTAAAAAAAAACAAAGCCGACCTGGAGATCCTCTCCAACTATCGCCCCATCTCCCTCCTCCCTTTCCCCGCCAAGGTTGCCGAGAAACTAGTCAACGCCCACCTATCCCATTTCCTCGAAGCAAACAACACTCTTGACCCTTCAAAATCCGGGTTCCGCAAGAACCACAGCACGGAAACCACCCTCATTGCATGCACTGACGACATCAGGACCAAAGTCGACAAAGGCGAGACCGTCGCACTCATCCTCCTATACCTCTCCGCAGCCTTTGACACTGTCTGCCACCACACACTCCACACATGCCTCCACAACATAGGAATTCGCCACAAAGCCTCAGACTGGGTCACCTCCTTCCTCACCGACCGGACCCAGAGAGTCCGCCTTCCACCTTTTCACTCCACTGCTACCAAGATCATCTGCGGAGTCCCCCAAGGGTCCTCCCTCAGCCCCACATTCTTCAACATCTACATGATCCCCCTAGCCAACATCCTCTGATCACATGGAATCACTATCCTCTCCTACGCAGATGACACCCAACTCATCCTCTCCCTCACCTACAACCCCACCACCGCCAAAATCAACCTACACGCTGCTTTCCTCAACACCGCCAACTGGATGACAACTAACCACCTCAAGCTTAACTCCAACAAAACCGAGATCATCATCTTCGGCCCCAACAAAACCACATGGGACGACTCCTGGTGGCCCACCGCCCTATGCCCCGCACCCACCCCGCAAACCACGCACGCAACCTCAGCATCATCCTGGACCCCTCCCTCTCCATGACACAGCAAATCAATGCTCTAACCTCCTCCTGCTTCCACACACTCTGCACTCTAAAAAAATCCTTCAAGTGGATTCCCCCAGAGACCAGGAAGACAGTCACCTATGCACTCATTAGCAGCAGACTAGACTACGGTAACGCCCTCTACGCCGGAACCACACTCAAACTCAAACGTAAACTCCAGAGAATCCAGAACACAGCTGCACGCCTCGTCCTAGGCCTCCTTCGCCACAAACGAATCTCACCACACCTCAAATCCCTTCACTGGCTCCCCATAGACAAGAGAATCACATTCAAGATCCTCATCCACGCACACAAATCCCTCCACAACACCGGCCCAACCTACCTCTACGAAAGAGTGAACTTCCACACTCGCACACGCAACCTCCGATCAGCCGACCTCGCCCTAGCCACAGTCTCCCACATCCAACGCACCACCACAGGAGGCAGGTCCTTCTCCTACCTCGTCCCCAAAACCTGGAACTCCCTCCCCACCAACCTTCGCAAAACCAAAGACCTCCTGTTCTTCAGAAAGAACCTCAAGACATGTTGGTTCTAACATTGACCTCCCCCCGCAACCCCTCCAAGTGCCTTGAGACCCTCACGGGTGCGTAGCACGCTCTATACATTTTTTTGATTGATTGATTGATTGATTGACCCTCGTTGAAGTGTTGGCAGCCAATCTGATCTCAGCACGAGATCAGGAGGGTTTGCGGAGCCTTAACGTCCCTATATACACAAATGTGGATTTTGTTACTTTCTCAAAAACTACCAAATGGATTTACACCAAATAACAAAAAGGGCTGTTTTTGAGCCAAGAGCTACCTTTCTGACAAATTTGGTGTAATTCAATCCAGTGATTCAGGCGCTGTTGCTGTTCAAAGTTTGTATGGAAAAAAGCTTTTTCTCAGCCCCAGCTTCACAGATCACCCCGAATTTAAAAACAGATGCTCAAGTAAGCGTTGTATTATTTTGGGAACATTTCATGAAGATTCATCAAACAGTAGTAAAGATATTAGCAAAATAAAAATATGTTTTTTCTATAGAAACGAGGTCCCAAACATAAGTACTTAGTGGCGATGTATATACAAATATACTAGGAAGTACATATATAATAGGAAGTTATAGTTAGGTCTGCTTTTCCATAGACAGAGCATATTTTGGTTTGCAAATAACTTTGGCCCTGAACCTTTCCAAATCTTTCCAGAAAAAAAGTTCATCCTCCTCACCTCCTTCCCGGAAAGTGTTAGGGTGATCCGTCAAGCGGGGGTCAAGTAAAAACAGGGTCCAAAAACATAAAATCCCCATGCATTTTCCATAGACTTCTTCAGACAGGGCTACAGCAAAAACTTCTTAACAGATTTGCACAAAATGTGTCAGGAGACTTGATTTTGGTCAGCAGATTGTGCGTTTCGTGGTTTGGTTTAAGTCTGTTCAGTAGTTTTTGACAAATGAAGGTTCAAATATTATTGTATATTTTGGCAGTTGGGATTGTGAGAGTCCCAGGAGCGTCCAGCGAGAGTGCAAGATCAAAAATGGAGCCCTCTGATTGGTCAAGAGGTCTGTTTGTCCCCTGAGCCTCCACACTCTTGAGAGAGCGAGAGGCTTCCGCAAGCGCTCTGATTGGCTGGCTCTGGGAATGTTAGAAATGAAATGGCTGTCATTACTGTTCACTGTGAAAAATTTGAGGTTTTGTGGAAATGACATAAAAACAGTATATAAAGGGGCAGCAGAAAGGCATGCTATCCCCCTAAACTTAGAGAGGAGGTGTCTAAGGGATAACTATTGAGAAGATAATAAATGTATATTGTTTTTAACTCATCTTTTTGCAGGACTCTTGCTTGATCATGAATAACAAAAAGGAGTGGATGAGTTCTCAATTCACTCTATCAGTAGGAAGGCATAGTGTGGTCATTGTTTTTGAGAGGAAGTGTGTAAGATACAAGTACTGTGATGAATAGATGGTTCATCTTTATTTATTTTTTTAAGTTACGATCTCGCAAGACTCTTGCTGGAGTCCGAAAAGTAGAAAGGAGTAGGTGTTTTTTTTAAATTTGTTTATTGGTATTTTGAAAATTAAGAAACAAATTAACAACAGAAATGAAATAGGGGAGGGAATAGGGAAGGGGTGGTATATATTTCTCATATAATAAAGCACATTCCCTTGTTGTAAAGAAAAAGGCTAGAAGACACCTTGAAAAGTGGAACAACACAAGTGAGCAGTAACCCAGAAAACAGATCTCTTGCACAGGCCATGTCCAGGATTTGGGACCAAGAGGTCAGACCAATCCACAAGACCAGGCTTCACTGTCAGGTGGAGGGATAGAGTCCTTGCCAGGTGAATTTGCTGTAGTGGACAAAAGCTCATCCTCTCCCCACTGGCAGATATAGTACCAGGGGTCCCCAGATGTTGTTTGGTTGGAACTGCGCTGGCAGAAGCTCCCATCAGTTTGTAAACTGCTTCTGGCAGTATGCAGCATCTTGCAGCCAGTCTGCCACTTTAGACGCCGGTCATCTACCCCAATGAATGGCCACCTGCCATTTAGGCAGAAGTGGAAGCAAGGCAGCGAGGCATCGAATTTCAGAGGGTAGTTCCTTTGCATAACCATGAAGGGCCACCTGTGGTGTCCGCAGTGGTAGATGACTGGTGATCAGGGCCACATCTCTGTGAACACTGGTCCAGAAGCTTGCTACATTATGACAATCACAAGCAAGGTGGAGGATTGTACCTTGCGGGTCAGCACACCAAAGGCAGCGTTCGTCTGCAACCAGACCCATTCAATGCATTTGAACAAGTGTGCACTACAGTCGGTATAAGAACTTAAAGTGGATGAGATGAAGTCTGTAATTAGGTGACATGTCTGGGGTTTGACCCACAGCAGTAATTTAATTGTGCCGCAGAGGGAGAGGGGGGGGTTATGTCAAGTTCCCAGGCAGTTCGGGCTGCAGACGTACACACTGGTGCCTGCTCTTGCATGACAGTATAGAAGCAGGAGATGAGTTTACAAGGAGAAGGGTTACTTAGTAAGTGATCTAAAGCATGTAGGGTAGGAGGAGGTGCAGGGAATATGTCAAGTAGGGTGTGTCATGGTGATAGAGGAAGGTGTGAAGTGCAGTGGGCGAAGCACGTGTGTCAGTGCTAGGCGGGGAAAGAAATCAGTTGTTCAGGTTGAGATCTTTGAATTTAGGAAGCTTCAGTCACTGAGTCTGCTGACAAGTCCCTTCATCCATCATTGAGGGAAGCATGGGCTTTCTAGCAATGGGTAGGGTGGGAGTTTAAAGATAATGAAGATGAACTTGCCATCCCAGGCCCATTGAACGCAAGTCACAGGGACAGTCTTGGCATGTGGGGGCCTGAAAGGCTGGTAGAGCTCAGTGGCTAGAGGACGGGGGGCCACCTGATCCGCCTCCACCACTGTGTGGGGCTGAAACATTGTGGGGCATAGCCAATAGTGAATATCTTGAGTTTGTGCCCAGTAGGCAGAAACTTTTGGGTCCGGAGATTTAAGACCTCCTTGGTGTGAGGTCAAGGTCAGCATTTCCCACATGATGCTTGGCTGTTTACCCGCCCATAAGAGAGACTGGATTTGAGCGGATGTATTTCAAGAAGTGTGTGGTTAGCAGGATAAAGACACTGATAAATAAAAGAACTTATATAGAACAATCATTTTGGTAATCGCGATCCTTCCTGACCGGTACAAAGGTAACCTAGACCAGGCCGGTATGCGCTCCTCCAGCCAGGTTATAGTTCTGCCATAATTCGCCCTCAACAGCTCCACAGCTGAGCTATGTGCCCGGGTAGCGGATCAACCCGGTGGCCTATTATAGTGGGTATTGGGGGTCAAATGGACACATGCTCAAAGTGAGGGGAAAGAGAGTGGATTGTGAATAATTTAAATGGATTCTGGAGTAGCCGCTGAATAGGACCACCTCTTGAATAATAGGGGGCAGAATAATTTGGGGTTCCTGGATATAGAATGTGATATTGCCTGCGCCGTACATAGACACTAGAATCCCCCTAGCAGTAAAGTTCAGGCCCCCAGGTCTTGATGTTGGCATAGTCAAGTGGAAAGAGGCTTCACTGCTTTTGCAAAACTGTGATCTTTGCACAGAGTTAGACCCATTAATTAGATCAGGCACCAAGGCGAGAATTATCTGGTCCAAGGGAATTGAGCCCAAGAGCCACTGAGGTGGGAATTGAACCCTGGTCCCGGGTCAGATCTCTGCATCAGAGGTCTGCTGCTCTAACCATTGTGTCACAATTTTCTTGCGAATAGGATTGGTGACAGCCCAGCATGGATGTAGAGTGTGATATTGTCTGCTGCGTACATAGACACTAGAATCCCCCTAGCTGTCAGGATCAAGGCTGTGCGCGGTCCAGGTCCCACCCGAAGGTCCGCTGCGCGGATTTGCGTCACTTTATGCCCACCACTGGTCATCCCCACTTGTTCCAAGAATGGCCAGCAGCGTCCTGTGCCCTGTGGTAAAGCTCACATAGCTGCAGGTTCAGGCCATTGGTGGTCAAGATGCACTTATCAGTGCTATTCTATGAAGTAACTACATTTCCCATGTTTTTAGAGGCAGCAGCCATCTTAGGGTGTGGCTGGCCTATAAAGCCCAGCCACACCCAAGCTCGTGGCTCACTATTTTGAAGACTTCAATGCAGTCAGACCTCAAGGGACCTTCCTCTGGAGCAAAGCAGAATTTCGAATGTTTAGAGTTTTATCAATGCATAAGCGGTTCTATGATTGATATTTAAGAGAGTGTCCATGGTCTAAAGCGCTGGTCTTCTTGGGACTCTGAGGTTTCAGTTCATTCTGGTGTTGTGAGTTACAGAAGGGGCTCTCGCCCAATCACAAAGAGTTTCAATCTGATATCATGGAGATGCATGTACACAAAGGCTCTAATGGTGAATTAGATTGTCATTAATGAGTATATGCATGTTTTTTTCTAAACTTTTCCTTTTCAGATCTCTCTCCCAGCTGTTCCCTACCCTAATTCCCTCCCCCCGCCTGGCTTCATCATAACTCTGTGCTATAAAAAATTTCTGAGTTGATGACGCCGGGAGGTGGGCCTTCTTGTTCAGCAGCGTGCAGATCCCAAGGAAAAGACACCGTGACACTAGCAGTAAAGTTCAGGCCCCCAGGGCATGATCTTCGCATAGTCGAGTGGCAAGAGGCTTCATTGCTATTGCAAATAGGGTTGGAGACGGCCCAGCATAGTCCCTCTAGTAACCACGAATGGGGCAGAGGTAACCCCACTCAGGTGAAGGCACGCTATTGCGGAGGTGTAGAGGAGGCCAATCAGGTGTAGAATCCTTGGACTGTTAACAAGCTGCTTATAGCAGGCATTAAAAGGGGGCATGCCACTGAACACAATGGGCCCGATGTACTCTGAAGTAGTAGCGCCAAACTTTCGGTGCTACTCCTGCAGAGTACATCAAAGCATCAGGATTTCTGACTCTATTGTCCCCTACCCTGCACCATGGTGCACTGTATTTTAAATATGGTGCACACATGGTGGAGGTAAGGGGTGGTGCTAAGGGGCGTAAGGTAGTGGCACTGCACTGGGTGCAGCACCACTTTTCTTAAATCAGCCCCTAAGGTTTTTGTAAGTAGTGGTTGTGTGTGTTTGTTAGTTTAGTAGCATGGCTTAAAACAAGGGGTGAATGTTTCCTGTGTGCTGAAAAGGGGCAACAAGCATGTCTACAAATGGTTTGCAACATACCTATGGACATAATAACAGGGCTGTAAAGAGAATAAAAGGGGCCACCTCCCTCCCTCTGGCAATGCAGTGCTCAGGGGTCAAATCCCCATTTTACAAGGCTTCGTAGGTCATGGGGTCAGAAGAGTGAGCATTAAGCAGCAAAGCAAAACAGGAAGGCAAATACACTCAGCAAGTCCTACATTATCAAAAGATATCATCAGCTGGTCTTAGAGTGAGCGTTTGGTCAGGTGCCATACCAGCGTTATCTACTTCTATAGTCGCACCCTCCTCACTAGCATTTGTTGAATTATCTGTGTCAGCTGTGCCTTTAGGAGACGGTCAATGAACCAACTGTTCAGTGACCTAGACCCGCTCCATCACCACCTGCTCTTTCATAGGTTTCCATCCGGGAGGCAGCTGCTTGGACCATCATCTCTGTCTCTGACTCTTTAAACTTGTCCCCAACTGTACCATGTTTTCAGAGCTGACTCTAATATTCTCCAGGCGTTGCCACACATCTTTTGGAGAGTCAAAGACATGTGTCTTGGCTTTGTCCATGACACTGAGACAAGCTGGGAATAAAGAGCTTAGGAGAGACCAAGCCGGTGCACTTCAGTTTGACCAAGTGGAAGGATGTTTGTTGTCTCTGAGGGTTGGCTGTATAATCAGGGAAAACGTGAGCCACATACATTTTGACTGTCCACGGGCCATGTTTGCACATTGTAGAATATAGTACCTGTTTCTATAATTGAGGGAATGTGTCACAAATGCCCTCAGTGGTGCCCCAGAAGTAATGGGGGGTGCTGCCAGGAACCCTGTGCACTCCTTTAGTTGAAAATACATTTGTGGGATAACTATTATACACTTCTAAAACTAGCCAGTCTAATAGTATTGTTCCTGGGAGCAACCCTCTTTGCCTTCCGGAACCCCACAATTCAAATATTATTGTACCACGAATGGCCTTTGGTGTCTTCGAGACATGTTTGTAGTTTGACAATCTCTTGGTGTTGTTCATCCACTGTGTGCCACAGGGTATCTGTGGCTAGTACGGCATTTGCTAGAAGAGCCTTCTTTGTCAAAACCTTTTCCTTGAGATTTTCATTGGCTTCCCAGGGAAAATAATGCTTTAATACCAAATATGTCGATCTTCGACTCCAGCACCCTCTTTTTGTCCCAGACTGCATGAAACATATCTATGAACTAGGCCAAGTGGGCATCCAGCTTAGTCTCCAGTGTATGAAAGGCAGACACATCTTTACCTTGCATGGGAGGCATCACTCCATCAATCAACTTATCCTGTCTAGGGGTGGGAGGTGAGCTCCTTCCACTGGCAGAGTTAACAGAGTTTTTGGCACTCCATACTCCGCTTGGAGTGTGAAGTTCAGCCAAAAACCCTGCTATTCCCAGTAGCAGAGCAGAGCTAACTGGAGTGCACTGCAGCCCAGTTATGGGCCACACAGTGCAAGTGCAGACGGTCTGCGCTTGTGCGGTGTGGCCCATAACTGAGCTGCACTTTACACTCTGAGCTCCTGCAAGCTGCTGCTGTGGGGATGCACCGGTGTGAGCTTCGGATCCAGGCATCCTTCCTTTCACTGTCCTCAGAAGCCTGGGAGCAGGGGGCAGAGAGAGGTAGAGAGCCAGGCCACTGGCAAGAGGGACCCTCCTGGACCCAGGTAAAACCCTTCTTTTGCTTTCTCTTCCGTGTGCACATGGGGGCCGTCACTGGGCATTGACAGTATTTGCATAGAAGTGGGGTCTGAAAACTTGCAGTCAGAGCTCCACCTGAGAGGTACCTGTCTCCCCAGAGTTCTTAGGAAAGGACGTGGTATTATGGGATGTGGTGCTGAGGCCAGAAGAAAGATCTGGAGAGTGGGTGAGCATCAGCTGATGAGTGGTAGACTGGCATCCCCCGCCACACAGAGATGTGTGTGGCCTGAGAGAGTTCCTTAGAGCCCAGAGGCAAGCCAGGCTAGGCACTTTGTGAGAATACCAGTCTGCTGGTGGTGAGCTGGTTTGCTGCTGGCAGTGCTGAGCACTAAAGAAAGGGTGATCTGAGGCTGTGTGTAAGTGCAGAGGAAGTGATTGCAAGGCTGGTGCAAGACAGAGGGTGTGCTTGGTCCTCCGTAGCAAGTTTGTGAAGAAGAGCAGTTGGAGAAGGGAAGTGTGCAAGTGTGGAGAGCAGCAGGCTCCAGGGGGCCTGAAATGGCAGCTTTTGCTGCCTATGGTATATCACCCTGGCATCAATGCACCTGTTCTTGGAAGCGCTAAGCAGGGTCAGGCCACCGACCCTGCTTAGCACTTTAGAGATCGAGCGCATTCCGGCCAGGGTAGAAGAGCAGGTGGCATCCCGCCACATGTGGACCTCCACGGAATTCCATGAATTTATTTGCCAACTCTGTGGAATTCCATGGAGGAAAACTCCGTGAGCTCTGCCCACCCCTAATTCTGTCCTGTATTATGGATTTTGGGTTTGTGCATCATGAAATCATGCATGCATACCAGCAGCAGAAATGTTAGGCCAAGTCTGTCCTGCCTCAGGGCACCCAAGCTCCACACCTGTCAGGTTCCCAGTGCAGTATAATAGGGACGGATGCTGGGTGCAGGTACAAGGGATTTCATGTGTGGTATTTCAGAAGGGAATATGTACTTGTATGCTGTTGGAGGTATCAGGGGTGAAATGCACAGGTGTCAAGGACTTATAACAAAGCTAGGTGTATCAGGAAGCACGTAACAGCTTAGTCTTATCTGCAGTGTCCGCCCTGGTCCTCCACGGACATGACCATTCTTAGTGAATTACTATGGGAAACTGGCACCTTGTTGCAATACCCCACACTTTTTGCCTGGTTTCTGAATGCAACTTGGACTGGAGTGCACTGGTATCCTGCTAACCAGGTTCCCAGTGTTCTTTCTGTAAAACATTGTAAAGGTAATTAGATACACCTTTAGCTACCACTATAAGTCCCTAGTAAAAGGTACTTAGGTACCCAGGGCATGGGGTACTATGGGTAGGCCCCTGAGGGCAGCAGCATTGATTGTACTACCCTCTAAGGCCGTACATCCAGATGCACCCCCACTGCCATTGCAGGCTGAGTGTCCTGGTGCAAACCTAAAACACAAACTCAATTTGGCACACTACCTGTGTGCCCTGTCCACCATACACTGCATTTACTATGGATATGACACCCCTCTAGCAGGCCCTACAGCCCTAAGGCAGGGTGCTCCATATTATATGTAAAAGCAGTGCTGCATAAGCTATATGCCCCCACTGTGTCCCTGCCAAACTTGGAACATAGTGAGTTAACAGAGCAGCCATTTCAATGTATGTGCTGGACACTGGTCAACACGAGTTTCCGAGCTACATAATGGCTACTCTGAACCCTGGGCTGCTTGGTATCAAACAACTCAGAATAATAAATTCAAACTGGCACCAGTACTGGATTTATTATAAAATGTACCCACGGGTCACCTTGCCCCTTGCAAAAGCTAACTTTCCTGGCATGGTTGCTGACTGGTTCGAGACAGCCTTCCACATCCAGACAGCCAATACACAAACCTTGGGGGAGAGCCCTGTATCTCTGGTTTGTCAAACAATGCTCTTCCTGGGTGGAGGAGCTACCATCCTCTCCCTAAGGAATGTGCACTGGTCTGACAGTGAGCTTCAAAGGGCTACCGCCCTTGAAACTCGATCCCCAGGCCTGCTGCTAGCAGCAGATGGGCTTCCCGTTTACAAACTTTTGAGGGAGCAAAGGTGGAAAACCACAAAAAGGGTAGGAGGAGTGGCCTCACCTAACATGCACCACCCTTAAGGTGTTACATGCAAAGTGGACCCTCAAGTTCATTTTTCTCCATCTTGGAATGGAGGAAAATAGCCAATTAGTTGTGGGGTAGTGACCCTTCCCAAAGGAAGTGGTCACTATAGTGGGTGTAGCCACCCAAAAGTAAGTGTCCCATTGGACACTACCAGGTTCCCCCTAAAATTCCCACTAAATTCAGTATTTAGTGGGCACCCCTAGACCAAGAAATTAGATTCATCAGGTAGAAAAGAAGACAGCACCAAAGAACCCAACTGCATGAGAACAGAGGACCTGCTGCACCAGAAGAGGCTCCAAGACCCTGCTTGCTGCAACAGAGTCCCGAAAATCGCCATTGCGGAGGAGCTGACCACTGGACCAACCTCAAAAGACCCAGAGGACCTCCAGGCTTCACAAATAGTCCAAGATCTCCCTCCTGAGTGGAGGCATCACTCAAGCAGCAAGAATAACCTGCAAAGAACCAGCAAACGGTTGAGGGTCACTTTACTGACTGGCCGACATCTCTGCAACCGAAAGTCGCTGCCAGACTTGACAACAGATTGACGACAGCTCAGATGAGACCAACAAGTGTGCCAAGTTTGGTGGCACTGGTTTCTCCAGTTGTCGAGTTGCACCAAAATCCTGGGTACTGGTCATATGACATCATACAACCATAAAATCAGCTCCCTTGGAGCTGAAAAAGGATCAGGAGGAAACCCCTGTAGAGGGACTTCAAGAACACCCTGGACCTCCCACCAGAGAGCCCCCGTTGTCCTGTAAGCAGCCCTTAAATAGACTCACCTCCAGCTCCAAAGGACTCTGTTGCGCACAGCTGCCGGATCACCAATTCGCCCTGCATCTGGCCGCCTTGCAACCTGCAGCGAGGAGCCAGCTGTGCTCCACGGGTCCCAAACCCTAGTGACCTCGACCGCCCAAGGGGAACCCAAGGCACCACCTTGCGAACCGCCTCCTTTTCCAGGTGGCCCCTCCAAGTGGACCTGTGCCAAGAGACTTTCCAGCTCTGCTCCCACCGGAACCGGGAGCCGCCTTAGGCTCTCCAGCTGGCACAGTGTGCCCACCACCGTCATCAACCATCCTGCAAAAGAAGAGACTGTTAACTCAACTGTACGATTTGTAATGCATTTTTAAAAGTGACTGCCTATTGATTCCTATGGTGCGTAATTACACACAGAGAGACTAACTTTATTAAAACTTTGAAAAATCATAACTCAAAAAGTACTTAACACATCTTAACCATTTCAGTCTTACAAATGATATATAAAATATGAAGTATTTTTATATATACTGGTCTTGAGTTATTCATTGAGTGTGTGTGGTGCATGATTCATACTGTGAGTAAAATAAATGTTTAGAATCTCCTAGATTAGCCTAAATGCTCGACCAGCTACCTCAAAAATTGGAGCATTAGATGATCCGATTTTTACCTCTGGAAACCAACGTGTGGTTGCCTGGACCCCTGCACAGTGTGCCTACTTTTGCACAGTACATAGAGGGACGGCCTCCTACAATTACCACAGTGCCAATCAGGCAGCTGTACCAGAGTGCGACAAAGGTAGCATGCACCAAACACTGCAGCCCCTTTTTGGCCAGCACGTTTTTGTGAAGGAGAAAAAGAAAGGTAGAAGGTGAAAGGAGTCTCAGCCTGCGTGCGCACAGTCTTTAGTTCTCCCCAAAGCTGAGGGCAGCCAAGTCAAAATAGAGTCAGCCCCACTACTCAAGGGTTGTGGCAAATCACTGCAAATGGAGCTGCATCTTGTTTCCAGACTGTCCCCGGTGGGGTGCAATAGTACCTCAAGATTGACAAAGTCCTGCGCTAGGAACTTCACACTCACCTAAGGTCCACAGACAGCACTGGCTTGCACAGGACACAATGTTGTATAGCAAAGAGAGACAGGGTATGGAGAGTGGAAGCCAACCTCCCTCACTTAACCTGTTTCCCAAGTTCACTGGTTCAAGGATCACCCAACACTGCATCCTTACACACACACAACAACCCCTCCTCAACCCAACCACAACCATGTCCCAAACAAAAGCGCCCACGGTTCACAGACAATGAGTTGAGGGTCATGGTCGATGAAATTGTCAGGGTAGAGCCACGACTCTTTAGAGCACAGGTCCAACAAACGTCGATTGCCAGGAAAATGAAGTTGTGGCAAAGAATCGTCAATAGGGTCAACTCTGTAGGCAACCATCCACACACAAGGGAGGACATAGGGAAGATGTGGAACAACCCATGGGGGAAGGAACGTTCCATGGCATCATGGAACCAGATCGCCCTGCACAAGACTGGTGGTGGGCACCCACCTCCTCTCTGACAGTTCACATCTTGGGAGGAGAAGGTCTTGGACATCATGCATCCTGCGGGCCTGACTGCTATACCTGGAGGACTGGACTCTGGTAGGTACCTAAAACCTCCATGTCACAAAAATGTTGTGTACTCTGTGCTTCCTCACCACCCAAATACTCCCCATTTCACTGTATGTCTCAATACACCCCCCACCTAAACACCTAATGCCCCTCTCCTGCATGCCCCACCTCCACCCAAACCAACTGCTCCAACAGCAGTTGCCAAAGGCACTGATAGCATTAGCTAATACTATCAGTATGACTCTCACAATGCACTAGCCCATCTATATGAAAACCTGGAATATGCACATCACATCTCTTGCATGCATGACTAATGTACAAACTACACCAACTAGAAGGTCTGACTGAGGACCACTACATGGCAATGACAGCAATGCACTGGCACAGCACAATGGCAACCAAGCCTAAACACTGCTACAGCACTGTGACAAATCCAAACGGCCACTCATCTAGATCTCCAACCCTGAAATGGACTGAGCATGGTATGGAAAGTAAGATGGCACACTGCATGTACATGCACAATATGCAGAAACAGGACATTTAACCTTGCATATTCACATACTGTGCTCCCACTGGGACACCATGGTGCAATGTCCAGCCATAACGTGTCACATCAAGCCTGACTATTGACTAGGTAACAGTGCTGATCAGACAGTACCTTAACCCATCCACAGTGCTATATGTACAAAACCTGAATGACAGTCCCCAATATAGAGTATGGAACATGTCACAGACTAGTATATACCAGCAAAGTTATGCTGTGCAGCATCTCTCAATGTCATAGCTGGGAATCATGTTAAGACACTGTGGCCCATATTTATACTTTTTGACGCACAACTGCACCAATGCAGTTGTGCGTCAAAATTTTTACCGCCGGCTAACGCCATTCCAACGCGCCATGCGGGCGCCTTATTTATGGAATGACGTTAGCCGGCACTGCGGACTGGTGTGCGTAAAAAAAAATGACTCACACCAGGCAGCCCCAGCGTATGGGAAAATGGGGGTTGTGCGTCAAAAAATGGGGCAAGTCAGGTCTGAGGCAAAATTCAGGCCTCAAACCGGATTTGCACCATTTTTTTTTACGCTCAACCTCCATTGACATGACTCCTGTCTTAGCAAAGACAGGAGTCATGCCCCCTTGCCCAATGGCCATGCCCAGGGGACTTATGTCCCCTGAGCATGGTCATTGGGCATGGTGGCATGTAGGGGGGCCCAAATCAAGCCCCCCCTATGCTACAAAAAAAATCGGAAAAAATGACTTACCTGAACTTACCTTTACTTCCCTGGGATGGGTCCCTCCATCCTTGGGTGTCCTCCTGGGGTGGGCAAGGGTGGCAGGGGGTGTCCCTGGGGGCAGGGGACGGCACCTCTGGGCTCCTTCCGAGCCCACAGGTCCCTTAACGCCTGCCCTGACCCAGGCGTTAAAAAACGGCGCCCATCAGGCTGTGCGCCGTTTTTTAAGGCCCACCCCCTCCAGTGCGTCAAAATGACATCAGAGTATAAATATGGGGCACAGGCCTTAAAGTCATTTTTTGGAAGGGAACGCCTACCTTGCATATAATTAACGCAAGGCTGGTTCTCCCTTCCAAAAAATGACGCACATGGTGGAATTTTGACGCCCGCAGGGTCGGACGTCAAAGTATAAATATGGGGCAGAGTTTGCGCCGATTGTGCGTCAAAATTTTTGACGCACATTCAGCGCAAACAGAGTATAAATATGCCCCCAAATGCTTCTGACAATAAGATAACCAAACACACTTTCTATATTAAACTCCATCCACAGGTACCCCTGCCAGTGTCACCATGGAGAAGATACCAGAGACTGTCAGCTCTCCTAAGGATGAAGGCCCCAATGAGGACAACACGCCTGGATGTCTGGACACTGACAACCTACCTTGCCCATCTGGGACACCTGGTCAGTCTACGGCTCCCTGCCTCACCCTGTCTATATGCCCCCTTGCTACAACATCACAGCAAACCCTTTGTCCCCAAACCTGCGTCTCCAAACTATTGTGTGACCCACAGTACACGGACCTGGGTGGATCCATGACAGCCAGACAATGAAGGTCCTGCTAACACTGGGAGTGGGCACACCGTGCCAGGGGCACAGGTACCTAGGGGCAGGGGACATGGGAGGGAAGCTGTGGGCCAGAGGAGGGGCCCCCCAAGTGACTTGACTGACCAGGAAACCATTTCCCAAGTCCAGGGAGCATACCAAAGTTCCCAGGACAGGATTGGCCAGATAACCACTGTGTTGGGGGAAAACCAAAGGCTGCAGAGTGAATACCACCAGGACATCATGCAACAGTAGCAGGCCAACACTGCCAAGATGGCCTCTATTGCAGGGGTGCTGAGGGACATTAAGACCACCCTGCATGCTTCCTCAACCCACCAGCAGGCCACTTTCACTAGCAGCCTTACATCTGCCGCGTCTACATCAGGGCTCAGGCCTCAGCCACCCTTCCCTCTGTGGCAGAAGAACCCCCGCAAACAAGGACGTCCACCCAGACATCCGGCTGGAGCAGATGCCAAAATCAAACCCACTGCCAGGAAGTGAACCTCACCTGATTTGCCTCCCTTGTGTGCCACTGAGACAACCTGTTTACTCTTCAGAGACATTACTCCATTTTCCCATGACACTTGGATACAGGACCTGTGCAACCAACTGCTGTAGCAGCTACTCTAATGATTCCGTCTACCATGAACTATTTCATCCCCCTTATTTCAATTTATGCACCTTATTTTCACGATATGCACAATAAGTCACCATTGTACACAGCCACCGTATATGTGTCTTTAACGAAACTTCTACAATTGTCATGCTTGCTATCTGCAGTCTGGTTATGCCCACCTACATTGAACAGGCAGTGTAGAGGACAGCAGAGGGAGGCACCCTCACCAGGAGACCAAAAAATACAGATATGTTCCAGGACAGATGTCAGAGAGGGAGTAATCCATGGCACAAAAGAGTAAAGTCAGTATTCCAGCCTGCAAAATGACCATGGCAGAATGACCATGGCAGAATGTACCATCAGGATGGAAGGCATGGTGCCACACAAAGCACATATGGAAGTCATAGATGTCATGCCCACTGTAGAATACCTTCTAGGCAGAGCCCCCCAGATTTTACCACTCATCACCAGTTACAGACTTATCACACAAATCATTTACCTGCCATCTGTCATGTGCAACCCTCATGTCTGGAATCATTTAGCAATGGATAATGACAATGAAGGCCTCAAGCCATACGTAGCAGAGGTACAGATTATAAACCACAATCAGTGGGTGGAATGACATGAGTACAGGAGAATAAAACAAACATTTCTCAAAACTAGTCTGTCCATGTAAGAAGTGAATGTAGGTACACACATGTTAGAGCTGAACCACTGTTACAGTGCACCTTACAATGTATCAGTCAGCTTCCACAACTCACACATAGAGATAGGCCCACATTACACCCCCACTGGTAAATCACGTCAGAAGGGCTATGGTCACCAATCCACCTATGAATTTGGACAAACAAGACTTGGTAAACCCCACTATACATACCTGTATATCACTGGAAGTACTGATTGGTGAGCTCTGTCCTAGAGTCTGCTGCACCTTCTTCCTCAGGCTCCTCATCACTTATCATTTCAGCATTTCCTGCCACTGGTCCAGCTGCCTCACCCTCATCAGCTGGCAATGGTATTTGCTGTCTCAGGGTTAGATTGTGGAGCATGCAGCAGGCAACGATGATTTGGCAGACCTTTTGGGGCAAGTACAGGACGGCACCTCCAGATAGGTCCAGGCACCTGAATCTTGCCTTCAGGAGGCCGAAAGTGCACTCAATGACGCGCCCGTGGGCCTCATTGAAATGGAATTCCCCTTCTGTGGCAGGGTACCTCACTGGTGTCAACAGCCAAGGAAGGTTTGGATAGCCAGAGTCACCTGTGTGCACAAATGTAGGACTTGTGAAATAATAGGTGCAGTTACTGGGCAGATTGTGATGATAGGTGCCATAACAGTTAAACATCTACATATGCATACATACTAAGGAGCCATGCCCTCTCTGTGTGTAGTCGTGCCATCATGTGTGGGACATTGCTGTTCCTCAAAATGTAGGAGTCATACACTGATCCTGGAAACCTGGCTGTCACTTGTGAGATATACTGGTCTGCCAGACACACCACCTGAACATTTATGGAATGGTAGTTCTTCCTGTTCCTTTACACCTGTTCATAGGCACTGGGAGGGACCAGGTCTACACAGGTGCCATCAATAGCCCCTATCACATGAGGAATGTGTTCCATATCATAAAAGTCAGCCTTCACATGGACCAAGTCCGCATGTTGGGGGAACCTAATGTAGCTGTCCAGGTGCTTTAACAGAGCACACAGTACATCCTTCAAGACAAGACTGAACATGGGTGAGCATCCCTGTTGTTAAGGCCACTGTATCTGAAAGGAGTCTGTGACTAGGTAGTGTAGCACTGACAAGACCTGTACAATGGGAGGGATGCGAGAGGGATTGCGTATGGCTGGCAAGAGATCTGGCTCCAACTGTGTACATAGATCCATGTTGGTCTGACGATCCAGACGATATATCTGGATTACATGCCTGTCCTCCATGGTTGGAAGGTCAACTAGTGGATGGTACACTGTTGGTTGTATCAATCTCCTCATGGCAGGATATCTATGTTGAGAGGAAAGAGTGTACAATGAGTAAAGCAGTTGGCACATGTAAGCACCACATGGTATATTAGCTCACATCGAACACTCTAGGGTGTACGTTGCACTTCTGACATATACAATACCGACCATGGTTATGGGCATGTTACACCTTCATTGTTTTACATTAGTTGACATGCAAGTCGTATAGGACATATGTCACATGTGTAATTAAACATCTGTGGCTGACTGAACTGTGCTGCTCTGTTCACACATGTTTTATTGGCATTGACCCATATATAGTCCTTGCCTATGTGCCTCTGAGTATCTAAACATAGCTATCAACATTCATACAGCCTCAACATGTCATTGTGTCAAGAATGTAACAATTTGAAGCACTATCATGATGGTGTAACATATGGTTACACCACCATTTGGGGCAAGTATGTGCATGGTGCACTTAATTAGGCTCATCCATGGATAAAATGTGCGCAAAATGGCTGTAGTGGAAATTTGGAAGTGACCTAAGTCTGCCGGCGGAAGTTGTCATGGCGGTAGGAGGTTTCAATTTGGTTAACATTGCTGCCTGTGGCGGATTTGGGCCAATAGTGATGACCGCGGGCTGTGACGATCCTGTACGTGGTGGCTGTGACTGCCATTTTCTCCAGCCTTGCTCACTTCACTCTTAACACTGTTGCTAGCAAGACCTCCACAACTCGAGCTGCTGTGTACTGCCTCTGGGAGCCATCATGCCACATCGTGCAGGTGATAGGGCCCCTGCCTTTACCCCAGAAGAACTTGAGAAGCTGGTGGAGGAGGCCCTACCCCTATATGAACAGCTAAATGGTGCACCAGAGGAGCAGGTGAGTCCAGTGGAGTTAGGGGTTGCGTGTGACGTTGATTCGGACATGTGTACTGTTGAGGGAGTATATGCATGCAGAGGCAATTAACGTGAAGGCGTGTGAGCAGAGAGGATGGGTATGTGTGGGCCCTTTGTGTGACAGATGTGTAATGTTCACTCCTGATGGTATGGTGCATGTGTACATGACTTTCTCCTTTTGTCTGTGTCATCCATGCCCGTGAACGCCCATCAGAAGAAAGAGATCTGACATGCAATCACCAAGCAAGTGCAGACCCTGAGAGTCCACAGTCAGCAGAGCACCCATTGTCACAAGTGGTGGGAGGACCTGAGACGCTGGGCCCGAAAGACCGCAGAGACCCAGCTGGGGAAGTCCTCCCAAAAAGGGAGGGGTGCCTGTCAGACCCTGACCACCCTAATAGCCAACATTTTGGTGGTGGCCTACCCTGAGGCGGATGGGCATTTGAGGGCAGCACAGCAGCCACAAGGGGGTGAGTACTGACTGCATCCAGGTACTTTGCTCTGGTTATCTGATGTCAGCTTCTTTGACAATGTAGTAAGTGCAACATGTAAGTAGACTAGACTAGTGGACATGTGTAGTTCCCACCTTGCATGAATAATAGATGTGGCTTCATTGTTTACTATCAGTAAATTACATCACCTGTATCAAGACATCTCCATTTCTACATGTGGAGATGGTTAAATGACAATGCAACATGTTTTACTCCATCCTCCCTTTTCAATGGATGTGAGCTTGTGTACCACCCTACCCATTGAGTATGACCTGGCCCATCCATCGGTATATGAGCATTAGTGGCTCTAATGTGTCTGTCCACTTCCATATATATTGGGCACATGTATTTATGCAACTGGCTGACTCTCATCTTTTGGTACAGGGACTATAGACATCTAGTACTGGTACAGACATAGACTCCATATGAGGCAGCCATCTCATTTACGCCACTGATATGGCCTGTATGGTATTTTACTTATGGCTTTTTAGTGGTATCCTCTTGGTAAGTTCATCTTCAATCCATGGGGTATGTGAAGGTAGCAACAGTAGGCTAATATGATTAGGGTGTCTGATTTGGTTATAATTGAACTCATCATGCATTTCCATGTGCTTGACTTGTGGGGACATATCCTTCAATCCAAAGGGTTTGTTCTAGAGGAGGTAAGTGGCTAGGTAGATTTTGACCTTGACAATATACAATGACAATGTCATGTGTGCCAATGTCGTACAAATTACAGTTCAACATAGCTCAGTTGCAGCCTCTATCTTGTCTCAGTGGTTAATTGGGGGCACATCTGAGGAAGTGGGACAATGACTGCTAACCTTGGCGTAGCTGATGTGGCTAATTTTGACAGGATAAGGTTTTTTACGACATAAAACGGTGATATGTACATTATGTTGTATCATCATTCCTGTAGCTGTCCTATGTAGTAATGGGATATGTTGTCAGTGCAATGACAGCCGTGTAGGTCCAGAAGTGCATGTCATTTCTGCCTGACATGTGTGTTGTCTGGAGTTAGGTACAGCTAATCACAAGTCAGGAATGGTGTGAGTGATGTAGGATTGCTCATGTTGTGAGGTAGTACTACTGTAACTGCATGTCTGGTGGAATGGTAGGTGTCCTATGATGTAATATGCGGCTCCCGCCACCACCAAGACACCTCCTCCAACCACTCCCTCTCCCTCTACTCCCAAACTTTTTTGCCATGACTGTCCCCGTGTCTCCAAAAAGGTGTTCCTCTCAGAGTTTTCCCTCTTCCCTAATTCTCTCCCACTCTGTGATACCCCCAAGTGGACTGTGTCCCTGCCTAAGTCCCGCCCTTCCACCTCCAAGTCCTCCCCTGCACCCCCTTCTAGTACCCATGCCCCTCACTACCAAGAAGTCGACCCCTCCCAAGTGTCCCCAGCCTCCCCTAAATATTGTTCTGAGCCCCCCTCCCAAGCCCAAACCCAAGCCCAAAGAGTCCCCTCCCAAACCAAATCCCAAAGCCCTCCCACATTCCCCTCATCCCTGAGGTGCCTCCCTGCCCCTTTGATACCCCTACCCTGTGGAGGTTATATAGCAGTCAGGAGT
This sequence comes from Pleurodeles waltl, assembly GCF_031143425.1. NCBI lineage: Eukaryota > Metazoa > Chordata > Amphibia > Caudata > Salamandridae > Pleurodeles > Pleurodeles waltl. Next base: position 1,780,944,887 of record NC_090444.1, read on the forward strand.
CATGTAGGGGCACACTGAAGTGCCATATGTGCATTGTGCACATTGTTCAATGGACTGGCCTATGGCCTTTTCATTTGTACATAGTTAAATATTTATATTCATTTTTGTATTCTAAGATATCTGGGCCAACCAGTTGTTGGTCCCATGGTCACAAATTTGTCCTGCCCGTCTTTCAACATGGCTGTTTTGGTCTTGCCTGCTTTGGTTTGAGTGTGAGTAACTTTTGTATGTGTGTTGGTTGTGCTACCAGTTGTGCTCTGGACAGCATGATCATGTGTAGCATTGGCATTCGTCCTGTAATAATGGCTGCGTATTGTTTGTAGGACATGTTTTTGTTTGGGACATGCATGTGTGTTGATGTGGTGTGTATTGTTTCTGTTGACATGTTATTCATGGTGTTGTGTGCCTTTGTGTGGTTGTACTCTGCGTACGTGTGTGTGGTGATTTGTATATCAGAAGCATTGTGTGTTGGGTTTGCGTGGTATGACGTATGCTTCGACGTATGGTTGTGTGATTGTGTGTTGGTTGTCAGGTGTTGTTATGTGTTGTATGTATGTAATGGCAGCTGGAGGTGTGTACTGTAGTTGCTTGACAATGCATTCGGGGTGTTGCGGCTGTGGTGTAGTTGTGTGAATTGCTGGTGTTGTGTATTGTTGTGTTCGACTGTGCCGGTGCTGTGTGTCTGCGGGTTGGTGTGTGTTTTGGTAGTGTGTGTTGGCCGTGGTGTGTGTAGTATGTGGGCATGTGTGTATGTGGCTGTGTGTGAATGTGTATATCAGTGTGAGGGTAGGTGTGTGTGTCAACCTTGCCACCCGTCCCAGATGTGTATGTTGTGTGTGCATTGGTACATTCACATGTTACAACAGTGACAGGTAAGTGTGTGTACCTACAGTTGTTGTGGTCATCCCTGTCACTGGTTCCGGGGTCGTCGGGTGAGCAGGAGCAGTGGGAGAATGTGCAGGTCAGGTTCCATAGCGGCTCCAGACGGGTATGGCTTCCTGAAGGTGAGTGTCTCCTTTTATAGAGTTGGTTTCTGCCAGGGTTTCCGTGGTGCTGCGACCAAGGCCGAAACCTTGGAGTGTGCAGCCTCATAATCTGCCCGGTGGAAACATGCTCTCTGCCGGCCTGAAAGTGCCTACTGGCGGTTTAACCACAGTGGCTGTGCCGGCAGTGGATTGGCTGTATTCAGTTGGAAAGACCACCATTGTCATAATTCGGCAGTCTTCTCCACCGGTCCGTTGGCACTATGACCGCCGCCGCCACCATGGCAGTCTTTTGACTGCCAAAGTTGTAATGACCCCCTTGGTGATGCACGGCTTCTGGGTGAGAATTGAGCCCATGATCCGGCTCCCCAATGGTGGGATGGTCCTCGGCAAGTCTTGCACACTCCTGGAACCTCAGGGGCATTGGTAGATACAGCAGAAGCCGGGTAGTTGCACTTGAGCGCTGCTTATGCCATCATCATCCAAACCACGGCCCCCAAACAATTATAATAATACTAACACCTACATTTTTTAAATTAACTAATTTATTACATAAATTAAAAACTGTATTTATTACAATTGCATTAAAGTAAACAATATTACATACAAGAATATTATTAAAACAATATTATATATAAAAAATCAATATTCTTATCTTTGATATTCTGTCGAATGATATTTTTGTAGTGAGGATATTTTGTAGGCAATTTTAATGCAGCATGATATTTTTGCTCTCTTTCTGTGTCATTCACCTTTATCCTCTTTTCTCATTTTTCCGCCTTTTTTTCTCTTGTTCTAGGTCACAGTATGATGATGAAAAATAAGTTCCAGTCTCCAAAAATTAGCACTTGCAACCGGCACAAACCAAGCACTGATACAAAGCAACTAGGGCTATTACGGAAAGTTCTGACTGAAAGAGTCATAAATAAAATTCAGCAAAAAGCTGCCTCGTGTAATTTGGTGGCAAAGTATGTTTTTAGCAACAAAAAAAATAACTTGCTCACTTAATTTGCAGATGACTTGTAATGTAGATGTGTTTCTTTTTTATGTAGGGTACAGTCATTGTGCATTGAAACTTTACTCGACTTTTCAACCATAAATTGATTGCATTGCATATTATGATTCGAACAAAGTAATGCTGAGCACTGTACACACATCTCTAACTCTTAAAAGGGACATTAACTGCACTGATGAGTGAATAAACCTGTGTCAGTGAGAGTATCTGCTACAAATGTAGACTGCTAATTCCAGCTCCCCCTGCGACTCAGAAGGTGGGTAATGAAACATATTGGTAAATTGTGACCAGTATTTTGCAACGAGCGTTTAGTGTATCAGACCCCAAGTTTCTACCTGAGTTGTAAATCCCAGTCAGTCTGCCCTGGATTCCCAGCAATCGATGAGACAGAAAAACATAGTACACGGTCAGTAAAATCCATTACCACAAATCTCTTCAGTAGGTGCACTCAAACTACCTATGATTCAGGAAAGACTTGGATGTTGCCAGCCTAATTCGCAAAGATTCACATATACTTCTACGAAGGCTCACGGAGGCTCCACAGTCGAGGCGGAGAACTCCACACATAAAAAGACGGCATGCCTTATTTTATGCGCGGACTTCTCCACCCTAACTGCGTAATGTCCGCAGTCGTATACTTATTAATAAATCGGAGTTTGTAAATTACAAATAAACATAAAGTTAAAAAAAGTGTGTTTGCCTTTGTGAATCAGGCCCTAAATTTGTATGGTATGCCATTCAATTTAGATTCCTGATAATGGATCACCCGTTCCTGTCAATAAGGGCCCAGAATCACCTGTCACGGCAGGTCTAGACGCCTCAGACAGAGCAACCTAAAATCGTGTGGCTTCCTGCATTTCACAACTGTTGTGTATTCTCACCTGATAGCACATCCATATAGGAAATGACAATAAAGGCGTCAAAAACATATGAGAAAAACACACATTAGAGTTATAGAAAAAAAGTACTAAGAAAAAGCTAGCATGAAGTCAGTTTTTTGTGTCACAAGGACACTTACAAACTCAATCTGAGTGCAGTTTGCCTGCTAAATCTGACATCTGGAGTTACCAATACATGGGTACTCGTTTCTCCGGGATTGGGTGAAAATTACAAAGATTACAGAACTCTGGGTTGGGTGAAAAAACATACATTACAGAAAGTCAAAGAGGTTCCCCTGAAAAAGGGAAAATTATAGTGAAAATCAGTTATTCTTGGTTAGTCCTCATTCTTCTCCAGAGTTTCAGACGAAGATTTCGGCTGCTTCTTAGGTCTGCATAATTGACCAGATCCATGGAGTTACCACAGATCTTGTAAATCCAATGGGGCCAGAAGTGACCTATACCAGACACACTAGTACTAAAGCAGAGTTACCGTACGAAGGACCTGACATTAGAAAATAGCCGCTTAAGAGAGTCCTAAGGGCCATATTTATACTTTTTGACGCAAAACTGCGCTAACGCAGTTTTGCGTCAAAAAAATTTGCGCCGGCTAACGCCATTTCGAAGCGCCGTGCGGGCGTCAAATTTATACTTTGACGAACGGCGGCGCAACCAACAGGTGGGAGTCATTATTTCGTGACGCACACAGCGGCGTTACGTCGTAAAGGAAACCAACATTAACGCAACGCAAATCACTGTGTGTCGATTTACGACAGCGCAACCCGGAAAGCGTTGTTTTTTATGACGCTATTGCGTCAAATTTTAGCGCGAAAACTGCCCTTTCAGCAGAGGAGAGCCAAAATGGATCCCAGATGCCACTACAGACCCCAGGAGGATGACAGCAGACCAGGAACCAGCCAGGACGATCCATACCGGAACCAGGACATTTTTAGAAAAAAAAGAAAGTGTCGCTTCAGTGCAGAGGAGCAGGAAATCCTGGTGAAAGAGGTGACGGAACACCAGCACCAATTGTTCATCACCTCTAAATTGCCACTCAGTAGGAGAGAGGCCATATGGAAACAAATTGTGGACAAGATCAACAGTGTGGCTGAAGAACGCCGCACAGTCACCGAGTGTAAGAAACGCTGGCATGACTGCAAACGTAGGACAAAAGAAAAAATGGCCAGGAACAGGAAGGCAGCAATGCAGACTGGAGGGGGAGTCCAGCACAACAGGAGGCCTTGGACCACATGGAGGAGATGGTCGCAGCCGTCATCCCGGAGGAGATCGTCACAGGGATTCAAGGACAGGACAGCGCAGACTACCACGACACAACGCACATGCAGGGTAAGTCGCATGGGGAATTAAAATGCAATAATGGGGACTGTAAGCAGGGGGGGGATACCTACTACACAATGCATATAAGTCAGCACATATATGAAGTGGCATGGGTAAAGGGGCACGGCAGGGGGGCATGGCCTGCACAGACTGAATCTGGGGCACGACAAAATACAGCACCAACAACAGTCCCATGGGGCCATCCTGTAAGTACAACAATAGAGCCAAGGGAAAGCAGCGACAGGTGGGAAGGCCACTACGTCAAACTCACATCCAGGCACTTGTCTTGCAAAATCTATCCTACATCAACTAGGTCCCTATCAGTAATGCAGTAGCCAAAACAACAACTGCAATGTAACTGCCACAACAGTTGACAATAACACCTCTCATCTCTGTGCAGCTATAGTACCAAATGGCAGGAACCTCCCCATGGAACATACATACCTAAATTAGGGGGTGAGGATGACATCTGCAACTATTCATAGAAATAAGACAAAGGCACCAGTACACTCAAATGCCGAATGTCCATACTTGACACATACATAAGCCAAAGTAAACAGCAATAGGAGCCACACAGCACTAAGGACACACACATGCTGCATACGTCAGGGTCTCTCACATGCCTGGCTAACAAGGCTACATCACTAATGTCATACTGCTCAGACAACAACATTGAGGAGGGGACACAGGCAACTGGTCACTGAAACACACCTGCACAGTCTGACAACCAAATAGAACCTTCATATGATAAACAGGCCAATCCAATTAAACACACATGACCCAACATCATCTTCAAACATCAACAATGTTTACATCCATACCACATCCTAACATTGACATGCATAGGATATGCCACGTCACATGTACATTTCGGGCAATGTGAATAAAAAGTGTTTGGGGCAGGTCCTGAGAGGCAAGTGTGCTGCCAGGGCATTCACAACACCCACAGTCAGTCAAAGTGTAGTGTTGTAAGTGTAACGTATACTTTGCGCATTAGCTTCAGGCTTTAGGCCTTTGTGCACCTTGCCCTGAATGTACTTTTACTCATTTGCTCACATCTAAGAGCCTCAGAGCACTTTGCACTAAATGCTTTTTATTGGCCTTCCTATCAGTTAATTTAGCAAATAGCCAGTCCTACGGTGTTGTTAATTAGTCAAATCACACTGTTTTGCCTACTTCTGCACTGGAGTTTGCCAGAACATATTCACTCTGTGCCCCAGTCAAGGATACAGTCTGGTACATTGCCGATAGACGTGGTAGGGGTTAAGATTTGGCATTCCTGCGTAGGGACACTTTGTCATCACAATGACATATGACTTATAAAATCACTTCCTTGTCCCAAGACACGCAAGAGGGAGTTTCTAAACAGAGAACCACAACTAGACGCTGCCTGCCTTGCTGCAGATGCAGAGCCAGATCACAGGCCATTGCTCTGATATGAGGGATGATGTCTCCCCAGTAATTCAGACAGGCAAGCTCCAAGCTTAACATGCTGTGCTATAAATAGAACAAGCAGAGGGATAGTAGAAACAGTTAGGCTGCATGATAGCTTTGTACAAATGTTTTACTCTCCTGCTGACTATTTCAATTCTAACAGTTTGTATTGTTTGGGTTATTGTGGCTCACACCTAAATACAGTATGTACAAGTCAGTTGTACAATGAAATCATCATATTAAACAAATACTGTCTTTGTAATTTGTGTATGAGAACATACTGGAAAAGAGAGAATTGTGTAGGATCTGAGTGACCACGACTTCCCTGAGAAGTTCCAAAGATGTCTTGCGCTCGGATGTCTAAACATTCCATTGCTGTGGGAGACCAGAGGCACTGCTAGTTAGCCAGAGCAAAAAGAAAGAATCAGGGTGACAGAGTTAATTACAAGTGTGTCAGACTTAGTCCCCCACACCATTAGCTATCCTGCTGCCTAGAAAGCCAGTAATCTCATGTAGGATAATGAGAGCCCACCCAACAAAATGTCCCTCCATAAGAATAGTTAAACACGGAGGGAGGAGTAGGACAAAAACATGCCTATTCCTAAATTTTTACAAAGCAACACCTAGAGGTGATCAGGCAGACAAGTCTGATAGCTCCATATCATACATGTGACACACAGGTGGGCCATAGGCCTACAACAATGCCCATATGAAGGACAGCAGATACCAAGACAAAAACAGAGCACAAAGTTAAGGCATCCAAAGGCTTGTATCTTAGTGCAAAATTGTCACAACACAGACACACTAATTGTACCCTGTTTCATTGCAGAGGAACATGGATCTCCTGCCGATATGCCTGTCCCTGATTTCCCTGATGACATGGATGACGAGCCCATAAACATTCCACAGGAGACCATCCAAATGGTCCTTGAAAGCCTCCAAACCCCACCTTCAGTCACAAGGAGGAGCACAGAAGAAGCAGCCACCACAGGAGAACCACCCGCCACCCCAATGGTAAGACCTGCCAGCTCCAACACAGCTAAGGACTCTGACGACACTCGCACCAGCTTCGAAAGAACTGTCGTTGGGGTACAGCGGGAGCTGGCCAAGGAGGTGCGGGTGGGGATGCAAACTATGGCAGCCAGCATTGAGGGGGTGCGTTCGTGCATGATGTCTTCTGCTGATCAGGCAGCTGCTATGCAAGCCCGAACATCTCTCTTGCAGGAACTTGCCAAAACACAGAAGGAAATCTGCACAGCTTACATCCAGTTGACACAACAACTACAACTGCAATCCAGTCAACGTGTGCACGAATGCAACATAGAACCCCTCAGGGCCGACCTGGCTGCCTACCATCGTGATGTGGCTGCCATTCTCAAAAACCAGCAGGCCCTCCTTGCTGCAGTACTGCCCTTCATAACTCCACAGGGAGCAGCCCCCGGGATGTCTGCCTCCATGTCTTCTAACACTGATGTGTGTGTTGCCCCTTCACAACCAACAACAACAAGGACAAACCAGGCAACACACACATCAGAAGAAGAAGACATGGACCAGATAACATTCTCAATGAAGAGTACCCGGAAGCACTAGTCCCTGCACCATGGCCTACTTTGACCAAGGTCCTACGTTTTGTCAAATGCCAGTCTCACTACAACTACACTCAATGACTGTTCGGCAATCCACTGTATGACTTGTCCCCATTGCCAGTGAATGTCTCTCTCCTACTATTTGCCAATTCCTGTCCCTCTTCACTGTCTGTGACAACACCCCAGCATGTCAGGAGCATCATCCACACCCCTTCTGTAGGATCACCATGTAAGAATGCACCAGAACGGACTCAGCAAACATGGTGAATGGACATTTTGCACTACAGCACCTATAAATAAATAGCACTTGCACACCTATTATGTCTCTGTGTTATTTCACACTTCAACTGTGCAGTACCTAACTCCAAAGTGCCTGTGTGGCAACCATGTAGATTCTCAATACTACTGTCCTGATTTCATGTATTCTGAAACATCTGTGCAGTGGCCAGGATTGCATCATAGCCTTACCATATTGAGGAAAATAACTGATGAAGGGACTAACCCCACACAATCATGCTGTGTTGGACAGAATGATGCACCATCTATAGCTATTCTAGACAGCTAATGGTGGCTGAGAAATGTAGGCACCATGCAATACTAAAATAAGAAATAATGCCGCAAAATGTAAGGAAACATTAACAAATTACACTGCATCAATCACCCTTACGGAGTATACTTCCATGAAGGAAAGTCATGCAGAATCAGCACACACATGATGTAGGTCAGCAATGAAAGCAACAAGACAAGAGTGTGAACAACTCCTCATCTACAAAGATCTCCCTGAACTTCACACTGCTGTCCGACCTATCAATTTACCCACAATAACAAGTCTGGAAGCACTCTTTGTGAAGTAGGATACATACCAACACAAAACCTTGGTGATCAATGCACACTACCAATGGTGGGTCTCCCAAATGGTGGATACTTACCAAGTTAGCACACGGGTAGCTGGCATGTTAAACCTCAATTTCCTGGGGATGGCAAGCATAGGACACAAATGTCATACTAAAACATTCAGCTACACTGATGTCAAGGCCATGATAAAGTAGCACCTAACGCATCATGTAAAGGGTTAACTATATATTTATTTCTATTGAGTAACACAAGAGGCAACTAAGGGAAAGGTAAACCTACACTAATCTAACCTGACTACTACTAACCCACAACTGTCCCTAACTAACCTAAGCTAAACTTACTCTACACATGTAACGAAACGATCTAAACATCAACCCCCCACCCACCATTATGAGACAGGATACATGCAGGACAACACTTACTAACCTACACACATACTATCCTAAACAAACATATATTTTTTTGTAATTTTTTGAAAGTTTTTTGAATGTTTTTTTTTTTTTTTTTTTAACAGGAATCCCAACATTGCCCCCCTCCCACCCACCCACACAAAAAATACAGATAGAAAGAATAAGGGCCCCCCACCCTCTTCCCTAACACTAACTAAGCTAATTACCTATACTTACCTAATACTAATCCCCAAAACCCAACTAACAGTAGAAAATAGGAAAGAGGAGAGAGGGGAGGGGTAAAAGTTCTACAGGGCAAAAGTCCTACAGGTTCGCCCTCCGTAGTGTCCGCCTGATGGAGCGGACCCTTTTTTTTAATATAGCCCATATCTTGGCTCAGGTTGTCCACCTTCTTGACAAGCTTGTCCATTTTTCTACTTAATGCCAGGACGGCAGCTGGGTCCACAGGAGGGGCTTAGGTTGTTTGTGTGCCGGCGGAGGTTGAGGTTGTGGCAGGAGTTGGTTGCCCACTGGACTGTCCTGGTATCACAACACGGCTGGGTCCAGGTCTGGAGGAAGAGCCAGGGTCTATTGTTCCCGATGTTGCTGGGGCCACTTGGGGAGACCTGGTGGATGTGGTGTTGGTGGCTGTTGGTGGCAATGTAGGGGGAGCCTGTGGTGTGGCCCACCACGCCCCGGAGGCCCGATCCGAATGATATTTGCGGGCCATCCTCCGGTACCCACACTGCACCTGCAGGATGTGCCTGTATCTCATGGCACGCCTCTCAAAATGGTGGCGATCTGCGGCACTCATGTTTGCAGCTGTGAAGAGAAAAGGCAAATATTTACCTTTGGAATTGCATTGGGTGGAATAGCACAATGGGTTATTTGTACATTACTAGAAATGTATTGGTTGCAGCAATTGTCACAACATAGTTCACTGAAAGGCTCAGAGGAAGTACATGTGAAGCATGCATACATAAGGGCATATCACACCTAGCATATCCATGTCTCTACATGATGGATGACATCACCCTAAACTACTCATCCAAATTATACCTAAGGCATCTGACGTTATGGCTGCACCTCTTCCGCATACTGACTTCACTAGATATGTCTCTCTATGTGATAACTATCACAATCCTCACTCAATGCCATTTGTAATTAGTTGTGTGCTAATATTGAACCCATGGGCCATAACCGAATGTGTACACTAGGGGCCAGATGTAGGAAGATGGAAAATTGCAACTAGCAATTTGCAATGCAGAACGGTGTCTCCGACACCGTCTGCGAGTCGCTATGGGGTGCTAAGACCCACTTCATTAACATCAATGAGGTGGGTTCCAAGTTGCGCCCCCTTAGCGACTATGGGCACTCACGGGGATGGAGGCCTGCTGGGAACAGCAGACCTCCATGGCCGTGACTACTTTTAAATAAAGCAGGTTATTTTTTCCCAAGTGTAGGCCGTTTACCTGAAAGGAAAACGAGCTGCACTTAGAAAAAAATACAAAATCTTCAATCTTGGATTATTTCAGAGCAGTTAGTGGTCCCTTGGACCACTGGCTGTTTTGTACATGATTATTTAGGTCCACTCACAAAGGGGAAGGGTTCCTATGGGACCCCTTCCAGTTAGCAAGTGGGTTACCATCCACTTCAAGTGGATGATAACTGCGACTCCCTTTGCGACCACGTACTCAGTTGCAAATGGAATTGCATACCACTGCGAGTCGCAAATAGGAGGGGAAAACACGTTCCTATTTGCGAGTTTGAAAAGCATTTTGCAAGTATGTTCAGAATCACAAATTACATTTCTGAATAGCAAACAGACGTTTGCAACTCACAAAGAGCAACTTATGACATTTGCAACTTGTAAACAGTTTGCTACATCTGGCCCTAGGTTCTAAATCAAGTCGCAAAAGGTTGTGTAACATACTGGTTGCTACAGTCCTAGGTACCCTGTTTCACATTAACATGGCAGTCTTTGAGGGTGGTGTGGGAAGAACAACCAACAATCCCATGTTCAATGCACACCCAGGAGTGTATAGAAAGTTCAACAAGTATGTGCCTTCACACACAACACCTATGAAGGGCTAGCAACACGTTGGAGTCAGACAAACATTGTCACATCCAAGGTCCACACATGTCAAAATGCTATGACTTAGGCCAACATCACATACTATCAGTGAGGAATGTTTTACAACACACACAGAGGGGCAAGAACACCCATTATCATGAGTCGACAGAACACCTAGGCCATTGCACTCAAGTCACACACACTTCTAGTTCACCTTGTGGAAGTACATGCCCCCGGAAGATCCAACCTACAGTGTACACAGTCCATCCTCAACTAGGAAGATGCACTTTTCATCAAAGCCATTTGCCAAAGCTATATGGGAGAATGTCAGTCTGATATGCAGACTCAGTTCATGCCAAGTCCCCGACCAAGTCTTACATTGACCAGTGTATTCCAAATGACTCATCCCATTCCCCATTGCTGCCCAACTGGAATGACCTACAGCCCCTAAATCTGAGAGATGGCTAGGTATTGGTTTACAGAAACAGAAGTGCTATTTGATATCCCACTAAAGCAACAATGCCAATGAACGGCCAGCGCATCAAATCATGAATTCTGTTGAACACACAGTAGTCCATCATGCATCACTAGCAAACAATAAAAATAGCACTCAGGCCACACTCACTGTAGGTATCGGGGTCCTCAAAATGTGCCACCTCTCCCACGGTGTACGGTGCTGGTCCACCTGTAAAGCATGAAAGGAAGAATATACTCAGACTGGGTGCACTGACAAATAATTGCAGTTACAATGACACTGTGTGAATATGACATGGTAATGATACACTTTCCCACATGCTCATACTGCATGGATGAATTTGTGTTCAACATTAACATTGGATGAGTCTCCTGCTACAGTTACACACCCTACTACACACATGCAGTGGCCAGGACAGTCAGGTGTTGTCAAAGATACCCCTCCATTAGTATGCCCCAACAATAATGTCTTCCATACATCTCAGCATGTGCATCCCAGAGAGACATCCAAAAGCTGGTTACTTGAGGACTGCATGACCCCTCACAATCAAACAGGCTAGGTGGACATGTTCAACACACAGCAACCAGACACACATGTGACATATGTGTGGACAACATATCTAACTTCATGTGACGTGAAGGCAACACACATTTATAGCATCATCATGGGTTTAAAATTTTCTGTCTAGCTATGGCGTCAACATATGTAGGTATGTTGTTTCTACATGACTTACTCACTGGCCAATATGACCTGTAGAGTACAAATAGAGGCATTAACGTGTCGCTTGTCTGACACAAATGCAACACTACATTACATACAGCTACAGGCATCTGGTATGTGTTGAAAACATGAGCCATCTGACTGCTAGCATTGGTCTTCCTACACATTGTGCAACAAATACACATTAGGGCACATATTTATACTTTTGTAGCGCAGCATTTGCATCATTTTTTGACGCAGAGATGGGGCAAACTAGCAAAATACAATTATATTTAGTAAGTTGGCGCCGTCTTTGCGTGAAAATGTGGCGCAAAATCGGGGGTAGAAATGTATAAACATGGGCCTAGGTTTCCCTAGCATTACACACAGTCAGCTACTTATCTAGCAGATTGGGTAACTATCATCACATGTCCCCACACAGATTTCTATTATTCCCATGTAATTGATTTGTACTCACCAACATGGCCACCAATCCTGATTCCCAGGTGGTCCAGCAGGTCCTGTTCCCTGGATATCAGATCTGCCCAGCGGTGCTTTAATTGATGGTCATTCCGCATACTCCCATACACCCGGACCAGGTGATGGCGCACCTTCCCCCACCGGACTTTCCGTGCCTCCGTGTGATACCCCTGTATCACACGGCCCCCAGCCTCCAGCATCAGTGGGAGGAAATGGCAAACTAGCCAAATGAATCCCCCCAATTCATCCTCACCCATCCTGGAAAGGCGAGGCCTACCTGACATATTTACAGAAAAAATTAGACAAATGAAATAATAAAGTAAAAGTGGGAAATGGGGAAAGGTAGAGTTGTGAAGGAAAAAGAAAAATGAGAAAAATAGCCCAACTAACCCCAAAATTATGCTACCCAGAACAGACTCCCACAGACAATACAAACAAAAACAGGATTAGACAAAACTAGACTAAACAGACTGAGACAATATTATGCAACAAGACTAGGATCACAAAAAGACAAAATACAAGGTACACAGGACACAAAAGCAGTTAAACACAGGACAACACCTTTCACACAACCACACAGTCTAGATAAATCTGAGACTGCAAAGTGAAAGTGAAAGTTAACTCCCAGTACAGATTTAGTAAACAGGATATCCTATTACATCACTTCCTGCATAAAATGGCCGCCGTTTTTATTTTCCCGTTATGCGTCATATTTTCACGCATACACAATGTGCGTCATTTTTTTTGACGCATAACATTGCACATGATGCCGAGTCAAAAAATATGATATGAAAATTAATAACTTAATAAGGTACATGAGATGTCCAACATATTGTCCATGTTGCGTCAAATTTACCACGCATACATCATGGGCGTCATATTTTTTCCACGTACAGGAGTGCACATAATGCAGAGTCAAAAAATATGATATGAAAATTAATAACTTAATAAGGTACATGAGATGTCCAACATATTGTCCATGTTGCGTCAAATTTACCACGCATACATCATGGGCGTCATATTTTTTCCACGTACAGGAGTGCACATAATGCAGATTCAAAAAATATGATATGAAAATTAATAACTTAATAAGGTACATGAGATGTCCAACATATTGTCCATGTTGCGTCAAATTTACCACGCATACATCATGGGCGTCATATTTTTTCCACGTACAGGAGTGCACATAATGCAGATTCAAAAAATATGATATGAAAATTAATAACTTAATAAGGTACATGAGATGTCCAACATATTGTCCATGTTGCGTCAAATTTACCACGCATACATCATGGGCGTCATATTTTTTCCACGTACAGGAGTGCACATAATGCAGAGTCAAAAAATATGATATGAAAATTAATAACTTAATAAGGTACATGAGATGTCCAACATATTGTCCATGTTGCGTCAAATTTACCACGCATACATCATGGGCGTCATATTTTTTCCACGTACAGGAGTGCACATAATGCAGAGTCAAAAAATATGATATGAAAATTATAATTTCATGGCTAAATATGAGAAACATTTATGAAAATTTATATTTGACTCTGCATTCTGTGCACTCCTGTACGTGAACAAATTATGACGCCCATGCTGTATGCGTAGAAATTTGAGCAATTTTTAAATTATGTCTTCATTTTTTATACTTGGGGAAGGTGATTTGTCATGGCCAAACGGTGCTATGTGATACACATATGTGGTTAGCTATGACACATGTCCGTTGTTGTATGTATAGAAGGCATTCACACTGTAATATTTATGATACGTTAAATAATGTATTAACCATATTTGTCCACATATTTTGGGTAATTGCTGATGGCTATTTTGAAATGATGGATGGGATACCATGATGTATTCATTCTCCAAAATGTGTCCACAATTATGATGGTGATGCTTTTATCTATAGTCCGAACAGGGAGTGCAATAGTCAGTTACAGTTTTTATGGGGCTAACCATGTCCCATTATGAATTTGTGTTTCTGATTTTTGTTTTACTTTTGAAATGTAGCCCACACATGTGCCTTATGCATGTGTTTAGTTCACAAGTACAAGATTCTTGTATATTTGTTGGGCGGTAGAGGTGGACTTAGGCCCCCAGCACCCTAGGATTTGCCCATCCAGATTAGCTAATGTATCCATGGCTTTTATTTATTCTGTTATGCAAAACCTGCAGCAGCAGGCTAATGTAAGGCCATATGGTATGAATCACTGTTAACCATTCATTCATCTCATTAGCCCATTTGACGTTTGCACTATTGATGATTTGGAGCAATCTGGCATACCATTTTCCAATGACTATGTTTGCAAAATCTCAGCGTTCCTCATGTGCTGATGACAAATATTTAGTTGATGTCTGTGGCCCTTGCTGCATTACCTGGTTTAGTGGCATGTTACATTCTTCCTGCTAGGTCCAAACTGGGACACTACTGTGATGGGCTGCTTTCAAATATTTGGTTGATTGAATGACATATGTGTACATGTGTGTGGGAATGTGGATCCACTATCACCTGTCTGGGTGTATGTTGTCACTGTAACTGTTGTCACTGTAACTTCAAGGTCTCCTCATGAGTTAGTGGCAGCTAATGTTGTTCCAATTGGGTATTGCTCATATCACACACTTGAGAGAAGCCATTGATGACATGGTCACGTACACATGGATGGTCCCACCATGTCTCTGAACACGTGTGATGAGACTTTCAAATGATCTACATTTTTGGCCTGGGTGAGAGACTGTCTCAGGTGTCTGGATCAGGCATGTGTAATTGCCACATTTGTACTCCTGTTGGCCTCTGTGCATGGTAATGTATCATGTCACATCCTACCCTCTGTGCATACATTTGTGATGTTTATTTTTGGTGTGATGATTGTTATAGCATTCTTGCTCAATGAGACGACATTCTTCTTCAGCAATTTCAAACTAAAGGTGGTCAGAAATGCACAGGCCAAAGCATGATGTGGTGTTTGTTATCTGTGTTTATTTACAATTGTGCAATACGAGTTGTTATAAGAAATTATGAGAAAAAATTATTGACAAGCTGTTGGCGCCTACGCACTCCTGCTGCCGTGTTAGGTTGTTCCCCCTCCTGTTGCAGGCCAACATCCTCCTCTTCGTCATCCTCAGGCATGTCTGGGTCCGGTTCAAGGAGGGGAATGTTCCTTTTTACACAAATATTGTGCAATATGGCACAACTGAGTATGATCTTACAGACCATCTCTGGGGAATAGAGTAGGCTACCGCCAGCTATGTCAAGGCAGCGGAACCTTGACTTTAGGATCCCAAAGGTCCGCTCCACAATGCTGCGTGTCCTCTTGTGGGCATCATTGTATGCCCGCTCTGCAGCAGTATTTGGGTTCACAAATTGTGTCATTATCCAAGGCTGGATGCCATACCCCTGATCAGCTGAAAGAAAAACACAGAATGGGATCAATTAGATGTAGGAGGCACTGTTGTACAGATCTTTGATGGCAGTAGTTGTCTTGTGTTGTCTGTGACTCTTTTGTGTACTAATGTGACAACCTATAGTTGTTGGTGAAAACTTTTGCATGGAGTTTTTTTCCTTGGCTGAGCAAGTGTTTGTTGGCTAACCGTTTGTCAGCAGTATGTATTTGTTTTTTCAGTACAGTGTGCCCTCCCTAGCATTGTGACTTGTCATACAGGTGTCCGTGTGTCTTCACTGGGGGAGAGATGAAAGTTCCATGCAGAGTTGAAACATGAAAGTGTAGTTAACACGTTCATGTGAAAGTACCCAGGCCATCCCATACCTTAAAACTTATGCAATGTATTAGTGTACAGGTTATTGTGAGACTTCCAATTTGCAAGGTGACATTTAGGCAACCACACTCATTAATGTCTTCACATTAAGCTGTAGAGTAAAATCAAATGTGTGACAGGTTCAATGGTGACTTCTGAAACATGGCTAGTGATGTGAGTACCTCAGTGTGTTCCTGGCTAGGTGTTGCTATTGTGGTGTATGTGTTGTTTGTCCTAGAGGTTTGCTGTGCAGTGTGTATATAAGTAGGATTTTTGTCCTTACCAACAAGTAGTCCATTGCCATACCGTCCATCCTGGAAGTGTTGGTTGATGGTGCTGTGATGGAAGATGAATGCGTCATGTACACTCCCAGGATATTTAGCCACAATGTTGCTGATCAATCCTTGGTGATCGACTATGGCCTGCACGTTGATGGAATGTGTGTGCTTCCTGTTGCGGTAGAGGTGTTCAGTCGCAAAAGGTGGCACAAGGCGTACGTGTGTGCAGTCGATTGCACCGATGACGTGCGGGAAGCCACTGATGGCGTAGAACCCCTGTTTAGTTTCCTGCTGCTTCTGCAGTGTGTTAGGGAAGCAGATGTGGAGGGGTGTCAGTCGAATGATGGCATCCAGTACTTTTGGCAGGAATGCAGAGAATGATGGTTGGGATATTCCACCAACCAGGGCACCAGTTGTCTGAAACGAGCCACTTGCCAGCAGGTGAAGTACGGCAAGCAGCTTTGTTTCTGTTGGGATAGTGCGGGGAGTCACTAAAGTGGGGGCCAACTGCTGTTCAATATTTCTCAGCAGCTGCTGAATGGCCTGCCAGTTCAACCGGTACCTCTGGATGATGCCCCGTTCCCTGAGGCCATGCAGGGTTGTTCTTGGGCGGAATATCCTCTCCTGCCTTCTGCGCTGCCTTTGGGGTCCCTGCTGTTGTTGTTGTAGCTGCTGTTGTTGCTGCAGGGCTCTGCGTCTACGTGCACTCTGAATGAAAATCACCTCCATGTCTCCCTGTTGCTGCTCTGCTGCTCTGCTGCTCTGTTGTTTGTTCTGTGTGTTCTGATTAAATACAGGTGTGTTTGCCCCATTTTAACGCCTGCCCTGACCCAGGCGTTAAATTTGGACGCTATTCGTGCTTTGCGTCATTTTTTAGCTCCGCCTACCGGCCGGGAGTCATTTTGGCCCGGAAGCATAAATACGACCCACGGCTGTGTGCGTCGTTTTTTGGACGGGAACGCCTACCCTGCATGTCATTAACGCAGGGCGGGGTGCCGCTTCCAGAAACTGACGCACATAGCAGAATTTTCCTTTGCGCCGGCTCGGGCGGCAGTGTTTAAATATGGGGCAACGTTTGCGCTGAATGTGCGTCAAAAGTTTTGACGCACATTCGGCGCAGACGGAGTATAAATATGCCCCTAAGTGAGTACAGGAATTCTTGCACAATAATGGCATTAGTAATGACAAAATCTGGAACTTAAATATATGCAGACAGATTGATACAAAATATTTCCAGTTGAAATAAGCATTTGTCTGCTCTGTTTTTAAATGCAATGTGTTTGGGAGGTAATTATATTCATCCCATGATTCTACAAAAATAGAGCCACCTGGATTTATTTAAATAATATTAATATCACCAACCACCATTACATTTAATTTGAGTCACATTTGTGTTAATCATACTCTCTCACTCAAATGAAATACAGATTTGATGTGTCTAAAATTGAAAACCTGATGTATACCTGATGTTACAAAAAACTAAGGGCCTCATCTACAAGGCCGTTGCGCCACGGTTGCATCATTTATTTGTGCTTTACACTGCTCCTTCTTTACAAAACTAATGCATTGGGTCTAATGTGTCAGTTTGCAAAGCCTTGCGTCACATTATATCTGCACCACGTTAGATGTATGTAAGGTAGGTGTTCCCGTGCACAAGCCACGCAAAACTGACACAGTGAAATTTACATTTCACTGCGTCATTCTACGACTTCATGGCATAAAAATTTTAACACCTGCTCAGAGCAGGCATTAACTTGACACAGGGCTTTTTCCTATGGGAGACTTCCTCGCATTGCTGGAGTAGCATCAGTTTTTTTATGCTAGTCCAGCAATGCGTCAGTTCAGTGCCACATATGTGTCCGAATTTCTGACACATCTGTGGAACTGTGCGCCCTGGAGCTCTGTTTTGTAAATACAGCATATCTATGACATAATTAGGAAGTTGTTAGGCAGCACAGGAAATCTGATGCATTGGACTGATGTGTCAGATGCTTGTAAATGAGGCCCTCAATATAGGGAAAATGACAATGAAAGAAGAACCCAGTAGTATATTCCACAACATAAAGTTTACCAACTGCTAGGAGTGTCCATTCTCTATTCACTTAATTCCCCAAATTCAAAAAGTGGACTATGTCCCACTGTAAGATGCAGCGGAGAACTCAAGAGCAGTGCAGAGCATCACCCCAGAATAGTTAAATATGACACATATGCTAAATATTTAGTTATTCACAGGACCCCACTGTATTTTGTTGTATTGTGGTTGAATTGATATGGCACTTCATATCCCTCATGAGATGCAGAGTATTATTTATGGATGGGCAACATATTACTCAGTGGCATAACAAAACTAGAAGTGACCCCCTTGCAAAGTACATGGAGCACCCCCTGAACTCACTCAGGAGCTCTCAGGCCAGGGTACTGTGCTGAGGGGGCCCCGTGGAGCTCAGGGGCCCCTGCTCCACAGGGACTGCAGAAGCCTTTGTAACACCACTGATACTACTCCATAGTTGTGCTATGTCTTGCATGAACCTATGAGAAAATATGAAGAGAAAAAGAATGAGAGATATGATACTTAGTGCTAGAAATGGGGTCTCTAGTTGGCAGAGGTATACACCCTTGTCCAAGTAGGAACCACAATCCTAATCAGGAGAAGTCACACACAATCCAAATTATCCTGTGCCCACCCTCTGGTAGCTTGGCACTGAGCAATCAGGCTTAACGCAGAAGGGAATGTGTAAGGTATTTGTGCAATAAATCATACAGTAACGTAGTGAAAACACCACAAAAAATACACCACACAGGTTTAGAAAAATATAGGATATTTAGCTGGTTAAAATAAGGTTAAAACGATAAAGGTTCAATGAGCACAAGTTGAGAAATCACTTTTGAAAATTTAAAAAGAGT
The DNA here is from genome assembly GCF_031143425.1 of Pleurodeles waltl. Classification (NCBI taxonomy): domain Eukaryota; kingdom Metazoa; phylum Chordata; class Amphibia; order Caudata; family Salamandridae; genus Pleurodeles; species Pleurodeles waltl. Next base: position 1,780,964,031 of record NC_090444.1, read on the forward strand.
CATCAATCTTAAAAATCAACAGTTGTTTCTTGATTAAACAAAATACCTGATTTGTGTCAAAAATAACACGCACTGAGACTGCAGAGGCGGAGATGTGTGGAAAAATAAGGTCTGAGTCGGATTTTCCGACGTGGCACAGATGTTGCATTGTTTCTTTTCAAGCTGCTAGGGACTTGTGTCGTTTTTCAACGCGCAGTCTTGGTTCCTCACTGTGATGCAGGGATCTTTTTGACACCCAGGGACAATGCAGGGAAATCCTGGGTGTGCTGGAAGAAGTCACAGGCTTTGCATTGATTCGTCAAATCGAATCAAATGGCTATGTTGTTCCGGTTCAGCTGTGCGTTTATCTGGTAGGGGTGGGTGTCGAATTTCTGTCTCAAGGCAGACACTATGTCAAATCTTCACTCAGGAAGTGGGGCTGCGTCGTTCCAGTTCAGCTGTGCGGCGATTTTCGGCTCACACAGAGTTTCCTATAGAGATGAAGGGGGTCATTCCAACCCTGGCGGTCGGTGTTAAAGCGGCGGCCAACCCGCCAACAGGCAGGCGGTAAAAAAAATGGAATTCTGACCCTAGCAGAAACCGCCAACAGAGACTGCCACTTTAACACTCCGACCGCCACAGCGGGACAAACAAACAGCGCGGCGGTCACCGCCAACAGACAGGCAGAGGACAATGTACCGCCCACACAATCACAACCCACCAATCCGCCACCTTTTCCGGGGCGGTAGCCCCGCCGATAAAAACACGGCGGAAACAGACATTACGAATGGAAAACGCTCACCTCTACACACTCCACGAGGAATCTGGACAGCATGGAACCCGAACTACACATCCTACCAGCTATTGTCTTCCTGCTCCTCTACCAGGAGCACAAATGCCGGCGCAGAAGACACCGGTGAGTATTGCACCTACGACACAGGGGAGGCAAAAAATTACGGGGACACATATACGCGACACACCCACCCTCACCCTCACCCACAACTACATACATCAATGCAGACCAACAACTCAGAGTGACACCCCCAAACCCCCCGGAAGAATGCAAAGATAAAATAAAATGATCAGGAAATTTGAAGTATATTGTACGGCTAAGTAAAAAAATATATCAAACATCCATAACTATGTATACATATGTAAATTGTCCTGTCCAAATAGGGTATCAGCCATTGTTCGTGGGCCAATGGGCCTAAACACATGGGCAAAGCCCACACAGGAGACCCGACTCCAATGGAGAGAACACTGCAGGGGCATCAGATAGGAAAACTATAGGCACCTCAGGGGGAAGGGAAGGGGGGGCACCACAGCCAGATGAGTCCACGACGCCAGATCCACGAGGGGCCTCCATGGCCACTGTACAATCCTGGGGAGCGCAAAGCCACAGTCTCTCAAGTCTCTCCAGTGGGTGGTTTGCCCACTGTTCCATCCTGGGGAGTGCAAAGCCACAGTCTCACAAGTCTCTACAGTTGGTGGTTTGCCCACTGTTCCATCCTGGGGAGTGCAAAGCCACAGTCTCTCAAGTCTCTCCAGTGGGTGGTTTGCCTACTGTTCCATCCTGGGGAGTGCAAAGCCACAGTCTCACAAATCTCTACAGTGGGTGGTTTGCCCACTGTTCCATCCTGGGGAGTGCAAAGCCACAGTCTCACAAGTGGATTACAGACTCCACTGGTTCTGGAGGAGGCATGGTGCCCAGAGTGCTTCGTGCAGCCCTGCCCGACACAGATCCGGGCCTGCCCCTTCAGCCAATGGGCCAGCGTTGCTTGAGACAGCGGTGCCCTGTTCAGCGGTGCTTGACTTGAATGGCCCAGCGGAACGGTGCTTGAGATGAAGGGCCCAGCGTAGCGGTGCTTGAGATGAAGGGCCCAGCGTAGCGGTGCTTGAGATGAAGGGCCCAGCGTAGCGGTGCAGAGACGGCGGTGCACAGCGGAGCGGTGCTTGAGATGAAGGGCCCAGCGGAGCGGTGCTTGAGATGAAGGGCCCAGTGGAGCGGTGCTTGAGATGAAGGGCCCAGCGGAGCGGTGCTTGACTTGAAGGGCCCAGCGGAGCGGTGCAGAGACGGCGGTGCCCAGCGGAGCGGTGCTTGAGATGAAGGGCCCAGCGGAGCGGTGCTTGAGATGAAGGGCCCAGCGGAGCGGTGCAGAGACGGCGGTGCCCAGCGGAGCGGTGCTTGAGATGAAGGGCCCAGCGGAGCGGTGCTTGAGATGAAGGGCCCAGCGGAGCGGTGCTTGACTTGAAGGGCCCAGCGGAGCGGTGCAGAGACGGCGGTGCCCAGCGGAGCGGTGCTTGAGATGAAGGGCCCAGTGGAGCGGTGCTTGAGATGAAGGGCCCAGCGGAGCGGTGCTTGAGATGAAGGGCCCAGCGGAGCGGTGCTTGACTTGAAGGGCCCAGCGGAGCGGTACAGAGACAGCGGTGCCCAGCTGGTGATGCCCTCCTGGGCAGCTCGCCTGCTGCCGTACTTGTCGGGCGTGCCTCCCTTGCCACCCTTCCCTGCTCCTCTGTGGCCCTTTCCTCCCTTTGGCGGTGTGCCAGGTGGCACCCCACTTCCTGACGGTAGTGCTTTTGGAGCCTGCTGTCTCTGGCCTTTCGCGACGGGCACTGGCTTTCTTGACTTTTTTTCCATGGGGTGGGCTGGCCGTCTCTTTACTGCTAGCCGAAGTAGCTGGCCTTGAAGGTGGTGGACTCCAAAATCCTTGGACTATTGTCCTTGTAGGTCCAGGGTTTGTGGAAGTCTTATGTGATGGAGGGGGTGGGTCAGGTTATGGAAAGAGGTTAAGTTTGGACAGGAAAAGCTTTTTAGGAGCAGTGGGACGGGTAGGTGTAGTGGGTATGGGAGTGGAGGAAGAGGATGTGGTTGTAGGAGAGTCAAGTCTGGTGTCTTTGGGTGCAGGTGCTTGTGCTGGAGGCTGTCGTGAGGTGGATGGTTGTTGGGTGGGTGGCTGCCTGCATTTGTGTGGTTTGGAAGAGGGGGTGACAGACACACTGGGAGAGGACACAGGGGACGTGTAAATGGTAGTGGGGGTGGTGACTGCACGTGTGCGGAGTGTTCTGGTGGGTGTGCTGGTGATGGACGTAGTGGCTGATGATGTTGTGCATGCAAGTGTGAGTGGAGACGTCACAGGGAGGGAGGAGGGAGACGAGGAGGAGGGGGACACAGAGGAGGCAGTGGCTGTTGACATGTCTGCATGTGGCTGTTGCTTGGGTGAATGCTTGTGTGATGTGTGGTGCTTATGTCTGGATGAGCTTCCCTTGGGTGCTGAGGTGTGTGCAGGCTGGTCTGTAGGTGTGTCTGGTATAGGCAGAGGTACAGGGGAGTGGGACTGGGTGGAGGAAGTTGGAGGAGGGAGGCAGGAGACAGGGACAATGGCTGCCGTTAGTGCTGAGGCCAGAGCGTTGAACGATCGCTGATGGGCAGCCTGACCTGAATGAATGCCCTCCAGGTATGCATTACTCCGGTGCACCTCCCTTTCTACACCCTGGATGGCATTCAAAAGGGTAGACTGCCCAACAATGAGCGTCCTGAGGAGGTCAATGACCTCCTCACTGAGGGCAGCAGGGGTAACTGGGGCAGGGCCTGAGGTGCCTGGGCGAAGGAGATGCTCACCTTCCTGGGTGAGCGGGCACGGGGCGAACGCTGAGGGGCTGCTGGGAGGGCGGAACTGGTGCGCTGGGTGGCGGCTGTACCTGTTGTTGCGGTGGGCACGGATGTTGCCGCCACCACAAGGGAGCTCCCTTCCAAGGACGTATCTGTGTTGCTGGTGTCACCACGTGTCCCCGCTGTGGAGCTCCCCTCGCCCTCCGTCTCACTGATGAACTCCGAGTCGGTTGCATGGCCCTCCATGGCCATGTGAGATGCAGCTCCCTCGTTCTCTGATGCCACTTCTCCTCCGCCTGATGATGCTAATGCACACATGAACAGGAAGACCACCAAAAAAGGGGGGGGCGGAAATAAAGACATGTTGAGTGCATGCATTGGCGACACAGTTGGCGGAGAGGACAGACACAGAAGCCCCCTGCACTACGCTGCGCACTTGGGGTACACTACTCAATCCGTGGGACATGGCCTACAAGCCTATGGACGACAAATCCACACATAGGTGACACAGGGCCATGATTAGCTGTACTAGGCAACCTACAGAGGTGGGGGGCGGGGGCACAGGGCCATGCCTAACGGAGGGGCCTAGCCTATGGAAATCGCCCTGGCCTAGGAATACCCACAGCCCTCCTCCCCCACCCAGACACCTCCAATGTGCTCAAAATCACCAGAATGTGCTTGTACTCACCCCCTTGTGTCTGCTGTGATGTCCTCACGTGCCCATCCAAATCGGGGTAGGCCACCGCCAGGATCCGGGACATCAGGGGGGTCAATTGACGACTGCCACCCCTCCTACGTTAGGAGGCCATCCCCAGCAGAGCCTCCGCGGTCTTCCTGCTCCCGCGGCGGATGTCCTCCCACCTCTTGCGGCAGTGGGTGCCCCGTCTGTTGTGGACCCCCAGGGTCCGGACGTCCTTGGCGATGGCACGCCAAATGTCGATTTTCTGATGGGCGCTGACCTTTGTGACATGTACAGGGGGAGAAAAAAAAATATCATCACCTTCTGCATGCTCGATGTGAGTGGCCCCCCATCCCCACCCTTGCCATGTGGCACATGCTCTCATCTGTCGTTTGATGCATGCCTCATTCGCTCCCCTCCCCACCATCGTTCATTCACCCCACTCAACCCAGGCATTGGCCACAAAGCATGGTCCCAGTGTACTTACCTGTTGGTCTGGAGGACCGTAGAGTAGCGCATACTGGGGGAGAACCCCATCCACGAGTTTTTCCAATTCTTCAGAAGTGAAGGCAAGGGCCCTTTCCCCAGTCGCAGCAGCCATTGTCTCTTCCAGACCGAGGTCACAGCAGTACTTGCAGTATAGGTCCTCTCCTGTGGATGATCAGGTCTCGAGTGATTAAGCAGATAGAAAATGGCGGTCACGCCCGCGGCGGTGCGTACCGCAGCGGTGCGTACCGCGACCACCGGCGCACATCATCATTGGCTCCTGAGACCCATAGGGTTCAATGTTAACCAATGCGGCTTTGCGCCGCGGTCTTCGACCGCCTACCGCCACGGTGTGCCAAGCCAGCGCATTGACCTCACATCCCACTGTCGCACTTCACAGGTCAGGCAGCCGCCATTTCAAGGGCCCACATATCTAAATTTCTACTGTGTCACACATACCTAGGCCTTGCATCAACACTCATACAAGCCATTCAATGCATTGAGAATCGTGTACTGTGCAAGCTGTGGGAACGTACCTGTGGGTTGATTGACTCTGTGCTCGCTGTTGTCCTTCCTAGGCACCGTCCGCTGGGACTTGCGAGGAGATGGAGGAGTCTTCCCGTGTACAGAACGCAGGTGGACCTGTCGACAATGGAAGAAAGACATGTCATACTGACATACAGGCTTGACAGAGCCACTATACAGGAACTGTGTGCCCAGCTGGAGCCAGACCTGATGTCACCCATCCGCCAACCCACAGGGATTCCCCCTCTAGTGCAGGTTCTGTCAGTACTCCATTTTTTGGCAAGTGGGTCATTCCAAACAACAGTGGCCATTTCTTCAGGGATGTCACAGCCCATGTTTTCCAAGGTGTTGTCCAGAGTGTTGTCTGCCCTGCTGAAATACATGCAGAGCTACATTGTTTTCCATGAGGTGGGCAATTTGGCTACAGTGAAGGGTGATTTCTATGCGCTTGGACATATTCCCAACATCATTGGTGCAATTGATGGGACCCATGTTGCTTTGGTCCCCCCCAGCACGAGTGAACAGACGTACAGGAACAGAAAAAGTTATCATTCCATGAATGTCCAGGTGGTCTGTTTGGCTGACCAGTACATCTCCCATGTAAATGCCAAGTTCCCTGGGTCAGTGCATGACGCATACATCATGCGAAATAGCAGCATCCCTTATGTGATAGAACTACTTCAGAGACACCGTGTGTTGCTAATTGGTGACTCTGGTTACCCCAACCTGTCCTGGCTACTGACCCCAGTGAGGAATCCCAGGACAAGGGCAGAGGAACGCTACAATGAGGCCCATGAGCGTACTAGGAGGGTGATTGAGCGGACCTTCGGCCTCCTGAAGGCCAGGTTCAGGTGCCTCCATATGACAGGTGGATCCCTAATGTACTCACCAAAGAAGGTGTGCCAGATCATCGTGGCCTGCTGTATGCTTCACAACCTGGCTTTGCAACGTCAGGTGCCTTTCCTGCAGGAGGATGGTCCAGATGGTGGTGTTGTGGCAGCTGTGGAGCCTGCGGAGAGTGAAGAGGAGGAAGACGAAGAGGACGACACAGACAACAGGGACACAGTAATACAGCAGTATTTTCAATGACATAAAGGTAAGAATCAACACCGGCATTTTAGGTTTACTTAAAGTCTCCTGCCTCTCTACTGTCTGAGTTTCCCCCCAGTGTATGTTAACTGAGTTGTGACTTTCCCTTCCAATTTCAGAGATGTGGGCCCCACTCCGTGACCTCTGCTTTGTTTCCCCATGGACTACAGCTGTGTGACAGTGGTATGTTCTCATCACGATGTAACTGGACATTTTGGCACGGTTCTGTGTAATACATTTGTTCAAATATACAGGCAGACTCCAGATAATTTTTGTGCAATAAGTGTGTTTATTAAAGTGCTCAATTTTGGGTAATGGTTGCAATTCGGTGATGGGTGATGGTGGAGGAATGTCCATGGCAGAGTCCAGATTTTCAGTCTCACAGGTGCATTGTCCATATGCCTGTGGAAGGTGGAGCAGGGGCAGTTTAAGGTTGGACAGGGTGACAATGTGGGACAGTGGGATGACAATCAGGGGGTATCCTTTCCTGGCGGGGGTCTTGGCATCTTACTCTGTCTTCTTCCTAGATCTCAGGCCCCGCTTGCGGGGTGGTTCTCCTTCTGCAGGGGGTGGGGTTCTGGTGGCCTGTTTTTCTTGTGTCGGGGCCTCCTGACCACTTGCGCCGACGAAGGTGGTAGCCTGTTCTTGGTCCATGCTAGTGACAGGGACCCTTTGTGGTGCCACATGGTCCCGCAATGTGCTGACAATCTGATTGAGAGCCACAACGATGGTGCCCATTGCAGAACTGATGTTTCTGAGTTCTTCCCTGAACCCCATAAACTGTTCCTCCTGCAGTACCTGGATCTCTTGGAACCTGGCCAGGACCGTCGCCATCGTCTCCTGGGAGTGGTGGTATGCTCCCATGATGGAGGATAGGGCCTCGTGGAGAGTGGGTTCCCAGGGCCTGTCCCCCCCTGTCGCACAGTAGCCCTCCCAGTTCCCCTGTTTCCCTGGGCCTCTGTCCCCTGGACCGTGTGCCCACTACCACTGCCCCCAGGTCCCTGTTGTTGTTGGGGTGGTGGGTTAACCTGGGTTCCCTGTAGTGGTGGACACACCGCTGCTTGACGTGTCCTGGAGACAGAGGCATGGGCCCGCTGGGTGGGTGCTGTGCTGGTGTTCCCAGAGGGGGACTGTCCCGAGGTCCCCGATGGGCCGGGCTGGTCATCTGGGTTCAGGGAGACAGAGCTGCTGTCATCACTGTGGGCCTCTTCTGGGGGTGGAATGGACATTTCTGGACCCTCCTGGGCGGTGTTGTGGCGTTCGGGTCCTGCAGGGGTATAAGAGTATGTTTATTGCTTCTGTGTGTGCCATAGCGTGCAATGGGTGGGTGCCCGTGTACCCCAGTGCTGGCATTCCCTTGTGGGGGCTGTTGTGACGGTGGTTTGGGGGGGGGGGATGGGTATGTGCAGTGGGCATGCTTAGGTGATGGGTGTCCATGGTTTGTGGTCGCATGCAGGGCTTGGTGTTGGGATGGGTGGGTTGTGATGGTGAGACATTAGCAAGGAGGATGTGTGATGTGGGTGGGGGGGAGGGTGGGGGTGTGATTTGGCATGCTGGTGGGGGGGGATGAAGTAGTTGAGATTTGACTTACCAGAGTCCATTCCTCCGCCTACTCCTGCGAGGCCCTCAGGATGCAGGATCGCCAAGACCTGTTCCTCCCATGTTGTAAATTCTGGGGGTTGAGGTGGGGGTCCCCCGCCAGTCTTCTGCACCGTGATGTTGTGTCTGGATACCATGGAACGCACCTTCCCCCATAGGTCGTTCCACCGCTTCCTGATGTCGTCCCGATTTCGTGGATGCTGACCCACAGCTTTGACCCTGTCCACTATTCTTTGCCATAGCTCCATCTTCCTGGCAATGGTGGTGTTCTGCACCTGTGTCCCGAAGAGCTGGGGCTCTACCCAAACTATTTCCTCCACCATGACCCTGAGTTCAGCGTCTGAAAACATGGGGTGTCTTTGGGGTGCCATGGGGTGGTGTGGATGAGGTGTGGGGTGGTGTTTGTGGTGATGAGTGAGGTGAGTGTGGTGGTGTGTGGTGTTTTGTGCGTGGATGTTGTGTGAGTGATGGTGTTATGTCCCTGTGAATGCTCTGTACTAGCTGGTAGTGTCTCTCTCTGGCCTTAGTCAATAAATGGTGGTCATAGGGATTTGTGGGTGATGTGGGTGTGTGTTTTATATTGTGTTGGGTGTGTGGGAGTGGTGTTTGTATGTGTATCAGGTGTGTGTATTTCAAAATGTCCAATGTGGCAGTGTTTTGGAGGTGTGTGTGTATTTTGACCGCGGCGGTGTGTACTGCCAATGGAATACCGCGGTTGAAAGACCGCTGCGTGGATTCGTGGGTCGGAATTGAATGGGCGTATTTCTGTTGGCGTGACGGTGGAGGTTTGGTCATCGCCAGTTTTTCGCTGGCCGTTGGTGTGGCGGACTTTTGTGGATGTTGGGTTTTTGGCGGTTTGCCTGTTGCGGGTCAGAATGACCGTGGTGGTTTCCCGCGCCCGCGGCGGTGTTATGGCGGTCTTCTGACCGGCGGTAAGCGCCTTTTACAGCCGAGGTCAGAATGACCCCCGAAGTCTTTTTGGCACTTAGACTTCAGAAAACAGGAGGCAAGCTCAATCCAAGCCCTGGAGAGTATTTCTCAGCAAAGTCAGAGGGCAGCAGGGCAACAGCAAAGCAGTCCAGATGAGTCCTTTGGGCAGAAAGGCAGTTCCTCTACAGGTTGCAGATTCTGGTCCAGAAGTGTCTGAGTTGGTGGGGTCAGGGCCCCAGTTTATATACCCAAAAATGCCCTTGAAGTGTGGGAGACTTCAAAAAGAGTGTTTTTGAAATGCACAAGTTCCCCTTTCAGTACAGGTCTGTCTGCCAGGCACCCAGTAGAGGGTTTGGCAGTCCATTGTCTGAAGGTAGGCCACTAGCTTTTGAAATGTAAGTCTCAGGCCCTCCACCCTTCCAGCCCAGGAAGACCCATTCATTATGCAGATGAGTGCAGGTGTGACTGAGTGTCCTTTGTTTGTGGTCATCTGGGCCAAATGCACAAGGGAGCTGTCAACCAGCCCAGCCCAGACTTTGATTGGAGACAGAATGTAAGACACAGGTGGATTGTAAGTGCAGAAAAATGCTCACTTTCTATAAGTGGCATTTCTAAAATAGTAATATAAAATGAAGCTATGGATTTTGACACATTCCCAGATTTACAATAAATGGTAGACCTGGGAATGCAACAAAACTGCTACGCCCTTCTCAGGTTTTTTTTCTCTTTCTATGTGTGATGCATTCTGAAACACATATGGAAAGAGGAAAGTGCCTCAGGAGATTGTTTTTTGTGCAGCAAGGTGCCATGCCCTGACAAAAACACTCCTGCTTGCAACACAGGCATCCTTGTTCCATGGTGCAAGGGTGCCTGCATTGGCGCTAGGGAGCACATTATGCACCAGCAGTGGGAAAAGGTAGGAATGTGCCATTCTAATGCAGATTCCTGCCCTGTCACGCAGCACAGCGCAGCAAGGTGGCTTGCTGTGCTGTCTGACTATTTGATAAATATGCCCCAAGATTCTAGTACATGTTTGAATAAAAACTGTGTGAATGCTATGTAGCAGATAAGGGACGTATTTGGTGTTGGGTATGGTAGTGACTACTCAAACTGCCACACAGCCAGAATGTAGCTCCACCTATTGGTGGGTGGAGGAGTTCAAACCAAAGCATTTGGAGAGTCTGAATCCTCTCTGGGCTAGGCTAATCTTGGAAAGAATGCATAGAAGGAAAGATAAAGGACCTTTTTCACATATGTTATTGGTTTAGGCTATTTCCTTGATTTCGTACAAGCAGACATATAAGCTGTGCGCAAAGTTTTTGCCATATTGAGAATTGGTTCTCCTTAGGCATTCACTTTTGAGCTAGGCTATGCAATAAAATTTATAGGACTGAGGCACAGCTTTTATTACAATGACATTTCCTTTTTACATACCAGGGGCCAGATGTAGGAAGCATTTTACATTGCACAAAACCCATTTTGCGATTCGGTAACCTGGTTACCGAATCGCAAAACGGGTTTGCGAGTCGCAATTAGGAAGGGGTGTCCCCTTCCTAATTGTGAGTCGCAGTGCAATGCAAGATTGCTTTGTGACCGCGAACGCGGTTGCAAAGCAATCACAGTTTGCACCCATTTGAAATGGGTGGTAACCCTTTCGCAAAAGGGTCCTCTCGGAGGGTCCTCCCACCCAGGATCACCAGAGGAGCAACCAAGAGGAGAGACCTTTATTCAGGGTGCATCAGATGTTTTTGTTAAAAGAAACCCTAGACGGCAGTCCACCATGGTTGTAGCACCCTGGAGTGGTCTGTTTGATGAGAGTTTGCAAATCAAGGAAGTGAAACTGGATTTTTTCCATTACCATTGCTTAAATATGGTAAGAAATAGATCGCTACAGATATGCAGAGCACAGCTTAATGGGGTGACTGTAAATATGCTCCCCATACCAAAGAGGGGCCACATGTAATCCACATCTGACTTGTACCTTTTTGTATTTTGTATACACTTGATTAGACCAAGCATCAAGAAGGGCTAAAGTTGGGACCAGGGCGATTAAGCTGATGTTTGTATCCATTCATAAACCAGGGGTGTGAACCTTTGTCTTCTCCACTATTCTGCACCCCAAATGTGCTAATGTGCCTGCAGTGAGCTCTGCATTCTTCTATATATCAAATCTCCTTCACAAACCTGGAGATAAGTCAATCGCTTGACAAACAGCACATCCAGACACATGCTACTTCCAAGTACACTGGTGTGTAAGTCTACTCTTTCTCGGTATTCACAAACAAACAATTCAATAGCAGCTTTAGAACTGCAGAGAAGGTACTTATAATTAGTGCACGTAAATATGGGTGAATATTTCTAAATGTAACATAAAAAATAATGAAAATGGAGGCTTTCTTTATTATTGAGGTAGTCGTGAGAAGCAACACTTCAAATAACAAGACCATGGTAAATAATGTACAATTGACACGTCCAGCAATTAAGTAATGGGTGTAAATTGCAACACATGCTGATTTTATGTACCCTGAATACATAGGATATATAGTTCCATTCATAAGGTTAGTAGTGCTGAGGAGACAGGTCATCTGATGGTTTAAGACTGTACATTGGCAGTCATGGTGGGCCTCAATATGGAGGAAGGGGACTTTCAGGGCAAACAGGAGGACTGATGTTTGATAGTCCTGCCTCCAAGTGTCTTGTGAGCCTTTTCCAGCCCCTGAATCACAAAGCCATTTATGGGGCTAAGCCATTTACAACTGTTAGGGCTCCAGAAAAGGATGAATAGCAGATGAAAATGGTTTTCTACTGCTTAATTGCATGGCACAGCTGCGTACAGGAGCTGCACACAGGATTATGGCGTGGTTTGCCTTGACAGTTTGTGACTTCTCAAAAATTCCTGTCCCACCATGGAAATTGTTGGAGATTGACTCTATCAAAAGGCTGCTATAACTCCCCTTACAAGGTGGGATGGGGAACAGAACATTCCCAAACTTTGTGGGTGTGTTAATGATTGGGAAGGGTTTTTCCTTGTGGAGGAAAAACAAGAAAAAAAGGAGGTTTCGCACAGTGAGCTGTATTTGTCCAATGCAGAGTTATAGCAGACATAAGACTCCACATTAGAAAAATAGATGTTGCATTGCACTGACAGTAGTACAGCAGAAAAGGTGTGACTGGTGTATCTTGCAAGACGTGCTGATAGATTTCCCTAAAGATGCATATTTACAGTAGTGCTGTGCTTATAAATACATCTTGAGGGTGTGCTTTTTCTTTGTGAATATGACACATGATATATTGAGGTGATTCAGGAAAAGCACTGGAGGTAGTGTGTGCAGAATTCATTGAAGACAGGTAGTGAACTCCCTTTTAAGGAAAAGCAAACAAGTGACGGAAAGTAATTAGCAATGAGATCCTTGAGGTGGGAGCAGAAGGTGGGTGATATGAGTAATATATGTGCAGTGGTGTAACAAAACTTGAGGTGCCCTCCCCTGCAAAGTACATGAAAGGCATCCCCCTCCGAATCAGTCAAGAGCACCCAAACCAGGTTGATGTGCTGAGGGGGCCTCTTGGAGATCGGGCCCACAACTCCGCACTGCAAGGGTTACACAGATCTATATTATGCCACTGTATGTGTGTGCTACCTGTGTGAAGATGGTAAAAAAAATCTGAGGGGTAGAAAATGCCACCAAAGCAAGTGGAGAGTAGGGATAAAATAGTAGCCCTGATGTCTGAATCAGACAGAGAGAAAGTCAAGACCCTGGGGAGGAATGTGAGGAAGTGCTTATCTAGCATAGTAGGGGACCCTCACTCCCAGCAACACAAAACAGAAGGGTGGTATCCAGGACAAGGAAACAAACAACAACAACACCAGCTGCAAAGAAACAAAGTAAACAAGTAAAGCAATAGATACCAGGAATACCACCAAGGGCTGTAGACTTCCCTTTGTTTCACCCACCATCCCCCTGCTCCCAGAATAACCGAATCTATGGGGATGTACCTGGGATGGTGCCAAAATCATTGAGCTTCTGATTCCCCTGGGGAACATCTCCTATGGTCTGTGACTGTAGAATTAGAATCCCTGATACAGAGTCCCCACTGCCCCTTTGAGAAAAAAGTGAGAGTAAAATGTGGTAATGGGGTATAGAGTCTTAATAACCAAGTGCCCATTCCATAGGAAATCTATAATAGTTGCCAACATTTAGAGAATCAGACCAGGAGTGAATATATCAAGGATGTCAAGAGAAAGTCAAGGAAATATCTAGAAGGGTCTCAGTGGTGTTAAGTAAATACCCATATGTACTGGTGTGTTAAAAGTCAGAGGCTGGAGCAGAATGAACAGAAAAGAAAACAGTAATCTTAACTTAAGGATAAGGAATCAAACAAGAGTAAGACTAGGAGCCTGATTTAGAAATTGGCAGAAACGGTTCTCCGTCGTAACAGAGATAGACTACCCTTCCCACCAACCTGAAGGTCCGCCAGACTCATTTAGAGTCGGGCAGACCTTCAGTGTAGACGGCAGTGACTAATCCATCATCACTTTCTACCCACACCTCGATGGCTGGATGAAGTAAGGGACGTCAGAGGGTTGGCCATGTGTCAACCCGCTGTATTTATATTGGGTGGACAGATGGCCAGTTTTTACTATCCTTCACTGTCATGAAAAATGTGGCGATGAGGCAGTGAAAACAATAAAAATGACCCTCATGCCATTGGAGAACGCCTCTATGGCAAGGGGGTCATTGCTTTTTCATAAAAAAATAAAAATAAATCCCACTTTGGGATTTTCTTTCTGAAAATAAAAAAAACATTGTAGGTTTGATGAACTGCTCCTTAATGCTGATGGAGTTGTCTGTCAAACTTACAAAGCATTTATAGGAACAGCCATGAGTACAGTTCCTGAAAATGCCAGCACTATTCACAGGAGCAGCAGACACCTCTAAATATGGGGGGGTGAAGTACTCCACCATTGTGACAGTGATTACTTCACAGGAAAACTTTTAAATCAACCCTTAAATACCGACTGGAATTTCAGGAAGCATGTCTGCCATAGTCTGTTCTGGCAAGATTTCCCTCAGCATAGAGGAAGGTGCAAGGCACGTTGTACTCTAAATTCAGACCTTTATATGTGCTTTTAGTTACTCCACTTGTTGTAGGTTGCCTCCATAGCATTATTTCTGGGTGCTAGAACTGAGTCTGCATCTCTTGCTGGGAAGAGGGCTGTGCTAACCAAAGTGCACGTTGGACTCCATATGTTAAAGCAGAAATAGGTCCTTTATCCCATGCTTCCCCAAGGTAGCTATAAGGATGTGCTAGGCTCTCAGTATAGAATTTTGGCTCCAGTGGGAGCACTGCATTTTAACACACTAGAAACTCCCAAGGGTTGAAGTTGATGAGACAGAACAATGCTTGGAGATGGTGGGCAGAAGTGCTAATGTTTAATGGATGCTATGTGTTGTCTAAGCAAAATGGAGCAGACTGAAGGTTGATAAAGATGCAGATTGAGAGATGTGGGAGGGATATTGAATAACTCAATTAGGTATTACTTTGCCACGTTTTTTGTAGGGAAAAAAGGGACTTATGAGACTCAGTGAAAAAATTATGAATAGGGGTGGCCAGTCCGTAGACACCTTCAGTAGCAGAATGACTGCAGCCAATTTGAAATATTGAGGATTGGTGCCAGAGGAAATTGAATTGTTGAAGCAAGTAGACTTTTGAGGAGACCCCAGAGGTCTAGAGAGTTAAAGATGTGCTTTTAGCACAGGAAAAATTGGCTGTTCTAACGGATTGGGCATTTACTATGTGGGATTCTATAGTGCAAAGAAGGATGAGGAGATGGAGGGTGTATGTAAGATTGTAGATGGGTGTGTTGAGGAAATTGTGTTCCTAGAAAGAGTGATCCGGTTGACGAAATGGTGAGTTATAGTTGTGTGCAGCAATGAAAATAGAATTGATTATATGGAATAGACAGTGGGGATTGGGGCAAAGGGAAGAAATTATTTCACAAAATAAAGCCCATTTAGTTACATTGGGCACAGACATGAGAGCATTGAAGGAGTGTGTGTGGTTGTTAACTGTTTTGAGTGTTCAGTATTTCCTCCTGTGGTGAAAGGCTTGTATGTCTGTTTTTAACAACAGGTTGTGTGAGTGATCAAGCTCTGGGAGTGAAAGCTAGCATGTGTGAACATATGTTAAAATGCTCAGCTGAAAGTCATAAAGCAGTCATAGGAGATATGTGTATAGTTGAGCAAGATCTTGTTGGATATGATCCGAGCAAGTTTAGATGGTATCAGGCCAAGGTTTAAGTTTGGATGAAGGAGATTTGGACTGAGAAAATTGGGGTAGGCTGGAGAATATTTATGGCCTTGTTTACAACATCATTATCATACACAGGCAAATCAATGATAGGAATCTAATCATAAGGGATGCTGAGATGACCCCGCCATGCCCAGTGGGTTTACCAGGTGAGTGAGTGGAGCAGTGTCTGTTGGTGAATGAGTGGTCTGAAAGGAGTTGAGGCAATAGTATGAACTCTTCGATTGGTGATTTAAAATTTTAGGTGAATTCTGATGAGACATTAGCAGGCATCGAATATTCGGTAGTCCCTAGATCCCTGTAGTAGCACCACTCTTCCAGCTCACCAGGAACTTGTCAGATGCACACAAGACCACCAAAACACACTTTAAGCTACCTGTATGCTATTAAATGTCAGTAAATGAAACATGTGTCAGATATGATGTGTAATACCAATTAAGGAACCTGGGGCCACATGTAGGTAGGTTCCAAATTGCGACTTGCAAATTGCGAGTCAGAGCAACTCGCAATTTGCGAGTCGCAAATCGGAATGTAGGATGGTGTCCCTGACACCATCTGCGACTTGCAAGGGGGGTCGCAAAGGCCCACCTCATTAATATTCATGAGGTGGGTTGCAATTTGCGACCCCCTTGCGAATGGGGGCATTCCGGGGATGGTGGCCTGCTGCGGACAGCAGACCACCATGTCTGTGACTGCTTTTTAATAAAGCAGTTTTTTTGTAATGCAGTCCGTTTTCCTTAAAGGAAAACGAGTTGCATTACAAAAACGAAAAATGAGACGTGTTTGTTTCATTTTTTCAGAGCAGGCAGTGGTCCATTCCCTTTTGCGAAATTGCCGAATGGAACCTGCCTGCTTCCTATGGACTTCTACTGAGAAATTGTGCAGGACTAGCAATGTAATGAACAGTCCCCAGGGTGTCTACTCATACAGACCACACATAGTTGCGCTGCAATTACAAACTTTCTAATCATCCAAACACTAGCATATGATCCTAGAATCCTGTCGCTCACTCTTATTAGGCTCAACTTCAGGCATAGGCACAAAATCATAAGATCACATTTCCAGTCCTTCGCTCCTCTTGCATGACAGCAAACACTTTTCTATCAATTGTCCTTCCATGGAGTAGCATACTAACCATCCGTAAATGAGCTTTGGTACCTCATGTGGGGTATGAAGCACTACATAAATAGAACAACAGTGCAACACAATATGATAGGAGCCAATGAACAACTAAAAGGCCGCTGTACAAGATGTATTTGTAAACCAGGATATGCAATTTTCAGCAAAATCGGTTTTCAAATGGCTTTGCAATTTAAAATGTGACATATGCACTAAAAGATTGCATCAGAAAGTGCACTTTAGAATGGGTAACCAAATGACAAGCCAATTGAACATTAATTAGGCAGGCTGCAATTTGAGATCCCCTGTGAATGCTTGCAAATGCAGGGGTGGTAGCCTGCAAGTGGCAGCAGACTGCCATCCTTGCATTTGCAAATCTGAATTGTATTTTAAAGTAGTTAATTTGCATTCTAAGTGTTGTTTTAGCTGTGTTTCCAGTCTGGTAATACATGTGGGCCACTACGTCCCCTCCCCGGAATGTCCAACATGATTTCCAAAGCTGTCCCACAGGTATAACTTTCAGTTTGCAAATCAAATAGCAAACTCTTTGAAGTGTGGGTGTCTGAACCCATCCTCTTCTATTTGCAATCTGTAATGAGTCACAAAACGCCTTTCCCAATCGTAAAAGGGTTTTTACAAAGCAAATATTATTTTTTGGTTGCATATTTTTTCAAGTTTTTCAATCTCAAACAAGTTTCATACTTCAGATCCTAACTATTTAGCTTGCATCTCTCATTTAATTTCTCTGAGGGTGAATCTCAAACAGCAATTGAGCTCCAAGCTCAACCTTTCAGATCACATGCGTTCACATCATGAAATAGGGAACCCACATCCTATGAAACCAGAATGCTAAAACAGGTTGACAACCTGTGTGAGTACAGTTGGGCCCAAGTCAGTTTTCACAAGTTTATTAGCTTTGTAACATCAAGGTATACACCTGGTATCCAATTTTAGGCATATCAAATCTGTATTTCAGGAAAATGAGAGAGACATTTTAATTAACACAAATGTGACTCAAATTAAATGTAATCGATGTTATTAATATTTATTTAAATACAGCCAGGTGGTTCTATTTCTGCACACCCTTAAAAGCTTGAAGAACTGTGGTATGAGTTTAATCAGTATCCTAATAAATAGCAATTAAAAACAAGGCAAATGCTTCCTTCAACCGGTTTCATTTTAGCTAATCCGTCTGCATGCAAATATATCCCTGATTTTGTAATTATCAATGTTCACGACATAACTTTAGTAGGAATGTTAAACGTACAGTCAGTTGTGGAAGTGGCCACTGTTGATTCAGTGTGTGTGTGTACTTTAGGAGGAATGTTAAATAAACAGGCAATTGGGCAAGCTGCACGTGGCCATTAATGAGACAGAGTGTGTAGTTAATCGTGGCAGGCTGACTAGACCTCACAGCGCAGGTATGGACATACTATGCAGGAAACGTCCAAAGGTACTCAGAACCATTCCCCAGAAAGTCTTAGAGCATAGAGCTCTGGAGTGTGCAGTCATTTCTTCGTTATACTGGGAGGGAATGGAGGGCTTGCTGTACATTGCTAAGATACAAACATAGCTTCAGTGCTCTTCTTCGTATCTGGGGTTTTATGATCTGTTGAAAGGTAAATGCAACTGTTAGACCTGTCAGCCTTGGTGCATTCTTCCCCCAGTCTTTTTCCTTACTCCTCTATTTTTGCTGATCTAGTTTTTGTTGACCTTATGAGTCTGCACACTTTAGCACATCTACCCAGTGCCAAAGTGCTTGTGCTCTCGCCTTAAAACACTGTAACACTGGTTTATACCCAATTGACGAATTTAATTTACCTGTAGGTCCTTATTAAAGTGGTCCTATATGTACCCGGGGCCTATAAAATGAATGCTACTACTATCCCTACAGTATTGATTGTGCCACTTAGATACCCCTTGTAAACATGTTTCAGGCTTGCAATGACAGAATATGTGTGCAGTTTTACACTGCAATTTTGGCCTGGCAAATAAACCACCTTCCAGACCTAAACCTTGCTTTTTAATATCTATAAGACACCACCAGGGTAGGCTCCTAACAGCCCAGAGGCAGAGTGCAGTGTATTGAAAAAGTTGGACATGTACTTTTAACTTTTACCTGTCCTGGTAGTGAAAATCTCAAGTTCATTTTCACTACTGCACTGGGTTAACCTATTACATTTAATAAGTGATAGCCTTAAGTTGGGAGTAGGTAGGAATGCTGGGTTTGGTGGAAAAATAATTGTAAAGTAAAACCCTCTTTAATGGTAAAGTCACAATTCTGAAAATGCCACATTTGGAAAGTTGGCATTTTCTTGTCCCAACAGTTTGGTGCCTGAAACATGTATCCTGCGTAACATGAATAGATGTAGCTTGCAGTTGGGCTTTTTGTATGGCTCCCAGATAGTGAGACAATGGAGCATAAGTGTTGGCCTGATGGGCCATTACTGACTTTTTGAGAGAAAGGAGCTGTCACCTACCACACTTGCACATCACAAAGGGTCTGCTAAGCTCACAGGTTTTTGACACTAGTCTTTTGTGACCCCAGACAAGCTAGGGCTCGGGCAGAGAGGCAGGAAGTTCCAAACACCTCTGGGGTGGAAACCTCCAGAACCTTCTCCAACCTCAAAGTGAGTAACTGGTATAAACATTGGATTCTCAATCCATTTACACCTCTGGGCCAGTAGAAGACTCAGAAAGACTGCTGTGCTGCTCTTCAGAAGAACTGCTACTATGTTGGGCTGCTGCAAAAAGGATTGGACTTGCTCCAGAACCCATGACCACCCGAGTAAATCTATGGGCTAGTTGGCTGGCTTCCTGATCAAAGCCTCAGGAACTGAAAAGGCTCCAACCACCTAGAACCCAGTGCTGGGAGCCCTATCCCAGCAAGTAGTGTCACCCCAGTTCTGGACCTTGGAAGTTCACCTGAAAGTGCTCTGCCAACCCAGCAGTAGTCCTGTGAACAGACCCAAAGCAGTACAATGCATCTCCTTGCAGCCAATTTGGAACCGCTGTTGCATGACTCGGGCACTCGCATCATAGCCTGCATCCTTCTCGGTACCACCGCTGCACGATGCACCCTGAATGCTGGCCTTTGCATCACAAGCAACTCCTCTATAGCAACCTCAGTGAGGACACAAGACTTCTCATGGCAGCCCGTGGCTTCCTCTTTGATAACGCAGAACTTCACAGCACTGCTGTGCGACACATTCTTGACGCCAGACTTCACATTTCAAGCCCTGCATCAAAGGCTTCCTCGAAAATGGCAAAGGACTCCGCACTGCAGCCCTTCCACTCCTCTGAACCACCACTTACGACGCATCTGTACTTTTACATAATCACCCAGTCACCATGTGTACTTCTCCTAGACCCTGTCTCTCCAAATTTCTTACTCTCCCTTCCACTTTTTCTGCTTTCAAATCTATGTTATCTTCTTGTCCCAGGGTTTCTCTGACTGTGTGTCTCAGTACGTTGTTGTAATTTGTAATTCTAACTCTTAAGTTCTTTTACTGTTGGTTTTGAAATTTAAATACAATTTACCTTTTTTTATTTCAAACGTTTTCATTTTTAAAATATTTAGCTTTAATTCTTTAAATTGTATTGTTTTATCACTTAGAAATTCACTTAACTTTTTTTATTTCACAGCTTCTATCCTTTTACTTCACATCTTCTACCATTTTATGTAATGTTTAACTTGAAACATTTTGATACGTTTCTGTGGCGTGAAACCAGCATCAACCATTATCTTGGAGACAGTGTGATAGCACATGAATGATGGCATGACACGTCAGTGGTGTAATGAAACGATGAGTTCCCCATGCAAAGTACTTGGAGAGAGCCTCCTCCCAACTCTTTCGGGAGCTCTCAAGCCATGTTTCTGTGATGAGGGCCCCCCCCTGCAGTTTAGGAGATCCCCCGCGCCGGGGGCTGCGGGGACATTTGTTATGCCACTGAGACACGCACATGAAACAATAGCAATTTCAACTGTTACAAATTGTACTATGGTTACAGAAGCTAATTAGCAGCAGATAATTTAGCAAATGTTATGCGCCATGAAATTAGAACAATGAATACATGTTGTGCTATGTGGTGTTTGGCACTACATTTTCTTTAGTTGGTTAGGTGGTGTTTTTGATGGCTGATTTTTTAAAGTAAGTGTCAGCTCTCATTTGAGGAAAAGTGATGCAGACCACCATGTGGTTAAACTGCATGAGGTTTTGTGGGTGTTTCTTAGTTAAACAAAGCAGATTGTCAGGTTATCAAAGAGAACTTGGATAGTAGTGATAAGGGAAACTGAGATTTGTGTGCTATCACCGAAAAAACAATGGGAGAAATCAAATAAGGAATGAATATGAGGTGTAAATCTGTCGGAGGAGATAGCTACTTTCATGTCTGTCGACACCATTCCCAGCGCAACCAGAGGGAAAAAAGCCTCAGCCATCTTCGGGATTGGGTAGAAGTCGTTTTGCCCTTGAGAAAAAAAAGACTGAACACAGATCAGTTCAGCTGGACTCCCTGGCACTTCAGGCGGTTTGTTTTTAGGAGAAAAAGTGCACGTGTAGGATTGCCCTATTTTGTTTTACATACTGGCATTTCAAATTTCCGGTTTTATTTGTATTGATTTTCAACTCCATTTTGATGTTTATGACTTTTGTTTTGCTTTCAGTTACCATTTTCTTGCTCCATCCAAAAATATATTGTTAAGGCATATAGCATACATCTGGAAGCTGGATTATTATAAACTATTTCGAACCATTTCACAAAGGATGATTTGAAATCCCACAACTTTGCATGCCCTTACTTAACCCACGTTTTCTTTGGATGATAATGCTTGGATCCTAGGTACTGCCGATGGCCAGACCCCTGAGTCCCTGGCTATACTATATAGGCTTTCTGCATGACTTTTGTTACCATGCTTCTGACAAATATAGCCCTAGTCGACCAGCCTAAAATAACTCTATCCACGATTCTATGTCCATCTTTGGCAGCCTCCTCGACTGCCAGGCCAAGATTTACTATGATTTTGCATCACATCTGCATCACTTTTGTGACACAGCCCCAACGCAAAATGATTTTTGGCAATTAATAAGCCATGGAAAGCTGCTTTGTGTGGCTTAGTAGCTACAAAGTAACGCACCGCAATGCATATCACCATTTAGTATTACTTTGCATTAAGTAGGCATTAAATCAGTGGAGCATGGCCATTCTCATGCATCCACCTTGTATTTTGACACAGCACAATTTACAAAGACTTATAAACTTGGGTTGGCACCAAATGCTGCACCTTGGATAAGTGGAGGTGGACAAGTGTGGTACAATGGTTAGAGCGGCAGACCCTCATGCAGAGATCTGGGCCGGGGCCAGGGTTCAATTCCTTCCTCAGTGGGTCTGTGCTCGATTCCCTTGGGCCTGATAATCCTCACCTTGGTGCCTAATCTAATTAATGGGTCCCACTCCGGGCAATAGCTTGCTTTATCTCCACACTGCCCCTGGCAGAGCTTGGATGCTTGGCTTCACCCTGGGGATTGCCCAAGAGTGGGTGCCTCACAGGGAAAAGCCAGGAGGGGTTTCACAGCGGTATGCGTACAGCACCTTGAGACCCCAACAGGTGAGTAGTGTGCTAAACAAGTGCAAAGTTTATGTTTCACCTGCCCGACAGAGGCATAACAAGGAGAAATATCTTTATTTCTCCTCGTTATTTCCTCTTTCCATATTTGCTGCAGTCTGCAGTACATGTAGAAAAAGGAATATGTCTCTGAGAATTGTTTTTGTGCAGGAAGGTACAATCCTGCCTGAAATGCAGAAACCCTTGCACTATGGTGCAAGCATGATACCCTCTTCTTCACAGCCTAGCCGTTGCTCCCCTGTGGTGGTTTCAGTTGTCTGCCTTCTCAGGTTTCCTCTTCTATCTCACAGTTCTCTCAAGCAGCTGCCATTGGGGGTCTGGAACTTGAAAGTAAGAGGCTAGTGAGATTGGGTTGTTCTTTGGAGGTTGCCCTTTTTGGGGGGTATTTTTTCAGACACCTGTGAGGTTAGTAATATCCTAGATGGGTTCTTATTAGCAACACAAAAGGATGATGGACGGAGTGCTGAACAATGCAAACACTCACCCCCAGTCACAGATCTGGGTTTAATCCATTGTTCTTTTGCTCACCATGCCACCCCAATTTTGACCCAGCCATATACAAAACAGTCCAGCCCGAACTGCCAAGCCAGGTCCTCTCTGGACCAGAAACAAGCATCCTAGGACCGATTTCAGGGTTTCACCCTTTATCAGCTAGGCTAGCTTGAATCCAGTGGCACAGTGAGCAAGGGACACACGTCTGGGCATACCCTTCCCACTTAGGGCAACTTTAGCAACACAAAAGGATGATGGACGGAGTGCTGAACAATGCAAACACTCCCCCCCAGTCACAGATCTGGGTTTAATCCATTGTTCTTTTGCTCACCATGCCACCCCAGTTTAGACCCAGCCATAAGCAAATCAGTCTTGACCCTGTTCCCTCATGGGAACAGTCCAGCCCGAACTGCCAAGCCAGGTCCTCCCTGGACCAGAAAAAAGCATCCTGGGACCGGTTTCAGGGTTTCAATCAATCAATCAATCAATCAGCACATTTATAAAGCCCACTACATACCCGTTAGGGTTTCAAGGCGCTGAGGGGGGGGGGGAGTTGCTGCTACTGGTCGAAGAGCCAGGTCTTCAGGAGTCTTCTAAAGGTGAGTAGGTCTTGGGTCTGTCATAGGTTGGTAGGGAGAGTGTTCCAGGTCTTGGCGGCGAGGTAGGAGAAGGATCTGCCGCCGGATGTCTTTCGATGGATGCGGGGACAATGGCGAGGGCGAGGCCTGTGGAGCGGAGCTGTCGGGTGGGGGTGTAGAAGCTGAGTCTGTTGTTCAGGTAGGCAGGTCCGGTGTTGTGGAGTGCTTTGTGTGCGTGGGTAAGGAGCTTGAATGTGATCCTCTTGTCTACGGGGTGCCAGTGAAGGTCTCTCAAGTGGGGTGTGATGTGGCTGTGGCGGGGTACGTTGAGGATCAGTCGGGCGGAGGCGTTTTGGATGCGTTGGAGGCGTCGCAGGTGTTTGGCCGGGATGCCTGTGTAGAGTGCGTTGCCGTAGTCTAGCCCGCTGCTGACGAGGTCCTGTGTCACTGTTTTTCTTGATTCTGTCGGGATCCACTTGTAGATCCTGAGGAGCATGCGGAGGGTGTTGTAGCAGGAGGAGGAGACTGCGTTGACCTGTTTTGACATGGAGAGGGAGGAGTCGAGGATGAAGCCCAGATTGCGTGCGTGGTCGGTCGGTGTCGGTGAGGTTCCTAGAGATGATGCCCACCAAGAGTCGTCCCAGGCGGAGGGGTGGGGTCCGAGGATGAGGACCTCCGTCTTGTCCGAGTTCAGTTTCAGACGGCTGCTTCTCATCCATTCGGTGACGGCCTTCATACCCTCGTGGAGGTTGGTTTTGGTGGTGCGCGGGTCCTTGGTGAGAGAGAGGATGAGCTGGGTGTCGTCGGCATAGGAGATGATGTTGAGGTCGTGTTGGCGGGCCACTTGTGCGAGGGGGGCCATGTAGATGTTGAATAATGTTGGGCTGAGGGATGAGCCCTTGGGTACGCCGCAGATGATGTTGGTGGCTTTGGAACGGAAGGGAGGAAGGCAGACTCTCTGGGTTCTGCCGGAGAGGAAAGATGTGGTCCATTTGAGGGCTTTCTCTTGTATTCCGGCTTCGAGGAGGCGTGTTCTTAGAGTGCGATGGCATACCGTGTCGAAGGCGGCTGATAGGTCCAGGAGGATGATGGGCTGATGTTTCGCTGTTGTCCATTTGGCGTCTGATGTTGTCTGTGGCGGTGAGGAGAGCGGTCTCGGTGCTGTGGTTTTGTCTGAAGCCAGACTGGGAGGGGTCCAGGATGTTGTTGTCTTCGAGGTGGCGGGTCAGTTGTGTGTTGACGATTTTCTCGATGACCTTCGTCTGGAACGGGAGTAAGGAGATGGGTCGGAAGTTCTTGAGGTCCTGGGGGTCTGCCTTGGACTTCTTAAGGAGGGCGTGGATTTCGGCGTGTTTCCAGCTTTCCGGAAATGTTGCTGTTTCGAAGGAGATGTTGATGACCTTACGTAGTTGGGGAGCGATGGCTGCGTCGGCTTTGTTGTACACATGGTGAGGGCATGGGTCTGACGGTGATCCTGAGTAGATGGAGTTCATGAACTTGCGTGTCTCGGTGTCGCTGACGTTGGCCCAGGAGGTCAGGCGGTTGGTGCGGGTGGTGTTTGTGGGGGTGGTGTCTGGCGTGGTGGGGGTGGCTGTGGTGTTGAAGCTGTCATGGATGTCGGTGATCTTTCGGTGGAAGAAGGTGGCCAGTGAGTCGGAGAGTTCTTGAGAGGGTGGAATGTCGTTGACGTTGGCGCTGGGGTTGGAGAGTTCTTTCACAATGCTGAAGAGCTCTTTGCTGTCATGTGCGTTGTTATCTAGGCGGTCTTTGAAGGAGGATCTCTTGGCTAGTCTGATGAGTTGGTGGTGTCTGTGGGTGGCGTCCTTGTGGGCCGCGAGGCTGTCAGGTGTGTGTTCGGTGAGCCATTTATTCTTAAGTTTCCGGCAGTTGCGCTTGGAGGTCTGGAGCTCTTCGGTGAACCAGGCGGCTTTCTTGGTGGTTTGGTTGTTGGTGTTCTTCTTGAGTGGTGTGAGGGAGTTGGCGCAGTCGTTGATCCACTGTCTGAGGTTGTGGGCGGCGGTGTCTGGGTCGGTAGGTCAGTAGGCGGGTTCTGGGCAAGGGCACTGGTCAGCTGGTCTTTGGTGACTTTGCTCCAGTGGCGGCGGGGTGGTTGTAGGGTGCAGTGGTGCTTGACCTGTTTCTGGAAGGTGAAATGGATGCAGTGGTGGTCGGTCCAGTGGAGTTCGGTGGTGTGGTTGAAGGTGACGTGGGCGCTTGTGGAGAAGATGGGGTCAAGCGGATTGCCGGCTGCATGGGTGGTGTTGGACCTGGCTTTTTGACAGGGACATCCCCAAACTTTTTGCCTCCTTCCTCCTATTTTTTTTCTGACGTGTTGTTGTTGGCTTTTGACCTCTGGACACTTTACCACTGCTAACCAGTGCTAAAGTGCATATGCTCTCAGTGTAACTTGTACTACTGATTGGTTTATCCATGATTGACTATTTAATTTACTTGTAAGTCCCTGGTAGAGTGCACTACATGTGCCTAGGGCAGGTAGATTAAATGCTACTAGTGGGCCGGCAGCACTGGTTGTGCCACCCACCTCAGTAGCCCCTTAACCTTGTCTCAGGCCTGCCATTGCAAGGCCTGTGTGTTCAGTTTCACTGCCACTTCGACTTGGCATTTAAAGGTACTTGCCAAGCCTAGAACTCCCCTTTTTCTATACATAAGTCACCCCTAATGTGTGCCCTAGGTCACCCCTAGAGCAGGGTGCTGTGTGGGTAAAAGGCAGGACATGTACTTGTGTGGTTATATGTCCTGGTAGTGTAAAACTCCTAAATTCGTTTTTACACTACTGTGAGGCCTGCTCCCTTCATAGGCTAACATTGGGGCTGCTCTCATACATTGTTGAAGTGGCAACTGCTGATCTGATAGGAGCAGGAAGGTCATATTTAGTATGGCCAGAATGGTAATATAAAATCCTGCTGACTGGTGAAGTCGGATTTAATATTACTATTCTAGAAATGCCACTTTTAGAAAGTGAGCATTTCTTTGCACTAAAATCTTGTTGTGCCCTTCAATCCACGTCTGGCTAGGTTTAGTTGACAGCTCCTTGTGCATTCACTCAGACACACCCCAAACACAGGGTACTCAGCCTCACTTGCATACATCTGCATTTTGAATGGGTCTTCCTGGGCTAGGAGGGTGGAGGGCCTGCCCTCACACAAAGGACTGCCACACCCCCTACTGGGACTCTGGCAGACAGGATTGAACTGAAAGGGGGCTTGGTGCATTTCTTAGAGACTCTTTGAAGTCACCCCCACTTCAAAGGCACAACTTAGTATAAAACAGGGCCTCTGCCCTACCTCATCAGACACTTGCTGGAGAAGAAACCTGAACCAGAAACTACATCCTGCCAAGAAGACCTGCCTGGCTGCTCAAAGGACTCACCTGTCTGCTTTCTACAAAGGACTGCTGCCTTGCTGTTGCCCTGCTGCCTTGCTGAACTCTTGCCTGGCTGTGAAAGTGCTCTCCAAGGGCTTGGATAGAGCTTGCCTCCTGTTCCTTGAAGTCTCAGGGCCAAAAAGACTTCTCTCTTTTACTTGGACGCTCCGTGCGACGAAAATTTCGACGCACAGCTTGTTTCGCGGCGAGAAAAACGCCGCACTCCGATGCTGATCGACACAACACTCTGGGGACGGTCGAAGATCCGACGCACGGCCTTGCAAGGACAACGCCGCCTGACCTCTAGAGGAGAAATCGACGCGACGCCTGCCGTGAGATCGTACTTTCAACGCGCAGCCCCGCAGATCAATGTCTAGAGGAGAAATCGACGCGACGCCTGCCGTGAGATCGTAATTTCGACGCGCAGCCCCGCAGACCGACGCGCAGCCGGAGAACAAGCAGGAAAATCCACGCACAGACCCGGGACATCTGGTAATCCCCGCGATCCACAGAAAGAGACTGTCCGCGTGCCGGAAAACGACGCACGACTTCCCCGCGTGGAAAATAACGACGCAAGTCCGTGGGTGCTGGGGAGAAATCGACGCACACATCCTTTTTCCACGCACCTCTTCCTCTGTGGCCCTCTGAGGAGATTTTTCCACTCTAAACCAGGTACTTGTGCTTGAAAGAGACTTTGTTTATATTCTAAAGACTTAAGACACTTTCTATCACTTTTCAGTGATATCTTTACAAATTCGTATTGCAACTTTGATCGTTTTGACCTGAAGATACCCAGATAAATATTATATATTTTTCTAAATACTGTGTGGTGTATTTTTGTGGTGTTATGCTATGGTGTTGTATGATTTATTGCACAAATGCTTTACACATTGCCTTCTAAGTTAAGCCTGACTGCTCGTGCCAAGCTACCGTAAGGTGAGCACAGGCTGATTTTGGATTGTGTGTGACTTACCCTGACTAGAGTGAGGGTTCTTGCTTGGACAGAGGGCAACCTGACTGCCAACCAAAAACCCCATTTCTAACATTGGTGATCAGCGGTGAGGATAGGACTTGTGTTTGTGCAGTGACATACAGTATCTAAGTATTTTTACTTCCTACCGACAGTTGAAGGTCAAC
Organism: Pleurodeles waltl; assembly: GCF_031143425.1. Lineage (NCBI taxonomy): Eukaryota > Metazoa > Chordata > Amphibia > Caudata > Salamandridae > Pleurodeles > Pleurodeles waltl. The sequence continues at coordinate 1,780,991,573 of NC_090444.1, forward strand.
TTGATTTTTCTTCTTTTTTTGGCTTTTGGTTCTCTGATGTCCTCCTGGATATACTATTGATATTTTGGACTTTGGATTTTGGTTTTTGCTAGTAAGATCTTATCAGAATGGGATTGCTTACCTACTCATTCTTTGTTCGTACTGACCACCTCACTAAGGCTGACCTAAGGAAGCTTTGCAGACAATGGGGCCTTCCTGTAGCAAGGAGATCTACTAAGGCGGAGATGCTCCATCACTACATAGTCTGGGGGGAGGAAAGATGGGCAGAGAGAGAGGCAGCAAGAAACCAAATGACTAAGTACCCCTCAGAGGAGGAGGAGGACTACGCACATGAGGGGGAAGACTACTCAGATGAGGAGGAAGACTACTCAGAGTTGGACAGTGACCCAGAAATAGATGAATGGCTCCGAGGTCAAAGGCGACAGGAGCAACAATTAGAGGAGCATCTTGCAGAGGTTGAGGCAAAAAGACTCTTAGCCCTGGAAGAAGAAATGATTGCAGCTCAAGAGCTGAGCTGTAAAGAGCTGAAACTGGAGGCCGGAAGGGCTGAGTCCAGTTCAGATGGTGGCAGCAAAAATCTTGCATCTAGTACTGCTGAAGAAGGGCACAAGCCCAGAGATGTGGTGCCCAACTTGAAGAAGGGAGTTGACACACCCCAGGCAGTTCAAGGGTATGAGGTAGTTCCCGTTATGCACAGGGTCCCTGAGAAGGATTGGGGAACTGGCACAGGGAGTCATATTCCTACTGGGGGGAGGGACACTTTACTGACTCTAGCAGAGAGTGACAGAGAAAAGGGTTCCCCCCTGGTGGACGTCCTGGATATAGAGTGTAGAGACATCCCAGAAGAGTATGGGTTGAGTGTCAGGGACAGACAGATACTGTCTCACCAGTCGCAGGAGGGTGAGGTAGAGTGCTTTTCCAAGGTTGAGTTACTGGGTGGTTGGGTGAAGGGTACTGTGGTTAATACATGTGAAGGGCAGAATGATGTAATTGCTGGAGAGCATATGTCTGGTCCTTATTTTCCAGAGCTACGCCAACACTAGGTGGAGTGTGAGTTCTCTGACCCCAGGGAACTTACAATGGAGGCAGACTTCTGGGTGAGTACCAGAGAGTCTGAAGAGGCATTTGGGGGTGCTCCTGAAGGGAGTGGTCTAGGTGGTTCCCAACCGAGTTAGGTGGGAAAGGATTGTAGTGTCCCAGGTAGGTCCCAGGTCCTAGAGGGTTCCATGAGGGAACACCAGGAGGGAAGCCTAGCCTGTACCGTAGGGCCATCTTTTGAGGGAAGCCCTGCAGTGTCAGAAGAACTTGGGGGGGTGACTGTAGCCAGCATCCCAACAGTTCTGGTGTCTGGCAGTACCCCTCCTAGTGAGGGGGTGCAGAAGTCCAGACATAGGGTTGAGAGGGGGTGGCAGACCCCAGTGGAGGACCTTGAGAGTCAGGGGACAGCTCTGAGAGCAGAGCCCCCAGGAATGACCCAGGTGAAACCGTTTCTGGTTTGGGGGAAACCCAGACTCTGCCGGATGGGCAGAGGTCGGGAGACCTGCGCCAACCAGACTCTTGTGTGACCCTTGGGGACGGTATGTCCCTTGTGGGGGGTGAGAGTGCCCCCCAGGAAGTCCTGGCATGCCAGGAAAAAATTCAACCTCAGGGTGGTGACTCTAGGTTGGATACCCAGGTTCAGAGGTTAAACTCTGACCTGGTGGGAGGTAGATGTGCCTCCCAAGAAGTCCTGCTGTGCCAGGCAATTGTCCAACCTCAGGGTGTTGACTCTGGGTTGGATGACCAGGTTCAGAGGTTAAACTCTGACCTGGTGGGGGGTAGGTGTGCCCCCCAGAAAGTCCTGGCATGCCAGGCAATTGCCCAACCTCAGGGTGGTGACCCTGGGTTGGGGAACCAGGCTCAGAGGTTAAACTCTAACCTGGTGGGAGGTAGGTGTGCCTCCCTGGAAGTCCTGGCCTGCCAGGCAATGGTTCAACTTCAGGGTGGTGACTCTGGATTGGCTAACCAGGTTCAGGGGATAAACTCTGACCTGTTGGGGGGTAGGTGTGCCCCCCAGGAAGTCCTGGTGTACCAGGCAGTGGTTCAACCTCAGAGTTCTGACTCTGGGTTGGATAACCGGGTTCAGAGGTTAAACTCTGACCTGGTGGGGGGTAGGTGTGCCCCCCAGAAAGTCCTGGCGTGCCAGGCAATTGTTCAACCTCAGGGTGGTGACCCTGGGTTGGAGAACCAGGTTCAGAGGTTAACCTCTGACCTGGTGGGAGGTAGGCGTGCCTCCCAGAAAGTCCTGGTGTGCCAGGCAGTTGGCCAACCTCAGGGTGGTGACTCTGGGTTGGATACCCAGGTTCAGAGGTTAAACTCTGACCTGGTGGGAGGTAGGTGTGCCTCCCAAGAAGTCCTGCTGTGCCAGGCAATTGTCAAACCTCAGGGTGTTGACTCTGGGTTGGATGACCAGGTTCAGAGGTTAAACTCTGACCTGGTGGGGGGTAGGTGTGCCCCCCAGAAAGTCCTGGCATGCCAGGCAATTGCCCAACCTCAGGGTGGTGACCCTGGGTTGGGGCACCAGGCTCAGAGGTTAAACTCTGACCTGGTGGGAGGTAGGTGTGCCTCCCTGGAAGTCCTGGTGTACCAGGCAGTTGTCCAACCTCAGGGTGCTGACTCTGGGTTGGATAACCGGGTTCAGAGGTTAAAACCTGACCTGGTGGGGGGTAGGTGTGCCCCCCAGAAAGCCCTGGCATGCCAGGCAGTTGCCCAACCTCAGGGTGGTGACCCTAGGTTGGAGAACCAGGTCCAGAGGTTAAACTCTGACCTGGTGGAGGGTCAGTGTGCCCTCCAGGAAGTCCTGGCGTGCCAGGCAATTGTTCAACTTCAGGGTGGTGTCTCTGAGTTGAATGGCCAAGTTCAGAGGTTAAACTCTGACCTGGTGGAGGGTCAGTGTGCCCTCCAGGAAGTCCTGGCGTGCCAGGCAATTGTTCAACTTCAGGGTGGTGACTCTGAGTTGAATGGTCAGGTGCAGAGGTTAAACTCTGACCTGGTGGGGGGTAGGTGTGCCCCCCAGGAAGTCCTGGTTTGCCAGGCAGTGATCCAGTCTGAGGGTACAGACCCTGGGCTGGAAGACCAGGTTCAGGGTGTCCCCCCGGACCTGGAGGGAGGGGCTACTGATAACAGTGCCCCTACCATGTTGTCTTCTGAGGAGGCCGCTCCTAGTTGGAGGGTGCTGGACCCCAGAAGGGAGGGCAGGGGAGGGAAGCCTCACCCCGGGCCCTAGTCCAACCTGAAGGTACAGACCCCAGGTTGGAGGGCCAGTTGCAGGTTAACAGCCCTGCACTGGTGGAGGAATGGTACAGGGCGACTTCTATAAGCACCCTGACCATGTTGGACTCTGGGGGTACCGCTCCAGGAGGGAGGGTACAGAGCCCAAGAGGGGAGGACCAGGTTCAGGCTGTCATCCCTGACCTGGTGGAAGGGAGAGTGGTTAAAGGGTGCCCAGCACCTGGGGCTACCGCCCCCCACTCTCCACAGCCACAGTGGTGGGAGAGCTTTGAGAGGAATGGGGCCTGGCTCTCATCCCTGGCAGCTGTCAGTAACCACTGTGGCTTGCTGTCCGGGTGGACAGAGTTATCCCTGGGGAGGGAACAAGTGTCACACCCCGGAGGTAGAGTGGGCAACACCACTGTGTTGGTCATGGTGGTACTATCCTGCTCCTGGGATACATCTGTGAGCAAAGTAAGGTTAGGTGCTGCACAGATGGGATCCGCAGGTAAGGAGAAAGGTTCCCCATGGGTTGGCTTAGTGCGCCCTGAGAGTATGGACAGAGGGATCCAATTGGAGTCAGGAAGGCGAAGAACTGGAGCATGCCCCTGCTGTTGTGGGCCTGGGTCCTTGTTCTGTTGCCTCAAACAGGGAAGTACATCAGGATAGTGATTGTTCTCCCCTGGCTTTAGGCTGGTAGGGGGTCATGTTGTACCTGGCTTTTTGACAGGGACATCCCCAAACTTTTTGCCTCCTTCCTCCTATTTTTTTTCTGACCTGTTGTTGTTGGCTTTTGACCTCTGGACACTTTACCACTGCTAACCAGTGCTAAAGTGCATATGCTCTCTGTGTAACTTGTACTACTGATTGGTTTATCCATGATTGACTATTTAATTTACTTGTAAGTCCCTGGTAGAGTGCACTACATGTGCCTAGGGCAGGTAGATTAAATGCTACTAGTGGGCCGGCAGCACTGGTTGTGCCACCCACCTCAGTAGCCCCTTAACCTTGTCTCAGGCCTGCCATTGCAAGGCCTGTGTGTGCAGTTTCACTGCCACTTCGACTTGGCATTTAAAGGTACTTGCCAAGCCTAGAACTCCCCTTTTTCTATACATAAGTCACCCCTAATGTGTGCCCTAGGTAACCCCTAGAGCAGGGTGCTGTGTGGGTAAAAGGCAGGACATGTACTTGTGTGGTTATATGTCCTGGTAGTGTAAAACTCCTAAATTCGTTTTTACACTACTGTGAGGCCTGCTCCCTTCATAGGCTAACATTGGGGCTGCTCTCATACATTGTTGAAGTGGCAGCTGCTGATCTGATAGGAGCAGGAAGGTCATATTTGGTATGGCCAGAATGGTAATATAAAATCCTGCTGACTGGTGAAGTCGGATTTAATATTAGTATTCTAGAAATGCCACTTTTAGAAAGTGAGCATTTCTTTGCACTAAAATCTTGTTGTGCCCTTCAATCCACGTCTGGCTAGGTTTAGTTGACAGCTCCTTGTGCATTCACTCAGACACACCCCAAACACAGGGTACTCAGCCTCACTTGCATACATCTGCATTTTGAATGGGTCTTCCTGGGCTGGGAGGATGGAGGGCCTGCCCTCACACAAAGGACTGCCACACCCCCTACTGGGACTCTGGCAGACAGGATTGAACTGAAAGGGGGCTTGGTGCATTTCTTAGAGACTCTTTGAAGTCACCCCCACTTCAAAGGCACAACTTAGTATAAATCAGGGCCTCTGCCCTACCTCATCAGACACTTGCTGGAGAAGAAACCTGAACCAGAAACTACATCCTGCCAAGAAGACCTGCCTGGCTGCTCAAAGGACTCACCTGTCTGCTTTCTACAAAGGACTGCTGCCTTGCTGTTGCCCTGCTGCCTTGCTGAACTCTTGTCTGGCTGTGAAAGTGCTCTCCAAGGGCTTGGATAGAGCTTGCCTCCTGTTCCTTGAAGTCTCAGGGCCAAAAAGACTTCTCTCTTTTACTTGGACGCTCCGTGCGCCGAAAATTTCGACGCACAGCTTGTTTCGCGGCGAGAAAAACGCCGCACTCCGACGCTGATCGACGCGACACTCTGGGGACGGTCGAAGATCCGACGCACGGCCTCGCAAGGACAACGCCGCCCGACCTCTAGAGGAGAAATCGACGCGACGCCTGCCGTGAGATCGTACTTTCAACGCGCAGCCCCGCAGATCGAAGTCTAGAGGAGAAATCGACGTGACGCCTGCCGTGAGATCGTAATTTCACCGCGCAGCCCCGCAGACCGACGCGCAGCTGGAGAACAAGCAGGAAAATCCACGCACAGACCCGGGACATCTGGTAATCCCCGCGATCCACAGAAAAAGACTGTCTGTGCGCCGGAAAACGACGCACGACTTCCCCGCGTGGAAAATAACGACGCAAGTCCGTGGGTGCTGGGGAGAAATCGACGCACACATCCTTTTTCCACGCACCTCTTCCTCTGTGGCCCTCTGAGGAGATTTTTCCACTCTAAACCAGGTACTTGTGCTTGAAAGAGACTTTGTTTATATTCTAAAGACTTAAGACACTTTCTATCACTTTTCAGTGATATCTTTACAAATTCGTATTGCAACTTTGATCGTTTTGACCTGAAGATACCCAGATAAATATTATATATTTTTCTAAATACTGTGTGGTGTATTTTTGTGGTGTTATGCTATGGTGTTGTATGATTTATTGCACAAATGCTTTACACATTGCCTTCTAAGTTAAGCCTGACTGCTCATGCCAAGCTACCGGAAGGTGAGCACAGGCTGATTTTGGATTGTGTGTGACTTACCCTGACTAAAGTGAGGGTTCTTGCTTGGACAGAGGGCAACCTGACTGCCAACCAAAAACCCCATTTCTAACAGGTGGGTGCAGTGAAGAGTTGTCTGAGGCCGAGGTTGGCGAACCTCCTCACCCTTCATCAGCCAGGCTAGCTTGAATCCAGTGGCACAGTGAGCAAGGGACCCACGTCTGGGCATACCCTTCCCACTTAGGGCAACTTTAGCAACACAAAAGGATGTTGGACGGAGTGCTGAACAATGCAAACACTCACCCCAGTCACAGATCTGGGTTTAATCCATCGTTCTTTTGCTCACCATGCCACCCCAGTTTGGACCCAGCCATATGCAAATCAGTCTTGACCCTGTTCCCTCATGGGAACAGTCCAGCCCGAACTGCCAAGCCAGGTCCTCCCTGGACCGGAAACAAGCATCCTGGGACCGGTTTCAGGGTTTCACCTTTCACCTTATTAGGTCTTTCACTCTCTACCCTACATAGTAGGTGGGAGGCAATAAAGGCTATCTGGTACCCTCCCTTCTCCCCTGTTATTCCTTAGCCTCCCGCCTCCTCCAGAGTTTTCATGAAGGAGACTAGTGTTTTTTTCACCTGTTCCCCAGCGGTTTAACTGTGATCCTTAATGCCTTGTAAAAGTCTCCATTTGAACACCTCTCTACTGTGTCCCTTGAGTTTCTGACTCTTAGCATATTTTTTCTTGTGGCCATTACTTCAAGCAGATGGTTGGGAAAGATACAAGCATTGCTTTCTCACCCTTCAAATTTGAGGTTGTTTCAGGACCCCTATTTACTACTTAAGGTTCCTTCCCCTTTCCATCCATCACAGGATTTTGTTTTTCCTGCTTTTTTTCCTTCCTGTTCCACAGAAGAGAAAACGTTGTTTCATTCTCTTGATCTAACAAGAGGTTTGATATTTATTTTAAGAAAACTGCCAATTTTCGGAATGGTAGTTTTCTTTTTGTTACATTTAGGTGGCAAATTGAAGGCATTGTACTACTACTTTGACCCTGTCATGTTTGGTTTGATCTGATTTTTCAATTACATATCAATGCCTCAGTGGTTTTTTTCCTTTTATAGTTAAAGGTTGTTCCACTAGGGGGTTGATTCATCGTGGACAGCCTTCAAAGGTGCTTCATTGAAAGATATTTGTGCAGCAGCTACGTTGTCTTCTCTCCATACATTTATCTCATTATAAATTAAGGATGGGAGATTTTGATTCAGTAGGTCTTGCTACTGTTAACTACTCTTATTATGGTCTCTGTAAGAAATGCTTTTTGTATCCATTTTTCCATCTATTTATTGGTATTTTCAAGGTACAGCTATCTATGTAAAACGCAGCAATAGTTTATACAACCAAATGATGAGCTAATTTGAGCAACCATTCAAGGAATTAAGGCACTCAGTGGTAGACGGGGTTTCACGTGCAAGCTATGTATCCAAACGTTTCCTATATTGACAACACCAGGAGAGAGCAACAATTACAACTGTAACATTTGTAACACTGGCTTGTGGGTAAGGGGAACCTCCCTAGTGATGTAGAGAGAGCAGGGACAGTAATATAGGTGGCAATGTATATAACCGCAATGATCATGAGGAAACTCAAGGAGAGCGAGAGGGTCTACCTTATGATCTGTATGGGTAGCATCTCAGTAGGGCCTGTAGTATTAGAACTATCTTGAATCAGTGAGGGATGGCACTCAAAGGGTTAGTTTACATGGTCAGCAGCTATGTTTGGACATATGTGTCCTAGAGAGTGACAGCACCCATCTCAGTCACTGCCCATTTATGCATCACACAAAGCCATATTGAAACCTCATGTGGCTGAATTGCCTCCCAAGTCATGGCTATCAACCTTTCAAATAATGATAATGCTAAGTCAACCAGTCTTAAATAGTGCTAAGAGCATTTTGAATGTTTAGTAATCCCCAGTAAGCAAAGTAACAGATCAGGGGCTAGTTGTATGTCAATCACTACAGAAGTTTGTTCCAGTATTTGGATTCAGGTAAGCGCCAGTAGTGGACTTTCCACATCCATATGCAGAAATTTGGCATCAGCATGTCCGCATCTGGGACAAGAATGCAGAGTCCCCGGTAACATCACATGGAGTCAGTGTGGGGTCAGATAGGTCTGGTGGAGAAAATTAAGTTGTGTAAACTTAAGGCACGCGTTCCAGGACACTTGTTTGATGTGATTTAAATGCAATTTACTTGTCTGTAAAGGCAATGCTCAAATCTGCCTCCCATCTATGTTTACCCCTAAGTGTTCAGTCACACCTGGTGCCAGGTGAGCTGCATAAAGAAAAGCTATAGCCTTCTTACCCACCCCATGTGTAAGGAAGCAGTGCACCCCTGATGGAGTGGAGGCTCCGCATCTCCCATCAACCACACAACCTTAATAATTAGTGTTGGAGCGTGGTAGATGAGGAAGGAGCCCATTCCCAGATCATAAGTGTCCTAAAGTTTTTGAAATTACTCTGTGGACCCATCCTCGAAGAGTTCCCCTTGCTGGAGCAGTCACACCTCCAGCCATGGATATGGATCGTGACCAGCCAAGACTAGACTTGTGGTGCGTAGGTCCGAGGGGAAGCTGTGGTGCATATAGAGGTATCGATCATCTGGGCTGCATAAAGCTGTTCCATACAACTTTGGACACATGCAATAACTTGGTCAATTCTTTGGACAGGTCTCCTGCCAATAGCAGCCAATGTAATAGATTTCCACCTCCAAGTTCACTGAGTTCAAAATTAAATTTTCCCATTTTGTCCTTTGAGAGCCATTGCATAGGCCATTGCAGTTGTACGCTGCAAAATACAATTCTAAATCCTGTGGGCCCAGGCCTCGCTCCTGCATAGGACAGAGTGGCATGTGTAGCAACACACACTTATGAGAGGGCTCCCAAATCAAGTCTGATTCTTGACCACTCAACTCCTCGAAGAAGGCCCTAGAGGGTACTACTGAGGGTGTCAAAAATAAATTTAATAGTTGCAGGAGGACAAGCATTTTAGCTTCAGTTGCTCAGCCCATAGGTGACAAAGGTAGGGGCTTCCAAAAGGCCAGCAAATATCGCAGATAAGTCAAAGCCCTGCCATGGTTGCCATCTAAAATGTCCTTATTATCATCATATATACATTAATCTCTAAGTAGCTAGAGGTCCCAAGTGCCAGGGAAGGTGATCTTGCCCTAGCCCCACTCTGTCCTCTTGATCTTAAAAACAGAGTGGGAAAATACAAGACTTGCCCCAGTTTACCAGAAGTTCAGGTATGATCTTGCAGATAGATGAGCAGATAGTCTGCATAAAGTGAGACAATGTGCCAATTGGTGTGAATCCGTAAACCCCAAGAGGGGCCTTTGGTTCTCAGAGGAGCAGCCAGAGGTTACATGGCAAGTGCAAAGATTATAGGTGAGAAGGAGCAGCCCTGTCCATTACCATTCTTGATTGAGAAACAGCGTGAGATGTGGCCTCCCATGCACATTCTAGCCTGTGGAGCTACATATAACATTTTGAGTCATTATGAAACTTGAGACCCATACCAAAAGCCTCCAACATGCAGGACAAATCAATCCAGCCCTTCTTGTCAAAGGTTTTCTCAAAATCTAGAGAGATTGCCATCAGGAGAGTCTCCGTATCTTTTAAGGCTCCCATGACATGGCGCAGACAACGTATATTATATGTGGTCGACCGATATGGAAAAAATCCACATTGGTCAGAGTGGATCAGAAAATCTTACATGTAGAGCAATCTGTTGGCTAGAACTTTGTTCAGGATATGGTAGTAAATATTGAGCATGGAGAGTGGGTGATAGGAGCTCACCAAGAGAGGGTCTTTGATTGTTTCAGCAGTACTACTGCATGGGCCTTTTGGAGGGAGTCAGGTAAAAAGCCCCATTGATGTGCTTCATGGTACACCACTAACAGCTCAGGGACTAGTGTAGCTTGGTAACTCCACAGGGAAACTATCCAAGCCCTGGGTCTTGCCCTGTGCCATTTGGCGGATAGCTAGCTGGGGCTCCTCCAATTGTATGGTGTTAGAAATGGGGTCTTTGGTTGGAAGTCAGGTTACCCCCTGTCTAAGCAAGGACCCTCACTCTAGTCAGGGTAAAGGAGAATCACCCTCAGTTAACCCCTGCTCACCGCCTCAATAGCTTGGCACGAGTAGGCAGGCTTAACTTCAGAAGCAATGTGTAAATTATTTGAACCAACACACACAGTAATACAGTGAAAATACTACAATATAGACACCAAACCAGTTTAGAATAATAGGTAATACTTATCTAAATCAAAAAAGACCAAAACAACAAAAATCCAACATACACAAGTCAAGATATGAATTTTCAAAAGAATAAGAGTCTTGGGGCCAGATGTATAATTCTTCACAATAGCGATTACCTAATTGCGATTTTTAGCGAATCACAATTAAGTAAGAGCTATTGGAATGCATGAAACTCCAAGAGTTTCATACTGCGATTCGCAAGGGCTCGCAAATGGACCTACCTCATTAATATTCATGAGGTAGGTCACAATTTGCGAGCCATTGCGAATGGATACAATCACAGGGATGGTGGCCTGCTGTGTTTAGCAGACCACCATGTCTGTGATTGCTTTTCATTTTTTTTTTTTTATATGCAGCCTGTTTTCCATAAAGGAAAAAAGGATGCGTTTAAAAATGAAAAATGCAAAGTTTTCTTTTCATTTTTTAAGAGTAGGCAGTGGTCAGTGGGACCACTGCCTGCTCTTAAAAAACGTTTTTGCTTGCATTCACAAAGGGGATGTGGTTCTTTGGGGACCCCGTCCTCTTTGAGAATGGGTTACCACCAATTTGAAATTGGTGGTAACTGCGATTGTTTTGCAACCGCATTCACGGTCACAAAACAATCATACATACCTCTGCAATTCGGTTTTAGGAAGGGACGTCCTTGACACGCCCCTTCCTAATACCAAATCGGTATGCAGTCGCAAATCCAATTTGCGATTTGCTAACAAGTTACCGGATCGCAAAAAATGTTTGATACATCTGGCCCTTAATCCTTAGAAAACAGTGAGAATGCTGTTGTTACACAAATTACTGGGTTAGCATGAAAAATAAAGCTGCACAGGCGAGCAAGGATCAGAAAAAGGTAGCGATGCGTCGATTCCTTAATCGCGAGTGAGACCATGCGTTGTTTCCTTCTCCAGTCGGGTCAGCGATGCATCGTTTTTCTCCCATGCAAGAGAGTGATGCGTTGATTTCTGGATGGAGCACCTCAGATCTGCGCAGGGTCAGGTTGACTTGTACGCCCAGGGACAATGCATGCAAAATCCGGTCGCATGATATCAGAGAACCGTGCTGCGTGGGGTTTGCATCATTATCAGCCTCGGTAAGTGGATGTTGCTTGTCGGTTCTCCAGCCGCGATGCGTTGATCTCCCAGCTACGATGCAGGTGGAATGTCGATTTAAGCTGTGACGCCGGCAGTGTGTTGTTTATCAGCCGTGTTGCCGATAGTGCATTGAAAATTTTCCCGCACAGCATTCTGTGCATGGATTTTCATATCTTGTCTGCCAAGGGCCCAGGGACTGGATAGGGCACCACTTGGCAGGGCAGCAGTCTCAGAAGAGAGTCCAGGTGCTGGCAGGGGAAGTCTTTGATGGCCCTGAGACTTCAACAAGAGGAGGCAAGCTCAATTCAAGCCCTTGCAGATTCTTATCAAGCAGGAATGCACAACAAAGTCTAGTTTTTATCCCCTTTCACAGGCAGAAGCAGCAACTGCAGGATAGGCCAACAAAGCACAGCCACAGGCAGGGCCAGCCCTTCTCCTCAGGTCTTCTCCTTGGTAGAGGTTCCTCTTGAATTTAGAAGTGATCTAATTTTCAAGAGTTTTGGGTCCACTACTTATACCCCTTTCTGTCTTTGAAGCAGGCAAACTTCAACAGGAAAATCTCTCTTGTTTGTAAGCTCCTGCCTTGCCCGGGCTTGGCCCCAGTAACACATCAGGGGGTTGGAGACTACATTGTGTGAGGGCAGGCACAGCCCTTTCAGGTGTGAGTGACGACTCCTCCCTTCCCCTCCAGCCCAAATGGCTCATCAGCATATGCAGGCTACACCCCAGCTCCCTTTGTGTCACTGTCTAGAGGATAGGTGTAATCAGCCCAACTGTCAAACTGACTCAGACAGGGAATCCACAAACAGGCTGAATCACATCATGGTTTAAACAAGAAAATGCCTGCTTTTTAAAAGTGGCATTTTCCAACACACAGTTAATTTTTTTTTTTACAAAAATATGTTTTTTTTAAATTGTGAGTTCAGAGACCCTAAACTCCATATTTCTATCTGCTCCCAAAGGAAAACTGCACTTTAATAACATTTAAAGGTACCCCCATGTTAACCCATGAGAGAGATAGGCCTTGCACAGTGAAAACCGAATTTGGCAGTATTTCACTGTTAGGACATATAAAACACACTAGTATATGACCTACCTAAACATACACTGCACCCTGCCCATGGGGCTACCTAGGGCCTACCTTAGGGGTGCCTTACATGTATGAAAAGGGAAGGTTTAGGCCTGGCAAGTGAGTACACTTGCTAAGTCGAATTAGTAGTTTAAAACTGCACACATAGACACTGCAGTGGCAGGTCTGAGCTATGTTTACAGGGCTACTCATGCAGGTGCCACAACCAGTGCTGCAGACCCATTAGTAACATTTGATTTACAGGCCCTGGGCACCTCTAGTCACTGTACTAGGAACTTATTAGTAAATCAAATGTGCCAATCATGGAAAGCCAATTACACATACATGTTACATAGGAGCACTTGCACTTTAGCAGTGGGTAGCAGTGGAAAAGTGCCCAGAGTATCAAAAACAGTAAAAACAGAGTACAGCACACATCAACAACCTGGGGAACAGAGGCATAAAGTTAGGGGAGACCACACCAAGGATGCCAAGTCTAACATATGGGATGCTCCAACTCCAAAAGCAGCAAGGGAGACAATCGCGGGAGGGCACCTCCCTGTAGGAAAGCATCAAGAGCCGGCAGGAAAGGCTCAGTTGGTGGGGTATACAGAGCCTCATAATTAGCAAAAACTTAATTTATGCCCCCTTTAGTGTTCACTATGCAGTCCATAGCATCTTGAATGGCATCTAAGACTGTTCTTGGGATATCCGAGTGCAGCAGCCATGCCAACATTCACCCAAACTTATCTCCCTCTCCATGCTGACATGCTACAGCGATTTTGTAATCAAAGTTACTCAATCACTGAGACTGCTCTCCATACTGGCTGTGAAGCTCCGTCACTCGCAGATGTGAGGTTACCATAGTCACTGCCTCAATTTCTACAACACGTATCTGTGCATCGAGGTCTGTAACAGAACACACAAGGGTTGACCTTGCACCCCAGGAAGTGGTAATATAGTGTCCCCTCTTGACTACCTTCATTGGGTCCTATTCATGCCTCTAGGTAGTGGCCATATTGTCATTGTCTTCAAAGTATTATGAGAGGTGCGTGCCAAAGGCCTCCCTATAGGGCACATCCCTTAGCACCTCTGTCCGCAGCCTTCGTGTCGGGATGGCAGACCTAGTGTATTTTATTTTATTTATTTAGAGAGTTTTCTATAGCGCTGGCAAGAACTGAGGGTATCAGAGCGCTTTACAACAGTACAAGTAATAAAACATATTCATTTTATGCAGGTATGGTTTCACATAGGCATGTAAGTTGGAGAGAGGGCAGTGGTGGGGCGGGGGGGATGTGAATTAGAATGAACGGTGACTCCTTGGCCGAGATGTTGGTTGGTTGGAGTAGGAATTCCCTTAGTTGCTTCTTCAAGATCTTGAGGGACGGATTTGATCTTATTTTAACTGGGATGGATTTCCAGATTTTTTGGGGCGTTGCTTGTAAAGGAGCATGACCGGGTTTTTATGGGTTTTGGGCGGGATGAGGAGAAAGGTGTTTGAGCTTCTTAGTGTTCTTGTCTGTCCTCCCTTAATGAGTTTAGTGGTGAGGTATTCTGGTTTCCCAGTGTGTAGGGCTTTGTGAAGTAGACAGGCAGTTCTGAAGTCGCAGCGGGCTATAATTGGGAGCCATTTTAGTCCTTCCAGAGCAGGGGAGATGTGGTCATATTTTTTAATTCCTGTCACCATTCTGGCCGCTGCATGGAGAGTGGATCTCATGGGAGCAAGCTGGGTTTTAGCTGTGGCGGTGAGGATGGAGATTCCGTAATCTAATCTGGAAAGCAACAGTGCTTGCGTGGCGTTTTTTAGGTCATCTGGTGGTATGAACGGTTTGATTTTGTTCAGTAGTTTCAGGCTGTTGAGAGCTTTTTTCGTGTTATTCTTTATGTGGTCCTGCATTGTCAAGTTGGTGTCCGAGTGATTCCTAGCGACTTGACAGAGTTTGTTGGGGTAAGATTGCATTTGAGAGCATCTATAGACTTTAGCCATTTTTGCATCTGGGGGAGCCTATTCGTTTTTAATATGAGAAGTATTTCAGTCTTATTTTGGTTTCAGGTGGTTGTAGGATAGCCAAAGTTGTACATTTAGTCAGTGTACGTCCTCTATTGAGGATATTTCCATGTAAATTTGGGTGTCGTCAGCGGATAGGTGGAAGGGGATGTTAGCTCAGCTGAGAATGGCGGTAAGGGGGTCCATGTAGATGTTGAAGAGTGTGGGTGAGAGGTCAGATTTTTGGGGTGATTGCAGTTGTAACAGAGGTCCTGTTATTTATTTTGACTTTTTGAGAGCGGTTCCGTAGAAAGGATGAGAACCAGCGTAGGACTCCTCCTTTCACGCCAATGCCTTTTTGGAGGGAGTCCAGTAGCAGCTTGTGGTCAACTGTGTCGAAGGCTCCAATAACGCTAGGAGAATCAGTTGGCAGCATCGGTCTGAGTCAAGGCAATTGTGAAGGTCATTTACTATGTTTAGAATAGCTGTTTCTGTACTGCATCCTTTTCTATATCCAGATTGGAGAGGGTTACGAAGGTTGTTGTTGTCTATGTGTTGGTTTAGCTGAGAGAGAACACATCTCTCTAGAGCTTTGGCAAGGAAGGTTAGATTGGAGACTGGTCTGAAATTGTTGAGGTCGTTCGGGTCTGCTCCTGGTTTCTTTAGCACTGGCGTGACTTCACCCAACTTCATGTTCATGTTGATGTTGAAAAGCTCCTTTGGACGTTTTTTGGCTCTATCGAGTGCATTGCGGAGGAATGTATTTTTTTCATTCGTTATGTGTTTTTTGTAGTTTCTGCGTTCTCTTCTGAGTAGTTTGAGGTGCGCTGTGGATGGGTCAGATCTCCAAAGCCTTTCAGCTATTCTCAGTTGTCTTCTTTTGGTGTTTAGATCTTTATTAAACCAGGCTATTGAGGATGTGTTTCTCACTCTTTTCACTTTCATAGGGGCTAATTGGTCTAGTATGGAGGATACTGTTGAGTTGTACTGGGTGGTGAGCTCGGTTGTTGAGAGGTTATCGGATTGGGGTGGTAAAAGGAAATTGATTCTTTCTTCTAAGGTTGCTTCTGGAATTTGACTAATGTTTCTTTTCCATTGGAGAGACTTTTGTGTGTGGTTTGGGTGTTGGGATGTTTTGTTAAGATGGAATAGAATAATGTGATGATCTGACCAGTCGACAGGGAGGATGATGTAGATCATGAGTGTTTCTTTCTGAGCTATTATAGCATCCAGAGTAGTGCCTTTGTTGTGGGTTCGACCCTTGCAGAGCTGGGAGACGTCTTTGCTGTGTAGGAGATAATTTAGGGATTGGATTAGAGTATTGCTTTTGTCGTTTCATTGGAGGATGAGGCCTCCTAGGATGATGAAATTGGTGCATGAGAGTGAGCAGTGTGTTATTAGATCAGCCAGGTCTTCCCCAAAAGGGAGGGTGTTGCCAGGAGGGTGGTAGAGTAAGTGGCAAATCATATTGGTGTTGTCTTTCATTCTTATGGAAGCGTTGAGATGTTCAAATGAGTTGTAGTTGAAAGTATCTTTTATCTCTACGTTGATGTTGTTCTTGTGAATGATGGCAATGCCTCCGCCGTGGCGGTCTTTCCTATCTTTGTTGGTTATTGAGAACCCCGGCGGTACTAGAATATCCATGATCGGTTGAAAGTATTCATTCAACCAAGTTTCTGTGATGAAGGCGATGTAAATGTTGTGGTTCAGGATAGCATCTGCTAGCTCCATAGCATGTTTGACTGCAGATCTGCAGCTAATGAGCATGCAATTGGTTTGACATCTATTCTTGGGGTTTTGAGTGATTGGGATCAGGGGGACATTGATGAGGTGTGCTGGAGGCCTGGTTGAGCTCAGAGGTGCGTGGTTTCGACCTAGACCCGTGATGACCTGGATTCTGTATAGGGGATTAAGTATGGACGGGATCAGGTTGTATGATTGGGCGAGTTCCTCTGCTTTGCTGTGTGACAATGGAGCACTCGTTCTTTTCGGTCTTTGGGCATTGGAGTTGCGAGGCATGGAGGGCCAGCTAAATGGTTGGGGTCTAGCTCTGTCAAGGCATAGTGTGTTGGAGTGATTCAGTGAGGGGTTCAGAAGTGGCTTTAGGCTTCTCGCGATCATGTTGATGCCCTGTATTACTGTTTCTAGTTGAGTTTCCAGGTTGGTAAGTCGCTCATTTATTTTGAATATGGGTGTGTAATTAGTGGGAGAGTGTGGGTGTTGTGCTTCATATTGTGCGGGGTCTGATGAGCTTGGGTCAGATGGTGTTCATCAGCAGTGGGAGGTAGATTTGGGGAAACAGCTGTAGAGCGGTTAGATCTGTTATTGGGGCCTTTGTCATTAACAACACAACTTGTGGGGGGATCTTAGGGGTCTCTTAGGTTTGGAGACCTTAGTCCATTTGTGGGTAGTGGGTGGGGGGGTTGGGAGTGTGAGCCGCTCTTAGGGTCTCCTGGTTGGTCTTTGGGAGAAGGGAAAAGGATGGGGTTTGTGTGGAGGGACAGAGGTTATGGAATTTGTTACGAAGGGGGATGGGATTGGGATAGGAGTACAGGGTAGAGTGTCTGGTTTGGGGGAAATGGGAAGAGTGATGTTGATCTTATTGTGCAAGAGAGTTGTAGTGGTGCAGGTTTGAGCGCAAACTGGGTTGTTGGGTTTGTTGTTTGTAGGGTTTAGGGTGGTGTGAGTTGAGTCGGGGAGGGGTTTGTGGTGAGACTCAAGGGTATTTCCTTTTGGTTGAGGATCTGTGGGGAGGGCTTATGGGGGGGTTTGAGGTTGTGATATGGCTATTTTTATTGTAGGGAATATGGATTTGAAGGAGCGTAGGTTGGCATCATTAGCTTGTATCATGATGGTTCCATTTCTGAAGATGGTAATGTTGGCATTGCCCAGGAATGTGGGTGAGCTGGAGATCGTGAGTTTGCAACTGTACGGGATGTTGGAGGTGTGAAGGTAGTTGATTAGGAATGTGTTCCACCAAGCTGGGCGTTTGGTGTAGAAAATGAGGTCTGTTCTTTCTAGGCCTTTGGAGGCGTTGAAGTAATTGTCAGCAATTAGCAGCTCAGGGTGTTGCTTGATCAGTTTGTGTTTGAGGTTTTGAGATGCTGTGAGGGCGAGGTTAGGGGGAAGGAACATGGAGAAGGAGTTGGGACCGTGGGTCAGGAATAGTCACCCCCAACAGAAGGTTACCTTGAGAAGGTTATGGTCAGAAAAGGTCTACCACAGATGTTCAGAGGACTGCTCTACAGGCCAGTATTCCAAGGGGAAAAACATGTAATTAAACCTTGTATAGATCTGATGGCTTGGGAATAATAGGAGTACTCTGTGTCAGCCTGGTGGCCCAAACACCAGATGTCATGAAGATGGAGCATCGCACTCCATTGTTGAAATTGCTTACTTGACTGTGTTCCCGGGGTACCCGGGAGAATGGGCGCTGATTTGTCTAAGAGTGAATCACGTGCATAATTGAAATCCCCCACCATAATCCAAGGACCTATAGGTATTACAGATGGAGAAAAGGTGTGGAGAAAATCCCTCTGATGTGTGTTAAGTGCATAAATTGAAAGCAAGAAGAAGGGAAGGCTTTAACAGTCCCTCCACTGGAGCATATCTACCACCAGTATCAATCAGTACTCTGTGCTGCATTAAGTGAGCTCCTGATGACACCCAAACCAGAACCCCACAGGAATAAGAAGAGTACACTGTGCCATAAGACTGCCCTCTCCAGCACCTGGCAACCTTTTCAAGTTTCCGCTTAGTAAGATGCGTTTCCTGTGTGTACATTTTTACATATCAGGTTTGCATATATCCCATGTCACCTAGCAGGCATACCCACCCCTCTGATATTCCAAGTTAGCACATTAAAGAACAAAGACATTTGTAATATAAGGAGTCCTAAAAGACCAATAAATAAGGTTATACAGCTTTTTGTACAAAGCACCCAGTGTCCCCACAATCCCTCACGTCCAGACAGATTAGAAGGAACCCACAAGAACTGCAATACAACAAAACACCCAACCCCAGGTTTAGATACCAATGGGCATTGATGGAATTGCGACCCAACAACTAAGAATACACATGGTGTTTACTGCTAGTCAGGAAAGGTCCATTCAGAAGTTTACCAAAGGAGGGGGCAGACCAAGAGTAGTGAGCAGAAAGTCAACCAATACATGAAGAAGGTCCACTGAGCCCAACAAGTGGAATCTAAGTAACAAGCCCCAAATACTCAAAGAAATATCTAGCTCTGGTGTTTTGCTTTCCAAGACACAGTAGAGTGCAGAAAGTAGAATCAAGAAACTATGAAAGACCATGGTTGTCAAGGATCCGGGATCTCCCTACAGGGAGTGCCCAGAGAGCCAACGCCAGAGGAAACGGATCCAGGAGCTCCAAATTCCGAGTCTATATCAGTGTATGTGGCTGAGGCTTGGTATCAGTTGGTGCTACTAGTTGAGACCTCAATAATCACCCATGATCTTTCTTGGGGGTGGGAGCGGGTTTTGTGCAGGTGCCGGTGGCACTTTGACCTCCCATCTGGCCAGCCCACTAGCTCACCTTGAGAGTCACCGGAGAGAAGTTGGACACCCTTGGAGTCAACTACTCATAGTCTGGCAGGAAAAAGTAAGGCATATGAAAGGCCTAATCAGTGGAGCTGCTCCTTAACTGCTACAGAGGTATTGCCCTTCCTCTGAACCTCTGCTGTGTAATCAGGATAGTCTATTTAGAAGAAAAATTCTTCTCTCTCTGATTCTTGTACAATAAATCTAAACATTAAAAAAAATCAAAGAAAAATCTCTCACATCAATTGCCAACAAAAATGTTCACAAATATTTATTCATAAGAATATAGAAAAACTCTAAATCCACTTCACGTAGGACATGGACACCCACACAAACTCACAACACCAACAAGACTCAAGACAAATCACATATATAGAATGAACAAAACAAATTGAATCAATCCACTACTATTTTTTGCTTGATATTTTACAAATATATCACACTTATAAACAACCACACAATATATCAAATAAAGAAATACATATTTTATTCTAATTATCCAACACATTTGAAGAATTCTACATCTTCCTTCTTTTCCACAAATTCTGTTCTTCACGGTCTTTGGATAGTCCTAAGCTCTATCAGAGACTTTGTTTCCAGTAGTTTTCCATAGATTTCAGTCAAACTGCACCAACAAGTTTTAATGATATTCCAAAGTCTTCAGACATGTTGCACACTGTACATTGATAACAGTTTTTATTGCCAGCCAACAAATTCCTAGCCAACGCGCGTTTCGGTGGATCACAACAAATGCTGATGCTTTAAGCCACCTTCCTCAGGGCTACACAAACATGCACATATGGGCTGGAAAGTTATCTACAAACAAATAAATATTATCCAATAAACTATATGCTCCTTAAATATAATATTTATTTAACCATGTCAAACCTATTTCAAAACACTAATGCATGCCACTAAGTGGTCAACGCTTTCAATGTGCTGAAGGTGTCTTTCAAAAATACAATTAAAAAAGAGTCCCTTCACCAAATGAAAAAAACATGAAGAAGCAAATCCCTCAGAATAACCCTCATTACAAACCCCAACCAGTGCTGTACTTAGTTTATCAACCTTATATATCACCTGTACGTCACCTTTATCTCTTCAAAAAACCACCTTGGCCTCTCCTGTAACTCACTTTGTCATCGTTGTCACAATTTGATGGAACTTTTGAATATAAATGCTCAAACTCAAGCAATCTGAACTGAGAGCAGAACACTGCAAGTTAGACATGTTTTTCCAAAAGCCTCACTTGTCTGTCTAGCGTTTTCGAAAAACACATGATTTACAAGCTGTTGACAAATACTCCAAATCATTAGATAGCCAGGATGTTACTGGTCAATACACCACAATTAAAATTAAACCGAACTACATGGATACAGTAGAAAACTAGACCCAAAACGCCTTCCTGTACTTCAACGAAAAGCCTGTGTCTGTGCCATTCCCAAATTATTTATTTACTTACTCAAAAGAAGTGCCGACTAACCGAACTAAATAGACTTTAATCCCTAGTTCTCTCTTTATATTTAACGTAGGGACCCCTTTCTTTATTTTCCTTGAGGAACAGCAGTTGGCAGTATAGGGGCTAAATCAGCTGATATGTGACTGGGGGTGTTTTTCTGGGAGATTTTGGAGTTTTTCTTTACCCTTTTTAGTGGACTGTTTGTTGCACCTTTAGGTTATTAGTAGAGTTTGTTTGTTAGGTACGTTTATATCTATGGAGAGTATTAAGTCCTCTGGATTTACTGATGCCGACTTTGCAAGGATTTTAGGACCCTCTCAGCTTACAGATCAGGGTTTCTGCCTGTCTAACAATTTAAAAGATGATTGGATAAAACTTCTTGAACTTAAGAAAAAGACTCGAAGAACTAAAGCACATGCTTTAAAAGCAGGACTGATTCCGAATGGCCTCGAAGTAAGAAATATTCCGGGTCTGTTTGTAGAGATTAACGCTTTTTTGGAGAAATGGTAACTAATTTCATATAGGTGTTCAAGGGATTGGATGTTACTAATCATCAAAACTGCGAGAGAAATAGTGGCATTATTATGTAAAGAAATTGAAGAATTAGAAGTAAAATTAAAACAATTGAATGCATTAGAGGAAAAAAAAGAAAAAAACTAGAAGAAGTAACAACTGAGTTTGATTCTTTCAATCAATATTTGCTAAAAGTGAAAACAGAGAAACTAAGGAAAGATATTCGGTACTTTACCGTTGAAAAAACCTATCCGTACCTAGCTGAAAATTACTATAAGCAAGGAAATCAGGTGTGCTATGCTAGGGCATGGAGGAGAACCCTGGGGATGAGGGCACACCGGTATCCTGTGCACCCTCTTGATGGAAAAGAAGTTCGGGACCTTAGTCATGAGTACCACCATCATCAGCCACCCCTCAAGTAACAGCTTTGTGTTCGGGTTCTCGTCCCATTCAGAAAAGCTAAAAAAATTGATATTATTTCACCGGGAGCACCCCTCTGCATCTTCTGCTCATGCAGTAAGCTCTCCCACCTCTTTCTGTAGAGTCTAAACTTGCTCCTGCAGGGTCTCTACTGTGGGTCCCATCGATTCAGTGCCATCCACTCATGCCATGAGTTTGGCTTGATCCTCACATAATAGACCAGTTTTTATTTGAATTGCTCCTAATTGTGTCTCCATTGACGTCTTAGAGTCCTGTATGGCCTGTAGAACCTTGTCAAACATTGCTCTATGCTTTTCCAAAGTGTTCTCCAGTTGACAGATCAGATCCGTTGATGATGGGGTGGCTGATAGCATGAACGTTATGGATTTTTGGGGCCGATGTTTAGTTGCATTGGGGTGCACCATGTCACTTGGTGATCCTGGTACACCTGAGCTGGGGGCATCTCTCAGGGACAGCGGGACGGGCAGCATCCACCACAAATGTGTCCGGCAGTGTCCTGATGAGAGAGTTCTGAGGTAACACCCACGGAAGGGTGAAAGCATGGGCGACCCACTCCTGACACGGGCTCCAAGCACCCCAAACCAGTACCCGGTTGTTAGACTCCTAACAGAAACTCACAGTTCACAGAGACATGGATAGTGTTAATGTCAGGGCGTGAGGGCACATCCAACACCCTTGCGGAGCACAAACATTTCAACGAGTAGCATGTGAGAGCCGGCTAAGTCATGTGCAGAGGTCCAGAAGGAAAATGCACAAGCTAGCTGAAGGTCAACAGTGGAGGGGTCCCAGCGAGATACATAGCAGGACGGACCACTTATGCACAATCATAGGATCACTCCTCTGAGTCCAACAGGAAACCAGCACAGTTAGTCCTGAGGGCCCACTCCAGTTAAGTTTCCCTGAGCTAGGATGCACATGAAAAAGTCCATTAAGTTGTGCCTGCACTCCTGCAAATATTGAGGGACAATTCACTGTCTGTAGAAGGTGTTAGAGTTCCAAGCAGTGCAAGGAGAGCCCAGGGCACCAGTTGGTATGGAGGTAGAGGCTTCATATGATCGCCGCTTAGGGAAGGTCTCAGTGTTCATATCAAGTGACCCACCTCTATAGCCACAGCAGCTCAAATCTCTGCCCTCTGAATATGAAGCTGCTCAGTTAGCAGGCTGGGCACTGCAGAATATATAAGGGCCAAGCAAAGGATGTGGTCTGATGGGAAGAGCCTGCAGAGATCCATGCCTTGATGGCTATCAGCACATGCCTCTGGGATGAGGGAGTTGAGTGTTGCGCAACATAGGTCTGTTGGCACCTGCGGCTCCAGATCAGGAATGTAGTGATTGGCCCATGGCCTGCGCCACCGCCTGCCTGAACCATGCCGGGAACATTTTCAACTGCAACGCTCCCTCAGTCCGCAAGCCAGCGACCGAGCTGTGACATGGCTGCAGCACTCACCTTTGTGGGGCAAGTAGGTCTCATGTCTTCCCACCACAGCCCCAAGCAGCCATAACAGCAGTGCAGCTCCCTTGGGCCACAGGCAATGATGCAATAGCAGGGTGACTCGGCTCCCAGCAGTACAGGTAGGCTGCTTACTGGAGGCGGCACATTCTGTTTGGCTGTGGCTGAGCCGCAGCTGGGCAGAAACAATCACTCCCGTCAGGGTTCGGTGATTACACTCACTGTATAACCTGCGCTCACCCTTGGCTAGCTTGGCACTGAGCAGTCATGCTTTTCACAGAGCCAATGTGTAAATCATTGGCACAGCACACTCATGCAATAAATACACTGAGCATCATAAAAGAGACTGCATACTTGTGGTAGGTAAACACAGTTTGTATGCAATACACACATTAATTAGCACAACATAATATCATGAACTTCTGGCCATAAATCAAACTTGGTAATATTCCTAGCAGTACTAGGCCCAACCACGTTTAAATGACGTCAGTAGCATGTACACTTGGGAGAAATCCTATTTTACCTCCAGAGCACCCTCCAGAGCACCCCAGTGTGAAACGGTATCAGAACTAGGCCCACCCTGGTAAATGATATAATGCAATGCCACATACAGTTTTAGGATGCCCCCCAGATCACAACAATATCAAGAATATGTACACACAGATAATAACAGCACTTTTAGCAGCACCGTGGGCCAATGCCGCACAGGAAGAATCAATGTCACATGTAGTATCCAGTTGGCAAGAAATCAGCATGCAAAGCAGCACCACCAGTCAATGTAATCACTAGCAGGTGGTCTTCATGCAGGCATTCCCACACACACATACATTCACGCAGTACTGCTAGAGGTACTACGGATATCTGGCAGATCCGTATGGACCACACTTGCACCCACAGAAGCGCACAACTGCGGTGCAACTGATATCCGGCAGGTCAATTGATAGCACAATGCAGACCCTGACTACCCTACACCCACAGATTAGAAAGAGATTGCCCCCCCCCGAGATTAGGCCCTCTTGGAGAGAGTCACACTTAGTTGAGGTCCCAGCAAGAAGGTGAGGGGTAGGTAGCAGGACTGATTAGTAGGTAGTTGACAAACATAAGGGGGTTGGCCACCACTCAGGAGGTTCACCCACTGAATGCGGAGCAGAAGTTGCTGAGGGCAATAGTTTGTTCAATTAAAGAATTCTGTTATGTGCCTTCTGGCACCAGCCCAGTTCTACAAAGCACTGTGGGGGGAGAGAAAGTGGTCATGCAGTCTCTTGACCCACTTCCGATCGCTCTCGGAAGCGTTCCTCCAGCCCGGTCAATTACTCTCATCACCCAGGCCTGGTCCAGGGTGCTGGTTGAGGAGAGGGCAGGTAGTTTTCTGCTCAGAGGGCCCAAAGGGATTGATCAATGAAGATGAATGTAGCAGGGGAGCCTCTCAGAAGGTAGAGGTGCCCTGTCAGATAAACAATGATCAGAGTTGCACCCAGGTAGTCCAGGTGCAACGTCTGGTGTGCAGTTATCCGAGTCTCACCAGACAATTCTGGCTTCACACACGACAATGAGTTGCAAATTTTGTGCCCGTCTGGAAATGAGGCACAACACCCAGTGCGCGTTGATATGAGTCGCACTAGACAGTTCTGGTCACACACCACAAAGAGTTATAAATCCTGTGCCTCCTTGGAAATTAGGCACAACACCTGGTGCGCATTGATTCAAGTCACACCAGACACTTCCAGTCACTTATGATAATGAGCTACCAATCCTGTGCCTCATGAGAAGTGAGACACAACGCCTGGTGCGCGTTGATATAAGTTGCACCAGACAGTTCCAATCACACACAATGCAAGAGATGCAAATTCAGTAAATCCCTAGAAATGAGGCACAATGCCCGGTGTGCGATGATACTGGTCGCACCAGACAGTTCCAGTCCCACACACAGGCACAAGTTCAGTAGTGCCGCACGAGGTAAATGAGGCACTACTATGGCTACGTCTCCACCTCCCAGAGTTGCAACCTGCGAATCGGACACTGCATGCAATGAGCATACAGTCGGCATGACGCATGAGGGAGATGCAGCATGATCGATGAAGCGGGCCATCCGGGGTTCCACAGCAGGTCAATCCGCTCACCAGTAACAAGACTCTGAAGTGTGCTGAGGCCTACCCATGCAGAGGCCACACTCCTTAGATGCAGGCAATGCTTTTGGGGCTCTGCTCAAGGAAATCCGGTCTTCAGGCACAGTTCTTATGACGGCATGTGTCATCAGAAAAAGATGTGGAGACCTCAATGGAAGGTCTTTGATGTCCCTGAGACTCCCACAAGAGGCACTTTGAGAGCACACTTCAGGGTGCCACATAGCAGCAGGCAGTCTGCCCAGGCCAGCCACAATACAGGAAGGGGTTGTGGTCCCTTCCAAGGACAGTAATCCTCCTTGTGCACAACATATTCCTATGGCAGTGTCACCACGGAGACCAGGTTCTGTGGCCCTACATCCCTATGAGTGTATCTCTACCGTGCTGCAGTATGGTACCAGTAGTTATTCCATAGTGTGCCTTTTAAGTTGGGTTGGTTCAAAGGTTCTCCCTTTAAACCACAGATGTTTCCCCTAGAATTCAGTAATATCTGTCATGGGGCTGTGGAGTGCAGATCTTAATCTTTAGTGGGGCCATGATCTGGCTCCCAGAGGTCAAGTGTCAAAATCTCACCCTCCAATCTATTTAGCTAGACCCTCAAATGGCAGAGGTCTGTTGTTCCAGTTGGGTGCCAAATGTTTTATTGCCGTCACTGGGGAATGCACAGAACTGCTCCCCCAACCTCCTGTATCAATTGGAGCCAGGTAGAAAGGCACACAATGAACGTTAGAGCAGAGAAATGCACACTTTCCAGAAGTGACATTTCTCAGCTTTTAATGACAAAACCACCATTACCATAGAAATGGGTTTCATGAGACTGCTCCACTGCAATCCACCATTGCAGTTGGGAGTGATTTCAATCATTTCCCTATGTTAGCCTATGGGGAGAGCAACCCTCCGAGGTAGAGCGAACACACATGGGTATTCTTGACTACATTTGGAAACACCCTTGTTGCAAGTGCCCACACACTGGCCTGCGGTGGCAGACTGGACACATATTAAAACACCATTCTGCAAGTGCGCACACACAGGCCTGCAGTGGCAAACTGAACACATGTTAAAACACTATTATGCAAGCATGCACATTCAGGCCTGCAATGGAAGGCTAGACAAATGTTAAAATACTACTGTACAAGCGTGCACACACTGCTTCCAGAGGCAGGCTCAGCACACACTGGTTAGCATACAATGGTCATTTTTACACTGTACTTACGGTGGGAAGGTGTCTAGGCCACTAAAAGGGTGTTAGAAATGGGGGCTTTGGTTGGCAGTAAGGTTACCCCCTGTCCAAGCAAGGACCCTCACTCTAGTCAGGGTAAAAGAGAATCACCCTCAGCTACCCCTCTCTTACCCCCTAGGTAGCTTGGCACGATCAGGCAGGCTTAACTTCAGAGTGCTAGGTGTAAAGTATTTGTACAAACACACACAGTAACTCAATGAAAACACTACAAAATAACACAACACAGGTTTAGAAAAATAGAAAATATTTATCTAAACAAAACAAGACCCAAACGACAAAAATCCATAACACACAAGTCAAGTTGTTAATAAAAATGCAAAAAGAGTCTTCATGTAATTTTAAACACAATGCTAATGCTGTTAGTGTGAAAATGTACCTTGGGCGCGTCAAAAAATAACCCTATACGGGTGAGTGTGCGTCAAAAAGGGCTTGCGATGTGTTGATATCACTCACTCATGAGACCTTGCGTCGTTTCTCCTTCAGTCGGGTCGGCGTCCGTCGTTTCTTCTCTCCATAGGAGAGCGATGCATCGATCCGGTCAGCACTCTCGGGTCCAGGCAGGCCTTGCGTAGGTTTTACATGCCCAGCGGTGTTTGTATCAGAAAACCAGCTGCACGATCATCCGAAAACCACTCAGCACGGGTTGCGATCCCACCAGCCTCCATCAGCGATGCTGCCTGTCATTTCTCCAGCCATGTGCGTCGATCTTCCAGTCGGGATGCAGGTGAGCATTGGTTTTCAGCCATGAAGTTGGCAGTGCGTCGATTTTTCAGCTGTGGATCGGAGTTGCGTCAATCTTTTCCCTGCACAGTGGTCTGTGTGTGGATTTCTCACTCTTGTCCAGCTAGCTTCTCCTTTCAGGGCCCCAGGAACTGGATGGGCACCACTTGGCAGAGTAGGAGTCTCAGCAGAGGCTCCAGGTGCTGGCAGAGAGAAGTCTTTACTGTCCCTGAGACAGCAAATAACAGGAGGCAAGCTCTAAATCAAGCCCTTGGAGAGTTCTTCGCAAGATAGAAGGCACACAAAGTCCAGTCTTTGTCCTCTAGCACAGGCAGGAGCAGCAACTGCAGGACAGCTCCACACAGCACAGTCACAGCCAGGGCAGCTATTCTTCCACAGCTCTTCCGCTCTTCTCCAGGCAAAGGTTGCTCTTGGTTTCCAAAAGAATTCTAAAGTCTGAGGTTTTGGGTGCCCTTCTTATACCCATTTTTCCCTTTGAAGTAGGCCTACTTCATAGAAAAGTCTCTCTTGTTTGTGAAATCCTGCCTTGCCCAGGCTAGGCCCCAGGCACACACCAGGGGGTTGGAGACTGCATTGTGTGAAGGCAGGCACAGCCCTTTCAGGCGTAAGTAACCACTCCCCCCCAGCATAGATGGCTCATCAGGAAATGCAGACTACACCCCAGCTCCCTTTGTGTCACTGTCTAGTGAGAGGTGCAACCAGCACAACTGTCAAACTGACCCAGACAGGGAATCCACAAACAGGCAGAGTCACAGAAATGGTTTAAGCAAGAAAATGCTCACTTTCTGAAAGTGGCATTTTCAAACACACAATCTTAAAATCAACTTTACTAAAAGATGTATTTTTAAATTGTGAGCTCAGAGACCCCAACTTCCAGATATCTATCCGCTCCCAAAGAGAATCTACACTTTAATCATATTTAAAGGTAGCCCCCATGTTAACCTATGAGAGGGACAGGCCTTGCAACAGTGAAAAACAAATTTAGCAGTATTTCACTGTCAGGTCATATAAAACACATTACTATGGCCCTCATATGACATTGGCGGTAAGTCCTGCTTACCGCCATGCCAAATGCCGCCAACATACTGCTGCGCCGCGGTTTACCGCTACCCATATTATGACACACACATAACAATCCGTCACTATACAGACACACACGTAAGTCCGCCAGCCCAAAGGTCAGTGATAAACTGGCGGTAGCAAAACCGACACCGTTATGCCAACAGAACTACGCCCACAGCATTATGACCCATGAATCACCGTGGCAGACATTCAACCGCTTTAAACCATTGGCAGTACATACCGCCGCACTCAAAATACACACACACATACAAAACAACACCACATTGGACAATTCAAACTACAGACACCTGACACACATACACACACCACACACCCACACCAATATAAAACACACACCCACATTACCCACAACACATTACCACTAGAAATAATTGCCACTAGAGAGAGATACAGCAAGAGCACCCACAGAACCAAAGCCACAGAACACCATCACCCATACTAAGGGTCATGGTGGAGGAAGTCATCCGGGTAGAGCCACAGCTATTTGGATCACAGGTGCAGCAGACATCCATTGCTAGGAAGATGGAGCTATGGTGGGGAATCGTGGACCGAGTCAACACAGTGGGACAGCACCCCAGAATAAGGGATGACATCAGGAAGAAGTAGAATGACCTACGGGGAAGGTGCGTTCCGTGGTAGCAAGACACCAGATAGCTGTACAGAGGACTGGCAGTGGACCCCTACCTCCTCCCCCACAACTAACAACATGGGAGGAGCAAGTCTTGGCAATCATGCATCCTGAGGGCCTGGCAGGAGTAGCTGGAGGACTGAACTCTGGTAAGTCAAATCTATATTACTATCACCCCCCCACCAGCCATCACAAATCCCCACCCCTACACTCACCCTCATCACCCCACCACCTCACATACGCCCCATCAACACAACCCACCCCTCCCACTACCAAGCCCTGCATGCAACACCAATGCATGAACACCCATCACAGACCTGCATGGACACCCATCACCAAAGCATGCACACCTGAGACAATCACCTATCCAACCAAATCACCACTCACACAAGCCTAAGCTGCCAGGGCAATCACAACCATACAGGGCAACACACCCATGCACAAGATGTCACACACAGACAAAATAACACTGCATTTACATCCCCATAGGTCCCCCACACAACGTCACCGGAGAGGAGGTGCCAGCAACATCCAGCCCCCCCACAGAAGAGGTCCACAGTGATGACAGCAGCTCTGCATGCCTGGATCAGGATGACCAACCTGCCCCATCAAGGACCTCCAGACAGTTGTTTACCCAGGCACGGTCCCATACCACCAGAGAGTCTCCCCCCTCAGGAAACACCAGCACAGCACCCACCCAGCGTGCCCATACATCTGTCCCCAGGGCATGTCAATCCGAAGTGTGTCCACCACTACAGGGACCCCAGGCAACCCCACAAACACAGGACGATCAGGGACCTGGGGTCAGTGGGCACATGGTTCAGGGGACAGAGGCACAGCACAACAGGGAAGCTGGGAGGACTGGTGTGCGACGGGGGAGGACAGGCCCAGGAACCCGACTCTCCAAGTGGCACTCACCAACATCCTGGGAGCATACCACCATTCCCAGGAGACGATGGGCCAGATACTGGCCAAGTTGCAGGAGACCCACAGGCTGCAGAAGAGACAGTACCTGGGGATCAGGGAGGACCTGAGGGACATCCACACCACCCTGGTCACCACTGCAGGGGTGCTGGAAGACATGGCCAACACCATGAGGGAGGCAGTGGCACACAAACGGGCCCCTGACACTAGCCACACCAATGAACATCCCTCCACTTCCGCTGCCACTAGTGGACATGAGGCCCCGCCACAGAAACAACAGGCCACCAGCACCCCACCCCCTGCAGAAGGAGAACCACCCCGCAAACTGTCCCTACGATCCAGGCAGAGGCCAGAGAACATTGCCAAGACCCCTACCAGGAAATAAGACACTTCTGAGTGTCACTCTTGTGTCCGAAACCTGCCCTTCAGGAGGCTAAAGGTTCGCTCTATAGTTCTTCTTTTTCGCCAATGTGCCTCATTGTAACGTTCCTCTGCCCTTGTCCTGGGATTCCTCACTGGGGTCAGTAGCCA
Source organism: Pleurodeles waltl (assembly GCF_031143425.1). Taxonomy (NCBI): domain Eukaryota; kingdom Metazoa; phylum Chordata; class Amphibia; order Caudata; family Salamandridae; genus Pleurodeles; species Pleurodeles waltl. The sequence continues at coordinate 1,781,021,726 of NC_090444.1, forward strand.
TGAGAGGTTGGGGTAACCAGAGTCACTTGCAAATATCGAGGGATACGTGTTAGCCAGACACTAACCCTTAGGGCCAACCACATACCCATACACCAACATGTACTGGGTGGGGACCATGGGCTCACCTATTAGCCACACCCGGTGCCTCTGGAGTTGAGCCATCACATATGGGATGCTGCTATTCCTAATGATAAAGGCATCATGCACAGACCCAGGATACTTTGCATTGACATGGGAGATGTACTGGTCCGCCAGGCACACTATCTGTACATTCATTGAGTGAAAGCTCTTTCGATTTTTGAACACCTGTTCATTTCTCCGGGGGGGGGACCAAATGTAATATGTGTACCATCAATTGCCCCAATGATGTTGAGGATAAGCCCCATTGCATAGAAGTCAGCTTTCACTGTGGCCAAATCCTCCACCTGGGGGAAAACAATTTAGCTCTGCATGTGTTTCATCAGAGCCGACAACACTCTTGTTAGCACTATTGAGAACATTGGCTGTGACATTCTTGCTGCCAAGCCCACTATCACTTGGAAAGAACCAGTTGCCAAGAATTGGAGCACAAATTGGACTTGCACAATAGGGGGGATCCCAGTGGGGTGACGGATAGCAGAGATCAGGTCTGGCTCCAATTGGGCACACAGCTCTTGGATTGTGGCCCTGTCAAGTCTGTAGGTGAGGATAATGTGCCTGTACTCCATTGTTGCCAAGTCCACCAGGGGCCTGCACACAGTGGATGTCTCCATCTCCTATTCATCCTCAGCGGTGGTAATCTATGGGGCAAAACGATGAGCATCTGGTCAGTATTCAACATTTCCAAAATGTACAGTGCATTGTATGTTGTGACTAAAATAGTATGTTGTTGTATAGGCCCAAATGGTGCCTATGTGTGCTGTGATGCAGTTAGGTGCCATGGCCTGCCCCCCACCTGAAATGGCATCTGCCTTTCCTGTGTGGATGGACATGTGGAAATGAGGTAATGCCGCTGACTTTGTGTGCTGTTGAGGGAGGCGGTTGGGTACCGCCGTGCAACTCCTCATTCGTTGTCATTGTGCCCTATGGGTTACAGTAGCCAATGGTGATGTATGCCGGTGGTGACGTTATGCACCGCCACAGAAGTGACCGCCATTTTCTATCTGTTCACGCACTTGCTACCTGACCTTCAACAGGAGAGGACCTACACTGCATGTGCTGCTGTGACCTGTGTCTGGAACTGACCATGGCTTGTGTCACTGTAGAAAGGGCCCCTGCCTTCACCGCTGAGGAGTTGGGAAGACTGGTGGATGGGGTCCTACCCCAGTACCGAATGCTGTATGGGCCTCCAGAACAACAGGTGAGTACACTGTGAGCATGATGGATGGGGCATGAATGCATGGAGTGCTGTATGTGAGGGCCTCGTGTGGGGGGGTGGTTGAGGGGTCCTGGGCAAAGTACTGCATGTATGGTGGGCAATGTATGTGCGCAAGGGGATGGGAGAGATATGATGGGCCATGAGTGTAACAGGCCGGACGGTATGACTGATATGTTTTTTCTATGTGTATTTCTCTGCAAGTCAGCGCCCATCAGAAAAAAGGTATATGGCGTGCCATCGCCAAGGCTGTGCGGACCCCGGGGTTCTACAGCAGGCAGAGCACCAACTGTCACAAATGGTGGGAGGAACTGAGACGCCGGGCAAGGAAGATGGCGGAGGCCTAGCTGGGGATGGCTTCCCAACCAGGAAGGGGTGCCCGTCGAACCCTGACCCCCCTGATGTTCTGCATACTGGCAGTGGCCTATCCAGAGCTTGATGGGCGCTTGAGGGCATCACAGCAGCCACAAGGGGGTGAGTACAGTTTCACATTATACTACTTGTGCGTGGTGGAGTGGCCTTTGGGTGGGGAATGTGGGCCTGTAGGTGCCCCTAGGCCAGGCCGGTAATTGCAGGGTAGGTTCCATGTTGCGCAGGGGCAGATTAACTCCACCTCCAACCAAACTAGTGGGCATCCACTACTGGGCAGGGCTCTGTGGGTCTCAGGTATGCTGCAATTGGCATTAGGTATTACTGTCCATGGCATGGTGACTAGCATTGTGACTGGTAGTGCATTGCCTAGTGCGTAGGGAGGTTCCCTGTGTGTGTGTGTGTCGTGTACGCCAATGGTGGTGTTGTTGCTGCCATTGACCAAGTGTATCCTCTGTCTCTTCCCCCCTTTTTGTTTTGTCATCCTCTCCATATGTGCATTAGCATCATCTGGCGGAGGAGCAGAGGCACCGGCGACGGAGGGAGCTCCATCCCACAGGGCCCATGAGGCTGAATCCACTGACAGTGGGGGCACCAGTGGGATGGAGGGTGAGGGGAGCTCCACAGCAGAGACAGGAGGGGACATTTTGGAAAGTGATACCTCCTCCGATGATAGCTCCCTAGTGGTGGCGGACAGCTCTGTGCCCACCCCAACTACAGGTACAGCCACCTCCCCCATACCAGCACTGCCCTCCCAGCAGCCCCTCAGCGAGTTTTCCGTGCCCGCTCAGCCAGGAGGGTGGGCATCTCCTTCGCCCCAGGCACCTCAGGCCCTGCCGCAGTTAGCCCTGCTGCCCTGAGTGAGGAGGCTATTGACCTCCTGAGATCCATCTCTGTTGGGCAGTCAGCCATAGTGAATGCCATCCAGGGGCTGGCAGGGCAGTTGCAACAAATAAATGCATTCCTGGAGGGCATTCACTCTGGCATGGAGGCCCAACAGGGATCAATCCAGGCTCTGGCCTCCTCCCTGATGGCAGACATTGTTCCTGTCTCTAGCCTCCCCCCTCCAACTTCCTCTGCCCAGTCCCATTCCCCTGATCCCCAGCCTATCCCAAGCACACATTCAGACCAACATGCACCCAAGACAACACACAGGAATGGCTCAGGCAAACACAAGCACCACACATCATCCCACAGGCATTCACACAAACACCATCCAGATACAGACACACCAACATCCACTGCCTCCACTGTGTCCCCCTCCTCCTCCTCATCCTCCTCCCTCCCAGTAGCATCTCCACTCACACCTGCATGCACTAGATCCACATCCACAGCCTCCATCACCATCACACCCATCTCTACACGCCCTTACTGGCTGTCACCATCCCCGCATCCATGCACACGTCCCATGTGTCCTCTCCCACTGTGTCTGTGCCCCCTCCTCCCAAAGTACACAAATGCAAGCACTCAGACACCCAATAGTTATCCACCTCACAACAGCAACCAGCCCATGCACTTGCACCCAAACACAGAAGACAGACACCTCCAAAAACCACTCCCTCTTCCTCCACTCCCAAACCTTCACCCTCCTCCCGCCCCAGTGTCCCTAAGAAGCTTTTCCTCTTCACCGTTGACCTGTTCCCTACCCCCCGTCCTCAAAGTCAGGCCAGGATGGTCAGAACCCATGCTAGCACCTCAGCCACCCGATCCACGGCCACAGTAGTGTCGGCAGCCACTGCAGGTGTGAGAGGCTCCAAAGAAACACCCATCAGCACTGGCAATGGGCCTGCACCAGCTGGCAAGGGGAGGGGCAAGGATGCACCACCAGCTGGCAAGGGCAAGGAGGCACCACCAGATGGCAAGGGCAAGGAAGCACCGCCAAATGGCAAGGGCAAGGAGGCACCACCAGATGGCAAGGGCAAAGGGCCTGTCCCTGCAGGCAGGAAGGACAGGAGGCCTGGTACTGGGACTGATTCTGAGCCCCCACCACCAACCATGGCGCTTCAACTGTCTGAGGTTGCAGGGGACGGGCTGGAACTGCCCCCCACCACTGTCAGCCCCGACACCAGCACGGCCACCAGCACCGCCACCTGCACCGCCACCAGAACCACTGCCAGCATGCCGCCAGCAGCAGCAGCCCCAGTGGGCAGCCGTCCGAGGCTGCAGGGGAAGGGCTGGAGCCTCCCCCCACCACTGGCAGCCCCAACACCAGCACCGGCACTGCCACCACTAAGCAGCCGTCGCTCAAGGTGGGCAGTGTGTAGTCCTGCCTCCATTGACTGTAATGCATCCTGACCACTGCAAATCGTGTGGGTCTGACACCCAGGTGAGAGACAGTGACCTTGCACTCCCCAAGATCTGCATCACAGGGCACAAAGCCCCCTCCAGAACCAGTGGAATAAGGCATCTACTCACCCCCTCCTTGCCAGGATGAAGCACACTGGGCACAAAGCCCCCTCCAGAACAAGTGGAAGAAGGCATCTACTCACCCCATCCTTGCCAGGATGAAGCACGCTGGGCACAAAGCCCCCTCCAGAACCAGTGGAAGAAGGCATCCACTCACCCCTTCCTTGCCAGGATGGAGCACACTGGGCACAAAGCCCCCTCCAGAATCATTGGAAGAAGGCATCTACTCACCGACCTCCTTGCCAGGATGAAGCACACTGGGAACAAGGCCCCCTCCATAACTTGTGGGTGAACCACCCACTTGAGAGACTATGGCTTTGCACTCTCCAGGACCAAGCAGTGGGCAAGCCACCCACTAGAGAGACTGTGGTGTTGCACTCCCCAGGGCCAAGCAGTGGGCAAACCGCCCACTAGAGAGACTGTGGCTTTGCACTCCCCAGGACCAAGCACAGGGCATGTTGCCCCCTCCAGGACAAGTGGTGTTGTACCATCTTCAGGCTGAGGTGCCCCCCCGTTCCCCGTCCCCCTAAGGTGCCTGTGTATTTTTGACCTGATGCCCCTGCAGTGTTCTCTCCGTGTTGATGCAGGAGTCAAGTGGGGCCTTGGCCTATGTGATGTGGCCCTGTGGCCCACGGACATTATGGACTGGGCAGTGTCCCTCCATTTGTATATATATAAATACTGTTTTGATTTTTTAGTACGTATTTCTAGTATTTTATCTTATTACGCTCACTTCAATCACTTCCTTTTGTCCTTTCATTATTCCTGAGAGGTACGGGGTGGATTTGTAATGTTGTTGCATCTGTTTGTGTATATGGTGTTGGGTGTGGGGGTGTTGCGTGTGTGTGTCACTCTCTTTTTCCTTCCCCCTCCCCTGTGTGCTAGGCGGCAGTACTCACTGTGGTCGTCTTTGCTGGCCTTGGTATTCCTGGTGTTGGAGGAGATAGACCAGCATGGGGAACACCTGCAGTTCAGGCTCCATGGCGGCGAGGTTCTTCCCTGAGTGTCCAGAGGTGAGTCGTTTACCTTCTGTGTTCTGTTTCTGCCATGCTTTTGATGTCGTTGGTACTGCCCCGGAAAAGGTGGCGGATAGGCCTCTTGTAATAGTGTGGGCGGTACATTGTCTTCCGCCAGGCTGTTGGCGCTTACAGCCATGGTGCTTGTTGCTACCGCCGTGGCGGTCGGTGTGTTAAAGTGGCTGTCTATGTGGGAGGTTTCCGCTGTAGTCATAATTCCATTTTTTTTACCGCTGGTTTGTTGGCGGTACTACTGCTGCTTTATCACTGACCGCCAGGGATGTAATGAGGGCCTATATGTCCTACCATAACCATACACTGCACCCTGCCCATGGGGCTACCTAGGGCCTACCTTAGGGGTGTCTTACATGTAAGAAAAGGGAAGGTTGAGGCCTGGCAAGGGGATACAGTTGCCAAGTCGAATTTACAGTTAAAAAACAGCACACACAGACACTGCATTGGCAGGTCTGAGATATGATTACAGAGCTACTTAGGTGGGTGGAACAACCAGTGCTGCAGGCCCACTAGTAGCATTTGGTTTACAGGCCCTGGGTACCTCTAGTGCACGTTACTAGGGACTTGCTAGTAAATCAAATATGCCAATCATGGATAAACCAATTACATATACATTTTGTATAGGAGCACTTGCACTTTAGCACTGGTTAGCAGGGGTAAAGTGCCCAGTGTAACAAAAACAGCAAAAACAGAGCCCAGCACACATCAACAACCTGGGAAACAGATGCAGAAAGTTAAGGGAGACCACGCCAAGGATGAAAAGTCTAGCAAAGGGAATCAGCAAACCCTATGGAAAGAGCTGATCTTCTAGGTATGGAAAACTCACACAGGGGTTCTTCACTACCGGTCCATGGAACACCCATGTGGACCTGCCCTGCCTTCTGCCTACCACCTACTCCGCCCTTCGGGGGGTGCTCTAGGGGCAGTGTAAGGCACACATAGGATTGGCCAAGGAGTAGGAATTGCCATCCCCAGCACCACCACAACTGCGCCTCCCCAGGCCTTTAATGGCAGGCCTGATACATGGTGGACAGGTTATTCTAGTGGGTGGCACCCTCCGTGCAGTGTCCTACTAGTAGTTGGGATTGCACCTGCCCCGGGAATGTGGTGTACCTTTTTACAGCACACTCCTGGGTACAGCACCTCAACTAATCAGGCAAGGTCCCTTCTTGGCATGTGTAAGAAGGGCGCACACACTTTCCCCCTACAGTACAGTGGATACGTGCCCAGAGTCTTATGGCCACACAAAGAAAATCAGCAAAAACCTAGTAGGAAAAAGCAAAAGGTTTCAGGGAAATCACCTATGAAGGGCCATGTCCAACACTGCTTCATCCGTGAACACTCTTGACAGACTGCGTCTCAGGCCACAGAACTGGAGCGCCCTGTGTATACCTTAAGTTTTGAAGTGCTTCCCAAGACCCTGTTGGGTCCAAAAACTATCAAAGCCTCAGAGAGAGGCAACCACTCCTGGCACCATCTTCGGTGCGCCCCCTTCTGTTTGCATCTTTGTATGGGTTGTCATTTGTTCCCCAGTAGCTTTGTTTTACGCTCAATGGTCAGGATTGTGATGAGGAAGACGGAGGAGGAAGGTAATGACTCTGTTGCTTACCACTAACCTTCATTACTCCGAGTCATAGTCTTCATCCTCACAGTCCTGTATGCCACTCTCTCGCCCATGGGAGCGGGAGGGTTAAAATATGTTTTTTTAGAATTTGCTTCGTATTACAGGATGTGATCTGGGTTCGCCCCACGTTTATGGGTCATGTGACAGGAACTTCTTTTTAGACTCCATATAGGGTGGGTATTTTTTATTTTATAGGTTAATTTTGTGCCCTGGCACAGAGTGCTCCATGGGCAGGGCTGAGACAAGGATGAGTATGGCTCGGAGTAATGAAGATTACTGCTGAGTAATAGAGTCACTAGTGTAGATTTAGAGCTGAGCTGATGGTAACAGTGAGCGGAAATAGCCTAAATTTGAAAATAGTGCATGCAAATTGGACATAAATATAAATTAAATATATAATCCCACATGTGTGCATTTATGTATAGACTATTTGTAGAACTGGGAAATACTTGGCTTAAATTTGAAGGGGCCTGAGAAGTAATTGCACTCGATTTTTGCTACAGATTTTAGGGGACACTATGACGTTCATCCTTGTGTAATACAGTATTACCACATCAGTGATTTTTGCATCAGGAATTTCCAAAACTGCGGGTAGTGATAACTTCTGAATGCAGAATTCCTGCGGTATTGCATCTTTTTTCTTATAGAGAGGGAAATTATTAGGGAAACTGGTTTTCCCACACTGATTTCCACAGGCAATTCCTTGATTCAAGGCAATGCTCCAGGGAGAAGTTTCACTGGTTTCTACCTGGAAAAATGTGTCCTCGAAAAACCCGAATATGGTATTCACTAGGCAGAATTACCTAAGATTGATTCGGCCAGAAACAACAGTGTTCAACCAAATTGAAAGAAACTTGGAATGAGATTATTAATGTTGGGCTATCTCAGTCTGCCGAAGAAGGCTTTGGCGCTGGGTAAGATAAGCAAACATCTATGGGCTATTGCTAATGATTGTTCAGAAACAATCTGGCTTGTGAGATATTTTATAAATACTGAATTTTTCTGCTCATTTTCATGAGGGCCTTGAACGTGAAGGCTTTGTTTGTATTGGAGAATCCATTTTTGATATAGATAAATGTGGATCTCACTGCTATAGTATTATAGTGCTTTATGCTACAGGAGTTTCCTTTTCTAAGCACTAAGAATATCGTCTTACATTCACCCACCGTAGTCGTGCTTAATGAATCAACATGGGAAGCTGTGTCAGGCTTCGACCTTGGTCTCAAGATCACCGCTTGAGCATCATCTAACGTTCAGCTCGCTGAGCCGTCCTCAGGCGCCCTCAAAACCCACCACTCGAAACTTATTTCCCAGTTCTGAAAGACATCACCTCCCCAGCCTCTAATTTATAAGCATAAATTCAATTCATAAAAATGGATATACCAAGAGCCATCTTTATCTCCCTTTCTCAAGTGCGTGAGAGAAATTCATTTCACAGGATCAATAAAGCGCTCCCAGGATTTTCTTTGTTATAGTGCGAGTGCTGTCACTTCGCAGAGATTCGAGGGCTTTCCGCCTCTGCCCTTGCAGCAAAGGTGTAATGAGCTCTACCGAACAAACCTGCTCTTTTGGTGAATTAACAATCTTATTGTGCACTGCACTAAAAACTTAAATGATAGTGGCTTAGCAGGCCTCAAGTTAAACAACAGAACTAAGCTCTGATAACGCGTTTGCTTGACATGCGTGCACTAAAGGCTAGCCACGGTTAACTAGCAGAAAATGTTGCAGGCCTTAAAAACTGACAAAGGCTCGATATAGCGCTTTCTCTAAGACCCCACCTGTTTTACAGTATGCAATCTGTCGATGTAATTTTCCGTCCGAAAGGGGCTATTTTATAACGACTATAGGAAACATTTAGCAAGAAAACCTTTTAAAGCTATGTGTTTTTTACACAGCTGAAGAAAGAACTAGTCAGTAATTGAGAGAAGTCTTTGTCAAGGACGATTTTACATCATTCCTGCACCTGCAATACGCAGGAGAGAGGCGGGGGAAGGAGAAAATATGAATGGAAGACATGATATTATTTTCTCTAGTGTAATTGAAAGGAAAAATAGCACAGCATAGAGCTTTCTCTGGAAAATGAATTTAAGGCAGGTATTTAGAATATGGCACATGCCCTGGGAGCAGTAGCTCATCTTTGCAAATCAAATGTGTGCCATGGGTTTACTGAATTTCTATTCCTGATTGGCACAGCAGGCATACTAGTGTTCATACCCAGTATTCGTACCCAAGTGTATTTCGCCTCCTTTCTCCACTTTTGCAAAGCTCAGTTTCCCTCAGATGTTATGTTATGTTATGGCAATTTGTATGGCGCCCTAATCATCTGTGAGGTTATCTAGGCACTTGAGCAGGAATTGAACGTGTAGTCCCCAACGAGCTATTCAAAGAACCTGGTGTTCAGCCTCTTGCGGGAATCAAGAAGTGAGAAGGAGGTTCTGATGTGTTGAGAGAGGTCGTTCCATGTTCTGGGTGCGATGTAGGAGAATGAGCAACCTTCTGCTTTGCTATTCTGAATAGAGGGTGGGTGTGAGTGTGGTAGAGAATAGGTATCTGGCAGGCTGGTAAAAGTGAATGCGGCTTTTCATGTATGCTGTCCAGTGTTGTGTAAGGCTTTGTATGTGCATGAGAAGTTTTAATTGGCTGTGCTTGAGAACTGGGAGCCAGTGAAACTCCTTGAGTTGCGGTATGGGTGTGTGAAAGCTGGATTAATTACTAATAAATGCACATTTTTGTAACTGCTAAGACTTTTTATGAATTAGGATAACATAGAGTAAAATTGAGTGTCATGGAAAATGTGCCTACGGATGTGGCCACCATGAGACGAATAAAAAGTGATTATGAATACGTTTATAGTTAATTGATGTGTAAATGTAGAAAATTGTATTAGTAAGTTGCCTTAACATATTAGTGCTATATATTTACTTAAATTTATATTAGGCATTGATAAATCATGCAGTTTGGGCCTAGTCCAAAAAGCTCATGTTAAGCTGCACAGCAGAAATAATAAATTAATTGTACATATTCTGTGAAAGCCTGCAATTTATATTGTCTATTGTTCACACAGAGCTGACCAAGCAATTTGTAAATGTTTTAAACTTTCTCATGGGAACTGCCTGTTAGAATGTCTTACCCTAGAAACAGATACATTGTAGGTATGATGCGTGAGAAGAAGATGTTCCCAGGACTGAACAATGGCCGCACGGACTACAGCTAGGATCACAACAAATCGGTTATCTGACAAACCTGATGATGGGAACAGGAGAAGAGGAGTCAATCATCGACATGTAAAAGACTGTTTATTTATATTTTAGATTTATAGAGTAAAGACTATTGGTCTTACTGTGAACGTCCGATTTTCTGACTAATGACGGCAAGTTTGCACTTGGGACAGAGCATTGCAATTCCTTTTCTGACCCTTTCGAGTCAGACCCTATCATGATGTCTTGCAGTCCTTTACCTGAATCCTTTAGAGTGATTCTTCTTGTTCTTGTTAGAATCCTATTTGCTTGGAGCATTATGGTTCCAGGTATTTGTTTATTTGTGTTGATGTTGATTCTTTTGATTAAAGTCCCTAAATGGTTCGGTTAACTTAGATACCAACCGTGGCTGAACAATTCCCTTTTCATTGTCCCATTGCTGATGCTGACTAGACGGATGTCCTTCTGATGAAGAGACCACATCTTGCTGACTCATTGAGGAGAGGTATTATGAAATGTTATTCTTTCCATGCTGTGTTTGTGTTTTCCTTTAGGTACCACCCGCTATTTTGGTAGAGCCATAGTTAGAGGTTTTCCAAATCACTTTGACAAAACTGTTTTGCATGAAGCCCAAACATGCTATTCTAATTTGAAGGTTAGTTAGTACTGCCCAAATGTTGACAATTATCATTAAGCAAGAAATTATTCTGTTCTTCTGTTGAGCCTAGATGCATATTATTTCTGTTTTTTAATTATTACTGTTATTGATTTGTACTGTAACTCTCGAGTGTTTAGTTATTAATGCTTTAGCTAAGTTGAGATTCTCCAGACATTTTAGTCAACCTGTTTTGTTTACATATGTGTATCATTTGGTTTTGAGACTAATCTACGTGATATTAGCATTGTTAATCTAGGGAAATAAACATATTAACTTTACTGAAAGTCTGGTTATTCATGGCCAAATGGGTCGTGGTACATAAAGATTATTGACTTCAGAAGAATTTGATGGTGTTTATTGATTAGGATGTGGTATAGTCGGTGAAGTTATGATTGATGGTGGAATCACTCTCAGCGTAGTCAAGAGGTCACTCGAACCTCTAATGTGTCCTCTTATCAAGTAAATTATAAAAGACCAAATAAGGACAGACAAGCTCACAGGTGCAGCATGGGAGGTCAAGTATGAGCTGTACCAGCTGATAAAGTGCACAAACGCATGAATGTGTCATTGAACTTGTCTCTAAGTTGCCACTATTTAGTGGCATAATGAGAAATGGTGGGGCCCTTTGCAGAATGTGTTGAGGGGCCCTTGAATCTCCCATATCTCACAGATATTCATTAGCCTTGGGGTGAATATGGGCCCTCTTAAGGAGTTAGGGAGCCTGAAAGGGGGGGTAGGAGGTTACAACGGCCTGCAGTATCCCCCTGGCACTAGTGCTAAAACGTACACAGATGCAAATATTGTTGGCACCTGTGTTAATACAGTCACTTTGATCTGAATCAGACCTTAAGTGGGTGAGCAGGTAGTGGAAAAGTACATATTTCATGCAAGACAATTTCCATGCCCATAAGCTAAGGGTGTTTACCGACACATAATAAAAGAATACAAAACATCTCCCTCATCAGCACACAGACTACCAAAATAAATTAATTAGAACACTAGTGATGGCAGCCATTGAACAGTAAACATCATGTAAACTGGTCTCTTAAAGAAACTTATCAAAAGGTGCTAAAGAGCAAGTTAATTAATAAAGTCTTGAAGTACTAATTAATAAGGTAAAATGTGTGTTGAAACCTGTAGCATGTAAAATGGCAAAAATGGTGGACACCATAAGCAATACACGTAAAAATAAATCATTAATTTTTAATGTAGAAAAGTTTTGTAACTTAATAATATGAATTAATATGAACACTAATGTGATTAGAAATAATTATTATTAGATTTAAATGTGAATTAAAATTGTTTAATTAAATTGGGCCTACATGAACATGACTAAAATTAATCCTATGTTTAAAGGCCTGTGAAATGTCTCTGTCTCAGCAGTTTCTAAAAGCTTACTATTCATTGTATATTTTATTTGCTGACCTTTCAAAAACGTCTCAAAATTGTATTATATAGATAGTTATTCAACATCCTCTGAAATTCACATATTGTGAGAAAGTTATGTTCCTCGGTTGTGACATTCCTTTTGCTTTTCCTGGGATGAGATAATGTGTACCCAAGAACAATAGACTTCAGTGCTCATGTTTAACCTGAAACATTTGTAATTTACTAGGGATACTGGTGACTGACGGCAAAGAAGACAAACAAATGCAGAAAAGGAAGAAAAGATACTTTTGGAATATGGAGTAAAGCTCAGCATAGCCAGAGATGCAGGAAGAGTAGAGGGCGCGTGGTCTGCTCGGTAGTCTGCTGTAGCTGAAGGAAGGCAGCTGAAGGAAACCCATGTCGCATATACCCTGTTATTGTTTAGCATACTGATAGGTACAGGACGCGTGGTCTGTTCTGTGGGCTGTCATAGCTTGAATTAAGGGAAAGGGCTATTCCCTGTGATAGCTCAGCATATCCACAGATGCAGGAAGAGTACAGGAAGAGTGGTCTGCGCTGTCACAGATCAGCATAGTCAGAGATACAGAAAGAGTAGAGGGCGCGTGGTCTATTCTGTACAGCTCAGAACAGCAATAGATTGAGGAACAGTACAGGCTTTATTTCTAGAAAGTGGTAGAGAGATGATTATTAATGCCCTTAGCTCAAGGTTTATCTCAAGGCTGAGATCAATTGTCTTGGCATTTTGTTGTAACATGTGGCGGGACTATTCACTATTTTATAAATTGACTCAAAGCTAAATTTAATGAACACTTTTTACATTTCCAGTATTTGTGAGCTGAATCTTTTTCCTGACTCAATTACATAGATCACTAAAAGCTTTTCTTGTCCTACGTAATAAAATATTTTATCAAAATCCATTAAGTAGTTCATTTGTAACAACGTTATTCAGACGAGAAAGATCTAACATAAAATATGGGCACTTTGCTTTAGAGTGGCTAATCTATTCTTTCAGCTGATCTGTGATTCAGTACTGTTTCTGAAACAGTAATGAACCATTTGGCTGCCACAAAACTACATCTCAGCAAATAATATATTCTATTGCAAAAAATAGAGGTGTACTATATTGTGTAAAGTGGAAATAGGAGTGCAAATAAGAAACATTGAGAACTACTGGACAGTTGGAGAGGTGTGTTAGATGTAAACATAAATGTGACACTGGTAATTACTCATGGCGGCATCCCAGTCCATCATATTTTTGGCCACCGTGCCCTCAGCTTAGAGCCAGCAGTAGCTAACTCAGTCTTGGTCCTGCTGCAGTAAGAACTTCCATGCAATGTGGAAACAAATGTGATGGAATGGGGGACAGCCAGAGCAATAACCAGAGGATGAAATTAATTCAAGCATTCCATCTGTCACTTTTTATGTTTATTTCCGTGCAATGCCCTGAGTGCGACAGGTATGCCCAGACGTGAATCCTGTGTTCACTGTGCCACTGGAATCAAGGTGCATCTGAATGAAGAGACTCAGCTAGGGCAATACTGGTCTTAGATTGCTTGTGTTCCAGCTCAAAAGGACCTTGCGTGGCAGATCAAGATGGACTGCTTCTACTGGAGCAAGACCCACACTTATTTGTATATGGTTGGGTCTAAAAGTAGGTGGCAGCATAGGCAAAAAAAGTATGTATTGAGATGTAGCCATGTGCAAGTACCAGTGGTTGAGATTAATTCAAGCATCCCACCCATCACTGTTTTGTTGACCTCAATGCAATGCCCTCAGTGTGACAGGTATGCACAGACACAGGTCCTGTGCTCACTGTGCCACTAGAGTAAAGCTGCATTTGACTGAAGAGCCCCAATTAGGGAGAAAATGGTCTTAGGTTGCTTGTGTTCCAGCTCAGAGAGAACCTGGCTTGGTAGTTCGGGCTGGACTCCTCCCATTGGAGCAGGACCAACACTTAACTTGTCTGTGATTTGGTCTAAACTCAAGTGGCAATGTAGGCAAAAGATGATTTACTGGAACGCAGCCAGGTATAATAAGCAGTGGCAGAGATTAATTCTAGCATTGCATCCTTCACTTTTTTATTTACTACATGCCCACAAGTTATGTCATCCGTCACTGGGGTAGTGCAATCAGTGGCTGAATTATAAAGCAATAAAGGCAAATTATGAAGCAAATTAAAGCAAAGACTATTTATTATCTGGCTATTTTGGCATTCTAAAATATACATTTATTAGTGCAATATTGGCCTTTGTGTTACTACATAGATTTCTCAACAAAACACAATACGGTTCTGGCAGATTCTGTACCAAATGGTGAACATTGAATTTTCTTGCATAGAAATATAAAACGATTTTTTGTTGTTGTTAAAGTGCCCTCTTTAGCTGTAAGAGCAAGCTAGTTTGTATATAACATAACCTCAGAACAACATGTGTAACAAACATGCCTCAAGACGCCACCTTCTAGACAAGAAATGTAGGGCCAGATATATTAAAAAGTTTTGCACTCGCAAACGGTGCGAATCGGTAAATTCGTTTGTTTGCGAGTGCAAAACAGTGGTCTGCAATGCATGAAATGCATTCGCAGACCACAAATAAGAAATCACTAAAATTGCGATTTCTTGCATTGCGACCAGGAAATTGCGAGTCGCAATTTGCGATTCCCAATTTCCAGGGCGCAAGGCTATGCTGGAAAAAATCGCAAATTGCAAATCCCAAAATACCATGCTTTGCAACCAGGTGGTAACCTGGTGCAAAATTTTAAATATCGCAATTTTGGAAATGCAAAATATTCGCAGCTATGGGCCAACAGGCCCATAGCTGCGAATGGGGCCGGTATCGCAATTTGCGATTCAGTAATAGCATTTGCGATTTTTAAGAAATCGCTATTACCGATTCGCAAATGTGATACATGGACCTTTGCGAGTCGGTAATAGCGATTTCTTAAAAATCGCTATTACCGAATCGCAATGGCCCGTGATGGTACATCTGGCCCGTAATTCTCTGAGAATAGGAATGGCCACACCTATCCCTTTTATCATGGATTGGCCCCATGACTCCTTTAAGTCTGCAGATGATTTATTTCATAAGATTGAAGGCAGCCCGATGGGCAGTCCATGTAATACTAGTTCAGATTATACATACATGCATCAGTTCGAAAACAGAAATATTAGCACTGCAACTAACCCTTACCACACCCACAATAAGTTGTGGAGCCACTAAATTGACCATATTCTTATTACGCGGCAAGGTTATAAAAGAGAAATCTAGCAATTCACAAAAAAGATAAACAGTGAACATTACCACGTATGGTTTACCTACTGTATGCGAAAAACAAGTAAATGGTTCCTCAACTTAAGAATTATTGCAGGGAATGGAAAAATATACAAAGGTGTCTACAACAAACTGACATATATTGATTCGCTTCTTAGATTTGATAGCTACCATCTAAGAGCATTAAAAGCCAATCTACGCGTTGGGCAATACTTACGGATCAGAAGAGACTGACCTGCATTTGCTGACTGCTAAACGATAGCAAAAACATGGCAAATATATGAAAACGGAGTTGGTCTTCTAGAAACATATCACAAAGAAGAAGACCAAAAGATGACCTTTGTCACTACATATTCTCCCGTATCAAACCAAAGGAATGCATAAATATATTTCGAATACAGGCAAGAACGACCTAGAAAAAACAATGTTTGCGTTCAAATGAGGGAAGAACATGAGGGGCGGACTGGTCCCTGCAAGGCTCAAGGGTCATGCTGTGTATGCAAGAATACATTACCCAAAACGTTTGTTACAGGGCCAAAAGGGAACAAAGCAAATTAACAAACAGCAACAGTGAAAGAACACGTTATCTAAAACAATTGATATAGGGCCAAAATGGAACAAAGTAAAATGATAAACAGAAACAGTGAAAATAATCCCTACACAGTAACATGCCTATTGTGAAAGCTTAATCATGTATCCCTATAGTGTTATACTCATGTATTCCTATGCATTACAGTACTGCTATTTTTACATGTATGGCCTGCTAGAATTGGCATCGTTGGCATGTTTTCCGCTAACGTTTTGCCTTGGGACCTCCTGTTTTTGCTGATTTAGGGCATGATTTAGACCTTGGCCGTGTTATCTCCAAGCCGCATCATCGGCGGACCTGAGAAGACAGTCAAGTTGACAGTGTTCTGCCTGCACTATTTAGATGTTACCATCCTGCAGGTGGTGTATTGGTGGAGGTTTGCTGGCAGAGGAAGACGTCTGCAGGACCCAATGTACTTCCTATACTGGCAGTGGCTATGGAATAGAGGTAAGTTACACATGCTGTACTTTAGCCAAATGAGTCCCCCTGCACTACACACTACACAACACACTACATACACGCCATCCTCCATTACAATTCAAACACAGCACAACATGTACATGGCAACAACACACATTGACATACATCCAAGACACAACGCACACCACAATTTACACCATTGACACTGCACCCACACATGACACAACCACAACAACCAGCACACCTACAAACTCAGCTACACAAACTACACATATGACAACATCTGCCACATAACAACAACACTCACCTCAGTGTGTCTCACAGCAACACAACATACACAACAACATCAATGTCAAATACAAGTAACAGACACACAGACACAACCACATTACCCACTCCAGCTCCCTCCATCTCAACCAGTCAATCCACACACACACACACACACACCCACATACACATACTGAATCACATACACAACCGATAGCACAAACCTACTGCTACTCACACACACCCACATACACATACTGAATCACATACACAACCGATAGCACAAACCTACTGGTACAGGTCCCCTTGCAATGTGCATTATCCAGTGTGAGTGTACCATCATTGTGGTGCCAACATTCATTTGGCAATGAATGATGATGCCACAATGACAGTTGTGTATTTGTGCGATATGCATGTTGCACCAGCGTGTCCCCAGCCATGTGTGACACAATTATCTCCCCAAAATATGAATGTCAAAGGGGTTTAACAAAATTATTGTGACATGTATATGCCTGCAGTGGTCCCGACCTCCTGTGCAGTGCTCACCCAATGTACCCTGGCAATGCGGGTTCCCTACTTTGGAGTCCAGCAACAGGGAGGTCATGTTTTCTCTGTAGGTGAGACGCAGCAGTGACAGCAGGTGTTGTCCAGTCGTGTTAAGCCAAAGACAGATGTGGAAGGAGGAAAAAAAGAGAGTCTTCAACCCTGCCCCCCAATCTCACAACTAAGAAGTGGAGGTCAGACCTCCACTTTTTTCTTAGCAGTAAGGCACATCCAAATCTGCACGGTGGGAAGGGTGGCTTGGGTCCCGTTGGCATCCACTTTTCCCTCTCCCACTGTCAACACAGGCAGTGTTTCTTGGCAGAGATGGCTGTTCGAATGCAGGCTTTTGTCTTTGGGACCACCAACATTTAAATACGACGGGCAGACCATAATGGCGGCGCGCGGGTTTTCAGCCAAAAAGTTGACAGCCAAAATCTAAATCAGGTCCTTAGTTTTTGCTGGCCTTAGGGTTCTGAGCACTTTACCTCTACTAACCAGTGCTAAAGTGCTTGTGCTCTTTCCCTAAAGCCTGATTAGAATAACATATACCTAATTGGCATACTTAGGGGCATATTTATACTCCGTTTGCGCCGAAATTGCGTCGTTTTTTTTGACGCAATTTCGACGCAAAACTAACGCCAACTAACGCCATATTTATACTATGGCGTTAGAGGCGAATAGCGCCAAAGTTCCCGGAATGTGCGTCATTTTTTAGCGTGAACCCCTTCCTTGCGTTAATGATATGCAAGGGAGGCGTTCCCGTCTAAAAAATGACTCCCAGGCCTTTACGTGGTATTTATACTCCCGGGCAAAAGAGACGCCCGGGAGTGGGCGTGGCTAAAAACGGCGCATTTGCGCCGCTTTTTAACGCCTGGGTCAGGCATGGCGTTAAGGGACAAGTGGGCTCAAAATGAGCCCACAGTGCCCTCCCCTGCCCCCAGGGACCCCCCCTGCCACCCTTGCCCACCCCAGGAGGACACCCAAGGCTGGAGGGACCCACCCCAGGGACATTCAGGTAAGTATTTTTTTTATTTTTTTTAAATAATTTTTTGTGGCATAGGGGGGCCTGATTTGTGCCCCCCTACATGCCACTATGCCCAATGACCATGCCCAGGGGACAGAAGTCCCCTGGGCATGGCCATTGGGCAAGGGGGCATGACTCCTATCTTTACAATGATAGGAGTCATGTTGATGGGGGATGGGCGTCGAAAATAAATGGCGCAAGTCGGGTTACGACGATTTTTTCGACGTAACCTGACTTGCCCCATTTTAAGACGCCCATGCGCCATTTTCCCCCTACGCCGGCGCTGCCTGGTGTACGTGGTTTTTCTCGCGCACACCAGGCAGCGCCGGTCTACTTGCGCCGGCTAACGCCATTCAATAAATACGGCGCCCGCATGGCGCTTCAGAATGGCGTTAGCCGGCGCAAAACTTTTTGACGCTAAACTGCGTTAGCGCAGTTTAGCGTCAAAAAGTATAAATATGGGCCTTAATCTACCTATAAGTACTTAGTAAAGTGTACTACAGGGCCTGCAGATTAAATGGTTCTGTGGGCCTGCAACACTGATTGTGCCACCCACCTAAGTAGCCCTTTAAACATGACTCACACCTGCCATTGCAGAGCCAGTGTGCCCAGTTTTGAACTGCCATGTAAACCTGCCAAAATAACCCATTTGCCAGGCCTAATACTTCCTTTTTAATACAGATAAGTCATCCATAATATATACGTAGGCAGTCCCAAAGGCAGGCTGCAGTATATTTAAAGGTTGGACATGTCATTTTAAGTTTTACATGTCCAGGAGATGAAAAACACTTAAAATCATTTTCCTCTACTGCAAGGCCTATGATAAGATAAGGCCTATCATAAGATAACAAAGGAGTTGCCTTATAACCTTTCATAAATATAACTTTCTATTGGAAAGAGGTAGATATTCCAAGTTCGGTGTCTCTAGAACAACAATTTAAAGTCACAACCAATGGTGAACTCGGATTTTAGATTGCAAGTCTGGAAATGCCACTTTTAGAAAGTTGTCATTCTCTTACTTTTGCCATTTGGTGCCTACCACCTGTCTCTG
The DNA here is from genome assembly GCF_031143425.1 of Pleurodeles waltl. Taxonomy (NCBI): domain Eukaryota; kingdom Metazoa; phylum Chordata; class Amphibia; order Caudata; family Salamandridae; genus Pleurodeles; species Pleurodeles waltl. The sequence goes on from NC_090444.1 coordinate 1,781,040,917, forward strand.
CTCATGTCTAGGGTAGAGTGACAGCTGGGCTTTGTGTATTTCTCCTAGACAGACACACACAATGGAAATGTAGGTGTGACCTGATGGGCCTTAATGGGAGTGAGGAGCTGGGCACCACCTTACTTACACCTGAATAAGCTGTGTCCTGTCCACATACAAAGGGCTGCATAACCCCCTATAGTAAGTCTGGAGCCAAAGCAGTAACAGCACGTGCTCTGTGCACTTCAACGGCATGTCTTTGAAGTCTCCCCCATTTTAAAAGCCAATCTGGGTATAAATACTGGACACCTGCCACCATCACTTCAGTACACTCTCAACATGTGGATACTCTGTCAGGAAGAAGCACTGCTGTGCTGCTGAAGGACTGACAGTCTTCTGTATTCCAGTTTTGCTGTGCTGACCTACTGCATGCTGCCCTCTTGTCTGGGTGTGAGAAGGAAGGACTGCATCTCTCCAAACTAAAGTCCAGTGACTTCAAGGGCTAGTTGGCTGGCCTCCGGATCTGAAGTCTTAGGGACATAAAAGACTTGCAGCTAACCTTCCTTTGCACATGTACTCTGCCATCTGAGAGTCTGCCCTGCCAAGTAGTGCTACCCCTGTCCTGGACCCTTGAAAGTGGGCCTAAGGTGATTGCTTCAGCGGAACTGATGCATCCTCTGCTGCAGAAGCAGAACTTATGCATTGCTGCTGTGACGTGGAGCAGAATCGGCCCATCAGCACTACTTCATGGGTCAGAACCAATGCAAAAGACTCACATCGCTCCATCTTGAGACCAGCACATCACCTTCAGAACCGTCACTGCACAACACTTTCCCTAAAACAACCTCATTACATCCCTTGTCAATGGCAGCCTCGGCTTGAATGGCAAACCTCCTCATCGCCGTTATTGTGTGCTTCAGAACCAAAGCATTGTCTCGACTGCACCACGTATCCTCGATTGCCTTTTTTGTATCACAATCACTGTCAACAGGATCCTTGACATCGACACATCAGGATCTCGCATCACAGCCTCTCCGCATCTTGGAACAGATGCATCACCCCAGCTGTGTGACACATGTTTGTTTCGGACCCACGTAACGTTATGAAACCAGTATTTAAGGTACTTTGGTTCAGTGGGCCTAACTGGATCCCTGAAGCCAGCCTGCGCTCTGTCCTGGTAGGCCTGAAATTTTTACTTTGCCCGACGTGACTAGATATTCCCAGTTGATGCTTCATTCTTCTAAGCTCTGTTTTACAGATTATTATTCAAGAATTTATAACTCAAGTTCTACTTATTGAATTGTTATTGCTTTGGTCTTGTTTTATACATTACACTGAGCTATGTTTTCCTAACCTGGTGTGTGATTCTTTTTGTGTGCTGTTTAAACTGTTGTATTGTTTGAAATGTTGCACAAATACTATCCACAGTACCAAGCTACCAGATGGTGAGCAAAGGTTACTTTTAGGACTGCTTGTGTCTTACCCTCACAAGTAGTGTGATTACTGCCTGACCAGGGTTCACACCCCAGCCAACCAGCAACCCAGTTTCTCATATCGGGGATCAGCTGTGAGGATAGGACTTGTGTTTGTGCAGTGCCATACAGTGATTTGGTGTACACTACCATCCCCTAACTAAGACCCTGATTGGCCTTTGTGTTTTTTTCTAAATTCAGTTTTCCTTTACCTAATTGTGTCTGTAACCTCACCTGCAAAGATGGAGTTTGAGCTAGCCAACACAAAGAACGGAGAGGATCTTGAACTGCAACCTGTTGAGGAGGGAGGCAACATGCTCCCAGGACTAGAAACCACTCCACATGCAGAGAGCAGTGTGTCCTTCTGCAACCCGTCCCCAGAGGAGTTGGAGGACAGGAAAGAATAAAGGAAGCTCAGGCTGGAGCTAGCCAAATTAAGGATGGAAAAAGAGGAGAAAAAGTTGTGGAGGCAAAACAGGCTGAGGCGGAGAGGGCTTTGGCTGAAATAAAGCTAATGGAGCATTAGAAGCATATGAGGTAGTTAGAGCTTACGGTAAGCCAACCTACAGGATCCAACAGTGATAGTGGCATCATCTCTTCAGTGTCTTCTGGCAATAAAAGTGTCCATATTCCTAAAGGTCTGGTGCCTGACTTTGTTGTGGGAGATTAAATTGAGAAGCGGTTTGAGGCTTGTGAGATTGCCCTGCAGAGGCACAAGTTCTCTGAGCAGGGTTGTGGGCCTAGTCCATGGAGGCATATCCCTAGTGAGAGGAGGGACACCCTACTGGTGCTGGAGAAGGAGGGCAGAATGAGGTATCCCCTCATGAAGGAAGCCCTTGTCAGAAAGTATTGTGTGACTCCAGAAAAGTATAGACAGACATTTAGAGACAGTCAGAAGCTGACTCAACAGACCTGGGTGAATTGTGTTTAATCATTTTTCAAGGCACTGGATGGTTATGTGAAGGGCAACGAAATAAAGGGTTACCAGGGGCAGTACAATTTGATTACAAAAGAGTACATGTTTACATTTTGTTTTGCAGATCTCCACCAACACTTGATTGATAGCATGCTCTCTGACCCTAGGAAGCTTACAAAGGAGGTGACCGCTGGGTCTGCACCAGGGTCCATAAGAAGGTATCTGAGGGGGATCACCACAAGGGCAAGCAGGGCCCCCTTTAGAAAAAGGAGGGGTAGATAAAAACAAAAACAAGGAGTTCTTTAAAGGGCCCCAAACTAGGTCCTTGGGTCAGGACTCCCATCCCCCAACTGAGAAGAAGAGAAGACAGTTCTCTGAGAGTAAGCTGTCAGGGAAGGCATCCCCTAAGTGTTATGAGTGTCAACAGGAAGGGCACTTCAAGGGGGAGGCCAAGTGTCCCAAGCAGGCAAAGCTCTGCACCGGTGGGAAGTCTCTGGGGCTGGCTAATATAGTGGTTGGGGAGGAGATTGTTCCAGATAGTGTTAGGGACAGAGTAGAGGTTACCCGACTGTTCCTGGGTGACAGAGAGATGGTACAGAGGACCCTCATGACTAGCAACACTAACTAATATAGGCAGTTGGTCACCATTGATGGACAAAGGGTGGAGGCTCTGAGAGATACTGAAGCCAGCATGGCAACTGATATCTTCAGAGCAGCAAGACCCTAATGAATTCCACCAGGGTGTTGCAGCTGACAAGGGGGAGAGCTGTTATTCAGTGGCTCTGGTTCCCTCTAAATGGGGTTGTCTCTGGTTCTTTGAGGGTAGCTGTGAGTCCATCCATGCCTTTAGATTGTCTGCGCTGCAAATGACCTGGAGCAAACCACCTGGAAGGAGGTGGAGCTCCGGTTCCCACTTGGAGATTTTAGGGTTGCCTGAGTGGGTGTACGTGACCGTACAGCCCATGACAGAGGCTCCGATGTGACCGAACTGGGGAAACTGCCTGAGCTGACCAATTGGCAGAAGGAAGGGGGTCCCACCAGAGAGGAGTTCTGCAGAGCGTAGACGGAATGCCCTATTCTTGTGGGCTTATGGCAGTGGGCTGACCAAACAGCTGGCGACACCTCTGGTGATCACTTGATTTCCTAGGAGAATGGACTCCTGTATAGCGAGCCTAAGGTTCCAGAGCCTGGTACAACCCGTGTGTTGGTGGTCCCCAGTTCTACAGGGTCTACTTATTGGAGCTGGCTCATGATGTATTCCTGGCAGGTCGTTTGGTGCAGAGCAAGATCGTTGACAGGCTTGTTACCCACCTTTACTGGCCTCAAATGAGGAAGCACTCAGATGTGTTCTGTAGGTGTTGTCCTACCTGTCAGGCCAGAGGCAAGTCAGGAGGGAAGCACACCGCTCCCCTGCAACCTTTTTCTTTCATTAACCCCCTCTTTGAAAAGGTGGACATTGATATTATTGGGCCTCTGCACCCCAAGACAGCTATGGGCAGCAGGTTCATCCTGGGTTTGGTAGACCAAGACACCCTGCCCCCAGGAGTTATCCCTCTGAGAATGGTGACTGTTCCCACAGTGGCCAGGGCACTGATGGGGATCTTTACCCATGTGGGGTTCCCCAAGGAGGTGGTCTCGGATCGGGGTACCAACTTCATGTCAATGTTGCTTGAATGAGATTTTACCTTCAAAAACAAAAGACAAGAGGCATCTGTTAGAGGGGTATGTGGTCACCTTGTGTGCTGTATGTTTTGCGTCCTAATTGGCTGGGTGTTCCTAACTACATGTCAGCATCTAACTTTATGGTGTTTTTGAAATGTCCGTGTCCCTCTGGCCATATGTGCTTTATTAGGGCCAATTCCCTGGGACTGTTGAAGTGTAGATGCATATCAGTGGATCTTAATGTAAGATGTTCAGTGTGCATGTCTGGCTCTCGTCTAAATGGTTTCCCACCTGTGTCTTGTCAATCATTAACCTTCAGGCCTGGGTGGGAGGGCCTGCCTGACCAAATACTTTTGTGCTGGGGTCAAGAGAGAGTTCACAATGGGGAACCTAACAGTGGCAATGCAATTTTGTATGAAAATGTATCAATCATTGATAGAGATACCTTATTATGGTGCACATCATCATCAAGGTACATGAAGGCCAAGTGGAAGGAATGTGAAGTAGCCTGCAAATTCTCCACTCCTTCCCACGCTCAAACCAATAGGATTGTTGAAAGGTTCAACAGCACCCATAAAGGCATGATAATGGATCTGTCAGAACCCATGAGGCAGAATTGGGGGTCCTCCTGCCATGCCTTTTGTTTCCCTACAGAGAGGTACCGCAGAAGGGGACTGGCTTTAGCCCCTTTGAATTTATGCATGGCTCCCTGTGAGAGGACAACTCAGTTTGGCGAAGAAGGGCTGGGAGCAAGCTCCTGGGAAGGCCCCCCAAGATGTGGTCAGCTACAGGCTTGTACTCTGCAACCAGACGTCTCCCTTCCGGAAATCTGCCCAGAAGAATTTGAAAGCCAGTCAGGAGGACAAGAGGACATGAAACAGTGGTATGACTAGAATGCCACTCTGGTTGAGTTTCAGCCTGGTCAAAAAGTCTGCTGATCAGGCATTATGAGGTGAACAAGTGCAAGAGTGATGTCACCTACCTGGTAGACCTCAAAACTCCCAACAACCCTTTGAGGGTCCTTTACGTCAATTGCCTCAAGCCCCACTTTGAGAAGTCTAAGTTAACCATGCTCCTTATCACTGATGATGAAATGGAAGAGAAGAGTGACCCTCTCCCTGACCTCCTCTTTTCGAAAGAGCAGGATGAGTTAGTGGAGGGTGTCAGCCTCTTTCCTACCCTGACCCTAAACCAACAGAGATACTGCCACCAGCTGCCTGGGCAGTTTGTCTCTTTCTTCTTCCTTTCCCCAGGACCCACTACATGGTTTACCCTTGATATTGATACTGGGGACAGCATGCCTCTGAAGAATATAATTTACAAGTTGTCTGACAAGGTGAGAGTCAGCATTAAGGAGGAGGGCTTCAAGATGCAGGTCTTAGAGTTTATTGAGCCTGCAAACAACCCTTGATCAAGGCAAGTGGTATTGGGCCCTGAGAATGATCATCCAGATGGCACTCCTGATCTTAGGTTCTGTATGGACTATTGTGGGTACAATGTGGTCACCAAGTCCAGTACACACCCCATCCAACAAACTGATAAGCTCATAGATCGACTAGGAGCCTCAGCACATTTGACTTAATGCCTGGGTACTGACAGATTGGCTTGACCAAGGGGCCAAAGAGAGGTCTATATTTTCTAACCCAGGAGGGTACTTCCAGTTTTGGGTGATGTTCTTCAGGTTGAAGAACTCTTCTGCCACCTTCCAGAGTCTGGTAAACCAGGTCCTGAATGAGTTAGAGAACTTCAGTGCCACTTACATAGATGATATTGCAGTCTTCAGTTCTAGCTGGGAGGACCACCTGAGCCACCTTAAGGAAGTGCTTCAGGCTCTGCAGAGGACAAGCCTGACTGTAAAGGCCAGGAAGAGACAGAAAGGGCAGGAGTCAGCGGTCTGCTTAGGTCAGGCAAGGTGCATCCTCTCTGGGCCAAAACTGAAATTATCCTCGCTTGAGCTCCCCAAGACCCAGACAGAGTTGAGGGCCTACTAAGCCCTTACTGGCTATTACAGGTGATTTGTCAAGGGGTATGGCACAATTGTCCTCTTGACAGCTGACTTCCAGAAAGCAGCCATGTCAGGTGATCTGGGCAGAGGCGTGCCAGAAAGCTTTTGCCACCCTGAAGGACACCATGTGCACTGCAGCCATGCTGAAGTACCCTGACTTCTCCCAATAATTCATTGTACAGACAGACACCTCTGAGCAAGTCATAGGGACTGTCCTCTCACATCTAAATGAAGAGAGATTGGATCAGCCTAAAGCCTTCATCAGTAGGAGGTTACTTCCTAGGGAACAGAGTTGGGCAGCAATAAGAGAGAAACCTTTGCTGTGGTCTGGACTCTGAAGAAGCTGAGACCATGCCTGTTTGGTTCAGACAGACCACACACCCCTCAAATGAGTAAATGCAGATGAGAGGTGAGAATCCCAAACAGTTGAGGGGGTCCTTCTCCCTACAGGAAATGGAGTTTATGGTGGAACACTGTCCTGGAACAGAACTCGCTATTGCCGATGGTGTCTCCAGGTGCGTGCGCCTTAGTAAAGAGAATGCCCAAGAGGTTTGGTAGTTCTCCTCACTTTCAGTTAGGGACACCTGTGTTAAACCTGGCATTCTTGATGTGGTTTTCCCTAAAGTTTTGCCTTCAGACTGCCTGTTTTTGCTGACTTTGTTGCTGGGCTTAGGATACTGGAAACCTTACCAGTGCTAACCAGTGCTAACCATCATGACTTCCCACATGCATGCATTAAGAGAATAATCAGTGTGGCTATAGCACATGGCAAACTGGACTACTAACAACTTTCACTTTGACATCCTTTCTTTGCTGGCAGTTTTAAGGAGCTGGACTCTGAAGATGAGAACACAATCCACCATTATATCTGCATAATCCTAAAGTGCCATCAGTGGCTCCACAAGAGCCTCCAAGAAAACTGCACCACCAGCTAGGAGCACTCCGCCAAGAAACCACTTGCACCAACGTAGGCCAAATGTTCACACCTACATGCCCCTAGGAATCCCCGCAACCGGAGCACCAACAAAGAGCACTTCAATCACTGGAATCTCTAACAGTGACCAGAGCAGCACCACTAGCAGAGTCACTACAGCCTGCACCTCCAACATAGGACCAACATTCCACTTCCAATCAACCAACTGCTAGAACCACTATTCTGATTGGCTCAAGTTCTGTGAATGAAACTGGCAGTCAGCAGTCCACGGACAGTACTACAAACACCAGCACATCCACTGCCTAAGACATGCCCATAACTAAAATGAATGATGTGCCATGAATCTTAATGCCTACTATCGTGACCTTATTTGACCTGAGGATGACAATCCCTTGACACTCCCGTCCTTTGAAGAAGAAGCCATGCAGGAAGTAACTGATAGGACTATTGATAACTGATGCCAGAATGACTGGAGTCTACCTGCATTGAGCATAGAGGAGGAACATGCTGCCCCTTCACAAGAAAAACCTCATACTCTATAATACTTATGTCCAGAGTTACATGAGATTAGTAAGCAAATAAAAAACAGGGAGAGAGGTCAACCAAACCTTCTGAAAAGTGAGATAAGACAGTGTTAAGTGATCGTACGAAAGACCAGCATGAGCTCATGCACCTCTCAGAGTGGTCTGGTAAGTGGCTGTTTTGCTTTCACTAATAACCAAGCTGAAAAAAATCTCTGGAATGCACTTTTTAGTTTAAAGAAGACATTTATTATTACTTCACCACGAGGTTCCTGAGAGAGGAGATTAGTAGGTTGGAGGCACCTGTTTAAAAATAGTCACAGCAATGAAAGGACAATATATCAAAGTGATTCTCAACTGCACTGTACACTGCAAATATATGTGATTATATTATAGCATAACTGCCTAGCAAAGAATAAATTTAAAATTTATCAGGCCGTAGGGCCTATCACTGCTCTTCATCTTTCTCATGCCAGCAAGTTGATGACCTCTGTTCAACTGCGAGAAAGAGTTTTTCCACCCTCACGGGAGGTCAGGCAGTTGACGTCCACTCCTGACTGAAGTCTCGGAAAATTCCCTTCGCTGCTGCCCAGGGACACCTTTTATAGATTAATTATTCAAAAATGCTGGCTTGTTTAGGTAACCCTTTTCAGGAATGTGTCGAAAGCTGGCCACCGTTTCGAGACACGCCCCTCAAGGTCAGACTGTTTTCTGCACTAAAGAAAAACACCAAAATATGCGCTTCCTTATCATGCTATCGTGTTCGGTGAGAGAAAATACGAAAAACACAAGCTTAGTTTATCATGTGGAAAAACACAGCTCATCTGCAATGTCTCAGCTGCAATGTCTAACGCCACGATAAAGCCAATAGGCAGCTAAACTGAATACAAAATGTAATGTGCTACTGGTGAACATTGAACAACTAATATGCACAGTGGTGAAACACAAAGTCAGTGCTCAAAACATACTTATTTTCACTACAGTGGCATACAAAACACCAAAGGCACATGCATTGCTCACATGCATAATTATTTATTCACCTCTCAGTTGCAGTACTCACCCATAGCCACAAAATGGTAGGAGACCCATCAAAATGACGGACACCTTGGGCCAGCTCACACGAAGGCAGGAGGTTACCCTGTTATAAATGAGGCAACTTGCTGGTCGGAAAAGATTTGTATCCTCCAGCACACCAGCCACCACTTCTCCTTTACCATCATCACAGGCAAACAGGAGAAGGTCTGCAAATATGGTTCAACTGGAACAAGCCAGGGAGCCTGTGTGTTAGATTTACCATTTTGTGGGTATCTATTTTGCACAATCACTGTTTACAGCTTGGGATGCATTCTTTAGTGACGTGCTGTTCATATCGTACAAGTGTAACAAGTGTAAAGTGGTGTCCATTTATGGTAAGCCAGTAAAATACATGATGTGATTGTCAAAGATTGTATTCCGTCAGACTTTGTTGTTGTTGAGGATGTTTGTCCTCTGTGTTGTCTTTTCCATCCTCAATGTTCTCAGGAATTAGTATGTGCTGTGTAATGGCAATAATATGAAGCATGGCGTCTACCAATATAATGTAGAAATTATATCAGATGTGTACTACGGTGCAGTTCCAGTATGACCCAGACATCATAACATCCCCTTTAGGAGGCAAAGGGCAAACTTTGTTGTGTTTCTAGCAGGGCTATCCTAGGTAACCAAAGGCAGAAATGCTCAAACCAGCCCCGCTCCTATCATCTCCTTGCGTCTTCTCTCTCTAAAATCCATCAATTCTCTCTCTCTTATCTCTCACTTTTCCCCTCAGATTGCTTCTTTCTACTATGCCGCTTTACTTTTGCTCTTGAAGACTCCCTCCCTGATTCTGTTAACCTCAGGAAGGCAGGGAAAGTGACAGAGGAATCAGACAGGACTCTGGGCTTTTAAACCAGCTTCCAAGGTTGCTGTACCACAGGGAAAATGTCTGGTGGAATAAAAGGCCTGTCCTGTCCTGCTCTGAATTCTAGCTGAGCTGTGGGAATGGCTGTTTGCTTCATCAATGGCATTACTGGGTTTTGGTAGACTAAGAGAGCTCCTGCAGAGATGGGAGTGTGAGTAGGCCAAGTAGAGATACTCATGCACAAATCCTACGGCAATTGCATGATGCTGGTTGAAACAAATCCCAACATTTTTAAGATGAAGTTTGCACGACTATTATCATCCTCTTCACTTCTTTTAATATTAATAAAAATAAAAATGACCTGGGATTTCAGAACACTATTTAGCAATTAAACTATATAGCATGTTTCAGCCATTCAGGTCTACAAAAGGTCTATAGTTTTTCCAGCCCTATCCTATTATATGTGCAGCAGTGGATTTCCTCTGTCCGGCTTTGCAGATATAAGGTCTAATGCAACTGATGCTCATAGCTATCAGGTGCTATCAAGCGCTCCCAACCTGTGTTAGCTTGATTATGTGAAATATAAAACTATACACAGGGTATGGGTAATGAGTTTGTTTAAAATGTAATTCTTTTTGGGGATATTACCATTCCTTTCAACCTAGAATCTCATCTCATCTAATTTAATTTCTTACAAATCACATATTACTTACCACAACTACTGTTCTTGTGTCTATGATTCACTATACTCTGTGCAAATTCCAAATTCTGGCCCTCACTATGACTTCGGCAGTCTTTTCAGCAGACCACAGAAGCCATGGGCGACCACCATATTACGAGTACGGAAGGATTTCTGCCACAATTTGAGTGGAAATCTTCCAGTAGTCATTCTGGCGGTTGGAGGTGCATGGGCAGTTCCACCACCGGCCCTGCCCACCAAAAGGACTACACCAGCTGTATTACGACCTGCAATACGGCCTGCCGGACGACTTCTTGTCAGACAAGGTAAGATGATCATCCGACAGGGGAGGTGGGCGGGAGGGTCGGGGGTGTTGTGTGTGCATGCGTGAGTGGGTGTTATCTGTGTGTGTGAATGTAAGTGTAAGTGTGTAAGCATGTATGTTTGGGTGTTTGAATGCGTGAATGATTGTTGAAGTGAATGATTGTTGGAATGTTTGCGTGAATGCGTGTATGGATGCGTGTGAGGGAATGCGAGTATGGATGCGTGTGAGTGAATGCGTGTATGGTTGCATGTGAGTGAATGCGAGTATGGATGATTGTGAGTGAATGTGAGTATGGGTGCGTGTGAGTGAATGCGTGTATGTAAGTGTGGGTGCGTGTGTGCGTGTGCGTGTGCGTATGCGGGAAGGAGGATGGGGTTGGAGTAGGAGGGTGCTGTTCTGTAGGGGGTGGTGGGGGTGCTGTTCTGAAGGTGGGTAGGGGAGGGGGGTGCTGATCTGGAAGAGGGGTGGGGGAGTGGGGTTCTGGTATGGAAGGGAGGCGAGAGGGTATTGGGATTGCAGGGTGGGTTGGGGGAGTCGTCTACCGGTGACAAGAAATACATTTCCTTTCACTGGTAGCCTTTCCACTACGGTTTTCTTGGCAGTGCTGGAGGTAAATGCACTGTTTTTTAGTGCAGCGCAATCTCCCCTCAATGCTGGCAGCAGACGGCAGGCCTGGGGGTGGGTACGGCCTGTGGAAGTCTTGGCACAAAACTTGAGAAAGTAAACCTTCAGCGCAACTAATCTGAGACTGTATCCAAACTACACTCCATTGCGGTTGGCATACATTTTTGAATTTGACCCAGTCTAGCATGACCAGATTGGCGTTTTCTGTTTCTAGGTGCTATTTTACAGTTTGTTCTTTAAAAATCATAGCTCCAGTTCTGCTGATTGGATTTTTGATGTTTTGGTCTTGTTTTGTTCATTAAATTATGCTCTATTTCTCTAACGTTTTGTGTGGTGTTTTCACTGTTTTCCTGTTTGAAGTGTTGCACAAATACTTTATACACAGCCTCTAAGTTACACCTGACTACTCTGTGTGAAGCTAAACAGGCAGTGAGTATAGGTTAATTTGAGGATTGTTGGTGCGTTACCCTGAATAGGATTTTGGTTGCTGCTTGACCCGGGCTCACTCCCCAGTCAACCAGTAACCCAATTTCAAACAGCAAGTTTGTAAGTTTTTACCACCAAACCATAATTTAGTCCTTAAAGTGTGAGGTCATTTATCCTGCAAGAGTACTAAAGGAACATGAGATACTAGTGCCCTCATGGATATGATATTGAGGACTTTTTTCCAGTACATTTCTGTGATCACGGACCAGACACTGAGACCATTATTCTTCACAGTGGTGTCCTGGGCCAAGCAGTTATGGGCGACAAATCCTTCATGCTTTTTACCTCTCTTACCATTTCCTTTCATTCTCATTCCCTTTTTTATCTCCCCTCCTTCTTCCTCCGAAGGGATTTTTCAGGATTAAAATATATTCACATGCACAACTCTTGATTTTCTTGTTTTTGTGATGTCTATGCCTGCTCGCCACTGCATGATTGGATTTATGTACTACCATTCATTTGATGTTGGACTCTGCATTGAAGCGTTTGTATGACAGGATGCTCTATTTTACTTTACTTATATTCTTTTCATATAATTTTGCTTGATATTTCTTTCCATCTCAGACCGCTAATTATGTGTGAGATTTTGGACCATGTTATTTCCTTTTTTAAAAAATAGCTTAACTGGCATTAATAATTACTATATGTAATATATGGATGGATGGGACATCATTGGTCTATGGTAATGGGTGTCTTCTGCTCCCAATGATGTTGAATGAAATTCTCTGAATCATATGTGTGACCTCAATGCTGTGGGCATGTTATACATTGTACTATACTTACCTGGAAACTACATATACTGTTATTTCTATATCCCCACATGTTGTTGATAATGGATTATATAATTCTTGTGCTGAATCTTTCTTTCCTTTCTTCTTGTTTTGCCCATTCGCTCTCTCTGGATTTGCTCTTTATTTTCCATTGTCTTTCTTTTTTCATTTTTCTTTGGCTGTTGGCACATTTGTATTATGATTCAAATTGGTAATTACACTTATCTTTGGGTCTTTTAGCTTCAATATATGCTATGTACTGTCAGCCTTGAAAAAGCCCCAAGCTTCCATGCACGGAGAGGGCGAAACACGTGTTGGCTGTTCTTTACCGGGAGTTTGTTTGTTACCTCTGATGCACTGAAATAAATATAAACTAATCTAATGCATATCGTTGAGAATGTGTCATTCTTCCAAATTGGATTGGGATCATACCTGGATTTATTTACCACATAAATCAGTTCTGTCCTTAATAATCCCAAACATTCAATTATATATCCTTTGCTCCTTACCCATTAAACTAAGGAAGTTAAGCGTAAAACTCTTACAGTTGGTCAGGCTGGATTGTACTATGGCAATCAAAGGGGAGAAGACATGCAATAGTTGTCTAAGAGGGTAAAATTATTTTTTTGATACTTGTATTCATGTGAGAACAAAAGAGGTCATGGTAAAAGATGTCTTCCTGATTCCACTGTTTGAGATCAGGTGGCAGAGATGCACACAGCAAAGGCAGAGAAGAGGGCTCCAGTGGCACATTAGTATGGTGGTTGTCAGGGGCGTAGCTTCAGTGGGGGAGTTTGGGGTGTTAAACCCCCCCATAATAATTATATTTTCTGATGAATAGTCGGTCACAGGTGCTTTCAGTCGGGTATGGTGCGGTGTCTGTCAGATTTCATCTGGGATTTTTGCATGCGCACACTGACAAAAACACACACTCATTCTCTCTCATCTCTGTTTTGAAAGCCCAAAAATATTTTGATTACTTTACAAAACATTGTGTTTCTCTCACTTAGTACCCCTACCAATCCACAGTCATCTCCCTTTCCACTGCCTCTTTAGCGCCTCTCATGTACCCTGCTTCGCAGATAATGTATTTTAACATTACATGCCAGTGTGATTCTCGGGAAATCTGAAGCCTCCCCCCCAATCTTACTGACCAAACTACGCCCCTAATAAGCGTTTACTTATACTATTTGTGCATTGAGAGCAGGGGCTTCCTTATGACAGTCAGCTATTTAATGATGTTCATAAGACCACTCTTACATTTTGAAAAATATGTGTGTCATCCGAATATATGTGATAACTGAAGGCATATGTATACAGGATATGACCTTGGAGAGCGATATAAACACTGATGAGTTTAGCTGAGAAGGGTTAGCCTTGAGAGACTCCACAGACGATCCGGGTGGTATTTCTAAGGACAGAATTCTATTTGACAATATATGTGCACTTCAGTGAGAAGGATGATACTAGGTGAGGATGTGAGGATGATGTCACATGCACGAGCATGCAATGCCAGGTGCAAAATGAGAGTAAATCAACGTAGACTGCTGTTGGTGTGGAAGGGTGACAAGGGTGAGCAAAGGGATACTGAACAACATATGCATTGAGGATATAGCTTTTGTGTCAAAAGTGCTACAAAATTGTTCAACTTTATTAAAAAATCCTTAGCAAATGGGAGGTTATTTGCATGTAATGTCTATCCAACTGCTTGGAATTCATTTGTTTCCATTGTGGCAGTCATGACAGCCTTTACACACAGTGTTTCAAATGTTTAATATAAGTTTATTTTATTTGATAGGGGAGTTAACTTGAAACAAGAAAGTGGTCTGTGTGTGCCTCTACAACTGACATATATCTGGAATATGTGTTAAATATTTGTACATTATTTTTCCTGGTGCCCTTTGCAAATATTGATTATATCACATACTGTTAGACCTGACAGCCTTAGGGTTTTGCCTGCTTCCATCCACTTTTTAGATACTGTTTTTGCTGGTTTTAAGACTCTGCACGTTTTACCACTGCTAACCAGTGCTAAAGTGCATATGCTCTCTCCCTTTAAACATGGTGACATTTGATCATACCCAATTGGACAATTTAATTTACTTATAAGTCCCTAGTAGAGTGCATTATATGTGCCCAGGGCCTGTAAATTAAATGCTACTAGTGGGCCTGCAGAACTGATTGTGCCACCCACTTAAGTAGCTCCTTAACCTTGTCTCAGTCCTGCCATTGCAAGGCCTGTGTGTGCAGTTTCACTGCCAATTCGACTTGGCATTTAAAAGTACTTGCCAAGCCTAAGACTCCTCATTTTCTACATATAAGATACCCCTAAGGTATGCCCTAGGTAACCCACAGGGCAGGGTGCTGTGTAGGTAAAAGGCACGACATGTACCTGTGTAGTTTACATGTCCTGGTAGTGTAAAACTACGAAATTTGTTTTTACACTGCTGTGAGGCCTGCTCGCTTCGTAGGCTAACATTGGGGCGGCCTCATACATTGTTTGAGTGGTAGCTGCTGATCTGAAAGGAGTAGGAAGGTCATATTTAGTATGACCAGAATGGTGATATAAAATCCTACTGACTGGTGAAGTTGGATTTAATATTACTATTTTTGAAATGCCACTTTTAGAAAGTGAGCACTTCTCTGCACTTAAATCTTTCTGTGCCTTACAGTCTATGTCTGGCTGGGTTTAGTTGACAGCTCCCTTGTGCATTCACTCAGACACACCCCAAACATAGGATACTGAGCCTCACTTGCATACATCTGCATTTTGAATGGGTCTGTCAAAGGACAGTAGCCTGCCCTCACACAAAGGACTGCCACACCCCCTACTGGGACCCTGGCAGACAGGATTGAACTGAAAGGGGACCTTGTGCTCTTCTAAGCCACTCATTGAAGTCTCCCCCACCTCAAAGGCACATTAGGGTATTTAAACAAGGCCTCTGCCCCTGCCAACTCAGAAACTTCCTGGAGAAGAAACTTGAACCAGAACCTGCAACCTGCCAAGAAGAACTGCCTGGCTGCCCAAAGGACTCACCTGTCTGCTTTCTGTGAAGGACTGCTGCCTTGCTGTTGCCCTGTTGCCTTGCTGCTCTCTGGCTGTGGTGAAGAAGTGCTCTCCAAGGGCTTGGATAGTGCTGGTCTCCTGTTCCCTGAAGTCTCAAGACCAAAAAGACTTAGGGGGTCATTACAACATTGGCGGTAAAAGCCGGTTACCGCCGTGCAGAAGACCGCCAATACACCGCCGCGGCCACGGAATTCCACCACAGCTATTATGACACACATCTCGGAATCAGCCGAAATTCAGACACCCAAACAAGTCCGCCACACCAAAGGTCAGTGTTAAACTGGCGAAAACAAAACCTCCACCTCCACATGCATCCAGAGGGCCTCGGAGGAGTCGGTGGAGGAATGGACACTGGTAAGTTACTATCATATCCCCCACCCTACCTGCATGCTATCACACACCCCCACCCTCACACCCTCCCCTATCACCCAAACTCCTCACTAATGTACTAAGAACACAAACCACACATCCCAACACCAAGCCCTGCATGACACAACTAAGCATGGACACCCATCACTAAAGCATGCTCACTGCACATATCCATAACAACCCCTAACCATCATCACACAAGCCCCCACACAAAAATGCTTGCACTGGGGTACACGCTCACCCACCCATTGCACACCATGACACATACACATGCAATAATCATGCTCTTATGCCCCTGCAGGATCACGAAGGACCGTCACCACCCCGGAGGGTCTAGACAACTCCACCCCACCCACAGAAGAGGCCCACAGTGACGACAGCAGCTCTGCCCTACTGGATCCTGATGACCAGCCCGGACCATCGTGGGCCTCGGGACAGTCGGTTCCCCTCCCACAGGCACAGCCCAACACTGATCTTCCACCCTCTGGTAACACCAGCACAGCACCCACCCAGCGGGCCCAAACCTCCGTACCCAGGACAGGTCAATCAGCTGTGTGTCCACCACTACAGGGAACCCAGGATAACCCCAACAACAACAGGGACCTGGGGGCAGTGGTAGTGGGCACACGGTCCAGGGGACGGAGGCACAGGAACACAGGGGAACTGGGAGGGCTGCTGTGCGACAGGGGGCGGACAGGCCAAGGGAACCCACTCTCCACGAGGCCCTCTCCTCCATCATGGGAGCATACCACCACTCCCAGGAGACGATGGCGACGGTCCTGGTCAAGTTTCAGGAGACCCAGCGCCTGCAGGAGGACCAGTATTTGGAGTTCAGGGAGGAGCTCAGGACCATCAGCTCCGCCCTGGGGCACCATTGTAGGGGTGCTGAAGGACATACAGCAGACCTTGAGGGACACCGTGGAACTCCAAGGGGCCCCTGACACTAGCATGGACAATGAACTGCCCACCACCTCCGCCGGTGCTAGTGGACAGGACGCCCCACCACAGGACCACCACACCAGCACCCCACCCCCTGCTGACGGACAACCACCACGCAAGAGGTCCCTGAGATCCAGGAACAGGACAGAGCAAGATGGCAAGACCCCCGCCAGGAAATGAAACCACCCTAATTGTCCTCCCACTGTCCCACTTTGTTACCCTGTCCATACTTAAACTGCCCCAGCTCCACTTCCTTTGCCCATATGGCCAGTGCACCTGTGAGACTAATAGACTGGAATCTGCCATGGACATTCCTCCACCATCACCCATCACCATTTTACAACCCCGTCCATTTTTGAGCACTTCAATAAACACCCTTGAACCACAAAACAATATTGAGTCAGTTTATGATTTGGTAAATTATATTATCAATGACAGTGTCAAAATGCGTTTCTAGTTGTAAAGGCAACATACCTATGTCACACATCACAAGTCCTTGAAGGATGCATGCAGATGACACGCGTTGGTAAGCACACCTGTGAAACCGTAATGTAAAGGAACAACTCAGTTACCAAATAATCCTATGAAATTACACACAGGATAGAGGAAGAAGTGTGACAGTGAATGTAATGGTAAAAATGAAAATGTACTCACCTGTATGTCACTAGAAATATTGCTGTTTGACTGACTCCCTGTTGTCGTTGTCTTCTTCCTCAGCTTCCTCCTCATCACTGTCCACAGGCTCCACAGGCTCCACAGCTGCCATAACACCGTCATCTGGACCATCTTCCTGCAGAAAAGGCACCTGGCGTCGCAAAGCAAGATTGTGAAGCATCGAACAGGCGATGATGATCTGGCACACCTTCTTCGGTGAGTAGAATAGGGATCCACCTGTCATATGGAGGCACCTAAACCTGGCCTTCAGGAGGCCGAAGGTGCGTTCGATCACCCTCCTAGTCCGCCCCTGGGCCTCATTGTACCGTTCCTCTGCCCTGGTCCTGGGATTCCTCACTGGGGTCAATAGCCAGGACAGGTTGGGGTAACCAGAGTCCCCTAATAGCCACACACGGTGCCTCTGGAGTTGACCCATCATATCAGGGATGCTGCTATTCCAAAGGATGTAGGCGTCATGCACAGAGCCAGGGAACATAGCATTTACCTGCGAGATGTACTGGTCTGCCAAACATACCATCTGTACATTCATGGAATGATAACTCTTCCGGTTTCTGAACACCTGTTCACTCCTGTGGGGGGGGGGACCAGAGCTACATGGGTCCCATCAATAGCACCTATGATGTTGGGGATATGTCCAAGGGCATAGAAGTCACCTTTCACTGTAGCCAAATCTTCCACCTCAGGGAAAATGATGTATCTCCTTACGTGTTTCAGCTGGGCAGACAACACTCTGGACAACACGTTGGAAAACATAGGCTGGGACATCCCTGATGCCATGGCTACTGTTGTCTGAAAAGAGCCACTTGCAAGGAAATGGAGCACTGACAGCACCTGCACGTCAGGGGGGATTCCAGTGGGATGGCGGATGGGTGAAATCACGTCTGGCTCCAATTGGGTAGATAGTTCCTGGAGAGTGGCACGGTCAAACCTGTAGGTGACGATTAAATGTCGCTCCTCCATTGTCAACAGTTTCACCAGCGGTCGGTACACCGGAGGATTCCGCCATCTTCTCAATTGTCCCAAATGACGGTGCCCAGGAAGGACAACAGCGACCACAGAGTCAACTATTTTCCAGGTATGTACCCACAGTTACACAGAACACGACACCAAACACAAAACCCTTCCTGTATGTGTGTTGAGTGTAGGCCTAGCTATGTGTGACGCAGAAGTAAATGAAGCCATGTGGGCCCCTGAAATGGCGGCTGCCTGACCTCTAAACTGGGACAATGGGATTGTGGGGTAACTGCGTTGCCGTTGCACACCATCGCGGTAGGCGGTCGTAGACCGCGGCGCAATGCTGCATTGGTTAACATTGGACCCTACGGGTCCCAGGAGCCAATGAACAAGTGCTCCGCCGGTGATGATACGCACCGCTGCGGACGTCACCGCCATTTTCTATCTGTTCAATCACTCGATACCTGATCTTCGACAGGAGAGGACCTACACTGCACGTGCTGCTGTGACCTCGGTCTGGAAGCGACGATGGCTGCTGCGTCTGGGGAAAGGGCCCCTGCCTTCACTGCTCAGGAGCTGGAGAAACTAGTAGACGGGGTCCTCCCCCAGTACAAGCTACTCTACAGTCCTCCAGACCAACAGGTTAGTACACAGGTAGCAAGTTGTATGGGCTAGGCCTGGGTGGAGAGGGCTGGTTGTAAGAGGGAAGGGGGCAGAGTTCAGGGAACATTAATGCATGTGAATGAATGTGCCACATGGCTAGGGTAGGGAGGGGGGACACTCACATCGACGGTGCAGTTGGTAATGACTACTCTTCTTCCCTTTTGCATGTCATGTAGGTCAGCGCCCACCAGAAGAAGGACATTTGGCGTGCCATCGCCAAGGACGTCCGGACCCTGGTGGTCCACCAGAGACGGGGCACCCACTGCCGGAAAAGATGGGAGGACATTCGTCGCTGGAGAAAGAAGACGGCGGAGGCTCAGTTGGGGATGGCCTCCCAATGTGGGAGGGGTGCCCGTCGCACCATGACCCCCTGATGTTCCGGATCCTGGCGGTGGCCTACCCTGAGTTGGATGGGCGCTTTAGGGCATCACAGCAGACACAAGGGGGTGAGTACACTCTCATTCTGCGGAATTTGCGTGCAGTGGAGCGGTCTGGGTGGGGGAGGAGGCCTGTGTGTGTACCTAGGCCAGGCAAAAATACGTAGGCTAGGCCCCTCCGTAATGCAGGCCATGTGGCACTCTACCCCACCGCAGTGGAGTGCCAAGTACAGGTATACATGCCCCTGTGGCATCCGTGTGTGCAGAAATCCACCATAGCCATGTAGGACAGATCCCAGAAATTGCATCTCTAGAGGCCAGGAGCACGGCGTAGTGCAGGGGGCTGCTGTGTCTGTATTGTCCGCCAACGGTAGCGGTATGTCATGCACTCAACCTGTCTTTCTTCTGTCTCCCCCACCCCTTTTTGTGGTCTCCCTGTTCTTTTGTGCATCAGCATCATCAGGAGGAGGTACAGTGGCACCAGAGCACGAGGGAGCTGCATCCCACATGGCCATGGAGGGCCACACTATGGACTCTGAATGCACCAGTGGGACGGAAGGCGAGGGGAGCTTCACGTCTGCCACCGGATCACCAACCAGCGACACGGACTCGTCCGCCGATGGGAGCTCCCTTGTGGTGGTGGCACCATCTGTGCGCCCCACTTCTACAGGTACAGCTGCCACCTCCCCTACCAGCACCGCCCTCCCAGCAGCCCCTCAGCGTTCGCCCGTGCCCGCTCAAACCAGGAGGGTGGGCATCACCTTCACCCCAGGCACCTCAGGCCCTGCCCCAGTCACCCCTGCTGCCCTCAGTGAGGAGGCCATTGACCTCCTCAGGTCACTCACTGTTGGGCAGTCTACCATTGTGAATGCCATCCAGGGTGTAGAAAGGAAGTTGCAACACGGTAATGCATTCCTGGAGGGCATTCATTCTGGTCAGGCTGTCCTTCAGCGAACCCTGCAATCTCTGGCCTCAGCACTGATGGCAGCCATTGTCCCTGTGTCTAGCCTCCCCCCTCCAACCTCCTCCACTCCTCCACCCAGACCCAATCTCCTGTACCCCAGCCTATCCCAAGCACACCATCAGACCAGCATGTACACACCTCACCACACAAAAGTAGCTCAGGCAAACATATGCACCACACAACCCACAGGCACACACACAAGCATCACCCACATGCAGACACAGCAACATCCACTGCCTCCACTGTGTCCCCCTCGTCGTCGTCTCCCTCCTCCCTCCCAGTCTCGTCTACACTCTCACCTGCATGCACTACATCTACAGGCACCAGGACTCGCACCAGAACACCCAGCACCACACCCCGCTCACCTGCACTCACCACCTCCACTCCCATTTACAAGTCCCCTGTGTCCTCTCCCAGTGTGTCTGTGACGCGCCCTCCCAAAGTACACAAACACAGGAACACACCCACCCAACAGCCATCCACCTCACAACAGCCTCCAGTACCTGCACTTGCACCCAAACCACCTAAAGTGACACCTCCTACAACCACCTCCTCTTCCTCCACTCCCAAACCCCCTCCAGCTACCCATCCCAGTGTTCGTCAGAAACTGTCCCTCTGTAAAGTTGACCTTTTTGCCCCCCCCCCATCCACTTCATCAGTCCCGTCGTAGCGCCTCAGCCAAAAAGCCTCCAGCACCAGTGGTGCGTGTTCAAGGTGTGTGGAGTGCACCGGCCACCAGGGCAGGCAGTGTGACACGGAGCCAAGGCACTGCCAGTCCACCCCCTGTAAAGGCTCTGAAATTGGAAAGTGGCCAACGGGACTGTGGGAAGACTCCTGGAGGCAAAACAACTCACAGGGGTCCCAGGGGGATAGCAGAGTCAGCTGTGACTCCTCCAAAGGTGGGGAAGGGCCAGAAGAAGTCTGCACAGCCTGGTGTGAGCATTACGGAGGAGAAGGGCGGCATCCTTCCCGGCGGCTGGGACACCACCGCCAGCACCGTCATCACTGGTCCGGAGACCACCGCCAGAGTCATTGCCCAGGAGGGCCCAAGTATCGTCACTGGTCCGGAAACCACCGCCAGAGTCAGTGCCCAGGAGGCCCCAAGTATCGTCACTGGTCAGGAGACCACCGCCGGAGTCAGTGCCTAGGAGGGCCCAAGTATTGTCACTGGTCCGGAAACCACCGCCAGAGTCAGTGCCCAGGAGGGCCCAAGTATCGTCACTGGTCAGGAGACCACCGCAACCGCCGGAGTCAGTGCTCAGGAGGGCCCAAGTATCATCACTGGTCAGGAGACCACCGCCACCGCCGGAGTCAGTGCCCAGGAGGGCCCAAGTATAGTCACTGGTCAGGAGACCACCGCCGGAGTCAGTGCCCAGGAGGGCCCAAGTATCGTCACTGGTCAGGAGACCCCCGCCACCGCCGGAGTCAGTGCCCAGGAGGGCCCCGGCAGCCACAGCCCCGCTGGTCAATGAGGGACCGTCATGCCACACACCAATGACCAGTCCAGAGAACGTCATGCCACACACCAATGCCCAGTCCAGAGAACGTCATGCCACACACCAATGCCCAGTCCAGAGAATGTCATGCCACACGCCAATGTCCAGTCCAGAGAACATCATGCCACACACCAATGCCCAGTCCAGAGAACGTCATGCCACACAGCAATGCCCAGTCCAGAGACCGCCATGGCAAAGCACCGCTGAACAGTCCAGAGACCGCCATGGCAAAGCACCGCTGAACAGTCCATAACCGCCATGGCTAAGCACCGCGGAACAGTCCAGAACCGCCATGGCAACGCACCGCTGAACAGTCCAGAACCGCCATGGCAAAGCACCGCTGAACAGTCCAGAACCGCCATGGCTAAGCACCGCTGAACAGGGCATGCACTGCTGAAGAAGAAAAAGACCGCCACATCAAGCATCGTTATCCCATGTGCAGCTGGGACAAAGACGGGACAGGAACTGTCACGGGGAGACTAATCCAGTCTGGGCACCAGTCCCCTTCCAGAACCAGTGGTGGCTGTTATCTACTTGTGAGACTGTGGCTTTGCACTCCCCAGGATGGTACAGTGGGCAAACCACCCACTGTAGAGACTTGAGAGACTGTGCCTTTGCACT
This sequence comes from Pleurodeles waltl, assembly GCF_031143425.1. Lineage (NCBI taxonomy): Eukaryota > Metazoa > Chordata > Amphibia > Caudata > Salamandridae > Pleurodeles > Pleurodeles waltl. The sequence goes on from NC_090444.1 coordinate 1,781,063,294, forward strand.
CCCCAGGATGGTACAGTGGGCAAACCACCCACTGTAGAGACTTGAAAGACTGTGGCTTTGCACTCCCCAGGATGGTACAGTGGGCAACCCACCCACTGTAGAGACTTGTGAGACTGTGGCTTTGCACTCCCCAGGATGGTACAGTGGGCAAACCACCCACTGTAGAGACTTGTGAGACTGTGGCTTTGCACTCCCCAGGATACATCAATGGGCATGGAGCCCCGTCGTGGATCTGGCTTTGCACTCATCCGGCTGAGGTGCCCCTCCTTCCCTTCCCCCTGAGGTGCCTGTTGTATTTCTCTCTGATGCCCCGGCAGTGTTCTCTCCATTTGTGGACAGGTATCTATTGTGGGCCTCGCCCATGCATGTTGGACTAGTGGTGCACGGACATTAATATGTGCATATCTGCACTACTTCTTGTGATGTATATACTTTTGAATGATTTTATCATATTTCTGTATATATTTGAGACATGAATATTGAAACATTACAATGTTTGAACAGATTTCATTTTGTGTTTACATTCTTCCGGGGGGGGTTGTGGGTTGTTACTGTGATGTTTGTGAATGCATTGGTGTGTGTGTTGTAGTGGGTGAGGGTGGGGGTGGGGGTGTTTCGTGTGTGTCCCCCTGACTTTTGCCTCCCCCCTCCCCTATGTGGTAGGTGCAGTACTCACCGTTGTCTTCGCCGGCGCCGGCTTTGCTCTTCGTAGATGAGTAGGAATACAAGGGTCAGTAGGATTTGTAATTCCGGATCCATGGAGTCCTCCTTCCTTGTGGGATGTGTTCAGGTGAGCATTTTCCCATTGCAGGAACTGTTTCCGCCGTGTTTTTATCCACGGTGAATCCGCCCCGGAAAAGGTGGCGGATTGGCAGGCTGTGATACTATGGGCAGTACGTTGTCTTTTTTTGTCCGCCGGCCTGTTTGCGGTATTACCGCACCTTTAACACCGTCCGCCAGGGTTGTAATGACCCCCTTAATCTCTACAAGAAGGACTCCTTGTACGGCGAAATTTGATGCACAGCCTGCCAGAAACAACGCACAGCCTGCACCGTGGCGAAAATTTCACCCCAGGCCGAACCAGAACAACACAGCCCGACTTCCAGAGAGGAAACGACGCAGTGCCTGCCATACAGTAGAAACTTCAACGCAACGTCCACCGAATCGACCCAACTCCTGTGACTTTGTCCTACCAGCTCAGGAAATCCACGTATCATCTCCGGGGTGCCTAAAAACCCCGCAACCCGAAGAGGATCCATGACGGGGCGCGGGAAATCGACGCACAGCCGTCCCTGTGTGAAAACTAAACAACGCATTACTGTGTGCAGCCCGAGAAAACGACACACACCCCCTTTGTGTACACGCATCTCCTCCTCTGCGATTCTTTGCGGAGATTTTGCACATGAACCAGGTACTTTGTGCTTGAAAGAGACTTTGGGCCTGATTCTGACCCCAGCGGTTCCTTACCGCCGGGGCCAGGGTCGGCGGGAGCACCGCCAACAGGCTGGCGGTGCCCCGCAGGGCATTCTGACTGGGGCGGTTTTGCCGCGGTCAGAAGTGGAAAACCGGCGGTCTCCCGCCGGTTTTCCGCTGCCCTGGGAATCCCCCATGGCGGCGCAGCTTGCTGCGCCGCCATGGGGGATTCTGACAGCCCATACCGCCATCCTGTTCCTGGTGGTTCTCCCGCCAGGAACAGGATGGCGGTATGGGTTGTCGTGGGGCCCCTGGGGGCCCCTGCAGTGCTCATGCCAATGCCAATGGCATGGGCACTGCAGGGGCCCCCGTAAGAGGGCCCACTTTGTATTTCAGAGTCTGCATTGCAGACACTGAAATACGCGACGGGTTCCACTGCACCCGTCGCACCTTCCCACCCCGCCGGCTCAATTCTGAGCCGGCGTCCTCGTGGGAAGGGTCTTTTCCACTGGGCTGGCGGGCGGCCTTTTGGCGGTCGCCCGCCAGCCCAGTGCAAAAGCCTAAATACCCTCAGCGGTCTTTCGACCGCGGAGCGGTATTTTGGAGGGGGTAAGTCTGGCAGGCGGCCTCCGCCGCCCGCCAGACTCAGAATGACCCCCTTTGTTTGCTTTTAAAAGTCTTAAGACACTTTATATCACTTTTCAGTGATATCTCAACATTTGCTTATTCCATTTTTATTGTTTTGACCTGCATCTTATCAGATAAATATTATATATTTTTCTAAACACTGTGTGGTGTATTTTTGTGGTGCTGTATGTTGTTATTGTATGATTTATTGCACAAATACTTTACACATTGCCTTCTAAGTTAAGCCTGACTGCTCAGTGCAAAGCTACCAGAGGGTGGACACAGGATAATTTGGATTGTGTGTGACTTACCCTGACTAGAGTGAGGGTCCTTGCTTGGACGGGGGTAACCTGACTGCCAACCAAAGATCCCATTTCTAACATTGGTGATCAGCGGTGAGGATAGGTGTAGGAAGTTGGCTCTGTATATACTATTTCAAAGTAAGAAATAGTGTGCACAGAGTCCAAGGGTTCCCCTTAGAGGTAAGATAGTGGCAACATTAGATAATTCTAATGCTCTAATTTGTGGTAGTGTGGTTGAGCAGTAGGCTTATCAGAGGGTAGTGTTAAGCATTTGTTGTACACACACAGGCAATAAATGAGGAACACACACTCAAATACTTACTCCAGGCCAATAGGTTTTTGTATTGAAAAAGCCTTTCTTAGTTTATTTTAAGAACCACAGGTTCAAGATTTGCAGTAAGCACTTTAAATGCAAGGTACTTCACTTAGATACTTTAGGAACTTTGAATAAAAGCAATATCATATACAGTCTTTGTAAAAATGGCAATAAGCTATTTCCAAAGTGGACACAGTGCAAAAATCACCAGTTCCTGGGGGAGGTAAGTAAAGGTTAGATTCGGAGGTAAGTAAAACACTTACAAGTCTCAGTTCTAGGGGAATAGGCAGCCCACCATTGGGGGTTCAAGTCAACCCCAAAGTTACCACTACAGCAGCAGCTCAGGGCCGGTCAGGTGCAGAGGTCAAAGAGGTGCCCAAAACACATAGGTGGCTATGGAGGACAGTGGTGCTCCGGTTCCAGTCTGCCAGCAGGTAAGTACCTGTGTCCTCGGGGGCAGACCAGGAGGGTTTTGTAGAGCACTGGGGGAGGGGACACAAGTAGGCACACAAAACACACCCTCAGGGGCACAAGGGCGGCCGGGTGCAGTGTGCAAAGCAGGCGTCGGGTTTCAGGTAGAAAACAATGGAGGGACCCGAGGGTCACTCTAGAGGTGCAGGCAGGTACGGGGGGCTTCTCGGAACAACCACCACCTGAGCTAGGCAGAGGGTCGCCTGGGGGTCACTCCTGCACTGAAGTCGGTTCCTTCAGGTCCTGGGGGCTGCGGGTGCAGTGTTGGTTCCAGGCGTCGGGTCCCTTGTTACAGGCAGTCGCGGTCAGGGGGAACTTCTGGATTCTCTCTGCAGGCGTCGCTGTGGGGGGTCAGGGGGGTCATCTCTGGTTACTCACAGGCTCGCAGTCGCCGAGGAGTCCTCCCTGAGGTGTTGGTTCTCTGAATCTCGAGCGTTGGGTGCAGAGTGTGAAGTCTCACGCTCCCGCGGGAAACGTGCAGTCTTTGAAAGTTGCTTCTTTGTTGCAAAGAAGTAGCTGGTTTTGAACTGGGCCGCTGTTCAGAGGAGTTTCTTGGTCCTTTAGTCCAGGGCAGTCCTCTGAGGCTTCAGAGGTCGCTGGTCCCTGTCGGATGCGTCCCTGGTTGCAGGTTTTATAAGTTGGAGACAGGCCGGTAGGGCTGGGGCCAAAGCAGTTGTCGTCTTTCTCCTTCTCTGCAGGCTTGTAGGTCAGCAGTCCTTCTTTATCTTCAGGTTGCAGGAATCTAGTTTCCTAGGTTCTGGGGTGCCCCTAAATACTGAATTTAGGGGTGTGCTTAGGTCTGGGAGGGCAGTAGACAATGGCTACTGTCCTTGAGGGTACCTACACCCTCGTTGTGTCTCCTCCCTGTGGGGAGGGGGGCACATCCCTAATCCTATTGGGGGAATCCTCCAAACTCAAGATGGAGGATTTCTCAAGGCAGGGGTCACCTCTGCTCAGGACACCTTAGGGGCTGTCCTGACTGGTGGGTGGCTCCTCCTTGTTTTTCTCATTATCTCCTCCAGCCTTGCCGCCAAAAGTGGGGGCAGTGGCCAGAGCGCGGGCATCTCCACTAGCTGGGATGCCCTGGGGCGCTGTAACAAAAGGGGTGAGCCTTTGAGGCTCACTGCCAGGTGTTACAGTTCCTGCAGGGGGAGGTGAGAAGCACCTCCAACCAGTATAGGCTTTGTTCTTGGCCACAGAGTGACAAAGGCACTCTCCCCATGTGGTAAGCAACATGTCTGGTGTGTGGCAGGCTGGCAGAAACTGGTCAGCCTACACTAGAAGTCGGATTGGTATTCAGGGGGCATCTCTAAGATGCTCTCTGGGTGCATGTTACAATACATTGCACACTGGCATCAGTGTGCATTTAGTGTGCTGAGAAGTTTGATACCAAACTTCCCAGATTTCAGTGTAGCCATTATGGAACTGTGGAGTTCGTGTTTGACAAACTACTAGACCATATACTCTTATGGCTACCCTGCACTTACTGTAAACTTTGCACTTGTATAGCGCAACTACTCACCCGTTAGGGTCTCAAGGCACTGTATGCATACCGCTGTGGAACACCTCCTGGCTTTTCCCTGTGAGGCGCTCACTCCTGGACAGCTCCAGGGTGAAGCCAACCATCCAAGTGCTGTGAGGGCCGTTGTGGAGGTTAAGCAAGCTATTGCCCAGAGTGGGACCCATTAATTAGATTAGGCACTGAGGTGAGAATTATCTGGTCCAAGGGAATTGAGCCCAAGACCCGCCGAGGTGGGAATTGAACCCTGGTCCCGGACCAGATCTCTGCATCAGGGTCTGCCGCTCTAACCATTGTGCCACACTTCTCCACAATGTCTAAGGTTTTGCTTAGACACTGTAGGGGCACAGTGCTCATGCACATATGCCCTCACCTGTGGTATAGTGCACCCTGCCTTAGGGCTGTAATGCCTGCTAGAGGGGTGTCTTACCTATGCCACAGGCAGTGTGAGGTTGGCATGGCACTCTGAGGGGAGTGCCATGTCGACTTAGTCTTTTTCTCCCCACCAGCACACACATGCTGTAGGACAGTGTGCATGTGCTGAGTGAGGGGTCCCCAGGGTGGCAGAAGACATGCTCCAGCCCTTAGAGACCTTCCCTGGCATCAGGGCCCTTAGTACCATGGGTACCAGTTACAAGGGACTTATCTGAGTGCCAGGGTTTTGCCAATTGTGGAAACAAAGGTACAGTTTAGGGAAAGAATACTGGTGCTGGGGCCTGGTTAGTAGGGTCCCAGCACAGTTTCAATCAAAACTTAGCATCAGCAAAGGCACAATGTTAGGGGGTAACCATCCCAAGGAGGCATTTCCTTACAATAGGACTTGTATTTGTGTAGTGATATACAGTAGCTAAGTATTTCACTACCTACCCAAAGTTGAACGTCAACTTGATTTTTTATCTCTTTTTGCAATTTCGTTTTCCTGACAATTTTGTAACTAAAATACTCACTCAACATGTCTCAGGCTGGGTCTCCAGCTGGAGATTTTGACCTAGCCCTGTTGGAGACATATACTGTCAAACAGCTGAAATAGTTCTGCAGGGATATGGGAGTACCACAAAAATACACCACACAGTATTTAGAAAAATGTATATTATCTATCTGGTAAGATGCAGGTCAAAACGATTAAAATGCAATAAGTATATGTGAGATATCACTGAAAAGTGATATAAAGGCCCTCATTATGACTTTGGCGGAAACTGCTGCCTACCGCCATGGCGATAGCCGCCAACATACAGTCGCCGTGGCTACCAGCCGCCCACCCGCAATATGACTGTAGAGGGAATTCTGCCAGGAGGCTGGCAGAATACCGTCGACGGTCATGGTGGCGGACGGCAGTAAGGTGGCGCTACTGCCAGCAGCAGCGCCACGCCAGTGAAACTCTGCCGACCGTATCATGAGCCATGGTATGGCCTGGCAGTGTTTTGCTGGCGGATGCTGCTGCTGCCAGCAGCACTGCGTCCCGTCTCCTGCCGGAGGACCCCCTGCAAGCAGGTAAGTCGGGTTCTCCGACAGAAGAGAGGGGTGGGGGATGGTGGATGCCTGTGTGGGGAAGTTGTGTGTATGTGTGTGGGAGGGATGTGTGTTCGTTTTTGTATGCGTGCATGTGGGTGTGAGTCACATTGAATGTGTGGGCGAATGACTAAATGTGAGTGTACTTGTATATTGTGTGTTGTGAATGCATGTGTGCGACAATGTATATTGGTGTGTGTTGCGGTGTGTGGGTAAGTATGTTTGCATGCGTGGGTGGATGTGGGTATGCATGTGTGCATGATTGTGTATGTGTGCGCGTGTGGGTGTGTAAATGTGTGGGGGGCAGGAGAGGGAGGGGGCGGGTGGGATAAGACTGTGGGGAGGGGGTGGGAAGTCCCTATCAGTGCCAGGGGAGGAATTCCCTGCCACTGATAGTGCCTACCGCCATGGTTTTCATGGCGGTACGCTTGCCACGAAAACCATGGCGGTAGGTGGGGTCATAATCCTGAGGGTGGGATTGTGAACACCGCCTGGCTGGAGTACGAAGTCTCCAGCCCAGCGGCCATTACCACCCTGGCGGACGGGGTGGCCAATGTCATAATTTTGGAAAAGGTAACGCCAGCCTGTTGGCAGTAACTTTCCACAAATTACCGCCGTCTGCCAGGGATGTAATGAGGGCCAAAGTGTCTTAAGCCTTTTAAAAGCAAAAGAAAGTCTCTTTCAAGCACAAACTACCTGGTTCGCATGAAAAATCTATGCAAAGAACCGCAGAGGAGAAGATGCATGGAACAAAGGGGTGTGCGTCGATTTCTCGGGCTGTACACGGCGATGTTTTGTTTAGTTTTCACGCAGGGATGGCTGTGCATCAATTTCCGGTGCTCAGTCGTGGATTCTCTTTGGGTTGCGGAGTTTTCAGACGTCCCGGGGATGATGTGTGGATTTCCAGCACTGCTAGGACGAAGTCACAGGAGCTGCGTCGATCCGGTAGGTGTTGCGTCAAATTTTCTACCTCACTGCAGGTGCTGCGTCGATTCCTCTCTGGAATTCAGGCTGCTTCTTTCCGGCTCGGTTCTGCGTTGATCCGATGAGGCCATGCATCAAACTCCGATCGCTACTCCCGCTCTGCGTTGATCTTCTTGTTGCGAAGTCGGGCTGTGTCTTTCCGGTTCGGCGTGAGGTGAAATGTTCACTGCGGTGCAGGCTGTGCGTCGTTTGTGGCAGGCTGTGCGTTGAATTTCGCCACACAAGGCGTCCTTCTTGTAGAGATGAAGTCTTTTTGGTCCTGAGACTTCAGGGAACAGAAGGCAAGCTCTATCCAAACCCTTGGAGAGCACTTCTTCACCACAGCCAGAGAGCAGCAAGGCAGCAGGGCAACAGCAAGGCAGCAGTCCTTCACAGAAAGCTGACAGGTGAGTCCTTTGAGCAGCCAGGCAGGTCTTCTTGGCAGGATGCAGATTATGGCTATGGTTCTCTTCTCCAGGAAGTGTCTGAGTTGGTAGGGGCAGAGGCCCTGTTTAAATACCCAAATGTGCCTTTGAAGTCGGGGAGACTTCAAGGAGTGGCTGAGAAGTGCACAAGGTCCCATTTCAGTTCATTCCTGTCTGCCAGGGTCCCAGTAGGGGGTGTGGCAGTCCTTTGTGTGAGGGCAGGCTACTGTCCGCTGACATGCAAGTGTCAGGCCCTCTATTCTCCCAGCCCAGGAAGACCCATTCAAAATGCAGATGTATGCAAGTGGGGCTGAGTATCTTCTGTTTGGGGTGTGTCTGAGTGAATGCACAAGGGAGCTGTCAACTAAGCCAGCCAGACATGGAGTGTAAGGCACAGAAGGATTTAAGTGCAGAGTAATGCTCACTTTCTAAAAGTGGCATTTCTAAAATAGTAATATTAAATCCAACTTCACCAGTCAGCAGGATTTTGTATCTCCATTCTGGACATACTAAATATGACCTTCCTTCTCCTTTCAGATCAGCAGCTACCTCTCAAACAATGTATGAGGGCAGCCCCAATGTTAGCCTATGAAGGGAGCAGGCATCACAGTAGTGTAAAAACAAATTTAGGAGTTTTACACTACCAAGACATGTAAACTACACAGGTACATGTCCTGCCTTTTGCCTACACAGCACCCTGCTCTATGGGTTACCTAGGGCTTTTCTTAGGGGCGTATTATATGTAGAAAATGGGAGTTTTAGGCTTGGCAAGTACTTTTAAATGCCAAGTCGAATTGGCAGTGAAACTGCACACACAGGCCTTGCAATGGTAGATCTGAGACAAGGTTAAGGGACTACTTAAATGGGTGGCACAATCAGTAATGTAGGCCCACTAGTAGCATTTAATCAACAGGCCCTTGGCACATATAGTGCATCCTACTAGGGACTTATAAGTAAATTAAATAGTCCAATTGGGTATGATCCAATGTTACCATGTTTAAAGGGAGAGAGCATATGCTCTTTAGCACTGGTCAGCCGTGGTAAAGTGCACAGAGTCTTAAAACCAGCAAAAAAAGTATCTAAAAAGTGGAGGGAGGTAGGCAAAACGTTAGGGGTAACCACCCTAAGGCTGTCAGATCTAACATGTGTCCCCCCCCAGCTGAAAGTGGGGAGGGCTACCCAACCTCCTGGGAGCTCTCATAGCTAAGGCGGAAGTATCTGGAGAGACCATCAATGTTGGCGTGGTCAATCCACGGGCGATGCTCCACTTTAAAAGCCATCCCCTGTAGGTAAATGTACCACCTCAAGAGTTTAGGATTTTTACCCCTCATCTGCATGAGCCATCTGAGGGGCCTGTAGTCTGTCTGAACCTGGAAGTGAGTCCCAAACAGGTATGGTCTCAGCTTCTTCAGTGCCCAGACCACAGCAAATGCTTCTCTTTCAATAGCACTCCACCTCTGTTCCTGTGGTAATAGTCTTCTGCTAATAAAGACTACTGGTTGGTCTAGGCCCTCCTCATTTAGCTGTGCTAGGACCGCCCCTGTGCCATGCTCTGAAGCGTCTGTCTGCACAATAAATTCCTTGGAGTAGTCAGGAGCCTTGAGCACGGGGCCGTACACATGGCTTCCTTCAGGGAGTCAAAGGTTTTCTGACAGGCCTCAGTCCAATTCACCAAACTAGGTTGCTTTTTGGATGTAAGTTCTGTCAAAGGAGTCACCACGGTTCCATAGCCCTTGGCAAATCTGTGGTAATAACCAGTGAGACCCAAGAAGGCCCTCACCTCGGTTTGTGTTCTAGGTGGTTGCCAGGCCTTGATAGTTTCAATCTTGGCCTCGAGGGGCTGCACCTTGCCACCACCTACTAGGTGTCCTAGGTACACCACGGAACCCTGCCTAATCTGGCACTTACTGGCCTTGATGGTCAGGCCTGCCTGTTGCAGGGCCTGAAGCACCTCCTTGAGGTGGAGCAGGTGTTCCTCCCTGCTGTCTCTGTAGACGGCAATGTCATCCAGGTAGGCTGCACAGAAGGCATCCGCATCCTTGCCAGCTAAGACCCCATTGACTAACGGTTGGAAGGTAGCAGGGGCATTTTTCAACCCAAAGGGTATCACCCGGAATTGGTAATGGCCCTCATGTTTGGAAAATGCAGATCTCTCTTTATCCCCCTCAGTCAGAAGATCTGCCAGTACCCTGATGTGAGATCGGAAGTACTGAGGAATTTGGCAGCACCTAGTCTGTCTACAAGCTCATCAGCTCCGGGGAAGGGTGAGTGTCAGTCCGTGTGACTGAGTTGAGAGCCCGGTAGTCCATGCAGAACCGGAGTTCTGGCTTCGCACCAGGTGCAGTAGCCTTGGGTACCAGCACCACAGGGCTGGCCCAGGGACTACTAGATTTCTCAATAACTCCTATAGCCCCCATCTTGGAGACTTCTTTCTTGATGCTGGCCTTCACCTTATCTGACAACCTGTACATTCTGTTCTTTACAGGGGGACTGTCTCCCATGTCAATATCATGGACACACAGGTGTGTGAGTCCAGGGGTGAGGGAAAACAGGGAGGAGTACTGTTCCAGTAATTGGTAGCAATCCCCTCTCTGATCTAGGGTCACGGAGTCAGAGAGAATGACACCATCCACTTACCCATCACTTTCCTTGGCAGAGAGGAGGTCGGGGAGAGGTTCACTCTCCTCCTCCATACCCTCATATGTCACCAGAAGCATATTGACCTCCGTCCTCTCAAAGTGAGGCTTCAGTCACTTGACATGGAGCACCCTTAGGGGATTCCTAGGGGATTGGAGGTCCACTAGGTAAGTGGCCTCCGCTTTCCACTCCTTTAATTCAAATGGGCCAGACCGGCGGTCCTGGAGAGCTCTAGGCTCTACTGGCTCCATTACCCACACTTTGTCTCTAGGTTGAAACTCCACCAGGGTGGCCTTCTGGTCATACTAGCATTTCATTACCTCTTGACTGGCCTAAAGGTTACTTTTGGCCCTTTTCCAGAAGCGGTTCATCTGGTTGCGGAAGGTCAGCATGTAGCTGACCACATCCTGAGGAGGTGCCTTGGGAGCTTTCTCCCACCCCTCCTTGACAATGCTTAAGGGTCCCCTGACAGGGTACCCATAGAGAAGCTCAAAGGGACCGAATCCCACCCGCTTCTGGGGTACTTCTCTGTAAGCAAAGAGAAGGCATGGTAAGAGGATGTCCCACTTACGCCTCAGGGAGGCTTGTGATCATGCCTTTCAAGGTCTTGTTGAATCTCTCCACAAGACCATTAGATTGGGGGTGATAGGGTGTGGTGAACTTGTAGGTTACACCACACGCATCCCACATGGACTTCATGCAGACATGAAGTTAGTGCATCTGTCAGACACAATCTCCTTTGGGAATCCCACACGAGTAAATATCCCCATCAGATTTCTGGTCACCACCAGTGCGGTTACGATCCTCAGAGGGATTGCTTCTGGGTAATAGGTGGAATGGTCCACCAAAACCAGGATGAACCTGTTGCCTAGGGCAGTTTGGGGGTGCAATGGACCAACAATGTCAATGCCCACCCTTTCAAAGGGGGTGCCAATGACAGGGAGTGGGATCAGGGGGGCTTGCAGCTTTTTCCCTGTTTTCTCACTGGCCTGGCAGGTAGGAGAGGACCTACAGAATGCATCCAATAGAAGTGGGTGACAAGCCTGGCAAAGGTATTGTCTTGCCCTAAATGTCCTGCCAGGGGAATGTCGTGCGCAAGACCCAGTAGGACGGCCTGGTAACACTGGGGGACCACCAGCTCATGCGCTGCCCCAATGGCCGGAACCTTAGGCTCACTGTAAATGAGATCATTGTCCCAATATATATGGTGATCGCCAGAGGCTTCACCTGCTGCCTGGGCTGAGGCATGTTGTCTCAAGCCCTCAAAAGTGGGACATTCTTTCTGTGCTTTGCAGAATTCCTCCCTGGTGGGCCCATCTTCAACTTGCCAGCCAGCAAGCTCAGGTAGGTCACCTAGGGTGGCAATGTCTTCCCCAGTTGGTTCGGGGACCTCCTCCTCGGGAACCCTGCCAACCACTGCGGGAACTTCTGGGACTAGTCTCCTGCACCCCTTGCCCCTCCTCTTGGCAGCTGTCTGGGCCATTGTTCCAGGCTCCAGATGCCCTTGATCTCCCTCCCGGGCAGCCATGTATTGTGTGGTCATGCAGACCCATTCAGGCAACCCTAACATCTCCAAGTGAGACCTTAGCTCTACCTCCTTCCATGTAGTGTGCTCAAGGTCGTTGCCTAATAGACAATCTACAGGCATGGCAGGACTCACAGCTACTTTTAGAGTACCAGAGCCCCCCCTCCCCACTCAAAGGGAACCAGAGCTACTAGTAGGTGGCTCTCACGATTGTCTGCGACTATGACTTGATGGAATGTATTTGGGAGGATCTACTTTGCTGACACCAGCTGACCCCTGACAGTGGTCATGCTGGCTCCTGTGTCATGCAAAACCTCCACCCTTCACCCATTGATGGTGACCCACTGCCTATACTTGGAAGTATTGGTAAGCATGTGGGCTTTTGGCACCATCTCTGCATCCCCCAGGGACACTAGGGTTACCTCTACCTGCTCTGGGACCACTTCCTCCCCGAGCGCTACACTAGCCAGCCTAGGTGTCTGCCTTCCTTTGGAGGGCTGTGCCCTCTTGGGGTACAAACCTCCCTGTCTTATGGTCAATGAACCCTTTCCTTTTGGATCAGACCGGGACTGGTTACCACTATTCATGTGGGAACTGTTTTGGAGGCCGTTTATACATCCCCCCCTCTTTCTCCTGATGGGAACCCTGACCACCTTTGTGGATGTCCCTCCCCAGATACCTTTCTGGACACTCTGGTGCTAGTCCAGAGGTCTGCCTCCTCAGCAAGCTTCCTTGGATCAGTCAGCTTACTGTCTACTAGGTGCTGGTGCAAATCTGTAAAAGAAGATCTGAGCATATGCCCTCTCAGAATCAAATTATACAATCCTGTGTAATCATTTACTTTGAAGCCCCGCACCCATCCATTCAGTGCCTTACTGGAAAAGTCAAAGAAATCTACCCATGTTTGTGTGGACTGTTTGGTGCTGTCCCTGAACCTCTGACGGTATTTTTCAGGGCTCAGCCCAAACTTGGCAAGTAAAATGGCTTTCATGTGTGAGTATGTGTTTTGACCCTTTGGGTCCAATGTGAGGAGTGTGTCCCTCCCAATTGCTGCCACATACCCCCACAAAGCGGTATCCCATTGCTCTTCAGGAACACCATGAGCCCTTAGTGCAACTTCATAAGCAGCTAGCCATTTATCAATGTCATCTCCCACCACAAAACTGGGCACCAAATCTTTGGGTATATGAATATATGTATGTTGCCACCATTACTGCTGGACTCAGACTGCTTCGCTTTAAGATCCAGGTCCTTGAGACTCAGTTTGTGAGCCAACAAAAGTTTCTTCTCAGCCAAGGCTCTCTCTGCTCTCCTTTCTTCCTCTAAAAAAGGCAAACAAGCCTCTGAGGGGCCCTCCTCTGGACCCTCCTCCTCAGCATCCTGTTCTGAATGGCCTTCTGCCCAGGCCCTCAGCGCCATTTGAAATTCCTTCTTTCTGGAGGCACCCTGAGTGGGTACTCCCATATCCCTGTAGAACCCTTTCAGCTGTTTGACAGTATATGTCTCCAACAGGGCTAGGTTCAAAATATCCTGCTTGAGACCCAACCTGAGACATGGTGAGTGAAGATTTTAGTCAAAAAATTGTCAGGAAAAACGAATTTGCAGAAAGAGATAAAAAATCCAGTTGACCTTTAACTGTGGGTAGGTAGTGAAATACTTTGCTACTATATGTCACTGCACAAATACAAGTCCTATCATCACCTCTGATCACCAATGTTAGAAATGGGGTCTTTGGTTGGCAGTCAGGTTACCCTCTGTCCAAGCAAGGGCCCTCACTCTAGTCAGGGAAAGTCACACAATCCAAATTATTCTGTGCCCAGCCTCTGGTAGCTTGGCACTGAGCAGTTAGGCTTAACTTAGAAGGCAATGTGTAAAGTATTTGTGCAATAAATCATACAATAACACAATATAGCACCACAAAAATACACCTTACCAGATAATATTTATCTGGTAAGATGCAGGTCAAAATGATTAAAATGCAATAAGTATATGTTGAGATATCACTGAAAAGTGATATAAAGGTGGTCATTACAACCCTGGCGGACGGTGTTAAAGCGGCGGTAAGACCTCCAACAGGCCGGCGGTAAACATTTTGCAATTACGACCGTGGCGGAAACCGCCAACAAAGACAGCTACTTTAACACTCAGACCGCCACGGCGGTACAAACAAACAGCGCGGCGGTCACCGCCAACAGACAGGCGGAGGACAATGTACCGCCCACACTATTATGACAGGCCAATCTGCCACCTTTTCCGGGGCGGATACACCGCGGATAAAAACACGGCGGAAACAGCAATTTTGAAGGAAAAACGCTCACCTCTACACACTTCACGAGGAAGGAGGACACCATGGACCCGGAACTCCAAATCCTACCTGCGATAGTCTTCCTGCTCCTGTACCAGGAGCACCAACGCCGGCGGCGAAGACCACGGTGAGTACTGCACCTACAACACAGGGGAGGCAAAAAACAGGGACACACACACGCAACACCACCACCCCCACCCTCACCCACCACAACACACACACTAATACATATCTATACATTATAGTTACACCCCCAACCCCCCAGAAGAATGCAAAGACAAAAGGAAATTAGTGTAACCATTGTAATATATCAAAATGCAGTGCGCAAAAATATACATATATACACTATCAACAAAATATACACCAAGAATAGTAGTCCAAGTATTGCACCACTCATAGTCCCTGGACCACTGGGCCCAAAATGCATGGGCGAGGCCCACACACGATACCAGATCAAAACAGAGAGAACACTGCAGGGGCATCAGATAGAAATACAACAGGCACCTCAGGGGGAAGGGAAGTGGGGCACCTCAGCCGGGTGAGTGCACGACGCCAGATCAACGAGGGGGCTCCATGCCCATTGATGTATCCTGGGGAGTGCAAAGCCACAGTCTTTCAAGTCTCTACAGTGGGTGGGTTGCCCACTGTTGAATCCTGGGGAGTGCAAAGCCACAGTCTTTCAAGTCTCTACAGTGGGTGGCTTGCCCACTGTTCAATCCTGGGAAGTGCAAAGCCACAGTCTCTCAAGTCTCTACAGTGGGTGGGTTGCTCACTGCATTATCCTGGGGAGTGCAAAGCCACAGTCTCTCAAGTCTCTACAGTGGGTGGGTTGCCCACTGTTCAATCCTGGGGAGTGCAAAGCCACAGTCTCACAAGTGGATGACAGTCTCCACTGGCTCTGGAGGGGGACTGGTGCCCAGAGTGCTTCATCCTGTGAAGGACAGACGGAGTGGATGCATGTCTCCACTGGTTCTGGAGGGGGTATTGTGCCCAGAGTGCTTCATCCTGTGAAGGACAAAGGTAATGGATGCATGTCTCCACTGGTTCTGGAGGGGGACTGGTGCCCAGAGTGCTTCATCCTGTGAAGAACAGACGGAGTGGATGCATGTCTCCACTGGTTCTGGAGGGGGACTGGTGCCCAGAGTGCTTCATCCTGTGAAGGACAGAGGTAGTGGATGCATGTCTCCACTGGTTCTGGAGGGGGCATTGTGCCCAGAGTGCTTCATCCTGTGAAGGACAGAGGTAGTGGATTCATGTCTCCACTGGTTCTGGAGGGGGACTTGTGCCCAGAGTGCATCACGCACCCCGTCACGGTCCCAGTTGCGTCAGTGCCCCTGCCGCTCATGGGCTAGCAGTGCTTGAGTTGGCGATGCCTTGTTCAGCGGTGCTTGATTTGGTGGTGCCCTGTACAGCGGTGCTTGAGTTGGCAGTGCCCTGTTCAGCGGTGCTTGATTTGGTGGTGCCCTGTACAGCGGTGCTTGATTTGGCGGTGCCCTGTATAGCGGTACTTGATTTGGTGGTGCCCTGTACAGCGGTGCTTGATTTGGCGGTGCCCTGTTCAGCTGTGCTTGATTTGGCGGTGCCCTCTTCAGCGGTGCTTGATTTGGCGGTGCCCTGTACAGCGGTGCTTGATTTGGCGGTGCCTTGTTCAGCGGTGCTTGAGATGGCGGTGCCTTGTTCAGCGGTTCTTGAGTTGGCGGTGCCTTGTTCAGCGGTGCTTGATTTGGCGGTTCTCATTACCCATCTGGGCTGGGGCTGGCGGTCCTTCATTGGGCAGCTGGGCTGTAGCTGGCGGGGCCCTCCTGAGCAGCTGGGCTGTGGATGGCGGGGCCCTCCTGGGCAGCTGGGCTGTGGCTGGTGGGGCCCTCCTGGGCAGCTGGGCTGTGGCTGACGGGGCCCTCCTGGGCAGCTGGGCTGTGGCTGGCGGGGCCCTCCTGGGCAGCTGGGGCTGTGGCTGGCGGGCCCTCCTGGGCAGCTGGGCTGTGGCTGGCGGTGGCCTCCTGTGCATCGAGGATGGGGCTGGCGCTGGCCTCCTGTGCAGCGAGGATGGGGCTGGCGGTGGCCTCCTGGGCAGCGAGGATGGGGCTGGTGGGGCCCTCCTGGGCAGCGAGAATGGGGCTGGCGGTGGCCTCCAGTGCAGTGAGGATGGGGCTGGCGGGGCCCTCCTGGGCAGCAGGGATGATGGCGGGCTTCTCCGCCGTGCTGCTCTTCCCAGACCTGCAGGGTTTCTTGTGCCCCTTCCCCACCTTAGGAGGAGTCACAGCTGAGTCCACACTCCCACCGGGACCCCTGGGAACGGCTTGGGTGGCTGGAGTCTTCCCCCTCTCCTGCCGGGCACTGGCCAACTTCTGGTGCTTCACAGGGGGGGGGGACTGGCTGTGCTGTGGCTCCGTGCCACACTGGCTGTCCTGGTGGCCGGTGCACTCCACATACCTGTGACAACAGGCACTACTGGTCCCGGAGATGTTGTGGCTGAAGTGCTACTTTGGGACCTATGAGTTGGACGGGGGGTGGGAAATAGGTCAAGGCTGGACAGGAAAGGTTTTTTGGACACACTGGGATGGGTAGCTGGAGGGGGTTTGGGAGTGGAGGAAGAGGTGGTGGTTGTAGAAGGTGTACGTTTAGTGGCTTTGGGTGCAGGTGCATGCGCTGGAGGCTGTCATGAGGTGGATCGCTGTTGGGTGGGTGTGTGCCTGCGTTTGTGTAGTTTGGGAGGGGGCGTTACAGACACACTGGGAGAGGACACAGGGTACGTGTGTATGGGAGTGGGGGTGGTGACTGCACGTGAGCGGGGTGTGCTGGAGATGGACGTAGTGGCTGTAGAGGTAGTGCATGCAGGTGTGAGTGTAGACGAGACTGGGAGGGAGGAGGGAGACGACGACGAGGGGGACACAGTGGAGGCAGTGTATATTGGTGTGTCTGTATGTGTGTGATGCTTGCGTGAGTGCCTGTGGGATGTGTGGTGCTTATGTTTGCCTGAGCTTCCCTTGTGTGGTGAGGTGTATGCAGGCTGGTCTGATGGTGTGCTTGGGATAGGCAGAGGTAAAGGGGATTGGGCCTGGGTGGAGGAAGTTGGAGGGGGGAGGCTAGACACAGGGACAATGGCTGCCATCAGTGCTCAGGCCAGAGTTTGAAAGGGTCGGTGAAGCGCCGCCTGACCAGAATGAATGCCCTCCAGGAATGCATTGGTTTGTTGCAACTGCCTTTCTACACCCTGGATGGCATTCAAAATGGTAGACTGCCCAACAGTGAGGGACCTGAGGAGGTCAATGGCCTCCTCACTGAGGGCAGCAGGGGTGACTGGGGCAGGGCTTGAGGTGCCTGGGGCGAAGGTGATGCCCACCCTCCTGGGTGAGCGAGCACGGGGCGAAGGCTGAGGGGCTGCTGGGAGGGCGGTGCTGGTAGGGGGGGTGGCAGCTGTACCTGTAGATGCGGGGGGCACATCTGTTGCCGCCACCACATGGAAGCTCCCATCAGAGGACGAGTCTGTGTCGCTGGTTTCAGCTCCTGTCCCCACCGTGGTGCTCCCCTCGCCCTCCGTCCCACTGGTGAATTCTGAGTCCGTAGTGTGGCCCTCCATGGCCATGTGGGATGCAGCTCCCTCATGCTCTGGTGCCACTGCTCCTCCGCCTGATGATGCTAATGCACACAAGAACAGGGAGACCACAAAAAAAGGGGGGGGGGAACATGAGAAAGACATGTTGAGTGCATGGAGTACCACTACCGTTGGCGGACAAGACAGACACAGAAGCCCCCTGCACTGCATCGCGCTGTTGGGCTCTACAGTGCAATTCATGGGAAATGGCCTACAAGGCTATGGACGACATCTGCACACATAGATGACACAGGTGCATGACTAGGTGTACTTGCCACTCTACAGAGGTGGGGTGGGGGGCCACAGGGCCATGCCTTACGGAGGGGCCTAGCCTAAGGAACTCATCCTGGCCTAGGGAAACCCACTGCCCTCCTCCCCCACCCGGACACCTCCACTGCGCGCAAAGTCAGCAGAATGAGAGTGTACTCACCCCCTTGTGTCTGCTGTGACGCCCTCAAGCTCCCATCCAACTCCGGGTACGCATACGCCAGGATCCTGAACATCAGGGGGGTCATGGTTCGACGGGCACCCCTCCCACGTTGGGAGGCCATTCCCAGCTGAGCCTCCGCCGTCTTCTTGCTTCAGCGGCGAATGTCCTCCCATCTTTTCCGGCAGTGGGTGCTCCGTCTGTGGTGGACCCCCAGGGTCCGGACGTCCTTGGCGATGGCACGCCAAATATCCTTCTTCTGATGGGCGCTGACCTACATGAAGTGTACAGGGGAAGAAGAGAAGTCATTACCAACTGCGCCGTCAAAGTGAGTGGCCCCCATCCCTACCCTTGCCATGTGGCACATGCAGCCACCGTCTTTCATGCACGCAGAACTCTGCCCCCTTACTACTTAAAACCAGCCCTCCCCACACAGGCATAGCCCATACAACATGCTCCCTGTGTACTTACCTGTTGGTCTGGAGGACCGTAGAGTAGCGTGTACTGGGGGAGGACCCCATCCACGAGCTGAGGCAGGGGCCCTTTCCCCAGACGCACGAGCCATTGTCTCTTCCAGACCGAGGTCACAGCAGCACTTGCAGTGTAGGTATTCTCCTGTCGAAGATCAGGTATCAAGTGATTATATAGATAGAAAATGGTGGTCACGTCCGCAGTGGTCACGTCCGCGGCGGTGCATACCATCACCGCCGGCGTACATCGTCATTGGCTCCTGGGACCCATAGGGTCCAATGTTAACCAATGCAGCATTGCGCCGTGGTCTTCGACCGCCTACCGCAACGGTGTACAACGCCAGCGGAGTTACCTCACATCCCATTGTCCCACTTTAGAGGTCAGGCAGCCGCCATTTCAGGGGCCCAAATGGCCTCATTTCCAACTGCGTCACACATACCTAGGCCTAGTCTCACCATACATACAGGCCACATTTTTTGTATGATTGGTGTTCTGTATAGACTGTGGGTACATACCTCTGAGTTGTTTAACTCTGTGGTCGCTGTTGTCCTTCATAGGCACCGTCCGCTGGGACATGTGAGGAGATGGCGGAATCCTCCGGTGTACCGACCGCAGGTGGACCTGTCGACAATGGAGGAAAGAAATTTGATTATCAACTACAGGTTTGACCGTGCCACAATCCAGGAACTGTGTACACAGTTGGAGCCTGACCTGATGTCAGCAATACGCCATCCCACAGGAAACCCCCCTCAAGTGCAGGTGCTGTCAGTGCTCCATTTCCTTGCAAGTGGGTCATTTCAAACAACAGTGGCCATAGCATCAGGGATGTCCCAGCCTTTGTTTTCCAACGTATTGTCCAGAGTGTTGTCTGCCCTTCTGAAACACATGCGGAGCTACATCGTTTTTCCTCAGGTGGAGGATTTGCCTACAGTGAAAGGTGATTTCTATGCCCTGTGAAGTACTGGGTTTTTCAGAACTCAGTGGTGCCAGGGAACACACCCTAAGACTTCAAGTCCTTCCTGTTTCAGACTACAGAAACACAGAGGGGGTCATTCTAACTCTGGCGGGCGGCGGAGGCCGCCCGCCAGAGTTCCCCCCTCCAGAATACCGCACCGCGGTCAGTAGACCGCTGCGGTTATTCTGTGTTTCCCGCTGGGCTGGTGGGCGACCGCCAGAAGGCCGCCCGCCAGCCCAGCGGGAAAGCCCCTTCCCACGAGGAAGCCGGCTCCGAATGGAGCCGGCGGAGTGGGAAGGTGCGACGGGTGCAGTTGCACCCGTCGCGAATTTCAGTGTCTGCTAAGCAGACACTGAAATTCTTTGTGGGGCCCTCTTACGGGGGGGGAACCACCAGGAACAGGATGGCGGTATGGGGTGTCTGAATCCCCATGGCGGCGCAGCAAGCTGCGCCGCCATGGAGGATTCAGCAGGGCAGCGGAAAACCGGCGGGAGACCGCCGGTTTTCCAGTTCTGACCGCGACCAAACCGTTGCGGTCAGAATGCCCTGCGGGGCACTGCCAGCCTGTTGGCGGTGCTCCCGCCGACCCTGGCCCCGGCGGTCAAGGACCGCCGGGGTCAGAATCACCCCCAGAGTCTTCTTGGTGAAGTCAAAGATCTTGTTTACTGGCTGCAGCCAGTAACAGGTATCCTAGAAGTACAACACGGTGTATATTCTCAGGAGACTGCTCTCTTTGCAAAGCTAACCTTCTCTTTAATACAAAATATTATGCTTTAGGCAAACATTCCTTATTTTACAGTTGACCATTCACATATTTTCACTACAAAGAAATAGCAGGTTTATGATGACAAGCCCATATTTCAGTTTGTCCAGCCCTCAATCAATTACCCGGCAAGGCTTAGTACTTTCATCAGATATCGACGGACCCCCAATATAAACGGGCACCTCCTCCTTGTAAAGCAAGTCATAAAGAAAGAAACAGGGACAGGTGTGTGTAAGATTAGGCATGGTTTGTGTGTGATGAAAGGTTTATGATGTGTTGTGCCTTGATACTAATCTCATTCGGCCACTGGGAAAGAAACTGGCCGAACAGGTTTGGCTTCAGGCAGTGGAGTCAGCTTGCCCAGGTCACAGAGGAGTCAGCAAAGGTGTACGTGTCCTTCAGACTCGTTTTCAGCATTAGACATTGGCCTATGTGAGGGCAATCATAAAATGGCTGTCGTTTAAATGGAACATGAGGGTTGAGGACGGAAACTCTGATATTCGGGTGATTTTGTTACCCGAATATGAATACAATGCTTGTGCATACTATTCTAATCATTCCCGGTCTGCTGATACCAAAATCGTTGTGATACGATGACGTTTATAACACGGGTCCAGAATTTTCAGTACCACAGACCCTCCTTTTGCCCTTACATAGGCAATAACCTATACTCAAGCTAATCTGAGTCCAGGTCTATATTCATAAAGTCGTTGAGATGTTGCTGTAGCATCATCCTATTACTTAGCTCGTCCCTTGATACAGGTTTCCTTACACACGATGTAGCACAGAGGCCACATATTGCAGGAGCACACTGTACACACAGACAGGACAGGAAAAGAAAGGCTAAGATCATCCCAATGACTATCAGAGTCTTCCATCCCCAGGCGGATATCAGCTCCCAGAACCACCCCATCAATGACCAATCTCCTTTATCCACGTGAATAGATTCAGAGATCTTATGCAGTTTGGAAATGGCCTGGTAGACTGTCGGAGCGTTATCTGGGATGAAAACACAGCAACTTGATTGGATCACTTTACATACCCCACCTCGGTCTGCAAGTATGACGTCTAATGCGACCCTGTTCTGAAGAGTCATAAGGCGATCCGACTGGAGCTCAGCAGTCAAATTGCTAAGGGCACCGGCGGTTTCAACTACCGTGGATTCAACCACCCTTGTCAATTGCCTTAT
Source organism: Pleurodeles waltl (assembly GCF_031143425.1). Classification (NCBI taxonomy): domain Eukaryota; kingdom Metazoa; phylum Chordata; class Amphibia; order Caudata; family Salamandridae; genus Pleurodeles; species Pleurodeles waltl. The sequence goes on from NC_090444.1 coordinate 1,781,084,706, forward strand.
GTTCCTGCTGTTAACCATAGGACCCCAAAACGGCAGAAAACCCTTTGCGAAATCTCCAAATTCTTGTCCTGTAGTGTCTTCTTTACTTATGACACCTCTAACTATCCTTGTCTTATGGTAATCTGCCGCGGCCGTGTAGGTGGGAGGTAACAGGAACAAAACAAAACATGTGCCTGAGAAGTCAGGGGCAACCATGTATAGGCTCTATTATGGCAGATGAAATAGGTACCCTTAGCTGCTGATAACGAAGGAGAAGTCTGAGACGCAAAAACATAAGTTTCAGTGCAGATACTTTTCCCTAACTGAGCTCTGGGATTCTTGCCATTACCTTGCAGACATAGGTGACCCTGATGGGGTACAATCCAAATCGGGGAGGATCTCTTTGCTCGCTGGTTCCCACTCAGAGTAACTCCATATCCTGTTATGTTCCATCCAATATATGCTAGTGTCTCATCTCTCGGGATAGTCTCATAGGAAATATCTTCCCTAATCATATCTACTATACCCTTAGCTAGAGCACTATTCTTAGGATTATCTTTCACAGAACGTAGGGGGTTGGCTTCATACGCGTATATGAACACCGTTCTATATGCCCATACAGAACCATTATGGCTGAAAGGCAGGACCAGATAAGGGATACCTTTATCAGTAGTATGGGGCATAAGACCACACACCCAACAGTTAGTTGTGTTCACTACTAATTGGTGTTGGTGTAGAAGCTGAATGAATGAATTGTTGACAAATTCGAATCTTCTGGCAGACTCGTGTTCAGGCAGGGGGTGAAAAGAATGCGAGGAAACAGTAGAAGGAGGTATGGGCTGTGTAATGGGTACGAATGTCACTTGAAAAGAGAAAAAAACATATCCTATTAAAAACATCATTACACTAAGCAACATGAAAATACATAATATCAAAAATCGTTTCTTTGTCATTATTATACCCATTCTGGCTTTAAAGTCCATCTGTCTGGCAGGTCTTTCATTCTTGAAAAACTCCATCCTCTCTAAATGCTGCTCGTGGTGGTAGGGTGTTCTATGCTAGGGAATGCTTCTGTCAGTCCAGGGCAACTCCCTTAGACCGACCAGAACTGTCGACCTAACGTCTTCAGCTGCACTCCAAAGACTTGGGCAACCACGACCCTACAGCTGAACCCGGATGGCGGTTCGAAAAGAAAAAACAAAAATAAGAAAGTTTCTCAGATGAGAGAGCCGCACTTTTAAAAAAATAGCAAAGGAACGGGAAAAAATTATTTGTCCTTAGTTCTTGGTCTCAAATTATAACGGCTTTTTCCAGGTACTGTCTGGTTCTGGAACAAGAGTTCAGGCTCTGTAGTGTTCAATCGAATTGACGGTGGCACAGCTTCTTGCAAATTATTGTCACTTTCTTGTTCAGAAATTGTTCCTTTTACACGTGCTTCGCTAAATGGCAAAAAACTAGGCACAGTCTCAGTTTCAGAGTCAGCGATCCTCTCCTGGACCCACCGGTCGTACGGTAGAGGAAAAGGGACCTTCTTGCAGTGTACGCCGTGGATCCAGTTCTTTTTCCCTTCCACTCGAACAGCTGACCTTGTTGAGAGAAGGACAAGGTAGGGGCCGGTCCAACGGGGCTGGTCATTCTTTGTCCGCTGGAAGTTCTTGACCAGTACCCATGATCCAGGATCGATAAGATGTCCTGGAGCTTCAGAGACCTGAGGCAGAGTATCGTGAACCTGTTGGTGTAGAACACGCAATTTAGCCGTCAATTCATACAAATAATCAAGCAGTACAGGGTGTTTGATCTCACTGAATTTTGTTGGTCTTGGCACTCCCCATATGTTGGCCGGGCGGCCAAACACAATTTCATAGGGACTAAGTCCCACTCGCGAATGCACAGTCATTCTTGTTGATAGGAGTGCTAGAGGCAGAGCGTCAGTCCATTTAAGACCAGAGCTCGCTTGTATCTTTGCCAACTACAGTTTTAGCGTGCCATTCTAGCACTCTACTAGTCCAGCTGATTGGGGGTGATTTGCAGCGTGGAATTTTTGCTGGATACCTAGCCCTTCACATACTTTTTTCATCTCTCGACCCACAAATTCACTCCCATTATCACTCCAGACCATTCTCGGCATTCCAAACCTAGGGAAGAATTCTTTGACAAGGGCTTTAGCTGTGGATAAGGCAGTTTTGTCTTTTAAGGGATATGCTTCTACCCATCTTGAAAAAGCACAAACAACAACGAGTACGTATTTCAGATTGTTGCACCTTTCCATGTGGATGAAATCTAGCTGTAAAACCTCATACGGATACGTTGGAGGCGCAAAATGACCAGCTGGAGTTGGGGTTCCCCTACCAGGATTGTATTTCAGACACACCATGCAATTCTTGACCACATTCTCTGCACATTTAGGAATTCCAGCATTTTGCCATACTGGAGCCAACAACTTACAAATCCCTTTCACACTGATATGGGCCATTCCATGAGCCATTGTCACCACTGCAAGCACATACGCATCGGGTAACAACCATCGCTGATGTTCTGACAAGTCAACCCAACAACCATTTTCATCCAATTTACCCGTACTTTCTTTCCACACACTCAACTCTTTCTCTGAAGCTTCAGCTTGAATAGACTTCACACCCTCTATCGTATCTTCACATATTCCAACATCACCAACCCATCTTGCGGAGCCTGCAACATACATTCGATTCATCACATCTTTTGCTGTTTCTTTTGCGATTTCGTCAGCAAATGCATTGCCACGACCGACATCATCAGTAACCTTCTTGTGTGCACTGCATTTCACAATCGCAACTTGTAATGGCAAGGTCAGTGACTCAAGAAGCTCATTCACCAACTGACCATGCTGAATTTTTGTTCCATGCGAAGTCAGGAACCCACGTTCTTTCCACAATCGTCCAAAACTATGGGCCACACCAAACGCATACTGGCTGTCGGTATATATGGTCACTTTCATTCCTTTCGATAACACACACGCTCTCGTAAGTGCAATCAGCTCTGCTGCTTGAGCTGAATTATGTGGTATACGTGCAGCTTCAACAATCGTATGCAAAGTTGTGACAGCATATGTTGCAGTCGTATCACCATTCGGAAGCTTGAAGCGTGAACCATCCACCCATAAGGTACCATCACACTTTACAAGAGGAGTATCTTTAAGATCTACTCTTCCTTTCGTTTCTTCTTCTGTCCTAAGAAAACAATCATGTTGTTCAACATCATCTGTCTCTACTGAAATCGGCAATAACGTGGCTGGATTCAACGTATTGCACCTCTTTATGTGCACATGACTCGCTAACAGTGTCAACTCGTAACCTGACAATCGAGCACTAGTTAAATGCTGTGTCTTGGTCCTGTTTAACAACGTGTCCACTGCATGTGGAACCATCACAATCAACATATTATTCATCACTAACCCAGCAGACTGTCAAATAGAAACAGCTGCTGCCGCTGTGGCTCTCAAGCAACTCGGCAATGCTTTAGCTACCGGATCCAAAGTTGACGAAAAATATGCGCATGGGCGCTGCTTGTCTCCAAAAGACTGTGTCAGCACTGACAATGCACAACCCTCTTTCTCATGGACATACAGTGTAAAGGGCTTACTGTATTCGGGGGTACCCAACACAGGAGCCGAACACAATGCATTACGCAATTCGGAAAAACTTTTCTGACAATCTTCAGACCACGGAACGGGGTTTGGTGTATCTTTATAGGTCAATGCTACCAAAGGTTTGGCCAGCAAAGAAAAATTCGGTATCCATTGTCTGCAGTATGATGTAATGCCCAAGAAAGCACGTACTTCTCTCTGTGTCCTTGGCACACTCAATTTTGCAATTGCCTGAATTCTTTCTGAGGTCAGTTTCCTTCCCTCCTTCGATAAGAGATGACCTAAGTAGGTCACTTCTTGTCGACAATATTGCAGTTTTGAAAGGGACACTTTGTGATGTAAAACAGATAAATGACGCAACAACAACAAGGTGGCTTCTTTACCAATCTCTTCAGTATCTGTAGCGACTAGCAAATCATCAATGTACTGAATAAGGGTAGCGCCGTCAGGTAAAACAATTGCATCAAGCTGTGTTTTTAAAGCCTGACTATATATTGATGGACTTTCACAGTAGCCTTGTGGAGCGCGTTTGAAGCGGAAACTTCGGCCTCCTAAACTGAATCCAAAAATATCCCTGCTCTCCTCTGCAATCGGGATGCTGAAGAAAGCATTCTTTAAGTCAATCACCGAGAACCAGGTGGCGGAAGCTGGAATCATAGTCAATATGGCAGTGATATCAGGAACAACTGGAAACTGTGGCACAACTATTTTATTTACCTCTCTAAGATCAATCACAAGCCTGTAAACAGGTGGCTTAGAGGGGTCAGTACGTTTCAAAACAGGCAGAACAGGACTATTACAAACGTTGCCTCTTGTCTCTTCAATTACATCTTTTTCAATTAAATCATAAATGATCGCTAGCAACGCCTTTTCACCTTCACTAGAGATGTTGTATTGTTGAATGCGTGGTAATTTAACATTGGCTTTCAATGTCACAACATAAGGCGGTATTTCCAACAGACCCACATCATTAGGACCAGTAGCCCAAATGGTATCAGGAAGAAACAACAATTCGGTCGGAAGTTTATCCTTTGACAAATACATTGGAGAGACCACTTTCCTACCCAGTATAAGTTGTACTCCTGAAGGAGAACAATATAATGTCGCATACAATCTTTTCAACAAATCCAATCCTAACAAGTTTTCACCACAACCTGTCGTCAGAATAAGGGGTGCTTCCAATTCACAAGGTCCAACAGAAAGGGACATAGGACTAGAAATCGGGTTCCTAACCGGGGCGCCAGAAAAACCTACTGAAACATTCATCTCGCCAGACAAAGGTGCGCCAGGGAGTTTTGAGTGCATAATAGAACTCTTTGTAGCACCAGTATCCAACAGAAAAGGCTCCGACACCCCTGAGGTAATTACCTTAACATAAGGTCCATTCTGATCCACTGGAACTAAAAAAACTCCCTCTCTTCGTCTATGGCTGTCCTAGCAATTATTACCTTCCAAGTTCTCATCTTCTCCATAGTAGTCGTCAGCATAGTACTGAGCCGTCCTACCAGACGCGTTATGTTGCTGGTCAAAACTATTCATTGAGTTTTGAGACGGGAAGGAACGCGTGTTCTGGGGAAAACTTCCACGTCCTCTACCTCTAGGAGCTTGTTGAACACCTCGACCTCTTGCGCCAGAAACACCATTCGTACGCTGTAACAAAATAGGACAATTATACTTGAAATGACCCTCTTCTTTACAATATGAACACTGATTGGGACCTACAGGAACACGTGGTTGAGAAAACTCGAACCTTTGCGAGTTTCTCTGGAACTGTTGAGGTTGCTGATAGTTACTCTGACCACCACGTGGCGGATACGCCTGTTGTAAAAGAACCTTCATCTTTAATTCTTTAGTTTTCTTGTCTGCTCTATCCTTCTCATCTTTATCCCTATTTTCGTAGTACTGTGCAGTAGCCAATATTTGTGCTGAAGACGAAACGGCCCAAGAACTCTCTGAATCCTTCAATTTCTTACACAGCTGTGCAAGCAAATTGTGCACAAACTTGTCAACGAACAACCGTTGACCACCTTCTGTACTCCTATCTTGACCACTGTGGTCGATAAACGTTTCCTCAAACCTGGTGAAGAAATCAGACACTGTTTCATCTTTCTTCTGCTTACACGCAGATAGTTTATCCCAATTCACACGCATCGCAGGCATTAAAGTCTTCATGTAAGTAATGATCCTAGCAGGCAGTTCTGCTACCAAAGGCTCAGGCTTGGCACCACCAACTTGTCTATCATTTGCAGCACTAATATTAGCCCATGAGTCACCTAACTCTTGCGCATGATCTGTATGGCGAATCAATCCCCACAAAGGCTGTGGAACAACATTCCCAAATAACATGTCTATGTCGGCTAAATTCATAATGCATGAGTCTGCAGTCTGTGATAATTCCTTATAATACCCTGCAGGGTTTTTACGGGGATCAGGCAAAGTCGGCTTAAGGGCTAAAACTTCAGCTCGCTTCCACGGAACATGTACCCAAACACCCTGAAAATGAGCTGGGACAGCATCAATTTGATTAGCAACATCAGCCTCAACGGCGTCCTTCCATACCGGAGGGACTTCTCTCATTGGGTACTGTCGCACCTTTTTTTTAACAGAAGAGTCATGTTGGAACAATGACTGAGAAGGATCCTTATTCCTAAAGGACAACAACGTCGCAACTGCTGTCTCAACATCGGGACCCACAATCGTGCTCTTTGCAAACTTAAACCATACCCGGCACAAATCAGGCGGATTTGTTTCCAAATCATTATCTTCCAATTCCTCACAAAGGAAAGCACAATTTTCTCAAAAACGTATCTTTGTTTTGGTGCTCCCCATTGACGGAAGACATCCATAACAGACTCTACATCGTATCTTAAAGGGTAAACAACCCATTTACGTGCCATACGGTCCAACATTTCTCTCTCTTGAGAATTAGGCAGTTGACTACGCGACTGCTTACGCTCCGAATTAGGGGTCACACCAGACGACACAAAGAGAGGAAATATAAGGCTGGCAACAGTATCTGTCATTCTCTGTCGGACAGAAGGAGAAGTTGATGAAAGAACAGGAGGAAAAACAGAGGGAGGCAAGGCAGACGCAGAAGCAGACGCAGAGGCAGTATCAGGAAGAACACCAGAAGAGGCAGTCGATGTAGTACATAAAGTCGTAGGAGGTACAGATGGAGCAGGTAGCGAAGTCGGCGGCCCTTGAAGGGGCTGCGCCATAGTAGTAGGAGCCAACTGAAAAGGAGCTGGCGGCTGTGGAAGAACCTGAGGCACAATAACCGGAGGTTGCACAGCTAAAGGTTGCGGAGGTGCTGTAGCATTCTGCACATAAGGGGGTGGTGACCTCAACAAGTGCGACATTAAAGGATCTTTCTCAAGTTCTTTTGCTGCTTCTTGCTGAAGAAGCGGAAGAACTGGATAACATTTATCGGTCACCAATTTACGTTGCCTGTGCAACTGCTCATTCATCTGTTCTTCTTCATCATCTTTAAACTGCATAGCAGCTTGCATTATCGAGATACCCTCTTCCCTCTTATTTCTCTTTGCTAATTTAATTTCCTTCTGTTTGGCTTCCTTACGCCATAGGCGGAAAGAGTCAAACATCGCCGGCCGGGCTTTCTTCTTAAAAAGTTTAACCTCCAGATTATTCAGAATCTCTGTGTCAAAACTACCATATTGGGGCCATTTTAAAACTCCATCTTTCCTGGTGTATCGGATCCATACTTCATTATATGTGAGGGGGCCTATGCCATGTTTCACATATAGTTCATAGGTTGGAGTTCCAATCGGAGGAACCGGACACGAGTCCTCCAATCGGGAATCCCTATTATAACCAAGACAAAACAAATTTCCATATCTGCTAAGAAAAGGCATCTTCGCTCTCTAGTCTAGCTTCAAACTTCAAAGGATTATCGAATACGATAGTCTCGTGAATACACGAATCCCTCGGCTTTGGTACTTGCAAGTTCCAAATCAAAGATCCCAAGGGGATACCAAACTAAGAACCAAACTAAGGACTGGGAGACGCTCCACTTATACTTAACTGACGTATCGATGACGTCACCAGAAGACTCGTTTATAGTTTCGCTCTACCAAATCAACAAGGGTCCAAAACAGGGCGATAGTCAGGGCAGCAGTCCTTCGTAGCCGTCGGAAAGCAGGGAACCTCGCAGCAAAGACTTTCGGACCACGTCGACATACAGGGGTCGATGAAGTGGCGGCCTTCCTCCAGAATTTTCACACGAAGCTCCTCACGAACCTCTGGCTTGGACCGGTACCGCTGAAATCGTCCCAAGTTGGACGCCAACTGAAGTACTGGGTTTTTCAGAACCCACTGGTGCCAGGGAACCCACCCTAAGACTTCGAGTCCTTCCTGTTTCAGACTACAGAAACACAGAGTCTTCTTGGTGAAGTCAAAGATCTTGTTTATTGGCTGCAGCCAGTAACAGGTATCCTAGAAGTACAACACGGTGTATATTCTCAGGAGACTGCTCTCTTTGCAAAGCTAACCTTCTCTTTTATACAAAATATTATGCTTTAGGCAAACATTCCTTATTTTACAGTTGACCATTCACATATTTTCACTACAAAGAAATAGCAGGTTTATGATGACAAGCCCATATTTCAGTTTGTCCAGCCCTCAATCAATTACCCGGCAAGGCTTAGTACTTTCATCAGATATTGACGGACCCCCAATATAAACGGGCACCTCCTCCTTGTAAAGCAAGTCATAAAGAAAGAAACAGGGACAGGTGTGTGTAAGATTAGGCATGGTTTGTGTGTGATGAAAGGTTTATGATGTGTTGTGCCTTGATACTAATCTCATTCGGCCACTGGGAAAGAAACTGGCCGAACAGGTTTGGCTTCAGGCAGTGGAGTCAGCTTGCCCAGGTCACAGAGGAGTCAGCAAAGGTGTACATGTCCTTCAGACTCGTTTTCAGCATTAGACATTGGCCTATGTGAGGGCAATCATAAAATGGCTGTCGTTTAAATGGAACATGAGGGTTCAGGACGGAAACTCTGATATTCGGGTGATTTTGTTACCCGAATATGAATACAATGCTTGTGCATACTATTCTAATCATTCCCGGTCTGCTGATACCAAAATCGTTGTGATACGATGACGTTTATAACACGGGTCCAGAATTTTCAGTACCACACCTGGGACACATCCCCAACATCATAGGTGCCGTTGATGGGACCCATGTGGCTTTGGTCCCCCCCACAGGAGTGAACAGGTGTACAGAAACCGGAAGAGTTATCATTCCATGAAGGTACAGATGGTATGTTTGGCAGACCAGTACATCTCCCATGTGAATACCATGTTCCCTGGCTCAGTGCATGACGCCTACATCCTGCGAAATAGCAGCATCCCTTATGTGATGGGTCAACTCCAGAGGCAGCGTGTGTGGCTATTAGGTGACTCAGGTTACCCCAACCTGTCATGGCTACTGACCCCAGTGAGGAATCCCAGGACAAGGGCAGAGGAACGCTACAATGAGGCCCATGGGCGAATTAGGAGGGTGATCGAGCGGACCTTCGGCCTCCTGAAGGCCAGGTTCAGGTGTCTGCATATGACAGGTGGATCCCTATTCTACTCACCAAAGAAGGTGTGCCAGATCATCGTGGCCTGCTGTATGCTTCACAACTTGGCTTTGCGACGACAGGTGCCTTTTCTGCAGGAGGATGGTCCAGATGGCGGTGTTGTTGCAACTGTGGAGCCTGTGGATTATGATGAGGAGGAAGCAGAGGAAGAAGTCATGCAGAACAGGGACTCAGTGATCCAGCAATATTTCCAGTGAAACACAGGTGAGAATACATTCATGCATACTACATGTACTTTTACACTTCTACCTCTATCCTGTATGTTGTTTTCACCCAGTGTATGGTCACTGAGTTGTCACTTTCCCTTACGGTTTCACAGGTGTGGGTCCAAACGTGTCTCATCTGCTTAGATTCCTCATGGACTAGAGCTGTGTGACATAGGTATGTTGACATTACTATTTTAAGATCATTTTGTCACTGTAATTGCAAATGCACTATTTCGAAAACACAGACAGACTCCAGATCTTTTGGTGCTTTAGGAGTGTTTATTTAAATACAAAATATTGGAGGGGTAAGTTAAATGGTGAGGGGTGATGGCGGAGGAGTGTCCATGGCAGAGTCCAGTCTATTAGTCTCACAGGTGCATTGCCCATATGGGCATAGGAAGTGGAGCTGGGGCAGTTTAAGTATGGACAGGGTGACAAAGTGGGACAGTGGGATGACAATCAGGGTGGTCTCATTTCTTGGCAGGGGTTTTGGCATTGTGCTCTGTCTTGTTCCTGGATCTCAGGGACCGTTTGTGGGGTGGTTCTCCGTCTGCACGGGGTGGGGTGCTGGTGTGGTGGTCCTCTGGCAGGGCATCCTGTCCACTAGCGCCGGCGGAGGTGGTGGGCAGTTCATCGTCCATGCTAGTTGAAGGGGCCCCTTGTATGGCCACAGTGTCCCTCCTGGTGTTGAGTACTTCCTTCAACACCCCTACGATGGTGCCCAGCGTGGAGCTGATGGTTCTGAGTTCCTCCCTGAACCCCAAATACTGTTCCTCCTGCATCCGCTGGGTCTCCTGAAACTTGGCCAGTACTGTTGCCATCGTCTCCTGGGAGTGGTGGTAGGATCCCATGATCGTGGAGAGGGCGTCGTGGAGAGTGGGTTCCCTTGGCCTGTCCGCCCCCTGTCGCACAGCAGCCCTCCCAGTTCCCCTGTGTTCCTGGGCCTCCGTCCCCTGGACTGTGTGCCCACTACCACTGCCCCCAGGTCCCTGTTATTGTTGGGGTGGTGGGTTAGCCTGGGTTCCCTGTAGTGGTGGACACACAGCTGATTGACGTGTCCTGGGGACGGAGGTATGGGCCCACTGGGTGAGTGCTGTGCAGGTGTTTCCTGAGGGGGGAAGGTCTGTGGTGGCCTGTGCCTGTGTGAGGGGAACCGACTGTCCCGAGGCCCCCGATGGTCCAGGCTGGTCATCTAGATCCAGGTGGACAGAGCTGCTGTCATCACTGTGGGCCTCTTCTGTGGGTGGAGTGGACATGTCTGGACCCTCCTGTCTGGTGACATTGGGTAGTGGTCCTGCAGGGGTGGAAAGGCATGATTATTGCATCTGTGTGTGTCATGGTGTGCAATGGGTGGGTGACCGTGTACCCCGGTGCTGGCATTCCTGTGTGTGAGCTTGTGTGATGATGGTTTAGGGGGGTGTATGGGTATGTGCAGTGGGCATGCTTTAGTGATGGGTGTCCATGCGTTATTGTTGCATGCAGGGCTTGGTGTTGGGACGTGTGGTTTGTGATATTGGGACATACGTGAGGAGTTGGAGTGATAGGGGTGAGGGCGAGGGTGGGTGTATGTGATGGCATGCAGGTAGGGTGGGGGTTGTAATAGTTAAGATGTGACTTACCAGAGTCCATTCCTCCACCGACTCCTGCGAGGCCCTCAGGATGCAGAATCACCAAGATCTGCTCCTCCCATGTTGTTAGTTGTGGGTGGGGAGGTGGGGGTCCACCGCCTGTCCGCTGAACCGCCTGGTGGTGTCTTGAGACCACGGAACGCACTTTCCTCCGTGGGTCATTCCACCTTTTCCTGATGTCCTCCCGATTTCTTGGGTGTTGTCCCACTGCGTTGACCCTGTCGACTATTCTTTGCCATAGCTCCATCTTGCATGCAATTGAGGTGTGCTGCACCTGGGATCCAAATAGCTGTGGCTCTACCCGGACGATTTCCTCCACTATGACCCTCCTCTGAGAACCTGGGTTGTCTTTGCCGTGCCACGGGGTGGTGTAGGTGATGTGTGGGGTGGTGTGTGTGGTGATAAGTGTGGTGATATGTAGTGGTGTTTTGTGTGAGGTGCGTGGAAGTTGTGTGGGTGATGGTGTTGTGTGCCTGTGGATGCTAGTGTTGTTGATGGTGGTGTCTCTCTCTCTGGCCTTCGGTCATGAATTGTGGTCGTAGGGGTTTGTGGGTGATGTGGGTGTGTGTTTTATATTGTATTGGGTGTGTGGGAGTGGTGTGTGTATGTGTATCAGGTGTGTATATTTCAAATTGTCCAATGTGGCTGTGTTTTGTAAGAGTGTGTGTATTTTGAGCGCGGTGGTGTGTACCGCCAATGGAATACCGCGGTTGGAAGACCGCTGCGTGGATCCGTGTGTTGTGATAGTGTGGGCGTATTTCTGTTGGTGTGACGGTGTCGGTTTTGTTTTCGCCAGTTTATCACTGACCTTTGCTGTGGCGGACTTGTGTGGATGTCTGAATTTTGGCGGATTCCGAGATGTGGGTCATAAAAGCTGTGGGGGAATTCCGCGGCCATGGCGGTATGTTGGCGGTCTTCTACACGGCGGTAAGCGGCTTTTACCGCCAATGTTGTAATGACCCCAAAGTGTCTTAAGTCCGCAGAGGAGGAGATGCGTGGAAAGAAAGGGGTGTGCATCGATTTCTCGGGCCACACACAGCAATGCATTGTTTAGTTTTCACGCAGGGATGACTGTGCGTCAATTTCCGGCGCTCAGTCGTGGATCCTCTTCAGGTTGCGGGGTTTTCAGATGCCCCGGGGACGATGTGTGGATTTTTGCCGCTGCTAGGATGAAGTCACATGAGCTGCGTTGATCTGGTAGGCATTGCGTCAAATTTTCTACTGCACAGCAGGCGCTGCGTCGATTCCTCTCTGGAAGTTGGGCTGCGTCGTTCCGGCTCGGCTGTGCGTCCATTTACGGCGCTCAGTCGTAGATCCTCTTCGGGTTGCAGGGTTTTCAGATGCCCCGAAGATGGCCATGAAGAGTGTAACACTGATTGGTGCATTCTGTGACGTCGCCCACCATTGAACTGGTCTTTAAGACTTCTTTCAAAGAGTGTAGGAACTGAAGTCAATTCATGTTTTTATGCTGCATTATACTTCAGTTGTGCATCTAATAGTTTTTAACCTTCATAGGATACACAGTTTCAAGATGTGCCAAGCCTTCCCAGGGAAGATATTGTCTTGCATGGTCTCACTATTTCAGGTTCACCAAGTAACAGGATGCCCACTTCTTGTCCTCTGTGTATTGTTTCTGAAGTACTTTAGAAAAATAGAGCAATATTTATTTAATAAAATGACACCAAAATAACAAAAACCTAGTGTAGGAAAGTACCATCTTGCCTGGCATGTTACCCCCATTTTTGACTTATATGTCAGTTTATTTTTGCCTGTGTCACTGGGATCCTGCTAGCTAGGACCCCAGTGCTCATAATTGTGGCCTGTATATGTTCCCTGTGTTGTGCCTAACTGTATCACTGAGGCTCTGCTAAACAGAACCTCAGTGTTTATGCTCTCTCTGCTTTTAAAATTGTCACTGCAGGCTAGTGACTATTTTTATCAATTCTGATTGGCACACTGGAACACCCTTATAATTCCCTAGTATGTGGTATCTAGGTACCCAGGGTATTGGGGTTCCAGGAGATCCCTATGGGCTGCAGCATTTCTTTTGCCACCCATATGGAGCTCAGACAATTCTTACACAAGACTGCCACTGCAGCCTGAGTGAAACAACGTCCACGTTATTTCAGAGCCATTTTACACTGCACTTAAGTAACTTATAAGTCACCTATATGTCTAACCCTCACTTAGTGAAGGTTAGGTGAAAAGCTACTAAGTGTGAGGGCACCCTGGCACTAGCCAAAGTGCCCCCACATTGTTCAGGGCAATTTCCCCAGACTTTGTGAGTGCGGGGACACCATTACATGTGTGAACTACATATAGGTCAATACCTATGTGTAGCTTCACAATGGTAACTCCGAACTTGGCCATGTAACATGTCTAAGGTCATGGAATTGTCCCCCCAAGCCAAATCTTGGGGTGCCAATCCCATGCATCCCCGGGGCTCTAGCATGGACCCCGGGCATTGCCAAACTAGCTCTCTGGGATTTTCTCTGCAGCTACCGCTGCCGCCAACCCTCAGACAGGTTTCTGCCCTCATGGGGTCTGGGTAGCCTAGTCCCAGGAAGGCAGATCAAAGGATTTCCTCTGAGAGAGGGTGTTACACCCTCTTTCTTTGGAAATAGGTGTGAAGGGCTGGGGAGGAGTAGCCCCCTGCCTCTGGAAATGCTTTGAAGGGCACAGATGGTGCCCACATTGCATAAGTCAGTCTACACCGGTTCAGGGAGGCCCAGCCCCTGCTCTGGTGCGAAACTGGACAAAGGAAAGGGGAGTGACCACTCCCCTGTCAATCACCACCTCAGGGGTGGTGCCCAGAGCTCCTCCAGTGTGTCCCAGACCTCTGCCATCTTGAATGCAGAGGCGTGAGGGCACAATGGAGACCTCTGAGTTGCCAGTGCCAGCAGGTGATGTCATAGACCCCTCCTGATAGGCTCTTACCTGGTTAGGTAGCCAATCCTCCTCTGAGGGCTATTTAGGGTCTCTCCTGTGGGTTTCTTGTCAGATAACGAATGCAAGAGCTCACCAGAGTTCCCCTGCACTTCTATCTTCAACTTCTGCCAAGGATCGACCGCTGACTGCTCCAGGACGCCTGCAAAACTGCAACAAAGTAGCAAGACGCCTACCAGCAACATTGTATCGCCTAATCCTGCCGGCTTTCTCGACTGTTTCCTGGTGATGCATGATCTGAGGGCTGTCTGCCTTTACCCTGCACTGAAAGCCAAGAAGAAATCTCCTGTGGGTCGACTGAATCTTCCCCCTGCTAACGCAGGCACCAAACTTCTGCATCACCGGTCCTCTGGGTCCCCTCTCATCTTGACGAGCATGGTCCCTGGAACACAGGAGCTGGATCCAAGTGACCCCGACAGTCCAGTGGTCCTGCTGTCCAAATTTGGCGGAGGTCAGTCCTTGCCTCCCCACGCCAGACAGTAATCCTTTGTTCTGCGTGATCTGCAGCTGCTAGGGATTCTGTGCACTTTTGCATGACTTCCTTCGAGCACAGCACATCGCAGGTCCCTAGCTCTCCCTCCTGCATTGCCCAACTCGCTGATTTGACCTCCGGCTTCATGGGACCCTCTTTTGTTGTGTTGAGACAACCGCTGTGCTCAGATTTCTTGAATGCCTGTTCAAGTGCTTCTGCGGGTGCTGCCTGCTTCTGCGTGGGCTCTCTGTGTTGCTGAGCGCCCTCTCTGTCTCCTCCTCCAAGGGGCAGCCTCCAGGTCCTTCCTGAGCCCTGGCAGCACCCATAATCCTCAACCACAACTCTTGCAGCTAGCAAGGCTTGTTTGTGGTCTTTCTGCGTGGACGCAACTCTGCATCCTCCAGCACGCCGTGGGACATCTTCTGACCAAAAGAGAAGTTCCTGGCACCTTCCGTTGTTGCAGAATCTTCGGCTTCTTCCACCCGGAGGCAGCCCTTTTGCACCCTCATCTGGGGTTTAGTGGGCTCCTGCCCTCCTGGACACTTGCGTGACTCTTGGACTTGGTCCCCTTCCTTTGCAGATCCTCAGGTCCAGGAATCCATCTTCAGTGCTTTGCAGTCAGTTGTTGTCTTTGCAGAATCCCCTATCTCGACTTAACTGTCTTTCTGGGGTAGTAGGGTAACTTTACTCCTACTTTTCAGGGTCTTGGGGTGGGGTATGCTGGACACCCTTAGTGTTTTCTTACACTCGCAGCAACCCTCTACACATTACACTAGGCCTGGGGTCCATGCGTGGTTAACAATCCACTTTTGGAGTATATGGTTTGTGTTGCCCCTAGGCCTCTTGTCCCCTATTGTATTCTATTGTGTTCTACAGTGTTTGCACTACTTTTCTAAGTGTTTTAATTACCTGATTTTGGTTTGTGTATTTTACTTACCTCCTAAGGGAGTATATCCTCTGAGATATTTCTGACACATTGTCAGTAAAATAAAGTACCTTTAGTTTTAGTAACTCTGAGTATTGTGATTTTTATGATATAGTGCTATATGATATAAGTTATATTAGGAGCTTTGCATGTTTCCTAGTTCAGCCTAAGCTGCTCTGCTATAGCTACCTCTATCAGCCTAAGCTGCTAGAACACTACTAATCTATTAATAAGGGATAACTGGACCTGGCACAAGGTGTAAATACCATCAGGTACCCACTATAAGCCAGGCCAGCCTCCTACACCTAGTCAATAGATAATGGCAGCTCCTCGTGTAGACTTGAGAAGGTAACTCTTATAACTCTTCAGCAGGGACAACCCTGGTCTTTGTATCTGACCAGATATCCATCCCCACTGGGCTGAAGTTGTGACTTTATCCCAGCCCAACACAACCAGATACCCATGAGTTGCACTATGTGTATTTTAAAGCTATTTTACGAAAACTTTAAAAAAGTTCATAACTCTGGTTCTACTGATGGGTCTTTTGTAATTTTGTGATTATTTTATTTTTAAAACATTATTTTTCTAAATTGGTTTGGGATTTCTTTCTGTTGTCTTTTCACATTATTAATGTGATTGCCTCATAAATATTTTATACTTTGCCTCTAAGGTAAACCTGACTGTTTTGTGCAAAGCTACCAGACTGTTAAGCACAGGTTTATTCAAATAGTCACTGTTTGAGTTAAAAGACGTTGGTAACTGGAAAAAAATCAAGAACTTTCATTTTGGTGAGCGAATTAAATACTCATTTTTTTCTCTCGCTCCGATTTCAGAGTGAACCCAGTTGGTTATTTGGCTTGCACGCAGCCTGCACACCGCACTGTTTTTCTGCAGCTCTTTTCCTCGCATGCCTCAAATTCCACATTCCTCACTGTAAGCCTGTTGGCTGATCATGGGTGGCCACGTATTCTGTACTTCATCAAGTCCATTTGCTCTGTTACTGATCAAGCTTCATGTTCAAGGAAAGCTTCTCTCCGCAAGCTTAAGTGTGTTCGCGAGTGGCTGCATGCTCGGTGATCTCTCCCCTCGCACTGGCCAGGGATAAATGCAGTGCATTTAATCACTAAATGTGGATTATTGAATTTATACAAAGAATATCCACATTACGTGACCTACTTGCCTATTCCATTCATAGGATATTCGTCAGGCTTGGTTTGGCTCCTGCCTCCTCTTCGCCAAACTAACACCACAACTCAGTGGGCTCACATATGTTCTCTGCCCCCTGATTGGCCCAAGTGTTCGAGCCCTCTGATTGGCCCTGATATTGACAGCCTGGGACTGGGTTAACTCAGAGTTTGGGTTACCTCTTGTGGTGCACTTAATTCAGCAATCCGGTTGTGCTATGTATGAGATTTTATTTTTGCCCCTTAACATTCGTTGCTACGCTAGAAAAGTACAGTGATTCAACAAAATGCTAAATGTTAATATTCCCATAGCATTTTATGCAGACCCAAGCATTCACAAGTTCAAATGGAAACAACGGTTCAAAAGGTTTGACAGTTATTAAATTGCTATTGATGGATCTAAGTTTGATCCCACAAGGAAACTGACTTTACTTTATAGCTGTTCTGGAGTTGAAGGCCAGAGGAATTGGGATAATGTGCTGTGACCCATTCAGTTATTGGAGGTAGAGTGGAATGTGTATTTTGAAGCAATTAATGGACTTCACAACCACTTTGTAGATGATACAAGTGTAATTGTGGAAAGTCATAGATTCTTTCTACTTTGACATTTGCAACATTAACCAATTGATAACTTTCTAGCTGAATTAAGAGTTTTAGCGTGAACCTGTAATTTCAATGGCAATGTTGATAATTACTTCAGGGAATCACATAGTGATTAATTGTCATGATAAACACAGTCAAGAACAATTGTTATGTTGTAACAATCACAGTGTACAAGAAACGTTGGCAATTGCTAGAAGATTGAAACATCAGTGATGGCTTCAATGAAATTGAAGAACTGCAGAAATCTTATGGAAGTGGAACAGGTTAATACAAAATTTTCAAGGTGTGGTCTCAAAGCTGGTTCTTAAAAGAGCAACAAGAAATTGGGGAAAATGCCTACAAACTCAAGTTCCTTCTGTTTCAGATCATATTTGACAAAGGCCACGAGGTGTCTAGCCATTGGGAAAAGTTGTTGGAAGTGTGAAATAGTCAAGGATTTGTCTAGAGTGTGTAAAAATACTCAGAAGGTGGTATTCATTAATGAGGAGAGGTCGCTAAAAGGGCATAATGAGGGACAGAACATTTTCATAGTAGAGTGATCTTGTGTATCAAAATGCTTGAAACCGCTCAAAACAAACTTAGGGGAGGTGATCCTGTTTGTAATATTGGTGTAAGAGTTGTGAACGTTAAACTTACAGTAGATTCTGATTCTCCCAGCACTATCATCACAGACAAGTTGTATAAGATGGAATGTGGTGCTATACAGTTGTGTCTCCCTGATATATATACAGTGGCATTTGCTGGGCATACTATTGACATGATGGGTTATTTTCCTGAAACAATCACATTTAAAGATAGGTACATTTTTACAAAGTATAAGTGACCAAGAAAGGATATAACATTCTTGGTTTGAGGACTAAGGGGGCATTGAAATGATTTTAAGACTGGTTATTGAATGTTCCATCTCATTAGTTGCCACCCCTCCCTTTACCTTTATGCCTCAGTCATTGAATTCATTGCTGGGTATGCACGATCCCTTGTTTACCGATCAGCTAGGGTTGGCCAAGGGATTCAAAGACAAATAAATGCTGACGTATGGAGCTGTTCCAGTAGTACACAAGGTTGGGAATGTTCCATTGAGTATTAGGAGTCAACTCAAAGAACACCTGGATAATTTATGTGCAGAAAGAGTCATATAGTCAGTTGATTCTTCTCAATGGATATCGCCCATTGATGTGTCAAAGAAAAAGAATGAGGAGGTAAGGCTGTGTGTTGACTGGTGGACTGTTTCCCTCATCCAAAAATTAAAGAAATGTTGGCTCACCTGGAGGATGCCAAAGTAATTTCCACTTTAGATCTCACAGTGATGTGTCACCAGGTGTAATTATGTGAGGAGTCTAGGTATTTGAGCACATTAAATCCGCCCTTGGGTTTTTTTTTATTTTTGTGACTGCCATTTGGCTTGGCCTTGGTGGCATCAGTTTTTCAAAAATTAATATTTATGGTTTTGGGGCAAAGTAGGAGGGTAATGGCATTCCAAGATGACATTCTGGTGTTTACTAATGACATGGACAGTCACTTAAAAGTGCTGAGCAATGTGTTTAATGTGCCTCAAGATCATGGATTTACTGTATAGAGGGAAGTGGCATCAAAGAAAGTCCAGAGTCTGTGGACAGAGAGCAGCTGAGATCCTTCTTGGGGCTGTGTGAATATTTATCAAGATTTATAGACAACTATGCCCTTCAAACTGAACCCCTCATGAAGTTGATACACAAGGGTGAGATGTACATGTAGGGTGCTGAAGAACATGAGGAGTTTGAGAATTTGAAGAAGCTGATTGTGGAAGCTCCTGCTCTTTGTGCTTTCAAAGACGATGTACCAAGGATTGTGACTGTAGATGCTAGTAGCGTGGGACTGTGAGAAGTTCTCACCCAGTTGGTGGATGGTAGAGAAAAGATGGTACCGTTTGCTTCTAGATGTCTGTCGTCAGCAGAATGGAAGTACAGCACTATAGAGAGGGAAGCTTTGGAGTGTATAAGGGGAATGACGCTTTTCTTTATTTACTTATGGGAAACAAAGTTTTTTTACTCCTTAGTGATCATAAGCCTTTGATGTATTTATTGTCTGAGAAGAATTTGAGTTGTGCTAGTCCTAGATTGGTTAGACTGTTGTTGAGAATGTATAAATTAAATTTTGAGGTGAAACATACTCCAGGGGTGAGGAATTATGTACCTGAATTCCTTTCTAGGTGTCTTGTGGGTAGTGATGACAGTAATTAAAAAGAAGCACTCAAATCCGTTGTTGGAAGAGTTGATGGCTTAGTGTTTGCTGGGGGTTCGATAAAGCTTCAGGAATGGAATACTTATACCATCTGTGATGCATGCCAGGTAGCTCTTCCGAAGTACATTCCCAACGGTGGGCCACAGGAGAGAATTTTGGGTAATGAGTTTAAGTCTGACTTCAAGGTCAACAATGAGTTTGGTTTTCTGTGGAAACTTATTGATTCCTCCAGCAGAATTGAGGGTGAAGGGTACCAAGAAGAGGGTGTGGGTGTATTATTGTAGGCCTGGAACAAACAAACAATGAGATTGAGGTAATTCTGGATAATTGCACTGGTTGTAAAGAGGCTGATATGTCCTTACATGTTTTCAAGACTCTGTTGTTCCCTGTTGAACATCCCTAAAGACCTTAGGGGAAGTTAAGCATGGACTTTATAAGGCCAATGTATGATTTAGCACCTTATATAAGGTATGAACAGGATGTTGAAGGAAAGTATACAGGTGGGAGTGATGTTATGGATTCAGTTCAAGACAGGTTATGGAGCTATCCCACACACTGCACTCTTCTACAGGTGTGCCCCTGTTAGTGCTTCTAAGGAGGTAGGCATTTCTTGTGTAAATGGTCCCCTAATTGGGTATGAGATGAAACAGTTGCTTCTAGGAGATTGCCTGAGTTTAATGAAGTGTGCTGCATGTTGATTGATTTCAGGAAATAAGCAGAGAAAAGTGTGTTGCTTTGAACACAGTGAGGAATGTGCAGTTTCAAGTGGGGGATTTTGTGAAGATTACAAGACCTCTAAGTCATAAGAAAAATAATTCTATTTTGTTCCTCCTATGTGAGTGGTGAAAGTATCAATGCATGCAATTTTGGTGAGGAACAGAAAATGGTGGAAAAAAAGGAGTACTGAAATTGTCAGAAAAATTGATGGTTTGCAGGAGGTTGGCTACCAACAGGGAACCAAGTGGGGCATGTTGGATTCTGAGAGCTGGTGGTTTGGGAACAAGTCTGAAGTTAATCGTCTGGATTCAGAGCAAGTCTTGAGTACAGGACTACCAAATCATGAAGGATAAATGGGTTTGGTGTTTGTCCGGCTGGCAGTGAGGACACACATACTTTTCACAAAGGAAGTGTTGATACTCATAATGCTCTTCTGATGGGAAGTGATGAGCTAGCCATAGTTGCTTTTCCCAATTCCTTAGGTGGGAGGAGCAGGAGGTGTACACACTGGCCAAATATTTGCAGGACTATAGGCCTAATTCTTGGATAGGATAAAATGGGATTTATATTTGGGCGGATGTGAAATCGGTCACCATTGTGACAGAGTAACTTGTTTGCTAAGATCTAAATCAAGCCCTATGTCTTGAACTAATGTTGTCAAATATTTGCAGGACTATATTCTAAACCAATGTTGCCAAATTTACCTTTCTCTTTTCCTTTGTTTCTTTCTTGGGGGATGATTGTTTGTGGGATGTTCATTAGTCATGTTTTGTTAAGGGGGAAAGGTGTGTGTTATGTTTGCCCCAATTGTAGAAAGTGTTTCTTTGTGAGTGCACCAGATCTCACCAGTTGCTGTGAGGAACCGGAGCCAGGGTTTACTGTATGCTAGTCATGGTGTTGGACACAAACAATACCTTAACAGATCAGGGCTTATCCTTGTCTCTGCCTAGCTTCAACTAACGCGTGGCTGGAGAGAGATCTCTCAGATTGGTATCTCTATAAGAGTGGGCTTGATTATTGGCTAAGGTTTTCAAAATGATATAGAAATGAAACATGTTAGAAATGGGGTCTCTAGTTAACAGTGGCTTGCACCCTGTCCAAGTAGGGACCCTTCTGCTGATCAGGATAAGCTGAGCTAAGATAACCCCTGCTCACCCCCTTGACAGCTTAACTCAACCCATCTGGCTTATCTCAGAGGTAATGTGTAAAGTATTTGTACATACAGACAGTAACACAGTGACAACACCACAAAAGTACTCCACATTAGCTTAGAGAAATAGTCACTATTTATTTGAGTAAAGTAAGACCAAAATGACAAACATCCTACAAACACAAGTAAAGATACACATTTTCAAAGAGGAAATCTTAGTAGAGCATTTAGAAACTGGAACTATCACAGCATCTTGATGGAGTCACTTCCAATAGTCCAACACCACTCGTGGGGAAGTGCGGGCGGGTAATGGAGTCGTATGGGTACAGTACCTTGGAAAATGATGAGGAAAAAAAGATGTTGCATTGAGTTAGGGAGGAGAGGTGTCACTGGAGCTGATGTGGCGTTGGTTCCTTACTGATGCCAGGGAGGTGAGGCATCAGGTCCTTACTTCTAGGTTGCAAGGGAGGTGATGCAGCATCAGTTGCGAGCTGTCAGTTCATTACATCAAGGTGTCATTGATGAATCCAGCAGGTAAAGATGCAAAGCGTCAACTTTGCATTGTTGTGATCACACCTCGGGCCAATTGTGCTGCGGTGGAGTCAAAGTTGGGTGCCACGGACGTCGGTAACACAGCACTCTGGCCTCACGGTGTGGTGGGACTTCAGAGGTGCTGCAGCAGTGTTGGGCCTGCGTTGTAGATCATGGTTATCGTATTCAGTGAAGACCATGGCTCCGGTGTAGGCAGCAGCGCAGAGTCAAAGACCGGCGCTGGTTCCAAAGCCACTCTGGAGTCGATGTACTTAGTTTCTTCTTGGTTGCACCAGAGCTCACTTCCAAGGGCCCAGGAACTGGAGTTGGCACCACTTGGCAAGTCAGGACTCTCAGTAGGAGAGCCCAGGCGCTGGCAAGTAAAGTCTTTGATGGCCCGAGACTTCTTAACAGGAGGCAAGCTCAGTTCAAGCCTTTAGATAACCTTGTTGCAAAGTCCAGTCCTTTCATTCCCAGGACAGAAGCAGCAAACAGCAGGCCAACCCATCAAAGCAACAGCCAGTCCCTCCCACAGCATCCAGCTTTTCTTTCTTGCAGAATGTCCTCAGTCCAGAACTGTTCTAATTTTGTGGGGTCAGAGGTCCCCTTCTTATACCCATTTCTTTCTTTGAAGTATGTAAACTTCAAAGGTAAGTCTTTGTAGTGCAAAAGATCCTGCCTTCCCATGCCCTGGCCCCAGACACACTCCAGGGGTTTTGAGACTGCTTTGTGTGAGGACAAGCACGGCCCTATTCAGGTGCAATTGTCAGCTCCCCCGCCACTCCATCTCAGGAAGACCCATAAGGAAATGTAGGGCACACCTCAGTTCCCTTTGTGTGATTGACTGGAGTAAATTCACAAACAGCCCAACTGTCATCCTGTGTATTCCACAGACGGGTAGAGACAAAATGGTTAAGCAAGACAATGCCCATTTTCTAAAAGTAAAAACAAGAGAAAAGCCAATGCTGACCAAACTTTTTTAATAACACTCTGAAATACCTGATCACATAACTCAATCAAAATGATCTGCATACATTGTTTATTTTATATAAAAAACAGATTGTTTATCACTTACAAAATTACCATCAAATACAAAATTCCTGTTCAATAATAATTATGCACAACAAATTCTTGGCAGCCTACATTAAACAAGTATTTTTCAAACACATACACACACACAACATTGACAATCAACAATTGACAAGCCATCAAAGATGTTTTCCATCTAACACAGTCAAGCAAATGTATACAGGATCTGAATTTCACAACCCAAAGGGAGTATCGATGTAATTCAATTGTCATCCCTCCTAAATGGAGAGACACCAACCAGGGGACCTAACACCACAATGTGTGAGTATATCATCAACAGGGATAATCTTGTTAAGAAATTCTAGTCTATTTTTCCCTGTATATTTTTTTAATTATTATTAACACTCCCTGTTGGATGGGGTCAACACGTTGTGAACCCTGGACTGATTCACGGGTTCTCATCAGGACACATAACCAGTAGACACTGTAAATAAAAACACACACAAATTCACAAGAAACATGCACTGCCATTTGTTTCAACAATATACAAGAGAATATATAAAAGTAAAAAAAGCATGCTTTACTGTTAACACTTACAAACATTTGCTTATTGTAAATGGTTGTTTTTAGGCCGATGATTCCCTTGGACACAAGAACCATTTGCTGCAGTTCCTTTGGACGCCACAGATGCTTTGGAAGCCTTGAATCAGCATCATGTTGTATCTGGAAGTCAGTGAGGGGTAAAAGTAGAGGCTAGATTGTGATGCAGGCAGAACGTGAACTAGGAAAAGTACACAATCTGTGAACGGGTATTTGAGAGTGTTATTAAAAATGCCTTGTCAGCACTGACATTTCTTTTGTTGTTTTGTTTATTGTGGCTTAGCCTTGCTGATACTTAAACAAACCAAATCCCTCTGCTGTCTTTCTTGTTACATACAGGTGTCCACTCGCGAGGGTACTTTGGGATACTTTTTTCCCTTAATCCTCTAGTATTAGGTACTAGTTCTGAAGTGTTTATATTACCTCAATATAGACAATGAGTGAACAAGATACCTTGCCATATTCACGGGGCCACATTCAGAAGTTAATCACTGTGTCTTTACTTTTTTCGACAATTTTGCACAGAGTTACATGGGTACTTCCTTTTGCAACATCTAAAGGCTGGGTCCATTCCATAGAAGTTGCAGATATGGTACATTCCTGTAGTTTTCACTGAAGATCCTGATAAAAGAAAAGGTTTCAGTTGCATTAATACCAAGTGCAGTCAGGATGTAATGGTCCTTACAATTGAAACAGCACAGAGACTTTCTGAGGTGCAACTGGATGAAATTTGTTTGGATCAGGTTATAAAAAACAACCAGTCAGTTGCAGATGCTAAAACATTGTTAGAGAAGAATGGGAAGGAAATAGATGAATTCAAAAATGTTACTATAAACCAAAAACCTAGTAAATTTGAAAAAGACACTAAAACATTCAATCTTCATGTGGTTTACTCCTATTTAAAAGACAAATGTTACACTCTGAATCTAAAACAATTTTTACCAGAATATCATGGCAGGTCCAGACGGAAATGCATTTATTTTTTAGACATTTCTTCATCATCTGCAGAGGGGTCTGATCCGGGAGAAGGACCTTCTGACTGTGTCATTCATGTAAAGAATCAGCATACTTTTTAAGGGAGAGGATGCCCAAGGAGTTGCAGAAGAGTCATTTTCGCCAATCAAACATGGGAAATGACTACTCATTGCCAACACTACAAAAAAACAACACTACAAATGCCACTGACATCCACTATTTTTAACTTGTCACAGAGACCACTTATGGAAGAATGGGAGAGTATCCTTCAGAGAGAGCTTACCTTTGTTCCAGTGAGGCACACTAACATTGTGAATTTAAAAACTGAGTTGTTGGAATTTTGCAGAAAAATACACCATAAAGCCTTTTTCTAGAACTTGAACCATAAACTATTCATAAGGCCTCAGGCTTACAGAAAAAGTTCATGTTTTGTCCGCCACTAAATACCATTCCTAAAGAAGTATTGACTTTTGAACATACAACTTTTGGGCAATTAACAAGCTGGAAACAAAAAAAGAGTTTGTGAAGTATAACATCACTAAGGAGCAGAGGATTGCTCTATAAAATCTATGGAATATAATTCTGTAGTAATTAAACAGGCTGATAAGGGTGGGACAATTGAAATATGGTCAACTGAAGACTATCTAAAAGAAGGCTTAAGACAGATTCAAAACACTGAAAATTATCGGGTGGTCCCTTATGACCTTACGAAAGGTATCCAAAGTAACATCACTTAGATCCTTAAAAATGCTTTTGATGAAGGCATTATTGGGCCAAAAGAATATGAATCTTTGAGAATGAATAATCCTAGAATATCGCTTTTGTACTTCCTTCCAAAGATCCTCAAGAATAAAGCGTCACCCCCAGGACGCCCCGAAGGGTCTGGTTGTAATTCAAACTTAGGACTAATAGCAAAGTATGTGGATGTGTTTCTCAAGCCTTATATGCAAATTTTACCATGATATCACAGAGATACTACTGATTTCATTAATAAAATTTAAGCTGCACAATATTGTTCCAGCACCTTGGATATAGTCTCATTGTATACTCAAATTCCTCAAGATGACGGGTTAGAAGCCATTCTTTTTAGACCACATTGAGTTCTGACTGAATTCATCATCAAGCTAGCTCGGTTCGCCCTGACAAAGAATTATTTCAAAATTGATGACATTTTGTACATTCAAATTAAAGGAACAGTTGGTAGTGTTGTTTATGGCCCAATTTCAAGAGCATTTAATTTACCACAATACTCCCTTTGTTCATAATTTTTCAAAATGGATGCAATTTACTGATGACATTTTTTGTATTTGGACAGGTACTGAAGAGTCTTTGCAGAGTTTTGGGGACTGGTTCAACAACAGATCCTTAGATATTAAATTTTACTGCAGTAATAGTCCAACTTCTATTAAATTTTTGGATGTTAAAATGTTTTCTAGAATGGGGAAGTTGCAAACTACATTGCACGTAAAATCCACTGTAATAAGGCACTTCATTATGTTAGTTTCCATCAACGCAGTTTACAAGACAATTTGCCATTTGGGCAATTTGTGCAGATTAGATGCAACTATACTCTTCAAAAATACTTTTTTCATCATGCTGGCATTTTGAGGGCTAAATTGATCCAAAGTGGGTATCCGAAGAAACTGCTTAAGAATTCAATGAAGAGAGCATGGTTTACACCCAGAGAGTCACTCTGTACTCATATTTCCCTATAGTAATCCACCACTAATTCCTCTTGGGTTCCGGAGTAGCGTGCTACTCACCGAAAAGCAATTTGACGCCTCTACAGGAGTAGTAGATGCTCTATAAACCTAATAACAATTACAATACAATACACACATGCACACCATGAGTAACCGTGAGTAAATATTTATTCATTAAACAGGCTTAAAGAGTATGTGTATAATTTATTATTATGAAATACTAACTATGCATATTTCTTAAAGAACTATACATATCTAGAATATACACATAATCAGACTATAAATATTTATCAACACAGGCATATGCAGTCCATTGCTGTTTGAATATGGTGGTTATGAAGGAAAGAGCCAACTCTTGAGTAGTATTCTGAAGGCAAGATAGATATCCATGGATCTTATATTTGGTGGTAATGATTTACATAGTTTGGCTGCTTGAACCGAGAAGGATGTTACACCTATTGTCTTTTTCTCGTATGGTGGCATTCTAAGGCAGGGTGCCAATCTTAAGCGGAAGTTTCTTTGTTGTATTTGGTTATTTTGTTTCTGATGAAAAGCGGTCCAGTTCCATACATAGCTTTGTCAGTGATACAAAGCAGCTTGAAGGTGGATCTTCAGGCAACGGGTAACAGGTGTAGTGCTCTCAAGGCAGGGGAGATGTGGGCTTGTGGTTTTACACTTAATAGTAGCCAGGCAGCTGAGGTCTGAATACATTGTAGTTTTTTCATAATAGATAGAGATGATCCATGGTTAAGGTCATTGGCATAATCCAGTTTGGATAGTACAAGAGAGATAGGAGCCTGTACTTTGTGAGAAAATCCGAGGTGGGGGAAGATGCATCGCAGAGTCTTCATGGTGATGAAGCTTGATCGTGCTAATTTGTCCACCTGGGCATTCACTGTTAACTTGGAGTCCATAGTAATTCCAAGGTTTTTAACTTCCTTGAATACTTGAGAAGGTGGTCCGAGATCGACAGGCCAGGCACACAGTGGGTCATAATTTTTCCAGTCACCACATGTGAGTATTTTTGTTTTGGAAGCATTTAGTTTGAGATGGCTCTAAGTCATCCACTGATCAATGGCTCTGTGTGTGTATATATACATAGATATGTGTTTTTTATTCTGTGCTTCACATGCTCAGAAGTCATTGCATGGCTCCTAGATAGGTTGTTATATTATATACTTGTGAATCCCTGCTTTCTGTTTTATAACACAGTGAGCAAATGTTATCTTGACAATTTAACAGCAAGCATTTCGCTATTGCAAAATTGAGGAAAGATAAATGAATGTTAAAAAAGTACACTTATTAATTAAGATCAAATATTACAAACTTTGAAAGACGGTGTTTATACAACACGACTTTACTTCTCATATTATTTTACTCATTATTATATTCCTTGCACATATGGGGGGTCATTACAACCCTGGCGGTTGGTGATAATGTGGCGGTAATACGCCAACAGGCTGGAGCGAACTACCGCCAAATTATGACTATGGTGGAAA
The DNA here is from genome assembly GCF_031143425.1 of Pleurodeles waltl. Lineage (NCBI taxonomy): Eukaryota > Metazoa > Chordata > Amphibia > Caudata > Salamandridae > Pleurodeles > Pleurodeles waltl. The sequence continues at coordinate 1,781,112,298 of NC_090444.1, forward strand.
CAGCTCAGATGGACAGCCACTTTACCACACTGACTGCCAGGGCGGAATCAACAATCACCACAACAGTAACCGCCTACAGCCAGATGGAAGACAATGTTCCACCCACTCTATTAAGACAGTCCAATGTGCCACCTTTTCCGTGGCGGTACCAACGACATCAAAATCCTGGCGGAAACAGAGCCCAGAAGTGGAAGGACTCACCTGTGGAGACTCACGGAAGAACCACGCCGCCATGGAGCCCGAGCAGCATGTCTTCCCCATGCTCTTCTATGTGCTGCTCCACTATGAACACCAACAACGGCGAAGACGACCATGGTGAGTACAGCCGCCTAGCACACAGAGGAAGGGGGGGAGGAAAAAGAGAGTGACACACACATGCAACACCACCACCCCCAGCACCAAAAACACAGGCAGATGCAGTAACATAACATAACTACCCCGTACCCCTCAGGAATAATGCAAGGACAACTACAATAGATTAAAAAGAGTGTATTAACATAAAATAGTAGCAATATATGCATCTAAATCAAAAAGTATATAAATATTTACAAATGTAGGGACACAGCCCAGTCCTCATAGTTTGTGGGCCACAGGGGCACATTACAAAGTCCAAGGCCCCACTTCACTCCTGCTACAACACAGAGAGAACACTGCAGGGGCATCAGGTCGAAAACAGGCAGGCACCTCATGGGGACAGGGAACGGGGGGCACCTCATCCGGAAGATGGTACAATGCCACTGGTCCTGGAGGGGGCAACATGCCTTGTGCTTGGCCCTGGGAAGTACAAGGGCACAGTCTCACAGGTGGGTGACTTGCCCACATGCTCTGGAGGGGGCAACATGCCCATTATTCTGTCCTGGGGAGTGCAAGGCCACAGTCTCGCAAGTGGGTGACCTGCCCACTGGTTCTGGAGGGGGCATCGAGCCCTGTAATCTTCATCCTGGGGAGAATGGGGTGAGTGGATGGTATCTCCGCTGGTTCTGGAGGGGGCATCGTGCCAGTGAGCTTAATCCTGGGGAGGATGTGCTGAGTGGATGGCATATCCATTGATTCTGAAGGGGGCATGGTGCCCGGTGATCTTCATCCTGGGGAGGACGGGGTGAGTGGATAGCATCTCCACTGGTTCTGGAGGGGGCATTGTGTCCTGTGATCTTCAACCTGGGAGGATGGGGTGATTGGATGGCATCTCCACTGGTTCTGGAGGGGGCTTTGTGCCCTGTGATCTTCATCCTAGGGAGGATGGGGTTAGTGGATGGCATCTCCACTGGTTCTGGAGGGGGCTTTGTGCCCTGTGATGCAGATCTTGGGGAGTGCAAGGTCACAGTCTCTGAGCTGGGTGTCATGCCCACTGGATTTGCAGGGGGCAGGCCGCACAACAGCCCATGGATGCATGTCTACAGAATGTCTGCCGGCGGTGACGGCTGTTCAGTGGTGGCAGTTGTGCTGCTGCTGGTGGTGGTGGGGGGAGGCTCCAGCCCATCCCCTGCAGCCTCAGACGGCTGCCCACTGGTGCTGCTGCTGCTGGTGGTGGTGCTGGTAGCGGTGCTGCTGATGGAGCTGGTGTTGGTGGGGGGGGGGAGGCTCCAGCCCATCCCCTGCAGCCTCAGACGGCTGCATCACCATGGTTGGTGGTGGGGTCTCCGACTGAGTCCCAACACCAGGCCCCTTGTCCTTACTGCCTGCTGGTGCAGGCCCCATGCCCTTCCTTCCTTCCTGCAGCTGAGGCTGGCTCCTTGCCCTTCCTTCCTGCAGCTGGTGCTGGCTCCTTGCACTTCCTTCCTGCAGCACCTGGGCTAGCTCCTTGCCCTTCTTTCCTGCAGCACTTGGGGTTGGCTCCTTGCCCTTCCTTCTTGCAGCACTTGGGGCTGGCTCCTTGCCCTTCCTTCCTGCAGCACTTGGAGCAGGCACCCTTTCCATCTGGCTGGCTGGGGGGCGGGATCTATTCCCACCTGGAGTTGCTGGGGACACTACTGTGCCCGTAGACTGGGTGGCTGAGGTGCTTGCCTGGGTTTTGACCACCCTGGCCTGATGTGAAGGACAGGAGGGCGAGGGGTAGGGAAGAGGTCAATGGTGGAGAGGAAAAGCTTCTTATGGACATTGGGGCGGGAGAAGGGAGAAGGTTTAGGAGTGGAGGAAGAGGGAGTGGTTGTAAGAGGTGTCAGTCTGCTGTGTTTGGGTGCAGGTGCATGGGCTGGATGCTGTTGTGAGATGGATGGCTGTTGGGTGTCTGAATGGGAGGGAGGTGGAGGACAAGGAGGAGGGGGCCACAGTGGAGGCAGTGTATGTTGATATGTCTGCATCTGGATGATGTTTGTGTGAGTGCCTGTGGGCGAAGTGTGGTGCTTGTGTTTGCCATGTCCACTCTTGTGTTGGCCTGTGTGCATGCTCGTCTGCATGTGTGCTTGGGATAGGTTGGGGTTGAGGGGAATGAGATTGGGTAGAGGAAGTTGGAGGGGGGAGGGTGGAAACAGGGACAATGGCTGCCACCAGAGAGGAGGCCAGAGCCTCAATTGATCTCTGTTGGGCCGCCAAGCCAGTGTGAATGCCCTCCAGAAATGCATTGGACTGTTGCATTTGGGCTGCCAGCCCCTGGATAGCATTCACAAAGGTTGACTGCCCAAAAGAGATGAATCGCAGGAGGTCAATTACCTCCTCACTCAGGGCAGCAGGGCTAACTGGGGCAGGGCCTGAGGTGCCTGGGGTGAAGGAGATGCCTACCCTCCTGGGTGAGTGGGCATGGGCAACTGGCTGAGGGGCTGCTGAGAGGGCAGTGCTGGTACAGGGTGGCGACTGTACCTGTAGCTGGGGTGGGCACAGAGGTGTCTACCACCACCAGGGAGCTTCCATCGGAGGAGGTATCCGTGTCTGAACTGTCCCCTCCAGTCTCCGCCGTAGTGCTCCCCTCGCCCTCCTTCCCACTGGTGCCCTCACTGTCAGTGGACTCTGCCTCCTGGGTCCTGTGGGATGCAGCTCCCACCGTCGCTGGTGCCTCTGCTCCTCCGCCAGATGATGCTAATGCTAATAAGGACAGGGTGACAAAACAGAAAGGGGGATAGGAGACAAAGGATACACTTGGTCAATGGCGGCACCAACACCACTGTTGGCGTACACAACACACTCACACACAAGGAACAGCCCTACGCACTAGGCAATGCGCTACCAGTTACAATGCTAGTCACCAGGCCATGGGTAGGGACACATACCGCCAACTGCAGCATACCTGAGACCCACACACCCCTGCCCAGTTGTGGATACCTACTAGCTAGGTTGGAGGAATTTCACATCAGAACCCTGGCCCACATGGGACCGACTCTGCAATGTAAGGCCTGGCCTAGGGGCATCCACAGTCCCACACCCCCCACCTGGATACCACCCCACCAGGCGTAAGTAGAAATGAAGGGCACTGTACTCACCCTCTTGTGGCTGCTGTGATGCCCCCAAGCGCCCATCCAGCTCCGAATAGGCCACTGCCAGTATGCAGACCATCAGGGGTGTCAGGATTCAATGGGCACCCCTTCCTCGTTAGGAGGCCATCCCCAGCTGGGCCTCCGCGGTCTTCCGTGCCTAGCGTCTCAGGTTCTCCCACTGTTTCCGACAGTGGGTGCTCCGTCTGCCGTAGACCCCCATGGTCTGCACGTCCTTGGCGATGGCACACCATATACCCTTCTTTTGATGGCCGCTGACCTGCAGAGAAAATACACACAGGGAAAGGTATTAGTCAGACCGTCCTGCCTGTTATACTCATGGCCCACCATGCCCCTTCTCATCCCCATTAGCACAGACATGGCCCAGCATACATGCTGCACACTGCCCTGGGCCCACCCACCAACACCCCCTACACGAGGCCTTCACACACAGCACTTCATGCCCCATGCATTGTACTCACAGTGTACTCACTTGTTGATCTGGAGGCCCATACAACAGTCGGTACTGGGGTAGGACCACATCCACTAATCGCTCCAACTCTGCCGAGGTGAAGGCACGGGCCCTTTCCCCAGTCACACGCGCCATGGTAGGTTCCAGACACAGGTCACAGCAGCACATGCAGTGTAGGTCCTCTCCTGTTGAAGGTCAGGTAGCAAGTAAGTGAACAGATAGAAAATGGCAGTGACGTCCGCGGCGGTGTGTGCCGTTGCCACCGGCGTAGATCACCATTGGCACTGTGCCCCATAGGGTCCAATGATAACAAATGAGGATTAGCACTACAGTTCCCGACCGCCTCCCGCAGTGGCACACAACATCAGCGGAATTACCACATGGCCGTGTGGCAGAAGTGAACCCTGTGGACAGTGAAGATGAGGAGGCAGAGGATGAGGACACAGAGTTCAGTCATTCATCAATACTTCCAATGACACACAGGTAAGACAGTGTTATTTCGCTTTCATTGACAGTTTGATTTGTGACATTGTCACTGGCAGGCTGTGAATTCCTACTTCTATGGACACTCACTGTACCCATTGGCATCTCTCTTTGCAGATGTTGGTGCCCCACTATTGCTCCTGGTGTGTTTACTGCAGGCAACTACAGGACTCTACTATGTAAACATTACTGTACAGTTGAATTGCAATTTATGAACCTTGTTAAACAAATACATTTTGAAATCATTTGCATACTCCATACTTGTATTTTTTCTAAGCGTGTTTATTGCAGTGCTCTGAAGAAAAGGGGGAAGTGCAATGGGCTGGGGTGATGATGGAGGAAAGTCCAGGTTAGAGTTCAGTCTATTTGTATCACAGGTGCATTGTCCAAGGGGGCATAGGAAGCGGAACAATGGCAGTTAAAGGTGGACAGGGTGACAGAGTGGGACAGAAGGGTGACATTCAGGAGAGTCTTATTTCCTGCTGGGGTCTTGGCAATAGTCTCTGGCTTCTGCCTGGATCGCAGGGAATGTTTGCGGGGTGGCTCTCCTTCTGCAGGGGATGGGGTGCTGGTGGCCTGTTGGTCCTGTGGCGGGCCTCCTGTCTACTAGCGGCAGTGGAGGTGGAGGGCTGTTCAGTAGTCTGTCTAGTATCAGGGGCCCACTGGTGTGCCAATGCCTCCCTCAGACTGTTGGCCATGTCTGCCAGCACCCCTCTAATGGAGACCAGGGTGGTGTTGATGTCCTTCAAGTCCTCCCTGATCCCCAGGTACTGTCCCTCCTGCAGCCACGTGTTGTCCTGCATCTTCTCCAGGATCTGGCTCAGCGTATCCTGGGAATGTTGGTATGCTCCCAGGATCACGGTCAGTGCCTCCTGGAGAGTCGGTTCCCTGGGCCTGTCCTCCCCATGTCGCACAGCAGTCCTCCCAGCTTCCCTGTTGTCCTGTGCCTCTGTCCCCTGAACCGTGTGCCCACTGACCCTAGGTCCCTGATTGTCCTGTGTTCATGGTGTGCCCTGGCGTCCCTGTAGTGGTGGACACACTGCTGATTGATGTGTCCTGGGGACAGAGGTATGGGACCGCTGGGTGGGTGCTGTGGTGGTGTTTCCTGAGGGAGGAGGCTCTGTGGTGGTGTGAGACTGTGCCTGGGTAACCGACTGTCCAGAGGTCCCTGATGGGCCAGGTTGGTCATCCAGATCCAGGTGAGCAGAGCTGCTGTCATCATTGTGGGCCTCTTCTGTGGGGGGACTGGATATTGCTGGCACCTCCTCTCTGGTGACATTGGCAGCGGTACCTGTGGGGATGTAAATGCAGTGTTATTGTGTCTGTGTTTGACATATTGTGCATGGGTGGGTTGCCCTTTATGGTTGATATTGCCCTGGCAGCTTTGCCTTATGTGAGTTGTTATTTTGTGGGCTAGCTGATTGTCTCTAGTGTGCATGCTGTAGTGATAGCTGTCCATGCAGGTCTGTGAGTGGTGTCCACGCATTGGTATGGCATGCAGGGCTTGGCATTGGGATGAGTGGGTTGTGATGGTGGGGTGTGTGGGAGATGGTGGAGTGATGGGAGTGAGGGTAAGGATGGGTTATGTGATGGCATGCAGGTAGGGGGTGATAGTAATAGAGTTGACTTACCAGAGTCCAGTCCTCCTCCTACTCCGGCCAGGCCCTCAGGATGCATGCCGGCCAAGACTTGCTCCTCCCATGTTGTTAGTTGTGGGGGAGGAGGCAGGGGTCCACCGCCATCCTCTGTACAGCGAGCTGGTGTCTTGCTGCAATGGAACGTACCTTCCCCCGTAGGTCGTTCCACCTCTTCCTGATGTCATCCCTTGTTCTGGGGTGCTGTCCCATGGAGTTGACCCTGTCCACGATTCTCCGCCATAGCTCCATCTTCCTAGCAATGGATATCTGCTGCACCTGTGATCCAAATAACTGTGGCTCTACCCGGATCATTTCCTCCACCATGACCCTTAGCTCCTCCTCAAAGAATCTGGGGTATTGTTGTGGTGCCATGAGTGTAGTGTGAGTGGTGTGGATGAGGGTGTGTAGGGTGATGTGTTGGGGTGTGTGATGTAAGGTGCGTGGGTGGTGTATAGGTGATGGTGGTATGTGGCTCTGGTTGTGTGAGTGTTCTTGCTGTCTCTCTCTGCTGGCAATTATTGGTATTCATAAAGGATTGTGGGTAATGTGTGTGTGTGTGTTTTATAGTGGTGTGGGTGTGTAGGTGTGGTGTGTTTATGGGTGTCAAATGTGTGTAGTTTGACTTGTCCAATGTGGTGTTGTTTTGTTTGAGTGTGTGTATTTTGAGCGTGGCGGTATGTACCACCAATGGTGTACCGCCATTGAATGTCCGTCGTGGTGATTCGTGGGTCATAATGTTGTGGGCTTTGTGCTGTTGACGTAACGGTGTGGGTTTTGATACTGCTAGTTTATCGCTGACCTTTGGGCTGGAGGATTTGTGTGTGTGGCTGAATAGTGACGGATTGGTGTGTGTGTGTGTCACAATATGGTTAGTGGATATCTGCAGCGGCGGCGATATGTTGGCGGCAGTCAGCATGGAGGTAAGTGGGATTTACCGCCAATGTCATAATGAGGACCATAGTCCCTTACTATGTATTTAAATATCTGTTTATGTATTACTCTAGTCCTACTGTACTAGAGTTAAAATAAATAAAAATAAATAAAATTAAATCTATAAATAAATTTCAAATATAAATAATTAAATAAAAATAATAATATAAATTTTACTCTTCCATATGCTTTACTCTGTCTCCCCATTACCTTATGTCTCTATAAATATATTCTCCATCCCTACTTCCACTCATTCCAAACCCGTTCTACTACTTTAATCGCCAAAATAACCCTGCCTAAGCTTTTCCCTCCATTACCGCATCTAGCTCATTCCAAACCTCAGTTTACTACCATGATCTCCCAAACAACCCTACTCAATTCTGCCTCATTCATCTCACCTTTGACTTATCCAAAACCCCTTCTTCTATCATCTCCTAACCCCTTTCCACAGACTCCTCCCTCCTCCATCTCTCCTTTACTCATCCCAAACCTCATCTTGTTACAATAAACTCCCAATTAACACTTCTGGTTTCTTCCCTCCTCTAACCCTCCATTACTCAAGTCAATCCAACTAACAAACTCACATATCCTCTGCTCAAATTAACTCGTACTTATACTAATAATGTACTCATATTTCCCTATAATAATCCACCACTAATTTGTCTTGGGTTCAGAATAGCAAGCTACTTGTAGAAAAGTGCTTCATCGCCTCATCAGGGGTAGTAAACAGAATATAAATACAATTACAATTACAAATACAAATTGCGAATAAAGCAAAAAGTGATCACTGCTCCCTTAGTCAATCAATTTATTTGAAAACACACTGAAAACTATTTTGGGTGTTCCGTTTTAGCTGTAGTTGAGCTTACCCATCAAGGAGGAGATTCAGAAACACTGAAGTGCCAAGAAGCCTATTTGATGCTCCAATTTAATACCGCAGTCCATAGGCTAAATTAAATGACAGAACTGCAGAATTTGTAACTTGGCTGGCTTCCATTTTTGAGACTTTGAGCATCGTCCTGGGGACACCCTATTGTTTACTGAGTAGAAACAGTAATTCAATAATTCTTAGGCTTTCACATTTTTTTTTCATAATTTGATTTTTATATTTTTAAATTGTGCGGATTTGTGAATGGTCTAATTTTTCCTTGTAGTTCAATTAAGTTGGTTCACTTCATGTTCCAGAATATTTGGCGGCCTGCCTAAATTCGTCTTCTCCGGCTTGATGATATAAGTAAGTCCTTTGTTTTTGGCCTTTCCCAGCCCTGAGAGCATGGTAAATTGCAGCGAGTTTTACAATTCGATTCGAGTCACCTTATTGATTGAATGTGTATCTTAAGCGCCGGTAAGCTACAGCTTGATACAATATATCAGTGTCGTTCGGAGTCACGGTATTTTTTGCTCGGATTTCGACTCGCATTCGGCTGGTATTTCCTTGATCAGAAGCTGTTTGCCGTATTGTGTCTGACACGATCTATCTCTCGGGTCACATGACGGCCGCCTGGTGATATTTTTAATACTCTTAAAATGCTTCAGCCGCTTGCCGGTATGTTCGATTTTGGACTCGGTGCTCTTTACACGCATGTGCTTGGCTTTCCTCACTTTCATAATGAAAAGCTTGAGTTTTAATGTTCAGGTTTAGTTGCGGGCCCGTGTTGATCTTTCTACTACTAATTAGTTCCTCCGGTTTGCTATTAAGTGCATGAGTAATTGTAGATGACGATGGAGCCAGTACTTTGTGTCAGTTCTAAGTTTGAATGTTTTCTTTGAAATTGCAGTTTTGCCTGCTTTTGTCTTTATGACATTGTGCTTTCAGCATTTGCTTTCCACCTTTCTAGACCCCCTCGAAGGTCTCACCCTCCGGTTGACCTTGTTTACAGCTTCTTTCCATTCAAAAGGACTTGTTGGTCTATAGTGGTCCATGTGAGTCATACTTCGTTTTCTGATTCGTATGTGTCTTCCCATTTATTGATGAGGACTTAATTAGACACGTTGGTGTTCATTTGACAAATCTTTCAAATGGAAGTAGAGATGTATTCTACTTCAAAATGATTGTAAGTGTTAACAGTGAAGCACTTTTTTTTAGCTTTATATGCTCTTGTATATTGTCGAAGCAAATGGCACTGGATGGATTTTGTGCATTGGTGTGCTTTTTATCTACGGTGTCTACTGGTTCTGTGTCCTGACGAGAACCTGTGAATCAGTCCAGGGTTCGAAACGTGTCAACTCTATCCACCAGAGACCTTGATAATAATTTGAGAGATATACAGGGAATAAAGGACTAGAATTTCTTATTAAGATTGTCACCATTGATGATTTATTCAAAAGTTGTGTTGTATGGTACCCTGTTGATGTTTCTAGATTTATGAGAGGTGACAATTAAATTACTTTAATACCCTCTTTGGAGTGTGAAATTCAGAACTTATATACATTTGCTTCACTGTGTAGGACAAACAACGTCTTTGACAGATTGTCGATTGTAAATGTTGTGTGTGTATGCATTTGAAAAACACTTGTTTAATGTAGGTTGCCAAGAATTGGTTGTGCAATTATTAATGAATAGAAATTTTATAGGTGGTAGTCGTTTTGTAAGTGATAAAATATCTGTTTTTTTTATATAATAATGTAAACAGTGTATGCCAATCACTTTGATAAAGTGATGTGATCATATTAAGAGTGTTATTAAAAAAGCTTGGTCAGCACTGGCATCTCTCTTGGTGTTTTGCTTATTGTGGCTTATCCTTGCTGATACCTAAATGAGCCAAACCCCTCTGTTGTCTTTCTTGTTACACACTTTCTAAAAGGGGCATTTTCAAAGTTACAATTCAAAACAAACCTCACCAAAAGTTGTATTTTTAAATTATGAGTTCAAAGACACAAAACTCCATATCTCTTTCTGCTCCCAATGGTAAACTACACTTAAAAGATATTTCAAGGCAATCCCTATGTTACCCTATGGTAGAAGTAGTCCTTCAAAAGTGAAAACAAATAATTCAGCATTATTTCACTATCAGAACATGTCCTACCTTTTAAATACACTACATCCTGCCCATGGGGCGGCCTTAGGCCTGTGTTAGGGGTGACCTACATGTAGTAAAAGGGAAGGTTTGGTGCTGGTAAGTGGGCGCACTTGCCAGGTCGAAATGTCAGTTTAAAACTGCGCACACAGGACCTGCGGTGGCAGGCTTGAGACATGTCTGCAGGGCTACTCAGGTGGGTGGTACAATCAGTGCTGCAGGTCCACTGGTAGCATTTGATTTACATGGCCTGGGCACACCTGGTGCACTATACTGGGGAATTAAAAGTAAAGTAAATAAGCCCATCATAGAGAAACCAATCACCAATATATTTTAGACAGAAAGCATATGCACTTTAGCACTAGTTAGCTGTGGTAAATTGCCCAGAGTCCCAAGGACAACAAACACAGGTCTAAAAAAATAGGAAGAAGAAGAAGGCAAAAAGTTTAGGAATAATCCTGCAAAAAGGGCCAGGTCCAACAGTACAAATGTTGTGTTACCATGTCACCATGCTATGAAATGAGTGATGTGGCATGCAACTCATGCTAATTAGGGGAGCTTGATATTCCTCTAATATTACATTCATCAGTTCCTTTCACCCTCCTGAAGTAAAACCCGACTCCACTACTTTCTATGTCAAGTAGATAGAGCAGGCTTCAGGGCTCTCCCTTTTCTTTCTTTGCCCCTCTGAGTCACTGACACTTTGGAATTTATCTCTATCTCAACCTGCCTGCCTTTCAATGCATCTCTCATCCTATTTATAGTGTGACCATATCTGCATGTTAGTTTAACCAACTATTTCAGGCTACCACATTGTCCATTCTAGTTAATTGTACCACGTCTTGTGTGGTCTTGGGGCAAGACCAAATGGTGTGTGGTCCATAAGAAGCTTTGTGCTTTTGGAACTAATCAACCTTTTGTCATGAAAGTTTCAGGGGATCTAAAACAGTGTGCCTCGGAATGATTATCCTGTCCAGACTTAACTCTCAAATTAGCTAATTCCCGTCTTTTTAAAAGGGGCACCAAATGTGCCTGTGACACCTATTCCTCAAAACAGAATATCCCACATAATGTTAACTCAAAAAAGGTATAGAATTTCAGCATATTTAATGACAATTCCTGACCCACTAACTCGCACTTATAAATATATGTATTATTAGAAAACCTAGAAACACCTTTCACTGGAGTTTCCAAATAAATCTCTAGAGAATTAAGGCATGCTCACAATAGTAGTGCTTAAACCAACAGCATGCTCTCATTCAATGTAAGTTGGGAAGCCAAATAATATAATCTTTAATTATGTGACAACCTCCCAGCGTTCTTTCGGGACTCAGAAAGTTTCTTTCAAGTTATTCTAAGAGTATTAGTGCCTAAATGAATCTAATTTAGCTGAGTGTGCTTAATCAGAGAAAGGTTCACAAACAAAAACGGGAATGGCTTAAGTATCGGACTGACACAAGATATACACTTTAATGGCCTTGCCCTTTTAATGAGGAAAAGATGTCATGCATTGTAATTCTGCAACAAGTTTCAAGATAACACAATGCTCTTTTCAAGATTGCTAGTGATCACCACACATAAATATTAAGGGGCATGTTTACAAGCCCCTTGCGCCACCTTGCGCCTTCCTAGCATCATTTTCTTTATGCTAAGGTGGCCTTTACCCCTTGCCGTATTTAAAAAGTGTTGCAATGCTTGCATTGTGCCACTTTTTAAACCCTTGCACCACATTATGTCTGCATTAAGCATAATGTATGCAAGGGGGGTGTTCTGACCCAGGGAGGCCCGTAAAATGGTGCAGTGAAATTTACAACATTTCACTGCATCATTGTTTCCATAATTTTTAACGCCTGCTCAGAGCAGGTGTTAAAATGACACACCCATATTAACCTATGGGCCTCCCTGCACTTTGCTCCACTAGCATCAACATTTTTTAAGACAGTGCAGCAAACCAGCACACTAAGATTAAAAGTTTTGTCATTATTGCTCTAAAGACTGCCATTTTGCGCCGTATGATAAATAAGGAGCAACCATGGTGTCATTGGGTGGCGATAGGGGGACGCAAGAACAGTAGTGCATCAGGACTGATGGGCCACTTTCTTGTAAATCTCCCCCTAAGTTTATAATCACCTAGTTGTCAAGAAGCATTCCTCCAAAGAAAGATCTGCAGCTTTGAAAAGATGGACCACATTGACCAGAATGCACTGAGAGGGCTACTGAGCCTGGTTTCTCTTGAAAATGCCAGCTCTAGACCACTGGTGATTGTAAGCCCTGTTTCGAGGTTGTTTTGCAGAAGATGGCTCCCAGTGCCAGTAACATACTGTTTGTTAAACAGTTAAGAAGGCATTGGTTTTTATATGCTATACTTCAAACAAGGTTGAAACTCAGTAACTGCTGTGTTCGCATGTTTGGGGCTAACAAAAGTGAAATGTATGAAACAAATAACAGATATCAAGCTTTGCTTCAGTGGAAGAACTGTAACTGTTTTACGATGCATAACATTGACCAGAATGCACTGGGTTCTGAATATGCTGAGTATACTTCCATTTGAAACTCACAGCTGTAGATTATTGTAATTTATTAGATATATGTTACACAGGCTGCAATAGCACCTCCATAGTTATTGTTAGGTCACAGTTTTCATTTTAAAAAATCACCTTTTTTGTTGTCCAAATAACTTTGCTGTCATTTTATGAACCTGCACAAAGCTTTCCAATAAAAAAAATTCATCTACTTTGGTTTTGACTTTGCAACTACCTGCAGATCCATCAAACGGAGGCAGAAAAAAGGGAAGAGGGGTCAAAAAAGTGATGTTTGCCATTTCTAGTACCCAATTACCTTTTGGTCTCTGATACAGTAAAAACAGATGAACGGAATTGCCCCAAACTTGGCGTGAAGGTAGAATGTTAGTCAAGCAATTGTGATTTCGTGGTATGACATATATTAATTTAATCATTTTCATAAAATGATTGTGTACAAAAAATCAGCAGGGTTTAAACATTAACATTATAGAGATATCTGAACAGTTACTCCGCTGAGGTCTGTAACCCTGGCTTACAGACCTTTGGTGGACTCAAACACAAAAATATTCATATCTGATTGGTTGATGGAGCTTTCTCTCACCCTGGATATTTCAGAACCTCATAACTAAAAGCAGGTTTGCAGACCCCAAACATTCTGGGATGGAAAGTCAGGAAAATTGTTGCAGTTACTATTGCAGAAAAAGGCAACTCAGTCCTGATTCCTGAAAAGTAAAATGATACAAGCAATAATAGGGCAGAGGAACATTCTCTGACCCCATGACTCAGGCCACGAGACCCAAACGGACCCCCCTGTATATAAACCTTTTTTAAAGTGTCAACTTTGCTCTGGGGTCTTGACCAGGGACCACAAATCCACAACAAGCTTCGTGGACCTATGCTCAGAGATAAAAGCTATGGTTAGGTTGGTGCCAACTCCCCTGTAGCCTACCCTTACTGGGTACAACTGAAGGTCATGTGGAGTGGGGGTAGCTGCCCACAGAAGCCTGGGCTCAGGACATGACCTAAAGCCTGGTCCTTTAGCCAACCCATGCTGCGCATGCCCTTCGGCTGTGTGTAAATCACATATATACTTGTGAGTACTTTGTAAATCAGTCTCTAAGTTCTTTTAGAATTTATGTTTATCCCAAGGCACAATGTGAAGAAAGAGGTGAGGTGAAAATCATTTGTGTCAGACTATAATTACTTCAAATACAAAAATATGTCCGTTTAGCAGAGATCTATTCCAAACTGTGGAGCACAATCCCATTTGTCATCTTTTGAGATAATCTATCAAATTGCATTTTTTGGGCATCAGGTTTGTGCTGTTTTGTTTTAGTAATGTTGCACAGCGATGGAAAATGTGCTAAGTTCTAATTATTGCATCCTATGTAAATCTAGAAGCTCATATTTGATTCATTATTTTTTCTTGTGTCCAGCCTTAATCAATCATCAGAAACACCTCCTAAAACCATCTGTTGAAAGACTAAGGGGGTCATTACGACTTTGGCGGATGGAAAAGCCTATCTGCCAAAGTCCCAAAGGGCACATTGCCGCCAGTGCGGCCGCCTTCCCACAGGCCCCATTAAGAGTTTCCCGCTGGGGCAGCAGGTGGAAACATCCAGTGGGAAACGCCCAACAACATTGTCTCCGGCTCATAATAGAGCTGGCAGCAATGCTGTAGTGTGTAGGGTGCAGCAGCACCCATAGCGATGTTTACTCTCTGCAAAGCAGAAAGTGAACATTGCGACGGGGCTGGCCAGGGGGGCCCCTGCACTGCCCATGACAAGTGCATGAGCTGTGCAGGGGTCCCCCTGGGGTCCCCTGCACCCTGTCTCTGCCAGCGGTTACATGGCAGCGCTACCGCCATGTAACCGCTGGCAGAGATGAGGATCATAATCCCCAGGTAAGTGCTGCATGCAGCGCTGCCCTGGTGAATTAGGACCACCAGCACAGCCAGCCCCTACTATGGAGGAAAACTGGCTGTGCTGGTGGTCCGACCACATGCAACCACCACGGTTGTAATGTGACAGTCTGGCCACCATACTGGCGGCGGTCCAATCGCCACTGCGACCAGGGTCGTAATAAGGACCCAGGTGTGAGGACTTGTGAAGATCTAATGTTGTAATTGTAGCAATGAACCATTACTGTTTATTTTAGCATAAGAAACTTCTGAAGAAGAAATATACAATATTAATAGAATCAAATAGAAGGCAGAATTCTTCTCAGCTATTTTTCATTTAGCATAATGATACATGTCTATCTTACCTGTGTTGTTTTGTGTTGACACATTGAAAATACACAATTCAGAATTATTTCTTCATCATCATCTATGCTTTTAACTACACAGGCTGTAATAGCTTGAGATTGAAAAGGTGAGGAAAGCCCTATGTCAGTAATCTAGCATGCCTCAAAAAGAATATTTCTAGTTCCAACGATTATTACAAATCTCACATGTGGCCAATAGAGAAAGGTTTACCAGTGGCGGGGGATACAAATATGGTGGGGCACTTGTATAGCCAGTGATATTGTAGAAGTGAAATTGGGCACATTCATTTGTACACAAAGGCAGTCTTTAGGTATTTACTGAACAGCACAGATTTTGCTGCAACCGCTGATGTCACAATCATAACATATGTTTTTATAAAAACAATCTAATGTGTGTTTTAACATTAAATTATCGTAAAGTAGTGCACTCAATATCAATAATGAAGTACATTCACTGTGGTGTTGGGAAAAAGTTATTCAGTGTGCCTTAAATCTTATTAAATGAAATGTAATCATTCAATGAATTTTCATCACCATCTTTATGTTATTTGAATATATTTGCAACACAAACAATCACAATTTATGTGATGTGTGATAGTTCAATGTTGAAATGCACTTTCCAACCACATCGAAGCTCTTGTATAAGTAAAGGATTGGATTTATTTTAATTGTAACAGAGAACCTTATTTGAATTTCTGTAAATGACATTTATGTGAATGTAGAATTTTAAATGTGCACAGTGTATTGTGAAATTAAATGTGCATTGCTGAACTATGTTTTAACGTTGACATAACTAGGCCTGAATTTCTTTAATGTGAGAAACTGTTTTCCATTTTCTGCTAACGTGTCATTTCATTACAGGTGCATTCACATGAAAAAGTAGTTTGGAAATAGATGTACTATTGATTTTCTAATAGAGTCTGAGAGAAAAACCTTGAAAGGAGAACACAAAGAGACCCAGTGTGAGATGACTGTCCCTTATTCATACATGTTACAAACTATGTCCAGTGGACCAAGGACAACAGCTTTCTCAGGACTGGTGTGAGAAAAAGAGCTAATGTTACAAATTACATCATGGAATAGAAGAATATAATGGAGCGTGTGATTTCACTAATTGATATAAGGACACTTTCCTCTAGGCTTTGAAAGGTACAGACCTCTGACTTTCTCCTTTGTTCCCTAGGCTTTGCGGTGTGGATTAGGATTATATTTAATTCTCTAAGAAGACTCTTGACCAAGCTTCCTAAATGTTGACATTTCCTTTTCAATTTCCCCATTCATTTTTGCCTTATTTCTACTCATCACCTTTTAATCTTCATTCCTTTTCTAAATGGATTTTCCTTTTTGTATAGTTTAGATATTTTGGAGATTTCCCCTATCTGTTCATAGATTTAGTTAGTTAGATGCTGTTAACTTGCACTTATCGTTTAGAGGACTGGCTAACAATTATTTTCTGAGTACCAGATATTGATGTTGATTTTCTGTATTGCTGTAACGGAGTTCCTGGTTTGCTTTATGCTAACTCACCTACATTTCTTCAGAAGCTTTGGTTACCCAATTGCTATTGTTTATTTTTACAGTATGTCTTTAAGATGTGTTTACCTTAACCTGAGTGTTTATTTGTAATAAAACCCTTTAACTTTGTTTCTGAATTGGGTCTTCATTGTGTGTCCAAATTATTTACACTGTAAATGTTTGATGGCATATTGCTACCTTACTTCCCAGCTAATCCCTTGCGGAGAAAAAGACCTGCTAACCTCAAGAAAATACCATACAAATGCTCCATCACTAGTCTTTAAAAATAATAAGGAAGGCTGATTTGATACAAATTCTGATATTTCATTGACACGTCTAAAATCTGACTGTGCTGTATGGATTGAAATGCAAAGCAAATGATGCATATGAGTGAAAATAGTTTGGAAAAAGTTTAGGGCTGTTCTATAAAAAAATAAAAGATGTGGCAACCCTTTCTCCAACCAATTCCAGCAAACACCAAAGCATCCCAGAAACTGATGTCCAGCATATAGCAACACAGACTTGATGATAATTTATTTGTTTTTCCAAAATTCATTAATTCAAAAAACACAATAATGACTCAACTGGGCAAGTCCTACTATGAATGCGATTAGTGGCCCTATTGCTAAAATAAAAGATATGGTTCATATGTTGGCTTTGATAATTATAATTGTCTTTTTTTCTTTCTTTTTCCTGGTTTATTTATTTTTATGTACTTTTTTCTTCCTCTTCTATAATTCTCTTCACTTAATTAAAATATATTTCACCATGACTCACCCATACGGCTGAAATCAATCAAACATAAATTACTTAGATCAACTTTTGTATGATTTAATATATTTAATTCATGTGGAAAAAATAAAGCTTCACTGGCAGGGAACAGGCAGTCTCACACAATGTTTTCCAAGTTGTGAGCTGATTTTTGGTGGGTCCTGAAAGTCCAAGTCCAATATTAAAGATGACTTTAAATTCAGTCTTTGTCTAGTCACATTTGCTGCTCTTCAAAGACAGAGGTCAAATGTCAGGCTTTGTCTTCTGACAAATTGCATTTTGTAAATATGGGACTGCTGTTTACAGTCTCCTTTCACTTTGCAATCAAAGACAGTAAAGTGAATTATGTAAAAGTCTTGCTGAGGTACAAGTGTGCAAAAGGAAAGGTTGTAGGATGTCATAGTTTGTAATACCCAACAATATGTAAATACCTATAAATGAACTGTACACATTCAGCAGTTAGGAAAGCACTTTCTTCATAATTCTGAAGTGTGATGGAAAAAAAAGATTTTAATAGGATCGAAACAATAAAAGTCATTTTACTTGGTGGTTCACAAATTATAAATATTCACTGAAACCCAATTTCTGCACATTATCATTTTATGCAATATAGTTTTATCAGTAAAACTGTATATCTGTGCAAATTTAGTGAACCTTTCAATGGAAAAAGAGATGGTTTGTAAATGACAATATGCTACCAAACAATGCTTTAGTTACGTTAGAAAATATTCACTGAAACCCAATTTCTGCACATTATCATTTTATGCAATATAGTTTTATCAGTAAAACTGTATATCTGTGCAAATTTAGTGAACCTTTCAATGGAAAAAGAGATGGTTTGTAAATGACAATATGCTACCAAACAATGCTTTAGTTACGTTAGAAAATTGACCGCATCATAGCCATTAAAGCTAGGAGTCACCCCAGCCACAAGCTAGTGCCATGCATAAATCTGTAACCTCAAGACACCTTATTTAGAAAAGAACTGGACCTGTGGAAGAACAGAAGAAGCACATCTATCCTCAAGCCCTACTTAATAGGGAGATCATTGAGGTATGTTTATCATGCGACATTGGTCTTCAAATCCCATGGCTGGCCTATTCAAACTGGTGCTACTTACTGGGTAGGCAGAACTGCTTCCACATTCCGGAAGGGCTGTGTAAGGATGATAGATCCCAGGTGAAGCAATTGGTACTCGAAATGAGGCAGCGAGAAAGAGAAGCTGGAGAACTAACTAAGACCCAGAATAAAGATTGGCTCCCACTCTTGGGGTCAAACCATACTTGGAGCTTGTGACCGCCACCTGGGATACGGTCTTCTCAACCAGATTTAGGCTTGGGTAATATGAATCCTCTTCCATCCCACTTTGCCCATGTAATGAAAACTTTGTTGCACTTAGTGTTTTTTGTAGATTTTACTCTTATTTTACAAGGTGCTGTCTAATCCCAGTTTTGAGGGGCTCAGGGATAACCAGATGTAGACCCGCCCTTCTGCACCTACATTCACTGAGCTCATCACTGATTTGCTTTAGTGTCAGTTTATTTCTTAAAAGCGCTCTCTGTGATTCAAGTCATATTATCTTTAGATTTTATTATGTATCTAGGTCAGGATTTTAATGCACAGGTTTTAATGGTCTTTAAATCGTGTGTGTTTTTTATGTATTTGCTTTTATGATCATATTTAATGCTCAAATAAAGCTAATTGAATTGATATCACCTGCTGTTGAGACATGTGCGGAGACCTGAAGGGCTAGGCCTGCTCCCACTTGTACCCAGGAAAAAGAAGTGGACTTCATGGGTGAGGTGGTGGACCTCCTGTGTAAGCCACAGGCCACAGCCAGCTGCAAGATGTATTTTTCTGAGGAGTCCAACTCCCCAGTACCAACTGGACTGGACCTGAACCCTGCTGGTAGTCTCTGCTCTAGTGAGTCTCGATACCCAGGTACTGTTTATCGACAGACCCTTGGCTGTGTCTACCTGAACTTCTCCTAACATCTTTGAAAAACTGGGACATTTTGGACTTAAAAACTCTGAAGGACGAGGACAAATACCCCAAGATGATCCTCCCAATGGGCATTGCCATAGGGCCAGAAAAGCAGGTTTCCCCTGCTCTGAGCTTCTCTGCAGCAGCAAATCTGATTAAAAAAGGGCTAGCTGAGAAGGTTCCTGTCCTTTCAGAACCTTTTAAAGACCCAGCCTACAGCTTTGCCCCGCTAGAAGATTCTGAGCTGCTAAAAAGAAACAAAGGGCCTCATTTCGAGTTTGGCAGATGGAAAAGCATGTCTGCCAAACTTCAACCAGGGTGGCCGTCGCCTACGTGGCATCCTCCCTGGTGGAGTCATTACGAGTTTCCCGCTAGGTCGGCGGGTGGAAACCCGAGTTTTTGCCCTCAGGCCTAGGGGGAAACAAACTACAGCATTGTCTCTGGCTCGAAATCGAGCTGGCGGCAATGCTGTAGCCAGTGGGGTGCACAAGCACCCTCGCAAAGCAGACAGTGAACATTGCGACGGTGCTGGGCATGGGGGCCCTTGCACTGCCCAGGCCAAATGCATGGGCAGTGCAGGTGCCCCTCGGTGGCCCCCTGCACCTGTTTGCAGCCAAACTTTTCATGGCAATGAAAAGGCTGGCGGAGAACAAGGTCGTAATTCGCAGGGTAGCACAGCATGCAGTGCTTCCCTGGCGAATTGGGATCTCCTCCACCACCAGACCCCTGGGATCGAAGCTCCTGGTGGTTCCCTGGTGGCTAGACCACTAGAGTTGTTATGCATGGTCGGACTGCCGCATAGCAGGTGGTCCAGACCGCCACACTCTTAATGAGGCCGAAAGTCTGAACATGGAAATCTTGACTTTGCAAAGAAGCAAAATGTATCTAGCAGTGAGAGGACTTATCTGAGTGTGAAATTAGAATTAACCCACTCTGACAAAACTAATGGCTTCACTGGGACCTTGTCCAATGCCTGTCTGATGTCATGCTGCCTTGTCCCACTAAAGGATTTTAACTTCCTGAAAAAGAAATTAGGGCATTATTTAGAGTATGGTCGACAGGTACTTCATTACAAATGTGACACAAATCCTGCCTGTCTCATTACAAGTGCATTATATCCCAATGCACTTTTAATAAGGCAAACAGGATATCTGTCACATTTGTAATGTAATACCTGTCCACCAAACTCTAAATCCGACCTTAAATCCCAAAGTAAAGCCGCCAACCAGGGTCGAATCTTACCCGTGCTCCATTGCAGTCGGTGTGGTATCGCGCCTAGGGTTTGGTTTCCCATGACCAGTGGGCCTGAATTGGAGCTTGGTACTATTTGGTCCTATTTTTCATGAAAATTAAAAATTAACGTCCCTGGTGTTGCACATTGGATTTTTGCCATTTTGGTGTAATTTTGTTCACTTAATTATTCCCTATTTTTATAAATTGGAATAGGATTTTTATTGCATATGTTTGAGACTTTTTATTACTGTTTTGGTACTTCTAAATGCTTTGCACATTTTCTTAAGTTAAGCCTGCCTGCTCTGTGCCATATATACCTGCGGCTGAACTCAGGTTTTAAGTATAGGAATCTGTAGGTCGACAGGTATTGGAATTATAGGAACCTTTAGGTCAATAGTGACATTATTTTTTGGGCTGGAGTACCGCCTATATATGATTAATGCTTGAATATTGCAATTAATTTTATTCCCATTTTATATGTCATGGGATGCATGAGGTAGCCCTACAGGTGTATCAGCTCTCCTACTCATAGCTGTGATTCGGCTCTGAAATTTACAGACAAAGAGAAATATCCTTGAGGAATTGAAATTTACGCTTTAGATTTACTCTTTCTTGTGAAAGAGACTGCAAGTGATTCAACGGTGCACATTTGAATTCAAAAGTTTTTATTAAATGAAAGCACAGGCTTAAATAAAAACTCAAAATAAGTTGAAAAGTTGTTGAGTATCACTTTAAAGTCTGAGATCAAAATACAGACTTTTTCAAGGTGGATACTCGCTTAAAAGACCCCAAGGTTAGAAACAATTGCAGCAGGGAAAATACAGTGCAAGGTGTGTTTACATCATTTTAATCCCTAAAAAGGAATTATAATGCAGACATACCACATCACACTTTACTTCTCTTTAAATTAAAGTTACGCTCTCTTCCTCTTCAGGTATTGATCGCGATTCTCTTTATTCGCTCTGCAGCGTGTTAAGATTTATTTTCGTTGAAACCTCCATGACATCTTCATTTTCCAAGCAATTACATTAACTGTCAGCCCCTGGCCACGTTTGTCTGTACAAATGTGCTCTAATTGATTTCCAGTAGAGATTGGCAAAATGGCAGACAGTGTGTCCTGTCCATCTTTCTACTCAACACAAAAGTAATTAGGAATTCAACTTGTGTTCCTTGGTGTCCTCGCTTGCTAACCTGCTGGCAATGTAATAAAAAACTGAGTGACTCATTTTATCTGTACCATGCTGTTTACTGAAATGTTGTTTTAACGTAAGTGTAAATCTTCAGCTTCCCAAGGATCTGGGAAATATGTCAAAATGCTCTTCACACTTGGGCTAACTCTTTAATCCCAATCTCTCTATTCAGTATATTGCTCGACCTTTCCTTCACATTTCATTTGGTGTATGTCATCAGACTTGCTGAAATATCAGTTTCTGGGATACAGCTAGTGAAACTGACAGCTATCCAAAGATAGAGAGAAGGATCTTATGACTATGATTACAAAAAGTTAGAATTGTGATTCTTTGGGAATCATTTACGAATTACAAAATCACAATTTCTGATGTGAGAAAATTTATATATTTCAAATAGAGATTTCTAGTGGGTCGCAAATCGACCTCCTAAATATTAAGGTAGGTTGCAGTTTGCGACCCATTAGGACTGATAGGCATCGCAGGGATGGTGGCCTGCTGGGGTAGGCAGACCACCATGTCTGATTTGCTTTTTAATAAAGCAATCTATTTTTTTTAAAGGCAGCTCGCTTTCTCTAAAGGAAAAAGGGATGTATTTAAAAAAAAAAAAAACTTTGAAGTTTTATTTTTTAAGAGAGAAAATGACCACTGTCTTCTCTGAAAAATATATATATTTATATACATATATATTTATATGGATATATTTGCCATTCTCAAAGGGCAAAGGTCCCATTTGGACCCCTTCACATTTACGAATGGGTTACCACTCTTTCAAGGGTCAAGTAAAGTATTAATATTTTGTGACAGGTGGCCTGATTTAGATCTCGGTGGATGGTTTACTCTATCCAAACAGTGATGGATATCCTGTCTGCCGAAAAATAAATCTTATAGGGTACAATGGGATTTATATTTGAAATTCAAAAATACATTTTCCCATATATCAAGTCTTAATAGTGATTCAGTAACCCATTACCGAATCGCAATTTGGGTTTGCAATTCAGTATTAGGAAGGGGCTTGTTGAGGGTGCCCTTTCCTAATACCGAATCGCAGTAATGTGTTGTGTGACCTAAATGCGAGCATTCACATTTTACCACCAATCTCAAGTTGGTGAGAACCCATTCGTAAATGGGAAGGGGCCCACAAAGGACCCCTTCACATTTGAGAATGTTTGTAAAAACATTTTTTAAGAGCAGACAGTGCCCATTCTTAAAAAAAGGAAAAAACAGCCTTTTCATTTTTTTTTTATTCATCCCGTTTTCCTTTAAGGAAAACTGGCTGCATAAAAAAAAATATTTATTTAAAAGCAGTCACAGACATGGTGGTCTGCTGACCCCAGCAGGCCATTATCCCTGTGATTTTTAGCGATTTCCCATGGGTCGCACAGTGAGACTTACCTGATTAATGCTCATGAGATAGGTCTATTTGCGACCCACTGGGAATCGCAAAATGTATCAAAGACACATTTGTACATTGGTGTTTGTGATTATCAAGTAGCAAATCTATAATTGGTAATCGCAAACTATTATCTTCATACATCTGGCCCTCAGTAGTAAAACATTAAGATTCAGTATTTGGAAGAGAGCCCCAAAAAAAAGTGTCTTCCTGATACAGAATCGCAAACACAAATTGTGATTCGGTAACATGTTATGGAATTACAATTTGTGCTTCTAACATATGTGAAAGCATTTTTGCAGACGGAAACAGCCCAATTTTGTTCATAGGGCCCTAAATGTCATGTTATGGACATGGAGTTTAGCTATCTAGTCGTACTAATGGTGCATTGTCTCTTTTCAATGGCTATGTAATGCCGAAATCACCACTACCTCTGACTGACTATAACAAGCCATCAGTTTCAAAGCATCTCAGCATCTTAATATGTGCGATTACAAAAGGTGTTTGCATGGCATCAGTTTTCTGCCAGGTGAAAGTAAACACTGATTGATTAAACATGATCTCTAAAGACCACACAAATTCAAAAGAATGTGCAAAGCATTTGTTTTTATTTTCCATTTGTCAAACACAATTAATTATTTTGCATGAATAAAATGTGTACAGGTGAAAGTACCAACATCAAACTCACCAGGGTCCTTATCAGAGTTGGGCTGCAAAGTCAACGTCCTGTTGTATAGCCACAGAAGTTGCCTTTTGCAGACCATGGCTATGTGATGTGCTGAGAGGGCAGAGGAGAAGTTCAGCTGCAGGTCATCTGCTTCTGTGTGTTTGTGAGCATATGACCCAGGATTGCCTATGCCCTTCCTCACTATCAGTGTTGGTGCAGGACGTTTTGCACTTTTGTTTGAAAGAGGAACAGGGAACCTTTAATTGCAAACAGCGTTGTGTTTGTTTGGATATGTACAATTGACAATCAGGAAAGTCAGACTAGGAGTCATTAAAACATCATAGCACCATTAGGGGCAAATGTGTGACAGTAAAAATTACATCAAAACTCTCTCTAGCAGGCAACACTGAGAACGACCTTTAATAGACAATAACATAGAAACTTACTACTAACTGTTATAATTTTACACCAATTTTACATCAACGAGAACAAAAATGGGTCTACAGATTAGGAACTGATAAATGTGGCCTAAATGAGAAATCTCAAGGACTACATTAAATGAAAAAAATGAAACAACTGGACGGGTTTTACAATGCTTTAGTCGTAGAATTCCATCCTTGGATTTAGTGATCACACAAGGAAATACAGGACTAATAAGTTCCACACACCTACAAATACAATGGCACTAATATAGTGCATTCTATAGAGAGGTGCAACACACTCAGGAGATGGTACACACTTATATAACATACACCTATATAGAGGAGATCCTGAAAGGCAGGGTTGTTGTGTTCTTTACTTTACTTTAAAACTGTTTGTGCTGCTTGAATTGGACAGTTCCTTGTGACATTGCCTGCTACCTGTGCCATAGCTACAGGAGGTTGAGCAGTGTTTGTCTGAGACTTGTGTTGTGACCTACCAAGGGTAAATTAACAACCACACTTGGACAGAGGGGTATGCTGAATCGTGGGTCCTGAGTTCACTTTCGCATAGGATTTAAGCTGCACCCCAGTGATGTGTACCAACATGGATAAAATGCTTGTTCTCATTTAGGAAAAAGTGAGTTACTTGTTCAGTCTTTTTGAGGGTTGCAAGACTGTTTTGTATGCATTTGGTCCTGTCATCAATAGAAAAGCAAGCTAAGACAGTTGACTGGAATGGAGCCCAGAGTAACTAACAGCAATTAAGTCTAATACAAGCACTCCATCCATTACTTTTTGCTCTCTCCAAATACTAAAAAAGCCTATTAAGAAAATCAATTACAATATGGACACATGAAGATGTCCGTGAACCTATACTAAATTTTACACTAAGGCCCTTATTTATACTTTTTTAGTGCTGCATGTGCGCCACTTTTTGACACAAAAGTGGAGCAAACTTACAAAATACAATGGTATTTTGTAAGTTTGCACCACTTTTGCGTCAAAAAACTACGCAAATGCGGCGCTAAAAAAGTATAAATATGGGCCTAAGTCCTCTTTCTCCTACTGAAAATGATCCAGAGGTTCTCTTTGTAATACTTCATCTCAAACTCACCATAGTCCTTTGTGCAAAAGACCTCGATATATCTTGACCTAAGTAACATGGCACAACTTCAAATATGTGGTTCAACGCAAATTAAAACAACATAAAAATACTGAGGGCCTGATTACAAGTCTGGCGGTTTTTAGTCCCCTAGACTCGTGGTGGCAGCCGGACAGCCGTGCTCCTGGCAATCCGACTGGCAAATTACAACAGACCGCCAGAGGACTGCTGCAACCACCAGAAACAAGGTTTCCGATGGGTAGGTGGTGGTCAAAGTTGTGTTCAGCCACTGCGGGTCTTAAAGCAGCACCGCCGTGCAGATCAAGACTTCACTTTTTGCCAGCCTTTTCATGGCGAGGACCCTGCCTTGAAAAGGCTGTGGTGGTGAGCCAGTGCTAGGGGCCACAGAGTGGTCTTTGTACTGCCCACGACCATATTGTGGGCAGTGTCGGAACCCCCCTGCCCAGCACCCTGGGAATGCACACTGTCTGCTACAGCAGACAGTGCTCATTCTGAGGTTTCTGGGAGTACCCTCTGTCTGATGGCATTGGCCTTGACTCCCTCGGGAGCTGAGGCCAGTGCTGCCAGACGGTTTCCACTGTGCTGACCAGGAGAAACCTCAGATTTCTAAGGTTTCCACTGGTCAGCCCTGTGGAAACATTGTAATAGGGCTGGTTGAAAGACCTCCAGCTCCACGGTGGTCTCCTCTCCATAGGGCTGGCGGTCCGACAGTCGGCCTGCCAACCTGATAATGAGGCCCTGAGTCTGAAATTGGAACAGCGTTGGTTGGAAAACCCAAGCAACCTCTGACAGGGACCTCTGTAAGCCCATCTGAAAGAATACAAGCAACCAAAGAAGATTAAATTAGTGGCTCAAATTATGGTGCAATCATCTGTGCGCTAGGAGTGCTATGAATGAAGTTCAATTTTATAGGTAGCTGGGGGAGCTCAGAGAACTGATATCCTTGGTGTGTTCTTTGATATTGGTGGTGGCCAAAGAGGGAAGGCAGTCTTGAATGCAGGGAAGTCAGAAATTTTAAACAAATCATGTTAGGCAGTAAAAAATACTAGACATTAGATTAGTAAGGTTTTTTGAGCATGGAGCATGTGGAACATACAATCATTACTCCTCATCACAAACCTTGATAAACCATTTTCATAGACTAGTAAAATAGAAGGCCCAGGTTGTCACAGGATGCTGTCTAGCATATATGATAATCGACCTAAAAAAAAAAAAAAAACATGTATTAAAAATAATCCAATGTAGTAAAATGCCCACAGAGTTCGGAGAGGAAAACAATATTGATGAAGAAAAGTAGAAAATTGGATACCTAAGGTGCAAGAGAGCCAGAGTCTTGGTGAGAGCTGTGCCTGAATCCCCCATTACCGAAATATTATTTGATTCCTATTATTTATTTTAATAATGAAGTACTTTGTAGCACATTTGAATATTACCTTTAGTTACACCGGAGTGCGGTAACTAGGATGTTGGCATATTGCTTTTGAGGATCTTGCCATACAAAAACTGGTAGAAGTCTTATATTTGCAGCTATAGTCTATTTTAGGGCGTGTGATAGGGATTTGCTGGGGTGCTGATCTATTGTCCTCCTGGTCAAGGGTCTGATTTTTTAGGTTCCTTGGGAGAAGTACTTGCTTCCCTGGTGCTTCGATATTCTAATTTTACCATTATGGGAGATTTTAACCTACATTTGTAGCTTTAAAAAAACCTGAGGTAAAAAGCTTTTATGACACCCTAAGGTCTCGTGGACTCCTTAAAAAGACATCTGGATTTACGCATCAGGGAGGTCATACTCTTGACTGTATATGATCCAACTATCTTAAGCTGTTTGCTAAGTCTCCTGTTCATCTGAGCTGGTGGATCACTTGCTTATCCTGTTTAACATTAAGTTGGAGCAAGATCACATTGTGTCTGCCTCCCCTCAATCTGATGCCTCCACTACCTTTCGGTGGAGTAAACTATCAAAGGATGCTAATTTTGTCAAACATTTACATGATCCTACTCCCATCCTTTCTGGCTGCCCTTCAGATGATATTACATCTTTTATTTTTAGATACAGCCACTAGTCGGCCAGAAAACTATTTAAATCATTTAAATATACCCCCTTAGCTCCTTGGTTTAATTTGACATTGAAAGAGCAACACTTACATTGTAAGCAACTTGAAAGAAAATGGCTTTCAGATTATGACTTAGAAGATCTGGTGCGATCTAGATCAGAGCTAAAATCTTATCACAAACAGATTAAGGCTGCTAAAAAGGCCTATTTTGCCAAACAAATTGATGAAGCTCAGAATGATCAAAAGGTGACTTTTTAAAATCTCTAATGCCTTCCTAAAACCTAGCGCATTATCAATGCAGATCTCTGTTTACCAAAGTTTATATGACAAGATTTTGTCCTACTTTGTGGACAAGGTACAGACCATAAACAAGGATTTTATGGTTTCGATCCTTCCCTCATCTAGTGTAGAAAGAGATAATTTATTGCTTTGATGAAGTGATAATTTAGAAACTTTTCAAGAAATTTTGCTTCTCCAATCTCGCTAGGTGATTTTAATTTGTAAATCTGAATCTCCTAATGATCCCTGCCCCCTCACATCCTACATCAGGTAGACATAGTAAATCCACTGATAAATCAAATATTGAACAAGTCTCTGAAAACAGCAGAGGTTCCATTGGAATGGAAACTGGCAGTGGTTTAAGCCCTGAAGAAAATGCTTCATTTAGATTCCTCTATCTTATCTAACGCCAATCCTATCTCATTGTTACCTGCTGTAGGTAAGATAATTGAAAAATTGGCGGATAGCCAACTAATTGCCTTTATAGAAAGTGCAAAAAGTGCTAAACCCTCAGCAATCAGGCTTCCATCCCCATCATTCTCTTGGAATCCACCCTAGTGGAAGTTGCTGATACAATAAAATTGACATTGGACGCAGGGAAAAATGATGTATTGATCTTATTTGGTCTGCCTGTAGCATTCAACACCATCTCCCATGAAATTCTTCTTCAGCATATCTGAGATTGTGGAATTTTTGGACCGGCCTTTCTTGGCTAAGGTCATTCCTTACCAACAGAAGACAGATGGTTAAGCTGGGGCCCTACTTTTATGAAGAATCAATTGTTACACCTAGTGTTCTGTAGGGTTCTTCTTTGAGTCCTGTTTTATTCAATATCCATATGGCTCCTTTAATTTCCCTGACCGCTTCTTTTGGAATAGACACTGTGGCCCCCATTACGAGTCTGGTGGAGACTAGACCACCAGACTTCAACCCCGGTGTCTAGGCCGCGATGGGGCCACGAGCTCTGCCAGGATCAGGTATCCTGGCAGTCTGGCGGTAGGTGGCGGTTCTAATCTGCCAAGGCAGCGCTGCAAGCCATTTCATGTCGGTAGCACTTGGCAAGGGCAGTGCAGGGGCTCCCCTGGCCAGCACAGCTTTGCAGACAGTGAACATTGTGAGAGTGCTGGTGCACCTTGCATCCTACAGCCTTGCTGCTGGCACGATTACAAGCTGGAGACAGTGCTGAAGGCTGTTTCCTGCTAGGCCAGCGGGAGGAAACTCAGGTTTCCACCCGCTGACCTAGTGGGAAACCCTCAATGGATTTGGTGAGGAGGTTGCCAGTATGGCAACAACCTCCCCGTCGCAAGTTCAGCTGACGGTGTAAACTGTCTGCCAAACTCATAATCAGACCCTGTATCTTATGCCAATGATACCCAGTTGATAATATCATTGGACAAATCCTTACTGGGTTCTGAGCAGACTCTCAAAAACTGTTTAACCGCTACCATCCAGTGCATGCATACCAACCAGCTAAAATGTAACACAGATAACTGAGATTGTGCTTTTAGGCAAATCTAATGATTTCGTGCCTTCACAATAGTGGCCTGATGCCACAGCTACCCCTCCCACCACTGTGGATGTTGTTGGAAACCTAGGGGTTAAAATGTATGTGTGTTTGTCCTTTCAACCACTAATTTTGTCAGCTGTCTATCAGCAAGGAAAACTGTTACCTATGCGCTCATTACAGCTAGGCTGGACAACTGCAATATTTTGTTTGTGGGTTCTTTCAAGCAGACTATACACAAGCTGCAAATTGTCCAACATGCAGCTGCTAGAACAGTTCTTAAATTACCCATCAGATCATCTGCCTCTGTTGCCTTAAAATCCCTACATTAGTTGCCAGTCCATAAGAGAATTCTCTTTAAACTTCTTCTGATGACCTTTAGGGCTTTTTCTGGTACCGGTCCTAAATTTCTCATAGCTAGGTTTACGCATCACAACCCTGGGAGAGTGTTTAGATCAACACATGATAACCTGCTTAACCCTCCATTTTTCAGATTGAAAACCAGAGGAGGTAAATCCTGTTCTGTACTTGGCACCAAAGCATGGAATTCCCTGCTGAGACATCTTAGGTCTATAAATGAAGAATCTAATTTTCAAAAGCAACTTAAAACTTGGATTTTTGGGATCCCTGATACACTATGCTATGTACTTATTCTGTGAATATGTGGTATCTGACATCCTGTTTCTCTTTTTGATTTGCTTGGGAGTGACAGTATGCACTATATAAATGCAAACTGAAATAGAAATAAAAATATAAAAGGAGATAGTGTTAACCTGGGTTGGCTAGTTCGTGGGATAATCAGACCTACAATTCTCTCAGAGCTAGGGCATGATTCACAAAAGCAAGCACTGATTATAAGTTACTATTAAATTTTCAAAAAAAACTGTAGTAAGTCCAGCACCACAATTGGCCAACCGCTGGTACTGTAACACCCTCCCTCAGAAAATAATTGCAGTATAGAAATAGTATAGGAAAAAATATTCAATTAAATTAAAATATTTAAAATCTTAAAAATATACCTAATATAATTTAAAGTTAAAAATACATAAATATAGTGCATATATATGTTTTAGTCATAAAATAGTATTCCCTACTTCGAATTTAAAATGTAATGTCACAATAATTTAAGATTTAACTAAATACATTTTAACTAATTCTGCACACCACTTTTATTAATTACTAATGCATAGTTAAACTATTTTTATTTTTAGGTAGAAATATATTATTTAATCTAAACTTCAGAAAAAAAAAATTCATCTAATATTCATATTTATTTCAAAATTAAGTTAATAGTGGTTGTAGCACTTTTTCTATGTTGCTATACATTGAAAATAAATATACACAATGAATTTAAATTAATTTTTAACACACAATATTTTTGATATTTATTTTAAAGGTAACTTTCTTTTTTTTAATCTTTTCCTATTCTTTACCATGTGGAGACTTCTGTCCTGACTGCGGAGTCTCCTTGTGGTAAAGTTTACTATTTACCCTACAGTAAACTATTGGGGGTTAATTACTTTTTTCTCTCCCTCGCTTGCTTTTTTTTTTTTTTTTTGTAAGTGATGGCGGACAGAAAAAAGCAATAGACTGTGTACTCTAAATAGCAGGAGGTTTGATGGCTTTACTCCCATGGACCCTACTCAAGGGCATAGCTTAAGGAGCATTTTTAGCTTGGTAGTTGATTTTGAGGACCCCCCAGTCAGGACTACTATTTCTGTTGGTTTTTCTGACCTATGATGTAAAACAGGAGAGATACAATGAAAAGAACGACAGAGATACTCATCTGGTGGCTGAATTTCAAACTGTAAAACCAGCTAATATGGCTTCCCTGCTTGTCCAGACTGAGGGCCTCATTAGGAAACTCGTTAAGTTGTAAGACTGCCAGTTCAGTTTTCCATCCACAATCCCTATTATGAGTTTCCTGCTGGGCCAGCGGGTGGAAACAGAATTTCTGACCGCTGGCCCAGAGGGAAACTACCCACAGCGAGCTGGCTGCAATGTTGTGGTGCGTCGGTTGCAACAGCACCCATCGCACTTTTCGCTGCCTGTGATTCAGGCAGTGAAAAGCGCAATGATGCTGCCCATGGGGGCCCCTGCACTGCACATTCCAAATGCATGGGCAGTGCAGGGGCCCTCATGGCGCCCCCAACACCCTGTCCCTGCTAGCTTTTGCATGGCGGTGGAACCGCCATGAGAAAGCTGGCGGACACGGGGGTCGTAATCCCCAGGACAGCCCTGCTTGCAAAAGTGGTGGTGCTAGCGGTCGGACCGTGGTGCTTTCGCCATGTTCATAATGTGGCTGTCGGACCCCCACATTGGCAGCAGTCTGACCACCACCGTGAGTCTGGTGGTCCTAGGACCGCCAGACATGTAACGAGGGCCTGAGTGATCATAGGCAAGCCTTTTATTTCACAGGGACTCGTTTTTCTTTAACATCACATATGAGCGCACTTTTTAATACTTTAGTTTGGGATGTGCACTGTACAAGCACCTCTAATTTGATTTAATAGACTATAATGTTGCACCATCTATAATCAGATTATAGGGCATGTTTAAGGTTTAGATGACTACTTACTTGTCACTTATTTCACTAATCACAATATGGTTGAGGGGCGAGGCCATACAGGTTACAAGTCCATGTTTAAAAACCTTAAATTTTAATAAATGGCTGTCTTTATGGTAATATATTCTGATGTACCAATGTGAAATGCTTCTGCATGCTAAGGTAAAGAAATACATTTTTGATTTTTGCATCATATTTCTATATCTTCTCTTCCTACATTATGTTTGCTGCCTTTCCACAGCTTGACTAGTACATGGAATCTTACAGCCAAGCCAGACGCTTGGCTTAGTTTGCCCTGTTAATTTGCTGGCACACCAACCACTTTTTGCGACTCAGGCTTAGTTCTGAAGACCTGACAGTCACTTAATAAAATGATTTGTATAAGGTGAGTTCTAGAAACATGGAGTTCTGCCTACATGCACTGATTTGACAATGCTATCATCAAGGCTGCTTATAGACAGGATGAAAAAGGCTGCATGTAGTGAAAATACATGAATACATGCAATCTTGATCATTGGGCCTCGAGGCCCTGAGTAGGGTCTTCTATGTCTGTGAGTTTTTCTTGTCATTGTCACGTCACTTAAAGCTTAAACATATATAGTGGCTTCTACTCTGCACCCATAGAAGTACTCCTTAATTGGGTTCACATACACAATTTGTTGGAATTCACAAACATTGCAGCAGTAGCCTTGGAAAGCGGTGCTGTTTTCAGATTTTCAGGCATACTACTAGCAAAAGGACACCCAAAAGGTGATGGGATGAATGCTTGCAACTTGTCTAACCAGTGGCAATCGTTCTGAGTAGTATTCCAACCTATCATTTTCACCTACTGTGCACCTGTAGACAGAGGGCTACCTATTGCAAGTCAATACTGACTCTTATCCTCATAGGAGCAGTCCATCCTGAACCTTGGTCATATCACCTCTTCACCTAGTGGCCCACCACATTTTTAGTTGGGACATTTAAGATTCACACCCCTAAATCTCACAGACTAAGCTACGCCCCTGTCCTTACTCCATCGACAATCAACATTGGCTCTGTTCTTACTTTTAACTATTTAGTCCAAAAAGTTTAGTTACATTTAAGCTGTTGCCTCCATTATTTTCTGTATTAGGGTGTTGCATTACCAGCGGTTGGCCATGCATGGTTCCAGTCTTACTGCAGTTCCTTTCTTAGTAGAAATGTATACTTGTGAGTTAGACCTCCACCCCCTGGCTCTCCTTTCGAAGGGGAAGACATGTAAGTCTACACTTTTGAGAAAATTTACTCACCTATTATGTGATTAACCAAAAGTCATAAATTTACTCAAAAGTGTAAAAGTACACTTGTAAATTACTCACAAGTGTAACTTTGTAAATAGCCCGAAATGTCTGAAAATAGGGGTGCATGCACTTCATGTAGTTAACTTTTGCATAAATACACAAAATCTCAGGAAAAATTGAGCAAAATTACAGAAATGCAAATCTGTCATTCACACTATATTTCAGCACAAAATGCGCCCTTGCTTACATTTTTGGCTCTTAGGTGCATTTAAACAAAAGCACCGCAAACAGCCACTCATGTTCTGTTGTTTAGGTTTATTTGCCTTAAATGTTTACAGCAAAAGGGTGTTTTGCAGTATTTTTTAACTGCTAATGGTGCATGATTGCATGAACTGCCATAACAGAGTAATTTTAGGAGTTTCTCATAACGGGTGCAAAGCAAACTTCCCAAATTATGTGAATTACACCTGTGTTATTTATATTTTCCTTGGGGCTATATGTAAGCACCTCCTTCTAAGCATCATTTTGCTATTAATATATTTATTCACAACTCACAGATGCTTCAAATCAAAGTTAACACATTTGACAATCATGTAGTCTGAACAAGCAGTAACCATTTCATGACCACAAACAATATAATGATACTAGCATCTATATCTAAAACAACAACTATAAGTGTTGGTACAAATTTTATTAAACATGTGGTAGACATCCATAAGCCTGGCAAGGGAGAAGGACACCTCAATAATGGGTCTAGCCATTTGTATAAATACAGACATTGCCGAGAAGATGTATTCAGAACCAGAGAATATAAAACCTTGAAAATTGAAATATGACTGTTCCATTGCAAGCTATATAAAGAATCCAACTTTTGTAAAGACATAAATTCAGTGGTTCATATTGGTGGCAATTTCCCTATATACAGTAGGAGACCACATGGTAGTCTTCACCAGTACATTTGGCTGCCCTCTTGTTTTCCATAGACATTATGCTCAGACATAGGCATAAGGTACACTAAGAGGCCTTATTTAGAGTTTAGCAGACTGGATACTCTGTCAAACAATATTGATATTCCAGTGTTACTAGTGCCTCAGGCTATTATGTACTTTTAGCAGATGGTCTAGTCATCAAATTTGTGACAGAGCATCCCACCTAGCAAACTCCAAATAAGGCCCTACATTTCCCAGACAGCATTCAACCGATCAACTCGCAATTCTAAGTTTGGAGTCCCTTAGCACATGTCAGGTTTGTTTATTAAACTTATGTACACTGGCATCACTGCCTAACTGAAAGGACGTGTACCACAAACTGAATCACAAACATTCTGGCATTTGTAAGGCAACTTGCAATGCTGATCTCTCAGAAACCAATATCTGTGCAATTGTCCAAAGCATTTACCAATGCATAGCTAGTGCCCCAACAGCTGATAGGGTGACATGACCTAGGGAGGATTAGGAAATTAACATCATGAGTATCAGGATAACATAGTATTCAAATTTGTATATTATAGCAACATTTATACAAGGCAGCCTCAACTGCTCCATCTAGAAGCTCATCGTCATCGGTAATGATGTATTTTTGTTTGTGAAATATAATTGTGTAAATTCAAACACACTATTTATTTCAATGTTAGTTTTAAAAAACAAAACAAACCACGTTCAGAAAGTAATTATTTGGGTTGCATTTACTATTGTCAAAGAGGACATGTCCATACTCCTTACAATCAAATAGCCCATTTATTACAGCTAATTACCATATGACAAAGATGTTTTGAATGAGTTAATGACTGAGATCAGTAATTTATCTTCATCATTGGCATCTTGCTGACACATTTTGGCAGCATCACCCTGGGCAAATGGCAACACCTGGATTTTTTTTCTTCTTCAGAACGTGGTTCTTGGACTTTTACTTTGAGTAAGTCTCACTATCTGAGCCCCACTCACTGTAAATTCATGGTAAACTGACTGGGGACGCTGACTGCCAGTGTCTGCCTTTTAAGATAAGGCTGCTGCTGTCGAGGTGGGGTAGGAGACTCTCGGCTGATTACACATAAACACATAAACACATGAGCACATTCATGTATGAGGACTACACAAGACTCCATTTTGTGCAGCCTAGTTACAGAAAAGAACCTTCAGGGATTGGTATTTACATGGGGGAGGCCTGATAATGTGAGTGGGCATTCATAGTATAGGTTAGTGCTTATAGAAAACTTATAGAAGGTCTGTGGTGCTTACACTGAAATACACATCATAGGCAAAATCTGCACTAAAGTACAGTTTTGGTTCTACTAGGTCCAGTGAGGTGTCCGTCTGGGAGTAAATATATATCCTAACCATCATATTTACATTATATACATGACTTATGACACTTTACGACTGGCCATACTTCACTGACTCCACTCATAATTAGGGATGATTGTAAAAAATCACTCCACTCAAGGAGTCTGTCGAATGCAAGAACTCTGCACTACAGAGTTCCTGATAAAATCTGCCATTGCTGTGTGGTGGATTTTTTTTTTCGTTAGAGTGCGCTGAGGAGTCAAACAATACTTGTAGGTCGCTTGCGAGTGCGTGTGCGATTTTTGCACTCTCTATTGTGGCTTCCAGCCGCAACTCTCCCTTTATTGTGCTGCTGGCAAAAGCAAGTGACTGCAAGCAAACACATCTGCACCTCGAGAAGATTCTCTACTCAAGAAGCAGATAAATCTGCTTGAAAATATGTTTTCGAGTGGATATTCTGCTCCAACTGACTGTTCAAGTTGTTATTTAGTGTGAGAAGCCTTTTTTCTATACTTTCTTTTTCAACAGGAAGGAACTTCCCCTGAGACTCCAAGTTGCTGTCCAGCAGCCTCCTCACAGTGCTTTATCCATTTCCTGCTCACTTTTCAGTTGGATTTCGAGGTGAAAGGATTGGTCTCTTTGCCTGCTGCATATATACCTTTGGACTTAAAGACTTTGTTTTTGTTATATCACAAGTAAGTTCAAAAGCTATTGTATAATGTGTTGCTTGTCAGATAGAGGGCATGCACAAGTATTTTATTCCATTTTTTAATTGTATTGTGATTGTGGTACATGACCTAGAGTTTCAGTAGGAGCTTAGTTATTGTTCTGCATTTAATTTTTCTTCTTTTGTAAAGGAAAAATGTTGCATAGTTCAGTACAGTTTCTCCGTGTTTGTTACTTTTTCAATATACAATTATTTCACTCTGTGTCTACCAATGGTAAATCCAGCTAGTAGGCCCAGTACTAATCATCTGTGCATGAAATAACTGTATCTGTGGTACATGTAGTAATTAAAACATTATTTGGGGCAGAATGGAATTTGATTACAATAAACATGTGGGTTATTATTTATATTTCAGGTTTGTTTCTGCTAAAATGTATATGCAAGGTAATATTTGATGATATAGGAGGATGTGTGTTGTAAAATGTTGTATAACTCAGTTAATTTCTGTGTTCGACTTTGCTGAATTAGTGGTAATGTTTTCTTCAATGTTGCATGCCTTCTTTGTCTGGTCAGTGTGTTTGTGATTGTGTTTTCTATAAGCCACTATTTGCCTTTGTTCTCCATGCCATGTGGCTATGTGACCATTTTGTGCCGCCAGTCAGTTTGCATTTGCCAAAGGCTTGAGTATGTTCTTTGTTCTCCAGGCCTTCTTGCTTGATGTTGTTGTTTGACCATGTAGCCCGTGGTCATTGTTTGCAGTCAGTCAGTGTGCTTTTGCCATAGGCTTGCATTTGTTCTTTGTTCTCCATTACTCCTTGCTTGCTGTTGTTGGATTGTCCATGTGGCCGGTGGCCTTTTTGTGCAGCCAGTCAGTGTATTTTTGCTGTTGGCTTGCATGTATTCCTTGTTCCCCATGCCACTGTGCTTTCTGTTGTTGGTTTGACCGTGTGGCCGGCGGACATTTTGTGTAACCCGCCAGTGTACTTTGCCATAGACTTGCAAGTGTTCTTTGTACTTAATGCCTCCTTGCTTGCTGTAGTTGGTTGACCATGTGCCCAGTGGCCATTATGTGCAGCCACTCTTTACTTATTCCAGTTTTCAAAGCCATTTTCTAGGGAGATTTATAGGACAGGGCTTTGGCTTTTTGTTTCTGTTAATTTTTTTGCTTTCCCATGGTATCAGTTTAATAAGTTGGAGAATAACTTTCGCATATGCACATTATGAATATGATTATGATGAACAGTGCTTTATATCACATACATTTTTTGCATTTTTCACCTGCACCTCCACGCCTCCCAATGGGTTTCTCTTACTCCTGTAGAACAAACATCAGCATTTTTTTATTTTAAGTTAATTTTTGTAAATTTTTTTGAATATTCATTTTTGTATTTTGCCTCCATCTAGCTCACAGCCTCACAACAGCATTCATTTTCTTTTAGTTATTATTACATTTCCCCATGCACCTCCTGCCTGCCATAGTAGATGCACTGCACACACAACAGCATCATTCATCTTTTAAGGATTATTCCATTTCCACCTGGAACCCCTGGCCTAACATAGGCACACACTATACTTAATTTTTTAAGGATTATTCAATTTTCCCATGCACTTCTCTGACTGCCGCAGGTGTCTCATTTAGAATATATGCACATATCTGGAAGGAGTAACAAGGTCATATTTAGTATAGTCAGAATAGTAATATAAAATCCTGCTGACTGGTGAAGTTGGATTTAATATTACTGTAGGAAGTTGGCTCTGTATGTGCTATTTCAAAGTAAGGAATAGCATGCACAGAGTCCAAGGGTTCCCCTTAGAGGTAAAATAGTGGTAAAAATAGATAATACTAATGCTCTATTTTGTGGTAGAGTGGTCGAGCAGTAGGCTTATCCAAGGAGTAGTGTTAAGCATTTGTTGTACATACACATAGACAATAAATGAGGTACACACACTCAGAGACAAATCCAGCCAATAGGTTTTTATATAGAAAAATATCTTTTCTTAGTTTATTTTAAGAACCACAGGTTCAAATTCTACATGTAATATCTCATTCGAAAGGTATTGCAGGTAAGTACTTTAGGAACTTCAAATCATCAAAATTGCATGTATACTTTTCAAGTTATTCACAAATAGCTGTTTTAAAAGTGGACACAGTGCAATTTTCACAGTTCCTAGGGGAGGTAAGTATTTGTTAGGTTAACCAGGTAAGTAAGACACTTACAGGGCTTAGTTCTTGGTCCAAGGTAGCCCACCGTTGGGGGTTCAGAGCAACCCCAAAGTCACCACACCAGCAGCTCAGGGCCGGTCAGGTGCAGAGTTCGAAGTGGTTCCCAAAACACATAGGCTAGAATGGAGAGAAGGGGGTGCCCCGGTTCCGGTCTGCTTGCAGGTAAGTACCCGCGTCTTCGGAGGGCAGACCAGGGGGGTTTTGTAGGGCACCGGGGGGGACACAAGCCCACACAGAAATTTCACCCTCAGCGGCGCGGGGGCGGCCGGGTGCAGTGTAGAAACAAGCGTCGGGTTCGCAATGTTAGTCTATGAGAGATCTCGGGATCTCTTCAGCGCTGCAGGCAGGCAAGGGGGGGGTTCCTCGGGGAAACCTCCACTTGGGCAAGGGAGAGGGACTCCTGGGGGTCACTTCTCCAGTGAAAGTCCGGTCCTTCAGGTCCTGGGGGCTGCGGGTGCAGGGTCTCTCCCAGGTGTCGGGACTTAGGATTCAAAGAGTCGCGATCAGGGGAAGCCTCGGGATTCCCTCTGCAGGCGGCGCTGTGGGGGCTCAGGGGGGACAGGTTTTTGTACTCACAGTCTTAGAGTAGTCCTGGGGTCCCTCCTGAGGTGTTGGATCGCCACCAGCCGAGTCGGGGTAGCCGGGTGCAGTGTTGCAAGTCTCACGCTTCTTGCGGGGAGCTTGCAGGGTTCTTTAAAGCTGCTGGAAACAAAGTTGCAGCTTTTCTTGGAGCAGGTCCGCTGTCCTCGGGAGTTTCTTGTCTTTTCGAAGCAGGGTCAGTCCTCAGAGGATGTCGAGGTCGCTGGTCCCTTTGGAAGGCGTCGCTGGAGCAGGATCTTTGGAAGGCAGGAGACAGGCCGGTGAGTTTCTGGAGCCAAGGCAGTTGTCGTCTTCTGGTCTTCCTCTGCAGGGGTTTTCAGCTAGGCAGTCCTTCTTCTTGTAGTTGCAGGAATCTAATTTTCTAGGGTTCAGGGTAGCCCTTAAATACTAAATTTAAGGGCGTGTTTAGGTCTGGGGGGTTAGTAGCCAATGGCTACTAGCCCTGAGGGTGGGTACACCCTCTTTGTGCCTCCTCCCAAGGGGAGGGGGTCACAATCCTAACCCTATTGGGGGAATCCTCCATCTGCAAGATGGAGGATTTCTAAAAGTTAGAGTCACTTCAGCTCAGGACACCTTAGGGGCTGTCCTGACTGGCCAGTGACTCCTCCTTGTTTTTCTCATTATTTTCTCCGGCCTTGCCGCCAAAAGTGGGGCCTGGCCGGAGGGGGCGGGCAACTCCACTAGCTGGAGTGTCCTGCTGGGTTGGCACAAAGGAGGTGAGCCTTTGAGGCTCACCGCCAGGTGTGACAATTCCTGCCTGGGGGAGGTGTTAGCATCTCCACCCAGTGCAGGCTTTGTTACTGGCCTCAGAGTGACAAAGGCACTCTCCCCATGGGGCCAGCAACATGTCTCGGTTTGTGGCAGGCTGCTAAAACTAGTCAGCCTACACAGATTGTCGGTTAAGTTTCAGGGGGCACCTCTAAGGTGCCCTCTGTGGTGTATTTTACAATAAAATGTACACTGGCATCAGTGTGCATTTATTGTGCTGAGAAGTTTGATACCAAACTTCCCAGTTTTCAGTGTAGCCATTATGGTGCTGTGGAGTTCGTGTTTGACAAACTCCCAGACCATATACTCTTATGGCTACCCTGCACTTACAATGTCTAAGGTTTTGTTTAGACACTGTAGGGGTACCATGCTCATGCACTGGTACCCTCACCTATGGTATAGTGCACCCTGCCTTAGGGCTGTAAGGCCTGCTAGAGGGGTGTCTTACCTATACTGCATAGGCAGTGAGAGGCTGGCATGGCACCCTGAGGGGAGTGCCATGTCGACTTACTCGTTTTGTCCTCACTAGCACACACAAGCTGGCAAGCAGGGTGTCTGTGCTGAGTGAGAGGTCTCCAGGGTGGCATAAGACATGCTGCAGCCCTTAGAGACCTTCCTTGGCATCAGGGCCCTTGGTACTAGAAGTACCAGTTACAAGGGACTTATCTGGATGCCAGGGTCTGCCAATTGTGGATACAAAAGTACAGGTTAGGGAAAGAACACTGGTGCTGGGGCCTGGTTAGCAGGCCTCAGCACACTTTCAATTGTAAACATAGCATCAGCAAAGGCAAAAAGTCAGGGGGCAACCATGCCAAGGAGGCATTTCCTTACACAACCCCCCCCCCCAAACGAAAGTGGATGAGACTAACCTTTCCCAAGAGAGTCTTCATTTTCTAAGTGGAAGAACCTGGAAAGGCCATCTGCATTGGCATGGGCAGTCCCAGGTCTGTGTTCCACTATAAAGTCCATTCCCTGTAGGGAGATGGACCACCTCAACAGTTTAGGATTTTCACCTTTCATTTGCATCAGCCATTTGAGAGGTCTGTGGTCAGTTTGAACTAGGAAGTGAGTCCCAAAGAGGTATGGTCTCAGCTTCTTCAGGGACCAAACCACAGCAAAGGCCTCCCTCTCAATGGCACTCCAACGCTGCTTCCTGGGGAGTAACCTCCTGCTAATGAAAGCAACAGGCTGGTCAAGGCCATCATCATTTGTTTGGGACAAAACTGCCCCTATCCCATGTTCAGAGGCATCAGTCTGCACAATGAACTGCTTAGAATAATCTGGAGCTTTTAGAACTGGTGCTGAGCACATTGCTTGTTTCAGGGTGTCAAAGGCCTGTTGGCATTCCACAGTCCAGTTCACTTTCTTGGGCATTTTCTTGGAGGTGAGTTCAGTGAGGGCTGTCACAATGGATCCATATCCCTTCACAAACCTCCTGTAATACCCAGTCAAGCCAAGGAATGCCCTGACTTGAGTCTGGGTTTTTGGAGCTACCCAGTCCAGAATAGTCTGGATCTTGGGTTGGAGTGGCTGAACTTGGCCTCCACCTACAAGGTGTCCCAAGTAAACCACAGTTCCCTGCCCTATCTGGCATTTGGATGCCTTGATAGAGAGGCCTGCAGATTGCAGAGCCTTCAAAACCTTCTTCAGGTGGACCAGGTGATCCTGCCAGGTGGAGCTAAAGACAGCAATATCATCAAGATAAGCTGTACTAAAGGACTCCAAGCCAGCAAGGACTTGATTCACCAACCTTTGGAAGGTGGCAGGGGCATTCTTTAAACCAAAGGGCATAACAGTAAACTGATAATGCCCATCAGGTGTGGAGAATGCTGTTTTCTCTTTTGCTCCAGGTGCCATTTTTATTTGCCAGTACCCTGCTGTCAAGTCAAAGGTACTTAAGAATTTGGCAGCACCTAATTTGTCTATGAGCTCATCAGCTCTTGGAATTGGATGAGCATCTGTCTTGGTGACAAAATTGAGCCCTCTGTAGTCCACACAAAACCTCATCTCTTTCTTTCCATCTTTGGTGTGAGGTTTGGGGACTAAGACCACTGGGCTAGCCCAGGGGCAGTCAGAGCGCTCAATTACTCCCAATTCCAGCATCTTGTGGACTTCCACCTTGATGCTTTCCTTAACATGGTCAGACTGTCTAAAGATTTTGTTCTTGACAGGCATGCTGTCTCCTGTGTCCACATCATGAGTACACAGGTGTGTCTGACCAGGGGTTAAGGAGAAGAGTTCAGGAAACTGTTGTAGGACTCTCCTACAATCAGCTTGCTGTTGGCCAGAGAGGGTGTCTGAGTAGATCACTCCATCTACTGTGCCATCTTTTGGGTCTGATGACAGAAGATCAGGGAGAGGTTCACTCTCTGCCTCCTGATCCTCATCTGTTACCATCAACAGATTGACATCAGCCCTGTCATGGAAGAGCTTAAGGCGGTTCACATGGATCACCCTCTTGGGGCTCCTGCTTGTGCCCAGGTCCACCAGGTAGGTGACCTGACTCTTCCTTTCTAGTACTGGGTAAGGGCCACTCCATTTGTCCTGGAGTGCCCTGGGAGCCACAGGCTCCAGAACCCAGACTTTCTGCCCTGGTTGGAACTCAACCAGTGCAGCCTTTTGGTCATACCAAAACTTCTGGAGCTGTTGGCTGGCCTCAAGGTTTTTGGTTGCCTTTTCCATGTACTCTGCCATTCTAGAGCGAAGGCCAAGTACATAGTTCACTATGTCTTGCTTAGGCTCATGGAGAGGTCTCTCCCAGCCTTCTTTAACAAGAGCAAGTGGTCCTCTTACAGGATGACCAAACAGAAGTTCAAAGGGTGAGAATCCTACTCCCTTCTGTGGCACCTCTCTGTAAGCGAAAAGCAGACATGGCAAGAGGACATCCCATCTCCTTTTGAGTTTTTCTGGGAGCCCCATGATCATGCCTTTTAATGTCTTGTTGAATCTCTCAACCAAGCCATTAGTTTGTGGATGGTATGGTGTAGTGAATTTATAAGTCACTCCACACTCATTCCACATGTGCTTTAGGTATGCTGACATGAAGTTGGTACCTCTGTCAGACACCACCTCCTTAGGGAAACCCACTCTGGTAAAGATACCAATGAGGGCCTTGGCTACTGCAGGGGCAGTAGTCGACCTAAGGGGAATAGCTTCAGGATACCTGGTAGCATGATCCACTACTACCAGGATATACATATTTCCTGAGGCTGTGGGAGGTTCTAGTGGACCAACTATGTCCACACCCACTCTTTCAAAGGGAACCCCCACCACTGGAAGTGGAATGAGGGGGGCCTTTGGATGCCCACCTGTCTTACCACTGGCTTGACAGGTGGGGCAGGAGAGGCAAAACTCCTTAACCATGTTGGACATATTGGGCCAGTAGAAGTGGTTGACTAACCTCTCCCACGTCTTGGTTTGTCCCAAATGTCCAGCAAGGGGAATGTCATGGGCCAATGTTAGGATGAACTTCCTGAACAGCTGAGGCACTACCACTCTCCTAGTGGCACCAGGTTTGGGGTCTCTGGCCTCAGTGTACAGGAGTCCATCTTCCCAATAGACCCTATGCGTTCCATTTTTCTTGCCTTTGGACTCTTCAGCAGCTTGCTGCCTAAGGCCTTCAAGAGAGGGACAGGTTTCTTGTCCCTTACACAGCTCCTCCCTTGAGGGTCCCCCTGGGCCTAAGAGCTCAACCTGATAAGGTTCAAGCTCCAAAGGCTCAGTTCCCTCAGAGGGCAGAACTTCTTCCTGAGAAAAGAGGTTCCCTTTCTTTTGCTGTGTTGCAGTTGGTTTCCCAACTGACTTTCCTGTTCTCTTGGTAGGCTGGGCCATTCTTCCAGACTCCAGCTCTACTTGTTCACCCTGTGCCTTGCACTGTGCTCTTGTTTTCACACACACCAGTTCAGGGATACCCAGCATTGCTGCATGGGTTTTTAGTTCTACCTCAGCCCATGCTGAGGACTCCAGGTCATTTCCAAGCAGACAGTCCACTGGGATATTTGAGGAGACCACCACCTGTTTCAGGCCATTGACCCCTCCCCATTCTAAAGTAACCATTGCCATGGGATGTACTTTTCTCTGATTGTCAGCGTTGGTGACTGTGTACGTTTTTCCAGTCAGGTATTGGCCAGGGGAAACCAGTTTCTCTGTCACCATGGTGACACTGGCACCTGTATCCCTCAGGCCCTCTATTCTAGTCCCATTAATTAAGAGTTGCTGTCTGTATTTTTGCATGTTAGGCGGCCAGACAGCTAGTGTGGCTAAATCCACCCCACCCTCAGAAACTAGAGTAGCTTCAGTGTGGACCCTGATTTGCTCTGGGCACACTGTTGATCCCACTTGGAGACTAGCCATACCAGTGTTACCTGGATGGGAGTTTGGAGTGGAACCTTTCTTGGGACAGGCCTTGTCTCCAGTTTGGTGTCCATGCTGTTTACAGCTATGACACCAGGCCTTTTTGGGATCAAAGTTTTTACCCTTGTACCCATTGTTTTGTGAAGAGGCTCTGGGCCCACCCT
Source organism: Pleurodeles waltl (assembly GCF_031143425.1). NCBI lineage: Eukaryota > Metazoa > Chordata > Amphibia > Caudata > Salamandridae > Pleurodeles > Pleurodeles waltl. Next base: position 1,781,156,045 of record NC_090444.1, read on the forward strand.
CCTGTGCAGGTTTTTGGGGGCCTGTAGAAGACTCTTTACTATTTTTAGTTTTGGTTGTCTCATCACCCTTCCCCTGGGGAGTCTTTGTGACCCCTTTCTTTTGGTCACCCCCTGTTGAAGTCTTGGACACCCTTGTCTTGACCCAATGGTCCGCCTTCTTTCCCAATTCTTGGGGAGAAATTGGTCCTAGGTCTACCAGATGCTGATGCAGTTTATCATTGAAACAATTACTCAATAGGTGTTCTTTCACAAATAAATTGTACAGCCCATCATAATTACTTACACCACTGCCTTGAATCCAACCATCTAGTGTTTTCACTGAGTAGTCAACAAAGTCAACCCAGGTCTGGCTCGAGGATTTTTGAGCCCCCCTGAATCTAATCCTGTACTCCTCAGTGGAGAATCCAAAGCCCTCAATCAGGGTACCCTTCATGAGGTCATAAGATTCTGCATCTTTTCCAGAGAGTGTGAGGAGTCTATCCCTACACTTTCCAGTGAACATTTCCCAAAGGAGAGCACCCCAGTGAGATCTGTTCACTTTTCTGGTTACACAAGCCCTCTCAAAAGCTGTGAACCACTTGGTGATGTCATCACCATCTTCAAATTTTGTCACAATCCCTTTGGGGATTTTTAACATGTCAGGAGAATCTCTGACCCTATTTATATTGCTGCCACCATTGATGGGTCCTAGGCCCATCTCTTGTCTTTCCCTTTCTATGGCTAGGAGCTGTCTCTCTAAAGCCAATCTTTTGGCCATCCTGGCTAACAGGAGGTCATCTTCACTGAGAGCATCCTCAGTGATTTCAGAAATGTGGGACCCTCCTGTGAGGGACTCACTATTTCTGACTAACACAGTTGGAGACAGGACTTGAGGGGTCCTGTTCTCCCTATTTAGGACTGGAGGAGGGACATTGGCCTCCAAGTCACTAATTTCTTCCTCTGTGAGGTCATCATCAGAGGGGTTGGCTTTTTCAAACTCTGCCAACAGCTCCTGGAGCTGAATTTTGGTAGGTCTGGAGCCAATGGTTATTTTTTTGATATTACAGAGAGACCTTAGCTCCCTCATCTTAAGATGGAGGTAAGGTGTGGTGTCGAGTTCCACCACATTCATCTCTGTATCAGACATTATTTTGCTAAAAGTTGGAAGACTTTTTAAAGAATCTAAAACTGTTTCTAGAATCTAATTTCAAACTTTTAACAAACTTTTAAACTCTAAAAGACAATGCTAAACAGGGACTTAACACACAAGGCCCTAGCAGGACTTTTAAGAATTTAGAAAAATTTTAAATTGCAAAAATGAATTTCTAATTACAATTTTGGAATTTGTCGTGTGATCAGGTATTGGCTGAGTAGTCCAGCAAATGCAAAGTCTTGTACCCCACCGCTGATCCACCAATGTAGGAAGTTGGCTCTGTATGTGCTATTTCAAAGTAAGGAATAGCATGCACAGAGTCCAAGGGTTCCCCTTAGAGGTAAAATAGTGGTAAAAATAGATAATACTAATGCTCTATTTTGTGGTAGAGTGGTCGAGCAGTAGGCTTATCCAAGGAGTAGTATTAAGCATTTGTTGTACATACACATAGACAATAAATGAGGTACACACACTCAGAGACAAATCCAGCCAATAGGTTTTTATATAGAAAAATATCTTTTCTTAGTTTATTTTAAGAACCACAGGTTCAAATTCTACATGTAATATCTCATTCGAAAGGTATTGCAGGTAAGTACTTTAGGAACTTCAAATCATCAAAATTGCATGTATACTTTTCAAGTTATTCACAAATAGCTGTTTTAAAAGTGGACATAGTGCAATTTTCACAGTTCCTAGGGGAGGTAAGTATTTGTTAGGTTAACCAGGTAAGTAAGACACTTACAGGGCTTAGTTCTTGGTCCAAGGTAGCCCACCGTTGGGGGTTCAGAGCAACCCCAAAGTCACCACACCAGCAGCTCAGGGCCGGTCAGGTGCAGAGTTCGAAGTGGTGCCCAAAACACATAGGCTAGAATGGAGAGAAGGGGGTGCCCCGGTTCCGGTCTGCTTGCAGGTAAGTACCCGCGTCTTCGGAGGGCAGACCAGGGGGGTTTCGTAGGGCACCGGGGGGGACACAAGCCCACACAGAAATTTCACCCTCAGCGGCGCGGGGGCGGCCGGGTGCAGTGTAGAAACAAGCGTCGGGTTCGCAATGTTAGTCTATGAGAGATCTCGGGATCTCTTCAGCGCTGCAGGCAGGCAAGGGGGGGGTTCCTCGGGGAAACCTCCACTTGGGCAAGGGAGAGGGACTCCTGGGGGTCACTTCTCCAGTGAAAGTCCGGTCCTTCAGGTCCTGGGGGCTGCGGGTGCAGGGTCTCTCCCAGGTGTCGGGACTTAGGATTCAAAGAGTCGCGATCAGGGGAAGCCTCGGGATTCCCTCTGCAGGCGGCGCTGTGGGGGCTCAGGGGGGACAGGTTTTTGTACTCACAGTCTTAGAGTAGTCCTGGGGTCCCTCCTGAGGTGTTGGATCGCCACCAGCCGAGTCGGGGTCGCCGGGTGCAGTGTTGCAAGTCTCACGCTTCTTGCGGGGAGCTTGCAGGGTTCTTTAAAGCTGCTGGAAACAAAGTTGCAGCTTTTCTTGGAGCAGGTCCGCTGTCCTCGGGAGTTTCTTGTCTTTTCGAAGCAGGGTCAGTCCTCAGAGGATGTCGAGGTCGCTGGTCCCTTTGGAAGGCGTCGCTGGAGCAGGATCTTTGGAAGGCAGGAGACAGGCCGGTGAGTTTCGGAACCAAGGCAGTTGTCGTCTTCTGGTCTTCCTCTGCAGGGGTTTTCAGCTAGGCAGTCCTTCTTCTTGTAGTTGCAGGAATCTAATTTTCTAGGGTTCAGGGTAGCCCTTAAATACTAAATTTAAGGGCGTGTTTAGGTCTGGGGGGTTAGTAGCCAATGGCTACTAGCCCTGAGGGTGGGTACACCCTCTTTGTGCCTCCTCCCAAGGGGAGGGGGTCACAATCCTAACTCTATTGGGGGAATCCTCCATCTGCAAGATGGAGGATTTCTAAAAGTTAGAGTCACTTCAGCTCAGGACACCTTAGGGGCTGTCCTGACTGGCCAGTGACTCCTCCTTGTTTTTCTCATTATTTTCTCCGGCCTTGCCGCCAAAAGTGGGGCCTGGCCGGAGGGGGCGGGCAACTCCACTAGCTGGAGTGTCCTGCTGGGTTGGCACAAAGGAGGTGAGCCTTTGAGGCTCACCGCCAGGTGTGACAATTCCTGCCTGGGGGAGGTGTTAGCATCTCCACCCAGTGCAGGCTTTGTTACTGGCCTCAGAGTGACAAAGGCACTCTCCCCATGGGGCCAGCAACATGTCTCGGTTTGTGGCAGGCTGCTAAAACTAGTCAGCCTACACAGATTGTCGGTTAAGTTTCAGGGGGCACCTCTAAGGTGCCCTCTGTGGTGTATTTTACAATAAAATGTACACTGGCATCAGTGTGCATTTATTGTGCTGAGAAGTTTGATACCAAACTTCCCAGTTTTCAGTGTAGCCATTATGGTGCTGTGGAGTTCGTGTTTGACAAACTCCCAGACCATATACTCTTATGGCTACCCTGCACTTACAATGTCTAAGGTTTTGTTTAGACACTGTAGGGGTACCATGCTCATGCACTGGTACCCTCACCTATGGTATAGTGCACCCTGCCTTAGGGCTGTAAGGCCTGCTAGAGGGGTGTCTTACCTATACTGCATAGGCAGTGAGAGGCTGGCATGACACCCTGAGGGGAGTGCCATGTCGACTTACTCGTTTTGTCCTCACTAGCACACACAAGCTGGCAAGCAGGGTGTCTGTGCTGAGTGAGAGGTCTCCAGGGTGGCATAAGACATGCTGCAGCCCTTAGAGACCTTCCTTGGCATCAGGGCCCTTGGTACTAGAAGTACCAGTTACAAGGGACTTATCTGGATGCCAGGGTCTGCCAATTGTGGATACAAAAGTACAGGTTAGGGAAAGAACACTGGTGCTGGGGCCTGGTTAGCAGGCCTCAGCACACTTTCAATTGTAAACATAGCATCAGCAAAGGCAAAAAGTCAGGGGGCAACCATGCCAAGGAGGCATTTCCTTACACAACCCCCCCCCCAAACGAAAGTGGATGAGACTAACCTTTCCCAAGAGAGTCTTCATTTTCTAAGTGGAAGAACCTGGAAAGGCCATCTGCATTGGCATGGGCAGTCCCAGGTCTGTGTTCCACTATAAAGTCCATTCCCTGTAGGGAGATGGACCACCTCAACAGTTTAGGATTTTCACCTTTCATTTGCATCAGCCATTTGAGAGGTCTGTGGTCAGTTTGAACTAGGAAGTGAGTCCCAAAGAGGTATGGTCTCAGCTTCTTCAGGGACCAAACCACAGCAAAGGCCTCCCTCTCAATGGCACTCCAACGCTGCTTCCTGGGGAGTAACCTCCTGCTAATGAAAGCAACAGGCTGGTCAAGGCCATCATCATTTGTTTGGGACAAAACTGCCCCTATCCCATGTTCAGAGGCATCAGTCTGCACAATGAACTGCTTAGAATAATCTGGAGCTTTTAGAACTGGTGCTGAGCACATTGCTTGTTTCAGGGTGTCAAAGGCCTGTTGGCATTCCACAGTCCAGTTCACTTTCTTGGGCATTTTCTTGGAGGTGAGTTCAGTGAGGGCTGTCACAATGGATCCATATCCCTTCACAAACCTCCTGTAATACCCAGTCAAGCCAAGGAATGCCCTGACTTGAGTCTGGGTTTTTGGAGCTACCCAGTCCAGAATAGTCTGGATCTTGGGTTGGAGTGGCTGAACTTGGCCTCCACCTACAAGGTGTCCCAAGTAAACCACAGTTCCCTGCCCTATCTGGCATTTGGATGCCTTGATAGAGAGGCCTGCAGATTGCAGAGCCTTCAAAACCTTCTTCAGGTGGACCAGGTGATCCTGCCAGGTGGAGCTAAAGACAGCAATATCATCAAGATAAGCTGTGCTAAAGGACTCCAAGCCAGCAAGGACTTGATTCACCAACCTTTGGAAGGTAGCAGGGGCATTCTTTAAACCAAAGGGCATAACAGTAAACTGATAATGCCCATCAGGTGTGGAGAATGCTGTTTTCTCTTTTGCTCCAGGTGCCATTTTTATTTGCCAGTACCCTGCTGTCAAGTCAAAGGTACTTAAGAATTTGGCAGCACCTAATTTGTCTATGAGCTCATCAGCTCTTGGAATTGGATGAGCATCTGTCTTGGTGACAGAATTGAGCCCTCTGTAGTCCACACAAAACCTCATCTCTTTCTTTCCATCTTTGGTGTGAGGTTTGGGGACTAAGACCACTGGGCTAGCCCAGGGGCAGTCAGAGCGCTCAATTACTCCCAATTCCAGCATCTTGTGGACTTCCACCTTGATGCTTTCCTTAACATGGTCAGACTGTCTAAAGATTTTGTTCTTGACAGGCATGCTGTCTCCTGTGTCCACATCATGAGTACACAGGTGTGTCTGACCAGGGGTTAAGGAGAAGAGTTCAGGAAACTGTTGTAGGACTCTCCTACAATCAGCTTGCTGTTGGCCAGAGAGGGTGTCTGAGTAGATCACTCCATCTACTGTGCCATCTTTTGGGTCTGATGACAGAAGATCAGGGAGAGGTTCACTCTCTGCCTCCTGATCCTCATCTGTTACCATCAACAGATTGACATCAGCCCTGTCATGGAAGAGCTTAAGGCGGTTCACATGGATCACCCTCTTGGGGCTCCTGCTTGTGCCCAGGTCCACCAGGTAGGTGACCTGACTCTTCCTTTCTAGTACTGGGTAAGGGCCACTCCATTTGTCCTGGAGTGCCCTGGGAGCCACAGGCTCCAGAACCCAGACTTTCTGCCCTGGTTGGAACTCAACCAGTGCAGCCTTTTGGTCATACCAAAACTTCTGGAGCTGTTGGCTGGCCTCAAGGTTTTTGGTTGCCTTTTCCATGTACTCTGCCATTCTAGAGCGAAGGCCAAGTACATAGTCCACTATGTCTTGCTTAGGCTCATGGAGAGGTCTCTCCCAGCCTTCTTTAACAAGAGCAAGTGGTCCTCTTACAGGATGACCAAACAGAAGTTCAAAGGGTGAGAATCCTACTCCCTTCTGTGGCACCTCTCTGTAAGCGAAAAGCAGACATGGCAAGAGGACATCCCATCTCCTTTTGAGTTTTTCTGGGAGCCCCATGATCATGCCTTTTAATGTCTTGTTGAATCTCTCAACCAAGCCATTAGTTTGTGGATGGTATGGTGTAGTGAATTTATAAGTCACTCCACACTCATTCCACATGTGCTTTAGGTATGCTGACATGAAGTTGGTACCTCTGTCAGACACCACCTCCTTAGGGAAACCCACTCTGGTAAAGATACCAATGAGGGCCTTGGCTACTGCAGGGGCAGTAGTCGACCTAAGGGGAATAGCTTCAGGATACCTGGTAGCATGATCCACTACTACCAGGATATACATATTTCCTGAGGCTGTGGGAGGTTCTAGTGGACCAACTATGTCCACACCCACTCTTTCAAAGGGAACCCCCACCACTGGAAGTGGAATGAGGGGGGCCTTTGGATGCCCACCTGTCTTACCACTGGCTTGACAGGTGGGGCAGGAGAGGCAAAACTCCTTAACCATGTTGGACATATTGGGCCAGTAGAAGTGGTTGACTAACCTCTCCCACGTCTTGGTTTGTCCCAAATGTCCAGCAAGGGGAATGTCATGGGCCAATGTTAGGATGAACTTCCTGAACAGCTGAGGCACTACCACTCTCCTAGTGGCACCAGGTTTGGGGTCTCTGGCCTCAGTGTACAGGAGTCCATCTTCCCAATAGACCCTATGCGTTCCATTTTTCTTGCCTTTGGACTCTTCAGCAGCTTGCTGCCTAAGGCCTTCAAGAGAGGGACAGGTTTCTTGTCCCTTACACAGCTCCTCCCTTGAGGGTCCCCCTGGGCCTAAGAGCTCAACCTGATAAGGTTCAAGCTCCAAAGGCTCAGTTCCCTCAGAGGGCAGAACTTCTTCCTGAGAAGAGAGGTTCCCTTTCTTTTGCTGTGTTGCAGTTGGTTTCCCAACTGACTTTCCTGTTCTCTTGGTAGGCTGGGCCATTCTTCCAGACTCCAGCTCTACTTGTTCACCCTGTGCCTTGCACTGTGCTCTTGTTTTCACACACACCAGTTCAGGGATACCCAGCATTGCTGCATGGGTTTTTAGTTCTACCTCAGCCCATGCTGAGGACTCCAGGTCATTTCCAAGCAGACAGTCCACTGGGATATTTGAGGAGACCACCACCTGTTTCAGGCCATTGACCCCTCCCCATTCTAAAGTAACCATTGCCATGGGATGTACTTTTCTCTGATTGTCAGCGTTGGTGACTGTGTACGTTTTTCCAGTCAGGTATTGGCCAGGGGAAACCAGTTTCTCTGTCACCATGGTGACACTGGCACCTGTATCCCTCAGGCCCTCTATTCTAGTCCCATTAATTAAGAGTTGCTGTCTGTATTTTTGCATGTTAGGCGGCCAGACAGCTAGTGTGGCTAAATCCACCCCACCCTCAGAAACTAGAGTAGCTTCAGTGTGGACCCTGATTTGCTCTGGGCACACTGTTGATCCCACTTGGAGACTAGCCATACCAGTGTTACCTGGATGGGAGTTTGGAGTGGAACCTTTCTTGGGACAGGCCTTGTCTCCAGTTTGGTGTCCATGCTGTTTACAGCTATGACACCAGGCCTTTTTGGGATCAAAGTTTTTACCCTTGTACCCATTGTTTTGTGAAGAGGCTCTGGGCCCACCCTCCTGTGCAGGTTTTTGGGGGCCTGTAGAAGACTCTTTACTATTTTTAGTTTTGGTTGTCTCATCACCCTTCCCCTGGGGAGTCTTTGTGACCCCTTTCTTTTGGTCACCCCCTGTTGAAGTCTTGGACACCCTTGTCTTGACCCAATGGTCCGCCTTCTTTCCCAATTCTTGGGGAGAAATTGGTCCTAGGTCTACCAGATGCTGATGCAGTTTATCATTGAAACAATTACTCAATAGGTGTTCTTTCACAAATAAATTGTACAGCCCATCATAATTACTTACACCACTGCCTTGAATCCAACCATCTAGTGTTTTCACTGAGTAGTCAACAAAGTCAACCCAGGTCTGGCTCGAGGATTTTTGAGCCCCCCTGAATCTAATCCTGTACTCCTCAGTGGAGAATCCAAAGCCCTCAATCAGGGTACCCTTCATGAGGTCATAAGATTCTGCATCTTTTCCAGAGAGTGTGAGGAGTCTATCCCTACACTTTCCAGTGAACATTTCCCAAAGGAGAGCACCCCAGTGAGATCTGTTCACTTTTCTGGTTACACAAGCCCTCTCAAAAGCTGTGAACCACTTGGTGATGTCATCACCATCTTCAAATTTTGTCACAATCCCTTTGGGGATTTTTAACATGTCAGGAGAATCTCTGACCCTATTTATATTGCTGCCACCATTGATGGGTCCTAGGCCCATCTCTTGTCTTTCCCTTTCTATGGCTAGGAGCTGTCTCTCTAAAGCCAATCTTTTGGCCATCCTGGCTAACAGGAGGTCATCTTCACTGAGAGCATCCTCAGTGATTTCAGAAATGTGGGACCCTCCTGTGAGGGACTCACTATTTCTGACTAACACAGTTGGAGACAGGACTTGACGGGTCCTGTTCTCCCTATTTAGGACTGGAGGAGGGACATTGGCCTCCAAGTCACTAATTTCTTCCTCTGTGAGGTCATCATCAGAGGGGTTGGCTTTTTCAAACTCTGCCAACAGCTCCTGGAGCTGAATTTTGGTAGGTCTGGAGCCAATGGTTATTTTTTTTGATATTACAGAGAGACCTTAGCTCCCTCATCTTAAGATGGAGGTAAGGTGTGGTGTCGAGTTCCACCACATTCATCTCTGTATCAGACATTATTTTGCTAAAAGTTGGAAGACTTTTTAAAGAATCTAAAACTGTTTCTAGAATCTAATTTCAAACTTTTAACAAACTTTTAAACTCTAAAAGACAATGCTAAACAGGGACTTAACACACAAGGCCCTAGCAGGACTTTTAAGAATTTAGAAAAATTTTAAATTGCAAAAATGAATTTCTAATTACAATTTTGGAAATTGTCGTGTGATCAGGTATTGGCTGAGTAGTCCAGCAAATGCAAAGTCTTGTACCCCACCGCTGATCCACCAATGTAGGAAGTTGGCTCTGTATGTGCTATTTCAAAGTAAGGAATAGCATGCACAGAGTCCAAGGGTTCCCCTTAGAGGTAAAATAGTGGTAAAAATAGATAATACTAATGCTCTATTTTGTGGTAGAGTGGTCGAGCAGTAGGCTTATCCAAGGAGTAGTGTTAAGCATTTGTTGTACATACACATAGACAATAAATGAGGTACACACACTCAGAGACAAATCCAGCCAATAGGTTTTTATATAGAAAAATATCTTTTCTTAGTTTATTTTAAGAACCACAGGTTCAAATTCTACATGTAATATCTCATTCGAAAGGTATTGCAGGTAAGTACTTTAGGAACTTCAAATCATAAAAATTGCATGTATACTTTTCAAGTTATTCACAAATAGCTGTTTTAAAAGTGGACATAGTGCAATTTTCACAGTTCCTAGGGGAGGTAAGTATTTGTTAGGTTAACCAGGTAAGTAAGACACTTACAGGGCTTAGTTCTTGGTCCAAGGTAGCCCACCGTTGGGGGTTCAGAGCAACCCCAAAGTCACCACACCAGCAGCTCAGGGCCGGTCAGGTGCAGAGTTCGAAGTGGTGCCCAAAACACATAGGCTAGAATGGAGAGAAGGGGGTGCCCCGGTTCCGGTCTGCTTGCAGGTAAGTACCCGCGTCTTCGGAGGGCAGACCAGGGGGGTTTCGTAGGGCACCGGGGGGGACACAAGCCCACACAGAAATTTCACCCTCAGCGGCGCGGGGGCGGCCGGGTGCAGTGTAGAAACAAGCGTCGGGTTCGCAATGTTAGTCTATGAGAGATCTCGGGATCTCTTCAGCGCTGCAGGCAGGCAAGGGGGGGGTTCCTCGGGGAAACCTCCACTTGGGCAAGGGAGAGGGACTCCTGGGGGTCACTTCTCCAGTGAAAGTCCGGTCCTTCAGGTCCTGGGGGCTGCGGGTGCAGGGTCTCTCCCAGGTGTCGGGACTTAGGATTCAAAGAGTCGCGATCAGGGGAAGCCTCGGGATTCCCTCTGCAGGCGGCGCTGTGGGGGCTCAGGGGGGACAGGTTTTTGTACTCACAGTCTTAGAGTAGTCCTGGGGTCCCTCCTGAGGTGTTGGATCGCCACCAGCCGAGTCGGGGTCGCCGGGTGCAGTGTTGCAAGTCTCACGCTTCTTGCGGGGAGCTTGCAGGGTTCTTTAAAGCTGCTGGAAACAAAGTTGCAGCTTTTCTTGGAGCAGGTCCGCTGTCCTCGGGAGTTTCTTGTCTTTTCGAAGCAGGGTCAGTCCTCAGAGGATGTCGAGGTCGCTGGTCCCTTTGGAAGGCGTCGCTGGAGCAGGATCTTTGGAAGGCAGGAGACAGGCCGGTGAGTTTCGGGAGCCAAGGCAGTTGTCGTCTTCTGGTCTTCCTCTGCAGGGGTTTTCAGCTAGGCAGTCCTTCTTCTTGTAGTTGCAGGAATCTAATTTTCTAGGGTTCAGGGTAGCCCTTAAATACTAAATTTAAGGGCGTGTTTAGGTCTGGGGGGTTAGTAGCCAATGGCTACTAGCCCTGAGGGTGGGTACACCCTCTTTGTGCCTCCTCCCAAGGGGAGGGGGTCACAATCCTAACTCTATTGGGGGAATCCTCCATCTGCAAGATGGAGGATTTCTAAAAGTTAGAGTCACTTCAGCTCAGGACACCTTAGGGGCTGTCCTGACTGGCCAGTGACTCCTCCTTGTTTTTCTCATTATTTTCTCCGGCCTTGCCGCCAAAAGTGGGGCCTGGCCGGAGGGGGCGGGCAACTCCACTAGCTGGAGTGTCCTGCTGGGTTGGCACAAAGGAGGTGAGCCTTTGAGGCTCACCGCCAGGTGTGACAATTCCTGCCTGGGGGAGGTGTTAGCATCTCCACCCAGTGCAGGCTTTGTTACTGGCCTCAGAGTGACAAAGGCACTCTCCCCATGGGGCCAGCAACATGTCTCGGTTTGTGGCAGGCTGCTAAAACTAGTCAGCCTACACAGATAGTCGGTTAAGTTTCAGGGGGCACCTCTAAGGTGCCCTCTGTGGTGTATTTTACAATAAAATGTACACTGGCATCAGTGTGCATTTATTGTGCTGAGAAGTTTGATACCAAACTTCCCAGTTTTCAGTGTAGCCATTATGGTGCTGTGGAGTTCGTGTTTGACAAACTCCCAGACCATATACTCTTATGGCTACCCTGCACTTACAATGTCTAAGGTTTTTGTTTAGACACTGTAGGGGTACCATGCTCATGCACTGGTACCCTCACCTATGGTATAGTGCACCCTGCCTTAGGGCTGTAAGGCCTGCTAGAGGGGTGTCTTACCTATACTGCATAGGCAGTGAGAGGCTGGCATGGCACCCTGAGGGGAGTGCCATGTCGACTTACTCGTTTTGTCCTCACTAGCACACACAAGCTGGCAAGCAGGGTGTCTGTGCTGAGTGAGAGGTCTCCAGGGTGGCATAAGACATGCTGCAGCCCTTAGAGACCTTCCTTGGCATCAGGGCCCTTGGTACTAGAAGTACCAGTTACAAGGGACTTATCTGGATGCCAGGGTCTGCCAATTGTGGATACAAAAGTACAGGTTAGGGAAAGAACACTGGTGCTGGGGCCTGGTTAGCAGGCCTCAGCACACTTTCAATTGTAAACATAGCATCAGCAAAGGCAAAAAGTCAGGGGGCAACCATGCCAAGGAGGCATTTCCTTACAATTACTATTTGAGAAATTCCTCCTTTAGAAAGTGAGCAGTTCTCTGCACTTAAATCCTTCTGTGCCTTGTAATCCACATCTGGATAGGTTTAGTTGACAGCTCCCTTGTGCTTTCACTCAGACAACCCCAAACACAGGATGCTCAGCCAAACTTACATACATCTGCTTATTGAATGGGTCTTCCTAGGCTGGGAGGGTGGAGGGCCTGACACTTACATTTCAAAGCACAGTAGCCTGCCCTCACACAAAGGATTCCCCCCGTTACTGGAACCCTGGCAGACAGGATAGAACTGAAAGGGGACCTTGTGCACTTCTAAGCCACTCTTTGAAGTCTCCCCCACTTTAAAGGCACATTTGGGTATTTAAACAGGGCCTCTGCCCCTACCATCTCAGACACTTCCTGGAGAAGAACCTGAACCAGAGCCTGCAACCTGCCAAGAAGAACTGCCTGGCTGCCCAAAGGACTCCCCTGACAGCTTTTCTGAGAGGGACTGCTGCCCTGCTGTTGCCCTGCTGCCTTGCTGCTCTCTGGCTGTGCTGAAGAAGTGCTCTCCAGGGTCTTTGATAGAGCTTGCCTCCTGTTCTCTGAAGTCTCAGGACCAAAAAGACTTAGGGGGTCATTCTGGAGGGAACCGCCAGAATACCGCTGCGCGGTCACAAGACCGCAGCGGGTATTCTAGGTTTCCCACTGGGCTGGCGGGCGACCGCCAAAAGGCCGCCCGCCAGCCCAGTGGGAAACACCCCTCCATGAGGATGCCGGCTCCGAATGGAGCCGGCGGAGTGGAGGATGTGTGACGTGTGCAGTAGCACCCGTCGCGAATTTCAGTGTCTGCTAAGCAGACACTGAAATTCAGGGTGGGGCCCTCTTACAGGGGCCCCTGCAGTGCCCATGCCATTGGCATGGGCACTGCAGGGGCCCCCAGGGGCCCCACGACACCCATACCGCCATCCTGTTCCTGGCGGCCGAAGCCGCCAGGAACAGGATGGCAGTATGGGGGTCAGAATCCCCATGGCGGCGCAGGAGGATTCTACAGGGCAGCGGAAAACCGGCTGGAGACTGCCGGTTTTCCCTTTCTGGCTGCGGCTGAACCGCCGCGGTCAGAATACCCTGGGGAGCACCGCCAGCCTGTTGGCGGTGCTCCCGCCGACCCCGGCCCCGGCGGTCCATGACCGCCGGGGTAGGAATGACCCCCTTAATTCCTGTAAGAAGAACTCCCTGTGCGGTGGAAATTGACACACAGCCTGCAAGAAACGACCCACAGCCTGCATCGCACTGAAAACATTACTGCACGCCGAACTGGAATGACGCAGCCCAACTTCGCAAGGAGAAGATCGATGCAGCGCCAGCATAGCAACCGGAAATTTGACGCAAGGCCCACTGGATCAACGCAAAGCTGAGCCGGAACGCCGCAGCCCAACTTCCTGACAGGAATCAACGCGGCGGAAATTTCCATGAAACACCCAACGGATCATCGCAGCCCCTGTGACTTCGTCCTGCAAGTGCCAGATTTCAACGCATCATCCCCGGGGCATATGAAAACCCCGCAACCCAAGGAGGATCCAAGTATGTGCACCGGAAATCGACACAAAGCCTTCCCTGCGTGGAAAATAAACGATGCCTCACGGTGTGCAGCCTGAGAAATCAACACACACCTCCCTGTTTTCCACGCATCTCTTCCTTTGCTATTCCTTGCAGAGAGTTTGAACGCAAACAAGGTACTTTGTGCTTGCAAGAGACATTTGTCGTTTTTAAGAGATTAAAATACACTTTATATCATTTTTACAGTGATATTTCAAAATATACTTATTGCATCTTAATCGTTTTGACCTGCATCTTACCAGATAAATATTATATATTTTTCTAAACACTGTGTGGTGTATTTTTATGGTGTTCTTCTGTATTATTACATGATTTATTGCACAAATACTTTACACATTGCCTTCTAAGTTAACCCTGCCTGCTCAGTGCCAAGTTACCAGAGGGTGGGCACAGGATAATTTGGTCTGTGTGTGACTTACCCTGACTAGAGTGTGGGTCCTTGCTTGGACCGGGGGTTGCCTGACTGCCAACCAAAGACCCCATTTATAACACCCTTGTATGCAGGCTGCTCTAAGGGATGGTGCACAGTTATCATCGCTGGCTCCAGCTTCAATATTTGTAAGGCCCTTGCTGAGACCTGCATCAACTCCTACCTCAGAAGTATGCACTGTAGAGAGGTGCCTACCTACAGTTCTTCTTCTTCAGACATTGTCACTGGCACACTAAGAAAGTTTTCCTCCCCAGTTTGTGACTTTTTTACAATTAGCAAACGTGAGGATAACAATGCAATATGTTCAATTGGCCATGCAAATGTTCAACAAGGTAAGCCTGGTTCACACTATGGTACTGGAGGCCAAACAACGCATATGAATATATATCACACAGTCTGATGGGAGGAGCACCTTAAAAAATGCTGCAAGTGGTGGTAGTTAAGGTGAGGGAAGCAGTGAATAATAAGCTCCAATCATAGTTGGAGGTGGTGAGGAAGAAGAGGGTGACATCTTTACACAAACCAGCCCTGTCCCCGGCAGTTGCCCTTGTATTACCCACCTCAGCTACATCAAAATGGCACAACCGTCAGATGGAGACTGTAGGCATACAATGACTGCCCCAAGATGCACATGGAATCTACCACCTCCTACTTCTCATAGTCGCCTGTGTCAGTGGCCCCAGAGAAAAAGAAAATCCAGTCTACAGTTATGGGATTGTTTAGGAAGGAAGGGCCCTATGACCGCAACCACCCAATGGCACGTTTGTACAGTGGAAAGCTGGCTTAAATGTTAGCGCTGAACCTCCTTTCTTTTTATTTTGTGAAAGGAGTGGAAATTTTAGAATTTGCGGTGGCCATCTGCCCAAAATGGAAAGTTCCAAGTCAGACCTCTTTTGTCAGAATTGCTGTTTCACAATCCATCACAATATGCTGCAATTGGTTGGACAAGCTTTGTAGAAAAGTTCGCACTATCCACCTGATGACAAATATAAGGACCAGATGTCAAGCAACTAATTACATTTGTACCACTGCACACCGCATATCTTTTGCAGTGGTTAGGCAACAGCTGACAGTATTTTAAGGGTGTATGGTGGCATGCAACAGTAGCCATGTTCGCGATAGAGAAACCCCACACAGCTCAAACACCTTGGAAGACTTTAACAGCAAGGTATGTGAATGGCTGTGACACCGAGGTCACAGAACTGGATTTGTTGCCATGGACAATAGCAGTAACATAGTCAAGGCCAGGGCCAATGGGGGCTGTTGCAGGGTCCTGTGTTTGGTCTATTGCATCAACCTGTTTGTGCTGGAATTTCTCAAAAAAGAAGACCTAGTCAGCAACATACTAACCTCCTGCAGAGGAATTTTTTAAAACCTGGAAGCAGTTGCGGATTATTCATCGTGCTAATAGAGTATCAATTAAAGCCCTCATACAGGAGATGCCAATAAATTGGAGCTTCTCCCAGTTGCATTGTTGGGTTATGTCAAAGATATCCCCCCATACCTATGCAAATTGACAGCCATCCTGCTGCTGTTGGCTAAGAGGTGGATAGCGATGCCCTGGGGGCACCAGCCTCTCACGCAGAAGGACACTTGGCCTAAACATGTACTATCAGGACAATTTAACTGCTTACTGGGAATTATTGGCAACAAGATTGTTTCCTACGGACATCTGATCCACTTTGGTGGGATACTTTGCATGGGCTTATGTGGACAGGGAAGGAAAAGCCTCTGTTGCCCATTAGTTGTGACTGTACCCGATGTGTGCTTGCATTCGCTGAGTCGCTGTTGGTCCCACTACACTCTGCACATATTTTGACTGCCTCAGACAATAATTAGGTTACTATAATGACTGTTCTCTAACCTGCTATGCACTCTGAGCTGCCCTAACCCCTTCCCTTCAGTCCCTACTGTGTTCCCTCTACTGTTGATGGAAATGTATTGGGTCTGTTATGGCATTTTGTCACACGTTATGGTCTAAACTGTACTATGTCACCAGATGTACCCATTGCATAATATATTGCCTATGTACCTCTCTCTAGAACTTTTTTTCATAGCTTCAATAATTGAAAATAGAAAAAGAATGTTGGAACTCGACCTATTGTATGTCGCAATGTCTGTTTGAGCAGCACAGACAGATCAATGACTATGTCATTCAAAGAGGAGGGGATGGAATTGGGAAAAGCATGATTACGGATGCTGACAAATGGGGCCTAGTCAAGTGCCTGACACAGATGCTACTTGGGCCAAGCTATCCTGTTGTTGCGTCTGCTACTGAACCAGTTGAAAAAGGTACCTGAAAGGTTCGGACTCGTAGGTGTGAATGAAAATGCAGAAGCGCATGCCTTGGTTGAGAGTTTAATCCTTTACTTGGCTGTTAATACAAGGCTGCAAACAGACATCATGTTGTCCAAAGAGTACATCTGTGCCACACTACCTAATCCACGGTACAAAAACAATTCTGGCCACTTTCATGCCTTTTTCTACAAGGGGTGTTTCAAAATACAAGAGGTGTATTGTTGATCAAACCAGAGACCTGGAAAAGGAACATCTGGAACCTCCCAGCAGATGTTCTGGGGTTCCGCCTTCAATTTACACAGAGAGCAGTCTTGTCTCACAGCAGCCAACAGCAGCAACAACCACAACTACAGGAACAGAAGAATTGGCTCCAACCTCTGCATTGGCTTGGTTTCAAGTGACAGGTCTTAAGTCCAGGGCAGATGTGAAGGCAAAAGAGATTGAGCAAGTGGAAGCACAAATTAGCATTAAGGGGATGTTCCAGGAGAATCTGGATGTCCCAAAAGAGGTCTATGTGGCTCAAAACCAATTGGTGTATTGGTATGTGAAGATGTGCCAATGGCCAGTGCTCAGCAGGCTGCCAATAAAGTATCTGGCTTGTCTGGTAGCCAGTGTGTCTGCCTAGCATGTGTTCAGTGCAGCTATCATAGTTGTCGCAGTGAGAAGGAGCAGTGTCTCATCTCAAAATGTGGAGAGATTGACCATGATCAAAATGAACCAATATTTCATGCCACACAATTACACTGTTCCTGAAACAGCACAGGAGGAGAATGATTGATTTGAGGGCAAACTCCTCTTTCCTGACTGAGTATGCCACCACAGTATGTTTTAAATATATATCGACAAACTTCTTTCTTTGCCCAAATATTTTAGGCTCATATATGGCTGGATTGAAGTTGGACCAGAGTGCAGTGAAGAAGCATACCCCTTCCCTTTAGGGCATTTGAGACACTGCCTGCCTCCCTCCCATGCCTGTCCTTTTTTTCCACCACTTAGCTGGCCTGCCCCAGATGATCAATGATTTACAAGACTGCTAAATTCTAATGTGTTGCTTGCATCGAAGAGGAGATACAATAGTGTACTTACAATGTACTTGGATTGGAAGGGGTAACCAATGCACCAATGAATGATGATATATTATTGAGTGATAATGAGTGATGATTTATGTGGTGGCAGACAGTGAGGGAGGGTGTTTAACTAAGTATTAACTTGATTTCCATGATTTGCAATGTTTGGGACCTGATGGGTGATCATTTTTCCTAAAGATGGTGGGTCCTTTCAGATTAACCAAAATGTACCTGCATTGTCCATTCCTTTTCCCTGGTTTTTCAGAGACCAGACCAGTCACTAACACAAATCTATACAAAATACTCCAATTCTGTTTCTTTTTCAACAGCAGTGAACAGCAGGTCTATCTCGCTCGGGTCCGGAGTTGGACGGAATTATTTGGAGTCAGGAGGAAGATGCAAGGACTCAAGACGGGACAACCTCAACAGCCAGGAGAAGGAAGTTATTAACTTCAAAAGGAAATCATGATGATGATGACTCTGAGGTCTAGTACTCAGCTCTGTGGACTCGAGAAAGGTGCATTAATTTTGGAATTACTGCTGAGCGTATGTGTTGCACTGCTGACTCAAACGTGAAACTCCTCTTATGTGCTTGCTGTGCTTCTGCATCTTCTTGGTGCACTTCTCATGAAGCATACCTCCCTTCCGTCCTTCTCCTTGACTCTACAATACAGTTTCTGTTTTACAACCTGCAGGTCTTCTCCACTACTATATGAATGAAATGTAAAACCTCAACCTTCCTGCTTGCCTAACGGACTGGTTCAGCCAGGCAGGTACCCAAGAGTAATTGGCATTCCAGGAAGAATGCAGATGCACTGCACCCTTTGACAATACAGTATTATTTTTCTTTTAGCAATCATAATTTTTGGAACTGGGTTAGGTTCACTTCACTCCCCCATAATTAGCATTTTTCAAACCTACATGACAGAACATTTAGATATCTAATATTAACTTAGGTCTCTAAAGAACTATGCTGTCGCGGCTCACTGTGCTCACAAGGGGCAGGGCGGGTGCAGCGCATAGGGGTAACATTCAATAAAAATAAAAAAAATGTAAATGTATTTGATCCTCCGCCACACCGCACTGCTTCTCTTTCTCCTGTCGCTGCAGGCACAGGCTCCCAGCCTGCCGTGTTGACAATCCTGATGCTGCTTAGAGCAGCATCAGGATTGGCTAGGAGCGTCCAGCCAGGGTGCTCCAAGTCAGACCAGGAGCCTGTGCCGGCTCTCTCCAGCCCGGCAACACATTGCCAGGCTGGAGAGAGCACACTGGCATTTGTGTTTGGCCAGCACGAGATGGCCTGCCAAACACACATGCGCTCTGAGGGGAGTGTACAGTGCCCTCCCCTCACTCCAATCATCCCCCAATTCCCCGCCCCTTTCATAGCAAATGGATAATAAACACAATTTATTATCCTTTTGTTGTGAAAGGTTGTGCAGCTTCTGCTGCTGGCGGAGGGCGATGCTCCTCCGCCCTAATGGAGCAGCCGCCGCTGGAACTATGGCATACTCATTCCCTAATTTCCTTCCAGAACAGATTGAAGTTCATGTGCTGCTCATCACCACCCCGATGAATATTGTTGCTGTCCTATGTAGTGTTTGTCTTTGTCACACCTCTTCCCAAATCGCCTTTCCATTCCATTTGTCAAACTCCTAACCCTCTTCCCCCGACTATGTGATTTATTGAGGTGGATGTGGTGAAAGCGACACAAACTCACTGCTGGATCTTCTATTACCTGAGCAACAGCACTCACCAGCCCCACTTACCCACCCACGCATAAAACAGATTTAGATCTAGAAAATTATTTGTCAACATCATCATTCATGGCATCACTGGCAATGTTGTCGCCACTGGAGGAACTGAGGCCCTGTGTGAAGGCGATTGCCTCATCCTCCTCCTCCTCCTGCAGAGCCACCAGCTGCTGACACTCTAAACCAGTAGTTCCCAAATGGTGTGCTGCAGCACCCTGGGCACAGCAAAAACAGCCAGGGATGCCACAGTCACAAAACTATCAATGCTGCACCTCAGTGAAGCTTCATCAGATCGTGTAGGCAAACTGCAGTTCTTTTTGCAGCCACTAAATGCCAGAATGAACACACACAGGCTTGAAAGCTTACATTTACGCATTTGGCAATGAAAGGTCAGAAATTAAAACTGTGTCTACAAAAAGAAAGATTCAGGGTTTTCTAAGTATGTGATTTATGGCCGTGCAATATTTTCATTTGTTTTAAGAAAGTATTACAGGGACCATCGGAAACTTCAAACACGCAAAATGGCAAAGCAGTTTAAACTGACTTTTGTAATCATTTCGTTCTTGTATATGTCAAATCTGCATTACCATGCAACCTATGTAAACTTATTTGTATCTTTGATCATAGTTCACACATTTTCTCAGTTGTATTTTTTCAACCTCTAATGATAGTGTAGAGGTATGCTTGTAAGAAAAGAATGGAAGGTGAAGGGAAGGTACATTCTAGTAGGACTAATTGGAAGGTTGGGAGTGAGAAGACTGTAGACTGTGTAACAAGGAGAAAGCTGGGAGTTATTGATGCTGTACAAGATATAACATTTCTGAAATAAAGGATTTCTAAACTCCATCAACCTGCGTGATTACTACATAAGTGGCTACGAGTGACTCTTTGCAGGAGGCAGAGAAGACTTTATAACTCCCAACCGCTGGATAAAGAAAAGAAAGAAGAACCAAAAAAAAAGAAATAAGGAAGAACAAAAAGGAAGGAGAGTTGAGGTGTGTTAATCGTGAGTTAATTGGTTTCTTTGTACATATGGATTTGACAGGCACTCATATTTAAGCCTATTAATGTAGAAGAAAATATTTCTCAATGAAATTAACGAGCTGAATTGGGCCATCGAGCGCTAATTTCAATTGTAGCACTTGGCGTTGCCTGGACTATTTATTATTTAAGTGGCACTACATGTTGGGGATATTAGAAATCTGAGAAGAGTGTTATTTATTTTTAAATCTGTGTGATAGTGTGTTAACTGTCGATTTGCCGCACACGCGCCAACATTTTGAGTAAAGCGCTAGCGGCAGAGACCGTTTGGCACGCGCATATTCCACACATGTGCTGCACCCACACGCCAGTGACATTACACTGAAGAAGACGAGGCAGGAAGATGCAGCAGCGTATTGAAGTGCGCGGCACATTGAAGTATCGGGTGCACGCGCCAGCAGAAGTGAAATAAAGGTGAAATACGGAGAAGTACCGTGAAGTTGTTGCACGCTTCTCGATGAGTGAACTCTTTGAGTGGCTCTTAAGTCTAGTAACCCTTAACCTGGATCTCCATGTTTTGAATTCATTAAAAAGATAAGAAGGACTAATATTGAAAAGAGATCAGAATAGAGAAGGAAAAGAGACTACTAGATAGAAGAAGAATATCAAAGAACACAGTAACAAGTTATTTTAGATAGTTATTTTAGATTGTTAATTTGGTTTGTTATTTTAGATTGTTAATTTAAATTGTTATTTTAGTATTTTATGGTAGTTTGTTGTTTAAAATCTTGTTGCAGGTATGGCTGAACAGAACATTTCTGCACCACCATGTTTCTTACCTTTACCAGGTGAACCAACAATAACGTGGAAGAGGTGGAAAAATATATTTATGACATACTTATTAGCTATAGCTGGAGACAAATATAGTCCTGTCAGAAAATAAGCAATTTTGTTACGTCATTTGGGAACAGAGGGAAGGAGAATATATAATGACTTGCCTCAAATACCCTTGGGTATGGGCGTAGGTCAGCCTGTGAATGTTTATGAGATGTCTTTGCAAATGTTAAAGAAACATTTTAATCCAAAAATAAGTACACTATTTGAACAACATAAGTTTTTCTCCCGCATACAGGGTCAGGATGAGGATGTAATGACTTGTGTCGCTGCTTTAAAGGGATTGGCAGTGACATGTGATTTTCGTGACCTAAGTGACTCCTTAATACATGATCAAATTGTATGTTGCACAAATAATAAGAAAGTGAAAGAGAGGTTATTTTCTATAGACTCTTCATTAGAAGAATCCATACAAATAGCAAGAAGTATGGAACATACAGATGCATGGATGAAAGAGATTGAAATAACTAAAAGCTACATGAGAGATTCTAACAAGGAAACCACTGTTGAGGTGAAATAATTTAGATCCAAGAAACAAGAGAAGGTGGTTTGAAAAGGCTGGAGTAAAAGCTGTGGAGAAGAAAAATATAAATATCATATTCTTTAGATGTGGGTGTCAAGGGCACGTAGCTTCAAGCTCAATGTGTACAGCACCTACCTTGACATGTAGGTTGTGTGGTAGAAGAGGTCATTAAGCTAAGGTGTGTAGATCAAAAACGAAGTTGCTAAATAGCAGTGTCAAATCCATGGATGATATAAAAGAAGATCATGAGGAAATTGTACTAACAATTAGTGATACTGAGAGGTCTGATCAGCAAAATGTGGAGTCTGTAAGTAAGAAAAACTTGAAAAGATAAAGTTTGGGTAAATTAGAGAAACCCCATTGCAATGTAACACTGGAGTCTACAATTGTAAAAGTATTAGTGGATTCTGGTAGTTTATTTACTCTGATATCCAAAGAAATATACAAAGATGTTTTGAAGGAAAAAATTGAAGATCTGCAGAAAGCTGATATGAAAGCAGTTGGATGTTGAGGAAAAAGAATTGGTATATTGGGAATGCGATGGATGGATATTGCATTCAAAAATAATGGCATACATGGAAAGATACATATCACCAATGAGGGATCAAACCTTTTAGGATGGCGGCATCAAAAAGATTTAAACATAGTACTTGATCCCAATGTAGCTGAACCAGTTATGGTTGTGGAGCAAATTAATTGTATGGAGAGTCAAGGAACAGACATACAATGGTGTGAAAAATTGATGAATACATTTCCAAAGGTCTTAACTGATAAATTGAGTAAACTAAAAGGATTTACACACTGAATAATTTTAAAAGGGAATGCAATCCCAGTGGTACACAAGGTGAGACCTGTACCATTTTTAATGAGAGATCCACTTCAACAGGAACTGAATAGGTTGCTGGAAGAAAAGATAATAGAACCAATTGAATCATCTGAGTGGTTGGCACCTATTGTTGTGGCGCCTAAAGAAGGAAACACAATTTGTTTGTGTATTGACTTGAGAGACCTTAATAGAAGTATTTGGGTGGATAGGCAACCTTTA
This sequence comes from Pleurodeles waltl, assembly GCF_031143425.1. Lineage (NCBI taxonomy): Eukaryota > Metazoa > Chordata > Amphibia > Caudata > Salamandridae > Pleurodeles > Pleurodeles waltl. Next base: position 1,781,178,479 of record NC_090444.1, read on the forward strand.
CTAAATATTACTGAAATGTTGAGCATGATGGGTAGTGGCAGAATATTTAGTGTATTGGACATGTCTGCAGCTTCTCATCAGGTAAATCTGCATCCTGAATCGCATCCTTTGACTTCTTTTGTAATGCCCTTGGGAGCATACCGTTATTGTAGGGATGCCTTTTGGACTGGCGTCAGCATCAGCTGTATTCCAGCGGATAATGCAGAACAATTTTCGAGGACTGGATAATGTGTTATGTTTCAAAGATGACATAATAGTAGTGGGAAAGTCATTTAATGAGCATGATGAATTATTAGAGAAAGTATTAGAAAGAATTGAAAATCATGGATTGACTCTGAAGAAAGAGAAATGTCAATTAAGGAAGGATTGTGTGAATTATATGGGGCATGAGATATCTGCTGAAGGAATCAAACCTAAAACAAGTATTGTGAGAGCAGTTAGTGAAGCTCCAAAACCATGCATCAAAGACCAACTAAGATCATTTCTAGGGCTAGCCGAGTACTGCTCAAAATTTGTAGAACCTATGAGAGTAATGTTGAAGAAAGGAGCAGTGTTTGAATGGGAGGCTGAATGTGAAATGGCGTTTGCTAAAATTAAGCAGTCAATTGCCAGTGCTCCCACATTGGGGCATTTCGATGTTAGAAGGAAAACGATTATGATGACTGATGCCAGTAGTGTGGGACTGGGTGCGGTATTAATTCATATGGTGGACCATGAGGAGAGAATCATTGGATCCATTGAATCATTTGCATCCAGACGATTGCAGGGAGCTGAGCGATCATATTCTGCCATTGAGAAAGAGGCATTGGCTTGTTGTTGGGGTATAAATCACTATAGGTATTATTTGTGGGGATTACCTTTTGTGCTTCGCACTGACCATAAACCATTGTTGCAGGTTTTCAAATGTGGATGGGGTCTAGAAAAAAGCATGACACCTCGTATTTCTAGATGGTTGATAACTGTCATAGATTTAAATTTTGTGGTAGAATTTGTAAGAGGTAAAAGGAATGTAGTAGCTGATTGCTTGTCGCGCATGCCCATTAATGAGAATCTGGATGAGATGTGTGAAACAGAACTGGAGACATTCTCTGTGGATGGAGAACTGGCTTTAGGACAGAAGGAATGGGAAGATTCTATGAGGGAAGAAGTGGAATATGGTAAATTGAAAAAATTTAGAAGTAATTCAGAACAAAATCCAGGTGCATTGCAGGAACGTCTGAAGCAGTATTTAGAAGTGAATGTGCAAGGTGAGAAGGTGTTAAGACATGATAGAATTGTCCCTCCTATGAAATTGAGGGTAAGGCTGATAAAAATGTGCATGAAGGACACTTGGGAAGGAGTTTGACTAAGAGGAGATTGTGACAGTTTTATTGGTGGCCTGTGATGGAAAAGGATGTTGAGAGAATTGTGAATGAATGTCAAGCTTGTGGAAACAGTGATAAGGCAAAAATTGTCAGACAACCAACTTTAGGATTCATGCAATTTCCTGAAGGACCAGGGGAAAAACTAGCTTTAGACTTTCTGGGTCTGGTGGGTAAACTTGGTAGAAGGAATCATTTTCTCATAGTCCTTGTGGATTATCATAGTAAGTGGTTTGTGATTAAGAGTGTGGAGCAGATTACTACTAACAATGTCATAGAATGTTGTAGAGAAGTATTTTTGGAGGAGGGAATACCTAAGGTCTTAGTTACCGATAATGGAGTGGAGTTGGTTTCTGTCGCTATGACAGACTTCCTTACTGGATTGAGAATTAAACATGAGAGGGTGGCACTATTTCAACTGCAAGCAAATGGCTTAGTGGAGAGAGTGAGCAGGATTATTATGGAAAATTCAACTTTCGTTGACCAATGGATTAAATTGGAGGGAAGAGTTGAACAAGATGTTGTGGGCACATAGAGTAACTACTCACTCAGTGACAGGGGTGTTGCCCTTTATTGCTCTCAAGGGTAGAGAACCAGCAACAAAGGAACCTCCTTGGTGGTTGCATGAGAAGAGACAGGTGTGGGTTGATCGTGAAAGCATGAAGGCGAGAGTTTTGGGTTTACAGGAGCTAAACAAATTGTGTTATGATAGCAGGAAGAGAGTGAAGAGCATTGGTGTGAAAAGTAGTGATTGGGTGGCAGTGAAAAAGATCGGTATTGTGAAGAAAGGTGAGAGTAAGTTTTTCAAACCACAGAAGGTAGTGAAAGTGATGAATTCAGAGGTTAAATTGGATGATGGTAAAGAATGGAGTGTAGGAAATTTGTGTAAAGTTAAGTGAGGTAGGAGTTTGCTTGATGTAGTTAATTAATAGGCTTCATGAGGTAATTAAGTGTTGTATATAGTTTATAGTCTTATGTTTGTATTGTCTTATGCTTAACTTTTACTGAGTTTGTAAGTAGGTAGAATTATTAAAATATGTAAGGGGGAAGATGAGATATGCTTGTAAGAAAAGAATGGAATGTGAAGGGAACGTACATTCTAGTAGGACTAATTGGAAGGTTGGAGGTGGGAAGACTGGAGGCTGTGGAACGAGGAGGAAGCTGGGAGTTATTTATGCTGTACAAGATGGAACATTTCTGAAATAAAGGATTTCTAAACTCCATCAACCTGCGTGTGTTCATTTATTCTCAACTCTGTGTGTGTTTTATAACATACTGTCAGGTAGTGGTGATGTATCAGAGTCAGACTAGTTTATTGAATTTAGTGCTCACCCTTCAAATTTATAGTGATCTTTAGGTCACAAATTTGAGTTCTGGTGTGGCCAACGTAGTTTTCCATTCTTCCACAGTCGATAAATTGAGTACTTTAAAGTCTTTGGTCACATAAAAAAACATCTGGTTTCCTGTGTAATAATGAGGACCCAGTAGGCGTTGTAATATTCACCAATTAACAAACAAATGTTGTAGAAAAATGTGCTGCCTCAATTAGTATTGTAATGGAGAGTAGCTGCAAACGGCCAATAGGGCAAGGGAGCTGCGGGTCAAAAAAGATTGAGAATCACTGCTCTAACTCACTTGCCTCTAACCTCTGCCACCACAGCTGGGCTTCTATTTCCTGGCGTGTAGTTAGGCCACCAGAAGTAGCTGTATCAAGAAAGAAAGAAAAAAAAGACAATTTGTAAGCAGTGCTCTGTGCAAACACTTGTTTAAAGGTATAGTGGTACAGTAGTAGTACATTGCTGATTCAATAGGGCCCTTGGACTTCGATGTGACTGATTATGAGTCAAGGGGCCATTTGTTTACCCACACATGCCTCATATGAAAGCACTGACTGCCTGAAAGGAACTGAGGAAAAATAACGGCTCACCACATTAACTAAAATGTTTTTTTTTCTATTTTAAAGGATTTCCTAATTAGTATTTTATTTTTTTTTCGGTCAAAAACAAAAGCACTTATAACAGCGATAAAAATGACACGCAACATTCCATTTAAAGCTGCAATTCCATTGTAAAATTGATTTATCCAAATACTTAAAGCATCAAGCCTCTCTTCTTCCTAATGAGTCCTACTATATATAAAAACTGCTGATTGCATAAACCTAAGATTTAGACAGTTCAGTTTTCAAGAGCCTTAACACATCTACAAGTCTTTTGAAACCCAGATTGCAGCAAAGTGGGCACGTCCATTTTTTCCTGGGAGCAACATGAGCTGGACAAAAGAGCATGACATGTACAATACTTTCAGTTGCTTTTTGGGTACACAAAGTACAGTTAGTTCAATTTTCAAGCATAGCTTGTTGAACCAGATTTTGACATATTTCAACTAGGGGAGAGAGAAAGAGTTATCCATTTTCAACAATTCCAGCATGCCCTCCTTATAGTGAGCGGGTTCCTGTGTCACCCACATCCTTATCCAAAAGAGTAAGGGTCTTAGACAGGCTAAATCCTCAATCCTTCTGTATCCTAGACCTTGAAAAACTGGGATCAAAGGAGTGCTTTTGGGAAGATGTTATAAAATCATCATGCACTTGTTTTCTCCACTTTTCAACATTCCCAGTCTATTGATCCCCCAGATTTTACAGTCCCCTTGGCGTATGATATTAAAATAGTATTGTTGGCAAAAAGTAGTGCCAGCACAGGAGACCCACATAACCTAGGAGGATCACACTACACTTCATAAGGTGGTTGACCACATCATTCACATATAGTGAAAATAGCGCGGGGCTAGCACGCACCCCTGTGTTACCTTTCTTCTCGTTGGTATGGGATCAGTTACTTCCTCATGGGGTCCCCTTCACAGTCTGGCATAGTTGCGCTGGTATAATCTAATGATTTGTAGTAAAAGATCTTCAGGTACTCTCAGTTTTTTTTAGCAAGGTCCACAACAAGTTCCTTGGTACCCAATCAAACGCTGTTTTAAGGTCAATGAACACAAAATATAAATGTCCCTTCCTTAGCTTGGCGTACTTCCACACCATGCACAAAAATCTGAACACTTGATCGATCGTGTCCATGTGCATCCTAAAGCTTGCCTGGTGTGGGGTTAGTATACTATTCCCATCCATGCAAGTGCCCAATCTATTTAAAATCAGTTTAGTGTAAACCTTCTAGAGAACATCTATCGCCCTGTAGTTTGCAGGACCCCCTTTTTTATAGATTGGAACTATTTCTGCTCCTCTCCACATGTCGAGAACTGGGACACCTGAAGCAACTGCATTACAAAGGAGGTTCACGTATGGCTCCTATACATCTTTAGCATGTTTCAGCAGGTCACCTGGAATCTTATCAGAGCCAGGTGCTTTATTAGATTTAATTGCCTCTATTGCCAACGCTGTTTTGTACAGGGTAAAAGGGGCCAAACTTAATATTCCATCCTCCTTCACACCTTCATTTGTACCTGGGAAATCTTCCTGGTAATGTCTAGGGTCACTGGGCAATCACCAAGTTTACATTGATCATGGTGTGGTTCATTTGTGTGTGCATACATGTCTGAGAAATGCCTAGTCCATTTTACGGGGTACACGTGATGGTCTATGTATACACAAGCATCTCTACTTCCATGGGCTTCAATCTTCCAGAAAGTTGCACTATCTTTCTTTACACCCGCTTCAACAAGGTCTTTCCACTTAGCTTCATCCCATTACCTTTGTGCAGTGCCTTCATCAGTATTCTCTTGTATGTCGCTCTTGCTTCCTGAATTACCATACTGTTCTTAGTCTTAACTGCCATTAGAAGATGCTTCTTTGCCACTCTGCACCCTTTAAAATACTAGGGGTTTATCTGATTCTTTCTCTGTGGATTCCCCTTATTCATATGCGTGGTTATTTTTGTTAAATTATTCTTCATTTCTTCTGTCAAGAGGAGGTGGACAAGCTTAATCAGGATGCTAGAAGGCAGCCAACCTACATAAGGGGATGGGAAAGATTTCCTAATTAAAAAATTAAACAGACACCTTGTGTGGAAATAAAAATAAATGACCTCTTATTAATGAGTAAGGCAATATGGCATTCATGTATTCTTGTTGTGCTAAATTAATGGAGGCATGTTAGCTCGTGCGTTGGTTACTTTGGTACTCTCTGCAGTCTGCAGGTGGGGCAGCTGCAATGGACAATTATTATTTTACTTTAATTCCAACAGCCCTGCTCTCCTCCAAATGCCTTTAAATTCTACCCCTCGCTCCAAAGAGGCCGATGAATAATAATGAATGTACATTACATACGTCATGTATAAAAATGCATTACACTTTTGTAAGTAGACCGTGGGAACAACAATGCACTGCATTACAGTGAAAGGAATATATTGTTTGTATTTGGCAGGAGGGTTTGTCACAGAGTATCTCATCCGGAAAACTCGAAATCAGGCACTTAGTGCCACTCTAACACTTGGCCTCCCCCTCCACCACAAATTATTTCTAAAAATACATTCACTTGGCAGTAAGAAAAGGAAATTTAACACTATACTGCCGTGCCGGGTAAGTTAGAGGGATTAGGCTGGGTGAATAATGGTTTTGCTATAGAATAGTGGGATGTCCCTGATCATCATCATGTGCCTAAGTGAATGTTGAAAGGAAAACACCTGAACAGGCATGAATCTATTATGAAAGCCATGAAATATACAAGTCACTTGTCCAGAAAAATGTGGCACATGCCAAGCATTTATTTTTCAGTTATTTTGGTAGGCTCAAACAGAACTCGGGAAAGAATAAAGGAGTGAAGTTCCAGAGGTGACTACTGAGTGGGGACTGGGAGAGAAGAGAAAACACACCTTGTTTTCGGTTTGTAATGCATTGAAAACTTTGTAAATTCTGCATTAACTGAAGCAGATTAATATTGCACAGAAAACACTACTGTACTGACGAATTGAACCATGCTGCGGTTAGGTCATGGCATGGGTGACTAAACGCCATGGGCAGGGAGGTGATGAATGATGATGGGAGGAAGGATACATATCTGCCTTGCTTAATGAGTAAAGTGCATTAGGAGAGCAGACAAAAACTTAAAATACCCCCCACTTGAACCAAAAGTTTGATAATCAAGCAAAGTAGATGAACACAACCCTCTCCAGAAGAGCTCAGTTATTTCTTCATCCAAGCAATTATCCATTCATTCTTTCAATGTTCTCTTCACCTTTTGATACTCACCATTTAACCTTTACACTCCCTCATCCAGTCTTTCACCATTCCAATCCATCCATCCATATATCCACCCATCCATTTACCTATCTACCCTTTCAACCATCCTTTCACCTTTCCATCCATTTACCCACGCATCACGTTACCCATTCACCCATCCTTTAACCCACCCAAACATCCTTCTACCCATCCACCCTTCATCCACCCTCACATCCTGTCACACACCAATGCTTCTTTCCACCTACACATTCTTTCGCTCATGTACCATTTTACTCATCCTTTCTTTTAACCGTCCATCCTTCTTTCACTTTTACATCAACCTATCATTTGTAGCGTTCATTATGAGATTTTGTCTGCTGAGTTGTAGATAGAGGAGGCCATTAAGAACTCAATCCCTGCTGTGGCTGCTATAGCAGGTGGTTCACAACGTCCTTGCAGTAACTATACTAGTAAATGTCAATAAGCAACCAATGTGACTTACCAATGGCCATCGCTGCTGCCACTAGTTCTCCCACTCCAACCCCCACCATGCCTAATGCATTGCCTCTGCCACTGGCTCCTGCACTGGTGGCCTGTGCAGTTAGAAAAAATATTGTACATTTTAGATGCCAGATGGGTCTCACCATATTCATTTACAAATTCAGCAAAAAATACCCACAATAGATCACTACAGTTCTACCATATTCTATCATTCACTTTAGGACTTTTGCTGGATAACATGGTTAGAAAAGCCAGGTAGGCAAGCCAACAGATCATCTCTTGTAATGGAGAGGCAGAGTTATATAGATTCTAAGTCACTGAAGCACAATTAAGTAGAGGAAAGGTTGGTCAATGAAGGACATATGGCGAGGTCTTGACTGGCAAATGTAATGGGACTGTCCTCATATTACTTTCAAGCCATGTTGTATTGTCATCAAAACAGCAGATATGGTATACTGCTGTATAAATGAATAATAACACATACAACACAACACTGGTGGGTTTCACCATGACCATGGTTGCTCTCTTGTTTTACTGTTTGAGCTTAGGCAAGAAAAAACAAAGTCTTCTGAACAAACATGTGTAGAAAAGCGTACTTGGACTTGCAATCTTTATGGTGGAGTACCTGTCCTAAATTCTGTTTTCTTAGTCTTACAGTACAGGCACACACAATATATAGGGGAGAGGGAAAGCTTACTAACAAAGCAGAAGACATCTGCAGTACAGACAGGAGGAAGAAAGCTACAGCAAAATGAGCTAGAGAAAAAACTAGGATAATGCAGGGGTTTAACAAACCTTAGAACGAAGATGAGTAGGAAAAAAGGAGACAGGCACAGTAACAACAATGGAACAATTATTCTTAATAGGGAGAGATAGAAGTTAGGAAAATATCAATAATATTACAGGAGGATTTACTGGGGTCAGCAGATCCAACAGCTAATCACGATGGTGGCACCCAGTGTCCCTGGCATCCCTCTGAAATAGCCTTATTTTTGCCCTTGGGTGCTGGGGTAAGAACTAAAGAATATTGAAAAATAGATGAGTGGTGCAGTTAATCCCCCAAAAATATTTTGACAGGCAGTGGCAATCACAGTAACATTGTACTTTTCTAATCAGATTGCCTATAGTACTAGTATCGAATTGACCTATTCTTAATTTCCAAAACCTAAGCCCTATTCCAACTTTTCAAAACCTAAACTACATTTAGAACTACTAATACATTGTAACAAATTATATTTGCGTCTCACCCATATTTGATGGACCAACTCAGCCTCCCTTTTCAATGCATAGATGCACACTACACATCAGTGGGAGATTTCAATTGGGACTGTATGAGCTACATAATGAAAGGTACATCAAATGCTAACTCACTAATATTACTTACTATAGCTACTACAATCTTAGTAACAGGACAAAACTGTATGCTGGCTTCTTAAATAATCAGCCCAAGCGAGTGTTGACGAGTATGATTAGGTAGTGCTGAGCACCTGTCTAGCTCAAACTGGATCACATATTATTCATCATAACGTAAACTTAACTTACCTCTGAGTGTGAGAAGCATGTTATTCGAAAAAAATAGCATTGTAGAACACAACAAATAAATAATTACTCACTGAGCCCCGATACCTCAACCCGAGCAGGTTGAGCGGTCCTGCTCGTGATCCAGTATGACTGCCCAGTAGTGCGTTAACTGCTGCTGGGTACCCGGGACCCCAGTGTGCCGGCGCACACTCCGGCCCACTCTCCCCCACAACAGTCAATACTCCTGCAGGATGTAGCCACTCCCAGGCCTGACACCTGCTGCTAGCATGGAGGGGATGGCATGCTGCATATAAAAAAATAAGTGTTGCCACCTCAGTTGTGAAAAAATGAAGTGGGGCTGCACCCCTTAGCAGTGCTGATGACCGCAAGGTTTGCGACTAGCAGCCTCACTGGTGCTGCTGTTCCCTCTCTCACCCCTCTCGCCCTGCTCTGCCATTGCAATGGGAAGTCAAAAAAGGAGAAGAAATAGGAGAAGGAACAAAGAAAGGACAAACTAAAGAAGTGAAGGCAATGCCAAAGAAAGTAGAAAAAAGTCACAAAAAAACATAAAAATTGACAAAAATTAAAAATACACAAAACACAAAGACACACTGATACAATAAAGGTAAATAAGGGATGGATGAGTCAGTGAGGGGCAGGAATATAAAAATGAAGGGTGTATTGCAAAACAGGCGCCATCACCATGCACAGAACAGAAAACAAAATGGTGGCACCCACATGAACTGTGTGGTGGCGTTCGCATTCAGTTTTCCGTGCGAGAACATGGATCGCGCTTCTAAATATAAAAAAAGTATTGCAAATAAGTGAGTCAAGCAGCTTTGCTCACCTGTGGAATTTCTCTGAATCTTGTTGAGTTTTTAGACCACTCCATGGAATTCAGCAAAGCAAAACTCTGCAAGCTCTACTCAGGCCTACTCGTAATCAGATTCTAGGCCTTTGTCTCCCCTACTGGGCCAAGTTAATTACTATGGTGCTCATCAGGAAGATCAAAGGCCTCCCCACACAATAGAGCTATTAACTGTGTTTGATCCAGTTCAGTTCCTTTGAAAGGAAATGGGTAGGGAGGAAAACTGCATTTGTTAATTAGCTCATCACACTGCACCTAGGCTGGGAAAGCCCTGGCCCACAGAAACAAAAAAGGAGAGCAAAACCTCTGGAGACAAGCATAGGAGAGGCTTGCCTTTCAAGAAAGCTCATTCTATAGACAATGTAAAGTCATTATTAAGGATTATTTTGTGTTTTTAAAATAATATTGAATGTCTTAGAATGCTCTGCAGCAGAGTTGGGACAGGGATGGAAGAGAGTAATGAGCTAACATCCTAGCGTTTGGCTAGGAGTGTCTAGAATCTAGAATTTCCCACCTCCATTTAAAAACCCCTACACAAAGGAGAAGCAGATGAGAAGACCCTGGACTTGAGAGCAATGATGAAGAAAGAGCTCCTAACTGGAAAGTGAAGCCACCTAGTGCCACAGCAAGGATGGACTGAAAGACTTCAACTCTAGCTGAACCTCAGAGCTAAGATGGTTCTCTCTAGGGCCACTGGTGCTGGCCCCCTTATGCCTTCTGAGAAACAGTTGGGGGGACGGACCTGGTGTGAGACCCGGGGGATTCTCTGGGGGCTTCTGTGGACTGACTCCACTGCTGATACACATATGCTGCAAAAGGGCCAAGAGGCCAAAGGACCCAAGGCTCATCGCAGGAAGAGTGTTCTGAATGCTGGTTGTGAAGGGACTTTGGAGGATTACCCCAAAGCAGAAGAGAACTCCAGGAGAGCAGGCATAGAACACTGAAACAAAACTGCCCATGAGAAGCACCCTTTTGGAGGCTAATATGCCCGAAGAAATGGATCCTCATGGCTACGGCTAGAATAGCGGATTGAGCCCAGACCATAAAGGTCAGCCCTATGGGGCCGTATTTCTAAGCTTTTGAAGCTTGGTCTCCCAAGACCGATTGTGAAAAAGAGCTTGTAGTGCTCTGCTACATCAGAAAAAAATCCCCACGGGGAGGACCAAGCCCTCAGAGACGCCATGTTTCCATTCAATTACATTTGAATGGGGAGGGAGCATGTTTGGACCCTCCTCACTGAGGAAGATTCCAGCCCTGGGACCCTATCCCCTTGGGTCAAATGCAAAACAGCACTGTCCCAAGAAGATCCCATCCCCCAGGACACAAGGAGCCACGCTTTGGTGCATTCCCCATGTGCCTGTGTGTGAGAGTGGAATGCAGTGCCATACTACCTCCTGTCGGTCTAAGGTCCTAATTTACATCATGGTGGAGGAAACTCTGTTGCCATGATGACAAACTTTCCTCTCCGTCAAGACTATGCTCAGCCCGCCCCCTTTAAATTTGGGTGGATCATAGTTTGATGATGGCAGAGATTACTCTTTCTCCGTCCTGGTCAAACCTCTGATGACCCTTACTCCGTTAAGCCATTGGAGTTTTAGCTATATATCCACCCTTCTAATTAGGATGGCTGAACACATAGCTGCTTTTCAGTGCAGGACAACTCAAGGAAAAACCTATTGGTAAGAGCAATGAAAAGTGCTTCATGATTTGCTCGCCATGAAAGGAGGCTCCCATGGTGAGGAGGCATTGCTTTTTTTCTCAAAAAGAAAATCCCGCTTTGAGATTTTCTTTTGGAAATAAAAAACAATTATTTTTATGTACAGCTCTGCCATGTTTGATGGTGGCGTCCGACAAAGTTACAATGCATTGACAGGTACTTTCTTGGCACTGGCTCCTGTCAATGCTTAAAATATCTGCTGGGTGAGAGGACATTTCATAATTAGGCAGGTAGTTCCTCCATCATGGCGACGGTGTAATTTACTTTGTCACTCTGGTGGAGGATGGGCTTTCTGCAAAATTATAAATCAGGCCCTAGTTTCTCTGTCTCCCCTGTTAAAGCTATGTAGTTTGCTCATGCCTGAGGAGCGAGCAGAGAAGCATGTTGCCAGCTCACACTGCTCCAGGTACGGTGTGTGGAGACAGCTGTAGCATCAGGGGCATTGGATCACACCCAACAAGTGAAAAATGTCTTTGGTTGTCCCTGGTGGGACTGGAGCACTCAGAATTGAAGAAAAAGGAATCTGTTGTGAGGCCTCAAGAACCAAACCATGTAGTAGGACTAAGTCGGTCTTCACGTATGAATGAAGGAGTACCCCATAAAACCAGAGCAAAGGGCAAAAAATGTACATATTGGCAAATGTGGTGTCCCAAAAGTGGGCGGAGGCACCACTAGAATTTTTAAAATGTGGTTTAGGAGCTTCATGAGGTGAATGGGCCTCCTTGAATATTTTCAGAAGTAGCCTAAGTCCACAAAGGGGCTGTAATTATTCTCCTGGGAGGGGTTTTGCTGACTTTCAAAGCTCTTTTGGAGACTGTGCTTTTGCACATGGACTCTGGAGCACAGATATCACTATTGGTGGGTCTTGCAACTGCAGTAACAGCCTAGTAAAAGTAGAAGAAAGACTCTGGGACCCATGTTGTTCAATGCAATGCTTTATTGAAGATGTGATAGTTGATAATGCAAGGTTTTACTGTATAATGACTACAGTGAATGTTGGTTCTGCCCCTATGTACTTCAATGTAAGTTAAAGTAAACGTGTTGCATATTGGTAATGACCACATTGATTTCCATGGTGTTGCAATGATGAAATATAGCATGTCCTCTGCTTTTACTAATATGGTGACACCCTGACAAACAAGTAGGCTTGCCTTATTTCTAAGTGCATTTGGTATAGATAGAGGGAATTATGGTTTCAGGTTTCATTACACACTAGGGGCGTAATATGATATGAGGGTATCACCAAAGGTATTTCCATATCCCTGGTGTATATTTATTTGAAAATAATGCATAGTATTTAAAAGTTTGTGTGTAATAAAAGTACTTTTCTTTTTTTAAAGAAAAAGCACTGACTGGTAGTAATTTATTGAGTGCTGTTGTTATGTACCAGTGAGCTGGGGTGTCTAGCATCACCACCTTTACTGATTAGACCCGGGACTGCTCTGATTCGCTACCCTGATGGAGTCAATGGCATACTTTGTTAACAGTAAAAAGAAAACAGGGGACTACTACTTGTGAAGAAAATACATACTTTGTGACTAATAGAACAATTTCTTACATACTCTCTCTGGTAATCTTCCTCAGGATTGAAGATGTGTTGCTCTGCAGGGCAATGTCATGAACCAGCACAACAATTTTGAAAGTCTTGCCTGGACAGTATAGGAGCCCCCCTTCCATTCTGCAAAACATTCCTCTCCCTATTAAAATGTACAATTCTGCACGAGTAGCAAGAGTGTGTCATGTCACAGGGCATTGGTGAAACTGCAGCAAATTGCAAATCATAACTGTTTTTTGTACCTTTATTTTGGATGAATGAATAGATGGAGAAAGGAATGAATAGATGGAGGAATTAATGAATAAATGAATGAATGGATGAATGAATAAGACTTATAAAGAACACAGCTGCTCGAAGAGGAGCGCCCAGTGATGCCACAGTGGCACTAAGCAGCCAACACTTAACAGAAAAGGAAGGTTTTCACCTTCTTTTTAAAACAGAGGTTGACTACTTTAATTTAGCAGGTGTCTCATTCCAGAACATTTCAGCCAAATGAAAAGGAGTGGCTGATTTCTTAGATTTCTAGGGGTTACTTTAGAGATGTGGGCAGATAGCATGAGAGGTATAAAATCAAATGCAGAACATACTTTTGATGCACCATTTCCTATCATGCTGTTCCTGCTCTTCACCAATGCAAGACATGAGTCAGCCATGACTGTGGGAGGAACCTTTCTTAAATTAGCACTTCAGGGGTTGCATTTCCTACAGGGAGCACTGAAAGTGCTAATTTAACCTCTTCGGTCCTTCGGACGGCTTGAAAACCTCCTCTGACATGGTGGGCATGTGCGGAGGACAGCTCCATGCTTTTCTAGCACCCACCCACAGGCGAAGTGCTGGTGCTCCCACAATTACCCCCCCCGCAGCATGCCACTGCCAGGGATGGCAGTGGAAGCACTTCTACTACCACACATGACCCCTCCCCTGGTGATCTGATGAGGACGACATGCATGCCGCACACCACAGTCCACCCGCGGAGACGTCATCAAAACATGCCAGGGATCTCTGGAAGCCGCTTGCTTCCAGCACATCGAGGTAATAGGTACTTTTTTTTCTTTCCTGGGTGGGATCATGAGGGCATGTTTCTTCCTGTGTCTCTCCGCATTGCATTCCTACTGCTGGATTGCAACTGTACCGCGATTGTGGAAAGCAACAAGGCTGACTCCATGCTATAAGAAGGGCGGAAACCTGATTGAGTTCTATGTAGGGGCTAATTATCCTCCAGAAAACTACAAAGATGCCTATTTACGTGCTTTTCTGCTAGCTTCCCAAAAAGAGGCAACAGTTGTATGGGCCAGTAGTTTTCAGGGAAAGATGGATCCAATAGCATTTTTTTAAACAAAGGAACCACCACTGTGTGTTTCCATTTTTGAGGAACACAACCAGAGGACAGGGGGAGATTAATCACTTTGCATACAGCAAGATGAATAATCTCACAGCCCTATTACAAAATGGTGGGAGGAATTAACTCCACTGGAGAGCCAAATTTGATGATAGAGCATAGGGAAGTAAATTCCTCAGGCGAGATTTCGACAATATTGTCTTAGCTTAACACTAATGGCTGACAGGTCAAACCACATCTACAACTGCGGATGACACCTAACCTCTATAGGAAAGGAGAGATAGATTTTCTCTATTTTTTCCAGCGTAAAAGAGGCTAGTGCACTGCAACTATCTTCAGAGGGCAGAGGACAAGGTGAGACAGAAGATAATGGCTCGGCCTGAGCATAGAACTCTGCTCCACCGGCGGTGTTTGCAGAATTCAGGCACTCCGTGCTACGCAAAGTAGTGCGGAGTTCTTGAATCCCGCTCTCTGGCATGGAGCGGAGTTAGTTCACGCCACTTCCAGCCCCAACAGAGGCCAAAACGGGCTACTCGCGAGGGCAAACTCACTTATGAAGTAGATTTTCTACTCCAGAGCCACCAAATCTAGTCAAAAGAGCTTTTTTGACTAGATTTTCTTCTCCAAATGGAGACTGCAATTTGATTTTCAGATTGAGAAGCCTTTTTTTTCAAACAGGAAGGACGTGTGTCAGAGACTCCAACTTCCTGTTCCTGTCCAGCATGATACCCCCAGTGCTTTGTCCATCTCCTGGTCACTTTTCACTTGCATTTCGAGGTGGAAGGATCACTCTCTTTGTCTCCTGGATATACTTTTGGATTTAAGGACTTTTTATTAAATCATCACACAAGTAAGTTATAAAACTATATTGAATAAGGGTGTTGTTGTTTGTTTCCTTGGGCATGCACTAGTATTTCTTTGTCCTTTGATTTGAAGTAAAAACTAATAGTAGTATGTAGGTGGCCTGCAGTTTAAGTATGGGCCTAGTTATTATTTATTTCACATTTAATTGATTTTTCACCATTTGTAAAGGAAAATGGTTGCACAGCTCAGTGCCTTTTGTACATGTTTCCATTTGCAATATTATTTTAGCATGTGTCTTTGATTTCCAAAGTACCATTAAGCCGGTTGACCTAGGCCAGTACTAGTAGTCATCAGTGCATTAAATAAATGTTTCAGGGGTATATGTTTTTAAAACTTTGTTTAGGGCAGGGATGGCATTCATTTAAATGTAAAATGTTGGCTAGTGATTGCATTGAATTAATTTGCAAAAAGTGTATATATTGTAGGGTAGTAATATTTGAAGGCATAGAAGGATGTAGTTTGACCATGTGTCTGACAGCCATTTTGCTCTACCAGCCAATGTCCTTTGCCATAGGCTTGAATGTGTTCTTTGTGTGCCAGGCCTCCTTGCTTGTTGTTGTTGTTGTTGTTGTTTGACCATGTGGCTGGCAGCCATT
Organism: Pleurodeles waltl; assembly: GCF_031143425.1. Lineage (NCBI taxonomy): Eukaryota > Metazoa > Chordata > Amphibia > Caudata > Salamandridae > Pleurodeles > Pleurodeles waltl. Next base: position 1,781,193,970 of record NC_090444.1, read on the forward strand.
TTGTGCATGAAGGCAGTGTCCATTTGCCATAGGCTTGCACGTGTTGTTTGTTTGCCATGCCTCCTTGTTCCTTGTTGTTGTTGTTTGACCATGTGGCTGGCTGGCATCCATTTTGTCCATGCAGCCAGAATTCCTTGACATAGGCTTGCATGTGTTTTTTGTTCTGCATGCTTCTTCCTTGCTCCATGTGCTTTTAGTTTGCCATGTCTCCTGGCTCCTTGTTGTTATTATTTGACCATGTGGCTGGCAGCCATTTTGTGCATGCAGCCAGTGTCCCTTTGCCATAAGCTTGTATGTGTTCTTTGTTTGCCATGCCTCCTTGCTCCTTATTGTTGTTTGACCATGTGGCTGGCTGGAAGCCATTTTGTGCATGCAGCCAGTGTCCCTTTACCATAGGCTTGCATGTGTTCTGTGCTCTCCATACTTCCTTCTTGCTCCTTGTTGTTGCTTGACCACGTGGCTGGCTGGCAGCCGTTTTATGCATACACTGTACATCCAGTGTGTCTTTGAGTAGACATATGCTTACATACAAACATCTTTAGTTATTGATCATTTGTTTTTGAAGTTTCTATTCTTATTTTTTCTATTTTATTTTTTACATTTTTATTTTAAATTGTAATTGAATTTTTTTTGCCATTTTTATTTACTTTTTTATTTTAATGTTTATATTTTAGTTTTATTTTCATGTATTTTTTACTTTTAATTTTTAAGATCTTTTTTATTTTAATTTTTATATATATATATATTTTTTTTAATTTCTTGTCCTTTTGTTTTGTACTTTTTATTTTTATATTTTAACTTTTTTATAATTTTTTATTTTATTTTAATTCTTATTTAATTCTGTATTTTGCCTAGATCCATCCATCTGATCCATTCCATTCCTCCATCCATCCACCTAAGCATGTCTCCTGGACCACCTTGCCACCATAGGTTATTTAAAAAAAATGATTATTCCATTAACCCATGCACCTCTCTCTTACTACCCTAGGTGTCTCCTAAAACACATGTAAATAAAGCAAAGGGCTAGATATGCCTGTTGTGCTGTCTGACTTGAAATGTCATTTTTTATGGTGTGTTGGTGTGGTTCGCCTTTACAATAAATACAAGGTATATTACGGAGGTAATCAACCGTACTAAGATTGTATTTGTCTGTACTATTTACAACCTGCTGCAACAATGGTATGCTACATTTCATTAACTACATATTTTTCTTGCTTGGTTGTTTTTAGGTCAAGAGAAAAGACCCCACATCACACACAGTACTACCAAAGAAAAGACCCTACAATTACTTCGGACCACAGGCGCCAAACTCTTTCACTTGTGCATCTTAGTGCCACTGCCAACCTAGAGCAAGTTAGGATGGCCCCAAAGAAAGTTGCTCCCAATAAAGTGACCCATTAGAAGAAGCAGCCTTCTGCCAGTAGTGTGCCAACCGCAACCTTTTTCAGAAGACGTGTACCTGCTGCCACACTGTCCTCCGGGGAGAAACCTGGGAGCACTCCTGCATCAACAACAGCACCACCCTAAGCCCAAGATGATGTCTGTCAGTGAGGCAGCCACTGAAATCATGGTGAACCCAACAAGCAGTAATGATGAATTGGATTTGTCCCTTTCACAAAGTAGTGCCAAATTGGTTCAGGAAACAAAGCAAAGCGGGCAGCAGCCACAGCCAGATCTTCCTGAAGTTGGAGCAGAACAGGAGGGCGAGCTTTCTTTCTTTTTTTCGTAATTCTTTATTGAAGATTATAAACAGGGAAACAACATCAGGCATGATACTGACATTACAAAGGAACATGATGAGCTTTCTCCATCAGTACATTGTACCTAGAATGTTAGCAATATCCGGAACCACATCAGTGAAATACTGCAGCATATTTTTACAAAATCTGAGCGGTGTGAGCATAAGTACATATGTCTGCTTGTATCGGGCCCTATTCTTTACCAACTAAGGAAAGGGCAGAGATCTCTAAGATGTCAGTGCCGGCCATAGATGGGGGGTAGGATAGGGGTCAGCGCCGGGACTCATATCAATAGTGGCCTCGAGGGCACTCTAGTCTTCCCAGTAGAAGGAGGTGACACTGATAGGTCTAGAACTCCTGGTAGTTGGGGAGCGTGGTGAAGTGCAACAGTATGAAGATGGGCTGGGTGTGTCAAAAGGGCAGTATCCATCGGTGAGAAATCTTATACTGTTATGGAGAGAAAAGAGAAGGTCATGTAGCAGATGAAAAGTGGGACGAGATGAGGGTTATAATTTGTTTTTTGGAAAGAGAAGAAAAGGAGGGAAAAGGTGGGAGAAAAGAGGATTCGAGGAAGAAATAAATGTAGAGAAGTGGGAGGAGAAGGGGGGTACATATAGAGAAGAGGAGAGGAAAGGAAGTGAGCTGAGGGGTCAGGACAAGAGAAATAAGAGAAAAGAGAAAGGGAGAGAGAAAGTGAAAGAGAGAGAAAAAGGGGAAGAGGGAGAGAGTAAGAGAAATACATAGACAGAAAGGAAGGGGAGGAAAAATGAAGAGAGGGCAAGAGAGAGAAAGAGAAAGGGAGGGAGAGGGAGAGAGAGAAAGAGAGAGAGCGACTGTGGGAGGGGACAATAGGGGGCAAAGGGCGAAGAAATGAGGGAGGTGGGGACGGGAGTGGAAAAGAAAGGGGAGGGGGCAGAATGGTGGGTAGGAAGGTGGGATGGGGGAGTGGGTGGAAGGTTCAGTTATCCGTGGGCTGTAGGAAAGGGGCCCAAGTTTGTAGAAATATCTCCGTCCTATCCTGTATGTTATAAATAATGCATTCATGGGCAGCTGTTTGGAACATTGTCGACAACCATTCATCATGTGAGGGGGGTATCACTATTCGCCAGAGTCATGGAATACAAAGCTTAGCCATGGTCAGTGCCGTGTGTAAGAGGCAAAGTTGTGTGCAGGACAAGCCCTGAGTATCACCAGTATTGTGCAGTTTTTTGGGAAAGAAGGCGGTAATGGCAATACATCCCTCCGCTTACCCCAAATTGCCTCCCCTATGGTTGTTTATTTGGACAGTTCCAGAGTATATGTAATAGGTTGCAACATGGGTGGGTGCAGCACCAGCAATTGGCATGGGGCAATAGTCTGGCTGTTCCAAACTTCTGAGGTGTCCGGTACCAGTCGTGCAGGGTTTTGAAGAGACAGAATTTAATTTGTGCCTCTAGGATGCCTCATTCCTGTGTCTCCAATAAAGTAGTCCACTCTTCCATATCATAGTCTACATTTAAGAAGTTTTGCCATTTAGCTTTGAGGGAGGTTAGAAGGGGTAGAGAGAATAGATGTTTTGCAGACCCCACGTCACTCCTCGAAAGGAACCCCAGGTTTGTGTATAATCAAGCATCGGCGAGTGCTGCAGGATCCATGGGTGGGTCCCTATACAGCTATGGAGACAGTGTGAGACCTGTTGGTATTGCCGGAAATAGTGACAAGAGAGACCAAATTCGACTTCTAATGTCGGGAACTGCTTTACCATCCTGTTAACAAGAATTTGGTCGATAGTTAGAATGCCCTTATTCCCCCAGCCCTCCCAGTCAACCACCTCCCCCCATCAATAAACCGGCATTGCCCCAGAGTGGCGCATGGTTATGTATCCGAGGATCCACTCCTAAAAGGAGTGGAGCCCGGCGCCAAGAGTGCAACATGGCCTGCATCACTGGGTGGGCGGATTGAGGCGGGGGAGCTTTAACACTATAAAGCACATCTAGGCCCCATGGCATATGCACGAATGTGCATTCTGCCTTTACCCATAGGGGTGGGTCTGGTATACCCGGGAGCAGAAAGGTGAATTGAGACTGATGTAGTAACAGGGCATAGTGTTCCACAGAAGGTAATCCCAAACCTCCGCTTTCCCTTCACGCAATTCGTTTAGCTTTGGAAAGCCGTAGTCGCATAGAGCCCCATATGAATTTACATATGTAGGTATCTACTTTCCTGAGCATTGGCAGAGGTACCAGCAGTGGTAACATACCAAGGACATATGTGTAGTGTAGTAAAATAACTATGTGGCTGGCCTGCACTCTACCCCAAAGGAAGAGTCCCAGTTGGGACCATTTTGCAAAATCTCATTGAGTGCGAGCTAACAGAGGATCTAGGTTATCCTGCACCATCTGGTTCAAGCCCCTGTTGATAAGGATTCCTAGGTATCTGAGGTACGATTGTTTCCAGGAAATTGGAAGGCCGTTATAGCTGCGCTCATAGTCATGGGGATAGGGGCAGGGCTTCACTTTTGTCCCAGTTGATTTTATACCCCGATATTGCTTCAGATTCCACCAGGATAGCTCGTAGTGCTGGGAGGGAGCAAGTAAGGTCTGTGAGCATAAGTAATATGTCATCAACATATAAATAGATCACGAAGCAGCCTCCTGGAATTGGGACACAGGCTATTGATGAGGATCTTCGTATAAGTGCTGCCAAGGGTTGAACTGCCAGAAGAAATAACAATGGTGATAGTGGACAGCCTTGCCGCGTTCCTCGGTTAACGGAGAACACATCGGGTAGGAATCCCCCGCAGTTGCCCTGCACCGTAGGCGAGTCATACAGCTTAAGGACTTTTTAACTAAGCCATCCCCTAGACCAAAGCGGCTTCAAGGTTTCAAAGAGATACCACCATCCTATTCTATCAAAGGCTTTCTCAGCATCAAGGGAGAGAGCCACAGCTTCTTCTCTAGAGTCTCTAGTAGTCCAGAGTGTATGTGCTAGGGATCGAAGATGATTCCTAGATGACCGCCCAGGTACGAATCCTACCTGAGTGTGCTGAATAAGGGATGGAATAACCTTTTTGAGACGGGCCGCCAAGACACCAACCAGTATCTTGACATCCCCATTGAGGAGGGAAATGGGGCAATAGCTGCCGCATAGTAATGGGTTTTTCCCTAGTTTTAGTAGGACCGCTATGGATGCCCTTTTAGATACAGGGTTCAAAGAGCCTGTCCTTTCTGTGCCCCAAAATGCTTCCTATACTGAGTCCACCGTTTCCGGTCCTGTCCATTTGTAAAATTCCGCCGGAAAGCCGTCCTCCCCAGGGGCCTTATGATAGGGTAAGTTGGAAATGGCCTGCATAATGTCTTCTTTGCTAATCTCTCCCTCCAGTAGTCCCCTTTGTTCCACTGTGATACTGGGTACACAAGCCTCCTGAAAGAATGCAGCAAGTCAGTCATGGTCCACTGCCGTTTCTGGGGTGTAAAGGGTCTGACAGAAGCGCCAACTATGTCCTGTGGGTGTGTGAGGAGCATACCATCATTATCTTGTATGACAGGAATGGCTAGCGCTGCCTCCTGCTGGCGCAGTTGGGCTGCTGGCAGTCAGCCTGCCATTTCTCCCTGCTAATAATGCCTGCCCTTCATCCTTTGCAGTGCGTACTCTGCCTGTGAGGTATAGAGGACATTAAGCTCAATTTTCACAGTTTCAAAGCGACAGTGTGTGACCGGGGACGCAGTGTAGTCGTGAGTGCATATTGCTATTATTTCCTCCAGGTCACGCTGACTGGAACGTCTCTGGGCGTTAGCGAGAGCTGCATCTTTGATAAGTTGTCCTCCGATTGTTGCCTTCGCCGCAGCCCAGAAAACCTGAGGAGAAGAGACTGTGCCTTTATTGTCAGTCACATATGTAGAGACATGGGCACCAAGTTGATCCTTGCCCTGTGTAGCATGATATTGCAATACATTCAGGCGCCATGGCTTGCAGCCTGGAGAAACAAGGCCCAAATCTAGTGCACTTGGGCATGGTCGGATAGTACTGCTTCTAGGATGCAGGAGTCCCTAACCGTGGGAATCAGTTTATGGGAAATGAGGAAGTAGTCCAGCCGGGACTGGGTTCTGTAAACAGGCAATATAAAGGTGTTCTCCCAGTTGATTGGGTGTGAAAGGCGTCAGTGGTCTACCAACCCATGATCTGCCAGTACGTCCCCCCACAGTGCTCTGTCCGCATTGTTACTGATACCCAATCTGCCAGTTCGGTTGAGAATTGCATTGCAAGCCAAGTTCCAATCTCCTCTCAGAAGATATTGAGAGGCTCCAATGTCCGTCAAAAGATGATTAAAATGTAAAAAGAATGAATCTGTACATTCCGTAGGGGCATATACCGACCCTACGCAGAGTGTGCGATCCCACAGTTTGGGTTTGGTAAGGATGTATTGACCCTTCGGGTTGGACTAAAACTTGAGAACCTTGAATTGTAAGGATTGGCAGAGAAGGATCATGACCCCACATTTGCGTGCGGAGCCGGAGCCTTCTGAAGTGAAATAGTTGGCCCACCCAGTCTCGGTGTCGTTTTTCGGATTCTGAAGAAGACTGGTGCGTTTCTTGGAAGAGAGCGATATCTGTACGTTTGGATTGTAAATGAGATAGAATCTACTTGCTTTTGATATAATACGTGAGGCCATGAGCATTCCACAATACTGTTGTCAAAGGGAGGGCGGTCCACATTCTCTGAACTGTTGTGTGGGTCTGCGGGGTCTAGATAGGCACCTTTGGGTCTATGAGGCACGGTGTGGTGATTCGAACTATCTATGTTGGGGTGAAGTGCAGGGGAGGAAGAATGTGAGTGGAGGGAGGGCAGAGGGGGCTCCGTGGTCACAATCAAGAGTGAAGAAACAAGCAAAGAAAAGAAAGAAAAGAGAGAGGAGGAAGGGGAGAGAGTGAAGAAAGAAGCAAAGAGAAAAGGAGAGAGAGAAAGAAACGGGAGAAAGGTACAAGGCTTACAGGGAGAGGAAGAAGTAGTATAGGTTTGTTTCGGGGTCAGGAGGGGTACCTCGTGTGAGCTTAACTCTGTAAAATCGCAGGTCTAATCCTGTGGGGTGCCGGGCGTGCACAAGGGGGGGAGGCAGAGAGCCAACGGGAAAAAAACTAGGGCATATCATAACCAGCATGGGGGGGCTAATGGGAAGGGTCCTGATTTGAGCACAGGCGTTCCCTTCGATCTTAGCGATAATGGTATGTCAGATCTGGACGAAAAAAACAAAGTGTGCTCCCCAGGTGGCAGATATTCACTTATATACTCATGGTGGTGGCGGACAGTGGTAGGAGGCGGAAGTATGGAAATAGATTATCGAGAATTTAGGGGTGGGGGGAGAAAGAGCACTCAGTAGCTGCCGGCCGGGTATGACAATGGGATGAATAGCCCAGAAGAAGCGAGCGGATTGGGGGTACTGTCCTGTTTTGTTTTTTTGTTTCTTTTCCCTTACTGAGTGAAGCAGAACTCTAATCATAGGAGTGTATAGTTTGAATATGAGAGCAGTGCGATGATACAATAATAAACATTAGGTTTGTGACAGACAGAATGGTGGGTCCACTATAGCCACTATGAGCTGGGTCTGAGAGTGCCCAGAGTTGGAGTGGGGGGGGAGGGGACAAAGGAAGGAAGGGGAGGAGTCCCCAGCAGGACAGGTGATGAGGCTATAACATCCTAACAATAATAAGAACAGAATAACAATGATATAATAGCGTAGGTAAACATGGTGGTACTTAGCAGTCAATGTCTTTTCCATCCTGAGATCTCGGTGGGCGGTCCAGAAATCTACCCCCTTTTCTGTTCTGCAGAGTAAATGCAGAAGTTGCTAGGATCGGCGTCCGTGTGTAGGATAGAGTCACATGGCAAGGAGGGGTTTGTCGCTAGGTCTGCGGACTCATGATCCATGGTTGGGCAGAAAAGCCATCTAAGAAAGAGCGCAGGTCCGTAGGTTCGAAGAAGTCTCTGGATTCACCATCCATTGTTATCCACATTCTGACTGGCTAAAAAAGTCCAAATTTAATATTCATAAGACGCAGTTGGGGTCTAAGTGCAAGGAACGCTTTTTTTTTTTTCATTTGTTTCTGATCTCTTGGCCTTTGTGGCGGTATGTGCCATGGGCCCTCGCAGTCGTCAACAGCTGGCGGACCTGTTTAAGTTGTAGAAAGCATACTATAATGGGGCAGGGCCTCCCAGCAGTATTCTTTTGGGAGGGCCAATCCTATGGGCTCGTTGGCAACCCAGCAGGTGAGAAAAAGTAAGGCCCGTGAGGAGAGGAATGAAGGCAGCCACGCAAGAGGCCTTCCTGTCAGGCCTCTGTCGGTGAGTGCTGCTGAGATGCCGTTAGTTTTGAGATGTAATTAAATCATAAGCGAGATTATAATCAAGCCCGAGGCTGCCTCCCTTGTTGTTGGCCGTGGGCTCTATTTATATCTATTTATATCCTGGGTGGTGCGGCAGCTGTGCGTGAGACCTCTCCGACAGTTCTCTGCTACGTGCTGCCGAGGCTCCTTCTTCTAGCAAATCGAGCCTACGGCTGCTTCCGCACTGCAGGCTGCAACTCTGATGCCACGTTAATAGCTGGTTTTGCCCCGGTTGGTCAGGGGCAGTGAGAAGAAGAATGAGGCTCCGCCGATGTCCCGTGAGCTCTGCCGCCCCCAAGTACACACCGTGCCGCGGTGCTTGGCTTTCTGACAGACACCATTCCTGTGGCTAGACCACACCCCAAGATCAAGGTTTCTGTTGAACCACAACATCCTATTTTAGAATCAAGGGCTCCTAGATCTCCAGCAAGCAAAAGGAAGGTAATACTCCACCATCGTCTCCAAGCACCACCTCAGCGACCTCACAATGGCACAGGAAGACTCAGAGTCAGATGGAGACACCAGAGCACACGTTGACTACAGCACCACAATGTGCATTGAGTCTACCACCTGCAGACAGCTGCAAACATCTTGGAGGAATTTAATAGCAAGGTGTCTGAATGGCTGCGACCCAGAGGTCTTTGTGTTGAATTTGTTGCCACAGACAATGGCAGTAACATAGTCAAAGCCATGGCCGATGGTGGCTATTTCAGTGTCCTGTGTTTGGCGCACTGCATCAACCTAGTTGGGCAAGATGTTCTTAAAAAGAAGACATAGTCAGCAACATACTGACCATCTGCAGACGCATGTGCACTCTTTTCAGCCATTCTTTGAAAGCCCAGAAACAGTTGCAGATTATTCAGGGTAATAACAGAGTACCAGTTAAAGCCCTGATGCAGTAGGTGCCAACACATTGGAACTCAACCTATTATATGTTGCAACTTCTGTTTGAGCAGTACAAACAGATTATTGACTATGTCATTGAAAGAGGAGCTGGTGCAATTAGGAGAGCTATGACCATGGATGTGGACAAATGGGGCCTAGTCAAATGCCTCACACAGATGATGCTCCCTTTTGAGGTTTTAACGTGGGAAGTAAGCAATTAGAACAGTACAATGGGCCAAGTTATCCCGTTATTGCATCTGCTACAGGAACAGCTAAAGAAGGTGTCTGAAAGTTTCACATTCGGGGGTACAAACGAAAACCCAGAAGCGCATGCCTTGGTTATTAGTCTAAGCTATGGTTTGACTTGTAATGCAAGGCTGCAAAATGACATCATCTAAAGATTACATCTGTGCCAGCCTAGCTGATCCACACTACAGAAAAATTCTTCCTACTATCATTCCTTTTTCTGAAGGGGATGTTTCACATTACAAGAGGTGGATTGTTGAGAAAGTAGGAGAAATGGAAGAAGAACTTCTGGAACTTAGAGTCCCACTCCGCAGTTCTGGGGTGCCACCATCAACTTCTAGAGAGTGCAGTCTTGTCTCACATCCGCAAACCCCACCAACAAGAAAATCGGCGACAACAGCAACAAAAGAATCAGACCCAACCTCTGTATTGGCTTGGTTTCAAATGGCAGCTCTTAAGTCCAGTGCGGAGGCGAAGGAAAAAGTGGTCGATCAGGTACCAGCACCAATGACCAATCAGAGGATGTTCCAAGAGTATCTGGATGACCTGAAAGAGGTGTATGTGGATCAAAACTGATTGGTGTATTAGTATGGGAAGATGAGCCAATGGCCAGAGCTCAGCAGGCTGGCAATAAAGTTTCTAGCTTGTCCTGTAGCCAGTGTGTCTGCTGAACATGTGTTCAGTGCAGCTGGTGCAGTTGTTACAGTGAGGAGGACCAGTATCTCTCCTCAAAACGTGGAGAGATTGAACTATGATCAAAATGAACCAGCTTTTCATACCACCTGATTACACCATCCTGAAACACCACAGGAGGGGGAAGAGGATGACTGGTCTGAATCAAGCGTATTAGCTGACCAACTGCTGGGTGATCCGCCAGAGTTTGAGGACTAACTCTATTTCCCGGATTGAGTGTGCCAACGCTACCACAGAGCTTTTTCATAATTTCGCATTCAGCTTCTTTTTCTCTTTCTTTGTTTTAAAAAAGAAATGCTAGTGCAACATTATGTTTGTGTCAGATTTATGCTGCCCCACCATTGATTTTATAGTCAGATACAAGCCCAAGTTGGAGTTGGACTCATGTGCAATGAAGAAGCCCCCACGTACCCTTCAGAACATTGGAGATGCTGCCTGCCTCCCTCACATGCCATTGCCTATCCCATACATCACCTAACAGTCCTGCCCTAGAAGATCATTGATGAAAAGACTGCCAGTGCCAATGCCCAATTCCAATGTGTGGATACCATCAAAGAGGAGGTATTTTGTACAACCACCGTGCTTGGATTGGAAGAGGTAACTAAGTAACTATTGCACAAATGAATAGTGTTCAACAAAACTGTAAACATGTTTCTGATGATTTGCAGTGTTTGGGGGATGGTGGGTGATCATCTTTTCCCGAAAGTGAACAGCCTTTCAAAAGTGTAGTGAAATTTACTTGCAGGATTTCTCCTTTTTTCTGGCTCCTTGTAACACAACAGCCACTTTACTTACAAAACACAAAACTACACAAAAAACTCCAGTTCTGTTTCTCTATTTTTTCTTCAACAGTAGTACACTTCACAACTCTACCTTGCTCGGTTTAGGACTGGGATGGAGGTACTCTGAATCTGGAGGAGGAAGATGGAAGGACTCAGGGCGGGTGTACTTCAACAGCCAGAAAGGAGAACATTTTTTACTTCAAAGAGAACCCATGATGATGGCAAAGACTCTGAGGCCTAGTACTCACTCAGCTCTGTGAACTGGAGAGAGGTGCGATGATTTGGAAATGCTGCTGAGTATGTGGCTTCTGCATTGCTAGCTCAAACGTGATACTCCTCTTGTGTTATTGCTCTGCCTCTGAGTTTTCTTGGTACAATCCTGAGTCTTCCTGACTCCTCATGAGCTTACCTTGCTTTCTTTTGTCCTTTTCCTTTACTCTATAATACAGATACAGTTTTTTTGGTACACAGGCTTTCTCCTAGTCCTCTCCTGCACAAACAAAACTTGCAAAGCTCAAGACTCCAGTTTACCTACCAGACAGGTTCAGACAGGAACCAGAGTGATGGACATGCCAAGAAGAATGGAGATGCATCACCCAATTTGGCATTACAGTATCATTTTCCTTTTAACAATCATAATTTCTAGAACTGGGTAGGGTATATTTAATCTTCCATATTTCAAAACTAGCAGACATATCACTTAGGATATACTATCTGGGGTCTCTCTGGGGCAGAAGGATTGTTTCCAATTAATTTACTGAACTGTGTCATACTTTCTTAATATCCCTATGTTTCCTTCCACAACAGATTGATGATGGTGTGCTACTCAGCGGCCCAACGAATGTTGTTGTGGTTTCTTTTGTGCAGTGTTTGTCTTTGTCACACCTTTCCTTAAATCCCCTTTCCCATCCATTCACTGAGCTCCTAACCTTCCTCCCCCAGGCTGTGTGATTTATTGAGGTATTACCTAATTTTACACCATAAATGAATCACACACTTGCTGGGGCGGATGTTGTGAAAGCAACTACGCAATACCAACTCACTGCATGACCATCTACCTTCTATTACCTAAGCAATATTTCACACCGGCCCCATCAACATCTTTATTCATGCCTTGTGTGTGTCTGAGCCCAGTTCTGACTCCATGATCTAATTTCCTAAGTTTAGTTTTATTATACTATATCTCCCCACCCACTCAAAAGAAATTGATATTCCTATATTTTATTATCATATCAGGTCTTCTTCTTTGCTGTGTGTCAATGCTGTCATTGTGGTAGTCTGTTCTCAGTCTTCCTACAGTTATGATATATGATGATGACCCACTAACTCACTATTTTCTTTCAATGAAGTTGACAGTGATGGATAACCCTTTGAATAATCCTGTAGTTGGACTTTGCATAGATGGGAGTGGCACTTTCTCTCAAGTTGTGTCTTCCCTGTTAGCGTGCTAGCCTGCTACTACTACTGCCTACCTACCAGCCCCTTAAGATGCCATCTTAGGAAAACCCTGCAGTAAGAAGAAGACTCCCTCACTTCATCTGGTCAGGTAGAAGAAGAGCTATGGATTGAAGTGAACTTGTTTAGTTAGTATGTAACTCTTACTACAGAATCAATCAATCAGTGATTTGTTAAGCGTGCTGCTCACTCGGCAGGGTCTCAAGGCGCTGGGGGTGGGATGCTACTGCTCAAAGAGCCAGGTCTTGAGGTACTTCCTGAAGGTAAGGAGGTCCTTGGTCAGACGAAGATTGCCGGGGAGGGAGTTCCAGGTTTTGGCGGCCTGGAAGATCTACCACGAGATGTGGTGCGGTGAATGCGGGGATCAGTAGCAAGGGCAAGGTTGGGAGAGCGGAGTTGGCTTGTAGGGATGTGGAAGTTGAGATGCTCGTTGGGATAGGCTGGTCCGGTGTCGTGGAGAGCTTTGTGAGCATGGATCAGGACCTTGAAGACGATCCTTTTGTTGACGGGGAGACAGTGGAGATCTCTGAGGTGGTCTGAGATGTGTTCGTGGAGAGGGAGGTTGAGGATGAGTCGTGCTGAGACGTTCTGGATGCGCTCGAGTTTCTTCTGGAGCTTGGCCATTATTCCCACATAGAGGGCGTTGCTGTAGTCCAGTCTACTGCTGATGAGGGTGTGTGTGACCGTTCTTCTGGTTTCCACGGGGATCCATCTGAAGGTCTTGCGTAGGGTGTTGTAGCATGAGGATGTGATGCCGTTGACTTGCTGGGTCATGGAGAGAGAAGAGTTCAGTATGAAGCCGAGGTTGTGTGCGTGGGTGGTGGGCTTTGGAGCCGACTCCAGGGTGGCAGGCCACCAGGAGTCGTCCCATGCTGATCTGTTGAGGTCGAAGATGATAATCTAAATTTTCTCCGAGTTTAGCTTGAGGCGGCTTTCTTTCATCCAGTTGGTGATGGCGTGGAGTCCGGTGTGGAGGTTGTTCTTAACAGTTGTGGGGTCCTTCGTGAGAGAGAGGATGAGCTGAGTGTCACCTGCGTAGGAGACGATGTTGAGGCCATGGGATTGGACGATGTTGGTGAGCGGAGCCATGTAGACATTGAAGAGGGTGGGGCTGAGTGAGGATCCCTGGGGAACTCCACAGATGGTCTTGGTGGCCTTGGACAGGAACGGGGGGAAGGCGGACTCTCTGGGTTCTTCCAGAGAGGAAGGAGGTGACCCAGTCCAGGGCTCTGTGGCGAATTCTAGCTTCGGAGCGGCGTGTGAGAAGGGTGTGGTGGCAGACAATGTCGAAGGCTGCAGAGAGGTCAAGGATGATGAGGGCGACGGTTTCTCCTCTGTCAAGTCTGCTTCTGATGTCGTTGGTGCAGGCGATAAGGATGGTCTCGGTGCTGTGGTTATTGTGGAATCCTGACTGGGAGAGGTCGAGTAGGCTGTTGTCCTCCAGGAAGTGGGATAGCTGGTTGTTGAATATCCTCTCGATGAACTTCGCGGGGAACAGGAGAAGGGAGATGAGGTTCTCTGGGTCGGCTTTGGACTTTTTGAGCAGGTCGTTGACTTTGGCATGTTTCCAGCTCTCTGAGAAGACGGCGGTCTCAAAAGAGATGTTGATGATGGTCTGGAGCTGGGGGGCGATGATTTGGCTGGCTTTATTGAAGATGTGGTGATGGCAGGAGTCAGCGGGAGAGCCAGAGTAGATGGTGCTCATGGTCTTGGTGGTTTCCTCATCATCTGTGGGTGTCCAGGCATTCAGGACTTTGGTGTGGCATGGTGCATTGGGGTTGACCTTGGCCGTAGTGAGGTGGGGGGCGGTGGTGCAAAGCGTCCATGGATGTTGGTGATCTTGCTGTGAAAGAAGGTGGAGAGGGAGTCGCAGAAGTCTTTTGAGTGGGGTGGGTCGGCGGAGCAGGACTTGGGGTTGGTGAGTTCCTTGATGATGCTGAAGAGCTCCTTGCTATTGTGTGCGTTCTTAATTCGCTCTTTGTACAAATATCTTTTGGTGGCTCAGATAAGCAGGTGATGTTTGCGTATTGGCTGATTTGAGGACGGCGTGGTAGTTTTCTGAATGTTCTTGTCGCCAGATCTTCTTGGCTTTCCGACATTCACGTTTGGATGCCTGAAGGTCTGATGTGAACCAGGGAGCTTTCTTGTTGGCGTGGTTGTTGGTGGTTTTCTTGAGTGGGGCGAGGATGTTGGCACAGTCGTCGAGCCATAGTTTGAGGTTGAGGGTGGCGGTGTTGGGGTTGTTGGTTTTGGATGGTAGGGCGTGAGCGAGGTTGGAGATCAATTGGCCCTTGGAAATCTTGTTCCACTTGCGGTGAGGGATCCGATGCTGTTGGCGATGGCTGGTGGGCTTCTGGAAGGAAAAATGACCACAATGTTGGTCGGTCCAATGGAGTTTGGTGGTGTGAGTGAAGTTGATGTGGCTGCTGGAGGAGAAGATGACGTCGAGTGTGTGACCAGCTGAGTGGGTGGGCAAAGTGACCAGTTGCTTGAGGCCGAGGTTCTCCAGGTTGTCCAGTAGGGCTGAGGAGTTGCAGTCACCGGTGTGCTCCAGGTGGAAGTTCAGGTCGCCGAGGAGCATGTAGTCTGTGGAGGCAAGGGCATGGGTGCTGATAGTGTCGGCGATGGCATCGCAAAATTGTGGGCGGGAGCCCAGGGGTCTGTAGATGAGGGTTCCTCTCAGGGTGGTGTTGTCATTGACGTATATCTGGAAGTGCTGGTGTTCTGCGGCATCTAGGGCATCGTGGGTGTCGGTTGCGATCCTGATGGAACTTCTGTGGACAATGGCGATTCCTCCTCCTGGTCTGTTGGTACGGTCTCTTCGGGTGATCTTGTAGCCCTCAGGGATAGCTATGGCGATGTCTGGTTCCGATGAGGGGTTCATCCAGGTTTCGGTGAGGAAGACAATGTCTGGGGAGGTAGATGTGAGCAAATCGCAGAGTTCCATGGCGTGCTTGTGGACGGAGAGGGTGTTGAGGAGGATGCAGGTGAGGTGGTTGGGCTGGGCGGCGTTGTTGTGATGCTTGGTGGCTTGAGCGCAGGTGAAGTGGCATGAGCGGCAAAAAAAAGGACTGTGGGTGTGCCTAGGAGAGGCCTGGATGCAGGCGGTTGGGCGACCAGGGTTGAGCGCGAGAAGTTCTGAGGTGGTATAATGGCGTCTGGCGGTGTAGGAGATGCAAGGGGCAGGGGGACAGGCGCTGGGCACTGTCCAGGCGCAGACGGGCGCAGACGGGCTTGCCTCTGGCACGCCTCCGGTGCTCCAGCAGCACGCCAGCTGAGCCGGCCTGCCATTATGAAGGGGAGGCGGGAGGGAGGAGCAGCTGGGAGGTGGGAGGGGGTGGCGAATGGGGGCGCGAGGGGCGGGGACGCAGAAGCGGGAACGGGGAGACCGGGGCAGATCAAAGCAAGGCAGAAATGGGCAGAAACAGGAAGAGACAACAATACAAATAAAACAGGCAATAAGTAGCAAATGGCACAGAAGCACAGAATACAGATAACAAGACAAACACACAAGATAACAAGACCAACACATGATACTTACGTCTACCACTAGACACCAGGGATGAGGGGCAGGTGGGTGCCTGTGGGTGACGGAGGGCCTCGAATTCGCGGCTACAGCACTGGCGGGGTCAGGAACACAAGGGCAGTCTGGTGGAGCTGCTCAGCGTGCAGACTGGTTCCTGGCCTTAACTCAGGTCAGGGGTCACTGAGCAACGCCCAGCGGCCGCCATTAAGAAGGGGAGGTGGGAGGGAGGAGCAGCTGGGAGGGGGTGACGAATGGGAGTACGAGGGGACAGGGACGCAGAAGCGGGAATGGGGAGACTGGGGCAGATAAAAGCAAGGCAGAAACGGGCAGAAACAGGAAGAGACAACAATAAAAATGAAACAGGCAATAAGCAGCAAATGGCACAGAAGCACAGAATACAGATAACAAGACAAACACACAAGATAACAAGACCAACACATGATACTTACGTCTACCACTAGACACTAGGGATGAGGGGCAGGTGGGTGCCTGCGGGTGATGGAGGGCCTCAAACTCACGGCTACAGCACTGGCGGGGTCAGGAACACAAGGGCAGTCTGGTGGAGCTGCTCAGCGTGCAGACTGGTTCCTGGCCTTAAGTCAGCTCAGGGGTCACTGAGCAACTCCCAGCGGCCGCCATTAAGAAGGGGAGGTGGGAGGGAGGAGCAGCTGGGAGGGGGTGACGAATAGGAGTACGAGGGGGCGGGCCGCAGCGTCGGGAACCTGGAGACCGGGGCAGATAAAAGCAAGGCAGAAACGGGCAGAAACAGTCAGAGACAACAATAAAAATAAAACAGGCAAAAAGGCAATAGGCAGAAAATGGCACACAAGCACAGAATACAGATAACAAGACAAACACACAAGATAAGAAGACCAACACACAATACTTACGTCTACCACTAGACACCAGGGATGAGGCGCAGGCGGGTGCCTGCGGGTGGTGGAGGGCCTCGAACTCACGGCAGCAGTCAGGGCAGGCACAGGAACACTAGGCCAGTCTGGTGAAGCTGCTTGGCGTGCAGAGTGGTTCCTGATCTTAAATCAGGTCAGGGTCACTCTGAGTACTTTCCTTACTGCCCAGTTGTAAAGAATTTGTGATGGTGGGCAAGCCCAGTGAGTAACGTGGGACTAGTAAGTGCCCATTTTGAATTCAAATTGGGCATAGGGGATACTCTGTGATGAACATGCCAAATACAATCTGTATGGCCCACTCTTTTCCCTGTAGGGCAGAACATTGTCCCCCCCATCTACTTATGGCAGACAGGAAAGTATATCCGCATTTTATATACAACATGTGTGATGTATCTTATTTATTCATCTGCCTCTTTGGATTCAGGGTGGAAACTAAACAAAGTGAGAGGCATGTGGGGAAGAGCAGGGCCATTGGAGTTAAAGATAAATAATTGTCAGCTACAGCTGCCCAAGCTGTAGACAGTAGCAACGTACTGGAAGCACTGGCTAGCATACCTTCAAAAATTTGGCACACCAACTTGCATGCTATAGTGCATAATGGCTCACTCATCATAATGAGAGGTAATTCGTTTTTATTTATCCACTAACTGTCTCTAATTAGTTACTAGAAAAGCCTTTAAAAGAAAAAAAATGAAATCTTGTTTTATTCTGCCTTAATTATTTTCTACCAGACAGTGCTTCTTATGTGTAGGCAAACAAATAAAATATTGTCCCTGTGAGTCTCCTAAACATAAATAATAATCACATCAAATTTCATTGTCCCTAGGGCACCAGCAATATAATGCTACTGTGCCACCCACTATCTATCATTTGAACAAGTGTTTGTTCAGACCATTGTTTACAATTCGTCTTTTGTTATTTTTATTTTCCTCGATATAGCTACTCCTGCCCAATGACCACCACCAACTAGGCAGGAGATAGTGGCCCGTCTGTGGCCGCAGAGGCTGGGGAAAATTTGGGCCAAGTTCCAGTGCCTGGTGATCCTGGAGGAGTAAGAGGCTGGAGCAACTGCGCCAGATCCAGTACCCAGCAGAACAGCACGCCAGCCCTCAGCCACCCAGCCACTACATTTTCGGCACCAGTAGTCAGGGTCCCTGACTGTACCTCTTGCTGTACCCTCCCGCTCCACCAGGGCTTTTTGAAGGCCCAGTCTGCAGCGGATGGACCATTTGGAGAGCCAGATCGCCAGGATAGAGCAGAGCATCGACCAGTTCTTGTTTTTGTGGGAGGGACTTGTTGGGGGTGGAGAGGGAGTTGGAATGGAATTCCCCCAGGTTTCTATTTTTCAAAAATGTTCAGGTTTGCTAGGTTTTCTTAGTTGCCCTCTGAGCTAGGGCCCAAACCCTAAGCTAGGCACATTGCATAAAAAGGGTCAGTTTTCAATAGAACAATGGGATCTGTCTAAGTTGTGTTTTGGTGCCTTCGTGTCACGACCACTAACCCTACCCAAACAAGTGAGGTACCATTTTTATGGGGAGTCTTAGGGAATGTTAACTGGGAATAAATTAGTTGCTCCCTGCAGATTCCAGAACTTTTCATCACAGAAATGTGAGGAAAATGTGTTTTTTAGTTAATGTTTGAGGTTTGAAAGGGCTTCTCGGTCAGGAAACCTGAAGGGAGTCACACAAGCCACCCCACTATGGAATCCCCCAGGTGTCTAGTTTTAAAGAATGTGCAGGTTTGCTAGGTTTCCTTGGGTGCTTTGTTAGGAGCCTTACTAACATTACATCCCACCAAACCCTCTGTGTCCCAGTACGCTTCCTTATGTATAAAACCTGTGTACTAGTGCCATGTTACTATTATTCCAGGTAGTGGTGACAGTGACGACGTCTAATGATGAGTAGGTAATCACTGTTTTTCCTGTGTACCATTGCCTTTAGTTATATTGATCCCTGGTGGCATAGCGCATAATAATCGGTGTCATAATTGTAGCATGGACACTGATTGTAACCCTGGTGGCAGTAGTAGGTCCCAATCAGAACTCATGCATGTGGCTTCATACAGCAGGACTATATGCTGCAATATGCTAAATCACCATGTGAATCTATGCACAGATCAGGGTCTGCATCTGGACATGTGCAAATGGCCAAAATCATCATAATCACTCAACATGCATAATTCAAACTGTTGCTGCAGGACACGTGCCGTGTGAGTTCCTCACCTGTAGCTATTTAAACTGCACCATAATGCGACTTCCTGCTCAGCCTCATTGGATCTTCAGTGTCACTTACCTGGCTCCTGAAGGCAGTCTCCTGGACACATTTGGCAGCTTAAAGAAACTGATGATAAATAGAACTTGCAGCACCATAAGAGTCAGGCAGAATAAATATTCAGATCACTGACTTTTGTAGCATTCTTTCAGAGTATGTTAACTAAGGCTTGGTATTTCAAAACCTGTTTTCTGTGCAGTAAGAACCTGTTTAATGTGCCTAGAAAGGACAATTTTGAGAAAGAGTATGCTGTGTAGTACATACTAGCTGGTATGCTGATTATCTGTACCTGTCATGACACAAATACTTTTAGGAGCATTTTTGGTTGAACCATGTCTAATTAGTGCTGTTCAATTACAGATCATAATATTCCTGTGCAGTCCTAGTACCTGACACACTTGGCAAACCTGTACCCAGAATCCAGTACTCTGGCCGTCCTGGAACCAGAAGTACCTGACACAGTTAAACCCAAACAATTGAAGACGTGGTATTTCTCTCTTTCTCTCTAATCCCAC
Organism: Pleurodeles waltl; assembly: GCF_031143425.1. NCBI lineage: Eukaryota > Metazoa > Chordata > Amphibia > Caudata > Salamandridae > Pleurodeles > Pleurodeles waltl. The sequence goes on from NC_090444.1 coordinate 1,781,213,351, forward strand.
CCCCCTTGGGAACTTTCTGGGGTGCAGTGTATACATCATTGCTAACCCATTAGTTCTCACTGGGATTTGGGGATTATTGTCACCCCATCAGAACCGCCTAGAGTTCAGGTGAGTGGCATGCAACATGTCCAATGATATGGGACCCAAAATCTACAGTTAGGCACATTGGAAAAATATGGTCAGTTTCCAATGGAAAAATGAGATGTGTCCATATTGCGTTTTGACGCCTGTCGTGTCGTGCTCATTGGCCCCACCCACACAAGTAAGATACCATCTTTATCGGGAGACTTGAGGATATGTTAAGTGGTAGGAAATGAGTTGCTCCCTGCAGATTCCAGAACATTCCATCACAGAAATATGAGGAAAAAGTGTTTTGTAAGTCACAGTTTGAGGTTTGCAAGGGCTTCTGGCTAGGACACCCTGGTGGGAGCCACACAAGTCACCCCACCCTGGATTCTCCTAGCTGTCTAATTTTTGAAAAATGTGCAGGTTTGGCAGGTTTCCCAAGGTGCCGGCTAATCTAGTGCCCAAAATCTACAGCAAGGCACATTACAAACAACGGATCAGTTTTCAATGGAAAAATGTGATGTGTCCGTGTTGCATTTTGGCACATTTCATGCTGCAGCCACTAGCCCTACTCACACAAGTGCGGTAGCAATTTTTTCAGGAGACTTAGGGGAACACAGGTTAGTAGAATATGTGTTACTACTAATTGTATTTCTCTGCATTTGTGCCCTCCAAATGTAAGCCACTGTGTAGGAAAGAAGACATTTTGATAAATGCCTTCTAGTTCACTTGCTAGTATGGGTAACCACAAATTCAGAGATGTCAAAGTAACCACTACTTCTAAACTCCATATCTTGTGCTAATTTTAGAAATACATAGATTTCCTTGATCCCTATTTCCCTCTTTATATTTTATCATATGAATTGCTCTATACCCGGTACACAATAAAAAACCATTGCAAGGTGCGGCTTGTTTATTGACTCTGGGTACCTCGAGTTCTTGCAAAACCCACAAATCCCATATACACCTTCAACCAGAACGGTCTAGCAGATGTAATATATTGACTTTGTAAATCAGCCATTGTGACAAAAAATTACAAACAAAACCATTGTCATAAATAGAGGTTTGTTGCTACTAATTTTCAATATATTTTAAATTCAAAACATAGGGGCATATTTACAAGCCCCTTTCGTCTCTTTGCGCCACATTAGCTTCATTTTTTTATGCTAAAGTGGCTTTAAGGAGGCATTTAGTTGCGCCATATTTACAAAGTTGCACACTGCAAGCATTGCACCACTTTGTTAAGCCTTGCGTCACATTATGCCTACGCCAGGCATTATGTATACAAGGAGGGCGTTCCCCGATTAGGAGGCCCAGAAAAAAGGCGCAGTGAAATCTACATGGTTTCACTGTGTCATTTTTAGTGTCATTTTTACTACCTGTCTTTGGCAGGTGTTAGAGTGATGTTCCTATTGTATTCAATGGGCATCCCTTAATTATTAAATACATTTTTGGCGCTAATCCACCAAAGTGCCACAATAGCATCAACATTTTTAACGCTTTTGGCCTAACGAGTTCCATGGTGCACCGAATTGTAAATACAGCTCACACGTAGTATTGTCAGGTAGGCGCAATGGAATGCAAGAAAAGTGGCGCATTATCTATGATGCGTCACTTTCCTGTAAATATGCCCCTTCGTTTCTTTGAGACAACCCTAAACCATTAACACAAATGACCCCTTTTTGAATTCAGAATTCTATATAGTTTTCAGAAATGCATAGCTTCCCGGGATCCACCATGGGTTTCACACCCGTTTTCAGCACAGAAGGAGGTTGAAAGCACAAAAAAATAGGAAAATATGGGCTATCTCCCAGTAAAATGCCAAAACTGCAGTAAAAAATGTGTTTTTTCTGTGTCAAGCTTGCCTGTTCCTGAAAGCTGGAATGTTGGTGATTTTAGCACCGCAAATCTTTTGTTAATACTAGTTGCAGGAAAAATAGAGACACTTTTCCCCCATTTTTCTCAAAAAACAAAAATGTTGCTGTACTTTGGCTAATTTTTCTGTTCCCCCCCAAGAAGAATCCACAAACCCTGGGTACCTTTAGAATCCTCTGGATTTTTGGAAAAAAGGAAGCAATTTTGGTGTGGATAGCCTATGTAGAAACAAGATTATGGAGGCGTAAGCACAATGTTTTCCAATTAGCAAGAAACAGGCTTAGCAATGGGGGACGGTGGGCAGCCTAACAGGGATCGGGTTAAGACACAGTCTCTGCTACTGTTTTGGACTCACTGGCCTCTTAGAGATGAAGAAGCACTCTTTTCACATTTTAGAACAATTAATGGTTGTTTATCACATGACCTTTAAAGAAATGTGCTGATTTTGGCTGGAAATGTAGTAGTATTTGTTGAAATATCCAAAGAAAACAACAGAACATAACTCAATAGCCTACAAGAAGCAACATAACAATATAATGAAAACATAAAAGGCACAACACAGCAAAACTGTCTAAGGAGAACACGGCATAGCAGGCCACCGTCCCTGTGATTGTGGCCATTACCAAATGGGTCGCAAACTGCCACCTGCCTCAGGAATATTAATGAGGCAGGTCTCTTGCGACCCATTTGGAATTGCTATCCGTGTTAAACACACTGTTGTACAACCCAGTTTGTGATTTCCTAATAGCGAATCACTAGGATTTGCTTTTAGGAAATTGCAAACCACTTTTTGATACATCTGGCCCTTAGTCTTCCCTATTAAAAGGCTGAACAGGCCTTTTATTCCACTAGGCCTTTCCCCAGTGGTCTGGGGAACTTGGAGGCATATTTTGAAAGCTCAGGGCTGCTGCTGGTGCCTCGGTCACATTCACCTGCTCCCCGAGGCTAACTGCAGTAGGCACAGGGAGGCTTCGAGAGAGAGAGAAAGAGAGGGAGGGAAGTGGAAGGCAAAGAGAAATGATAAGGGAATTAGAGAGCCAGGACACCCTTGTGGTTGATAGTTTGCTTTACAAATACACATAACAGAGACTGAGCAAGAGAGAACTAGTGGATGGAAGAGAGTGAAAGCACAAGGAGATGAAGAGAGTGGATCTGGTTTGAGCATACTTGCCGGGGCTGGTTTTAATTTCCTAGTCCGGAGCTGCTCCATTGCCAATAAATAAATCTAACCTTGCTTAATGGTATTTAGTTCTCATGTAAAGCACTCCAAAGCCCTTGGGCTAAGTTTGCTACATAAAAAATTATAAAAAAGGGGCTAACAAGCAAGGACATGAAATCACGCCATTCAGAAATGGTTTGTGCCCTCAGTGCACACTTGGGGACAGAATTAGAAAAAAATAACTTTTCAAGATTATAACCTGACATAAATTAGCATTTGCGCTAGTTTGTAGACAAAAGATATATAAACCGGTACAACACACTGGTTTGCATTACTCTGCATCTACGGGACATCCCATGAGTGGTACATGGGTGTTCCTGTGTAAGGACCCATGGCAAATCCATATCTACTAACAACAGTAGAAATGCCAAAAATTAAGACCGCTTGAAACAAGGCATTAAAAAGGAGAATACTTTCGTTTCGCCTAACCCCTGGGGACTCACAAACTTTTTCTCGGGGGCCAAAATTGCAGTATGGTTTGCGGCCGAGGGCCGCACTGAAGTGACAGTGGGGGGGGGGAGGGGGGGTTTTAGAGGGGGAACAACCACCCCGCCCCCTTTTTCAAAACATTGCTAAACAATGCTGCAGCACAGTTCTTACCCTTGCAGGGTCCGGTCTATCACACACAGCGCCATCTGCTCTCACCCCTACTGCCATCTGCACACAGCGCCATCTGCTCTCACCCCTACCCCAGTAACACACACAGCGCCATCTGCACACAGCGCCATCTGCTCTCACCCCTACCCAGGTAACACACACAGCGCCATCTGCTCTCACCCCTACCCCAGTAACACACACAGCGCCATCTGCACACAGCGCCATCTGCTCTCACCCCTACCCCAGTAACACACACAGCGCCATCTGCTCTCACCCCTACCCCAGTAACACACACACAGCGCACACACACAGCGCCATCTGCTCTCACCCCTACCCCAGTAACACACACACAGCGCACACACACAGCGCCATCTGCTCTCACCCCTACCCCAGTAACACACACACAGCGCACACACACAGCGCAATCTGCTCTCACCCCTACCCCAGTAACACATACAGCGCCATCTGCTCTCACCCCTATCCCAGTAACACACACACACAGCGCACACACACAGCGCAATCTACTTTCACCCCTACCCCAGTAACACACACACTACATTAAAAACAAATAAATAAATAACCAAAGAGCCTTACCTGACTCAAAGCACTGTAAAGATGCCACAAATGTAGAACAGCAGGCAGGCAGGCGGGCAGCAGACGTGGAGCCGGTGACAGGAAGCAGATGACAAAGCCCCGTAAAAGTTAGCTGCAAGCGCTGACTTTTATGGGGCTTTGGCTTCCAGGATCCACGAAACGCCATAAATAATGGCCGCCGTAGTAAACATAGAGGAGGGCCGCGGGAGCATGCGCAAAGAAGCCACTGTTGCGCATGCTCCCTCTGCCCTCTTCTATGTTTACATACTGCGGCCATTATCATAGGCCGTTTGTTGTACGTCTCCGCGGGCTGCCATGGTCGGTCCATGGGGCCGCTGGCGGCCCGAGGGCTGTACTTTGAGTAACGTCGGCCTAACCTTTTCCACTTTTCGTGTGTGCTGTACAGTGCAGCACACATACCAAGTAGCAAAAGTTTCAGAGTTAGTCTATACTCAGTAATTTGTACTGGAAGGTGTCCCTTCCAACACAAAACCCGGGCTAGACTCACAAAGACATCTTTGCACTAATGGTGCAATGGTATGTGCGTGGCGCTAGCCAGCCTGTTCCCTTGTCGGCGCTGGTGAGAGAGCAGGCGAGTATCATATCTCTGTATATATGGCGCCACTTTCCTGTACTTCCTTTGTCACGGCATGCAGCACAGCAACTTTTGGTGCTGCGCTGCGTTGTGTGACAGGTTCGTACATCTGGATCTCAGGTTCGTAAATCTGGATCAGGATGTGTTACTACTTAAGCAATGAATGTGTGATGCAAGCTCGTTGCTGAGCCCTGCAGATGTTTTGCAAAGCCTGCATTTGCCTCCTTAAGCATTGATCCTGCCACAATTGCTTCTGTAAGGATATTTCATTCCATGAAAAAACTCCTGTCAAATAAAGAACCCTGGTAATCCGTCTGGTTCCGCTGTGCTCATGCGCCACCCCTCCTCCCCGTCTCCAGTGGCAAAAGGTCGACGCGTAGGCGATTAGTTTCTTTCATGCAAGCAACTGAGTGGTTAATGCCATGGACGCGAAATAAATGCACGCACGCTGAAAAACAGAAAATACGTCCCACGTCTCCTGGTGTGTTTGATGCGGCGCGTCTCCCTGACTAAGCAAACGGCTTTATTCCGTTCTCTCTTGACTTCCGTCTTTAATCAACACAACCTCGTGTTTCCACTGTGCGTGCTAAAACGTAGAGTATGAAAACTGGCCGTAACAACGTGCCTCGATGTGCATCTCAGGCGTGTATTAAATCGGGAGTACAGTGGACATCTTCACACCCAGGAAGCCACCAGCTCAGCAGGCCGAGCTCTAAAATTATTGGGTGCTCTCAGTGCTTAATTTGTAAAAAAAAAAAAGATATGTGACGGTGCCAAAAATTCCTTTGGGGGGGCCTCTGTCCACTTCCACCTCTGGACCATCCCTCTTCCGCCCCCTGGCACCGCCCAGTTCCACTTGTCACCACCCAATCATTGAATGGTCAGTGCATAAATCAGGGTGTACTACCTGCTGTGGACTGCAGCAACTGGTGAAGCAACAGAACACGTCACCCTCCTGTAAGGGTTCACCATCCTAGAACCTTTTAAAAAATTCGTACCAAATACGTTACAGCCCAATCGTTACTTAATTTGGTAGAAAACTATAGGCTCTGGGTCCCTGTGGAATATTCCAGTGCTGTCATGGTCAATAAAAGCAAATCCATACAGTGGAATAATGTTAAATAATCGCAATTGAAACAAGCACAGTGCGCAATAGCTGCAGACTGTACAGAGATGAGCAAGTTACCAATGTATGTCCAGGCTGATAATGCATCACTGCTATGAGACGGCATAAATGAAAAAATGGTAGTTGCTATTTATCTAGCTGACAGCTAAATATTTGCATAATCTCTGCTATTTACCCAGCAGCCAGCAAAATATTGCATAATCCCTCAAATAAATAGAAGAGGTGGTGTACTAGTTTTGCCAATGGCCTGATAAATAGGGTGAAGGAAGTCTTTATTTAGCGGGACATGAAGAAAAAAGGGCACTGGAGAAAATAAGAGAGTGGTTTCCATCTTGTAATGGGCATGCAGCATGTCTGAATTATTTGCAAGTAAATGCCATATACAAATGTACAATAGCATGTATATAAATTAAGGTAAGCTATTTCCAGGTGACAAAACAGTGAAAAACAATTTTAAATAAAACATTTATATTATTTTAATATTAAAATAAGAAATGTGGGAATCAAAAAATCTGTTTCAGGATATGGCACACATATATTTTGTGCTGCAGTGTAGGAGTATTTGGCTGTCTGCAAAAAATAATGTGTATGGCGTTAAAGCACATTACTTAAATGATTTCTTCATTTATGAGAATACTTTGTTTTTTTAATATTCATGATTTTCCTTTCGATGATTTGTAAGGGCTGGAATAATTTTAGGCTTCTTGTGCAAGAACTTGTGCCAGTTTTTGCTTCTTTTAAGGAGTGTATGCATGCTTGTAGTTTAGACCTGGCAACAGCAGCAGTAGACAAGCAGCAGCAAACGGAATACATAGAGATGGGTAGTATCTGGGTCAGAGAAGGCAGAACACTTACAGTGGGCAATTGGTGCTTGATAAATTGAGTGAAGATACAGAGGACATGCTGGAACTAAATAGGAGTTTATGGAGCCATCCCTTTGATGAAGTGTGATGACAAGGAGTTCCCATCCATGTCCATCCAAAGGGCCTGATGCTATTGCCCATTAAGGCTCCAAAACTGCTAAATGTGATCATATGTTAGAATTTGTATTAGCACAAATTTGTGAGGCTGAACGTATGTTATGAATGAATTGGTAAAGTTCTATACAAAACAAGGTATCCTGGTCCTGACGAATGCCACAGACCTGTCTGGGCCTCCTGGCAGAAACATGTTGACCAGAATGATGCAGGAGTGACTGTCCTTCTATGCACCATCCATGCTATTCTCTATCTCTTAGGTACTCACCAGAGTAAAGAGTACTTGAGACACCTCAGCAATAATTATTTTGCTGTGCCCGATCACTAGATATCCACTCTAAGGGCCCAATTCACAAAGGTAAACTTAGACCAAAAGTCGAAGTTTAGACCTGAATTCTAAAGGCCCAATTTAAAAAGGTCTAAGTTTAGACCTGAAGTCTCAAGGCCCATTTTACAAAGGTAAACTTAGGCCTAATATTAGTAACAATCATAACAGCATACTTAAAACCTTAAGCAAAGGAAAGGTCTGAAGTTATGAAAATATATATGCGTGTGGTAGTTTTTTCAAGATGAGACCTAAAGAATAAATATCATTAAGGATAACTAATTTTTATGTACTGTTTTGCCCCACAATTTTGTTTTTTCTCAACACTGCCAATATATGTAAAATATTGAGTTGGCCTCGTCAAGGTTTCAACATAACATACAGGAGCTCCATAATATATCAAATTGAGTCTCAATTCCCCCAATGCTGTCAATTAACTTTTCTCTGTGGTTCAGGTACTAGTAAACCAGTCCTGATCTTCTCATACTGCAAAACACACACAACAGCTGTGTGATGGCATTTCTCTTTACTTTAAGGAAGAAGTTGAAAACATTGTTTCAAGTTCCTCACACTTAAAAATCTCTTTTCTATCAATCAATCGGAATTTGTAGAGTGCACTACTCACCTGTAAGGATCTCAAGGCACTGTGGGGGAGTCGGTCCTCTGAGCTTCAGGTGAAGAGTCATGTCTTAAGGTCCATCCTGAATTGAGGTAACGCTGGTGACTGCCTTAGGTGAAGAGGTAAGGTGTTCCAGCTCTTTTCCGCAAGGTAGGCGAAGGATCCTCCTCCAGCCACGGTCTTTCATATGCAGGGAATGGTGGCTAGAGCCTGTTTAGAGGAATGGAGAGGTCTGGTGGGAGAGTAGAAGGTGATGCAGTGGTTAAGGTAAGTGGGTCCTAGGTCATGGAGAGCCTTGTATGTGTGGACGAGGAATTTGAAGTTGACGCTTTTCTCGACGGGGAGCCTGTGGAGGTCTCTTAGGTGTCTGGTGATGTGTTTGCGGCCGGGAATGTCAAGGATGAGTCTGGTGGAGGTGTTTTGGGTGTGCTGTAGTTTCTTCAAGATCTTCTGGGTGGTGCTAGCATAGAGGGCATTGCGATAGTCGAGTCTGATGGTGACCAGGCCATGTGTTACAGTCTTATGGCACACATTTGGGATCCATTTGAAGATTTTCCAGAAAAGTCAGAGTGTGTGGAAACAGAGGGATGCGACAAAGTTGACCTGGTGGGTCATGGTGAGCAATGAATCCAGGATGAAGCCCAGGTTGAGTGCATGGTTTGTTGGGGTAGGTGGGGTAGTAGAGTGTAGCAGGCCCCAGCAGTTGTCCAAGGCTGATGTGGAGAGTCCCAGGATGAGGATCTTAGTCTTGTCGAAGTTGAGCTTGAGGCAGCTCTCCTTCATTCATGCGGTGACGACTTCCATCCCTTTGTGGAAATTCGTTTTGGCAGTTGTAGGGTTTTTGGTCAGTGAGATGAGATGCTGGGTGTCGGCATAGGAGACAATGTTCAGTCTATGGCTCCTGACAATGGACGCAAGTGGTGCCATGTAATTGTTGAAGAGTGTGGGGCGCAGGGAGGAGCCTTGGGGCACTCCACAGCTGATCTCTGTAGGTTCTGACAGGTATGGCCGGAGTCTGACTCTGTGTTCTGCCGGTCAGGAAGGAGCGTATCCACTGTAGGGCCCTTCTGTGGATGTCAGTTTTTGCCATCTAGTACAAAATCTATGGACACTAAGCAACCTATGGTTGATGATAGTCTATGATCAGTCATAAAAAATTAGGGCTCTCTAAGCATTAATGTTGTCTTAATCTGGTTAATTGTATTACATCTGGATCACCACTAGATTCCCTACCCTAGGGCTCTGGAAGCACATATTAAATTGTCTTCCCAAACCTCTGCAGTCCTTATGTAAGCTCTCTTTATCCTCTGGAGTAGCACCTTCAGACTGGAAAAAAAGCAATGGGTGTCCCACTGCTTAAAACAGCCTCTGTAGACTGCACACTTTTAAGCACATTAAGCCTACATCCCTCCTCCCTTTTCCTGGGGAATTGTGGAGAAATACATCAATAAATATTTCTCTGATTTTCTCAAAGGTGATAATTTACTTGACCTGGTGCAATCACACTTCTACCGGGGCCATGTCATTGAATCTGCTCTGGTAGTGGTGCTGAAAGATCGTACAATGGCAGCAGACAGTGGTCACTTGTATTCTTGGTACTACCTGACTTATGTGCTGCGTTTCATAGAGTAAACCATGACAACCATATTCTTAAGATTAGGGAAGGTTGACATCCAGGGTGCTGCCCTTAAGTGGTGTAAATCTCACTTAGAAAGCAGAGCACAAGCTATCCACATCCTGACCTTCCAATCAAAGCGCAATAAAATAGGGCATGGGATACCTCAGGGATCCTCTCTTAGCCCTACACCATTTAACATCTGTTTGAGACCACTGGCAAAATTGATTAGTACTCATTGCATAGTTTCATGAACTACGCTGATGGTATTCAAATAATTTTGTCAGTCGATCAATCCAGTCCTTTACCCTGGGAACCTTTTTATAACTGTTTATGGAACATATTGTGTTTGTTAGGGCTGAATTCACTAAAATTAAATGGAGAAAAGACAGAAATTCTCTGTTGTGCCATAGCTAGACCTCCTCATCCCTTACCAGCAAAATTAAAATTAATAATAGTAATAATCATAATAATAATAATAGTAATAATACACATTAATCATCATTCTAAAAGTCACATCAGATGCTATTTATTTCATTGTACCTATTACATGCACCCATAATATCATTTCATTTCACATTGAAAAACACAAATATTTAGTAAGTAATGAGATATTGTTGGACTTGGCCCTCTATGAAGGGTCACAACCAAACCTTTAGCCTTTCCCCCCACTTGTTGCTAAATTTATTTTTGTTGGCCTTAGGACTTTACCCCTGCTAACTGATGCTAAAGTGCATGTGTTCTCTCCCTAAAACATGGTTTGATTTTGCTTATACCCCCTTGCCATGTTTAATTTACTTATACGTCCCTTGTAGAGTGGTATTCCATATACTCAGGGCCTGTAACTGAAATGCTACCAATGGGCCTGCAAAACATATTGTGCTACCCACTTAAGTAGCTCCTTATAACATGTACAAGGCTTGCCATTGCAGCAGGAATGCAGTTTTAAACTGGCATGTTGACTTGGTTTTAAAATCCCCTTGCCAGCCTTAAACCCTTCTATTATTACATATAGGTCACCCCTAAGGTAGACCCTGGGAAGCCTGTAGGGCTGGGAGCTGTGTAATTAAAAGGTTGGACATGTACTTTTAAGCTTCACATGTCCTGGTAGTGAAAAACGCCTAATTTATTCACTACTGGGAGGTGTACCTCGCCCATAGGATAACATTGGAGAAGCTACAACTTCCAATTGGGAGCAAGTCCTATATCATGTTGGCTGTCTTTGGAATTGTGATGAAAAAAACTATTTAATGGTAAAGTCTGTTTTTTTATCACAATTTAAAAAATTCCACTTTTAGAAAGTTGTCATTTTTCTGCCCTTCGCCCTGTTGTGCCTGTAGCCTGGCCTGGGTCACATGACTGAATGTAACTGACATTTTCTTCCCAGACAGTCACACATTAGAGGAATTAGGAGTGCTTGAATAGGCCATCTGCTGGCAGGATGTGGGCTTGGAGCTGAGCACAGCCCCACTTGCAACTTAACAGCCAGTACTCTGCCTTCACACAAAGGGCCTAACGACCTCACAGTGTCACTGCAGCCAGTTTGAAGCGAGGGCAGATGAGTCAGGAAATTCATGCACTACAAAGCCACTGTCTAGGAGCTTTTCTCACTTTCCAGAACTAGGGCACAAGGGCATACAAGTAGCACATCTTCAGTACACTTCTGAACCTGTTCTGACCTGCCAGAAAGAAGGACTGCTACTATGCTGAACTGCTCCTGTGCAAGACTGCTGCCTGGCTTGATTGCTGAACTCATGTCTTGCTGCTCTGCTGCCTTCTGCCTGAGTACAAGGACTGGATATTCTACTATTCCAGGACCTCCAGAGTGACTCACAGGGGCTAGTTTGCTGGCCAATTGTTCAGAACCACAAGGACACAAAAGGCTTCCTCCATTTTGAGCCTGCACCAGTACCCAGGGTGAGTGAGTCTTGACTAGGGCTGGGTGAAAAACTATGCTCCACTGGCAGAGTTTGGTGAATTCAGCAACTCTGCATTCCCCAGAGAACGTGGAGTTCCCGATAGACTCCGCACTCCGCAACGTAGTGGAGGTAGTTTCTGATTTTCCCCTCTTGGTGTGCACTTTTTTCTTCAAACAGTGTATGGGGATTGTATAGTACTTGATGCCTTTGTATGATGTGTGTTGTTGTTTGTTTTGTAGCCCCTTTAATTTAAGTTTCTGGAATTTCTAATACTGACTTAATGCTGTTTTTTTCTCCTTTACCAATGCCTTCTTTGTCTGGCCAGTGTGTGAGAGTGTTTGTCATAGGCCACCATGTTTTCTGTTTATCCTGCTTGTTGTTTGATTGGCTGGTGGCCATTTTGTTTAGGCAGCCAGTAGTCCTGCATGTGTTCTTCTTTGTTGTGGTGGCCATGCCTCCTTGAATGTTGTTGTTTGACCATGTGGCTGGCGGCCATTTTGTGTAGGCAGCAAGTGTGCTTTTGGGCTGCATGTGTTCTTCTTTGTTGTGGTGGGCATGCCTCCTTGCTGGCTGTTGTTTGACCATGTGACTGGTAGCCATTTTGTGTACGCAGGTAGTGTGCTTCCTTTAGGCCTCCATGTGTTCTTCTTTGTTGTGGTGGCGAGGCCTCCTTGCTGGTTTTTGTTTGACCATGTGGCTTGCAGCCATTTTGTGTAGGCAGCCAATGTGCTTCCTTTAGGCCTGCATGTGTTCTTCTTTGATGTGGTGGCCATGTTTCCTTGCTGGTTGTTGTTTGACCATGTGGCTGGTGGCCATTTTTTGCAGGCAGCCAGTGTGCTTTTGTGGTGCATGTGTTCTTCTTCGTTGTGGTGGCCATGCCTCGTTAATGGGTGTTGTTTGGCCATGTGGCTGGTGGCCATTTTGTGTAGGCAGCCAGTGTGCTTTAGGCCTGCATGTGTTCTTCTTTGTTGTGGTAGCCAGGCCTCCTTGCTGGCTGTTGTTTGACCATGTGGCGGGCGGCCATTTTGTCTGTTGTTTATTCAGGGCTAGTAGGTCAATGATGCTTATTACTAAATGTAGTGTGTACAATTAGTTTTTTTATATTTATATACTTTTTTGCATTTTTCACCTCCACCACTCCTTGCCTCCCAAATCCCTGTGGTTTTTCATGCTAGTCCCCTGCCCCTAGTACATCAGCAGTTGCAATCTATTTTAAAACATGTTTATCATTTTCTTCTATTTTTTTTCACAACCTTTATTTTGTTTAATTTTATAATGTCAGTTTATTATTAATAGTATTTCACTTTCTTTTCTATACTTTTTTTCTTTCTTTTCCATTTGTTATTTACATAAAAAAAAAAAAACATTTTTCCCATTAGCCTGATATTTGCCATAGGCGCACATTTGCACTACATTTCATAACATTACATCATTCAAGGATTATTGTTATTTTATTTATCACCAGCACCTCCCTGAGTACCACATGCAAACTTGATGCAGACAGATAAAGCTAACAGTAACATTCTGTATGTTGTAGTTGTTGCTCTTTCTGATCTTTTATGACTTACATGCTAATGAAAGTTAATGTTGGTGTGTTAGTTTTACGAATGGATAAACTGTATTTCATAATTATTTATACCTTTATTTAAGTAACCATTCTAAAATATTGTTTGTTTCCACTACTAATGCAACTGTAACAACAATGCCACGTTTCACTGATCCTTCTTGCATGTTTGCTTTTATGTGCACGAAGAGAAAGAGACATCACCCACAGTACTGCCAGACAGAAGGCCTGTGCTCAACGTGACATGTGACCACACTCACAACCACACAGACATCTCTTCAACTGCTGAAGCTAAGTGTTACTGCCAACTGACAGCTTCAAGATGGCCCCAAAGAAAGCTGCTACCAAGAAAGCGGCCAGTGATAGGAAGAAGCTTCCCACTACTGGTATGTCGCCCCAGACTTTTTGGGGGCAAAGACGTGTGCCTGCCGCACCAGCCTCTGGGGAGCAAGCTGTGAGCACCACTCCTGCATCAACAGCCCCATTCCAAAGTAGGCCCAAACCCATGTCTGGCACAGAGGCAGCCTCTCTAATCACAGGAACGCCGACGAGCAGTGACGTTGAATTCGACTTATCTCTTTCTCAAAGTAGTACCCAATCATTGCCGGAAACTCAGGCTAGTAAACTACAACAGCTGCAGCCAGCAGTTCCTCCCGAAGTAGGAGCACATTAGGATGTTGAGCTTCATGCAAAGGAAGCTGAAGAAGCTCCTCTTTCACAATAGCCACTGTCTTCCAGATCTCCACTATCTTCTTCTTCAAGCCCCCCTTCTGATGATTAAAACTCCACTTGGATGCCACCTTAGTCTGAGACATGCCAGGAGAGGCAAGGGGTGAAAAGAAAGGTTCTTCAAAGCCTTAGAGTTATGGATGAAGAAGAGGAGGATGACAAGTCTGACGATAAGCCAGCCATCACTGATGTTAGACCAGCCCCACTGGAGTCAAACTTTACCCCATCTTCTCAACCTGCTCTGAGAAGAAGTGGCAGCGATACCACCACTTCCACTAGATTCCATATTTACAAGGCCCTGGGTGTGACTTACATCCACACCCACCTCAGTAGAGAAAGGCACTGCAGAGAGGCAAACATCATCAAAACAACATCCGCCTACCACCACTTCTTTAGACATCAGCAGTGGCACCAGTGTTAGAAAGTTGACCTCCCCAGTTTGGGACTTCTTTATGGTTAGTGAAATGGAGCAACATTGTCATATGCTCCATTTGCCGAGCAATTGTTAGTCGGGGTAAGCTTGGTACAAACTATGGAACCGGAGGCCAAGCAACCCATTTGAGAAGACACCACGTAATCCGCTGGGAGGCGCACCTTAGTGGCCAAAAGGAAAAGCCTGCAAGTGGTGTTAGTGAAGGTGTTGAAAGTAGAGATATGCTCCGATCATGGTGGAAGGTGAAGAAGATGGTGTCATTTTTGTTACATAAATCAGCCCTGTCCCCTCAGTGCAGTAGTATTGTCGCCCACATCAGCAACATCACAATGGCACGGGAAGACTCAGAGTCAGGTCAAAACACCAAGGCAAGAACCTACAGTGGCTGCCCCCTGGAGATACACATATAAAGCCTACCATCACCTTCTAAGTTGCCTGCATCAGTGGCACCAGCAAAAAAAAAATCCACGCTACTATTATTGACATGTTTAGGCAGGAGGGGCAGTATGAACGCAACCACCCAATGGCATGTTTTTACAACGGGAAGCTGGCTAAAATGTTAGCATTGGACCTCCTCCCTTTTTTGTGGAAGGAGTGGGTTTTCTAGAATTTGTGGCGGCTATCTGACCAAAATGGAAGATTCCCAGCCGAACCTATTTTACTGGAGTTGCTCTTCCAGCACTACATCACGATGTGCTGGAATTGGTTGGACAAGCTTTGCTGCAGATTGCGATCCAGAAAATCCACCTGACGACAGACATGTGGACAAGTTGCCAAGCCACTGATTACATGTGCATCATTGCACTCTGGATCTCGTTTGTGAGGGTTAGAGACATATCATCAGCAGGTGTTGACACAGCTGAAAATTTTAATGGTGCTGGGACGCATGCTACAGTAGCTATGTTTGCCATGGAGAAATCCCATACAGCTGCAAACATCTTGGATGACTTTAACAACAAGGTCTGTGAATGGCTGCACCCCAGAGAGCTTAATGTTGGATTTGTTGCCACGGACAATAGCAGTAATGTAG
Source organism: Pleurodeles waltl (assembly GCF_031143425.1). Taxonomy (NCBI): domain Eukaryota; kingdom Metazoa; phylum Chordata; class Amphibia; order Caudata; family Salamandridae; genus Pleurodeles; species Pleurodeles waltl. The sequence continues at coordinate 1,781,228,634 of NC_090444.1, forward strand.
TGAAGGACATGTCAGATGGTGGCTGTTAGAAATGGGGTCTTTGGTTGACAGTCAGGTTACCCCCTGTTCAATCAAGGACCCTCCCTCTAGTCAGGGTAAACGAGAATCACCCTCAGCTAACCCCTGCTTACCCCCTTGGTAGCTTGGCAGAGCACTGGGCTTAACTTCAGAGTGCTAGGTGTAAAGTATTTGTACCAACACACACAGTAACTTAATGAAAACACCACAAAATGACACAACACCGGTTTAGCAAAATAGGAAATATTTATCTAAACAAAACAAGACCAAAACGACAAAAATCCACAATACACAAGTCAAGTTATGAATTTTTAAAGATTAAACTCCAAAATAGTGCTTAGAAACACAAAATGCTTCGATGAGGTGTTAACACGGTGTCGTAACGGAGTCGTTCCCAACAATCTGACACCAGCAGCGCTGGACACGGAATCGCGTAGACCCCCAGGTACAGTACCTTGGCAAAGAAATGAAAATGAGCCGATGCGCGAAGTCGGGGATCGCAGCGTCTGTGCGAAACATTGAATCCGCGCACTTTGAGCGGCGTCGGTAACAACGTGGTGCGGCGACTTCCATGGAGTTGCGGACTTCAGCGTGGCTGCAGCGGTGTCGGGCCTCCGAAGGTCGTCGCGTTCCAGCAAAGATAATGGAGTCAGGTGCAGACTGCGTCACTGGATTCAGCAGTGGCGTCGGTCCCAAGTCGTCCGAAGTCAATTTCCTTGGATTTTCACCAGCTTTCCTTCCAAGGGCTGAGGGACTGGAAAGGGCACCACTTATCAGAGCAGGAGTCTCTCCAGAGACTCCAGGTGCTGGTAGAGAGAAGTCTTTGCTGTCCCTGAGACTTCAAACAACAGGAGGCAAGCTCTACATCGAGCCCTTGGAGATTTCTGCACAAGATGGAAGGCACACAAAGTCCACTCTTTGCCCTCTTACTCTGGCGGAACCAGCAACTGCAGGATAGCTCCACAAAGCACAGTCACAGGCAGGGCAGCTCTTCTTCCTCAGCTCTTCAGCTCTTCTCCAGGCAGAGGTCCCTCTTGTTTCCAGAAGTGTTTCTAAAGTCTCTGGTTTTGGGTGCTCTTCTTATACCCAATTTCTCCTTTGAAGTAGGCCTACTTCAAAGTAAAGTCTCATTTGAATGTGAAATCCTGCCTTGCCCAGGCCAGGCCCCAGATACTCACCAGGGGGTCGGAGACTGCATTGTGTGAGGACAGGCACAGCCCTTTCAGGAGTAAGTGACCACTCCTCTCCTCCCTCCTAGCACAGATGGCTCATCAGGAAATGCAGACCACACCCTAGCTCCCTTTGTGTCACTGTCTAGTGTGAGGTGCAACCAGCCCAACTGTCAATCTGACCCAGACAGGGAATCCACAAACAGGCAGAGTCACAGAAATGGTACAAGAAAGAAAATGCTCACTTTCTAAAAGTGGCATTTTCAAACACACAATCTTAAAATCAACTTTACTTAAAGATGTATTTTTACATTTTTGAGCTCAGAGACCCCAAACTCCACATGTCCATCCGCTCTCAAAGGGAATCTACACTTTAATCATATTTAAAATTAGCCCCCATGTTAACCTATGAGGGGGACAGGCCTTGCAACAGTGAAAAACGAATTTAGCAATATTTCACTGTCAGGACATATACAACACATTACTATATGTTCTACCTTAACCATACACTGCACCCTGCCCTTGGGTCTACCTAGGGCCTACCTTAGGGGTGTCTGACACGCAAGAAAAGGGAAGGTACACTTGCCAAGTCGAATTTACAGTTAAAACTGCACACACAGATGCTGCAGGGGCAGGTCTAAGACATGATTACAGAGCTACTTATGTGGGTTGCACAACCAGTGCTGCAGGCCCACTAGTAGCATTTGATTTACATGCCCTGGCACCTCTAGTGCCCCTTACTAGGGACTTACTAGTAAACCAAATATGCCAATCATGGATATGCCAATTACATACACATGTTGTACAGGAGCACTTGCACTTTAGCACTTGTTAGCAGTGGTAAAGTGCCCAGAGTAACAAAAACAGTAAAATCAGAGTCCAGCACACATCAACAACCTGGGGAACAGAGGCAAAAAGTTAAGGGAGACCACGCCAAGGATAAAAAGTCTAACATGTGTCCCCCCCACCTGAAAGTGGGGAGCAACTACCCAACCTCATGGGGGTTCTCATCACTAAGGCCGAAGAACCTGGACAGACCATCAGCATTGGCGTGCTCTGTACAAGGACGGTGTTCCACCGTAAAGTCCATACCCTGTGGGGAAATGGACCACCTCAACAGTTTTGGATTCTCACCCCTCATCTGCATTAACCATCTGAGGGGCGTGTGGTCGAGTCCCAAACATGTAGGGTCTTAGCTTCTTCAGGGCCCAGACCACAGCAAACACTTTGCGTTCTATGGCACTCCACCTACGTTCCCTTGGTAGTAACCTCCTGCTAATGAAGGCTACGGTTTGATCTAGAACCTTTTCATTAAGCTGTGAGAGTACTGCTCCAGTACCATGCTTTGAGGCGTCTGTTTGCACAACAAACTCCTTGGAGTAGCCAGGTGCCTTCAGCACAGGTGCTGTGCACATGGCAGCCTTCAGGGCATCAAAAGCGTTCTGGCAAGCCTCTGTCCAGATCACTTTCCTGGGTTGCTTCTTAGAAGTCAACTCAGTTAAGGTGGTAACAATGGTACTGTATCCCTTAACAAACCTCCTGTAGTGTCCTGTGAGACCGAAAAATACTCTTACTTCAGTCTGGTTCTTGGGAGGCTCCCAAGCCAGAATGGTATCAATCTTAGGCTGTAGGGGTGCCACCTGGCCACTCCGCACCTGGTGTCCTAAGTACACCACAGAACCCTGCCCTATTTGGCACTTGCTCACCTTAATAGTGAGGCATGCCTTCTGCAGGGCCTCTAACACTCTCCAGAGGTGTTCCTCCCATGTGGAACTAAACACAGCAATGTCATCCAGGTAGGTGGCACTGAACTCATCCAGTCCTGCCAACACCTGGTTGACCAACCTCTGAAAGGTGGCAGGGGCATTCTTCATCCCAAATGGCATCACTTTAAACTGAAAGTGCCCATCTGGGGTAGAAAATGCTGACCTCTCCTTGGGTCCCTCAGTTAAGGCAATCTGCCAGTACCCAGATGTTAAGTCAAACGTACTGAGGTACTTGGCAGCCCCTATCCAGTCAATGAGCTCATCAGCTCGGGGGATGGGGTGTGCGTCAGTCTTGCTGACCGCATTGAGTCCCCGGTAGGCCACACAGAACCTAAGTTCTGGAGTGGCACCAGGTGCAGCAGCCTTTGGTACTAGTATAACTGGGCTGGCCCAAGGACTGCTGGAGTGCTCAAAAACCCCTAGGGCAAGTATTTTAGATACCTCATCCTTAATGCATGCCCTGACTCTGTCAGTCACCATGTAAACCTTCTGTTTAATGGGTGTACTGTCCCCAGTGTCCACATCATGTGTGCACAAGTGTGTGACTCCTGGGATCAGGGAGAACTGTGAGGAAAACTGTCCCAACACGTGGCGACAGTCACCTTGCTGCTCCTCAGTCAGGGAGGGGGAGAGGATCACTCCCTCCACTGACCCATTTTTCTCCTGCAGACAGGAGGTCAGGAAGAGGCTCACTCTCCTCCTCTACCCCATCATCTGTCGCAAGGATCATGGACAGTTCAGTCCGCTCAAAGTGAGGTTTGAGGCGGTTGACATGCAGGACCCTTAAAGGGTTCCTTGGAGACCGCAAGTCCACCAGGGAGGAGACTTCACTCTTGCGCTCCACCACCTCAAATGGCCCAGTCCACTTATCCTGGAGCGCCCTAGGCTCCACTGGTGCCATCACCCACACTTTTAGTCCAGGTTGAAACTCGACCAGAGTGGCATTCTGGTCATACCAGCGTTTCATGTCCTCCTGGCTTGCTTCCAGGTTCTCCTGAGCGAGACTCCTGAAGTGGGCAGTCTGGTTTCCCAGCGCCAGCATGTAACTGAATACATCCTGGGGGGTTTACTAGGAGCTTTCTCCAAAGCTTCCTTAACCAGACTCAAAGGTCCCCTCACAGGGTGGACATAGATCAGCTAAAAGGGACTAAACCCAAGTCCCTTTTGAGGTACCTCCCTGTAGGCGAACAGAAGGCATGGCAAGAGGACGTCCCACTTCCACCTCAAGGGCTCTGACAGAACCAGGATCATGCCCTTCAAGGTGCAGTTGAATGTCTCAACCAGACCATTACTTTGGGGGTGGTAAGGAATGGTTAACTTATATGTCACCCCACACTCTTGCCACAGAGACTTCATATAAGTTGATATGAAGTTGGCAACCCTATCAGATACCACCTCCTTGGGGAACCCCATGCGGGTAAAAACCCCCATCAAAGCACAACCCACCACAGAGGAAGTGATTGATCTCAAAGGAATAGCTTCTGGGTACCGGGTGGCATGGTCCTCCAAGACCAGGATAAACCTGTTGCCCATGGCCGTCTTGGGATCCAGAGGCCCCACAATGTCAATGCCTACCCTCTCAAAGGGAGTACTGACAAAAGGCAAAGGCTGGAGGGGAGCCTTACATTTCCTCCCACTCTTGCCACTTGCCTGACAAGTCTGACAAGACCTGCAATGTGCATCTGAGTGCCTGCACATTAGGGGCCAGTAAAAATGGGTGACAAGCCTCTCAAAGGTCTTGTCCTGCCCCAAATGTCCAGCTAAAGGCACATCATGAGCCAACCCCAGTAGAAAGGCCCTGAAGCACTGGGGTACCACCAGCACACAGGCTGACCCAGGCTCAGGAACCTTAGGCTCGCTATACAGGAGGTCATCCTCCCAATAAATCAGGTGTGATCCTGGCTCCTTGCCAGCCGCCTGGTCTGCAGCCTGCTGCCACACACCTTTCAAAGTAGGGCATGTCTTCTGTGCTGCACAGAATGCTCCCCTGGTGGGCCCCCTTCCTGCTGCCACTGCAACAGCTCAGGGACCTCCCCCAGTTCAGCCACCTGTTCCCCTGTAGGCTCCGGGGCGTCACCCTCAGGCTCTGCCTCCTCCCGGACTGTGGGAACTTCTGGGGCCTGTTTCCCACACCCCCTGCCCTTCCTCTTCTTGGTGGTCCCCTGGGCCACTGTTTCAGGCTCCAGGGGCTCTTGATTACCCTGATGGGCTGCCATTGACCGGGTGGATACGCATACCCACCCAGGCAGACCCAACATCTCCAAGTGAGACCTGTGTTCCACCTCCTTCCAAGGGGAATCTTCCAGGTCATTGCCTAGCAAACAATCCAAGGAACCTGAGACCCCCCATTCAAAGGGAACCTGTGCCACTCTGCACAGGCGCTCTGAGTTGTCCACTGCAACTACTTGGTGAAGTACCCGGGATCAATCTGCTCTTCAGACACCAGCTGACTCCTCGCTGTAGTCACACTGGCTCCTGTGTCTCTCAGAGCCTCCACCCTCTGTCCATTAATGGTCACCCACTGCCTGTACTTCTTAGTTAACTTACTGTCCACATGCAGAAGAATCTGCACTCATTTTAGCCGTTCTTTTAAAGCACTCAAGCTGTTGAGGATTATCCAGAATTATAATAGAATGCCAGTTAAAGCCCTCATACAGTAGGTGCCAACATGTTGAAATTCTACTAATTACATGTTACAAAGTCTGTTTGAACAGTACAGATCGAAAGACATGATCAAAGAGATGGACCAATAGGGCCTGGTCAAATGCCTGACAGAGATGCTGCTACCCTTTGAAATGTTTACATGAGAAGTCAGCAAGGAGGAGCTATCCCATTGGTGCATATGATGCAGAAACAGCTAAAGGAGGTGTCTGAAACATACGCAGGTGTGGATGAAAAATCAGATGCGCAAGAGTTGCTGGAGACCTTAATCCTTCACTTATCCATTAATACAAAGCTTCAAAGAAACATTGTGTCATCCAAACATTACATCTGTGCCGCAATTCTTGACCCATGGTACAAACAATTACTGGCCACTTTCATTCCTTTGTCTGATGGGGATGTTTCAACCTACAAAACATGAATTGCTGAGCAAGCTGGAAACCTAGAAAAAGAACGGCTGAAAATTAGAGGCCCACTCACGGGCAGAAGTTCTGGGGTGCAGCCTATAACTTCCATAGAGCCTACAGAGAGTGCTGTTGGCTCACAGCAGCCAAAATCGACACCAGCAAAAACAACAGTAGGAACAGGAGCAGCAGCCCCAAAATCTGCATTTAACTGGTTTTTAAATGCAGGGCCTAAGTCCACTGCAGAGGCAAAGGCAATAGAGCTTGTGCAAGGTGGAGCACGAATGACTATTGAGTGGATAGTCCAAGCTTACCTGGATGACCCAACGGAGGTCTATCTGGATCAAACCCATTGGTGTATTGTATGGGAAGAGGTGCCAATGGACAGTGCTCAGCAGGCTGGCAATAAAGTATCTGGCTTACTCTATAGCCAGTTTGTCTGCTGAGCGTATCATGATAGTGTGTTAGCTGACCAACTTCTGGGTGAACCACCTGAGTTTGAGGACAAACTCTACTTCGCTGACTTGACCTGGGCCACCATAGAGCCTTCTACTTTCTATTATGAACAGCTTTGAGAAAAAAAAGATAGCTAGCTGTGAGAACCTTATTAATGTATATTGTTTGTTTATGTCTCTATGACTAATGAACCGCAACTGTTTTAGGCATATGTATGGACGAATTATAGTTGGACCAGTGTGCATTGAAGAATCCTCCAAACCCACCAAACCCACCAAAATCATTTCATGGAGATTTGAGAGGCAATGCCTGCCTCCCTTCTGTGCCTATCCTTTCTTTTGCCCCCTATCAGGACTGCGCCAGATATTCGACTTACATCTTATTGTCCAATGTGTGTTTCATTTCCTGATTCGAAGAGGATCAGCAATGTGCCACTATGCTTGATTGGAACAGGTAAGTAATGCTATACATGCCTCAACGATTGTTATGAGATATACTTGTTTCAATGTTGAGTATTGATATGGTTGGTGTGACTCATCGTGTCTAGTGGTGGCAGATAGTGAGAGTGGGTGTTTATATTGTTTAAATATATTACCTGGCTTGGATTTGTGTCATGATCGATTTACAATGTTGGTAGCATAAAAATAATAATTGGTGATATTTTTTTTCCTGAAGATGATTTTACTTTCCCCTTTCACACATACCGAAATTTGTTTGCTGGCGTTTTCCAACTGCTTTATTTTCTGGTGCTCTGCTTTTTGGTTCTCATTTGTCAAAGAAGATCTGACCAATCCATTTAGCTAACAAACACAATTCTAGAACATAAAATAAAAAATACTCAATGTTTCTCTTGTTAAACAGTTACAGGTCGTTCTATCTCAACTGGGTCGTGACTGAGACGGTGACTCTCAATAGCAGTTGGTCTGGACTGGAGTTGGCCGGAATAATCTTTAACCAGAGTCTGGACTTGAGTATTATGGAAGGAATCAAAGCGTGATTTGACAACTTAACTTCCTTCTTCTGGCAGTTGTTTATCGACTTCATGGAAATCAACAGGTGTGATGTGAGGAGGAGTCTAAGTGGACTACTCCAATCTGAGGACTGGTGGTGAGAGGTGCGTCAATTACTTGATTTGGGAAATGCAATGCTGCTGTGTGTGTCTGCTGCCTTGCTCAAACTTGAAACTATATAGTTGGGTGGGGGACCTGTTGTAGGATGTTCACATCTGGAGGAGCCAGAAATGTGATGGAAGATATTGATGTCATATTATTCAGTGCTCTAGGCTAAATTTTATGATAAGCATTACAGTTGTGAGTTAGATCATCCCGATACATGCTGACACCAGCCTGTGATTGTTGGGGGATAATTGCAATGGTCTTTGCTCTTGCTCTGCCACTTCTAAGCCTTCTTGGTACACTACTCCTCATGAAGCTTACCTTCCATTCCATACTTCTTTATTCTACAATATCATGATGCTAATCATTTCTGTTTTACAATCCACAGGCCTTCTCTTTTCCTGCACCATTAACACTCATGCCTACCTTATTGGACCGCTTCAGGAAGGCACCCAAGAAGATTGACAGGGCAATGCCAGAAGATTGCAGATGCACCATCCAATTTGGAAATACAGACTAGTGTCATTTTTCTTTCAGTATTCTTTTTTTTAGAACTGTGTGTGTTACCTTCACCCTAAGATTAATTATTATATGTACTATTTTGCAAACGTATCTGACCGAACATTTTTAGATTGTTAGTTTAGACAATATAATTGGCAATAGCGAATCTCTCTACCTGACCCCTATGGTTCAAATTTTGAAGAATGCACTGCAGAGACTAGAAGCGTATTGGGACAAGGTTACCTAACTGCATAAATAATTCTTATACACTATCAGCAGATTTGTAAAACATGCTGCACTAAAAGGAATACACTATCAGTAGGTTCAGAAAACACGCTGCATAAAGTAAAACACCCCCAAAAAAGATTTTAGGCATAAAGAAAGGACATAACTATTTATTTAACCCTGTCCCTAATAAAAATAATAATAAATAAATACTCACCCCTTCCACCCACAACTTGTCCACCCCTATCCCTAAACCATTGTTTCTTTCCCCAAAGAATGTCCAAAACAGAAATATGTCCAATTGTTCATGGCATTGTTCAAGATAATAAAAAAAAAGTCTAGCAAAAACCATTCCCACCCTCTCCACCCACAACATATCCCACACTCCAAAATTAAAAACTAAAAAAGGGGTACAGAAGGGCACTACTGGCAGGCCAGAATTCTCCAAAGGACACCTCCTTACATGCCTGATGGGCCTCTATCTGCGTCAGCCTCCGCAGGACGCAGCGTTGGAAGACAGTCTTGAGGGAGGGCGGCAGGGATGATGTGATGTCAGGCAGCTGCCCTGCGGCGTAGGTGTTGCTGGGCTGGAGGCACTGGGGCCTGGCTGGGGCCCTGAGTACAGCCTCTTCCTCTTCTTCCTCGAGGACCACCAGCCGCTGGTACTCAGCCCGAATGGCTTCCAGCTTCATCCGCCACAACCAGGCTGCTATTTCCAGCCGTGATGGTGGAACAGCAGGAATAGCTATATCAAGAAAGAAAAAAGAGAGATTTTAAACAATGCTCTGAGCAAAGCACTTGTTTAAAATCATGTAGTGTAGTGGCACAGTAGCAGTACATTTGGTGGTCACCTCAGGCCATACAATTTTAAGGTGATATCTGTCACAGCCATAATATGCACTGTGGAGTACAAGTATCCTTCTTTCTACTGTTGTGTTAAATTAATGGTGGCAATGCAAGCGCTGCTGGTGCCATAGTCGTACTCGTTACTGTCTGCAGCTGTACTAGAAAATTATCCTGGACTACAAGGCAGATGAATACAAAGAACGGAACACACCACATAATATAATCAATCATGCAGATATCCTGCCTGCTATAAGTGTGCGGCGGGAGAAGCAATGCACTGCAGTAGAAAGAAAGGATTAAGGAATGGGATTTAGATAGTATGCGGCACATTTGCATTGTCACAGACTATCCCATTCAGGAAAATCAAGGCACTTACTTATGGACCACTTTACTCAATGTCCTCTGGCCCCTCCTCCACCACACATTGTAATAGCTACTTTTTTGCAAAAATATATATATTTGCTTAGTTTGCAGTAAGGAAAAGAATCTTCTTAACGTACTCAACTGCAGGGTAATGTAGAGTTGATTAGGATGGGTAGATAGAGTACACACTTTACAGATCAATCAATTTGTCATCATCATCATGTGCCTAAGGTTTGGCTAACAGTTTGACTCTCTGTTGTTGGCAAATGTTGAAAGGTAAAAATTAGAACAGAAGTAAATCCATTATGGAATCCTTAATTAATTATATTTATCACTTTGCTTGAAAAATGTGGTGCAACCAAAGATTGACTTTCCCAAACTATTCTTAAGTCTGGGAAATGACATTAAGAAAGATTACTGAAGTAAAGTACATTTAATTGACTGAAACAGTGGGCACTGGGAAGAAACTGGGAAACACAATTTTTTTTTTGCATTGCCATGCATTGAAAAGTGTTTGACACATTAAATTAACCGAAGCTGACAGACGTGCATTGCACAGCCAACATTGCAGTTCCAGTTCTGCCGAATTGAACCATGCAGCTCTTAGGTCAACATAGATGGCACTGGCGGAAGGCCATAGCGAGGGTGGGAGGTGGTGGTTAATGGATGCTGGTATACATATTATTACCTGCCTTGTATGAAAAATACAGTGAGTCAAGGGAATATTCTGAAATACCAACCAAACCTTTGCATCAAACCTTTGATAAAAACTATTCTAAGCAAGTAAACTGGGTGAGCAGAATGCCCCTATCTAGAAAAGCTCCCTCATTTCTTCATTCCAAGCATTTATCTGTTCATCATCATTGCAAATGTCTTCTTCTAGTACTCTTATTCTTCTTCACCCTTGACTTTGATACACACCATTTCAGCTAAGCTTCACGTTCTCTCATCCAGTCCTTCACCATTTTCCGGATTCCAAACCTGGCTCTCTACTAACCTTTTGCCAACATACATTTAGCCAATAACCACCCATCCATCCTTTCACACGTTCACCCATCCAAGAGATCTAACTCACACGAGGAGTCCATTCACCCATCCAGGCATGGAATCCTTTCACCCATACCCTTTCACTCACCTGGCTTGGCATTGTTCACCTATATACCCACCTTCACCAACACATGCATCTTATCATCCTCCTCATCACCCACCTATATAATTATTATTATGCACTCTTTCATCCACACACACATCCTTTCACTCATATTATATTTTACCTAACCATTGTACTTCCATCTTTTTTCCAATTTTTCAAAACACAGAGTTCAAGTTCATTTTATAGACCTTAGTCTGCTGAGTTGCAGATAGAAGACCCTAATACTTACTTAATTTCCGCTGCATCTGCAAAAGCAGGGTGTTGATCACTGAGTCAACAACACTAGTACACCCTTGTAGTGACTATATTACTAATTGTCAATAAGGAAGCAATAGGACTTACCACCGCCCGCCACTGCTGCCGCAGAGACTCCCTCCATAGCTGCTCCCACAGCCGCAATGGCGCTGCCGCTGCTGGCCCCGGCACTGGTGGTTGGTGCGGCTAGGAAAACAATTACACAATTTAGACACCACATACGCCTCCCCCTACTGTGTTTTTTTCTAATAGCAAAATACAACTGAAAATACATTACTATATTTCGGGTACAGATTATTTTCTATAAAAATATCAGGTGGGCACTTAGGGCCAGATGTAGGTAGGAAAAAATTTGCGAATCGGAAATTGCGAGTCAATGCGAATCGCAATTTCCGACTCGCAAAATGGGATCCAAGAAAAAAAAGCGACATCAAATTGCGACTCGCAAATGATGTTGCACCGCAGTTTGAGAGTTCGCTTTGGCGAGGTCGCTTTTTGCGACCTCGCTAAAAGCAAACTTGAAATTTGCGAGTCGGGTGTCGCAATTTGTGACTGGCCCGCAAATTGCGTGCAGGTGCAGCAAAACAGTTGGAAAAACACTTCCTGGCTCTTGTTGATGACATCAGAACCAGGAAGTCATCAAATACACCTAGGAGGAGGGAGGACCACACCCTTTTCAAACTGCTGAGCAACTACCTGGAGGAACTGCTGCTACCATGGAAGACACAGGCAGTGCAGGAAGGAAAAGGAAACTAAAGTTCTCAGAAAAAGAACTTGAGGTGCTGACAGAAGAATGCTGCAAGCACAATGACCAGCTATTTGGCAAGGCAGCCCTGAGTGTCCCAGACACTGAGAAGAGGAGGATCCGGCTGCAAATCCAGGAGCGGATTAATTCCATTGGGGTGAGTCACCAAACCCTTGATGAGATAAAGAAAAGGTGGTATGACCTGCGCTCCAGGACAAAGGAGAGGGTGGCAGAGCACCTCAGGGAAATGAGGGGCACAGGAGGAGGCCCATCCACTATCCCACCACCAACAGCCATGGAGGAATTGGTGGAGCAGACACTGGAGCCTGAGGCTGTGTCAGGAATGGGAGCATTGGACACGTCAGCGTAAGGGCCATCCAAAAGTGAGTACCATGAAATATGCATGTACACCTAAAAATGCTATATCCACACTCTACCAGTACACAGCAGCATGCACAACCAGACTAACTCCACTCCAGACTAGCAACCACCAGATTGGTGCATTATGGGCAATGTAGTACAGTAGTCAGCATATAGGCAATTGTTAATTATGAGGCATTCAACAGATGTTAGAGGCTGACAGTGTGCTCCCTATGTCCCACAGGTCTCCCACAAGACACCCCCACCAGCTACACCATCCAGGGTGATGACAGCAGGCCACAGGCAGTGCAGGAGGCTGCAGCAGCCATTCCAGGGCCCAGCACGACACCACCACAGTCCCCTCCAGAAGAAGTACAGGACATGGAGGAAGGAGACACGACACCTGGCCTCAGCCACACTGTGAGACATCCAGAGCCAGCAGCACAACCGCGTCGCAGACGCAGAGTCCATGTCCAGGCGGTGCCCCAGGAGGAGATAGGGGAGGCATCAATGTCTGCAGTTGAGGCATCCCTCCTTTCCCGTCAGCACCTGCAAACAAGGCAATTATGGATTATATCAGTTGCAATGCAGAGACTGGAAAACAATCTGACACATGGCCTGGCTGATGTGAACACACAGTTCACAAGGCTAAATGACAATGTCAGCGAACTTACACTGACAATCCGCCAACTGGTGACGGAACTGGTGGCTGAGAGACATAGCGCAAGGCGCCAGGAGCGCCACCTAATTACCCGATTTGACCGCATGGCAGCGTCCATTGGCTGTCTTGCCATCAACACTTCAGGCCTGTCAAGAAGGACCGTGAGTCTGCAGGTGGAACTGGGCCACTTTGCAGGGGATGTGGCGCGGGGACTGGGACGCACTACCCACGCTGTGGACATGTTGAAGGCCAGGTAGGTGGCAAGGGGCACGGGTGAGACCCCTCAGGACAGTGAGGAGGGGTCCACTATCAGCAGTGTATCTGCCACAGACACACGTGTACTGAGGAGTGGGAGTGCACGTCAGGGATCAGCTGAACCACCTGGGACGAGCCATGCTGGGCAAACCAGGAGGAGGATGTAGGCAAGAACACTGCAGGAATCATGAGGCACATGCAGTCAATGTGTCCTCATTAAGGGTGGACATGTGCAGCCCCTTAGGGACAGTTATGTACTTTCGTCATTAGGTTCACTTATTAAAATGTTTTGTTTGTTCCACTACACAACTGGGCTCTTTGTGTGTGACATTAGTGAGTGTGGTGTCTGTTGCCACGTCCCTTCCAAAGTATTGGGTTGCAATGTGGTCTTGTCTCTGTCTGCCTTGATTTGCAATGCTTCTATCTCCAGCTCTTGCTCCTCATCCTCTGAATCCGGGTCTGCAGGGGTGAGATGTAGCCCACGTCTGGTGGCAATGTTGTGTAGGATTGCGCATACGCGAACTATCTTGAATGCTGTTATTGGGGCATACTGGAGCGCACCTCCACTTCTGTGGAGGCATCGGAATCTTGCCTTTAACAGTCCAAAGGTCCTCTCTATTACATTTCTGGTCCGCCGATGTGCACTGTTATATCGCCTCTCATTCTCATTGCTAGGTGTTAGGCACGGGGTAAGTATCCATGGTCTTACCACATATGCACTGTCACCTGTTTGGCAAAAATAAGCAATGTTAGCAGGGCATGGATGGTTTCTACAGTGACCTGTGTGTATGGCTTCAGGGTGTAGTCAGCAATACCTAATAGATATCCGTCTCCAAACTCCCCACGTTCTAGGCGTTGGTGTATCCCACTGTGCCTGAAAATGTAAGAGTCATGTGTACTCCCTGGAAATTTGGCTACAATGTCAGGGATGACATTATGGGCGTCACATATCACCTCGATGTTCAGTGAGTGGGTACATTTCCTATTGCGGAACAGATATTCCAGATTTGCAGGAGGGCAGATTTGTATATGTGTCCCGTCCACACACCCTATTACATGAGGGAAGTTGGCAATTCTGTAGAAGTCCAACTTGGTGCTGTTAATTTCAGCCTCATTCCTGGGTAGGTATATGTATCTGGACATGTGTGTGAGTATGGCATCTAGGAAATATCTGAGGAACTGTGAGAGTGCATTTTGGGATACCCCACCTGCCACTGCAATCACCTCCTGATAGCTACCCGAGGCCAAGAGGTGCAGTGAGCATAGCACTTGCACATGTGTGGGGATGGCGCTGCCGCGCACAGTCTGGCGTTGAAGCTGTGGATTGAGTAGATCAATTAATTCTAATATTGCTGCACTGCTGAGTCTGTATTTGTCATAAATCTCCTCCTCAGTTTGTTGGAAAAGTTTCTGCCTGGTTCTGTATATCCTCTCCTGTCTCTGGCTCCTCCTCCTCCTCTGCTGGGCGGCGTGGACTCTCCTCCTCCTTGCTATCACATATATTTCAGCCATTTTGAGTAACACAGATGCCTTCTGGGTCTCATTTTATACTTTGGTTCTGGTTACCACCTGCTCTGACTTAGTGGTAATTTGGGTGTGCAAAATGGGCTTTTTGCGACTAGTCGCAATTTGCGAGTGGCTTTTTCATATGGTTTGCGACTCGCAATTTGTGACTTCCTATTTGCGGGTCGCAAATTTTGCGAGTCGGTAATGGCTCGCATTGCAATTTGCACTTCGGAAATGGGATTTTTGCATCCCATTTCCAATTTTGTGAGGTCGCAAATTTCGAATCTGGCCATTTGCGACTCTCAAAACTTTGCTACATCTGGCCCTTTGTTTTTTAAAGTAGGGGTGTGCTGGGAGCTCTGCTCCTTTGGTAGAGCTAATTGAGTTTTTGGAACTCTGCGCTCCACTTGCAGCTCGGAGTTGTCCAAAAACCTCCACTAGCTCTGCCAGCGGAGCTCACCCGGAGTGCTCTCTGAGCTTGGGCTGCACAGCACAAGCGCAGACAGTCTGTGCCTGCACTGTGCAGCCCATAACTGGGCTGTATAACGCAGACCGGAGCAGAGGAGGGATACAGCCATGCTGAGAGGAGGACTCAGGAGAGGAGGGCTGCCTGGGAAGCCACAGGTAAGTCCTCTTCTCTTTTTTTTCATTGTTTGTGCCCACTGGTGCACAAACAGGGACTAAAACAGCAATTTTCGCCATGGGCTGCAGTCAGCTGCAGTCAGGCTCGGGCCGTAGGCAGTGAAAGCTGTGTTTCAGGCCTCTTGTGCACCGGACTATCCCATGCGTAGTGCACATGGGGCAGGCCTGTACACAACAGGGCTGGCAGCTTTCGCTGCCTATGGCCCTGGCCTGAGTTCAGGCCAGGGTCTTAGGCAGGGAAAAAAAGGTGCAGTTTCAGGCCTCTTGTGCACTGGCCTGCCCTGTGTGCACTGCACATGGGACAGGCTGGTGCACACAAGTCCTGAAACTGCAGCTTTCACTGCCTATGGCCATCCTGAATGTTCCTATCTTGGAAGCGCTAAGCAGGGTCGGGCCTGGACCCTGCTTAGTGCTTCCGAGATGGGTGCATTCAGGAGGACTCCACGGGGCACAGAACTCCGGCTTTGCGGAATTACACAGAGTTTGTTTTTTTCAACACCACGGAATTCCGCTAAGCCGGACTCCCCTCACTCAGCCCAGGCCTGATACTCAAGAAACGTGTAGAATACCTTACATGGGCATGCAACCTTCAGTACATATGTTCTCTGAGTCTTACCACCACTCCAAAAGATGAGATACATAAGGGGAGAGGGAAGCAGAAGAAGAAAGCTACAGACAGACTGTCATAGCCAGACAATTTCAAGTAAAGAAACTCAAAGTATAGAAAATAAGTAAATAGGATAATGCAGGAATAAGAAGATTTCACGAAACAGATAATTCGAAGTGGAGTTGGAAAAAATAGGAGACAGGCACAGTAAAAAGGTAGAAAATAATTCGAAGTGTGGAGCGGCAAAAGTTAGAGAAATAAATATTAATATTAACAACAACAGAGGGGCTTACTGGGGCCAGCAGACCCATCTGCCCCAGCACTTGTGGAGGGGCCACCTTCAGCTGCCTCACCCGCCTCAACAGCCCTCTTCCTGCCCCTGGATGCTGGATGATGTAAGAAAAATAATTAGAAGAGATTAGTGGTACTGTTAATAAATAATCTTTCCAGGAATATTACTTTTTTTAAAGGAAAAGGCAAACGCAGTAAGATTTCTACATCAGAGGTTCTGGGGCATGGATAATATAATAATATTAGTATCAAGGACCATCCCCCTATTTCAAATTTCCTAACCCTTTTCCTAATTTCCTAAACTACATTTTTGAATTACTAACAACTTGCAATGAATGATTTCTACAGTTCTCATCTCATTATCAATCTCTCAATGCATTATATTGGATGCATGCAAAATTACTACACATCACTGGGAAACTGCTTGCCAATTGACAATGTACGCGCTACAAAAAAGAAAGGCACAGAGAAGTGATAGAACATGCAAAATCACTAATTCTAATATATTAATGATGACTATCTTTGACATGGCTCAGGAGGTGTCTCTGCATTACTTCTTAATCAGCCCAAGCAAGCGCCAAAAAGAAGTACAATTAGTTAGCGCTGAGCATCTGTCTAGATGATGATCACACAATATTATATTTGTAACATAAAGTTAACTTACCTGCGTGTTACTGAGCAGCATGCTTGTTATTTGGTAAGAAACTATTAGCATGGAGCACAACTAATAATAACTGATTTTTACTCACTGAGCCCCGCAACCTTGATGCCTAGCAGGTCGAGCAGGTCTGTCTCCCAATCCAAGTTGTCGGTCCAGCAGTGAGTCAGTTGTTGCTGGGTATGCTGGACTCCAGAGCTGCAGTGCACAGCCCGGTGCACCCTCTCCCAGTGCTGCTGGCGCTCCCGAAGGCCATTCCCAGAACCGGGCCTGCCGCCTGCTGCCAAGGTGGAGGGGAGGTGGCTCTGCACATAAAACACCAGGGCAGCCACCTCCACCTCTGAAATTAAGGTGTAGGGCTGCACTCCTTGATGTCACCGCCTTCCGCAAGGAAGACAGTTGGCAGATAGGTGCCTGGTGCTCCCCTGCTGTGCCATGGTGCTGGGAACTTAGGGAGAGGGGAGAGATAAGGAAGGAAGGATTAGGAAAAAGGAAGGAAATAAAAGTAAAGAAAAAAAAGAAAAAGTAAAAAAGTCGCAAAAAACACACAAAAATCAGTAGAAAAGTTTAAATATAAAAAGAGAAAGAGAAAATGTAATATCATTTTTTTTAAACTAGGCGAAAAAAAGTTTTAAAAGTGGGGGATGGGACAGATATAGAGAGGATAAAAGTAGGCACCAGCACCATAACAAGCAAAAAAAACCAAGGTGGCCGCTAACGGAACTCCATGTAGCACGAAGGAGTCTTTTTTGGCCTCCATGTAGTGCTGCTATGTGAACTCCGCCCAGGCCTAGTCTTGACCCTCCAAGTATTACCTCTCTAGTCCTGGACCCTTACAAGTTGTACTAAAGGTGCCCAGATAGTCAAAATCCAAAAGTGGGGACTTTGGCTAAAAGCTGCTCTGAGAACCAGAAGAACACTGGAACCAACCTGCTCGTCTATTTGGCCGAGATTTAAGATGGAGGGAGCAGGCTGAAGCAATTTGTCTGTTTTGATCCCCGCTGTGGCGACGATGCGGCGATCCTTCCCACGTAGTAGCGAAGATGCATTGATTTTCTCCACATAACAGTGGCAATGCATTGGGTTCGAGATACAACAGTTCTGAAGGCGGTGAACCTAGGTCTATCTGCACTGGAAAGGTGATGTGTCAAATCTGATCCATGCAAGTGGGTTGATGTGCCCCTTCCAATTCTTCCAACAGTGGTGATGCATCATTTCAGCAGCAGCAGTAAACAGCAGTAAGCCAACTTCCAAGGAAACAGGACTGGGGTGGCACCACTTGGCAGGGTCAACTCACAGATGGCAGAATCCAGGTGTATATGTAGCTGGGTTGGAAATCTTTGATGTCCCTGAAACTTCAATCATAATACCAGTCAGCTGGCCCTTGTAGTCACTCTGGGTTCTGGTTTGGGGCGATGCAGGTTCAATCCTTCTCCCTCCCAAGCAAGAGGGCATTAGGTCAGCAAAGCAGAAGTCCAGCAGAGTAGCAGTTCTGCAGAGTGGTAGTACAGTTGTCATTTGTCCTGGCAGAGTATCCACAGGTCCAGAAGTGTACTGTCTTGGTGGTGTCAGAGATCCAGTTCTGATACCCAGTTTGGTCTTTGAAGTGGGGGAGACTTCAAAGGCAGGCCTTTGAAGTGCACATAGACTCACAACAGTGGGTTATAGAGCCCTTTCTGTGGGGACAGGACACAGCCTATTCAGGTGTAAGTGTGAGGCTGTACCTTCCTCCTCCCTCCCATCCTACCCAGGATGCCCCATCAGGATGTGGATGGCCCATCAAGTCACAACTAAGCTCCCATTGTGTGTGGCTGTCTAGGGGGAATACACAAAGCCCAGCTGTCACCCACCCCAGACAAGTGTTCATGGACAGGCAGCAGGCACCAAATGGCTAAATGGCTAAAGTAAGGAAATGCCGACTTTCTAAAAGTGGACTACAATTTACAATTTGATTTCACCATAGGTTGTGATTTTAAATTGTGATTCCAGAGACACCAAACTTGAAAAACACATCTCTTCCAGATTGTGAATTACACTTATAAGGTGAAATAAGGCAATCCCAAGGTTTGCCTAAGAGAGAGACAGGCCTTAGTGTTGTGAAAAATGACTTTGGGTATTTTTCACTACCTGTAGTATGTAAAACTTAAAAGTACATGACCTGCCTTGTAAACACATTGCACCCTGCCCTCTGGGTTATCCGGGGTCAGCCTTAGGGATGATCTGTATGTATAAAAAGAGAAAGTTTGGGCCTGGAAATAGGGTCATTTTGCCAGTTTGGCATGGTAATATAAAATGCACATACAGGATCTGCAATGTTACTTTGGAGTCATGGTTAGGGGGCTACTTAAGTGGCTGGCACAATTATTGGTGCAGGCCCACAAGTAGCATTTAATTTCCAGGCCCTGTTCACATGTAGTACTCTGTGCTAGGGACTTTTAAGTAAATTAAGTATGCCAATTGAGGATAAGCCAATATTACCATGTTTAGGGGGAGAGAGCACAAGCACTCTAACACTGGTTAAAGTAAAGTGCACAGAGTCTTAAAGCCATCTAAAACAAGGTCAGAAAGGTGAAGGAGGTGGGCAAAAGGTTGGGGGAAGACCACCCTATGGCTGTCAGGTCTAACAGCACTCCATTGCAGTCGGTCATATTTTTTTTACTTTGACTCAGTCTGGCACCTCTTAATATCTGTGGTTGGTGCTTTGACCTTTGAGGTGTTAGTTTTTTCTAAAACCTTTAAAATTCATAACTCTGGTTCTACTGATTGGAATTTTGCCATTTTGGTGTCAAAAATTCATTACCATTTTCTCTATTTATTCAACATTGTTTTAGGAGTTTTCTTGTGTTGTATTTTCACTGTATTACTGTGTGATGCATAAATGCTTTACACGTTGCCTCTAAGTTAGGCCTGATTGCTTTTTGTGCCAAGCTACCTAGCACAGTTTAGTGACTTTTTGTGGTTCACCCTGCAAGGTATTTTGGCTGTTGCTTGACCAAGGCTCATACCCCAGCCAACAAACCAATTTCTGAGAGCTATGTAGAAAGCTGGATACAACAGCTGGCCAAAATTCTTTCAGTAGGTCTGTTGGTAACATTTATCTTGTGGTCAGAACAAAATCTCATTCTTGGACTTGCTTTGGATTGTGACCTTTAAGCAGATGATTGATTTATGAAATCTTCCAATAGACAAATAGGTTTTATGAACATAACGAAGCAGAACCCTATATTGTGCTATTTTTTAGTACAATTATATTTAGTAGGAGTGCTCCCAACTTGGATTCCTCTTTATGACAGGGTTCACAAGAATGGTACCAACCAGATATTGTTTGGTTTACTGACTCTTTCACACTTAATCCCATTTATAATTGACTAGTTAGAGCCATCGATGTATTTATCCATTTATACAGACTCCTACTTCAGACCTTTGAAAAAAACACAGTTTTTTTTATATCTGTTTGGTAGCATATCTTTATGATGATGCAGTGACCTTACAGATCTGGGGACATATAACAGGCAAGCAACAAAGATCCCTATGAATTTTTTAGGCATGTATATTTAAACGTTAGACCATGTATGGTATAAGTTTATCAGTGGCCATGATTTTCTCCGTCATGCATTGTATAAAAAGATTTTCAGTAGGAATTTTCTGATTTTATGTGAGAAATAATTGGGAAACATCCAAAATGGATAAGCAGAAATATTAGGGAATGTGCGCGATGCTGCTAATTAGAAACACATCCAAATAATTTTCATAATATTCAACAGATTTTAGAATGCACTTAATTCTCGTAAACTATGGGATTGTATTTGTGAACAAACAAAGCAAAATGTCACCAGCAAAACGCAAACGTTCTTTAAAGTTATGGACTACACTGTCTGCAAATATAGGGTAGCATTTTATTTAATTACACATTTTGTAGAGCGCTTCACTCATCCCTAGGGGAATATACGGCTTTGAAATGGCTGAGAGTTTAAGAGTAGAACTCACATTTTATAGAGAATAGAGTTGGTAATGATGAATAGAAATTACTCTGGAAAATGCCAGCTTTTTAACTTTTTCCTGACAGTTATGTCGCCCAAGAGATGCCAAGGGGCAGTTAATTCCATTGGGCTGCTGCTAAATTGGAAAAAGAGTGGCCACAAGACATTACTTTTTTAATCCACATGTTTTAGCTAATGCTGAGATCTCAGATTGCTGGAAGGTTTGTAAAATTCTAGTTTGGAGCATAGAATCACTGGGCCAGAGTTGTATAGTGCCTTATGTGCATAGCAGAGAATTTTTAATCTTGCTCGCTTGCGCATGGGCAGCTAGTGTATGGGTTTAAGACTTGTTCCACCATGTTTGAAGTTTTCATAAGCAATCTTTGATCTGTAGTTTTTTAAATGTCTCTTTGGTTACATAATTAGAAAAGGGAGGGATTCACACTGATACCATATCCGTGATGATTTTCTGTGGTGCTGCAATGATAATGAATCAATGTGAGTTTGTAAAAAGCTTGCGTGGGATTGGCGCAGATTGGCGAAAAGTACACCACAGGGACCTAAGCGTTTATGGCTGATTTGAAAATATACTATTCATGAGTTTGTTTAATAATTCTCCAAATTTACTGCTATGCTTCAATGAAGAAAGTTCAAAGTAAAGACCTTGGTGTGGAGCAATTATTTTTCTTTATAGTTACATGGTTCAGTTCAGTGCTTAATTTGTGCTTGTTGTTTCCGGTGCTGAGCACCGGCACTTATTTTTGAGGGCCGGGGCTTATTCTTCTGCCTCAAGCATTTACTGCGAGCAAAAGACACATATGGGAAAGACGGAGGAAGGGAAAAACGAAAAAAGCGTCTCAAAGGGAGAAAGTAGAAAGCTGCAAGAGTGAGCTGAAGGGGCAGGCAGTGGCTTTACATGGATTGAAGAGGCCCGACATGGCTTCGGGATTAGCCGCCTCAGTATTCTGTGTTCACACATATAATTGCAGCCGCCCTGTGTTTAAGAGGAGGGCTTTGGGCACGGCACCTTTTTATTTACAAATAAAGCACTGGTTCAGTTCATTCGTTTTGTAATGCTCAAACAGAAATCATGTTTACGCGATAAAATCCATCAAATCTTATTCTTGATTTAGTGTTTGTAGTATCAGGAGAAAGACCATTAGTCGGATGTCTCCTTAAAAGAAATACATCCCTATCTTTACCATTGTCATTAATAAGTAATTGGAGTACTATGGGAAGGTCTCTGCTCTCTGCTCTCTGCACTGCTATAAAAATGAATAGTATATTTTAATGTTAAATATCCTTAGTTAATTATGGTAAAGTGAATTTTTGACAGACACTCATTTTATAATCCTGTTTATTTTCAGATGTGAAAAATATAGTCACTAATTATTATTAACCTTTCCTGGGTTTAATAAGGATTACATATTTTGAAGTATGAAGTCGTCCAACTATAATCATTCAATTTATGAACATTTTTCAGTAGAAAATGCTACACCACTCTTATCAACAAATATACGTATTATTAGTAGGAAAAGCTGCTTCCTCGAACGCAATAATTCCTGTGTAATTTCGTGGTAATTGCGTGTTATTACGCTAGAGGTAATCACGCAGTTTACGCACACCCATGTAGGAGATGATTGGGCACAAATGCAAGGGCGTGATGGGGTGAAGCATGGTCTATTACTAGCATGGGGTGGGTAGTTTTGAGTATACCAATGCGTCATGCTGTTCACTTGGAGTTGTATAGGGCCAATTGCTTATAGTCTATGAGATACAGAAATGTGGTCGTCCAGCAGACCTACATCTAGTATTTTTTTGTGTAATTATGTCATATTGTGGGAAAATTACAAAATGTTAGGCATAATGGGAGATGCAAAACCGGTATGTGGCACTAATTTTGGTGATAAAACTACGCAAAAAGCACAAGCTCAACAAACACTAGCTGGTCGCATTCTACTCATTCGGGGTGTGTCCTTGCTCTAAATATCTGCAGTGAACAGCGTGTAATTAAGTGACATGGCATCACCGAGTAACAGGCATACTGTGAATTTACCAACATTAGGTGAGAGTACGCCTGTTTCACGAAAATTTCACCCTGGCCTTCTATTGTCCATAAGTACTCTTAACTTTTTTTTCCTCCATTTTCTTCAGCCTGATTATTGAACTCCTTTATTTGTGATCTGAAGCCCATATACTTGTCACAGTTAGCGTATAACTCTTTATTCGTGAACATATACCATTATACAGAAGGGACAGGTTTGATCAAATCTGTCCTACAGATATACCAATAAGGACTATTTATAATAGCCGTATGGTCCTTCTCCACAGTGTGTTACTTTTAAAAGTAAATTGGAGAGTGTTAGAAATGGGGTCTTTGGTTGACAGTCAGGTTACCCCCTGTTCAAGCAAGGACCCTCACTCTAGTCAGGGTAAAAGAGAATCACCCTCTGCTAACCCCTGCTTACCCCCTTGGTAGCTTGGCAGAGCAGTAGGCTTAACTTCAGAGTGCTAGGTGTAAAGTATTTGTACCAACACACACAGTAACTTAATGAAACCACTACAAAAAGACACAACACCAGTTTTGAAAAATAGGAAATATTTATCTAAACAAAACAAGACCAAAACGACAAAAATCCGACATACACAAGTCACGTTATGAATTTTTAAAGATTAAACTCAAAAATAGCACTTTGAAACACAAAATGCTTCGATGAGGTGTTAACACGGCATCGTGACAGAGTCGTTCCCAACAAGCCGACACCAGCGGCGCCGGACACAGAGTCGCGTAGACCCCCAAGTACAGTACCTTTGGTGAAGAGTGAAAACGAGTCGATGCACGAAGTCGGGGATTGTGGCATTGGTGCGAAACTTTGAATCTGCGCTCTTCAGTCACAACGTGGTGCGGTGATTTCCACGGAGTCGGGGACTTCAGCGGGGCTGCAGCGGCATCGGGCCTGCGAAGATCGTCGCCTTCCAGCGAAGATCACGGAGTCCGTTGCAGGCGGCGTCACCGGATTAGGCAGCAGCGTCGGCCCGAAGTCGTCAGAAGTCGATTTTCTTGGATTTCCACCAGCTTTCCTTCCAGGGGCCCAGGAACTGGATAGGGCACCACTTGTCAGAGCAGGAGTCTCTCCAGAGACTCCAGATGCTGGCAGAGAGAAGTCTTTGCTGTCCCTGAGACTTCAAACAACAGGAGGCAAGCTCTAAATCAAGCCCATGGAGATTTCTTCACAAGATGGAAGGCACACAAAGTCCAGTCTTTGCCCTCTTACTCTGGCAGAAGCACAACTGCAAGATAGCTCCACAAAGCACAGTCACAGGCAGGGTAGCACTTCTCCTCAGCTCTTCTGCCTGTGAAAGGGGACAAAGACTGGACTTTGTGGTATATTCCTGTCTGGTGAAGAATCTCCAAGGGCTTGGATTGAGTTTGCCCCCTGTTCTGAAGTCTTGAGGCCATCAAAGACTTCCTCTGCCAGCACCTCGACTCTCTGCTGAGACTCCTACCCTGCTAAGTGGTGCCTAATCCAGTCCCAAGGCCATTGAAAGGAGAAGCTGGTGTAAAATCAAGAAGATCCAAGGAAACAGACTTCGGACAACTTTAGACTGACAGCGCTGCCGAATCCCATGACGCCTCCTGAAACCGAAGCCATGGTCCTCGCTGGAGTGTGACTACCCCACAGGCCCGACACCTCTGCAGCTTCGCTGAAATCCACGACTCAGTGGAAGTCACTGCACCACGCCGTGACCACTGGATATCGACTTCATCAGAAGTATGCGGATCCAATGCTTCACACAGGTGCCGCCTCACCTCCACCGCTCTGCAGCAAGGACCCGATGCCTCTTCATGACACCTCTACTCCTCTACTCCTTCTCGCCCCAACACTGGAACTGACGCTGCCTCAAATCCAGCAACGCCATGATCCCTGACTCCGTGCACCAGCTTGTTTCCTCATTTTCACAAGGTACTGTACATGGGGGTCTGTGTGACTCCGTGACCGGTGCCATTAGCATCAGATTGTTGAGGACAACTTTATCACAACGCTGTGACATCGCCAATTTGAAGCATTTGTGTTTCTAAGTGCTATATTGAAGTTTCATCTTTAAAAAATCATAACTTTGCTTGTGTATTTTGGTTTTTTGTCGTTTTGGTCTTGTTTTGCTCAGATAAACATTGGCTATTTGTCTAACCAGGTGTTGAGTCCTTTGTAGTGTTTTTACTGTATTACTGTGTGTGTAAGTACAAATACTTTACACATTGCCTCTGAGTTAAGCCTTTCTGCTGGTGCCAAGCTACCAAGGGGGTAAGCGGGGGTTAACTGGGTGTGTTTCTCCTTTGCCCTGACTAGAATGAGGGTCGTTGCTTGGAGAGGGGGAACCTGATTGCCGACCTAAGACCCCATTTCTAACAGATGGTATCCTACAAAAACTCAGGGGAAATGAGACATTGACTTGTGGCTCTATTACCAAAGATATAGAGCACACTGATTTGCTTGGAAATCATTTTATTAGTGTCTCAGAAATGTTAATATAAAACCATTCCAAAAGGCCAGTTCTTTCCACAATGAGCCATTTGAAACCGAGGAAACTTATTTTGTGCTGTTTGTTAACACTAATTTAACAAAAATGATACAAAATCATTTTGCATCAAGTAAAGCCCAATCTCTCACCTTTGGTAATTTTACAAAATCATGTATTATAACCCTGCAGACATGAATTATCCCCGGTCTTAGAACATTCATTCAACAAAAAACATTAGACAGAATATCTCTTACAAAAAGCAGACTTTTAGTTGGGTGACTTTCACCGTGTTCACAACAGCACTGCCCTCCAAGGAACAACAAACTAACACTGAGCACAACTCAATAAATAGTACTCAGCGCACACACAGCTCAGATATAACATGTACCTGGATTTAAATCCGCTCACAGCAGAGCACACGATAATAAACAAAATGGTGAAACATGTGGAATTCGGAGAGTTAAATACGACGGATTCCACAGGTGATGCCGCATTTGAATTTTAAAGGGCACAATTTATATTAGGTGATATTTATCGCACCCTTTAAATTCCCATCTTTCTGGTTTTGCCTTGCCAGAACCTCACTCATAATGAGGGCCCAAGTCTACTAATTTAACAAAAATCTGGTTCTACTTCTTGAGCCAGAAGGTCACTGAGATCTTGTACAGAAAATATTTCTTCTGTCCGATACAACCAGCCTGTGTGAACTATATAAAGGTGTTTGCAAAATGCTTCTTAACTTCTGCCTTGAACTGCTTGAAACTATACAGAGGTGGGGGATTAATTCTCAACCTTAGTGACCGACCCCGATGCTACACACAACAAAAAGCGACCTTTGACTTCATGCGGGAAAGAAGCTAATGCCACGATGTTGCTATTGACTTATAGATAGAAATGTTATAATTGAGCCGAAGAAGCAATGGTTGTGGTATATGTCTAAAATAGCAACGGGTTGACAATTTCTCTGTATTTTGAAGATAGATTTTCTAAAATCCATACACGCATTGCTCTGAAAAATAGTCCACCGACCGCACCCCTGGACAATCGTGTGCCACCAGATATGCACAGGAGAGAATTACAATTTTTCTTAAATTAGAGATCTGGCTCAGGGTAGTGATAATGGGCCATCATGGGCACTATAAAACACTGCTGGCATGGGTGGCCCCTCCACAAGAGCGGAGGAGCGTCGCCAGCTAAAAAAAATGAAAACATTTTGGGCCATATTTATACTTTTTGACGCAAAATTGCGCTAACGCAATTTTGCGTAAAAAAAATTTGCGCCGTCTAACGCCATTTGGATGCGCCATGCGGGCGTCAAATTTATACTTTGACGTACGGCGGCGCAACCAACAGGTGGGAGTCATTATTTTGTGACACAGACAGCGTCGGTCTGTCGTAAAGGAAACCAACGTAAATGCGACGCACATCACTGTGGGTCGATTTACGACAGCGCAATCGTGAAAACGCCGGTTTTTTTCACGCAATTGCGTCACATTTTTGCGCGAAAACTGCCCTTTCAGGAGAGGAGACCCAAAATGGATCCTAGATGCCCCAACAGACCCCAGGAGGATGAGAGCAGACCAGGAACCAGCCAGGAGGAAGCATACAGGAACCAGGACATTTAAAAAAAAAAAAGAAAGTGTTGCTTCAGTGCAGAGGAGCAGGAAATCCTGGTGAAAGAGGTGACGGAACACCAGCACCAACTTTTCATCACCTCCAAATTGCCACTCAGTAGGAGAGAGGCCATCTGGAAACAAATTGTGGACAAGATTAACAGTGTGGCTGAAGAACGCCGGACAGTCACTGAGTGTAAGAAACGCTGGCATGACTGCAAACGTAGGACCAAAGAGAAAATGGCCAGGAACAGGAAGGCAGCAATGCAGACTGGAGGGGGGAGTCCAGCACAACAGGAGGCCCTGGACCACATGGAGGAGATGGTCGCAGCCGTCATCCCGGAGGAGATCGTCACAGGGATTCAAGGACTGGACAGCGCAGACTACCACGAAACTACGCACATGCAGGGTAAGTCGCATGGGGAATCCTAATACAATAATGGGGACTGTAAGCAGGGGGGGGGATACCTACTACACAATGCATGTAAGTCAGCACATATATGAAGTGGCATGGGGAAAGGGGCACGGCAGGGGGGCATGCCCAGTACTGACCGAAGCTGGGGCACGACAAAATACAGCAACCACAACAGTCCCACGGGGACATCCTGTAATTACAACAAGAGAGCCAAGGGAAAGCAGTGACAGGTGGGAAGGACACTACCTCAAATCCACATCCAGGCACTTGTATTGCAAAATCTATTCTACATCAACTAGGTCCCTATCTGTAATGCAGTACAAATACAACAACTGTAACTTAACTGCAAACACAGTTGACAATAACACCTCTCATCTCTGTGCAGCTATAGTACCAAATGGCAGAAACCCCACCCTGGAACATACATACCTAAATTAGGGGGTGAGGGTGACATCTGCAATTACTCCTAGAAATAAGACAAAGGTACCAGTACACTCAAATGCCGAATGTCCATAACTGACACATACATAAGCCTAAGTAAACAGCAATAGGAGCCACACAGCACTAACGATACACACATGCTGCATACGTCAGGGTCCCTCACGTGCCTGGCTAACATGGCTACATCACTAATGTCATACTGCTCAGACAACAACATTGAGGAGGGGACACAGGCAACTGGTCACTGAAACACACCTGCAAAGTCGGACAAACAAATAGGACCTTCATACGATAAACAGGCCAATCCAATTCAAAACACATCACCCAACATCATCTCAAAACATCAAGAATGTTTACATCCATACCACATCCTAACATTGACATGCATAGGTAATGCCACGTTACATGTACAGATCATGCAATGTGAATAAAAAGTGTATGGGGCAGGGCCTGAGAGGCAAGTGTGCTGGCAGGGCAGTCACAACACCCACAGTCAGTCAAAGTGTAGTGTGGCAAGTGAAACGTATACTTTGCGCATTAGCCTCAGGCTGGAGGCCTTTGTGCATTTTACCCTGAATGTACTTATACTCATTTGCTCACATCTAAGTGCCTCAGAGCAATTTGCACTAAATGATTCTCATTGCCCTTCCTATCAGTTAATGTAGCAAATAGTCAGACCTAAGGTGTTGTCAATTAGTCAAATCACACTGTTTTGCCTACTTCTGCACTGGAGTTTGCCAGAACATATTCACTCTGTGCCCCAGTCAAGGATACCGTCTGGTACGTTGCTGATAGATGTGGTAGGGGTCAAGGTTTGGCATTCCTGCTTAGGGAAACTTTGTCATCACCATGACATATGTCTTTTACATTCACTCCCTTGTCCCAAGACACGCATGGGGGAGTTTCCAAACAGAAAATAACAACTAGATGCTGCCTGCCTTGCTGCTGATTCACAACCAGATCCTAGCCCATTCCTCTGATATGAGGGATGATGTCTCCCCTGTGATTCTGACAGGCAACCTCCAAACTTAACAAGCTGTGCTATACATAGAACATGCAGGGGGAGAGTAGAAACAGTTAGGCACCATGAAAGCTGTATACTAATGTATTACTCTCCTGCGGACTATTTCAATTCTAACAGTGTGTATTGTTTGTGTAAATGGGGCTCACACCTAAATTCCTACAAGTCAGTTGTACAATGAAACTTCATATCAAACTAATACTGTCTATGTCATTTGTGTATGGGAACCTACCGGAAAAGATACAAATGTGTAGGACCTGAGTGACCACCACTTCCCTGAGAAGTTCCAAAGATGTCATGCGCTCGGATGTCTAAACATTCCTTTGATGTGGGAGACCAGAGGCACTGCTAGTTAGTCTTAGCTAAATTGAATATCTGGGTGACAGAGTTATTTTCAAGTGGGTCAAACTTAGTCCCCCACACCATTAGCTATCCTGCTGCCTAGAAAGCCAAGAATCACATGTTGGATAATGAGAGCCCACCCTACAAAATGTCCCTCCATAACAATAGTGAAACACCGAGTGAGGAGTTGGAGAAAAAAACACCTATTCCTAAATAATTACAAAGCAACACCTAGAGGCGACCTGGCAGACATGTCTGAAAGATCCATATCAAACATGTGACACACAGGTGGGCCATAGGCCTACAACAATGCCCTATGACGGACAGCAGATACCTAGACAAACACAGAGTACAATGTTAAGGCATCCAAAGGCTTGTATCTTACTGCAAAATTGTCACAACACAGACACACTAATTGTACCCTGTTTCATTGCAGAGGAACACGGATCTCCTGCTGATCTGCCTGTCCATGAGTTCCCTGATGACATGGATGACGACACCATCAACCTCCCACAAGAGACCATTGACATGGTCCTTGAAAGCCTCCAAACCCCACCTTCAGTCACAAGGAGGAGCACAGAAGAAGCAGCCACCACAGTAGAACCACCCGCCACCCCAATTGTAAGACCTGCCAGCTCCAACACAGCTGAGGACTCTGACGACACTGGCACCAGCTTCGAAAGAACTGTTGTTGGGGTCCAGCGGGAGCTGGCCAAGGAGGTGCGGGTGGGGATGCAAAATATGGCAGCCAGCCTTGAGGGGGTGCGTTCGTGCATGTTGTCAACTGCTGATCAGGCAGCTGCAATGCAAGCCAGAAATTTTCTCTTGGAGGACATTTCAAAAACACTGAAGGAAATTGGCACAGCTGTCATCCAGTTGACACAACAACTCAAACTGCAAGCCACTCAACGTGTGCACGAATGCAACATAGAACCCCTCAGGGCCGACCTGGCTGCCTACCATCGGGATGTAGCTGCCATTCTGAAAAACCAGCAGGCCCTCCTTGCTGCAGTACTGCCCTTCCTTACTCAACAGGGATCAGCCCCCGGGATGTCTGCCTCCATGTCTTCTAACACTGAGGTGTGTGTTGCCCCTTCACAACCAACAACAACAAGGACACACCAGGCAACACACACATCAGAAGAAGAAGACATGGAACAGATAACATTCACACGCAAGAGTCCCCGGAAGCCCTAGTCCCTGCACCATGCCCTACTCTGACCAAGGTCCTACGTTTTGACACATGCCAGTCTCACTACAACTAACCTCAATGACTGTTCGGCAATCCACTGTCTGACTTGTCCACCTTGCCAGTGAATGTTTCTCTCCTACCATTTGGCATTTCATGTTCCTCTGCACTGTCTGTGACATCACCCCAGCATGTCAGGAGCATCATCCACACCCCTTCTGTAGGATCACCATGTAATAATGCACCAGAAAGGAGTCAGCAAACATGGTGAATGGACATTTTGCACAACACCACTTATAAATAAATATCACTTGCACACCTATTGTGTCTCTGTGTCATTTCAAAATTCAACTGTGCAGTAGATAACTCCAAAGTGGCTGTGTGGAAACCATGTCGATTCTCTATACTACTGTCCTGATTTCATGTATACTGAATCATCTGTGCAGTGGCCAGGATTGCATCATAGCTTTACTATACTGAGGAAAATAACTGATGAAGGGACTAAGCACACACAATCATGCTGTGTTGGACAGAATGATGCACCATCTATAGCTATTCTACACAACTAATGGTGGCTGAGAAATGTAGGCACCATGCAATACTAAAATTTGAAATTATGCTGTAGAATGAAAGGAATGATAAACAAATTACACTGCATCAATCACCCTTACGGCGTATACTTTCATGAAGGAAAGTCATGCTGAATCAGTACACACATGATGTAGGTCAGCAATGATAGCAACAAGACAAGAGTGTGAACAAATCATCATCTATAAAGCTCTCCCTGAACTTCACAATGCTGTCCGACCTATCTATTTACCTACAATAACAAGTCTGGAAGCACTCTTTGTGAAGTAGGATACATACCAACCCCAAACCTTGATGATCAATGCACACTACCAATGGTGGCTCTCAAACATGGTGGATACTTACCAAGTTAGCACACGGGTAGCTGGCATGTTAAACCTCATAAGCCTGGGGATAGGGAGCATGGAACACAAATGTCATACTTAACATTTCTGCTACACTGATGTCAAGGCCATGAAAAGGTAGCACCTAACGCATCAGTTAAAGGGTTAACACATTTTTTATTTAAAAGTAGTAATAAAAGAGGCAACTAAGGGAAAGGTAAACCTACACTAATCTAACCTGACTACTACTAACCCACAACTGTCCCTAACTAACCTAAGCTAAACTTACTCTACACATGTAACGAAACGATCTAAACATCAACCCCCCACCCACCATTAAGAGACAAGACACATGCAGGACAACACTTACTAACCTACACACATACTATACTATCCTAAACAAACATATATTTTTTTGTATTTTTTTTTTTTATATATATATATATTTTTTTTTTTTATTAAGCAGGAATCCCAACATTGCCCCCCACCCACCCACCCACACAAAAATATTAGATAGAAAGTATAAGGACCCCCCACCCTCTTACCTAACACTAACTAAGCTAATTACCTATACTTATCCTACAACTAACCCCCCAAACCCAACTAACAGTATGAAAAGAGGAAAGAGGGGAGAGGGGAGGGGTAAAAGTTCAGGAGGGCAAAATAACTAAAGATTTGCCCTCTGAAGTGTGCGCCGGATGGAGCGCACCTTCTTTTTAACCTCCGCCATGTCCTCCGTCAGGTTGTCCACCTTTTGAATTAACCTGTCCAGTTTCCTAGACAATGCCTGGAAGGCTGCAGGGTCAATTGGAGGGTCACTGCTGGTCTGCGTGCCGGTGGAGGTGGAGATTGTCGCTGGAGTGGAGTGGCCACGGGACAGCCCTGCTCCCAACACACGGCTGGGTCCAGGTCTTGAGGAAGATGGCTGGTCCGTCGCTGGGTCCCCTTGGGCAGACCTGGTGGTTGTAGGTGGCACCGTTGGTGGAGCCTGTGGTGTGGCATACCACGCCCCGGAGGCCCGATCGGAATTGTATCTGCGGGCCATCCTCCGATACCCACACTGCACCTGCAGGATGTGCCTGTACCTCATTGCCCTGTGCTCAAAATGGTTGCGCTCTGCGGCACTCAGGTTTGCAGCTGTGAAGAGAAAAGGGAAATATTGAGCATTGAATTTACAGTGGGTTGAATCCCACAATGGCTCATTTGTCCATTACTAGAAATATATTGTATGCAGCAATTGTTACAACATAGTTCACGGAAATGCTCAGAGGAAGTACATGTGAATCATGCATCCCTAAGGTCATATCACACCTAGCATATCCATGTCTCTACATGATGGATGACATCACCCTAAACTACTCCTCCAAATCATACCTAAGGCATTTGACATTATGGCACCAGCTCTTCCGCATACTGACTTCAGTACATATGTCATTCTATGTCATTACACTCACACTCCTCACTCAATAGCATTTTTAATTAGTTGTGTGCTAAGATTGAACCCCTGGCCCAGAATCATATGTCCACACTAGGTGTCAGATGTAGGAATTTAGGAAAATCAACTAGCAAATTGCAAAGCAGAACGGTGTCTCTGACACCGTCTGCGAGTCGCTATGGGGTCCCTAAAACCCACCTCATGAACATCAATGATGTGGGTTCCAAGTTGCCCCACCTTAGCAACATGGGCACTCACGGGGATGGTGGCTTGCTGGGACCAGCAGAACTCCATAGACGTGACTGTTTTTAAATTAAGCAAGTTATTTCTCCCCAAGTGTAGGCCGTTTACCGGAAAGAAAAATGAGCTGCAGTTATTTTTAAATCACAACAATTGTACTTGGAAATTTTCACGGTAATTATTGGTCCCTTAGACCACTGGCTTTTTTGCGCAGGATTTTTTTAATCCACTCACAAAGGCTGAAGCTTTACAATGAGGACCCCTTCCAGTCAGCAAGGTGGTTACCATCCACTTCAAGTGGATGATAACAGCTACTCACTTTGCAACCACGTACTCGGTTGCAAATGGGAGTGCCTACCACTGTGATTTGCAAGTAGGTCTGGTAAAACCCTTCATTATATCAATTTTGAAAAGCATTTTACTCATATGTACATGACCACCAAAGACATTTTGGATTAGGAAACAGACGTTTGCAAATCCCACACAGATATTTATGCCATTTGCAACGTGTAGACATTTTTCTCACTCTGGCCCAAGGTACTAACTCAAGTTACAAAAGGTGTTAAGTACGTGTAACATACTGGTTGCTACAGTCCTAGGTACCCTGTTTCACAGTAACATCCCAGTCTTTGTGGGTGGTGTGGGAAGAACAACCAACAATCCCATGTTCAATGCACACCCAGGAGTGTACAGAAAGTGCAACAATTATGTGCCTTCACACACAACACCTATGAAGGGCTAGCAACACGTTGTAGTCAGCCCAACCTTGTCACATCCCAGGTCCACACATGTCAAAATGTTATGACTTAGCCCAACATAACATACTATTAGTGAGGCATGTTTAACAACACACACAGGGGAGGTAGTACACCCATTCACATGATTCAACTGAACACCTAGGGCATTGCACTCAAGTCACACACACTTCGAGTTCACCTTGTGGAAGTACATGCCCATGGAAGATCCAACCTACAGTGTACACAGTCCATCCTCAACTAGGAAGAAGCACTTGTCATCAATGCCATGTGCCTAAGCTATCTGGGAGACTGTCAGTCTGATATGCAGACTCAGTTCATGGCAAGTCCCTGACCAAGTCTAACATTGACCAGTCTATTCGAAATGAGTCATACCATTCCCAATTGCCGCCATAATTGAATGGGCTACAGCCCCTCAATCTGAGAGATGACTACGTATTGCTTTGCAGAAACATAATTCTAATTTGATATCACACTAAAAGAACAAAGCCAATGAACGGCCAGCACATCAAATCATGAATTCTCTTGAACACACAGTAATCCATCATGCGTCATTACCAAACAATGTAAATAGCACTCAGGCGACACTCACTGTAGGTATCGGGGTCGTCAAAATGGGCCACCTCTCCCACGGTGTACGGGGCTGGTCCACCTGTAAAGCATGAAACAAAGATTATACTCAGACTGGGTGAACGGACAAAAGATTTCTGTTACAATGACACTGTGTGAAAATGACATGGTAATGATAGACTTTCACACATGCTCATCCTGCATGGATCACTTTGTATTCAACATTAACATTGGATGAGTCTCCTGCTCCAGTGTCACATCCTACTACACTCATGCAGTGGTCAAGACAGTCAGGTGTCGTCCAAGTTAATCCTCCATTAGTATGCCCCAACAATAATGTTATCCATACATCTCAGCATGTGCATCCCCGAGAGTCATTCCAAAACTGGTTCCATGAGGACTGCATGACCACTCACAATTAAACAGGCTATTTGGACAGGGTCAACAGACAGCAAACAGACACACATGTGACATATGTGTGAACAACATGACTAACTTCATGTGACGTGACGGCAACACACATGTATAGCATCATCATGTGTTTCCAATTTTCTGTCTAGCTATGGCGTCTGCATATGTAGGTATGTTGTTTCTACATGACGTACTCACTTGCCATTATGACCAGTGGAGTACAAATGGAGCCGTTCACGTGTTGCTTTTCTGACACAAAGGCAACACTACATTATATGCAGCTACAGGCATCTGGTATGTGTTGCAAAAATGATCCATCGGACTGGTAGCATAGGTCTTCATACACATTCTGCAACAAATACACATTAGGACACATATGTATACCTTTGTAGCGCAGCATTTGAAACATTTTGGGACGCAGAGAGGGGGCGACTTAGCATAATACAAATAGATGTTGAATTTATAAAGCTGTCATTGCGTGTACATGTGTTGCAAGAATGGGGATTAATGTGTATAACCATGGGCCTAGGTTTCCCTGGCATTACACACACTCAGCTACTTATTTTGCAGATTCGCTAACAATCATCACATGTTCACTCACCGATTTCTGTCATTCCCATGTAATTGTTTTTTACTCACCAACATGGCCACCAATCTGGAGTCCCAGGTGGTCCAGCAGGTCCTGTTCACGGGTGATCAGATCTGCCCAGCGGTGCTTGAGTTGGTGTACATTCCTGAGACTCCCATAGACCCGGACCAGGTGATGGCGCACCTTCTCCCACCGGATTTTCCTGGCCTCCGTGTGATACCCCTGTATCACACGGCCCCCAGCTTCCAGCATTAGTGGGAGGAAATGGCTTACGAGCCATATGAACCCCCCCAATTCGTCTTCCCCCATCCTGGACAGGCGAGGCCT
Source organism: Pleurodeles waltl (assembly GCF_031143425.1). Taxonomy (NCBI): domain Eukaryota; kingdom Metazoa; phylum Chordata; class Amphibia; order Caudata; family Salamandridae; genus Pleurodeles; species Pleurodeles waltl. The sequence continues at coordinate 1,781,264,051 of NC_090444.1, forward strand.
ACCTGACATATTGAGAGGGATAAGAATGTACCAACAAAATATAAAATATAAAGGGGGAAATGGGGAAAGGTAGAGGTGTGAAAGAAAAAGGAGAAGTAGAAAAATAGCCCAACTAACCCCCCAAACTATGCTACCCACAACAGACTCCCACAGACAATACAAACTATCACAGGTATAGACAAAATAACACTAAACAGACTGAGACAATGTGATACAACAATAATAGATTGACACTAAGACAAAATGCAAGGCACACAGGACACTAGAGCAGTAAAACACACGACAACACCTTTCACACAACCACACAGTCTAGAGAAATCTGAGACTGCAAAGTGAAAGTGAAAGTTACCTCCCAGTACAGATTTTGTAAACAGGATATCCTATTACATCACTTCCTGCATAAAATGGCTGCCGTTTTTATTTTCCCGTTATGCGTCATATTTTCACGCATACACAGTTGTGCGTCAATTTTTTATGACGCATTACAGTTGATGCGGAGTGAAAAAATATGTTATGAATATTAATAATTAATACTGTACATGAAATGACCAACATATTGTGCATGTAGCGTCAATTTCACAACGCATACATCATGGGCGTCGTTTTTTTTACACGTACAGTGGTGCAAATGATGCGGAGTGAAAAAATATGTTATGAATATTAATAATTAATACTGTACATGAAATGACCAACATATTGTGCATGTAGCGTCAATTTCACCACGCATACATCATGGGCGTCGTTTTTTTTACACGTACAGTGGTGCACATGATACGGAGTGAAAAAATATGATATGAATATTAATAATTAATACTGTACATGAAATGACCAATATATTGTGCATGTAGCGTCAATTTCACCACGCATACATCATGGGCGTCATTTTTTTTACACGTACAGTGGTGCACATGATGCGGAGTGAAAAAATATGTTATGAATATTAATAATTAATACTGTACATGAAATGACCAACATATTGTGCATGTAGCGTCAATTTCACCACGCATACATCATGGGCGTGTTTTTTTTTACACGTACAGTAGTGCACATGATGCAGAGTCAAAATTATTGTGGATGTAAATAATATTTTGAAGGCGAAATATCAAGACACTTTTGGATACATTTGTATCTGACTCTGCATTGTGTGCACTCATGTACGTGAACAAATTATGACGGCCATGCTGTATGCGTAGAATATGGAGCAAATTTATCCAAATGTCTTCATGTGTTTAGCTTTGGAAAGGTGATTTGTCATGGTCAAACGGTGCGATGTGAGACACATTTGTGTTTGTATATGACAAATGTCCGTACTTTTATGTATAGACGGCCTTCACACTGTGATGTTTGGGATACGTTAACTAATGTATTGACCATATTTGACAACATATTTGGTGTAATTGCTGATGGCTATTTTGAAATGATGTTTTTGATACCATTATGTATTCCGTCTCCAAAATGTGCCCACCTTTATGATGGGGATGCTTTTATCTGTAGTCCTAACAGGGAGTGGGAGAGTCACTTTCAGTTTTTATGGGGCTGACCATGTCCCATTATGATTTTGTGTTTCATATTTGTGTAGGACTTGTGACATGGAGGTCACACATGTGCCTTATGCATGTGTTTAGTTCACAAGTACATGATTCTTGTATGTTTTGGGGGTGGTAGAGGTGGAGTTAGGCCCCCAGCACCCTAGGATTTGACCATCCAGAATAGCTACTGTATCCATGGAGTATTTTTATCATATCATGGCAAACCTGCAGCAGCGGGCGAATGTAAGGCCATATGGTATGAATGACTGTTGACCATTCATTCATCTCATTAGCCCATTTGACGTTTGCAGTAATGATGATTTGGAGCTAAGTTGCATACCATTTTCATATGACTAAGTTTGCAAGACTCTCAGCGTTCACGATGTGATAATGCGAAGATTTTTTTGCTTGTCTGTGTCCCTTTCTGCATAAACTGGTTTAGTGTCATGTTACAATCTTCCTGCTAGGCTCAAACTGGGACACAACTGTGATGGTCTACTTTCAAATATTAGGTTGGTTGTATGACATATGTGTACATGTGTGTGGGAATGTGGATCCAGTATGACCTGTCTGTGTGTATGTTGTCACTGTAACTTCAAGGTCTCCTCCTGAGTTAGTGGCAGCTGATGTTGTTGCAATTGTGTATTGCTCACATCATACACTTGAGAGAAGCCATTGATGACATGTTCACGTACACATGGATGGTCCCACCCTGTCTCTGAACACGTGTGATGTGACTTTCAAATGATCTCCAATTTTGGGCTGGATGAGAGACTGTTTCAGTTGTTTGGATCCGGCATGTGTAATTGTCACATTTGTACTCTTGTTGGGCTCTGTGTATGGTAATGTAACATGTCACATCCTACCCTCTGTGCATACAGTTGTGATGTTTATTTTTGGTGTGATGAATTTTAATGGCATTCTTGATCAATGAGACGACATTCATCTTCAGCTATTTCAAACTAAAGGTGGTCAGAAATGAATAGGCCAAAGCATGATGTGGTGTTTGTTATCTGTGTTTATTTACAAGTGTGGAATACAAGTGATTATAATAACTTAAGTAAAAAAATTGTTCACAAGCTGTTGGCGCCTACGCACTCCTGCTGCGGTGTTAGGTTGTTCCCCCTCCTGTTGCAGGCCAGCATCCTCCTCATCATCATCCTCAGGCATGTCTGGGTCCGGTTCAAGGAGGGGAATGTTCCTTTTTACACAAATATTGTGTAATATGGCACAAGTGAGTATGATCTTGCAGACCATCTCTGGGGAGTATAGTAGGCTTCCGCCAGTGATGTCAAGGCAGCGGAACCTTGACTTTAGGATCCCAAAGGTCCTCTCCACAATGCTGCGTGTCCTCTTGTGGGCGTCATTGTATGCCCGCTCAGCAGCAGTATTTGGGTTCCCATATGGTGTCATTAGCCAAGGCTGGATGCCATACCCCTGATCAGCTGAAAGAGAAACACAGAATGGTATCAATTAGATGTAGGAGGCACTGTTGTACGTATCTTTGATGGCAGTAGTTGTGTTGTGTTGTCTGTGACTATTTTGTGTACTAATGTGACAACCTATGGTTGTTGGTGGAAACTTTGGCATTGTTTTTTTTCCTTGGCTGAGCAAGTGTTTGTTGTCTAACTGTTTGTCAGCAGGATGTATTGGTTTCTCACGTACAGTGTGCCCTCCCTTGCATTGTGACTTGTGACACAGGTGTCCGTGTGTCCTCACTGGGGGTGTGATGATAGTTCCATGCAGAGTTGAAACATGAAAGGGTATTAGAAACGTTCATATGAACATACCCAGGCCATCCCATCCCTTAAAAGTTATACATTGTATTAGTGTACAGGTTATTGTGAGACTTCCAATTTGCAAGGTGACATTTAGGCAACCACAGTCATGAATGTCTTCACACTAAGCTGTGGAGTAAATTCAAATGTGTGAGAGGTTCAATGGTGACTTGTGACACATGGCTAGTGATGTGAGTACCTCAGTGTGTTCCTGTCTAGGTGTTGCTATTGTGGTGTATGTGTTGTTTATCCTAGAGGGTTTCTGTGCAGTGAGTATATAAGTAGATTTTTGTCCTTACCAACAAGTAGTCCATTGCCATACCGTCCATCCTGGAAGTGTTGGTTGATGGTGCAGTGACGGAAGATGAATGCGTCATGTACACTCCCAGGATATTTAGCCACAATGTTGCTGATCAGTCCTTGGTGATCGACTATGGCCTGCACGTTGATGGAATGTGTGTGCTTCCTGTTGCGGTAGAGGTGTTCACTCGCAGCAGGTGGCACAAGGCGTACGTGTGTGCAGTCGATTGCACCAAGGACGTGCGGAAAGCCACTGATGGCGTAGAACCCCTGTTTTGTTTCCTGCTGCTTCTGCACTGTGTTAGGGAAGCAGATGTGGCGGGGTGTCAGTCCAATGATGGCATCCAGTACTTTAGGCAGGAATGCGGAGAAAGATGGTTGTGAGATTCCACCAACCAGGGCACCAGTTGTCTGAAACGAGCCACTTGCCAGCAGGTGAAGTACGGCAAGCAGCTTTGTTTCGGTTGGGATAGTGCGTGGAGTCACTAAAGTGGGGGCCAATTGCTGTTCAATATTTGTCAGCAGCTGCTGAATGGCCTGCCAGTTCAACCGGTACCTCTGGATGATGTCTCGTTCCCTGAGGCCATGCAGGGTTGTTCTTGGGCGGAATATCCTCTCCTGCCTTCTGCGCTGTCTTTGGGGTCCCTGCTGTTGTTGTTGTGGCTGCTGTTGTTGCTGCAGGGCTCTGCGTCTACGTGCACGTTGAAGAAAAAGCACCTCCATGTCTCCATGTTGCTGCTCTGCTGCTCTGCTGCTCTGTTGTTTGTTCTGTGTGTTCTGATTAAGTACAGGTGTGTTTGCCCCATTTTAACGCCTGCCCTCACCCAGGCGTTAAAATTTCACGCTATTCGTGCTTTGCGCCATTTTTTTGCGCCGCCTGCCGCGCGGGAGTGATTTTTGCCCTGGAGCATAAATACCACGCACCGCTATGTGCGTCTGTTTTTGGACGGGAACGCCTACCCTGCATGTCATTAACGCAGGGCGGGGTGCCGATTCCAAAAACTGGCGCACATAGCGCCATTTTCCTGGTGCGCCGGATCGGGCGTCAGGGTTTAAATATGGGGCAACGTTTGCGCTGAAAGTGCGTCAAAATTTTTGACGCACATTCGGCGCAAACGGAGTATAAATATGCCCCTTTATCTTTCAGCATCCCATCCTAAACCGAGTGTCAGGACGGGGTGGGGCAATTGCTGCTGAGTAACAGCAGCAGAGAGCTGTGCACTTTAGTTTAATGTGCACATTTCCTTTAGGTCGTCCATCTTGCTATGGCCAGTCTGGCATGCGCACTTTAAACTTATCTAACCCAGCTGGGTTAGAGAAAGCACAGGCCTCCAGTGCTCTTCTGAGCACCGAGAGAGGCCACTCCCTCCAATCCTGATGCTGCTTTCATGCTGTTTAACAGCATGAAAGCAGTGCCAGGATTTGTTAGTGCAGTTCCACGGTCCAGCGCTGGAGCTACGAGGACCACGACATGAGGAGAGAGGGACGCTGTCAGGTAAGTGTGTTTCCTAGAAAATATATTATTATTGCACCCCTCCCACCCCCTCCTCCCACTGCAAATACAAGCCAGCCACGAATGAGAGCTGGCCTTTCCTTACCAGAAGTTGTTTTTGGTGTGTAGCTGCTCGTTGAACTCAGGGATTGTGCCCAAAGCATGGACAAGTAAAGCCCTTTCTGAAGAAACCTTCATTAAAGGGTGGACAAAGTGAATGACTATCAATCTATAACACTGCAGTACTTTGACAAAATAGTAGAGGAAATATTTCCTACTCATCTATAAACATTTGCAAATTATAATTCTCTGCTGGAGTTTTCTTTAGGCAGGCTACAGGGAAGACCATAACACAGAGTTTGTGGTGCTCTCTATGCTGGATTATCTTCTAAATGTTGTCGATGAATTTAGGTTGGGGCCCAATATTATCTTTCAGCAGTGTTTCTGGTGTTTCTGTCCAACTGATTGACCTCAATAGGCTTTGCAGACACTCCCTTCAATGGCTGAACAACAATGTATGGTGGTCACAGATTTCAAACTGCAATTCTACTTGTATACACATGGCATACAGATGATTATGGGGTTGTTTCAGCATTAGTGGGGGAGACCCAGAAATAACTAACGGCCTTACCCTCCACAAGGTGTGGATGTCTACAAAGACCGTCTCCTCACTAGCATGGATACTTCAATATAGGACAAGGTACCTTTGCTTCAGGTGAGCTTGTATGAACACCTACCAGTGTTCACTAGGATATCTAAAATTTGCTTGCTTCAACTGAAGATTGTGAAGAAGGTGCTTTTTTTTCATTGATTCAGTTTAATGTTGCAGTGATCTGTACTTTGGTCCAATTTCAGTTCCACATTTTTAGCAGGATCAGAACACTGCAGCCAGGTGTATTGCAGGAAGGTTCATAGAAGCCTGGTTCTCAAAGCACTCCATTAGTTTCCGTATTAGGATGTTCTTCAATACCATGCCCATTACTAGCAAGTTAATTTATTCCATTGCTCCTCTTCAAAGATAGGACTATCATCTATGGGAATAGGGCCATCTTGGAGGGGGCTGAATCAGGTCTGCCAATGTTTGGGAAAAACCTGGCTATTTTATCAATATAGATTTGTCACGCCTTTTCCTTGTTGGCAAGGCATCTCTTTCATTATGTGTTATCTGTTTTAGCCAACAAGATTCTCCAAGATGGCATGTATCTGAATTGTTAAAGTTCTCCGGCTGCTCACACTAAACACCTTTAAGTACTATAACACACATGCTGACAAACTATTTAAAGAATGGCAGCATATGGACTATGTCCATATCATTGATAATGCTGCTGAACATCCACAAATCCAACTCTGGTCTATAATGGAATCCTCAAAACCACAAGCTCAAGGTGCCAAACCTGTCATGGCTCTGTGAAGCTATATAAATGAGAGAAATCTTGTTGTACACATTTTTAAGTCATAACTCTTTCCTGACCTCACTCTATAGCCCTTTGGCATCAAAGGATGCATAGGTCCTAGTCAACTGGACTTCATTGACTTACATTGATATGTAAGATTCTTTAGCATCCTATGGACATATTTTTATTAACTTCTGATTCCTAAATCAGTCTCTTTATTTTGTGGGCATATAATACTTACAATTGTACACCAAAGCTGGATTTTAAGGGTCCTGATGGTAGCTCGAGAACTTATATTATGATATTGGAAGTCCAGACAATCGCTTCAAGCTGAGGAACTAGTTGATGAATCATTGAGACCATCAAAAATATATAAAATACCAAAAACAAGAATTGGAAGATAAATGCAAAGCCATATGGAATGTCTTTGGTGATTTATATGGTTAGAAGTTGAAATGAGTTTCGAATTAGAGTGATGGCTGGGCTGGTTAAATGCATGCCCATCACCTGGAATTTAAGTGAGCTGAAGAATATGGTTAAGCACTTTAAGTTTTATGCCTGCTTATACAGGTGTGGTGTAGACAGGTCATGGTTGCAGGTAACGCTCCTGTCTAAAATAGAAAAGGAATTGGGCAACTTTACTACACAACATACTCATCTTATACTAGTGATGCACTCCTGTGTATTAGACTAGGTGCTCTGATGGTGGTTTCCGAGAACAAAGGTGTTCTGGGTTGCAGATATGTTTTAGTAGAAGGCACTTTAAACAGCAGACCTAAAGCACCAGCTAGCCTAATTGTTACAAACTAGTCCTTGCTTTAGTTCTTAGACTCTTTGAGGTCACATTTGCTTACAGTGTTACAAACGCTTGATGTGTGGAGTGGTTACTATAACTCTGTAAGAAATGCTGTGCTGGATAGAATGCACCTGCCTTCACCTGGCAGAGTGGTGTCAACAAATTCAATAGGATTCACAAGTTGGATGAGAAGCTGAAACTTGACAAAGGCATGCATGTCATAAAATCACATGGTTCAGAATATAGGTTCTATTCTCCGTTCATGATGTAAACTGAGTATTGTACATGGTCCTATACACTGAAGACATGTGGCACATTTGGGGCGTGCGATCACTGACCATAATCCATTGCTTATAGAAAGGGGAAGACAAATTGCTCCTATCCACAGGGAAGTCATCTGTGCATGATAAAGTCTTCAAAGACAGCATAATTCACACACAACACTTTCTTTTCAACTCAAATGGGGGCAAACTGCTGGAATGGAAAATCTTTAAGGTTTTTTTAGGGCGGATAATCCTACAGACCACCTATGGGATAAAAACTATTAACAGAACTGTAACATACCTTGGAAATTAAATAAGGTCACAGAAAATCAAGGTGGTGTCTGACCCACAGACCAGTGCCTTCCTTACACCAGTAAAAAGAGACTACAAGGTAAGTGTAGAAAGTTCGTTCAGCTATGGTGAATATATTGCTTGGCAGCTAAGCAAGGACTAGAAAATGGGACGCTTGACCATTGAAAGCTGAAGTCACACATGCTGCCATCTTTTGGACTATAGAGGGATTAGAAATGCCTCAGTGGACCATCTGCTGGCAGAATGAGGGGCAGAGTTGAGCACAGCCCCACTTACAAATAGCCTGTGTTCTGTCTCCACACAAAGGATCAAACGAGCCTGCATTATCACTGCACCAAGCTTGGAGACAAAGCAGGGTAATCAGGAAAGTCCTTGCACTTCAAAGAACCTTTACAAAAGCTTCTCCCACCTTCTGGAAGAAAGGCACCAGTGTATAAAAATAGGACCTTCAGACCCACTCTTCAGTTCACTACTGGACCTGCGGAAGGACTCTCAGATGACTGCCTACTGGTCTGACCTGCATGCACTCTGCAAGTCTGCTACTGTACCTGGAAGGACTACTTTGCTGTCTGAAGACTGTCTTGAACCCTCACAGGGCAGCCCTGCTGTTGAGCCCTGCCTCTTCATCTGCACCCAGGACTACCAGAATGACTCCAAGTACTAGTTTGCTGGCCTCACGTTCAGATCCACAGGTACAATAAAATCTCCCACCATCTTGAACCTGCACCTCGGCCCAGCCTGAATGAGTCCTGAACTCCCAAGAGTTGTCCCACTAGTCCAGGACTCTTGGTTTATTGTGATAACGGTGCCCTCTTGGTCAAATCCGAAAACTGAGGGCTTTGAAAAATTTGGGATGACAACTGCTCTGGGAACCAGAAGAAGACCGGGATCAAGCTGCTCGCCTATCTTCCCGAGGTGCATTGCTGGCTGAATTAACTTTGTGGCTTCTCCCACTACATTCTCCACAGCAGCAAACCCTTTTAAGAGGTCCTTTACCCAACCTTGTGGAACTGTTTTTGGCTACAGCCCTCTGCCTTGTCCCACTGGAGGTTTTTGATGTCCATTTCGATGACTTAGTCTGAATGTGGAAATCTTCACAGCGGTTTGGAACTTAGCCCATCTGACCATGAAGCTGTCTCCTCATATAAATACCTTACATTTTACACATTGCATCTAAATAAAGCCTGTGTGCTTTTTGTGGCAAGCGGCCCAAGGTTAAGCATAAGTTAATTTAGTGACTTTGAGTGGTTCAGCCTGAAAGGAATTGTGGATGTTGCTTGACCAGAGCCCACACCCCAGTCAACAAAGAACCCAATGCACAGTCTGTTATTGGTACTACCCTAGGTTTGGGAGCACAGCACCAAACTGGAGGTGTTCCCATTATAAGTGTGCCTTTTGTTTGGACTGAGGAAGATATTGAGTTAAAACATAGGGGCTAGAGACCCCTTCAAAGGGACTGGATATATTGAGGATAAATGAGAATTGGAGGAGCTTTCCAAAGGAAATCCTGAGCTAGTGTTGGTAGATGGATAAAATGATGGGGAGGAGTGTTTGTTTATGAGCAAATAAGCTGCAAGACATGCCTGTGAAATGCATTAAAAATTGGAAGAGTTAGCCACAGGATATGAGGTTAACTTGTCCAAGAGTCAGGATTTAAAGACGAATTTCAAAATCTGTATAAGTGAAGATACTATGTAAAACAGGAGACAATCAGGTATGAAGTTACATGTTGAAGAGTTAGCTAGTACCATCCAGAAATGGAATAATTCTCAAAAGCACAAGGATCAGTGGTTTGGAAATAACATAAAAAAACGCAGGATACAGAGGACAAAAGTGAATTCTAGTATGAGTGATGCAGAGGACTAGAGTTCTCATTAATGGTGGATATGTCCAGGTAACCTGGAAACATGCTGATCTTTTTACATTTACCAATCAGACACATTTGGAGGTTTTTGAACATTTAGAAAGTGCTGTGGGAGGAATTAAATACTTTCCTCAGTCCTGACTGATTTGTGGGCAGGACAAAAGTGGCTGTAGTTTGGACTCATGCACCTTCTCATATAGTCATGGACAAATATAACCACAAAGGTCTTTCAGAAGGAGGCTGAGTGGCTGAAAATAACCAGAAATACTCAAGTGTCTATGGAGCCTCTGCACACTTATTATGAGAAATTTATGCAACTTTGTGACAGCATAGTAGCGTGGAAAATCCAGAAGAAAAAACAAATTCTGCAGTTTCTTGTCAGTTCATTCTTGGCTTGCATCAAAAGCTTAGCACCCATATATAATAGAATGTGATTTGTTGGCAGTCAAGAAGGGAGGTGGATAGTGTCCTTGGTGTAGTTCTAGAGGCAGACCAAAGTGGGCCATAAGTAGATAGAGAGATGAATGGCTACTCTGTATCATTTTTGGTTGATACTGGAGCTACCCACTCTATTATTAGAACGGTAGAGGACCAAAACCTACCCCTTCTAGGAAAAGAAGCCTTAATTGAAGGCATTTCTAGGAAACAGAGTACAAACCCCTTTTCAGATAAAGTCCCTGTGAAAACAGGGCATTTTGAGGAGGACCACCAGTTTGTAGAATGTGATTTGAGTCCAGTCAGTACATTAGGCAGAGTTGTATTTTGCAATCTCACTGTGTAATTTACTGCAGCCCAGATGGGTTTGAGCCTCAGACGGGATGAGAATGCAGGTTCTAAACTGAGGCCCCATGATTCCTCCTTGGGTTGTTCCCAGTTCTGACAAAGGAAAAATTGCCTTCCGAATTAAGGGGCTTGGAAAAGGAGGAAGTCAATAACATTAATTGCAAAAACATTGGTCTAATCAAGGATGGTGAATTTGTGAGGATAATTATAAAACCTAATGCAGAGTATTCTCGAACCCCCCAATACAACCTCTCACCAGAGGTGATGGCTGGAATTATCCTCATGGTTGAATCTATTCTAGAGTTCGGCTGCCCACCCGTTGGCGTTCTGTGGTGAGGTGTTTTTGCCGAAGATCATGGATGGATATTCACTTATCATAATCATCCCTTACTCAGTTGAGATTTTGTTAAGTCATACTCATACACAAGACATGACAAATAAAAGAGTAGGGGCCAGATGTAGCAACTTCCCAAATTGCGACTTGCAATTTGCGAGTCCCTGCGACTCGCAAATTGCAAGTCGCAATTTGGGATGCAGAAAGGTGTCTCAGACACCTTCTGCGAGTCGCTATGGGGTCGCAAAGACCCACCTCATTAATATTAATGAGGTGGGTCGCAATTTGCTACCCCATAACGAGTCAGGGCACTCACGGGGATGGAGGCCTGCTGTAGTCAGCAGACCTCCATGTCCGTGACTGCTTTGAAATAAAGCAGTTTTTTTTTTCTCAAAGTGCAACCCGTTTTCCTTAAAGGAAAATGAGCTGCACTTTGAAAAATAAACCGAAACCTTTTGTTTCGGTATTTTTCAGGGCAGGAAGTGGTCCATTGGACCAGTGCCTGCTCTGAAAAATTATTTTTTGGTCCAGTCACAAAGGGGAAGGAGTCCCGTGGGGACCCCTTCCCGTTTGCGACTGGGTTACCATCCACTTCAAGTGGATGGTAACTGCGAGTCCATTTGCGACCGCGAAATTGCATACCAGTGCGACTCGCAAATAGGAAGGGAACACCCCTTCCTATTTGTGACTCTGAAATGCATTTTGCGAGTCGGTTCCGACTCGCAAAATGCATTTCTACACACCAGATGGGCTTTAGCGACTCGCAAACTGCGTTTTTCGCCATTTGCGAGTCGCTAAAGCTTTCCTACATCTGGCCCTAGATTCCTGAGATGTGTCCAGGTTTTTCTAGTGTCTGAAATTTTTACTCTGAAGAGATGTTATGCATTAATTAAATCATGCTATTGTTTTCGCTTTGCCTGTATCTGATGATAATGATTTTGAGTTTGACCATGACTGTCTTGATGTGACAGAAGTGTGTACCAAGCCAAGGCCAAATATTCTAGATGTGACTCTGGAAGAGCCAGCTTTTACCTTTTTTGTGGATGGCTCTTGTTTAAGAGATGGACAAGGAGTACGAAAGCAGCTTGTACTGCGTACATCATACAAGTTGTTATGGAAGCCTCCTAGTTGTGCATCGAACATCCACACAGTTGAGTCAACTGACTGCTCCTACTAGACTGTGCTGCATCTTTAACAATTTAAGAGTTACCATCTATACTGATAGCCAGTACACATTGACATGGTCCATGATTTTGGACAGTTGTGGTCACAAAGAGGTTTGATGAATTCTGAATCCCCCATTAAGAATGAGAATTATGTGATAGACATGCTTAAGTCAATGCATCTGCCTGCAGAATCAACTGTTGAGAAAATGACAGCACACAAGAGCGGATGAGATTTTGTGACTGCTGGAAACCGCTATGCAAACATGATGGCAAGGTAGTGCCCTGTTGAGTCTTGCTCATTCAATGAAGATCACTCATGCGATTCTGAAAAGGATGATTTTTCAAATATCTTGAAATGGAAATCGCTATATGAACGTGATGACGAGGTAGTGCACTCTCGAACTCTTGAGTCTTGTGCATGAAGATCACCATGCATCTCTGAGATGGATGCTTTTTCAAACATGTTTTTTTAGTGTTGTTGCTACCTGGAGAGAGCTCAAAAATATTCAGGAAGAGGTCCCAAAATATGAACAGAATAAGTAGGTAAGAGCAGAGTGTGTGAAGAATCTGTATGAGATCTGGGTTTTGACAGATAGAACACTACTCCTATCCAATTCCATGTTGGTTCCCATGGCAATGCACTTACATGGTCCCTCTCATTTAGGGAAAGACACTACTGTTTGTCTCAGCAAAACCTGTTAGATAAACCCTACTTTCATCTCATTATAGAGAACCTATTTCACAGATGTGCTACTTGCCAGTATTTTAATGCAGGCAGGGGGACAATTTTGACAATGATTCACACAGGGAGCTCAAGTGGTCCTTTAATTGCATGCTGCTCAAATTCATTGAAAAGATTTTTTGCAATGAACTCTGCTATGTTGTAGTGGGAGTCTCCCTCTTTTCCTGTTGAGTGAAAATGTATCCAGCCAGGAGAAATGACAGTCTCACTGTCGACAGCCAAATTCTGGTTGAGGGAATTGATTCCCAAGTCGGTCTACCAATTTTTTTTAAGTCAGATCATGGGACCCATTTCAAGAATAATAGTATAAAGATGCTGCATGCAGCCGTTCAGAAGTGTCAGGGATTTTTGCACAAAGCAATGGAATGCTGAACTCAGTTTGTCTTAGTGTGTGCATCCATTTCCCTCTACTAGCCTGATGCCTTCTTTTGGTTCTAATGGTCCACCAAAGCACCCTTGATCAGAGGATGGACTCTTCCCCCATGAGATCCTGACGAAAAGAGCAATGAGGCTCCCCGCTGGTCCAGCAGTTGCAGTTCTGAATATAATGGATGATAAGATCCTTGAGTACTACAAATGGCTGCCTGACATCATGCGTTCTGAATCTCACCAGATTGTGTTAGTGATTCCACTTCACTTCCAAGACAAGAACAGTGCCATGGCCTTAGTCTGGGGGACCAGGTTCTAGTGAAGAAACACAAGGAAATCATGTTGGAGCCCCGCTGGTGAGGCCATTTCCAAGTAATCATTGTGACAACACTGCATTGATGTGCGGGTGTCTCACCAACTGAATTCATGCCTTGAAGGCCAAGAGAGAGAGAGACAAGCCAGCGAACAAGTGGTGATAGCAACAAATGATTTGCAGAGTCAAACTACAGTGCAAAATGAACCCTCAGGGGGAGCAGAAGATTGTGAAAAGTGTCTCAAAGTGAACTGAAGACAAGAGCAGAGTCTGTGGTGAACAAAGACACTGAATCTGGAAGTGTACACCCTGAAGAAGGCACAAGCAATTCAGCCAGAGGAAATCAAAGAAGCGAAAAGTGACAGAAAAGGGTGAGACACTGAGGGCTGTTGAGTAAGAAGAATGATCAATGAAGAGACAGACAAGTGAGTAAAACAATAGTGAAAGTGAACTGCCTGTATTCAGGTGATCAAGAAGACAATGGACGCCAAACTGAAGATAGTCAGCTTCTGAATGGAGACTTACTTTGCTGAAAGTGGACTTGACTTGAGAACACATGAGATTGAGAAAGTTTTTGAAAACCCTCCACAAATAGTGCTACCACCGTGAAGACTGAAGCATTTTAGATTTTTTGGAATTTCTGGTTTCAAGTGACACACATCCAGACTCTGAAGATTTATGATTATTGTTAGAAATGGGGTCTTTGGTTGGCAGTTAGGTTACCCCCGTCCAAGCAAGAACCCTCAATCTGGTCAGGGCAAAGGAGAAACACACCTGGTTAACCCCCACTCAACCGCCTTGGTAGCTTGGCACGAGCAGGCAGGCTTATCCCTGAAGCAATGTGTAAAGTATTTGTACCAACACACACAGTAATACAGTGAGAACCCTACAAAATGAACACCACACCAGTTTAGAAAAATACGCAATATTTATCTAAATCAAACAAGACCAAAATAACATAAATCCAACATATACAAGTTAAAATATGAATTTTCAAAAGAATAAGAGTCTTACACCATAGAAAACAATGGAAATGTTTATTTTGCACAAAGTACCTGGTTAGCATAAAAAATAAACCCGCACGGGCGAGCGTGAGTCAGAAAAGGCAGCGATGCATAGATTCGTTCCTCGCAAGGGAGGCAGTGCGTTGTTTTTTCTCCAGTCTTGTCAGCAATGCATCATTTTTACCCTTTCAAGAGAATGATGCGTTGATTTCCAGACAGGGCATCATGGATCCGCACAGGATTGGGAGGACTTTGACGCCCAGGGACAATTTGTGAGAAATCCGGTTGCACAGTGTTAGAAAACAGCGCTGCGTGGTGTTTTCATCACTATCAGCAGCCGCAATCTGGTGTTGCACATCGTTTCTCCAGTCGTGATGCGTCGATCTCGCAACTGTGCTGCAGGTGGAGCATCCTTTTTAGCCTCAAAGCCAGCGGCAAATAGTTTATCAGCCGCATTGCAGATGTTGCATAAAACATTTCTCTGCACGGGGTTCTGTGCGTGGATTTTAGCTCTTGTTCTGCCACCCTCACCTTTCAAGGGCCCAGGGACTGGGTAGGACACCACTTGGCAGGGCAGGAGTCTCAGCAGAGAGTCCAGGTACTGGCAGAGGAAGTATCTGATGGCCCTCAGACTTCAAAACCAGAGGCAAACTCAGTTCAACTCCTTATAGATTCTTCTCAAGCAGGAATGCACAACAAAGTCCTGTCTTTGTACCCTTTCACAGGCAGAAGCAGCAACTGCAGGATAGCCCAACAAAGAACAGTCACAGGCAGGGGCAGCTCTTCTCCTTGGCAGAGATTCCTCTTGGTTCCAGAAGTGATCTAAAAGTCTGGTGTTTTGGGTCCAATACTTATGCCCCTTTCTGCCTTTGAAGTAGGAAAACTTCAAAGGAAAGTCTCTGCTGTGTACAAGATCGTGCCTTGCCCAGCCCCAGAAACATACCAGGGGTTGGAGACTGCATTGTGAGAGGGCAGGCACAGCCCATTCAGGTGTAAGTGACCACTCCTCCCTCCACTCTAGCACAGATGGCTCATCAGGATATGCAAGCTATACCCCAGAACCCTTTGTCTTACTGTCTAGAGGGGATTTACAAACAGCCCAACTGTCAAAATGACCCAGACAGGGAATTCACAAACAGGCAGAGTCATTGAATGGTTAAAGCAAGAAAATGCCTACTTTCGAAAAGTGGCATTTTCAAACTAACAATGTAAAAACCAATTCACTAACACATTTATTTTTAAATTGTGAGTTCAGAGACCCCAAGCTCCAAATTTCTATCTGCTCTCAAACGGAATCTGCACTTTAAAGATATTTAAAGGCAGCCCCATGTTAACCTATGACAGAGACAGACCTTGCAACAGTGAAAAGTGAATTTAGTAGTATTTCACTGTTAGGACATGTAAAACCACACAAGTACATGTCCCATCTTTAACATACAGTGCACCCTGCCCATGGGGCTACCTCGGGTCTACCTTAGGGGTGCCTTACATGTATAAAAAGGGTAGGTTTAGGCCTGGCAAGTGGGTACACTTGCCAAGTCAAATGGGCAGTTTAAAACTGCACACACAGACACTGCGGTGGCCAGTCTGAGCCATGTTTACAGGGCTACTAATGTGGATGGCACAACCAGTGCTGCAGGCCCACTAGTAGCATTTGATTTACAGGCCCAGGGCACCTCTAGTGCACTTTACTAGGGAATTACTACTAAATCAAATATGCCAATCTTGAAAAAGCCAATCACAATGCAATTTTACACCGGAGCACTTACCCTTTAGCAGTGGTAAAGTGCCCAGAGTACCAAAAACAGCAAAAAAAACAGAAAAAACAGAGTCCAGCGCACAGTCAAAACATGGGAAGCAGACACTATGAAACTCTTAGGTCCCAGGCTGCAGTAGAAGAGTAGGGTTGTCATTATTAGAGGAGGCTTGCTGTAGCTGACGGAAACAAATATATTTGTCTAGTTGTGCCAATTCACACAGTACAAACAATGAGAAGAATTTGTTTTGTACATTTGATTTTGTGTTACTTTGATCTGACTTGGGAGAAACCATGGTGTTTAATTCACCAAACAAGTATAGAGTGAGGATAGTGTTAGTGACAGTTACTTTAATTATCTTGATGGTTGGCCTATTAGTGGGCTTGAATTCTTCATGTTGCAATTAAAACTAAACCTGATTCTGCTTATTTAGAAGAACAATGTAGAATTATTATACAAATACTACCTAAAGATGACTCTGAGGGAAATTACTCCGAGAATGTTTTATTCTGACTGCTGCATGGATGTTTAAGTGTAATCAATGCAAAATAATGCTAGCTCTGTATATAGTTACCTGCCTTAACTGCAGCTGGTTTAACTTATTATCACTTAACTCTGACATATGCTTTACCATGTACCATATTTATGATTTCTCCTATCATCAGACACATTTTCAATATTATTTTTCATATTATAATTACCTATGATTGGGGTTTTGAATTTTTGAAAGGGAGCTGAGTCTGTGGTTCGAGTGTTGTCTCATATGAGACCTATCACACAAATTAAGCTTGCTACATTGTCTAGGTCTAGTGCTGCAGGTAAATTGAGCAGGGATGAGAAAGATCTCATATGCCCACTCCACGTGGAGCGCGGAGTTCTGAAAAATTCAGCAAAGTGACACAGAGTTTTTTCTCTCGCTCAGCTCTCCAACATTAAGTTAGCGAGCACAAGCGAGAGAAATTGGTGAATTGGTGAGTGCGATTTCTGAACATGGACAGTTGCGGCAAGCTGCTACCTCCGCGTTGAGAAAGCTGCCGCTCATGTTGAGGAAGCTGCTGCTCGAGTGGGGTAGTTTTTCAGCACTCTGCGGAGTTCCACATAGTAGAACTCCATAAACTCCACACAGGCCTAGTATAAAGAAAAAGCACCAACTGTGGAGATATAGGGGGTCATTCTGACCCCCGTGGGCGGCGGAAGCTGCCCGCCTGGCGGGAACCGCCAGAAGACCGTACCGCGGTCGAAAGACCGCGGCGGTCATTCTGAGTTTCCCGCTGGCCTGGCGGGCGACCGCCAGAAGGCCGCCCGCCAGCCCAGCGGGAAACCCCCTTCCACGAGGATGCCGGCTCCGAATGGAGCCGGCGGAGTGGATGGGGTGCGACGGGTGCAGTTGCACCCGTCGCGATTTTCAGTGTCTGCCACGCAGACACTGAAAATCTGAATGGGGCCCTGTTAGGGGGCCCCTGCAGTGCCCATGACACCCGTTCCCGCCAGCCAGGTTCTGGCGGTGGAAACCGCCAGAGCCAGGCTGGCGGGAAGGGGGTCGGAATCCCCATGGCGGCGCTGCTTGCAGTGCCGCCGTGGAGGATTCCCAGGGGCAGCGGGAAACCGGCGGGACACTGCCGGTTTCCCGTTTCTGACCGCGGCTGTACCGCCGCTGTCAGAATGCCCATGGGAGCACCGCCAGCCTGTTGGCGGTGCTCCCGCGGTCGTTGGCCCTGGCGGTCCATGACCGCCAGGGTCAGAATGACCCCCATAGTCATGCCAGACCGGGAAATTGACAAATTATGCTTCAAGTTCTTTTGCGCTGCATCAGTTCAGATGAGAAGCTGTGAGGGATGTGATGGGAGCTCCTGTGCCGAGTTGCATTGGTTCCAATGAGGCTGCTGATAGATGCTGAGAAGGGCTGTGATGGAAGGTTATGCATCAGGCTGCATGGTGTTGTGTCAGAGTATCAGTTCTGAGGAAACCCACAGTTGGTCCCGGAGTCTTATACACTGATGCCAGCCAAGGGTATGGGACCTGAAGGACATCTCCTGGTGATCATTTGATCCAGCAGAGGCTAGTTGCTGGGCACTGGCTGGCCCAGTTGAGTCTGGGCTGCTGGGCAGATATAGGGCAGGTCTCTGGAGCTTGTTATGTCCTTGTAGTTCAGAACAGGAGGTGAGTCAACTAGCCCGTGGAGTCACTCTAGTGGTTCTGAGTTCAAGGATGAGGTCTAGTTTTTCTTCCTCTGGCAGCCGGCCACTCGTTCTTACAGCACTGCAGCCCTTCCAACAGAAAGCAGCAGAGCAGTCCTTCTTCAGAGTCTTCCACAGGTAGACAAGTGAACAGCAGTGTGGGTGACTCTGAAGATCCCATTTTTATACTTGGTGCTAGCTTTGAAATGGGAGAAGCATCTGGAGTGCCCGACCACAGCAGAGGTCCTTGGAATTTTCTGCTACAGTGTATATATACTTTTTGGAGATTTGGGTCACTTTTTCAGCAGATGTTCTACTTACTACAAAAAACTACATAGCTCTGGTCATTTTTGCAGTTTATCGATATATATACATATATAACCTAGTGCGGTCACCACTAGGTAGTCATAGTTCGGACCTAGTTTCTATAGATAAAGAGTTTTTTGTTTTGCTAATAACTTTGGCACCAGTTGATCAACCTTCACAAAATATTCCAAGTAAATATGGCACACTTACTTCAGCATCTGTCTGGAAAGTTTTGGGGTGATCCATCAAGTGGATGAGAAAAAGAGGGGGTCCTAAAACACTTTTTCCCCATGCATTTTTCAATAGGGATTTTGAACAGGAATAGCGCCCGACCCACTGAACGGAATGACACAAAATTTGGCATAAAAGTAGCTCTTGGTCCAGAAAGCTACCTTTTTTTCATTTGGTGTAAATCCATTCAGAAGTATTTGAGAAATTAAAGAAAATCCAAATTTGTATATAGGGACACGAAGGATCCGCAAACCTTCCTGATCTCATGCTGGGATCTAATTGTCTGCCAACACTTTAACAAGGATTTGTAGACAGCCATGTTTGCCTCAGCTTCAGGTGAATCCCAGAGAAAAAAGTTTAAAAAAAGAAAAGGGGCCAGGGTAGGGGCACCCTGACCCCTTAGCTCTGGTGCTAGGGCCCCATAGGGACCATCTCAGAGCAAAAAAGTATTTATTTTTAATTTTTGGTGGGAGATGTGGCAGATTCATGGATCCACTGAAAATAAAAAAAAAGTGTGGGCTTCCGTTCTTGTTTCAGTGAAGCCCCCGGGTAGGCCAGGTCCCGTAGGCATATACATTTTGAATGTGGGGGTGCCTCTTGGACCCTTCTTCAGTCCTGGGGACCGCCACCTCCCTGGGATGCAAGTAAAAAATAAAGCGGGGTCCTCCCGGCCTCCCCACCTCAGGGACTGCCATCTCCCTAGGGCTCAAGTTAAATACAGTGAGGGGAGGACACCCATCTCTTCGCAGCCCCAGGGCCTGCCATCTCCCTGGGGCTCTAATAAAATACAGTGCAGGAGGCCACATGTCCCCTGCAAACCAGGGGACCGCCACCTCTCTGGGGCTCTAATAAAATACAGTGTTGGCTGGCGCAGGGCCCCCCACAGCCCTAGGGACCACCATTTCCCCAGGGTTCAAATCAAAACAGTGCGGGGGCAACAAGGCCCCCCCCATAGCCCTAGGGACCACCACCTCCCTGGGGCTGCTTAACATTGGAGAGGGGCCGCGTTGCACCCCTCGTGGAGCCAATGATGGCCCTGGGGACCGCCACCCCCCGGGTGCCCACCCTTGGGACATAGCTATTTGGTCTGACTTGGCTGGAGCTTTCACAGCTCCCATCAAGTTAGAGCAAAATTTCACTTTCTGCAAGTGAGAGCTGTCAAAGAGCTCTCACTTGCAGAAAGTGAAGTTTTCATATGTGTCTCTGCATGCAAATATGTGTGCAGGGAAACAGATGAAAACATAGCTCCGGGAAACAGGGAGCTGCTATTTAAAACAGCTCCCTGCTTGTGGGAGCATACTGGTTCCCGCAGGATGCGGGGAGCCAGGTAGGACTGCAGGGGCCTTGAGGCTCCCACAGTCCTGTCACACTCGCTCTCTCTCTTCCATCCCATAAAAGGATGGAAGGGAGAGAGAGACTGTTATTGCAATGGTCTCACTGGTAAATAATAACAACACTCAAAACATCATTCTCTAGCGATTGCTTTTTCTTTGAAAATATTTATCAGAAATCAATGGCAGCAATATATTGTTATTAAAGCATTAAAAAACAACATAAAATACGTCTGAGACTTTTTTATACACATTAAGGCTACATAAAATGCATAGAACTAGCCTCAAGAGATGCCTGCACTTCCATGCGATAGAACAAATGTTACAGCCTTATGAATGTTTTAAAAATGAAGAAAAGTCACTCCAGGTCAGGGATCTGTTGACCTCAGAGACATTGGGTGGAAACTATATCTCCAAGTCGCTCTATGCTATTGGAATGAGTACGTGCAACTTGAGGATTTAGTGACCATCGTATTTTTTGCCAGCAGAGCAGGTGGGGAAGAAGAAAATAACTATAAAGCAGCAGTATAATGAACAAGGACTGAACTAAGATAAAATGTTGCAGCAGCTGGGAAGCATATACGTGCAAAGGAACAATAGGGGCATTCTCAGCATTTGGTCTACGGAACCTGAGGTTTGTACCTTTTTTGACCACCTGCACAGAACCAAAGCCGGACTTAGCAATTTATCTATAGGCAACCATGTGAGTCAAGAAAGGTGCTGGACTTTGACGAAACAATTGATTACAGTGAATCCTATATTTGCTTTAAATGGAGAAGATGTGTGAATTGATTTGAATATATAGACTCCCCATGTGGTGAATTCAAGACTGGCTCGAATATTTTAATATTTTCATGGGCAATGTGGACGTAAATGTGTAATACGTGTTGTCATCACTTACCTTAGTGTACTTTTTGTGGGTCCAATAGCTTTTACAACTTTTGGGGCATCATTTCCAATGTTTATGGTTTATTGAAGATAAAAGAATTCATGCAAAGAAGTGGTAAAATGAATTTGTTGATTTTGAATATGGTCAAGGTAATTTAATTTCTTTATCTGCCCTGGTTTAAAATAGTAAAGTATTCTAAACTATGTTCAGTTGAGGTATATTTTTTTATATTTACTAGTGGTCTAACCTCTTTGCATCAACTTTCTAAAAGTGACATTTCTAAAATAATAATTTACTTCCAACCTTATCATTAAAGAGGATGCTAAATTCCATTTAAGATGAGTGAGAAATGGCAGGTCTGAGGGATGTTTTTAAGGGTGACAGAAATAGTTCTGCAGGCACACTACTAGCCAAGTCCAATAGGGACATTACAGTTAGGTGAAAAAGGGCCTGATTACGAGTATGGTGGCCCCAGGCCGATCCTTAGAGGCCCGACTGCCAGATTTGAATGCTGGCCGTTGGACCATTACAAGAACACCATAACCGGGGCGTGGTCTGGCCGCGATCCATGATGGCCGCCTGAGAGCCGAGCTCCGCACGGCGGCGGGCCACGCGGCGGTGGCGGCAGTGCAGGGGGCGCTCTGAGGGACCCCCGAGTGCAGCGGGGGCCGACATAGGAGCTGGGGACGACGAACGGCCGACATCTGTGACGGGGGGAGCGCCCTCCCCGGAGACGCCGAGCGGAACGAGGGGAGCAGGCTTGAGGCCTTTCGGCAGGCCTCTAAACCACGGCCTCGAGTGAGGAATCACCCCGACACGGAGAGACGCGTCCCTCGCTGAAGCCCGAAGTGGGGGAGCGCGCCCTCCGTCCCTACCTGCGCCTTGACAGCGGCACATCTGCGGCTCCCGGAGCCGGCAACCGGCCGGGACGCCGCCTGCCCCCTCCCTCCCTCCCGATCGATCGCTGCCGAAGGGGGAACGGGGCCGACCAACATCACGGCCCGGAACAACAACGAGGCTGACGACGCGCCTCCCAGTGCCTCTCCACCCTTCTGCCGGGGGTGACGGGACCGGCGACAAGAGGCCTCACCACCAGCGGAGCGCAACGGACGGCTATCCCCACCCCGCCCAGCCTTACCTGCTCCAGAGAAGGCCCCCTGAGGATTGACAGAGGCCCCGGAGAGGATGGAGAGGTGAGGGCCGAGCCGGTGAGTCAGAGAGGATGAGAGATGTACGGAGATGAGGGTGGTAGATGAGTGATAGAGGGGCCGTGAGTGAGGAGAGAGAGAGAGGAATATAACAACGAGCGGAGAGAGGAGGAAAAGGACGGGAAGAGGAGAAGGCAAGGAGCAAAGGAGCAAACACTTCCTAACAAAAAGAGGGGCAAGCACAAGAGGGGGCAAAGAGTAAGGAACAAAAAAAATAAAAAAAAAGAGGAGAAAAAAAAAGAGAGAAAGGAAAACGAACAACACAAACATAACAACAAAAGAAGCAATATCACACTAGCAGGAAAATGGAAAAGCCACTGTAGCCTCCAACAAAGCTAGAACTAACGAGGCATGGAGAGCAAAGAGGGCCAGGAATAACATCGGACTTCGCCTCCAAAAAAAACAAAAAAAACAACCCCTTTCTCCACACAACAGCACTGCGGGACGCTGAATGCTATAGAGCCAACACCGAGATCCTTCCCCTCGTATATATACGCCAACGACAGCCCTCCCCAGGAGGCCACTTAGAGAGGTCTCCCCTGAACTCATCAACTACTCTGAACCCCCCTTGCCCCCCCCCGCCACCCTCTCTCCTCTGCCGCCCACGCTGATCGCCCTCATTGAGACACGGACAGGAGCCCCCTGGATCCCCACCTGCAGGGAGAAACACGCAATGCCCAGAGGCAATACGGCGGGTAAAGTACCGTGTAAACCCGCTCGCCAACTACTCTTCTCTGAAGCCCTGCGCCAACAGAAACATCCTGCTACAGCAGACTCTCCACCCCCCTCACACGACACCATGTCAGACAACACTCAAGGAGCATCAATGGATCGTATACTGCAGGAGATATCGGCAGTAGGCCGCAAACTGGAAGGTATGGACACTGCCATGTCAGCATTAACAGCGGAAACGAGATCCATGCGCTTGGAAATAGCGGGCTTCCAGTCCCAAATCTCCGGACTGGACCATCGAGTAGCGGCTGTGGAAAGTCAAGTGGTCTTACAGACTGACAGAGATCAGGAACTCTTGTACCTTCGCAGCAAGTTAACCGACCTTGAGGACCGAAGCCGCGGAAACAACGTCCGCTTCCTTTGATTTCCGGAAGGCATTGAGGGTACAGATATCCTCTCTTACCTGCGAGACACGCTTCCCAAACTAGCCGACATAACATTTGACCCCCCTCTGGAATTTCAAAGAGCGCATAGACTTGGTCTCAAGAGACAAAACGGAAAAGATCGTCCTCGTCCAATCATAGCCTGCTTCCTCCGGCACGGGCAGGCCCGCCAACTGAGGATGGACTCTTCCCCCATGAGATCCTGACGAAAAGAGCAATGAGGCTCCCCCCTGGTCCAGCAGTTGCAGTTCTGAATATAATGGATGATAAGATCCTTGAGTACTACAAATGGCTGCCTGACATCATGCGTTCTGAATCTCACCAGATTGTGTTAGTGATTCCACTTCACTTCCAAGACAAGAACAGTGCCATGGCCTTAGTCTGGGGGACCAGGTTCTAGTGAAGAAACACAAGGAAATCATGTTGGAGCCCCGCTGGTGAGGCCATTTCCAAGTAATCATTGTGACAACACTGCATTGATGTGCGGGTGTCTCACCAACTGAATTCATGCCTTGAAGGCCAAGAGAGAGAGAGACAAGCCAGCGAACAAGTGGTGATAGCAACAAATGATTTGAAGAGTCAAACTACAGTGCAAAATGAACCCTCAGGGGGAGCAGAAGATTGTGAAAAGTGTCTCAAAGTTGCAATTAAAACTAAACCTGATTCTGCTTATTTAGAAGAACAATGTAGAATTATTATACAAATACTACCTAAAGATGACTCTGAGGGAAATTACTCCGAGAATGTTTTATTCTGACTGCTGCATGGATGTTTAAGTGTAATCAATGCAAAATAATGCTAGCTCTGTATATAGGTACCTGCCTTAACTGCAGCTGGTTTAACTTATTATCACTTAACTCTGACATATGCTTTACCATGTACCATATTTATGATTTCTCCTATCATCAGACACATTTTCAATATTATTTTTCATATTATAATTACCTATGATTGGGGTTTTGAATTTTTGAAAGGGAGCTGAGTCTGTGGTTCGAGTGTTGTCTCATATGAGACCTATCACACAAATTAAGCTTGCTACGTTGTCTAGGTCTAGTGCTGCAGGTAAATTGAGCAGGGATGAGAAAGATCTCATATGCCCACTCCACGTGGAGCGCGGAGTTCTGAAAAATTCAGCAAAGTGACACAGAGTTTTTTCTCTCGCTCAGCTCTCCAACATTAAGTTAGCGAGCACAAGCGAGAGAAATTGGTGAATTGGTGAGTGCGATTTCTGAACATGGACAGTTGCGGCAAGCTGCTACCTCCGCGTTGAGAAAGCTGCCGCTCATGTTGAGGAAGCTGCTGCTCGAGTGGGGTAGTTTTTCAGCACTCTGCGGAGTTCCACATAGTAGAACTCCATAAACTCCACACAGGCCTAGTATAAACAAAAAGCACCAACTGTGGAGATATAGGGGGTCATTCTGACCCCCGTGGGCGGCGGAAGCTGCCCGCCTGGCGGGAACCGCCAGAAGACCGTACCGCGGTCGAAAGACCGCGGCGGTCATTCTGAGTTTCCCGCTGGCCTGGCGGGCGACCGCCAGAAGGCCGCCCGCCAGCCCAGCGGGAAACCCCCTTCCACGAGGATGCCGGCTCCGAATGGAGCCGGCGGAGTGGATGGGGTGCGACGGGTGCAGTTGCACCCGTCGCGATTTTCAGTGTCTGCCACGCAGACACTGAAAATCTGAATGGGGCCCTGTTAGGGGGCCCCTGCAGTGCCCATGACACCCGTTCCCGCCAGCCAGGTTCTGGCGGTGGAAACCGCCAGAGCCAGGCTGGCGGGAAGGGGGTCGGAATCCCCATGGCGGCGCTGCTTGCAGCGCCGCCGTGGAGGATTCCCAGGGGCAGCGGGAAACCGGCGGGACACTGCCGGTTTCCCGTTTCTGACCGCGGCTGTACCGCCGCGGTCAGAATGCCCATGGGAGCACCGCCAGCCTGTTGGCGGTGCTCCCGCGGTCGTTGGCCCTGGCGGTCCATGACCGCCAGGGTCAGAATGACCCCCATAGTCATGCCAGACCGGGAAATGGACAAATTATGCTTCAAGTTCTTTTGCGCTGCATCAGTTCAGATGAGAAGCTGTGAGGGCTGTGATGGGAGCTCCTGTACCGAGTTGCATTGGTTCCAATGAGGCTGCTGATAGATGCTGAGAAGGGCTGTGATGGAAGGTTATGCATCAGGCTGCATGGTGTTGTGTCAGAGTATCAGTTCTGAGGAAACCCACAGTTGGTCCCGGAGTCTTATACACTGATGCCAGCCAAGGGTATGGGACCTGAAGGACATCTCCTGGTGATCATTTGATCCAGCAGAGGCTAGTTGCTGGGCACTGGCTGGCCCAGTTGAGTCTGGGCTGCTGGGCAGATATAGGGCAGGTCTCTGGAGCTTGTTATGTCCTTGTAGTTCAGAACAGGAGGTGAGTCAACTAGCCCGTGGAGTCACTCTAGTGGTTCTGAGTTCAAGGATGAGGTCTAGTTTTTCTTCCTCTGGCAGCCGGCCACTCGTTCTTACAGCACTGCAGCCCTTCCAACAGAAAGCAGCAGAGCAGTCCTTCTTCAGAGTCTTCCACAGGTAGACAAGTGAACAGCAGTGTGGGTGACTCTGAAGATCCCATTTTTATACTTGGTGCTAGCTTTGAAATGGGAGAAGCATCTGGAGTGCCCGACCACAGCAGAGGTCCTTGGAATTTTCTGCTACAGTGTATATATACTTTTTGGAGATTTGGGTCACTTTTTCAGCAGATGTTCTACTTACTACAAAAAACTACATAGCTCTGGTCATTTTTGCAGTTTATCGATATATATACATATATAACCTAGTGCGGTCACCACTAGGTAGTCATAGTTCGGACCTAGTTTCTATAGATAAAGAGTTTTTTGTTTTGCTAATAACTTTGGCACCAGTTGATCAACCTTCACAAAATATTCCAAGTAAATATGGCACACTTACTTCAGCATCTGTCTGGAAAGTTTTGGGGTGATCCATCAAGTGGATGAGAAAAAGAGGGGGTCCTAAAACACTTTTTCCCCATGCATTTTTCAATAGGGATTTTGAACAGGAATAGCGCCCGACCCACTGAACGGAATGACACCAAATTTGGCATAAAAGTAGCTCTTGGTCCAGAAAGCTAACTTTTTTTCATTTGGTGTAAATCCATTCAGAAGTATTTGAGAAATTAAAGAAAATCCAAATTTGTATATAGGGACACGAAGGATCCGCAAACCTTCCTGATCTCATGCTGGGATCTAATTGTCTGCCAACACTTTAACAAGGATTTGTAGACAGCCATGTTTGCCTCAGCTTCAGGTGAATCCCAGAGAAAAAAGTTTAAAAAAAGAAAAGGGGCCAGGGTAGGGGCACCCTGACCCCTTAGCTCTGGTGCTAGGGCCCCATAGGGACCATCTCAGAGCAAAAAAGTATTTATTTTTAATTTTTGGTGGGAGATGTGGCAGATTCATGGATCCACTGAAAATAAAAAAAAAGTGTGGGCTTCCGTTCTTGTTTCAGTGAAGCCCCCGGGTAGGCCAGGTCCCGTAGGCATATACATTTTGAATGTGGGGGTGCCTCTTGGACCCTTCTTCAGTCCTGGGGACCGCCACCTCCCTGGGATGCAAGTAAAAAATAAAGCGGGGTCCTCCCGGCCTCCCCACCTCAGGGACTGCCATCTCCCCAGGGCTCAAATTAAATACAGTGAGGGGAGGACACCCATCTCTTCGCAGCCCCAGGGCCTGCCATCTCCCTGGGGCTCTAATAAAATACAGTGCAGGAGGCCACATGTCCCCTGCAAACCAGGGGACCGCCACCTCTCTGGGGCTCTAATAAAATACAGTGTTGGCTGGCGCAGGGCCCCCCACAGCCCTAGGGACCACCATTTCCCCAGGGTTCAAATCAAAACAGTGCGGGGGCAACAAGGCCCCCCCCCATAGCCCTAGGGACCACCACCTCCCTGGGGCTGCTTAACATTGGAGAGGGGCCGCGTTGCACCCCTCGTGGAGCCAATGATGGCCCTGGGGACCGCCACCCCCCGGGTGCCCACCCTTGGGACATAGCTATTTGGTCTGACTTGGCTGGAGCTTTCACAGCTCCCATCAAGTTAGAGCAAAATTTCACTTTCTGCAAGTGATCGCTGTCAAAGAGCTCTCACTTGCAGAAAGTGAAGTTTTCATATGTGTCTCTGCATGCAAATATGTGTGCAGAGAAACAGATGAAAACATAGCTCCGGGAAACAGGGAGCTGCTATTTAAAGCAGCTCCCTGCTTGTGGGAGCATACTGGTTCCCGCAGGATGCGGGGAGCCAGGTAGGACTGCAGGGGCCTTGAGGCTCCCACAGTCCTGTCACACTCGCTCTCTCTCTTCCATCCCATAAAAGGATGGAAGGGAGAGAGAGACTGTTATTGCAATGGTCTCACTGGTAAATAATAACAACACTCAAAACATCATTCTCTAGCGATTGCTTTTTCTTTGAAAATATTTATCAGAAATCAATGGCAGCAATATATTGTTATTAAAGCATTAAAAAACAACATAAAATACGTCTGAGACTTTTTTATACACATTAAGGCTACATAAAATGCATAGAACTAGCCTCAAGAGATACCTGCGCTTCCATGCGATAGAACAAATGTTACAGCCTTATGAATGTTTTAAAAATGAAGAAAAGTCACTCCAGGTCAGGGATCTGTTGACCTCAGAGACATTGGGTGGAAACTATATCTCCAAGTCGCTCTATGCTATTGGAATGAGTACGTGCAACTTGAGGATTTAGTGACCATCGTATTTTTTGCCAGCAGAGCAGGTGGGGAAGAAGAAAATAACTATAAAGCAGCAGTATAATGAACAAGGACTGAACTAAGATAAAATGTTGCAGCAGCTGGGAAGCATATACGTGCAAAGGAACAATAGGGGCATTCTCAGCATTTGGTCTACGGAACCTGAGGTTTGTACCTTTTTTGACCACCTGCACAGAACCAAAGCCGGACTTAGCAATTTATCTATAGGCAACCATGTGAGTCAAGAAAGGTGCTGGACTTTGACTAAACAATTGATTACAGTGAATCCTATATTTGCTTTAAATGGAGAAGATGTGTGAATTGATTTGAATATATAGACTCCCCATGTGGTGAATTCAAGACTGGTTCGAATATTTTAATATTTTCATGGGCAATGTGGACGTAAATGTGTAATACGTGTTGTCATCACTTACCTTAGTGTACTTTTTGTGGGTCCAATAGCTTTTACAACTTTTGGGGCATCATTTCCAATGTTTATGGTTTATTGAAGATAAAAGAATTCATGCAAAGAAGTGGTAAAATGAATTTGTTGATTTTGAATATGGTCAAGGTAATTTAATTTCTTTATCTGCCCTGGTTTAAAATAGTAAAGTATTCTAAACTATGTTCAGTTGAGGTATATTTTTTTATATTTACTAGTGGTCTAACCCCTTTGCATCAACTTTCTAAAAGTGACATTTCTAAAATAATAATTTACTTCCAACCTTATCATTAAAGAGGATGCTAAATTCCATTTAAGATGAGTGAGAAATGGCAGGTCTGAGGGATGTTTTTAAGGGTGACAGAAATAGTTCTGCAGGCACACTACTAGCCAAGTCCAATAGGGACATTACAGTTAGGTGAAAAAGGGCCTGATTACGAGTATGGTGGCCCCAGGCCGATCCTTAGAGGCCCG
The DNA here is from genome assembly GCF_031143425.1 of Pleurodeles waltl. NCBI lineage: Eukaryota > Metazoa > Chordata > Amphibia > Caudata > Salamandridae > Pleurodeles > Pleurodeles waltl. The sequence continues at coordinate 1,781,293,177 of NC_090444.1, forward strand.
ACTGCCAGATTTGAATGCTGGCCGTTGGACCATTACAAGAACACCATAACCGGGGCGTGGTCTGGCCGCGATCCATGATGGCCGCCTGAGAGCCGAGCTCCGCACGGCGGCGGGCCACGCGGCGGTGGCGGCGGCGCAGGGGGCTCTCCGAGGGACCCCCGAGTGCAGCGGGGGCCGACATAGGAGCTGGGGACGACGAACGGCCGACATCTGTGACGCGGGGAGCGCCCTCCCCGGAGACGCCGAGCAGAACGAGGGGAGCAGGCTTGAGGCCTTTCGGCAGACCTCTAAACCACGGCCTCGAGTGAGGAATCACCCCGACACGGAGAGACGCGTCCCTCGCTGAAGCCCGAAGTGGGGGAGCGCACCCTCCGTCCCTACCTGCGCCTTGACAGCGGCACATCTGCGGCTCCCGGAGCCGGCAACCGGCCGGGACGCCGCCTGCCCCCTCCCTCCCTCCCGATCGATCGCTGCCGAAGGGGGAGAACAGAGCCGTCCAACATCACGGCCCGGAACAACAACGAGGCTGACGACGCGCCTCCCAGTGCCTCTCCACCCTTCTGCCGGGGGTGACGGGACCGGCGACAAGAGGCCTCACCACCAGCGGAGCGCAACGGACGGCTATCCCCACCCCGCCCAGCCTTACCTGCTCCAGAGAAGGCCCCCTGAGGATTGACAGAGGCCCCGGAGAGGATGGAGAGGTGAGGGCCGAGCCGGTGAGTCAGAGAGGATGAGAGATGTACGGAGATGAGGGTGGTAGATGAGTGATAGAGGGGCCGTGAGTGAGGAGAGAGAGAGAGAGGAATATAACAACGAGCGGAGAGAGGAGGAAAAGGACGGGAAGAGGAGAAGGCAAGGAGCAAAGGAGCAAACACTTCCTAACAAAAAGAGGGGCAAGCACAAGAGGGGGCAAAGAGTAAGGAACAAAAAAATTTAAAAAAAAGAGGAGGAAAAAAAAGAGAGAAAGGAAAACGAACAACACAAACATAACAACAAAAGAAGCAATATCACACTAGCAGGAAAATGGAAAAGCCACTGTAGCCTCCAACAAAGCTAGAACTAACGAGGCATGGAGAGCAAAGAGGGCCAGGAATAACATCGGACCTCGCCTCCAAAAAAAACAAAAAAAACAACCCCTTTCTCCACACAACAGCACTGCGGGACGCTGAATGCTATAGAGCCAACACCGAGATCCTTCCCCTCGTATATATACGCCAACGACAGCCCTCCCCAGGAGGCCACTTAGAGAGGTCTCCCCTGAACTCATCAACTACTCTGAACCCCCCTTGCCCCCCCCGCCACCCTCTCTCCTCTGCCGCCCACGCTGATCGCCCTCATTGAGACACGGACAGGAGCCCCCTGGATCCCCACCTGCAGGGAGAAACACGCAATGCCCAGAGGCAATACGGCGGGTAAAGTACCGTGTAAACCCGCTCGCCAACTACTCTTCTCTGAAGCCCTGCGCCAACAGAAACATCCTGCTACAGCAGACTCTCCACCCCCCTCACACGACACCATGTCAGACAACACTCAAGGAGCATCAATGGATCGTATACTGCAGGAGATATCGGCAGTAGGCCGCAAACTGGAAGGTATGGACACTGCCATGTCAGCATTAACAGCGGAAACGAGATCCATGCGCTTGGAAATAGCGGGCTTCCAGTCCCAAATCTCCGGACTGGACCATCGAGTAGCGGCTGTGGAAAGTCAAGTGGTCTTACAGACTGACAGAGATCAGGAACTCTTGTACCTTCGCAGCAAGTTAACCGACCTTGAGGACCGAAGCCGCGGAAACAACGTCCGCTTCCTTTGATTTCCGGAAGGCATTGAGGGTACAGATATCCTCTCTTACCTGCGAGACACGCTTCCCAAACTAGCCGACATAACATTTGACCCCCCTCTGGAATTTCAAAGAGCGCATAGACTTGGTCTCAAGAGACAAAACGGAAAAGATCGTCCTCGTCCAATCATAGCCTGCTTCCTCCGGCACGGGCAGGCCCGCCAACTGTTACAGCTATCCCGAAGGCAAGGTCCACTCCGGCTCGGTCCCCTCGAAATCCGCCTTTCAGCAGACTTCTCCAAAGAAACAGCAGATCGTAGAAGAGCCTTTCTCTCCCTCCGCCCTCGCCTTCGCCATCTGGACGTTAAATTCGGCCTCTTCGAGCCAGCCAGGATGTGGATAACTAAGAACGGAGAGTCACGAACCTTCTATGACCCAGAGGACCTGAAGTCATTCCTAGAGGGGTTGCATGATCCGACACAACCCATGGAATCAACAACTCTATCCCCCAAGACACACAGAACCAAACTAGGGGAATGGGCCAATCGGAAATTGCTCTGGACACCGACGGAAGACCTACTACAGACCCCCAAACCAGGGGCAGAGACCTGGAGAGATTAACAAAACGTTTTGATGACAGGGGCCAAGTTCTACAGGCGGTGGCGATGCACACACAGCTGCCGGACAGAGACAAGTCCCGATCCCCTTTGAAACCCTAGGTGCCTACTATCTGAAACCAACATGGACACAGTTTTCCTACAAGCCCTCGATATCTACAACCACAGACTGTCATAGAAACGTTGCAGGAAACATAGGAACTTTGATGAAAGAGTCCTGACACAGAGAAATGATGAGTACTCTATTTTAATGTATACTCTTCAGACATTGTACCACGGAGAACCGCCCCCCCCCCCCCCAGAAGGCTTTAACCGCCTCTGACTGCTTAGACTGTTCGGATTGTGTGATAGTTTTTGTTGGCTCCTGATTACATTTGTTTCTCAATGTCCCTCCCCTTCATGCCGGGTAACACTTACCATATCCCACATCACTTCTCCCATCTAGAATCAGGATCTATAACGTCCTCTGGAAAATATGGGAACTGACGCAATACCCTTGCACACTACTGGCTTGCCCTGGCAGGGTTGGGGCAAAATGATTCTGAACTGGGTTTTGAGCTCTAGACCCCGGTCTACTAACAAACGCAATAGTGACATAATGATGGGCGCTGGTGCAAAGCAGAACAGACCACAGATGCCAACTCCCAGAGCATATACATGCCGCAACCCCTCAGAATAACCAAGGGGAAGCGACCTCAGTAACAACAACATCTGCCCCTGTCCTTTCCTCGCGCTTCTCCCATCCCCCCCCCCCCACACAGGGACGCGGCCAACATGCGACCTCCCCTCCTCCCCCCATCATCTGTTCACAAACACATACTACACCCCCCGGACATAATTGGAGGCATCCACGCGGAGGTCTGGGGCGCCCCGTGGGCGCCGCCCCCTCCCCCCCCGGCACGGGGCCCGCTGGCCGGGCGTCGAAGCTCAATCGGCCTAGGTTTTAGACCCGCTGGTTAAAATTCGTGTACTTCGGGACTTGTATCCCGGTCTCCCTTCTTTACCTTCTTTTTTATTTCTTCCTTCCTCCACTGTCTCCTTTTTATTCTCTTTTCAACTCCTCTTCGTATCCAACGCGCCCGCCACCCTTCCCCCCCCCCTCCCTGACATCCTCTTCAGTTCACAGAGTCCACCCCACTCCCCCGAGCTCATACCCCCGGGTGGGCGGACACAGGAAACGAGGATGCCCAACCGGATGGGAGCACCGGTAGTTCCCCTCAGGGTGATATCATGGAACGTAAACGGCCTTACCCACTTTATCAAACAGAAGAAAGTCCTATCCTACCTTAACTCTAAGCAGGCAGACATCGCCTTATTACAAGAGACACACCTAGACAGTCTTGAATCTGATAGACTACGACGTGACTGGGTGGGAACCGTCCTGTTTAGCTGCACCCCACCCTCACCCGATACGGAGAATGTCCCAAGAAAAAGCGGGGTGGCGATCCTCTTACGCAAAACCCTCCCTTTCACGGTCGTCAAATCGTGGACAGACCCCGAGGGCCGATACATATTTACCAAACTGAAAATCGCGGACTCAACACTGTGTGTGGGATCAGTCTATGCACCAACAGGTCCCAAACGCCTCTTCTTCCTCCAGCTCAATTGACTTCTAACCGAGATAGGGGCATCCCGTTACGTTATAGGAGGAGACTGGAACCTAGCAAGGGACGCAGCATTGGACAGGACGGGGCCTCTAGACACGAGTAACAACTCAGACAGGGCCATCCAGTCTGATATACTCGCGGATAATGGTTTGGTTGACCACTGGAGGCTGACTCACCCAACGGACAGAGAATTTACCTTTCTCTCGCCGGTGCACGGTACCCAATCACGGATCGATTACTTTCTCCTATTCCATAATCTTGTGGCCCACACCCTGGGGGATGACATACTGGAGAGAGGCCTTTCAGACCACTCTCCAGTCCTTATAGCCATCCGATTAGGCCTGGTGTCCCCGGGCCGAAAACCCTGGAGATTAGCGATCCATCGATATCGATCCCCCCGAGGTAAGCTGCAGCTACAGGATCATGCGACCACTTTCGCCCAAGACAACCTCGGTACGGTTGATTCAAGTCGAACTATGTGGGCCGCAGCCAAAGCCTCGATACGGGGACAGCTCATGCGGGATGCGGCGATAGCGAACAAAGACAGAAAAGAGCAACAAGCGGCTCTGGAACTCGACATACGCCGACTAACCAGACAATATACAGCACATCCCTCCCTTCCAGGCCGCCGAAGTCTAGAGCAAGCCCAAATGGCCCTTAATGAGCTATACACCACCCAGGCCGAATTCGCATTACAGAGACTCCAAGGGAGACACTACGAACAGGGTGAGAAGGCAGGACGACTGCTTGCAGCCCAACTCCGTCAAAGAGCAGCCACTCTTGCCATCCCAGCCATTCGCTCTCCCTCCGGGGACATACTGACCCACCCGCAGGCCATTGCAAACGAATTTGCCCAATTCTATAGACACCTTTACACGCCGGAAACCACGACCAACCTAGCGCAAGCTACCACTTTTTTAAAGAAGCTAGACCTCCCCTCCCTAACAGACGAGGGCCATGGCCTACTAGAAGGGGAAATAAGCAGACAGGAGATAGATAAAGTCATCTCTGACCTCCCGTACCACAAATCACCCGGAGAGGACGGATACCCTGCAGAATTTTATAAATGGGTAGGGGCAGGGGCGATTGATATCTTATGCGAAGCCCTCAATGAAGCCTGCGAAACACAGACATTAGGAGCCATATCCAATAATGCCACAATAGCTGTCATACCGAAGCCTGGGAGAGATCCTTTATTATGCAGCAGCTACCGACCCATCTCTCTACTAAACGGGGACATCAAAATTCTAGCAAGCGTCCTGGCAAACAGATTACGTAAAGTAATCCCGTCCTTGATACACTATACACAGGTGGGGTTTGTACCGGGCCGCACGTCTAGGAACCACCTACGAACCCTGTGCCATACCTTATGGGCGGCCAGAGACTCCCCGGAGTCGGCGCTGGCCCTGTCCTTAGATGCTGAAAAAGCATTTGACCGCATAGAATGGCCCTACCTATTTGCAGCCTTAGAGAGATTTGGTCTAGGCAACAAATTCTCCATGGTACGACTGCTCTATGATCAACCCGCGGCCAGAGTCAACTGCGGAGGCTTCCTCTCAGACCCTTTCCCTATCCGAAGGGGTACACGGCAGGGGTGCCCCCTTTCACCTCTCCTGTTCCTTTTGGCAATGGAGCCCTTGGCGGCAGCTATCCGGTCCTCCCCCTCCATAACCGGCCTACCACTACCCGAAGGCACCTCCAAGATATACCTCTACGCTGACGATATCCTCTTAACACTCACGGACTTGGAAAGATCCATACCGGCCCTATTAGAGGTAATCGAGGACTTCACAGCCCTATCGGGATACCGTATTAATTGGGACAAAAGCGAGGCACTTCCGCTATCGCGAGTAACCACAAAAGCGGCACTCCTAGGCTACCCATTCCGGTGGATGCCAAAACATCTTAAATTCCTAGGAGTGCTTGTTAACCCTGGACTGGCACACATGGTGGCGGACAACATTGACCCTCTCATCACGCGGGCGAAACTGGACTTTGCGAAATGGACCCAGTTAGGCCTCTCCATGTGGGGCAGAGTACAGGCGGTTAGAATGGTGACGGTACCCCGCTTCACCTATATCCTAGGTCTCCTGCCCTTAAAAGTGCCCCTCTCCACACTAAGAGGCATTGATGCACTAATTAGATCATTCGTGTGGGGCACAATGCGACCACGGCTATCACCAGCCAAGCTTTTGGCCCGCCGCATAAACGGGGGAATGGGACTCCCATCGGTGGAACATTACTCTTTAGCCCTCCAAATGTCTCAGCTATCCAATACACTATCGAATATACCAGATCCCCCCTTGTGGATAGCAGTGGAAAAACGACTCCTGGCTGCGAACGAAGGACTCGGTGGACCCTACCGTGCAGACCTCCCAGCCACTAACTCAGTGAATCCTATCCTGGCGGCGACCAGGGCATCCTGGCAAAGGGCCCACCGACTGTTTGGGGTCCACCCCTCATACATACCCAAGCGCCCCTGTGGCACAACAGTGGCCTACGCATAGGTGGCGAGGTACTCCATTGGCCGCAATGGAAACAGGCAGGCATCCTCACCCTCTCACAGGTCCTGGAGAACGATGTGCTCAAACCCTTCCCCAAGTTACGGGAGGAGTTCGGCCTACACCCGAACCAGGAATGGAGATACATGCAACTCAAGCATTGTCTCTCCCAAAGGAATACACCTCCACTGCGGGGATCCCTCCCCTCACCGATAGTGGCTTACCTGCAGCAATGGAGACAACACAAGGGAGTAATGTCGGGTCTCTATGATCTAATTATTCGATGGCTTTACTCCCAACCGCTAATGGACAAACTACGTCTACGGTGGCAAACCAGGCTGCAGCAGGATCTAGACCCAGATGATTGGGAAGCTACCCTAGAGACACTAGACAGAGGCACCCGGGAAGCACGCTTGAAATTCTGCCTCTTCGAAATCTTACATGAATGGCACTGGTCCCCAGCGAAACTGCATAGGACCGGACTCCTCCCGCATGCGAACTGCTGGCGATGTCCAGAAAAAATCCTGTGACCTGATACATATCTTAGTAAATTGTACAACAGTACGACCACTCTGGGATGCTGTGAGCTCCACTCTGGCTGAAGTAATGTCACTTCCGTCACCACTTCCTCCTGCCCTCATACTTCTGCAAGATACGACCTCCCTACCAGACCTCCCTAGACCACACAAGAGACTGTTGCACACAGCGTTAGCTACTGCAAAAATTTGCATACTCAGACATTGGCGGTCAGAGACCCCCCCCCAAGCCCGGAGGAATGGATTACAGCCATGATCCGCACTGCTATGCATGAACGGATCATCTATAACTTACAAGACCAAGCTCAAATATTCCTACAGGTATGGGCTCCCTTCCTAACAAGGGGGCAATGGTGCCCTACCCGGAACCACCATTGTTCCCTTCTCCCTTCCCTTTCCCTCCCCTCCCCCACATGCGTCTTTTCTCCCCTTCTCCCCCGCGCTCCCGTACCTCCCCCTCCCTCTGTATTCTCCCCCTCTCCCCCTCCTTATCTCCCCTTCTCTTTCTTCTCTTTTCTCTTCTTTTCTCCTCTTCCCCTTCTTTTCTCTTCTTCCCCTTCTCCCCCTCCCTTTTCCTACTGTTTCTTCTTCTCCCTTCCTTTTTCCCTCTTTCTTTCTTTCTTTCTTTCTTTCTTTCTTTCTTTCTTTCTTTCTTTCTTTCTTTCTTTCTTTCTATCCTCTCTTTCTTTCTCATTCACTCCCCCCCTCGCCCCTGATCTCCACGTCTCTTTCTACATACCCACTAGAGTCCGAACGTCGCCTTCCAGCAACGCTCCAAACAGATCTCCATGGTAGATCCTCTCCCTATGTCGTCTGATAGTCACCTGATCCCAACCGAAACTGACCACAGAGTTGACATGAGCTGCAACACCCATTATCCGCGCAGCGACATCCCTCGCTTCCCAAGGTAGCACTCCCCGGTCCTCTCGTCTGAACAGGTACAACCTACCCTTTACCCTTATATCTTTATCCTCTTTAAATCCCCCCACATAGCCTAAAACATGTTGGAAGTGAACTCTACCTCAGGTTTTTATATTACGATTGCTACCTTGTTTGTGCCTTATGCGTTTTCTCTTCTTCTTTGGTTTCCTAATATCACTGATGTGCAATTACTCTCGAATGACGGGACCCTGATCCCACTGACTCTGTATCATATTGTGTTAATAACAATAAAAGAAAAGTGAAAAAAAAAAAAAAGAACACCATAACCGCCAGGATCAGAGATTCTGTTTTTACGGCAGTGCGGGAAGCGATGGTCAAGCACGGCGGTGCTGATATCAGCACCGCCGTGCTAATCCCAACTTGCCATTCCACCAGCCTTTTCATGGTTGGGACACTGCCATGAAAAGGCCAACGGAAAGGCAGAGAAAGGGCCACAGGGGGTCCCTGCACCCGTTAGAAATGGGGCTTCTGGTTGGCATGGGTATGCACCTAAGCCAGGGAGATCCCACCCACTGTAGTCAGGGCGATGACATCACACACCCAGGATAACCCCTGCGCACCCCATTGGTAGCCTGACACAAGCAGTCAGGCCTAACCCAGAGGCCATGTGTAAAGCAATTGCACAACACACACAACACATATGACACAATATGTACACCACAAAAGAAACACAACACCAAGTTATATAAAAATAAACTATATTGCACCAAACCTCATTAGACCAAACACAACATGTATCGGTAATACCCTTCTACGTAAGCAGCTGTCAGAACATTACTCAGGTACTGTTACTCTGTGAACACCCACAGTAGTCATAATAAAACACATAGGTTACTGGTTGGCCTGCAACAAAAGTAGTAGTCAGGTTGTCATTGTTACAAAAATGGACATATCAGAGTAAAACATATGATCATAACTGCCAAAACATTATCATGGATGAGTATAACCTCACAACTCTTAAAGAATGGACATGGCACAATAGGCGTATAATTGTTAGAAATGGGGTCCCTGGTTATCAGTCAGTTTGCACCCTATTCAAGCAGGGACCCTCACTCTAGTCAGGATAATGGAGATACACACTTAAGAGAATCCCTGCTCACTCCCTTGGTAGTTTGGCAAACACAGTCAGACTTATATCCAAGGCATCATGTAAAGTATTTGTATCAACACACACAGTAGTACAGTGAAAACACTACAAATTGGACACCACACCAGTTTAGAAGAATAGGCAATATTGATCCAAATCAAACAAGATCAAAATGACAAAAATTCAACATACACAAGTCAAGATATGAATTTTTAAAATAATAATAGTCTTACTCCATAGAACTAATGGAAACGTTGCTCTTACACAAGGTGCCTGGTTTGCGCAAAAAATAAAGCCGCACAGGTGAGTGTGCGTTGAAAAAGTCAGCAATGTGTCGATTTCTTACTCACAAGTGAGGCTGTGCGTCATTTCTTATTCGGCAAGAGAGCGATGCATCCATTTCCGGACAGGGCACCTCGGATCCGTGCATGTTTTCTTTGTTTTTTAACGTCCAACGATGATGCGTGAGAAATCCAGTTGCACGGTGTCAGAAAACTACACTGTGTGGGGTTTGCGTCATTGTCAGCAGTTATCAGGTGGTGCATTGTTTCTCCAGCCGCAATGCATCAATCTCTAAGCTGCAATGCAGGTGGAGCATTGATTTTAGCCGCAAAGTGGGTGGCGCATCGTTTTTCAGCTGCGTTGCAAGCGATGTGTCAATATTTTACCCATGCGGTGTTCTGTGCATGTATTTCAGTCCTTGTTCTGTCAACTTCACCTCTCAAGGGCACAGGGACTGGATTGGGCACCACTTGACAGGGCAGGAATCTCAGAAGAGAGTCCAGCTGCTAGCAGAGGAAGTCTTTGATAGCCCTCAGACTTCAAAACAGGAGGCAAGCTCAATCCAAGCCCTTGGAGATTCTTCACAAGCAGGAATATACCACAACGTCGAGTCTTTGTCCTCTCTCAGGCAGAAGCAGCAACTGCAGGCCAACCCAGCAAGGCAGAGTCACAGGCAAATGGGCAATTCTCCTCAGGCTCTTGAGCTCTTCTCCTTGGCAAAGGTTCCTCTTGAATCCAGAATTAATCTAAAAATCTGGGGCTTTGGGTCTACTACTTATACCCCTTCCTGCCTTTGAAGTAGGCCTACTACAGAGGAAAGTCTCTGCTGTTCACAAGATCCTGCCTTGCCCAGGCTTGGCTACTGACTCACACCAAGGAGTTGGAGACTGCATTGCGTGAGGGCAGGCACAGCCAGATGGCCCATAAGGAAATGCAGGCTACACCTCAGCTCCCTTTGTGTTACTGTCTAGAGGGTATTCACAAGTAGCTCAACTGTCAGTCTCACCTAGAAAGGGAATACACAAGCAGGCAGAGTCACAGAATGGTTTAAGAATGAAAATGACAACTTTCTAAAAAGTGGCATTTTCAAACTGACAATCTAAAAAACAACTTTACCAAAAGATGTATTTTGCAATTGTGAGTTCAGAGACACCAAACTCCAAATTTGAATCTGCTTCCAATGGGAAAACGGCATTTAAAAGATATTTTAAGGCAGCCCCCATGTTCACCTATGAGAGAGATAGGACTTGCAACAGTGAAAAACAAATTTGGCCATATTTCACTATTAGGACATGTAAAACACATCAGTAGCTGTGCCTTACATGTATAAAAAGGGAAGGTTTGGGCCTGGCAAGTGGGTGCACTTGCCAGGTTGAATTGGCATTTTAAAACTACACGGACACTGCAGTGGCAAGGTTTAAGCTATGTTTACTGGGCTACTCATATAGGTGGCACAACCAGAGCTGAAGGCTCACTAGTAGCATTTGATTTACAGGCTCTGGGAACCTCTAGTGCACTTTACTAGGGACTTACTAGTAAATCAAATGTGCCAATCATGGAAAAGCCAATTACATATACGTTTTACACAAGGAGCACTTGCACTTTACCACTGGTCAGCAGTGGTAAAGTGCCAGGTACCAAAAACTACAAAATAGAGTCCAGCACACAGTCAAAACATGGGAAGCAGAGATGAAAAAGACAGGGGAGACTACGCCAAGGATGCCAGGTCTAACAATAATCATAGGCCAAGACACTGTCGTAAGAAAGGCACTAAAAAGGCATTCATCTACCAATGTATGCTTCTCTCACCAGAACCATCGAGTATGTTCCACTCACCCCAGACGCCACAACAAGGAATGAGGGGGGTGAAAATGGGGGGACTTTTGTGTCCCGAGTCCAGGGCTCCTGTGCTACGATCCTCATATAAAACTTACCGGGCCTGGGACCTCCAGTGAGGGTCATCAACCCAGCCTGCTATGTGGTATATGTTAGAAATTGGGTTTTTGGTTGGCAGTCAGGTTACCTCCTGTCCAAGCAAAAGCCCTCACTCTAGTCAGGGTAAGTCACACACAATCCAAGATTATCCTGTGCCCACCCTCTGGTAGCTTGGCACAAGCAGTCAGGCTTAACTTAGAAGGCAATGTGTAAAGTATTTGTGCAATAAATCATACAATACCACCATATAGCACCACAAAAATACACCACACAGTATTTAGAAAAATATATAATATTTATCTGGATAATTGTAGGTCAAAAAGAATAAAGTTTGCAATGGGAAATTGTAGGGATATCACTGAAAAGTGATATACAGTGTCTTAAGTCTTTAGAATATAAACAAAGTCTCTTTCAAGCACAAGTACCTGGTTTGGAGTGGAAAAATCTCCTCAGAGGGCCACAAAAGAAGAGGTGCGTGGAAAAAGGGTGTGTGCGTCGATTTCTCCCCAGCACACACGGACTTGCGTCGTTATTTTCCACGCGGGGAAGTCGTGCGTCGTTTTCCGGCGCGCGGACAGTCTCTTTTCGAGGATCGCGGGGATTACCAGATGTCCCGGGTCTGTGCGTGGATTTTCCTGCTTGTTTTCCGGCGGCGCGTCGTTCTGCGGGGCTGCGCGTCGAAATTACGATCTCACGGCAGGCGTCGCGTCGATTTCTCCTCTAGAGGTCGGGCGGCGTTGTCCTTGCGAAGCTGTGCGTCGGATTTTCGGTCGTCCCAAGAGCGTCGCGTCGATCAGCGTTGGTGTGCGGCGTTTTTCTCGCCGCGGAACAAGCTGTGCGTCGAAATTTTCGGCGCACGGAGCGTCCAATTGAAAGAGAGAAGTCTTTTTGGTCCTGAGACTTCAGGGAACAGGAGGCAAGCTCTATCCAAGCCCTTGGAGAGCACTTTCACAGCCAGACAAGAGTTCAGCAAGGCAGCAGGCCAACAGCAAGGGAGCAGTCCTTTGTAGAAAGCAGACAGGTGAGTCCTTTGAGCAGCCAGGCAGTTCTTCTTAGCAGGATGTAGTTTCTGGTTCAGGGTTCTTCTCCAGCAAGTGTCTGCTGAGGTAGGGCAGAGGCCCTGTTTTATACCCAAATGTGCCTTTGAAGTGGGGGAGACTTCAAAGAGTGGCTAAGAAGTGCACCAGGTCCCCTTTCAGTTCAATCCTGTCTGCCAGGGTCCCAGTAGGGGGTGTGTCAGTCCTTCGTGTGAGAGCAGGCCCTCCACCCTCCCAGCCCAGGAAGACCCATTCAAAATGCAGATGTATGCAAGTGATTCTGAGTACCCTGTGTTTGGGGTGTGTCTGAGTGAATGCACAAGGAGCTGTCAACCAAGCCCAGCCAGACGTGGATTGTAAGGCACAGAAGGATTTAAGTGCAAAGAAATGCTCACTTTCTAAAAGTGGCATTTCTAGAATAGTAATATTAAATCCGACTTCACCAGTCAGCAGGATTTTGTATTACCATTCTGGTCATACTAAATATGACCTTCCTGCTCCTTTCAGATCAGAAGCTGCCACTTCAACAGTGTATGAGGGCAGCCCCAATGTTAGCCTATGAAGGGAGCAGGCCTCACAGTAGTGTAAAAACGAATTTAGGAGTTTTACACTACCAGGACATATAACTACACAGGTACATGTCCTGCCTTTTACCTACACAGCACCCTGCTCTAGGGGTTACCTAGGGCATACATTAAGGGTGACTTATATGTAGAAAAAGGGGAGTTCTAGGCTTGGCAAGTACTTTTAAATGCCAAGTCGAGGTGGCAGTGAAACTGCACACACAGGCTTTGCAATGGCAGGCCTGAGACAAGGAAAAGGGGCTACTTAAGTGGGTGGCACAACCAGTGCTGCTGGCCCACTAGTAGCATTTAATTTACCAGCCCTGTGCACATAAAGTGCACCTTACTAGGGACTTATTAGTAAATTAATAGTCCAATCAGGTATGATTCAAGGTTACCATGTTTTAAGGGAGAGAGCATATGCACTTTAGCACTGGTTAGCAGTGGTAAAGTGCGCAGAGTCTAAAAACCAGCAAAAACAGTGTCCACAAAGTGGAGGGAGGCAGGCAAAAAGTTAGGGGTGACTACCCTAAGGCTATCAGGTCTAACAGTATAGAAATGCAGTGGGAGAAGAAGAGGGACCCTGTGGTAACGGGGGACCTCCGATGAGGTTTCCACCCTGCCTGTGAGTCACCAAGCAATGAGGAGCCCAGCGGGGACAGGGAGCACCTCCGTCGAGGTTGTCACCCCGCCGCAACCCACAAAATAAAAAGGGGGCCCGGGGTGGAGCGACGGACCTCCATTGAGGTTTACCCCTCCAGACAATGCGCCCGCACCCAACCTGGTGCACGAGCCTCCTTCCTTTAGCCCTCCTGTGGTGCAGCAGTGAAGGCACCAAAGGATGTGCCTGCCTGTGCCCTGAGGCACTCCTCTCAGTGCACCTCGCCCCAGGGGTACCACATGGAGCACATTCGCTACAACCTTTGCTCTCCAGTGCCGTGGGGGCACCTTATCAAGCACGTTTCAGATGTGCTCAATTGTCGTAGCCTGCCTGTGCTGCAGCGATGATTTCTTGGGTAATCAAACCGCAGAGCGCCTTCACACGTTCAGGCCATGCTTTTTCCTATTCCTCACAGAACACTCGGCATGTGCTATCCCATAACCAGGGAAGCGCTCAAGATGCACTTTTTCTCTCCACCATAAAGCGCTCCTCTAGCAGGAAGTAAAGTGTTCAGAAAAGGTTGTGGGGGCACACCACCCAGCCCCTGAAGATGTTGAAGGGGAGCATAGGGCGGCAGGGCCCAACAAACAGGCAAGCACAAAGGTTTGCAAGCAGAGGCAGTTTTCCCTAGTGACCTAGCAGGTCACAGGTAGGCACAACATCAGCAGTCCAAAGCAGTTCCTGGTGAGTCCCTCCAGCAGCATTCTGTGTCCAGTTCAGTAGTCCATTAATCCCCACAAATGTGGGGAAAAGCCCCTGTACTTATACTCATTTTGCACAACTGTTAAAAAGGGGGGAGAAGAGGTTCCAACCGGTCCTAACTGGTTCTGGGCATGTCCCCTCTCTCCTCCAGCACAGGCTCCAGACATCAGTGGAGGGTAAATGAGCACTTTGTGTGAGGACGGACCACAGCCTTTACAAATGCAGGTGTGCCCCGCCTCTCCTTCTCTCAGCCATGGAAGACCATTCAATATGTAGATGCATCTCTGTGACACCCCACCCTCCCCATGTACAGACTGTCTGTAAAGTATGCACAAAGCCTGTCACTCTGCCCCAAACATGGATTGGAGTCAAGCTGCAAAACACCAGAATTATAAGCACAGAGAAATGCCCACTTTCTAGAAGTGGCATTTCTGTAATGGTAATAAAAAATCCACCTACACCAGTAAGCAGCATTTCTCGCTTCCATTACAACCATACCAAACATGCCTATGCTAACCTCAGAAGACAGCACTCACAGCAGTGAGAAACCAAATAGGCTGTTTGTCACTACCAGGAAAGGCCACACAACTAGGCACATGTCCTGCCTTTTACATATATAGCACCCTGCTAGGGGTGACTTATATGTAGTAAAAGGAGAGTTCCAGGCCTGGCAAGTAAATTTAGATGCCAGGTCCCTGTGGCAGTAAACTGTGCATGCAGGTCCTGTGCTAGCACGCCTCAGACTGGTTTGAAAGGCTACTTCTGTGGGTGGTGCAAGCAGCGCTGTAGGCCTACTACTAGCATTTATGGGCAGATTTATGGAAAGTGTTGCTGCACCGAATGCTGCACCACTTTCCCTGTGACCCTTAGCACCCCCCTACCACCACCATGTGTGCGCTGTATTTAAAATACGGTGCACCATGGCGCAGGGTAGGGGGCAATAGCACCATCTTTCATAAGGCTATTGATGTAATCTGCAGGAGTAGCGCCAAAATATTGGCGCTTCTCTTGCAGAGTACATAGGGCCCCATTATAAACAATGGAAAGCCCCTTTTAACGCCTGCTCTTGAGCAGATGTTAAAGTGCTGTATAAAAAAGCGTAAGAAATCTTGTAGATTTCTTTATGCTATTTTTCCAGCTCTCCTAATGGGTGAAGTCCCCCCTTTGCATAAATTATGCGTGACGCAGGCGTAATGTAGCGCAAAGGGTTACGGAGTGGCGCAATGCATGCATTGCGCCATTCTGTAAATACGCGTGCGGATTTTGGCCTCATTGGGTCACAGTAACGTCAAAATAAATAACTTTAATGTGGTGCAAGGTGACATTAGGGGCCTTTAAATAGGCCCCTTAATTAACAGGCCCTGGGTATAGACATACCACTGTACAAGGGAAGTACAGGTAAATTAAATGTGCCGGTCAGGTATAAGCCAATCATACGAAATTTACAAGGGAGAGCACATGCACTTTAGCACTGATCAGCAGTGATAAGGTGACCATAGTGACCATAGTCATAACATCAGCAAAAGGGTTCTGAAAAAATAAGAGGAGGAAGGCAAAAAGTTTGGGGAATGACCCTGTGAAAAGGGCCAGCTCCAACAACCCCCCATGTCATGGGCAGTGCAGTGGCCCCCATGTCAGCACACTCTGACTGTGCTGGTGGCACCAGCAGTGCGGCAGTATTGGCCTCAGCTCTCCCTTAGTGCCTAAGCCAATGCCATGGGAACATCCTGATACGGCAGTCAGGAGGCCACCGGCTTGGCGGCATCCACCCTACTGCCGTATTGGCGGTCCAATAGTCGGACCACCATGGTCCTAATTAGAGCCTATGTCAGTTAAAATGTTACATTGTAAACTGTAAAAACACTGAAATTGAACAGTTATAGTTAACTGAAGTAATTATAAATTGCACCTTCGCCATCTACTGACAATGGTGTATTATCTTAAAAGGCGGACACAGGTGGTAAACATGCACAGTATAATTACCATGCAATTACTAGGAATGACACTCAGGTAGTGAGACTCACCCACCATAAAGGTCCAAAACCAGGTAATACAAACCAAAATCACCCCAGCATAGTAGATGGCCAAATTCCAATAACAACACCTTCCTAGGCTTAATCAGTAGAACCAATATTTAAAGCCATTGCTGACTTGGACTCTGACTGTTGTAAATTGTTGTGGCTTTTTGATTCGTACCATTTTGCGTCTATTACCCGTCCCATACGTTTGTTCTTTTTTATTTTTTTATTTCAGTTTTAATAGAATTGAAAACATAAAGAAATAAATCAATATGGCTTTTGCCAAAATTAAAAATGACCATTGTGCAAAGTATACTGTTGTTATAAAATTATGGTTTGAGGTTACACTGGGTGCAGGGCGCACGACTTTCCAGGAACAGGGTCTTTTGAAAGCCACTGAATAATACCTCTGCCTGACTTGAATCAGTTCTGATGGGTTGACTTCAGGAATATTTGACTTTTTCCCCACCTTAAAACATGAAAGGAGACAGTGTTTTCTTTTGTGCAAAATTCACTCTGTGCAATTTACAGGAGCCTGCACGGCACATCCATATCTCCCGCTGAGCCGACAAGAAGAAAGGTCAGATGCATAAAGCAGAGAAGCTGGGCACGCTGGCAGCGCAGATGCAGCCGTGAGCCATTGTGTGCAGCCTGGTGCCTGACATATTGTTTTATCAGCTGCCATATGGGCCCGTGTCACTTAGGAATGGCTAAAAAAAACTCTTAAAAAATGAAGGCGCTTACTGCAAATGTCAAGGCATTGTTTGGGATGGCGGATTGAGATCTGAATGTTGTACCCCGATGAAGGGACTTTAGAGCTTGCCTGCAGTCGGCATTGTAGCAGTAATATTAAGATGAAGACAGTCTCGCAGGGTTCCTTCCTTGAAAATGATGTGAGCACAGAGCTCTGCTCAAGCCATCCTAACAAAAGCCAAGGAGAGCAAAGCACATGATGTACAGGAAACAGCTGAAAACTCTTCTTTTCAAGCAGGCATTCGGCACAGAGACACGGGTAATAGGCAGCATTCGAGATCTTTGCCTTGTTAGGCTTGCCTTGCCATTTTGAAGATCTCTGTAATAAAGTGCTACAAAGCATCTGTAAAGTGCTATTAAAAAAAATGCATTTACATTTTTTTAAAATTCAAATATAAAACGTAACATGACACATAATAGTTGGTTCAGCCGACACACATGCAATAAAACAGTAGGAGAAATTCAGAAATGTAACATCTTTTAAAAGATTAATCAATCTTGAGACTAAAAAGGAAAGTTGGCGCCTGAAACTTTAAAATAACAATTGAAAGGAAAAGAGCAAGTGTCAGTCTGCTGAGAAAGAGCCCAGAAGCAGTGTAATCAGATTAAGATCTGATATTAGCAGATTTAGGGAGTGATTATGGGAAAATGTGCATACATTTTCCTAGTCTAGCTAGGGAATGGGGGAAGTTTCAGTAAAGCACAGATCCGAGGCCTCCCTACAATGCCTTACACCTTTAAGTCGAAACAGAGGAGCCAGCAGGAAGTCTTGCCTCAGCAAATGTGGGACAGCAGCACAACAGGTGATATCATGATTCATTACGATAATTACAGAACCTGCATGCCACCATCGCCCCTCCAGGGGCCCAGTTTGGATTAAAATCTGCAGCTGGAAAGGTGATTAGCCTCAGATAGAGGATTTTGCTGTAGGTCTGGGCTGAAAAAGATTGGCAGAGATAAGGCTGTGCTTTCCCCATGGAATAGGGTTCGTCCGCAGTCTTGGTCAGGATGCTGGAGTGAAGGCTTTCAATGTCCTGATCAAAGGAGACAATTTTCACCTGCCTATTGACAACACGTTTTCAGGCTGAGAAGATGATTTAATGGGCATGCAGCTTATCCACCTTGATCCTCAGACACCTGCTAGCCTTTTTTGCCAACCCAACTTTCCATTGGGTGCCCAACTCCTCAAATATTGCCTTAAGGTGGTATTTGAGTCAGATCTCGGGGTCTTGGGGGCATGCTGGGCCCTCAAATAGTGCTTTATAGTATTCCCCACACATGCTAGGTCTGGACTCTACAGGCCCATTTCCAATCTTAGCCTGGTTCTTCTGGAATGCTGAGAGGCAAGAAGGACTTTTGTGTATGCCTTGTACTGAGCGCCCCTTAGGAGCTTGTCGAAAGAGCCTGGAAAGGCCAGATGGCCTTAGTTGAGAGCAGGGCTCAGTCTTGCTCTTAACACAGTTAACATGGGCTCAGTGGTGGGGCTGTGTTAGGGGCCACTTAAACCCGTCAGTGAGTTGATTACACTGAATGATTTGGCTTTAAGGTGTTTAAGATGAATGGCCGGCGTGGCGTTTTCTGACAACTAAATTCCAAGATAGCTGGAGGCAGGGGCTGTTGAAATCTGTAAACTGGGGGACTTGCCAAATATGGCAATTTTTGTTTTGCTTTGGTTAATCTGCAGATACTTCGCCAGATTGTAGCACTATAAGCAGTGGCGGCTTCCGCAAATGTCAAGGGGAAGGTGGAGGGACTATGGGAACGGGGGAAACAAAAAAAGAAAAAAACACTTAACGTTCCCGCCCCCCATGCCGCCTCGGTCCTCTTCTAATGCAAGCACACGCTCTCCAGGTAATCCTGGAGCTGCTCTCATGCTAAGCCGAGCATTGAGCAGCATCAGGATTGGTCAGAGTGGCTTGAGCTGCCGCTCAGACACTGCCCTGGGAACTGTGCAGTTTCTTCAGCCCGGCTGTACAATGCCTAAGATAGCTGGCTAAACACACATGCGTACTTAGTGCACTCCACTCCTCCTCCCCCCTCCCACCTCCCGTGGCCTAGTCCCGCCCCTCTCTTCAAATGCTGACTGAGCCAGCCGCAGAAAAATAAAACAATATAAAAATGTTGTTTTATTTTTCTACTGCTTGCTCTTAGCCAGGGGGCAATGCTCTTCCGCCATTGCAGAGGAGCCACCCATGATAGTAAGGCATTCAGTGCCCTTTGCAGCCCGACTTTGGTGTTGTCAGGAACTACAGTGTCGTCCACATACTACAGGACTGGCAAACGGACCTGTCCCAGCTTTGGGGTTACTCAGCTGGCACCTTCCACAGCACTGTCCAAATCGGTAGTGTAAAGGTTGAAGAGGAGAGGGGCCAGTACACAGCCCTGCTTGAGCCCGTTATTGGTTGGTATTCTAGCAGTGACTGTGTTGAAGCTTATTTTTACCCAGACTCAAGTCCCCTGGTATAGGGATATAATTGCCTTTAGGAGCTAGGATGGAATCCCCCATGCAGTTAACTTCCCTCAGAGCCTGCTATGGCCCACCTTATCGAAGGCTGTGCTGTAGTCCACAAAACAGCAAAACAGAGAGGACACTTCTTTTTGACCGGCTGGGAGACTAGGTACACCAGATCCATGATGTCCATTGTGGAGCATTACGGTCTAAAGCCTGACTGAGAAAGCGGAAGAATATCTTTTTCCTTTGCTCAAGATTCTAAGTCCTTCTTAAGAAAACGTGCATAGGACTTGGCTTCAGTGTCCAGGAGTGCTATCAGTCAGTAGTTGGCTGGGTTCGAGCACTTAACCTTTTTCTAAATGGGGAAGAGAATGGAGCCACTCAAGAAAAATTTAATTGTGGCTGAAGCATCCATGTAGTTGAAAAGGGGCGTTAAGGTGGCCACCCAAAAACCTTGAGCCGTTTTATACACTGTTGATAGAATCCCATTTAGACCAGGTGCACCGTCAGAGCTCATAGCCTTGAGCGCTTCACTTACAGCACCTTCAGAGATGAGTGATAACTGCCTTCTGCTGGGGCCTGGGAGCCAAAGCCTCCAAGCTGGGGGTTGGGGCTGCCTCCACCTCCTGGTCAATGGTATATAATTTTGTGACATAGGTGATCCAGGCGGCCTCCACCACATTATTCTCCTTGGGCTGCCCTTGGTTGCCTAGCTGGTTAAGATGCTACCACAGGCAAGAGTGGGTTTTCTCCTTCATTAAGGTGAAGATTCTAAGTCATTCTGCTTTGGTATACTTTCTTTTATGCTGCCAGACTTTCAGCCTGCGAGCCACCCTGAGTGCTGAAAGGGCTACACCGTCTGCTGCATTGCTGCATCTTTTCCTAGTTGCTAGTGATCTGTGGAGTGCACGTTTGCTGTCTAAGTGTGGCATAAAATCATGGGGATTTTTTTCTGTGCGGAACTCTGCCCATTCCCCAACCCCCAGTGCAAATCCACTACGAGTTCCTCCCGAGTGCCCAAAAACTGTTGTAGCGCTTGGCCTTGTCTTGGTGGGTTTTCTGCTCTCTATCCAGATAATAATTTGTCACCAAGGCTGCTAGACCATTTTATTTTGCGAAGAAGCTTGTGATGCTCTTTGTCAGTTGGTTGACCAAGGGCGGGAAGAGACTGAGAGTTTGATGAAACCAGTTGCAAGGTAGAACGCAGTGGCCTTTGGTCACTTTTGGCCCTATTGTCAACCTCAAATTCGTGGAGCATGAGAGCCAGACAAGCGCTGATGAAAATATAATCAATTGTGGATATTTTCATAAAAGTAGGGTTTGTACACCATGAAGGGGAGTGATCTTCTTTTAGGGATTGACATGATTTCAAGTCTTCCTTGTGGCCCGAAGAGATTGGGCGACTTTTTCAGGTCCCTCGTACTGAAGTCGCCAACTAATATCACTTAGTGTGAGCTGTATGGGAGCAACAGCTCCTCAAGCGTAATGGCTATCCTAAATGGGGCCTCTTTCTTTTGAAGCACGGCTGGATTAAAGTAACAGTTAATTAAAAGCAGCCTTAGTACTTGAGAGTAGAACTTTAGGCCCCCGATCAGAAGAGCTTGAATAAAGTCCAAATGGCTGGGAAGTTCGAAAGCCACTATCTTTCAGATGTGTTTGATGTAAATAAAGAGGCCTCCTGATGCATATCCAAAGATGTTACATTTGGTGGCTGTGAGATAAAAGCCATAATAGCGTCTGTGGTCCATGTCTTCTGGAAGCATAATATGTCCCAGCTGAGTAGGTATGGGGAAACTGCCTCATTCTCCAATAGCTTTTTGAGACCTGGCACATTTCATGAAACGATTGTGAGCTGTTGACTGCTCTCTTTCACACTGCTTGTCCCCCCTAGCTGAATGGTTATAATCAGTATTAGGAGTGATATCTTTGGGGGCTGTTGCCCACAACAATAGGTGCAGGTGATGTCCAAATCAACGGTACGCATTGATTACCGGTGCAAGTTATCCTTAGGGCCAGGGGGGCTGCTTGACTCGCAAAAAGATGTTCGGTGCTTTTGTTACCCCGGTCAGTGCCACACAGGACTGACGCTACCCCTTTCCCACTTGGAGGGGGGCCAAGAATGTATAGGTATTTCTCCGTGCAGGGGTGCTTAACTTCTATTCCCCAGTTTGCCAGTTGAGGCGATTCCTTGATCCCAGCAATTTGATGGGGGTAGTGGCGGAAGTCCACCAAGGTTGATTCACCCTGGGTGTCTCCGGGAAGATTTTTAAATCTAACTCACTCTAAGTCCTCTGATTGAATGTAAGCTAGAGTTGGTATGTGTTTAAGTAACCAAAAAATGTTGCACCTGTTGTGAGCCCTGAATCTGGTATCTAAAAGTGAGCACTACCTCATAAAGCATGTGTGCTTTTTTTGTCAGTTACGGGTAACTCTACTGGATTCGCTTGAGCGTTTGAAGATTGGTTGGCGGGGCTCCATCCCGATAAATTGGATGCAGTACTATCTTTGTGGGCAGATACAAATGCTGCCATATCAGAGAGTTGCCTGTGATGCAGAGAAGATGAGAATGACTGACACGTGGGCTCTTTGTGAGGCGCGAAGGAGGCAGTGCTTGGTTCCCTTGCAGGGATTGCTGAGTTGCTAAACAGTGTGTTTGGATCAGTTAAGATTTGAGCAACATTTGTCTTGTGGGGAATTATTGCCTCTTGGGGGGCTGGTCTTGTTTTGGCTGCTGGGCTACCATGTGTGCAGGCAGCCATCTTCGGTTGCGTTTTATAAAATTTTAGTTCATTAGTGGTTTCTGCAGAAGAACTGGATGTGCCTAAATTATAAAAATCCTGAGAATTCCTTTCAGGGAAAGGAGGTTTGCCACTTCTGCAGGGCTCTGGGGCACACACACTTAACAGTGGCTGACTACTGCCACTGCACTCTGCCATTTAAAACTCTGGTTGCTCCTCAGTGGCCTCAGTGACTCAAATGGGGGGAGCAGAGGCACAAGTGAACAACTGAAGTGAAGCTGGAGCGAGGCTGGCATGAAGCTCAAGGCACTAGGCTGGAGCGAGGAACCCCAGAACCTCTGCAAGATGCACCCAGCTCTAAAAGGGCTGCCTCTGCAGGGCTATGGGGCACACACTTTGTGGTGACGGTCTGCAGCCACTGCGCTCTGCTACATGAATTCCAGATGCTCCTGGAGCTTGAGACAGCAGAGGAAGAACAGCAGGGGTGGAGAAGAAACATCGGGGGTTACGAGGGGCACTGGTAGAGGGGCGGCAATGCGGCACGCCATGCCTCTCCTAACTTAGCCTGAGCTGTGCCCCCACCCACAGGCCTCCCTAGAGTCCTTGGACACCTCACCTTGTCTCACCTCACCGCCTTCTCCTCCACAGGTAGAATCCGATCGCACACGACCCCGCTGGCAGCATCTTTGAGTACTCTCAGGCACTCCCGGGTGAGCCTTGGGCAAGGCAGTCCTGAGCAAGCCCTGAGCGAGCAAGCAGTGGGCAGGAAGTGAGGCGGGCAATGCAGACTTGTGGCAGAATGCGGGGGGCTCACCGAGGCAAAGGGTCACGCTTACCCGCTGTGGTTCCATGGGTCTTCCTGGCTTTCCCAGTAGGAGCACTCGCAGTAGGAGCAAAGCAAGGTTCCGGCACACTCACACTCACATGTCACATAACCAACCTCTCAGTTGCATATGGAAGGCATTAGCTTTCTCAATAAGATTTGGGGGTGTGAGCTTCAGATTTCCCAACAGTCGTGCTGGGTTATCTTGTTAAAACATATAGGCCCTCATTATGAACTTGCCGGTAAACACAGCCGACCGCCGTGGCGACGGTGACCAGAAGACAGACAGTGGCGGTAGACTGCACCCCGCCGAATATTGATGCCAAAAAGTCAAACCTCCAAAAATCCAGCAACCTCCCCCCACCACCAGGGCCTACGATGGCAGAAAGGCAGTACACCCCACCCCACCACCGCCATGCAGACAAATCCTTTGCCCACAAAATAATGATGCACACATCAGCGTGGCGGATAGTAACTGCCGAACGACCATTGGCGGTACGCACCACCACGGCCAGCAATGGGACCCACCAACAACAAATGCACACATTGGCAACTTTGAAACCCACTCATCTGACACACATCCACAACACTATAAAACACTCACAGACATACCCATCAATCCTTTGCATCGCCAATAGCACAACAGATAGTGACAACATAACAAGCATACACTGAACCCAACATCACACAAGTCACACACACAAATACACCACCAAAACACATACATACCCCAAACACCATTACAAGCCACACACACAACCAGCTCCCTCACCAATACACCCACAACACACCACCCACAACACACACCATGGCACCCCTTAAGCACCCCTGCTTCACAGACAGGGAGCTAAGGACCATGTTGTGCGAAATACTAAGGGTCGAGCCACAACTAGTCGGGGCACAGGTGCAGCAGACACCCGTGGCCAGGAAGATGGAGCTATGGCAGACGATAGTCAACAAGGTCAACGCAGTGGGAAACTATCCCCGCACAAGGGACGACATTCAGAAGAGATGGAATGACCTGCGCGGAAAGGTCCGGTCAATGGCATCCAGGCACAACATCGCTGTACAGAAGACTGGTGGTGGTCCCCCACCTACAACCCCGAATACACCGACTGGGAAGAGAAGGTCCTGGCTATCATGCACCCAGAGGGCCTCTCCGGACTCACTGGAGGTCTGGACTCGGGTAAGTCAACTACAATACCTTAACAGTCACCACACC
This sequence comes from Pleurodeles waltl, assembly GCF_031143425.1. NCBI lineage: Eukaryota > Metazoa > Chordata > Amphibia > Caudata > Salamandridae > Pleurodeles > Pleurodeles waltl. Next base: position 1,781,317,433 of record NC_090444.1, read on the forward strand.
TATAATGCATGTATCACCCCACCCCCTCACTAACACCAGGACCCCATCCCCTACCTAGTCCACAACACCCACATCCAACTTCCCTGCATGCCCGCAATCCCACAAACAGACCACCATCCAGACCCCTGGGCACAGTCACCGTCCCCTGCATAGATTCCCATTGGCACTACAACACCGACAATGCACCTCCACCTCCCACATAAAATGCAACTAAATGTACACGAAGGGACCTTGCATGCCATGACAGGGGAATATAACCATCAAATAGTGCAGAGCAGTGCAGCAATTGCCGATAAAGTACCTGACACCCACCTGTCTATTCCCCCACACACAGGCACCACCACCCATGCCCCCCAGATGGAGACATCAAGGAGTGCCAGCGCCCCACCTGAAGACAGAGGCCCCACTCAGGAGAGTGCAGAGGGATGTCCAGAAATAGAGGAACTCCCTGGCCCATCACACAGTCCTGGACTGTCACCCTCCAGCAGCCCAACCCAGGATACCACTGACACCCCTACCACCCAGCCACCATCATCAGCTCTGGCCACGGACTGGCGGGCCACATGTGCAGCGGCCAGAGTCTCCCCCCACCACCAGGCAGGATGATGAAGGGCCCAGTGCAAGTGGGACTGCCAGACTTGTGCAGTGGACACAGGCACAGGGTGCTAGGGTCAGTGGGAGGGCATCAGTGGCCCAGGGGGGTGGCCCAAGGATGGATGCAGCAGCCCAGGAGGTGATATCTGAGGTCCTGGGAGCATACCACCATACCCAGGACAGGATGGGCCAGATCCTGGCCATCTTGGAGCAGAATCAGAGGCTGCCGATAGCACACCACCAGGAGGCCATGGAGCAACGGAAACAGCTCAATGCCACCATGACCTCCATTGCAGGGGTGCTGCAGCACCAGTACCACAGCCAGTCTGAGACCTCCACTCACCTCCAAGCCCCGACCACTACCCAGGACACTGCCCTGCCTACTACATCTGCAGCAGCTACTGGACTGGTGGCACAGCCAGAGGACAAACAGGAACCCACTGCCCCTGCCCCTGCAGCCCAGCTGCACCTTTGCAAACATGCCCTCAGACCCAGATATGCCACTGAAAAACCAGCCAAGACCAAGCCCAGCACCAGGAAGTGACTCTGCCTTGAACTGGCTCCCTTGTGTGCCACTGAGCTACCATGTTTACATGCCACTGCCATCACACGATCTTCCAATGGCCACATAGACCAAAACCCAGTGCTACCAATAGCTGAGAATATGTACTTGGGTATGTATTTGCACCATGTGCCCACACCCTTTCACTGTTCCAACACATGTATATTTTGCCATTTAATAAATACACCTATGCACTCAAATCGTATGTCCCTTCTCAATATGAGATATGAATTGTGAGGGTGTACGCATTAGACAGTTAATATGAAAATCATACCTGTATTGCAGGAGGGATCCCACGGACTGTAGCGTCTGAAGTATGTCACACTGTACACAACATATGTGGTTTCCTGGCACATGCCACTACAGTCATCAATTAGCATTGTCACTGACAATAGATACCACATTACTTATCACAGTAGTCAGACTGAAATTATGCAGTGAAGAAATCAGCATCATTGAACAGTACCTTAGAGTCACTCGAAGTGTAGGTGGATTAGCTGGGTCCTGGAGTTGAGATCTTCCTCCTCGTCTTCCTCACCATCACTCTCATCCCCTCTCTGAGGTTGCATGGCTGGTTGTACATCACTCTCCTCTTCCAAAAGGGGGATAGCTTTCCTCATAGCCAAGATGTGCAGCATGCATCAGGCCACCACTATCCTACACACCTCGTCAGGGACATAGCACAGGGATCCCCCAGAGAGATGGAGGCAACGAAATCTAGCCTTCAGGAGACCTATAGTGCGCTCAATCACCCTCCTAGTATGTCAATGGGCCTCATTATAATTCCTCTCTGCATCTGTCCTGGGATTCCTCACAGGTGTCAGGAGCCATTGCAAGTTGGGGTAGCCAGAATCACCTTCAAAAGTGGGCAAAAGAGGACTTTAACAAACTGCCTTTACTTGTATACAGCCTGTCTGTCAGCTATGTACTTATCTAGTGTCATACACACTCACCTATGAGCCATCCTCTGTCCCCTTGTAATTGTTCCATCATGTGTGGCACACTGCTGTTTCTCAGGACAAATTAATCATGGACTGATCCTGGGAACCTGGCATTGACATGCGATATGTACTGATCAGCAGTCACACCAATTGTACATTCATGAGTGATAGTTCTTACGATTCCTATACTCCTCTTCATTCACTCTTGGAGGTACGATAGCTATGTGGGTTCCATCAATGGCACCTATCACATGGGGGATATTAGCGATGGCATGAATCCAGATTTGATGGCGGGAAGTTCAGCCCTTTGGGGAAACTGGACATATGTTTGCAAGTGTTGAACGTAGGCATCCAGGAATTTGGACAGGATGAGGCTGAACATTGGCTGTGAGATCCCAGCACCCATGCCCACTGTCACCTGAAATGAGCCCCTAGCCAAAAAATGGATCACAGATAGCACTTGCATAGTTGTAGGGATGGCATGCTGATTTCGATTTGCCGGCTTCAGAATAGGATCCATTAATGCATGTCATGTATTGTAACTCTATTGAGTCTGTAGGTGATAATGATGTGACATTCCTCCATAGTTTCCAGATCTACCAGGGGTCTGTATACAGATGGGGCCCTCCCTCACCACATGGGTCTGTACCAATGGGGGAGGGAAAAAAACACATTCTGAGTGTCAACTCACACTTGCATCCCATGATGTCACTGTATTTTCAAAAGTGCAACACGTAGGTAACACCCACAAATGGAAAGTATGAGGTACACCGTCAGGCGAATGTGTGCTGAGTTAACTCTGTCACAATGGCATCACAGTGTGAACACACTTCCAAAGATGGGTACATGTGAGGATTATAGAATCATGTTAGCAAGCAACGAAGGGGAGAGAGATTGGGGCCCTGGATGAGGGCCCTGGCCAGGCTATGGTGACGTGGTGGTAGCAAAATGGCAGCCTCCTGCCATCCAGGTATGATAGAGTGGAAGTGACTTAATTCCGCTGGCGTTAGTCATCATGGCGGAAGGCGATGTTCACCGCCATGCACCTGATCATTGGATTATATGGTTGTCAATGGGGAACCTGGGCCAATCATGATCGCAGTTGGTGGTGACGGAGCACACCGCCGAGGTACCTATGCCATTTTGTCAGACCCTTGACACTTGACTCCTAATTCCTGTGAAGGGTAGTACTCCACTGCGTGTGCTGCTGTGTCCTCACTCCGGTCCCTGAATTGGCATGGGTTACAGGGGAATGGGCCCTGGCCTTCACCGAGGAGGAGCTGGAGAAGCTGGTGGACAGGGCCCTACCCCTGTATGCAAAGTTGTATGGATGACTAGATGAGCAGGTGAGTTGGCATCTGTCAAGTTCAGATATGTGTTATTGTGGTGGATGCCTGTATGCGTATATGTCCGATGTGTGACTGCCCAGCTATAGATTGTCTGGCACATTCTGCCTGTGAGTTGAAAACATGCCTGTCAACAGTGGCCGTTCCATATGTATTCGGTGCACACATACTGAGGTCTGTTTATTTGCTCTGTGTGGCCCATGCAGGTCAGCTCCCATCAAAAGAAAGGCCCGTGGCAAGCCATTGTCAAGGAGGTGTGGTCCCTGGGGGTCTACAACCCACGGAGCACCCACTGCAGGAAGCGGTGGGAGGACCTGAGGTGCTGGGCCAGGAAGACCAGAGAGGCCCAGCTGGGGAAGGCCTCCCAAAGAGGAATGGGTACCCCTCGGACCCTGACCCTCCTAATGGCCCGCATTCTGGCAGTGGTCTATCTGGATTTGGATGGGCGCTTGAAGGCAGCACAGCAGCCACAAGGGGGTGAGTACCAACACTGTTGTGATTCCGCTTTGATGGATGTATGTTGGTGCTATAGTATGTACGCATTGTAGTGCCAGGTACTTGGAAAAGTGTGTTCCTGCAGTCCTGCCCCCTCCAAGTCCTTGGGATGGTGTAAGGGCTAGTTTGGGCAGTCAATAGGCCTATGAGGGGCCCCCTTTCTGTCATCTGGAATTGATTGTGGCCTTATGGACTTGTAAGTGCATTGGCTGGGCATGGTCCCTCATGGGTGTACTCCACACTGTGTATCAGGTTTGTGTTTCATGAGGGTTATGTGGTGTATTCTGGGGTCATGACCACTAGTCAGGGGCACAGTCATTACGTATGCTGTCTGTGCTGAGTGTACGTACATGACCTGGATGGGAGTGTGTGGGTGCCAAAATGGACATATATTCAGGATTTGACAAAGTTCTCCCTTGTTTTCTTTCCCCACCCCTGTGCTCTTGTGTCCTTTGTGTACACTAGCATCATCTGGCGAGGGAGCTGAGGCACCGACGAGTGGGGATGCAGCAGCCCACAGTTCCAAGGAGGCAAATTCGAGTGACGCCAAGGGGACCAGTTGGTTGGAGGGCGAGGGGAATACCACGGGGGAGGCAATTACCACTGGACGTAGTGACTCTGATACCTCCTCCGATGGCAGCTCCCTCGTGGTGGCGAACCCTACTGAGCCCACCCATGCCTTGCCATCTTCGACCACCCCCATACGAGCACCCCCCTCCCAGTTGCTCCCCACCCAGTTGCCCGTGCCCGCTCACCCAGGAGGGTGGGTGTCTCCTTCGCCCCAGGCGTCTCATCCCGTGCCCCAGTCAGCCCTGCTGCCCTCACAGAGGACGCTATTGAACTCCTGAGAACCATCTTTGTAGGGCAGACAACCATCGTGAATGCCATCCAGGGGCTAGGATCCCAGATGCAGCAATGCAATGCATACCTGGAGGGCATTCGCCGAGCCATGTCTGCCCTACAGAGATCTTTTCAGGCTCTGGCCTCCTCTTTGACAGCAGCCAGTGTCCCTGGTCTTTCCACCCCCCTCCCACCACCTCTACCCCTTCCAGCACCCCACTCCCTTCACCCATCCCAAGCTCACATACAGACAGCCATGCACACAGATCAACACACAAGAAGCACACTGAAAAACACAAGCACCACACTCGCAGACATCCACACCACACACATCCACCACACATAAGTATACTTTACTTGCACCTGCATCCATGTCCGGCACACCTACACCTGATACGAGCACTCCCTCAACCTCCACTCCCAGACCTGCCTCCAAATCCCCTCCAACTGCACCTAAGAAGCTTTTCCTCTCCCATGTTGACCTGTTTGAACCCACTGGCCCACCCCGTCTTGTCCCTAAACGTGCCCATGTACTTGCCCGCCCTTCCAATTCCAGAGCCCCTTCCCCAGGGAGGAAGAGGCCCCTTGTTGCCCCAGGTCGCTCTGCCACCCCCCGGCCAAGCCCACTCCCCTTCTTTCCAAGGGCAAGCCCAAACCCCCTCCTCCTCCCAAACCTAACCCAAGCACCCTGCTTCCGGATGTAAGTCCCCACCGCCGCCACCCTCTGACCCTGTTCCCTGAAGTGCCTGTCTGACTCTTTGATGCCCCTTTAGAGTGGAGTACCCTTTGCACATGTAGGAGTCACGTTCGGCCTATATTGGCCCTTCTTTGATTTGAGAATAGACTGGCCAATGGCCGTATTTGGACATTACGGTTCTTACTTTGCTATAAATTTGAGTGCCCAGTAGTGCTGTTGGCACAATGTAGTGACGTTGTTCAGCGTTACACTGTGGGGGTGTGGTGTGCACATGTGTGTACTTTGGTGCAGGTCTTTGTTGGCTTTTGTCTAGTAACTACATTTGGTTATGGTATGTTTGGCTTGGGATGGTGGGTGGTGTTGGGAGTGCACTTGCATGTGTAACTGTGCCCTTTCTTCCCATGTGTACTAGGCAGCGGTACTTACTGTCGCCGTTTTCATCGCGGGTCACTGTCCTGGAGGAATATGGCAAGGAGCAGCACTGGCATTATTTCCAACTCTCTCTCCATGTTTGCATCGGTGTTTTCTGTGTGCCTCGGGTGAGTGTTTCCTTTTATATTGTTGGTTTCCGCCACACTTTGCGTGGTGGTGGTTCCCACCCCGGAACTGCTGGCGGTCTGGTGTTTCATTATTTGATGGGCAGGTAGGTCCTTTCTGCGAGCCTGTGGGCAGCCTCCTCTGTCCTTGTCAGAACTACAAAGATGGTGGTGTGTGGATGGACTGCTACTTGTTTTTCATATGCTTCATTATTTGGCGGTCCGGACCGCCAGCCTGTTGATGGTAGTTTCCGCCACCGTCGGCGGTGTGGTGTTTACTGCCATGATCATAATGACCACCATAATCTGAGAAGCAGGACCTAGGTGGGCTTAAGGGCCAGTGAAAGAGAGAGTGCATGTGTGTTTATCAGTGTGGGCATATACAAATCCCAGGTGAAATCCGACAGACACTTTATCATACCCGACTGAAAGTGCTTTTACCCGACTACTTAATGCAGAATAATTTTTTAGGACAGGTGTACAACCCCCTGAAGATATGCCCCTGCGTGTTTCTCGGCTTTCCTCCACCATCTTGTTGTCCTTTTCTTTGCTGCTCAACAATCATAATACGTTTCTCTCTGTTTTATTATCACCATTATATACGTGTAGAAATGAATTGAATTGTTACTGGATTGTTTTTCTTAGTTTGGTTAGGCTAGAGCACTTCTTCTGCACAATGATATGGGGTATAAACCCAATTCAGGAGGCATAGCATGTACACTACCATTATCATGTTTCATCTTTAGCTTTAATATTGCAGATATTTTGTGCATCATTATTTTTTAGTCAGGCAGACTGCAAGACACTTCCTCCACGCAGGCCAGGTGGAGTGGGCTAAGGGAGCAAGGTCTAGAATCTGATCAGGGTAATAAGCACAGACCTTTTTCTATTTCCTAGATAAATCCTGCCTAATTTGAAATGTAGAGGTGATCATGCTGTGTTCTGGGCTGAAGATGGACTTTTGGAGGTGCTGGACAAAGCCGTTCAACAATTGGTCAACCAAGCATTGGCAGAATCTCTAAAGCCTTTCACTAGTCAACTTACGTCATATGTGCAACACCTGGATGAAGAACAAATTCAGCCTTTTCATCCTCACCACAGGCAGAATGAAAAAAGAAAGGGTAAAATGCCAAGACCAAATCCAACAAATGGCTACATGTGTAAACCATTAGAAAAGTATTAAAAAATATCTACAAGACCACAGTTACAGAACCCTGATTCCATGTCAGAAGAAATCCTTGCTCACTGCTTCTCCTATCACGGACGCAATGATGATTCTGACCAGACACATCTTATCGATACACAAAAGTGAAAAGAGACCTAGGAGAAAGAGCTAATCACAGAGGAAGCCAGTGCCAAGACAAACCTTCTAGCATTTGACTGAGTCAATACAGTCCACTGAGATCGTCATTTTGGGTCCCATGTCTAGCAAGAGGAATGCCTGAGACCAGCTCTACCTGGGAAGGAGGCTAAAACACCATATAATGAGCTAACCAAGGTGATACTTCTGAAGTAGTACTCCTGGATTTGGATTTAAAGAAAGGTACATCTAGATTTTTACATGCACACCAACATAAATTGTTAGTCATTTCAGGCCTACTCGTCAAAACCCTGGAACAAGCATAGCAGGTAATGGACTCTGGTGCAATGGTATATGCAGATGTACTTGCAAGGTGGACCCAATGTGTCAGCTGGAAAATGTCAATTGTGCCTTTGTCAGCAGAGAGGTGCCATTCAATATTGATGAGGATAGAGCCTAGGTTTGCTGATCTGACCTCGGTGAAAACAGATCTGATAGCAGAAGGCCTCTTATTCCGAGACTTCCTCCTGAAAGATTTGAGCAGGTGTGTTAACACCTTCACAGAGCTGAACAAAGTGCAATTATCTCTAAAAATGTATTTCAGCCCACCCTTAATGTCAGGATTGAGTAAAGCAGGAAATGTGCACCAAGCTACCAATACTTACAAGGTCCCCAGTGAGAGTATAAGCCTAGAAAGTGAAGATGGTGGTATGACGGCTCCAGATGAGAGACTTTCATTTCAGGCAGATCGAGAGGATACAATGGCCGACATGGCCATGTAAGTTATTGAGAGTGTTTGCAGCCCAACACAGGATCTACATTAACAGATTAAAATCATTCACTTTTTTTGGAGGGGCATGATGTGATTGATTCTGCGCAGATGCAAAAGAATAACCCAGGATGCATCAGTCCTAGACATAGTCCAAGGTGGAGGAAAATGGCTCCTTGTTGCAGTTACCCCTCCCACTGTTTGCCTGATATTGATGCTGACTTGACTGAGTGTGTTGGGACCCTGCTAACCAGGTCCCAGCACCAGTATTCCTTCACTAAAAATGTATCATTGTTTCCACAATTGGCACACCCCTGGCACACAGATAAGTCCCTTGTAAAAGGTACCAGTGGTACCAAGGGCCCTGTGACCAGGGAAGGTCCCTAAGGGCTGCAGCATGTGTTGTGCCACCCTAAGGGACCCCTCAGCTAACACATGCACACTGCCATTGCAGATTGTGTGTGTTGGTGGGGAGAAAAAGGCAAAGTCGACATGGCATCCCCCTCAGGATGCTGTGCACACAAAATACTGCCTGTGGCATAGGTAAGTCACCCCTCTAGCAGGCCTTAAATCCCTAAGGCAGGGTGCACTATACCACAGGTGAGGGCAAAGATGCATGAGCAATATGCCCCTACAGTGTCTAAGTCTATTCTTAGACATTGTAAGTACAATGTGGCCATATTAAGTATATGGTCTAGGAGTTTGTCAAAACGAAATCCACAGTTCCACAATGGCTACACTGAACACTGGGAAGTTTGGTATCAAACTTCTCAGAATAATAAACCCACAATGATGCTAGTGCTGGATTTATTAAAAAATGCACACGATGGCATCTTAGAGATGCCCCCAGTATTTTACCCAATCCTTCAGTGCAGGACTGACTGGTCTCTGCCAGCCTGCCACTGAGAGATGAGTTTCTGACCCCCTGAGGTGAAAGTCTTTGTGCTCTCTGAGGCCTGAAACAAAGCCTGCACTGGGTGGAGGTGCTTCACACCTCCCCCCTGCAGGAACTGTAACACCTAGCAGTGAGCTTCAAAGGCTCAGGCTTTGTGTTACAATGCCCCAGGGCACTCCAGCTAGTGGAGATGCCCACCCCCTGGACACAGCCCCCACTTTAGGTGGAAAGTCCGGGGAGATAATGAGAAATCAAGGAGGAATAACCCCCTCAGCCAGGTCTGCCCCTAAGGTGACCAGAGCTGAAGTGACCCCCTCCTTGGAAAATCCTCCATCTTGTTTTGGAGGATTTAGCCCAATAGGGATTGGGATGTGCTCTCCTCCCCAAAGGGAGGGATCAAAGGAGGGTGTAGCCACTCTCAAGGACTTCCCTTTGACCCTAACACAGCCCTAAATTCAGTATTTAGGGGCAACCCTGAACCCAGGACTTCAGATTCATGACAACCTCACAAGAAGAAGGACTGCTTAGCTGAAAACCCCTCAGAGAAGAAAAGGAGACAACAACTGACTTGGTCCCAGGCCTACCGGTCTGTCTCCTACTTCAAAAAGCTGCAAGAAGGGAATCAACGCGTTCTGCAGGACCAGCGACCCCTGACAAACCCCCAGGGGACTGCCTGCATCACCAAGGTTCAAGAACTCCTGTGGGCAGCGGCTCTACCCAACCAGAAGAAGGTAAACTATCTTCAAAGGGACTCTCACCTCACTCCTGAGGCGTGAGTCCCCACCACTCTGCACCCAATGCCCCTGGCCCATGTCCGGAGAAACCAAGCAGCCAGAGAGGAACCCCAGGTGACTCTGACGATGTGTCCACACTGGGCCGACCTCTCTGCACCCCCAAGACGACACCTGCAGAGGGAATCCAGAGGACCCCCCTGACGCGACTGCCCGGGATGAAGAAACCTGATGCCTGGAAGAAGCACTGCACCCTCAGCCCCCAGGTCCGTGAGAAACTGACCACCTGTGCAGCAACAACCAGCAGGCATCCCTCTCCCTTGCCCAGGTGTTGGCTGCCCCGAGAAGCCCCCCTGTGCCCTGCCTGCAACGTCTGAGTGACCCCCAGGTCCCTCCATTGATTCCTATACAGAACCCGACACCTTGTTTGCCCACTGCACCCGGCTGCCCATGTGCAGCTGAGGGTGTGCTTTGTGTGCCTACTTGGGACCTCCCCCCCAGTGCTCTACTAAACCCCCCTGGTCTGCTCCCCGAGGACCCAGGTACTTACATGCCATCAGACTAGGACCGGAGTACCCTGTTATTTGGGCTCCTCTTTGACCTCTGCACCTGACCGGCCCTGTGTTGCTGGTGCTGGGTGTTTGGGGTTGACTTGAACCCCTGACGATGGGCAACCTAAGCCCTGTAGACTGAACTTGTAAGTGCTTTACTTACCGTTTTAACCAAACTGTACTTACCTCCCCCAGGAACTGTTTTGCACTGTGTCCACTTTTAAAATAGCTTATTGCCATTTTATGAACAACTGTGTACATTGCTGTTTTGGTTCAAAGTTCTAACTATACCTATACAAAGTACCTTACATTTAATGTACTTACCTGCAATTTGATTCTTGTGGTTCTAAAATAAATTAAGAAAATAATGTTTTTCTTTATAAAAAAACTATTGGCTTGGAGTTAAGTCATTGAGTGTGTGTTCTCATTTATTGCCTGTGTATGTACAACAAATGCTTAACACTACCCTCTGATAAGCCTAACTGCTCGACTACACTACCACAAATAGAGCATTAGTATTATCTAGTATTGCCTCTGTCAAGCCTCTTGGGGAACCCCTGGACTCTGTGCACACTATCTCTCATTTTGAGACAGTATATACAGAGTCAGCTTCCTACACAAGGGTTCTAGCTGGATTTTTATTGGACTGCAGGGCAACACTGGTTTCCCAAGCAGTTGAATTTTTCCCACCAAGGTCAGACTTTTATAGAGTCAGAGGTGCAAGAACTGTTGTAAAAAGAGGCTAGAGGCATTCTCTATTCTGGACTCCAGAAGCTTTTATATAAAGGTATTCCCAGTACAGAAGATGGGTGGAGGTTGCAGGTTCTTACTAAACCTCAAAGATTTCAAACACTAAGGTGGTCATTCCAACCCTGGCGGTCGGTGTTAAACCAGCGGCCAAACCGCAACCAGGCTGGCGGGAAAAAAAATGGAATTCCAACCCTGGCGGAAACCGCCAACAGAGACCACCACATTACCACACCGCCCGCCACGGCGGCACAAACAAACAGCGCGGCGGTCACCGCCAACAGACAGGCGGGAGACAATGTACCGCCCACTATATCACAACCTACCAATCCGCCACCTTTTCCGGGGCGGTAGCCCCGCCGATAAAAACACGGCGGAAACAGCCATTTCGAAGGGAAAACGCTCACCTCCATACAGCACACGAGGAATCAGGACAGCATGGAACCCGAACTCCACATACTCCCAGCAATAGTGTTCCTACTCCTCTACCAGGAGCACGAACGCTGGCGCAGAAGACAACGGTGAGTACTGCACCTACGACACAGGGGAGGGGGGAGGAGAAAATATTACGGGTACACACATACACGACACACCCACCCCCACCCTCACCCACTACAATACACACATCAATGCATAGCAACACATCAGAGTGACACCCCCCCAAACCCCCCGGAAGAATGCAAATACAAAAGGAAATGATTCTAAACATTGGAATATATTGTATTACGGGCTTAAAAATATATATACACATCAAAAACTCTTATATACATAAATGTACAAGTCCGAGCATAGTAGCAGGCATTGTCCGTGGACCACTGGGCCCAAATCACATGGGCAAAGCCCACACAGGATACCTGACTCCAATGGAGAGAACACTGCAGGGGCATCAGATAGCAAAACTACAGGCACCTCAGGGGGAAGGGAAGGGGGGGAACCTCAGCCAGATGAGTGTACGACGCCAGATCCACGAGGGGCCTCCATGGCCACTGTACCATCCTGGGGAGTGCAAAGCCACAGTCTCTCAAGTCCAGACAGTGGGTGGTTTGCCCACTGTACCATCCTGGGGAGTGCAAAGCCACAGTCTCTCAAGTCTCTACAGTGGGTGGTTTGCCCACTGTACCATCCTGGGGAGTGCAAAGCCACAGTCTCTCAAGTCTCTACAGTGGGTGGGTTGCCCACTGTTCAATCCTGGGGAGTGCAAAGCCACAGTCTCACAAGTGGCTAACAGTCTCCACTGGTTCTGGAGGGGGACTGGTGCCCAGAGTGCTTCGTGCAGCCCTGCCCGACACAGATGCAGGCCAGCCCCTGCCGCTCATGGGGCAGCGGTACTTGAGATGAAAGGCCCAGTTCAGCGGTACTTGAGATGAAGGGCCCAGTTCAGCGGTGCTTGAGACGGCGGTGCCCAGTGCAGCGGTGCTTGAGACGGCGGTGCCCAGTGCAGCGGTGCTTGAGACGAAGGGCCCACTGCAGCGGTGTTTGAGACGGCGGTGCCCAGTGCAGCGGTGCTTGAGATGAAGGGCCCAGTTCAGCGGTGCTTGAGACGGCGGTGCCCAGTGCAGCGGTGCTTGAGACGGCGGTGCCCAGTGCAGCGGTGCTTGAGACGAAGGGCCCAGTGCAGCGGTGCTTGAGACGGCGGTGCCCAGTGCAGCGGTGCTTGAGATGAAGGGCCCAGTGCAGCGGTGCTTGATATGAAGGGCCCAGTTCAGCGGTGCTTGAGACGGCGGTGCCCAGTGCAGCGGTTCTTGAGACAGCGGTGCCCAGTTCAGCGGTGCTTGAGACGGCGGTGCCCAGTGCAGCGGTGCTTGAGACGAAGGGCCCAGTTCAGCGGTACTTGAGATGAAGGGCCCAGTTCAGCGGTACTTGAGATGAAGGGCCCAGTTCAGCGGTACTTGAGATGAAGGGCCCAGTTCAGCGGTGCTTGATATGAAGGGCCCAGTTCAGCGGTGCTTGAGACGGCGGTGCCCAGTGCAGCGGTGCTTGAGACGGCGGTGCCCAGTTCAGCGGTGCTTGAGACGGCGGTGCCCAGTGCAGCGGTGCTTGAGACGAAGGGCCCAGTGCAGCGGTGCTTGAGACGGCGGTGCCCAGTGCAGCGGTGCTTGAGATGAAGGGCCCAGTTCAGCGGTGCTTGAGACGGCGGTGCCCAGTGCAGCGGTGCTTGAGATGAAGGGCCCAGTTCATCGGTACTTGAGATGAAGGGCCCAGTTCAGCGGTACTTGAGATGAAGGGCCCAGTTCAGCGGTACTTGAGATGAAGGGCCCACTTCAGCGGTACTTGAGATGAAGGGCCCAGTTCAGCGGTGCTTGAGACGAAGGGCCCAGTGCAGCGGATCCGGCCATGGCGTGGAGGTCATTTACCACCTGTCCTGTGGCTGGCGGGGCCTTCCTGCCCATCTGTCCTGTGGCTGGCGGGGCCCTCCTGGGCTGCAGTGCCGGGCCTGTTGGTGGCCTCCTGCCCATCTGGCATGGGGCTGGCGGAGCCCTCCTGGCCAGCTGGGCTGATGGCGGTGTTGTCGGGCGTGCTGCCCTTCCCAGCCTTCCCTGATCGCCTGTGGCCCTTCCCCACCTTGGGCGGTGTGCCAGATGTCTCCACACTTCCTGCCGGTGCCATGGTAGGGGTTTTAGTCCCTGGTGTTTTCACCCTCTCGTGCCGGCCACTGCCTATCTTGGGATGTTTCTCCGGGGGTGGGCTGCCCGTGCCTTGGCTCCGTACTGAACTGGCTGCCCTGGAGGGTGGGGGACTCCACAGTCCATGGCAGACTGTCATGACAGGGCCCGGTTTTGTCGTGGCTGAGGTGCTGACTGTAGTCCTATGACATGGACTGTAGTCCTATGACCCTCGGGTAGGTCGCTCCCCTGCTCACACAGCGCCACCAGTCCCTGACTGCCCTCCTCTCCGTTCTCCTCCTGTGAGTGTGTGCGAGTGTGCCCTTCTTTGCCCGTGTACCCCCGAGTGCCTGTGTGACGGACTGACTGGATTCCTCTTTTTCCCCGTGTATCCCGTGCGTGTGCCCCTGAGTGCGCCTGAGTGCCCCTGAGTGCCGTGTGCCCCCCCCGCCGTCCTCCCTCTTCTCTTCTCAGCCCCTCCCTTTAGAGTTTTTTCTTGGCCTCTCGCCGTTCTTTTACCGCCGCTGCTTCGCCGCCTTTTGCCGCGTTTTCTTTCCCCAGGCCTCCAGGCCTCCTCGCCGCTCTTTTCCCTCCTCCAGTTTCCCCCGCCTTCCGCCTCCTAGCTGACCCCTCCTCCCCGGCTACCCTTTAATGGCGGCCGCTGCGAGGCAGAGGTAGCGACCACTGACCCTCAGGTAGGTCGCTCCCCTGCTCACACAGCGCCACCAGTCCCTGACTGCCCTCCTCTCCGTTCTCCTCCTGTGAGTGTGTGCGAGTGTGCCCTTCTTTGCCCGTGTACCCCCGAGTGCCTGTGTGACGGACTGACTGGATTCCTCTTTTTCCCCGTGTATCCCGTGCGTGTGCCCCTGAGTGCGCCTGAGTGCCCCTGAGTGCCGTGTGCCCCCCCCCGCCGTCCTCCCTCTTCTCTTCTCAGCCCCTCCCTTTAGAGTTTTTCTTGGCCTCTCGCCGTTCTTTTACCGCCGCTGCTTCGCCGCCTTTTGCCGCGTTTTCTTTCCCCAGGCCTCCAGGCCTCCTCGCCGCTCTTTTCCCGCCTCCAGTTTCCCCCGCCTCCCGCCTCCCATCTGACCCCTCCTCCCCGGCTACCCTTAAATGGCGGCCGCTGCGAGGCAGAGGTAGCGACCACTGACCCTCCGGTAGGTCGCTCCCCTGCTCACACAGCGCCACCAGTCCCTGACTGCCCTCCTCTCCGTTCTCCTCCTGTGAGTGTGTGCGAGTGTGCCCTTCTTTGCCCGTGTACCCCCGAGTGCCTGTGTGACGGACTGACTGGATTCCTCTTTTTCCCCGTGTATCCCGTGAGTGTGCCCCTGAGTGCGCCTGAGTGCCCCTGAGTGCCGTGTGCCCCCCCGCCGTCCTCCCTCTTCTCTTCTCAGCCCCTCCCTTTAGAGTTTTTCTTGGCCTCTCGCCGTTCTTTTACCGCCGCTGCTTCGCCGCCTTTTGCCGCGTTTTCTTTCCCCAGGCCTCCAGGCCTCCTCGCCGCTCTTTTCCCGCCTCCAGTTTCCCCCTACTCCCGCCTCCCAGATGAGCCCTCCTCCCCGGCTACCCTTAAATGGCGGCCGCTGCGAGGCAGAGGTAGCGACCACTGACCCTCGGGTAGGTCGCTCCCCTGCTCACACAGCGCCACCAGTCCCTGACTGCCCTCCTCTCCGTTCTCCTCCTGTGAGTGTGTGCGAGTGTGCCCTTCTTTGCCCGTGTACCCCCGAGTGCTTGTGTGACGGACTGACTGGATTCCTCTTTTTCCCTGTGTATCCCGTGCGTGTGCCCCTGAGTGCCCCTGAGTGCCGTGTGCCCCCCCCCCCGCCGTCCTCCCTCTTCTCTTCTCAGCCCCTCCCTTTAGAGTTTTTCTTGGCCTCTCGCCGTTCTTTTACCGCCGCTGCTTCGCCGCCTTTTGCCGTGTTTTCTTTCCCCAGGCCTCCAGGCCTCCTCGCTGCTCTTTTCCCGCCTCCAGTTTCCCCCGCCTCCCGCCTCCCAGCTGACCCCTCCTCCCCGGCTACCCTTAAATGGCGGCCGCTGCGAGGCAGAGGTAGCGACCACTGACCCTCGGGTAGGTCGCTCCCCTGCTCACACAGTGCCACCAGTCCTTGACTGCCCTCCTCTCCGTTCTCCTCCTGTGAGTGTGTGCGAGTGTGCCCTTCTTTGCCCGTGTACCCCCGAGTGCCTGTGTGACGGACTGACTGGATTCCTCTTTTTCCCCGTGTATCCCGTGCGTGTGCCCCTGAGTGCGCCTGAGTGCCCCTGAGTGCCGTGTGCCCCCCCGCCGTCCTCCCTCTTCTCTTCTCATCCCCTCCCTTTAGAGTTTTTCTTGGCCTCTCGCCGTTCTTTTACCGCCGCAGCTTCGCCGCCTTTTGCCGCGTTTTCTTTCCCCAGGCCTCCAGGCCTCCTCGCCGCTCTTTTCCCACCTCCAGTTTCCCCCGCCTCCCGCCTCCCAGCTGACCCCTCCTCCCCGGCTACCCTTAAATGGCGGCCGCTGCGAGGCAGAGGTAGCGACCACTGACCCTCGGGTAGGTCGCTCCCCTGCTCACACAGCGCCACCAGTCCCTGACTGCCCTCCTCTCCGTTCTCCTCCTGTGAGTGTGTGCGAGTGTGCCCTTCTTTGCCCGTGTACCCCGAGTGCCTGTGTGACGGACTGACTGGATTCCTCTTTTTCCCCGTGTATCCCGTGCGTGTGCCCCTGAGTGCGCCTGAGTGCCCCTGAGTGCCGTGTGCCCCCCCGCAGTCCTCCCTCTTCTCTTCTCAGCCCCTCCCTTTAGAGTTTTTCTTGGCCTCTCACCGTTCTTTTACCGCCGCTGCTTCGCCGCCTTTTGCCGCGTTTTCTTTCCCCAGGCCTCCAGGCCTCCTCGCCGCTCTTTTCCCGCCTCCAGTTTCCCCCGCCTCCCGCCTCCCAGCTGACCCCTCCTCCCCGGCTACCCTTAAATGGCGGCCGCTGCGAGGCAGAGGTAGCGACCACTGACCCTCGGGTAGGTCGCTCCCCTGCTCACACAGCGCCACCAGTCCCTGACTGCCCTCCTCTCCGTTCTCCTCCTGTGAGTGTGTGCGAGTGTGCCCTTCTTTGCCCGTGTACCCCCGAGTGCCTGTGTGACGGACTGACTGGATTCCTCTTTTTCCCCGTGTATCCCGTGCGTGTGCCCCTGAGTGCGCCTGAGTACCCCTGAGTGCTGTGTGCCCCCCCCGCCGTCCTCCCTCTTCTCTTCTCAGCCCCTCCCTTTAGAGTTTTTCTTGGCCTCTCGCCGTTCTTTTACCGCCGCTGCTTCGCCGCCTTTTGCCGCCTTTTGCCGCGTTTTCTTTCCCCAGGCCTCCAGGCCTCCTCGCCGCTCTTTTCCCACCTCCAGTTTCCCCCGCCTCCCAGCTGACCCCTCCTCCCCGGCTACCCTTAAATGGCGGCCGCTGCGAGGCAGAGGTAGCGACCACTGACCCTCGGGTAGGTCGCTCCCCTGCTCATACAGCGCCACCAGTCCCTGACTGCCCTCCTCTCCGTTCTCCTCCTGTGAGTGTGTGCGAGTGTGCCCTTCTTTGCCCGTGTACCCCCGAGTGCCTGTGTGACGGACTGACTGGATTCCTCTTTTTCCCCGTGTATCCCGTGCGTGTGCCCCTGAGTGCGCCTGAGTGCCCCTGAGTGCCGTGTGCCCCCCCGCCGTCCTCCCTCTTCTCTTCTCAGCCCCTCCCTTTAGAGTTTTTCTTGGCCTCTCGCCGTTCTTTTACCGCCGCTGCTTCGCCACCTTTTGCCGCGTTTTCTTTCCCCAGGCCTCCAGGCCTCCTCGCCGCTCTTTTCCCGCCTCCAGTTTCCCCCGCCTCCTGCCTCAAGCTGACCCCTCCTCCCCGGCTACCCTTAAATGGCGGCCGCTGCGAGGCCGCGCAGCGGGTGTGCCTAAGGCAAGCCCGTCTGCGCCCGTCCGCGCCTGGACCGCGCCTAGCGCCACAACCCCTGGCCCCCGCGACCCCCACCTCCCCTGCCTGACCCACAACTCCGCCTTCCTCACCGCTCTCAACCCCGGCCGCACGCCGGGCTGCTGCCGCGCCACCCCGAAGCGGACCCACGGACCCTTCACCTGCCGCAACTGCCATTTCACCTGCCTACGAACTCACACCACACCCAACAGGAACGACTCGCCCGGAAACAACCTCGAATGCATCCTGGTCAACACCAGATCCGTCCACAGGCACGCCATCGAACTGTGGAACCTCATCGACTCTACAAACCCGGACATCGCCTTCCTCACCGAGACCTGGATGAACCCCTCCTCGGCACCCGACATCGCCATAGCCATCCCCGACGGCTACAAAATCATCAGGAAAGACCGTACCAACCGCACCGGAGGAGGCATCGCCATCGCCCACAAGAGCTCCATCCGCATCTCAACCTACACCGACAACTCATTGCCCGACGCCGAGCACCTCCACTTCTCAATCAACAGCGACCCCAAGACCACCCTCAGAGGCACCCTCATATACAGACCACCAGGACCACGCACAAAGTTCAGCGAAGACATCGCAGACTTCATCAGCCCACACGCACTCCCGTCCACCAACTACATCCTCCTAGGGGACCTCAACTTCCACCTGGAGAATCGCACCGACAACAACACCACCGCCTTACTGGACAACCTCGCCAACCTGGGACTGAAACAACTAGTCAACACCCCCACCCACTACGCCGGAAACACGCTGGACCCCATCTTCTCCTCCAGCAAACACATCTCTTTCAGCCACACCACCGTACTCTCCTGGACAGACCACAGCTGTGTCCACTTCAGCTTCAAGAAAACCAACGTACACCACCACGCCCAACAGCCACCAAGAAGACAGTGGAACAGAATCTCCTCGGAACAACTCACATCTACCCTCTCTCAGAACCCACCCACCAGCACTACAGACCCCAACGAACTGGATCTCAGACTGCGCCAACCTCCTGGCCCCCCTGAAGACCCAAGCAAACAGAAACAGCCACAAGAAAAATTCCTGGTTCACCCCCGACCTCAAAGACTCCAAAAAAGAATGCCACACCCTCGAGAAGACTTGGCGCCTCAACCAGACCGACGAAAACATGTCTGCTCTCAAAAACGCCACCCGCAAACACCACCAACTCCTACGCGCAGCACGAAAATCAGCCTTCCAGAACAGACTAGACAGCAACGCCCACAACAGCAAGGAACTATTTGGCATCGTCAAAGAGCTCTCCAACCCCGACGCCGAAAACAACTCCATCCCTCCCTCACAGGACCTCTGCGACTCCCTCGCAGCCTTCTTCCACCACAAGATCACCGACATCTACAACAGCTTCACCACAACCAACACGAACCCTCCACCGGAACCCGCCACCGACAACACCACCATCCACACCTGGAACCCAACCTCCACTGAGGAAACCACCAGCGTCATGAACTCCATCCACTCAGGATCACCATCCGACCCCTGCCCGCACCACATCTTTAACAAAGCCGACAACATCATCGCACCCCACCTCCGAGACGTCATCAACACATCTTTTTTCACCGCCACCTTCCCGGAGAACTGGAAGCACGCCGAACTGAACGCCCTCCTAAAGAAACCAACAGCAGACCCCACCGAACTCAAAAACTTCCGGCCCATCTCGCTCCTACCGTTCCCCGCCAAAGTGATCGAGAAAATCGTCAACGCTCAACTCACCACCGCCCTGGAAACCAACGACTCACTCGACCCCTCACAGTTCGGCTTCAGAGCTAACCACAGCACCGAGACCGCCCTCATCGCAGCCACGGACGACATCAGATCCCTGACCGACAAAGGAGAAACCGTGGCCCTCATACTCCTGGACCTCTCTGCAGCATTCGACACGGTCTGCCACCGCACCCTGATACGTCGCCTAAGCAACGCCGGCATCAGAGGCAAGGCCCTGGAATGGATCACCTCCTTCCTCTCCGGAAGAACTCAGAGAGTCCGCCTCCCCCCCTTCAGATCCACGGCTACGGAGATCATCTGCGGCGTCCCCCAGGGGTCCTCCCTCAGCCCCACCCTCTTCAACATCTACATGACCCCCCTGGCGAACATCGCACGCAAACACGGACTCGACCTCATATCCTACGCAGACGACACCCAGCTCATCCTATCCCTCACCAACAACCCCACCTCAGCAAGAACCAGACTACACGAAGGCATGAAGGAAGTAGCGAACTGGATGACAGACAGCCGGCTTAACTGAATACAGAGAAAACGGAGGTCCTCATCCTCGGCCCGACACCAACCGCCTGGGACGACTCCTGGTGGCCTCCCGCCCTAGGCAGCACTCCCCAACCCACCGACCACGCACGCAACCTCGGTTTCATCCTGGACTCTTCCCTCTCCATGACCAGACAGGTCAACTCGGTGACCTCAGCATGCTTCAACACCCTCCGCATGCTCCGCAAGATCTTCCGCTGGATCCTCACCGACACCAGGAAGACCGTCACCCACGCCCTCGTCACCAGTCGCTTGGACTATGGGAACGCCCTGTACGCCGGCATCACCATCAAGCTGCAGAGGAAACTTCAACGAATCCAGAACGCTGCTGCACGACTCATCCTGAACATACCCCGCCACCACCACATCTCCGGTCACCTGAAGAAACTCCACTGGCTCCCAGTCAACAAGAGGATAACCTTCAGACTCCTCACCCACGCACACAAAGCCCTGCACAACCGCGGACCAGAACTCAGCAAGCACTGCGTCTCCTTCTACACTCCTCCTCGCACCCTACGCTCGACCGGACAAGCCCTGGCAGCCGTACCCCGCATTCGCAAAGCCACCGCCGGAGGCAGGTCCTTCTCCTACCTAGCAGCGAAGACCTGGAACTCCCTTCCCAGCCACCTTCGCGCCATACAAGACCACCTTCACTTCAGAAGGCAGCTCAAGACCTGGCTCTTCGAGCATTGACCCCGCACCCCCCCCAGCGCCTTGAGACCCTTACGGGTGAGTAGCGCGCTTTATAAATGCGACTGATTGATTGATTGATTGACGGGGTGGGGGAGTTGGTGGAAAGAGGTTAAGTTTGGACAGGAAAAGCTTTTTAGGAGCAGTGGGACGGTAGGTGTAGTGGGTATGGGAGTGGAGGAAGAGGTTGTGGTTGTAGGAGTTGTAAGTCTGGTGTCTTTGGGTGCAGGTGCTTAGGCTCGAGGCTGTCGTGAGGTGGATGGCTGTTGGGTGGGTGGCTGCCTGCGTTTGTGTATCTTGGAAGAGGGGGTCATAGACACACTGGGAGAGGACACATGGGACGTGTAAATGGTAGTGTGGGTGGTGACTGCACGTGTGCGGGGGGTTCTGGTGTGTGTGCTGGTGATGGACGTAGTGGCTGAAGATGTTGTGCATGCAGGTGTGAGTGGAGACGTGACAGGGAGGGAGGAGGGAGACGAGGAGGAGGGGAACACAGTGGAGGCAGTGGGTGTTGGTATGTCTGTATGTGGATGTTGCTTGTGTGAATGCCTGTGTGATGTGTGGTGCTTATGTCTGGCTGAGCTTCCCTTGGGTGTTGAGGTGTGTGCAGGCTGGTCTGATGGTGTGTCTGGGATAGGCAGAGGTACAGGTGATAGGGTATGGGTGGAGGAATTTGGAGGGGGGAGGCTAGAGACAGGGACAATGGCTGCCATCAGTGCTGAGGCCAGAGTGTTGAACGATCGCTGAAGGGCAGCCTGACCAGAATGAATGCCCTCCAGGTATGCATTACTCTGGTGCACCTCTCTTTCGACACCCTGGATGGCATTCAAAATGGTAGACTGCCCAACAGTGAGCGTCCTCAGGAGGTCAATGACCTCCTCACTGAGGGCAGCAGGGGTGACTGGGGCAGGGCCTGAGGTGCCTGGGGCGAAGGAGATGCCCACCTTCCTGGGTGAGCGGGCACGGGGCAAACGCTGAGGGGCTGCTGGGAGGGCGGTGCTGGTGCGGTGGGTGGCGGCTGTACCTGTTGTTGTGGGGGGCACAGATGTTGCCGCCACCACAAGGGAGCTCCCTTCAGAGGATGAGTCCGTGTCACTGATGTCTGTCCGAGTCCCCGCTGTGGAGCTCCCCTCGCCCTCTGTCCCACTGGTGAATTCAGAGTCCGTTGCATGGCCCTCCATGGCCATGTGGGATGCAGCTCCCTCGTGCTCCGATGCCACTTCTCCTCCGCCTGATGATGCTAATGCACACATGAACAGGAAGACCACAAAAAGGGGGGGGGGGGGGGGAAATAAAGACATGTTGAGTGCATGCATTGGTGACACCGTTGGCGGACAGGACAGACACAGAAGCCCCCTGCACTACGCCGCGCACTTGGGGTCCACTACTCAATCCGTGGGACATGGCCTACAAGCCTATGGACGACATCTGCACACATAGATGACACAGGGCCATGAATAGCTGTACTTGGCACCCTACAGAGGTGGGGGCGGCGGCACAGGGCCATGCCTTACGGAGGGGCCTTGCCTACAGAAATCACCCTGGCCTAGGGATACCCACAGCCCTCCTCCTCCACCCAGACACCTCCACTGCGCGCAAAGTCACCAGGATGAGAGTGTACTCACCCCCTTGTGTCTGCTGTGATGTCCTCACGCGCCCATCCAAATCGGGGTAGGCCACCGCCAGGATCCGGGACATCAGGGGGGTCAAAGTCCGACTGGCACCCCTTCCACGTTGGGAGGCCATCCCCAGCTGAGCCACCGCCGTCTTCCTGCTCCAGCGGCGGATGTCCTCCCATCTCTTCTGGCAGTGGGTGCCTCGTCTGTGGTGGACCCCCAGGGTCCGGACGTCCTTGGCGATGGCACGCCAAATATCAATCTTCTGGTGGGCGCTGACCTATGTGAAATGTACAGGGGGAGAAAAATAGTCATCACCTTCTGCATGCTCAATGTGAGTGGTCCCCCATCCCTACCCTTGCTATATGGCACATGCTCTCATCCGTCGTTTGATGCATGCCTCAATCGCTCCCCTCCCCACCATCTTTCATCCACCCCACTCAACACAGGCATTGCCCACAATGCATGGTCCCAGTGTACTTACCTGTTGGTCTGGAGGACCGTAGAGTAGCGCGTACTGGGGGAGGACCCCATCCACAAGTTTCTCCAATTCCTGAGCAGTGAAGGCAGGGGCCCTTTCCCCAGTCGCATGAGCCATTGTCTCTTCCAGACCGAGGTCACAGCAGCACTTGCAGTGTAGGTCCTCTCCTGTCGAAGATCAGGTATCGAGTGATTAAGCAGATAGAAAATGGCGGTCACGCCCGGGCCGTGGTGCGTAGCGCGGCGGTGCGTACCGCGATCGCCGGCGCACATCGTCATTGGCTCCTGAGACCCATAGGGTTCAATGTTAACCAATGCTGCTTTGCGCCGCGGTCTTCGACCGCCTACCGCCACGGTGTGCCACGCCAGCGCATTTACCTCACATCCCATTGTCGCACTTCACAGGTCAGGCAGCCGCCATTTCAGGGGCCCACATGGCTTAGTTTCTACTGCGTCACACATACCTAGGCCTTGCATCAACACTCATACAACCCATTCAATGCATTGGGAATCGTGTTATGTGCAAGCTGTGGTTACGTACCCGTGGGTTGATTGACTCTGTGCTCGCTGTTGTCCTTCATAGGCACCATCCGCTGGGACATGCGAGGAGATGGAGGAATCTTCCTGTGTACAGACCGCTGGTGGACCTGTCGACAATGGAGGAAAGACATATCATACTGACATACAGGCTTGACCGAGCCACTATTCATGAACTGTGTGCCCAGCTGGAGCCAGACCTGATGTCACCAATCCGCCAACCCACAGGGATCCTGCCTCTAGTGCAGGTGCTGTCAGTACTCCATTTCTTTGCAAGTGGGTCATTTCAAACAACAGTGGCCATATCATCAGGGATGTCTCAGCCTATGTTTTCCAAGGTGTTGTCCAGAGTGTTGTCTGCCCTGCTGAAACACATGCGGAGCTACATCGTTTTCCCTGAGGTGGGGGATTTGCCTACAGTGAAGGGTGATTTCTATGCCCTTGGACATATCCCCAACATCATAGGTGCCATTGATGGGACACATGTGGCTTTGGTACCCCCCAGCAGGAGTGAACAGGTGTACAGAAACAGGAAGAGTTATCATTCGATGAATGTACAGATGGTGTGTTTGGCAGACCAGTACATCTCCCATGTTAATGCCAAGTTCCCTGGCTCAGTGCATGGCGCCTACATCATGCGGAATAGCAGCATCCCTTACGTGATGGGTCAACTCCAGAGGCACCGTGTATGGCTAATTGGTGACTCTGGTTACCCCAACCTGTCATGGCTACTGACCCCAGTGAGGAATCCCAGGACAAGGGCAGAGGAACGGTACAATGAGGCCCATGGGCGAACTAGGAGGGTGATCGAGAGAACCTTCGGCCTCCTGAAGGCCAGGTTCCGCTGCCTCCATATGACACTATCCCTATTGTACTCACCAAAGAAGGTGTGCCAGATCATCGTGGCCTGCTGTATGCTTCACAACCTGGCTTTGCGACGCCAGGTGCCTTTTCTGCAGGAGGATGGTCCAGATGGTGGTGTTGTAGCAGCTGTGGAGCCTGTGGAGAGTGAAGACGAGGAAGCCGAAGAGGACGACATAGACAACAGGAACACAGTAATACAGCAGTATTTTCAATGACACACAGGTAAGAATACACACCGGCATTTTACATATACTTAAACACTACTACCTCTCTACTGTCTGACCTTTTCCCCCAGTGTATGGTAACTGAGTTGTGACTTTCCCTTCCGATTTCAGAGATGTGGGCCCCACTGCGTGACATCTGCTTTGTTTCCACATGGACTACAGCTGTGTGACAGTGATATGTTGGCATCACAATGTAAATAAGCATTTTGGCACGGTAATGTCTAATACATTTGTACAAAATCACAGCCAGACTCCTGAATGTTTTGTGCAATAACTGTGTTTATTACAGTGCTCTATATTGGTGGGTGGTTGCAAATCAGTGAGGGGTGATGGTGGAGGATTGTCCATGGCAGAGTCCAGTCTATTTGTATCACAGGTGCATTGTCCAAATGCCTGTGGAAAGTGGAGCAGGGGCAGTTTAAGGATGGACAGGGTGACAATGTGGGACAGTGGGATAACAATCAGGGAGGTATCCTTTCCTGGCTGGGGTCTTGGCATCTTACTCTGTCTTATTCCTGGATCTCAGGGCCCGCTTGCGGGGTGGTTCTCCTTCTGCAGGGGGTGGGGTTCTGGTGGCCTGTTGGTCCTGTGGCGGGGCCTCCTGTCCACTAGCGCCGGCAGAGGTGGTAAGCAGTTCTTGGTCCATGCTAGTGTCAGGGGCCCTTTGTGGTGCCACAGTGTCCCGCAATGTGGTGACTACCTGATTCAGAGCCCCTACAATGGTTCCCAGGGCAGAACTGATGTTTCGTAGTTCCTCCCTGAACCCCAAATACTGTTCCACCTGCAGGAGCTGGATCTCCTGAAACCTGGCCAGTACCGTCACCATCGTCTCCTGGGACTGATGGTAAGCTCCCATGATGGAGGAGAGGGCCTCGTGGAGAGTGGGTTCCCTGGGCCTGTCCCCCCCCTGTCGCACAGCAGCCCTCCCTGTTCCCCTGTTTCCCTGGGCCTCTGTCCCCTGGACCGTGTGCCCACTACCACTGCCCCCAGGTCCCTGTTGTTGTTGGGGTGGTGGGTTAACCTGGGTGCCCTGTAGTGATGAACACACCGCGGATTGACGTGTCCTGGGGACAGAGGTATGGGCCCGCTGGGTGGGTGCTGTGCTGGTGTTCCCAGAGGTGGGAAGGTCTGCTGTGGCCTGTAGCTGTCTGAGGGGAACCGACTGTCCCGAGGTCCCCGATGGGCCGGGCTGGTCATCTAGATCCAGGTCGACAGAGGTGCTGTCATCACTGTGGGCCTCTTCTGGGGGTGGAGTGGACATTTGTGGACCCTCCTGCGCGGTGACGTGGCGTTCGGGTCCTGCAGGGGTATAAAAGTATGGTCATTGCATCTGTGTGTGCCCCAGTGCTGGCATTCCCGTGTGGGGGCTTTTGTGACGGTGGTTTGGGGGGGGATGGGTATGGTCAGTGGGCATGCTTTGGTGATGGGTGTCCATGCTTTGTGGTCGCATGCAGGGCTTGGGGTTGTGATGGTTGGGTTGTGATGGTGAGACATTTGCAAGGAGTAGGTGTGATGGGGGTGAGGGTGAGGGTGGGGGTATGAGTTGGCATGCTGGTGGGGTGGCAGGGATGAAGTAGTGAAGATGAGACTTACCAGAGTCCATTCCTCCAGATACTCCTGCGAGGCCCTCAGGATGCAGGATCGCCAAAACCTGCTCCTCCCATGTTGTAAATTCTGGGGGAGGAGGTGGGGGTCCGCCGCCAGTCCGCTGCACCGCAATGTTGTGCCTGGATACCATTGAACGCACCTTCCCCCGTAGGTCGTTCCACCGCTTCCTGATGTCGTCCCTATTTCTTGGGTGCTGTCCCACAGCGTTGACCCTGTCAACTATTCTGCTCCATAGCTCCATCTTCCTGGCAATGGCGGTGTGCTGCACCTGTGTCCCGAAGAGCTGTGGCTCTACCCGTACAATTTCCTCCACCATGACCCTGAGTTCATCCTCAGAAAACCTGGGGTGTCTTTGCGGTGCCATGGGGTGGTGTGGGTGATGTGTGGGTTGGATTGTGTGGTGATGTGTATTGGTGTTTTGTGTGAAGTGTGTGGTAATATTGCTGGGTGAAAGTAAAATGCGCGTCTGGGTGCTCGGATCTCTATTTCTCTGTGCGTGGTCCCGATTCTGTTGGAGTGGAGGTTTGTGGGTGATGTGGGTGTGTGTTTTATATTGTATTGGGTGTGTGGGAGTGGTGTGTGTATGTATGTGTATCAGGTGTGTGTATTTTGAATTGTCCAATGTGGCTGTGTTTTGTAAGTGTGTGTGTATTTTGGGCGTGGCGGTGTGTACCGCCAATAGAATACCGCGGTTGAAAGACCGCCACGTGGATTCGTGTGTCGTGATAGTGTGGGCATATTTATGTTGGCGTGACGGTGGAGGTTTGGTCATCGCCAGTTTCTCGCTGCCCTTTGGTGTGGCGGACTTTTGTGGATGTCTATATTTTGGTGGTTTGCCTGTTGTGGGTCGGAATGACCGTGGCGGTTTACCGCGGCCGCGGCGGTATGTTGGCGGTCTTCTGACAGCGGTAAGCGGCTTTTACCGCCAAGGTTGGAATGAACACCTAAATGTTTTACAGACATTTTAAAGTAAAGGAGCAACCATCTTTTTAGGGATATTTTCAAAAAGTGAGACTTAATGTACCTCAAGTTTGCTCATCAAATGATTCCTATTCTTGCACCTCACAGAAGGCTTCTGCAATTTTAACCCCTTCGCTGCCAGGCCTTTTCCCCCTCCTGTGCCGAGCCTTTTTTTGGCTATTTGGGGCAGTTCGCGCTTAGGCCCTTATAACTTTTTGTTCACATAAGCTACCCACGACAAATTTGCGTCCTTTTTTTTCAACATCCTAGGAATTCTAGAGGTACCCAGACTTTGTGAGTTCCCCAGAAGGAGGCCAAGAAATTAGCCAAAATACAGTGAAAATGTTGTTTTTTTTAAAAAAAATGGGAAAAGGGGCTGCAGAAGAAGGCTTGTGTTTTTTTCCCTGAAAATGGCATCAACAAAGGGTTTGCGGTGCTAAAATCACCAGCTTCCCAGCTTTCAGGAACAAGAAGACTTGAATCAGAAAACCCAATTTTTCAACACAATTTTGGCATTTTACTGGGACATACCCCATTTTTACGTTTTTTTGTGCTTTCAGCCTCCTTCCAGTCAGTGACAGAAATGGACATGAAACCAATGCTGGATCACAGAAACCACAACATTTCTGAACAGTAGACAAAATTCTGAATTCAGCAAGGGGTAATTTGTGTAGATCCTACAAGGGTTTCCTACAGAAAATAACAACTGGAAAAAAATAAATTAAATTGAGGTGAAAAAATCTGCAATTTTTCTCTACATTTTACTCTGTAACTTTTTCTTGCAATGTCAGATTTTTTAAAGCAATATACCGTTACGTCTGCTGGACTCTTCTGGTTGCAGGGATATATAGGGCTTGCAGGTTCACCAAGAACTCTAGGTATCCAGAGCCAATAAATGACCTGCACCCTGTAGTGGGTTTTCATTCTATACCGGGTATACAGCAATTAATTTGCTGAAATATAAAGAGTAAAAAATAGCTATCAAGAAAACCTTTGTATTTGCAAAATGGGCACAAGATAAGGTGTTGAGGAGGAGTGGTTATTTGCACATCTCTGAATTCTGGGGTGCCCATACTAGCATGTGAATTACAGGGCATTTCTCAAATAGACGTCTTTTTTACACACTGTCTTACATTTGGAAGGTAAAAATGTAGAGAAAGACAAGAGGCAATAACACTTGTTTTGCTATTCTATGTTCCCCCAAGTCTCCCGATAAAAATGATACTTCACTTGTGTGGGTAGGCCTAGCGCCCACGACAGGATATGCCCCAAAACACAACGTGGACACATCACATTTTCCGAAAGAAAAAAGAGCTTTTTTTTTTACAAAGTGCCTAGCTGTGGATTTTGGCCTCTAGCTCAGCCACCACTTAGGGAAGCCTACCAAACCTGTGCATTTTTTAAAACTAGACACCTAGTGGAATCTAAGCTGGGGTGACTTGTGGGGCTCTGACCAGGTTCTGTTACCCAGAATCCTTTGCAAACCTCACAATTTGGCAAAAAAAACACTTTTTCCTGTCATTTCGTTGACAGAAAGTTCTGGAATCCGAGAGGAGCCACAAATTTCCTTCCACCCAGCATTCCCCCAAGTCTCCCGATAAAAATGGTACCTCACTTGTGTGGGTGGGCCTAGCACCCGCAACAGGATATGCCCCAAAACGACGTGGACACATCACATTTTCAGAAAGAAAACAGAGCTGTTTTTTACTAAGTGCCTAGCTGTAGATTTTGGCCTCTAGCTCAGCCAGCACCTGGGGAAACCTAGCAAACCTGCACATTTTTGAAAACTAGACACCTAGGGGAATCCAAGATGGGGTGACTTGTGGGGCTCTGACCAGGTTCTGTTACCCAGAATCCTTTGCAAACCTCAGAATTTGGCAAAAGAAAAGCTTTTTCCTGTCATTTCGGTGACAAAAAGTTTTGGAATCTGAGAGGAGCCACAAATTTCCTTCCACCCAACGTTCCCCCAAGTCTCCCGATAAAAATGGTACCTCACTTCTGTGGGTAGACCTAGCGCCCGCGACAGGATGTGCCCCAAAACACGACGTGGACACATCACATTTTCAGAAAGAAAACAGAGCTGTTTTTTACTAAGTGCCTAGCTGTGGATTTTGGCCTCTAGCTCAGCCGGCACCTGGGGAAACCTAGCAAACCTGCACATTTTTGAAAACTAGACACCTAGGGGAATCCAAGATTTGGTGACTTGTGGGGCTCTGACCAGGTTCTGTTACCCAGAATCCTTTGCAAACCTCAAAATGTGGCTAAAAAAACACTTTTTCCTGTCATTTCGGTGACAGAAAGTTCTGGAATCTGAGAGGAGCCACAAATTTCCTTCCACCCAGCGTTCCCCAAGTCTCCCAATAAAAATGGTACCTCATTTGTGTGGGTAGGCCTAGCGCCCGCAACAGGATGTGCCCCAAAACACGACGTGGACACATCACATTTTCAGAAAGAAAACAGAGCTGTTTTTTACTACGTGCCCAGTTGTGGATTTTGGCCTCTAGCTCAGCTGGCACGTGGGGAAACCTAGCAAACCTGCGCATTTGTGAAAACTAGAGACCTAGGGGAATCCAAGATGGGGTGACTTGTGGGGCTCTGACCAGGTTCTGTTACCCAGAATCCTTTGCAAACCTCAAAATTTGGCTAAAAAAACACTTTTTCCTGTCATTTCGGTGACAGAAAGTTCTGGAATCTGAGAGGAGCCACAAATTTCCTTCCACCCAACGTTCCCCCAAGTCTCCCGATAAAAATGGTACCTCACTTCTGTGGGTAGACCTAGCGCCCGCGACAGGATGTGCCCCAAAACACGACGTGGACACATCACATTTTCAGAAAGAAAACAGAGCTGTTTTTTACTAAGTGCCTAGCTGTGGATTTTGGCCTCTAGCTCAGCCGGCACCTGGGGAAACCTAGCAAACCTGCACATTTTTGAAAACTAGACACCTAGGGGAATCCAAGAAGGGGTGACTTGTGGGGCTCTGACCAGGTTCTGTTACCCAGAATCCTTTGCAAACCTCAAAATTTGGCTAAAAAAACACTTTTTCCTGTCATTTCGGTGACAGAAAGTTCTGGAATCTGAGAGGAGCCACAAATTTCCTTCCACCCAGCGTTCCCCCAAGTCTCCCAATAAAAATGGTACCTCACTTGTGTGGGTAGGCCTAGCGTCCGCAACAGGATGTGCCCCAAAACACGACGTGGACACATCACATTTTCAGAAAGAAAACAGAGCTGTTTTTTACTACGTGCCCAGTTGTGGATTTTGGCCTCTAGCTCAGCTGGCACCTGGGGAAACCTAGCAAACCTGCACATTTTTGAAAACTAGACACCTAGGGGAATCCAAGATGGGGTGACTTGTTGGGCTCTGACCAGGTTCTGTTACCCAAAATCCTTTGCAAACCTCAACATTTGGCTAAAAAAACACATTTTCCTCACATTTCGGTGACAGAAAGTTCTGGAATCTGAGAGGAGGCACAAATTTCCTTCCACCCAGCGTTCCCACAAGTCTCCCAATACAAATGATACCTCACTTGTGTAGGTAGGCCTAGCGCCCGCGACAGGAAATGCCCCAAAGCACAACGTGGACACATCCCATTTTTTGACAGAAAACAGAGCTGTTTTTTGCAAAGTGCCTACCTGTAGATTTTGGCCTCTAGCTCAGCCGGCACCTAAGGAAACCTACCAAACCTGTGCATTTTTAAAAACTAGAGACCTAGGGGAATCCAAGATGGGGTGACTTGTGGGGCTCTGACCATGTTCTATTACCCAGAATCCTTTGCAAACCTCAAAACTTGGCTAAAAAACACATTTTCCTCACATTTCGGTGACAGAAAGTTCTGGAATCTGAGAGGAGCCACACATTTCCTTCCACCCAGCGTTCCCCTAAGTCTCCCGGTAAAAATGATACCTCACTTGTGTGGGTGGGCCAGGTGCCTGCAACATAATAAGGCCCAACACTTGTAGAGGTAGAGGGGATAGCACAGCGAGTTTATAAGGACATATTTTTCTTTTATACATCTTTAGGCTGACTCTGCCTTGGGGACCCACATAAGTGAGGTGTCATTTTACTTGGGAGACTGAGGGGAACACTGGGGAGTAGGAATTTTGTGCTGGAGCGGTGATCCTACTAAGAAAAGTCAGGAAAATATGCTTTTTTAAGCAAATTTTTAGGTTTACAGAGGAGTCTGGGTAAGAAAATGTTGGGGGATCCACGCAAGCCACACCTCCCTGGACTCCTTGGGGTGTCTAGTTCTAAAAAATGTCTGGGTTTGGTAGGTTTCCCTAGATGAAGGCCGCACCCAGGACCAAAAACATAGGTGCCCCCTCCCCCACAAACACAGGTAGTTTTGTAATATATCATTTTGATGTGTCCACATACGTCTGTGATGTGCCAAACACTAAAATTGTGAAAAGAAACACACTTAGGTTATGTGAAAAAGACCCCTCACCCACCAACCAAGTTGGTGGCATGCTTCATCATCGGGGTCGCACCCGAGGCACCTAGCGTGTCACAGGTGTGCTGCGACACCTGATTACAGCCGAGCAGGTTTTGTCATTTTTACCACACATACTGGTTGGATTTGGCACGAGGGTGAGTGATGGTTCAGTGGATCAAATTTTATTAACAAGAGATTTCACAAAAATGAAATGCACTGTTAATAACTGAAAGGCAAAAAACTGAACCAACGACTCACAGCTCGTGAGCTGTAAAGCCGCGACAAGGCACCAACCGCTTTACAGTCCATTCACACACCTTTCATACATAACACTCACAAAACCATTCACACCGCCAGCCACGGGCCCAGCACATTACAACACTCACATCGACAGACAGCGCCACTCAAGGGCCCATCACTTACATACTCCCACATGCCTGATACAACAATCACACCAGCTGATGGGAGTGTGTGGACTGGTGTTTGGCTGGCAGTGTGTTGCAGTAGCCAACAGCAAGTCAATATGTACACTATGTACACCCTCAGCCAAGCCCCACTCCACACACAATGGCATCGTTTGTTTTTTAAACAGAGGAATTACAAACACAAAAGCTCTAACTAAGTACATGACAGAAATGCTAACCATGAAACTGAACACATGAAAATACAAAACAGACATGAGTTTACACTCATGGTTGTTTCCAGTAATTCTTCTGGGTGTGGTAATTCTTAAAACAACCACCCACACACAGCCCAGGCTTTGAAGGGCAATCTGGGCAGTACATTTGAGTCTCCTTCCGGATACCTCTTCGAAAACACACTCTACATTTCTTAGCTGGAAAGTCTTTTTTGGGTGTGGGAGGAATGTGCTCAGCAAAGTGGCGATCTTTCAATCTAGCCACATCCTCCACCACTGCTTCTCTAGGAACTCTGGCCTGTTCCACCACAATAAGGCTCTCTATCACTGACTCCTGAAATTTCACAAATGTCATCTTTGACTCTTGAGACCTATCCCTAAACACAATAAAAGCATTAAAGGTTGCTAAGTGGAAGAGGTGAATTGCTAACTTCTTATACCAAACGTAAGACTTGCGAATAGCAGTATAAGGTTCCAACCCATGATCAACTCTATCTACACCTCCCATGTGCTTATTATAATCTAAAATGCACACAGGTTTACGCACTTCAGCAACCTGGCCCCAAACAGTCACGGGGGAAGTACTCTCATCATGGATGGTACTTAGCATGTAGACATCCCTCTTGTCTGAAAATTTCAAAGCTAGCAGCTCATCATTCCGCAAGGCACAGCACTGTCCCCTCTCAAGTTTTTTACAAACAAGCTCCCTTGGATAGCCTTTCCGGTTACAACAAATTGTGCCACAACCAACAGTTTCCACTTTAAACAATTCCTTGAACAACTGCACTCCAGTGTAGAAGTTATCTACATACAAATGGTGACCTTTGTTGAACAGTCGTCTACCAAGATCCCACACAATTTTCTCAGTGGCTCCAAAAGTGGGAGGACAACCAGGGGGGTCAATATTGGAATCCCTACCAGTGTAGACACGGAAACTATACACACATTCTGTACTACTTTCAGACAGCATATACAATTTAATTCCATATCGTGCCCTTTTGCTAGGAATGTACTGCCTAAAAACCAAACGACCCTTGAAGAGGACCAAAGACTCGTCCACACTTATCTCTTTGCCTGGAACATAGACCTCCGAAAACCAATCTACAAAATGATCAAGGACAGGCCTAATCTTAAAAAGACGGTCAGAATCTGGGTGATCTCGTGTCAAGGCTAATGCATTGTCAACAAAATGCATCATCCAAAGAATAAGCAAATACCGATTACGACTCATGGTCGCAGGAAATATAGCTGTTGCCTTCAAGGGACTAGAAGACCAATAAGAAGCCAGTGACGGCTTCCTTATCAACCCCATCAAAAAAGTCAAACCCAAAAACTTTTTTATCTCTTCCAAATTTGTGGGAATCCACTGGGCAGCTCTAGAGTGTGGCCTAAGTCTAGCAGCGTTGTCCCTCAAATGCTGCTCCGCATACAAATTAGTCTGCTCAACAATCTCTTCCAAAAACACATCATCCATGAATAACTCAAAGAAATTGACAGGCAAAAAGTTCTCTGTATTGGCGCTACACCCCAGGAGACCAGTAAAGGCAGGCAACTCTGGCTGCTCCATGTTTGGGGCAACCCAGAGAACAGGTCTTATAACGGGAAACCTTTCAGCCCCAGGTTGCTGCACTAATGGCACATCAGTGTCCTCCTCTAAAACAGGCCCTTCATCTGCACTGAATGTGGCTTCCTCATCAGAAGATTCCTCTCCAACAGAAACATCACTGCCAGAATCTCTCACTTCCTCCTCTGCCTCAGATGCAGAGTCCGTCTCATAATCATGATCAGACAATGACTCAAAAAGCATACCAACCACCTGCTGAGCGGTCATCCTGCGGCTAGCCATGATCTTTCCTACTAAAATTAACTGGACAAATTCACCACCAACAACCAGCACTGTGTAAGATAAGTAATAAAGTGTAGCTTTATTAGTAAGAGTTATAAACTCAAAAACTATACCGCTCACTTGCCTGAAAAAGCTTGAATCACCAGCAACTACTCTGCACAGACACAGCAATCACCAATGATATCACACTAAAAAGAAAGAAAGAAAAGCAAATTGGAAATAAGACAAAACAAATATCATTGTGCACAAATCTAAGGACAATTTCACACACAATCCTGCATTTAGTACACCCCCTACAAACATGTCATTCATGCATGGCAACAATACTCCTTTGGAGTAAATTGTTTTTACTTACCTAAAACATGCAACTATGCAAACCACAGGTCAACCACCGCCAAAACCGCAAGGAGCCACAGCAAATAAAGCAAAAGCTTTGAACTAGAACAAAAAGGAGGAAAACATTTTTTATCACAACTGCAAATACTTCATCAGTTGACAAACACCCCACCATCAAACATTTAGAAATTGGTGCCTAAGTGGATTCTGCCATAGGGGCAGATGGGCCTACTAGGAAGTAGGCCTATCTGCCCCAAGGAGGGCAGAAAATACCTTTAGTAGTGTGTCCCCATGGGGAGCGACCCTTGCCCAAGGGGACAGCCCCCAAACAAACAAAAAACAAAAAAACACACACTATCTCTGGTGCCTAAGTGGCTTCTGCCCCCCTTGGGGGCAGATGGGCCTAAAAATAATAGGCCAATCTGTCCCCAAGGGGTGCAGAAATGGCCTTGGTACATGTGCCCCCAAAGGGGGGGGTGACCCTTGCCCAAGGGCCCTCCCCCATCCACTAACACACACACACACTATCCCTGGTGTCTAACTGGCTTCTGCCCCCCTTGGGGGCAGATGGGCATAAAAAAAATAGACCCATCTGCCCCCAAGGGGGCAGAAATGGCCAACAGGTCAATGCCCCCCCCACAAAAATAAACATATAAAAAAAAATCCCTGGCGTTCTAGTGGTTTGCCTAAAATAGTAGGCCAATCTGCCCCCAAGGGGGGCAGAAATGGCCGTTAATAATTTGCCCCCAAAAGGGGAGCGACCCTTGCCCAAGGGGCCGCTCCCCGACACTCATAATCACATCACAAACAAAACAAAAAAATCACTGGCGTCTAGTGGGCATTCCTGCTGTCCGATCGCAATGCGATCGGGCAGCAGGAATGCTCAAAGAGACACCAGGGGAAAGGAAAACCCTTTCCTTTCCGTCGGTGCCTCTTTTTGCAAACCCCCCACCCACCGGGAAGAGAAACTCACCTCTTCCTCCGTTGCCGCACAGGAAGCAAATGACTTCCTGTGCGACCGGCACCCTGTAATGAAGTCAGCGCGCGATCGCGCGCTGACATCATTATGGGGGGGTGGGGGTGGCGGGCGGGGGTGGAAGGGGAAAGGCTTCTCCTTCCATCCCTGCCTTTGGGGGGGTGGGGGGATGCACACAGAGGGAGCGAGAGCGCTCCCTCTGGGCTGTGTGCCGAGGACGTAATGGTTACGTCCTCGGCACAGAACCGGTTAATGGCAAGATCAATGGTATTAATATTTGGGATTGTCTTTCCACCTCCCCTCAGCACCTTGGTGTTTCACTAAGGTCATGAGACCAATAGTGGTGAAGTTGTGAGCAAAAGGAGTACGCTTAACAAAGTACCAAGACAATCTTAATATAATGGCACAACATCTTACACAAGAGCTTCTTCATCTAGCATGGGCAATTCATCTGTTACAGGGCTTGGGTTTTATCAGTGCTTAATCCAACACAATGTATAGAGTTCCTAGGGTTCCAGATGGATGTCTAAAATGCTTAACTGTAATTTCCCAAATCAAAGATGATAGAAATCAAGAAGGAATTGATGTCTGCCTTGAGCAAGCAAACAGTGGGGCATATTTAAAAGCACATTGTGCCGCCGGTGCATCTCTTTTTGTGATGCACCGGTGGTGCAGAGTGCAGACCCATATCTATGAGGCCACACAAAGCCACTTTGCTCGGCTTTTCATGAAATCCTAGATCTGGTGTAAGGCAATGCAGTGCATCAGGAGGCGTTCTATGGACGGTGCAGTGGGTTTTCCCAAATAAAAAACATGGGTTCAACAACTGACTGCAAAGCACTGAATACGGATTCCTGGACCTGAGGACCTGTAAAGGAAGGGGACCAAGTCCAAGAGTCACGCAAGTGTCTAGGGGGGGCAGGAGCCCACTAAACCCCAGATGAAGGTGCAAAAGGGCTGCCTCCGGGTGGAAGAAGCCAAAGATTCTGCAACAACGGAAGGTGCCAGGAACTTCTCCTTCGGTCAGAAGATGTCCCATGGCATGCTGGAGGATACAGTGTTGTATCCATGCAGAAAGACTACAAACAAGCTTTGCTAGCTCCAAGAGTCTCAGTTGAAGGTTTTGGGTGCTGCCAGGGCCCAGGAAGGACCAGGAGGTCGCCCCTTGGAGGAGGAGACAGAGGGGGCGCTCAGCAACACAGAGAGCCCACACAGTAGCAGGCAGCACTCGCAGAAGCACCTGAACAGGCATTCATTAAATCTGAGCACAGCGGTCGTCTCAGCACAAAAAAGAGGGTCCCACGAAGTCGGAGGTCAACTCAGCGAGTTGGGCAATACAGTATGTAGTTCTGGGACCTGGACTGTGCTGTGCATGAAGGAAGTCTTGCAAAAGTGCACAGAAGCCCTAGCAGCTGCAGATCACGCAGTACACAGGATTACTGTCGGGCGTGGGGAGGTAAGGACTTACCTCCACCAAATTTGGTCAGAAGGACCACTGGACTGTCGGGGTTACTTGGATTCAGCTCCTGTGTTCCAGGGACCATGCTTGTCATGATGAGAGGGGACCCAGAGGACCGGTGATGCAGAAGTTTGGTGCTTGCATTAGCAGGTAGAAGATTCCGTCAACCCACGGGATATTTCTTCTTGGCTTCCAGTGCAGGGTGAAGGCAGACACCCTTCAGAGCATGCACCACCAGGAAACAGTTGAGAAAGCCGGCAGGATTAGGCGCTACAATGTTGCTGGTAGTCTTCTTGCTACTTTGTTGCGGTTTTACAGGCGTCCTGGAGCAGTCAGCGGTCGCTCCTTGGCAGAAGTCGAAGAGAGAAGTGCAGAGGAACTCTGGTGAGCTCTTGCATTTGTTATCTCAAGAGAAACCCACAGGAGAGACCCTAAATAGCCCTCAAAGGAGGATTGGCTACCTAACCAGGTAAGAGCCTATCAGGAGGGGTCTCTGATGTCACCTGTCACTAGCCACTCAGAGGTCTCCATTGTGCCCTCACACCTCTACATTCAAAATGCAGAGGTCTGGGACACACTGGAGGAGCTCTCTGCACCACCCCTGGGGTGGTGATGGACAGGGGAGTGGTCACTCCCCTTTCCTTTGTCCAGTTTTGCGCCAGAGCAGGGGCTGGGGGATCCCTGAACCGGTGTAGACTGGCTTATGCAAGGAGGGCACCATCTTTGCCCTTCAAAGCATTTCCAGAGTCTGGGGGAGACTACTCCTCCCCAGCCCTTAACACCTATTTCCAAAAGGAGAGGGTGTAACACCCTCTCTCAGAGGAAATCCTTTGTTCTGCCTTCCTGGGACTGGGCTGCCCAGACCCCAGGAGGGCAGAAGCCTGTCTGTGGGTTGGCAGCAGTGGTAGCTGCAGAGAAAACCCCAGAGAGCTAGTTTGGCAGTACCCGGGGTCCATGCTGGAGCCCTGGGGATGCATGGGATTGTCCCCCCAATACCAGAATGGTATTGGTGGGACAATTCCATGATCCTAGACATGTTACATGGCCATGTTCGGAGTTACCATTGTGAAGCTACACATAGGTATTGACCTATATGTAGTTCACACGTGTAATGGTGTCCCCACACTTAGTAACTTTGCACCTAACCTTCACTAAGTGAGGGTTAGACATATAGGTGACTTATAAGTTACTTAAGTGCAGTGTAAAATGGCTGTGACATAACGTGGAGGTTATTTCACTCAGGCTGCAGTGGCAGTCCTGTGTAAGAATTGTCTGAGCTTCCTATGGGTGGCAAAAGAAATGCAGCAGCCCATAGGGATCTCCTGGAACCCCAATACCCTGGGTACCTAGGTACCCTATACTAGGGAATTATAAGGGTGTTCCAGTATGTCAATAAGAATTGTAGAAAATGGTCACTAGCCTACAGTGACAATTTTAAAAGCAGAGAGAGCATAAACACTGAGGTTCTGGTTAGCAGAGCCTAGTTGATACAGGTAGGCACCACACAGGGAACACATACAGGGCCTAACTTATGAGCACTGGGGTCCTGGCTAGCAGGATCCCAGTGACACAGGCAAAAACAAACATACACACAAGTAAAAATGGGGGTAACATGCCAGGCAAGATGGTACTTTCCTACACCCTTGCACCATGGTGCAAAGGTGCCTACGTTAGTGCTAGCCACCAAATTGTGTGCCGGCGCTGGCTGAAAGGAAAGTCATGCACCGTATCTCGTAAATAATATACATTCCTACCCTTTTGAAGTGGCATAGAGCAGAGCAGCAAAAAGAATTGCAGTGCTACCCTACACCAAATATGCCCATGTTTCTCTGAGACTGATAGCTTGGATAGTAGCACTCTTGTGGGCTTATTTACAAGTCCCCTGCACTGCAAGTGCATAACTTTTTGTGACGCACCGGCAGCGCATTGTGCAGGCCCATATCTACAAGGCCACGCAAAGCCACTTTGTGTGGCTTTTCATGGCCTTGCAGATATGGTGTAAGGCAACACAGCTTAGTTTCATTCCTCCCAAGCGTAAACACCGGTGAACAGTGTAATTTCCCTGCCCACAACAGAAATCCACTTCTTGGTCAAGGAAACAATGATGAACATAAAAAGAAACTTCCTCAGTGGGAGTTCCACATGTGGTTGCTATAGGTCAATCATAAGGGAGTACTAGCAGAAGTGTGCTGTGGCAGTGTCCTAGTGCATACTCCTGTTAAGGATAAGTCTGGGGCACTTAGAAAGATGCAAGACAAAGCATTAGCAAATGCTAAACATGAGCATAAGCATTATGTATTTGTGAATGTGTGAACCATAACCACATACTAAGTATTAGGATATATATTATATTGTCAAGGAAATAAGGAGGGAATGTTGGATAGATAACAAGATGAACAGTGCTTGACTGTGGCCCTCATTACGACCCTGGCGGTGGGTGATAAAGTGGAGGTAATACCACCAACAGGCTGGTGGTAAGTACTGCCAAATTATGACCATGGCGGTAATAACTGCCATAGAGAGCCAATGTACCACACCAACCGCCAAGGCGGAAACAACAGCCACCAAGGGCGGTAGCCGGCAACAGCCAGGCTGGAGACAAAGTACAACCCACGATTTCATGACACTGCAGTCCGCCACCTTTTCGGGGGCAGTACCAATGCCAACAAAAGCCTGGCGGAAACAGAGCTCAGAAGTGAACGGACTCACTATTAGAGACACAGGGAAGAACCACGGCACCATGGAGCCCAATGATCTTCTTCGTTCGAACACCAACGCCGACAAAGACGACGACAGTGAGTACAGCTGCCTACCACACAAGGGAGAGAGGGAGGAAAACGAGAGTGACACACACACATGACACACACCCAACACACACAGATGATACACACAGCCAGCTGCACATGTAAACCAATCGCACAAGACAGAATAATACACAGACCATAATGCTGGAGTAACAACAATGTATTAGCATAGAAAATCCACCCCACAAACCAAATATATACAAATGTCCATAAAGGGCCAATGCCCAGTCCAAAGTCATGAGGGCACAAAAGGCCAGAGGGCACATTTCAAGGCCCAACATGTTCCCTGACACAGCCGGAGAGAACACTGCAGGGACATCATTTTGCAAGTGGGAAGGCACCTCAGCCGAAAACGGGAACGTTCCCACTGGTTCTGGTGGGGGCAAACATACCCATTGCTTTGTCCTGGTGAGGTCAAGGCCACAGTCTCTGGAGTGGGTGACTTGCCCAATGGTTCTGGAGGTGGCAACACGCCCATTGCTTTGTCCTGGGGAGTGCAAGACCAGAGTCTCTGGAGTGAGTGACTTGCCCACTGGTTCTGGAGGGGGCAACATGACCATTGTTGTGTCCTGGGGCGTGCAAGGCCAGAGTCTCTCAAGTGGGTGACTTGCCCACTGGTTCTGGAGGGGGAAGGCCGCAGAGTAGCCCCTGTAGGGTGGACTACATGGCGTCCGCCAGTGGTGATGGCTGCACTGTGGTGGTGGTTGGAGGAGGCTCCTGGGCAGCCCCTGCACTCACTGATGGCTGCATTGTGGTAGTTGTTGGAGGAGGATCCTGGGCAGCCCCTGCTCTCCCTGATGGCTGCATTGTGGTGGTGGTTGGAGGAGGCTCCTGGGAAGCCCCTGCACTCACTGATGGCTGCATTGTGGTGGTTGTTGGAGGAGGCTCCTTGGCAGCTCCTGCACTCACTGATGGCTGAATTGTGGTGGTGGTTGGAGGAGGCTCCTTGGCAGCCCCTGCACTCACTGATAGCTGCATTGTGGTGGTGGTTGGAGGAGGCTCCTGGGCAGCCCCTGCACTCCCTGATGGCTGCACATCCACAGCTTGTGGTGGGGACCCGGTGACAACGGGTGGTGGTGGCGGGGTTAGCCTGACAGCTTCTGCTGGCGTAGAGTGCCTCGTCTCCTCCTTTTCATGGGTCAGGGATCCCTTACCCTTCCTGGCAGGGGTGGATGGGCTCTTCCCCTCTCTGCCTGGTGGTGTAGGCTCCTTTCCCTTCTTCACAGCTGGTGCAGGTGCCTTTCCCTTCTTCACAGCTTGTGCAGACTCCATCCCCTTCTTCACAGCTGGTGCAGGCTCCTTCCCCTTCTTCACAGCTGGTGAAGGCCTCTTCCCCTTCCTCACAGCTGGTGCAGGACTCTACCCTTTCTTCCCTGGTGGTGCTGGCTCCTTCCCCTTCAGTGTCGTAGGCCTGGTATCCTTACCACCACGAGTAGGTGGTGCTACCACTGTCCCTGTGGACTGTTTGGCTGAGGTGGTGGGCTGTGTCCTTGGTACCCTGCCCATACGGGCAAGACAGGGGGAGGGGTAGGGAAGAGGTCAATTTGGGAAAGGAAAAGCATTTTAGGGACATTGGGGTGGGAGGAGGGAGGAGTAATGGGAGTGGAGGATGAGGGAGTGGTTGTTGGAGGTGTATGTCTGCTGGATTTGGGTGCAGGTGCATGGGCTGTATGCTGATGTGAGGTGGATGGCTGTTGGGTGTCTGATTGCTTGCGTTTGTGTCCTTTGGGAGGAGGGAGAGACACGGTGGGAGAGGACACAGGGGGCGTGTGCATGGCTGTTGTGGAGGCGTCTGCCAGTAAGATGTGTGTTCTGCTTGGTGTGGTGATGCTGATACTGGATGTAGATGTAGTGCATGCAGGTGTGAGTGTGGACATGACTGGGAGGGAGGTGGAGGAGGAGGGGGAGACAGTGGAGGCAGTGGATGTTGTCGTGTCTGCAACTGTATGGTGTTTGTGTGAGTGCCTGTGGGATGTAGTGTGGTGCTTATGTTTGCCTGTGCCACTCTTGTGTGTTGCCTTGTGTGCATGCTTGTCTGTCTGTGTGCTTGGGATGGGTTGGGGTTAAGGAGAATAGGACTGGAAAGTGGAAATTGGAGGGAGGGACGCTAGAAACAGGGACAGTGGCTGCCATCAAAGAGGAGGCCAGAGCCTGAATCGATCTCTGTTGGGCCGCCAAACCACCATGAATGCCCTCCAGGAATGCATGGCAACGCTGCATCTGGGGTGCCAGCCCCTGGGTGGCATTCACAATGGTTGACTGCCCTACAGAGATGGATCTCAGGAGGTCAATAGCCTCCTTACTCAGGGCAGCAGGGATCACTGGGGCAGGGCCTGAGGTGTCTGGGGTGAAGGAGATGCCCACCCTTCTGGGTGAGCAGGCACAGGCAACTGACTGAGGGGCTACTGGGAGGGCGGTGCTGGTATGGGTGGTGGCGGCAGTACCTGCAGCTGAAGTGGTCACAGAGGTGTCCGCCACCACCAGGAAGCTCCCATCGGAGGAGGTATCAGAGTCTGTGTTGTCCCCTCCAGTATACCCTGTAGTGCTCCTCTTACCCTCTGTCCCACTTGTTCCCTCGTCGTCGGTGGACTCTGCCTCCAGGGACCTATGGGATGCAGCTCACTCTTTCACTGGTGCCCCTGCTCCTCTGCCAGATGATGCTTATGCACATGAGGACAGGATGACAAAAGAAGAAAGGGGGGGAGAGACAAAGGATACACTGGGTCAATGACTGCACCAACACCACCTCTGGCGTACACAGCACCCTCACACACAGGGAACAGGCCTACACACTATGCATTGCACTACCAGTGAAATGGCTAGTCACCAAGGCATGAGGAGGAGCACACACCGCCAACTGCATCACACCTGGACCCACATAGCCCTGCCTAGAAGTGAATACTAACAAGCTAGGTTACCAGTATTTGCCATGCAACCTTTACCTTTCAGAGGATCCATGCTGCAATGTCTGGCCTGTCCTTAGGGGGATCCACTAACACACAACCACCACCCAGTTACCATCCCACCAGCCATAAGTTGTAATTATACCCACTGTACTCACCCCATTGTGCCTGCTGTGATTCCCTTAAGCGCCCATCCAGCTCAGGGTATGCCACCCCCAGCATGCAGGCCACAAGGGCAGTCAGGGCCCGACAGGGCCTCCGTGCTCTTCCATGCCCAGTGTCTCAGGTCCTTCCACCGTTTCCGACAGTGGGTGCTCCGCCTGCCATACACCTCCAGGGTCCGCACCTCCTTGGTGATAGCATGCCATATTCCCTTCTTTTGATGGGCGCTGACCTGCAGAGGCAATAAAGACAGGAAAACACCATTAAAATAACAGTCCAGGCTGTCACACACGGCCCACCATGCCTGTTTCCATCACCATTGGCATACACATTGCCCAGCGCACAACAGGTACACCCCAACCGATAATCCCCCCTTACACAATGCTTTCACACACATCCCCATGCATCCATGCCACATGCATTGTGTCCACAGTGTACTCACCTGTTGGTCTGGAGGCCCATACAGCAGTTCGTACTGGGGTAGGACCCCATCCACCAGTCGCTCCAACTCCTCCAAAGTGAAGGCTGGGGCCCTTTCTCCGGTCACACGGGCCATGGTAGGTTCCAGACACAGGTCACAGCAGTACATGCAGTGCAGGCCTTCTCCTGTGGAAGGGCTGGGAAACAAGTGAGGAATCAGATAGAAAATGGCGGTCACGTCCGCGGCGGTGTACACTGTCACTGCCAGCATAGATCCCCATTGGTCGCTGCATCCCATTGGGCCCAATATTATCCAATGAGGATTCACGACCGCCTGCCGCCACAGCACACAACGTCTGCAGAATTACCTCACTTCCACCTGCCACTCCATACAGGACAGGGGTCGCCATTTCAGAGGGGGAACAGGCCTATCGACGGTTACTGCATCACAGGTTGAATAGGTACATACATCGACATTTACACTGTCCCAATACAGAAGTGCACCATGTGGACTGATCTTGTGGTTTAGTTGTTCAAATTGTGACAGCCTACTCACTCTTGTGTCCCTTAGATACCTACCGCTGTGGATGAATAGGAGGTGGAGACAAACCCACGTGTACAGACCCCTGGTGGACTTAGCTACACTGGGGGACAGGTACATAATACTCATCTATAGACTGGA
The DNA here is from genome assembly GCF_031143425.1 of Pleurodeles waltl. Lineage (NCBI taxonomy): Eukaryota > Metazoa > Chordata > Amphibia > Caudata > Salamandridae > Pleurodeles > Pleurodeles waltl. The sequence goes on from NC_090444.1 coordinate 1,781,360,887, forward strand.
CAGGGCCACAGTCACAGAACTGTGTGCCCAGTTGGAGCCTGACCTGATCTCAGCTATCTGTCATCTGACTGGGATCACCCCTCTTGAGCAGTTTCTGTTAGTGCTCCATTTCCTGGCAACAGGTTCTTTCCAAGTGACAGTGGTCTTGGCAGCAGGAATGTCCCAGCCAATGTTCTCAATCGTGCTTGTAAGAGTGTTGTCTGCCCTGGTAAAACACATGTGCAGCTACATTGTTTTCCCCCAGGTGGAAGATTTGGCCACAGTGAAGGCCGGATTCTATGCAATGGGACACATCCCCAATATTATTGGGCCGATTGACGGAACACATACTGCATTTGTCCCCCCCCCGGCAGAATGAACAGGTGTACAGGAATCGTAAGAGTTTGCATTCCACGAATGTGCAGATGGTGTGCCTGGCGGATCAGTACATCTCCCACATCAATGCTAAGTATCCTGGGTCGGTGCATGACGCCTTTCTTCTGAGGTATAGCAGCATCCCAAATGTGATGGCCCAACTACAGAGGCACAGGGTGTGGCTTATAGGTGAGCCTTGGTCCCCACCCAGTGTATGTTGGTGTATGCCTCTGCTGTTAGCCAAATAGGATAGTGTGTGGCAAAATGTTGCCCCTCTATACTTACAGGTGATTCTGGCTACCCAAACATATCATGGCTGCTGACCCCTGTGAGGAATGCCAGGACAAGGGCTATCGAACGTTATAATGAGGCACATGGGCGAACCAGAAGGATCATTGAGAGGACTTTCGGCCTCCTGAAGGCCAGGTTCAGGTGCCTCCATCTGACGGGTAGATCCCTGTGCTACTCACCCCAAAAGGTCTGCCAGATCGTAGTGGCATGCTGCAAGTTGCACAACCTGGCCCTCAGACGCCATGTACCTTTTCTGCAGAAGGAGGAGACTGGAGATGCCCTTGTGGCATCAGTGGATCCTGGGAACAGTGAGGATGAGGAGGCAGAGGATGAGGATGTGAACAACAGAACATTAGTGATCCGTCAGTACTTCCAATAACACACAGATGAGACAGTGCAACTTCACATTTCTATGACTATTGTATTGTTATATGTGGCAGTGGCATGACCCACTTGTTACCGCTACTTACTGTCACCTATGGATTATCATTTTACAGATGTTGGTGCTATGACAACAATGTCCTGATGTGATCACTACAGCCAGCAACAAGTCATTCATTCTATGATCTCACTATGTACAGTTCATTTGCAATGGATGTAGCTGTTTCAATACAAATGTACAATACATGAAATTCTAATACTTAACGTTTTATCCAAGGGTGTTTATTGTAGTACTAAAAAATAGAGGGGAAAGTGCAACGGAATGGGGTGATGATGGAGGAAAGTCCAGGCTATTGTTCCAGACTGTTTGTAGCGTAGGTCCAGTGTCCAAGGGGACATAGGATAGGGTGCAATGGCAATTGGCAATGGCAGTTCAAGGTGGACCAGGTGACTGAGTGGGACACACGGGGACAATTAGGAGAGTCTCCTTTCCTGGCGGTGGTCTTGGCAAGTGTCTTGGGCTTCTGTCTGGGTCACAGGGAATGTTTGCGGGGTGGTTCACCTTCTGCAGGGGGAGGGATGCTGGTGGCCTGTGAGTCCTGTGGCGGTGCCTCCTGGCCACCCAGCAGCAGTGGAAGTGGAGGGCTGTTCAGTTGACTGGCTAATGGTAGGGACCCGCTGATGTGCTGTTGCCTCCATCATGATGTTGGCCATGTCTGCCAGCACCCCTGCTATAGAGATCAGGGTGTTGTTAATGGCCTGCAAGTCCTTCCTGATCCCCTGATAGTGTCCCTCCAGCAGCTGCCTGTTCTCCTGCACGTTGCCAAGGATCTGGCCTATCGTGTCCTGGGAATGTTGGTAGGCTCCCAGGATCTCAGAGAGTGCTTCCTGGAGAGTCGGTTTGCTGGTCCTGACCTCCTCCTGGCACACAGCAGTCCTCCCAGTGTCCCTGTTGTCCTTTGCCTCTGTCCCCTGAGCGGTGTGCCCACTGCCACTGACCCCAGGTCCCTGATTGTCTTGTGGGCGAGGTGTGGCCTGGAGTCCCTGTACAGGTGGGCACACTGCTGATTGACGTGTCCTGGGGACAGAGGTGTGGGTATGCTGGGTGGGTGCTGTGGTGTTGGTTCCTGATGGGGGAGGCTAAGGACCATGTTGGACGAAATACTAAGGGTCGAGCCACAACTATTCGGGGCATAGGTGCAGACCCGTGGCCAGGAAGATAGAGCTATGGCAGACGATAGTCAACAAGGTCAATGCAGTGGGAAACTATCCACGCACAAGGTACGACTTTCAGAAGAGATGGAACGACCTGCGTGGAAAGGTTCGGTCAATGGCATCCACGCACAACATCGCCGTACAGAAGACTGATGGTGGTCCCCCACCTACAACCCCGAATACACCGACTGGGAGGAGAAGGTCCTGGCTATCATGCACCCAGAGGGCCTCTCCAGACTCACTGGAGGTCTAGACTCGGGTAAGTCAACTATAATACCTTAACAGTCACCACACCTATAATGCATGTATCACCCCACCCCCTCACTACCACCAGGACGCCATCCCCTACCCAGTCCACAACACCCACATCCAACTTCCCTGCATGCCCGCAATCCCACAAACAGACCACCATCCAGCCCCCTGGGCACAGTCACCGTCCTCTGCATAGATTCCCAGGGGCACTACTGCACCCACAATGCACCTCCACCTCCCACATAAAATGTACACGAAGGGACCTTGCAAGCCGTGACAGAGGAATATAACCATCAAATAGTGCAGAGCAGTGCAGCAATTGCCGATAAAGTACCTGACACCCACCTGTCTATTCTCCCACACACAGGCACCACCACCCATGCCCCCCAGATGGAGACATCAAGGAGTGCCAGCGCCCCACCTGAAGACAGAGGCCCCACTCAGGAGAGTGCAGAGGGATGTCCGGAAATAGAGGAACTCCCTGGCCATCACACAGTCCTGGACTGTCACCCTCCAGCAGCCCAACCCAGGATACCACTGACACCCTACCACCCAGCCACCATCATCAGCTCTGGCCAAACGACCCCACACCAGTGTCTCCCGGCCACGGACTGGCGGCCCACATATACATCGGCCAGAGTCTCCACCCACCAACAGGCAGGATGATGAAGGGCCCAGTGCAAGTGGGACTGCCAGACCTGTACAGGGGACACAGGCACGGGGGCTAGGGTCAGTGGGAGGGCATCAGTTGACCGGGGGTGGCCCAAGGATGGATGCAGCAGCCCAGGAGGTGATATCTGAGGTCCTGGGAGCATACCACCATACCCAGGACAGGATGGGCCAGATCTTGGCCATCTTGGAGCAGAATCAGAGGCTGCAGATAGCACACTACCAGGAGGCCATGGAGCAAAGGAAACAGCTCAATGCCACCCTGGTCTCCATTGCAGGGGTGCTGCTGCACCAGTACCACAGCCAGTCTGAGACCTCCACTCACCTCCAAGACCCGACCACTAGCCAGGACACTGCCCTGCCTACTACATCTGCAGCAGCTACTGGACTGGTGGCACTGCCAGAGGACAAACAGGAACCCAGCACCCCTACCCCTGCAGCCCAGCTGCACCTTCGCAAACATGCCCACAGACCCAGATATGCAACTGAAAAACGAGCCAAGACCAAGCCCAGCGCCAGGAAGTGACTCTGCCTTGAACTGGCTCCCTCGTGTGTCACTGAGCTACCTTGTTTACATGCCCTTGCCATCACACCATCTTCCAATGGCCACATGGACCAAAATCAAGTGCTACCAATAGCTGAGAATATGTGCTTGGCTATGTATTTGCACCATGTGCCCACACCCTTTCACTGTTCCAACACTTATGTCTATTTTGCCATTCAATAAATACACCTATACACTCAAATCGTATGTCCCTCGTCAATATGCGATATGAATTGTGAGGGTGTATGCATTAGACAGTTAATATGAAAATCATACCTTTATTGCAGGAGGGGATCCCACGGACTGTAGCGTCTGAAGTATCTCACACTGTACACAATATATGGTTTTTTTTGGCACATGCCACTACAGTCATCAGTTAGCATTGTCACTGACAGTAGATACCACATTACTTATCACAGTACTCAGACGGAAATTATGCAGTGAAGAAATCAGTGTCATTGAACATTACCTTAGAGTCACTGGAAGTGTAGGTGGATTAGCTGGGTCCTGGAGTTGAGATCTTCCCCCTCTTCTTCCTCACCATCACTCTCATACCCTCTCGGAGGTTGCAGGGCTGGTTATACATCACTCTCCTCTTCCAGAAGGGAGATAGCTTTCCTCATAGCCAAGTTGTGCAGCATGCATCAGTCTACCACTATCCTACACACCTTGTCAGGGACATAGCACAGGGATCCCCCAGAGACATGGAGGCAACTAAATCTAGCCTTCAGGAGACCTATGGTGCGCTCAATCACCCTCCTAGTATGTCCCTGGGCCTCATTATAATTCCTCTCTGCATCTGTCCTGGGATTCCTCACAGGTGTCAGGAGCCATTGCAAGTTGGGGTAGCCAGAATCACCTGCAAAAGTGGGCGAAAGAGGACTTTAACAAACTGCCTTTACTTGCATACAGCCTGTCTACCAGCTATGTACTTATCTAGTGTCATACACACTCACCTATGAGCCATCCTCTGTCCCCTTGTAATTGTTCCATCATGTGTGGCACACTGTTGTTTGTCAGGAAAAATTTATCATGGACTGATCCTGGGAACCTGGCATTGACATGTGATATGTACTGATCAGCAGTACACACCAATTGTACATTCATGAGTGATAGTTCTTACGATTCCTATACACCGGTTCATTCACTCTTGGGGGTATGAGAGCTATGTGGGTTCCATCAATGGCACCTATCACATGGGGGATATTAGCGAAGGCATGAATCCAGATTTGATGGCGGGAAGTTCAGGCCTTTGGGGAAACTGAACATATGTTTGCAAGTGTTGGACACAGGCATCCAGGAATTTGGACAGGATGAGGCTGAACATTGGCTGTGAGATCCCAGCACCCATGCCCACTGTCACCTGAAATGAGCCCCTAGCCAAAAAATGGATCACAGATAGCACTTTCACAGTTGTAGGGATGGCATGCTGATTTCGATTTGCCGGCTTCAGAACAGGATCCATTAATGCACAGAGGTCATGTATTGTAGCTCTATTGAGTATGTAGGTGATAATGATCTGACATTCCTCCATAGTTTCCAGATCTACCAGGGGTCCGTATACAGATGGGGCCCTCCCTCGCCACATGGGTCTGTACCAATGGGGGAGGGGAAAAAAACACATTCTGAGTGTCAACTCACACTTGCATCCCATGATGTCACTGTATTTTCAAAAGTGCAACACGTAGGTAACACCCATAAATGGAAAGTATGAGGTATACCATCAGGCAAATGTCTGCTGAGTTAACTCTGTCATAATGCCATCACAGTGTGGACACACTTCCAAAGATGGGTACATGTGAGGATTATAGAATCATGTTAGCAAGCGACGAAGGGGAGAGAGATTGGGGCCCTGGATGAGGGCCCTGGCCAGGCTATGGTGACATGTGGTAGCAAAATGGCCATCTAGGTATGATAGAGTGGAAGTGACTTCATTCCGCTGGCGTTAGTCGTCATGGCGGAAGGCGGTGTTCACCGCCATGCACCTGATCATTGGATTACATGGTTATCAATGGGGAACCTGGGCCAATCACGATCGCCGTTGGTGGTGGAGGAGCACACCGCCGAGGTACCTACGCCATTTTGTCATAACCTTGACACTTGACTCCTGATTTCTGTGAAGGGTAGTACTCCACTGCATGTGCTGCTGTGTCCTGACTCTGGTCCCTGAATTGGCCTGGGTTACAGGGGAATGGGCCCTGGCCTTCACCGCGGAGGAGCTGGAGAAGCTGGTGGACAGGGTCCTACCCCTGTGTGCAAAGTTGTGTGGGCGACCAGCTGAGCAGGTGAGTTGTCATCTGTCATGTTCAGATGTGTGTGATTGTGGTGGATGCCTGTATGCGTGTGTGTCCGATGTGTGACTGCCCAGCTGTAAATTGTCTGGCATATTCTGCCTGTGAGTTGAAAACATGCCTGTCAACAATGGCATGTTCCATATGTATTCGGTGCATACATACTGAAGTCTGTTTATTTGCTCTGTGTGGCCCATGCAGGTCAGCGCCCATCAAAAGAAAGGCCTGTGGCAAGCCATTGTCAAGGAGGTGTGGCCCCCAGGGGTCTACAACCCACAGAGCACCCACTGCAGGAAGCGGTGGGAGGACCTGTGGCGCTGGGCCAGGAAGACCAGAGAGGCCCAGCTGGGGAAGGCCTCCCAAAGAGGAAAGGGTGCCCTTCAGACCCTGACCCCCCTAATGGCCTGCATTCTGGCGGATGGCCTATCCGGATTTGGATGGGCGCTTGAAGGCAGCACAGAAGCCACAAGGGGGTGAGTACCAACACTGTTGTGATTCCGCTTTGATGGATGTATTTTGGTGCTGTAGTATGTACGCATTGTAGTGGCAGGCATTTGGAAAAGTGTGTTCCTGCAGTCCTGCCCCCTCCCAGTCCTTGGGATGGTGTAAGAGCTAGTTTGGGCAGTCTATAGGCCTATGAGGGGTCCCTTTTCTGTCATCTGGTATTGATTGTGGCCTTATGGACTTTTAAGTGCATTGGCTGGGCATGGTCCCTCATGGGTGTACTCCACACTGTGTATCAGGTTTGTGTTTCATGAGGGTTATGTGGTGTATTCTGGGGTCATGACCACTAGTCAGGGGCACAGTCATTACGTATGCTGTCTGTGCTGAGTGTATGTGCATGACCTGGATGGGAGTGTGTGTGAGCCAAAAGGGACATATATTCAGAATTTAACAAAGTTCTCCCTTGTTTTCTTTCCCCACCCCTGTGCTCTTGTGCCCTTTGTGTACACTAGAATAATCTGGCGAGGGAGCTGAGGCACCGACGAGTGGGGATGCAGCAGCCCACAGTTCCAAGGAGGAAAATTCGAGCGACGCCAAGGGGACCAGTTGGTTGGAGGGTGAGGGGAATACTACGGGGGAGGCAATTACCGCTGGACGTAGTGACTCTGATACCTCCTCCGATGGCAGCTCCCTGGTGGTGGCGAACCCTACTGGGCCCACCCATTCCTTGCCATCTTCCACCACCCCCCATACCAGCACCGCCCTCCCAGTTGCTCCCCACCCAGTTGCCCGTGCCTGCTCACCCAGGAGGGTGGGTGTCTCCTTCTCCCCAGGCACCTCATCCCGTGTCCCAGTCAGCCCTGCTGCCCGCACAGAGGAGGCTATTGACCTCCTGAGAACCATCTCTGTAGGGCAGACAACCATTGTGAATGCCATCCAGGGGCTAGGATCCCAGATGCAGCAATGCAATGCATACCTGGAGGGCATTCACAGAGCCATGTCTGGCCTACAGAGATCTTTTCAGGCTCTGGCCTCCTCTTTGACGGCAGCCAGTGTCCCTGGTCTTTCCACACCCCCTCCCACCACCTCTACCCCTTCCAGCACCCCACTCCCTTAACCTATCCCAAGCACACATATAGACAGCCATGCACACAGATCAACACACAAGAAGCACACTGAAAAACACAAGCACCACACTTCCCACCACAGACAGGCACACACCCAACATACGAAAGCACACACAACAACATCCGATCTCCCCTGCCACCCTGTCTGTCACCTCACCATGCACACCCACACACACTGCATCCTCAGGCACTGCTGCTGCCCCATTTATGCAGTCACCACAACATCTTGCATCCAGACATGCATCCCAGACACCACACCTGCACTCACCACAACTACATTGACAGACACTTGCAGCACACTCACCAGACCTGTAGACACCCAGATAACATCCATGTCCACTGGCAGCCTGTCTTCTCCCACTGTGTCCACCCCCCTCCTCTCAAAACACTCAGACATTCGCAGACATCAACACCACACACATCCACCACGCATAAGCATACTTTACTGGCACCTGCATCCATGTCCGGCACACCTACACCTGATACGAGCACTCCCTCAACCTCCACTCACAGACCTGCCTCCAAATCCCCTCCAACTGCACCTAATAAGGTTTTCCTCTCCCATGTTGACCTGTTTGAACCCACTGGCCCACCCCGTCTTGTCCCTAAACGTGCCCATGTACTTGCCCGCCCTTCCCATTCCCGAGCCCCTTCCCCAGGGAGGAAGAGGCCCCATGTTGCCCCAGGTCCCTCTGCCACCCCCCGGTCCGAGCCCACTCCCCCTCCTTTTAAGGGCAAGCTCAAACCCCCTCCACCTCCCAAACCTAAGCCCAAGCACCCCCTTCCAGATGTAAGTCCCCACCCCGCCAGCCACTGCCCCTGTTCTGTGAGGTGCCTGGCTGACTCATTGATGCCCCTTTAGAGTGGAGTACCCTTTGCACATGTGAGAGTCAAGTTTGGCCTATATTGGCCCTTCAGTGATTTGAGAATAGACTGGCAAATGGCCTTATTTGGACATTACGGTTCTTACTTTGTTATGAATTTGAGTGCCCAGTAGTGCTGTTGGCACAATGTAGTGACATTGTTCAGCGTTACACTGTGGGGGTGTGGTGTGCACATGTGTGTACTTTGGTGCAGGTCTTTGTTGCCTTGTGTCTGGTAACTACATTTGGTTATGGTATGTCTGGTTTGGGATGGTGGGTGGTGTTAGAAGTGCGTTTGCATGTGTAACTGTGCCCTTTCTTCCCATTTGTACTAGGCAGCAGTACTTACTGTCGCCGTGGGTCACTGTCCTGGAGGAATATGGCAAGGAGCAGCATTGGCATTATTTCCAACTCTCTCTCCATGTCTGCATTGGTGTTTTCTGTGTACCTTGGGTGAGTGTTTTCTTTTATATTGTTGGTTTTCGCCAGACTTTGTGTGGCAGTGGTTCCCACCTTGGAACTTCTGGCGGTCTGGTGTTTCATATTTGGTGGGCGGGTAGGTCCTTTCCACCAGCCTGTGGGCAGCCTCCTCCGTCCTTGTCAGAACTACAAAGATGGTGGTGTGTAGATGGACTGCTACTTGTTTTTCACATGCTTCATTATTGGGCAGTCCGGACCGCCAGCCTGTTGGTTGTAGTTCCACCACCACCGGCGGTGTGGTGTTTACTGCCATGTTCATAATGACTACTATAATCTGAGAAGCAGGACCTAGGTGGGCTTAAGGGGCAGTGGAAAGAGAGAGTGTGTGTTTGTTTATCAGTGTGGGCATGTACAAATCCCAGGTGAAATCCGATAGACACTTTATCTTACCCGACTGAGAGTGCTTTTACCCAACTACTTAATGCAGAATAATTTTTTAGGGCGGGTGTACCACCGTAACCAACCCCCTGAAGCTATGCCCCTGCGTGTTCCTCGGCTTTCCTCCACCATCTTGTTGTCCTTTTCTTTGCTGCTCAACAATCATAATACGTTTATCTCTGTTTTATTATCACCATTATATACGTGTAGAAATTAAATGAATTGTTACTGGATTGTTTTTCTTAGTTTGTTTAGGTTAGAGCACTTCTGCTGCACAGTGATATGGAGCACAAACCCAATTCAGGAGGCATAGCACGTACACTACCATTATCATGTTTCATCTTTAGCTTTAATATTGCAGATATTTTGTGCATCATTATTTTTTAGTCAGGCAGACTGCAAGACACTTCCTCCACGCAGGCCAAGTGGAGTGGACTAATGGAGCAAGGACTAGAATCTGATCAAGGCTAATAAGCACAGACCTTTTTCTATTTCCTAGATAAATCCTGCCTAATTTGAAATGTAGAGGTGATCATGCTGTGTTCTGGGCTAAAGATGGACTTTTGGAGGTGCTGGACAAAGCCGTTCAACAATTGGTCAACCAAGCATTGGCAGAATCTCTAAAGCCTTTCAGTAGTCAACTTACGTCATATGTGCAACACCTGGATGTAGAACAAATTCAGCTTCTTCATCCTCACCACAGGCAGAATGAAAAAAGAAAGGGTAAAATGCCAAGACCAAATCCAACATATGGCCACACGTGGAAACCATGAGAAAAGTATCAAAAAATATCTACAAGACCACAGTTACAGAACCATGATTCCATGTCAGAAGAAATCCTTGCTCACTGCTTTTCCTATCACGGACGCAATGATGACTCTGACCAGACACATCTTATCGATACACAAAAGTGAAAAGAGACCTGGGAGAAAGAGCTACTCACAGAGGAGGCCAGTGCCAAGACAAACCTTCTAGCATTTGACTGAGTCAATACAGTCCACTGAGATCGTCAGATTGGGTCCCATGTCTGGCAAGAGGAATGCCTGAGACCAGCTCAGCCTGGGAAGGAGGCTAAAACACCATATAATGAGCTAAACAAGATGATACTTCTTAAGTAGTACTCCTGGATTCAAAGAAAGGCATATCTAGATTTTTACAAGCACACCCACATAAATTGTCATTTCAGGCCTACTCATCAAAATCCTGGAACAAGCATAGCAGGTAATGGACTCTGGTGCAATGGTATATGCAGATGTACTTGCAAGGTGGACCCAATGTGTCAGCTGGAAAATGTCAATTGTGCCTTCTCAGCAGAGAGGTGCCATTCAATATTGATGGGGATAGAGCCTAGGTTTGCTGATCTGACCTCAGTGAAAAGAGATCTGATAGCAGAAGGCCTCTTATTCTGAGACTTCCTCATAAAAGATTTGAGCAGGTGTGTTAACACCTTCACAGAGCTGAACAAACTGCAATTATCTCTAAAAAGGTATTTCAGCCCACCCTTAATGTCAGGATTGAGTAAAGCAGGAAACATGCACCAAGCTACCAATACTTACAAGGTCCCCAGTGAGAGTATAGACCTAGAAAGTGAGGATGGTGGTATGACGGCTCCAGATGAGAGACTTTCATTTCAGCCAGATCGAGAGGATACAATGGCCGATATGGCCATGTAAGTTATTGAGAGTGTTTGCAACCCAACACAGGATATACATTAATAGATTAAAATCATTCACTTTTTTTGGAGGGGCAGAGTATGATTGATTCTGCGCAGATGTGAAAGAATAACCCAGGATGCATCAGTCCTAGACATAGTCCAAGGTGGAGGAAAATGGCTCCTTGTTGAAGTTACCCCTCCCATTTTTTGCCTGATATTGATGCTGACTTGACTGAGAGTGTGTTGGGACCCTGCTAACCAAGCCCCAGCACCAGTGTTCCTTCACTAAAAATGTACCATTGTTTCCACAATTGGCACACCCCGGCACACAGATAAGTCCCTTGTTAAAGGTACCAGTGGTACCAAGGGCCCTGTGACCAGGGAAGGTCCCTAAGGGCTGCAGCATGTGTTGTGCCACCCTAAGGGACCCCTCACCTAACACATGCACACTGCCATTGCAGATTGTGTGTGTTGGTGGGGAGAAAAAGGCAAAGTCGACATGGCATCCCCTTCAGGAAGCTGTGCACAAATAGAACTGCCTGTGGCATAGGTAAGTCACCCCTCTAGCAGGCCTTAAAGCCCTAAGGCAGGGTGCACTATACCACAGGTGAGGGCAAAGATGCATGAGCAATATACCCCTACAGTGTCTAAGTCTATTCTTGGACATTGTAAGTACAGTGTGGCCATATTAAGTCTATGGTCTGGGAGTTTGTCAAAACGAAATCCACAGATCCATAATGGCTACACTGAACACTGGGAAGTTTGGTATCAAACTTCTCAGAATAATAAACCCACAATGATGCCAGTGCTGGATTTATGAAACAATGCACACGAGGGCATCTTAGAGATGCCCCCTATATTTTACCCAATCCTTCAGTGCACGACTGACTGCCTGCCACTGAGAGATGAGTTTCTGACCCCCTGGGGTGAAAGTCTTTGTGCTCTCTGAGGCCTGAAACAAAGCCTGCACTGGGTGGAGGTGCTTCACACCTCCCCCTGCAGGAACTGTAACACCTAGCAGTGAACGTCAAAGGCTCAGGCTTCATGTTACAATGCCCCAGGGCACTCCAGCTAGTGGAGATGCCCGCCCCCCGGACACAGACCCCACTTTTGGTGGCAAGTCCGGGGAGATAATGAGAAATCAAGGAGGAGTCACCCCCTCAGCCAGGTCTGACCCTAAGGTGACCAGAGCTGAAGTGACCCCCTCCTTGGAAAATACTCCATCTTTTTTGGGAGGATTTAGCCCAATAGGGGTGGGGATGTGCTCCCCTCCCCAAAGGGAGAGAGCAAAGTAGGGTGTAGCCACCCTCAAGGACAGTAGCCATTGGCTACTGCCCTGTGACGCTAACACACCCCTAAATTTAGTACTTAGGGGCGACCCTGAACCCCGGACTTCAGATTCCTGACGACCTCACAAGAAGAAGAAGGACTGCTGAGCTGAAAACCCCGCAGAGAAGAAAAGGAGACAACAACTGACTTGGTCCCAGGCCTACCAGCCTGTCTCCTACTTCAAAAAGCTGCAAGAAGGGAATCAACGCGTTCTGCAGGACCAGCGACCCCTGACAAACCCCCAGGGGACTGTCTGCATCACCGAGGACCAAAAACTCCTGTGGGCAGTGGCTATGCCCAACCAGAAGAAAGGAAACTATCTTCAAAGGGACTCTCACCTCACTCCTGAAGCGTGAGTGCCCACGACTCTGTACCCAATGCCCCTGGCCCGTGTCCGGAGAAACCAAGCAGCCAGAGAGGCTCATTTTGAGATAGTATATAGAGAGTCAGCTTCCTACACAAGGGTTCTAGCTGGATTTTTATTGGACTGCGGGGCAACACTGGTTTCCCAAGCAGTTGAATTTTTCCCACCAAGATCAGACTTTTATAGAGTCAGAGGTGCAAGAACTGTTGCAAAAAGAGGCTATAGGCATTCTCTATTCTAGACTCCAGAAGCTTTTCTATAAAGGTATTCCCAGTATAGAAGATGGGTGGAGGTTGCAGGTTCTTACTAAACCTCAAAGATTTCAACCACTAAGGGCCAGATGTAGCAAAGTCCCAAATTACGATTTGCAATTGGCGAGTCCCTGCGACTCGCAAATTGCAAGTCGCAATTTGTGATGCAGAAAGGTGTCTCAGACACCTTCTGCTACTCGCAATGGGGTCGCAAAGACCCACCTCATTAATATTATTGAGGTGGGTCGCAATTTGCGACCCCATTGTGAGTATGGGCACTCACGGGGATGGTGGCCTGCTGGAGACAGCAGACCACCATGTCCGTGACTGCTTTTAAATAAAGCAGTTTTTTTTTTTTCAAAGTGCAACCCGTTTTCCTTAAAGGAAAACGAGCTGCACTGTGAAAAAAAAACCGAAACCTTTAGTTTCAGTATTTTTCAGGGCAGGTAGTGGTCCATTGCACCACTGCCTGCCCTGAAAAATTATTTTTATGGCCAGACACAAAGGGGAAGGGGTCCCATGGGGAACCCTTCCCGTTTGCGCCTGGGTTACCATCCACTTCAAATGAATATACATAGCATTGCGAGTCGCTAATAGGAAGGGAACACCCCTTCCTATTAGTGAGTCGGAAATGCATTTTGCGAGTCGGGTCCGACTCGCAAAATGCATTTCTGCATTCCGGTGAGGCTTTTGCGAGTCGCAAACGGCGTTTTTCGCCGTTTGCGAGTCGCAAAAGCTTTGCTACATCTGGCCCTAAATGTTTTACAGATATTTTAAAGTGAAGGGGCAACCATCTTTTTAGGGATATTTTCAAAAAGTGAGACTGAATGTACCTCAAATTTGCTCATCAAATGATTCCTATTCTTGCACCTCACAGAAGGCTTCTGCAATTTCAATGGCAAGATCAATGGTATGAATTTTTGGGATTGTCTTTCCACCTCCCCTCAGCACCTTGGTGTTTCACTAAGATCATGAGATGAATAGTGGTGAAGTTGTGAGCAAAAGGAGTACGCTTAACAGAGTACCAAGACAACCTTATTATAATGGCACAACATCTTACACACGTGCTTCTTCATCTAGCATGGGCAATTCATCTGTTACAGGACTTGGGTTTTGTCAGTGTTAACTCCAACACAATGTATAGAGTTCCTAGGGTTCCAGATGAATGTCTAAAATGTTTAACTGTAATTGATCAAATCAAAGATAAAAGAAATCAAGAAGGAATTGAAGTCTGCCTTGAGCAAGCAAACAGTGGGGCATATTTAAAAGCACCTTGTGCCGCTGGTGCATCCCTTTTTGTGATGCATTGGTGGTGCAGAGTGCAGACCCATATCTACGAGGTCACACAAAGCCACTTTGCATGGCTTTTCATGAAATCCTAGATCTGGTGGAAGGCAATGCAGTGCAAGTCACTGCATTGACTTACACTGCATCAGGAGGCGTTCTATGGGCGGTGCAGTGGGTTTTCCCAAATAAAAAACATGGGTTCTGAAGAATTACCAGATTTACAAGGATGTGTAAACCTGCAAATGCATCAAAACCTTATGCCTCTCTAGGGGACGTGTAGTGAGGAGAAATCTCTTTATGTCTCCTTGTCTTTACCTCTTTCTATATGTGCTCCATTTTGCAGCAAACACAGAAAGAGGAAAAGCCTCCATGGATTGCTTGTTGCAGGAAGGTGCCCCTTACTGCACAAAAGCAATCCTGTCAACAATGCAGACACCCTTGCAGCATGGTGCAAAGTTGCCTACGTTAGTGCTAGGCACCGAATTGTTTGCCAGCACCGGCTGAAAGGAAAGTTGTGCACCGTATCTTGTAAATACTATGCATTCCTACCCTTTCGAAGTGGCATAGAGCAGAGCAGCAAAAAGAATTGTAGTGCTGCCCTACACCAAATATGCCCACGTATCTCTGAGACTGATAGCTTGAATAGTGGCACTCTTATGGGCTTATTTACAAGCCCCCTGCGCTGCCGGTGCATAACTTTTTGTGACGCATCGGCAGCGCATTATGCAGGCCCATATCTACAAGGCCACGCAAAGTCACTTTGTGTGGCTTTTCATGGCCTTGCAGATATGGTGTAAGGCAACAAAGCGCAATTCGATTCCTCCTAAGTGTAAAAACCGGTGAACAGTGTAATTTGCCTGCCCACAACAGAAATCCACTTCTTGGTCAAGGAAACAATGATGAACATGAAAAGAAACCTCCTCAGTGGGAGTTCCACATGTGGTTGCTAGAGGTCAACCATAAGTGAGTACTAGCAGAAGTGTGCTGTGGCAGTGTCCTAGTGCATACACCTGTTAAGGATAAGTCTGTGGCACTTAGAAAGAAGCAAGACAAATCATTAGCAAATGCTAAACATGAGCATGAGCATTATGTATTTGTGAATTTGTGAAGCATAACCACATAATAAGTATTAGGATATATATTATATTGTAAAGGAAATAAGGAGGGAATGTTGGATAGATAACAAGATGAACAGTGCTTGACTGTGGCCCTCATTACGACCCTGGCGTTGGGTGATAAAGTGGAGGTAATATAACCAACAGGCTGGTGGTAAGTACCGCCAAACTATGACCATGGTGGTGATAATTCCCATAAACAGCCAATGTACCACACCAACCGCCACGGCAGAAACAACAGCCACCAAGGGCGGTAGCCGCCAACAGCCAGGCTGGAGAGAAAGTACCGCCCACCATATTATGACACTGCAATCCGCCACCTTTTCCGCGACAGTACCAATGCCAACAAAAGCCTGGCAGAAACAGAGCTCAGGAGTGAACGGACTCACCATTAGAGACACAGGGAAGAACCACGCCACCATATAGCCCAAACTGCAAGTTTTCCCAATGATCTTCTACGTTATGCTCCACCTGGAACACCAACGCCGACGAAGACGGCGGCGGTGAGGACAGCCACCTAGCACACAAGGGAGGGAGGGAGGAAAACGTGAGTGACACACACACATGACACACACCCATGATACACACAACCAGCTTCACACGTAAACCAATCGCACAAGACACACAGCAGAATAATACACAGACCATAATGCTGGAGTAACAACAATGTATTAGCATAGCAAAATCCACCCCACAAACAAAATATATACAAATGTCCATAAAGGGCCAATGTCCAGTCCAAAGTCATGAGGGCATACAAGGCCATAGGGCACATGTACCCTGACACAGCCGGAGATAACACTGCAGGGGCATCATTATGCAAGTGTGAAGGCACCTCAGCTGAAAACAGTAACGTTCCCACTGGTTCTGGAGGGGGCAAACATGCCCATTGCTTTGTCCTGGGGAGTGCAAGGCCACAGTCTCTGGAGTGGGTGACTTGCCCATTGGTTCTGGAGAGGGCAACATGCCCATTGCTTTGTTCTGGGGAGTGCAAGGCCATGGTCTCTGGAGTGGGTGACTTGCCCACTGGTTCTGGAGGGGGCAACATGCTCATTGCTTTGTCCTGGGGAGTGCAAGACCAGAGTCTCTGGAGTGGGTGACTTGCCCACTGGTTCTGGAGGGGGCAACAGACCCAATTGTTTGTCCTTGGGTGTGCAAGGCCTCAGTCTCTCAAGTGGGTGACTTGCCCACTGGTTCTGGATGGGGCAGCCTGCACAGTAGCTTTATATCCAAAATGAGAATGGAGCACACACGAAAAAGTATTAATAAGCTATCAATTCTGGTATATTTATAAATCCCTAAATTAGGCTAGAGAACTATAGTAAAATACATGATATAATCAGATGTGGTATCGGTGTGGTATGTGATAATTTCAAAAAACACATTATTTAATTATTAAATTTAATACACATAATGCAAATATAGCACAATTACCAGAAGGTGTACAAAGGTTACAACAAAACTAGAATAATATAACAAATGACCTAATGTTACATAGAATGTTAACAGAAATTGGACAAATTACAGAATTAAATCAAAGGCAAAACAATTCCTCCCTAAAACATTCATAGTCAATGGAAACAAAATCAGTCAATTAGTTATGTGAGTGGAATTCATCCACTCTGATGACTTGAAGCGGCAGGATTCCTTTTCATCCAATGAGAAGATTGATTGTAAGGTTCAACCAAATTCAGCCGACACGTGTTTCGTCCTACAAAGGACTTTATCAAGGCTGACAAAACAAATAATATAATCACTTATTTTGACCTATACTTCCGCTAATATCCGATTTAGTAACGACCAAAACGTTAAAATCATCACACAATATATGGGCACTGTAGTGACGATATAAGTGTCATAAGATTAAAAATATGTGAATGATAAAATACACCATGATGCCACAACAAACACCAAATTATAAATACGTTAAAAGCAAACAGAAACCATTCTTCTAAGTGTCCCCAATTGGTGTTAGCAGTTTTGTAAACCAGAAAGGGAAATTAAAGTGATATGAAAGAACCAGTGGACACAATGTCCTCATGCAGATTAGTAGTGATCAATTCCAAAAGAAAAAAGTTAAGGATAGTACCACAGGAATCCAGAGATCAGAGATAGTCAGTGATTTAAATTTATACCTAGAGACTCGAATGAACACACTGACAAAAGAAATATATTGAAATATGTACCTTTTCTTTTTATGTTTATTGTGTTCTATTCAAACTACAAGTCTGCAATTTCTTTCCAAATCATGACAAGTCTGTAAGACAAGAACCATAAGTGTCCCATATCTGATATATAGAATCATATTTCTACATGTTAATCGATCCAACAATCCAACCAACCTGTACTTATTAATCTCCAATGGAATAGTAACCTATAATTACCAAGATTCGGTCATATATCCAAAGTATAAGGTATCAAACAAATCAAATGAGTGAAAAAGTTTCTCAGTATATGGCCCAAGTGGGAAGATAAATCTAATAGACTCTCCCCATATTGTTTGGAGTGTCAAAAAGAAGAAAATTAAACAAGTGCCTTATAATATATAGGCATATGTATTATAGATATCAATCCCTCCCTAGTGATTCGAATTACCTTCACATCTCGTACACCAACAAATAGTAGACCCTTCAGTTCCGGCATCAAGCAACCGAGTGTTTTCGAAATTCGTCCTTTTAAGGGAAATAGAAATGAAAGAAGGACACATCCTTCTCGCATTAGATGCATGTCTATAGCAACGTTTAAAACACGGCCGCCATCTTGGAATTCTGAACCGGCATCAAATAGAAGTGCTGAAGAGAGGGACAGGAGAGGGAAAAGCAAACGCTTGGTCCTCATAGTGGCCGAGTTGGATGTAATCCTTTTCTTATCCCAAAACAAAATAATGGAGTGCTGTCAGTACAAGATATTATGCCATGAACCGCGCACATCGCGCGTCATGGCAATTGCGGGCGCCATCATACGAGGATCAGCAATGTATTTATAAATACCACGATACTCTAAGACCATAACGATGTCCCTGCCCGTGCCACAAAAAACCCTCTACCTAATCTGGTAAGCCTGCACAGTAACCCCTGGAGGGTGGACTACATGGCGGTGACGGCTGCACTGTGGTGGTGGTTGGAGGAGGCTCCTGGGCAGCCCCTGCACTCACTCATGTCTGCATTGTGGTGGTTGTTGAAGGAGGATCCTGGGCAGCCCTTGCACTCACTGATGGCTGCATTGTGGTGGTGGTTGGAGGAGGCTCCTGGGCACCCCCTGCACTCACTGATGGCTGCATTGTGGTGGTTGTTGGAGGAGGCTCCTGGGCAGCCCCTGCACTCACTGATGGCTGCATTGTGGTGGTTGTTGGAGGAGGATCCTGGGCAGCCCCTGCACTCACTGATGGCTGCATTGTGGTGGTGGTTGGAGGAGGCTCCTGGGCAGCCCCTGCACTCACTGATGGCTGCATTGTGGTGGTGGTTGGAGGAGGCTCCTGGGAAGCCCCTACACTCACTGATGGCTGCATTGTGGTGGTGGTTGGAGGAGGCTCCTGGGCAGCCCCTGCACTCCCTGATGGCTGCACATCCACAGCTGGCGGTGGGGACCCCGTGACAGTTGGTGGTGGTGGCGGGGTTAGCCTGACAGCTTCCGCTGGCGTAGAATGCCACGTTTCCCCCTGTTCATGGGTTGGGGATCCCTTACCCTTCCTTGCAGGGGTGGATGGGCTCTTCCCCTCTCTGCCTGGCGGTGCAGGCTCCTTTCCCTTCTTCACAGCTGATGCAGGTGCCTTTCCCTTCTTCACAGTTGGTGCAGGCTCCATCCCCTTCTTCACAGCTGGTGCAGGACTCTTCCCTTTCTTCCCTGGTGGTGCTGGCTCCTTCCCCTTCAGTGTCGTAGGCCTGGAATTCCTTACCACCACGAGTAGGTGGTGCTTACTCTGTCCCCGTGGACTGTTTGGCTGAGGTGCTGGGCTGTGTCCTTGATACTCTGCCCATACGGGCAGGCCAGGGGGGAGGGGTAGGGAAGAGGTCAATTAGGGAAAGGAAAAGCTTTTTAGGGACATTGGGGTGGGAGGAGTAATGGGAGTGGAGGATAAGGGAGTGGTTGTTGGAGGTGTAGGTCTGCTGGATTTTGGTGCAGATGCATGGGCTGTATGTTGATGTGAGGTGGATGGCAGTTGGGTGTCTGAGTGCTTGGGTTTGTGTCCTTTAGGTGGGGGGGACAGACAGGGTGGGAGAGGACACAGGGGACGTGTGCATGGCTGTTGTGGAGGTGTCTGCCAGTGAGGTGTGTGTTCTGCTTGGTGCGGTGATGGTGACAGTGGATGTAGATGAAGTGCATGCAGGTGTGAGTGTGGACGTGACTGGGAGGGAAGTGGAGGGGGAGGAGGAAGAGGGGGAGACAGTGGAGGCAGTGGATGTTGTCGTGTCTGCAACTGTTTGGTGTTTGTGTGAGTGCCTGTGGGATGAAGTGTGGTGCTTGTGTTTGTCTGTGCCACTCTTGTGTGTTGCCTTGTGTGCATGCTCGTCTGTCTGTGTGCTTGGGATGGGTTGGGGTTGAGGAGAATAGGACTGGAAAGTTGAAGTTGGAGGGGGGACGGTAGAAACAGGGACAGCGGCTGCCATCAGAGAGGAGGCCAGAGCCTGAATCGATCTCTGTTGGGCCTCCAAACCACCATGAATGCCCTCCAGGAATGCATTGCATTGCTGCATCTGGGATGCCAGCCCCTGGATGGCGTTCACAATGGTTGACTGCCCTACAGAGATGGATCTCAGGAGGTAAATAGCCTCCTCACTCAGGGCAGCAGGGCTCACTGGGGCAGGGCCTGAGGTGCCTGGGGCGAAGGAGATGCCCACCCTCCTTGGTGAGCGGGCACGGGCAACTCGTTGAGGGGCTACTGGGAGGGCGGTGGTGGCAGCTGTACCTGCAGCTTGAGTGGTCACAGAGGTGTCCGCCACCACCAGGGAGCTCCCATCGGAGGAGGTATCAGAGTCTGTGTTGTCCCCTCCAGTATACGCCGTGGTGCTCCTCTCACTCTCTGTCCCACTTGTTCCCTCGGCGTCGGTGGACTCTGTCTCCAGGGTCCTGTGGGATGCAGCTCCCTCTGTCGCCAGTGCCCCTGCTCCTCTGCCAGATGATGCTAATGCACACGAGGACAGGATGAAAAAGAAGAGAGGGGGAGAGAGAGAGACAAAGGATACACTGGGTCAATGACTGCACCAACACCACCTCTGGCGTACACAGCACCCTCACAAACAGGGAACAGGCCTACGCACTATGCATTGCACTACCAGTGGAATGGCTAGTCACCAAGGCATGAGCAGGAGCACACACCGCCAACTGCATCACACCTGGGACCTACGCAGCCCTGCCTAGAAGTCAATACTAACAAGCTAGGTTACCTGTATTTGCCATGCAACCATGACCCTTCAGAGGATCCACGCTGCAATGTCTGGCCTGGCCTTAGGGAGACCCACTAACACACAACCACTACCCAGTTACCACCCCACCAGCCATAAGTTGTAATGATACCCACTGTACTCACCCCCTTGTGGCTGCTGTGATTCCCTCAAGCGCCCATCCAGCTCAGGGTATGCCACCGCCAGTATGCGGGCCATCAGGGGGGTCAGGGTCCGACAGGCACCCCTTCCTCGTTGGGAGGCAATCCCCCGCTGGGCCTCAGTGGTCTTCCGTGCCCAGTGTCTCAGGTCCTTCCACCGTTTCTGACAGTGGGTGCTACACCTGCCATAGACCCCCAGGGTCCGCACCTCCTTGGCGATATTCCCTTCTTTTGATGGGCGCTGACCTGCAGAGGCAATAAAGACAGGAAAACACCATTAAACTAACAGTCCAGGCTGTCACACACATAGCCCACCATGCCCGTGTCCATCACCATTGGCATACACATTGCCCAGCGCACAACAGGTACACCCCCAACAGATAATTCCCCCTTACACAATGCCTTCACACACATCCCCATGCATCCATGCCACATGCATTGTGTCCACAGTGTACTCACCTGTTGGTCTGGAGGCCCATGGTGGCCCCCATCAACGTCAATGCTAAGTGTCCTGGGTCGGTGCATGATGCCTTTGTTCTGAGGTATAGCAGCATCCCAAATATGATGGCCCAACTATAGAGGCACAGAATGTGCCTTGTAGGTGAGCCTTGGTCCCAACCCAGTGTATGTTGGTGTATGCCTCTGCTGTTAGCCAAATAGGATAGTGTGTGGCAAAATGTTGTCCCTCGATACTTGCAGGTGATTCTGGCTACCCAAACTTATCATGGCTGCTGACCCCTGGGAGGAATGCCAGGACAAGGGCTATAGAACGTTATAATGAGGCACATGGGTGAACCAGAAGGATCATTAAGAGGACTTTCGGCCTCCTGAAGGCCAGGTTCAGGTGCCTCCATCTGACGTGTGGATCCCTGTGCTACTCACCCCAGAAGGTCTGCCAGATAGTAGTGGCATGCTGCATGTTGCACAACCTGGCCCTCAGACGCCATGTACCTTTTCTGCAGGAGGAGGAGACTAGAGATGCCCTTGTGGCAGCAATGGACCCTGGGGACAGTGAGGATGAGGAGGCAGAGGATGAGGATGTAGACAACAGAACATTAGTGATCCATCAGTACTTCCAATAACACACAGATGAGACAGTGCAACTTCACATTTCTATGACTATTGTTGTATTCTGTGTGGTAGTAGCATGCTGGCATTACCCACTTGTTACCTCTACTTACTGTCACCTATGGATTATCATTTTACAGATGTTGGTGATATGACAGCAATGTCCTGATGTGATCACTACAGCCAGCAACAAGCCATTCATTTTATACTCTCAATACGTACAGTTCATTTGCAATGGATGTAGCTGTTTCAATCAATACAAATGTACAATACATGAAATACTAATACTCAAGTTTAATCCAAGGGTGTTTATTGTAGTGCTAAAAAATAGAGGGGAAAGTGCAATGGAATGCGGTGATGATGGCGGAAAGTCCAGGGTATTGTTCCAGTCTGTTTGTAGCACAGGTCCAGTGCCCAAGAGGACATAGGATGGGGAGCAATGGCAGTTCAAGGTGGACCAGGTGACTGAGTGGGACATAAGGGGACATAAGGGGACAATCAGGAGAGTCTCATTTCCTGGTGGTGGTCTTGGCAAGTGTCTCTGGCTTCTGTCTGGGTCGCAGGGAACATTTGCAGGGTGGTTCACCTTCTGCAGGGGAGGGATGCTGGTGGCCTGAGTTTCCTGTGGCGGGCCTCCTGGCCACTAGCGGCAGCAGAAGTGGAGGGCTATTCAGTTGACTGGCTAGTGGTAGGGGCCCGCTGATGTGCTGTTGCCTCCATCATGATGTTGGCTATGTCGGCCAGCACCCCTGCTATAGAGATCATGGTGTTGTTAATGGCCTGAAAGTCCTCCCTGATCCCCTGATCCCCTGATACTGTCCCTCCTGCAGCTGCCTGTTCTCCTGCACGTTGTCAAGGATCTGGCCCATCGTGTCCTCGGAATGTTGGTAGGCTCCCAGGATCTCAGAGAGTGCCTCCTGGAAAGTCGGTTCCCTGGTCCTGACCTCCCACTGGCGCACAGCAGTCCTCCTAGTGTACCTGTTGGCCTTTGCCTCTGTCCTCTGAACGGTGTGCCTACTGCCACTGACCCAGGTCCCTGATTGTTTTGTGGGCGAGGTGTGGCCTGGAGTCCCTGTACAGGTGGGACACTGCTGATTGACGTGTCCTGGAGACAGAGGTGTGGGCACGCTGGGTGGGTGTTGTGGGGCTGGTTCCTGATGGGGGAGGCTCTGTGGTGGTCTGTGAGTGGGCTTGGGTGACAGGCTGTCCAGTGGTCCCTGATGGGCCAGGTAGGTCCTCCAGATTCAGAAGTGCAGAGTTACTGTCATCACTGGGGGCCTCTTCTGTTGGGGGACTGGTTAATGGCAGCACCTCCTCTCCACTGACATTGGCTGGGGTACCTGTGGGGATATAAATGATGTATTATGCTTCACGTGTATGACATTTGTACTTCCCTAGATTCCCCTCTATGGTTGGTGTTGCCCTGCCAGCTTTTGCTTGGGTATGGTGATGTATTGTGGTTATGTTAGTTTTCCTATGCTGTGCATGATTTAGTGATGGGTGTCCCTGCAGGGCTGGGAGGGGTGTCCATGTATTGGTATGGCATGCAGGGCATGGCATTGGAGTAAGTGAGATGTGTAGCTGCAGTGTTTGGGATGGAGTAGAGTGATGGGAGTGAGGGTGGGGGTGAGAGATGGCATGCAGGTATTGGGGGCGGGGTGATAGGTAGTAAATATTGACTTACCAGTGTCCAGTCCTCTGGCAACTCCAGCGAGTCCCTCAGGTATCAGTATTGCCAGTACCTGCTCCCCCATGCTGTGAGCTGTGGGGGAGGAGGTGGCGGTCCACCGCCAGTCCTCTGTATGGCGAGCTGGTGTCTTGCTGCTAGGGAACGTACCTTTTCCTGTAGGTCGTTCCACCTCTTCCAGTTGTCATCCCTTATTCTTGGGTGTTGTCCCACGGCGTTAACCCTGTCCACGATTCTCCACCATAGCTCCATCTTCCTTGCTATGAATATCTGCTGTACCTGTGCTCCAAACAGCTGTGGCTCTACCTTGACAATTTCCTCCACCAGGACCCTTAACTCCTCCTCAGTGAAATGGGGTGCCTTTGTGGTGCCATGGATGTTGTGTGATGTGTGGTGGTGAGGGTGTGCTGGGAGATGTGGTAGGGCGTGTGATGTGGAGTGTGTGAGGGGTGTATGGGTATAAGTGGTGTGTGTTTAGTTGTCTCTGTGCTCTTCTTCTCAGTCTCCTGGTGGCAATTGTTGTTCGTAAGGGGTTGTCGGTAATGTGTGT
This sequence comes from Pleurodeles waltl, assembly GCF_031143425.1. Lineage (NCBI taxonomy): Eukaryota > Metazoa > Chordata > Amphibia > Caudata > Salamandridae > Pleurodeles > Pleurodeles waltl. The sequence continues at coordinate 1,781,385,023 of NC_090444.1, forward strand.
GTGTGTGTTTTATAGTGCTGAGGGTGTGGTGTGTGTATGTGTGTCAGGTATGTGTCTTTGGTATTGGTCAATGTGGTGTTGATTTGTATGTGGGTGTCCATTCTGAGTGCGGCGGTATGTACCGCCAATGGTTTACCGCCATTGAATGTCCGTCGTGGTGATTTGTGGGTCATTATGTGGTGGGCATTGTTTTGTTGGCGTAACGGTATGGGTTTTGGGAACGCCACTTTTTCACTGACCTTTGGGCTGGTGAATTTGTGTATGTGGCTGTATTCTGTCTGATTGGTGTGTGTGTGTCATAATATGGTAAACAGATATCCGCCACTGCTGCGGTATGTTGGTGCCCGTCAGCATGGCGGTAAGCCGGATTTATCGCCAGTGTCATAATGAGGGCCTTTATGTCTAGTCAATGATTCTCATCAATATTATGGGATGACTTGATGGCGAGTGTGGTTGAAGATCAACTGGGCAAATTCCTGATGAGTCTTTTTTAAAAGATTGGCGCAGATTTGTGGTAATTGAAACACATTGGCTTTTTATTATGCATGATCCGGAGTTTGGCAGGATAAGGCCAGGCATATTCCATATCCACCCCCTGCAAAAGTGCACAGCGCACCTCCTCGACAGCAGTGTAAAGTCAGGAATTTTTTTTATCTTGTAGTCCTCAAAGGTTAAGCCTTTCAATTATTGGGCTCATTTTATATTTATATCATGGTCATTATTGTTTAGCATGGATGCAATGATGGGTCAGGTGGGCATGTGGTGGACATTGGGCCTCCAAAGAGCAAGGCACCCTTTCAATTAAAACATGGGTGAAAGGTTATTGATGCTAAACAGATTATGAACCAATTTTGCCACAAATTGGTCCATCTTCCCCACATATGTGGACTCCAGGATCTCTACAGTGTGCAGATTATACCTAGAGCAAGTGTGCCTCAAGCTCCTCATTCTTAGCATGTGTCATTTGAACAAGCTTTTCCAAGTCCTGTAGTTGTTTTTGAATGTGTCATTGAGTGACCTTCAACCTCAGAGGGACGCCTCTCCACCTCATCCACTTGCTCAGCAAATCTATTAAGATAATGCTGCAAGGTGTCGACCCTAGAAATGAGAGAATATATCCTTTGGTCTTTTGTTTGGGGAATTGCTTTGCATGTTAAGTAGCATGGTACAGATATCCAGGGAGTCAGAAGATGCAGGCTCACCCTTGCACTCATCAGTGTTACAGGAATCATTATCTCAGAGATTGTTTCTTGGCAACTTTCTGGTATCAACGATGATGTTAGGGTACTTATTGTCAGTGCTCAGCATCCACCAATAGCGGACAAAATTGAAGAGGGCTACACAAGTCACAAGAAATGAAAACAATCTGATCTGGGGTCGTTGAACAAACGGCTGACTGTCAGCTCTCAGTCTGCATCAAGCAGAGAGGGCACAACTATGGGAAAATCAGACCCAGAGGTGTTCACAAGATGGGAAAGGGCCCTTAGTAGATGAGATCAAGAGGGGACAATCACAGCAATTAAAAGATAGAGGTGTCACAAGTGATGCCCACTGCCCATCTTAGCTCACCACAGAGGCAAATTGTTGTGGCTGTCTTTAGCTCTCTGAGGGCCGGAGTTGACGTCACAAGAGTCGATGACTCGAGTGAGGGATACCCATATGCAGATGTGGTCCTTAACAGCAATCAAAGCACAGCTCTGTAAGGACCACCACGGAGGTTATTGATTCACCTTGCTGCATCAATGCTATGTCAGGTTCCTTTGAGAGCACTCAGTTGGCTAGTCTGCTTAACAGAGAGGCGACAATGACACCTTTCTTCCACCAATGCAGGTCTACCCGGTAGGAGGATATAAAATACCAGATCATGTCATCAATAAAATGTTGATGTTGATGTTAGCGGGGTGTTCTACCAGTCAAGCCACAACCCGCACAGTCTATGGCCAGAAGTTTCTGGGGGTGCTGCACAGATCACCACGACCGAGTTGGGAAGCTCCATTAGGCTGAGCAATAAGGCCTTCAAAGTAGCCGAGGCCCAGGCTGGCCCCTGCCCTAAAGCCCACATTGGAGCCCTTCAGATAATTCATTTGCATCCAAAAAAATCCCATCAGCTATCTCCCGCCATCGGTCTAAATTAGTTCCAGGTCTCGCAAGTACTTATGTGTCCAGAATGTACAGAATAATTGACGGAGTGTAGTTAGGGGCAGCAGAGCACCGTTTTCTGGCGACCATCTTGGTTGACACTCTTCAATGTCCTCCCTCTCAGAGTTACATTTGATTAAAAAGAATTCTATCTCAGTTGGCCTCGGATGGATCAGACTGGCTAACCACCCAAGTCAAAGTATGATGTTTTGTGGGAGGTGAACATTGTACTAAAGTTCTTAGGTGGCTAAATAACCTGGGTTTATAAAAAAAACAGTTGTCTGCTAAGCTTATTACGTTGTGCTTGATATTCTGTAGACGGGTGTCAAATATCAAGCCTTTGGGCTTAACACGTAGAGCATAGTCTCCTGTCATTCTTCCAAGCATACAAAGACATTTTCCAGATAATTATTGTATCCATCCTTTTCAGATAACCATAGGTTGTGTGTAGTGCAATGCTAGAAAGCATATTTATAACATTCTCAATGAATTTTGAAAACCTAAATGTATTGAAGGAAGTCATCCCACTGCTCAAGATTTCACAAACAAACTGGCAATTCATTACACAACCAAGGTAGACACATTGGACTCTTATTAAAACAGAAGAAAACCATCAGCACCAACTCCTAAAGTCCCCTCCAACAATAAACCAATCCAGCCTCCGCACTCCTTCAAACAAATATCACAAGCTGAATGTATGGATTTGGTCAAAACAAGCAGTCCTTCCGGCTGCCCTTCTGACCCTTGTCTACCACACTTCTTCAAGAACATTATTTTATCTACTTCTGCTGGCACACCTGTAAGAAGAATGATAAATAACTCTTTAACTATAGGAACGTTTCCCGAAGACCCCAACAACTACTGACCAATTACAAATGGACCTTTCCTAGGCAAACTGATAGAAAGAGCAGCATTAGCCCAGATGTCACAATTCATTGAAGACAACTCCATACTTTCAGACTACCAAACTGGATTCCGCCCACGAAGAGGCATTGAATCGGCACCCATAGCAATCTGGAATTATCTTAAAAACACAGATGACCACAATGGAGTTGCTGCACTTCTTCTCTTGGACCTCTAAGCTGCCTTTGATACTGTTTACCATGACACCCTAATTCAAAGACTCCACAAAGCTGGCTTAGAAGGGACTGCTCTCAAATGGATTACATCCTACCTTAAAAACAGAACTAATATTATTTATTCTCCCCCCTTCTCATCCAAACCCTACCTCACAAAAGCAGGGGTCCCCCAAGGATCAATCATCTCACCTATGCTTTTCAATATCTACGTCATTACCAGAATTGATCAATGATTTTAAACTCACATGCTACAACTATGCAGATAACACACAAATACTACTGAAATTGGAATACCCCAAAGACATGGAAAACTCACAAATCTTTAGTTGCTTCAGAGCCGTTGATCAGTGGATGACTTGGAGCCATCTCAAACTGGATGCTTCCAAAACAGAAATACTTACATGTGGTGACTGGAAAAATGATGTCCCACTGTGCGCCTGACGATCTGGGACCACCTCCTCAAATATCCAAGGAAGTTAAAAACCTTGGAATTACCATGGACTCCAAGTTAACAATGAATGTCCAAGTGGACAAATTAGTACGATTAAGTTTCATCACCTTGAAGACTCAACAACACATCTTCCCCTACCTCAGATTTCCACGCAAGGTGCAGGCTGATATCTCTCTTGTACTACCTAAACTACCTAAGCCAATAGACTCTACCATGGATCATCTCTATGTATTATGAAAAAACTACAACATATTCAGAACTCAGGTGCCAGACTGCTATTACACACAAGTCCACATCTGCCCTGCCTTGAGAGCACTACACTGGCTACCAGTTGCCAGAAGATCCACCTTCAAGCTGCTTTGTATCACCCACAAAGCTATGTATGGAACAGGACTGCTTTTCATCAGAAACAAAATACCCAAATACGTTCAACAAAGAAACGTCCGCTCAAGATTGGCATCCCACCTTAAAACACCACCATACAAGAAAAAGAGAAGAGGTTATATATCCTTCTCTGTTCAAGCAGCAAAACTATGGAATTCATTACCCCCAAATATAAGATCCACGGATAACTATCTTGTCTTCAGAAGACTACTCAAGAGTTGGCTCTTTCCCTCATAACCACCATATTCAAACAGCAATGGACTGCATATTCCTATGTTGATAAATATTTATAATCTGATTATGTGTATGTTCCCTATATGTATATTTCTTTAACAAATATGTATAGTTACTAGTTCATAATAATAAATTATACACATAGGCCCTCATTATGAGATTGGTGGCAAATGCCGCCTACCGCCACGGCGATGGCTGCCAACATACCGTCATTGTGGCTACCGACCGTCCATGCCATTATGACCGTAGACGCAATTCCGCCAGAAGGCTGGCGGAATTCCATCGATGGTCATTGTATCGGACGACAGTAAGGTTGCCCTGCTGGCAGCAGCAGCACCATGCCAGCAAAACACTGCCTAACATGATACGGCCTGGCGGTGTTTTGCTGGCAAATGCTGCTGCTGGCAGCAGCGCTGCGTCCCGTCTCCTGCCGCAGGACACCCTGTAAACAGGTAAATCGGGTTCTCCGACAGGAGAGGAGTGCGGGGGATGTTGTGTGCGTGTGTGAAGGGGGTGAGTGTGTGTGAATGCGTGCATGCATGGGTAATGCGTGTGTGCATGAGTGGGTGTGAGTGTACGTGCATGTTGTGTCATAAGATCGCGTGTGTGCCTGGATGTATGTTCGTGAGTGTTGCTGTGAGTGTGTATGAATATGAATGTGTGGGTGAATGTGTGCATGCGTGTGTGTATGGGTGTGTATGTCCTACTGTAAAGTCTGCTTCTGTGGTTGTGTCTAAGCTTTGAACAAGCATATTCTGACCCTTTCATCCTGCCGTAGAATAAACCAATTTCTAGCTATTATTGCAAGGATTTTCAATTGTATTAAGGGCATGGAGACAAGGATTATCCCATTTAGGATATTGTTACTATTTTTGCTGTAATTGCTTTAAGATTGCCATCAAAATGATTTAAACAAATATGAATATAGTAATTTAAGCAATTAATAAATGAAATAGTTTATTAACCATCATGATTTAATTTACATACAGAATGGAAAAGATTTGCAAGAAAGAGATAGAGTGATGTTGTCTCCCGGTTTTGAGCATTAAAGTCCACAAGACTTGTACTTTACATTGTTTTACTTTTCTATTGGGTGCACCCCCATCTGTAACAGAGTTGAAAATTCTTGACGTAACCACTAGAGTTTTTTTTTATTTTCTCAGAGGACTGAGGCAGTAAGTCCTACCTATCAGTATAAGGCTTTTCACAGCTTTATAAATTGTTCATCCAACTTTTAGAAATTATTAATTTCATAGTAGGATTCCTTCTACAGCTTTATAGAGTCTCTCATTTATTTTTAAAATAAGACAAGCTGAATATTTAGTAGGGAGTTTGATACATAAATCTATTGGAATTCAGAAGTGTTGCTGTGCCATATTTACTCATTTCCTTTCAGTTTTCTGCCATACTTTGAAAAAAGAGGAATTGCTAAGTGAAGGTGTGCAACAAACCTCGCAATGCAGAGGACTGACAAGTGTGGAAATAATGAAGCATAATAAAGCATAAAAGAACTGAAGCTCTTCACTGAGGTTATACTAGGCATTAGTTATTGATTAGCTGATTATCCTATCCTAGGGTTGTAGATTTACTAGAAGAGAAGTGTGGGTTTGTTGTGCCTAGGTCTCTTGCTTGTGCTATTTCATGCTAATACTAAATGACACAGACTGAGAAGAGGCTGGCAAAAGGATGATTTTGTCACAAAATTCTTGTGGTCAGCAGGCACTGGAAAGTGGCACTGCAGACATAAACACAAGCTATGATAAGAAACTCTGAGCCAGTCATTTAGAAACTTTTGCTGAGAAGTTGTGGTTATGTCCTATTGAAACTATAACAACCTACTAAGAAGTGCAGCTATATATATATATATATCAAAACAAATCCCTTTCAGAGTTAGAGTGATGCATAAATTATGCAAAAAAAAAGATAGAACTCTGGGTAGTTCTGTTAGCGTGTCAGATTCTTGATAAAAAAACTTACAAGGAGGCGCGTTTAGGTCGATAAACTTTTGGACCACGTTCAGGGACTTCCCAGTACGAGATATCTTCTTGGCATCACAAGACAATTGATCAATAACCCAGTCAATAATTGCAATAACTAATCAACAAACTAATCAATAACATTTACTAAGAATCAATAAGTTGAACACACCATGACCTTTCAGTCATGAATAACCACACCAATCTAGTTAAGGATTAGGATGTTTATTTCCCTATTAGTTACAATCTAATGTCATCTCTGTTAATCTCATTTGCAATAACTTCATTAGAAACTCTTCTACTTAGCAGTTAGAATGCAATTAATCAATACATAGAGAGTATTTATTTAGATATTTAGGCGCATCATTAATATGAAGCAACATAGCAACGTCTCGTTAATACATGATTCAACAAAGCAAGATTCCAGTCATTTGTCTATTTGCGTCAGATAATTGTGAACATCTTAACTAACCTCAAATCAGCATTAGAATGTTGGGCTTCATGCAAAACATTTTAGCAAAACACGAATTTGGAAAACATATAAACTATGGCCTCTATCAAAATAGCAGTTGGTATCTAGAAAGGAAAGGCAAACAGACAATTACAATTTTTCATCAGATAGTTACCAATCCAACGGATCAGCAAACAGCGTCAGTCTTCGTCCTCAGGACATCAGTCGATTCACCATCAGCAGAGATAGGATGGGGCAAAGTCTTGTTATAGCATAGCTAAGGAATAGGATCTTCCCTCATGTGGAGGAGAAGTAAGCATTAGGCAAGAACGGGTAGAGTATGGTTTAGGGAACAGGACAAAGCAAGAGAGAGTGAAAAGCTTCTGTGAGTGAAGTCTCCCCATTTCTCCTTGGGTCACGCCGTTAAATCAAAACTGTCTAATTAGCCGTTAATTCCTCATTGGAAAATAATTGGTGCATCGTTATCTCTGTCCAATAATTCTTCAAGCATCTTGCCAGAATTTTCCACAAACCACAGTTCTCATTTCGTGGATTGGTCCATGTTATTGACGTCTTCAACGGTTGGAATGTCAGGTAGGAAAAGTTACACTTTGCGCTCTAGTCAGTGTCTCCATTGTTTTCTCTTACTACAGTTAACCTTGCACCTGTTACGAATTACACTGTTGCATTCAGCAAGAACGTCGCCTTGAGCAAGTCGGTTCTCATGAGAAATAATTTACTACGGCTACACACATAGCTTCTGGGAAAGTACAGCTTTGTGTCCTTCAGAAGAACAGCACATTACACGTTAGAAAATGCAGTTTAATATGAGGCCAGGCAGCTAGGTCCAGACCCTCGCTAAGCTAAAGCCATCTAATTTTAATAAAGCAAACTCTTAATATATAACTCTAATTATGATATGCTAATACAAATTGAAAACATCATTTCATTAAAAATTCAGAATTAACAAGCTTCTCATTAGTCTTCGTATACATTGGTAGCCACTCTCTGTGGGCACATTTCAAACGTGTGCATTATTTTCTATGTTAACACATTTTCTATACAGCTTCATCACACAATATATTGCAAGCTTTTCATGTTAATATTGCTTTTAAAAAACACACTCCAACAGTTCCCAAGTTTAGGTGGAGAGCAGCTCTCCACCTAAACTTGGGAACTACCCAGAGTTCTCTCTTTCTTTTCTTTGTGTGTGTGTGTGTGTATATATATACATATATATATATACATATATATACACACACTTTATGCATGTTACTTTAAGGAATTGTTTTCTTTCAAATTCCATCTCATGCCTTTAGAATGATGAGCAGTTGGGACTTGTCTGTCTGGACTGTAGGCTGGTACTGTGCTGTTCTCCAATAAACCTCTTGGAAAACCAACATGGACTCTGTATTTTGGACTTTAATACTGGGGAGGAGGAGAAGAGGTACTTTCTACGTATTTATCCACTACAGAAGAAGGGCCGTCTTTTTGGATTATTTCTGATACTCTTAAGGATATTTTAAGCAACTGCTGTGTTTTTGGGAAAGAGAAATGTACTTTACCCTTGAGATATCTGTGCTATTTATCTGGATACTGGAAGTGCTTACATTATATTTGGTATTGTAGGCATTGAGACCTTAACAGTGCTTACCGTAACTTTTGCCCTTTTTGAGCTGAGGACAAGTGCCCTCACTCTCTCTCCCATGCTGACTTTGGGGGTCATTCCGACCCTGGCGGGCCAAGACCGCCAGGGCCGGGGACCACGGAAGCACCGCCAACAGGCTGGCAGTGCTTCTCAGCCCATTCGACCGCGGCGGTAAAGCCGCAGTCAGAAAAGGGGATTAGGCGGTTTCCCGCCGGATTTCCCCTGCATGGGCTATGGAGATTCCGACCCCCTTACCGCCATCCTGTTTCTGGCGGTTTTTACCGCCAGGAACAGGATGGCGGGAACGGGTGTCGTGGGGCCCCCTAACAGGGCCCCATAAAGATTTTCACTGTCTGCTTAGCAGACAGTGAAAATCGCAATGGGTGCAACTGCACCCGTCGCACCCCTGCAACTCCGCCGGCTCCATTCGGAGCCGGCTTCCTTGTTGCAGGGCCTTTCCCGCTCTTTTGGCGGTCGCCCGCCGGCCCAGCTGGAAAGCCAGAATGGCCGCTGCGGTCTTTTGACCGCGGAGCGGCCATATGGCGGTAACCGCGTGGCTACCGCCGCCCGCCGCGGTCAGAATGACCACCTTTGTGCCAGAGTGGCCTAGGTAACATTAAGAAGCTGTTGTCAAGAAGCGGAGAATTTATGTGTGACAACATCGAATGGAGGGGAGCAGTTCTGTTCAACTTTCGTGCTCATGAAGCAAAACATAGGGTGAGGAAGCGCCCGCATATTGCTACGTGAGGACACGAGCACGTGTTCACGCACTATGCCGCTTGTTGCCATAGCAATCTAACTCTATCTTTGATCAGCCATGCTCAGGGATTTCAAAGCAGATGCGCACAGCTTCTCAACCTCTTTGCATCATAGCAATGATGCCGATGCAAAAGAATAAATACTGGTTTAGCGATTGACGGCAGAGTTTGGCACTTTTTATCACACCGATGCATATGGCTGCGCAAGTTTGACAGAATATTTTGTGCTGCGTGCCAGCTGCACATTACCCCTAACACTCCAGCAGTGGCTGTACTCCTCATACAAAACCCATGTGTACCGTGGTGCAAGGTGACTGTAATCTGATTTTAGGTCAATCTTGTGACAATGCAAAATGAACCCCTGGCTAAGCTTACAAAACAAGGGTGATCCTCATATGCATTGGGCACAATGGAATGAGGAGTTTCTAACATATAGGAATGCCATTGATGGGGATAGGATGGGGAATGAAAGGTAAAAAAAACATTTTGCTTCATTGCTTAGACCTTAAGGCAACTGACTTGTAGGACTTTACCACAGGTTGTTTCTCAGGAAGAAGGAGATCTCAATGCATTAGAAGAAGCTTTATTGCAAATGGAACATAGGCTTAAACCTACTTCCAGTGTGGCTTTGAATAGATTAAAGTTTTATACAAGGGCTCAACAGGAAAGAGAATCTTTTGATGATTTCTTCTCAACCCTGAGGGCTCTGTCTATGCACTGTAATTTTGGTAAAATTACTGACGAAATGATCAGGAATCAAATAATTGTGAATGTAAAAAGTAAGAAGATACAAGAACAATTGTCGTTAATGAGAGTCCCAAAATTGCAAGATTCCATTACTACTGCGACAGCAATTGAGCAGTCAGAGAAATGGATGAAGTCTGTGCAAGATATTAGTGTGAAAAATGTAATTGTGACAGAAAAAGTGTAGGTTGTTGGGGATAAGCAGAAAGGAAATACAACAAGACTATCCCTTGTTATAGATGTGGCACTTTTAGTCACTTAGGTTTGTCATCTCAATGCCCTGACATTGGGAAAGAGTGCAACAAATGTGGGTGGATGGGACATTTTTCATGAGTATATAAGGATGAGAAAAAGCAAAGTGCTTATCTGTCCAATGGTATGCCTTATGTGAAATGAGTTTGTGGTGGAGAGACTAACCGTGAGTTGGAAAGGGGATATTATTATCCATGAACACTCATGTGGAGGAGAAGAGGGGAAAAGGGGAGGTTAGTAATTCCCTTAGGTGTATTGTTCAGCTCATGGCTGATTTGGGGTATCCTTAGACTGTCATAACAAAGCAATATTTTGCAGAGAAGTTCAGTGCCGTCATGCCTCAATGTGATTTAAAAGTCGGACATTGTGGCCCAGAATTTTAATGGATCCACTATCAATATGAGAGGTTTTACTGAGACAGTTATAACATTCAAGGGAAGGGAAGCGCACACTAAATTATATGTAGTGGAGAAAGGAGTAAATATCCTAGGATCGCATGATCAATTAAAATTGTGCATTATGTTGAATCCTCTAACAAAGAACCAGTATTAGTGGTAAGTGAACCTGATAATTTTGCTTGGTTGACTTCAAGGTTTCTAATGTGTTCACTGAGAAATTAGGCAAATTGGAGGTTTATACTCACTGCATTAAACTTAAGCAAGGAGCACAACCAGTTAAACAAAAGCTTAAAGTGGTACCAATTAATGTGAGGGATGAATTGAAGAGCATACTAGATAAGATGCAGTTTCGAGTGATCATTGAAGAAGCTAAATCCTTTGAGTGGGTGCTGCCCATACTTTTGGCAGGTAAAACTGATAAGGCTTTGAGGTTATGTATAGATCTCAGGGCACTCCTTGCTAGTATTGTTGTTGACTGCCGTCCGTTGCTGAATATCAAGGAAGTGGTGAGCTTGTTGGAGGGTGCAACATTATTTTCAACACTAGATCTAAGGTCAGCTTCTCATCAAATCGAGTTGGCTGAAGATTCTAAGGGGCATATATACAAGAAATGACACACAACTGTGCTAGTGCAGTTGTGCGCCAGACATTTTAACGCTGGCTAACATTGTTTCTTCCTGCAATGTGTGTGCCACAAAAAAAAAATGGCACACCATGGCAATGTTGTAACTAACAAATGGCATAAGGGGGAGGCACATAGAAGACACCGTATGCATTCAAAAGTGTTTCATGGGGGCACAATATTGGCAAAACAGCAAACACATGTATGTGCACTGACCTCCCCCCACTATATGCACAGACCGCTTCACAACCCTCACAACACTCCCTTCAATGTATCAACAGTGTCAGCTGGCCATGTTTAACTCTCATTGGGCAACATGTACCAGACCTGCTGCGCAGGGTGGGGCAGCAAGGGCTGGGATATGCTTCCCTGCACCACTGGGAAAGGGCACAACTGTAACATGACATACAGGGCATTCCCGTCATTACCACCTGTGCTGGTGCACAATTTGCTGCCATGTGCCAATGCAGGCACAACTACACCATGCTGCAAGGGTTCCTGTGTTTTGGGGATGATTGCTGTTGTGCATGAAGGAGCAAATTCCTGCACAACGTCAGGCACAAGTTGTGTTTTTGTCTTACTATTTGTGATGCACAATGCAGCACACATAGAAACGTGACATTACTGGGACAAACAAAGATGACACTTACCCTCTTGTCACTTCTACGCCAACCCTGAGGTGGCATATGAAACTGCAGCATTCCTAGATGCGAAAATCTGGGAAGGCTTCAGAAGTTGGGTAGGTTACATGTGTGTTGTGTGAGAACACCCCCAGCAACACACATGGAATGCCACCTACATGCAGTGTGAGGCCTGAAAGGGGCACTTAATTAACAGGCCATGAAAAGGCACACAAGGTGTCCTCTTGGCCTGGTAAATGTGCTCTGGCACACTGCTCAACTGGAGTGTAACGTAAAAAAGATGTTCTGGTGGGGTAGTGTGCTGTCAGTGTCTGGGAAATGTGGCCCATTGTTAACCATGTATGATGAAATGATTCAGTGCAGTGCAGCAGTGCAGTGGAACAGCCCAGCCTGCTGTGCTGCATCATCTTAAATGTGCAGGGATGTGTAGTTGTGACTAAAATGCAATGCATCTCTCTTTGGTGATGGGATACAAACTGCTGCCTAACACGGACACAGGCACACACTGAGCATGGTGTAGGGGTGCCTGTGTTGCAGGTCTGATTGCACATGTTCAGGAGGGGACACATCCTGCAACATCAACAATCAGGATTGCTGTCTGCTACTTCCAATGCCTGTTGCTACCTGCAACACATATTGAAAGATGCAAAATAGGCCTACCACTACAATGCCACCCCTGAGGCGGTGTAGCAACCTGATGCATTCACACTTTGGCAAGTTTGAGAATGTGTCGGTCCTTATGCCACTCCAAATGTGTTTGCAAAAGTGATGCAAAGGGAGGAATTGTCCACATGCATCCTCATAGTCACATCTTATTATGTGTGCTGTATCCTACACCACCTATAATAAGATGCAACCACCTAATTTTCACATTGATCATGTCCAAGGGATCAAAGCTAGCTATTGTTGCAAAATAGCATTGAAACATGTTGGAAAATCTTCAAAGGACCATGTTACCATTGACTAAGATTGTCATACATATCAGCCATGTGACCATGGTAGGTCACACTCATCATGTTGGATTGCTCAACAATGTCCTTTATGCTTGTGCAAGTGACCTCATATCCGTTAGCATGTACCTAACTCATCTGAGCAAGGACTGCAAGTTAAATGTGTTCCCATAACAGTTTGAGCCTCATATGCAAGGACAGATGTCTAGACACATTGTTACATAGGAAATGGATGTGACAGATACCATGTGTGAAATTGGAGGGTGGAGCAGTCACCCATGCCACACAGAGGAGCATGACACTACTCTCATATTCAGACGAGTGAGTACCTGGTGAGTTGTGCTATGACTTGATGCATAGTCCAAGAGTAACTTGATGTCTCCCACTTTGTTGCCCATTGGCTGTATATGTGTCCAAAACTGTGGTCAGCATTTTGCACAACAGCACTCAGCACTGCCATCTCATATGTGGTTGCATGAATGCCCTACACTTAATCTGCACAGGGATCTGGGAACAGCATTGGCTAATGCTGTGCATTGTGTGAAGATGTTTGCATCACATATTGGACACTATCTGGACCATCACGATCTGATGATGTTTTGAGTGATGGCATGTCATATGACAATGTTTTATGGACATCCCTCCGGCCAAACACACATAACGAGATCTGTGAGGATGACATAGGTTGGCACTGTTGTGACACAGATTATGTGGTATTACACCACAATGTTGGCACAACTTCAGCACTTTTAAGTGTGGTATGTTGATTGCTGTCCCGCTAATCTTAGGAAAATATTCACATGGTCATTAACCACACCTTGACCTGAGTTACATTGTGCTATGTGTGACACACAGATCAATAACATGTTTAGTGAACAACATCTTGATACTCTGCATACATGTGTAGGATCATTTAATCCTGCCACATATCCTTACTGTCATGACTGTGTTTGAACTCATGTACCTTGTCCAGCATTTACATGGCCCCTGCTGTACATGTTACCATCAGTGCATTGTTTTCTTGGGATACACAACCTACACAGAACTGTAACTATACAGTCCATATCCATGTATAGCATATTATGTTTGTAGTAGCATACATGCACTTGGTACATGGTGTTGTACACAACATACAACAGCACACAATATTTGCACTACACATTAGACATACAAATTGACACTCGCTGGTAGCATCGGGTCTGCAGAGCTTGCCACCTCTCCAATGGTGTACGTTTGGTGTCCACCTGCAGAGGGAAAATGAGACATAGCACTGTGAATGTTGAACAATGAGCAGTACGGACAACTATTGCACATCAGGCAGGATTTGCTCATGGGCATCGAAGACTTAGGTTAGTGAATACTCAGATAGACCTCTATACATGTCTCAGTGACATATGTTGGTAGGCCAGGCTGACATGTACACATATGTGCTGGAACCTGACATACATGTCTCTGCTATATTGTTCACATTTTGCAAATGACAACCTGCTTCAACAATTTCCAAGCATAGCTACTTGTAATGGCTCTCTGCACATCCATGACTCACTCACAAGGCACATATAGACATGACTCCCTTTCCTCCTGCATCATTTTTAAAATCACATGTGCATGACCATTTAACATGTTAGAAATGGGGTCTTTGGTTGACAGTCAGGTTCCCCCTGTTCAAGCAAGGACCCTCACTCTAGTCAGGGTAAAAGAGAATCACCCTCAGCTAATCCCTGCTTACCCCCTTGGTAGCTTGGCAGAGCAGTAGGGTTAACTTCAGAGTGCTAGGTGTAAAGTATAAAAATAGAAAATATTTATCTAAACCAAACAAGACCAAAACGACAAAAATCCACAATACACAAGTCAAGTTATCAATTAAAAAGCAAAAAGAGTCTTCATGTAGTTTAAACACACACACTAACACTGTTAGCGTGAAAATGTACCATGGGTGCATCAAAAATAACCGCGCACGGGCGAGTGTGCATCAAAAAGGGCTTGCGATGTGTTGATTGCACTCACGAGTGAGACCTTGCATCGTTTCCCCTTTCGTCGGATCGGGGCGCGTAGTTTCTTCTCTCCACAGGAAACCGATGCCTCGATCCGGTCAGCACTCTCGGGTCCAGGCAGGCCTTGCGTTGTTTTTACATGCCCAGCAGTGTTTGCGTCAGAAATCCAGCTGCACGATGATCCAAAAACCACGCAGCGTGGGTTGCGATCTCCCAGCCTCTGTCAGTGATGCTGCACGTAGTTTCTCCAGCTCCGTGCGTCGATTCTTCAGTCGCGTTTCTGGCGAGCGTCGATTTCTCAGCCACGGAGCCTGCAGAGCATCATTTCTTCAGCCACAGATCGGAGTTGCGTCGATCTTTTTCCCGCACGGCCCTCTGTGCGTGAATTTCTTCCTCTTAGGCTGCCAGCTTCTCCTTCCAGGTTCCCAGGAACTGGATGGGCACCACAGGGCAGAGTAGGAGCCTCTCCAGAGACTCCAGGTGCTGGCAGAGAGAAGTATTTGCTGTCCCTGAGACTTCAAACAACAGGAGGCAAGCTCTAAATCAAGCCCTTGGAGATTTCTTCTCAAGATGGAAGGCATACAAAGTCCAGTCTTTGCCCTCTTACTCTGGCAGAAGGAGAAACTGCAGTATAGCGCCACAAAGCACAGTCACAGGCAGGGCAGTTCTTCATCCTCAGCTCTTCAGCTCTTCTCCAGGCAAAGGTTCCAGATGTGTTCTAAAGTCTGTGGTTTTGGGTGCCCTTCGTATACCCAGTTTCTCCTTTGAAGTAGGCCTACTTCAAAGTAAAGTCACTTTTGAATGTGAAATCCTGCCTTTGCCAGGCCAGGCCCCAGACACTCATCAGGGGGTTGGAGACTGCATTGTGTGAGGGTAGGCACAGCCCTTTCAGGTGTGAGTGACCACTCCTCTCCTCCCTCCTAGCACAGATGGCTCATCAGGATACACATAAAAAAAGAGAGAAGGGGACAGGGAGATTACTATACACTCTCCACATTCATAATATTACAATAATTAAGTACACTGTTCCACATAATACAGAAGAACGCACAGAACGTTGAGTGTCTCAGGAATGGATTAATTCAGAAGCAAGGGCCCTCATGTTTCATCATTGGGCTCGCTCCACGTCAGACTGGCACTGCAATGTCTGATTGTACCCTTGTAGGGTCCTCTTTGCCAGAAATCTTGAAAAAGGTAAACAATTACAATGCACCTGTGATACCAATAGACTGGACTCTATCCTGGACTTTCCTCCACCATCACCCAAGCCTATTGCACATCACCATTTACTTCTCAGCACTGAAATAAACAGTGTACCATCAATAGCACCAATGATGTTGGGGATATGTCCCATTGCATAGAAGTCAGCCTTCACTGTGGCCAAATCCTCCACCTGGGAGAAAATGATGTAGATGCACATGTGCTTCATGGGGGCAGACAACACTCTGGTCAGCACATTGGAGAACATAGGCTGTGAAATCCCTGCTGCCATTGCCACTGTCGCTTAGAAGGAGCCACTTGACAAGAAATGGAGCACTGATAGGACTTGCCCAAGAGGGAGGATCCCAAAGGGGTGACGGATAGCTGAGATCAGGTCTGGCTCCAATTGGGCACACAGCTCTTAGATTGTGGCCCTATCAAGTATGTAGGTAAGGCTAATGTGCCTGTCCTCCATTGTTGCCAGGTCCACCAGGGGCCTGTACACGGGGGGATGTCTCCATCTCCTATTTATCCTCAGCATTTGAACTCTAGGGTGAAAAACTGTGAGCAGATGGTCATATTCAAACATATCCTCTGAGTAAAATGCCTTGCATGTTGTGACAGAAAGGGTATGTTATCGTGTAGTCCCGTATATGTGCCTATGTCTGCATGGCCTGTTCCCCCCTGAAATGGCGGCCACCTGACCTGTGTAGAGGGACAAGTGGAAATGAGGTAATTCCGCTGATGTTGTGTGCCATTACGGGAGGCGGTCGAGGACCGCCGTGCAACAACTCATTGGTTATCAATGGGCCTATGGGTTCCAGTAGCCAATGCTGATGTATGTCGGCGGTGACGGTACGCACCGCCACAGACATGACCGCCATTTTATATCTGTTCACTCACTTGCTACCTGACCTTCAACAGGAGAGGACCTATACTGCAAGTGCTGCTGTGACCTGTGTCTGGAAGCGACCATGGCTCGAGTGTCTGGGGAAAGAGCCCCTGCCTTCACTTCGGTAGAGTTGGAGAGACTAGTGGATGGGGTCCTACCCCAGTACTGTTTACTTTATGATCCTCCAGACCAACAGTTGAGTGCACTGTGAGCACAATGCATGAGGCATGAATGCATGGAGTGCTGTGGGTGTAAGCCTTGTGTAAGGGGGGTGGCTAAGCGGTCCTGGGCAGAGTGCTGCATGTATGGTGGTCAATGTATGTGTGTAAGGGGATGGGAGGGATATGGTGGGCCATGAGTGTAACAGGCCGGACGGTATGGCGGATCCCATTTCTTATGTTTCATTGTCTGCAGGACAGCGCCCATCAGAAAAAAGGTATTTGGCATGCCATCGCCAAGGATGTGTGGACCCTGGGGGTCTTTGACAGGCAGAGCACCCACTGTCGCAGACGGTGGGAGGACCTGCGCCACTGGGCAAGGAAGACGGTAGAGGCCCAGCTGGGGATGGCCTCCCAACGAGGAAGGGGTGCCTGTCGAACCCTGAACCCCCTGATGATCTGCATCTTGGTGGTGGCCTATCCGGAGTTGGATGGGCGCTTGAAGACATCACAGCAGCCATAAGGGTGTGAGTACAGTTTCAGAATCAGAAAATTGCCCATGGTGAGGTGTTATCTGGGTGGGGGATGTGGGCCTGTGGGTGCCCCTAGGCCAGGACTAACATGGCAGGGTAAGATCCATTTTGGGCAGGCTCTGATGCACACCAGCCCCAAATATGCTAGTGGACATCTACTACTGGGCAGGGTCCTGTGGGTTTCAGGTGTGCTGCTATTGGCGTTAGGCATTGTACTCTATGGCCTGGTGACTAGCATTGTAACTGGTAGTGCATGGCCTACTGCATAGGGCTGTTCCCTGTGTGTTGTGTTCGCCAACTGTGGTGTTGTTGCTGGCATTAACCAAGTGTATCCCCTGTCTCTCCCCCCCCTTTTTGTTTTTGTCACCCTGTACTTATGTTCATTAGTATCATCTGTCGGAGGAGCAGAGGCACCGGCGACGGAGGGAGCTGCATCCCACATGGCCCATGATGCCTAATCCGCCGACGGTGAGGGCACCAGTGGGACGGAGGGCGAGGGGAGCACCACTACAGAGACTGGAGGGGACAGTTCAGACAGCGACACCTCCTCCAATGGAAGCTCCTAGGTGGTGGCGGACAGCTCTGTGGCCACCCCAACTACAGGTACAGCTGCCGCCACCCCATACCAGCACCACCCTCCCAGCAGCCCCTCATCGTGTTTCACCTGCCTGCTCACCCAGGAGGGTGGACATCTCCTTTGCCCCAGGCACCTCAGGCCCTGCCCCAGTCAGCCCTGCTGCCCTCAGTGAGGAGTCTATTGACCTCCTGCGATCCATCTCTGTTGGGCAGTCAACCATAGTGAATGTCATCCAGGGTCTGGCAGGGAATTTGTAACAAACAAATGCATTCCTGGAGGGCATTCACACTAGCATGGCGGCCCAACAGAGATCATTCCAGGCTCTGACCAACTCTCTGATGACAGACATTGTCCCTGTCTCTAGCCTCCTCCCTCCAACTTCCTCTAGCCAGTCCAATTCCCCTCAACCCCAGCCTATCCCAAGCACACCATCAGACCAGCATGCACCCAAATCAATACACAGAAGTGGCTCAGGCAAACACAAGAACCACGATTCATCCCACAGGCACTCACAAAAGTACCATCCAGATGCAGACACAGAAACATCCACTGCCTCCACTGTGTCCCCCTCCTCCTCATCTTCTACCTCCCTCCCAGTAGCGTCTCCACTCACACCTGCATGCACTACATCCTCATCCACTACCCCCATCACCAGCATGCCTATCACTACATGCCCCTCACTGGCAGTCACCACCCCCACATCCATGCACACATCCCCTGTGTCATCTCCCGCTGTGTCTGTGCTCCCTTCCCTCAAGGTACACAAACACAAGCAATCAGACACCCAACAGTCATCCACCTCACAACAGCATCCAGCCATTGCACCTGCACCCAAACACAGCAGACAGACACTTCCTACTTCCACTCCCTCTTTCTCCACTCCCAAACCTGCACCCTCTTCCAGCCCTAGTGCCCCTGGAAGCTTTTCCTCTCCACCCTTGACCTATTTCCTGCCCCTCCACCCCCCTGTCCTTCACTTCGGGCCAGGGTGGTCAGGACCCAGGCTAGCACCACAGCCACCCAGTCCACGCCCACTGTCGTTTCTGCAGCCACTGCAGTTGTTAGAGGCTCAGAGAAGACACCCATCCACACAGCCAGTGTGCCAGCACCAGCTGCCAAGGGCAAAATGGGAGCACCAGCTGCCAAGAGTAAAAAGGGAGCACAAGCTGGCAAAGGCAAGGAGGCACCACCAGCTGCCAAAAGCAAGGAGGCACCACCAGCTGGCAAGGGCATGGAGGCACCACCAGCTTGCAAAAGCAAGAAGGACCACCAGCTGGCAAAAACAAGAAGGGGCCACCGGCCAGCAAAAGCAAGAAGGATCCACCAGATGCCAAGGGAAGGAAGGGACCACCAGCTGCCAAGGGCAATGAGAAAGCCACAGACGCTGCAGGAAGGATGGACCTGGAGCCTGGTGCTGGAGCAGCATCTGTGCAAACAACACCAGCCATGGCACTTCAGCCATCTGAGGCTGCAGGGGAAGGGCTGTAGCCTCCCCCCACCACAGGCAGCACCGCCGCCAGCTCCGTCACCAGCATCACCACTTGCACCGTCACCAGCACCGCCACCTGCAACACCACCAGCACCACTGCCAGCAGCAGCAGCCCCAGTGGGCAGCCGTCCGAGGCTGCAGGGGAAGGGCTGGAGCATCCACCCACCACAGGCAGCACTGCCACTTGCACCGCCACCAGCACCGCCACCTGCACTGCCACCAGCACCACTGCCAGCAGCACCAGTGGGCAGCCGTCCGAGGCTGCAGGGGTAGGGCTGGAGCCTCCCCCCACCACAGGCAGCACTACCGCCAGCACCACCACCAGCACTGCCACCTGCACTGCCGCTAGCACCCCCACCTGCACTGCCACCAGCGCCACCACCTACACCGCCACCAGCACTGCTGCCAGCAGCAGCAGCCCCAGTGGGCAGCCGTCTGAGGCTGCAGGGGAAGGGCTGGAGCCTCCCCCCACCACTGCCTGCACCGCCGCCAGCCCCGCTACTGCCACCACTGAGCAGCCGTCACCCCCGGTGGGCAGTGTGTACTCATGCCTCCATGGGCTGTAGTGCATCTTAGACCCTGCACAAACTGTAGGTGTGACACCAAAGTGAGAGACTGTGACCTTGCATTTCCCAAGATCTGCATCACAGGGCACAAACCCCCCTTCAGAACCAGTGGAACAAGGCATCCACTCACTCCCTCCTTGGCAGGATGAAGCATACTGGGCACAAAGCCCCCTCCAGAACCAGTGGAAGAAGGCATCCTCTCACCCCCTTCTTGCCAGGATGAAGCACACTGGGCACAAAGCCCCCTCCAGAACCAGTGGAACAAGCCATCCACTCACCCCCTCCTTGCTAGGATGAAGCACCCTGGGCACAAAACCCCCTCCAGAACCAGTGGAGAAGCCATCCACTTGTGAGACTAGTCTTACACTCCCCAGGACCAAGCAGTGGCAGATCACCCATTAGAAAGACTATGGCTTTGCACTCCCCAGGACCAAGCACTGGGTGGACTACCCACTAGAGAGACTGTCGCTTTGCACTCCCCAGGACCAAGCAGTGGGCAGACCACCCACTAGAGAGACTGTGGCTTTGCACTCCCCAGGACAGAGTGATGGGTATGTGGCCCCCTCCAGGAGCAATGGTGTTGTACCATCTTCCGGCCCAGGTACCCCCCCTTCGTCTTCCCCCTGAGGTGCCTGAGTATTTTCGATCTGATGCCCCAGCAGTGTTATCTCCATATTGAGGCAGGAGTCAAGTGGGGCCTTGGCCTATGTGATATGGCCCTGTGGCCCACGGACATTATGGACTGGGCAGTGTCCCTCCATTTGTATATATTGTAGATACTGTTTTGGGCTTTGAGGACGTATTTCTAGAACTTTATATTATTACACTGACTTTATTCACTTCCTTTTGCCCTTGCGTTATTCCTGAGGGGTACGGGTAGATATGTAATGTTGTTGCATCTGTTTGTGTATATGTTGTTGAGGGTGGGGGTGAGGGTTTTGCATGTTACGTGTGTGTGTAACTCTTTTTTTCCTCCCCCCTCCCTTCTGAGCTAGGGGCGGTACTCACTGTGGTTGTCTTCACCGCTGTTGGTATTCCTGGTATAGGAGGAGGTAAACCAGCATGGGGAACACCAGTAGTTCGGGCTCCATGGCGTCTTGGTTCTTCCTTGAGTGTTCAGAGGTGAGTCATTTCCCTTCTGTGTAATGTTTCCGCCGTGCTTTTGATGGCATTGGTACCGCCCCGGAAAAGCTGGCGGATTGGCTTGTTGTAATAGGTTGGGCGGTACATTGTCTTCTGCCTGGTTGTTGGTGGTTACAGCCGTGGTGCTTGTTTCTACCGATGTGGCGGTCCGTGTGTTAAAGTGGCTGTCTGTGTTGTCGGTTTCTGCTGTGGTCATAATTCCATTTTTTTTACCGTCGGCCTGTTGGCGGTATTACCGCAGCTTTATCACCGACCGCCAAGGTTGTAATGAGGGCTTATATGTCCTACCTTAACCATACACTGCACCCTGCCATTGGGGTTACCTAGGGCCTACCTTAGGGGTGCCTTCCATGTAAGAAAAGGTAAGGTTTAGCCCTGGCAAGTGGGTACACTTGCCAAGTCGAATTTACAGTTAAAACTGCACACTCAGACACTGCAATGGCAGGTCTGAGACATGATTACAGAGCTACTTATGTGGGTGGCACAGCCAGTGCTGCAGGCCCACTAGTAGCATTTGTTTTACAGGCCCTGGGCACCTCTAGTGCACTGTACTAGAGAATTACTAATAAATCAAATACGCCAATCATGGATAAACCAATTACATACACCTTTTGTAAAGGAGCACTTGCACTTTAGCACTGGTTACCTGTGGTAAAGTTCCCAGAGTAACAAAAACAGCAAAATCAGAGTCCAGCACACATCAACAATCTGGGAAACAGAGGCAAAAAGCTAAGAGAGGCCACGCCAAGGATGAAAAGTCTAACACCTATGAACATTGAATTTTCTATAGGGTGAGCAATATTTGACGTAGCCTACCCATTGTATGCAGGATGAGTGATTGACACCCACAAATCTCTGGACTCCAGCTAGCTGCAGTACTTGTGTAGTTTGTGAGTAACCTCCACAAAATGGCTCTGCCAGTTCAGTACAGGAGTGTCTCAGCAGGACTTCAATATGTGTGCGTTTTACATGGGCACTCACACACAGCTGTTGCCAGCATCCTTTTTCAGCTGCACAATGAGTGTGGGTGGATTGTATGAATAGTCCTGACAGCTATGGGTACAATATTCATGTGGAAATATGTCTATGTCCTCTTGACACATGGAGTTTACCAAGGGTATAAGACATGCTATGACTTTGTTTGACATACATGGGAGATGACAACTGATTTGAGTGAGACAGGCCTAGACATACTGGTGCTCACATGTATAACATACACGTATGACACTATTTGTCATACATGTGAGTGCCACTGAGGGGTACGTTATGAGTTGTCATCTGTGATTGTGACATGAGGGCATAGACTTGTCACATAGCTGAAACTGTCCTACTGTTGTAGGTACTGACTACTCGTGTCCTCCCAACAACATTCATCACATGGAGTTCCAATTTGGCTGCTGTCAACTTTCAACCTGACAGATCTGTGTGATTTGTTTGTTGCTATGTAAAATGTATTTTCAACTGGCAATGCATACATTACACCTGCACATTCCTTTATCAGTGCTTTGTGTGTTGTTGTTTGGTCTTCCTGAGTGTATTCCTACCTGAGTGTTTCCCCACTGTTGTGGCCTAGTCTTGCCTTCCTAGATGTGTA
The DNA here is from genome assembly GCF_031143425.1 of Pleurodeles waltl. Classification (NCBI taxonomy): domain Eukaryota; kingdom Metazoa; phylum Chordata; class Amphibia; order Caudata; family Salamandridae; genus Pleurodeles; species Pleurodeles waltl. The sequence continues at coordinate 1,781,407,896 of NC_090444.1, forward strand.
TGAGTTTCTGTTGCATTTCAATATGCTAGATACTCCAAGAAAATTGTGTGCTTAAGTGATTTATTTACAAATTGTTGCTATGTGAAATATTAGTTTTAATGTTCATGCAAAGAAGTTCTGCACAATTTGTGAATGTCTGCATGCTCCAGCAGCAGTATTTTGTGTTTCCCCATCCTTAGGTGGGGCATCATTGTCCTTTTCCTCTACTCGTCCCAGGGGACATTATTCCGCACACAAATGTTGTGAAATATGGCACACCCTACAATAATTTTGCAGACAATAGGTGGTGAATATACCAGTCTCTCCCCTGATAAATTGAGGCATCTGAAATTGGACTTCAGGATGCTGAATACCCTCTCAACAACATTCCAGGTCCCGATATGTGTCTGATTGTATGCCTTCTCTGCGTTGCTCTGTGGGTGTACATATGATGTCATCTCCCACGGCTGGATGTCATATCCTTGGTCCGTTGCAAAGGAAGAGGAGAGACAGTGTCAGATTTGCCCTTGTGCTTCTTTCCAACTGGCCTTGCACAATATTTGTCAATGGAGTCGAGATTCAGACTTGCATCTGGCATTGTGTGTTTTCCTGTTTGCATGTATGATTGTAGTTGTGTGTGGTGATGAACATTCCAGTAAAGGGTACAATCTCAGGGCATGGTGATTGTGTAATTTGTGTGGCATGACAGTTCACCCATGTGGGATATGAGTGATGTTTCAGATTATTGTACATATGTCCAGTAACGTGTGACCTACCGATGAACCATATTGTGTGAGTTTTCACCTAATTTGTGTTGTGTGTGCCATGAGATGGGTGTTGTGCCCTGAGTGTTGCATGTGAACCACGCGCCCATGGACATGGTACACCTCCCTGGCTGGCATGCATGTCTATGTGTAGACATTATGCAAAGTGCAACATAGTAGCTTAAGATGTATTGCCATGTATGTGGTTAATTTATAAACACCTGAAGCATAGGGATTACCTTGCTGCGCCACCCTGCACCACTGGGAATGGCCAGCAATGTGCCATATCTTCTAGATTCAGATAATTTCTGTCCTCTCCCCCTGCGCTGGCACTGAGTCAACTGCCGAGCTCCAACATAGGCATCCTTGAACCATGGTGTACATGCCTGTATTGGGGGGGGTGATTGAGTATGTGCAGGAAGGTGTCCCTTACTGCACATTACCAATCAATGATGGTGATTTACTCCTTCAATTTGTGCTACAGAATGCATCACACATAGGAAAAGCAAAAACAATGAGAGATTCAAGTATTTCTCAACATAGCACCATGGTAATGCCATTCCCAGGTTGGCATTATTATTTGGTGCTGCCTCAGGTTTAAAGTTTTCTGTAAATATGGGGCTGCGCCAAAATGCAATAAGTGCTGCGGTGGCATGCCCCCAGCAACACCTATTGCACACCCCTTCCACACTAAGTGATGCGTGTGAATGGGCCACATCTACAAGGTAGCGTTTAGACACAGAAAGTGGCTTTACACCCCCTTGTAAATGTAAAGTGAGCATTGCTCCAATGTAGCATCATTAGAAGTGATGCTCCAATGGTGCTAAGGCCTTGTACATAGGTCCCTATGTTAGGGTGATGTGCATTGTATGTTTGGAGAGATGCCTGTTGCATATGTGTTGATCAGCAGTCATCCATGAGTCACTATCCATGTGTGCAGAGTGTGGTGTGTGTATTGTTTGCCCCATATGTCTTATTCATTGTATGTGTTATGTAGTGTCTGCTAGTTTACCTACCAGTAGGACATTGCCATATTGTCCATCCTGGCAGGATTGGTTAATAATGGACTGCCAGAAGATGCAAGAATCATGCATGCTGCCAGGATATGTTGGCAGCACATTGGTAAAGAGCCCCCAATGGTCCATAATGGCCAGCACATTAATGGAGTGTGTGTGTTCCCTGTTCAGATAAAGATATTCTGTTGCAATTGCATAAAATCCTCTTTTGTCTTCTGCTGCAGTTGCTGGGTGTTGGGGAAGAGGATGTGGCGGTTAGTGAGGCGGATGATGATGTCCAGTACAGATGGCAGGAAGACAGAGTAGGATGTGTGTGATATTCCGCCCAATTGAGCTACAGTCGTCTGAAAGGAGCAAGGGGCCAGCAGGTGCAGCACAACCAGGAGCTTTGTCAGGGGTGGTATATTTGTCGGCCTGTCAACTCCTGCTTATGATTATGGGTGCAATATGGTGGAGCAGCTGGTCAATGGACTCCCCCTTCAAACGGTAATATTTGATGACCTCTTCTTCTCTGAGGCCAAGGATGGACAACCGTTGGCAATGGATTCTCTCTCTTCTCCTGCGCTACCATTGTGGTTGCTGTTGTGGTGATGGTGGGTGATGCAGTGGTGCTGCTGGTTCTTGGCATCGTTGTTGTCATCTCCATGTGCCTACCTGGTGCAGTAACAGGTCCATGTTGTCCTGTGGGTTGCCAGAGTGCCTTGTGTGTATTTTCCTTATATACCTGTGTGTCATCTTAATGCCTTGCCTGACAGGCATTAACATTTTGATGCTAGTCAGAGCTAGTGTCATCTTTCTTAGGCACGCATCTTTTTTTTTGTGAGGCTTGTATATATGATGCTAGCAGGTTAGCGTCATTTTTAGAAGGGAATGCCTACCCTACATATCATTTTTGGTAGACCGCGCAGTGTGAAGCAGCACTCCAGAAAAATGATGCACATCTAGGAAAAGTGGTGCTCGATAGGTCTATCTCCACTTTGTAAATATGGTGCTGAATTAGCAGTTTCAGTTTAGGAGGAAGCCGTTTGGCCTTGCATCAGCATTATCTATGTTCTAACGGGCAATGTTCCACATTTTCTAAGGCATAGAATGCTTTCCCAAGAGCTTCCAGGATGACATTTGGACTTTCTCCAAAAATAGGCAGGATCTTAGAACATTTAAAGGAATTATGGGGGTCATTACAACATTGGTGGTAAAAGCCGCTTACCGCCGTGCAGAAGACCGCCAACACACCGCCGTGGCTGCGGAAATCCGCCACAGCTATTATGACCCACATCTCGAAATCCGCCAAAATTCAGACACCCACACAAGTCCGCCACACCAAAGGTCAGTGATAAACTGGCGAAAACAAAACCGACACCATCACGCCAACAGAAATACGCCCATGCTATCACGACCCACAAATCCACGCAGCGGTCTTTCAACCGCGGTATTCCATTGACGGTACACACCGTCGCGCTCAAAATACACACACATCTCCAAAACACCACCACATTGGACAATTCGAAAGACACACACCTGAGACATATACACACACCACTCCCACACACTCAATACAATATAAAACACACACCCACATCACCCACAAACCCCTACGACAACAATTGAGAACGAAGCACAGAGAGAGACACCACCATCCACAAACTAGCAGCCACAGACACTCAACACCATCAGCCACACAACTTCCACGCACAAAACACCACACACCACTACATATCACCACACGTATCACCACATACACCACCCCACACATCACCTACACTACCCCATGGCACGGCAAAGACACCCCAGGTTCTCTGAGGAGGAGGTCAGGATCATGGTGGAGGAAATCGTACGGGTAGAGCCACAGCTGTTTGGCTCACAGGTGCAGCACACCTCCATAGCTAGGAAGATGGAGCTATGGCGAAGAATAGTCGACAGGGTCAACGCAGTGGGACAGCACCCAAGAAATCGGGACGACATCAGGAAGAGATGGAACGACCTACGGGGAAGGTGCGTTCCGTGGTCTCCAGACACAACATCGCGGTACAGCGGACTGGCGGCGGACCCCCACCTCCTCCCCCACAGCTAACAACATAGGAGAAGCAGGTCTTGACTGTTCTGCATCCTGAGGGCCTCGCAGGAGTCAGTGGAGGAATGGACTCTGGTAAGTCAAATCTTAACTATCATATCCCCCACCCTACCTGCATGCTATCACATACCCCCACCCTCGCCCCCACCCCTATCACTCCAACTCCTCACAAATGTACCAATATCACAAACCACCCATCCCAACACCAAGCCCTGCATGCAAAAACAAAGCATGGACACCCATCACTAAAGCATGCCCACTGCACATACCCATAACACCCCCCTCAACCATCATCACACAAGCCCACACACAGGAATGCTAGCACTTGGGTACACGGTCACCCACCCATTGCACACCATGAAACACACAGATGCAATAATCATGCCTTTCCACCCCTGCAGGACCACTACCCAACGTCACCAGACAGGAGGGTCCAGACATCTCCACCCCACCCACAGAAGAGGCCCACAGTGATGACAGCAGCTCTGTCCACCTGGATCTAGATGACCAGCCCAGACCATCGTGGGCCTCGGGACACTCGGTTCCCCTCACACAGGCACAGCCCACCATAGACCTTCCACCCTCTGGTAACACCAGCACAGCACCCACCCAGCGGGCCCATACCTCCGTCCCCAGGACACGTCAATCAGCTGTGTGTCCACCACTACAGGGAACCCAGGATAACCCACCACCCCAACAACAACAGGGACCTGGGGGCAGTGGTAGTGGGCACACAGTCCAGGGGACGGAGGCACAGGAACACAGGGGAACTGGGAGGGCTGCTGTGCGACAGGGGGCGGACAGGCCTAGGGAACCCACTCTCCACGAGGCCCTCTACTCCATCATGGGAGCATACCACCACTCCCAGGAGACGATGGCAATGGTACTGGCCACGTTTCAGGAGACCCAGCGCATGCAGAAGGAACAGTATTTGGGGTTCAGGGAGGAATTCAGAACCATCAGCACTGCCCTGGGCACCATCGTAGGGGTGCTGAAGGAGACACTGAACACCAGGCGGGACACTGTGGCACTCCAAGGGGCCCCTGACACTAGCATGGACGATGAACCGCCCACCACCTCCGCCGACGCTAGTGGACAGGAGGCACCGCCACAGGACCACCACAACAGCACCCCACCCCCTGCAGACAGAGAACCACCCCGCAAGCGGTCCCTGAGAACCAGGAACAAGACAGAGCATGATGCCAAGACCCCTGCCAAGAAATAAGACCATCCTGATTGTCATCCTACTGTCCCACTTTGTAACCCTGTCCATATTGGAACTGCCCCAGCTCCACTTCCTATGCCCATATGGGCAATGCACCTGTGAGACTAATAGACTGGACTGTGCCATGGACATTCCTCCACCATCACCCCTCACCATTTTACAACCCCCCTCCAATATTTAGCACTGCAATAAACACCCTTGAAGCACAAAACAACCTGGAGTCAGTCTGTGATTTTGAAAATGTGTATTGGCAATGACAGTGACAAAATGCGTTCTCAAATATAATGTCAACATACCTATGTCACACATCTCAAGTCCATGAGAAATCTAAGCAGATGACACACATTGGAAACCACACCTGTGAAACCGTAATGGAAATGTACAACTCAGTTACCATATACTGGTTGAAATCGACAGACAGGATAGAGGTAGAAGTGTGAAAGTACTTGTAGTAGGCAGGAATGTATTCTCACCTGTGTGTCACTGGAAGTATTGCTGGATAACTGAGTCCCTGTTGTCAATGTCTTCTTCCTCTGCTTCCTCCTCATCACTGTCCACAGGCTCCACAGCTGCCACAACACCGTCAACTGGACCATCCTCCTGCAGAAAAGGCACCTGTCGTCGCAAAGCCAAATTGTGAAGCATACAGCAGGCCACGATGATTTGGCACACCTTCCTTGGTGAGTAGAATAGGGAACCACCTGTCATATGGAGGCACCTGAACCTGGCCTTCAGGAGGCTGAAGGTGTGTTTGATCACCCTCCTACTCACTGGGGTCAGTAGCCATGACAGGTTGGGGTAACCAGAGTCCCCTAATAGCCAAACCCGGTGCCTCTGGAGTTGACCCATCACATAAGGGATGCTGCTATTCCGCAGGATGTAGGCGTCATGCACAGAGCCAGGGAACATAGCATTTACCTGGGAGATGTACTGGTCTGTCAAACATACCATCTGTACATTCATCGAATGATAACTCTTTCGGTTCCTGTACACCTGTTCACTCCTGTGGGGGGGGACCAGAGCTACATGGGTCCCATCAATGGCACCTATGATGTTGGGGATATGCCCAAGGGCATAGAAGTCACCTTTCACTGTAGGCAAATCCTCCACCTGAGGGAAAACGATGTAGCTCCGCATGTGTTTCAGCAGGGCAGACAACACTCTGGACAACACGTTTGAAAACATAGGCTGGGACATCCCTGATGCCATGGCCACTGTTGTTTGAAATTACCCACTTGCAAGGAAATGGAGCACTGATAGCACCTGCTATTCAGGGGGGATTCCTGTGGGATGGCGGATTGCTGACATCAGGTTAGGCTCCAACTGGGCACACAGTTCCTGGATTGTGGCACGGTCAAACCTGTAGGTGATGATTAAATGTCGCTCCTCCATTGTCAACAGGTCCACCAGCGGTCGGTACACCGGAGGATTCCGCCATCTCCTCACATGTCCCAGCGGACGGTGCCTAGGAAGGACAAAAGCGACCACAGAGTCAAACAACTCAGAGGTATGTACCCACAGCCTACACAGAACACAAATCATAATCCAAAAAGTTGCCTGTATGTGTGTTGAGTCTAGGCCTAGGTATGTGTGACGCACTTAAAAATGAACCCATGTGGGCCCCTGAAATGGCGGCTGCCTGACCTCTAAACTGGGACAATGGGATGTGAGGTAACTGCGCTGGAGTTGTACACCGTCACGGTAGGCGGTCAAAGACCGTGCCGCAATACTGCATTGGTTAACATTGGACCCTATGGGTCCCAGGAGCCAATGACGAAGTGCGCCAGCGGTGATGGTACGCACCGCTGCGGACGTCACCGCCTCGGACGTGACCGCCATTTTCTATCTGTTCAATCACTCGATACCTGATCTTCGACAGGAGAGGACCTACACTGCAAGTGCTGCTGTGACCTCGGTCTGGAAGAGACAATGGCTCGTGTGTCTGGGGAAAGGGCCCCTGCCTTCACTTCAGAGGAGTTGGAGAAGCTCGTGGACGGGTCCTCCCCCAGTACACGCTACTCTACGGTCCTCCAGACCAACAGGTAAGTACACAGGGAGCACGTTGTATGGGCTATGTCTGAGTGGAGAGGGCTGGTTGTAAGAATGGAGGGGTCACAGTTCTGCGTGCATGAAGGACTGTGAATGCATGTGCCACATGGCAAGGGTAGGGATGTGGGCCACTTACTTCGACGTGCAGTTGCTAATGACTTCTCTTCTTCCCCTGTACATTTCATTTAGGTCTGCGCCCACCAGAAGAAGGATATTTGGCGTGCCATCGCCAAGGACGTCTGGACCCTGTGGGTCCACCACAGACGGAGCACCCATTGCCGTAAAAGATGGGAGGACATTCGCCGCTGGAGCAAGAAGATGGCGGAGGCTCAGCTGGGGATGGCCTCCCAACGTGGGAGGGGTGCCCGTCGCACCATGACCCCCCTGATGTTCCGGATCCTGGCGGTGGCCTACCCTGAGTTGGATGGGCGCTTGAGGGCATCACAGCAGACACAAGACGGTGAGTACGACATCATTCTGCGGACTTTGCGCGCAGTGAAGGTGTCTGGGTGGGGGAGGAGGGCTGTGGGTTTCCCTAGGCCAGGTCGAGTTCCGTAGGCTAGGCCCCTCCGTAATGCAGGCCAAGTGGCACTCCACCCTACCTCTGTAGAGTGCCAAGTACAGGTATACATGCCCCTGTGTCATCTATGTGTGCAGATGTAGACCATAGCCATGTAGGCCATATCCCAGGAACTGCATCTGTAGAGCCCGACAGTGCAGCATAGTGCAGGGGGCTGCTGTGTCTGTATTGTCCGCCAACGGTAGCGGTAAGCCATGCACTCAACCTGTCTTTCTTCTGTCGTCCCCCCCCTTTTTGTGGTCTCCCTGTTCTTGTGTGCATCAGCATCATCAGGCGGAGGTACAGTGGCACCGGAGCACGAGGGAGCTGCATCCTACATGGCCATGAAGGGCCACACCACGGACTCTGAATACACCAGTGGGACATAGGGCGAGGGGAGCTTCACGGCCGTCACAGGATCTGCAACCAGCGACATGGACTCGTCCTCCGATGGGACCTCCCTTGTGGTGGTGGCAAAATCTGTGCCCCCCACTTCTACAGGTACAGCCGCCACCCCCCCCCTACCAGCACCGCCCTCCCAGCAGCCCCTCAGCATCACCTTCGCCCCAGGCACCTCAGCCCCTGCCCCTGTCACCTCTGCTGCCCTCAGTGAGGAGGCCATTGACCTCCTCAGGTCCCTAACTGTTGGGCAGTCTACCATTCTGAATGTCATCCAGGGTGTAGAAAGGGAATTGCAACACACAAATGCATTCCTGGAGAGCATTCATTCTGGTCAGACGGCCCTTCATCGAACCCTGCAAACTCTGGCCTCAGCACTGATGGCAGCCATTGTCCCTGTGTCTAGCCTCCCCCCTACAACTTCCTCCACCCAGACCCAATCCCCTGTACCCCAGCCTATCCCAAGCACACCATCAGACCAGCATGCACACACCTCACCACTCAAGGGAAGCTCAGGCAAACATAAGCACCACACACCTCAAAGGCACTCACGCAAGCCTCACACACATACAGACACACCAACATCCACTGCCTCCACTGTGTCCCCCTCCTCGTCGTCTCCCTCCTCCCTCCCAGTCTCGTCTACACTCTCACCTGCATGCACTACCACTACAGCGACTAGGTGCCGTACCAGCACCCACCACCACACCCCGCTCACGTGCACTCACCACCCCACTACCATTTACACGTCCCCTGTGTCCTCTCCCAGTGTGTCTGTGACGCCCCCTCCCAAAGTACACAAACGTAGGCACACACCCACCCAACATACATCCACCTCACAACAGCCTCCAGCGCATGCACCTGCACCCAAAGCCACAAAAGTAACACATCCTACAACCACCTCCTCTTCCTCCACTCCCAATCCCCCTCCAGATACCCATCCCAGTATTCCTAATAAACTTTTCCTGACCAAGCTCGACCTCTTTCCCACCCCCTTTCCAATTCATAGGTCCCGTACTAGCACCTCAGCCAAAAAATCTCCGGGACCAGTGGTGCCTGTTGTTACAGGTATGTGGAGCGCACCGGGCACCAGGGCAGCCAGTGTGACACGGAGCCACAGCACAGCCAGTCCCCCCCCTGTGAAGCACCAGAAGTTGGACAGTGCCCGGCGGGAGAGGGGGAAGACTCCAGCCAGCAAAGCCGCTCACAAGGGTCACTGCAAACTCAAGCACCGCTGAACAGGGCAAAGACCGCCATGGCAAGCTCCGCTGAACAGGGCAAGCACCGCGGAACAGGGCAGGGACCGCCAACTCAAGCACTGCTAGCCCATGAGCGGCAGGGGCAGTGACACAACTGGGACCGTCACGGGGTGAGTGATGCACTCTGGCACCAGTCCCCCTCCAGAGCCAGTGGAGAAATGCATCCACTCCGTCTGTCCTGCACAGGATGAAGCACTCTGGGCACCAGTCCCCCTCCAGAACCAGTGGAGACATGCATCCACTCCGTCTGTCCTGCACAGGATGAAGTACTCTGGGCACCAGTCCCCCTCCAGAACCAGTGGAGACATGCATCCACTACCTCTGACCTGCACAGGATGAAGCACTCTGTGCACCAGTCCCCCTCCAGAACCAGTGGAGACATGCATCCACTCCGTCTGTCCTGCACAGGAAGAAGCACTCTGGGCACCAGTCCCCCTCCAGAACCAGTGGAGACATGCATCTACTCTGTCTGTCCTGCACAGGATGAAGCACTCTGGGCACCAGTCCCCCTCCAGAACCAGTGGAGACTGTTATCCACTTGAGAGACTGTGGCTTTGCACTCCCCAGGATAACGCAGTGGGCAACCCACCCACTGTAGAGACTTGAGAGACTGTGGCTTTGCACTCCCCAGGATGGTACAGTGGGCAACCCACCCACTGTAGAGACTTGAGAGACTGTGGCTTTGCACTCCCCAGGATAACGCAGTGGGCAACCCACCCACTGTAGAGACTTGAGAGACTGTGGCTTTGCACTCCCCAGGATGGTACAGTGAGCAAACCACCCACTGTAGAGACTTGAGAGACTGTGGCTTTGCACTCCCCAGGATGGTACAGTGGGCAACTTACCCACTTGTGAGACTTGAGAGACTGTGGCCTTGCACTTCCCAGTATACTTCAATGGGCATGGAGCCCCCTCGTGGATCTGGCATGGTGCACTCATCCGGCTGAGGTGCCCCCCCTTCCCTTCCCCCTGAGGTGCCTGTTGTATTTGTGTCTGATGCCCCAGCAGTGTTCTCTCCGTTTTGATCAGGTATCTAGTGTGGGCCTCGTCCATGCATTTTGGGCCCAGTGGTCCACGGACAATGACTTCTGCATTACCTGCACTACTAATCGTGGTGCATATTTTGTTTAATGTGTATATATATATATATATATATATATATATATATATATATATATTTGGGGTCATATTTATACTCTGTTTGCGCCGGATTTGCGTCGTGTTTTTTTTACGCAAATTCGACGCAAAACGAACTCCATATTTATACTCTGGCGGTAGAAGCGTCTAGCGCCAAAGTTCATGGAGTTTGCGTCATTTTTTAGCGTGGACACCTACTTTGCGTTAATGATATGACACCGAGGCATGTGTGCCGTATTTACACTCCCGGGCAAAAATGACGCCCGGAGTGGGCGGGTCAAAAAAAATGACGTCCAGCCGCTTTTGCGTCATTTTTTAGCGCCTGGTCAGGGCAGGCGTTAAGGGACCTGTGGGCTCGGAATGAGCCCAGAGGTGCCCTCCCATGCCCCCAGGGACACCCCCTGCCACCCTTGCCCACCCCAGGAGGACGCCCAAGGATGGAGGGACCCATCCCAGGGAACTTAAGGTAAGTTCAGGTAAGTATTTTTTGTGGCATAGGGGGGCCTGATTTGTGCTCCCCTACATGCCACTATGCCCAATGACCATGCCCAGGGGACATAAGTCCCCTGGGCATGGCCATTGGGCAAGGGGGCATGACTCCTGTCTTTGCTAAGACAGGAGTCATTTCAATGGGGGTTGGGAGTAAAAAAAAATGGCGCAAATCGGGTTGAGGCGAAAATTTTGCCTCAGCCTGACTTGCCCCATTTTTTGATGCCCAAGCTCCATATTCCCCTACGCCGGCGCTGCCTGGTGTAAGTCATTTTTTTTTACGCACACCAGGCAGCTCCGCCGGCTAACGCCGGCTAACGTCATTGAATAAATACGGCACCCGCATGGCGCTTCAGAATGGCGTTAGCCGGCGTTAGATTTTTTGACGCACAACTGCGTTGGCGCAGTTGTGCGTCAAAAAGTATAAATATGGCCCTTGGTTACTGTATTTTGATATATTACAATGGTTCTACTCATTACCTTTGGTCTTTGCATTCTTCCGGGGGGTTGGGGTTGTTACTGTAATGTTTGGATATGCATTGGTGTGTGTGTTGTAGTGGGTGAGGGTTGGGGTGGGGGTGGGGGTGTTGCGTGTGTGTGTCCCTGTCTTTTGCCTCCCCCTCCCCAATGTTGTAGGTGCAGTACTCACCGTTTTATTCACCGCCGGCGTTGATGATCGTCGTATAGGAGCAGGAAGATTAGTGCAGGAAGAATATGGTGTTCAGGCTTCATGGTGCCCTCCTTCCTCGTGGAGTGTGTAGAGGTGAGCGTTTTCCCTTTGAAATGGCTGTTTCCTCCGTGTTTTTATCTGTGGTGAATCCGCCCCGGAAAAGGTGGCCGATTGGTAGGTTGTGATACTGTGGGCGGTACTTTTGTCTCCCGCCTGTCTGTTGGCGGTGACCGCCGCGCTGTTTGTCTGTACCGCTGTAGCGGTCAGAGTGTAAAGTGGCTGTCTTTGTTGGCGGTTTCCGCCATGGTCAGAATTCCCATTTTTTTACCGCCGCTTTAACACTGTCCGCCAGGGTTGTAATGACCCCCTATATGAGGTGTTGAGGAAGCACGGCTTGGCGCTGAAAAGAAGTAAATGTAAGTTGTTCTGTGAGATAGTAGGATATCTGGGACATACCTTTTCAAAGGAAGTGGTGGTGCCCAAGAAATCATTAGTGCACGTTATTCTCAGCAGGCTCACACCAGATAACAAAGAAAAATTACTCATTTGAGAGATTTATATAAAACTTATCAGAGATTTCACTATTAAAATAGACCCGTGAGGGGAATTGTCCAGGAGAAATGTGGAGTTTCAGTGGTTAGAAAAAAAAGCAGCAAGCATTTGTAGTCAACTTGGAGATTGTGGGAAGTGTGTTATCACAGAAGTGTGTTAGTAAGAAGTGGAATGTGGCATGTGCATCTCACAAATTGAGTGATACCAAGAGATGATATGTCATGATAGAGAAAGAATTGTTAGCATATGTGTGAGCTGTGGAACGTTTCAAAATTATATTTGGGTCTCTTGCTTCATCTTAAAAGTGGAGCTCAAGCCATTTGTGGGAATCTTGTCTCCAGGAGAGGGGTGCCCAGCTACGGCATGCATTGCAAGATCAATGTCTAGACTGCAGGAATATAATTTATTTCAAAGTGGAACATATATCCCTGTCACTATGTACTATTTGTCCATTTTACCGTGTGAAAAAAAGAAAATGTTGGTGAAGCCAATGCTACCGAAGGGATAGCCAGCATTACTGAAGTGATGTCGGGAGAATTTGAAGACGTGGATGAAGAGATGTGGAAGGTTGCTGTGAAAGGTGATTCCTTATACCAAAGTGTTGTGAAGAATGTAAAGGAATGGTAGCCAAAGAGGAAAGAAATCTCAACACAATTGTTTCAATTGTAGACGATTTCTGGAGACCTGGAAGTGGAAGGTGATATGTGGTTTAATGAAGGGAAGTATGTAATACTTGTTGGTTTGCGGGATCGCATGTTCTCCTTAGCCCATGAGGGATATTCGGGAATGTTATCTATGAAAAGGATGATAAGAACTACATTTTGGTGGCTGGACTTTGATAGAGTAGTTGATAGAGTTGTACAGGGGTGTGAAGTATGTGCCAGTAGTGAATAGATGCTTAGAGTGGTACCAGCGTCTTTGTGTCCTGTGGAATTGCAGGAGTTTCAGTGGCAGAAGGTAGGCTTTGACATTTCAGGACCTTTCAACTCTTTACCGCACAAGCATAGGAATGCCATGGTTTTGGTGGACTATTACTCTAATTGTCCCAAAGTAAAATTTGCTTCCCCAGTTACCACTGCAAAGGTGACTGAGTTTTTTAAGGATCTCTTTGCTTGGAAGGGCTATTCTGAAGTCCTTATCACTGACAATGATGTGCAGTTGAGGTCACATGAGATGGGAAGTTATCTTAGGTACAGTAACATTTCCATTGTTAACACTGCTTTATAGGAACCACAAGGTAATGGACAGGTGGAAAGGTTTAATCGTGTTTTGAAGGAGAGCATTTTGAGGGTACGTGGGTGTTAGACCTGGCATCCTTGGTGTGGTTTCCCCTGTCTTTTTGCCTCTGCTTCCTGTGATTTTGACTGTGTGCTGGACTTTGTTTTTGCTGGTTTTGGTACTCTGGGCACTTTACCCCTGCTGACCAGTGCTGAAGTGCAAGTGCTCTCATTGTAAACTGTATTTGTATTGGCTTTTCCATGATTGGCATATCGATTTACTTGTAAGTCCCTAGTAAAGTGCACTAGAGGTGCCCAGAGCCTGTAAAATGCTACTAGTGGGCGTTCAGCACTGATTGTTCCATCCACTTGAGTAGCCCTGTAAACATGGCTCTGACCTACCACTGCTGTGTCTTTATGTGCAGTTTTAAACTGCCAATTTGACCTGGCAAGGGCACCCACTTGCCAGGCCCAAACCTTCCCTTTTACTACATGAAGAGCCCTAGCTAGCTCCATCTTTTACTAAGATAGGCCCTAGGCAGCCCCATGGGCAGGGTGGAGTGTATTTAAATGGAAGGACATGTACTGGTGTGTTTTACATGTCCTGATAGTGAGATACTGCTAAATTAGTTTTTTACTATTGCATGTCCTATCTCTCTCATAGGTTAACATGTGGACTGCCTTTAAATATCTTTTAAGTTCAGTTTCTCATTTGGGCAGATAGAGATGTGGAATTTGGGGTCTCTGAACTCAGTTTAAAAATACACATTTTAGTAAAGTTGTTTTTTAGATTGTCAGTTTGAAAATGCCACTTTTAGAAAGTGGGCATTTTCTTGCTTAACCATTCTGTGCCCCTGCCTGCCTGTAGAATCCATGTCTGGGTCAGACTGACAGTTGGGCTATTTGTGAATTCCGTCAAGACAGTGACACAAAGTGAGCTGAGGAGTGTCCTGCATATCCTGATGAGTCTCCTGGGTTAGAGCGGGGATGGAGGGGCTGACACTTACACCTGAAAGGGCTGTGTCTGTCCTTATACAATGTAGTCTCAAACCCCCTGGTTTGTGTCTGGGGCCACGTCTGGGCAAGGCAGGAAGTTGTCAACAACAGTGACATTCCTTTAAAGTTTGTCTACTTCAAAGGCAGAAATGGGTATAAGTAGTGGACCCAAAACTCCAGACTTTTGGATTACTTCTGGATTAAGAGGAATCTCTGCCAAGGAAAAGATCTGAAGGAGGAGTACTGCCCTTTTGCCTGTGAGTGTGATTTGCTGGGTTGACCTGCAATTGCTGCTTCTACCTGAGAGAGGACAAAGACTGGACTTTGAGGTGCTTTCCTGCTTGTGAAGTGTCTCCAAGGGCATGGACTGAGCTTACCCCCTGTACTGAAGTCTCAGGGCCATCAAAGACGTCCTCTGCCAGCACCTGGACACTCTTACTGAGACTCCTACCCTGCCAAGTGGTGCCCATCCAATCCCTGGGGCCTTTAAATGACAAACTGGTGGAACCAAGGCTGAAATCCACACCCGCCTTTTTGGAACTCTTGCATCTTTATTGAACCTCACCTTCAAGCAGGTCTCAATCTGGGGATGCATCAGCTGTTGCTACAAAAGTTGTGTTTGAGTTGGAGAAACTGGAGGAGTATACAGTGGCTCGGCTTAAACAATTTTGCAAAGAACTTTCCTGCCCAATCAAAAGCTCTGCTGGGAAGGAGGAGCTGCAAAAGGCACTGAGGACCTGCTTGGCAGCTAAGGCAGCTGGGGGTCACACAGAGAAGGAGAACGTGGATAAGGAGGTACAGCACATACAAAATGTTGTGTTGAGTAAACCTGACCTACGTGTGGGGAGGGCCTCCAGGGAAGGCAGTAGTGTTTCTTCTAAAGTTCTGACCCCAGAGGAGCTGCAGGACAGACAAGCAGAGAGGATGCACCAATTTGAGTTAGAGAAGCTTAAAATGGAAAGGGAAGAGAAAAGATTAGCCATAGGAGAGAAAAAGATGCTTTTGCCTCATGAGTATGAGTTTGGGAGAGCTGGACCAAAGGAGCCAGTCCAGCAGAGATGGTGGCAGCAATACCACAGTGTAGCCTGAGAAGAAGGTACACATCCCAAAAGATTTAGTAAAGGATTACAAATGGGAGGATGACATATACCTGTGGTTAAAGGGGTACGAGTCAGCTGTCCACATGAACATGGTCCCTGAGGTACACTTGGGGGGTGGGTCTGTGGAACCCCTTTGAGGTAGAGGGGATGGACACCCTGACATCCTTAGTTGATCCTCAGGGATTCACCTATTCTATCATGAAGGACGTCCTACTCACTAGGTATCGTCGAACCCCAGAGGAGTACCAAGAAAAGTTTAGATCCTATAAGAAAAAGGAATCCCAAACTTGGTTGGAATGTATAGATTATTTCTATAGGTCACTGGGTGGTTGGGTGAAGGGCAGTAAGATACCAACTTATGAGGGGCTGCACAATTTGATTGAATGGGAGCACTTGTATAGTATTTGTTTTTCAGAGATGCACCAGCACCTAATTGACAGCAAGCTCACTGACCCCAGGAAGCTTGCCCATGAAGCAGACTGATGGGAGAGCACCAGGGTCCAAAAGAGGTATGGGGGAGACTCTGACAAGGGTGGGAAGGGTCCACATAAGAAGAAGTAGGGGGGTAAGTGTAAACAGAGGAGTTCTCTAAAGGGCCCCAAACTAATTCCCAGGGTAAGGACTCCCAGCCCCCAGGTGAGAAGAATCTATGGGTCTCTACAGGGAAACATGCAGAGAAGGGTCCCCACAAGTGTTTTGCATGTGATCACGTGGGTGACATTAGGGAGGACCCCAAATGTTCCAAGTGGACACCAGCACCTACTGGTGCTCGGTCACAGGGTTTGGCCACTGCAGTGCTTGGAAAAGAGTTGGTTCCAGGAGAAGGGTGGGAGCCAGGTGAGATGACCCTTGCCTCGCTAGCGGACAGTGAGATGGTCCAGAGGACCCTTATGCTTGAGAACAGTAAGAAGCACAGAGAGTGGGTGACCATCAATGGACAGAGGGTGGAAGCTCTGAGAGACACAGGACCCAGTGTGACTACTGCGAGCTGTCACCTGGTGTCTGAAGAGCAAGTAGTTCCTCATGTACTTCATCAAGTAGTTGCAGTAGACAACTCAGAGCACCTGCGTGAGGGGGCACAGGTTCCCTGTGAGTGGGAGTCAGGTTCCTTGAGGGTAGCTGTGGGTCCAACCATGCCTGTTGATTGTCTCCTAGGTAATGACCTGGAGGATTCCCCCTTGGAGTGAGGTGGAACGCCAGTCACACTTGCGGCAATTGGGTCTGCATGGGTGGGCGTGTGTAACTACCTGGTCTATGGCAGCCCATCTGGGTGATCTGATCAGGAGGTCCTGGAGCCTGAAAGAGTGGCCCGGGTGCGTGCCAGGAAGAGGAAGAGCAAGGGGCCTTGGAAACCAGCCCCTGAAGTTTCCATGGTCCGGGAGGAGACTGAACCTGAGGGGGACGCCCAGGAGCCTACATGGAAATAAGTGGCTGAAATGGGGGAGGTGCCTGAGCTGACCCATTGGCAGCAGAAACGGGGTCCCACCAGGGAACAATTCTGTGAGGCACAGAAGTCATACCCTACTCCTGAGGGTCTATGGCAACAGGCTGCTGATCAAGCATCTGGGAAGGAGTCTGGATCACTCTGGATCTATTGGTAGGCAGGCCTTCTGTATAGTAAGCCTAAGGTGGCTGAGTCTGGGGCAGCACGTGTGCTTGTGGTACCCCAGCACTTCAGAGCCTTCCTACTGGGTCTGGCTCATGTTGTGCCTTTAGCAGGACACTTGGGGCACAAAAAGACCTTTGAGAAGCTTCTGACCCACTTTTACTGGCCCCAAATGTGCAGGCACTCTGACGCACACTGAAGGTCTTGCCAAACTTGTTGGACAAGTGGAAAGAGTGAGGGGAAGTGCAAGGCCCCCCTATAACCTTTTCCTGTCATGAACACCCCTTTCAAGCGGGAGGGCATTGACATTGTGGGGCCTCTGGATCCCAAGACAGCCATGGGCAACAGGTTTATCCTGGTCTTGGTGGACCATGCCGCCCAGTACCCAAAAGTCATCCCTCTGAAGTCAATGACAGCTCTGTGGTGGGCCAGAAATTTATGGGGATTTTTACCTGCATGGGGTTTCCCAAGGAGGTGATATCTGACAGAGGTACAAACTTCATATCTACCAATGAGAAGTCTTTGTGGAAGAAGTGTGGAGTAACCTACAAGTTCACCAGTCCTTACTGCCCCCAAGGAAATGGGATATACACATCTCTTCACACATCACAATCCTTTGCATCTCCAACGCAAAACACTGAAGACAGAGTGACCTTTGTACACAGGACAGATAATAGGCACCACTTTTTTCTCACCATCTCTTTTCACACCCAGCACTCACATTTGTCCACTCAGACCCTTTTGCATTTCCCCTGTTTAGTAGGTCAGTGTCACATGTTTATTATTCCCATGTCAAGTTAAAAAAATCCCTGTTTTTCTGAGGATTAGTTAAGATTTATGTTGGATGAGATCATAAGAGTAGAGCCACAATTGTTTAGAGCACAACTAGCATACTCCTCTCAGTAGGAAAATGGAGATGTAGGACAGTATTGGTGACAGAGTCAATGCTGTAAGCACCACCCTGTACACAAAGGAGGAGATTAGGAAGGAGTGGAAAAACCTTAGGGACAAGGTCTGTTTCCTGATCTCCAGGCACCATCAGCAGGCCAAGAAGATTGGTGGTTGCACTCTCAGTGCCCCATTACATCTCCTCCCATGGGAGGAGAAGGTCTTGGCCACCCTGCATCCTGAGGGCTTGACAGGAATACCTGGCGGAGTGGAGTTTGGTAAGTCACAACACTACAAATGTCACCAAAATTCTATGTCATGCATGCCAATAGCTCACCTTTTGCCACGGTTACCGTCACTCCACTCACCAGCCCAGTGTCCACCTGTCCAAAGACCTCTATGTAGCAACCCACATTTAAGGTGTATAATATGTGTAAAACAGGGACTGACATGACTACAACTCCCAGCAGACAATGTTCTACAACTCCAAACACCCGATCAGTGTTCACTTGTCCACATACCCCTGTTTGGCAAATCACAAATTAACTTAATTCACCTGGGAGGATATAATTTGTCAATTTTGTGTACTAGAGAGAGTGAAATGACTTCAACTGCCAGGAGACACTATTGCTGCTGCTACAAACACTAGCACAGTGGTCACATGCTACAGTACATCTGTTAGTGAAATCCCAATTGAAGTGAACACACCTGGGGAAGAAGATTGGTCAAGAGTGTGTACTAGAGAGAATGAGAAGACTACTAAGGCCAGGAAGGTACTGCTCCTGTAAACCCAACCATCGGCCCAGTGTACTCTTGTCCAAATACCATTGTTTGTGAACTCTCAATTGAAGTGGACTCATCTGAGAAGATAACATTTGTATAGTGTGTGTACTAGAGAGATTGACATGGCTACTAAGGTCTGGAAGGCCCTGTGTCTGTAAAACCAGCCATCTGCTCAGTGTACTATTGTCCAAATACCATTGTTTGTGAACTCTCAATTGAAGTGGACTCACCTGGGAGGATAACATTTGTATAGTGTGTGTAGTAAGGAGAGTGACATGACTGCACCTCCCGGGAGGCACTGTATCTGTAACTCCAAACTCAGAAGAATGTACGCTTGACCAAAGATCATTGTGTCTTAACTCCCAATTGAAGCGTACTCACCTGAGAGGATTGTCAATTGTGTGTAGTACAGGGAGCTACATGACTGCAACTTCCATGAGCCTCTCTTACTGTCACTCCGACCACTAGCCCAGGGTCCTCTTCTCCAAAGACTCCTGTTTGGTAACTCACACATGAAGTGTACTCTCCTGGTGGGATAACTTTTGTCAGGTATTGGATATCAGTGAGAGTGACTTGAATGCAAATCCCAGCAGGCCCTGTTTCTGTAACTACAAACACCAGCCCAGTGTTCTCTTCTCTAAATACCCTTGTTTGTTAACTCACAAATGAAGTGTACTCACCTGGGGTGATAACATTTGTTACATGTTAGGGAGAAGTGAGAGTAACCTGAATGCAACTCTCAGCGGGCCCTGTATCGCCAACAAATACCAGCCCACTGGTCACTTGTACAAATACACTTGTTTGTTAACTCTAACTCACAAATGAAGTGTACTCACCTGGGGGATAACATTCGTCAAGTTTTGGCGAGTATTGAGAGTGACCTCACTACAACTCCTAGCGGGCACTCTTTCTGTACAAACACCATCCCAGTGATATCTTCTCCAATAAACCCTTATTTGATTACTCACAAATGAAGTGTACTCACCTAGGGGGATAACATGTGTAAAGTGTGTGTACTAAAGAGTGTGGCCTGATTGCAACTCCCAGCAGGCCCTGTTTCAGTAGCTGCAACCATCAGCCCAGTGTTGACTTGTCCAAAGACCCCTGTTTGTCAACTCCCAAATTAAGTCTACTCACCTGGGGCGATACCATTGGTCTGGTCTACATAGTACAGGGACTCCCAGCTAACTCCAAATACCAGACTAGTGGTCACATGCCACAATACATCTGTTGGTGAACTCTAAAATGAAGTTTACTCACCTGGGGGGAAACCAATGGTCAAGTGTGTGTACTACATAGAGTGACTTTACTGCAACTCACAGGAGGCATTGTTCCCCTGACTCCAACCACAAGACCAGTGTTCACTTGTCCAAATACCCTTGTTTGGTAACTCTCAATTGAAGTCTACTCACCTGGGATGATGATATGTGTACAGTATGTGTAGTAGTACAGGGTGTTGTGTGTAGTACAGGGAGTTACATGACTACAACTTCCAGCAGGTCATTTATCTGTAACTCCCAACACCAGCACAGTGTTCTCTCGTCTAAGGACCCCTCTATCTTAACTCCCAATTGCAGTGTACTCACCTGGGAGGAAATCATTTGTATAGTGAGTGTAGTACATGGAGTTATATGACGGAAAATCCCAGAAGTCTCTCTTACTGTCACTACAACCCCCAGTCCAGTGTCCTATTCTCCAAAGACTCATGTTTGGGTAATCACACATGAAGCGTACTTACCTGGGGGTATGAGATTTATCACGTTTTTTGAAGTAGCAGGATTTACATGACTACCAAGGCCAGGAGGCTCTGTCTCTGCAACTCCAAACACAAGGCCAGTTTAAAAAAAAAAAACAAGAAAAAAGGTGGTTGTGCTTGAGAGTTTGCACATCCCAAATGTACAGCACAATTCACTTTTTAAGAAAAATTTTAGCTTGCCAAAAAACCTGCTTATATTCACTGATGTCTGTTATCATCTTTCAGTGTTAGTGAATTGCTCTTTCACATATTGACTTTGCAATTACAATGACCATGCAACGGGTGGTATGACACAAACATATGTTAATGTTGAGGCAGAGGCACTGTGGCCTGCAACGATGAAACACATCTACATATAGGTCATAGAAGAAGAGTGTTTTGCCAATGCAATTGATGACTACATATTTTTTTGCCCACATGATGACACACATGATGCAATCGGCCCACCACAGCACACAAAACATATCCAATGTGGACTTCAGGCCTTCCACCCAAACACTGTTCTAGCTGTTTTGGCACAGGTCTCATACACTCCAAACCTGTGACCTATGTTACCTGAAAAAATCCATGTCCACTCTGTACATCAGAACAGCATCAGATACCTGCCAATGCCACCACAACTCTGAAATGCACACATGAGGATGTCATGGTGAAGGTACCTGTACAAAGACAAAATAAAGAGTATGTGCTTGAAAACATACCTATTACACAAATCACATAGCAAGCATCTAAAAATGAAATGACATTGAAATTAGAGTGACACAAACAAAGCAGCATTATCAAGGTGGGGATATGTCAAAGGCTGACTCTTAAAGAAGCCTTTGGCTGAATATTGCAGAGTATCAACTCCCTAGTTGTTGCTAAAACACTAAGGCCCATATTTACACTTTTTCTGCGCCGCATTTGCGTAATTTTTTTATGCAAAAGCTGCGCAAACTTACAAAATATAATTGTATTTTGTAAGTTTGCGCCACTTTTATGTTGAAAAATGCCACAAATGCGGTGCAAAAAAAGTATAAATATGGGTCTAAACTTCACACATTCTCACAACTACAGTTCATTGTACAGTCACAGTCATTACATCACATCACATACCTACAGTCGTGAAAAGTAGCAGGTCAGCTCCTTCCTCTTCACTACTGTCATCCTCACTTGGAATTTTAGGGGGCTCACCTGGTGGCATTGCAGGCTCACCCTCCTCTGGGATGTACGGGATATTCCTCCGCAGGGCAATGTTGTGGAGCATGCAGCATGCCACAGTGATCTGATGCACTTTTCCGGGTGAGTAGAGGAGGGCTCCACCAGTCCGGTCAAGACACTTAAATCTGGCCTTCAGGAGCCCAAATGCCCGCTCCACTGGCCGACGTGTTCTTCTATGGGCCTCATTGAAGGGGACTTTCCCTGGCATAGTTGGATTCCTTATTGGTTTTAACAACCAGGGATGGTTTGGAAATGTTGAGTCTCCTGTTAAGGAATGGGACATATGTGCAACAATGAGTCACTCACTTCATGATTGTAGCACCAGACATTGCACACACACAAACAGGACAGTCCTGACTTACCAACCATCCTGGCCCGCTCTAAGTACAATTGTGACATCAGCTACAGTATGTTGCTGTTCCGCATAATGAAGGAATCATGGGCTGAACCTGGATAACGGACACAGACCTGTGAAATGTAGCGATCCACCAAACAGACAACGTGCATGGTGATGGAATGGAAGTTCTTTCTATTGCAGTATACTTGTTCATTGACTTGCAGTGGGACCAAGCCGATATGTGTGTCATCAATGGCCTTCACCACATGTGGGCACAAAACCATAAAAGTCAGCCTTCACATGGGCTAAATCCGCACTTCGGGGAAACCGGATACAGCTGTTCAGGTGTTTCAACACTGCTGAGAGGAAATCCTTCAACACCAGACTGAACATAGGTTGCGACATACCAAGCTAGGGCCACTGTTTGTTAGGGTTTGTGCACAGCAAAGAACATGTCCCCTCTCACTGCACTAGTGGGTTCTGTAATAGCTCCCTTTTAAACTTACTATTCAAACCCTTTCTTGTTATCTCACCTTCCCCCCCCCCTTAGGCTTCTGTGTATGTTGTTTAATGTGCTGTTTTGTTTACACATTGGGCCTTGCTTTTACCAAGGCTTCTTTAAAACACTCCTCCCTAGGCCATGTGTTAATTCAACTCATTTGCATAATAACTGAAACTCTGCACACCTTTCAAGAACATGTGCAGCATGTGAGGACCACACCCAGCCCTTCAAACCACACCCAGCTCTGCTCACCTTTCAAGAACATGTGCAGCATGTGAGGACCACACCCAGCCCTTCAAACCACACCCAGCTCTTCGAACCACACCCAGCCCTGTCTATAAAAGGCAGCCCCCGAGCCTCACCCAGTGCTTGTGCTCGTCTACCTCCCGCTTACCTGAGAACAGATCCCTCGGCGCTGGCACTCCTGCTCTCTACAGACTTTCATTGGCTTCAATGGGCGCAGCTGCTGGCTCTTCCTTCTTCTGGTTTCCGGTTCCTCCTTGCCTCAGCCTCTCTCCTACAAACAACCTGCAAAAGAGAAAGAAGACAAGGTTAGACTGATCAGTATCTCTTGCCAGCAACAAGTAAGTGCAAAACTTTTTATTACCTGAAGGAACTTTGACAACAATTTCTGGATTCGTGTGTGGACGGTTTGAAGCAAGATACCTTCCACGAACATTGTGATTCAGGCTCTTTGTTGCAAGAATACCTTGCGGAGCTTTGTGAAACAAACATTGTTTTTTTTTTTTATGGAACTTTTAAGAATCGAACAGTGGAAACCATTAACAGCAAGGCAAACAGTAAATCAAGGACTTGCACAAATTACATGCTGTATTTTGATGTAAAAGTACAGTATTTGTTTTCCAAAAGATTCTGGAGATATGGGAAAAGTGAGTCTGCAATTGGGAATTTAGGCTTTAGTTATATTAAGATGAATGTTTGATATTGGTAATTCTGATAACGGTATTTGTTTAATGTTTTAGAAGCTTTACAGTAATAGAAAGCACATCCCAGAGCAGTAACACATTCCAAACCTGGAAACTCGAGACCAGGATCCAAGAGGTACTTTTAGAAGAGAATTTCTAATAAATAAAGGGATAGTCAGGAACCCATTTAGGAATAGGTTGCACTTATCTGTTCTTTGTTTATGTTTCATTAGGCACCAGTTTCTACAGAAGTCAGAAAGGGCCGCAGATTTGTGCAGCACTTCAACAGTGGAAACGCAAGAACGGTGTTGTCTCTCTTTTTTATTTTATCCACTTCCCCCCTACCCTTGAGCTTCTGTTCTTAGTGCACTGTGTTAAAAACTAGTGTGCTGGAACAAGCAGTTTCAGGGTGGGGTCGGATTGTCTTCAACCTCCATCAGAACTGAACAAGAACTCAGGTGAGCTGGGCTTTGACAGAAGCACAAGCCTTAAAAAATTTCAGTTCTGGTGGACGATGAATACCGGGGAAGAAATAGAGGGCATTGACGTCACGGATATGGCGCAGGCCCTAAATGAGGACTTGGCTCATAATGAATCAGTGTCTGGCATCTTACAACATATGCAAGAGGAAATAGAGAGATTAAAGATGGAGAATACCTCTTTAAAACAGGATTTAAGCAGGTATAAATTTAGGGGATCTCAGTGGAACACAGCTTTTACGCCTTTGTTTAAAACCACCTCAGAGACAGGGGCGCCATCAAAACATACAACTTTGCCTCCCCCAGTTGAGGTTACTGTTAATGTTCCTAATGCTGTGCCCTTAGCAGCACCTGAACGTTTTCATGGAGATAGTAACAAATTCCATGTTTTTATCCATCAATGTCAATTACACTTCGTTTGTAAGCCACAACAGTTCCCTACTGATGCTACGAAAGTGGCATTCGTCTTGTCTTATTTGGGTGGCACAGCAGCCAATTGGTCAATTCCTTTCGTGGATAGAGATGATCCCATCCTCCATAATTGGAATCAATTTAAACGTACCATGACCAGCCTTTTTGCAAAACACACTTTCATGCAGGCAAGTGATAATGAGCTTTTAAATCTTAAACAAGGTAACAAGGATTTATTGACCTATCTCACTAGTTTTAATCGTTTACTCACCGAGACACAGTGGCCAGAAGGAAAGCGTGTCTCCCTTTTTTATAAAGGTTTGAGAGACGAGTTAAAAGACGCGCTGGCTCATATCGTTGATTTGCCAGAAGACTATTCGGACTTTGTAGATTTAGTTGTGAAATTAGAACATAGACTAGGAGAAAGAAAGGGAGATAAATACAAACTGGAATCACGGTTAACTTTTATTAAACACGAGAAGAAAGACACAGATAATAAACTCCCTGAACCTGAGCCTATGCAAATAGGGACACTCAGAGGTCCACTCACATCAGAGGAAAAAGAAAGAAGGAGAAAACTTCAATTATGTTTATATTGTGGCAGGGCAGGTCACTTTGCCAGAGAATGTCCAGTAAAGCCTAAAACTCCACAAAAGGGTACTGTTTCCTCCACCTCCTCAACTGAATCGGGAAACGATTAAGCTCGACAAGGGGAGAGGTTACTTGTTCGAGAAAACATCTTAATCAAACCTCTAATGCTGCAGCCTTCATGGTACCGCACATACCTAGACATTTCATAATTCAGGTCGTTTTAATTGTTACTACCCAAGTGAGGCATTCTCTCCCTGTCCTACTGGACTCAGGCGCGACAGGAAATTTTGTGGATAATAAGTTAGCTGAAAACTTAGGACTTCCTATGTGCCTAAAGCCTTGTCCAGAAGCAGTATGTGCAGTGGATGGGTCAGAATTGACCTCTGGGTTAATCACAAAACAAACAAGTCCACTTGTTATGGTCTGTCAGAACGGGCACACAGAGGTGATTAGCTTTGATCTGATAGATACTCCTAATTTTGGTTTGATTCTCGGGGTACCCTGGTTAACAACTCATAACCCAAAAATTGACTGGGTGAATAGAACTGTTACTTTGGATTCCTCTTTCTGTAGAACCAATTGCTATCAAGAAGCAGGTACAGAACAGAGCACAGTATTACACTGTGCTAGTGTTACACAAGATGAACCAAGTCTCCCTCCTGAATATTCTGACTTTAAAGACGTCTTTGATCCAGTAAAGGCTAGTGTGCTGCCTCCACATCGGTCTTATGACTGCCGTATAGATCTTATCCCAGGGGCCCCTTTACCTAATAACAGACTATGGCCCTCATTCTGACCCTGGCGGTCGGTGATAAAGCGGCGGCCAAGCCGCCAACAGGCCGGCGGTCTAAAATATGCAATTCTGACCCTGGCGGGAACCGCCAACACAGCCCGCCAACTTAACACTCCGCCCGCCACAGCGGTACAAACAAACAGCGCGGCGGTTCCCGCCAACAGCCAGGCGGCAGACAATGTACCGCCCACCCTATTACGACCCACCAATCTGCCACCTTTTCCGGGGCGGGAGCACCGCCGATAAGAACACGGCGGAAACAGACTACGAACGGGAAAACGCTCACCTCTACGCACTCCACGCGAGATTTCGGCAGCATGGAACAAGAGTTGCAGGTCATCCCCGCACCCCTATTCCTGCTCATATACCAGGAGCACGCCCGGCGGCGCGGAAGACATCGGTGAGTACTGCACCTACGACACAGGGGAGGGAAAAGATTACCGGCACACACCCACCCACCCACACCCACTACAACACACACATCAATGCATTCCCACAGATCACTGTCACAACCCACAAACCACCCCCCTCCGAAATAATGCAAAGACCAAAAGAAGAGATCATAAACGGGCAGATATATTGAAATATGGACACCAGTAATCCCAATAAATAAATAAACTATATACAAAATATATACAGCTACTAAATGTAGTCCAACCACTGTCCGTGGATCACAGGGTTCCTGTGCAAAGGGGCAAGGCCCAGTCCCACGACAAGAACTCCACGGAGAGAACACTGCAGGGGCATCAGAAAGAAAATCGGACAGGCACCTCAGGGGGAAGGGAAGGGGGGGCACCTCAGCCACTTGAGTACACGACGCCAGATCCACGAGGGGACTCCATGACCACTGGGCCATCCTGGGGAGAGCAAAGCCACAGTCCATACAGTCCATACAGTGGGTGGCCTGCCCACTGGGCCATCCTGTGGAGAGCAAAGCCACAGTCCATACAGTCCATACAGTGGGTGGCCTGCCCACTGGGCCATCCTGGGGAGAGCAAAGCCACAGTCCATACAGTCCATACAGTGGGTGGCCTGCCCACTGGGCCATCCTGGGGAGAGCAAAGCCACAGTCCATACAGTCCATACAGTGGGTGGCCTGCCCACTGGGCCATCCTGGGGAGAGCAAAGCCACAGTCCAAACAGTCCATACAGTGGGTGGCCTGCCCACTGGGCCATCCTGGGGAGAGCAAAGCCACAGTCCATACAGTCCATACAGTGGGTGCCCTTCCCACTGGGCCATCCTGGGGAGAGCAAAGCCACAGTCCATACAGTCCATAACAGACCCCACTGCCACTGGAGGAGGCAAGTTGGCCAGAGGACATCCTGCAGCCCTGCCCGAGATAGATCCTGCCCTGCCACGTCTGCCAAAGGGCCAGCGGTTCTTGCCTTGAAGGGCCCAGTTCAGCGGTTCTTGAGACGGCGGGGCCCAGGTCAGCGCTACTTGCCTTGAAGTGCCCAGTTCAGCGGTTCTTGAGACGGTGGGGCCCAGTTCAGCGGTTCTTGAGACGGTGGGGCCCAGGTCAGCGCTACTTGCCTTGAAGGGCCCAGTTCAGCGGTTCTTGAGACGGCGGGGCCCAGTTCAGCGGTTCTTGAGACGGCGGGGCCCAGTTCAGCGGTGCGTGAGACGGCGGGGCCCAGTTCAGCGGTCCTTGCCCTGAAGGGCCCAGTTCAGCGGTTCTTGAGACGGCGGGGCCCAGCGGAGCGGTGCGTGAGACGGCGGGGCCCAGCGGAGCGGTTCTTGAGACGGCGGGGCCCAGCGGAGCGGTGCTTGAGACGGCGGGGCCCAGTTCAGCGGTTCTTGAGACGGCGGGGCCC
Source organism: Pleurodeles waltl (assembly GCF_031143425.1). NCBI lineage: Eukaryota > Metazoa > Chordata > Amphibia > Caudata > Salamandridae > Pleurodeles > Pleurodeles waltl. The sequence goes on from NC_090444.1 coordinate 1,781,435,465, forward strand.
AGTTCAGCGGTTCTTGAGACGGCGGGGCCCAGTTCAGCGGTTCTTGAGACGGCGGGGCCCAGTTCAGCGGGTCTTGAGACGGCGGGGCCCAGTTCAGCGGGTCTTGAGACGGCGGGGCCCAGTTCAGCGGTTCTTGAGACGGCGGGGCCCAGGTCAGCGCTACTTGCCTTGAACGGCCCAGTTCAGCGGTTCTTGAGACGGCGGGGCCCAGTTCAGCGGGTCTTGAGACGGCGGGGCCCAGTTCAGCGGTTCTTGAGACGGCGGGGCCCAGTTCAGCGGTTCTTGAGACGGCGGGGCCCAGTTCAGCGGGTCTTGAGACGGCGGGACCCAGTTCAGCGGGTCTTGAGACGGCGGGGCCCAGTTCAGCGGTTCTTGAGACGGCGGGGCCCAGGTCAGCGCTACTTGCCTTGAAGGGCCCAGTTCAGCGGTTCTTGAGACGGCGGGGCCCAGTTCAGCGGTTCTTGAGACGGCGGGGCCCAGTTCAGCGGTTCTTGAGACGGCGGGGCCCAGTTCAGCGGTTCTTGAGACGGTGGGGCCCAGGTCAGCGCTACTTGCCTTGAAGGGCCCAGTTCAGCGGTTCTTGAGACGGCGGGGCCCAGCGGAGCGGTGCGTGAGACGGCGGGGCCCAGCGGAGCGGTTCTTGAGACGGCGGGGCCCAGCGGAGCGGTGCTTGAGACGGCGGGGCCCAGTTCAGCGGTTCTTGAGACGGCGGGCCCAGTTCAGCGGTCCTTGCCTTGAAGGGCCCAGTTCAGCGGTTCTTGAGACGGCGGCCGGTCTATGGCCAACTGCTAATTGCCTGGTGGTGCCCTCCTGGGCAGCGGGGATGGTGCTCCTTCACTGCCCACCTGGGCTGTGGGTGGTGGGGCCCTCCTGGCCAGCTGGGCTGGGTCCTCCCTGGGCAGCGGCTATGGGGGTGGTGGGCTCTCCCGGGGCAGCTCTGCCGGTTCCTCCCGGGGCAGCGGCTATGGGGGTTGTGGGCTCCTCCTGGGCAGCAGGCCTGCTGCCTGACCTCTCCGACTTGCTGCCCTTGCCCTCCTTAGTCGTGGGCCTGTGTCCCTTTCCTCCCTTTGGAGCTGTGGCTGGTGACTGTCTCTGGGTGGTGTCCGGGGGGGATGTAGAAGGCGGGCTCCTGCGGCGCCCCTTCCGCCTTCTGCTCCTCTTCCCAGGGGGTGGGCTGGCTGTCCCCTTGCTGCTGGGCGAAGATCCAGACATGCGGGCTGGCGGGCTCCAATACCCCTGCACCCTTGTCAAGGGGGCTGCAGGGCTGGTGGTGGCTGAGGTGCTCTTCTTACCCCGACGAGAAGGAGGGGGGGGCTCAGGGTCAGGAAAGAAGTTAGTAGTGGCGAGGAAGAGCTTCTTGGGACAATGGAGAGTGGTAGGTACAGTGGGAATGGGAGTGGAGGGAGAGGATGTGGTTGTAGGTGAGTCACGTTTGCTGTCTTTGGGTGCAGGTGCAGGAGGGATAGGCTGTCGTGAGGTGGATGGCTGTTGGGTGGGTGGGTGGCTGCGTTTGTGTGGTGTGGAAGAGGGGGTGACAGACACAGTGGGAGAGGACACAGGGGACGTGTAAATGGCAGTGGGGGTGGTGACTGCACGTGTGCGGACTGGAGTGGAGGGTGTGCTGGTGATGGAAACACTGGCTGATGGTGAGGTGAATGGAGGTGTGAGTGTAGACGTCACAGGGAGGGAGGAGGGAGACGAGGAGGTGGGGGTCACAGAGGTGGTAGTGACTGTTGGCATGTCTGCATCGGAATGTTGCGTGTGTGAATGTCTGCGTGATCTGTGGTGCTTATGTTTGGATGAGCTTCTCTTGGGTGTTGAGGTGTGTGCAGGCTGGTCTGATGGTGTGGGTGGGACAGGCAGAGGAACAGGAGACTGGGAGGAGGGAGTTAGTAGAGGCAGGCAGGAGACAGGGACAATGGCTGCCGTCAGTGCAGAGGCCAGAGCCTGGAACGATCGCTGATGGGCAGCCTGACCCGAATGAATGCCCTCCAGGTACGCATTGCTGCGATGAACCTCCCTCTCCACCCCCTGGATGGCATTCAAAAGGGTAGTCTGCCCAACAATGAGCGTTCGGAGGAGGTCAATGACCTCCTCACTGAGGGCAGCGGGGGTAACAGGGGCAGGGCCTGAGGTGCCTGGGGCGAAGGAGATGCCCGGCTTCCTGGCAGAGCGGGCACGGGGCGAACGCTGAGGGGCTGCTGGGAGGGCGGAGATGGTGCGCTGGGTGGCGGCTGTACCTGTAATGGTGGGGGGCACGGATGGTGCCACCCCCGCAAGGGAGCCCCCTTCCGAGGACGTGCCCGTGTCGCTGCAGGGTCCAGTCGTCCCCGTCGTGGAGCTCCCCTCGCCCTCTGTCTCACTGGTCCAGTCTGACTCTGTGGCATGGCCCTCCTGGGCCATGTGAGATGCAGCTCCCTCCTGCCCCGATGCCACTTCTCCTCCGCCTGATGATGCTGATGCACACAAGCACAGAAAGACAAACAAAAAGGGGGGGGAGAGAGAAATAAAGGGATATTGAGTACATGGATCTCCGGTACAGTTAGCGGACATGACAGACACAGATGCCCCCTGCACTAAGTTGCGCACTTGGGGTCCGCTACGCATTCCGTGGAACATGCCCTACACGCCTAGAGTTGACAACTGCACCCATGGATGACACGGCCCAGGGATGGCTGTACTGACACACTACTGAGGGTGGTGGCTGGGGACACAGGGGCTTACGGGGGTGCCCAGCCTACAGATATCGCCCTGGCCTAGGGGGACCCCCAGCCCTCCTCCCCCAACCAGACACCTCCACTGCGCGACAACAGAGTAGATAATGCTTGTACTCACCCCCTTGTGTCTGCTGTGCTGCCCTCACGCGCCCATCCAATTCAAGGTAGGCCACCGCCAGGATCCGGAACATCAGGGGGCTCAGTTGACGGCAGGCACCCCGCCTACGTTGGGAGGCCATCCCCAGCAGAGACTCGGCGGTCTTCTTGGTCCCGCGGCGGATGTCCTCCCACCTCTTGCGGCAGTGGGTGCCCCGTCGATGGTGGACCCCCAGGGTCCGGACTTCCTTGGCGATGGCACGCCAAATCCCGATCTTCTCATGGGCGCGGACCTATGTGACACGTACAGGGAGGGAGAAATACCACGTTCAAGTTTGTCAGCATTTTCCTTTCCAGTGGCCCAACGCCCCCCATCCCCGCCAGGCCCCCCGCCAGGCCCCCCGCCAGGCCCAACATGCCCCCCATCCCCGCCATGCCCCCCGCCAGGCCCCCCGCCAGGCCCAACATGCCCCCCATCCCCGCCATGCCCCCCGCCAGGCCCAACATGCCCCCCATCCCCGCCAGGCCCCCCGCCAGGCCCCCAAGCCAGCCAGTATCCCCAAATCCAGATTGAATTAAACTCACTTGTTGGTCTGGAGGACCGTAGAGTAGCGCATACTGGGGGAGGACCCCATCCACGAGTTTCTCCAACTCCTCTCCAGTGAAGGCAGGGGCCCTTTCCCCAGGTGCAGCAGCCATTGTCCCTTCCAGACCGAGGTCACAGCAACACTTGCAGTATAGGTCCTCTCCTGTGAAAGTTCAAGTCGCAAGTGGATAATTAGATAGAAAATGGCGGTCACGTCCGCGGCGGTGCGTACCGCGGCGGTGCGTCCCGCCACCGCCGGCGCCCTTCGCCATTGGCTCCTGAAACCCATAGGCTTCAATGTTAACCAATGCGGCTTTGCGCCGCGGTCTTCGCCCGCCGCCCGCCGCGGTGTGCCACGCCAGCGCATTGACCTCACATCCCATTGTCACACTTCACAGGTCAGGCAGCCGCCATTTCCAGGGCCCACATGGCTCAAATTCAACTGCGTCACACAGGCCTAGGCCTTGCATAGCCACTCAGACACGCCATTCACTGCATAGAGAATCGTATACTGTGCTAGCTGTGAGTACGTACCTGTGGGTTGCTTGACTGTGTGCTCCATGTTGTCCTTCCTAGGCACCGTCCGCTGGGTTGGGCGAGGAGACGGATGAATCCTCCCGTGTACCGACCGCTGGTGGACCTGTCAACAATGGAAGAACGCCACATTATCCTGACCTACCGTCTTAACCGTGCCACTATCCATGAACTGTGTGCCCAGCTGGAGCCCGACCTGATGTCCCCCATCCGCCAACCCACAGGGATTCCCCCTCTGGTGCAGGTCATGTCAGTACTCCATTTCCTGGCAAGTGGGTCATTTCAGACAACCGTGGGAATTGCTTCTGGGATGTCTCAGCCCATGTTTTCAAAGGTGTTATCCAGAGTGTTGTCTGCCCTGATGAAATCCGTGAGGAGCTACATCATTTTCCCTGAGGTGGGCGAATTGGCTACAGTGAAGGGTGATTTCTACACCCTTGGACATATTCCCAACGTAATTGGTGCCATTGATGGGACCCATGTGGCTTTGGTTCCCCCAAGAGACAGGGAGCAGGTGTACAGGAACAGAAAAAGTTACCATTCAATGAACATCCAGGTGGTGTGTTTGGCTGACCAGTACATCTTGCATGTAAATGCCAAATTCCCAGGGTCAGTGCATGACGCCTACATCCTAAGGAATAGCAGCATCCCTTACGTGATGGAACAGCTACAGAGACACCGTGTATGGCTAGTGGGGGACTCTGGGTACCCCAACATGTCGTGGCTACTGACCCCAGTAAGGAATCCCCGGACCAGGGCAGAGGAACGGTACAATGAGGCCCATGGGCGTACTAGGAGGGTGATCGAACGCACCTTTGGCCTCCTAAAGGCCAGGTTTAGGTGCCTGCATATGACAGGTGGATCCCTAATGTACTCACCTAAGAAGGTGTGTCACATCATCGTGGCCTGCTGCATGCTTCACAACCTGGCTTTGCGCCGCCAGGTGCCTTTCCTGCAGGAGGATGGTCGAGACGGTGGTGTTGTGGCAGCGGTGGAACCTGAGGAGAGTGACGAGGAGGAAGACGACGGGGCTGAAACAGACAACAGGGACAGAATCATTGAACAGTACTTCCAATAGGACACAGGTAACATTTCAAAGATAATTTAGTAAATGTGAACTACTCTCCAGCATCTCTGCTGCCTGTCTATTTGCCCCAGTGTATGATGACTGAGTTTTGGCTTTTCCCTCCCTATTTCAGATCTGGGGTCCCCACTACGAGTCCTGTGCTTCGTTTCCCCATGGACTACAGCTTTGTGGCAGCTGTTTGTTGACTTCACCATGTACAAGGACATATTTGCACTGTCATGTCAATTACAATCTATTGAAATCACAGCCAGACTCCAGATATTTTGGTGCAAAATAGGTGTTTATTGAAGTGCTCAAAATGGGATGGGTGGTTTCAAGTGGGTGGGGGCTATGGTGAAGGAATGTCCATGGCAGAGTCCAGAGTAACAGTCACACAGGTGCATTGTCCAGAGGCCTGTGGAGAGATGGAGCATGGGCAGTTCAAGGACGGACAGGGTGACAATGTGGGACAGTGGGATGACATCAGGTGGTATCCATTGCTGGCGGGGGTCTTGACATCCTACTCTGTCTTCTTGCGAGATCTCAGGGCCTTCTTGCGGGGTGGTTCTTCTCCTGCAGGAGGTGGGGGTCTGGTGGGCTGCTGCTGTGCGGGGGCCTCCTGTCCACTAGCGCCGGCGGAGGTGGTTGGCTGTTCTTGGTCCAGGCTAGTGGCAGGGGCCCTTGGGTGTTGTTCAGTGTCCGCCCTGGTGTTTACGAGGTCCTGCAGCAGCCCTACCATGGTAACCAGGGTGGTGTTGATGGCTCTGATGTCCTCCCTGTACCCCCGATAGTGTTCCTCCTGCAGTGCCTGGATCTCCTGGAACCGGGCCAGTACCGTCGCCATCGTCTCCTGGGAGCGGTTGTATGCTCCCATGATGGTGGTGAGGACCTCGTGGAGAGTGGGTTCCCTGGGCCTCTCCTCCCCCCCCTGTCGCACAGCTGCCCTCCGAGTTCCCCTGTTTCCCTGGGCCTCTGCCCCCTGGCCGGAGTGCCCACTACCACTGCCCCCAGGTCCCTGTTGTTGTTGGGGTGGTGGGTTATCCTGGGTGCCCTGTAGTGGTAGACACACCGCAGATTGACGCGGCCTGGAGACAGAGGCATGGGCCCGCTGGGTGGGAGCTGTGCTGGTGTTCCCAGAGGGGTTAGGGTCTGTAGTGGCCTGTGCCTGTGTGAGGGGAACCGACTGTCCAGAGGTCCCCGATGGTCCGGGCTGGTCATCGGTGTCCAGATCGACAGAGCTGCTGTCATCGCTGACGGCCTCTTGGGTGGGGGGGTGTGGATAATTCTGGCCCCTCCGCCGCGGTGTGTTGACGGTCGGGTCCTGCAGGGGTATAGAGGTATGGTTATAGTTTCAATGTGTGGCATATGGGTGTATCTGTGGGTTCTCGTGTCCCCAAGTGCTGGCATTCGTGTGTGGGGGCTTTGGTGAGGGTGGCTTGTGGGGGGGATGTGTATATGCATTGGGCATGCTTTTGTGATGGGTGTCCATGCTTAGTGGACGCATGCAGGCCTAGGTTTTGGGATGTGTGGGTTGTGATGGTGAGACATTGGCGGGGAATAGGTGTGCTGGGGGTGGGGGTGAGGATGGTGGTGGGGGTGAGGATGGTGGTGGGGGTGAGGATGGTGGTGGGGGTGAGGGTGGGGGTGAGGATGGGGGTGGGGGTGAGGGTGGGGTTCGAGGATGGGGGTGAGGGTTGGGCTCTGATTTGGCATGCAGGTGGGGGGGAAGCAGTATTGAAGCTTCAACTTACCAGTATCCATTCCTCCGCCGACTCCTGCGAGGCCGTCAGGATGCAGGATGTTCAAGACTTCCTCCTCCCATGATGTGAATTGTGGGGGTTGAGGTGGGGGTCCTCCGCCAGTCTTCTGCACGGCGATGTTGTGCCTGGATACCATGGAACGCACCTTCCCCCGTAGGTCGTTCCATCGCTTCCTGATGTCTTCCCGATTTCTGGGGTGCTGTCCCACTGCGTTCACCCTGTCGACAATCCTCTGCCATAGCTCCGTCCTCCGGGCAATGCTAGTGTATTGTATCTGTGTGCCGAACAGCTGGGGCTCTACCCGAACGATTTCCTCCACCATGACCCTGAGTTCTTCGTCTGTGAAGCGGGGTTGTCTTTGGGGTGCCATGGGGTGGTGTGTATGATGTGTGGGGTGGAGTATGTGTATTTAAGTGAGTTGAGTGTGGTGGTGTGTGTTGTTTTGTGTGTGGTTAGTGTGTGGGTGATGGTGTTGAGTGGCTGTGGCTGTTATTTTTTGGATGCTGGTGTCTCGCTCTTGCCTTCTTTACGAATTTTTTAGCGTAGGGGTTTGTGGGTGATGTGGGTGTGTGTTTTATATTGTATTGTGTGTGTGGGAGTGGTGTGTGTATGTGTATCAGGTGTGTGGGATTCAAATCGTCCAATGTGGCTGGGTTTTGTTCGTTTGTGTGTATTCTGACCGCGGCGGTGTGTCCCGCCAATGGAATACCGCGTTTGAATGACCGCCGCGTGGATTCGTGGGTCGTAATGGCATGGGCGTATTTCTGTTGGCGTGATGGTGGAGGTTTTGTCACCTCCACCTTTCCGCCGACCGCTGGTCTGGCGGTCTGTTGTGGCGGTCGGATTTTCGGAGGTTTGCCTTCTGCGGGTCAGAATGACCGTGGCGGGTTTCCGCGACCGTGGCGGGATTATGGAGGATTTCTGACCGGCGGTAGGCGCCTTTTACCGCCGAGGTCAGAATGACCACCTATATGCTTTGACTGACGAAGAAACCAAATACTTAAGAACCTACCTAGATGACCTACTACAGTCTGGGTTCATCCGTCATTCCACATCTCCGGTATCATCTCCACTCTTTTTTATCCCGAAGCCGGATAAATCCCTGCGCGCGTGTATCGATTATAGAGGACTAAATAAGGCTACAATAAAGAATAAATATCCTCTTCCTCTAATACCTGTGTTGTTGGATCAATTAAGACATTCTACTGTATACACTAAACTAGATCTGCGGGGAGCTTACCACCTGGTCCGAGTAAAAGAGGGGGATGAGTGGAAGACAGCTTTCAAGACAAAGTTTGGTTTATTTGAGTACACAGTAATGCCCTTTGGGTTATGTAATGCCCCTGCGGCCTTTCAGTTCTTTATAAATGAGGTCCTACACGAATTCCTGGACGTTTGTGTCATAGTATACATAGACGACATCCTCATTTACTCTAAGAACTCAGAAGAACATACCCAACATGTTCGTGCAGTATTATCAAAGTTAAAAGAAAATCATCTTTTTGCTAAGTTAGAAAAGTGTACTTTTAATGTCAGCAAGGTGGACTTTTTAGGATACTGCCTGTCACCTCAAGGAATAACTATGGATGTAAAGAAAATCAGTGCTATTGCTGATTGGCCAGAACCATCCTCTGTAAAAGATATTCAGAAATTTCTGGGTTTCGCCAGTTTTTATAGGAGGTTTATTGCACATTTTGCAGACATTGCGGCCCCAATAACTACCTTGTTGCGGAAAGGGCAACGATTTCTTTGGACTGATGAGGCGGCACACGCCTTTCAACTCCTAAAACAAAAGTTCACTTCAGCCCCAATTCTGAAACATCCTGATCCTGACTTGCCCTTTTTTGTTGAAGCGGATGCTTCACAAGTAGCTTTAGGAGGAGTTCTCTCTCAACGAGATATAGTAGATGGCCAGTTACATCCTATAGCCTTCTATTCCAAAAAGTTATTACCAGCTGAACAAAATTACACTGTGGCTGAAAGGGAACTACTAGCTATCAAAGTAGCCTTTTCAGAATGGAGGCATCATTTAATGGGAGCCAAGTACCCAGCTACAATCTTTTCTGACCATAAGAACCTACAGTTTTTTGGATCACTTAAAGCACTAACACCACGTCAGATGCGCTGGTTAAATTTTTTTAGCACATTTGACTTTGTTATAACCTATAGACCAGGTGCACAACAAATTCAATCTGATGTGTTATCTAGATACGGACATACCTCAGACATGAAACAAGACACCTCAGGATTGGTTAAAGGATTCCCATAACACAATACAACGAGGTTTATTGTATCACGACAACATGCTGTTAGTGCCCACCTCTGAATTACAAACACAGGTGATAATTTGGCATCACGCCTCACCGTTGGCAGGTCATCCTGGTTGGGTAAAAACCCTGGAAAATGTGCAAAAACACTTTTGGTGGGACACTATAAGAAAGGACATTAAGCAATTTGTCACTACCTGTCCAATTTGTGCAAGACATAAATCTTCTCATAAGGCCCCTGACGGCTTGTTAATACCAATGCCAACACCCAAGCAACCTTGGCACACTGTGAGCGTAGACTTTATTGTAGGCTTACCACCTGTAAAATCCTTCACAACAGTGTTGGTTATAGTGGATTTTTTATCTAAAATGGCACATTTTGTACCATTACGGAAATTACCCACGGCGGCAGAATTTGCCGATATTTTTATAAGGGAAATTGTGCGTTTACATGGTTTGCCAAGCAAAGTGGTGTCAGATCGAGGGAGCCAGTTCAACTCTAGATTTTGGAAAAAATTATGTGAAAAACTGAAAATAGATGTGGCATTATCCACTGCTTTCCACCCAGAGACAGATGGACAGACTGAACGACTGAACCAAACCTTACTTCAAACGCTACGTTGTTTATTGGCTGATTATTCTAGTGAATGGTTGGAAGCTCTCCCTGTAGCGGAGTTTGTTTATAATAATACTGAGCATTCAGCTCTACTTTGCTCACCATTCTATTTCTTGCAGGGGTATCATCCAAGAGCTATACCCATTTTGTTAGAAGAGTCCCTGTTGCCTACAGTAACGGATAGACTAACGAGGTTAGGTGACATACAAGACAAAGCCAGGAAACATTTATTAAAGTACAAGGAAAGCATGAAAAGACAAGCAGACAAACACAGATCTGAGTCCCCAATGTATAAAATTGGTGACAAGGTATGGCTCTCCACAAAGAACCTAAACATAGAGGGATCCCGAAAGCTGCAACCACGTTTCATTGGACCCTTTAGTATAACTGCCATAGTAAACCCGGTAACAGTAAAATTAGATTTACCAAAAGAATATCCAGTACATACTACATTCCATGTGTCCTTGCTTAAGCCGTACAACCCAAAAACCCGACCTGAACCACCACCTCCACCCATACCAATTAAGGGAAATCTAGAATATGAAGTGAAAAGCATAAAAGACTCAAAAAGAATTAGTGGACGTCTGTTTTATTTAGTAGAATGGAAAGTGTTGGACCTGGCTTTTTGACAGGGACATCCCCAAACTTTTTGCCTCCTTCCTCCTATTTTTTCTGACCTGTTGTTGTTGGCTTTTGACCTCTGAGCACTTTACCACTGCTAACCAGTGCTAAAGTGCATATGCTCTCTGTGTAAATTGTACTATTGATTGGTTTATCCATGATTGACTATTTAATTTACCTGTAAGTCCCTATTAGAGTGCACTACATGTGCCTAGGGCATGTAGATTAAATGCTACTAGTGGGCCTGCAGCACTGGTTGTGCCACCCACCTCAGTAGCCCCTTAACCTTGTCTCAGGCCTGCCATTGCAAGGCCTGTGTGTGCAGTTTCACTGCCACTCCGACTTGGCATTTAAAAGTACTTGCCAAGCCTAGAACTCCCCTTTTTCTACATATAAGTCATCCCTAATATGTGCCCTAGGTAACCCCTAGAGCAGGGTGCTGTGTAGGTAAAAGGCAGGACATGTACCTGGGTAGTTATATGTCCTGGTAGTGTAAAACTCCTAAATTCGTTTTTACACTACTGTGAGGCCTGCTCCCTTCATAGGCTAACATTGGGGCTGCCCTCATACACTGTTGAAGTGGCAGCTGCTGATCTGAAAGGAGCAGGAAGGTCATATTTAGTATGGCCAGAATGGTAATCTAAAATCCTGCTGACTGGTGAAGTCGGATTTAATATTACTATTCTAGAAATGCCACTTTTAGAAAGTGAGCATTTCTTTGCACTAAAAACTTGTTGTGCCCTTCAATCCACGTCTGGCTAGGTTTAGTTGACAGCTCCTTGTGCATTCACTCAGACACACCCCAAACACAGGGTACTCAGCCTCACTTGCATACATCTGCATTTTGAATGGGTCTTCCTGGGCTGGGAGGGTGGAGGGCCTGCCCTCACACAAAGGACTGCCACACCCCCTACTGGGACTCTGGCAGACAGGATTGAGCTGAAAGGGAACTTGGTGCATTTCTTAGAGACTCTTTGAAATCACCCCCACTTCAAAGGCACAACTTAGTATAAAACAGGGCCTCTGCCCTACCTCATCAGACACTTGCTGGAGAAGAAACCTGAACCAGAAACTACATCCTGCCAAGAAGAACTGCCTGGCTGCTCAAAGGACTCACCTGTCTGCTTTTCTACAAAGGACTGCTGCCTTGCTGTTGGCCTGCTGCCTTGCTGAACTGCCTGGCTGCTCAAAGGACTCACCTGTCTGCTTTTCTACAAAGGACTGCTGCCTTGCTGTTGGCCTGCTGCCTTGCTGAACTCTTGTCTGGCTGTAAAAGTGCTCTCCAAGGGCTTGGATAGAGCTTGCCTCCTGTTCCTTGAAGTCTCAGGACCAAAAAGACTTCTGCCTTTCACGTGGACGCTCCGTGCGCCGAAAATTTCGACGCACAGCTTGTTTCGCGGCGAGAAAAACGCCGCACACCGACGCTGATCAACGCGACGCCCTCGGGACGATCGAGACTTCGACGCACAACCTCGCAAGGACAAAGCCGCCCGACTTCCAAGGAGAAATCGACGCGACGCCTACCGTGAGATCGAAACTTCGACGCGCAGCCCCGCAGAACGACGCGCAGCCGGAAAATAAGCAGGAGAACCCACGCACAGACCCGGGACATCTGGTAATCCCCGCGATCCACAAAAAGAGACTGTCTGCGCGCCGGAAAACGACGCCCGACTTCCCCGCGTGGAAAAGAACGACGCAAGTCTGTGTGTGCTGAGCGGAAAACGACGCACACACCCCTTTTTCCACGCATCTCTTCTCCTGTGGCCCTCTGAGGAGATTTCCCACCAGAAACCAGGTACTCTGTGCTTGAAAGACACTTTATTGCTTTTTAAAGACCTAAAGACTCTTAATATCACTTTTCAGTGATATCTTTACAAATTCGTATTGCAACTTTGATCGTTTTGACCTACAATTACCCAGATAAATATTCTATATTTTTCTAAACACTGTGTGGTGTATTTTTGTGGTGTTATACTATGGTGTTGTATGATTTATTGCACAAATGCTTTACACATTGCCTTCTAAGTTAAGCCTGACTGCTCTTGCCAAGCTACCGGAGGGTGAGCACAGGCTGATTTTGGATTGTGTGTGACTTACCCTGACTAGAGTGAGGGTTCTTGCTTGGACAGAGGGCAACCTACCTGCCAACCAAAAACCCCATTTCTAACATTGGTGATCAGCGGTGAGGATAGGACTTGTGTTTGTGCAGTGACATACAGTAGCTAAGTATTTCACTACCTACCCACAGTTGAAGGTCAACTTGATGTTTCATCTTTTTTGGCTTTGTGTTCTCTGATGTCCTCCTGGATATACTAGTGATATTTTGGACTTTGGATTTTGGTTTTTGCGGATAAGATCTCATCAGAATGGGATTGCTTACCAACTCATGCTTTGTACGTACTGACCACCTCACTAAGGCTGACCTAAGGAAGCTTTGCAGACAATGGGGCCTTCCTGTAGCAAGGAGATCTACTAAAGCGGAGATGCTCCATCACTACATAGTCTGGGGGGAGGAAAGATGGGCAGAGAGAGAGGCAGCAAGAAACCAAATGACTAAGTACCCCTCAGATGAGGAGGAAGACTACTCAGATGAGGAGGAGGGCTACTCAGAGTTGGACAGTGACCCAGAAATAGATGAATGGCTCCGAAGTCAAAGGCGACAGGAGCAACAATTAGAGGAGTATCTTGCAGGGGTTGAGGCAAAAAGACTTTTAGCCCTGGAAAAAGAAAAGATTGCAGCTCAAGAGCTGAGCTGTAAAGAGCTGAAACTGGAGGCCGGAAGGGCTGAGTCCAGTTCAGATGGTGGCAGCAAAAATCTTGCATCTAGTACTGCTGAAGAAGGGCACAAGCCCAGAGATGTGGTACCCAACTTGAAGAAGAGAGTTGACACACCCCAGGCGGTTCAAGGGTATGAGGTAGTTCCCGTTATGCACAGGGTCCCTGAGAAGGATTGGGGAACTGGCACAGGGAGTCATATTCCTACTGGGGGAGGGACACTTTACTGACTCTAGCAGAGAGTGACAGAGAAAAGGGTTCCCCCCTGGTGGACGTCCTGGATATAGAGTGTAGAGACATCCCAGAAGAGTTTGGGTTGAGTATCAGGGACAGACAGAAACTGTCTCACCAGTCTCAAGAGGGTGATGTAGAGTGCTTTTCCAAGGCTGAGTTACTAGGTGGTTGGGTGAAGGGTACTGTGGTTAATACATGTGAAGGGCAGAGTGATGTAATTGCTGGAGAGCATATGTCTGGTCCTTATTTTCCAGAGCTACGCCAACACCAGGTGGAGTGTGAGTTCTCTGACCCCAGGGAACTTACAGTGGAGGCAGACTTTTGGGTGAGTACCAGAGAGTCTGAAGAGGCATTTGGGGGTGCTCCTGAAGGGAGTGGTCTATGTGGTTCCCGACCAAGTGAGGTGGGAGAGGATTGTAGTGTCCCAGGTAGGTCTCAGAGCCTAACCTGTACCGTAGGGCCACCTTTTGAGGGAAGCCCCGCAGTGTCAGAAGAACTTGGGGGGATGACTGTAGACAGCATCCCAACAGTTCTGGTGTCTGGCAGTACCACTCCTAGTGAGGGGGTGCAGAAGTCCAGACATAGGGTTGAGAGGGGGTGGCAGACCCCAGTGGAGGATCTTGAAAGTCAGGGGTCAGCTCTGAGAGCAGAGCCCCCCAGGAATGACCCAGGTGAGACCGTTTCTGGTTTGGGGGAAACCCAGACTCTGTCGGATGGGCAGAGGTCGGGAGACCTGCGCCAACCAGACTCTTGTGTGGCCCTTGGGGACGGCGTGTCCCTTGTGGGGGGTGAGAGTGCCCCCCAGGAAGTCCTGGCATGCCAGGCAAAGATTCAACCTCAGGGTGGTGACTCTGGGTTGGATAACCGGGCTCAGAGGTTAAACTCTGACCTGGTGGGGGGTAGGTGTGCCCCCCAGAAAGTCCTGGAATGCCAGGCAATGGCTCAACCTCAGGGTGGTGACTCTGGGTTGGCTTACCAGGTGAAGAGGTCAAACTCTGACCTGGTGGGGGGTAGGTGTGCCCCCCAGAAAGTCCTGGCGTGCCAGGCAGTTGTCCAACCTCAGGGTGTCGACTCTGGGTTGGATGGCCAGGTTCAGAGGTCAAACTCTGACCTGGTGGGAGGTAGGTGTGCCTCCCAGAAAGTCCTGGGGTGCCAGGCAATTGCCCAACCTCAGGGTGGTGACTCTGGGTTGGCTAACCCGGTTCAGAGGTCAAACTCTGACCTGGTGGGGGGTAGGTGTGCCCCCCAGAAAGTCCTGGTATACCAGGCAATGGTTCAACCTCAGGGTGGTGACCCTGGGTTGGAGAACCAGGCTCAGAGGTTAAACTCTGACCTGGTGGGAGGTAGGTGTGCCTCCCTGAAAGTCCTGGCCTGCCAGGCAATGGTTCAACCTCAGGGTGGTGACTCTGGGTTGGATATCCAGGTTCAGAGGTTAACCTCTGACCTGGTGGGGGGTAGGTGTGCCCCCCAGAAAGCCCTGGTGTACCAGGCAGTTGTCCAACCTCAGGATGGTGACCCTAGGTTGGAAAACCAGGTTCAGAGGTTAAACTCTGACCTGGTGGAGGGTCAGTGTGCCCTCCAGGAAGTCCTGGCGTGCCAGGCGATTGTTCTACTTCAGGGTGGTAACTCTGAGTTGAATGGCCCAGTTCAGAGGTTAAACTCTGACCTGGTGGAGGGTCAGTGTGCCCTCCAGAAAGTCCTGGCGTGCCAGGCAATTGTTCAACCTCAGAGTGCTGACTCTGGGTTGGATACCCAGGTTCAGAGGTTAAACTCTGACCTGGTGGGAGGTAGGTGTGCCTCCCAAGAAGCCCTGCTGTGCCAGGCAATTGTCCAACCTCAGGGTGTTGACTCTGGGTTGGATGACCAGGTTCAGAGGTTAAACTCTGACCTGGTGGGGGGTAGGTGTGCCCCCCAGAAAGTCCTGGCGTGCCAGGCAATTGCCCAACCTCAGGGTGGTGACCCTGGGTTGGGGAACCAGGCTCAGAGGTTAAACTCTGACCTGGTGGGAGGTAGGTGTGCCTCCCAGAAAGTCCTGGTGCGCCAGGCAACGGTTCAACTTCAGGGTGGTGACTCTGAGTTGAATGGTCAGGTGCAGGGGTTAAACTCTGACCTGATGGAGGGTCAGTGTGCCCTCCAGGAAGTCCTGGTGTGCCAGGCAATTGTTCAACTTCAGGGTGGTGACTCTGAGTTGAATGGTCAGGTGCAGAGGTTAAACTCTGACCTGGTGGAGGGTCAGTGTGCCCTCCAGGAAGTCCTGGCGTGCCAGGCAATTGTTCAACTTCAGGGTGGTGACTCTGAGTTGAATGAGCAGGTGCAGAGGTTAAACTCTGACCTGGTGGGGGGTAGGTGTGCCTCCCAGGAAGTCCTGGTTTGCCAGGCGGTGATCCAGTCTGAGGGTACAGACCCTGGGCTGGAAGACCAGGTTCAGGGTGTCCCCCCGGACCTGGAGGGAGGGGCTACTGATAACAGTGCCCCTACCATGTTGTCTTCTGAGGAGGCCACTCCTAGTTGGAGGGTGCTGGACCCCAGAAGGGAGGGCAGGGGGAGGGAAGCCTCACCCCGGGCCCTAGTCCAACCTGAAGGTACAGACCCCAGGTTGGAGGGCCAGTGGCAGGTTAACAGCCCTGCACTGGTGGAGGAATGGTACAGGGCGACTTCTGTAAGCCCCCTGGCCATGTTGGACTCTGGGGGTACCGCTCCAGGAGGGAGGGTACAAAGCCCCAGAGGAGAGGACCAGGTTCAGGCTGTCATCCCTGACCTGGTGGAAGGGAGAGTGGTTAAAGGGTGCCCAGCACCTGGGGCTACCGCCCCCCACTCTCCACAGCCACAGTGGTTGGAGAGCTTTGAGAGGCCTGGGGCCTGGCTCTCATCCCTGGCAGCTGTCAGTAATCACTGTGGCTTGCTGTCCGGGTGGACAGAGTTATCCCTGGGGAGAGGACAAGTGTCCCACCCCGGGGATAGAATGGGCAACACCACTGTGTTGGTCCTGGTGGTACTATCCTGCTCCTGGGATACATCTGTGAGCAATGTAAGGTTAGGTGCTGCACAGATGGGATCCGCAGGAAAGGAGAAAGGTTCCCCATGGATGGGCTTAGTGGGCCCTGAGAGTATGGACAGAGGGATCCAATTGGAGTCAGGAAGGCGAAGAACTGGAGCATGCCCCTGCTGTTGTGGGCCTGGGTCCTTGTTCTGTCGCCTCAAACAGGGAAGTACATCAGGATAGTGATTGTTCTCCCCTGGCTTTAGGCTGGTGGGGGGTCATGTTGGACCTGGCTTTTTGACAGGGACATCCCCAAACTTTTTGCCTCCTTCCTCCTATTTTTTCTGACCTGTTGT
The DNA here is from genome assembly GCF_031143425.1 of Pleurodeles waltl. Classification (NCBI taxonomy): domain Eukaryota; kingdom Metazoa; phylum Chordata; class Amphibia; order Caudata; family Salamandridae; genus Pleurodeles; species Pleurodeles waltl. The sequence continues at coordinate 1,781,452,073 of NC_090444.1, forward strand.
TGTTGGCTTTTGACCTCTGAGCACTTTACCACTGCTAACCAGTGCTAAAGTGCATATGCTCTCTGTGTAAATTGTACTATTGATTGGTTTATCCATGATTGACTATTTAATTTACCTGTAAGTCCCTATTAGAGTGCACTACATGTGCCTAGGGCATGTAGATTAAATGCTACTAGTGGGCCTGCAGCACTGGTTGTGCCACCCACCTCAGTAGCCCCTTAACCTTGTCTCGGGCCTGCCATTGCAAGGCCTGTGTGTGCAGTTTCACTGCCACTCCGACTTGGCATTTAAAAGTACTTGCCAAGCCTAGAACTCCCCTTTTTCTACATATAAGTCATCCCTAATGTGTGCCCTAGGTAACCCCTAGAGCAGGGTGCTGTGTAGGTAAAAGGCAGGACATGTACCTGGGTAGTTATATGTCCTGGTAGTGTAAAACTCCTAAATTCGTTTTTACACTACTGTGAGGCCTGCTCCCTTCATAGGCTAACATTGGGGCTGCCCTCATACACTGTTGAAGTGGCAGCTGCTGATCTGAAAGGAGCAGGAAGGTCATATTTAGTATGGCCAGAATGGTAATCTAAAATCCTGCTGACTGGTGAAGTCGGATTTAATATTACTATTCTAGAAATGCCACTTTTAGAAAGTGAGCATTTCTTTGCACTAAAAACTTGTTGTGCCCTTCAATCCACGTCTGGCTAGGTTTAGTTGACAGCTCCTTGTGCATTCACTCAGACACACCCCAAACACAGGGTACTCAGCCTCACTTGCATACATCTGCATTTTGAATGGGTCTTCCTGGGCTGGGAGGGTGGAGGGCCTGCCCTCACACAAAGGACTGCCACACCCCCTACTGGGACTCTGGCAGACAGGATTGAGCTGAAAGGGAACTTGGTGCATTTCTTAGAGACTCTTTGAAATCACCCCCACTTCAAAGGCACAACTTAGTATAAAACAGGGCCTCTGCCCTACCTCATCAGACACTTGCTGGAGAAGAAACCTGAACCAGAAACTACATCCTGCCAAGAAGAACTGCCTGGCTGCTCAAAGGACTCACCTGTCTGCTTTTCTACAAAGGACTGCTGCCTTGCTGTTGGCCTGCTGCCTTGCTGAACTGCCTGGCTGCTCAAAGGACTCACCTGTCTGCTTTTCTACAAAGGACTGCTGCCTTGCTGTTGGCCTGCTGCCTTGCTGAACTCTTGTCTGGCTGTAAAAGTGCTCTCCAAGGGCTTGGATAGAGCTTGCCTCCTGTTCCTTGAAGTCTCAGGACCAAAAAGACTTCTGCCTTTCACGTGGACGCTCCGTGCGCCGAAAATTTCGACGCACAGCTTGTTTCGCGGCGAGAAAAACGCCGCACACCGACGCTGATCAACGCGACGCCCTCGGGACGATCGAGACTTCGACGCACAACCTCGCAAGGACAAAGCCGCCCGACTTCCAAGGAGAAATCGACGCGACGCCTACCGTGAGATCGAAACTTCGACGCGCAGCCCCGCAGAACGACGCGCAGCCGGAAAATAAGCAGGAGAACCCACGCACAGACCCGGGACATCTGGTAATCCCCGCGATCCACAAAAAGAGACTGTCTGCGCGCCGGAAAACGACGCCCGACTTCCCCGCGTGGAAAAGAACGACGCAAGTCTGTGTGTGCTGAGCGGAAAACGACGCACACACCCCTTTTTCCACGCATCTCTTCTCCTGTGGCCCTCTGAGGAGATTTCCCACCAGAAACCAGGTACTCTGTGCTTGAAAGACACTTTATTGCTTTTTAAAGACCTAAAGACTCTTAATATCACTTTTCAGTGATATCTTTACAAATTCGTATTGCAACTTTGATCGTTTTGACCTACAATTACCCAGATAAATATTCTATATTTTTCTAAACACTGTGTGGTGTATTTTTGTGGTGTTATACTATGGTGTTGTATGATTTATTGCACAAATGCTTTACACATTGCCTTCTAAGTTAAGCCTGACTGCTCGTGCCAAGCTACCGGAGGGTGAGCACAGGCTGATTTTGGATTGTGTGTGACTTACCCTGACTAGAGTGAGGGTTCTTGCTTGGACAGAGGGCAACCTACCTGCCAACCAAAAACCCCATTTCTAACAGAAAGGATATGATGAATCTGAGAATTCATGGGAACCAGCATCATATGTACATGCCCCACAGCTGATTAGACGGTTTTATTTAAAAAACCCAGGAAAACCCCGTCCTGTAGGAGGGCCTTTGAGGGGGGCAACTGTTAGGGTTTGTGCACAGCAAAGAGCATGTCCCCTCTCACTGCACTAGTGGGTTCTGTAATAGCTCCCTTTTAAACTTACTATTCAAACCCTTTCTTGTTATCTCACCTTCCCCCCCCCCTTAGGCTTCTGTGTATGTTGTTTAATGTGCTGTTTTGTTTACACATTGGGCCTTGCTTTTACCAAGGCTTCTTTAAAACACTCCTCCCTAGGCCATGTGTTAATTCAACTCATTTGCATAATAACTGAAACTCTGCACACCTTTCAAGAACATGTGCAGCATGTGAGGACCACACCCAGCCCTTCAAACCACACCCAGCTCTGCTCACCTTTCAAGAACATGTGCAGCATGTGAGGACCACACCCAGCCCTTCAAACCACACCCAGCTCTTCGAACCACACCCAGCCCTGTCTATAAAAGGCAGCCCCCGAGCCTCACCCAGTGCTTGTGCTCGTCTACCTCCCGCTTACCTGAGAACAGATCCCTCGGCGCTGGCACTCCTGCTCTCTACAGACTTTCATTGGCTTCAATGGGCGCAGCTGCTGGCTCTTCCTTCTTCTGGTTTCCGGTTCCTCCTTGCCTCAGCCTCTCTCCTACAAACAACCTGCAAAAGAGAAAGAAGACAAGGTTAGACTGATCAGTATCTCTTGCCAGCAACAAGTAAGTGCAAAACTTTTTATTACCTGAAGGAACTTTGACAACAATTTCTGGATTCGTGTGTGGACGGTTTGAAGCAAGATACCTTCCACGAACATTGTGATTCAGGCTCTTTGTTGCAAGAATACCTTGCGGAGCTTTGTGAAACAAACATTGTTTTTTTTTTTTATGGAACTTTTAAGAATCGAACAGTGGAAACCATTAACAGCAAGGCAAACAGTAAATCAAGGACTTGCACAAATTACATGCTGTATTTTGATGTAAAAGTACAGTATTTGTTTTCCAAAAGATTCTGGAGATATGGGAAAAGTGAGTCTGCAATTGGGAATTTAGGCTTTAGTTATATTAAGATGAATGTTTGATATTGGTAATTCTGATAACGGTATTTGTTTAATGTTTTAGAAGCTTTACAGTAATAGAAAGCACATCCCAGAGCAGTAACACATTCCAAACCTGGAAACTCGAGACCAGGATCCAAGAGGTACTTTTAGAAGAGAATTTCTAATAAATAAAGGGATAGTCAGGAACCCATTTAGGAATAGGTTGCACTTATCTGTTCTTTGTTTATGTTTCATTAGGCACCAGTTTCTACAGAAGTCAGAAAGGGCCGCAGATTTGTGCAGCACTTCAACAGTAGAAACGCAAGAACGGTGTTGTCTCTCTTTTTTATTTTATCCACTTCCCCCCTACCCTTGAGCTTCTGTTCTTAGTGCACTGTGTTAAAAACTAGTGTGCTGGAACAAGCAGTTTCAGGGTGGGGTCGGATTGTCTTCAACCTCCATCAGAACTGAACAAGAACTCAGGTGAGCTGGGCTTTGACACTGTTAGTTGGAGGACCCTGTGGCTAGGAAGTGCAATACTGACATCACTTGTGCAATGGGTGGTATGCTGGTTGGATAACTAGCAGGTGGCATCAGATCTGGTTCCAGCTGATTACAGAAGTCCACTATTGTTTGTCTATTCAAATGGTACAGAAGGGTTATGTGGAATTCTTCCATGGTGTGATGGTAGACAGGAGGTTGTCACATCTTCCCCCTCCCTGGGTACCTATGTATGACAAGACATGATTTCTAACATTAATGGTGTGCCCACAGAAACAAACATGATGCATAGCAATGATATAATGTGACAAGTCATTTCTGAGTGGATAGACATGGCAACCAGGACACATCACAGCTGCAAATAACACAAGGGTCACATGTGCCCACCATGGTTTCCCACACATGTGGTCACAACATGTATATGGACCAGACTCAAAGATGTGCAACACATTTTTCCCTCAAAATATGACTGGATAGCCCTACCCCCAAAATGACCATTGGTGGTGGTGGATTGTGCCCCACAGTTAAAAGTCATCTGTGCCCTGCAACATACTACAATGGTGTTTGAGTAGTACGACCTGCATCACAAGACAGTATAAGCCTGTTTGTGAGGTCAAAAATTCATTTTCGCTGGTGTGACATAGTTTATACAGCCCAATACAGTTATTGGCTGCCTGACCTACTCCATTGGACATTAGGAAATACCCGTGACTGCCAGGGGAAGTTGTCATGGTGGTAAGTGGTTGCCAGCGTGGTGAGCACAGCCATAGGCTAACGTTGCCAGTGGAGGTTGCGGGTCAATGGCTGTGTCCTCCGGTGGTGAGGACAACGTATGTGGCACACATGACCGCCATGTTCTGCATATTCACTCACTTGACTCCTGATACTGCTGGCAGCAAGACCTCCATGACCTGAGCTGCTGTGTGCCACCTCTGGGAGAAACCATGCCATGCCCAGCAGGTGATAGGACCCCTTCTTTTTCTCCAGAGGACCTGAAGACGCTATGGCTCACCAGAGGAGCAGGTAAGTCCCTCAAGTGCACAATTTTCTCTTTACTTCACCATCATTTCCCTCACAGGCTCCTCATGCGTGGCCAGTGCTATATGTTAAGTTCAGTCACATTGTGTTAAGGGAGGTTTTTGGGGTCCTAGATCATCCTTGTGCTGGATGCACATAACTAGGTAAGGAAACATTGCTGCCATCCACTGACTACTCTTTCCTCATGATTGTTGTAATTGTCAGACAACATGTATGTGCATGACAGCATGAGGTCTGTATGCATGATGTATGAGTCAGTTGAGAGCCATGTGAACAATGTGTATAGTGCCACAGATCTTTCAATCACATCTTCCCTTGTTAAACTGTTGTTTGGGAGGCATACCATGACTTACTCTGTCCTTCAAGTTGCGGCACAAACCACATGCCAAATTCCTGTTGGCTACATGATGTACTGTCATGCATGTAAGTGATGGGAATGGAGTTTTATGTAGGTTCTGTCAGCTCAGCCTGCAGATACCATGCCCTTTCACTTGTATCTACCAGTATGGTACCTAGTCTAGACTGTACGGAGAGTCACTGTGGCTATGGAACTGTGGCACTGTGCCCACTCCCTGTACCCCAGCAGATCCTGTAATGCAGCCAATATGAGGGTCTTGTGGCAAAACCTGACCTGAATGCCTCAGTGCCTTGACTAGATTAGGAATGGGTACAGAGGTAAATCATTAATCTAGTCCATATGTACACTTAACATCATTGTCAGTGTGGGCCTTACACTCATGACAGTTCCCTTACTCCTACAGCTGTTTTGTCACCTTCCCACTTGTCATATTTGTGTATTGCATAACTGACAGTCCCACAGTGCAGACAGTGTGTTGATTCCTGGAAGGAGATGATATGTGACTCAGTAGCTTGGCCACAAAGCAGATAACCGTGCAATGCCTTTGTTAGTTGTATGCCATATCTGTAGGATTGACACATATGTCCAAAGGAGTGCTTTGTGGTACAGGCTCATAGCACTGAACCCCACCCCTGAAGTAGAATGAGTCTACATTTGTTAGTTCACATGTCCACACATAGACAGGGAAGACACTTTTTGTGCCCACCATGCCAGCCCCTTGGTTGTTACCTATGTGTAATGTTGGAGTTTTTACTCTGGCAGTTGCCTGTAGGGACTGCATGCAGTGAGTCATCCTCACAGAGTGTGAATGTGTTTGTCCATTCAAGCCAATGAGTTTACCCTTCAGAAGCCACATAAGTGTGTAGTGTTTCATAGTGGCTCGCATCAAAGTACATGTTGCTAGAGCGTGGGCTACCTGGTGTCAGTAAGCTTGCTTAGTCATTGCAGGCCACAAGAAGGGTAGTGAGTTAGTCTTCAGATAGAAATATATTGTAGTTATGTCCCTATACTTATTGGCTTATGTGTGTCACACGTGGAGAGTATTGACAAATAGAAAAGTCCTAACTTGGTGTTACTGACTCAACCATTTGTGATGAAATTTGTGATTATAATCTCTTGATTTGTCTTTTGCATCCATGCAGGTCAATTCCTATCAAAAGAAGGCACTATGGAGAGCCATCACCTGGAAGGTGGGGAGCCTTGGGGTCCACAGCCGGCAGACTGCCCACTACAGGAAAAGGTGGGAGGACCTGAAATGCTGGGCCAGGAAAATCACTGAGGTCTAGCAGGGGATGTCCTCCCAATGTGGGCGGGTGCCCATTGGACCATAACCCCTCAATGGCCCACATTCTGGCGGTGGCCTATCCAGAGGTTGATGGGTGTTTGAGGGAAGGACAGCAACCACAAGGCAGTGAGTACAGGGCACATTCCTGCCTGTCACATTGCCTAGTAAATGTGTTAGGTCCTGACAGCTCCCCCTGAAAATTAGGGATGAGCCACGTGTCACACACTAGATGAGTGATTGTGTGTGTAGACATGTCATGTGTTATATACTGAGGTACCTTGCCTATTGGCCCAAAAACCTAGGACACAACTGGGTACAATCCACAAACCACTTGCTTGCCAGGGACGGCATATGACTATGCACAGTTATCAATCAAGTACTGTTTGTTTGTTTGTTTGTTGTTGTAGTGTGTGTAAATTCTATGCAACGGACCACTACTCTTCAATGTTACAGGTCAAAGATAAGGAAGTGATGGATCACTGTACTCAGCCAGGTGTCATTGTAAGTGAGTATATTGGCATCTGCCACCCAGAGGCTAGTTGTCCTGAGTGTATGATGGGCGCTGGTGCCTCACTGCAGCCTGTAATGTGAAGATGGCCATCATACATGTGACAGAGCATACATTGTACTTTGGGTGCAGCTACAGATCACTACTTTCCTTTTGTAAGTGGGGAACGTCCATTGCCATGATTTATGTGCCCTCACTGTTGCCAACATTCCTCATGCCTAAATGTCAGCATGTGTCCCTTTCTCATTAGCAAAACATTTTTAGGATGCTCTTTCATGCATAGTCTACCTGTGTTGATGGGATAATGTCCATATTCTCTTACATGTATGTGCATGGCAACATGTGTGTGAAATAAGCGATTTACAATGGGAGTACATTTTATGTTGCGCCACATACAGGAGTGTGTCACCATTGTTTATGAGCTGATACATTCCCTCATGCATCATACCATGTCATTTGGAATGTGCAACTGCAGTAACAATGAGGGACATGACAGATAGGCCTAGAGTTTTGAGCCACAATGTGCATTGCTGTGCCATTGATGTGGCAGCATGTATCAACGTGAACTGCACATGTGTAAAGGGTAAGGTTTGTGGCCTGACTGTTGGCATGAATCATGGAGTGACCTGCAATTCTGTTGAAATCACATGCGTTTGGGTACAAACATTTATCCATGGACAGACATCTGGGTCTGCATGACCATAATGAAGACAATGATGTAGCTTCCAATTGGGCAACATGTAGATGGCCTTCAACAAGTACTTGGAAATCTCAGGGCCTCTCCAACATCCAAGGGACTAATGGAGTCTACTGATGCACTCAGAGTATGTCATTGTAAGGGGTGCCTGACATTAGTGGTGATTACCCTGGGGCTTGCTGATTCACTGTGTTGTGGATTTTGCAGACATCTCTCCCTGACATCTATCTGAGCAACATTAGTATTACCTCCATGACTGTATTGGGACAAATGTCACTTGGAGAAGTGTGTGTGGTTGATATGTTTCCAGTGTGACATGAGTATTTTCATGTCACCTTAGCCAGGATAATTTACTTTTGCCATCAACATGGCAGAAGTTTGGAGCATCATTTCTTATTGTTGGGTCATTATGTATGTGACAAATAGATGTGTGCATGACCTTATGTGGGATCTGTGGGAATGCATTTGGCATTGGCCTACTATCGTATGACAATAAATGAGGTCTGCTCCATGGGGTAAAACTTTGAGGGTGATGAGGTCTCCTACTTGTTGAAAGGTTACTGTGATTGCACAACTTCAGTCATGCAATTGTAGTTGTCTGAGATCCTGATTTTCCTGTGGGCAGCTGTTGACAGTTCAGATGGCATGCATGCATAAGGCATGCCACAAGCATAGGCCACTGAGTGGAGTTTGTTGCTGGGGCCTACTTTACATCATGGAAATGTTTGCTGATCATAGCTGTTGTTCAAGTGTGATCATGGACATGTGCTGACCCTATATCTCTTCCTATTTGCAGCATCAGCACCGGAAAGTGAAGGAAACAGGGCATAGCCGAGTAGGGAACCATCTGGCGACAGGACCACAGATCAAAACACCTTTGATACAGAGGGACCCAGTGGCCCGGAGGGCGAGGGAAAGCGCTGCGGGGAAGACCAGAACATCCTCTTCATCATCAGAAACTTCCTCCAGTGAACATTTCCTAGTGGTTGGGGACCAAACCCGCAGACCCAACACAGACACACAGACATCTACCACATCCAGCATACCCGCATGCACCACCCCAACAGACACATACCAACCAATCCATCCCACAGAACATCTACCTCCCAGACCCCCGAGACACACCTTGGCACTCACACACACAACATACACCACCCAAATACAAGGATACGTCCCATGCGCATGCACCCACAACATCCACACCGATACAGCAGAAAACCACTCTGTCGACCTCCAAATTCCCACCCCCTTCTGCTGACTTTCCCCATGTACCTAAGCAACTTTTTTGTAGACCTTGACCTTTTCCCTGTTCCCTCCACCACCTGTCCCAAACCCAGGAGGCCCAACCCCCCTCCCAACCCCTTTCTTCCACTTCCAAGTCCTCCCCTGCCCCCTGCAAGCACCCATACCCTTCCCCATAGAAGAAGCCTACCCTCCCAAGAAGCAGTTCATCCCTTCTAAACCCAAGACCAATCCCTCCCTTCCAAATCCAACCCCTCAGCCCCCCAAAGATGATCCCTGAGTTGCCTGCCTGCCCACTTGATGCCCCTTCCTATAGAGGTTCCCTGGCATCTAAGAGTCAAGTGATGGCGCCATGGTGTGACTGTGCCATAGCATATGGATTGGCCTATGGCCTTGGACTATTGAAAGTTGTTATTTATAAACCCAAACAGTTGTTATTTTGGGCATAAATTTGTCCTGCAATTCCTTTTCTACCTTTATATTGTTCCTGAATAACTTGTGTTGTATGCGTACAGCCTGTTTGCTGATACATTTGCTGTTGTTTGCAAAATCTGGCTTTGTGGGTGATGCTGGTGTTCCCCCAAGACAAAGGTGTATGTTGAATGTTTAGATATGTGGGTGTAACTGCGATGGTGGTGTCATGGCATTGTGTACTGTTTGTTATGGTAAGTATTTCATCTTGTGTTGTCCAATGTGAGCATGTATGGTGTTAGTCTTGTCCACCTGATATGGCTTATGAATTATGGCTAATGTGTGGCAGCTTGAGTTTTGTTTGTGCAGTCATGGAGTGTTTTCAATTGTGCTGCCTTTGTTGGCATTTGACTGTTCATGTGTCCATTTAGCTGTGTGTACCTTGGAGCTACTTCATCTAGATGTGTCTCATACGGATACTGTTGTAATTGCTTTCTTGACTTGCACTTCCACATTGTGCAGATAGGCATGTCACTTATCTCTACTATTGTTTGTCCCAGAGATACATGAACGGCCAGTTCCTGTGCAAATGTTGTTTTAGGGGCATGTGCAAATTGATATGTGTCCCAGTGCAGCCTCCTTCCCTGAGTGCTCCTGATGCCCCATCCCTATTGTGCAGGTATTGTTTGCAAAGTGAGCTTTGTATATTTGTCTCTCTGTCTATTGTGCATCCCATTCTCCTTCCATTGTGTTGCAATGTGGGTGATGTGTGTGTCCATTGCAGGGCTGTTTAGTGGGAGTGTTGTTTGTGGTCCATGTCACATCCATACATATGTGAGTTGAATGTGACAACAGTCCATGGCATGTGAGGAATGTCAGTGTGTGAGTTGTATTTGTAGATGTGATGTTGGTGTTTTGTTGATGGCGTGTGAGATATGTTGTGTACACTCAACTGTCCCTGTGCCTGAGATGAGCAGATGTGCAGAGTGAGTGACCTGCCTAAAGGGAGCGTAATGTGACTGTGTATGTGTCCTATTTTGTGACTGATTCTGACTGTGTACACAATGACATGGTACCCATAGCATGACCCCCTATATGATGTGGCTGTTGATGTGACGATCTGTTGTTGAGCTTCATGGCACAGGTAGGTGTGTGTACTTACAGTTAATTGTGTGAACAGCAGTGTGGATTTTGTGCTCCATCAATGATCAGCAGCAGTGGCAGGACATGTGTGATGGGCTCCATGGTGGCACCGGACGTGTAAGGCCTGCCTGCAGGTAGGTTTCTTTCTTTATGATCTCCATTTCCACCTGCTGGGATGTGGTGGTTGGACCGCCATGGTCACATTGGTGGTGTGCAACCTCATTATGTGTCCGGAGGAAACACAGGCTCCACTGGCCTGTTTGTGCAGTCTATTGACTGTGGCGGTCTGTGCTGCCTGGCAGTGCCGGCAGGTCAGCGGTAGTCTTTGCTCCAAAGGCCCATATGACTTGTAATACGGCGGTACAACTGCCAACATGATAGTGGTCAGACCGCCAAGGCTGCCATGGCAGTCCACGGACCACCAAACTTGTAATGAGGCCCAAACTGAGTGAAGAATTGTGGTCATCCCACACCACTCCACATATCATCACAGAAGCCCGTCTGTTTAACAGTCTCTAAGTTGTGTCCATGTGGTTTAAGAGAAAGAAGATAGTAATGGGATGTTTGAAGTAGCCTTAAGAGTGTAATAGGAACAGGAGAAGGTCAAGCATGGATATGAGGCTAAATGGAAAGTCAAGGAACCTGAATTTGTGGTTTGTGGATCTGTGGCCAGGGGTTTCGGCCAAAGGTGATCCCAGATTTGGCTATTAAAGTGGTCAAGGTCAAAAGGGAACAGCAGCAGATTGCAAAGTTTGGAGTGTCAGACAAGTGGCTAAATGTGAGTGCAACATGGAGAAGGCTCTGCATGCCATTTCAGGAAGAATGGACCCGTTTGGAGGTACGGCTTCAAGAGTTACGCATGTTACTTCAACTTACTTTAAGGAACTGTTTTATTCCAACTTCCATCTCATGCCAGTGCCTGCTATAAAAGTTCTGTCTCTAGAATGATGAGTAGTTGGCACTTTTCTGCCTGGACTATAGGTACGTACTGTGCTGGAAAACCCCTTTGAAAACCCATTTAGACTCTGCATAGCAGCCTTTCCACTGCATATATTAGGCCGAACAACTTTCTGATGGACACTCTCAACACTGAGTCAGACTGCACTTGTGGCAATTAAAATTTTGACCAGGCCTTAAGGCTAGTATGATCTACTGAGTCAGAGTTTCCCAAGATTGGAACCTCAATAGCTTTGTAAAAGATATATGCAGGACAGGGCCAGGCTAATGAATGCAAAGGGGGCGTTCCCCCGTCAGGGGGGCTGAAAAAATGGCATAAGAAAATCTTCCTTGCATGATTTTCTCAGCCCTTTTTACGCCTGCTCAGAGCAGGCGTTGAAAGGGGGCACACCATTGAATACAATAGGCCCCTATGTACTCTGTAGGAGTAGCGCCAAGTTTGGAGCTACTTAGAGTACATCAATAGTGTCAAAAAAATGACCCTATTGCCCGCCATGGTGCGCTGTATTTTAAATAGGTGCAGTGCCACTTTTCTTAAATCTGCCCGTAACACCTTTAAAGAATTTATGCACCTCTGTGACCCAGATTCAAACATTCTTGGGCAGAGGTACATGTTTTACAGAGGCATAATTGTGATTTAGCAAATAAACATTTTAGCGGCTCAATGGCCAGCTTAGATAACAACAGTCCTCAAACAGCAGAAATTCACTTTGTATGAACAAAGCCCCCACGATCGAAACTTGTACCAGTCAGAGACAAAATTGGGACAAGTTTTAAAAGTACTTTGAACGTCATTGCGGTGCATTCGAAGCTTTAGAAAGGGGCACGCTAACGTTTTTTGAGGACTGGTGTCATTCTCATGTGAAGATTGGGTTTATTGTGAAAGAACATAGTTTCAACAATAAGTGTAGTGTAGGACACTTTCGAAAGCTGTATAACACTTACTTTCAACAGATAGCAGTCCTAAAAGGGGCAAGTATTCTTTTACACATAAGAGCTCAAGCTGTAAGTACACCAATTATTTGCTGGAGTGCTTTCAGATGACATTTAAACCTATTTGTCCGCTCAGCAGTCTGTGCCGACACAGCAAGGGACCTGCAGTACGAAGGTTTACTGTATCTCAAACCGAACAAGCAAAGAAACAAGAGAGTTTTTTCTTCCAATGCTTCGCCAGAGTTCTTCTTCCTCTTATGTTAATTTCTTGGAGACTATTTGGAGCTCAGATGCGCATTTACTTTTATTTCTGCCTTGAACAAATGCTTCATTCTGGTTTAAGGGACAATTCTTGGTAGAACATGCCCACTGCAGATCTGTCAGTCTATTGTGATTCCTCTCTTCTTGTGCTTTCTTCATCTTGCCTATAGTTGAACAAAGAGCATTCGAAAATTCAGCTGAGGCTGTTAAGAAAACTTACATTGTAATAGGATTGTGTGTAAATCTAAATACTGTCTTTCTGGAGAGAAAATGAACTGCTCTTCTGAAAGAATGTGATTGTGAACCTATCAACAAAATTTCAGCAGCCAATCATAGCATTTAATGAAAATACTGTCGACTAACCGGGCCCTTTTAAATGAATTACATTTGATGACATATCCTGCCTTTGAGCATAAGAAGGCGATTTGGCAGTGAATTTCTGTCCGAAAGTCGAATGTAGCAGGAGAGTTAGGTTATATGAAGTTTTGCTGCGAAAACTAAAAACAAAGGGCCAAATTTATCATTGTTTTCAAATAATGCAACCCAGCAGGACACCGCCCTTCACGCTGCGTGAAAGGGAAAGGGCACTTATACACCAGATATTGAGGATTCCTGTTCTCTACTTGCACTGGCGCACTCACTGCAGCCTAGCGCCAATGCAGGCACCCTTGCGCCATGGTGTATGGGTGGCTGCATTGCAGGCAGTATTGTTTATTGTATTATTGAGAACCTTCCTCCACAGAAAGAGTCCTTAGAGCCAATTTCCCCTTTCTAAGTGTCGGGTTGGCGGTCATACCACCATATTATGATGCATGCGATTACATAGACAAAAGACCGCCACGGTCCCGCCCGCACCCCAGGCAGAGCAGACTGCTGTGGGTGCGAGATAGGCCAATGTGGTTGTTAAAGGACGAACCGCTAGTGTTTCTGCTGGACATATTATGATGTTGCTTCCCACCGACGTCACTGTGGCGGTCCAACCACCATGTCTCAGCTTGTGGAAACAGAGTCATATAAGGCAGGGATCCACCCGTAGGCAGCACACATAGGGGGTCATTCTGACCTCGGTGGTAAAAGGCTCTTACCGCCGGTCAGAAGTCCGCCATTCTACCGCCGCGGCCGCAGCAAACCGCCACGGTCATTCTGACCCACAACTTCCAAACCGCCAAAAACCCGACATCCACGGAAGGTTCATCAGCGGTCAGCGATAAACTGGAGATTACCAAACCTCCACCGTCACGCCAACACGAACACGCCCATGCCATTACGACCCACGAATCCAAAAACACACACCTTTACAAAACACAGCCACATTGGACAATTCGAAATACACACACCTGATACACATACACACACCACACCCACACATCCAATCAACTATAAAACACACACCCACATCACCCACAAACCCCCACTACTAGAAATTCGGAGAGAAGGCGAGAGAGAGAGAGAGAGAGAGAGAGAGAGAGAGAGAGAGAGCACAGCTATCGCAAACCCCAACACACAGAGGAACACAACATCACCACCCACACCACATCCACGCACAAAACACCACACACCACCACACACACCACACTCATCACCACAAACACCACCCCACACCACCCCATGGCACCCCAAAGACACCCCAGGTTCTCGGACCAAGAACTCAGGGTAATGGTGGAGGAAATAATCAGGGTAGAGCCCCAGCTATTCGGCACACAGGTGCAGCACACCACAATAGCCAGGAAGGCGGAGCTATGGCAAAGGATCGTCGACAGGGTCAACGCTGTGGGACAGCATCCCAGAAACCGGGAAGACATCCGAAAGCGCTGGAACAACCTACGGGGGAAGGTGCGGTCGATGGTGTCAAGACACAACATCGCTGTGCAGAAGACTGGCGGCGGACCCCCACCCACTCCACCCGAATTCACATCATGGGAGCAAGAGGTCTTGAACATCCTGCATCCTGCGGGCCTCGCTGGAGTAGGCGGAGGAATGGACTCTGGTAAGTCTAATCCCAAATACTTCACCCCCCCAACCACCAGCATGCCAACCCGCACCCCCACCCTCACCCCCAACCCCCCAGCACACTTCCTCCCTGCCAATGTCTCACCAGCACAACCCACCCAACACAACACCAATCCCTGAATGCCAACACAAACCATGGACACCCATCACCCAAGCATGACCACTGAACATACCCAACCCCCACCCCAAACCACCCTCACAACTCCTCCCACAAGGGAATGCCAGCACTGGGGGACAAGGGCACCCACAAATCGCACGCCATGGCACACACAGAAGCAATATCCATACTCTTTTACCCCTGCAGGGCCCGAACGCCAACACACCGGCCAGGAGCGTCCAGATTTGTCCATCCCGCCCCCAGAACAGGCCCCCAGTGATGACAGCAGCTCTGTCGACCTGGAACCTGATGACCAGCCCGGACCATCGGGGACCTCTGGACAGTCGGTTCCCCACACACAGACACAGGCCGCAGCAGACCCAACCCCCTCTGGGAATACCAGCACAGCTCCCACCCAGCGGGCCCATGCCACTGTCTCCAGGACGCGTCAATCAGCGGTGTGTCCGCCACTACAGGGCACCCAGGCTGACCCACCACCCCAACAACAACAGGGACCTGGGGGCAGTGGTAGTGGGCACACCGTCCAGGGGACAGAGGCCCGGGGAAACAGGGCAACTGGGAGGGCTGCTGTGCCAGAGGGGGTTGACCGGCCCAGGGAACCAACTCTCCAAGAGGCCCTCACCACCATCATGGGAGCATACCACCGCTCCCAGGAGACGATGGCGACGGTACTGGCCAGGTTCCAGGAGATCCAGGCACAGCAGGAGGAACGGTACATGGGGTTCAGAGACGAACTCCGGCACATCGGTACCGCAATGGGGACCATCGTCCTGGCCCTCAACCAGATAGTCACCACATTGCGGGACCATGTGGCACCCCAAAGGGCCCCTGTCACCAGCCCGGACGACGAACAGCCTACCACCTCCGCCGGCGCAAGTGGACAGGAGGCCCCCACACCACGACAGGCCACCAGAACCCCACCTCCTGCTGAAGATCAACCACCCCGCAAGCGGAACCTGAGATCACACAAGAAGACAGAGTAGGATGCCAAGACCCCCGCCAGCCTAAGATACCCCCTGATGTCATCCCACTGTCCCACATTGTCACCCTGTCCAACCTTGAACTGCCCCTGCTCCATCCTTCCACAGGCATATGGACATTGCACCTGTGCTACTGAGAACTGAACTCTGCCATGGACATTACTCAACCCCCACCCATCACCGTTTTACTATCACAGACCTATACGCAGCACTTAAAATAAATCACCAATTGCACTTCAAATGTCAGGAGTCTGCTTGTATTCTTTACAAATGTATTACACATAACGGTGCAATAATGTTCATTTACATTGTGATGACAACATACCAGTGTCAATAAGCATTAGTCCATGGGCAAACAAAGCAGAAGTCACGCTGTGGGTCATACAGCTCTGAAAAGGGAAGGGAAAGTCAAAAATCAGTGAAAAGGAACTGGGGGAAACACAGAAAGTAGAGATGCAGGAGGCCAGAAGTAAATGTAAAATGGCGTGGGTGATTCTTAGCTGGGTGCTACTGAAAATACTGTTGTATAACTGTGTCCCTGTTGTCCGTGTCGTCCCCGTCGTCTTCCTCCTCTTCACTCTCCACAGGCTCCACAGCTGCTACAACACCACCATCTGGACCATCCTCCTGCAGGAAAGGCACCTGGCGTCGCAAAGCCAAGTTGTGAAGCATACAGCAGGCCACGATGATATGACACACCTTCTTTGGTGAGTACATGAGGGATCCCCCTGTCATATGCAGGCACCTAAACCTGGCCTTCAGGACCCCGAGGGTCCGTTCTATAATCCTCCTAGTTCGCCCATGTGCCTCATTGTACCGTTCCTCTGCCCTGGTCCGGGGATTCCTCACTGGGGTCAATAGCCAAGGCAGGTTGGGGTAACCAGAGTCACCTATTAGCCACACACGGTGTCTCTGTAGCTGTTCCATCACATAAGGGATGCTGCTATTTCGCATGACATACGCGTCATGCACTGACCCAGGGAACTTGGCATTTAGATGGGAGATGTACTGGTCAGCCAAACAGACTACCTGGACATTCATCGAATGGTAACTTTTTCTATTTCTGTACACCTGCTCATTGTCTTTTGGGGGTACTAAAGCCACATGGGTCCCATCAATGGCACCAATGATGTTGGGGATATGTCCAAGGGCATAGAAATCACCCTTCACAGTGGCCAAATCACCCTCCTCAGGGAAAACAATGTATCTCCGCATGTATTTCATCAGGGCAGACAGCACTCTGGACAAAACCTTAGAAAACATAGGCTGAGACATCCCTGATGACATGGCCACTGTTGTCTGAAAAGACCCACTTGCCAAAAAATGGAGTACTGACAGCACCTGCACCAGAGGGGGAATCCCTGTGGGTTGGCGGATGGGGGACATCAGGTCTGGCTCCAGCTGGGCACACAGTTCATGTATAGTGGCTCTGTCAAGTCGGTATCGAAGTATAATATGTCGTTCTTCCATTGTCGACAGGTCCACCAGCGGTCGGTACACGGGAGGATTCATCCTTCTCCTCGCAAGTCCCAGCGGACGGTGCCTAGGAAGGACAACATGGAGCACAGAGTCAAGCAACCCTCAGGTTCGTTCCCACAGCTTGCACATTACACGATTCGCTATGCATTGAATGGCTTGTATGAGTGGCAATGCAAGGCCTAGGCCTGTGTGACGCAGTAGAAATCAGGCCATGTGGGCCCTTGAAATGGCGGCTGCCTGACCTGTGAAGTGTGACAGTGGGATGTGAGGTCACTGCGCTGGCGTGGCTCACCGTGGCGGTAGGCGGTCGAAGACCGCGGCGCAAAGCAGCATTGGTTAACATTGAACCCTATGGGTCTCAGGAGCCAATGACGATGTGCGCCGGCGGTCGCGGTACGCACCGCCGCGGTACGCACCGCCGCGGGTGTGACCGCCATTTTCTATCTGCTTAATCACTCGAGACCTGATCATCCACTGGAGAGGACCTATACTGCAAGTGCTGCTGTGACCTCGGTCTGGAAGAGACAATGGCTGCTGCGACTGGGGAAAGGGCCCCTGCCTTCACTTCAGAAGAGTTGAAGAAACTTGTGGATGGGGTCCTACCCCAGTATGCGCTACTCTACGGTCCTCCAGACCAACAGGTAAGTACACTGGGTGCACGTTGAATGGGCTATGCCCGGGTTGTGTATGGTGGATGTAAGATGGTGGGGTGGGGAGCGAATGTGGAGTGCAAGGCACGACAGATGAGAGCATGTGCCACATGGCAGGGTTGGGGAGGGGGGGGAATCACATCTAACATGCAGAAAAATGTTGAAATTTCCTTTCCCACCCTGTACATGTCAAATAGGTCAGCGCCCATCAGAAAGTCGACATTAGGCGTTCCATCGCCAAGGAAGTCCACACAAGACGGGGCACCCACTGCCGAAAGAGGTGGGAGGACATCCGCCGCGGGACCAGGAAGACCGCCGAGTCACTGCTGGGGATGGCCTCCCAACGTAGGAGGGGTGCCAGTCGTACCTTGACCCCCCTGATGTCCCGGATCCTGGCGGTGGCCTACCCCGAATTGGATGGGCGCGTGAGGACATCACAGCAGACACAAGGGGGTGAGTACCAGCACATACTGCTATCTTTACGCGCAGTGGAGGTGCCTGGGTGGGGGAGGAGGGCTGTGGGTGACATTAAGCCAGGGCGCTTTCTGTAGTGTAGTCCCCTCCTTTAGGCATGGCACTGTGCCCCGCCCCCCACCTCTGTAGGGTGCCAAGTACAGCAATCCATGGTCCTACATCACCCATGTGCGCATATGTTGTCCATAGACCTGTTGGCCTAGTCACAAGTACTGAGTAGTGTACCCCGATTGCGCGGCGTAGTGCATGAGGCTCCTGTGTCTGTCCTCTCCGCCAACGGTGTTGACAATGCATGCACTCAACCTGTTTTTATTTCTCCCCCCACCCATTTTCTTTGTCTTCTTGTGCATGTGTGCATTAGCATCATCAGGCGGAGGAGAATTGGCATCGGAGCACGAGGGAGCTGCAACTCACAAGGCCCCGGTGGGCCATGCTACAGACACCGAGGTCACCAGTGATACGGAGGGCGAGGGGAGCACCACAACGGGGACCCGTGGTGACACCAGCGACACCGACATGTCCTCGGAAGGGAGCTCCCTAGCGGTGGCGGCAACATCCGGGCCCCCGCCTCTACAGGTACAGCCGCCACCCAGCGCACCAGCTCCGCCCTCCCAGCAGCCCCTCAGCCTTCGCTCCGTGCCCGCTCGCCCAAGAAGGCGGGCATCTCCTTCGCCCCAGGCACCTCAGGCCTGCCCCTGTTACCCCTGCTGCCCTCAGTGCGGAGGTCATTGACCTCCTACAGACCATCATTGTTGGGCAGTCTACCCTTTTGAATGCCATCCAGGGGGTAGAGAGGGAGGTGCATCGGAGCAATGCATACCTGGAAGGCATTCATTCAGGTCAGGCTGCCCATCAACGATCGTTCAATGCTCTGGCCTCAGCACTGATGGCAGCCATTGTCCCTGTTTCCAGCCTCCCTCTTCTAACTGCCTCCACCCTGTCTCTGTCTCCTGTTCCTCAGCCTATCCCATCCACACCATCAGACCAGCCTGCACACACCTCAACACCCAAGGGCAGCTCATCCAGACATAAGCACCACAGATCACACAAGCATTCACCCAAGCAACACCCAGATGCAGACATGCCAACAGTCACTACCACCCCTGTGTCCCCTCCTCCTCGTCTCCCTCCTCCCTCCCTGTGACGTCTCCACTCACACCTGCATGCACACCACCATCAGCCAGTACTTCCATCACCAGCACACCCTCCAGTACAGTCCGCACACGTGCAGTCACCACCCCCACTGCCATTTACACGTCCCCTGTGTCCTCTCCCACTGTGTCTGTCACCCCCTCTTCCAAGACACACAAACGCAGGCAGCCACCCACCCAACAGCCAACCACCTCACGACAGCCTACGTCACAAGCACCTGCACCCAAAGACAGCACACCTGACTCTCCTACAACCACATCCTCTTCCTCCACTCCCATACCCACTACACCTACCCTTTACATTGGTCCTAAGAAACTTTACCTCTCCAAACTTAACCTCTTTGCCCCACCTGACCCACCCCCTCCATCTGCTAAGAGTCCCAAGAGCACCTCAGCCACCACCAGCCCTGCTTCAAGTGTCACCATTGTGCAGGGGTTTTGGAGTCCACCCTTTCCCAGCACAGATACATCGGCCAGCAGCAAGGGAACAGCCAGCCCCCCCCCTGGGAAGAGGACCCGTAAAATCAGGGGCCGCCGCGAGAAGACTAACACGGCTGCCCCCAAGGAGCAAAGTCCTGGGCCCTCACCTGCCACAACATCCAGGGGAGGCAAGGGCCAGAGAGCCTCATCGAAGGAGGGCAAGGGCAGCAGGGTGGAGAAGTCAGCCAGCAGGGGCGCGGACCAGGAGGGCCCCACAAGCCCCATCCCAGGTGTGAGGGAGGACACCCACGGGCCCAGGACTCCGTCACAGAAGGGTCCAGCAACTGCACGGTCGGAGGGCGACTAAGCAGGGAGTCCTGGCCAGGTCTGGCTCCCTTGGATGACTGGACAAGCACCGCTGAAGAGGGCCCCGCCGTGCAGAAAGACACTGCTGAAGAGGGCCCCGCCGTGCAGAGAGGCACCGCTGAAGAGGGCCCCGGCGTGCAGAAAGACACCGCTGAAGAGGGCCCTGCCGTGCAGAAAGTCACCGCTGAAGAGGGCCCCGCCGTGCAGAGAGGCACCGCTGAAGAGGGCCCCGCCGTGCAGAAAGACACCGCTGAAGAGGGCCCTGCCGTGCAGAAAGACACCGCTGAAGAGGGCCCTGCCGTGCAGAAAGACACCACTGAAGAGGGCCCCGCCGTGCAGAAAGACACCGCTGAAGAGGGCCCCGCCGTGCAGAAAGACACCGCTGAAGAGGGTCCCGCCGTGCAGAGAGGCACCGCCGTCTCAAGCACCACTCCGCTGGGCCCCGCCGTCTCAAGCACCGCTCCGCTGGGCCCTTCCTGTCAAGCACCGCTCTGCTGGGCCCGCCGTCTCAAGCACCGCTCCGCTGGGCCCTTCCTGTCAAGCACCGCTCCGCTGGGCCCCTTCCTGTCAAGCACCGCTCCGCTGGGCCCTTCCTGTCAAGCACCGCTGGCCCATTGGCAGTCCCGGTTCTGTGTCGGGCAGGCCTTCACGACGCACTCTGCCCACCATGCCTCCTCCATGACCAGTGGTCTCTGTAATCCACCTGATGGACTGTGGCTTTGCACTCCCCAGGATGTAACAGTGGGCAATCCACCCACTGTAGAGACTTGTGAGACTGTGGCTTTGCCCTCCCCAGGATGGCACGGTGGGCAACCCACCCACTGTAGAGACTTGTGAGACTGTGGCTTTGCACTCCCCAGGATGGCACAGTGGGCATGGTGGACCCTTCGTGGATCTGGCGTCGTGGACTCATGTGGCTGAGGTGCCCCCCCTTCCCTTCCCCCTGAGGTGCCTGTAGTTTTGTCATCTGATGCCCCAGCAGTGTTCTCTCCAACGGACTCATGTCTCCTGTGTGGGCTTTGCCCATGTGTTGATCCACTTTGGCCCACGGACAGTGGAAATTTAGGTGACTGTGCAGGACTTATTGCCTATGTTTATC
Source organism: Pleurodeles waltl (assembly GCF_031143425.1). Taxonomy (NCBI): domain Eukaryota; kingdom Metazoa; phylum Chordata; class Amphibia; order Caudata; family Salamandridae; genus Pleurodeles; species Pleurodeles waltl. The sequence continues at coordinate 1,781,473,370 of NC_090444.1, forward strand.
GGTTTCGTTATTTTCTTACTTGTTTTTTTACTATTCATATTGCTATTTTACCATGACTTCAAAGAACCTCTTATATACATAAATGTTGTTTCTCACTTTAATTATGTCTTTGCATTATTACGGGGGGTTTGGGTGGTGGTGCTCTGCATTGGTGTGTAGATAGTTGGGGGGGGGGGGTCGCATATGTGTGTGCCCGTAAGCTTTCCTCCTCCCCCCTCCCCTGTGTCGTAGGTGCAGTACTCACCATTGTCGTCTGCGCCGGCGTTCGTACTCGTGGTAGATGAGCAGGTAGACAATAGCCGGTAGGATGTGTAATTCGGGCTCCATGCTGTCCTCCTTCCTCGTGGAGTGTGTATAGGTGAGCGTTTTCCAGTTCGTAGTCTGTTTCTGCCGTGTTTTTATCGGCGGGGCTCCCGCCCCGGAAAAGGTGGCGGATTGGTGAGTTGTGATAGGGTGGGCGGTACATTGTCTGCCGCCTGGCTGTTGGCGGTGACCGCCGAGCTGTTTGTCTGTCCCGCCGTGGCGGTCGGAGTGTTAAAGTGGCGGCCTGTGTTGGCGGTTCCCGCCAGGGTCAGAATACCTTTTTTTTGACCACCTGCCTGTTGGCGGGTTGGCCGCCGCTTTATCACCGGCCGCCAGGGTCAGAATGACCCCCATAGTATGCTGCCATGGATCTGATCCTTCACATCTTGCCCCTGCTGATAGAAGGAGTCCAAAATCAATGCAGCTGTGGACACGACTGACTGTAAGACCACACACCTACCGGTGTCCCCAAACTCAACAGGAAACCTACGCACTGGCGACCTGGTATGGGGGCTGTGTTCCGTGGACCAAGTATAATTTTTTGTGTCTTCGGTCGGACTTGTACACAACGTATGGCCCAATCACAGCCTCATGACACCCTCTTTGGACAGGTCACATCAGGGGGATCACAGGAAGGATGCTGTCCCGGGGACACATTTCACTTTGCACATGCCCCTAAAACACTATTTGCACAGGAACTTGGCCTTCATGTATCTCAGGGACAACCAATAGTATAACAAAGTGCCATGCCTATGTGCAAAATATGTAAGCACAAGTCAAGAAAGCAAATACAACAGCAACAGCATGGGTCACACATTTAGATGAAGTAGCGGGAAGGTACCCACATGAAAATGGGCACATGGTCACTCAAATGTATTAGAAGGTATCACAACTGAATGCCCTCCATGTGTGGACAAAGAAAGCTCTATTTTGCACACATGATACAAATGTACAGTCTATATCAGGGGGTAAATTGTAACCCAGTAGATGTTGACATTGGCCAAACACACAATGAAATGACATCACAATTGAATTACCACCCACTATCCCGCTTATCCATTGAACATCTCCCCTTCTCCTGGTTGACACCTGCACTGCTACCAAAGTCAGATCTTACCACCCCAGCAAATGGATCATTATTAGGGTGAATCAAACACAAGTGTAGGTATACATCGCAAATTACTCAGGAACAGCAAATGTGTACACAAAAAACAGCTTGGGCATATTAAAGAACTCCAAATATGAGCAAAGACCAATGGCCAGTCCACAAATAATAGTCCATGAACACTGCTGTGTACCACAACCTGACTCTCTGATCACTGCCATAGGAACCTCCACAGGAAAGGGCATCAAGTGGGCATTCTAATTGATCATGAGATAATGTGAAGCGTACTCATGTCGAAACTGAGAATAACTTGTAAGGACAGCATCAGAATATTGGAGTAATAAGAGACTGTGAACAAGGCACGAAGAGTTGCGGAATTTAGTAGCTTCTTGGGACACGATTACAATAGTTTGAAAGTCGAAATAAGGAACAGCAGGAAGTACTCGAAACAGCGCTAAGCCCTGAGGAAGTCATTGGGTTACATCCCTGATGAAACACGTGTTGGCAGAAGTGGAACTGGGCTGAAGTGGAAGTGATTTTTTCACTGAAGTTACAGTTTCAACAGAGAATAAAGAAGCTTTTCATACATTACGAACACAAGAAAGAAGGATTTAAGATGAGTGCTTTATTTCTTCTGCAATTTAAGGGCAATCATCAGATTGTCACGGTACAGGGTTGGGGTGGTTCCCTGATTGAGCACCGTCCTAGTTTATTGTTTGGGACAGGATATTGAACTGCATCAAATAATGGACATATACATTTTTTGTGTGTGCCGTATGTTCTTTTCCCACAAAAACCGCCCACTTGCATAATTAGCCTCATTGATCACCCTTGGGTGGAGTGGTGTCCGATTTAGGATTGGTTGGTGTGAGAAAGTAGCCTCTTTTTAGCCTTGTTACCCCCACTTTTGGCCTGTTTGTGAGTGTATGTCAGGGTGTTTTCACTGTCTCACTGGTATCCTGCTAGCCAGGGCCCAGTGCTCATAGTGAAAGCCCTATGTTTTCAGTATGTTTGTTATGTGTCACTGGGACCCTGCTAGCCAGGACCCCAGTGCTCATAAGTTTGTGACCTATATGTATGTGTTCCCTGTGTGATGCCTAACTGTCTCACTGAGAACCTCAGTGGTTATGCTCTCTCTGTACAAATTGTCACTAACAGGCTAGTGACCAATTTCACCAATTTACATTGGCATACTGGAACACCCTTATAATTTCCTAGTATATGGTACAGAGGTACCCAGGGTATTGGAGTTCCAGGAGATCCCTATGGGCTGCAGCATTTCTTGTGCCACCCATAGGGAGATCTGACAATTCTTACACAGGCCTGCCAGTGCAGCCTGAGTGAAATAACGTCCACGTTATTTCACAGCCATTTACCACTGCACTTAAGTAACTTATAAGTCACCTATATGTCTAACCTTTACCTGGTAAAGGTTGGGTGCTAAGTTACTTAGTGTGTGGGCACCCTGGCACTAGCCAAGGTGCTCCCACATTGTTTAGTGGAAATTCCCCGGACTTTGTGAGTGCGGGGACACCATTACACGCGTGCACTATACATATGTCACGACATATGTATAGCGTCACAATGGTAACTCCGAACATGGCCATGTAACATGTCTAGGATCATGGAATTGTCACCCCAATGCCATTCTGGCATTGGGGAGACAATTCCATGATCCCCCGATTCTCTAGCTCAGACCCGGGTACTGCCAAACTACCTTTCCCGGGGTTTCACTGCAGCTGCTGCCAACCCCTCAGACAGGTTTCTGCCCTCCTGGGGTCCAGCCAGGCCTGGCCCAGGAAGGCAGAACAAAGGACTTCCTCAGAGAGAGGGTGTTACACCCTCTCCCTTTGGAAAAAGGTGTCAGGGCTGGGGAGGAGTAGCCTCCCCCAGCCTCTGGAAATGCTTTGATGGGCACAGATAGTGCCCATCTCTGCATAAGCCAGTCTGCACTGGTTCATGGATCCCTCAGCCCTGCTCTGGCGCGAAACTGGACAAAGGAAAGGGGAGTGACCACTCCCCTGACCTGCACCTCCTCTGGGAGGTGCCCAGAGCTCCTCCAGTGTGCTCCAGACCTCTGCCATCTTGGAAACAGAGGTGCTGCTGATACACTGGACTGCTCTGAGTGGCAAGTGCCAGCAGGTGACGTCAGAGACTCCTTCTGATAGGCTCCTTCAGGTGTTGCTAGCCTATCCTCTCTCCTAGGTAGTCAAACCTCCTTTTCTGGCTATTTAGGGTCTCTGCTTTGGGGAATTCCTTAGATAACGAATGCAAGAGCTCATCAGAGTTCCTCTGCATCTCACTCTTCACCTTCTGCCAAGGAATCGACTGCTGACCGCGCTGGAAGCCTGCAAAACTGCAACAAAGTAGCCAAGACGACTACTGCGACCTTGTAACGCTGATCTTGCTGCCTTCTCGACTGTTTTCCTGGTGGTGCATGCTGTGGGGGTAGTCTGCCTCCTCTCTGCACTAGAAGCTCAGAAGAAATCTCCCGTGGGTCGATGGAATCTTCCCCCTGCAACCGCAGGCACCAAAGAACTGCATCACCGGTCCTCTGGGTCTCCTCTCAGCATGACGAGTGAGGTCCCTTGAACTCAGCAACTCTGTCCAAGTGACTCCCACATTCCAGTGACTCTTCAGTCCAAGTTTGGTGGAGGTAAGTCCTTGCCTCCCCACGCTAGACTGCATTGCTGGGAACCGTGTGTTTTGCAGCTACTCCGGCTCCTGTGCACTCTTCCAGGATTTCCTTTGTGCACAGCCAAGCCTGGGTCCCCGGCACTCTAACCTGCAGTGCACGACCTCCTGAGTTGTCCTCCGGCGTCGTGGGACCCTCTTTCGTGACTTCGGGTGAGCTCCGGTTCACTCCACTTTGTAGTGCCTGTTCTGGTACTTCTGCGGGTGATGCTTGCTTCTGAGAGGGCTCCTTGTCTTGCTGGGCGCCCCCTCTGTCCCATCACGCAATTGGCGACATCCTGGTCCCTCCTGGGCCACAGCAGCATCCAAAAACCCTAACCGCTACCCTTGCAGCTAGCAAGGCTTGTTTGCGGTCTTTCTGCACGGAAACACTTCTGCACGACTCTTCACGACGTGGGACATCCATCCTCCAAAGGGGAAGTTTCTAGCCCTTGTCGTTCTTGCAGAATCCACAGCTTCTACCATCCAGTGGCAGCTTCTTTGCACCCACAGCTGGCATTTCCTGGGCATCTGCCCACTCCCGACTTGATCGTGACTCTTGGACTTGGTCCCCTTGTTCCACAGGCACTCTCGTCAGGAAATCAATCGTTGTTGCATTGCTGGTGTTGTTGTTTCTGGCAGAATTCCCCTATCACGACTTCTGTGCTCTTTGGGGAATTTAGGTGCACTTTGCACCCACTTTTCAGGGTCTTGGGGTGGGCTATTTTTCTAACCTTCACTGTTTTCTTACAGTCCCAGCGACCCTCTACAAGGTCACATAGGTTTGGGGTCCATTCGTGGTTTGTATTCCACTTCTAGAGTATATGGTTTGTGTTGCCCCTATCCCTATGTGCTCCCATTGCATTCTATTGTGACTATACATTGTTTGCACTGTTTTCTATTGCTATTACTGCATATTTTGGTATTGTGTACATATATCTTGTATATATTTGCTATCCTCATACTGAGGGTACTCACTGAGATACTTTGGCATATTGTCATAAAAATAAAGTACCTTTATTTTTAGTATATCTGTGTATTGTGTTTTCTTATGATATTGTGCATATGACACTAGTAGTACTGTAGGAGCTTCCCTCGTCTCCTATTTCAGCCTAAGCTGCTCTGCTAAGCTACCTTTTCTATCAGCCTAAGCTGCTAGACACCCCTCTACACTAATAAGGGATACCTGGGCCTGGTGCAAGGTGTAAGTACCCCTTGGTACTCACTACAAGCCAGTCCAGCCTCCTACATTGGTTGTGCAGCGGTGGGAAAAGTACTTTGCAACTACTTACCACTTTGTCATATTGTACTTTTCATAAGAGAAAAATATACAAAACAAGTTCAGTGTATGTACACCTAGCCAAAAAGTTTTGCTTTTCTTCTCTCACTTCTTTGCTAAGTGCTGAAAAGTACCTCTAAAACTTTCAAAAAGTTCTTAAAAAGTTTTAAAAGTTTTTTTTCTGTCCTTTAAAAAGTTCTGAAAACTTTTTCTCTCTTTTTCTGTCCCTTAAACCTTTTCTATCATGTCTGGTACAAGCCAAACTCTTGATCTGGCCAGCATAGCTTATGACAACCTTAGCTGGAAGGAAGCAAGGAGTCTCTGCATAGATAGAGGTTTAGGGGTAGGGAAGAATCCCTCAAGACAACTGTTGGTTAATATGCTCATTGAACAAGATAAGACCTTAGTTGGCACTTCTGGTGAGAAATTGACTGATGGTTTCCAATCTGATCCTGGGGCACCCCTAGCAAAAGATTTGGGAGGGGATCTTTCCAACCTGCCCCTTAGCAGGCCACCTAGCATAGCTGGTACTGATGTGAATTCACATCACAGTAATAGTGTTGCTTCTCATCACAGTAGAAGTGTTACTTCTGTAGGCCAGAATGTTAGAGTGCCATCTGTTAGGGACAGGTCTACCTCTGTTCATTCACACCATTCTTCTGTGTCTAGGCATGCCCAACCCACCCTCCCTGAAGACAGAATGTTAGAAAGGGAGCTCAATAGATTGAGAGTGGAACAATCCAGGCTGAAGCTCAAGAAGCAACAGCTGGATTTAGAAAGGCAGTCCTTTGATTTAGAAAAAGAAAGGCAAAGGTTGGGGTTAGGACCCCATGGTGGCAGCAGCAGTATTCCAAATAGTCATCCTGCAAAAGAGCATGATTCTAGGAATCTGCACAAGATAGTTCCCCCTTACAAGGAGGGGGATGACATTAACAAGTGGTTTGCTGCACTTGAGAGGGCCTGTGTTTGACAGGAGGTCCCTCAAAGGCAGTGGGCTGCTATCCTATGGCTATCTTTCAGTGGAAAGGGTAGGGATAGGCTCCTTACTGTTAAGGAAAGTGATGCCAATAATTTTAAAGTTCTTAAGAATGCACTACCTAGATGGTTATGGGTTAACCACTGAACAGTACAGGATGAAGTTCAGAGAAACCAAAAAGGAGTCTTCACAAGACTGGGTAGACTTTGTTGATCATTCAGTGAAGACCTTGGAGGGGTGGTTACATGGCAGTAAAGTTTCTGACTATGAAAGCCTGTATAACTTAATCCTGAGAGAGCATATTCTTAATAATTGTGTGTCTGATTTGTTGCACCAGTATCTAGTGGACTCAGATCTGACCTCTTCCCAAGAATTGGGAAAGAAGGCAGACAAATGGGTCAGAACAAGAGTGAACAGAAAAGTTCATACAGGTGGTGACACGGATGGCAAGAAGAAAGATGGTGAGAAATCTCAAGATAAGCATGGGGATAAGGGTAAATCCAAAGATCCCACTTCAAATCTTAAACACACTTCAGGGGGTGGGGATAAAACAAATTCTTCCTCTTCTTCCCAACCTGCACACATTAAAAAGCCTTGGTGCTTTGTGTGTAGAAACAGAGGCCATAGGCCAGGGGATAAGTCCTGTCCAGGTAAACCCCCTGAGCCTACCACCACTAATACATCAAGCTCTAGTGCCCCTAGCAGTAGTGGTACTAGTGGTGGTACTGCTGGCAACAGTCAAGTTAAGGGTGTAGTTGGGTTAACTTATGGGTCCATCATAGAAACTGGGGTAGTCAGTCCCAAGACAATTTCTGTCACACCTAGTGGCATTGGCCTTGCCACACTGGCTGCTTGTTCCCTTACAATGGATAAGTACAGGCAGACAGTATCAATAAATGGTGTTGAGGCCCAGGCCTACAGGGACACAGGTGCCAGTATCACTTTGGTGACTGAAAACCTTGTGGCCCCTGAACAACACATCATTGGACAACAGTATAAGATTATTGATGTCCATAACGCCACTAAGTTTCTTCCCTTAGCTATAATTCAGTTTAGTTGGGGTGGAGTTACTGGCCCTAAGCAGGTGGTGGTATCACCTAGCTTACCTGTAGGCTGTCTCTTAGGTAATGACCTAGAGGCCTAAGGTTGGGCTGATGTAGAGTTTTATGCCCATGCAGCCATGCTAGGCATCCCAGAGGAATTGTTCCCTCTCATTTCTACTGAAATGAAAAAGCAAAGGAGAGAAGGACTGAAAACTCAGGATCCCTCTCCAACAACAGGTAAAAAGGGTATCACTGTATCCCCTAACCACCCTGCCATTCAGGATATAATTCCTGTGGTGGTAGAAACCTCTCCTGGGGTGGCACCTGTTCCAAGGGAATCATCAGCTGGCATACCTGTACTCCCTGAGGTGGAAGTACCTCTCTGTGGGATAACTAATATTGGTGAGAAAAAGAGCACCATTTTAGTTAACATGGAGCATCCCTCCAAACCTCCCAGAGAAACTTTAGTGCAGAAACCCTGCACTGCCTCACAACACTTAGGACAGCAATCCCGGCCCTAGTGTGGAGCTCATAGGACAGCATCCCTGCCCTGCTCCAACTAAAGAGAAACAGCATCCCTGTTCTCTCTTCCAGCCATATGGACAAAGTATTTGCCCAGCTATGGCTTTACTGAGACAGCATCCCTGTCTGGCATTTTCATCAATACAAATAGGTTCAGTGGACAATTCCCACTGCTCTAAATTAAAACTTACTGATAGAAACTCTGAAAATATATCTTCACATTGTTGCTTAGCTAAAAAACTTCAAACAGGGTGGTTTACATCCCCACAGGGAAGTAACCATATAGTGGATGATAAAGGGAGTAACCAGTCTATTGCAGAGCTACTCTCTACTTATCACCACTTAGACAATAAAGTCCCAACTGGCCAAGGTTACCCTTATTGTCCTTCGTTTGGGGGGGGGGGGTTGTGTGAGAAAGTAGCCTCTTTCTAGCCTTGTTACCCCCACTTTTGGCCTGTTTGTGAGTGTATGTCAGGGTGTTTTCACTGTCTCACTGGTATCCTGCTAGCCAGGGCCCAGTGCTCATAGTGAAAACCCTATGTTTTCTGTATGTTTGTTATGTGTCACTGGGACCCTGCTAGCCAGGACCCCAGTGCTCATAAGTTTGTGACCTATATGTATGTGTTCCCTGTGTGATGCCTAACTGTCTCACTGAGACTCTGCTAACCAGAACCTTAGTGGTCATGCTCTCTCTGTACAAATTGTCACTAACAGGCTAGTGACGAATTTCACCAATTTACATTGGCATACTGGAACACCCTTATAATTCCCTAGTATATGGTACTGAGGTACCCAGGGTATTGGGGTTCCAGGAGATCCCTATGGGCTGCAGCATTTCTTGTGCCACCCATAGGGAGATCTGACAATTCTTACACAGGCCTGCCAGTGCAGCATGAGTGAAATAACGTCCACGTTATTTCACAGCCATTTACCACTGCACTTAAGTAACTTATAAGTCACCTATATGTCTAACCTTTACCTGGTAAAGGTTGGGTGCTAAGTTACTTAGTGTGTGGGCACCCTGGCACTAGCCAAGGTGCTCCCACATTGTTCAGGGCAAATTCCCCGGACTTTGTGAGTGCGGGGACACCATTACACGCGTGCACTATACATATGTCACGACATATGTATAGCGTCACAATGGTAACTCCGAACATGGCCATGTAACATGTCTGGGATCATGGAATTGTCACCCCAATGCCATTCTGGCATTGGGGAGACAATTCCATGATTCCATGATCACCCGAGTCTCTAGCTCAGACCCGGGTACTGCCAAACTACCTTTCCCGGGGTTTCACTGCAGCTGCTGCTGCTGCCAACCCCTCAGACATGTTTCTGCCCTCCTGGGGTCCAGCCAGGCCTGGCCCAGGAAGGCAGAACAAAGGACTTCCTCAGAGAGAGGGGGTTACACCCTCTCCCTTTGGAAAAAGGTGTCAGGGCTGGGGAGGAGTAGCCTCCCCCAGCCTCTGGAAATGCTTTGATGGGCACAGATGGTGCCCATCTCTGCATAAGCCAGTCTGCACCAGTTCAGGGATCCCTCAGCCCTGCTCTGCCTTGAAACTGGACAAAGGAAAGGGGAGTGACCACTCCCCTGACCTGCACCTCCCCTGGGAGGTGCCCAGAGCTCCTCCAGTGTGCTCCAGACCTCTGCCATCTTGGAAACAGAGGTGCTGCTGGCACACTGGACTGCTCTGAGTGGCCAGTGCCAGCAGGTGATGTCAGAGACTCCTTCTGATAGGCTCCTTCAGGTGTTGCTAGCCTATCCTCTCTCCTAGGTAGCCAAACCTCCTTTTCTGGCTATTTAGGGTCTCTGCTTTGGGGAATTCCTTAGACAACGAATGCAAGAGCTCATCAGAGTTCCTCTGCATCTCTCTCTTCACCTTCTGCCAAGGAATCGACTGCTGACCGCGCTGGAAGCCTGCAAAACTGCAACAAAGTAGCAAAGACAACTACTGCAACCTTGTAACGCTGATCCTGCCGCCTTCTCGACTGTTTTCCTGGTGGTGCATGCTGTGGGGGTAGTCTGCCTCCTCTCTGCACTAGAAGCTCCGAAGAAATCTCCTGTGGGTCGACGGAATCTTCCCCCTGCAACCGCAGGCACCAAAGAACTGCATCACCGGTCCTCGAGGTCTCCTCTCAGCATGACGAGCGAGGTCCCTTGAACTCAGCAACTCTGTCCAAGTGACTTCCACAGTCCAGTGACTCTTCAGTCCAAGTTTGGTGGAGGTAAGTCCTTGCCTCCCCACGCTAGACTGCATTGCTGGGAACCGCGTGTTTTGCAGCTACTCCGGCTCCTGTGCACTCTTTCAGGATTTCCTTTGTGCACAGCCAAGCCTGGGTCCCCGGCACTCTAACCTGCAGTGCACGACCTCCTGAGTTGTCCTCCGGCGTCGTGGGACCCTCTTTCGTGACTTCGGGTGAGCTCCGGTTCACTCCACTTTGTAGTGCCTGTTCCGGCCCTTCTGCGGGTGCTGCTTGCTTCTGAGAGGGCTCCTTGTCTTGCTGGGCGCCCCCTCTGTCGCCTCACGCAATTGGCAACATCCTGGTCCCTCCTGGGCCACAGCAGCATCCAAAAACCCTAACCATGACCCTTGCAGATAGCAAGGCTTGTTTGTGGCCTTTCTGCACGGAAACACTTCTGCACGACTCTTCAGGACAAGGGACATCCATCCTCCAAAGGGGAAGTTTCTAGCCCTTGTCGTTCTTGCAGAATCCACAGCTTCTACCATCCGGTGGCAGCTTCTTTGCACCCACAGCTGGCATTTCCTGGGCATCTGCCCACTCCCGACTTGATCGTGACTCTTGGACTTGGTCCCCTTGTTCCACAGGCACTCTCGTCAGGAAATCCATTGTTGTTGCATTGCTGGTGTCGTTGTTTCTGGCAGAATTCCCCTATCACGACTTCTGTGCTCTTTGGGGAACTTAGGTGCACTTTGCACCCACTTTTCAGGGTCTTGGGGTGGGCTATTTTTCTAACCCTCACTGTTTTCTTACAGTCCCAGCGACCCTCTACAAAGTCACATAGGTTTGGGGTCCATTCGTGGTTCGCATTCCACTTCTAGAGTATATGGTTTGTGTTGCCCCTATCCCTATGTGCCCCCATTGCATTCTATTGTTTCTATACATTGTTTGCACTGTTTTCTATTGCTATTACTGCATATTTTGGTATTGTGTACATATATCTTGTATATATTTGCTATCCTCATACTGAGGGTACTCACTGAGATACTTTGGCATATTGTCATAAAAATAAAGTACCTTTATTTTTAGTATATCTGTTTATTGTGTTTTCTTATGATATTGTGCATATGACACTAGTGGTACTGTAGGAGCTTCACTCGTCTCCTAGTTCAGCCTAAGCTGCACTGCTAAGCTACCTTTTCTATCAGCCTAAGCTGCTAGACACCCCTCTACACTAATAAGGGATACCTGGGCCTGGTGCAAGGTGTAAGTACCCCTTGGTAATCACTACAAGCCAGTCCAGCCTCCTACAGTTGGTTTGGTTTTGGGAGCGGTGGGTGTATCTTTGGGAGGGGTGGGCTTCTTCTTGGTGGTGGGAGGGGTATGGCTGGGTCAGGGGTGGCAGGGGCAGGTGTGACAGGGGAGGACTTTTACGTGGAATGGATAGGTCGGGATGTTGTCAGGGTCCTTTTGGTTTGGGGGTTTCACAGGGTTAAGAGCAAGGCCAAACAGGAAACCTTCTTTCGGGAAATGGTAGGGTCTACAGAAGGGATTAGGGGTTGGGAGGTTGGGGAAGTGCTTGTTTCAGCTGTGGGTGTTATTGGTGCTGCTGTTTGTGTGTCTGAGGTATGCTTGGGTGGTGTCTGTTGCATGTGTGAGTATGGGTGCTTGCATCTCTTGGGAGGCTGTGAGGTAGAGGTGATGGCAAAGGTGGGAGTGGTGACTGTGTCTGTGGATGTTGGGGTGGTGTCTGGGGGTATGGTGTGTGTGTGGTGTGTGGGTATGTGGGTTTTGGAGTGCAATCTAGGGATATGGTGTGTGTGTGGTGTGGGTCTGTGGGTGTTGGGGTAGTGTCTGGGGGAATAGTGTGTGTGGATCTGTGAGTGTTGGGGTGGCATCTGGGGGTATGGTGTGTGCGGTGTGTGGGTCTGTGGGTGTTAGGGTGGTGTCTGGGGGTATGGTGTACATGGTGGCTGTGTCCATGGGTGTTGGAGTGGTGTCTGGGGGTTGGTGTGTGTGTTGTGTGGGTCTGTGGGGATGTTGTTTGGGAGAATGGTAGATGTGGTGGTGTGTGTGAGTGACTGTTCAGTGCTTGTGTGCAGGTGTGTATTGTAGTGCTGTGCTTATGTTTGCTGCATGTGTGTGTTGAGATGTGTGTGTGTGGATGTGTGTGTGTGCTTGAGACAGGTATGGGAGGAGGGAAATATGATGGGGAAGAGGTAGATGGTGGGGGGTAGGATTGTGGGGGGATAAAGGCTGCCATGAGTGAGGAAGCCAGAGCCTGAATAGATCTCTGTAGGCCAGACATGGCACTATGAATGTCTTCAAGGTACGCAACCGCCTGCTGAAGCTGGCTTCCCTGCACCTGGATGACATTCAGAATGGCATTCTGACTCATAGAGATCCTCCTCAGGAGGTCAATAGCCTCCTCACTCAGGGCAGCAGGGGTAATGGTAGCACAGGGTGAGGTGTCTGGCCCGAAGGAGACGTCAACTCTTTTGGGTGAGCGGGCATGGCCAACTCGGTGGGGAACAACAGAAATGGTGGCAAAGGAACTGGGGGTGGCGGACAAGGATGGAACACGTAAAGGTCCTGATGGGTCCGCCACCACTAAGAATTGGCCACTGGAGGAAAAATCCAAAGGTGATAATGTTGATTCTGTGTCCTCTGTGGCACTCCCCTCAACCTCCGCGCCACTGGGTCCCTCCATGTCTGATGTCTTATGACTGGAGGTACTGTGGCCAGCTGCTTCCTCACTGGTTCCAGCCCTGTCCCCTCTACTTGCCTGTGCTGATGCTGACATTGCCAAGACAAATAGGGTCACTACATGTGCCTGATCACACTTGAAATACAGCTTTGATTCCCAAACATTACCATAATGTACAGCAGCCCCTAGCCACAAGCTTCAGCAAAGTGGCTCAAACATTTGCTACACCATATGCATGAATGCTACATGACGTCTGAAGAGCTGCCCACAGGAAATTCAGTATTACAGACAACTCCAATTACATGGGTGAAGTTGTGCAATCACAATACCAATGGAGCAAGTAGGACACCTTATCACCTTGACTAGTTTGGCTTATCTAGCATCCCTCAGTAACCTCTTGTCACAAAATAGTATGACAATGTCAAGTTCAGTCTCATAGATCCCACACAAGGTCATGCATCCATCTAATCTTCATATATCCAATACCAATTATTAAGGACATGATGGCCAAATAATCCAGCCATGTTGCAGCAAGACTTTCAGTAGCCGGAAGAAGGTGACATTGAAACACCCATGTCACACTGTAGAAATCCCCTGTGGTAACTTCACAAATATCCATTGTCTAAATAGACTCATGGACGTTGCACTAATGTTGCTCTGAGAGATAACACAGAAAAGTACACTGGAGACAATTTGGGCAAGATGTCTGGGAGATTTGGCTACAAATATCCACACCACAATGAATCGGCATACTCCAGAGAAATCACCTGTTTTGATTGGTACTACTGTGTATACCCAACTCAGATTGCTTAGGTAAAAGCCAAAAGTCCATTGAATGTTGTAAAGGCTCAGGGAATCACCAGTACCTGTAGAAGGCCCTTAACATGTTGCTCAATGGGATGTCACATCATCCCTTGTTTGTCATGCAAACACAGATTCCCTTGGATGAATGAGTGTACGCAACCACATATGATTTCCACATTCCTGCAAGTCACTCCCTGAGGCATGTCAACAGTTAGATAATGAACCTTCACCATTTAACATGTGCAAAGCACTTTGCAAAATGAATCTGCCTCAAATGCATGAAAATGCACATTTGAGTAAATACTGTAGTCCTACCTGTCATGTCCTTCATTGCTTCTGCAATTGTACATGCCAAATTACATGGAGTGATGAGTGAGGGTATGTGTGAGCCACCAATCAATGATGACACACTCCGGTCTGTGGCACCACATGAAGTGTAGCCCCATCACATATGTCCAATTCCAAACACATGTTGGAGTGCACACATATGTGAGGGAATCAGACATCATCCCATGAGGACAGGTAGATCATGCATGAAGCAGCAGTAAAAATTATATGGCAAAATCAAAAAGGTACACATGCTAACATGTAGGCACAGTCTCTCACCTTGGTGTCACACCTACAGTTTTTGCAGGGTCCAAGACGCACTACAGCCCATGGAGTCATGACTACATACTGCCCACCAGGGGTGACGGCTGCTCAGTGGTGGCAGTAGCAGGGCTGGCGGCAGTGCTGGCAGTGGTGGGGGAAGGCTCCAGCCCTTCCCCTGCAGCCTCAGACGGCTGCCCACTGGGGCTGCTGCTGCTGGCAGTTGTGCTGGTGGTGGTGCAGGTGGGGGTGCTGGCAGCAGTGCAGGTGGGGGTGCTGGCGGAAGTGCAGGTGGCACTGCTGGTGGCGGTGCTGGCGGCAGTGCTGCCTGTGGTGGGGGGAGGCTCCAGCCCTTCCCCTGCAGCCTCGGACGGCTGCCCCTGGTGCTGCTGCTGGCAGTGGTGCTGGTGGCAGTGCAGGTGGCGGTGCTGGTAGTGGTGCAGGTGGCAGAGCTGCCTGTGGTGGGGGGAGGCTCCAGCCCTTCCCCTGCAGCCTCGGACTGCTGCCCACTGGGGCTGCTGGCAGTGGTGCTGGTGGTGTTGCAGGTGGAGGTGCTGGCGACACTCTCCCTCCCCCTGCTCCTCCTGGCTACCAGCATACTCCTGGTCATCCTGGAGAAGGAGGCTCAAAAAGGCATTCTTGTTGGGGTTCCTTCCCACATCTAGTTTTCTGTCTGTGCAAAGCCCATTCAATTCCTTGAAGTTCATGCCCTCATAGGTAGTAGCCATGACTTCAGAGCTAGGCCCAGCAGTAGACACGATGTGTGTGTTAGGGTGGTATAGGAAGAACATAACCTACCTAACCTCTAGTCTCTAAGAAAGGAAAGTAAGAGACTAGACCCTTATACTAGGTATATTTGTATAGCTCAAGGTATAAAGTAGTCTTTCCTGTGGAAAGCACCAGGTGACAGAATGATAAGGCAATTGCAAGTACTTATCCCACCGCTGCCACCAATGTAGGAGGCTGGCCTGGTTTGTAGTGGGTACCTAAGGTAATTACACCTGATACCAGGTCCAGTTATCCCGTAATAGTGAAATGTAGGCAGTGTCTAGAGGCCAGACTCTCTAGGGGTAACTGTAGCTGAGCATCCAAGACTTATCTAGGAGACATGCAAAGCTCATGCAATATGACAATAGTCACACAGTACTCACACACATGAAAGAAAATACTCTGTATTACAAAAAATAAAGGTACTTTATTTTGGTGACACAAATGCCAAAAATACCTTAGAGAGAGACTATCCTCCCTTAGGAGGTAAGTAATACACAAATTATATACACTAGTGTGCAAAAACAGGTGTAAAAACATTTAGTAAACAGTGCAAATAGTAAAAATAACAATAGTTAGAAATAAGCCCAGGGCGACCACAAACGATATACTAAGAAAGTGGAATGCGAATGTCGGTTTCCCACCTAAGCAAGTGTAGTGTGTAGAGGGGTGCTGGGAGTGTAAGAAAACACAAAAAGTAAGAGAACCCACCCCAGAGCCCAGGAAAGCAGGAGTAAATCACAGTAAGTTTCCTAGAACACACAAGTACACATGATAGAAGATTATGCAAGAACCAGAAGAGACTGTAAGACACCAACGCCGGATTCCTGGACCTGAAATGAAGTTACTTGCTTAAAAATTTCAGAAGAACCCAAATTTGGATTTTCACCTTTTTATGTTCTCTCTTTTACAGGAAATACGGGATCGTCAGCAGAAGGTGGAAGAGGAGAGCTGGGATTCTGCAGGAAGCTGACCCGAGGACGAGGATCGCAAGAACTTGACTGGAGGGTGTCTGGAGGACAAGAAATGCTGGCACTCGACTGGAAGCTGGTTGAAGAATGAGGAACACTGGAACTCGACTGGAGGCAGGCTTGAGAACAAGGACCTTCACCTGCACTGGAACTTGAATGGAGGAAGGCTGGAGGACAAGGAACTTGACTTAGCTAGAAACACGTGAGTAGAGCAATAGGTACAAAGCCAAGCAAGGCATCATGCTCACAAGCATCTTTAAATAATCAAATCTGCACATTTGCCTTTTGACATTTGATTGCTTGTTAATGAAATGAGCAATTATCCTCCTGTGTGGCACATGTTCAATACAGATGACATTGTGAAGAGCACATGTTTTGGCAGTTACAGTTGGAGCAGTTGGAAAGGCAGTTGGTTGCTTGTTAAGGAAATGAGCAATTATCCTCCTGATTGTGGCACATGTTCAATTCAGATCACATTGGGAAAAGTTCATGTTTTAGCAGTTACAGTTGGAGCAGGTGGAATACAGTGTGCATAATAAACAAGCATTGGTTATAATAAATGAGACATTTAACAACAATTGGTTATTGCAAACTTGATATTCAAGGATGTAATGAATATACCCAAATAAGTCTGAATGTTGCAAGCAGCAGCATCTTACTGTAATTGAGCTCTTGGATGTGCTAGTGTACCCACAAAAGTTATTTCCCCGAAAGGCCGATGTGCTCAGCGCGGTTTCATAGCATTTAACAGATTCAATTGTTGCACCAAACGAGGGACATGAATGAAAGATGAGGCTTCCCAAGAATGCTCAGAAGGATCATATCCTTTCTAGTTTATCAGGTAATGCAATCTACCATGGATTCACTTAGTGTTTAAAATGTGACGTACCTCGTATTCCTGATGCCCATTAACAATGAATGGAGGGGGTGATGAGTCAGGTCTGGTGTTAGGGTAGCATGGTTTTAACAGAGATACATGAAATATTGGGTGCATTGTATATTCAGGAGGTAGTTGCAGCTTCATTGTAACTGGTTCTTGACTTGTGTGATCTTGAATGGTCCTAGATAATGTGGTCCCAGTTTTCTGGGACATGCTGGGGCAGGGATACTCAAAGTACAGCCCGCGGGCCTCATGCGGCCCCTCTGACCTTTACATGCAGCCCCTGGGGCAACAGGAGCACTGAGTAGCTGTTTGCTCGACTCCGCACTAACAAAAATATTAAACACACACACAATCATTTATTTCAAACTTAACTGGTGTTAAAGAAAGGAAGTAACTATGGAC
Organism: Pleurodeles waltl; assembly: GCF_031143425.1. NCBI lineage: Eukaryota > Metazoa > Chordata > Amphibia > Caudata > Salamandridae > Pleurodeles > Pleurodeles waltl. Next base: position 1,781,490,575 of record NC_090444.1, read on the forward strand.
TCCTGCTCTTAATTTTAGAAACGCCTTCATTTTTTAAAGACATCTTGCAGCATAAGTGTAAAACTAAGACAGTCTCTTCAAAATTAAAAAGGTGTATTTAGTTAACATGCAGAACACTTTTCGCCTTAGTACAATTTGTTTTATCAGCGCATTGAGATGTATTCATTTATAAGTGATAGTTTTCAAACATAAATTTGGAAACATAAATTGGAAAACATTAATTATTCCCCTTACGCTGAGAACACCACCGATAGTAAATTAAAGACGCAAGTCACTTGGAATGTGCACTTTACGGGTGGCCTGGGTTCCTATCATACATAAACAACATTATAGTTTATAAATCAAACGCAGAATCAGGTTTTTTGCAGCACACACCATGAATCATGTATTTCGAGGTCATCTTAAATGTGATAATGCAGAAAAAGGAAGGAAAGTGACACTAAACAATTGCCTAGGATCACACAATTTGGAAAAGTGGGTAAGCCGGGATTAATTCCAGGTTTTCTAGTTGCCCATTGTTTATTTCAGCAACTAAATGTATATTCTTTGCTTCCCCTACACCTACCTTGCCACCAATCCCCCAGTCACCCCACCCGACCGCCACTGCCCTGGCATCAATGCGGCCCCAGGCACGTCACAGACCAAACTTTTTGGCCCCTGGGAAAATGTTTGCGAGTACCCATGTGCTAGGGTAATGTTATGAGTTGAGAGCCATACTAAGTACCTCATTACGAGTTTGGCGGTACCAGGACCGCCATGTTGGCTGTGGCAGTCACACCGCCAACAGGCTGGAGGAGAAGACCGCCACATTATGACAATGGCGGTATTCCCAACAGAACACAGAAAAAGCACTGCCAGCATCACCAGTGTGGTCCAGCCACCATGGACAACAGTAGACACCCACAGGCCGGCAGAGACCATGTTTCTGCTGGATAGTTTACAAGGTTGCACACTGCCAAGGTTTCCGCTGCAGTTGCACCACCATGGAAACCAACCAAAAGGAGACACTCACCTTCAGGAAGCCATACTTGCCTGGAGCCACCATGCAACCAGAACTACACATGTTACCGCTGCGCCTGCTTGCCCAGAGACACAGAATCAACACCGAAAACGACAACAGCAACCGTGAGTACACACACTTAACTGTCACTGTCACTGTTGTAAATTGTCAAAGTACGTACAAACACACAACATACCAGGGTGACACACTCATGTAACCTGACACTGACACGCACACTCACAGACAGCCACATATTCAGTATTAACACAGTATTAACACTACAGTCATCGCACACACACATACACAAACACACACACGTCAAAAACACAAACCTACTCCCAGAAACACAGCACCAACACAGTCACACACAACAACACAAAACAACACTACAATACCACAACTGCTACACCATCAATGCATTGGCAAGCACCCACAATAGACACTATCCAGTGACAAATCACACATACAACACTGCATACCATGAACAGTGTATGAACACACACTTTCACACAACGATACAGCGTAACATTCAACATACCCAGCAAACACACATCACAACATATCTGACATACCATTCACCACACACACATGCACACAGTCAAAGCACACAAACACTGCAACAAACACGTCAACACAAACACCACTCAATACCATGACAACATCATGTCCCCAACATACATATGTCCATTACATAACATACAGCCATCTCTGGGGAACAAATGCACTGCACACAACCTCACATGCTGCCCAGACAAAACAAGTAGCACAAGCACCACTTACACACAAATACTCACACACAAACAATGTCACCCATTTTCAAATATACCCTAAAAAAAGAAATCCAGGACAAATATGTAACACTGAAACCATCAATGGGTTGGTCCAATAATCTGTTATATTATAAGAATAAAAATGTAAATGTACAAGGCCATAGGCCAGTTCAAATAGAAATTGTGCAACATGCACTTGATGCACATCTTGGTGCCCCGAACTTACCTCCTGACTGCCATGTAACCTCCACAGGGAGGGGCATCAACGGAGCAGGCAGGCACCTTGGGAATTATGGGGGGTAGAGGGGAGGTTTGGGCTTTGGCTTGGGAGGGGGTCATTTGGGTTTGGGCTTGGGAGGGGGGTTAGGTCTAGGCTTAGGGAAGGGTTAGGTTCTCTTGGGAGGGGTAGACTTCTTGGTGGGGGAGGGGCATGGGTACTTGCAGGGGGTAGGGGAGGGCTTGCAGGTGAAGGGACAGGTTTGCGGAGGGAAACAGATTGCTTAGGGGTGTCACGGGGAAGAGGAATAGGGAAAAGGTAATTACATGAAAGGAACACTTTTTTAAACACACGGGACGGTCATCAGAAGGGGGTTTGGGAGTGGAGGGTGAGGGAGTGTTTGTTTGATGTGTCTGTGTGGTCGTCATAGATGCGTCTGTGTGGGAGGTATGCTTGTGGGTGGTGACTGTCTGTTCGGTGGGTGTTTGAGGATGTTTATGTGTACAGGACGAAGGCGGGTGGAGGTGCTGGGGGATGCCGTGGTAGGTGGGTGACTGTTGGGGTGGTGACTGCAGGTATGGTGGATGTGCTGCATGTAGGAGTGTCAGTGGTTGTGATGTCTGTGGGTCTGGTGATTAGGGTGGATGCTGTAATGCTGTCTGTGGGTAAGATAGGTTGAATGCCTGGATTTGTGAATGTTGGTGTGGTGGCTGCTGGTGTGTCAGGTGTTGTTTCTGTGATGCTTGGGGTAGAGGGGGTGTCAGGGCAGGTAGTGACTGTTGATGTGTGTGCAGGTGTATGTTGCTTGTGTGCTTGCCGGTGGAGTGTCTTGTGGTGCTTGTGTTTGTCTGAGCTACCATTGGGTGTTGACGCAGATGCATGCTTGTCTGTATGAGTGCTTTATCTGGGTCGGGAAGAGGGGTTTGAGATTGGGAAAAGGAAGGTGGAGGGGGGTGGAAGAAGACAAAGGGTGACTTTCTGCCATCCGTGTGGACGCCAGAGCCTGAAAGGATCTCTGTAGGCCAGCCAGTGCACCGTGAATGCCCTCCAGGAATGAATTTTTCTGTTGGGCTTGAGTTGCCAGTCCCCGGATGGCATTTAAGATGGTCGACTGACTCACAGAGATCAACCTCAGGAGGTCAATAGCCTCCTCACTGATGGCAGCAGGGCTGATAGGGGCAGGGGCAGAGCTTCCTGCAGCAAACAAGATGCCCACCCTTTGGGGTCAGCGGGCACAGCTAACTGGGTGGGAAGCTACAGGGAGGGCAGTGGTAGTAAGAGGGATGGCAGAGAGAGATGATGGTGTGGTGGTCTCAGATGGGTCCGGCACCACCAGGGTGTGTCCACTGGAGGAGGATTCCAAAGAAGAAGACGTGGATCTGTCTCCCTTGTGGCACTCCCCTCGCCTTCTGGGCCACTGGGTCCCTCTGTGTCAGTGGTCTCAGCACTCCAGGTCCTGTGGCCGGCAGCTTCCCCACTCACCTGTGCCCCGTCTCCTTCGCCTACTGATGATGATGCACAGAAAGAGAAAGAGAGAGAGAGAGGTTCATCACATTCTTCACAGACACATACATTACAACATTCACAACAATAACAAAACTGCTCTTGCAAAGAAAGCCCTAGTTAGAAACCATTCAAAGCCTACATCATATCACAAGATACTCCCAACTTACCCATATGACAAGTCTCACCGACAACATAAGCCAACCATTTGATTACTACTTCACCATCCCATCAATTCAGCTGTAAGTCAAAAGCATCAAGAACAAGATGGATTGGCTACATCAAAAATCTATCCCCATATAGATCATCACTGTCCATCATCATGTCAGTCTAAGGAAATGCAGTTGACTGATAACACAATATCATTTCTACGCCTACTTCACACCTGCCCAGTCCATAACCAAACTCATGTACCATGCAAGTAAACTCATCTCACTTTATGTACGACAAAGCATGATGCTTTCTAATCACATGCCTAACTGATCATTCTGCACACAACTTACACATTGGCAAAAAGCTCTGATGAATAAACTACACGTGGCAGTCCCAAACAGTGTGTATCACAAAATGACATAGCATGTTATTGAAACATCTACCTAAATACTAGGAAAAGATACTTTAGAAGTTTCTGCACCCACTAATCTGATGCATTTTCACAAAGACAACAATTCCATGTACTGCACTACGGGCCTACCTAGCACACAGGATACATCCACAAACAACCACAGGGAGCATAGGTACACCAACAAAACAATGGACACCAACCAATGTGCATGAAGGGATCATACCATTCCACCATACATGATGAATAGAAACCTCTACATGACAGCACATGAACACCAATATCACTAACAACTGTCCTGACATGTGATTCCCACTACATAATTCCAGAACTAAGACTCACACAACTGACTACTGTTAGAAATGGGGTCTATGGATGGCAGTCAGTTTGCTCTCAGTCTAAGCAAGGACCCTCACTCTAGTCATGGTAAGGGAGTTACACTCCTAAGACAACCCCTGCTCACCACCTAGATAGCGTGGCACAAGCAGTCAGGCTTATCTCAAGGCAATTTGTACCAATTAGACACCACACCGGTTTTGAAAAATAGCCAATATTTATCTAAATCAAACAAGACCAAAACGACAAAAATCTAACATACACATAGTTATGAATTTTCAAACTGAAAAGAGTCTTACTCCATAGAAAACAATGGATGCTTTGATGTGCCACAAAGTACCTAGTTTACGTTTAAAATAAAGCTGCACGGGTGAGCGTGCATCGGAAAAGTCAGTGATGCGTCGATTTCTTACTCGCAAGTGAGGTCGTGCTTCATTTCTTCCCTGGTCAGGTAGGCGAGGCGTCATTTTTCTCCCCCGCAAGAGAGCCATGTGTAGATTTCCAGACAGGCATCTCGGGTCCGAGCAGGTTCATGTTGATTTTGATGCCCAGCAATGTTGCATCCGAAATCCGGCTGCACAAGGACAAGAATCCGCACTGCATGGGGTTTGCATTGATTTCAGCAGGTGCAAGCGGGTGTTGCATTGTTTCTCCAGCCGCCATGCAGGTGATGCGTCGATTATCCAGCAGCGATGCAGGTGGTGCATCCATTTCAGCCACAATGCAGGTGGCGTGTAATTTTTACAGCTGAGTTGCAGGTAGTGCATTGAAATTTTCCCCACAAGGCTCCTGTGCATTGATTTCTATCTTGGTTTTAGCAGCTTCACCTTTCAAGGGCCCGGGGACTGGATAGGGCACCACTTGACAGGGTAGGAGTCTCAGCAGAGAGTGCAGGTGCTGGCAGAGGAAGTGTTTGGCAGCCCTGAGACTTCAAAACAGGAGGCAAGCTCAGTCCAAGCCCTTGGAGACACTTCACAAGCAGGAATATACCACAAAAACCAGTCTTTGTCTCTTTCAGGCAGAAACAGCAACTGCAGGCCAACCCAGCAAAGCACAGTCACAGGCATAGGGGCAGTACTCCTCCTCCAGCTCCTCAGCTCTTCACCTTGGCAGAAGTTCCTCTTGGTTCTAGAAGTGATCTGAAAATCTGAGGTTTTGGGTCCACTACTAATGGCCCTTCCTGCCTTTGAAGTAGGCGAACTTCAAAAGAAAGTCTCTGTTGTTCACAAGATCCTGCCTTTCCCAGGCCTGGCTCCAGACTCACAACAGGGAGTTGGAGACTGCATTGTGCGAGGGGAGGCACAGCCCATTCAAGTGTAAGTGTCAGCTCCTCCCTCCACTCTAGCCCAAATGACCCATCAGGATATGCAGGCTACACCCCAGCTCCCTATGTGTCACTGTCTAGTGCAAATTCAAAAACAGCCCAACTGTTAGTCTGACCCATACAGGGAATACACAAGCAGGCAGAGCCACAGAATGGTTTAAGCAAGAAAACCCCACTTTCTAAAAGTGGCATTGTCAAACTGACAATCTAAAAACCAACTTTATCAAAATATGTTTTTTTTTATTGTGAGCTTAGAGACCCCAAACTCCATTTCTCTATCTGCTTCCAAAGGAAAACTGCACTTAAGGGATATTTAAAGGCAGTCTCCATGTTAACCTATGAGAGAGATGGGCCTTGCAACAGTGAAATCCAAATTTGGCAGTATTCATCAGTACATGTCCCACCTTTAACATACATTGCACCCTGCCCACGGGGCTACCTAGGGCCTCCTTTGGGGTGCCTTACATGTATAAAAAGGGAAGGTTTGAGCCTGGCAAGTGTGTACACTTGCTAGGTCAAATTGGCAGTTTAAAACTGCACACACAAACACTGTAGTGGCAGGTCTGAGCCATGTTTACAGGGCTGCTCATGTGGGTGGCACAACCAGTGCTGCAGGCCTAATAGTAGGATTTGATTTACAGGCCCTGGACACCTCTAGTGCACTTTACTAGGGACTTACTAGCAAATCAAATATTCCAATCATGGAAAATCCATTCACACAAACAATTTCCGCAGGGAGCGCTTGCACTTGCAAAAACTAAGTCCTGCGCACAATCAAAACACAGGAAGCAGAGGCAAAAAGACAGGGGAGACTACGCCAAGGATGCCGGGTCTAACATTTGAGTCCCCCAGCTGAAAGTGGGGAGAACTACCCAACCTCATGGAAGTTCTCATTACTAAGGTGGAAGAATCTGGAAAGACCATCAGCATTGGCGTGTTCACTTTCAGGGCAGTGTTTCACTGTAAAGTGCATTCCCAGTAGGGAGATAGATCACCTCATCAGTTTTGGGTTCTCACCCCTTATCTGCATTAACCACAGGGGGGTCTGTGGTCTGTCTGGACCCAGAAGTGAATCCCAAACAAGTAGGGTTTTATCTTCTTCAGCGCTCAGACCACAGGAAAAGCTTCTCACTCTATTGCACTCCCCCTACGTTCTCCGGGAAGTAACCTCCTACTGATGAAGGCTACGGGCTGGTCTAGGCCTTCTTTGTTTAGCTGTGCTAGTACTGCCCCCACACCATGCTCTGAAGCATCAGTCTGCATGACAAACTCTTTGGAGAAGTCAGGAGCCTTCAGCACAGGTGCCCTGCACATGGTTGCCTTCAGGGCATGAAAAGCTGTCTTGCAAGCCTCAGTCCAGATCATCTTTTGGGATTGCTTTTTGAAGGTTAACTCAGTCAAGGGAGCAACAATAGTGCAATACCCCTTGAGAAGCCTCCTATAGTGTCCTGTGAGACCTAAAAATGCTCTCACCTCAGTCTCAGCCTTGTTACTCTCCCAAGCCATAATGGGGTCAATCTTTGTTTGTAGGGGTACAACCTGGCCACTCCCCACCTGGTGTCCCAAGTACACCACAGAGCCCTGCCCTATTTGGCATTTACCTTCCTTAATAGTGAGGCGTGCCTTTTGCATAGCCTCCAACACTTTTTCAGAGGTGCTGCAAGTGTTCCTCCCAGCTGGAGCTGAACACAGCAATGCCATCCAGGTAGGCTGCACTGAAGTCCCCCAACCCAGCCAAAACCTGGATAACTGACCTCTGAAAGGTGGCAGGGGCATTTTTCATCCCAAAGTGCATCACCCTCAACTGTTAGTTCCCATCTGGGATAGAAAATGCAGACCTCTCCTTGGCCTCCTCAGTTAGAGCAATCTGTCAATACCCAGATTTTAGATCAAATGTGCTGGGAAACTTGGCAGCTCCCAACTGATCAATGAGCTCATCATCTCAGGGGATGGGGTGTGCGTCAGTCTTCATGATGGTGTTGAGTCCACAGAAGTACACACAAAACTTGAATTCTGGAGTGGCAACAGCCTTTGGGACTAAGACCAATGGACTGGCCCAAGGGTTACTGGAGAACTTAATAACCCCTTGTGCTAACATTTTGGACAAATCATCCTTAACGCTAACCCTGACCTTGTCAGTCACCCTGTAAATCTTGTGTTTTACGGGTGGACTGTCCCCAGTGTCCACATCATGTGTACACAAATGAGTGACCCCTTGGACCAAGGAAAACAATGAGGCAAACTGTCACAACACCAGGCCACAGTCCCTCTGTTGCTCTGGGGGTCATTGAAGGGGAGAGGTTCACACCCTCCACAGACCCTTCTTTCTCCTGAAAAGACAGAAACTCAGGAAGAGGCTCTCTTCCTCCACCCCATCATCTATTGCTTGGACCATTGTCAATTCAGACCTCTCAAAGTGAGGTTTGAGGCGGTTCACATGCAGGACCCTTAAAGGGATCCTTAGAGTCTGTAAGTTCACCAGATAGGTGACCTCACTCTTGTGCTCCACCACCTCAAACGGCCCAGTCCACTTGCCTTGGAGAAGACGAGGCTCCACTGGGGGCCATAACCCACACTTTCTGGCCAGGCTGAAACTCAACCAGAGTGGCATTCTGGTCATACCAAAGTTTCATGTCCTCCTGGCTTGCTTTCAGACTCTCTTGAGAGAGCTTCCTGAAACGGGCTATCTGGTTCCTAAACCAGCATGTATCTAAATACATCCTGGGGGGTGCTTACTGGAGGCTTTCTCCAAGCCTTCATCAGAGGTTCCCTCACAGGGTGGCCAATAAACAATTCAAAGGGGCTTGAACCAAGTCCCTTTTGTGGCACCTCCCTTTAGTCAAATGGACAGGCATGGCAAGAAAACATCCCACTTATGCCTCATGGCCTCTGACAGACCCAAAATCATGCCCTTCAAAGTTTGGTTGAATCTTTCAACCAAACCATTTCCTTGTGGGTGGAAAAGAGTGGTGAACTTGTATGTCACCTGTTGGAAATAGCCTTTCTGCAGGGTCACCCCCAAACTTTTTGCCTTCCTCCTTCTCTTTTTCTGACCTCATTTTTTCTGGTTTAGGACTCTGCACACTCTACCACTGCTAATCAGTACTAAAGTGCATATGCTCTCTCCCTAAAACATGGTGACATTGGCTCATACCCAATTGGCATGTTTAATTTACTTGTAAGTCCCTAGCAAAGTACACTACATGTGCCTAGGGTGTGTAAATTAAATACTACTAGTGGGCCTGCAGCACTGGTTGTGCTACCCACATAAGTAGCCCTTAACCATGTCTCAGGCCTGCCACTGCAAGGGCTGTGTGTGCAGTTTCACTGCCACTTCGACTTGGCATTTAAAAGTACTTGCCAAGCCGTAAACTGCCCTTTTTCTGCACATAAGTCACCCCTAAGGTAGGCCCTAGGTAACCCATAGGGTAGGGTGCAATGCAGATAAAAGGCAGGACAAATACCTTTGTAGTTTATGTGTCCTGGTAGTTAAAAACTAAATTCGTTTTTGACTACTATGAGGCCTGCTCCTTTCATAGGATAGCATTAGGACTACCCTCATATACTGTTTGAGTGGTAGATTCTGATCTGAAAGGGGTAACCAGGTAATATTTAGTATTGTCAAAATGGTAATAGTAAATCCTGCTTATTGGTGAAGTTGGATTTAATATTGCTATTCCAGAAATGCCACTTTTAGAAAGTGAGCATTTCTCTACAATCAAATCCTTCTGTGCCTTAGAGCCTGTCTCCAATCCAGATCTGGCTGGGCTGGTTGACACTTCCCTTGTGCATTTCACCCAGACAACCACAAACACAGGATGCTCAGTCACACCTGCGCACCTCTGCATACTGAATGGGTCTTCCTGGGCTGGGAAGTTGGAGGGCCCAACACTTACATTTGAAAAGACAGTGGCCTGCCCTCACACAATAAACTGCCAAACCCCCTACTGGGACCCTGGCAGACAGGATTGTACTGAAAGGGGACCTTGTGCACTTCTACGTCACTCTTTGAAGTCTCCCCTACTTCAAAGGCACATTTGGGTATGTAAACTGGGGTCCCTGACCCTACCAACTCAGGCACTTTTTGACAAGATACCCCCTGGGAAAGAAACTCTGAACCAGAACCTGCAACCTGCTAAGATAAGCTGCCTGGCTGGCCAAAGGACTCACCTAACTGCTTTTCTGCAATGGACTGCTGCCTTGCTGTTGCCCTGCTGAGTTGCTGCCCTCTGACTCTGCTGGGAAGGTCTCTCCAAGGGCTTGGATTGAGCTTGCCTCCTGTTTCCTAAAGTCTCAGGGCCAAAAAATTTCATCTCTGCAAAGAACTCCTTGTGCGGCAAAAAATCGATGCACAGCCTGCCCTGTGGTGAGAAAATCACTACATCGCCGAACTGGAATGACGCGGCCCAGCTCCCCAAGTGGAGATCAGCGCAGAACCAGCGTTGCGACCGTAACTTCGATGCACGGCCCACCGGATTGATGCATCGACGAGCTGGAACGACGCAGCCCAACTTCCTACAAGAGGAATCGACACAGCGCCTGCCATGCGACAGAAATTTCCCCGCATCACAAACCAGATCGACCCAGCTCCTATGACTTTGTCCTGCATGCCCAGAATTTCTCCGCATCATCTCCGGGGCGTCCAAATACCCAACAACCCGAAGAGGATCCAAGCTTGTGCACCGAAAATCAACACAAAGCCCTTGCTACATCCAGAAACCTCAACCCATCGTCTGTGTTTGCCTGGAGAAACTGGTGCACACCTCCCTGTTTTCCATGCATCTCCTCCTTTGCGGTCCTGTGCGGATAATTTAGACGCAAAACAGGTACTTTGTGCTTGCAAGAGACAAATTGCTTTTTAAGAACTAAAGAATCTATTTATCATTTCAACAGTGATATTTCTACATATACTTATCAAATCTTGATCGTTGTGACCTGCTTTTTATCAGATAAATATCTTATATTTTTCTAAACCTGTGTGGTGTCCTTTTTGTAGTGTTCCACTGTGTTATTGCATGATTTATTGCACAAATACTTTACACATTGCCTTCTAAGTTAAGCCTGACTGCTCAGGCAGGGCAGAGGTTGGACACAGGATAATTTTGATTGTGTGTGACTTACCCTGACTAGAGTGAGGGTCCTTGCTTGGACAGGGGGTAACCTGACTAGCAACCAAGGACCCCATTTCTAACATCCCTCTACATTCCTTTCACAGAGACTTAATATAAATAGATATGAAGTTGGTACCCCTGTCAGATACCACCTCCTTAGGGAACCCCATGTGAGTGAAAACCCCCATCAATGCCGGGCCCACAACCGGGGCTGCAATTGATCTAAGATGGATAGCTTCTGGATACCGGGTGGCATGGTTCACCAAGACCAGGATAAACCTGTTGCTTTCTGTTTCCTGAAGTCTGAGGGCCAAAAAGACTTCATCTCTGCAAAGAACTCCTTGTGCGGCAAAAAATCGACGCACAGCCTGTCAGAATCATGAGGCCCCACAATGTCAATACCCACCCTTTCAAAGGGGGTGCTGACTACAGGTTGGAGGGGAGCCTCACATTTCCCCCCACTCTTGCCACTTTCCTGACAAGTTTGACAAGACCTACAGTGCGCATCAGAGTGCCTGAGCATTTGGGGCCAGTAAAAGTGGGTGACAAGCCTTTGAAAGGTCTTGTCCTGCCCCAAAATGAACAGCTAAAGGCGCATCATGAGCCAAACCCAGTAGGAAGGCTCTGAAGCACAGGGGTACCACAAGCACACGGGCTGCCCCAGGCTCAGCAACCTTAGGATCACTATATATGAGGCCAGCCTCCCAATAAATCAAGTGTTATCCAGACTCCTTGCCAGATGCCTGGTCTGCAGCCTGCTGCCACAAACCTTCTAGAGTAGGGCATGTTTTCTGTGACTCACAGAATGCTTCCCTGGTAGGACCCCCTTCCTGCTGCCACTGAGTCAGCTCGGCCACCTGTTCTCCTCTAGGCTCTGGGGCGTCCCCGTCAGGTTCAGCCTCCTCCCAGGCCATGGGAACTTCTGAGGTGGGTTTCCCATACCCCTTTCCCTTCCTCCTTTTGGAAGGCACCTGGGCCACTCTTTCAGGCTCCAGGGCCTCCTGATCACCCTCACGTGCTGCATTGACGGGGTGGACCCACATGGTCAACCAGGCAGACCCACCAGCTCCAAGTGAGACCTGTGTTACACCTCTTTCCAAGGGGAATCCTCCAGGTCATTGGCAAGCACACAATCAACAGGCATGGTTGGGCTCACAGCTACCCTCAAGGAACCTGAGACTGCCCCCCCACTCAAAGGGAACCTGCATCACTTTGCACAGGTGCTTAGAGTTGTCTACTGCAACTACTTGGTGAAGTGCATGGGGAACTACCTGCACTTCAGACACCAGGTGACGTCTCACAGTAGTCACACCGGCTCCTGTGTCTCTCAAAGCCTCCACCCTCTGTCCATTGATGGTCACCCACTGCCTGTATTTTTTAGTGTTCTCAAGCACGAGGGTCCTCTAGACCATCTCACTGTCCCCTAGTGAGACAAGGGTCATCTCGGCTGACTCCCACCCACCTGGAACCAACTCCTCCCCAAGAGATACACTGGCCAACCCATGTGACTGAGCACCAGTGGGTGCCTGTGTCCCCTTGGGACATTTGGGGCCCCCCTCATGTGACCCACCCCTCTTGTGACCCAACCTCTCTGCATGTTTCCCTGTAGAGACCCATGGTTCCTTTTCAACTGGAGGCTGGGAATCTTTACTCTGGGAACTAGTTTGGGACCCTTTGGAGAACTCCCTCTGTTTACCCTTACTCCCCCCACTTTGTCTGATGGGGACCCTTCCCACTCTTGATGGAGTCTCCCACATGCCTCTTTTGGACCCTGGTGGTTTCCCACCAGTCCGCTACCTGAGCAAGCTTCCTGGGGTCAGTCAGCTTGCTGTCAATTAGATGCTGGCACAGCTCTGGAAAACAAAAACTATGCAAGTGCTCCCAAGTAATCAAATTGTACAGCACCTCATAAATTGTCACCTTACTGCCCTTAACCCAACCATCCAGTCGCCTGCAAAAAGAGTCTAAACACTCCAACCAAGTTTGGAATTCCTTCTTCTTATAAGACCTAAACTTTTCCTTTTACTGCTGAGGAGTAAGACCATATCTGGTGAATATGGTGTCCTTCATGATAGAGTAGGTAAGTCGCTGAGTATCCCCTAAGGATGTCAGTGTGTCCCTCCCCTCTACCTCAAAGTGTTTCCACAGACCCGCCCCTCAATGTGCTTCAGGGACCATGTTCATGTGGAGAGCTGACTTATACCCCTTGAACCACGGATAGATGTCATACTCCCTCTTGTAATCCTTCACCAGATCTTTAGGAATGTGTACCCTCCTCTCAGGCTGTACTGAGGTACTACTTCCACCATCTCTGCTAGACTGGCTCCTCTGATCCAGCTCTCTCAAACTGAGCTCATGAGCCAAGAGCATATTTTTCTCTTCTATGGCCAGCCTCCTCTCTAACATTTCCATCTTAAGCCTCTTTAGCTCAAACTGGGGCATTATGCCTGTCTGTCCTGCAACTCCTCAGGAGTCAGACCCTTGGATGACACACAGCTATCTGCCCTGGAGACCCTCCCCACAGGCAGAACAGGGACACCCAACACACCACCTGGATTGCTGTGCACCTCCTCACCCTCATTCTCCTCCTCTGTGTGTCCCCTAGCCTCCTTGGCTGCCACCCAGGCCCTCAATGCCTTTTGCAGCTCCTCCTTCCTGGCGGAGCTCCTGATGGGCCAGGCAAGATCCATGAAAAATTGTTTCAGTTGTGCCACTGTATGCTCCTCCACTTTCTCCAACTCAAAAAGAGCATTTGTAGCCACAGCTGGTGCAGTCCCAGATTGAGACATGTTGGTGAGTACTCAAAAATGCAAACTTCCAAAAGTAGTCCATGGATTTCCCAAGAGAAGTAAAAAAAATCACAAAAATGGAAGTAGGAAGAGTCCAAAAAGAGAAAAAGCAAAAACAAGTAGTTTTTCATCACAAAATGGTCTGCACTGAAAAACAGTAGTGCACACTTAGGCCCTCATTACAACCCTGGTGGTAAATGCCGCCTACCGCTGTGCCGACGGCCACCAAGATACCGTGAACACAGCGGTAATCCGCCATGGGTATTATGACCCACACAGAGAATAACGCCACATTACAAGTCCGCCACACCAAAGGTCAGTGATAAACTAGCAATAGCAAAACCCACACCGTTACGCCAACAGGAATACGCCCACAGTATCACGACCCACGAATCAAGGTGGCGGTTTTTTGCAACCGCGGTAAACCATTGGCGGTACACACCGCTGCACTCAAAATGCACACACACTTACAAAACCACACCACATTAGACAATTCAAAATACACACACCTGACACACATACACACACCACACCCTCACACGCATACCACTATAAAACACACACCCACATTACCCACAACCACTTCCACGCACATCACAGTATACACCCCAACACATCACCCCACACATCACCTCGCACATCCACACATATATCACTCACACCACATCCATGGCACCCCAAAGACACCCCAGGTTTTGTGAGGAGGAGCTAAGGGTAATGGTGGAGGAAATCATCCAGGTAGAGCCACAGTTATTCAGATCACAGGTGCAGCAGACGTCCATTGCAGGGAAGATGGAGCTATGACGGAGAATCGTCAACAGGGTCAACGGCGTGGGACAGCACCCAAGAACCAACGATGACATCAGGAAGAGGTGGAACGACCTACGGGGGAAGGTACGTTCCGTGGTTTCAAGACACCAGATTGCTGTACATAGGACTGGCGGTCCTGCAGGGGTGCTGGCAGACATGCCCAACACCATGAGGGAGGCAGTGGCACACCAAAGGGCCCCTGACACTAGCCAAACCGAAGAACAGCCCTCCACCTCCGCCAGTACTAGTGGACAGGAGGCCCCGCCACAGGAACAACAGGCCACCAGCACCCCACCCCCTGCAGAAGGAGAACCACCACACAAACGCTCCCTGTGATCCAGGTGGAAGCCAGAGAACATTGCTAAGACCCCCGCCAGGAAATAAGACTCTCCTGATTGACACCCTCTGCCCCACTCTGTCATCCTGTCCACGTTGAACTGACATTTCTCCACTTCCTATGCCCCCTTGGACAATGCACCTGGGATATAAATAGAATGGACTCTACCCTGGACTTTCCTCCACCATCACCCCAGCCCATTGCACATCTCCCTCTACTTATGAGCACATAAATAAACACCCTTGGAACAAATACTAATCTGGAGTGTGTCAAATGATTCAAATATGTATTACTTCAACACAATCAAAGCATTGCAAGTCAAATGTTCAGTCATATATACTTTACAATGATCTTTGGAGGGCAGCAGTACACACAGCAGGAGCCAGAGTGGGCCACAGAGATCTGAAAATAGAGATGCCAAAGGGTACAGTAAGTGGCCATAGACATAGGGAAATCAGGCTGCCATGTAAAATGTCCAACAGATAACTGATAAGTTAAGTTACGTTACAGTGTCTTACCTGTGTGTCACTGGAAGCACTGCAGTATTATGTTGCTTCTGTTGTCAACATCTTCTTCCTCTGCCTCCTCTTCCTCACTGTCCACAGGCTCCATCGCTGCCACACACCCATCCCCAGCCTCATCCTCCTGCAGAAAAGGCACCTGGCATCTCAATGCCAGGTTGTGCAACATGCAACGATGATCTGGCACACCTTCTTCGGTGAGTAGTACAGGGATCCACCAGTCAGATGGAGGCACTGGA
The DNA here is from genome assembly GCF_031143425.1 of Pleurodeles waltl. Classification (NCBI taxonomy): domain Eukaryota; kingdom Metazoa; phylum Chordata; class Amphibia; order Caudata; family Salamandridae; genus Pleurodeles; species Pleurodeles waltl. The sequence goes on from NC_090444.1 coordinate 1,781,506,094, forward strand.
ACCTGGCCTTCAGGAGGCTGAAGGTCCTTTCAATAATCCTCCTTGTACGCCCATGTGCCTCATTGTAACGTTCCTCTGCCCTTGTCCTGGCAATCTTCACTGGGGTCAGTAGCCATGAGAGGTTGGGGTAACCAGAGTCACCTGCAAATATCGAGGGACAACTGTTAGAGGCATACTAACCCTTAGGGACAACCCCATACACAGACACCAACTTATACAAGTGGAAATGAGGTAATTCCGCTGGCGTTGTGCGCCGTTGCGGTAGGCGGTTGATGACAGCCGCGCAACATCGCAATGGTTATCATTTGGCCCTATGGGTTCCAGGAGCCAATGGCAATGTATGCCGGCGGTGACGGTATGCACCGCCGCGGACATTACCAACATTTTCTCTCTGTTCACTCACTTGCTACCTTACCTTAAACAGGAGAGGACCTACACTGCAAGTGCTGCTGTGACCTGTGTCTGGAAGCGACAATGGCTCATGTGTCTGGGGAAAGGGCCCCTGCCTTCACTGTGGAGGAGTTGGAGAAACTGGTGGATGGGGTCCTACCCCAGTACACGTTACTCTACGGTCCTCCAGACAAACAGGTGAGTACACTGTGAGCATGATGCGGGGGCCATGAATGTATGGAGTGCTGTGTGTGTAAGCCACATGTTGGGGGACAGAGGCATCCTGGCCAGAGTGCAGCATGTAAGTTGGTCCATGTATGTGCATCAGGGGATGGGAGGGATCTGGTGGGCCATGAGTCTGACGGTCCGGACGGTTGACTAATTCCCTTTTCTGCTGTCTTTTCCATGCAGGTCAGCGCCCATCAGAAAAAGGGTATTTGGCGTGCCATCGCCAAGGAGGTGTGGACCCTGGGGGTCTTCGACAGGTGGAACACCCACTGCCTCAAAAGGTGGAAGGACCTGCATCGCTGGGCAAAGAAGACGGCGGAGGCCCATCTGGGGCTGGCCTCCCAACGAGTAATGGGTGCCCGTCGCACCATGACCCTCCTGATGTTCCTCATCCTGGCGGTGGGCGCCTGAGGGCATCACAGCAGCCAAAAGGGGGTGATTACAGATTCTGAATCCAGAATTTGAGCGCGTTAAGAGTTACCTGGGTGGGGGATGTGGGCTATGGGTGCCCCTAGGCCAGGGCGAACATGGCATGGTAGGTTCCTTATTTGCCAGGCTCTGAGGCACTCCTACCCCAATAGTGTTAGTGGGCATCTACTACTGGGAAGGCACCTGTGGGTTTCAGGTGTGCAGCTAATGGCGTTAGGCATTGTACCCCATGGGATGGTGACTATCTTAGTAACTGGTAGTGCATGGCCTAATGTATAGGGCTGCTCCCTCTGTGTTGTGTATGCCAACAGTAGTGGTGTTACTGGCATTGACCAAGGGCATCCTCTGTCCCTCCCCCCCCATTTTTGTTTTGTCACCCTGTCCTTATGTTGTTACATGTTTTTTTGTGTATAGTGTTGGGGGTTGGGGTGTTACGTGTTGCCTGTGTGTGTCACTCTCTTTTTCCTCCCACCCTCCCCTGTGTGCTAGGTGCAGTACTCACATGGTCATCGTCGTCACCGGCATTCATGTTCCTGGTGTATGAGAATGTACACCAACATGGGGAACACCTGCAGCTGGACACAAGGCCCCCAGTGGAAGAAGCCACCAGTCAGCCCCTCCTTGCCAGGATGAAGCACGCTGGGCAGAAGGCCCCCTCAAGAACCAGTGGAAGAAGCCATCCACTCAGCCCCTCCTTGCCAGGATGAAGCACACTGGGCACAAGGCCCCCTCCAGAACCAGTGGAAGAAGGCATCCACTCAGACCCTCCTTGCCAGGATGAAGCACACTGGGCACAAGGCCCCCTCCAAGACCAGTGGAAGAAGCCATCCACTCAGCCCCTCCTTACTAGGATGAAGCACACTGGGCACAATGCCCTCTCCAAGACCAGTGGAAGAAGCCATCCACTCAGCCCCTCCTTGCCAGGATGAAACACACTGGGCACAAGGCCCCCTCCAGAACCAGTGGAGAAGCCATCCACTCCAAAGACTGTGGCCTTGCACTCCCCAGGACCAAGCAGTGGGCAAACCACCCACTTGAGAGACTGTGGCCTTGCACTCCCCAGGACCAAGCAGTGGGCAAACCACCCACTAGAGAAACTATTGCCTTGCACTCCCCATGACCAAGCAGTGGGCAAACCACCCACTTGAGAGACTGTGGCCTTGCACTCCCCAGGACCAAGCAGTGGGCAAACCACCCATTAGAGAGACTGTGGTTTTGCACTCCCCAGGACCAAGCAGTGGGCAAACCACCCACTTGAGAGACTGTGGCTTTGCACTCCCCAGGACCAAGCAGTGGGCAAACCACCCACTTGAGAGTCTGTGGCTTTGCACTCCCCAGGACCAAGCAGTGGGCAAACCACCCACTTGAGAGACTGTGGCTTTGCACTCCCCAGGACCAAGCAGTGGGCATGGAGCCCCCTCCAGGACCAGTGACCTTATACCATCTTCCGGCTGTGGTGCCCCCATTCTCTGTCCCTCTGAGGTGCCTGTGTGTTTTCGACCTGATGCCCCTGCAGTGTTCTCTCTGTATTGAGGCCGGAGTCAAGTGTGGCCTTGGCCTATGTGTTTTAGCCCAGTGGGCCACGGACATTTTTGAGTGGGCATCGTCCCTCCTTTTGTATATATTGCATATATTGTTCATACTATTTTTTCTTTATGAACGTTTTTTTTATTTTAATTACTAATATTACACTCATTTTACTCCATTACTTTTGTCCTTGCTTTATTCCAGAGGGTTATGGGGTGTATATGTAATGTTGTTGCATGTTTTGTTATGTATAGTGTTGGGGGTTGGGGTGTTACGTGTTGCCTGTGTGTGTGTCACTCTCTTTTTCCTCCCACCCTCCCCTGTGTTAGGTGCAGTACTCACCGTGGTCATCGCCGTCGCCGGCGTTCATGTTCCTGGTGTATGAGAATGTACAGCAACATGGGGAACACCTGCAGCTCGGGCTCCATGGTGTTATAGTTCTTCCTTGAGTGTCGAGAGGTGAGTCGTTTCCCTTCTGTGTTCTGTTTCTGCCGTGCTTTTAATGGCGTTGGTACCACCCCGGAAAAGCTGGCGGATGGGCGGGTTGTAATGCAGTGGGCGGTACATTGTCTTCCGCCTGGCTGTTGGCGGTTACCACTGCAATGTTTGTTTCTACGGCTGTGGCGGTCGGAATGTTAAAGTGGCTGCATCTGCTGGCGGTTTCCGCCGTGGTCATGATTCAATTTTTGTTACCATCGGCCTGTTGGTGGTATTACCGCCGCTTTATCACCGCCCGCCAGGGTTGTAATGTGGGCCAAAGAATCAATTGACACATGATGTAGGCAGCAAATAGCATACGCTGCACTCGTATAGCTTTGGTATTGGCCTATGTAGCATGGACAATACACATGGGCTAAGGGTTCAGCAGCCTAGCTGCTTACCTTCTCGACACCAAATGCATTAGGATAAAAGGTACTTGTATACATGTCAAAGTAATACCGTGACATGTCAATGTCTTACTGTCACCATTAGTTTAACATTGTAGGATGTCCACTCTCATCAAACTTCTCATTTCCCAATGTATGAATCTGACATGATAATGGGGACACCTCCATCAGACATTATAGGGAGTGTAGTAAGTTGGCCATACCAAAAGCCTGATTTGGATGAGAGCCTCACATGAAGTGCCCAACTATTTCAGGACACAGTATTACTTGGCCCTGTTACTCATCTGTCAGAGCCAATGTAGCACATAGAGCAGATCCAGTGGAATAGGAGTGAGCAGACACCAAAGAGCTTTACAACTCACCTTTTGGGTAAATGGACTTGGGATCATTAGGCGAGAAGGATGCCACAGCAGGTTATAAATATGTATATCTGAGTAGAGTCACACATATGACTCAGTCACATGTGCATCTCCACATGAGTTACACAATTTGGTAGACAAAGGTGATTAACATTGTCCATGTACAATACAATGGCTAAATTTGTGTTTGTATGTTGGCAACTGTAGTACCATGTCTTCCTAGTAGTCACCATACCTGTAGCATGTACCTCATCGTAACAGCTGCAATACTTGGGCATCATATGCTAAACTATCAGAGGCAAATACATGGGTTCTGTCAGTACTTACCCCCTTGTGGCTGTTGTGCTGCCTTCAAACGCCCATCCACCTCTGGGTAGGCCACCGCCAAAATGAGGGCTATTTGGGGGGTCAAGGTCCGATGGGCACCCGTTCCTTATTGGGAGGGCATCCCCAGCTGGGCCTCAGCGGTCTTCTTGGCCCAGCGTCTCAGGTCCTCTCACTGCTTCTTACAGTGGGTGCTCCACTGGCTGTGGACCCCAGGTTCCGCATTTTCTTGGCGATGGCACGCCAAATTCCCTTCTTTTGATGGGCATTGACCTGCATGGATGACACAAACAAAAGGAAAAAGTAATGTCCACATGCACCATACCAATAGTAGTGGACAGTACACATCAGTGCCAGCAAGTAGACAAACATTCACATCTTCTCAACGCACACTCATTTACAGATTATCATCTGCATGCATCAACACCTTCACTACTTTAAATTTCAGATACATCATCCTTCACCACACCTACCACACATTGGCATTGCATTGGACTCACCTGCTCCGCTGGTGCACCACATAGCTGTTCATACAGGGTTTGACCTCCTCCATGAGCTTCTCCAGCTCCTCAGGGGTAAAGGCCGGGCCCTATCACCTGCAGGGCGTGGCATGATAGCTCCCAGAAGGAGTACACAGCAGCTCAGGTAGTGGTAGTGGAGGTCTTGCTGGCAGCAGTGTCAGGAGTCAAGTGAGCAATACTGCAGAAGATGGCGGTTACGTCTGCCACATACAGGACCGTCATCGCCGACGGACATCGCCATTGGCCCAAGTCCGCCAAAGGCAGCAATGACTTCCAATAGCAATTTCTACCATGGTTGTGACGGCCTACCGCCATGAAGATTTCCACCAGTGGACTTAGGTCACTTCATGTGTCCAGTACAGTAGGTCAGGTGGCAGTAATGTTAAGCACATTACATGTACAAAAGAGTTTTATCAACTGCTTAATTAACTATACCCCATATCGTGCAGTACAACTGTAAGTACTGCCTTCATGCTTAGTTGTCAATTTGCGCATCTGTGCAGTAAATGCTGTGTTACAGGAGGAGATGTGGTGTTTGCAATGTACACCTACTCGGATGTTCCCATGGTTTCTAGAAAAACGTAGAGAATGTGCAACAATATGTGTAAGACATGTCAAACCTGTTGGACTTACAACCATGTACAATAACAGATTAATCTGTATGTGTAGTTCAATAGTTAAGTGGGGGAATGTGCCTCACGGAGGGTGTCATCGAGTTCACACCTATGTGCTGTAATGTAGATTTGTGAGTTTGTAACCAACCTCAATAGGAGATATGTGTGAGTTGTGTATCTAACTTTACAAGATGTCTGCATGCTGCATGTCACATACTATGTTGAAGTTCTTCACATAGTTTTCCTGCCATGAGGAGAGGATGACAACCACCACTGGACTGTCCACTAGTAGACCTGCACACCATGGAGGAGAGACAATGCATCCAGACCTGTCGGCTGAATCCTCATACTACCATGGATCTTTGTGATCAATTGAAGCCAGATCTGATGTCTGCCATTCGCAATCCCTATAGCCTACCTCCCATTGTTCAAGTCTCATTAATGCTACACTTACTGGCCACTGGGTCATTTCAGAAAACAGTGGCCCTAACTACAGGAATGTCCCAGTCCATTATCAGTCTGGTTTTGAGGGATGTACCTGGACAGCTACATCAGGTTTCCACAACGTGCGGATCTGGCCTATGTGAAGGCACATTTTTATGTTATGGGACACATTTCACCTGTGATTCGGGCCATAGATTGCACCCATGTAGCCTTGGTTCGCCCCAGAGCCAATGAACAGATGTATAGGAAGAGGAGAAAATACCACTCAATAAACGTTCAGGTGGTGTGTCTGGCAGACCAGTACATTTTACAAGTCAGTGCCAAGTATCCTGAATCAGTCCATGATTCCTTCATCATGTGGAACAGCAATGTCCCACTGCTGATAATACAACTCCACACAGAGAGGGCCTGACTGGTTGGTAAGTTACAACTGAAATGTGCGTTTGCAATGTATGTTTCCTGCCATCTCAATGTTGCATTTCCCAAATATATGTGTGTATTCTACCAATTTGTTCACAGGTGACTCTGCTATCCAAGCCATCCTTGGTGGTTGATGCCAGTGAGGTACCCAACCATGCCAAGGAAGTCCGCTACAATAAGGCCCACAGGAGGAGAAGGCGTATTGTTGAGGGGCTTTTGGGTTCCTGAAGGCAAGATATAGGTGCTTGGAAAGATCAGAAGGATCAGCCAATAAGGTATGTCAAATAATAGTTACCTGCTGCATGCTCCACAACCTTGTCCTGAGACAACAGATACCATTTATACCAGATGAGGGGGAGCCAGCAGAACCTGTCCGTGGTAATGCAGATTTGCCAAGTGCTGAAGAGCCAGAGGAAGATAAAACAGGAAACTGAAGGCCAGATCTCATCAATCAGTACTTCAACTCACTAAAAGGAATGTGAAGTAAATGTAATGCTGTAGTAAAATTTGCAACCTGAAGTAGGTGGGTAGCATGTCACCTCCTTTTTTGCATCATCTGTGGGGTTGTAGTTAGCCCCAAATGGGTGAGTTGTGCTTGCAAATTGTAAATTGTATTGTGTACAGAGCAGAGTTGTCTTCATTGCCATGTATTGTTATAGCAGATGCAAAGTTACATTTCTGGACATGACATCGCTGAACTGAGGAGTGTATACTGCTATGTCCCATCCCTCTTCTCTTACAAACATAGATTTGCCTAGATCCTGTTTGGCTGGTCAACTTTGGCAAATGACAGACAGTGTTAGAAGCAGATGGGAATTGCAGACAGACATGAGAAGTGGACATAGTGGATGCCATGTACTATGATCCTGATTGTGTGGAGTGTGACTGACATTGTTAGACTGTCAGGACACTGAGGTGGAAAAGTGTTTTTCCATCAAGGTCACCTGTAGGGTACATGAGGTTGTCTAATGCTGACATATGTGTCTAAATATGTGTATGGCTCATGTGTAAATGTAGGAACATAGCCTCCCCCTTACACAGTGGTAACGGATTTATGTATTCTACCTTGAATCTAGCTGTCAGTGTGTTCCTACTTTGCAGGCCAATGTTCATGTCACTGTGGACTGACATAAATGAGTAACAAGCCTACAGGTGCCTGGCCAATGTATGTGAATGTTTCCAGGACTGGGTAGATCTGAACTGATCTCTTTCTGAACCATGGGATATGTATATTTGGAAGCTATGGTATGGGTATGTGATAAGGCTTTGCCAGGTGATACAAATAACTAATCTGTGTGCCTCCTGCCTTGTTGGTAGAGTGACATGACCCTAATGTCTGTATCATGTACTTTAGCTTTTTTGTTACACCTTAGCAGACATCCTGATTCTACTCTCAGTTATGCTCTTTATGCTGTTAGCATATATGTCACTGACAGTAGTAAATGTAGTTTACAACCTATTTGCTATCTGTGCAGTTACAATCCTATTGTATTGAGTCTCCTGCTGATGGATCTCACATTTGGGGTCCATAAGAAAGGGAATACAATACAGACATGATCAAACTAGAGTTGGCATGCATAGCTATTGTGCATGGTTAATAAATGAGACATACACAAGACCTGTGTTTAAGTGTGATTTATTGTGGAGAAACAAAACACAAATGTGACTATGAATGTTAAATGTACACAGAAGAATTATGATAGGTTTAGTCATGGTGGATGACATCATCAGGATAGACACTACACCATTTGGGAACACAAGTCCAGTGTCCTTGCACCATAGCAAAATTGAGATTGGTTACAGAACAGTCAACACTGTGTATCTGTGGCACACAAGGGGAAGAGTTCAGGAGAGGTTTACTTCCTGGCAGAGGGTTTGGTCTTGGCATCTGCTCCTGCTGGCTGTCTGGGTGGACGTCCACATTTGCGAGGGGTTATTCAGCTACAGAGGGTTGAGTGTCTGAGGCATGTCCTTCCGCTGGCAGGGCCTCCATTCCACTAGCAGCCACAGATGTAGAAGGGCCTGATGTCTCATTACTAGTAGATGGGGCCAGATGTTGAATACAAGATCTACTCAGTGTGGTAGTCAAGTCTCTCAGCACCCCTGCAATGGAAGCCAAATAGGCATTTTGTGCCTGCCAACGTTGCATAACTTCCTGGTGATTGTCCCTCTGCAGCTTTTGGATTTCTCCCAACATGGTGATAACGTGGCCCATTGTGCCTTTGGAAATTTGGTAGGCTCCTAAGAGTTAGGAGATGGCATCATGGTCAGTAGTGTCCCTTTAAGACCCCATCCTCTGGCCCACAGCACGCTCCCACACACCCTGCACCCACATGCCTGTTTCCCTGGCACAGTGTGCCCACTCCCACTGCTCACAGGTCTATCATTGTCAGGGGAGGCACAGTGAGACTCAGGTACCTGGACTGTGGGGCACACAATGAATGACACAGGCCCTCATTATGACATTGGTGGTAAATCCCGCCTACCACCACGCTGACAGCCGCCAAAGTACCGCCGAGGTGGCGGATATCCTTTTTCCATATTATGAAACACACACACCAGTCTAACAGAATAGAGCCACATACACAAATCCGCCAGACCAAAGGTCAGTGATAAAGTTGCAGACCCAATACCCTTACCGTTACACCAACAAGCCAAACACTCATCACATTATGACCCACAAAACACCACGGCAGACATTCAATGGTGGTAAACCATTGGCGGTACACACCTCCGTGCTCAGAATGGACACCACATACAAAACAACACTACATTGGCCAATACCAAAAACACACACCTGACCCATACACCCACACACTCACACCACTATAAAACACCCACCCACATTACCCACAACCCTTTACCAACAACAATTACTGCCAGGAGATTGACACGAGCAGCACAGAGACAACCAGACACACACACCACTCACACCCATAAATCCCTCACGCACTCCACATCACACACCCCACCACATTATTCAACACACTCTCACCAAATCACACCACACAACACCCATGGCACCACAAAGGCATTCCTGTTTCACTGAGGAGGAGTTAAGGGTCATGGTGGAGGAAATTGTCAGGGTAGAGCCACAGCTCATTGGAGCACAGGTATAGCAGATTTCCACTGCCAGGAAGATGGAGGTATGGCAGAGAATCGTGGACAGGGTGAACGCCGTGGGACAGCACCCAAGAACAAGGGATGACATCAGGAAGAGGTGGAATGACCTACGGGGAAAGGTACGTTCCATTGCAGCAAGGCACCATTCTCCATGCAGAGGACTGGCAGTGGACCCCCACCTCCTCTCCCACAGCTCACAGCATGGGAGGAGCAAGTACTGGCAAGTACTGGCATTATTGCATCCTGAGGTACTTGCTGGAGTAGCCGGAGTCAACATTTAACACTTATCACCCCCATACCTGCATGCCATCATACACCCTCACCCTCACTCACATCACTCCACTCCATCCCACACACTGCACCTACAGATATGACTAACCCAAATTCCAAGCCCTGCAGGCTATACCAATGCATGGACACCCCTCCCAGCCCTGCATGGGCATCAATCACTAAAGCATGCACAGCATAGGGAAACTAACATTCCCACAATATATCACCATACACAAGCAAAAGGTGGCAGGGCAACCCCAACGATAGAGGGGGAGCCAGGGATGTACAATATGTCACACACAAGAAGCATAATACACCACTTACATCCCTACAGGTGCCCCAGCCAATGTCAGTGGAGAGTAGGTGCCATCAAGATCCAGTCCCCCAACAGAAGATGCCCCCAGTAACTCTGGACTTCAGGATCTGAATGACCTACCTGGCCCATCAGAGACCACTGGACAGCCGGTCACCCAAGCGGAATCACAGTCCACCACAGATCCTCCCCCCTCAGGATCCAACACCACAGCATCCACCCAGAGTACCCACACCTCTGTCCCCAGGACACATAAATCAGCAGTGTGCTCACCTGTACAGGGACCCCAGTCCACACCTCGGCCGACAATCAGGGACCTGGGGTCAGTGGCAGTGGCCACACCTTTCAGGGGACAGGGACACAGGCCAACAGGGACACTGGGAGGACTGCTGTGCGCCAGGGGGAGGACAGGACCAGGGAACCTACTTTCCAGGAGTCACTCTCTGAGATCATGGGAGCCTACCAACATTCCCAGGATACGATGGGCAAGATCCTTGGCAACGTGCGGGAGAACAGGTGGCTGCAGGAGGAACAGTATCAGGGGATCAGGTGAGACTTGCAGGCCATCAACACCACCCTAATCTCCGGAGCAGGGGTGCTGGCGGACATGGCCAACATCATGAGGGAAGCAACAGCACATCAGCGGGCCCCTACCACTAGCCAGTCAACTGAACAGCCCTCCACTTCCACTGCCGCTAGTGGCCAGGAGGTCCCACCACAGGACCCACAGGCCACCAGCATCCCTCCCCCTGCAGAAGGTGAACCACCCCGCAAATGTTCCCTGCGACCCAGACAGAAGTCAAAGACAATTACCAAGACCACTGCCAGGAAATGAGACTCTCCTGATTGTCCCCCTTGTGTCCCACACTGTCACCTTGTCCACCTTGAACTGCCTTTGCTCCCCTTCTCATGGCCACTTGGACACTGCACCTGTGCTACAAACAGACTGTAACAATACCCTGGACTTTCCTCCATCATCACCCCATTCCATTGCACTTTCCCTTCAATTTCGTAGCACTACAATAAACACCCTTGAACACAACTCAAATACTTGTATGTCATGTGTTGAAACAGTGTATTAATGGAAAAAGTTACATCCATTGCAAATGAACTGTACAGTGTGAGAGCATAGAAATAATGACCTGTAGTTGTCTGTAGTCAGGACATCAGTACACAGTTTTCATTGCACCAACATCTGTAAAATGATAATTCGTAGGTGACAATAAGTAGAGGTAAAAAGTGGGTAATGCCATCATGCCACAGCCACACAGAATACAACAATAGTCATTGAAATGTGAAGTTGCACTGATTCACCTGTGTATCATTGGAAGTACTGATGGATAACTGTGGTTCTGTTGTCCTCATCCTCATCTTCAGCCTCTTCATCCCCACTGTCATCAAGGTCTACTGCAGCCACAGGGGCATTTCCAGTCTCCTCCTCCTGCAGAAAGGGTACATGGGGTCTGAGGGCCAGGTTATGCAACATGCAGCATGCCATGACTATCTGGCAGACCTTGCCGGGTGAGTAGCACAGGGATCCACCTGATGGAGGCACCTGAATCTGGCCTTCAGGAGGCCGAAGGTTCTCTCGATGATCCTTCTGGTTTGCCCATGTGCCTCATTATAACATTCTTCAGCCCTTGTCCTGGCATTCCTCACCGGGGTCAACAGCCAGGATAGGTTTGGGTAGCCAGAGTCACCTGCAGGTATTGAGGGACAACATTTAGCCACACACAATCCTATGGGGTTAACACCAGAGGCATGCACTAACATACACTGGGTGGGGACCAAGGCTTACCTATTAGCCACACCCTGTGCCTCTGTAGTTGGGCCACCACATTTGGGATGCTGCTATTCCTCAGGACAAAGGCATCATGCCCTGACCCAGGATACTTAGCATTGGCGTGGGAGATGTATTGGTCCACCAGGCACACCATCTGCACATTCATTGAGTGGAAACTCTTACGATTCCTCTACACCTGTTCATTCTGGAGGGGAGGGGGGAACGCAATATGTGTCTTCTCAATCGCCCCAATAATATTGGGGATATGTCCCATTGTATAGAATCTGGCCTTCACTGTGGCCAAATCTTCCACCCGGGGAAAAGCTATGTAGCTGCACATGTGTTTTACCAGGGCAGACAAGACTCTTGCCAGCACGATTGAGAACATTGGCTGTGACATACCTGCTGCCAAGCCCACTGTCACTTCAAAAGAACCTGTCGCCAGAAAATGGAGCACTGATAGCACTTGCACAAGAGGGGAGATCCCAGTCGGATGACGGAAAGCAGACATCAGGTCAGGCTCCAACCTGTACACAGCTCTGTGATTGGGGCCCTGTCCAGTCTATAGGTGAGTATAATGTGCCTGACCTTTTTGGCCGGAGCTCGATCCCCTGCGCCGGCAGCACCACCTTGCTGTGCCGTTTCCCCGACCCCGCCCACACGGCTGATCGCGTGTTCGAGGCCCTCCTCCATCCGCAGGCACCCGCCTGCGCCTCATCCCTGGTGCCTAGTGGGCACTGGTAAGCGTTACTAGACTGTGCATTGTAATGGATTTGTATTTGTGCGTCTTCCACTGTTTTTCACTGTATCTATTCTCATCTGTTTGTCGTAAGCGTTACTAGACTGTGCTTTGTATGTAGATTCATATTTGTGCGTCTTCAACTGTTTTTTACCGTATCTATTCTCATCTGTTTGCCGTATATTGGGCCATTTTGACACTTGTGTGCTCCCCCGGCTTCTGCTTTCCCCGCTGCTGAGTCCCTGTGGCCCCGCCCACCTCCTGCCCCCTTTCGCTCTCCCGTTCCCACCCGCCTCCCGCCTCCCAGCTGCTCCTCCCTCCCACCTCCCCCTCTTAATGGCGGTCGCTGCGCGACGCAAATGAGAGACCCCTGACCTTTTTGGCCGGAGCTTGCTACCCTGCGCCGGCAGCACCACCTTGCTGTGCCGTTTCCCCGACCCCCGCCCACGTGGCTGATCGCGTGTTCGAGGCCCTCCTCCACCCGCAGGCACCCGCCTGCGCCTCATTCCTGGTGCCTAGTGGGTGGTGGTAAGCGTTACTAGACTGTGCATTGTACTGGATTTGTATTTGTGCGTCTTCCACTGTTTTTCACCGTATCTATTCTCATCTGTTTGCCGTAAGCGTTACTAGACTGTGCTTTGTATGTAGATTCATATTTGTGCGTCTTCAACTGTTTTTCACCGTATCTATTCTCATCTGTTTGCCATACTTTGGGCCATTTTGACCCTTGTGCACTCCCCCGGCTTCTGCTTTCCCCGCCGCTGCGTCCCTGCGGCCTGCCCCCCTCCCGCCCCCTTTCGCTCTCCCGTTCCCCCGCCTCCTGCCTCCCAGCTGCTCCTCCCTCCCACCTCCCTCCCACCTCCCCCTCTTAATGACGGTCGCTGCGCGGCCGCGCCGCTGCCACGCCGGAGGCGTGCCAGAGGCAAGCCTGTCTGCGCCCGTCCGCTCCTGGACCGCGCCCAGCGCCAGTCCCCCTGGCCCACCTAGCCAAACCCCCCCCAGACAACACTACCACCCCCACTCCCTCCACTCCCTCAACCCTGGAGCTCACCCCACCTGCATTCAATCAGCCACACACACACACAAGGCCCCTTCACCTGCCGCACCTGCCTATTCTCCTGCTCCACCTCCCACGCACCCCACACCAACACCAAACACAACAGCCTCCACACAACAACATCCACACCCACCCAAAAAAAACACAACCTGCACACGCCCCACGCCAATACCACCTCAACCCACAGCAACACCACAAGCACCCCCGCCAACACAATCACACATCACAACACCCACACCACTCGCAACCATCTCAGTTGCCTGCTACTAAACACCCGTTCCCTACACAAACATGCCATAGAACTCTCTGACCTGATCACATCACGCTCACCTGACATCGTCTTCCTCACAGAAACCTGGACAAACCTCTCATCCGAGCCAGATATAGCCACAGCCACCCGGAGGGCTATAAACTCCAACGCAAAGACTGGCTTAACAAACCAGGAGGCGGCATCGCCATCCTTCACAGAGACTCCATCAAGGTCACCACCAACACCCTCGACACCCACAACAACGCAGAACACATGCACTTCCTTATCCACATCAACAACACCACCACCCTCAGAGGCACACTCGTATACAGACCCCCAGGACCATGCCCCCCCCTTCTGTGACACCATCGCTGACACCATCAGCACGCACGCTCTCATCTCCACAGACTACATACTCCTTGGCTACTTCAACTTTCACCTGGAAAACCCTCACAACCACAACTCCTTCTCCCTCCTAGACAACCTCACCAACCTTTGACTCAAACAACTGGTCACAGCCCCCACCCACTCGACTGGACACACACTCGACGCATTTTTCACCTCAAGCCAACACGTCACCTACACCCACACCACCAAACTCCAATGGACGGACCAACATTGCGTCCACTTCTCCTACAACAAACCACCCACACACCACCACCAACCCACCACCCCCTACCGCATGTGGGACAAGATCCCTGCAGAGCGCCTGAACTCCCAACTGACACAACCCCCCCAACACCACCGACCCCAACACCACCACACACAACCTCAACAAATGGATCACCACCTTCGCAGACTCTTTCGCGCCCCTCAGAAAAAACATCACCACCAGCAACATCAAGAACGCCCCATGGTTCACTGCTGAACTCCAATAGTCCAAACGCAAATGCTGCAAAGCAGAGAAAACTTGGAGACAAGAACCCTCCACCACAAACTTCTCCGCCCTCAAAACCACCACACGCAACCACCACCAACTCATACGCACCACCAGAGCACACTACAAGGAACGTATTGACAACAACTCCCAAAACAGCAAAGAACTCTTTACCATCATCAAAGAGCTCTCCAAACCCAAAGCCAGCAACCTAGACCCCACGCACACACAAACCCTCTGCAAGTCCCTCATTTTCACCGCAAAATCCAGGACATACACACCCTCCACACCCAACCTCCACCCGCCCCACACAAACCCACCACACACACCCCCCAACCTACTCACCATTTGGGCCCCCACCAGTGACGAAGAAACTGAAAAGACAATGAGCTCCATTCACTCTGGCTCCCCCTCCGACCCCTGCACCCATCGAATATATAAGGAGGCCAGCCCCACCATCGCCCCCAAACTCCGAGCCATAATCAACAAGTCATTCGAAACCGCCACCTTCCCAGACCCCTGGAAACACGCGGAAGTCACCGCTCTCCTTAAAAAGCCCAAAGCCGACCCAGACGACCTCTCTAACTACCGCCCCATCTCCCTCCTCCCTTTCCCAGCCAAGGTCGGGGAGAAACTAGTCAACTCCCGCCTATCCCACTTCCTCGAGGCAAACCACACACTCAACCCTTCCCAATCTGGGTTCCGCAAGAACCACAGCACGGAAACCGCTCTCATCGCATGTACCGACGAAATCAGATCCAGAGTCGACATGGGCGAGACCGTTGCACTCATACTCCTTGACCTCTCCGCAGCCTTTTACACTGTCTGCCACCACACACGCCGCACACACCTTCACAATGCTGGGATCCGCCACAAAGCCCTGGACTGGCTCACCTCCTTCCTCACCGACAGAACCCAAAAAGTCCGTCTCCCACCATTCCAATCCTCCACCACCAAAATCACCTGCGGAGTCCCACAAGGCTCCTCCCTCAGCCCCACACTCTTCAACATTTACATGACCCCACTAGCCAACATCCTCAAACCTCACGGTATCACCATCCTCTCATACGCTGATGACACACAACTCATCTTCTCCCTCACTCGCAACCCCACCATCGCCAAAACCAAGCTACACGCTGCACTCCTTGACACCGCTGCCTGGATGACAGCCAACCACCTCAAACTCAACTCCAACAAAACCGAGATAATCATTTTTGGCCCACACAAAAACACTTGGGACTCCTCCTGGTGGCCCACCACTTTAGGCCCGCACCCACCCCCGCAAACCACGCACACAACCTCAGCATCATCCTGGATCCCTCCCTCTCAATGGCCCAACAAATCAACGCCGTTACCTCCTCATATTTTAAGACACTACGCACACTGAAATAAACATTCAAATGGATCCCCACAGAGACCAGAAAGAACGTCACCCATGCACTCATCAGCAGCAGGCTAGACTACGGCAACGCCCTCTACGCCGGCACCACACTCAAACTCAAGTGCAAATACAGCGAATCCAGAACTCAGCAGCACGCCTCTTTGATTGATTGATTGATTGATTGATTGTCCTCCAGTGTAGCAAAGTCCACCAGGGATCTGTACAAGGGGTTTGTCTCCACCTCCTATTCATCTGCAGTGGTAGGTATCTAAGGGACACAAGAGTGAGTAGGCTGCCACAATTTGAACTATTAAACCACAAGATCAGTCCACATGGTGCACTTATGTATTGGGACAGTGTAAATGTCAAAGTATGTGCCTATTCAACCTGTGATGCAGTAACTGTCTATAGGCCTGTTCCCCCCGCATGAAATGGTGACCGCCTGTCCTGTATGGTGGGACAGGTGGAAGTGAGGTAATTCTGCCGATGTTGGGCGTCGTGGCGGTAGGCAGTCTTGCACTGCTGTGGAATTCCTCATTGGATAATATTGGGCCCTATGGAGTATAGTGGCCAATGGGGATGTACACCGGAGGTGACGGTGTATACCACCGCAGACGTGACCGCCATTTTCTAACTCAATCCTCACTTGTTTCCTGACCAGCAACAGGAGAAGACCTACACTGCGTGTGCTGCTGTGACCTGTGTCTGAAACCTACCATGGCCCGTGTGACTGGGGAAAGGGCACCAGCCTTTACTTCGGAGGAGTTGGAGCGACTGGTGGATGGGGGTCCTACCCAAGTATGGACAGCTGTCTGGGCCTCCAGACCAACAGGTAAGTACACTTTGGGCACCATGCATGTGGCATGGATGCATGGAGATGTGTGTGAAGGCATCGTGTAAGGGTGGGTGGGGGTGGAGGGATTGTCTGTTGGTGTTGTACATGTTGTGAGATGGCCTATGTGTGCGCCAATGGTGATGGAATCGGGTATGGTAGGCCATGTGTGTGACAGTCTCGACTGTTTGGTTAATGGAGTTCTCCTGTATGTATTACCTCTGCAGGTCATCACCCATCAAAAGAAGGGATTATGGCGTGCCATCGCCAAGGACGTGCGGACCCTCGGGGTCTATGGCAGGCGGAGCACCCACGGTTGGAAACAGTGGGAGGACCTGAGATGCTGGGCACAGAAGACCGTGGAGGCCCAGCTGGGGATAGCCTCCCAACGAGGAAGGGGTTACCCATCGGACCCTGACCACCCTGATGGCCTGCATACTGGCGGTGGCCTACCCTGAGCTGGATGGGCACTTGAGGGAATTACAGCAGCCACAAGGGGGTGAGTACAGTGGGTATCATTACATATTTTGGCTGTTGGGGTGGTGTCCGGGTGGTGGATGTGTGTTAGTGGGTACCCCTAAAACCAGGCCAGACATTGCAGAGTGGGTCATCTCTAGGGTAATGGTTGCATGGCAAATACAGGTAACCGAGCTTCTTAGTAGTCCATTTCAGGCAGGGCATCGTGGGTCCCAGGTGTGCTGCAGTTGGCGGTGTGTGGTCCTCATCTTGCCTTAGTGACAAGCCATATCACTGGTAGTGCAATGCATAGTGCTTAAGCCTGTTCCATGTGTGTGACAGCAATGTGCATGCCAATGGTGGTGTTGGTGCAGTCATTGACCAAGCGTATCCTTTGTCTCCCCCCACCCTTTCCTGTTTTGTCATCCTGTCCTTGTGTGCATTAGCGTCATCTGGCAGAGGAGCAGGGGCACCTGCGACAGAGGGAGCTGCATCCCACCGGACCATGGAGGCAGAGTCCACCGACGCAGAGGGAATCAGTGTGACGGAGGGCGAGGAGAGCACCACGATGGAGACTGAAGGAGACAACACAGACTCTATGCCTCCTCCGATGGAGGCTCCCTGGTGGTGGTGGACACCTCTGTGACCACCCCAGCTGCAGGTACAGCCGTCACCCCCATACCAGCACCGTCCTCCCAGTAGCCCCTCAGCAAGTTGCCCGTGCCTGCTCACCCAGAAGGGTGGTCATCTCCTTTGCCCCAGGCACCTCAGGCCTTGCCCCAGTGAGCCCTGCTGGCCTACGTGAGGAGGCTATTGACCTCCTGATATCCATCTCTATAGGGCAGTCAACCATTGTGAATGCCATCCAGGGGCTGCCATCCCAGATGCAGCAAGGCAATGCATTCCTGGAGGGCATTCACAGTGGATTGGCGTCCCAACTGAGATCGATTCAGGATCTGGCCTCCTCTCTGATGGTAGCCATTGTCCCTGGTTCTACCGTCTCCCCTCCAAATTCCACTTCCCAGTCCAATTCTCCTCTACCCCAACCTATCCCAGGTACACATACAGATGAGCATGCACACAAGACAACACCCAAGAGTGGCACAAACAAACATAAGCACCACACTTCATCCCACAAGCACTCACGCAAACACCATACAGTTGCAGACACGACAACATCCACTGTCTCCACTGTCTCCCACTCCTCCTCCTCCTCCATCACCTCCCTCCCAGTCACATCCACACTCACACCTGCATGCAGTACATCAACATCCACTACCAGCATCACCACACCAAGCAGAACACACACCTCACTGGCAGACACCTCCACAACAGCCATGCACGCGTCCCCTCTGTCCTCTCCCACCCTATCTGTCCCCCCAAAGGACACAAACGGAAGCATTCACACACCCAACAGCCATCCACCTCACATCAGCATACTGCCCATGCACCTGCACTGAGGTCCAGCAGACATACACCTCCAACAACCTCTCCCTTATCCTCCACTCCCATTACTCCTCTCTCCTCCAGCCCCACTGTTCCTAAAAAACATTTATTTTCCCAATTTCACCTCTTCCCTACCCCTCCCCACTGTCCTGCCCATATGGGCAGGGTACCAAGGACACAGCCCAGCACCTCAGTCAAACAGTCCACAGGGACAGTGGTAGCACCACCTACTCGTGGTGGCAAAGATACCACACCTCCATCAAAGAAGAGGAAGGAGCCAGCACCACCAGGGAAGAAGGGGAAGGGGCCTGCACCAGCTGTAAAGAAGGGGAAGGAGTTGGCACCACCTGTAAGGAAGGGGAAGGAGCCTCCACCACCTGGAAAGATGGGGAAGGGGCCTGCACCACCTGTAAAGAAGGGGAAGGAGCCTGCACCACCAGGCAGAAAGGGGAAGAGCCCATCTACCCCTGTCAGGAAGGGTAAGGGATCCATGCATCATGTACTGGAGGAGACAAAGCACTCTACGGCAGTGGAGGCTGTCAGGCTGACACCTCCACCACCACCGGCTGTCATGAGGCCCTCACCGCCAGCCGAGGAAGTGCAGCCATCAGAAAGTGCAGCGGCTGATCAGGAGGCTCCTCCATCCACCACCACAGTGCAGCCATCAGACAGTGCAGAGGCTGCCCAGGAGGCTCCTCCATCCACCACCACAGTGCAGCCATCAGACAGTGCAGAGGCTGCCCAGAAGGCCCCTCCATCCACTACTACAGTGCAGCCATCAGACAGTGCAGAGGCTGCCAGGAGACTCCTCTATCCAGCACCACACTGTAGCCATCAGACAGTGCAGAGGCTGCCCAGGAGGCTCCTCCATTCACCACCACACTGCAGCTGTCACCGCCAGCGGATGCCATGTAGGCCACACTCCAGGGGCTGATGTGCGAGTTGCCCTCTCCAGAACCAGTGGGTAAGCCACCCACTCCAGAGACTGTGGCCTTGCACTCCCCAGGACAGAGCAATGGGCATGTTGCCCCCTCCAGAACCAGTGGGGAAGTCACCCACCTGAGAGACCGTGGCCAGGCACTGCTCAGGACAGAGCAATGGGCATGTTGCCCCCTCTAGAACCAGTGGTGAAGTCACCCACCTGAGAGACCGTGGCCTTGCACTCCTCAGGACAGGTCAATGGGCATGTTGTCCCCTCCAGAACCAGTGTGGAAGTCACCCACCTGAGAGACTGTGGCCTTGCACTCCCCAAGACAGAGAAATGGACAAGTTGCCCCCTCCAGAACCAGTGGGGAAGTCACCCACCTGAGAAACTGTGGCCTTGCACTCCCCAGGACAGATCAATGGGCATGGAGCCCCCTCCAGAACCTGAGGGGAAGTTCCCGTATTCGACTGAGGTGCCCCCCATCTCCCTTAGGTGCCTTCCCACTTGAAAATGTATGCCCCTGCAATGTTCTTTCTGAATGTGTCAGGATAGAGGTTGGGCCTTGGAATTTGCCATGTGGCATTGTGTGCCCTTCTGACTTTGGACTGGGCATTGGCCCTTTATGTACATCTGTAAATATATTTGGTTTGTGTTGTGTGTTTTGCTATGATAATACATTGTCATTACATCAGCAATCTGGTCCTTGTTTTACTATGCCGTGTGTCGTGTACCATTGGTTTATGTGTGCAGCTGGTAGTGTGTATGGTGTGTGTGAGGATGGTGTGTGTCGTGCATGTGTGTGTCCCTCGCATTTTCCTCCCACCGTCCCTTATGTGCTAGGCGGCTGTGCTCACTGTCGTCGTCTTCGTCGGCGTTGGTGTTCCAGATGGAGCATTACATAGAAGATCATCGGTAAAACTTGCAGTTCGGGTTCCATGGTGGTGTAGTTCTTCCATGTGTCACCAACGGTGAGTCCTTTCACTTCTGAGCTCCGTTTCCACCAGGCTTTTGTTGGCGTTGGTACCGCCCCAGAAAAGCTGGAGGTTTACTGTGTCTTAATATGGTGGGCGGTACTTGGTCTTCCGCCTGGCTGTTGTTGGGTACCTCTGTGGTGAGTGTTGTTTCTGCCCTGGCGGTTGTTGTGGTACATTGGCTGTCTGTGGGAGTGATCACCGCCATGGTCTTAATTTGGTGGTACTAACCGCCAACCTGTTGGCGGAATTACTGCCACTTTATCACTCACCGTCAGGCTCATAATGAGGGCCACAGTCCTTGGGACACAGGTGAGGGGGCAAATAGTTGCCTGTGATGTAGAAGCAACAGGGCTGGGAGGAGGTGCTGTGGGCAGGGTGAGGCTGACAGTTGTTGACTAACAAGGTGTCCCAGATCGGCCAGGTTCTTCATCAGTGTCCAGATATCCAGGGCTTTTGTCCTCACTGGGGCCTTCATCCAGAGGGGTAGTGGCAGTCTCTGGTATCTTCTCCATGCTGACAATGGCAAGGTTACTTGTGGAGGGAGTGGAACACAGTGTTCAGGTTACAATGGAGGTATTGTAGCAATTGTGTGAGATGCAGACAGTGCCCTGACATGATCCCAGCAATTACATTGAAAGCTGATGCACTATGTACCTTGGATACAACATGAAACTCTGTTACTTCAATTCCATACACCATGATTTATGCTGGTTGTGTCGGCAGGGAGTGTGCAGCCGATGGCATCTGACATTGTCAGAAAATTGACATGGCTGTTCACCTCTGTTACCTAGTGAACTGTATGGCATGAGAGCTGGCACAAATAAGAGCTGTAGAATGCACATTGGTGTCCTTGTGGACACACATTATATGAGTTTACAATAGACATTGACCTGTATCTGGATGTACTGCATGTGCATCCATTCAGCCATCTGACTTTCCACACCAGGTGAGTATATTTGTAGCTTGGGATCTTTGAACTGTGGCCCTTATATATGGGCACTCAACTATAGCTGTGTTTTGCTTGGAATGTTAGTGTGAGTGACTCATTGCATTGCTGTCATTGCTATGTATTGTTCCACACTAGTACAATCAAGATGGCATAGATCGGATATTGGTTTGACATGCATGACAAGTAATATTTGGTGTAGTGAACTGGTGTTGACTATGTTGGGATTTCACAGTTTGGGAGTTGTAGTGCAATCATTAGCCACTGCTTCATGTGCCATTTCCAAGGACTGTGGGGCTAGATGTGTTTAGTGGACATGTGGCATGCCACAGATGGATATTAGGTGATTAAGATAGAGTTGTAGTGGGTGGTGTGTTAATTGGGGTGGGTTTAGGTGGTGAGGGAGCATGCAGCACTAGACAATCGGGTGACATGAATGTTGTGGGTACTTAACAGACTACACTCCCCCAGGTATTCCTGTCAGGCCCTTAGGTTGCATGATGTCCAAGACCTTTTCCTCCCAAGGTGTGAAAGTAGGGGGAGGAGGTGGAGGCCCCCCGCCAGTCTTCAGTACCACAAGCTGGTGTCTGGATGCCATGGAATGGACCTTCCACCTGAGGTCATTCCACCTCTTCCTGATGGCCTCCCTTGTGCGTAGATAACTGCCTACAGAATTCACACTGTCAACCATCCTTTACCACAACTCAATTTTTCTGGCAATAGATGTTTGCTGGACATGTGCTCCAAACAGGTGTGGCTCTACCCCCCTGGCAAGTTCATCCACCATGACCACGAACTCCTCATCAATGGGTGTTTTTGTATGGGGACACGGTAGTGGTTGTTAAGACAGTGTGGTTGTGTTCAAAGTGAATGGGGCAGAGTTGGGCAAATGTTGAGGTGTAGGTGCTGTGATGTGAGTGGGTGACAGGTGTTGTGGATTGTGTGTGGTACTAATATGTGTGTTTTGTATGCTGTACAGATGTGTGATGTGTGTATAGTGAAGTATAAATGGGTGCCTATTCTAGCTAATTTAAACTCTCTGGGATGTTGGTTGTCTGTGGCTGTGCATGGCGTTTTGATTACAAAGGATTGTGATTTGTGTAGGCGTGTGTGTTATACAATGTAGTGAGTAGGTGTGTGTATGTGAATCAGGTATGGGTTATTTAAACCAGTGGTTCCCAACCTTTTGACTTCTGTGGACCCCTATTTTATCAATACTGGAGCCCGGGGACCCCCACTGAATCATTATTGGAACCTGGGGACCCCCACTGAGTCATAACTGATAGCTGGGACCTAATATTATTAAATTTTTTAAGCAGTCGCGGACCCCCTGAAGAGGCTTCTCGGACCCCCAGGGGTCCCTGGCCCACAGGTTGGGAACCACTGATTTAAACTATCCAATGTAGTATGGTGCTCTGACAGAACTGAGTTGAGACCTCTGCGGTTTGCACTGCCAATAGTTTTCCACCATGGAAGAACCACTGTCATGATTTGTGGATCGTAACATGACGGAAGGATCTTTGTCGGGCTGGTGGTGCTGGTGGTGGGACCGCCTCTTTTCTGTCCTCCACTGTCCTGATGGAGTTCAGGGATTTGGCTTTATTTTGGCGGACACAGTGTGACATTTAGTATGGCGGTCGGATTGCCGTGACCATGTCAGTCTTTTGGCAGCCGCCACTGTGGCGGTCTTGGCAAAAGACATCAACCTCCCTAACCACCCAACACCATTCTGGGTTTGCCCCTTTGGCTATGCATGGTGGGAGTTGTCTGCGGCCTCTCTCGGTGTAAGAATAGGCGTGAGAGGGAGTATCGGGGTGAGAGTGGCTGTCAGATTGTCTTTCTGGGTGTGAGAGTGCATACATCGTTGTTTCCGTGGGTACGTCAGTGTGTGCGTGGGTGTATGAGTGGGTGCATAAGGGTGTCAGTGGGTCTGTGAGTGGATGTGTGATAGACTGAGTCGGTGTGTGAGCTGATGTGTAACTGGCTGAGTGTGTCTGTGAGTAGGTGCATGAGGGTCTGCCTGGGTCTGTGAGTGGGTGCGTAAGTGTCTGAGTGGGTGTGTCAGTAGGAGAAATTGACTGAAAGAGAGACAGAAAGAGAGAATGAAAGTGAGGGAGATGTCTAAAATACTTATAATGACATATTTGTGTACAATTTAATTTAAAATATATATTTCTTATATTTAAAAAAGAAAAGAAAAGCTGGACTCGACCCCCCAAAAGCTCAGTGTGAAGGTCTGCGTCCTTTTCACAGAGCTATGTGTTTTCTTTTTTCTTTTTATTCAACCATTTATGTGATATCTGGGACCACGAGGAGCCCTCAAGAGCTCCCTTGTGGTCCCTATATATTTATTTGTTTTTATTTTTAGTAATAAAAATAACATGCCCTTTATGGGCTACCTGTGAGTGCGAGAAGGGCTCCCCTGCAGTCCCTCCTTATATATTTATTTATTTAGTTTTAAAACTATTTAAAAACAAAAATGCCCTTTAAGGGCTACCCAACACTGCAGGGGAAGCCTGGATGAATGCACCGACTTTTTACAGCATGAACATGCAAGGATTAGGGTCTAGAAAACTAATATGTTGGACTGTAAAAGTAATAGAATGTGCTAAATCGGCATATCATTTTAGAAGCAGGTTGACATTCTGTTGTGCTAACAAAAATAACAGAAATGCAGCTGAGAGAAATCTTGCATTTTGCTGTCCAGAGGGCAATTTGCAGTGAACAACATTAAAAGGCTTTCTGTCCTACCACACAGTGAAAGTTAAAGGAAGAATGTTTTGATACATTTGCTTGCCTTTCGGATGTTTCTCTGACTGAGCATTGTACGTTCTGTAATGTAGATATGAAAGACTCCCCTTCCCATCTCCTTGGAGAATCATTTGTTAGAAATATTAAAAGAGATCTAAACATTTAGCAGAGGTGGGCACGTAGACTGGATGCTTTGGGAAAATGCAGTAGAGCAGTTGTTCCACTGCAGGTCTGGCAGCTTCCTAAGGTATGCTGGGACAGTGCATGGTGTGGCATAAAATAGTTGAGATAGTACTGATAATGCAGCCAGTAGAATAACAATGACTTGATATTAAAATGGATATATGCTATAGGTAGAGTTTAGGCCAGTTCACTGCAGAGTATTTGGGGTGTGTGATATAAACTGTTTGTATTTTTCTAATGTTCATTTTACTCTACATTATAGCTTATTAGACTGCTTCGATAATTTCGATCAATGTGATACATAAGCTTTTTGAGCTGATTGGACATAAGAAATAACCTATTATTTTAGCATACCAACTGCTGTGTGTGTCTATTGTTTTCAGGGGTCTGGG
This sequence comes from Pleurodeles waltl, assembly GCF_031143425.1. Taxonomy (NCBI): domain Eukaryota; kingdom Metazoa; phylum Chordata; class Amphibia; order Caudata; family Salamandridae; genus Pleurodeles; species Pleurodeles waltl. The sequence goes on from NC_090444.1 coordinate 1,781,530,935, forward strand.
TGAGTGGGCATATACCTCAAAATATCCATTGTAAATAAGAGATTCTCTGATAGGGTTGTCTGACGTACCACACTATGGGGGTCATTACAACATTGGCGGTAAATGCCGCTTACCGCCGTGCAGAAGACCGCCAACACACCGCTGCAGCCGCGGAATTCCGCCACAGCTATTACGGCCCACAGCTCGGAATCTGCCAAAATCCAGACACCCACACAAGTCCGCCACATCAAAGGTCTGTGATAAACTGGCGATAACAAAACCTCCACCATCACGCCAACAGGAATACGCCCACACTATCACGACCCACGAATCCACGTGGCGGTCTTTCAACAGCGGTATTCCATTGGCGGCACACACTGCCGCACTCAAAATACACACACATTTACAAAACACTACCACATTGGACAATTCCAACTACATACACCTGATACACATACACACACCACACCCACACACCCAATCCAATATAAAACACACACCCACAAACCCTTACGACCATAAATTTAGACGAAGGCCAGAGAGACAACCCCACCATACAGAGGCACACAACACCATCACACATACACATTCACGCACAAAACACCACACACCCCTAAACTTCACACCACACATCACAACACACACTACCTCACACATCACCCACACCACCCCATGGCACCGCAAAGACACCCCAGGTTTTCTGAGGAGGAGCTCTGGGTCATGGTGGAGGAAATCATCAGGGTAGAGCCACAGCTATTCGGATCACAGGTGCAGCACACCACCATAGCTAGGAAGATGGAGCTATGGCGCAGAATCGAGGACAGGGTCAACGCAGTGGGACAGGATCCAAGAACTAGGTATGACATCAGGAAGAGGTGGAACGACCTACGGGGGAAGGTACGTTCTGTGGTCTCAAGACACCACATCGCGGTTCAGAGGACTGGCGGCGGACCACCACTTCCTCCTCCACAATTAACATGGGAGGAGCAGGTCTTAGCTTTACTGCATCCTGAGGGCCTCGCAGGAGTAGCTGGAGGAATGGACTCTGGTAAGTCAAATCTTTCACTACTTCATCCCCCACCCTACCTGCATGCTATCACATACCCCCACCCTCGCCCTCATTCCCATCACTCCAACTCCTCACATTTGTCCCACTATCACAAACCACCCATCCCAACACCAAGCCCTGCATGCAACACCAAAGCATGGACACTCATCACCAATGCATGGCCACTGCACATACCCACACACACCCCTAAACAATTAGCACACAAGGTCCGACACAAGAATGCAAGCACTGTGGTACAGGGTCACCCACCCATTGCACACCATGGCACACACAGATGCAATAATTATGCCTTTACACCCCTGCAGGACCCCTACCCAACGTCACTGGACAGGAGGTTCCAGACATGTCCACTCCACCCACAGAAGAGGCCCACAGTGATGACAGCAGCTCTGTCCAACTGGATCTAGATGACCAGCCCGGCCCATCTGGGACCTCGGGACAGTCGGTTCCCCTCACACTGGCACAAGCCACAACAGAGCCTCCCCCCTCTGGAAATACCAGCACAGCACCCACCCAGCAGGCCCATACCTCTGTCCCCAGGACACATCAAGCAGCAGTGTGTCCACCACTACAGGGAACCCAGGCTAAACCACCACCCCAACAAAAGCAGGGACCTGGGGACAGTAGGCACACGGTTCAGTGGACAGAGGCCCAGAAACACAGGGGCTGCTGTGCGACAGGGGGAGGACAGGCCCAGGGAACCCACTCTCCACGAGGCCCTCTCCAACATCATGGGAGCCTACCACCATTCCCAGGAGACAATGGCAACGGTACTGGCCAAGCTTCAGGAGACCCAGCGGCTGCAGGAGGAACAGTATTTGGGGTTCAGGAAGGAACTCAAAGCGATCAATACCACCCTGGGCACCGTTGTAGGGGTGCTGAAGGAACTCGTGAACACCAGGAGGGACACTGTGGCACAACAAGGGGCCCCTGACACTAGCCTGGACGATGAACTGCCCACCACCTCCGCCGGCGCTAGTGGACAGGAGGTACCGCCACAGGACTACGACACCAGCACCCCACCCCCTGCAGATGGAGAACCACCCCGCAAGCAGTCCCTGAGATCCAGGACAAAGACAGAGAACAATGCCAAGACCCCCGCCAAGAAATGACACAACCCTGACTGTCATCCTTTTGTCCCACTTTGTGACCCTGTCCATCCATCAACTGCCCCAGCTCCACTTCCTATGCCCCTTTGGACAATGCACCTGTGAGACTAATAGACTGGACTCTGCCATGGACATTCCTCCACCATCACCCCTGACCATTTTACAACCCCCTCCACTATTTAGCACTTAAATAAAAACCCTTAAATCACAAAACTATCTGGAGTCAGTGTGTGCTTTCGAAAATGCGTATTTGCAATAACAGAGGCAAAATGCAATATCCATTGTATTGTCAACATACCTATGTCACACAGCTCTAGTCCATGAGGAAACAAAGCAGATGTCACACAGTGGGACCCACATCTGTGAAATCGAAAGGGAAAGTGACAACTCAGGGTCCATACACTGGGTGAAAGTGACAGACAGATGAGAGGTAGAACAAGTGTGTCAGATGTAGCAGGCAGTGATGTCTTCTTACCTGTGTCTCACTGGAAGTATTGATGAATCACTGTGTTTCTGTTGTTGATATCCTCTTCTTCCGCTTCCTTGTCTTCACTGTCCACAGGCTCCACAGCTGCCACAAGACCTCCATCTGGACCATCCTCCTGCATAAAAGGCACCTGTCGTCGCAAAGCCAAGTTGTGAAGCATACAGCAGGCCACGATGATCTGGCACATCTTCTTTGGTGAGTAGAATAGGGAACCACCTGTCATATGGAGGCACCTGAACCTGGCCTTCAGAAGGCCGAGGGTCCTCTCTATAACCCTCCTAGTTCGCCCATGGGCCTCATTGTAGCGTTCCTCTGCCCTTGTCCTGGGATTTCTCACTGGGGTCAGTAGCCATGACAGGCTGGGGTAGCCAGAGTAACCTGCAAATGTCGAGGGACAACTGTTAGACACACACTAACCCTTAGGGACAACCCCAGACCCAGACACCTAGTCACACTGTATAGGGTCCATGTCCTCACCTAATAGCCACACACCGTGCCTCTGGAGTTGCCCCATCACATAAGGGATGCTGCTATTCCTCAGAATGTAAGCGTCATGGACAGAGTCAGGATACTTGGCATTCACATTGGAGACATACTGGTCGGCCAAACACACAATCTGCACATTCATAGAATGGTAACTCTTCCGGTTTCTGTACACCTGTTCACTCCTGCGGGGGGGACCAAGGCCCCATGTGTCCCATCAATAGCACCTATGATGTTGGGGATATGTCCCAGGGCATAGAAGTCACCTTTCACTGTAGGCAAATCCTCCACCTCAGGAAAAACGATGTAGCTGCACATGTGTTTCAGCAGGGCAGAAAACACTCTGGACAACACGTTGGAGAACATAGGCTAGGACATCCCTGATGCTATGGCCACTGTCGTCTGAAAAGACCCACTTGCCAGGAAATGGAGTACTGACAGCACCTGAAGTAGAGAGGGGACGCCTGTGGGATGGCGGATAGCTGACATCAGGTCCGGCTCCAACTGGGCACACAGTTCCTGGATTGTGGCACTGTCCAGTCAGTAGCTGACAATTACATGTCGCTCTTCCATTGTCGACAGGTCCACCAGCGGTCTGTACACTGGAGGATGCCGCCATCTCCTCACCTCTCCCAGTACACGCTACTCTACGGTCCTCCAGACAAACAGGTAAGTACACTGTGAGAATGCTGTATGGGCAATGCCTTTGTGGAGTGGTGTGGATGGAAGATAGGGGGGGGGAGAATGAGGAGTGCATGAAATGACGGTCAGTGCATGTGCATCATGGCAAGGGTAGGAACCCGGGCCAATGACTGTGACGGTCCGGACGTTTATATCTTCTTCTTTTCCCCTGTACTATTCCTGTAGGTCAGCGCCCACCAGAAGAAAGATATTTGGCGTGCCATCGCCAAGGACGTCCGGACCCTGGGGGTCCACCACAGACGGAGCACCCACTGCCAGAAAAGATGGGAGGACATTCACCGCTGGAGCAAGAAGACGGCGGAGGCCCAGCTGGGGGTGGCCTCCCAACGTGGGAGGGGTGCCCGTCGCACCATGAACCCCCTGATGTTCCGGATCCTGGCGGTGGTGTATCCGGAGTTGGATGCGCACTTGAGAGCATCACAGCAGCCACAAGGGGGTGAGTACATGCATTCAGCTGAATCAGCGCGCATTACGAGGTGTCTGGGTGGGGGAGGTGGGCTGTGGGTTCCACTAGGCCAGGGCGAGTTTAGTAGGCAAGGTCCCTTCGTAAGGCAGGCCATGTGGCACCCCACCCCACCAGTGTTCAGAGGCAACTACACCTAGTCAGGCTCGTGTGACTTCCATGTGTGCAGCAATCGGGCATAGGCCTTGTACCCCATGTCCCTGTGATTAATTAGGGAACTCTAAGTGCACGGAGTAGTGCAGAGGTCTTCTGTGTCTGTAGTGTCCGCCAACGGTAGCGGTATTGCATGAACTCAACATGTCTTTCTTCTGTCTCCCTCCCCCCCTTTTTTGGTCTCCCTGTTCTTGTGTGCAATAGCATCTCAGTGGCACCGGAGCAGGAGGGAGCTGCATCCCACATGGCCCTGGAGGGCGAGACAACAGAGTCTGAAGCCACCAGTGGGACGGAGGGCGAGGGGAGCTCCACGGCAGGGACCGGAGCTGAGGCCAGCGACATGGACTCCTCCTCTGATGGGAGCTCCTTTGAGGTGGTGGGCCCCTCTGTGCCCCCCGCATCTACAGGTACAGCCGCCACCCCCCTACCAGCAACGCCCTCCCAGCAGCCCCTCAGCGTGTGCCGCATGGCCGCTCACCCAGGAGGGTGGGCATCTCCTTCGCCCCAGGCACCTCAGCCCCTGCCCCTGTCAGCCCTGCTGCCCTCAGTGAGGAGGCCATTGACCTCCTCAGATCCCTCACTGTTGGGCAGTCTACCATTCTGAATGCCATCCAGGGTGTAGAGACGCAGTTGCAACAGACCAATGCATACCTGGAGGGCATTCATTCTGGTCAGGCAGCCCAACAGCAAGCTTTTCAGACTCTGGCCTCAGCAATGATGGCAGCCATTGTCCCTGTTTCCAGCCTCCCCCCTCCAACTTCCTCCACCCAGACCCAAACCCCTGTACCTCAGCCTATCCCAAGCACACCATCAGACCGGCATGCACACACCTCAACACACAAGGGAAGCTCTGGCAAACATAAGCACCACACATCCCACAGGCACTCATACAAGCATCATACCCATGCAGACATACCAACAGCCACTGCCTCCACTGTGTCCCCCTCCTCCTCGTCTCCCTCCTCCCTCCCTGTCACATCTCCACTCACACCTGCATGCACTACATCTTCAGCCACTATGTCCATCACCAGCACACCCATCACCACACACCTCTCATGTGCACTCACCACCGCCACTACTATTCACACATCCCCTCTGTCCTCTCCCAGTGTGTCTGTGAGCCCACCTCCCAAGGTACACAAACGCAGTCACACATCCACCCAACAGCAATCCACCTCATGACAGCCTCCAGCCCATGCACCTTCACCCAAAGTCAGCAAACGTACACCTCCTACAACCACTACCTCTTCCTCCACTCCCAAACCCCCTCCATCTACCCGTCCCAGTGTGTCTAAAAAATGTTTCCTGTCCAACCTTGACCTCTTCCCCTCACCTCCCCCACACCTTCAGTCCCCTAGGGCACGCCTTTCCAGGTCCCAACCCAGCACCTCAGCCACCACATCAATGGGAACAGGGGTGCCAGCAGTAACTGGCTTCTGGAGTGCGCCAAGCGGCAGGGCAGCCAGTGTGCCAAGGAGCCACACCACGGACAGTCCCCCACCTCAGAAGCATAAGAAGTTGGCCACTGCCCGGAGGGAGAAGGGCAAAACACCTGCCACCAAGGGCTCTCCCAGGACTACAGTTGGGAGTGGGAAGACAGCTACACCACCATCCAAGGTGGGGAAGGGGCAGAGAAAGAAAGGGAAGTCGCTGCCAACCTGCACGGCGGACAAGACCACCACCAGCACTGCTGCCAAGGACATTGTCGTCACCAACACCGCTGCCAAGGACACCGCCACCACCAGCACCGCTGCCCAGTACACCGCCGCCACCAGCACCGCTGTCAAGGACACCGCCGCCACCAGCACCGCTGCCAAGGACAACGCCGCCACCAGCACCGCTGCCCAGGACACCGCTGGCCACCAGCACCGCTGCCAAGGACACCGCCACCACCAGCACCGCTGCCCAGGACACTGCCGCCACCAACACCACTGCCAAGGAAACCGCCGCCAGAAGCACGCTCACTGAGCCACCCACCAGCACCGCAGGCCAATGAGCGCTGCAAGCACCGCCGCTACTGAGGCCGCCACGAGCTGGATGAAGCACTCTGGGCACAAAGCCCCCTCCAGAACCAGTGGAGAAAGGCATTCACTACCTCTGTCCCTGGCAGGATGAAGCACTCTGGGCACAAAGCCCCCTCCAGAACCAGTGGAGAAAGGCATCCACTACCTCTGTCCATGGCAGGATAAAGCACTCTGGGCACAAAGCCCCCTCCAGAACCAGTGGAGAAAGGCATCCACTACCTCTGTCCTTGGCAGGATAAAGCACTCTGGGCACAAAGCCCCCTCTAGAACCAGTGGACATGTTATCCACTATCTCAGTCCTTGGCAGGATGAAGCACTCTGGGCACAAAGCCCCCTCCAGAGCCAGTGGAGAAAGGCATCCACTACCTCTGTCCTTGGCAGGATGAAGCACTAAGCCCCTCCAGAACCAGTAGAGACTGCTATCCACTACCTCAGTCCTTGGCAGGATGAAGCACTCTGGGCACAAAGCCCCCTCCAGAACCAGTGGAGAAAGGCATCCACTACCTCTGTCCTTGGGAGGATGAAGCACACTGGGCACAAAACCCCCTCCAGAACCAGTGGAGACTGTTATCCACTTGTCAGACTGTGGCTTTGCACTCCCCAGGATAAAGCAGTGAGCAAACCACCCACTGGAGAGACTTGAGAGACTGTGGCTTTGCACTCCCATGGATAAAGCAGTGGGCAAACCAAACCACCCACTGGAGAGACTTGAGAGACTGTGGCTTTGCACTCCTAAGGATAAAGCAGTGGGCAAACCACCCACTGGAGAGACTTGAGAGACTGTGGCTTTGTACTCCCCAGGATACAGCAGTGGGAATGGAGCACCCTCGTGGATCTGACGTCGTGCACTCATCCGGCTGAGGTGCCCCCCTTCCTTTCCCCCTGAGGTGCCTGTTGTATTTCTATCTGAGGCCCCTGCAGTGTTCTCTCCATTTTGATCGGGTATCTTGTGTGGGCTTCGCCCATGCATTTTGGGCACAGTGGTCCACGGGCTATCAATGGTGCAGTACCTGGACTTGTATTCTTGGTGTATATATTTGCTAATAGTTTATATATATTTTTGAGTACTGGATTTTAATTGATTACAATTGTTACAATCATTTCCTTTTGTCTTTGCATTCTTCGAGGGGGTTTGGGGTGTAACTGTAATGTATCAACATGTAAAAGTGTATGTGTTGTAGTGGGTGAGGGTGGGGGTGGGGGGTGTTGCGTGTTAGGTGTGTGTGTCACTCTCTTTTCCCACCCCCCTCCCCTGTGTCATAGGTGCAGTACTCACCGTGGTCTTCGCCGCCGGCGTTCGTGCTCCTGGTAGAGGAGCAGGAAGACAAAGGCAGGTAGAATATGGAGTTCTGGCTCCATGGCGTCCTGGTTCCTCGTGGGGTGTGTTGAGGTGAGCATTTTCCCTTCCAAGTCCTGTTTCCGCCCTATTTTTGTTTGCGTTGAATCCGTCCCGGAAAAGGTGGCAGATTGGCCTGTTGTAATACTGTGGGCGGTACATTGTCTTCCACCTGTCTGTTGCCGGTTACCGCCGCTGTGTTTGTTTGTACCGCCGAGGTGGTCGGAGTGTTAAAGTGGCTGTCTATGTTGGCAGTTTCCGCCATGGTAGTGATTCCATTTTTTTGACCGCCTGCCTGTTGGCGGTCTTACCGCCGCTTTAACACCGACCGCCAGGGTTGAAGTGAGGGCCTATATACCTATATGAGTCTAACTTGTCAGAGAGAAGAGAGAGACACCAGTCAATTTTCATTTTCTCCATAGTGAGTATGATAAGCCAGTCCGTCTTGCCGTATAACTGTAGACAAACCTAAACTTGACATTTATATTGGTAAACTATTAAACTTATAGACGTTCTATTCTCACTTTTGAGGCTCTATCTTCTTGTCCCATCGACCACCTGCCACATCTACTTCCCCTCCTAGCACTGTACCAAAGTACAGACTGGTGCCACAGAACAGAAAGATGTTAAAACATGGCAAGTTAATTGTCTGCTCTTTTGGTTTTGGGTTTAACCTATCTCTTTGTAACTGAGAGGTTAGCTGCATGTATATTGTCACAGATTTCTATTTGCACCCTGGACAATATATAATGCAATTGCTGATTAAGTTATACTTTGTCATATAAAATGACCATGAGACCTAGCAATGTACGGGAAGCACTATAAGATATCTGTTAAGCCATGGCTTAATTTGCAGGAGAGGATTATTTGAGAGTGTCAATCTTTGTATATTAAAATATCAAAACATCATAGTTGTGTATGACTTATGATAGCTTCCTCTTCCATATATATCTCTTTCTCCTGTCTCTTTGTGTCATACACGAGCCACCGGTATCCACCTTGCGAACAGCAAGTTTTGATCTTTACTACTAGATCCCATCATTACTATCTTCACTAACCTATTTTAATATTTTTTTATAAAACGGTAAAAATAATTCCTCTCTCTATATGTGTCAGATCAGGACATATCTTGGCAACATCAACTATGAGGAAACAGGTTCAGCAGCTGGCATCACAGGAGTCATCTAGAAATGTAACGTCTGTGGCTCAAACTGATAAACTGACATTATTTGGATATAATAATTTCATACGTGGATCATCCAGTACCTTCATATGCCTATTTATGTTCCCAAGCTACTAAATGTATTTGTTTTCACAACAATGTCAATCAAAGTAGTGTGTCGAAGTCTATAAACAAAACTGTATTTGATGTATTTCAAATGTTTACGTCTTGTCCTTGATGGTACTGGGTATATTGCACCAGACCATGATGATGACATACCTGCTACAACTGAAGAAGAAAGCCTAATTCTCCTCCATGCAACTACCTCAGTGGCCAACACTGCTCAAGAAGAAGAGGAAAAGGAGTAGCAGATGGCTGAGGAGGATGACCTAAATGAGAAGTTGTCCCCACATAGAACATCTCCAAGAAAACCACTTCATAGTTGGGTAGCCTTCCTCCAGGATCACTTCTGAGGATTGCCATTTACAAGCATTTAGCTAAGATGTCATTGATGTGTGTTCCATCTATGCAAGACCCACATCCACACAAAACTTAAAGGAGTCCCTCAGACGATCAACAGACAGACCTGTACCTTGCATAATATTGTGAAATGTTAATGTTTGAGGGAAGAAAGTGCACGGTGAAATGCCTTGGCCATAAAGATAAAGGCAATAACTGAAACATGATAGGGGCGTTACTTGGTGCTAATGTGATGGAAGGAACCCACGGGGCTCCCGGAAGAGCTATGCCATCTGGGCCCATCCTGTCATGCTACAACTCTTTTTGCCCCATAAAAACATAGTGTGGTGGGCAGCACCATCCAGTCTACACTACCGCTGTCCTGGTTTCACTGCAGAGCCCAGTGGTGGGAACAAACAGATGGACAGACCGGTCCGACCGTGCAGCGGCACATCAGAAGGGAGCTGTGGCTGCACTGATCCAATAAACGCGGCAGCCTGCACTGCAGCTAACATGGCAGGACTAGTCCTGATGGCGCAAAGGGTCGGACAGTGAACACGCACTACGGACGTCTGCAGAAGCCTTGAAGAGGCCTAGTAGTAAGGAGGAGTGCTGAAAATATGGAGGATTAATCCTGATCTGCAGATACAGGTGGTGAGCGAGCCCTCATAAAGAGAGAGAAAGGGAACTAAAAGAGGTTTCCAGGAAGCAGAGATTTTGTGGGAGACCCCGGTACTTGGAATGGTGGACTTGACCTCATTGGGAGGGAGACCAGGAGATTAGGAGATAACACTGGAATTGGGCGCACAGCAGACACTGCCTGATTACTGGAAGGTTGAACTGCATGCCCTTCCTCCTTGCCTTCAGGGGCCCTGTTTGAGCACTAACCACTGATGCACATATATGATGGACTCACCTCACTTGGCAGACACCCAGAGACGATGAGGATAGAAGCGTGCAGTGCACAGGGACCTTCTAGACCAAGGGAACCCCCCCCTGCAAAGCTGCTCGATAAGGGGATGATGCCCCTCTATGCAGAGAATACCGGCACGAGATTGAAGCTGCTCTCCAGAAAGACTGTTTACACGCCCCATGCATCACATTGATCTCAGGTGAGAATAGTGCTCCAGACCAAAAGAAGATGCTGAGACGGGTAGACCTGGCTGGATAAAAGACACAGCGACTTCAGCCAGGAAAGGGACACTCCCCTTGAAGAACCAGGTCCATCAACAGCGACTAGAGGACCCTCACCAGAAGAATAACTGGACATTATCCTCAGGCAATATCAGCATCCTCTGAAGCTCTGGAGCTTAGAATTGATGCCATGGCTACAGACCTGGGCCTGATTTGGGATGACCATAGGTGACTAACAGAGAGAGTTACCTCCACGGAAAGAACCTTAGATACTCTAAATCCCCAAATTAACTTGGTGCGATACCAACTGGTGGAACTGGAGGGCAGAGAGAAGGTGCTGGAGATGAGAGAAGAGGCTGCAGAAAACCGGGCTAGAGCAAGAACATCTGCATTGTTGGGCTCCCCAAACAGGTTGAGGGCACAGATATGACCACCTACCTGGAAACACGGCTTTGCACGGTTGTCATCACAAAGGGCCTCTCCCCATTCTACGAGCTTGAACAAGTCCATGGAGTGCCTTCCAGACCACTACCACCTGGAGCATAACCTCACCCTGTGGTGGTCATAGGCCAGAGACAGGGATCATATACTGGTCCAGGCCCAGATTAAAAGAGAACTCACAGTGGAAAACAGAAAAGTCATGATTATCCTTGACTTTGCTAAAGCAGTGCAGCAACAGCAGGCATCCTTTACTGAAGTTAAAGGGCAACTTCTGAAATTGGGCATCACCTACGCCATGATGTTCCCTGCACAACTCGAAGTCAGTTACGATGACACAGTACAATTCTCCATTTCCCCACCTCAGATCTGGGAACTGGATCGAGCAACCCCCCCAACGAGAGAACAATCTTGGCATGAACACCCTCCAAGAAGCCCAACAACGTCAGAAAAAGAAAAAGAAAACTAACACTATAGCAATCCAATCTTGTTTTCAGCCACTTGAAGAATGTCACAAAGTAGGAGGGATGGTGGTCTACACCCCAATCAGAACAAGGTGATGAGGACCCTGAGAACACTGAATCACACCGTGCCTCAAAAAAGTTCCCACTAATCTGCCATTTCCCTTCCATGGATCACCCCCAGAACGGTGGATGAAATGATATAACACTGATTTGACCGGTGTAGGAGTGAATCCAAAACTGAGCCCATACGACTATGTGATATTCCCTACATAGTGGCGATGATAACTGCAGATTGGGATGAGACTGCTTGATTTGATGTAACCTCTACCACTGCTCAGATGCCGTCCAGCTATGCCAGAATGCACCTGAGAAAGAGCACCCCCCCAATTCATGAGTTGTGAACATGATGAATGCATGGATGTTGGCATGTTGGCTGCTGGTTTGGATGGGGGTGAAATCACTTTTCGTCTTTGGGTTGAGGAGTGGGGAAGTTCGAAGTTGGTTGTTAAAGCGGTTTCTTTGTACTGTCCCTCCCTCCCTTACATGGCTACCTGTGGGGTTGGAGGAAAACACTAACAAACTCATAATGCATCATCTAACAGAGAGAAATCTCAATCACTATCACATGCTTATTACATAACTACCCCCTGACATTTATCTTTATTAGTTGGAACGTGAAGGAATTAAACAATATAAGAAAATGATACAAAATCTACACATCCTTAAAACGATGAGGCACTCATATAGCCATTATGCAAAAGACCCACTTAACCAGCTCCAAGAAAGATACGCTCCACAAGTGGTGGAGAGGGCAAGGGCAATTGTATGCTACAACGTACTCAGCATTCACCAGGGGTGTGGGGGTTGGTTTGGGTTTGCCCCTGAGTCCCATTTAAAAAACCAAACAGACTCATTGACCCTGACTGGAGATGTGTCCTAATAACAGGTAGACCCTGACCCTGACTGGAGATATGTCCTAATAACAGGTAGGCTACCTGGCCAAGGCTTGACCATAGCTACGCTTTACGCTCGCAATAAGGATCAGGGTGGCTCCTTCCACACACTCTCCCAAACACTTGCTTTACACCTAACAAAACCAATTGTAATTGGAGGAGACTACTGTATAATAGTGTGAGCGACCACACCACTGATCACTCACACCCGCCTTTGCATGATTTCCCTGTGACTAGACTAGCACACACATTTAAGAACTGACAATAGATGTGGGGGCTTATAGATTCCTGGCGGAAACAACACCCACTAGTTAGGGACTACTCCTTCTACTCTGATCTACATGATTTACAAGTAAGGTTGGACACATTCCTTTGCTCCCTGATGTGTAAAGTGAAGTGAAGCACACCGAATACCTCTGCCGAACTGTATCGGACCACAATCTAATATTGCTAGCATTAGACTGGCATAGGGAACGCCCCTGAATACCTGATTGGCGCTTGTGGGTAGAAACGCTGGAAGATCAGACATTCCGCTTTTCCATTGGAGAGGCCATCACGGATTATTTCGTGGGTCAATGCACATTCAACAACATCCCACTTACGGAATGGGATACCTTCAAAGCAGTTATATGGGGCAGATGCATCGCTGAAGTGGTGGGGGTCCAGCGGACCCTCATACAAGAAGAAGAAACCCACGAAAAAGCACTGAGAGGTCTAGAGAAAGCTCGCCTGGGGAGCCCGGGACTACAACTACTGGCTGCAAAAGAACAACTAGCAGTATGCTTAGAATAGTTTTGGTGCTTTGACCGCCAAGAATACATGAATAAGGCCCACGCTGAGAGAAACAAAACTGGCACATTGCTGGCTTGCCAAACCAGTCCCTAGAGGCTCCCCAGTACTTGCGGTGGAATCAGACACAGGAACTATTTTGTATAGCCAGCTGGACATAAATCATAGATCTGAGGAATATTATGCACTCCTGTATACTGCCCCTCTAGAATCACCTTTAGAGACTCTGGCTGAATTCCTGGGGAACACCGAGCTGCCACACCTGGATGTTAACAATGTAGAAGACCTGGGAGGCCCTATCAATGTACCGGAGGTGCTTTTGGCAATTAAAGCTATGGCCTGGGGCAAAGTACCTGGAATCAACGTCTTCCCTGTGGAATTCTATGCCACATATGTGGAGGAGCTTGCACATAGGCTAGTAGAGTTTTACACAGCAGCTAGAGAGGCGGCTATCTTCCCACTACTACAGCAAGCACTGGTGGTTCCTTTAATTAAAGCAGGACATTCCCCCAAATACCTTCTTGTATACCCTCTGCTCTCAATGCTTAACCTAGATTATAAAATACTGAGCCTCTTACTGGCATCCCACCTCCTCCCACATACATCCAAGATTATACACCCAGACCGAGTCAGATTTAAATATACGCATACTGTTCTCTGTTTTAGAAACTATTCCTCCAGAAGACAACAATGCAGTGATTGTCTCACTGTAAATAGGGAAGGCATTAAAAAGTTTACGTTGTGATGGAAAAGTGATGGAAAAGCTGGGGCTAGGAGCAGGAATTGTCTAGTGGACAAGAGTCCTTTACACTGGATCCTCAGCACGAGTACAGACGGGAATGGCGATCTTGGATGCTTATGCGATTGGAAGGGGAACCAGACAGGGATGCACCCTATTGCCACTACTGTTCGCTGTTGCTATTAAACCTCTGACTAGTAGAGCATAGACGGGGGCATACTACTGGGGATTCGACTGCCAAGGCACCTGTCACAAAATTGCACTATATGCAGATGATATGCTCCTCTTTTTAGCAAACACAGAGCAGGATTAACCAGGGGCAATCTCCCTATCAGAACGATTTGGCAATATATCTGGCCTGCTTATAAATTGGCAAAAATCATTAATATTTCCCCTCACCTGCAACATGCCTCAATCCCAATATATACATTGACTCATGTGGGAGGGGTCCTGCATGAAATATTTAGGGATCAGAGTATACCACAAACCCAAAGATATCTTGGAAGGGAACATTGGAACAACAATACAGGCACTACGAGCTAATGTGGGGTCCTGGAAAACACTTCCACTATCCGTAACAGGAATGATAGCAGTAGCTAAGATGGTGGTGCTTCCTCTGTGACTTTATTTTTTTAACACACTACCAGTAGTGATGCCCTGCAAACTATTTACAGAATTAAACACACTGCTAATGGAACTCACATGGGGAATGGGCAAGCACAGGGTTGCAATGGCCAAACTTCACAGACCCGCCACGGATGGAGGATTAGCAGTGTCTGATCTCGAGCTTTACTATCTGGCAGTTCAGATTCAGTGGCTTAATCAGTGGTTACACTCGAGATTCAAAGTGAGGTTGAGGTTCTGAGAAGAACCCGGACATCAAGGTCCTATTTTGATTACTCCTGATGCCTACTAAACCAGACATGGGATGTTCTGGGTCACAAAAAATGTTTTACCATTCCTGGAAACCTTGCCTACGGCGCACACGAAACCACCGGCCATACTCTCCAGAAATACCCGTTGCAAACAATAGTGGCCATAGATGAGACTGGGACACTGCAGGGAACACCGAATCGGGCAGCATTTGTCATAACAAAAATGGGTGACCTGTATAGGGATGGCGAGTTGCTGCCCTTTCAAGACTTGATGGAAACATTTGAGTTGCCCCTTGGGCAATGCCTGTTAAACTGTGTGATAGAACTAGCAATGAGGGAGAGATGGGGACCAGGAGTGCCAGAACCACCGACTCACTAGTTCACCAGCATTTTCTGTCCCACAACGGGCAAAACACGAGAAATAATGCTCATATACCAAGCGCTCAGAGATGATACCACTACCCCACTTGCAGACCTACGTCAGAAATAGGTAGATGACATATAACACTCCATTACTGATACGCAATGAATCACAATCCTAACCAGCATTTGCACAATATCCTGCAATGGCAGATTTAAGCTTATAAACTACTATTTTCTACACAGGGCAAACCTTACAACAGGGAAAATAATGCTTACCTATGGGGCACAAGACATGAGATACTCCAGATGTGTGGAGCAGTACGCGGAGATGCACCATATGGTATTGAGCTGCTCTCCTTTACAGGAATACAGGGAGAGAGTAGTAACATGCATAAATGAAACAACATACAGAACAGTTTCCCGTACCCCACTGATTTGTTTGCAGGGAGGGTTTCTGCACCCCGCCAAAAACACAAGGAAAAAACAAGTTTTGCTAAACCTAGCATCCATGCTAGCAAAACAAGAAATTACCATGAGGTCAAAGAATAATAGGAGTCCTCAGGTACTCATCTGGAAAGAAAAACCCATACTATGGGTGGGATACGAAGGAGCAGTACTGCTCCGTGAAGCACAAAGGGGACGAAGCACAACAGACATAGCTAGAGCCTGGCACACCTTGCTGGACTGTTTAAAAGAGTCAGATACTGATTCCCCTGACATTTCCCAACTATCTGTTCCAGAACCCGAAGAACCACGACTGAATAGCACAGGGGGATGAAATGAGTAGACCATCGGTGATGAGCAACAACACATCAAGATGAACAATAACCCAGCACTTACAGGTAGACCACATTACACAGAAACACCTGCCTAGATCAGAGATTAGGTACAGGAGCACAGAAGGAGTTTGATTAGAGTTAAGAAGGATGCATGAGAGTGCATGCGCCAAGTGGACCACTACTAAATAGACCATAAATGCTATAATACATGAACGCAAATTAATATGTATGGCCTAATCCAATTATAATTCTTTTGTATTCTTGATGATTCTCATTGTTCCTTACTCATATTGCAATGTATGATGCTTTCAAAATGCAATAAAATGTTGTTTAAAAAAATAACTGAAACATGCTAATGCCATTCTTCACAGCCAATGCATTCCAAGAGTCTATTGAGGCATGTAAACCTACCTACTTCCTAGGTTGAGGAAGGACACACCACCTGCCAACATATCACCCTACCGCAAGCAATTGCACCACCATCTCCTCCACAACTTCCACCTCAACCTCAACTACCAACTCAACCACTCAAAAGAAAAGCATACACTCTAACAAACTCAATATCTCTAGAGAGTAGGTGGAGTAGTATACTAAACCCTAAAAATACTTTAGGTTTTGTTACATTGCGCTATTCTTTCTGTAACACAGTCTGAAAACAATTTTGAAAATTAAAATACTTGGAGGGTGGGGGGCGCTAGAGAGCCCACGGCAAGATGGCCACTTTATAGTGCAGCTCTGTCGGCTGTGAGTTATTATCTCATCAATATCCTGCAATCTGTCCGCGATTAAAAAGAAACCCAAGCAATACTGATTGGTGAAACACAGCAGCAGGTTATGTGGGCGAAATTAACAGTGATTAACAGCGCTGGGGCTCAAAACCACTGAAGCGGCATGCTGGTGAAGCAAGCGGCACCTAACAAGATGGCAGCCGCTGATTTTACGTTGAGACATGCGGTGCTTGAGAAGTGATGAGGCAGCGGCCTGAGACTGGACGCTGATGCAAGAAGTGCACCTGAAGAATATTGGAGGTGATTTGGTAGTCCGTTGTGGTTGCTGGGGATTGCGGTAAAACCGGACGGAGCTGCAGCGCAGATGGCTTGTTGCCCTGTGGACACGCCTGAGAGACCCTCTGATGAGCTGCACTAGATGGAACTCTCTGCACAGTGTGGGGAGCTACACCGCCTGAGCGCGATGCAGTGAAAGCCCTGAAGACCCAACAGAAGTAAGTGGGCAGGGCTGTAGGGTGTGCGGTCCTCAGGGAGTGTGTTTGGCACAAAGCTAAACAATTACTGCTTCGAGCGGTGACAAATGCGGGATGCGGTGAGACTAGTAACTGAGTCTGAGGCCCAGCGGGCTGAGTTGGTCGGCGGCGAGCCACTTACAACCAACCCATAGGCTGATACCACAGGAGTGCATAAGGGTGTTGATTTACCTACCACAGTGCAGCTTATACAGTGGCAAAGCAAGCCAGCAGCATGAAATGTATGGGCCATATCTCAGTGGCTAATACTCCCATGACCCACATGAGAAGAACCAGGCTCTCATCCTTGATGGTGTTTAACCAAAATATGTGTCCCCCTTTCAGGATCTCTGGGCTGGAACCATGTGAAGGGTCCATAACTGATGATGAAGCAGTCAGTCAGCTATCAATCCCTCAAAGAGAAAAGCAATCCAGCGTCCCGGTGGCCCTTAGCTACTCCTGGGGACAAATCTCAGGGGAACAAGAGAATGAGGTGGGACATTCTCGAGGCGTGCTGTGATCCTGGGACACGGAAAGGCGTGACCTGACAGACAAAGCAAGACAGAAAGAAATCAAAATCCCCATTACATAGAATGTGCTGAACCCTTTGTGAAGTATACCACCCCGTGAACCCTTCAAATCTTCTAATACAATGTAGGCACAGCCCCTTTTCACTGTGAGCAGACTATTAAGATCACTAGCCCCAATGGGTAAGACAGATAAATTGCAACGTAAGCTCACATTTGAGTTCAGATAAAGCTCAAAGAGTTTATCTGAGGTTGTGGTAGAGGTGGACAGGGCAGACTCAAGCCAGGAAGCTGTGCCCCTTGAAAGTACTTTGCTGGTGATGCAACAATGTCTGCATACTAATGACAGCAAAACTGAACAGCTTAATTTGCAAATGGACAATCTTACTGCTAAGATTGACCAACATGCGACCATACTGCATCAATCACCTTACTCCATGCAAACGGGACTGCTGAGAGTCAGAGGAAGATGACACAGATAACTAGATCTGTTTGTGCTGCTGTGACAGGTCCTGCTGCTGATGCCACTGTCTCCCCCAAGCAAGCTGCCATGCTGTGCCACAGATGGTGCGGGTAACGAGACTCAAGGCAGAATTGGCTATATGCAGTGAGAGGCATTCCAGAATTTCTTATCTGTGATGGGTACTGCCTTTTCTCTACTGTAAAATCACTTGGTAGTATGTATACTGGGCATTGTAATGTATCCTCATTCCTGTCACTGGTAGCTCCCCTGCTCAACTTGAAATGTCCACTATGTCAGAATCAGCTGTGTTTTCTGGCCACCCCCGTCCACCGGGTGGGAATCGGGACTCTAGTTACCCCACACAATTTTGAAGTTAACCAATTAGTGCTGGTCTCAAGCCTCAGCATATGCTCTGGCTACAGTTAGCAGCTGTTATGTTATTTTGTGTAGTCTTTAGCATGATTGGGATGCTGAAGTGGGTGGAGGGAGGGTTGTTTGTTTTACTACGTTGTTATCACACCTCAGTGCTTTCCAAAAAACCAGACGTACGCATACTTATACTAACACCACGTCAGTTATACACTCTACCCGAATCACAGATGACTAGGCCCCAGCACCCTGGATGCCTATGTTTCATGACATTGAATGTGCAGAGACTAATTAATCCCCTCAAGACGTGCCAGGTTTTGGCCTACTTGGACAGACACTGTATACAGATAGCCCTCCTCCAGGAGGCTCAATTAACAAAATGGACAGAAACACAGTTGGGATGAGGTGGGCTGGGATTAGATTAGTGTCATCCTATTCTTCCTATTCCAGAGGAGTGATGATATTGATTAAAAAGGAACACCATTTAGTGTTACTCACATGATAACAGATAATGAAGATCATTACGTTATACTACATGGTGCTCTTGGTGGCTCCTTGGTCAGATTAGTAAATACCTATGGCCCCAACGTAGATGACCCCACGTTTTATACCAGCATGTGGAATGGGCTACGCTCTTTGCCCCAGTCAGAAATGTTATGGGGGAGAGACTTGAATACAACCCTTGACATGACACATGACAGATTGACAGCAGCATCCAGATATGACAGGCAGTCAGCCAAGGTGATAAGGGAGTACAAGGAAGAGTTCAATATGGTGGATGTGTTGAGATTATGCAATATGGATGTGCATGAGGGCACTTTCATATTGTCTGTTCATGCAACCTGTTCCAAGTTAGACTACTGGCTGACAACCAGAGGGATGAGCACCTGAACATACAGCATATTGCAAGAACCCTCTCAGATCACAAGCCGGTACAGTTAGATATGGCTATCACAACGCACACTCCTGCACAATATATCTGATGGTTTAAAGTGACTGCACTGATAGATTCGGTCTACAAGGAGACCATCAGACAAGCCATAAGTGAATACTTTGACATAAATAAGGACTTAGGCCCTCATTACAACATTGGTGGTAAAAGACGCTTACCGCCGTGCAGAAGACCGCCAACACACCGTCGCGGCCGTGGAATTCCGCCACAGCTATTATAACCCACATTTCGGAATCCGCCAAAATTCAGACACCCACACAAGTCCGCCACACCAAAGGTCAGTGATAAACTGTCAAAAACAAAACCTCCACCGTCACGCCAACAGAAAAACGCCCACACTATCACGACACACGAATCCATGCGACGGTCCTTCAACCGCGGTATTCCATTGGCGGTACACACAGCCGCGCTCAAAATACACACACTCTTACAAAACACAGCCACATTGGACAATTCGAAATACACACACATGATACACATACACACACCACTCTCACACACCCATTACAATATAAAACACACACCCACATCACCCAGAAACCCTTACGACCTAAAATTCCGAAAGAGGGCCAGAGAGAGACAGCACCAGCATCCACAGGCACACAACACCATCACCCACAGAACTTCCACGCACCTCACACAACACACCACTACATATCAGCACACTTATCACCACACTTTCCACGCCCCACATCACCTACACCACCCCATGGCACGGCAAAGACACCCCAGGTTCTCGGAGGAGGAGCTCAGGGTCATGGTGGAGGAAATCGTCCGGGTAGAGCCACAGCTATTCGGATCACAGGTGCAGCACACCTTAATAGCAAGGAAGATTGAGCTATGGCGAAGAATAGTGGACAGGGTCAATGCAGTGGGACAGCACCCAAGAAATCGGGAGGACATCAGGAAGAGGTGGAAGGACCTACGGGGGAAGGTGTGTTCCGTGGTCTCAAGACACCACCAGGCGGTTCAGCGGACTGGTGGCAGACCCCCACCTCCTCCCCCACAGCTAACAACATGGGAGGAGCAGGTCTTGACGATTCTGCATCCTGAGGGCCTTGCAGGAGTAGGTGGAGGAATGGACTCTGGTAAGACAAATCTTAATTATTACATCCCCCACCCTCCCTGCATGCCAGCACATACCCCCACCCTCACCCTCACCCCCAGCACTCCAACTCCTCACATATGTCCCAACATCACAAACCACGCATCCCAACACCAAGCCCTGCATGCAAAAACAAAGCATGGACACCCATCACTAAAGCATGCCCACTGCACATACCCATACAACCCCCTAAACCATCATCACACAAGGTCCCACAGAGGAAGGCAAGCACTGGGGTACACGGTCACCCACCCATTGCACACCATGACACACACAGTTGTAATAACCATCCTTTTATACCCCTGCAGGACCCCTACCCAACGTCACCGGACAGGAGGGTCCACACATGTCCACACCACCAATAGAAGAGGCCCACAGTGATGACAGCAGCTCTGTCCAACTGGATCTAGATGACCAGCCCGGCCCATCGGGGACCTCTGGACAGTCGGTTCCCCTCACCCAGTCACAGGCCACCACAGACCTTCCCCCCTCTGGAAACACCAGCACAGCACCCATCCAGCGGGCCCATACCTCTGTCCCCAGGACACGTCAATCAGGTGTGTGTCCACCACTACAGGGAACCCAGACTAACCCACCACCCCAACAACAACAGGGACCTGGGGCAGTGGCAGTGGACACACGGTCCAGGGGACAGAGGCCCAGGAACACAGGGGACCTGGGAGGGCTGCTGTGCGACAGGGGCGGACAGGCCAAGGGAACCCTCTCTCCACGAGGCCCTCTCCTCCATCATGGAAGCCTACCACCACTCCCAGGAGACGATGGCAACGGTACTGGCCAAGTTTCAGGAGACCCAGCGCCTGCAGGAGGAACAGTGCCATCAGCTCCGCCCTGGGCACCATCGTAGGGGTGCTGAAGGAAGTACTCAACACAGGGAGGGACACTGTGGCACTACAAGGGGCATCTGACACTAGCATGGACGATGAACTGCCAATCACCTCCGCCGGCGCTAGTGGACAGGACGCCCCACCACAGGACCACCACACCAGCACCCCACCCCCTGCAGAGGGAGAACCACCCCGCAAACGGTCCCTGAGATCCAGGAACAAGACAGAGCACGATGCCAAGACCCCTGCCAAGAAATGAGACCACCCTGATTGTCATCCTACTGTCCCAGTTTGTCACCCTGTCCATACTTAAACTGCCCCAGCTCCACTTCCTATGCCCATATGGGCAATGCACCTGTGAGCCTAATAGACTGGACTCTGCCATGGACATTCCTCCGCCATCACCCCTCACCATTTCACTACCCCCTCCAACATTGAGCACTTAAATAAACACACTTAAAGCACAAAACAATCTGGAGTCTGTCTGTGATTTCAAAATAGTGTATTAGCAATTACAGTAACAAAATGCTCTTTCAATTGTAATGTCAACATACGTATGTCAAACAGCTCTAGTCCATGAGGAATCTAAGCAGATGTCACACAGTGGGACCCACATCTGTGAAATCGTAAGGGAAAATGACAACTCAATGACCATACACTGGGTGAAAACGACAGACAGTAGAGAGGTAGCAGTGTTAAAGTACATGTAGTAGGCAGGTCTGTACTCTTACCTGTGTCTCACTGGAAATATTGCTGGATCATTGAGTCCCTGTTGTTCATGTCTTCTTTCTCTGCTTCCTCGTCTTCACTGTCCACAGGCTCAACAGCTGCCACAACACCGCCATCTGGACCATCCTCCTGCAGAAAAGGCACCTGTCGTCGCAAAGTCAAGTTGTGAAGCATACAGCAGGCCACAATGATCTGGCACACTTTCTTTGGTGAGTAGAATAGGGATCCACCTGTCATATGAAGGCACCTGAACCTGGCCTTCAGGAGGCCGAAGGTCCGCTCGATCACCCTCCTAGTTCACCCATGGGCTTCATTGTAGCGTTCCTCTGCCCTTCTCCTGGGATTCCTCACTGGGGTCAGTAGCCATGACAGGTTGGGGTAACCAGAGTCACCTGCAAATGGCGAGGGACAACTGTTAAACACGCACTAACCTGGCGGGATATCTCCAGACCCAGACAACCATTCACACTGTCTTGCTCCCAGGTGCTCGCCTAATAGCCACATACGGTGCCTCTGGAGTTGACCCATCACATAAGGGATGCTGCTATACCACATGATGTAGGTGTCATGCACTGAGCCAGGGAACATGGCATTCACATGGGAGATGTACTGGTCTGCCAAACATACCATCTGTACATTCATCGAATGATAACTCTTCCGGTTTCTGTACACCTGTTCACTCCTGTGGGGTGGGGGGGACCAACGCCACATGGGTCCCATCGATGGCACCTATGATGTTGGGGATGTGTCCCAAGGCATAGAAATCACCTTTCACTGTAGGCAAATCCTCCACCTGAGGAAAAACGATGTAGCTCCGCATGTGTTTCAGAAGGGCAGACAACACTCTGGACAATATGTTGGAAAACTTAGGCTTGGACATCCCTGATGCTATGGCCACTGTTGTTTGAAAAGACCCACTTGCAAGGAAACGGAGTACTGACATCACCTGCACTTGAGGGGGGATTCCTGTGGGATGGCGGATTGCTGACATCAGGTCTGGCTCCAACTGGGTACACAGTTCCTGGATTGTGGCACGGTCAAGCCTGTATGTGATAATCATATGTCGCTCCTCCATTGTTGACAGGTCCACCAACGATCGGTACACCGGAGGATGCCGCCATCTCCTCACATGTCCCAGCGGACGGTGCCTATGAAGGAAAACAGCGAGCACAGAGTCAAACAACTCAGAGGTATGTTCCCTCAGTTTACACAGAACTCCATTCATACACAAAAGATGGCCTGTATGTGTGTAGAGTCTAGGCCTAGGTATGTGTGACGCAGTTGAAAATGAAGCCATGTGGGCCCCTGAAATGGCGGCTGCCTGACCTGTAAAGTGGGACAATGGGATGTGAAGTAACTGCGCTGACGTTGTACACCGTCGCGGTAGGCGGTCGAAGACCCCAGTGCAATGCAGCATTGGTTAACATTGGACCCTATGGGTCCCAGGAGCCAATGACAATGTACGCCGGCGGTGACGGTACGCACCGCCGCGGACATGACTGCCATTTTCTATCTGTTCAATCACTCAATACCTGATCGTCGACAGGAGAGGACCTACACTGCAAGTGCTGCTGTGACCTCGGTCTGCAAGAGACAATGGCTCGAGTGTCTGGGGAAAGGGCCCCTGTGTTCACATCGGAGGAGTTGGAGAAGCTTGTGGATGCGGTCCTCCCCCAGTACACGCTACTCTGCGGTCCTCCAGACAAACAGGTAAGTACACAGGGAGCATGTTGTATGCACTATGCCTCTGTGGAGAGGGCTGGATGTAAGAAGGAAGGGGGGAGAGTGCTGCGTGCATGAAAGACGGTGAATGCATGTGCCACATGGTAAGGGTAGGGATGGGGTCCAATCAGTTTGATGGTGCAGTTGGTAATAACTTCTCTTTTTCCCCTGTACATTTCATGTAGGTCAGCGCCCACCAGACAAAAGATATTTGGCGTGCCATCGCCAAGGATGTCCGGACCCTGGGGGTCTACCACAGACGGAGCACCCACTGCCTGAAAAGATGGGAGGACATTCGCCGCTGGAGCAAGAAGACGGCGGAGGATCAGCTGGGGATGGCCTCCCAACGTGGGAGGGGTACCCGTCGCACCATGACCCCCCTGATGTTCAGGATCCTGGCGGTGGCCTACTCGGAGTTGGATGGGCGCTTGAGGGCATCACAGCAGCCACAAGGGGGTGAGTACACTCTCATTCTGCTGACTTTGCGCGCAGTGGAGGTGTCTGGGTGGGGGCGGTGGACTGTGGGTTTCCCTAGGCCAGGGCGAGTTCCATAGGCAAGGCCCCTCCGTAAGGCAGGCCATGTGGAACCCCACCCCACCTCTGTAGAGTGCCAAGTACACCTAGTCATGCTCCTGTGTCATCTATGTGTGCAGATGTCGTCCATAGCCCTGTAGGCCATTTCCCAGGAATTGAACAGTGGAGCCCAAGAGCGCGTCGTAGTGCAGGGTGCTTCTGTGTCTGTCGTGTCCACCAACGGTAGCGGTAATGCATGCACTCAACATGTCTTTCTTCTGTCATTCCCCCCCCCTTTTTGTGGTCTCCCTGTTCTTGTGTGCATTAGCATCATCAGGCGGAGGAGCAGTGGCACCAGAGCACCAGGGGGCTGCATCCCACATGGCCATGGAGGGCCACTCTACGGACTCGGACTTCACCAGTGGGACGGAGGGCGAGGGGAGCTCCACGGCAGGGACAGGAGCTGAGACCAGTGACACGGACTCGTCCTCTGATGGGAGCTCCCTTGTGGTGGCAGCAACATCTGTGCCACCCCCATCTACAGGTACAGCCGCCACCCCCCACTTCCAGCACCGCCTTCCCAGCAGCCCCTCAGCCTTCGCCCCTTGCCCGCTCACCCGGGAGGGTGGGCATCACCTTGGCCCCAGGACCTCAGGCCCTGCACCAGTCACCCCTGCTGCCCTCAGTGAGGAGGCCATTGACCTCCTCAAGTCCCTCACTGTTGGGCAGTCTACCATTTTGAATGCCATCCAGGGTGTAGAAAGGCAGTTGCAACAAACAAATGCATTCCTGGAGGGCATTCATTCTGGTCAGGCGGCCCTTCAGCAAGCTTTTCAGACTCTGGTCTCAGCACTGATGGCAGCCATTGTCCCTGTCTCTAGCCTCCCCCCTCCAACTTCCTCCACCCTGACCCAATCCCCTGTACCTCAGCCTATCCCAAGCACAACTTCAGACCAGCATGCACACACCTCAACACACAAGGGAAGCTCAGGCAAACATAAGCACCACACATCCCACAGGCACTCACGCAAGCATCACACACATGCAGACACACCAACATCCACTGCCTCCACTGTGTCCCCCTCCTCCTCGTCTCCCTCCTCCCTCCCAGTCTCGTCTACACTCACACCTGCATGCACTACCTCTACAGCCACTACGTCCCTCTCCAGCACACCCACCACCACACCCCGCTCACGTGCAGTCACCACCCCCACTACCATTCATAAGTCCCCTGTCTCCTCTCCCAGTGTGTCTGTGATGCCCCCTCCCAAGATACACAAATGCAGGCACACACCCACCCAACAGCCATCCACCTCACGACAGCCTCCAGCGCATGCACCTTCACCCAAAGTCACCAAATGTACACCTCCTACAACCACCACCTCTTCCTCCACTCCCAAAACCCCTCCAGCTACCCATCCCAGTGAGTCCAAAAAACTTTTCCTGTCCACCCTTGACCTCATTCCCACACCTCCCCCACCCCGTCTGTCTCCTAGGTCACGAACTAGCACCTCAGCCACAACATCTCTGGGATCAGTGGTGCCTGTAGTCACCGGAATCTGGAGTGCACCGGCCACCAGGGCAGCCAGTGTGGCACGGAGCCACAGCACAGACAGTCCCCCACCTGTGAAGCATCAGAAGTTGGCCAGTGCCCGGCGGGAGATGGGGAAGTCTCCAGACACCAAAGCCGCTCCCAGGGGTCCCGGTGGGAGTGTGGAGTCAGCTGTGACACCTTCCAAGGTGGGGAAGGGCCACAAGAAACCCGGCAAGTCTTGGAAGAGCAGCACTGCGGGGAAGACCGCCATCATCCCCACTGTCCAGGAGGCCACAAGCCCAGCTGCCCAAGACAGGACCGCCAGCACTATCCCACCTGCCCAGGAGGGGACCGCCAGCACCAGCCCACCTGCCCAGGGGGCCACCGCCAGCACCAGCCCACCTGCCCAGGAGGCCACCGCCAGCAAAAGCCCCACTGGGCCATGAAGGACCGCCAGCAAAAGCCCTGCTGGGCCATGAAGGACCGCCAGCAGCTGAGACCCTGCAATGGAGACCGCCATCTCAAGCACCTTCTGAACAGGGCAACGCCATCTCAAGCACCGCTGCACAGGGCACCGCCATCTCAAGCACCGCTGAACAGGGCACCGCCATCTCAAGCACCGCTGGCCCATGAGCGGCAAGGGCACTGACGCAACTGAGTCCGTCACGGGGTGAATGACGCACTCTGGGCACCATGCCCCCTCCAAAACCAGTGGAGAAAAGCATCCACTACCTCTGTCCTTAGCAGGATGAAGCACTCTGGGCACCATGCCCCCTTCAGAACCAGTGGAGACTGTCATCCACTACCTCTGTCCTTAGCAGGATGAAGCAGTCTGGTCACCATGCCCCCTCCAGAACAGTGGAGACTGTCATCCACTACATCTGTCCTTAGCAGGATGAAGCACTCTGGGCACCATGCACCCTCCAGAACCAGTGGAGACTCTTATCCACTTGTGAGACTGTGGCTTTGCACTCCCCAGGATTGAACCGTGGGCAAACCACCCACTGTAGAGACTTGTGGGACTGTGGCTTTGCACTCCCCAGGATTGAACAGTGGGCAACCCACCCACTGTAGAGACTTGAGAGACTGTGGCTTTGCACTCCCCAGGATTGAACAGTGGGCAACCCACCCACTGCAGAGACTTAAGAGACTGTGGCTTTGCACTCCCCAGGATTGAACAGTGGGCAAACCACCCACTGTAGAGACTTGAGAGACTGTGGCTTTGCACTCCCCAGGATTGAACAGTGGGCAAACCACCCACTGTAGAGACTTGTGAGACTGTGGCTTTGCACTCCCCAGGATTGAACAGTGGGCAACCCACCCACTGTAGAGACTTGAGAGACTGTGGCTTTGCATTCCCCAGGATGGAACAGTGGGCATGTGGCCCCCTCGTGGATTTGGCGTTGTGCACTCAAGCGGCTGAGGTGCCCCCCCTTTCCCTCCCCCTGAGGTGCCTGTTTAGTTGCTCTATGATGCCCCTGCAGTGTTCTCTCCGTCATGGTTGGGGATCTTGTGTGGCCCTCGCCCATACCGTGTGGTCCCAGTGTTCCATGGACTTTCTTAGAGCACTACCTGGACTACTATGCTTGGTATATATTATGTACATGGTATATATATATATTTCTGCCTACTTGCTTTTAATATATTACAATGGTTACACTCATTTTCTATTGTCTTTGCATTCTTCCAGGAGGTTTGGGGGGTGTAACTGTGATGTATTGATATGCATTATTGTGTGTGTTGTAGTGGGTGAGGGTGGGGGTGTTGCGTGTGTATGTCCCTGTTTTTTGCCTCCCCCCACCCTGTGTCGTAGGTGCAGTACTCACTGTGGTCTTCGCCGTCGGCGTTCGTGCTCCTGGTAGAGGAGCAGGAAGACTATTGCAGGTAGAATTTGGAGTTCCGGGTCCATGGCGTCCTCGTTCCTCGTGGGGTGTGTAGAGGTGAGTGTTTTCCCTTCAGGATTCCTGTTTCCACCGTGTTTTTATCCGCGGTGAATCCGCCCGGGAAAAGGTGGTGGATTGGCCTGTCATAATAGTGTGGGCGGTACATTGTCTCCCGCCGGTCTGTTGGCGGTGACCGCCGCGCTGTTTGTTTGTACCGCTGTGGTGGTCGGAATATTAAAGTGGCTGTCTTTGTGTGCGGTTTCCGCCAAGGTCGTAATTGCAAATTTTTTACCGCCGGCCTGTTGGCGGTCTTACCGCCGCTTTAACACCGACCGCCAGGGTTGTAATGACCACCTTAGTGTCTGGAGCGGATACCCTCTGGGAAGCCTTTAAAGCTACGATAAGGGGAACATGTATTAGCACGAATGCAGGGATACTCAAAGACATATGATCACTGTTACAAAAAATAGAGCAAACATTGCAGCATCTAGAAAAAGAACATGAGCAGACACCTGGGTCGATACCCTGGTCAACTTTAGAGACCATATCACCAATAACCATGACATAGCAGAAAAAGAGCAGCGCTACATCTCCTACTACCACATGGCGAGGGCATATGGGGAAGGTGGATGCCCGGGTCGCTCCCTGGCCGTTACGTTGAAACCAACCTGAGGATCACAGCATGTGACAAAATACAGAACAATACTGGGGCGATTATTATGACACATTGTGGATACTGCGTGTGTTTTCTGACTTCCATGGGAATCTATATGCCTCTTGCAGCACATCTGAGGCAATAGAAATTGCAGAATACCTAGATGATGTGGCTATGGCGCGGTTATCGAGGGACAGAGAGAATACTTGTCACAGTTTGTAGAGGTAGAGGACATGCACAAGGCATTACGGTCATTGCCAAGTGGGAAGGAAGCGGGTCCAAATGGGCTAACCAGTGAACTCTACAAAGAATATGCTGACCTACTTGTACCCTATCTCCATTTAATGTATGCAGTAGCATACACTAAACAGACTCACCCCCCAACACTCTGCACTCTGGTCTAGTACTCCTGAGACCAGACAAACAGCAGGAATGATTTGACTCATACCGTCCCCTCTTGCTTATGAACTCTCATGTCCAGATCCCAGCGAAGAGCATGGCTAGTAGACGTCAGCCATTACTGATGTGTCTGATCCTCCCAGACCAGTCAGGCTTTGTCCCAACTCATCCAACAACACACAACCTGCACACACTATTTGTGCTCCTGCATCAGCTGAACCCGGAGCTGTAAAGGGAGGTGTTATTCCTTCACACCACCAAAGCATTTGACTTTATAAAGTAGAATTTCATGTTCACTATCCTAGGATGCATGGGGTTACCAGGCAATTTTCTACAATGGGTGAGACTGGGGTATACAAACCCAGTGGCGAGGGTCCACCTCAAAGGGCACACTTCAGCACCATTCCATATACAGTGAGGTAAAAAATAAGAGTGCCCCATTTACACAATCCTGTTCATGTTAGCTCTAGAGCCATTTGTCTGCATGATCAGATAATGAAGTGCAGGAGTGCAAAACAAGACTATAAGGCTCTTGCCTCAAGTGGGGACACCAGTGGCAGAGACACAGGCCTGCCGGGCCACAGAACAAGTTTAGTCCGTGTAGGGAGTTGGTGGCGCTAGACAAGCGTAATGAGCTCTTTGCAACAGAACCGTGACCAGCAGCCTCCACCGCCCAATGTGGGGGGCCCACTCGTCGGTGGCAGCGCTGCCCCCTTTCAGCCAGCTGGCGGACCCTGCCACAGCAGTGCCGCAATGGCGTAATTGGCTTGGCCGCATAGGCAACCATTTCTGTGCCACCAGAGAGACGAATGGTCCGGTGCACAGGTCCCTTATGTTGCACATGGGTGGTGACAAACTGTATGAGCTCTTTGGCACCCTCCCAAATACGGGTGCAGCCAATGACTTTGACGCGGCGGTGGCCACACTGAACATGTACTTCGATCCCCAGTTGAAAGCTGATTATGAACGGTTCAACCTCCACCAAGTGCAACAAACTGACACTGCGTCAGTGAACATGTTTTACGCCCGGTTGCGAAAATTAGCAAGTACCTGCGTAGGCCTAAACCAGCACGAAGAGATCCATGCGCAGGTCATTTAGGGATGCCGTTCAAACACGGAAACGTATATTTCGACAGCCGGGCATTACGTTGGACGAGATTCTGATCCTTGCCCGCTCGCACAAACTCTTAGCCACCCGAGCAGATGCTTTTCTTGTTATGACTTTTTAAAGTTTTAGCAAAGTTAGTCTTTCTGTGTGTAATTACGCACCATTGGAATTAATAGGCAGTCACTTTTAAAAATGCACTAAAAATTGCACAGTTGAGTTACCAGTCTCTTCTTTGGTAGGGTTGTTGCAGGTTTCGGTGGGCACCTCGTGCCAGCTGGAGAGCTTCGGGTAGCTCCTGGTTTTGGAGGGAGCAGTGTTGTAAAGGTTCTTGTCAGAGGCACAGGGCTACCTGGATGGGCCACTTGGAAAATGAGCTGGTTTTCAAATTCAAAGTGGTGCCTGGGGGTCCCCTTTGGCTGTCGGGGTCACAAGGGGTTGGGGACCCAAGGCACACAGCATGTCCCGCAATGCAAGGCCCAGGGCAGCCAGGTGCAGAGCGTTTTGGAGGTCTTGGATGCTGTGCGCAAGCTGGAGGTAAGTCTCTTTGAGGGTCGCGTGCAGGACAACAGGGGCACTCTGGTCAGAGGTCCAGGTTGTTCCTGAAGTTCCTTAACTGGGGCTCCCTCCTGATCCTTTTTCAGCTCGGGGGGAGCTAGTTTTCTCCTGGTCTGACTTCAGCTGACCAGGACCTAGGGTAGTGCTCTATCTCAGCCACTGGGGGTCGCAGCGCCACTAAACTTGGTACAGTTGGGGGGGGAAGGGAGGGGGGCACTTCCAGACTGTCGTCTGTGTGTTGTTGGGTCTGGCTGTGACTTCCGGTTGCACAGATATCAGCAATTCAGTGAAGTGTCCCACACTGGTTTCTTGGTCGTATGTGGTTTACTTGCTTTTCTTGAGTGGTGCCTCCACTCAGGAGGGAGACCTGGGGTGATCCTTGAAGCCTGGAGGTCCCCTGGGTTTCTTGGGGTTGGTCCAGTGTTCAGCTCCTCCGCTGTCGTGATTGTCAGGACTCTGGTGCAGCAAGCAGGGGTCTTGACGCCTCTTCTGGTGCAGCAGGTCCTCAGTTCTCGTCCTGGTGGTTTCTCTGATGCTGATCTTCTTGTCTTCTTGGAATCCTTTTTGAATCTAAAATCTTGGTCTAGGGTAGCCCACTAAATACTGAATTTAGTGGGTGTTTTAGGGGGAACCTGGTAGTGTGCAATGGGGCACTTACCCTTGGGTGGCTACACCCACTATAGTGACCACTTCCTGTGGGAAGGGTCACTTCCCTAGACCTCATTGGCTGTTTTTCTCCATTCCAAGATGGAGAATACTGAATCAGAAGTTTCACTTCGCATGGAAGCCCTTAGGGGTGGTGCATGCTCATTGGGGCCACTCCTCCTACCCTTTGTCTGGTTTCCTTTGCTCCTGCCAAAAGTGGGGGTTTGCAAAGGGGGAAGCCCTCTACTGCTAGCAGCGGGCCTGGAGGCTTAAGTTTCAGGGGCTGTAGCCCTTTGAAGCTCACCGTCAGGGTGTTGCACATTCCCGAGAAAAGGGGAGTTAGCTCCTCCACCCAGGAAGGGCTTTGTCTTCTTACAAACCAGAGAGCCAGGGCTCTCCCCCAGGTTTGTATATTGGCTGTCTGGAGTGGCAGCTGGATGGAACCAGGCAGCAACTCTGCCAGTTAGGGTTATCTTTTGCAGGGGGCACCGCTAAGGGTGCCCGGGTACATTTAAGGTTACATTCTGTACTGGTATCAGTTTGGATTTAATATTCTGAGTTGTTTGATACCAAACAACCCAGGGTGCAGAGTGGCCATTATGTAGCTTGGGAACTAGTGTTTGACCAGTGCCTAGTACATACATTAAAATGGCTGCTCTGTTCACTCACTATATCATAGGTTTAGCAAGGACATAGTGGGGACATATTGCTCATGCAGCTATGCCCTCACATATAGTATGGTGCAACCTGCCTTAGGGCTGAAAGGCCTGCTACAGGGGTGACTTACCCATAACATATGCAGTGTATGGTGGACAGGGCACACAGAGAGTGTGCCATGACGAGTTTATCCTTTTAGGGTTGCCCTAGTACACTCAGCCTGCAATGGCAATGCTGGGTGCATCTGGGTGCTGGGTCCTTGGGGGTGGCACAATCAGTGCTGCTGCCCCCAGGGGCCTACTCTTAATATCTCTTGCACTGGGTACTGGGGTACCCATTTACTAGGGACTTTTAGGGGTATTTAAGAGAAAAACTAATTGTGTCAAGCATCACAACAGTCTTAGGGAAAGAGCTCTGTCCCAGAGAACCTGTTTAGCAGGGACCCTGGGCACTACCAACTTCTAGAACACATCAACATCAGGCAAAAGTGGGGGCTAACCATGCAAAAAGAGGCCTCCTCTCACAGTGACTGTAGGAAGTTGGCTCTGTATGTGCTATTTCAAAGTAAGGAATAGCATGCACAGAGTCCAAGGGTTCCCCTTAGAGGTAAAATAGTGGTAAAAAGAGATAATACTAATGCTCTATTTTGTGGTAGTGTGGTCGAGCAGTAGGCTTATCCAAGGAGTAGTGTTAAGCATTTGTTGTACATACACATAGACAATAAATGAGGTACACACACTCAGAGACAAATCCAGCCAATAGGTTTTGTTATAGAAAAATATATTTTCTTAGTTTATTTTAAGAACCACAGGTTCAAATTTAACATGTAATATCTTGTTGGAAAGGTATTGCAGGTAAGTACATTAGGAACTTTGAATCATTTCAATTGCATGTATACTTTTCAAGTTATTCACAAATAGCTATTTTAAAAGTGGACACAGTGCAATTTTCACAGTTCCTGGGGGAGGTAAGTTTTTGTTAGTTTTACCAGGTAAGTACGACACTTACAGGGTTCAGTTCTTGGTCCAAGGTAGCCCACCGTTGGGGGTTCAGAGCAACCCCAAAGTTACCACACCAGCAGCTCAGGGCCGGTCAGGTGCAGAGTTCAAAGTGGTGCCCAAAACGCATAGGCTTCAATGGAGAGAAGGGGGTGCCCCGGTTCCGGTCTGCTTGCAGGTAAGTACCCGCGTCTTCGGAGGGCAGACCAGGGGGGTTTTGTAGGGCACCGGGGGGGACACAAGCCCACACAGAAATTTCACCCTCAGCGGCGCAGGGGCGGCCGGGTGCAGTGTTAGAACAAGCGTCGGGTTCGCAATGGAAGTCAATGAGAGATCAAGGGATCTCTTCAGCGCTGCAGGCAGGCAAGGGGGGGCTTCCTCGGGGAAACCTCCACTTGGGCAAGGGAGAGGGACTCCTGGGGGTCACTTCTGCAGTGAAAGTCCGGTCCTTCAGGTCCTGGGGGCTGCGGGTGCAGGGTCTTTTCCAGGCGTCGGGACTTAGGTTTCAGAGAGTCGCGGTCAGGGGAAGCCTCGGGATTCCCTCTGTAGGCGGCGCTGTGGGGGCTCAGGGGGGACAGGTTTTGGTACTCACAGTCGTAGAGTAGTCCGGGGGTCCTACCTGAGGTGTTGGTTCTCCACCAGCCGAGTCGGGGTCGCCGGGTGCAGTGTTGCAAGTCTCACGCTTCTTGCGGGGAGATTGCAGGGTTCTTGAAAGCTGTTCCTTTGGATAAAGTTGCAGTCTTTTTGGGGCAGGTCCGCTGTCCTCGGGAGTTTCTTGTCGTCGTCGAAGCAGGGCAGTCCTCAGAGGATTCAGAGGTCGCTGGTCCCTTTGGAAGGCGTCGCTGGAGCAGAGTTCTTTGGAAGGCAGGAGACAGGCCGGTGAGTTTCTGGAGCCAAGGCAGTTGTTGTCTTCTGGTCTTCCTCTGCAGGGGTTTTCAGCTAGGCAGTCCTTCTTCTTGTTGTTGCAGGAATCTAATTTTCTAGGGTTCAGGGTAGCCCTTAAATACTAAATTTAAGGGCGTGTTTAGGTCTGGGGGGTTAGTAGCCAATGGCTACTAGCCCTGAGGGTGAGTATACCCTCTTTTTGCCTCCTCCCAAGGGGAGGGGGTCACATCCCTAATCCTATTGGGGGAATCCTCCATCTGCAAGATGGAGGATTTCTAAAAGTTAGAGTCACCTCAGCTCAGGACACCTTAGGGGCTCTCCTGACTGGCCAGTGACTCCTCCTTGTTATTCTCATTATTTTCTCCGGCCTTGCCGCCAAAAGTGGGGGCCGGGGCCGGAGGGGGCGGGCAACTCCACTAGCTGGAGTGTCCTGCGGTGCTGCGACAAAGGGGTGAGCCTTTGAGGCTCACCGCCAGGTGTTACAGCTCCTGCCTGGGGGAGGTGTTAGCATCTCCACCCAGTGCAGGCTTTGTTACTGGCCTCAGAGTGACAAAGGCACTCTCCCCATGGGGCCAGCAACATGTCTCTAGTGTGGCAGGCTGCTGGAACCAGTCAGCCTACACAGATAGTTGGTTAAGTTTCAGGGGGCACCTCTAAGGTGCCCTCTGTGGTGTATTTTACAATAAAATGTACACTGGCATAAGTGTGCATTTATTGTGCTGAGAAGTTTGATACCAAACTTCCCAGTTTTCAGTGTAGCCATTATGGTGCTGTGGAGTTCGTGTAAAACAGACTCCCAGACCATATACTCTTATGGCTACCCTGCACTTACAATGTCTAAGGTTTTGCTTAGACACTGTAGGGGCACAGTGCTCATGCACTGGTACCCTCACCTAATGTATAGTGCACCCTGCCTTAGGGCTGTAAGGCCTGCTAGAGGGGTGTCTTACCTATACTGCATAGGCAGTGAGAGGCTGGCATGGCACCCTGAGGGGAGTGCCATGTCGACTTACTCATTTTGTTCTCACTAGCACACACAAGCTGGTAAGCAGTGGGTCTGTGCTGAGTGAGGGGTCTCTAGGGTGGCATAATACATGCTGCAGCCCTTAGAGACCTTCCCTGGCATCAGGGCCCTTGGTACCAGAGGTACCAGTTACAAGGGACTTATCTGGATGCCAGGGTGTGCCAATTGTGGAATCAATGGTACATTTTAGGTGAAAGAACACTGGTGCTGGGGCCTGGTTAGCAGGGTCCCAGCACACTTCTCAGTCAAGTCAGCATCAGTATCAGGCAAAAGGTGGGGGGTAACTGCAACAGGGAGCCATTTCTTTACACAAGCCCCCCCCCAGCCCACAGGCCAGGAGACTCAGCCAAAGCTGGAAGAGTCTTCCTAGTCTGTCAGGCGAGGAAGAGTAGAGGAAATAGGCTGGTTTGTTGCAGGGCCTACTCTGCCTTACATCCTCCTGTTCAGGTCATTCCCTCTGGGGAACTTGCCCACTTCCACAGTGATAGGACCTAGTCTGAATTGCCTCTTGTCTGTGTCTTTAATGTCTCCACCCATTCTCTCTATTTTGAGGTTAGAGGTATCCACCTCTGCTAATCTTATCTTAGCCAGGGTCACCCCTAGCTTACCCAAAGAGGTTACCCAGAGCTGGAGTAACCCCACCATGACCAACAGGGTCAGGGGGCCTAACTTGTTATTTGGCATGGGGTCAGACCACCATGCCAAGGATAGTGCAGCCATAAAGGCTAACACCCAGCAGAGGCCACTGACAGCTGTCAGTGCCCAGAACCACACCTTTAGCTCTTCACCTACAAGGGAAGGGGCTAAGTTACAGGCTTCTTTGGGTTCAGGGTGCCTGTCTGCTGTATTAGAGTGGGGGGTTACCATATCTTGTAGTAAACACCCTTCTTCCACTCTTTCTTCTGTTAGCTGAGGAGCCACCCACTCAGGCTTAACAGTTGCCTGACTAGCCAGGACTTCTTGTGGGTCAGGTTGGACTTTATCAGAGCCACTTTTGGAGTTCTCCCCTACTGGAGCAGAATCTCCTTGGCTTGCTGGAACCTTGGCTAAAGGTTTTCCACCTTTCCTACTCTGTTTCCTTTTCTTTTTCTTCTGGGGCCTACTTGCATTTACTGCAGAGGTAGGCACTCCAGAATCCTTGGGAGAGGACTGGCACTGGACCAGTTCCTCTCTTGGGCTCTGACTAACCTCTGGGTAGTCATTTCCAAGGAGACAATCAAGGGGGAGGTCTGTACTGACTACCACCCTTCTCCAGCTAAAAGTCCCACCCACTTCTATGGGCACAAAAGCCACTGGCCTACAAGTGACCCTGTCTGGGCTAACTCTTACTCTGGCAGTTTCACCTGGGATGTACTGGTTTGAGAACACCAGCCTGTCATGCACAATAGTGTGACTGGCACAAGTGTCTCTCAGGGCAGTGGCTGGGATTCCATTCACCAGTAGGTGGTGGAAGTGTCTACTTCCCTCTGGAATCTCCAACTCACCTGTTGGGCCCTTTTTCCAGTTGAAGGCTATGAAGACCTCCTCATCTGAGGAGTCATCTCCAATGGCTACACTGGTTACCCCTGGGATTTTGCTAGGGGGTTTGTTTTTGGGACAAGAAGTGTCCTTGGTGTGGTGCCCTGTCTGTTTACAGTTATGGCACCATGCCTTAGTGGCATCCCAGCTCTTACCCTGGTACCCACCTTTGTTTTGGGTTGTGTCTCTGGGCCCACCCACCTGGTCTGGTTTTTGGGGGCCTACAGGGGACTCTTTTTCTTTGTTTCTAGTGTCACCCACTTTCTCCTGGGGAGGCTTTGTAACCCCTTTCTTTTGGTCACCCCCAGTGGAAGTTTTGGTTACCCTAGTCTTGACCCAGTGGTCTGCCTTCTTTCCCAATTCTTGGGGAGAAATTGGACCTAGGTCTACCAGATACTGATGCAACTTTTCATTGAAGCAGTTACTTAAAATGTGTTCTTTCATAAACAAATTATAAAGCCCAACATAGTCATACACTTCATTTCCAGTTACCCAACCATCCAGTGTTTTCACTGAGTAGTCAACATAATCAACCCAGGTCTGGCTCGAGGATTTTTGAGCCCCCCTGAATCTAATCCTATACTCCTCAGTGGAGAATCCAAAGCCCTCAATCAGGGTACCCTTCATGAGGTCATAAGATTCTGCATCTTTTTTAGAGAGTGTGAGGAGTCTATCCCTACACTTTCCTGTGAACATTTCCCAAAGGAGAGCACCCCAGTGAGATTTGTTCACCTTTCTGGTTACACAAGCCCTCTCAAAAGCTGTGAACCATTTGGTGATGTCATCACCATCTTCATATTTTGTTACAATCCCTTTAGGGATTTTCAACATGTCAGGAGAATCTCTGACCCTAGTTATGTTGCTGCCACCATTGATGGGTCCTAGGCCCATCTCTAGTCTTTCACTTTCTATGGCTAGGATCTGTCTTTCCAAAGCCAATCTTTTGGCCATCCTGGCTAACTGGATGTCCTCTTCACTGGAGTTATCCTCAGTGATTTCAGAGTTGTTGGTCCCTCCTGTGAGGGAACCAGCATCTCTGACTATTATTTGTGGAGTCAGGGTTTGAGAAGCCCTGTTCTCCCTAGATAGGACTGGTGGGGGGGAATCACCCTCCAAGTCACTATCATCATCCTCTGTGTTGCCATCCTCAGAGGGGTTGGCTCTTTCAAACTCTGCCAACAGCTCCTGGAGCTGTAGTTTGGAAGGTCTGGAGCCCATTGCTATTTTCTTTAGTTTACAGAGTGACCTTAGCTCTCTCATCTGTAGATGGAGGTAAGGTGTGGTGTCGAGTTCCACCACATTCACATCTGTATTAGACATTATGCTTCTAAAAGTTGGAATACTTTTTAAGAAACTAAAACTAGTTCTAGAATCTAATTCAAACTTTTACCAAACTTTTAAACTCTAAAAGAAAATGCTAACAGGGACTAACACAAGGCCCTAGCAGGACTTTTAAGAATTTAGAAAACTTTTCAAATTGCAAAAATCAATTTCTAATGACAATTTTGGAATTTGTCGTGTGATCAGGTATTGGCTGAGTAGTCCAGCAAATGCAAAGTCTTGTACCCCACCGCTGATCCACCAATGTAGGAAGTTGGCTCTGTATGTGCTATTTCAAAGTAAGGAATAGCATGCACAGAGTCCAAGGGTTCCCCTTAGAGGTAAAATAGTGGTAAAAAGAGATAATACTAATGCTCTATTTTGTGGTAGTGTGGTCGAGCAGTAGGCTTATCCAAGGAGTAGTGTTAAGCATTTGTTGTACATACACATAGACAATAAATGAGGTACACACACTCAGAGACAAATCCAGCCAATAGGTTTTGTTATAGAAAAATATATTTTCTTAGTTTATTTTAAGAACCACAGGTTCAAATTTAACATGTAATATCTTGTTTCAAAGGTATTGCAGGTAAGTACATTAGGAACTTTGAATCATTTCAATTGCATGTATACTTTTCAAGTTATTCACAAATAGCTATTTTAAAAGTGGACACAGTGCACTTTTCACAGTTCCTGGGGGAGGTAAGTTTTTGTTAGTTTTAACAGGTAAGTACGACACTTACAGGGTTCAGTTCTTGGTCCAAGGTAGCCCACCGTTGGGGGTTCAGAGCAACCCCAAAGTTACCACACCAGCAGCTCAGGGCCGGTCAGGTGCAGAGTTCAAAGTGGTGCCCAAAACGCATAGGCTTCAATGGAGAGAAGGGGGTGCCCCGGTTCCGGTCTGCTTGCAGGTAAGTACCCGCGTCTTCGGAGGGCAGACCAGGGGGGTTTTGTAGGGCACCGGGGGGGACACAAGCCCACACAGAAATTTCACCCTCAGCGGCGCGGGGGCGGCCGGGTGCAGTGTTAGAACAAGCGTCGGGTTCGCAATGGAAGTCAATGAGAGATCAAGGGATCTCTTCAGCGCTGCAGGCAGGCAAGGGGGGGCTTCCTCGGGGAAACCTCCACTTGGGCAAGGGAGAGGGACTCCTGGGGGTCACTTCTGCAGTGAAAGTTCGGTCCTTCAGGTCCTGGGGGCTGCGGGTGCAGGGTCTTTTCCAGGCGTCGGGACTTAGGTTTCAGAGAGTCGCAGTCAGGGGAAGCCTCGGGATTCCCTCTGCAGGTGGCGCTGTGGGGGCTCAGGGGGGACAGGTTTTGGTACTCACAGTCGTAGAGTAGTCCGGGGGTCCTACCTGAGGTGTTGGTTCTCCACCAGCCGAGTCGGGGTCGCCGGGTGCAGTGTTGCAAGTCTCACGCTTCTTGCGGGGAGATTGCAGGGTTCTTGAAAGCTGCTCCTTTGGATAAAGTTGCAGTCTTTTTGGGGCAGGTCCGCTGTCCTCGGGAGTTTCTTGTCGTCGTCGAAGCAGGGCAGTCCTCAGAGGATTCAGAGGTCGCTGGTCCCTTTGGAAGGCGTCGCTGGAGCAGAGTTCTTTGGAAGGCAGGAGACAGGCCGGTGAGTTTCTGGAGCCAAGGCAGTTGTTGTCTTCTGGTCTTCCTCTGCAGGGGTTTTCAGCTAGGCAGTCCTTCTTCTTGTTGTTGCAGGAATCTAATTTTCTAGGGTTCAGGGTAGCCCTTAAATACTAAATTTAAGGGCGTGTTTAGGTCTGGGGGGTTAGTAGCCAATGGCTACTAGCCCTGAGGGTGAGTACACCCTCTTTGTGCCTCCTCCCAAGGGGAGGGGGTCACATCCCTAATCCTATTGGGGGAATCCTCCATCTGCAAGATGGAGGATTTCTAAAAGTTAGAGTCACCTCAGCTCAGGACACCTTAGGGGCTCTCCTGACTGGCCAGTGACTCCTCCTTGTTATTCTCATTATTTTCTCCGGCCTTGCCGCCAAAAGTGTTGGCTGGGGCCGGAGGGGGCGGGCAACTCCACTAGCTGGAGTGTCCTGCGGTGCTGTGACAAAGGGGTGAGCCTTTGAGGCTCACCGCCAGGTGTTACAGCTCCTGCCTGGGGGAGGTGTTAGCATCTTCACCCAGTGCAGGCTTTGTTACTGGCCTCAGAGTGACAAAGGCACTCTCCCCATGGGGCCAGCAACATGTCTCTAGTGTGGCAGGCTGCTGGAACCAGTCAGCCTACACAGATAGTTGGTTAAGTTTCAGGGGGCACCTCTAAGGTGCCCTCTGTGGTGTATTTTACAATAAAATGTACACTGGCATCAGTGTGCATTTATTGTGCTGAGAAGTTTGATACCAAACTTCCCAGTTTTCAGTGTAGCCATTATGGTGCTGTGGAGTTTGTGTAAAACAGACTCCCAGACCATATACTCTTATGGCTACCCTGCACTTACAATGTCTAAGGTTTTGCTTAGACACTGTAGGGGCACAGTGCTCATGCACTGGTACCCTCACCTATGGTATAGTGCACCCTGCCTTAGGGCTGTAAGGCCTGCTAGAGGGGTGTCTTACCTATACTGCATAGGCAGTGAGAGGCTGGCATGGCACCCTGAGGGGAGTGCCATGTCGACTTACTCATTTTGTTCTCACTAGCACACACAAGCTGGTAAGCAGTGGGTCTGTGCTGAGTGAGGGGTCTCTAGGGTGGCATAATACATGCTGCAGCCCTTAGAGACCTTCCCTGGCATCAGGGCCCTTGGTACAAGAGGTACCAGTTACAAGGGACTTATCTGGATGCCAGGGTGTGCCAATTGTGGAATCAATGGTACATTTTAGGTGAAAGAACACTGGTGCTGGGGCCTGGTTAGCAGGGTCCCAGCACACTTCTCAGTCAAGTCAGCATCAGTATCAGGCAAAAAGTGGGTGGTAACTGCAACAGGGAGCCATTTCTTTACAGTGACTATGACCTATTTCCACCCTAGAAGAAAGACTGAGGTAGTGGTGGATGCTAGTCCTGTAGGACTAGGGGCAGTTCTACTCCAGGAGCAGCTTGACCAAGAGTGGGCGTATGTCAGCAGAGCTTTGTCAGCGGTAAAGTCTCACTATGCACAGATCAAAAGAGAGGCACTGGCAATCTGGTGGGCCTGTCAGCACTTTCACCTGTACCTGTACGGACAAGAATTCCAGGTGGTTACAGACCACAAACCCCTTGTGTCACTGTTTGCGGGATCCATGAGGTTGGCACCCCCGAGGATTGAGCGCTGGGCTGTCTTGCTTCAGCCATACAGGTTTAAGGTTACCTACGGGCCGGGGGTAAATGATCCAGCTGACTATCTGTCGAAGCATCCCCCTTTGTCTCAACCAGGTGACGTGACAGAGGACGAAGGGGAAAGGATGGAAAGTTTTGTGAAAATGGTGGTGCAGGCGGCCTGCCCTGTGGCCCTAAGACTAGAGGAGATAGCCGAAGCGTTGGGTAAAGACCCTGTCATAGGCTGTGCCAAAGATGCCTTGAACCGACAGGAGTGGAAGCGCTTCCTGGATGGGCACGCAGTTGCTTGACCAAGAGGAATGTATGGCCATGCAAGGAGTCTGGAAAGTGAGGGACGAACTGTCAGTTGGGAGTGATGGTCTTCTACTGCGAGGCCCGAAGATAGTACTTCCCGGGCGTCTGTGGGACAGGGTGGTCGAACTGGCTCACCAAGGACACCAAGGGGCCGCTAAGACGAAAGCTCACCTCAGGGCCAAGGTGTAGTTCCCTGGTATGGATGCAATGGGTGATACCCTTATCATGAGGTGCCACTCCTGTGCCATCACCTCCATGATCAGCCCACCACTCCAGTGATCATGGAATTACCCAGTTCAAAGCCATGGTCAAAGGTCAGCACGGATTTCAGGAGTTTTCTCGATGGGCGGCTGACAGTAGTCATGATGGACGCCTCTACCCGGTTCCCAGTGGTGGAACTAGTTACATCAACTGCAGTCTTGGAGAAAACGTTTGCACTGTTTGGCCTCCCTGATGAGATCCGAATAGATACCAGTCCACCGTTTCAGGTCCAAAAGTTCAGAGATTATTTAGGTCATCTGGCAGTTCGTCACCGAAAGATTACGCCTACTGGCCGCAGGCCAATGGTGATGTTGAAAGATTCACGCGGACTCTCAATAGAGCCCTCTGAATTGGTGTGGAACAAGGGGATGATGTTGAGTGGTGTATGAACAAGTTTCTGCTGGCTTATAGGCAAATGCCCCCAGTACCACTGGCTGCACTCCGGCAGCATTGAAGTTCAGTCAGCCCCCGCAGGACTGTATTTGAGCTGGGTTGCATTGGGAATCGACTGAACTGGATGTGGAAGCCTCTCAACAAAAGCAACGAATGACCAATCAGAAAACAAGCAATTGGAGAAGAGCGAGGTGCCCTGATCTTCAAGTGGACGACCTAGTAGTGGTTAAAGACCAACATCCTGGTGGGAAGTTCCAGACGCCTTATGAGTCTGGGGTGTGGAAGATGGTCCAAATAAATGGGACCATGGTGACCGCCTGAAGAGGAGAGAGGCAAGTCACCCCGAACATATCTTGTTTCAAGAGGGTGTTCAAAACAAAAGGGGGTTTGAATGTTTCTATTTTGTTTATTTGTACTTTCCTCCTTTTTCTATTTTTATTTCAAGGTCTTCCACTATCTGTTCTACGGGTGGCTTTTTCCTATGGGTGGTTTCTTTTTACTAAAACCTCAGGGAGATGTAGAGAGCCACCCGGGCTCTCTGATAACATGTTGCC
This sequence comes from Pleurodeles waltl, assembly GCF_031143425.1. NCBI lineage: Eukaryota > Metazoa > Chordata > Amphibia > Caudata > Salamandridae > Pleurodeles > Pleurodeles waltl. The sequence goes on from NC_090444.1 coordinate 1,781,573,308, forward strand.
AACGGAGATCAAGGGGGTTGGGCTCACCACTGAGGGATATAAAATAAACTAGTGCTGTAGACCCCAACAGTAGCTAATTACCAGCCCACTCTGCATGTGTCCAGCATTAATTGTGACAGCCAAACCCAGCCAAGCGCGACACAGAACTCTCTGATCCACTGTTGTACCACATAGACACCAAACATGCATGTGCCGGCAGTCAACACTCCGTTAGCATGATGTTATTCTGCCTGCCAAATTTATATGTCCGTCACAGGGTAGGACTCACATCAGTGTGCTGTCGGAGTAAGTACGTCAACCTGTTTTGGTGTGGCTTATCCAAGTAATCATACCTGCACAGCACAGTAAAAAGCACATCCCATTCCATGAAATAATCCTTTGTGAGAAATTGTGTTGTTGATTCACTGGGGTGTGAGCCCTGTACAAGCAGCAACCGGAATCCTTGTCAGTGTGAAGCACATGCCAACCCTAAAATAACCTGTGCTCAACCCTCTGGTAGCTTGGCACAAAGCAGTCAGGCTTAACTTAGAAGCAAAGTTGTAAAGTATTTATGCAACATTTCAAAACATAATAAAGTAAAAACACCACACAAAAAGGACCATATCACATTATAAATATTGTACTTTCTTTAATAAATAAAACAAGACCAAAGTAACACAAATCCAATCAGTAGAACTGGATATAATCATTTTTAAAGATTTTAGTAAAAATAGTGCCAAAAAGCACAAAGCACCAACTGTGGAATGTTGTTGCACTGGACCGAGACAAAGTCATAAGTTCAGGCTGACAGCGATAGAGCACTCAGCAGCTACAGGGACCCATTTAGGCCTACAGTACATATTACCTTAAATTCTGGTTTAAGGAGCTTCGCAAGGGTCTGCATTGAAGATGCATCGCACAGCCAAAGTGATGATCAGTTGCAGACTGCAATGCGAGGGGCTGCATAGTCGTCAAGGATCCCATACTGCAATGCAAAGTCTAGCATTGAGAAGGTGGCCTGCAGTCAGGGAGATGCATCAGTTCTGAAGAGCAGCAAGGCTGCAATGCGTAGTCCCGTACTTTTGTCAAGGCTACGTCAAACAAGGAATGCGAGGGCCTGTGCAGAAGATGTCTTGCACAGTGGCAGTTCCGATATAGCTGCAAAGGCAAAGCAGATCTTTGTAACTGTTCTAATCCATGTAGCAGTGTTGATGCATTGGTTCTGCTGGATCCACAGAGGCTGGCAGAGAACCATAAGCCCACTTCCAAGGGACAAGGAAAGTGGTGGCACCCCTTGGCAGGGTAGACTCACAGATGGCAGAGTCCAGGTGCCGATGCAAGGTTGTTGGAACCCTCCTATGTCCTTAAAGCTTCAGATCAGGAGGCCAGCAAACTAGCCTTTGGAGTCACTATGGGGGTCATTACAACATTGGCGGTATAAGGCGCTTACCGCCGTGCAGAAGACCGCCAATACACCGCGGCGGCGGCGGTAGACCGCCACAGCTATTATGACACACATCACGGAATCCGCCGAAATTCAGACACCCACACAAGCCCGCCACACCAAAGGTCAGCGATAAACATGCGGAAACAAATCCTCCACCTCCACGCCAACAGAAACACACCCATGCTATTACGACCCACGAATCCACGCGGCGGTCTTTCAAACGCGGTATTCCATTGGCGGTACACACCGCCGCGCTCAAAATACACACACAGCTCCAAAACACCGCCACATTGGACAATTACAAATACACACACCTGATACACAAACAACACTCCCACACACCCAACTCAATATAAAACACACACCCACATCACACACAAACCTCTACGACCAGAATTTCTGAGAGAAGGCCAGAGAGAGACAGCACAGAATAGAGAACCCCATCACACAGAGGCACACTACACCATCACCCACACAACATCCACGCACAAAACACCACATACCACTACACTCACCACACTCATCAACACATACACCACCCAACACCTCACACACACTACCCCATGGCACACCAAAGATACCCCCGAGGAGGAGCTAAGGGTCATGGTGGAGGAAATCATCCGGGTAGAGCCACAGCTATTTGGCTCAAAGGTACAACACACATCCATAGCCAGGAAGATGGAGCTATGGCAAAGAATAGTTGACAGGGTCAACGCCGTGGGACAGCACCCAAGAAATAGGGAGGACATCCGGAAGAGGTGGAACGACCTACAGGGGAAGGTGCATTCCACGTTCTCCAGGCACCACATCGCGGTACAGCGGAGTGGCGGCGGACCCCCACCTCCTCCCCCACAACTAAAAACATGGGAGGAGCAAGTCTTGTCCATCTTGCATCCTGAGGGCCTTGCAGGAGTCGTTGGAGGAACGGACACTGGTAAGTCAAATCTTAAATATCACATCCCCCACCCTACCTGCATGCTATCACACACCCCCACCCTCACACCCTCCCCTATCACCCCAAATCCTCACTAATCTACCCATGACACCAACCACCTATCCCAACCCCAAGACCTGCATGACATAACTAAGCATGGATACCCATCACTAAAGCATGCCCACTGCACAGACCCACAACACCCCCCAAACAACAGCACACAAGCCCCCACACAGGAATGCCTGCACTGGTGTACACGCACACCCAACCATTGCACACCATGAAACACACACATGCAATAATCATGTACTTATACACCCGCAGGAACCCGAAGGAACGTCACCACACCAGAGGGTCCAGACAACACCACTCCACCCCCAGAAGAGGCCCACAGTGACGACAGTAGCTCTGCCCTACTGGATCCTGATGACCAGCCCGGACCATCGTGGGCCTCAGGACAGTCGGTTCCCCTTGCCCAGCCACAGCCCAACACCGAACATCCACCCTCAGGGAACACCAGCACAGCACCCACCCAGCGGGCCCATACCTCCCTACCCAGGACAGGTCAATCAGCGGTGTGTCCACCACTACAGGGCACCCAGGGTAACCCAACACCCCAACAACAACAGGGACCTGGGGGCAGTGGTAGTGGGCACATGGTCTAGGGGACGGAGGCACAGGAACACAGGGGAACTGGGAGGGCTGCTGTGCGACAGGGGGAGGACAGGCCAAGGGAACCTACTCTCCACGAGGCCCTCTCCTTCATCATGGGAGCATACCACCACTCCCAGGAGACGATGGCAACGGTACTGGGCAAGTTGCAGGAGACCCTGCGTCTGCAGGAGGAGCAGTATTTGGGGTTCAGGGAGGAGCTCAGGACCATCGGCTCCACCCTGGGCACCACTGTAGGGGTGCTGACGGACATTCAAAAGACCTTGGGGGACACAGTGGCACTCCAAGGGGCCCCTGACACCAGCCAGGACGATGAAATGCCCACCACCTCCGCCGGCGCTAGTGGACAGGACGCCTCGCCACAGGATCAACACACCAGCACCCCACCCCCTGCAGACGGACAACCACCACGAAAGCGGTCCCTGAGATCCAGGAACAGGACAGAGCAAGATGGCAAGACCCCCGCCAGGAAATGAGACCACCCTGATTGTCCCCGCACTGTACCACTTTGTTACCCTGTCCAAATCGGAACTGCCCCAGCTCCACTTCCTATGCTCAGATGTGCAATGTACCTGTGAGACTAATAGACTGGACTCTGCCATGGACATTCTTCCACCATAACACATCCCCATTTCACAACCCCCATTCATTGTTATGCACTTAAATAAACACCCTTGAAACACTAATAAAACTTGAGTCAGTCAATGATTTTGAACTTTGTATTGTCAATTACAGTGTAAAAATGGTTACCCATTGGAAGGCCAACATACCAATGTCACAAATCACAAGCCTTTCAAGGGTGCAAGGTGTTGACACGTAGGTTACCACATTTGTGAAACTGAAATAGAAGGGGACAACTCAGTTAACAAATAGTGAGTGAAATGTAGGTACAGGATAGAGGTAGACGTGTGTAAGTTAATATTATGTTAAACATGAAAATGTACTCACCTGTGTCTCACTGAAAATATTGCTGTATGACTGACTCCCTGTTGTCGTTTTCTTCTTCATCAGCTTCATCCTCATCACTGTCCACAGGCTCCACAGGCTCCACAACTGCTACAACACCGTCATCTGGATCATCCTCCTGCAGAAAAGGCACCTGGCGTCGCAATGCCAAGTTATGGAGCATGGAGCAGGCGATGATGATGTCGCACACCTTCTTCGGTGAGTAGAATAGTGACCCACCTGTCATATGGAGGCACCTGAACCTGGCCTTAAGGAGGCCGAAGGTGCATTCGATCACCCTCCTAGTCCGCCCATGGGCCTCATTGTAGCGTTCCTCTGCCCTGGTCCTGGGATTCCTCACTGGGGTCAATAGCCAGGACAGGTTGGGGTAACCAGAGTCCCCCAATAGCCATACACGGTGCCTCTGGAGTTGACCCATCATATCAGGGATGCTGCTATTCCGCAGGATGTAGGTGTCATGCGCTGAGCCAGGGAACATAGCATTTACCTGCGAGATGTACTGGTCTGCCAAACAGACCATCTGGACATTCATGGAATGATAACTCTTCCTGTTCCTGTACACCTGTTCACTCCTGCGGGGGGGACCAGAGCTACATGGGTCCCATCAATTTCACCTATGACGTTGGGGATATGTCCAAGGGCATAGAAGTCACCTTTCACTGTAGGCAAATCCTCCACCTGAGGGAAAATGATGTATCTCCTTACGTGTTTCAGCAGGGCAGACAACACTCTGGACAACACGTTGGAAAACATAGGCTGGGACATCCCTGATGCCATGGCCACTGTTGTCTGAAAAGAGCCACTTGCAAGGAAATGGAGCACTGAGAGCACCTGCACGTCAGGGGGGATTCCAGTCGGATGGCGGATTGGTGACATCAGGTCTGGCTCCAACTGGGTACATAGTTCCTGGATTGTGGCACGGTCGAACCGGTAGGTCACGATCAAATGTCTCTCTTCCATTGTCAACAGGTCCACCAGCGGTCGGTAAACCGGCGGCTTCCGCCATCTTCCAATATGTCCCAACTGTCGGTGCCTAAGAAGGACAACAGCAAAGAAACTGTCAGCATTCCTCCAGGTATGTACCCACAGTCACACACAAGACTACAACAGACAATTAACCCATCCGGGAAATGTTTAGAGTGTAGGCCTCGGTATGTGTGACGCAGTAGTAAATGAAGCCATGTGGGCCCCTGAAATGGCGGCTGCCTGACCTCTAAACTGGGACAATGGAATTGTGGGGTAACTGCGCTGGCGTTGCACACCGTCGCGGTAGGCGGTCGTAGAGCGCGGCGCAATGCTGCATTGGTTAACATTGGACCCTATAGGTCCCAGGAGCCAATGAACAGGTGCGCTGGCGGTGATGATGCGCCCCGCCGCGGATGTCACCGCCGCGGACGTCACCACCATTTTCTATCTGTTGAATCACTAGATACCTGACCTTCGACAGGAGAGGACCTACACTGCTAGTGCTGCTATGACCTCGGTCTGGAAGCGACGATGGCTGCTGCGTCTGGGGAAAGGGCCCCTGCCTTCACTGCACAGGAGTTGGAGAAACTTGTGGATGGGGTCCTCCCCCAGTACACGCTACTCTACGGTCCTCCAGACCAACAGGTTAGTATACAGGGAGTACGTTGTATGGGCTAGGCCTGGGTGGAGAGGGCTGGGTGGAAGAGGGAAGGGGGCAGAGTACATAGAACAGTTACAGGACATTCGCCGCTGCAGCAAGAAGACGGCGGAGGCTCAGCTGGGGATGGCCTCCCAACGTGGGAGGGGTGCCCGTCCCACCATGACCCCCCTGATGTTCCGGATCCTGGCGGTGGCCTACCCGGAGTTGGATGGGCGCTTGAGGGCATCACAGCAGACACAAGGGGGTGAGTACAACCTCATTCTGTGGACTTTGTGTGCAGTGGAAGTGTCTGGGTGGGGGAGGTGGGCTGTGGGTGTCCCTAGGCCAGGGCGAGTTAGGTAGGCAAGGCCCCTCCGTAATGTAGGCCATGTGGGACTCTACCCCAGATCAGAACAGAGGCAAGTTGATGTATAGTTGCCCCTTTGCCATCCATGTGCGCTGATTTCTACCATTGCCATGTAGGCCATATCCCAGAAATAGCATGAGCGGAGGGCAGGAGCACAGCATAATGCATGGGGCTGCTGCGTCTGTCTTGTCCGCCAACGGTAGCGGTATGCCATGCACTAAAACTCTCTTTCTTCTGTCTCCCCCCCTTTTCCTGCTCTCCCTGTCCTTTTGTTCATCAGCATCATCAGGCGGAGGTACAGTGGCACCGGAGCATGAGGGAGCTGCATCCCACATGGCCATGGAGGGCCACACCACAGACTCTGAATGCACCAGTGGGACGGAGGGCGAGGGGAGCTTCACGTCGGCCACAGGATCACCAACCAGCGACACGGACTCGTCCGCCGATGTGAGCTCCCCTGTGGTCGCGGCACCATCTGTGCGCCCCACTTCTACAGGTACAGCCGCCACCTCCCCTACCAGCACCGCCCTCCCAGCAGCCCCTCAGCGTGTGTCCCGTGCCTGCTCACCCAGGAGGGTGGGCATCGCCTTCGCCCCAGGCACCTCATGCCCTGCCCCAGTCACCCCTGCTGCCCTCAGTGAGGAGGCCATTGACCTCCTCAGGTCACTCACTGTTGGGCAGTCTACCATTGTGAATGCCATCCAGGGTGTAGAACGAGAGTTGAAACATGGTAATGCATTCCTGGAAGGCATTCATTCTGGTCAGGCTGTCCTTCAGCGAACCCTGCAATCTCTGGCCTCAGCACTGATGGCAGCCATTGTCCCTGTGTCCAGCCTCCCCCCTCCAACTTCCTCCACCCAGACCCAATCCCCTGTACCCCAGCCCATCCTAAGCACACCTACAGACCAGCATGCACACAAGTCAACACCCAAAAGTAGCTCAAGCAAACATAGGCACCACGCACACCACAGGCACTCACACAAGCATCACACCCATACAGACACAGCAACATCCACTGTTTCCACTGTGTCCCCCTCCTCCTCTTCTCCCTCCTCCCTCCCAGTCTCGTCTACACACACACCTGCATGCACCACATCTACAGGCACTAGGACTCGCACCAGGACACCCAGCACCACGAGCCGCTCACCTGCACTCACCACCTCCACTCCCATTTACACGTTCCCCGTGTCCTCTCTCAGTGTGTCTGTGATGCCCCCTCCCGAAATTCCCAAACGCCGGCAATCACTCACCCAACATCCATCCACCTCACGACAGCCTCCAGTACCTGCACCTGCACCCAAAACAGATAAAGTGACACCTCCTACAACCACCTCCTCTACCTCCACTCCCAGACCCCCTCCAACTACCCATCCCAGTGTCTGTCAGAAACTGTCCCTCTGTCAAATTGACCTGTTTGCCCCCACCCCCTCTCCAGTTCATCAGTCCCGTCGTAGCGCCTCAGCCAAAAAGCCTCCAGTGCCAGTGGTGCGTGTTCCAGGTTTTTGGAGTGCACCGTCCACCAGGGCAGGCAGTAGGACCCGGAGCCAAGGCACTGGCAGCCCACCCCCTGTAAAGGCTCTGAAATTGGAGAGTGGACGACGGGACCGTGTCAAGACTCCTGGTGGGACAACAAGTGAAATGGGATCAAAGGCGATTGGTGAGTCAGCTGTAACTCCAAAGAAGGTGGGGAAGGTCCCGAGGAAGTCTGCCCAGCCTGTTGTGAGTGTCACGGCGGAGAAGTGCGCCATCATTTTCGGCGGTCCAGACACAACCGCCAGCACCGTCGTGACTGGTCAGGAGACCACCGCCGGAGTCATTGCCCAGGAGGGCCCAAGTATCGTTACTGGTCAGGAGACCACCGCCGGAGTCAGTGCCCAGGAGGGCCCAAGTATCGTTACTGGTCAGGAGACCACCTCCGGAGTCAGTGTCCAGGAGGGCCCAAGTATCGTTACTGGTCAGGAGACCACCGCCGGAGTCAGTGCCCAGGAGGGCCCAAGTATTGTTACTGGTCAGGAGACCACTGCCGGAGTCAGTGCCCAGGAGGGACCAGGATCCCACAGCCCCGCTGGGCGATGATGGAACGTCATGCCACACACCAATGTCCAGTGTGGAGTTCGTCATGCCACACACCAATGTCCAGTGTGGAGTTCGTCATGCCACACACCAATGTCCAGTGTGGAGTTTGTCATGCCACACACCAATGTCAGTATCCGAACCGCCATGTCAGAGCACCGCTGAACAGTCCATAGACCGCCATGTCAAAGCACCGCTGAACAAGGCCAAGACCGCCATGGTGAAGACCGCTGAACAGGGCAAAGACTGCCATGGCTAAGCACCGCTGAACAGGGCAAAGACCGCCATGGTGAAGACCGCTGAACAGGGCAAAGACTGCCATGGCTAAGCACTGCTGAACAGGGCAAAGACCGCCATGGTGAAGACCGCTGAACAGGGCAAAGACCGCCATGGTGAAGACCGCTGAACAGGGCAAAGACTGCCATGGCTAAGCACCGCTGAACAGGGCAAAGACTGCCATGATGAAGACCGCTGAACAGGGCAAAGACCGCCATGGTGAAGACCGCTGAACAGGGCAAAGACTGCCATGGCAAAGCACCGCTGAACAGGGCAAAGACTGCCATGGCTAAGCACCGCTGAACAAGGCCAAGACCGCCATGGTGAAGACCGCTGAACAAGGCAAAGACTGCCATGGCTAAGCACCGCTGAACAAGGCCAAGACCGCCATGATGAAGACCGCTGAACAGGGCAAAGACCGCCATGGTGAAGACCGCTGAACAGGGCAAAGACTGCCATGGCTAAGCACCGCTGAACAGGGCAAAGACTGCCATGTCAAAGCACCGCTGAACAATGTCAAGACCGCCATGGTGAAGACCGCTGAACAGGGCAAAGACTGCCATGGCAAAGCACCGCTGAACAGGGCAAAGACTGCCATGGCTAAGCACCGCTGAACAAGGCCAAGACCGCCATGGTGAAGACCGCTGAACAGGGCAAAGACTGCCATGGCTAAGCACCGCTGAACAAGGCCAAGACCGCCATGGTGAAGACCGCTAAACAGGGCAAAGACCGCCATGGTGAAGACCGCTGAACAGGGCAAAGACTGCCATGGCTAAGCACCGCTGAACAGGGCAAAGACTGCCATGTCAAAGCACCGCTGAACAATGTCAAGACCGCCATGGTGAAGACCGCTGAACAGGGCAAAGACCTTGTGGGTATGAATAGGCCGCCAGATCAGGCATCCTTATCCCATGTGCAGCTGGGACAGTGACAGGACATGAACTTTCACTGGGAGACTCATCCAGTCTGGGCACCAGTCCCACCCAGTACCAGTTGAGAACTGCATCTACTTGCGATAATGTGGCTTTGCACTCCCCAGGATGGTCCAGTGGGCAAACCACCCACTGTAAAGACTTGAGAGACTGTGGCTTTGCACTCCCCAGGATGGTCCAGTGGGCAACCCACCCACTGTAAAGACTTGAGAGACTGTGGCTTTGCACTCCCCAGGATGGTCCAGTGGGCAACCCACCCACTGTAAAGACTTGAGAGACTGTGGCTTTGCACTCCCCAGGATGGTCCAGTGGGCAAACCACCCACTGTAAAGACTTGAGAGACTGTGGCTTTGCACTCTCCAGGATACATCAATGGGCATGGAGCCCCGTCGTGGATCTGGCTTTGCATTCATCCGGCTGAGGTGCCCCCCCTTCCCTTCCCTTCCCCCTGAGGTGCCTGTAGTGTTTCAATCTGATGCCCCAACAGTGTTCTCTCGGATTTTGGTCAGGTATCTATTGTGGGCCTCGCCCATGCATTTTTGGACTGTTGGTGCACGGACATTGTTGTGTACATATCTGCACTACTTCTTTATTGTATATATAATTATGACAGATTTCGATATATTATTCTGTATATTTTTATATGACATGTATATTGGCACATTACAATGTTTGCCCGCAATTCGCTTTGTCTTTGCATTCTTCAGGGGGAATTGTGGGTTGTTCATGTGATATTTTTGACTGCAGTGGTGTGTATGTTGTGATATGCGAGGGTGGGGGTGTTTAGTGGGTGTCCCCCTAACTTTTGCCTCTGCCCTCCCCGTGTCATAGATGCAGTACTCACCGGTATGTTCTGCGCCTACGTCGCTGTTGTTCGTACAGGAGCAGAAAGACAAGGGCAGGTAGGATTTGGAGTTCCGGCTCCATGGAGTCGTCGTTCCTCGTGGGATGTGTTCAGGTGAGCGTTTTCCCATAGCAAAAGCTGTTTCCGCTGTGTTTTTATCCACGGAGAATCCGCCCCGGAAAAGGTGGCGGATTGGTAGGTTATAATACTGTGGGCGGTACATTGTCTTCCGCCTGTCTGTTGGCGGTGACCGCCACGCTGTTTGTCTGTACCACCGTGGTGGGCGAAGTGTTAAAGTGGCTGTCTTTGTTTGCGGTTACCGCCAGGGTCGTAATTCCCTTTTTTTGTTCGCCGGCCTGTTTGTGGTATTTCCGTAGCTTTAACACCGACCGCCAGGGTTGTAATGACCCCTTATGTGTTGAGATGCAGGTGCAGTCCTTCTCACCCAGGCAAGAGGGCACAAAGCAGCAGGTCAGCACAGCAGTGCAGCAGTCCGTCGTAGCAGCAGTCCAGCAGAGAGGCAGTCCTTGAAGTAGCACAGCAGTCCTTCCTCCTGGCAGAGCATCTACAGGTCAAGACGTGTACTGAAGAGTTGGTGTCTGAGGTCCAGCATTTATACCCAACTGTGTCTTTGAAGTGGGGACTAGCTTCCAGAGGCATGCCTTTGGAGTACATATGTGCCCTGCCTTCCTTGCCCAGGCTTCAGACTAACTACTTGAGGTATGTTGCCCTTCTGTGGAGACAGAACACAGCCTATACATGTGTAAGTGGGGCTGAGCCCAGCTCCTCCCTTCCATCCTGCCAGTGATGGCCCATCTAGCCACACCTAAGCTCCCCATGTTGTGTGGCTGTCTAGGAGGAATACAAAAAGCCTATCACCCACAACCATTTATGTGACCCAGAGGAAGGCTGCAGTCACCAAGTGGCTAAAGCAAGAACATGGCTACTTTCTGAGCGATTGACAGTGACTGAGATTAATTCAAGCATTCCATCCATCACATTGTTGTTTTTGCAGTTGCTGCCTTAAGTGCTCCAGGTATGCCCAGAAATGGGTCCCAGGCTCACTGTGCCATTGGAACCAAGCTATACCTGGCTGAAGAGCCTAACTAGGGTGAAACTGGCCCTAGGTTGCTTGTATTCTGTTTCATGGAGGACCTGGCCTGGCATTTTGGGCTGGACTATTCTCACGAGGAACAGGGTCTAGACTGATTTGCATATAATTGAGTGCAAACTGAGGTGACATGGTGTGCAAAGTAATGTTGGATTGGAATACAGCCTTGAGTGGCTGAGATGAATCAATAATTCCATCCATCACCTTGTTTTTGCATTTCCCCCTTAAGTACACTGGGTATGCCCAAATGTGGGTCCCGGGCTCACTGTGCCACTGGAACCAAGCAATACATGGCCTGGCAGTTCAGGCTGGACTGTTCCTATGAGGTGTAGGGTCAAGACTGATTTACATATGGCTGGAGCCACATTGAGGTGGCATGGTGGTAAAAAACGATGGATTAGAATGTGGCCTGAGTGATTGCCAGTGGTTGAGATTTATTCAAGCATTCCATCCATCACTTTGTAGTTTTTGCATTTGTCACCCTAAGTGCGCCAGGTATGCCAAGATGTGGGCCACGGGCTCACTGTGCCACTGGACTCAAACTATATCTAGCTCAAGAGACCTAACTAGGACAAAAACGGTCCTAGGTTGCTTGTATCCTGGTTCAAGGAAGCAGTTTGGGCTGGACTGTTCCCATGAGGAGCAGGGTCAAGACTGATTTGCGTATGGCTGGGTTCAAATTGAGGTGGCATGGTGGACAGAAAATGATGGATTGGAATGTGGCCCCAAATGTTGTCAGTCGCTGAGATTGCTTTAAGAATTCCATCTATCGCCTTATGGTTTTTGCATTTGACACTGTAAGTGTGCCGGGTATGCCCAGACGTGGCTTACGGGCTCATTGTGCCACCGGAACCAAACTATACCTGGCTGAAGAGCCCAGACTAGGTCAAAACCAATCCTGTATTGCTTGTGTTATGGCCCAGGGAGGACCTGGCTTGGCAGTTCAGGCTGGACTTTTTCCAGGAGGAGCAGGGTCAAGGCTCTCTCAAACTGAGGTATCATGGTGTGTAAAAAATGATGAATTGGAGGTGAGGCCGCAACTGATTGCCAGCTGAAATTAAGTAAAGCATTCCATCCATCACCTTGTTTTTTAACTTTCTGAAAGTTGTATTTTCACAATTGAAATTTAAAATCCAACTTCACCATAAGTTAGGATTTTAATTTACAATCCTAGAGGCACCAGGCATAAACTGGGTACCTGTTCTCATTTGGACATTACACTTATAAAATGCAGTAAGGGAACACCTATGTTTTCCTATGGGAGAGGTAGACCCTGCAGTAGTGAAAAACTAATTTGAGTTTTTGCACCATGCCTTTTGGAATGGCCAGATCCTATCCTAGGGATGACATATATGTGTTAAAAAGGAAGGTTTGGGCTTGGCAAAAGATTTACTTTGCCAGGTCAAAATGGCACACACAGAGAGGCTGCAATGGCAGGCCTGAGCCAAGTTTAAAGTGCTACTTAAGTGGGCGGCACAATCAGTGCTGCAGGCCCACTAGTAGCATTTAATTTACAGGCCCTGGGCACAGGCAGTGCCACTTTACTAGAGACTTACAAATAAATTAAATATGCCAATTGGGTAGAAGCCAATCTAAATTGTTTTAAGGAGAGAGCACAAGCAGTTCAGCACTGGTTAGCAGTGGTTAAAGTGCACAGAGTCCTACTGCCAACAAAAATGAATACAGCTAAAGAAGGAGGAGTGAAGGCAAAAAGATAGGGTTGAACCTGCAGAAAGGACCAAGTCCAACACTTTGCCTTTCTCACACGCAACCAGCAGCAGGTAGGCATTTTCTTCACTTCCAATTTTCTTTTCCTTTGTTTAGTCTTCTATTTTTCCTTATAGTTAGATTTTAGTTTCTACATTTTCTTTACTTCTAGTTTCAAACCATGGCTAGCAGAAGAAACTCAAGATTCACAGCACAGAATTGACACTCATGATAGATGAAATCATTAGGGAAGAGACACTCTTGTCTAGAGCCCTTGTCCAAACTACTAATGTCACTCAGAAAAGGCAAATGTAGGAGAGATTTGTCTCAAGGGTACATGTTGTGTCTAACAAAGTCGTCCACAGGAGGAAATTTGTAAGTGCCAGAATGATCCTTGAGGAGGGTAAGGTCCCTGCCTTCCAAAAACCCACCTTGTGACCCAAAGGACTAGTGGTGATTCCCCCAGGCCTCTGAACCTCTTGCCCTGGGAGGAAAATGTGTATGAGATCCTACACATTGAGGAGCTTATTTACAAGGAGCTTGCTCTGCCTTTGCCTCATTTTTTTTTTTACGCAGCGGCTATGCTCTGTTAGCTTCACATTTGCAATGTTATGCATTTGGACAAATGTGTCAGTTTTTCTGTCCCTGTGTCAAACAAAAGCCTGCTCAGAATCGGGCTACATCACTCTGATTTTAATGTATGCAGAGTGGGAGTTCCATCTGAAAAAAATCACTTACAACTGATGCAATGATATATACAAGATTTTCACTGTTTGATGCTTTCTCAAGATTCGTCAGGCATAGCCTGCAATGTGTCAGAATTTCTATGCCTCCTAAAACCAGGGCAAAGGGACTTACACAGTTGCTTTAAAACAGTAAACTTACCATTTGAAGTTTCTTCACATGCTGGAAGATATCTGTTTGTCACATCCCCACTAGTTGAAGTAGGTCTACACATGTGAAACTCATGTTGTAGGACCCCTTGACCAACCTGGGACCATGGCACTTATGATTCCATCATCCACTGTAACAAGGCTATGTAGCGTGTATTTTTTCTAAGTGACAGGCCAGGATTGTCACAGCTACATGGGGGAAAGGGTCCCCAAGTCCAACCGAGAGTACTCCAAAGGACAACAGGTAAGCACATATAAGGTAGGTAATACATGCATTGCCACTTCATGTTCCAACGCAAACTTGTATTCACTTGCATTACACTGTCACTCACTATGTCACACATACTCAAATCTGTACATACACATAAGTCAACTATGCCCACTGTAATGTGACACGTAGCCAAACTGAATACATTACCTCTTAAATCCAGAACCAATGTAAAAGTGTATAAGGTGATATTCCACCATTGTACAGTCTTTTCCATTGGTCCTCACACATTATGCTCCTTGGGTTAAACTGAACTGATGCATCACCTCAGAGTTTTGACGCATTGCCGAAGCTGCGTCAGTTCTGACACCAACTTCTGCAATGTGTCACTTTTTTGAGTGGATGCGTTGTGACATCTTTCCCTCGGTTCGTCAGTATTTCTGATGCATCCTGGGACCCTACGCCATGGTGCGCCCTATTGTAAATATGATGCATCTATGGTGTCGTAAGCTTTTTTGCTGCAGCACAAGAATTGTTTTTGCATCAGTGATGGAACGCAGCAATGCGTCAGTTCTTGTAAATGGGCCCCCCAATGCTTTGCAGGGATCCCAGGTGGATTGCAGTACAATCACAGTATGTTAGACAGCAACTATCACTTCTGCTTTTGCATTATACTAGAGGTAAATGTGTCTTTTAACTCAAATGAATGCGTTTGTAATCTATATTTCACCAGAAGTGTATGACAATTATTTGGTAATATTGATTTATGTGATATGTCACACTCATCATACCACATGTTGGACAGATGTTTACTTATACCTGTGTTTTCAAACTTGCAATGTGTAACCTATGTTTTTCTGCACACGTTATGTTTTGTGTCATGCAAATGATAAATGAACATGATGTAGTGATCAAATATAAAATACCAATGTTAATATCTGGATGTGTAAGAAAGCTCAAAATTATAAAGGACTGAATAAAACTAGGCAGATGACTTACAAGTGTAATAGAAATACTGATCATATTACTAGGGGTGGGCGGAGCTCATGGAGTTTCACACCACGGAATTCCATGGAGGTATATAAAAACACCACGAGAATACTTGGAGTTTCAACAATGGGCATAAAATATGCACATCGTGCTTCAATTTAGCACCGGTGAAGCGAGCAGCCCTGAACGATCAGCGTTAAGGTCACCATGTGGTGTGCAATAGCGTACAGCCATTCAAGTTGCTGCCACTCTCATAGAAAATCTACTCACAGCCGCCTGCATTAGAAAATTGTGCTAAGGGACACCAAATCTCGCTGGCGTTTGTCAGCTCCAATTTCTGTAGCCTTGCGGGAAAAAATTCCACAGTTTGGTGATTAGTGGAATTTGACTAGACCTCTGCACTAAAAGAGTAAAGCAGGTTCACCAAACTCTGTTAAAACAAATTCTGTGGGCAGAATGAAACATTCCACCCATGCCTACATATTACTTGATGTTAGTAATGTAGTGTTTGTGTTTCCCAGTCTGACTGAAGAAGTGTAAATATAAGGAGTATTCAAAGGTTTGTGTAGTCTCCTCTCTTTCATGAAAACAGAAATGTGAATGCTTAAACAATGTTGTGTTCAATTTTCAGAATATATTTATTATGCATTATGAGTGTAAAAAGGCAGACACTTACAATGAACTAGGGGTGGGCAAGGGGCGTGGCCTGACCGCCGGGCAAGATGGCCGTCACCTTGTGAGGCTCTGCCCGGCCCGGGGCCGTTTATCCGTTTTATTGACACACCTGACGGTTCAGACGGGTACCGGCTGGGCGCGCATTAATAGTAAGCACCCCTGGGCCGTTTTCTGCGGCTCAGAACGGCGCGAAGACCAGAGCAGCAGCTGAGCGGAGACGCGGGCGGGCCCACACCGGGTGCGCCCGCGTGTGCGGAACGCAAGAGGAGCGGGCGGACAGAGGTGGAGCCTGCGCCGGCCGCTGAGGGACTGGGCCGGGCGTTGTGCTAGAGAAGCACGAAGCGGACGGGGGGATCCATTGCCCCCGGCCGCTCACGGAGGTGTTTGTCCGCAAGCGGGGTGACGCCTGGGGGCCACTCGGCAACGGGGTCGCGTCGCGGCCCTACGGCCCCACAGAGTGCTTTGCATGGTGGCGCTGGGGCGAGGAGCCACTGACGGTCCTCGTGGTTCTCCTGCTGCCTAGAGGTATTATACGGACGTGGCTGGAGAGGCGAGCTCTTGCGTGGGGCTTTGGAACCTGTGCCTGCTGACAGTTTGGGTACAGTGAGGAAGTACTCCGGGACCTGGGCGAGCCTCTTGGGCCGTTATTTCGAGGACACAAAGGTACGACCTTATGGAGGGCGGTGAAAACTGAGATTGCAGCCTCCTGCGGAGAAAATCGGGAGGCGAGGATCCGGCCGGGCAGCGTAGGCCAATCGGGCCTGTGAGGGCAGGCTGGCGTTCAGGGGTCCCGCTAGTCGATAACCCCTGTGGCTGTTACGGGGGCCCCCGGTGAGTGTCACGCTACAGAAGGAGTTTCTTTTGGAACCGGGAATTCCCTTGGTCTGGCTCCACATACCAGAGTCTGGTTGGAGGTGCTGACGCAGTGTGGAACGATGGGTAAGGCTGATCAGCGCCAGGCTAAACTTACCTTTGAAGGTGGGAAAAAAAAGAGCGCTGTTGCTGGCTCCCAGTCCTGCGAGGAGCCGAGTGAAGAGGACAGTTCTGTGGCATCGGTGAAGTCCATGTTCTTAGACCTTAAGACCAGCTTGGCTGGCATCGATGCTAAGCTGGACCATGTTACCGAACAGCTTGATCGAATTAGGGCGCGTGTTGATGATCATGACTCCAGATTTGCTGCTTTGGAGACACGTACATCTGAAATAGAGGATGCACGCCAGGGCGACAGAGATCAGATCGCTCGAATGGATCGAATACTTGAGGTCATACGCAACAAGAACGAAGACTTGGAATCAAGATCTCGACGCAATAACATACGAATCGTGGGGCTGCCGGAGGCGACCGACATGGGGCGAATGGAAGACTTTATAGAGCAGATGTTATCTGATTTGTTTGCTGGCGAGCTCTCTCGGTTGCTGGTGGTAGAGAGAGCTCACAGATCCTTGGGACCCCGTCCTCCTCCTGGGACTCCTCCACGCCCAATTATTGCACGTCTACTGAATTACCGTGACCGTGACACAGTACTCCGATTGGCACGAGAGAGACGCCCGTTACTCTATAAGAACTCCGAAATAAACTTTTTCCCAGACTATACGCTTGGTGTGCAGTCCCAGAGGCGAGCCTTTTTGCCGGTTAAGCGTCTGTTGTCACAAGCGGGAGTAAACTTTGCTCTGCTATACCCTGCTAAGTTAAGGGTGCGTCATGAGGGTAAGATGATCTACTTCACAGACCTGAAACAGGCGACCAAATTTGCCCGGCAGCTACCTAGGAGACGGGAGGCTGTGGAGCGCCGGGGACGTGACGACGACGATGCTGCCTTAAGTGACAATGACTAATATGCTCTGGTTGACTGAGTACTCATTGCTGGAACTGCTTGAGCGCGCTGGCTGCTTTTTGCCTGGCTCCCTGTCAGCTCAGGACTAATCGTTGGCCCACGGGCCCCTCTCTTTCGGTGTTAACTGAGTAGAGAGGTATCTGGCTGGTCATAGCCCCTAGGATGAGTCCTGTAAATTTTTGTTCTTGTTCTTGGGGTGGGTGTTGGGGCCAAGATGGGTGGGATTCTGGTTGGGTCCATTTGGGGGACCTGTGTGGGTGGGGGGTGGTTGATCTCTTGAATGGTTGCGGGGTGTTGTTTCCCTTTCTTTGTATGGATGTTTTATTAGCTCCTTTGTTAAATACAAGGCAGGTGGTGGCTGGTCTTCGAATTCGCTTCTGGCTGATTGTCGATGGGACCGAGGGGTGAGGAAGTGTCTGTGATCAAATGTTTGACTTGGAACGTGCGAGGGCTTAATGATGGCAGGAAGGCTCGCCTTGTGGCTGCCTATGTTAAGAGACATGCAATTGATGTGTGTATGCTACAAGAGACGCACTTGGTGAAGTCCACAATATGCAGACTTAAATCTGGGTGGGTGGGTGAGATACATAGCTCCACATACTCGAGCTATTCCCGTGGAGTTGCTATCCTAATTCGTAAGGGGCTGCAGTGGCGCACGAAGGAGGTACTGGTGGACCCAAATGGCAGATACGTAATGATGAGTGGTGTGCTTCTAGACAAAGCGTGCCGCCTGGTTGCTGTATACGGGCCGAATGTTGATGATCCAGATTTCTTTTTGGAGCTGTGGCGCTTAATAGAGTCGCTGGGTCCTGGCGCGGTGATATGGGGGGGCGATTTTAATGTCGTCCTAGACGCCAGGTTGGATAGAGAGAGCCTAGCCAGGATGCAGCATGTTGCAGCTGCTAAAGCGCTTGAGATGGTGATGCGCGATGGTGCGTTGGTTGACCTGTGGAGGCGACGACATGGGGAGGCGAGAGAGGGTACATGCTTAAACTACGTGCATGGTAGCTGGTCCCGTATTGACCGCTGGCTGGGCTCCGGGGATACTTTGGTTTGGACTAGAGCAATTAACCACCTCCCCCGCACGCTGTCAGATCACTCACCGGTATGTTTGGAATTGGAGATACCGACTGAACTTGGTAGATCGGCTATGTGGCGTCTGCCTAGGGGGGCGCTCCGGGATTCGGCCTTCCGCGAGGAGTTGCGAGAGGCGATCAGATTGTACTTTGTAGAGAATCAGGGAATGGTGAGGTCCCCAGGAACTATTTGGGAGGCATTCAAAGTCGTTATCAGAGGGGTATGTCTCTCGAAACAACATGGCATAGTAAAGACGTTGAGGCGCGAGATGGCTGAAATTGAGGCTCGGATCGCTGAGTTGGAAAGACGATTGGAATCCCACTGGTCCAACGAAACTCTCGCTGAGATTCGTCGAGAAATATCGCAGTATGAGGAGGCCTCTCTCAGAGAAATTTGTTTCCTCGGGAGGGAGGCTCGAGCTCGCCAATATGGGGAAGGTGAAAGGGCGGGTCGCACGTTGGCAGCACTACTTCGCAAGCCTTGGGCCGGTGACTATGTCTCCGAGATTGTGGATAGTGAGGGGAGGAGTGTGTCAGGATCAGGTGGAGTCATGCAGGTATTCACTGAATTCTATACAAGACTTTACGAGGCTCCGGCGGACGCTAGCGGGACTGATGCACTAGGGCCCTTTGAGGACATCGCGTTAATATGGTTTGATGAAGTGCACCGGAAATATCTGGATGAGCCATTCTCAGTGGAGGAGGTGGCTGCGGCTATCCGTAGCATGCCCGGGGAGAAATCTCCTGGGGTGGACAGCTTAACCTCTACGTTTTATAAAGAATATGTGGATATTTTAGCTCCCCGACTATTGGAGGTATATGCAGAAGCCTTAGAGACTGGGTCCCTTCCGACCTCGCTCAGGGAGGCTCTGATTATGACGATCCTGAAGCCAGGCAAGGATCCGACTCAATGCGACTCATACCGACCGATGTCTATGATAAACATTGATAATAAAATTCTTGCAAAAATGATTGCAGCAAGATTGCAGCCCCTCCTCCATAGCTTGGTACTTCCGGACCAGTCGGGTTTTGTCCCGGGAAGGTCTACGGGCCATAATTTACGCACTTTCTTTGCGGTGACGAGTACACTGGTAGAGGATGATAATGTAGCAGCTGTTTTTCTGGACGCTGCTAAAGCGTTTGATTCCTTGGCATGGGACTATATGTTTGCCTTGCTGGGACGGGTGGGACTTAGCGCGCGCTTCCTTCGTTGGATTAAATTGTTGTATACGTTGCCCACGGCTAGATTGCGCCTTAATGGGAATGTGTCTTCCCCTTTCCCTGTAGCGCGCGGCACGCGTCAGGGATGCCCGTTGTCCCCTCTCCTTTTTGCTGCGGCGATGGAGCCTCTGGCGGCTCGGCTCCGCCAGAAATATAACGATATGGGCCTACAGTTTCGGCAGCGGCCAATTTTTATATCTCTATATGCTGACGATATTACATTATATGTACGGAACCCTGACCAAAATCTGGACACACTGTTAGATGAGATTGTGCGTTTTGGTACCTTCTCTGGTATCACTATCAATTGGTCTAAGTCCGTGGTGTTGCCTTTGACCCCCAGAGTGCCGCGTTATGAGTCCCGATACCCCCTGGTGTGGGCAGAGGGCCCGGTGCGCTATTTAGGTATACAGCTGAGCTGTGACGTGAAGGAGTTGTGGCGTGCTAACTATGGCGCTGCTCTGGCGTGGTTGGAGGGGAAGGTAGAGATCTGGCGTACCCTCTCGCTGTCACTGATCGGCAGGATTGCTGTTGCAAAGATGGTGGTTCTGCCGAAGTTTTTGTACTTGTTTGTGAATCTTCCGCTCCCGCTTTCGAGAGATTACCTGAGACGCCTACGCTCTGCTCTGATCTGTCTGTTATGGGCGGGCTGCGCGCGCATTTCCTGGGAGAGGCTGACGTTGCCGTTTGAGCTGGGTGGGCTTGCTGCGCCGGACATGGAACTGTACTATCTATGCGCTCAGGCACATTTTGCGTATTACTGGTTAAATCCTATCCGTTATCTGCCACACCTGGCGCCTGAGAGTGACTCTGTGTGGCCAGACGACCTGGCGAGGGCATTTGGTGGGCGTATTCCATCCCGGGTGCGGGGGATCGACCCGGTTTCCTGCACGCTGCGGGCGTGGGGCTTACTGCTGCGGCGGTCTGGGGCTGCGATTCCATTCGCCCCCTCCTTGCCGGTCATGGCGATAGCTGATGGACAATTGCACCGCGACGATGGAGTACGGGGGTTTCTTCGAGACGCTGGCCTGACTGAGATGAGAGATTGGATGGTGGATGGTCGCTTACTTGGCGTGTCCGAGATACTGACTGACCGCGAATGTACGGTGCTTCAGCGTATGTATGTGATACGTGTCCGCTCTTTCCTGCGGAGCCGTCTGTGGAACTCAGCTGAGGCCCCAGTGGAGTCCCGTGCACTGGAGGTCCTTTGCTGTGCGCAATCTTCCAGCGGGCTGGTCACCAGACTCTATAACTGCATGCAGGAGCGGGGGAGTAACTTTCGGGAGCCGTCTAGATTAGCGTGGGAGGCAGATTTGGGTGAGCCCATTTCGGAAGCTTTGTGGCGTGGCTGCTGTGCTCATATGAGAGCGCTGACGCCCAATTATAGACTCAGATTGTTGCATTTTAAGTTTTTGCACAGAATATATTATACTCCAGTGTGGCTCCATTCTCGGGGGCTACGTGAAGATGCGTGCTGCATGCGCTGCCGGGCCCCAGAAGCTGGTTTTTTACATTTGGCATGGGAGTGTGCAGATATTAATGCTTTCTGGGTGGCTGTGTTTGATGCAATCTCTGAAATGGTCGATACAGAAATTCCTGCCACTCCTAGAACCGCGTTGCTTGGGTGCGTGGAGGATATCCGGGCAACAAATAGACGCTTGGTGGGACTGCTGTTGTTGTTGGCCAAGCGTAGAGTGGCCATATGTTGGGGCGGAAAGAGAGTACCACGTCGTTCAGAATGGTTGCGAGATGCTGCCTTTTGTCATGATCGGCTCGTGGTCTTCTGGAATTTGATGCCTGAAGGGTCCAGACCCAGGAATATCTGGGCCCCGTTAGATAATTACCTGGCGGCTCAGGACGAGTGAACGAAATACTCAAAGAAGCCCGGTCTGAACTATTGCGCCCCCCCCCCTTGGTACGCTGGCATTTATGCCTGAAAGGTGAATGTTTGCTGTTGACTGCCTGTTCCAACCGCCTGCCTTTCCTTCCCTTTTTTTTTTTTTTTTTTTCTGTGTGTTTGTTGATATCCCTCCACTGGCTGCATATTGTTATTATTGCAACATGGTTAATATAATTGCCCCGTGATAATCTGATATGGATGCAGCATCCAATGGTGGAAAGGAACTTAGAAGAACAAATGGTCTGCAATGATTATTGTGTAATTATTTGATCTCCCTATGCTAAACGTATGTAGAGATTAACTGTGGACAGCTGTTATATGTTGAATTGTGCTGCTTTGGGGGGATAGCTGTTGCATTGTTGTAAGTTGATAAAATTGATAAATAAATAAATAAAAAAATAAAAAAACTAGGGGTGGGCAAAATATTCTGTTCTAAAGGCATAATTGGCAGAATTAGGGTGACTTCGTGTTACAAGACTTCTGGCAAAATTCCACCAATCACTGTATTGCAGAATTTTTTCTCACATGCCATGTGGCGTTGTTTGTGCTGATCTTTTAGGACAGAACACAATCCTGGGACTAAATTGCAATGTGATGTGCCTATTTCCACCCATTAGCAGAACTCTGTGGAATCTTGCAGAGTTTGTATGTAGCAAAAACTAACAATGCAAGTTTTTCCCAGCCCTACAAATACCATAACACTATTACCCACAGATATACAACTAATCATAATGCTATTTCATATTGTAGGACCAGTCACAGGGCAGAAGTTCCTGCAACAGCACATACATCTCCAACCACCGTTCCAACCCCTGCAGAAGCATTCAGTTGATGATGTAACACATGGTAAATTAACTTAACAGGAACAAAATGGGAAACTATGGGGGTCATTCTCGACGACCACGGAAGCACCGCCAACAGGCTAGCGGTGCTTCCTTGTGAATTCCGACCGCGGCTGTGAAGCCGCGGTCGCCCAGCCGGGTCCGGCGGTTTCCCGCCGGATTTCCCCGGCTGGGAGAATCCTCCATGGCGGCGCTGCTTGCAGCTCCGCCATGGGGATTCCGACCCCCTTCCCGCCAGCCTGTTTCTGGCGGTTTTCACCGCCAGGAAGAGGCTGGCGGGAATGGGTGTCGTGGGGCCCCTGGGGGCCCCTGCACTGCCCATGCCACTGGCATGGGCAGTGCAGGGGCCCCCTAACAGGGCCCCAGCAGGATTTTCACTGTCTGCTTTGCAGACAGTGAAAATTGCGACGGGTGCAAATGCACCCGTCGAACCCCTGCAACTCCGCCGGCTCCATTCGGAGCCGGCTTCATTGTTGCAGGGCCTTTCCCGCTGGGCCGGCGGGCGCTTCTTTGGCGGGCGCCCGCCGGCCCAGCGGGAAAGCCAGAATGGCCTCCGCGGTCTTTTGACCGCAGAGCGGCCAAGTGGCGGTTCCCTTTTGGCTGGCGGCTACCGCCGCCAGCCAAACTCGGAATCAGGCCCTATGTCTATAAATTTATCTAAGAGATTTTGTAAAACAATACAGTTTATATTTGTGGCAAGTATAATGATAGTTATATGTATATACACTCATCTCAGATCTATGTCTACAATATATCTTTTTATGCATTTCAAGCTCAGTGGTCCATGCAGGGAGATTCCCCACTGTCCCATACTTGCACAATGTTCCTCCTGACCACCATGAGAGCTATATTACTGGCAGTGTCTGTTCACCCCAGATACTCAGAAAATCCTCGCGCACTGACAAATCCACTGGGTGCCCAATTGCCTCTTCTGACGGGTCCTATATAGTCTCCCAAAAGTACCCAGTTTTGGGCACTTCCATAAGGTGTGTATCGCAGTCCCTCTTTGATGACAATCCCTTAAAAAACTTTCATCAGGCAGTTGACCTATTTTACAGGGGCTAGTCCATGTGAAGTGCACCATATTTAGGGGGTTATTACAACTTTGGAGGAGGTGTTAATCCGTCCCAAAAGTGACGGTAAAGTGACGGATATACCACCAGCCGTATTACGAGTCCATTATATCCTAATGCTTTCTTATCAGGAAATGTTTTTGTAAATTGTGTTATGTTATTAACATTCAGTACTTTTATGCTCATACATTTTATTTTCACTTATCAGTGTCCTCTAGTCAAACAAAGGAGATGTTGGCTATGGAAGTGGAGAAGCAGATTTTCCCTGGGAGTTGAAAGACATTTACACCGAAAGTGAGGGACCCAGAGGCATAGGGGTTTATGGGGCTAGAGAGGAGGTTTCAAGTTCATCTGACTCAGAAGCCCCCATGTCAAACCAGCCCCGAGTGGTGGTGGGCCCAAACTCATCTCAACTAGCAAGATCAGCACCCTCCCTCCTGTTTCCCCCAATAAAGGCCAACATCCACCCCCTAAAAAGACTATGGTCTCCTGTGCCCAGCCACCTCAGCTCCTGCCACTGGTCAGCCAACAGTGATGTATGAGGAGGCTCGGGAAGTGCTGTGCAGCATATCCCTTCGTCAGACTGCACTGCTGAGTGCCATCCAGGGAGTCAGTCACCAATTAACCCAGTTACAGGATTTCCAGGATGACATACATAGGGAGGAATGTATTATACAAATAGGCATGGCATGTCTCAAGCCCTAGACATCACAGGCTCCCTCCAACCGACAATTACTCCTTCCTTTCAGGATCCTCCCTCTTCCTAATCCATCCTTCCCCCACCATAACCCTACAAAGCACCTCTTTCCCAACAACACAAACAACACCAACATTAGACACTAGCTACACACTCACACCTACACACACTCAGATAAACACAAACACAGAGACACAAACACAGACACTCCAAGTAAGAAACAGAAACATATGCATACTGCCACACAAAGTAGCATTGGACCCTCCAAAACCATAGACATATCGACAACACACAAAGACCCACAAGCACCTATCCATCCACCAATAATTGTAATTATCAGACTCACACCTACAACCACCAAACCATCCTCATCACCACCACCACACCCTCTACCATAACCACATCGTCTACCAGCACCACAACCTCTACAACCAATACACCCCTTCTACCACCACAAGGTGAGGTATTTGTCAGTTTCTATCTCTGCTCTGATATAGAGGAGGGCAGGTATGTGTTCTCTGAGTATCCTCCAGCCCAGTATGCATCCCAGGCATGCCAGCAGCCTTTCCTAAGACAGGGATACACTTTCATGCACCCAGGCCATGTCGTGGATATCTTGTCTTTCTGTCTCACACCTCAAACAATTTGGAGAAGCTACAGCACTCATTCTCCACAGCTTATCATGTGTACAGTAAACCCTGTGTAGGTATTTCCACTGAATGAGACAAAATTGTGAGGCTATTGCCATTTCACATGGATGCTTGGGCCTCTCTCCAGTCATTGTCAGAGAATTGTCCTAAGTCCACTGCCCAAACCTCCAGCAGACAATTAAATGTGTCCAGTGAATTAATCACGAGGGAATGGTACAAGTGAGTGATTAGTCAATTTGTTGAGGAGGATTTTGGCCTCCAAAGGGCTATAGTCTGGTATGACCTTGAGCCCTGCTATGTGAGGTGTGAGGGAATTTAATAGCTGCAGATACCTAAAGAATTGTCAGCAGTCAAGGTCGGAATCCATCTGCAGACCCATGAAGGTTTTTTACATTAGGCTTTACATGGCATCAGCCAAGTTGGAGATTCCGATCATTCCCATGATTTAAAGCCCTATAGTGCAAAAACCTGTTACAGTAGACACCTCTCTCTCACCCCGCCCACCTAAGAGCTCTGTGGCATCCCTACATGTTTGAGAAGCCGCTCCTGTGGTCAGTTGTAGCGATCCAGGGACGATCACACCATAATCAGGTGCAGAAGGGGGGGTGCCTTGCATCTCCCACTTCTCTGTCTGCTGGGCCTGCTGCAGAGTTGAACCACCACTCTTTTATAATTGTATGGTGGGATGCCCTATAGTAGGAAGCCATGTCTGTGGTCGCAACACCTCCATCATATGTAGACTTATGGCATTTAGAGAGGGCTATTCTGAGGGTGCAGCAGCTCTACAGGAAGTCTCGCAGGAGTCTAGGTTCCAGAAGAAGGTGTGCAGCAAAGGGAAGGGAGATTTCTGCAGCAGGTAAGGCATTTTATAAATGGAAGAGTGCCCCATTATGGATCATGATAGTATCATCTAAAACCCCAGATCATGACTCTGAAAATCCAATTGGGGTTGGATGTTACCTTCCCATGCACCTTTTGTGTCTTCTGTTACATATACACATCCATATTCAAAACCATCCTGTAGAACCTGTGAGTCGGGGTCCTACTGAAGAGCTGAGGGGGAGCAGGCCATGGGATACACCGTGGATTTGACCCTATTAATAGTGAGTCAACAGAAACCATCAAAGGTATTAAGGATCTGAAGGACTCCCAGACATCTGGGAATAATCTAGGAATATCAGGATGTCACCGACATATACTGATATCCTGTCCGAAACTTCAGGTCCCCATTCCAGGTCTCTGGCCAAAGCATCTATCCTCATTCACTGCACTAGGGGTTCGATCACAGTGGAAAAAATAAAGGCATTTTCATGACACATCTAATCTTCCTTCCCTTTGAGTGCATGAATTTCAATAGGGTGCACTGTCCTTGTTTGCACCTGGCGCAAGCAAGTGCATTGTGTCCTATCTATAATACAGGCCCAGGTATTTGATGTGCATTTAGAAGAGGAGGGGATATTGCTGGAACAGTGGAGCAGGGTGGGAGGGCATTGGGTTCCTTGTGGTTTGTATGTAGGCCGAGGAGAGCTGTAGAGGGGTGATGTGGGTTATTAGCAAGACACAATTATAAATGATTTCACTGCTAGACTGAGGGGGGTCAGGGAGGTGACTGCTCTGCATGGCTCACTCTTGATTTTCTATCAAAGCTTCATAACTGTATGTGTTGTAAACTACAAACTTTCTTTGTGGTGAATGAGTGACTTTCTGCTATCAGTTGAAATACATGCCCATGGTCAAGACTAGTATTTTTACGTCTGGTAAGTGCATAAATTAATGGCTAGTTATTAAAATTGAAACCTATTTCCAAACGAGTATTTGTCAATGTTTGGCTCAATTATTACCCTTGCAACTAGGGATTTTGCTGCTTGTAGCTGTATTCAGTTTGCAAGAATATATACACAAAGCTGCATGCACAAACTCTGATGTCTCTATAATTCTCTTGTTAAGTCAGATTTTAAAAGGATTTAATCCTCATAAAATTCATATTAGCAGGGTGTGGAAAATTATAGTGTGAAATGATTTCGTACATTAAACCCGTTTATAGGTTGTATTATATTGAAATGCCTTCATTACAAGCAGAGAACATCTGGTCTGGGAAAAAATATTAATATAATTGTATACATTAATACTTGACGTATGTGTTTAGTAACTTATTTATTCTCTAACTGTAAAAAAATGATAAATACCTTAAAGCGTTAATTCATCCCACCATTTTCCACGCAGTCTGGTTCTCACATCATTAATAACAGTAATTAATTAAGTCATACAACACATTGAAGAAAGTCTTGGCCGACCCCAGAATCCCTTTACTCACATCATCATACAGTGCGAAGGGGTGTATCAGGTAACTTTTATGTCTGTGGAATGTGTTTGCCAGCAGTATTGGATCTGTGACATGAAAAGATTTGTGTCAGCGATATAGGCAATGATTTGTGCGAAAAACAGTGAGTCTACGTTCTGTAAAATGTTACGTATAGATATGCTACTGCCAACCACGGAAAATAGAATCCATGGCGCAATTTATTGCTGGCAAGTCAAAATACCCCCACCACCTTCTGTAATAAAATTCACTAATACGAGTCTCTTGACGTGATGCTGCCAAAATCGTTGGCAAAATAAAACACCGAGAATATATGAGTGTTTGTGATAGGACCCAAAAGAACTTTGGCACCAAGTCAGGAATACACAAGGAATGGGCAAGCTTCCCTTGTACTAGTAATTGAAGCATCCCTGGCTATGTAATTACTGTGTGGAGCAGCCCTTTTCATGTGCAGTGCACATAATACTGCATCACTTCATCACTTGTAGAAATGTACTTAAGCGTACTGAAAACAAACAAGCAAAGCAGGTAATTTTTTTACTACATGTAACGAAAGTACTTATTTCTGAGATGCCCTTTATTCAAGAAACAGTTTCAACAGCCACTACATTTTACTAATTCTATTTGAGCAGGATCCAAAACAAGGAGCAGCAAATGGCCGCCTGGATACAACACACGCTCTGCCCTACTTGTTATACCGACTTATACCTTAAATGGAAATTTAGAAAATACAGGACTCCTGCGCAGGAGTGTTTGCAGACAGTGCAGTTTTTCTATTGTGGTGCAACCAGGCCTTTCCGTATGGTCGCAAGGGATGCTCAAAGTCTATGCATCACTGAGGGTGTTTAAAAATCGCAATTCACCGCCCCCTCACCACTACTAAAACAGCATGAACATGATTGTGGGACGTCTCTGCATTGATAGTAGACCTAAGTCCTAGCCTTTTCATCAGTGCGCACTGTGCAGATTTTTCCGCACCTGGAAACTCAGCAGTCGGGGTAGAGAACTCTGCACATATAAGTATCGGGAGTGTGGAGTCGTAAACCTACTCATGTAGTTTGTGAATACCAAACAGTAGTAGGTTAGCCTTTGTGAAGCAAGCCCAATGTCTGCATGCTCTTGTGTAAGCTCTTTGTACAGTTCTTGGCACGTGATAGTATGATGATGTCCATGCCCCTTCAAGTATCCCCATACTCACTCATGTTCCCAGTGTTTAGTCCTGGCCCCTGGATATACCTCCATAAAAAAATTGTTGTCCAGAGATTTTCATTTGTTATTTGTGTTTTTTTATCATCAGAGAAATAATTTTGTTTGGGTAGACATTGCTAATCTGTGCCGATTTTTCTGGATGACATGTTTAAAAATGGAGGATGTGTTGCAGTGATGATGTTATATTTCAGGAACACTAAGACCTAAATACTTCATTTTGGTGTCAAAACATAGGTTTTGGGGGACAGGTAGTCTTATAGAGACATAAAATAACTCTTCAGAGCAACCCTTTTGCCATTTTCTAAAA
Organism: Pleurodeles waltl; assembly: GCF_031143425.1. Taxonomy (NCBI): domain Eukaryota; kingdom Metazoa; phylum Chordata; class Amphibia; order Caudata; family Salamandridae; genus Pleurodeles; species Pleurodeles waltl. The sequence goes on from NC_090444.1 coordinate 1,781,602,117, forward strand.
AGGGCGCTCTATAATGATGTGTTCTAGCCATTTTATTTGTGTGTGTGTGTTTCACAATAAGCTTTATTCGGCCAGCAGACCATCAAAGCAATACAATACAAAGATAAGCAATCATCATAAATAATAATAAAACAGTACAAAACTACCATCAACAAAGTTTAAAATAGAATAAGTAAAATAAAATCCCTGATTGTCCAACTTAAAATCAATTAAGGTCATTGTTTGTGTGGAAGTTGCGTATACGCCAAGCCGCTGCTAAAAACTTGCTTACTGCGTATATTAACATATTGGAGTTGTGACTTTTTAAAATCCTCAAGGCTAGGTCACATTTTCTTATCTTAAGTTCCCGACAGATTTTGCGGATCCATTTGGACCTTGGGACTAAGTAAGCAGGGCAGAAAAACATAAAGGCCCTCATTCTGACCCTGGCGGTCGGTGATAAAGCGGCGGCCAAGCCGCCAACAGGCCGGCGGTCTAAAATATGCAATTCTGACCCTGGCGGGAACCGCCAACACAGCCCGCCAACTTAACACTCCGCCCGCCACGGTGGTACAAACAAACAGCGCGGCGGTTCCCGCCAACAGCCAGGCGGCAGACAATGTACCGCCCACCCTATTACGACCCACCAATCCGCCACCTTTTCCGGGGCGGGAGCACCGCCGATAAGAACACGGCGGAAACAGACTACGAACGGGAAAACGCTCACCTCTACGCACTCCACGCGAGATTCCGGCAGTATGGAACCAGAGTTGCAGGTCATCCCCGCACTCCTATACCTGCTCATATACCAGGAGCACGCCCGGCGGCGCGGAAGACATCGGTGAGTACTGCACCTACGACACAGGGGAGGGAAAAGATTACCGGCACACACCCACCCACCCACACCCACTACAACACACACATCAATGCATTCCCACAGATCACTGTCACAACCCACAAACCACCCCCCTCCGAAATAATGCAAAGACCAAAAGAAGAGATCATAAACGGGCAGATATATTGAAATATGGACACCAGTAATCCCAATAAATAAATAAACTATGTACAAAATATATACAGCTACTAAATGTAGTCCAACCACTGTCCGTGGATCACAGGGGTCCTGTGCAAAGGGGCAAGGCCCAGTCCCACGACAAGAACTCCACGGAGAGAACACTGCAGGGGCATCAGAAAGAAAATAGGACAGGCACCTCAGGGGGAAGGGAAGGGGGGGCACCTCAGCCACTTGAGTACACGACGCCAGATCCACGAGGGGACTCCATGACCACTGGGCCATCCTGGGGAGTGCTAAGGCACAGTCCATACAGTCCATACAGTGGGTGGCCTGCCCACTGGCCCATCCTGGGGAGAGCAAAGCCACAGTCCATACAGTCCATACAGTGGGTGGCCTGCCCACTGGGCCATCCTGGGGAGAGCAAAGCCACAGTCCATACAGTCCATACAGTGGGTGGCCTGCCCACTGGGCCATCCTGGGGAGAGCAAAGCCACAGTCCAAACAGTCCATACAGTGGGTGGCCTGCCCACTGGGCCATCCTGGGGAGAGCAAAGCCACAGTCCAAACAGTCCATACAGTGGGTGGCCTGCCCACTGGGCCATCCTGGGGAGAGCAAAGCCACAGTCCATACAGTCCATACAGTGGGTGGCCTGCCCACTGGGCCATCCTGGGGAGAGCAAAGCCACAGTCCATACAGTCCATACAGTGGGTGGCCTGCCCACTGGGCCATCCTGGGGAGAGCAAACCCACAGTCCAAACAGTCCATACAGTGGGTGGCCTGCCCACTGGGCCATCCTGGGGAGAGCAAAGCCACAGTCCATACAGTCCATACAGTGGGTGGCCTGCCCACTGGGCCATCCTGGGGAGAGCAAACCCACAGTCCAAACAGTCCATACAGTGGGTGGCCTGCCCACTGGGCCATCCTGGGGAGAGCAAACCCACAGTCCAAACAGTCCATACAGTGGGTGGCCTGCCCACTGGGCCATCCTGGGGAGAGCAAAGCCACAGTCCATACAGTCCATAACAGACCCCACTGCCACTGGAGGAGGCAAGTTGGCCAGAGGACATCCTGGAGCCCTGCCCGAGATAGATCCTGCCCTGCCACGTCTGCCAAAGGGCCAGCGGTTCTTGCCTTGAAGGGCCCAGTTCAGCGCTCCTTGCCTTGAAGGGCCCAGTTCAGCGGTTCTTGAGACGGCGGGGCCCAGCGGAGCGGTTCTTGAGACGGCGGGGCCCAGTTCAGCGTTTCTTGAGACGGCGGGGCCCAGCGGAGCGGTTCTTGAGACGGCGGGGCCCAGTTCAGCGGTTCTTGAGACGGCGGGGCCCAGTTCAGCGCTCCTTGCCTTGAAGGGCCCAGTTCAGCGGTTCTTGAGACGGCGGGGCCCAGCGGAGCGGTTCTTGAGACGGCGGGGCCCAGCGGAGCGGTTCTTGAGACGGCGGGGCCCAGTTCAGCGGTTCTTGAGACGGCGGGGCCCAGTTCAGCGGTTCTTGAGACGGCAGGGCCCAGTTCAGCGGTTCTTGAGACGGCGGGGCCCAGTTCAGCGCTCCTTGCCTTGAAGGGCCCAGTTCAGCGGTTCTTGAGACGGCGGGGCCCAGCGGAGCGGTTCTTGAGACGGCGGGGCCCAGCGGAGCGGTTCTTGAGATGGCGGGGCCCAGTTCAGCGGTTCTTGAGACGGCGGGGCCCAGTTCAGCGGTTCTTGAGACGGCGGGGCCCAGCGGAGCGGTTCTTGAGACGGCGGGGCCCAGTTCAGCGGTTCTGGAGACGGCGGGGCCCAGTTCAGCGCTCCTTGCCTTGAAGGGCCCAGTTCAGCGGTTCTTGAGACGGCGGGGCCCAGCGGAGCGGTTCTTGAGACGGCGGGGCCCAGTTCAGCGGTTCTTGAGACGGCGGGGCCCAGCGGAGCGGTTCTTGAGACGGCGGGGCCCAGTTCAGCGGTTCTGGAGACGGCGGGGCCCAGTTCAGCGCTCCTTGCCTTGAAGGGCCCAGTTCAGCGGTTCTTGAGACGGCGGGGCCCAGCGGAGCGGTTCTTGAGACGGCGGGGCCCAGCGGAGCGGTTCTTGAGACGGCGGGGCCCAGTTCAGCGGTTCTGGAGACGGCAGGGCCCAGTTCAGCGCTCCTTGCCTTGAAGGGCCCAGTTCAGCGGTTCTTGAGACGGCGGGGCCCAGCGGAGCGGTTCTTGAGACGGCGGGGCCCAGTTCAGCGGTTCTGGAGACGGCGGCCGGTCTATGGCCAACTGCTCATTGCCTGGTGGTGCCCTCCTGGGCAGCGGGGATGGTGCTCCTTCAATGCCCACCTGGGCTGTGGGTGGTGGGGCCCTCCTGGCCAGCTGGGCTGGGTCCTCCCTGGGCAGCGGCTATGGGGGTGGTGGGCTCTCCCGGGGCAGCTGTGCCGGTTCCTCCCGGGGCAGCGGCTATGGGGGTTGTGGGCTCCTCCTGGGCAGCAGGCCTGCTGCCTGACCTCTCCGACTTGCTGCCCTTGCCCTCCTTAGTCGTGGGCCTGTGGCCCTTTCCTCCCTTTGGAGCTGTGGCTGGTGACTGTCTCTGGGTGGTGTCCGGGGGGGATGTAGAAGGCGGGCTCCTGCGGCGCCCCTTCCGCCTTCTGCTCCTCTTCCCAGGGGGTGGGCTGGCTGTCCCCTTGCTGCTGGGCGAAGATCCAGACATGCGGGCTCCAATACCCCTGCACCCTTGTCAAGGGGGCTGCAGGGCTGGTGGTGGCTGAGGTGCTCTTCTTACCCCGACGAGAAGGAGGGGGGGGCTCAGGGTCAGGAAAGAAGTTAGTAGTGGCGAGGAAGAGCTTCTTGGGACAATGGAGAGTGGTAGGTACAGTGGGAATGGGAGTGGAGGGAGAGGATGTGGTTGTAGGTGAGTCACGTTTGCTGTCTTTGGGTGCAGGTGCAGGAGGGATAGGCTGTCGTGAGGTGCATGGCTGTTGGGTGGGTGGGTGGCTGCGTTTGTGTGGTGTGGAAGAGGGGGTGACAGACACAGTGGGAGAGGACACAGGGGACGTGTAAATGGCAGTGGGGGTGGTGACTGCACGTGTGCGGACTGGAGTGGAGGGTGTGCTGGTGATGGAAACACTGGCTGATGGTGAGGTGAATGGAGGTGTGAGTGTAGACGTCACAGGGAGGGAGGAGGGAGACGAGGAGGTGGGGGTCACAGAGGTGGTAGTGACTGTTGGCATGTCTGCATCGGAATGTTGCGTGTGTGAATGTCTGCGTGATCTGTGGTGCTTATGTTTGGATGAGCTTCTCTTGGGTGTTGAGGTGTGTGCAGGCTGGTCTGATGGTGTGGGTGGGACAGGCAGAGGAACAGGAGACTGGGAGGAGGGAGTTAGTAGAGGCAGGCAGGAGACAGGGACAATGGCTGCCGTCAGTGCTGAGGCCAGAGCCTGGAACGATCGCTGATGGGCAGCCTGACCCGAATGAATGCCCTCCAGGTACGCATTGCTGCGATGAACCTCCCTCTCCACCCCCTGGATGGCATTCAAAAGGGTAGTCTGCCCAACAATGAGCGTTCGGAGGAGGTCAATGACCTCCTCACTGAGGGCAGCGGGGGTAACAGGGGCAGGCGCTGAGGTGCCTGGGGCGAAGGAGATGCCCGGCTTCCTGGCAGAGCGGGCACGGGGCGAACGCTGAGGGGCTGCTGGGAGGGCGGAGATGGTGCGCTGGGTGGCGGCTGTACCTGTAATGGCGGGGGGCACGGATGGTGCCACCCCCGCAAGGGAGCCCCCTTCCGAGGACGTGTCCGTGTCGCTGCAGGGTCCAGTCGTCCCCGTCGTGGAGCTCCCCTCGCCCTCCGTCTCACTGGTCCAGTCTGACTCTGTGGCATGGCCCTCCTGGGCCATGTGAGATGCAGCTCCCTCCTGCCCCGATGCCACTTCTCCTCCGCCTGATGATGCTGATGCACACAAGCACAGAAAGACAAACAAAAAGGGGGGGGAGAGAGAAATAAAGGGATATTGATTACATGGATCTCCGGTACAGTTAGCGGACATGACAGACACAGATGCCCCCTGCACTAAGTTGCGCACTTGGGGTCCGCTACGCATTCCGTGGAACATGCCCTACACGCCTAGAGTTGACAACTGCACCCATGGATGACACGGCCCAGGGATGGCTGTACTGACAAACTACTGAGGGTGGTGGCTGGGGACACAGGGGCTTACGGGGGTGCCCAGCCTACAGATATCGCCCTGGCCTAGGGGGACCCACAGCCCTCCTCCCCCACCCAGACACCTCCACTGCGCGACAACAGAGTAGATAATGCTTGGACTCACCCCCTTGTGTCTGCTGTGCTGCCCTCACGCGCCCATCCAAATCAGGGTAGGCCACCGCCAGGATCCGGAACATCAGGGGGCTCAGTTGACGGCAGGCACCCCGCCTACGTTGGGAGGCCATCCCCAGCAGAGACTCGGCGGTCTTCTTGGTCCCGCGGCGGATGTCCTCCCACCTCTTGCGGCAGTGGGTGCCCCGTCAATGGTGGACCCCCAGGGTCCGGACTTCCTTGGCGATGGCACGCCAAATCCCGATCTTCTCATGGGCGCGGACCTATGTGACACGTACAGGGAGGGAGAAATACCACGTTCAAGTTTGTCAGCATTTTCCTTGCCAGTGGCCCAACGCCCCCCATCCCCGCCAGGCCCCCCGCCATGCCCCCCGCCAGACCCAACATGCCCCCCATCCCCGCCATGCCCCCTGCCAGGCCCAACATGCCCCCCATCCCCGCCATGCCCCCCGCCATGCCCAACATGCCCCCCATCCCCGCCATGCCCCCCGCCAGGCCCAACATGCCCCCCATCCCCGCCATGCCCCCCGCCAGGCCCAACATGCCCCCCATCCCCGCCAGGCCCCCCGCCATGCCCCCCGCCAGACCCAACATGCCCCCCATCCCCGCCAGGCCCCCCGCCATGCCCCCGCCAGGCCCAACATGCCCCCCATCCCCGCCATGCCCCCCGCCAGGCCCAACATGCCCCCCATCCCCGCCAGGCCCCCCGCCATGCCCCCCGCCAGGCCCAACATGCCCCCCATCCCCGCCAGGCCCCCCGCCATGCCCCCGCCAGGCCCAACATGCCCCTCATCCCCGCCAGGCCCCCCGCCATGCCCCCCGCCAGACCCAACATGCCCCCCATCCCCGCCAGGCCCCCCGCCATGGCCCCCGCCAGGCCCAACATGCCCCCCATCCCCGCCATGCCCCCCGCCAGGCCCAACATGCCCCCCATCCCCGCCAGGCCCCCCGCCAGGCCCCCAAGCCAGCCAGTGGCCCCAAATCCAGATTGAATAAAACTCACTTGTTGGTCTGGAGGACCGTAGAGTAGCGCATACTGGGGGAGGACCCCATCCACAAGTTTCTCCAACTCCTCTCCAGTGAAGGCAGGGGCCCTTTCCCCAGGCGTAGCAGCCATTGTCCCTTCCAGACCGAGGTCACAGCAACACTTGCAGTATAGGTCCTCTCCTGTGAAAGTTCAAGTCGCAAGTGGATAAGTAGATAGAAAATGGCGGTCACGTCCGCGGCGGTGCGTACCGCGGCGGTGCGTCCCGCCACCGCCGGCGCCCTTCGCCATTGGCTCCTGAAACCCATAGGCTTCAATGTTAACCAATGCGGCTTCGCGCCGCGGTCTTCGCCCGCCGCCCGCCGCGGTGTGCCACGCCAGCGCATTGACCTCACATCCCATTGTCACACTTCACAGGTCAGGCAGCCGCCATTTCCAGGGCCCACATGGCTCAATTTCAACTGCGTCACACAGGCCTAGGACTTGCATAGCCACTCAGACACGCCATTCACTGCATAGAGAATCGTTTACTGTGCTAGCTGTGAGTACGTACCTGTGGGTTGCTTGACTGTGTGCTCCATGTTGTCCTTCCTAGGCACCGTCCGCTGGGTTGGGCGAGGAGACGGATGAATCCTCCCGTGTACCGACCGCTGGTGGACCTGTCGACAATGGAAGAACGCCACATTATCCTGACCTACCGTCTTAACCGTGCCACTATCCATGAACTGTGTGCCCAGCTGGAGCCCGACCTGATGTCCCCCATCCGCCAACCGACAGGGATTCCCCCTCTGGTGCAGGTCATGTCAGTACTCCATTTTTTGGCAAGTGGGTCATTTCAGACAACAGTGGGAATTGCTTCTGGGATGTCTCAGCCCATGTTTTCGAAGGTGTTATCCAGAGTGTTGTCTGCCCTGATGAAATCCTTGAGGAGCTACATCATTTTCCCTGAGGTGGGCGAATTGGCTACAGTGAAGGGTGATTTCTACGCCCTTGGACATATTCCCAACGTAATTGGTGCCATTGATGGGACCCATGTGGCTTTGGTTCCCCCAAGAGACAGGGAGCAGGTGTACAGGAACAGAAAAAATTACCATTCAATGAACATCCAGGTGGTGTGTTTGGCTGACCAGTACATCTCGCATGTAAATGCCAAATTCCCAGGGTCAGTGCATGACGCCTACATCCTCAGGAATAGCAGCATCCCTTACGTGATGGAACAGCTACAGAGACATCGTGTATGGCTAGTGGGGGACTCTGGGTACCCCAACCTGTCGTGGCTACTGACCCCAGTAAGGAATCCCCGGACCAGGGCAGAGGAACGGTACAATGAGGCCCATGGGCGTACTAGGAGGGTGATCGAACGCACCTTTGGCCTCCTAAAGGCCAGGTTTAGGTGCCTGCATATGACAGGTGGATCCCTAATATACTCACCAAAGAAGGTGTGTCACATCATCGTGGCCTGCTGCATGCTTCACAACCTGGCTTTGCGCCGCCAGGTGCCTTTCCTGCAGGAGGATGGTCGAGACGGTGGTGATGTGGCAGCGGTGGAACCTGAGGAGAGTGACGAGGAGGAAGACGACGGGGCTGAAACAGACAACAGGGACAGAATCATTGAACAGTACTTCCAATAGCACACAGGTAACATTTCAAAGATAATTTAGTAAATGTTAACTACTCTCCTGCATCTCTGCTGCCTGTCTATTTGCCCCAGTGTATGATGACTGAGTTTTGGCTTTTCCCTCCCTATTTCAGATCTGGGGTCCCCACTACGAGTCCTGTGCTTCGTTTCCCCATGGACTACAGCTTTGTGGCAGCTGTTTGTTGACTTCACCATGTACAAGGACATATTTGCACTGTCATGTCAATTACAATATATTGAAATCACAGCCAGACTCCAGATATTTTGGTGCAAAATAGGTGTTTATTTAAGTGCTCAAAATGGGATGGGTGGTTTCAAGTGGGTGGGGGCTATGGTGAAGGAATGTCCATGGCAGAGTCCAGAGTAACAGTCACACAGGTGCATTGTCCAGAGGCCTGTGGAGAGATGGAGCATGGGCAGTTCAAGGATGGACAGGGTGACAATGTGGGACAGTGGGATGACATCAGGTGGTATCCATTGCTGGCGGGGGTCTTGACATCCTACTCTGTCTTCTTGCGAGATCTCAGGGCCCTCTTGCGGGGTGGTTCTTCTCCTGCAGGAGGTGGGGGTCTGGTGGGCTGCTGCTGTGCGGGGGCCTCCTGTCCACTAGCGCCGGCGGAGGTGGTTGGCTGTTCTTGGTCCAGGCTAGTGGCAGGGGCCCTTGGGTGTTGTTGAGTGTCCGCCCTGGTGTTGACGAGGTCCTGCAGCAGCCCTACCATGGTAACCAGGGTGGTGTTGATGGCTCTGATGTCCTCCCTGTACCCCCGATAGTGTTCCTCCTGCAGTACCTGGATCTCCTGGAACCGGGCCAGTACCGTCGCCATCGTCTCCTGGGAGCGGTTGTATGCTCCCATGATGGTGGTGAGGACCTCGTGGAGAGTGGGTTCCCTGGGCCTCTCCTCCCCCCCCTGTCGCACAGCTGCCCTCCGAGTTGCCCTGTTTCCCTGGGCCTCTGCCCCCTGGCCGGTGTGCCCACTACCACTGCCCCCAGGTCCCTGTTGTTGTTGGGGTGGTGGGTTATCCTGGGTGCCCTGTAGTGGTAGACACACCGCAGATTGACGCGCCCTGGAGACAGAGGCATGGGCCCGCTGGGTGGGAGCTGTGCTGGTGTTCCCAGAGGGGTTTGGGTCTGTAGTGGCCTGGGCCTGTGTGAGGGGAACCGACTGTCCAGAGGTCCCCGATGGTCCGGGCTGGTCATCGGTGTCCAGGTCGACAGAGCTGCTGTCATCGCTGACGGCCTCTTGGGTGGGGGGTGTGGAGAATTCTGGCCCCTCCGCCGCGGTGTGTTGACGGTCGGGTCCTGCAGGGGTATAGAGGTATGGTTATAGTTTCAATGTGTGGCATATGGGTGTATCTATGGGTTCTCGTGTCCCCAAGTGCTGGCATTCGTGTGTGGGGGCTTTGGTGAGGGTGGCTTGTGGGGGGGATGTGTATATGCATTGGGCATGCTTTGGTGATGGGTGTCCATGCTTAGTGGACGCATGCAGGCCTAGGTTTTGGGATGTGTGGGTTGTGATGGTGAGACATTGGCGGGGAATAGGTGTGCTGGGGGTGGTGGTGGGGGTGAGGGTGGGGGTGAGGATGGGGGTGGGGGTGAGGGTGGGGTTCGAGGATGGGGGTGAGGGTTGGGGTATGATTTGGCATGCAGGTGGGGGGGAAGCAGTATTGAAGCTTCAACTTACCAGTATCCATTCCTCCGCCGACTCCTGCGAGGCCGTCAGGATGCAGGATGTTCAAGACTTCCTCCTCCCATGATGTGAATTGTGGGGGTTGAGGTGGGGGTCCTCCGCCAGTCTTCTGCACGGGGATGTTGTGCCTGGATACCATGGAACGCACCTTCCCCCGTAGGTCGTTCCATCGCTTCCTGATGTCTTCCCGATTTCTGGGGTGCTGTCCCACTGCGTTGACCCTGTCGACAATCCTCTGCCATAGCTCCGTCCTCCGGGCAATGCTGGTGTATTGTATCTGTGTGCCGAACAGCTGGGGCTCTACCCGAACGATTTCCTCCACCATGACCCTGAGTTCTTCGTCTGTGAAGCGGGGTTGTCTTTGGGGTGCCATGGGGTGGTGTGTATGATGTGTGGGGTGGAGTATGTGTATTTAAGTGAGTTGAGTGTGGTGGTGTGTGTTGTTTTGTGTGTGGATAGTGTGTGGGTGATGGTGTTGAGTGGCTGTGGCTGTTAGTTTGTGGATGCTGGTGTCTCGCTCTGGCCTTCTTTCAGAATTTTTTTGCGTTGGGGTTTGTGGGTGATGTGGGTGGGTGTTTTATATTGTATTGTGTGTGTGGGAGTGGTGTGTGTATGTGTATCAGGTGTGTGGGATTCAAATCGTCCAATGTGGCTGAGTTTTGTTCGTTTGTGTGTATTCTGACCGCGGCGGTGTGTCCCGCCAATGGAATACCGCGTTTGAATGACCGCCGCGTGGATTCGTGGGTCGTAATGGCATGGGCGTATTTCTGTTGGCGTGGCGGTGGAGGTTTGGTCACCTCCACCTTTCCGCCGACCGCTGGTCTGGCGGTCGGTTGTGGCTGTCGGATTTTCGGAGGTTTGCCTTCTGCGGGTCAGAATGACCGTGGCGGGTTTCCGCGGCCGCGGCGGTGTTATGGCGGTCTTCTGACCGGCGGTAAGTGCATTTTACCGCCGGGGTCAGAATGACCACCAAAGTGTTCTACTGTTTCAGGGGAATTACCGCACACAGGGCAAATGTCAGAAGTGGTATTGGATCCCCATCTGCTCGTCAGGGTCATCAATGGTAATGTTCCAAAACAGAATCTGGCGTACAGTCCTTTGCCTAGTAGGTCAGGAATTAAATCTAGGTATAGCTCAAACTCTGGGTACCATTTAAAATCAATAAAGAAATTAGTTAAGCGACCGTTAAGTTTATGAGAAATATAGTTGTTCCGTATATGGGACCAGTAAGCGCGCTTCAATGCTTTTGCGTGGGACTTTTCAAGTTGGTGGGGGTTCTCCCATAAGTCTCTCAATCCTAATGTGCAAAACCAGCTAGATACGTGTTTGATCCATGGGATGAAAGTAGAATTAGAACATTTTAACAATTCTAGAAGTGAGGACTTATTTACGACTAATTCTGGGACTATCCATAGCCTCACCCAGTACAGCAAAGGTCGTAAAATGATTAGGTCAGCCATTCGTTTAAACCCCAGGTCTAGAAACAAGGGGGTTAATGGGGTGCTAATGGGGCATGACATTTTATTTGTAATTTACTTTCATATTGGTTTTGTTTCAGATTTTCTGTTGACTCAGGTTCATAAACATGAGCAAAGCAGATGGTAGCAGAAGATTTTTTATCTCCTGACAGAGTGTTGCTAACTATAAGATCTAAGGACTCCTTCAACAAAGAGAAATGTGTCATATGCCTAACTAATATGAAAGAAAAGCTAACATCAATTGCGGCTGGGTAGAAGCGAGTTCAAGATACTGCAGAAATACAGCAAGACGAAGTTCACAAAAGATTGAAACTGATGGATGAAGAGGATCAACTATGTGATCAACAACAAGTGCTACAAGTCGGATACAATAGGAAAAGTCTGGAAAAAAATAGCAGAAACCAGTGAATCACAACAATAATCCACGTCTTCTATGAAAGCGACAAGTGCCCATCCACTTAGATCAATGGCTACTGCTTGTCCACCTCCAAAACTGATCAGAAAGCAGAGGATCTGCAATGAGTTATCTGGGGTTTAGACAGAACAAGGGCCAAAGGGATTAATGAAACAACAAAATACAGAGTATGTGATTCTCAAAGGGCAAACATGTTTTTATCTGCAGCTAGTTTCCTCCAAGATGAAGTTTTCATCTGTGTACCTGATAAACACAGCAAAGTGAATGTATTTGCCACAGATTTGTATGCCCACCTGAAATGCATGCATTCCAAAATATGAATGTACAGTGAACTCCAAGCAGCAACGTAACCACCAGCCTTCATTTAAGTTTGCACTCTTTGAAAAAGCAAAGAGTCAACAAGAATGGCTGATGTTGTCTTAACATTTTTTACACCATTGTTTAATATCAACAAAGCAAAACTGATACATATTAAAGTTTTTGAGTTCGAAACAGAAGCTGACAACATTGAAGATGGATTTAAAGATATAAGCGAAGAAGTGGAAGACAATCCTATGAACCGACAGGCTTATGCAGTGCAAGTATACTGTATTTTCCAAATCATGTTTTATGAATTACATCAGGGCAAAAAGAAAACTTCACACATGTGATGACTGCCCATGCAATCTACGACAAGTGCAAAAGCAGAGAGCTAATCACTTCAATAAATAGGATTGGTGTATTAACAAGTTATTATGACATAGTACGGAGCAGGAACTTGTTAGCAGCTAATGCTGTAAAATTGCTGTAAAATCTGGTAAATCCGACAGCACACCACTTTCGAGTCACCTTGCCAGGAAACTATTTACAATTGCTGCTCTTGATAATTTTGATTTTGAAGACAGCTTTTCTTTTTCTGGAAAATCCAGCACGTGATACTGTCATGGTGTTTTTTTAAACTGTACCAATGAGGTAGCTGCTGGTAAACAATCTGTGTCAGCTGTAGGCATGAACAAACAAAGTTGCAAACTTCTAACTCAACTGCCTTGCCAACATGTGCAAAATCACTACAAGCCATCAACATATCCCAGCCTACAAGAAGGTTTCAAAGCGGATGAGGACATGGATCTTCTTCTAACTGATGCTGCGGTCCACGAAGTTGATTTGCCTGGATGTATCATATCACCTGCTCTATGCAGGCTGAAGGATGAAGAAAAGCCAGTTCCCACTGGAGAAGGTTTGGTTTTTAACAGTAAAACCATCTCCAGTCAAAAACTACACAACCGTATACAGAGCTCTAAACAACTTCCAAAATGTGAGTGCTCAGCTTGAAGACCAGCCTATCCTGCCAATTTTCTGCACTGCAATGAAGGTGTTTTCTGTATTTGTAGCTGACATTTGTATGAGCAATCCAGTAGAATTTGATGATCCTAATCCAATGATGGGCGTTTTCCACAAGATAAAAGTTGCGTTGCTGTGTGCAGGAAGTTATCTCAGTAGAAGTGGCATAAACAATGCAATTATTGAGGCTGAAATCTTTGGAAGCAAAACTGTCCAGTTAGTATTGAGCAGGAACTCATTATGTTCAATCGTTATAAGGTGTGCTCATCATAGCTGAGGCTATAGACACATTGAATTGGAAAGCTTTCTGGAACAAGAACTACAAATTAGATTTTGCACATCTTATTTTAGAAGTGAACAAGGCAGAGGGTGCACTTAATTCAAAAGATATAGGGGGTCATTCCAAACTGGGCGGGCGGCGGGAACCGCCAGAAGACCATACCGCGGTCAGAAGACCGCGGCGGTCATTCTGAGTTTCCTGCTGGGCTGGCGGGCGACCACCAGAAGGCCGCACGCCCGCCCAGCGGGAAACCCCCTTCCACGGGGATGCCGGCTCCGAATGGAGCCGGCGGAGTGGAAAGGGTGCGACGGGTGCAGTTGCACCCGTCGCGATTTTCAGTGTCTGCTATGCAGACACTGAAAATCTTTGTGGGGCCCTGTTAGGGGGCCCCACGACACCCGTTCCCGCCAGCCAGGTTCTGGCGGTCAAAACCGCCAGAACCAGGCTGGCGGGAAGGGGGTCGGAATCCCCATGGCGGCGCTGCCTGCAGCGCCTCCATGGAGGATTCTTCAGGCCAGGGGAAAACCGGCGGGAAACCGCCGGTTTCCCTTTTCTGACCGCGGCTTTACCGCTGCGGTCAGAATTGGCCTGGATGCACCGCCAGCCTGTTGGCGGTGCATCCGTGGTCCCCGGCCCTGGCGGTCTATGACCGCCAGGGTCGGAATGACCCCCATAATGCAAAGCCAGGCAAAGTTCAATACACTCAGTTCAAAATCTGAAAACCTGAAAACCAATGCCCATATTTATACTTTTTTCACGCTCCATTTGTGTAATTTTTTCACGCAAAAGCGGAACAAACTTACAAAATATAATTGTATTTTGTAAGTTTGTGCCACTATTGTGTCAAAAAGTGACGCAAATGCGGTGTAAAAAAAGTAGAAATATGGTCCCAAGTTCATAGAGTTTGTTAAAGAATGTGAAGAGAAATCAGAACTTTGCAACTACTGGGGAAATGTTTCATACATGATAGCTCTAGTGAAAAACTTGGTACATTCTGATCAGGAAGGTGATTGGGAGCTGCACGTGAAGACTGTGGAGTCACTGATTAATGTGTTTCACGAATTTAATTGCATAAACTACCTGCTATATGGGTTCTAATATTTGGAAGGGTGAAGAAGCTAGAGATGGGAAAAACATACCTCCACAGAAAATTCATGCAAAGACATTTTGTGGTGAAAGACAGAGAAGGAAGGTTCAATGCTGTGGCTCAATATATGAAACTGGAGCAGACGATCCAGAGATCACAGAAAAGCTCCAAGGGAATTGATGCTCAATGGCAGCTAAATTGCCATGAAGTCCTTTCTACTTGCAATGATTTAAGAAAGGTGACAAATTCAAAATTAATAGACCATCATGAAACTGTTCCTCAACACAAACTTGTGGGAAAAAGAGGGGAATGTTTTAATAATCATGTTCACAGCCTTCTTCATTTCACGCAGCAGCAAGGAAACCCCTTTGAAATGACTGAGCCTGTGCAACTACACAACTTTGTGACCAAATAATATGTGGATAATGATATAAAGACACGTCTACTAGATGTCCTAGAAGATGGATCGAAACTAAACAAGGAACTGAAGCAGGAGAGGTTTGTATTGAAAGGAAAAACTCTGTTTGACATATTCACTAAAGCTAAACTTCCACTTTAATTGCCATAGTAAGAGTTTCGTCCAACCAGCCACTACAAAACAGGTTATAAAAAACAACTTTTGCAAGCACATAGCGAAATGGATGTAGCAAAAGAAAGAGGTGAATTTATCAAGGACTTTCTGTTGCATGATCTTCTTCCAACAAATGCATTCTTTGATGGAGATGTTGCAACCAAACCAACAAAGCACAAACTCGTACAAGAGCTCTAATAAAATCTTTGACCCGAAGAATTTCAGTTTGAAAAGGTGTACTCATTGAAAACTGCTGTTGTTGTGGACTATTTGTCACAATTGCGAATGGTCAAGATTTCATCCATACAGGTCAAGATTTAATCCATACAAAACTTCAGAGATGTTCTTCAGACTATCCTACAGATATCAGTCAGTGTTTACCTTGCAAGAACTGCACATTGTCTTTGACAGTTATCTTGAACAATCAGTCAAAGAATGTGAGAGAATCAGACGAATGTCCACAAGTGGAACAATTGACCTTGCCTGCGTCAAAAATTCGACACCTATACCTGTGCAACTTGAAGATGTTAACTCACCAAAACATTTGCCAATGCTTCAGTGAACACTGAATTTTCAATTATTGCAAGTGGAATGATTGTCAATGAGGAGTGTATGCCCGCAGAAATATATTCAAAAGGCACGGGCCATATTGTTCAAGAACTTAACAGCAAATTAGAGGAAGCTGACCTCCGTGCTGTGCCACATGTTGAGTGGACCATTCAAATGGTTCGAATCGAGTCATTGTACTGTCAAATGACACAGATGTTATTATTGTGCTACTTAGATTTGTTGCAATGTTCATAAGTGAAGCATTGTCAGAGTTATGGGTAAGTTATGGAACAAGCGATAAAAACACTTAATCCCGCTACATATTCTGTACAAGAAACTTGACCCAGAGATGAACAGTGTTCTTATCAAGGCACATATTCCTACAGGTGATGACACTATGAGCAAAATTGGAACAGAGCTTCAGCTTTAACTGCTGAACCTGTGAAGTTTCTAAAAGGATTTGCTGAGACAGAAGAAGAATGTGACATGTATGGCGTGTAAGGAAATCAAGTTCTGACTGTCACACATTTGACAATCTTCGATACAGTGAGTTCAAGAGAGCAGTCCCCCTAAGTGACCTTCCATTAATGTGCATGGACACATTAACAGAGCCTTCTGCTTGATCAGAAGATTTGTGAATGTTTTGGATCCTGCATTTGTGAATAAAGATCTGTGTGGATTTGGTTGGGAAGATATTGATGGGGTGCTAAAACCTACAAAATTTCTAAAGCCTCTACCCACAGAACTTGCACATATATGTACTTGCAAAACCTGTGCTACAAAACAATGTCCCTGTCCATATGCTCTTCTCAAATGCTCAACATTCTGCAAATGCACCATGCGCATTTGCTAAAACAAATAAAGTATACTATGAAAATGTGTCTAAAACAGGAGTGATAAACTTATTTTTTTTCACATTCAGATCAAAAACATAGTTTGATGTATACATAAAAGGATCGAAAAACATTATTTGTTTTATTTCTATATATGTTTCTTCTTCCTCCATTATAGACACCATTTTGGAAAATGGGAGAAGGGTTGCTCTTAAGAGTTATTTTCTGTCTCCATAGGATTACTTGACCCCGAAGACCTAAGTTTTAACACCAAAATGAAGTATATAGGTCTCATGGTTCATGAAATATTATATTATCACTGCAACTCATGTGTCATTTTAAAAGATGTCATCCAGAAAAAAGCGGCCCGGATCAGCAATGTCTTCCCAGGCTAAATTACTTCTCTAATGATCCAAAAGCAAATCAAAAATGAAAATCTCTGGACAACTATTTTTTACGAAGGTATATCAGGGGGCTAGGATTAGTTGAAATATTTGCTTTTATATAGTTAATATCAGCTGTAGTAGCTTCAGAGAAGTGCTGGTGCACAGAGTGGAAGTCGGGCCATCCAAAGGATAAAAGTGCACCTTGGTTTCGATGGAAGAGAAAGCAATTAGTGACAGAGATAGACAGATCAAGAGGGAGGGGTTCTTTTGGAAGGTAAGAAACAGAAAAGGAAAGTTTTCTTTTTTTTGTAATGCATCCCGTTTTCCTTTAAAGAAAATAGGCTGCATTTAAAAAAAAAAAAGTGTTTTATTTAAAAAGCAGTCACAGACATGTTGGTCTGCTGACCCGAGCAGGCCACCATCCCTGTGAGCGCAGTCATTCCCAAATGAGTCGCAAATTGTGTCCTGCCTCATGAATATAAATGAGGCAGGTCCCTTGAGACCCATTTGCGGTTCACAAACAGTGTCTGAGACACTGCTGTACATCAGTGTAGGAAAACGTCTCCCTGTTGCAGTTACCCCCACTTTTTGCCTGATATTGATGCTGACTTGACTGAGAAGTGTGCTGGGACCCTGCTAACCAGGCCCCAGCACCAGTGTTCTTTCACAAAAATGTACCATTGTTTCCACAATTGGCACACCCCTGGCACACAGATAAGTCCCTTGTAAAAGGTACCAATGGTACCGTGGGCCCTGTGACCAGGGAAGGTCTCTAAGGGCTGCAGCATGTGTTGTGCCACCCTTAGGGACCCCTCACCTAACACATGCACACTGCCATTGCAGATTGTGTGTGTTAGTGGTGAGAAAAAGGCAAAGTCGACATGGCATCCCCCTCAGGGTGCCATGCACACAAAATACTGCCCGTGGCATAGGTAAGTCACCCCTCTAGCAGGCCTTACAGCCCTAAGTCAGGGTGCACTATACCACAGGTGAGGGCATAGCTGCATGCTCAATATGCCCCTACAGTGTCTAAGTCCATTCTTAGACATTGTAAGTACAGTGTGGCCATATTAAGTATATGGTCTGGGAGTTTGTCAAAAACGAACTCCACAGCTCCATAATGGCTACACTGAATACTGGGAAATTTGGTATCAAACTTCTCAGAATAATAAACCCACACTGATGCCAGTGTTGGATTTATTAAAAAATGCACACAGAGGTCATCTTAGAGATACCCTCTGTATTTTACCCAATCCTTCAGTGCAGGACTGACTGGTTCGTGCCAGCCTGCTGCTGAGAGGTGAGTTTGTGACCCCCTGGGGTGAAAGCCTTTGTGCTCTCTGAGGCCAGAAACAACGCCTGGAGATGCTTAACACCTCCCCCCTGCAGGAACTGTAACACCTAGCAGTGAGCCTCAAAGGCTCAAGCTTCGTATTACAATGCCCCAGGGCACTCCAGCTAGTTGAGATGCCCACCCCCTGGACACAGCCCCCACTTTTGGTGGCAAGTCCAGGCGAGGTAATGAGAAAAACAAGGAGGAGTCACCCACCAGTCAGGACAGCCCCTAAGGTGTCCTGAGCTGAGGTGGCCCCTGCCTTCAGAAATCCTCCATCTTGATTTTGGAGGATTCCCCCAATAGGAATAGGGATGTGCCCCCCTCCCCTCAGGGAGGAGGCACAAGGAGGGTGTAGCCACCCTCAAGGACAGTAGCCATTGGCTACTGCAACGGGACCTAAACACCACCCTAAATTTAGTATTTAGGGGCACCCCAGAACCCAGGAAATCAGATTCCTGCAACCTGAAGAAACAAGAAGGACTGCTGACCTACAAGCCTCCAGAGAAGGAGGAAGACGACAACTGCTTTGGCCCCAGCCCTACCAGCCTGTCTCCAACTTCGAAAACCTGTTCCAGCGACGCATCCGACAGGGACCAGCGACCTCTGAAGCCTCAGAGGACTGACCTGTACTAAAGAACCAAGAAAATCCTGTGAACAGCGGCCCTGTTCAAAACCCGCTACTTTTGTGTAACAAAGAAGCAACTTCCAAAGACTTCATGTTTCCTGCCGGAAGCGTGAGACTCTACACTCTGCACCCGAGGCCCCCGGCTCGACCTGCAGAAAACCAACACCTCAGGGAGGACTCCCCAGCGACTGCGAGCCCGTGAGTAACCAGAGACGGCCCCCCTGGGCCCCCACAGCGACGTCTGCAGAGAGAATCCAGAGGCTCTCCCTGACCGCGACTGCCTGTAAGAAGGGAACCAACACCTGGAAGCAACACTAAACCCGCAGCCCCCAGGACCTGAAGGAACCCAACTTTGATGCAGGAGTGACCCCCAGGCGACCCTCTGCCTTGCCCAGGTGGTGGCTGTCCCGAGAAGCCCCCCGGGTCCCTCCATTGAAACCTATAGAAAACCCAACGCCTGCTTTGCACACTGCACCTGAATGCCCTTTGCCGCTGAGGGTGTGTTTTGTGTGCCTACCGGTACCCCAGGGCCAGATTATTTGGTAGAACGATGATGGACAGCATATAAAGATACTATACACTTGGACCTCTGACCAACTCTTGAAAATATAGGTTGTTTGTGTGACTATAAACACCTACTAAAAATCAAACTATTCACTCCATTGGAGACTAATAAGTACAGATTTGTCGTGGTTTCACAAGAAATTTGAAAATCTCAATTTGAATAGAACTTAACAAACTCAAAAAGAATAAGCCTTGATAAAGTCCTTCATAGGACGAAACACGTGTCGGCTGAATTTGGTTGAACTTCAAGATCAACTCTTTCATTTGGATGGAAAGGAAAAAGATGAATTGTTTTACCATTGACCTAATTATGCAGTGTGTGAAAAAACACTGCCAAGTTTATGTGTAACATTAGCTTTGTATTGTATTACTATAGCTTTGTTATAATTTTTTAATATTATTTCATGAAATTGTGCTACATTTGTATTATGTATATTAAATTTGTTAATGGAATAATGCATTTTTTGCAATTATCACTTATCATACTGATGCCACATCTGTTTCACATTATGCTTGATGCTTAAGCTCTCTAATACAATGTAAGGATCCATGAACAGAATTGATAATTTATGAACTCTCTTCGTGTGTGCTCCATTCTCATCTTAGATATAACATTTAATTCGTTCGTTCGTTCGTTAAACTTTATTTCGGCAAATATTGCCATAAAAGTCAAGACAAGAGATAAATACAACATACATGTATTCATTTCACAATTAAATATAAAATACAATACATACAGTTGACAAGAAATATATGGAAGTCTCCATGATTAAGCAGTACCGCATATAAAAATATAAATAACTGTTTATAAATTAATTAAAAGCCAGAACTAAAAAAAAAAAAATTAACTTGGATCGGAGAAACAGTGCATCGTATACCTTTACAAGGAAGGAAAAGAGCGGGTCACCTAACAATATATTACAGCTTGTGACCAAGTCGTTTTCTAATAAGGTACACATTAAATAAAAATCTACTCGTGCCAAACACCACTAATTGTGAAGTATTAGACTGAAATATGCGCTCTGCTTCTTTGTAGGATCTAACCCCCACATATTTACAAACGGGTTTGATCCAACAATCCCTTGGTTTCTTGTATACTGGGCAAAAGAAGAGTAGATGAACAACATCTTCTTTAGCCCCTAACGTACAGAGAGTGCACAATTCACAAACTTTTACCCCTCCCCAATTGCATGTGTAAGCATGAATCTGTAAGACCCCATACCTAAACTGTAGATATAGGCCCTCATTCTGACCCTGGCGGTCAGTGATAAAGCGGCGGCCAACCCGCCAACAGGCCGGCGGTCCAAAATATGCACTTCTGACCCTGGCGGGAACCGCCAACACAGCCCGCCGCATTAACACTCCGCCCGCCACGGCGGAACAAACAAACAGCGCGGCGGTCCCCGCCAACAGCCAGGCGGCAGACAATGTACCGCCCACCCTATCACGACCCACCAATCCGCCACCTTTTCCGGGGCGGGAGCACCGCCGATAAAAACACGGCGGAAACAGACATTACGAATGGAAAACGCTCACCTCCACATACTCCACGCGAGATTCCGGCAGTATGGAACCCGAGTTGCAGGTCATCCCCGCACTCCTATACCTGCTCCTGTACCAGGAGCACGCCCGGCGGCGCGGAAGACATCGGTGAGTACTGCACCTACGACACAGGGGAGGGAAAAGATTACCGGCACACAACCACCCACCCACACCCACTACAACACACACATCAATGCATTCCCACAGATCACTGTCACAACCCACAAACCCCCCCCTTCCGAAATAATGCAAAGACCAAAAGAAGAGATCTCAAACGGGCAGATATATTGAAAAATGGACAGCAGTAATCCAAATAAATAAATAAACTATGTACAAAATATATACAGCTACTAAATGTAGTCCAACCACTGTCCATGGACCACAGGGGTCCTGAGCAAAGGGGCAAGGCCCAGTCCCACGACAAGAACTCCACGGAGAGAACACTGCAGGGGCATCAGAAAGAAAAAAGGACAGGCACCTCAGGGGGAAGGGAAGGGGGGGCACCTCAGCCACTTGAGTACACGACGCCAGATCCACGAGGGGACTCCATGACCACTTGCCCATCCTGGGGAGAGCAAAGCCACAGTCCAAACAGTCCATACAGTGGGTGGCCTGCCCACTGGGCCATCCTGGGGAGAGCAAAGCCACAGTCCAAACAGTCCATACAGTGGGTGGCCTGCCCACTGGGCCATCCTGGGGAGAGCAAAGCCACAGTCCAAACAGTCCATAACAGACTCCACTGCCACTGGAGGAGGCATGTTGGCCAGAGGACATCCTGCAGCCCTGCCAGAGACAGATCCTGCCCTGCCACGTCTGCCAAAGGGCCAGCGGTTCCTGCCTGGAAGGGCCCAGTTCAGCGGTTCTTGCTTGAAGGGCCCAGTTCAGCGGTTCTTGAGACGGTGGTCCCCAGCGGAGCGGTGCTGGAGACGGCGGGGCCCAGTTCAGCGGTTCTTGCCTTGAAGGGCCCAGTTCAGCGGTTCTTGAGACGGCGGTCCCCAGCGGAGCTGTGCTGGAGACGGCGGGGCCCAGTTCAGCGGTTCTTGCCTTGAAGGGCCCAGTTCAGCGGTTCTTGAGACGGCGGTCCCCAGCGGAGCGGTGCTGGAGACGGCGGGGCCCAGTTCAGCGGTTCTTGCCTTGAAGGGCCCAGTTCAGCGGTTCTTGAGACGGCGGTCCCCAGCAGAGCGGTGCTGGAGACGGCGGCCATTCTATGGCCAACTGCTCATTGCCTGGTGGTGCCCTCCCGGGCAGCGGGGATGGTGCTCCTTCAATGCCCACCTGGGCTGTGGGTGGTGGGGCCCTCCTGGCCAGCTGGGCTGGGTCCTCCCTGGGCAGCGGCTATGGGGGTGGTGGGCTCTCCCGGGGCAGCTGTGCCGGTTCCTCCCGGGGCAGCGGCTATGGGGGTTGCGGGCTCCTCCTGGGCAGCTGTGACGGGTCCTCCATGGGCAGCAGGCCTGCTGCCTGACTTCTCCGCCTTGCTGCCCTTGCCCTCCTTAGTCGGGAGTCTGTGGCCCTTTCCTCCCTTTGGAGCTGTGGCTGTTGACGGTGGCTGGCTAGTGTCCTGGGGGGATATCGAATCCGGGCTCCGGCGGCGGCCCTTCCGCCTTCTGCTCCTCTTCCCAGGGGGTGGGCTGGCTGTCCCCTTGCTGCTGGGCGAAGATCCAGACCTGCGGGCTGGTGGGCTCCAATACCCCTGCACCCTTGTCAAGGGGGCTGCAGGGCTGGTGGTGGCTGAGGTGCTCTTTTTACCCCGACGAGAAGGAGGGGGGGGCTCAGGGTCAGGAAAGAAGGTAGCAGTAGAGAGATAGATTTTCTTGGGACAATGGAGAGTGGTAGGTACAGTGGGTATGGGAGTGGAGGGAGAGGATGTGGTTGTAGGCGAGACAAGTTTGCTGTCTTTGGGTGCAGGTGCAGGAGCGGGAGGCTGTCGTGAGGTGGATGGCTGTTGGGTGGGTGGGTGGCTGCGTTTGTGTGGTGTGGAAGAGGGGGTGACAGACACAGTGGGAGAGGACACAGGGGACGTGTAAATGGCAGTGGGGGTGGTGACTGCACGTGTGCGGACTGTAGTGGAGGGTATGCTGGTGATGAAAACACTGGCTGATGGTGAGGTGAATGAAGGTGTGAGTGTAGACGTCACAGGGAGGGAGGAGGGAGACGAGGAGGTGGGGGTCACAGAGGTGGTAGTGACTGTTGGCATGTCTGCATCGGAATGTTGCTTGTGTGAATGTCTGCGTGATCTGTGGTGCTTATGTTTGGATGAGCTGCTCTTGGGTGTTGAGGTGTGTGCAGGCTGGTCTGATGGTGTGGGTGGGACAGGCAGAGGAACAGGAGACTGGGAGGAGGGAGTTAGTAGAGGGAGGCAGGAGACAGGGACAATGGCTGCCGTCAGTGTTGAGGCCAGAGCCTGGAACGATCGCTGATGGGCAGCCTGACCCGAATGAATGCCCTCCAGGTACGCATTGCTGCGATGAACCTCCCTCTCCACCCCCTGGATGGCATTCAAAAGGGTAGTCTGCCCAACAATGAGCGTTCGGAGGAGGTCAATGACCTCCTCACTGAGGGCAGCGGGGGTAACAGGGGCAGGGCCTGAGGTGCCTGGGGTGAAGGAGATGCCCGGCTTCCTGGCAGAGCGGGCACGGGGCGAACGCTGAGGGGCTGCTGGGAGGGCGGAGATGGTGCGCTGGGTGGCGGCTGTACCTGTAATGGCGGGGGGCACGGATGGTGCCACCCCCGCAAGGGAGCTCCCTTCCGAGGACGTGTCCGTGTCGCTGCAGGGTCCAGTCGTCCCCGTTGTGGAGCTCCCCTCGCCCTCCGTCTCACTGGTCCAGTCAGACTCTGTGGCATGGCCCTCCTGGGCCATGTGAGATGCAGCTCCCTCCTGCCCCGATGCCACTTCTCCTCCGCCTGATGATGCTGATGCACACAAGCACAGAAAGACAAACAAAAAGGGGGGGGGGAGAGAGAAATAAAGAGATTTTGAGTACATGGATCACCGGTACAGTTAGCGGACATGACAGACACAGATGCCCCCTGCACTAAGTTGCGCACTTGGGGTCCGCTACGCATTCCGTGGAACATGCCCTACACGCCTAGAGTTGACAACTGCACCCATGGATGACACGGCCCAGGGATGGCTGTACTGACACACTACTGAGGGTGGTGGCTGGGGACACAGGGGCTTACGGGGGTGCCCAGCCTACAGATATCGCCCTGGCCTAGGGGGACCCACAGCCCTCCTCCCCCACCCAGACACCTCCACTGCGCGACAACAGAGTAGATAATGCTTGTACTCACCCCCTTGTGTCTGCTGTGCTGCCCTCACGCGCCCATCCAAATCAGGGTAGGCCACCGCCAGGATCCGGAACATCAGGGGGGTCAGTTGACGGCAGGCACCCCGCCTACGTTGGGAGGCCATCCCCAGCAGAGACTCTGCGGTCTTCTTGGTCCCGCGGCGGATGTCCTCCCACCTCTTGCGGCAGTGGGTGCCCCGTCGATGGTGGACCCCCAGGGTCCGGACTTCCTTGGCGATGGCACGCCAAATCCCGATCTTCTCATGGGCGCGGACCTATGTGACACGTACAGGGAGGGAGAAATACCACGTTCAAGTTTGTCTGCATTTTCGTTGCCAGTGGCCCTACGCCCCCCATCCCCGCCAGGCCCCCCGCCAGGCCCCCCGCCAGGCCCAACATGCTCCCCATCCCCGCCAGGCCCCCCGCCAGGCCCAACATGCCCCCCATCCCCGCCAGGCCCCCCGCCAGGCCCAACATGCCCCCCATCCCCGCCAGGCCCCCCGCCAGGCCCAACATGCCCCCCATCCCCGCCAGGCCCCCCGCCAGGCCCAACATGCCCCCCATCCCCGCCAGGCCCCCCGCCAGGCCCCCAAGCCAGCCAGTGGCCCCAAATACATATTGAATTAAACTCACTTGTTGGTCTGGAGGACCGTAGAGTAGCGCATACTGGGGGAGGACCCCATCCACAAGTTTCTCCAACTCCTCTCCAGTGAAGGCAGGGGCCCTTTCCCCAGTCGCAGCAGCCATTGTCCCTTCCAGACCGAGGTCACAGCAACACTTGCAGTATAGGTCCTCTCCTGTGAAAGTTCAAGTCGCAAGTGGATAAGTAGATAGAAAATGGCGGTCACGTCCGCGGCGGTGCGTACCGCCACCGCCGGCGCCCTTCGCCATTGGCTCCTGAAACCCATAGGCTTCAATGTTAACCAATGCGGCTTCGCGCCGCGGTCTTCGACCGCCGACCGCCGCGGTGTGCCACGCCAGCGCATTGACCTCACATCCCATTGTCACACTTCACAGGTCAGGCAGGCGCCATTTCGAGGGTCCACATGGCTCAATTTCAACTGCGTCACACAGGCCTAGGCCTTGCATAGCCACTCAGACACGCCATTCACTGCATAGAGAATCGTTTACTGTGCAAGCTGTGAGTACGTACCTGTGGGTTGCTTGACTCTGTGCTCCATGTTGTCCTTCCTAGGCACCGTCCGCTGGGTTTGGCGAGGAGACGGATGAATCCTCGCGTGTACCGACCGCTGGTGGACCTGTCGACAATGGAAGAACGCCACATTATCCTGACCTACCGGCTTGACCGTGCCACTATACATGAACTGTGTGCCCAGCTGGAGCCCGACCTGATGTCCCCCATCCGCCAACCGACAGGGATTCCCCCTCTGGTGCAGGTCCTGTCAGTACTCCATTTCTTGGCAAGTGGGTCATTTCAGACAACAGTGGGAATTGCTTCTGGGATGTCTCAGCCCATGTTTTCGAAGGTGTTATCCAGAGTGTTGTCTGCCCTGATGAAATACGTGAGGAGCTACATCATTTTCCCTGAGGTGGGCGAATTGGCTACAGTGAAGGGTGATTTCTACGCCCTTGGACATATTCCCAACGTCATTGGTGCCATTGATGGGACCCATGTGGCTTTGGTTCCCCCAAGAGACAGGGAGCAGGTGTACAGGAACAGAAAAAGTTACCATTCCATGAACATCCAGGTGGTGTGTTTGGCTGACCAGTACATCTTGCATGTAAATGCCAAATTCCCAGGGTCAGTGCATGACGCCTACATCCTGAGGAATAGCAGCATCCCTTACGTGATGGAACAGCTAGAGAGACACCGTGTATGGCTATTGGGGGACTCTGGGTACCCCAACCTGTCGTGGCTACTGACCCCAGTAAGGAATCCCCGGACCAGGGCAGAGGAACGGTACAATGAGGCCCATGGGCGTACTAGGAGGGTGATCGAACGCACCTTTGGCCTCCTAAAGGCCAGGTTTAGGTGCCTGCATATGACAGGTGGATCCCTAATGTACTCACCTAAGAAGGTGTGTCACATCATCGTGGCCTGCTGCATGCTTCACAACCTGGCTTTGCGCCGCCAGGTGCCTTTCCTGCAGGAGGATGGTCGAGACAGTGGTGTTGTGGCAGCTGTGGAACCTGTGGAGAGTGACAAGGAGGAAGACGACGGGGCTGAAACAGACAACAGGGACAGAATCATTGAACAGTACTTCCAATAGGACACAGGTAACAATTCAAACATAATTCAGTAAATGTGAACTACTCTCCTGCATCTCTGCTGCCTGTCTATTTGCCCCAGTGTATGATGACTGAGTTGTGGCTTTTCCCTCCCTATTTCAGATCTGGGGTCCCCACTACGAGTCCTGTGCTTCGTTTCCCCATGGACTACAGCTTTGTGGCAGCTGTTTGTTGACTTCACTATGTACAAGGACATATTTGCACTGTCATGTCAATTACAATATTTTGAAATCACAGCCAGACTCCAGATAGTTTTGTGCAAAATAGGTGTTTATTTCAGTGCTCAAAATGGGATGGGTGGTTTCAAGTGGGTGGGGGCTATGGTGAAGGAATGTCCATGGCAGAGTCCAGAGTAACAGTCACACAGGTGCATTGTCCAGAGGCCTGTGGAGAGATGGAGCATGGGCAGTTCAAGGATGGACAGGGTGACAATGTGGGACAGTGGGATGACATCAGGTGGTATCCTTTGCTGGCGGGGGTCTTGACATCCTACTCTGTCTTCTTGAGAGATCTCAGGGCCCTCTTGCGGGGTGGTTCTTCTCCTGCAGGAGGTGGGGGTCTGGTGGGCTGCTGTTGTGCGGGGGCCTCCTGTCCACTAGCGCCGGCGGAGGTGGTTGGCTGTTCTTGGTCCAGGCTAGTGGCAGGGGCCCTTTGTTGTTGTTGAGTGTCCGTCCTGGTGTTGATGAGGTCCTGCAGCAGACCTACCATGGTAACCAGGGTGGAGGTGAGGGCTCTGATGTCCTCCCTGTACCCCCGATAGTGTTCCTCCTGCAGTACCTGGATCTCCTGGAACCGGGCCAGTACCGTCGCCATCGTCTCCTGGGAGCGGTTGTATGCTCCCATGATGGTGGTGAGGGCCTCGTGGAGAGTGTGTTCCCTGGGCCCGTCCCCCCCCTGTCGCACAGCTGCCCTCCGAGTTGCCCTGTTTCCCTGGGCCTCTGCCCCCTGGCCGGTGTGCCCACTACCACTGCCCCCAGGTCCCTGTTGTTGTTGGGGTGGTGGGTTATCCTGGGTGCCCTGTAGTGGTAGACACACCGCAGATTGACGCGCCCTGGAGACAGAGGCATGGGCCCGCTGGGTGGGAGCTGTGCTGGTGTTCCCAGAGGGGTTTGGGTCTGTAGTGGCCTGTGCCTGTGTGAGGGGAACCGACTGTCCAGAGGTCCCCGATGGTCCGGGCTGGTCATCAGTGTCCAGGTCGACAGAGCTGTTGTCATCGCTGGCGGCCTCTTGGGTGGGGGGTGTGGAGAATTCTGGGCCCTCCGTGGCGGTGTGTTGACGGTCGGGTCCTGCAGGGGTATAGAGGTATGGTTATAGTTTCAATGTGTGGCATATGGGTGTATCTGTGGGTTCCCGTGTCCCCAAGTGCTGGCATTCGTGTGTGGGGGCTTTGGTGAGGGTGGCTTGTGGGGGGGATGTGTATATGCATTGGGCATGCTTTGGTGATGGGTGTCCATGCTTAGTGGACGCATGCAGGCCTAGGTTTTGGGATGTGTGGGTTGTGATGGTGAGACATTGGCAGGGAATAGGTGTGCTGGGGGTGGGGGTGAGGATGGTGGTGGGGGTGAGGATGGTGGTGGGGGTGAGGGTGGGGGTGAGGATGGGGGTGGGGGTGAGGGTGGGGTTCGAGGATGGGGGTGAGGGTTGGGGTATGATTTGGCATGCAGGTGGGGGGGAAGCAGTAGTGAAGCTTCAACTTACCAGTATCCATTCCTCCGCCGACTCCTGCGAGGCCGTCAGGATGCAGGATGTTCAAGACTTCCTCCTCCCATGTTGTAAATTGTGGGGGTTGAGGTGGGGGTCCTCCGCCAGTCTTCTGCACGGCGATGTTGTGCCTGGATACCATGGAACGCACCTTCCCCCGTAGGTCGTTCCATCGCTTCCTGATGTCTTCCCGATTTCTGGGGTGCTGTCCCACAGCGTTGACCCTGTCGACAATCCTCTGCCATAGCTCCGTCCTCCGGGCAATGCTGGTGTATTGGACCTGTGTGCCGAAGAGCTGGGGCTCTACCCGAACGATTTCCTCCACCATGACCCTGAGTTCTTCGTCTGAGAAGCGGGGGTGTCTTTGGGGTGCCATGGAGTGGTGTGTATGATGTGTGGGGTGGAGTATGTGTAGTTAAGTGTGTTGAGTGTGGTGGTGTGTGTTGTTTTGTGTGTGGATATTGTGTGGGTGATGGTGTAGTGTGCCTCTGTGTGATGGTATTCTGTGATCGCTGATGTGTCTCTCAGTGCTTCTTTCTGAATTTTTGGTCGTAGGGGTTTGTGGGTGATGTGGGTGTGTGTTTTATATTGTATTGTGTGTGTGGGAGTGGTGTGTGTATGTGTATCAGGTGTGTGGAATTCAAATCGTCCAATGTGGCTGAGTTTTGTTCGTTTGTGTGTATTCTGACCGCGGCGGTGTGTACCGCCAATGGAAAACCGTGTTTGAAAGACCGCCGCGTGGATTCGTGGGTCGTAATGGCATGGGCGTATTTCTGTTGGCGTGATGGTGGAGGTTTGGTCACCTCCACTTTTCCGCCGACCGCTGGTCTGGCGGTCTGTTGTGGCTGTCGGATTTTCGGAGGTTTGGCTGCTGCGGGTCAGAATGACTGTGGCGGGTTACCGCGACCGCGGCGGAATTATGGAGGATTTCTGACCGGCGGTAGGCGCCTTTTACCGCCGAGGTCAGAATGACCACCATAGTGTTTTTGCCAGTGGAGGGCCGATCTCATCCAAAAATTGTTCGAATTTAGGTGTATCTTTTATGTTCAAAAAATTCAAAGTCAGAATACCAATCGATGAACTATGCAATAGCTCTCCGTTGACATAAGACCAAAAGGTGTCCTTTACATATTTCCTTGTACATGTTGTCATATTCTGAGGAGCTTCCCATAGATGAGATAAACCTAGTCTCTCATACCACTTAGATACATATTTTAACCAAGGGGTATTCATATGACCATCTATCTGAGTTAATTCAGTCAATCCACTCTTGTAATCACTCAACTCCGGGGTTACCCATAACCTGACCCAATACAGCAGTGGTCTTAATAATGCTTGATAGTCTGCTCTTTTAAGGTTAATATCAAGGAAGACAGGGACTAGAGGAGTTCTTGTCGGTATTTTAAGTAACCTTCGTACGAAGTGGTTTTCCGTTTTTCCAAAATTATTGTTACAATAGTAGCCCCAGAGTTCAGCACCATAAAGGGCGGCCGATTGGGCCTTCGCTTTACATACTTCAAGTGCCGGTGAGATTGCTTTAGAATAACTAGCTCCGTGTACTTTTAAAATAGGCATTGAGTTTTGTTTAAGGGATAAGATGCTTTTATCCATCTGTCCTTTCCAGGACAGGTTACTATCCAGCATTAACCCCAAATAATTAAAGCTCCCTACCTGTTCCAGTTTTTGATTTTCCAAGGACAGATTAATCCTGGAGGATTTCTTGGGGTTTATGGACATATACTTAGTTTTGGTAGGATTTATTTCTAGCCCCTTCCCCACACAGTACTTCTGGAAAGAATCCACCAGGTTTTGCAAACCTCTTGGAGTTTGAGAAATAAGGATGGTATCATCGGCAAATAATAATGCCGTAACCGGCTCACCACCTAGCTTCGGAGAGTCATGTACACAATTCCTTAAATAGCTCGGAATATCATTAACATATAGTGAGAAGAGTGTGGATGCTAACACGCAACCTTGGCGCACACCACGGTCTACAGGTATGGCCCTTGAGGTTTCACCTTCTTTTCCCCATCGAATTTTTGCATAGTTCCCTGTGTGAAGCTTGATAAATTCTTTAAGTAGTTCCCCAGGGACCGCCATGTTCCTTAATGTAATCCACAACAAATTGCGCGGAACAAGATCAAAGGCGGCCCTTAGATCCACAAATGCCACATAGAGACTACCCTTCCTTATGTTTATATACTTCCAACAGATGCACATAAACCTAAACACCTGGTCAACCGTACTGATTTTTATTCTAAAATCAGCCTGATATTTGGTTAGTATTTTAGTCTCTTCAATCCAATCTAAAAGCCTATTTAAAATATGTCTGGCATATATCTTTTGAAAAGTATCTATTAAACTTATTGGGCGGTAATTACTTGGATCATAGCGATCACCTTTTTTAAAAAT
The DNA here is from genome assembly GCF_031143425.1 of Pleurodeles waltl. Lineage (NCBI taxonomy): Eukaryota > Metazoa > Chordata > Amphibia > Caudata > Salamandridae > Pleurodeles > Pleurodeles waltl. The sequence goes on from NC_090444.1 coordinate 1,781,632,337, forward strand.
TGTTATGATTTCTGCCCCTTTCCATGAATCGGGGATTGGTGTGCCTGCCACAATGGAATTACTCAGGTAATTTATATAAGGCCCCCACACATCCACATCATGTTTTAGTAGATCGCCGGGAATTTTATCAGGGCCTGGGGCTTTGCCCATTTTCACAGCTAATAGAGCCTTATTAGTTTCTTCTAAACTAAAAGTTAATGGAGCAATACTCATTTCTAAGATTGGCTCATAGTCCCCGAAGGGCAAACTCTCCTTTTTGTTAGCATAGAGCTTAGTGAAGTGATCACACCAAGTATTTTCATCTAGGAAAATATCCTTTGTTGATCTACCCTGCTTATTTCCCTTAGTGATTAAGTTCCAGAACATGCTCTAATCCCGTAACTTAGCTGCATTCAAGAGATCCTCCCAAAAACTTTCATCCCATACTTTTTTAGCTTGGGCCATAGTATTTTTGTAGGCTAGTCTACCGCTTTTTATATCCAAACAATTCCTGGATTTTACTGCCTGGATCAATCTTGATTTTGCTATTCGACAATCTTTATTATACCATGGGTTCGCTGTCTCAAGATGGTTCCTTATCCTATTACCATCTTTTTTATAAATTTTACTCAGTAGTGGAGTTAATGCATCTACCAGCTTAAGATGTAAATCAAGAACATTTTGTGTTCCCACTAATGCTGGCTGTAGGTCTCCTACCGTTTCAGTAAATACATTGTAAATGTTTTCCAGCGTCTTTTCTGATCCCAAGATATATGGCCATCTTAGAGCACGCCTGTTATTGGTTACCTCTAGTTCCGCGACCATGGTATTTAATAGGGTCTCTTCTACGGATCTAGTAATAAATGACTGAGAGTCTAGCCATAGTTGGAGGGGGAAATGATCACTCTCCTTCCTATGGTCTACCTTGAAATCAGTTATTTGGTCCCATATATTCCGGGTAGTCATTACAAAATCTATATGTGACCTGGAATTTCCCTTAAAGTAGGTTGGAGCTGCTGGTCTGTCTGATCGGAATCGACCATTACAAGCCCTTAGATCATGTACCACAGTCAACTGTAAAATCTGCAAGGCGGCTTTTGTGCTTTTAGCTGAGCTTTCAGATTCTAAGGGCAAAATATCATTAGCAGCATCTTGTTCATCAAATAATTTTTCCAACCCCAAGACAGGCTCATATTTACAGTTAAAATCCCCACCGACTAACACCTTTACATTATCTCCTAATGAATCTAAAAAGGAATCCAGGAGTTCTATCACCTCTGATTCCTTGTTAGATGGTGACGGTCTATTATATATATTTACTAAATGTATAGCATTTAATTACAATGCTTGGAATTGTATGAAACACTATGGGGGTCATTCTGACCCTGGTGGTCATCGACTGCCAGGGCCAACGACCACAGAAGCACCGCCAACAGGCTGGCGGTGCTTCCTGGCCAATTCTGACCGCGGCGGTAAAGCCGCGGTCAGAAAAGGGAAACCGGCGGTTTCCCGCTGGTTGTCCCCTGGCCAAAGGAATCCTCCATGGCGGCGCTGCAAGGGATTCCGACCCCCTTCCCGCCAGCCTGTTCCTGGCGGTTTACACCGCCAGGAAGAGGCTGGCGGGAACGGGTGTCGTGGGGCCCCTGGGGGCCCCTGCACTGCCCATGCCACTGGCATGGGCAGTGCAGGGGCCCCCTAACAGGGCCCCATAAAGATTTGCAGTGTCTGCTTGGCAGACACTGAAAATCGCGACGGGTGCCACTGCACCCGTCGCACCGCAGCAAATCCGCCGGCTCCATTCGGAACCGGCTTCATCTTTGCTGGGGCTTTCCCGCTCTGCCGGCGGGCGATCTTTTGCAGATCGCCCGCCGGCCAAGCGGGAAAGTCGGAATGCCCCCCGCGGTCATCTGACCGCGGGGCGGTGTTTGTGCCCGGGGTCGGAATGACCCCCTATATATGAACAACTGATTATTATATTAATGTGACACATTTGTTATTTGTAAGGTTATTCTTATGCTTGCTCTAAGTTACCTGCTATACACCTGACCTACAGACCTCCAAGTTTCACAATCCAATGGAGAGGTCACTAACCCTGTTTTGCCTAACCCAGGTCACCCCCAGTTTGCCAGGAGAACTCTTCCCAGTCAGAGGATTGAATACACACATTTAGGAGCACTGTAACCTGGTTGGTTTTTCAAAACCGTTATCATTTAAATTCATGTGAAAAATCTACATATGATTGCAAATTTTTTTTTAAAACTTCCTGAGTGATCGGAACCTTGAGCAAGCTTTAACAGAACTGACTCACAACAAAGGAGCGGCGCTCAAGCTAGTTATATCCAGAACAAAAATGCTGAGCATTTACTATAAACCCATGTGACTGGTCAGATCACCACTACATCATTTTCCATATCACAGTCAATGCACAGAATAGAAGACACCGTGGGGTCACACAGTGATACAAGTCCAGATGTATAAATTTTGACAATCTCTTCTCCCTCTGCCAGTGAGCATTTTGTTCTCATAAACTAAATGATGCTGAACAGAATTACACTATCTTTGATAGAGAGTTATTAGTCGCCAAGGCCACATTCCAGGAGTGGCGACATTACCTGATGGGTGCCCAATACCCAGTTGTGGTTACACACAACTTAGAATTCCTGAAGTCCTTAAACGTCTTAACCACCAGAAAGTTATGGTGGTCATTGTTTTTTGCAGACTACTACTTCAAAAGCACCTTTTGTCCAGGCACATGTAATTTCAAGGCAATGAACCAGTTAAATCCTTGCTAGCTCCTAATAATTTCTCGAGTCCTGCTTGTGCTTCCCCGTCCTCCTGAGAACCCGAGCTACATCAAGCAATCCATCAAGTAGACGTTCCAACTTGGCTCACCGCCAACCAGAGTAATGCCTTTGGTCAGGGACTGTTGTTTCACAACCATGCACTATATCTACCCCTCAAGGATCTTCAGAACACTGCTCTAAAATTGACTCATGATAGCCTTCTGTCAGGACATCACGGGGTCGCCAAAACATTCGACCTATTGAAAAGATCCTTTTAGCAGGAAAACATGTTCATGGACCACAAAAACTTAATTTCCCCCTGCAGCATTTGTCAAAGGGCCAAAAGCTCTTCCCAAAAGACTTCCGGGCTCCTTTAACCTCTATCTAATCCACCTCGTCCCTGGCATTCTACCTACATGGATTTTATTCCGGATCTTCCCAAAGATTGGGTGCATGATACCATCTTAGTAGTCATGGATTTCTCACTAAAATGCGACATTGTGTCCTGCTACGTAAAATACTATTAGCCTCCTTGTTAGCCAATCTATTCCTCCAGCATGCCATGCGGCTGCATGGATTACCATCTTGGATAGTCTCTGATTGGGGATCACAATTTGTATCCCATTTTTGGTCAGCTTTTTATAAACTCTTAAAAATATCCTTTTGTCTCTCCATCATCCAGAGTCCGATGACCAGACTGAACATTGTTATCAGGACGTGGAGAAATTTCTATGCTGATAATCAGCTGAGCAAAAATCTTGGGTCTCTAATTTGTGGTGAGCTGAGTTTTATCATACTAATGCCCTACATGCCTCTACACTTTTCACTCCGTTCTTTGCTCTCATTGACTATTATCCCAGAGCTCTCCCTATCCTGGATCTGACAGTTCCCTATCTCCCTAGCATTGAAGAGCATCATGGAGCCCTACAGAAAATTCTAGCATGAGTGTTCCAGCATCTCACAGATGCTAAAGTCACTTAAAAGCACTATGCTGATAGAAAATAATGAGAATCCCCTCCTTATCAACAGGGAGATCAGGTGTGGTTATCCACAAAAAATCTGCACCTACAGGGACATCCTCAGCTACAATCATTGTTTATAGGCAAATATCATGGTGAGAAGGTTCTTGATCCAAATACTATATACCTTGCCCTATCTTCCATCATACACATACATCCTACCTTCCATGTCTCTTTCTTTAAACCCCTCATCCCAGGAACAGGTTCAGTCCTATGCCAACTCCTGTCCTCATGGAAGTTGAACAAGAAGAATATGAAGTTCATGCTATTCTCGACTCCAAAGTGTGGATGGTGGGGTTACATTATTTGATTAACTGGAAAGGTTATTGTCCACATAAGTACTCATGGGAACCAGCCATTTAGGTCCATGTACTCCGTTGAAACCATGCACTGATCCCTTGGTAGGCCTTCAAAGTTGGGGGAAGGGTTACTGCCAAGAACTCCCAAGTCGCCGCAGTCCTGTTGGCCCGAACTAACCCCTGGGCACCTCTTTGCGTGCACATGACTGTTCCATTTCACCCCGGGATGGTGTACCCTTGGCGTATCCTGGTCCCCAAAGGGGAGTGTGGCAGACGTTCCATTCTTCAGGGTACTGTGTAACACTTCACACCTATATGCTTTATGTTAACACATACTAGTTTACATGTTTGAGTAAATAGTTAAAGAGAGATAGTGAGAACATGTATTCATGGGTTACTAGCATGCTTGCATCAGTGGCTGGAATAATGTGCCTTGTTGCCTAGGTGCCTCACTTAAATGTTTGTTTGTGCCACAGTATTGCCATCACAAAAACTTTACTCATAAGATATGCCAGGCCCCGGGGAGCTCAGTTGAAGGTGGCGCACTATCTTCCATGACCAAGGCAAGCAACATGATGCCACACAAGGTGACATCACCTCAGCAACCATCTTGGCTGGCAGAGTATTTAAAGAAGGCTAGAGAACATTCCACGCTTCGCATTGCAGAATTCCTGTGATCAGGACTCCCATTGGTGATGTGGCTCAGAGGCACTGTGTTCTTCTCGCAAGGAGTCTCCACATGGAAGCGTCTCCACTTAAGGGTGATAAGTGCCTTGCAAGTTTAATTATTGGGCACATTGTGGTAATGCTTGAATGGTGATCTGGAGGAACGCTTGGGAGATGGGCTTCTGCTTTGTGGGGTTAAAAATTTAACCGTTGATTGTCTAGTTGAGAATGAGTGTAACTCGGAGTTCACTGAAGGCAACTTGTTTCCTATTCCTTCTTCGATTGCTGAGAGTGATGACATTTCCTGTGATCTGTGCATTGGGAGGTCAACAATGTAACTGTTCATCGTCCACATGAGTAGAAGTGTAACTTTTTGTTTACTGAAGGCAACTTAATTTCCTGTTTCCTCTCGGATTGCTGAGGGTGACAACATTCACTGTTACTAGGTTTCTCATTGAAGCCCCAGAACTGGTATTATGGTAGTCTGTGTGCATGACACAATACACAGTGTTGTGTGGGCATTTGCTTCCTAGAGCTCCAGGGATTACAGTTACTTGCCTAATCGACTTGTGGCCTCATTTCACTGTGATGTATCCAGCCCTTTGTGGTGGAGTGAAAAATACCCAGGGGGAGGCCCCCAACATTTCAAGGGGGCTGTTTCCTATCCCATCTAGCATGTGCACAGTGGACATTTTACTTCCAAAGTTATGGGGGGGCCAGCCACCTGACTGTCAAGGTGGTCAACAATTTCTTCACAAGAATTTATGATGCTAGTTTATTGTTTCAGTTATTTGCTTTGGATATTTATTTTAGTTTGTTGTTTGTTCCCCGACCCCTTCCCCGGGGGCTAATTGCGGTCCCACCACGTGTAACTTCTGGTGGTAGCAGAATGGATCTAAGGGAGAGTAGGTCCATGCTGCCTCTGCAACAGGTCAACCAAATTCTCATGGTTTAGCAAGCCCAAAACAGTGAAACCTTCAGCTCTGAGAAGAACAATAGGATATAAAAGAACTAGCTCACACTATCATCACATAATAACCAACATAATGGAAGTAATAACCTCAAAAGGCTCACTAACAAATTAGCACCGCCTTGTTTCAACTACAACCTAAAGAAAGAAAGGAGGGGACTCAGACACAATTAGAGGCACTGGGGACAAGAACCCTCCTCCCTTCACCTACAACAGCTTAGAGAAATAAAAACACCTACAAAAAACTTAAATGGAATGACAAAGCAGAATTCTTCAGACACCAACTAGATAACACCTGAAACCATACAGGCAAACTGTTTGAGATAATCAAAGCGATAGGCTAGGTCCACCAACACCACAGTTGAATGTCTTTTTACCTCAGAGAACTATGAACGTTTGTCGGCCTTCTTCAAGGAGAAACTAAAGAAAATTGAAAACTCAATACCATCTGACATTAAACAGTATCACAATCTGAGTTCAAATGCCCACCAATGCCAGCGGGCAACTACTAACACTGAGAAGACACAAATGCATCATTCCCATCAAGGACAAGGATGAGGCGACCTGGAATAATTTCAAAACTCTATGAGAAGCAGAAATATATAAATTCTTACTGTCAGTGGACATCACATTTTTGTGATTCCATTTCTGCACTAAAGCGAAAGACCTAAACCCACTTCTCTCAACTGTCTGGCCTAAGATCTGGGCAAGTAACACCTCTACTGAACAAACCTGGCACCTCTGCTACTGATCTTACTAAGCTGCTGGAAAAATGTATTCATGAGCAACTTTGCTAAAACATTAAGAATTTTAACCTGCTGGATCAGTTCTAATCTGGTTTCAGACCTGGACACAGCACCAAGACTGTCATCCTACATATTTTGGATGAGGTACTCAAAATGCTCGATGAGAACAATTTGTGCCTACTAATACTACTTGACCTATACTCAACGTTTGGCACAGTCAGTCACAGCAGGCTCTTGGAGATGCCAAAACACAGAATAGGAATGTCTGGAACAGTACTACACTGGTCCACCTCTTTTCTCAGTCGATCACAAAGAATCAAAATGGGAGACTTACTTTCCAACCCTTTCCCCGGTTTCACTTGAAGTAACGCAAAGATCCCCCTATCCCTCACTCTGTTCAACCTTTATATGGAACTACTTACAGAACTACTTACAGAGACACTCAAACTAGGGAACATATCCTATCACATGCATATGGATGACACTTAGCTTTACCTAAAGATTTCCACCCCAGAAGACATCATAAGACTAAATGATACACTTATGAAAACTCAGTTTGGGCTTTCATGAAACCACCTCAAATGGAATGCCCTGAAAACAGACTTCCTACTTATATTCCCGCCACATAGCTCACCATCAGCTGAAGAAAGGATTACCCGGAAAGGATTACCCGGCTTAGTGCCCTCAATCACAAACCAATTACCACTTAGTCAACAAAGTCCCTCAGGACAACTGTGGATAGGAATGTCAACATGCAAGCACACATCAGTACAGCCCAAAGAGGAGCTTCTATCCCAATTAATCTCTTCAGGGAGGTAAAACCATATATACCACCTCCATATTCCAAGATAGCAATACAGTCAGCAGTCATCTCCAGACTGGAACAGGGGAGTGCAACCTTAAAAGGTCTGCCAAAAGCAAGAACGGCACCACTTAAGGTGACCCTCAATATGGCAGCAGGATTACTTACAGGTTTGAGACGTTTCCACCACATCACTCTATCTTTTAAATCTCTCTACTGGCTCTCTTTTGAAGCCAAGATCCAGCTGAAGATAGCCTGCATGACTCACAAAACCTCACACAATAAGATATTCTTATATCTGGCAGAGAAGCTCACAATATCAGGAGGCAAATACTCCCTTAGGAGTTCTATCTCCTTTCTTCAAGTATCTCTAAGATTAGGAAAAAAGGAAAACCTATGAGCACACCTCTTCAGGGTTGGCCCCTGGAATTTGGGACTACCGTCCTCCAGAAACAGTTGCAAACCCCTAAAACCTGAACTTCAAGAAAGAAATCAAAATTATCTCAGATAGCATTCCTTCCTTGAGATCTCCATTTAAGGTTCAGGCCTGATTGTTTGGACACCGAGATTCAGGAAGGGTTGGATAAAGGAATTCCTCGTGCTATATACATGGTGCTATGGCAATGTGAGATATCCTCTTCCCAATCAGAGTGGTGTGGTACAGTGTACAGTTAGTATTTTCCTTTGATTATATCTTATAGGTTGTTATCTGTGTTGTAACGGATGGGGCTTTCTCTCTGTATAGCACTCTGATAAAACCTCATTATAAAACCTTCTAAATAAAATAATAAATGAATGTATACAAAATTATTTTATGACTATTCATGTTGGATGTCAAGGAAACCTGATTAATTTGTAGTCTTCGAGGACTCAAATTGACTCCTTTTATGTCATAGGAGACACATACTGGTGAGATTACACATGCAAACTTGTGTTACTGTGCACACACTACTGACAGTATCAGCCTTGTTCTACTCTGCACATCTTGCCAACAAGGTTACTGTGCATACATTAGCAATAGTAAACAGATGTACTACAGAAGAAGCACACTGGTGACAGAACCCAAGCATTTGCTGCTGTGCACATCAACTTGTGTTACTTTTAAAATGCTGTGTTACTGTACAAAACAATAGAGTTAAGGTATATACAGTGCTACAAAGCTTACAAACCTGTGTTATTTTTAAACACATTTATCCTTTCCAGATTGTTACTATTGGTACATTTGTGAATGATAAGACTTGAATCGCTCTCAATGCCTTAATAAAGGGCCTGATTCACAAAGGTAAACTTACACTTATGTGTAAATTGACGATTGTTTGCTATTCAGCAAGGTAGTTTACCAGTAGTATCTTTACCAGTGCAGAGTATCCTTATATAAAAAGATAGCATAGTCCTGTGGAGATCTTTTTTTGGCTGTTTGTGGATCTGTTTTATTGTCTGGTGAGACAATTTTTACTGTTGATTTCTCTGTTCTCACCACAAACAATGTCTGCACAAAGCGTGTCCTTACAAGTTAAAAACTGTCCCAATTTGGTAGTGTGAAATACCTTTAGCTATCTGATTTTTGAATCAGGTCCACTTTTATTTCAGTTCCCGCGACTGTTGTCTTTATCGAGTCCAAGCTTGCCTGCCTTGTCTCTTAGTAAGGACATTTCGGGTGGCCAAACTTAAACACAGACTATCTGAGGCCTCATAGGCCCCCAAAGCTATGACCATGGCTCAGCAGACAAATAGTGGGTGGAAATAAATAGACAGTCTGGGGATGACCCGCTTGCGCACACAATCAGTGGACGAGTGCTACAGGCAGTTTCCACCAGCCCCACTTCATAGAAGTCCCAAGCCTGCTTGGCTGCATAGCCTAGCTTTGTGACCCCATTAACACAGTAAAGCTCAGTTCTCTTGCCAACCTACAGCCCATACCAAACCCAGGAACCCTAGCTCGCACCTCTTCTTAGGTGACCAATAAGGGCTGCAGGCTACCAGAGTGCTCAGTCCACAGGATATCCTGGAGCAGGGCATTATGTTCAGAGGTGGACTGGCTCCTATCATTAACTGTTGGAGAATCCACTTGCTCAAACATAACTAAGCCAAACTCTACCACACTCAAACTACTGAAAACATAGGAAAGGTACCTTGAGTGCCAAGCTGCAGAGACAAGACCACTCAACACCCTGTTAAGCACCTTTGCGGTCCTCTCCAGCAACACCCAAGGTTTCCCACAGAGGACACCCTGTAAGTATGCTGTGGACATTAGACTCAGCTAGCAACACATCTGATATGGTCAAAATAGCACTACAATGCCACATAAGTAATAGCAACCAATCGATCAGTTTGGAATGCTCAACTACTCACCTGTAATGGTCTCAAGGCTCTGAGGCAATGTGCTGTACACATGCAATTGTACTACAATATAGTACCTATGTTTCTAACCAAATGAGGACACTGTTTCTCTTGCAAAAGGAGACAGTCACACTAACCTCTTTGCTGTAGACAGTCCCAGCTTTCTGTAACAGACAGCATTGCATAAATACTACATGGAGTGGGCTTGGATTAGCCCCTTTCCCATGTTTGAATGGTGTTCTTTTCTATCTCATTTCCTTATTCTTGATTGGAATGTTTTCCTTACTATTCTTGTATTTGTGCCACCCCTGAGGTAGTTATTTTTCATTCTTGCATTTGGTTTCTCTGATGCATATCCTTCTACTGCTGATGTCATGAAATGAGTTGTCTATATGTATGTATCATTTAGCATCTAGCAGCCAATGGAAGTGTATGTCCTGCTGCTTCCTCTGCACTTAGATCACCCTATTTCACTTGCTTGAAGTGCAATTGGAGAATATTTGTGATCTTTTTCTTGTGTACCAAATGACCCCAACCCTACGTTTCCCCCCTCACTCTTCCTCTAGGTTTTGAGGCAGGAGAGGTGCTTTGCTCCTCCATGGCCCTAGACGCCAGATGTCAGGATTGGCGATGACCTGGATGTTGTCTTGCACAAATTTCCTGTGTCCCTTACTGAAGCTGCAGAAGCAACAAGCTACTTTTTGCTCCTCTTGTGGAAACAAACATGTGTAAGGTAAGAGTGTATAATCCCCAAGGGATGACTCCTGAAAGTAGTGTTGAATTGCAAAATTTACATCTTTTAACACAATGTTTGTCCTAGACTACTCCTATGTATTCAGCTTGGTCTTTCATCAACTTCCAAAGATTATAAGTCTGCAAAGTTACAAAACTCTGAGGGCAAAGTCCCTGCTGGAGCAACTATGTATCATGATTGCCTAGCAAGGACACTCTGGACCATCAGGAACATATACTTTATGGGTTCAAGATGGCAACCACAATTTGCAAGTCTTGTGAGAGTTTTGAGGATGACTGAAACATGTAGCTTTTCTTGACGTTGTTCATGTTGCATGAACATTGGATGTGGGTGGCCTCTTTACAGGTAGAGTCAAAACTCCACCCATACCATGTCTCCCTAGCTTCTAATGGCATGCACTTTCAAGGAGTTCAGAGTATTATGTCCCTGTGCATGATTAGCTGAGTGCAACACAGCACATCATTTCAAAGCGGCTGTGTCAGAATGGTAGTAGATTGACACTTCATTCTGTGTCATCTACTTCACTTCCAGTGCTGTTATTATCACTGACAAATTAGCTCAATGCAATAAAACAAAGACTAAAACACATAGAAGGAAGAAAGTTGTCACATGAAATTCCAAGACTAGAAACAATATTCATGATGGTGAACAGTAAGGTTGCTGACATATATCTGCCGGATGCTCTATTTCATGGCTGAACCAGTGTCAGCTCAGCCATCAGGCATAATGCTTTTTCGCGTGCTCAAAAAAAGGGAACACAGATTTGCAAGGATAGAACATCTTCTGCAGCTGCCATGCAACAACCCAAATGTACATTAGGATGATTCTGTTATCAATTATGTATTTTATATCTAATGAACAGAATTGCGTTGACCATAAACTTATCCCTATTTTATGCCAGAGAACATTTCACTTTAAGAGGTCCATTTAGTTTCTGTGTGTAAGCCTATGTATTTTACTTGCAAGAGGAATACAAATCCCTATATAGTGTTACAGAATAAAGTTACTATGAAAAAAAATGGTTTCTCTCAGGTGTTCCCATACAAATATAAATGTTTTCCTGGGTGGCTCCACATGTTAAACCTTCCTGCTGATGAGTGTATATTGCATGTAAATAGATTTTTTTTAATCCTGACGGCCAACTGCACCTTTCATATTCCTTATTTCTAAGTCAATAAGTTGAGTACGATTACCTTAAAGTGTATGAAACAGTACATTTTTGGTAGCAAATATTATAAAATGACAATTATTAGTATTGTATATTATTATTATTATTATTATTATTATTATTATTATTATTATTATTATTACTATCATCACCTTTTCACATAAACCACAATTGTGGTATTCCATTAAACTGGAAGTTTTCTTAATGAAAACACACAAATACAAGTTGAATCAAGGGAGAAAATGCCCTACTTAACCACACGACCTCTCCAGTGCATCTGTCAGCCGTTGGTAGATACTCAGGAGGCACCTAAAGGCTTCTCTGGTGGAGGGATTCCTTTATTTATTTTTTATCTTGCGCCGTTCAGGGACAGCTTCCCGAGCAGCCTTAGGCCCTCATTCCAACCCTGGCGGTCTCTGACCGCCAGGGCGGAGGGCAGCGGAAGCACCGCCAACAGGCTGGCGGTGCTTCCAGGGCTATTCTGACCGCGGCGGTAAGGCCGCGGTCAGAAAAGGGGAACCGGCGGGTTCCCGCCGGTTTTCCCCTGGCCCAGGGAATGGGGATTCCGACCCCCTTCTGGCTGGTTTTCACCGCCAGAACCAGGATGGCGGGAACGGGTGTCGTGGGGCCCCTGGGGGCCCCTGCACTGCCCATGCCACTGGCACGGGCAGTGCAAGGGCCCCCTAACAGGGCCCCATACAGATTTTCACTGTCTGCTTTGCACCCGGCTTCCTCGTTGCAGGGGCTTTCCTGCTGGGCCGGCGGGTGGCCTTTTGGCGGTCGCCCTCCGGCCCAGCGGGAAAGCCAGAATGGCATCCGCGGTCTCCTGACCGCGGAGCGGCCATTCGGCGGTGACCGCATGGCGGGCGGCAGTCAGAATAACGCCTTAGTATTTTATTTCAGTGTAATGATGATCAGTGTGCAGGGCGCACTAACGCCATTACTCTGAAGTGCAAATAAAACAAGTCAATGGGCTTGTTTTGCTATCACTTCATCAGTGCTCAGGAGACCGGAGAGATATATCTGAAAAGAGTATATCCAATTTCCAATGATATATCTCCCCAGTGGATCCCTCCTTGTGGGTCACCATAGGAGAACGATCCCCAAGAAGGGATCCACCCACTAGACACCAGGGATTTTCGGGGAGTGGCCCCTTGGGCAAGAGCTTGTGCTCCTCTCCCCCTGAGGGAAGATGACAGTAATTACCCTTGATCTGACACCTGCGAGAGGGGCAGAAAGCCCACTAGAAACCAGGGTAATTTTTTTATAAATAATTATGGGGTTGGGGGCTCACTATTATGGGCATGGCCATGCCTGCACCTCAAAAAAACTATTGTGACAATCTTTCCACCCCCTGGAGGGTAGATGTGCTAACTACCCCAAATCGGCTCCCCTGGGGGCAGAAAACCCCACTAGACACCATGAAATATATTTTTAAACATAAGGGTGGGGGCTGCCCACCATATGCATGTCCATGTCCCCATCCCAACAATAGTCTTTCTGCCCTCTTGGACTAATATAGGGATAATTACCCCCACAGGGCAGAAAGCCCACTAGACACCAGGGTCTATTTTTAAAATAAATATAGGGGTGGATCTGCCAACTGTGGGCATGGCCATACCCCCACTCCCCCTGAAAATACAATAACAGTCTTTCTGCCCTGTCCTAGGCTCCCCCCCACCCGGGACTGGCAGATGAGAACAGAACGCCCACTAGGCACCAGGGAATGATTTAAAAAAAAAAGAATACCAGGGTGGGGCTGCCTACCATGGGCATAGATATTTCTACCAAGCTACCAAGGGATAAACACAGGTTAATTTAGTGACTTTTATGGTTTACCTTAATTGGGATTGTGGCTGTTTGCTTGACCAGGGTAAACATCAAGGTCAACCAAATTATAATGATTAAATATATATATATGCGTGGATAGCACTGTGCTGATCCTATGCTTAAAAACTTTGTTAGATAAACAGACATTTGAGGTGAGCAAATCTAGAGTGTCGCTGGTGTTGCAGGGTGCTCCTTACTAGAGCTGCTCTCCACCTAAAATTGGTAACTTCCCAGAGTTCTCTTTTGTTTTTTGCATAATTTATGCGTCGCTCTAACCGTGAAAGGGCCTTGTTTTTATATATATATATATATATATATATATATATATATATAAAAACAAGGCCCTTGCATAATTTATGCGTCACTCTAACTGTGAAAGGGCCTTGTTTTTATATATATATATATACATAAAACAAGGCCCTTTCACTGTTAGAGTGACGCATAAATTATGCAAAAAACAAAGGAGAACTCTGGGAAGTTACCAATTTTACATACATATTTAAGTGAATGGTATGCCATAACCTGCAAATTGACAGTGTGAAAGAAAACTACTGCTATGGATACTATGTAAGATGTGATGGGTATTGCTGCACCTGCACTGTGTATCTTGTTAATACACCTAACTCTATCAAAGAAGGTGGGTTGAGTTATAGGGGATTAACAACCTCTATGTCTTTGCATTAAACTTTCTATTAGAAAACAAGGGGCATATTTATCATTACTGAGGTAGCACTGCGTTGCATCAGAGATATATGGGTTGTGTTGCGCCATTTCCCAGCGCCATGGATGCACCATAGTTATGGGATGGCACACTATGGAGCAAAGACCAAAGATACGTCAGGGATTTTGATACAGCAATTTTGAGAACTGAGCAATGTGCTGCAACATGAGTACTACCTATGTGACGCAAAGTTGATTTGCATGTTGTAAAGCACCTAACCGCTGTAAATCGGTATTGTCTCATACAGGAGAGCTACACAGCAATACCCCTGAGGCTAGTAACATAACTCAGCTGCCTCCCATTCCAACACCACCACTTCCAGGTAAGACAGTACACTCATCAGGGGAGGAAGATGTAGAGTTCCCCAATTTACATCAAAAAACATCCTGATAAACATTAGTGAGGGTCCCCTGGGCAGTTTTCCTAACTGCCCTGTACAGGACACTATGGCACCTTCTTTGGAATCCAGTACAGTACTTTTTGTTTGTGCAATAGTTTATCTTGCCCACTTGTGCTCCATAAAACAATGCTTCACTTGCTAATGGCAATTTACTCTCACTTATCAAAATAAACATAAGTAAATGTGATGTCACATATGTAACCAAATTAGGTTTTCTATGCACAATACCTTATTTTTTTGGATACGTCTTGATTAAGATGATGGATCAACTACTCACATGTTGTAATGTAAGGATCTGTATGTCTGACATAAAAATTATTTTTTAAACCATTATACGTTTTGCGTGCAAAATCAAATACTGAGCCCACTTACATTGTCTAAAGTATGTAAATGGATCCATACATAACTCTGATGTGAGGAAGACCTACAGTTTTCCAGAGGACTCTGGAAATGCTACATATTCCCACAGTGTACTCAGGACAAATTGAACATCATGTTTTCACCTCACACAATAGTACCAACTCATGACAAATAAATAATATCCAACTAGAGAACACTGAAATTTT
Organism: Pleurodeles waltl; assembly: GCF_031143425.1. Taxonomy (NCBI): domain Eukaryota; kingdom Metazoa; phylum Chordata; class Amphibia; order Caudata; family Salamandridae; genus Pleurodeles; species Pleurodeles waltl. The sequence goes on from NC_090444.1 coordinate 1,781,647,380, forward strand.
ATTTTAATATCAAACATACTAATTAAAGACTACCTAATCCTAACTAACAAACACTAAGAGCCTCATTACAACCTTGGCGGTGTAACCGCCGTGCGGCTGCCAATGCGGCCACACTCCCGCCGTGCCCATTTGGACATCCCCGCTGGCCCAGCGGGGATGTCAGCTGCAACATGGGAGCCAGCTCCTAATGGAGCCGGCGGTGCTGCGGCCGTGCGACGGGTACAGCTGCACCCACCGCGCTTTTCACTGTCTGCTGTGCAGACAGTGAAAAGCAGTGTGGGGCTGTGCCTGTATGCCCCTGCACTGCCCATGCCAAGTGCATGAGCAGTGCAGGGGCCTCTAGGGGCCCCGCGACTCCCCTTCCCGCCAGGCTTTCCATGGACAGGCTGGCGGGAAGGGGACTCGTAATCTCCTGGGCAGCGCTGCCCTGGCAGATTAAAACCGCCGGGACCATCGTGGTGGAAAACTGCCTTTCCCGGTGGTGCGACCGCGGCGCTTCCACCGCAGTCATAATACGCTGGCGGTGCAATCGCCAAAACAGCCCTGGCAGTCTTTGACCGCCAGGGTTATAATGAGGCCCTAACTATCTTAAACACTACCCTGTACAACCTTATTTTACACTTAATCTGTCTTAACCACTATTGACACATGACAAGTTAAACTTCGATCCCCCACCCCTTAATACACATAGCGCAGTACAATACAGCCATCAATTACATCCTAAACATATACTAACTACACATAGAAGCCTAAACAAAGATATATTTTTATTATATTTTTTTGTATTTTTTTATTTTAAAAAACAATACCTTAACCCCCACCCACTTAAAAATGTACTAAACAACTGCTACACAAAAGCTACTCACTATCTAAAATAACCAAAAACTATTCCTAAATCTACACTAAACTAAGCAGAATTAGGACTACTGAATATAACATCATAAGATACATTTAAACAGGAAAGGGGAAGACTTAAGGAAGAGTTGCGTTCTGAGCCACCATTCTCTCAAGTACCTCTTGGCACTTCTCCAAAATGTCTCCCAGCCACTTCGCTCCTTTTCAGTTCTGGACATCCTCTTCTCCACATCATCCTCACAAGCAACAAATTGAAATTTGCCTGTGCTGCTCCTCTACTTGCAGGTTGTCCAGTGCCTTGCAGCTGCTGTGCTCCTGAAGATATAGGGCTGGTTTGGGATGTGACTGGCTTTCGAGTTGCACACTGAGATTGTCTAGTGGCAGGGATTGTCTGTGCCTTTGTAGATTTTGCTCATCCCCAAATGCCAGCTGACTTGGCCTTGCTCATTGTGCGACCCATTCTCCAGAAGCCATTAGCAATTTTCTGAATGCGGGCATCTCGTTCATAATGGTAAATATTGCTGATCGGCCAGATATGTACTCTTTTGCTGTTGGTGTTGCATCATGCAAGGGAGGGGCAAAATCAAGGGAAAGCCTAAGTGAGATGTGTAAAGGTAAGCAATGGCAGTTTGAATGGCTCTCTAGTCATCTTGAGTTATGAAAGGCAGTTCATATTGCAGACTCCCCCTATTCTGTGGAAGAGAGCCATTTCATAGATGAACAGTGGGTGTCTCACTGCATTAGCATCCTTACAGATTTAGGATCAGCGCTAGACCTGGAAACATGTCATAATGCATCAAGTCCAGAGATGAACTAAACTAGAAGAAAGAACATATTTTCACATTTCTGATACCTCATTTCCTGTGTGCTGCATTGGGCAGCATACAAATAATGAGCAAAAAAACTCTCAGGAGTGTGTTTATGCAGGCCCCTGTCCTCACCTGCCCAATAATTGCTTGCCTACAATGCAGCCCCCCTTGGACCATGATGTAAGGGTGCTTGCATTGGTGCCAGGCAAGCAAAAGTATGACACCAGTAGGAAAGGACAGGAATGTGCAGTATCATGGAATCCCTGTGCATTTCTGCCCTTTCCCTTCCACATAGTGCAGCAAGGTGGCTTGCCACGTTACACTGCATGAAAGCTTGACGTAAATGCCACATAGATCAGATACTGCCCATGAGGCTGCCATTGATATACCAATATATGTTAAATCTAGAACATATATCCTACTGGCCAAACTTTGCGCAGTGACATTGTATCCATGCAGTGAGGCCTACTGGGGATGCATATGGTTTACAGCAATGATATTGCACTCTGTGCTCCACAGATAAATATATGACTGAGATATGCAGGCTGCCATTCATGGTACAACACATGTTCCCTGCCTTGTGGACATCTATCCTCACAGTGTGCATTAGAAAGGCTTAGAGCTATTGTATTCAATCCAACCTTGTATCAATAAATGAGTTGCCTTGCATCCATGCAGCCATCCAGGACACCTGAGTGATGGGGCCACTGCCACACCATTCTACATAGGTTTGACATGGAGACCTGTGATGGAGGTTGAGTAACCTCTGAGACAGGATTACAATAGCTATACCTCAGGTAAGTGGTAATAATGAGGGAATATTTAGATATCATACAAATGACACAACCCTGCAGCAACACATGTTGAGATGTCAATTGTACCTTTTCATGGGTTGTTTTCAGTATGCAACTAAAGTTGGGATGTAACTGGACCATTTCCAGCATCTATCTGTTATGCAATGATTGCAATGTGATGCCTGTCCTGGTAACAGTCATTATTGTTTATGCAAAGTGTTGTTAGGCATGACACACAGGTACTGTCACGCGTATACCATACCCATATTTCAAGTGGGGTACTGCAGAAAAAGCTACACCTGTGTTGACACTGCATTCACATGAACATGCCTCCTTTGTTTACAATCTGTGGACATGTAATGTTGTATTGGCTCAATGATTCTGAGTGATTTATTGGCAGGTAAGGTATGACGCCTCATACACCACACTGTTACAGCTATCATGGATCACAGACACATGTCACAGAGGTACAACCATGTAGTCATAACAACTACTTTCCGAATCACCATCCCTGAAGCTGTCAACTTCACCTTGAGTAAATGGGCAATTTCAACCTACAAAATAAAAATAGATACTTTTCATCAGATAGAGGGCAACCACACGCAATTTTAAATCTTAACTATGCACTATGACATTCCAGTGTCATGGAGCATCTAGACAACCTTACACACATATGTCTACATTTTCAGACTATAGAATGCAGCTAGTCACCTCACAGGGATGATCTGACAGGAGGTGAACAGAATTGTCTTACATCAACATCAGGCCCGATGCATGTGATGTTGCACCATGACACAAGACGGCAAGCAGAGCTGTGTTGATTGTGATAGTGGGGTATCTGTGGGGTGTTGGGGTGATGGGTGTGAGGGTTGGGCCAGGAGTTTATGATAGCATGCAGGTAGTGTGGGGGGGATATAGTAGTAAAGATATGACTTATCAGAGTCCAGTCCTCCTGCTACTCCTGCGAGGCCCTCAGGATGCATGATCATGAAGACTTGCTCCTTCCATGTTGTTAGTTGTGGTGGAGGAGGTGGGGTCCGCCGCCAGTCCTCTGTACTGCTACCTGGTGTCTGGATACCACGGAACACACCTTCTCCCGTAGGTCATTCCACCTCTTCCTGATGTCATCCCGTGTTCTTGGATGCTGTCACACTGTGTTGACTCTGTCGACAATTGTCCACCATAGCTCCATCTTCCTTGCAATGGATGTCTGCTGCACCTGTGATCCGAATAGCTGTGGCTCTACCTGGATGATTTCCTTCACTATGACCCTGAGCTCCTCCTCAGAAAACCTGGGATGTCTTTGAGGTGCCATTATGTGGTGTGGGTGGTGTGTGAGGGGCTGTTCGTTGAGCTGTGTGATGTGTTGTGTTGGTGTGTGTTGTATGAGGTGCGTGGATATTGTATAAATGATGGTGTTGTGTGCCTGTGGATGCTGGGGTTGTGTTTGCTATTCTCTCCCTCTCTCTGCTTCTTCCAAGAAAATCGTTATAAGGGGTTGTGGGTAATGTGGGTGTGTGTTTTATAGTGTTGTGGGTATGTGGGTGTGGTGTGTGTGTGTGTATCAGGTCCGTTTATTTTGAATTGTCCAATGTGGTTGTATATTGTAAATGTGTGTGTATTTTGAGCGCGGCGGTGTGTACCGCCAATGGATTACCGCGGTTGAATGACTACCGCGCTGATTCGTGGGTCGTGATAGTGTGGGCATATTTCTGTTGGTACGACGGTGTAGGTTTTGCTATCACCAGTTTATCACTGACCTTTGGTGTGGCGGACTTGTGTGGGTGTCTGTATTGTGGCGGATTACGAGCTGTGGGTCGTAATACCTGTAGCGGATTTCTGCTGCGGCCACGGTATCTTGACGGCCGTCAGCACGGCGGTAAGCGGGATTTACCGCCAGGGTTGTAATGAGGGCCTTAGTCCCTAATTATGATAATGGCGGTAAATGCCACCTACCGCCGCAGTGATGGCCGCCAAAAGACCTTTGCTGCCACTAACATCTGTCCGCCAAATTATTACCACAGTGGAATTTCCGCCACAAGAAGGATGGAAATTCAGCTGTGGCCATACTGGCGAACGCCATTAAGGTGGCGCTGCTACCACCAGCAGCACCACACCAGTAGTCCGCCGCCAGCTGAATTATGTCAAATAATATGGCCTGGTGGTTTTCTGCTGTCAGTAGCAGCGCCTCGTCCCGCTCCCTGCCAGAAGACCCCCTGGATGCAGGTAAGTCCGGTTTTCGACAGTGGAGGGAGGTGTTGTGTGTGTGTGTGGGGGTGTGTGCATGAATGTGTGAGTGTGTATGTGAATGTGATTGTGTGTGTAGTGTTGTTTGCATGTGTGTGTGCATGTGTGAGAATGCGTGTATGAACGGAAATGTGCATGCGTGTCTGCGTGTCAGTATGAATGTGTGTAGGGATGTGTACTTGAATGAATAGATGCATGCGTGTATCCCTGTGTGAGTGAGTGTGTGAATGCGTGGTGTGTGCCTGCGAGTGTGCGTGTATGGGGGGACTAGAAGGGGATAGTGTGGATGGAGGGGAGGTGGGGGATGTCTGGGGAGTGTTGGGGGGTGGGTGGGCCTCCTACCAGTGAATTCCCTGTCATGGTAGGGCCTACAGCCACGGTTTTCGTGGAGTTACGAACGCCACGAAAACCATGGTGGAAGGCTGCATCAAAATGCTGCCGGCAGTACAGTAGCTACCGCCGGGTTGGAGATTGTTACCTCCGGCCCGGCATCTGCTAATCCCATGGCGGTCGGCTTGGTATATTGGCGGGTTGGCTCCAGCCAACCCGCCCAATGTCATAATGTGGCGGTAAGTGCCGCCAGCCTGTTGGCGGTACTACCGCCACTTTAACACCGACCGTCAGGGTCATAATGACCCCATTAGTCTTTGTCCACTGTTCATACATTTCACCCTATGTGTAGTGTATGTCCTGCACGGGCACATGCAAGCTGCACCTGATTTTATCATGCACACACTCTCAGATCAACCTGATGTTGGGCAGGGGTGAGCTGAACACACAGCTGCATAACTTTAGAAAAGGTGAGTGAGCTGTAGGCCTCATTCTAGTGACCTAGGATCGACCAGTCATGCTTACTACTACTCATCACTACATGGTATGCTTCCACCACCATGCTGGTGCTGTTTGACTCCTGGCAAAAGTAGTAGCGTGTTACAACTATGAGGGTAGCTCTTTGGGTTCCCCTCCTGTTCTAACAAGACCCAGTCAAACTGCACTGGCCTATGTCATGGCACACAAGCATATCCCATATTCACATATGGGAATATACCTGAATTAAGGATCCAGACAACACTACAGGGCAGGGGTGCACAACTATTACCATGCAGAGGGACATTCAACCCAACACCACAATTGTACCCTTTTTCTAATATTTGTGTATGCCCACAAACATTTGTGCTTGCATCATGACATACATGCTTCACACATTACAAATCCCTGTGCTGCAAAATTTGTTCCAGCAAAGTGCTGTCACTCTGCATGCTAGCCCATATCTGCAACACAAATCAATTTGAAGATAGCCTCAGGGACAGGCTTATTGGGAGAACTGTGAGAGCCACATTTGACACACTTTCATGCAGCAGAATCCCGAAAGACAGCTGCTGTGCTGCACTGCACTGCTTCAGAGAAGGAGGACAGGAATGCCCCATATCTATTTATAAATGGGATGATTCTGCACTCTTCCTTTCATCTATTGCTCTGCATCACATTGGCTTGCTGCGATGATTTGTTCTGAGTTTGATATATGTCCTCATGTTTAGCAACGGCTCGAAAATCAAGATTCATTCATGTTGAAGCCTACATCTAGTTGAGACGATGTGAGGGACAATATATGTACATTGGCATACACATAAACACCTCACAATGGATAGATTAAAAAAATAAATATATTGTATTATAGATTACCATATTTTCTGTCATTATATCATAATTTTCATGAAAATATGAAAAACAATTACCACTTTCTGTCCCATCCCAAACAATCTGCCATTGTGTGCTCTATCTCTGCATCCATGTCATCATCCTCTTCTGGGTCATGTGTGATTTCAGTCTCATTGTCCCATGGTACATTAGTTAGACTCAGATATTATACAAGATTGCACACCCTAATTTTATTTTGCAGACCACAGGAGGCAAGTACAGGCGTCTTTCATGTGATTTGTGCAGGCAGCAGAACTGGGACTCTAGGACCCCAAAAATTCTCTTGACAGCATTTCTCATTTTTCTCAGAGCAGAGTTGACCTTTTTTTGCCCCTCCATCTGGGGATTTTGGAATGGGGTCATGATCCATGGCGGCAGACTATATCGCTGGTCACCTGAAAAGTAGAACAAGCCAACAGTCAATGATTTGGTACATTGTTACTTGGACATAACTAACTATGGGCCTGATCTAGATTTTGTCAGATGGGTTACTTTGTCACAACGGTTATGGATATCCCATATGCCAAAATATAATCCCCATTATTTCCTATGGGATTTACATTTCGTTGTGAAGCAGTAACCCATCCACTGAAAGCTAAATCAGTCCTCATGTGTGTTATTTATGCAAGCAAACCCATACACATTTCTTTCACTTTTAACAGATATGCCTTAGGTACTGTTGACCATTACTTTACACATGCATGTTCAACATAAATGTGTCATTGCACATATTGCCCATGTTGTAGAACATAAAACACAACTTACTAAGGGGCTGATTTCAGAGCACCTAGTATCTCATTGCGCCACATTAGCATCATTTTTGTTTTACACTACTGTGGCCCAACGAGGCCAAAATCACCATGCCAAATTTACAAAGTGATGCAATGCATGCATTGTGCCACTTTGTAACCTTTTGTGCTACAGTATGCCTGCACCAGGCATACTGTATGTAAATGGGGTGTTTCCCGTTAGAGGTGCCAAAAAAATGGTGCAAAGAAATCTAAGAGACTGCTTTGCATCATTTTTTTTACACTTTTAATGCCTGCTCAGAGCAGGCATAAAAAGGAGGCTCGCCATTGTTTTCAATGGGCCTCAATGGGCTTTGCAGGATTTGCAGCAATATTTTTGACGCTAGTCCAGCAAAGCTGCAAACTAGCCTCAAAAATGTTGATGCTAGTTTCCCTAACTACTGCCATGGTGAGCCTTAACATAGATACGGCTCACATATAGGGGTGTTAGGGGGGCACTAGGACAACAAGGAAAGTGGTGCTACACAGGGGCACTTTCCTTAAATCAGGCCAGAACTTTCTTGTTTAGCCAGAAGATCACTTTGATAAGTAATTTATGATGTTTATATGAGCGCAATGAGAATTGCAATCAATATGTATGTGAAGTATCAAACTCATGATCAGATGATCTTGCATACATTTCACCCTTTATAGGTAGTGATAGGAGGGAGGGGTCCTCCATACGGGTGGAGTAGCGTTGCCCCCTTAGCCAGCAGCAGGTGCAATCCTTTTCCCAAGAAACGTTAATAAACTGTGGTCATTATTGTTTCTTGGGAAAAGAGGAAGACCACGGAGGTGACAAGCAATGAGGGCGCATGTATGTTTGGTCAGCCGTCTTGGGCCGGCCAAACACAAATCACACAGGGCTCTCTCCAGCCCAGCAACACAGCCCTTGCTGGGCTCTCCTAGCCAATCCTAACGCTGCTCTAAGCAGTGTCAGGATTGGAAAATGCAGGCTGGCAGCCTGTGCCTGCCTGCAGCGAGGAGACGGAGGAGCGCGTCTGTAAGGTAAGTGTTTTCTTTAATTTTGTAATTATTTTTAATTTAATTTAATTCCCCCTGTGAGCCGCCCTGCCCCTTCAGCTTCGCGCGAGACGAAACTGAGTGATAGTGCAAACATCTTTGATATTCACACATGTATTTGTCCTTTTATCACCTATGATGTCCTTGCTGGTCTCAGACTAGTTTACATAATGTAGCCTAGCTATATGCTTAGTAAATGTTACCAATATTCAGTATGTTCTATGAATATATTAATAAGCTTTATTCATACATCAGCTAATGTTTTTTCAATGGCAAGTTGTTTTGCTGAACTTAGATTGACACAAAGGTTTGGCAATGTAGCTCTTTTTCGTATTAGACAACATGATGTATATATAAGTGACTTTGTACTACAGATCTGTACACAAAATTTTCTGTATTCAAATGTATGTATGTGGTATGTGATTTTGCCATGTAGGTGACTCTGTACCTATATGCCTTAATTCTTATCAATTCCTTAGCATGAGATGGTTCAGATTTGGATGATGAGTATACTGTGAATCCTTACCTTGGTTGCATTTCACCCAGTTTATTAAATAGTGGATGATCTCTTATAGAGTCTATTTATTCACTACGTCAGTTTTACATTGGTGAACTGAGATGCAGTAAATGTAGGCAACTTGAGGTACTAAATTGTTCATCTATCACACTGATCAGGTATGTCAATGTGGCTTAATATCTATATGCATATTTGGAGGTAGAATGTTGAAATGCCTGAAAATTATGAGAACTTTGTACTTTTGGTATCACATATGTACCTAGAGTTGAAAATTAAACAAGATTTGATGCTACACTTTCAGTGCATGATGTACATGGAATATAGAAGTTCTTTTTCCATTAGTGCTCCCTATAATTTGATTTGCCTACAAATATACTGCCATGTGTAAAACGTGCTTTGGATCACATTATTTTCTCAACAACTGTTATTTTAGTAGAACATTGGCATCTGGAAATCCAGACTTGACATACTGTCGGAAATACACACATCTCAAACTTTGCTACGATTTAGCCATTCTACTCATTCAGAATACGATTGTGGACCACATGATTTGTCCATTAATTTGTTCAACATTGCATACATTGTGGTTCTGTCCACTCACAAAGTGTGAGATGACACTATGGGACATATTAGAGGGCCCCTAGCTCCATTTAACGATACATTAGCATAAATTCTTTGATGCTAATGTGGCATTAGATAGCCAAAAACACAGTGCCATATTTACAAAGTGGCACAATGCATGCATTGCACCACTTTGTAAACCCTTGTGCCACATTGTGCTTGCCCTCCCCCCATTAGGGGGGGGGGGGGCAAAAAAATGGTGCTAAGAAATCTTAAAGATTTCTTTGCCTCATTTTTTTCTGCATTTTTAACACCTGCCCAGAACAGGCATTAAAGGAGGCTCCCATTGTTTTAATGGGCTTTTAGATGCTTTGCAGGATCAGGGTCCCTGCAAAGCGCTAAACTAACATAAACACATTTGATGTGAGTTCCATAACTACCCCATGGTGCTTTGTATGTTAAATATGATGCACACATGGTGGCGTTGGGGGGGGCACTTTTCTTAATTATACCCCTTTGTCTCACTGTGGGATTTTTCCTACTTCCATTGCAAGATCAGTGAGGGAATCACACAATGGTATATCATTGACTCAATTTTTGAGTAAGTTTTTCCCACTATGTGCAGATGACAGAAGATGCAGACACAGAGAGGGCTATTATGTCATATGTTACAACTTCGTAGTGGGTATAATGTATATTTCTGCATTCCTTACCAATGAGTAGGCAATACCAACATCTGCTATTCTGGAACCACTCATTGATGGTACTGTGGTGGAAGATATGTGCATCATGTGCACCTCCTGGAAATTTTGCAAACACATTGATCAACATTCCAAGATGGTCTACTATGGCCTGGACATTTACGAAGTAGTTGTGCTTGCAATTTTTGTAGGGATGGGATGTTGCCGCAGGGGACACAAATTGCACATGTGCAATTTGTGCCACTAAGCACTTTGGGAAATGCAGCAATGATGTAGAAGCGTTGCTTGGTATCCATTTGTTGTTGAGTAGTTTTCGGGAAGAAAAGGTACTGGGGTGTGAGTTTTCTGATGGCATACTAAACAGATAAGAGAAAAGCAGAAAATGCTCCCTGTGAAATGCTATCCAAGCTGGCCGATGTGATTTGGAAGGATCCTGATGCCAATATGTTGAGCACAGCCATCAATTGTATGTGTCCTGGGATGGCATTGGTCCCTGCACTTGCTCACTGGAGACTTGGCACAATCTTCCCCAGCAGTTGAATGAAGCACTCCCTCTTCAGTCTGTAGAACTGTATGACCTCCTCCTATCTGAGGTAAACGAGGGATATGCGCTGTCAAAAAACATATTCCTTCCTCCTTTACTGCCTACATGGTGGTCTCCTAGCTTCTCCCAGTTGCAATATAATGACCTCCATAGTGTAGTTGAGCTTGCCAGAATGTACTGTGATGGTGGGGATATTTGTGCTATGGCCACTGTGTCATTTCCTACACCTGGGTTGCTGATGCTCAGCAATTCTGGTGCATTTCTAGCATTAAGTTGTGGTACTCACAATGCATGATGCAGTGCCATACTCATAAATACCACTGTGTTGGGGTTTCATTGGAATTTGCCTGGGAATGCCTACATTGCATATATTAATTCCTGTGTTATGCAGCTGGATTCAGATCAGCTTTTGCCCAATGCAATCCTTCATAAATCACTATTTTTTGCAGATGCATTATTTTTTAAATATGACTTACTGCTTTCGCCAGCCTTACGTCACAGTATGTAACATGAAGCTGGCGCAACCCATTTATATATATGCCCCAGCGTTTTTAAGATGTTTACTTATTATAATTGAAGACAAAGTTGCAAGTAAAAATGAATCATTATGAAGCCCAAATTTAGCAGTGCACTCCAGCCTGTATGTGGCAATTTAAGTGTGTGGAATGCCCACATTTAACCCCCAAGAAGCATAGGATTCATCGCCATTACGAATGCTGACATTCAAGTACTTGAGTGGTTCTAATTGACACAGGTTTTATGGGTGCAGCCCACAAGAACTGTGGACCCCAAATGAATTCACTTCACTCTGTAGCAATAGATCACTCAATATGTGTTAGGTGTATGACTTACAAACCAAATCAGGCCTTTCAATTCCATCAGTAGGGAAAGAAACATTTGTGATAGGCTGCCTCACATTATGAACATCAATGAAGGACAAATATTCAATAGCATATCAGCCCTTTACACAGTAACAATTATCATTCCAAAAGCCAATATTTCATTTATATTTTCTTCAAGGTATCACAGCAAGCTCACGGTCATCACCCTCAACTGCGTTGACCACACTGCCTGAAGATGGAAGTCCCAAGCCATCAGTAGGAGCAGCACTCCAGTCAATGAGGATTGTTCTTGAAGATCAACCTGGTCTATCATATTTGTGTGGCAAGCACCCTAGAACTTTTATTGTCCCTGAGAATGCACAATCAAGACCACTAGCCGAGTCCTGCCCATATTGCTTACATCAGTGCCTTCAAAGGAACCCTGTGGCCTCACAGCCTCAACAACTGTGGCCACTCCTGTTCTGATTCCTGTGATAAACAATGCCATAACATCTGCTATCATATACACGTGGCCACCCCAATAAACGTTTGGAAATGCCTGGGGCGGGACCTCCTGCAGGGAGGGTGGCTCAGGCTGTGGTCACCAATCTGAACATCATGAGTTGAGACCTTATGGATGCAGCTGCTCTGCAGGAGAATCTACTCTGCCAGGTGGTTTGTTGATCTAAGTATCCTGAACGATCTCCTTAGGGTCCAGAAATTTTTTCAGGGGGCCCAGAATGATCTCCTGGAGCTTCATCATGGTGTTCTAACTCTTAATTTTGCAGTGGTGCATAATGGTTTTACAATATTGACTGCAGCAGTATCTGATTTAACTGCTGCTTTCCGTGGTCAAATACTATGTGCTGCCTGCTAGAAACATCTCCAGCTGACAGCTGAAAAGTGAGACAGTACTCCCATGGAGCCACATATCACCAATTACCATTGACACTCAAGCTTCTTTGAAGGAGGGGTTATCCTCTGGCCCAGCTGAGGACGACAGCAAAGAATCTATGACCAAGAGATTCAAGTACCACATGGAGTTCCCTTCATCCTCTGTGGTTGAACGTGTGTCAGAGGGAGGCGGCAGCAAGATGGCTCCAGCAGTGACCCGGATGTAGCATTAGTAGCCTAACGAAGCAGTGGTGTATGGGTGTGAGGATTGAGCAGGCTAGTGGCAGGCGGCATGCGGTGGAGGCTAGCTATTTACTCGCTTGGTACACACCAACAGTAGAGATTGAGGACTCCAGGAGGTGTAACCGCGGATGCCGATGCGGCTCATTGAGAGACGGAAACAGAGCCCACTCGGTTTAATTGGAGGTCGTGATGGGTCAGTGCGGGTGGCTCAAGACACGGGAAAGCAGAGTGGTGCTCCGACAAGGCCGAGGAGAGTCGGGGTTGTGGACTTAACCAACACGCTCACCTCCCCAAATCTAACAGAAATGTTGCTTAAAGTGGCAGTGCGTGTGAGTGAGATTTGGCTGAGTGCACTGAGTTACGTGCACTAGATTCATCAGGAACTTTAAAATTAACCCCTCCCCCTGGCTAAACAGTGCTTACCACCCCCAGCACTTATTTTGGATAGGCAAGGGCTAAGTCAATCTAGCCACTTATCAACCCTTTCAGATGGTTGAGAGACTGTGAACCTCCGGCTTCCACCCCCCAGTGAAACAAGTTCAAGACAAGCTAGAGCCAAGACAGGGAGAGCCTGTGCAACTTTCTGCCACCAACTATTGAAAATCACAGTTGTCACCTCAGCTCTATTGGCACAAGCTATGCACCTTGTGGGTACTGGCCCGTTGTAAGCAGACCCAATCACGTTGGACTGGGCAGCAACTGATAGGGGTTGAAGCAGCCTGCATGGGAGGCATTAGACCTCTCTGCAGGTCGAGAAGTCTCGAAGATGTGGCAGAAGTGGTCTGTTTAGTACAGATGCAGTTTGCTGTCCTCTGTCGACTTTTCAAAGGTCCCTCAGCACTGCAGTGTGTGAAGTATATCGTGAGGAGAAAAGTAGTGATCAAGCGAGATGAAACACATTGCTCTTAGATGGAGTTTCTAAATCACGTCTCCTAAGCGAAGCTCCGAAATCTCGGAGTTGAAAATCTCCCGGACCTGCTCAAGGAACAAAGACTCCAGCAAGGCAGAGTGCTCGTTCAGGAGACTCTTTGGTCGATTCGGGCCACTTATTGTTGGGGCTATACCTCCTAGGTGATCCACAAGAGCAAGAGTCACTACAGCCCGTGTTAAGGTTGCTCCAGCACAGCATATAGCCAGCCTATGTTAGGTTTAGATAGTCTTGAACCTTACTTCAAAAAGACGCAGCAAGGTGATCAGGTCTCTCTCGTAACTTCTAGACCCTCAAACTTTACCAGCACTCAAAAAGTACTGGTGTACCAAGTGTTCACAATGAACAATTCTAAAGGTAGGATGAGGGAGAGCCTATAGTGGATAGAGTATTAATTCTCCTACTATTCTCCTCCACATGATTTGCATGTCCGATAGCCACTAGGTTATTGGCATTAGGGGCAGAATATCTGATGAAGACCTTTTCTACCATAATCCCCTGCAGGTATAGTTTGAGTGGGGCGCACTGCGACCACTGGTTTCCACTTGGCGGTTACAGCCCACCATCCTTGAAGATCAGGTATTCCATGATACAACAACTGAGACACTATCCCAGTGCCTATCTGACAACTGGGGAACATCTACATCCAAGTTGATTGACTGGGAGGCAATGAAAGTTATCCTCAGGGGCCATTGCATCTGGTGGGTTATAGGGTGAGGGCAGACCTGCAGAGGGACCGATCAAGCATTGATACATTACTAGGTGCACTGAAAGCCGCGGCCCAAGCTGACCGCACACTGGTGGGTGCACTGACAGCCACACCAAATAGGCATGCCCAACTGATTGAGCAATTACGATGTCTTGACTTATCATGTATCAAGCAAAGGTGCACGTGGAAGGGGACAAATTTGGACGTTTATTGGCCAGGCTCCTGGACAGTGCAAACCCATTTACACCGATCACAATGGTCAGTGTTCCCCCAACACTTGTCACCACAAATTAGACAGAGATTCATAAGGCATTTACTATGCATTATCATGCCCTATGTGATCCTCCCATTATGGACCGGCAGGTCACCATTCGTTACTTTCTTGACTCCATGAACTTATCAATCCTTTGTCCACTAGATGGGGAAGATCCTAATGCACCTCTTTCATATCAGGAGATACGGGGGCCATAAGGGGCACAACAGCTCATAAGACACAGGGGATGGATGGGTTCCTAATTGAATTCTACAAAGCCTACTGTTAGAATTGGGGTCTTTGGTTGATAGTCAGGTTACCCCCATCCAAGCAAGGACCCTCACTCATGTCAGGGTAAGTAACACACAATCCAAATTATCCTGTGCCCACCCTCTGGTAGCTTGGCACTGAGCAGTCAGGCTTAACTTAGAAGGCAATATGTAAATCATACAATAACACTGTATAGCACCACAAAAATATTTATCTGGATAAATGCAGGTCAAAACAATTAAAATGCAATAAGTAGATGTTGAGATATCACTGTAAAAGTGATATAAAGTGTCTTAAGTCTTCGCAAAACAAATAAAGGTCTCTTCAAAAGAATAAAGGTCTCTTGCAAGCACAAAGTACCTAGTTTGCATTAAAAATCTCTGCAAGAGACCACAGAGGATGCGATGCGTGGAAAATGGGGAGGTGTGCATCGGTTTTGCCCCTTCGCACACTGACTTGCGTCATTATTTTCCAAGCAGAGGAAGGCTTTGTGTCGATTTACAGCATGCAGACTTAGTTCCTCTTTGGGTTGCGGGGGTTTCTGGCACCCCGGGGATTGTGCGCGGAATCCTGGGCTTGGGGAGCAAAGTCACATGCTCTGCGTCGATTCAGTGGGCGTTGTGTGGAAATTTCTCCAACACGGCAGGCGCTGCGTCGATTCCGCTCTGGAAGTCGGGCTGCATCGTCCCGGGTTGGCTGTGCGTCGAGCCGGTGGGGCATGCGTCAAAATTCCGGTTGCAACGCAGGAGCTGCATCGATCGTCTCCTTGCGAAGTCAGGCTGCGTCGTTCCGGTTCGGCGTGCAGTGAATTTCTCACCGCTGGGCAGGCTGTGTGTCGTTTTTAGCAGGCTGTGCGTCGACTTTTCGCCGCACAAGGAGTCCAGTTGCAGGAGTGAAGTCTTTTTGGTCCTGAGACTTCAGGGAACAGGAGGCAAGCTCTATCCAAGCCCTTGGAGAACATTTCTCAGCACAGCCAGAGAGCAGCAAGCCAGCAGGGCAAAAACAAGGCAGCAGTCCTTGTCAGAAAAGCAGTCCCAGTGAGTCCTTTGGGCAGTTAGGCAGTTCCTCTTGGCAGGTTTGATTCAGGGATTCTTCACCAACAGGTTTCTAGTCCAGAAGTGTCTGTGAGGTAGAGTGTCTACCCCAAGAAGTGTCTAAAGTCTGTGGTTTTGGGACCTCTTCTTATACCCATTTTGGCCTTTGACTTCAAAGGAAAGTCTCACTTGAATGCGAAATCCCACCTTGCCCAGGCAAGGCCTCAGACTCACACCAGGGGGTTGGAGTATGCATTGTGTGCGGGCAGGCACAGCCCTTTCAGGTGCGAGTGACCACTCCTCCCCTCCCTCCTAGCACAGATGGTTCATCAGAATATGCAGGCTACACCCCAGCCTCCTTTGTGTCACTGTCAGGAGAGAGGTGCAAACAGCCCAACTGTCAAACTAACCCAGACTGGGAATCTACAAACTGGCAGAGTCACAAAAATGGTTCAAGCAAGAAAATGCCCACTTTCTAAAAGTGGCATTTTCAAACACACAATCTCAAAACCAACTTCAATAAAAGATGTATTTTTAAATTGTGAGTTCAAAGGTCCCAAACTCCACATGACTATCTGCTCCCAAAGGGAAGCTACGCTTTAATCATGTTGTGGGAAAACAGGGCTGATTGCAGAGGCCCCCTAACTTTTTGCCCCCATTTTCCACTTTTTGCTGGTGTTTTCCTGACTCTGATGGTGCCCTGGGTACTGCTAACCAGTCCCAGGCCCTGTGCTCTGTGTAAAATGGATATGCAAATTAGGCTAATTATAATTGGCTAAGTTAACCTACCTATAAGTCCCTAGTATATGGTAGGGCATGTAGGTTTAGGGACCACAGCATAGGTGGTGCACACATAGGTGCACTGCTGAGGTGCCGAGTGTCATTTTAAAGGCAGGCCTGCCTTGCTGGCTGCTTTTAAATTAAAGTTATATGCAAATTCGACTTTGGAATTAAAAGTAGTTCCAAAGTCTTAAACTACCTTATTTTTACATATAAGTCACCCCTAAGGTGTGCCCTATGTGCCCCTAGGGCTGGGTGCCATGTAACTATAAGCAGGGACTTTATAAAAATTGTTTTATAAGCCCTGGTGAGGTAAAAACAGCCAAATTCGTTTTTCCCTCATTGTAGTAAATGGCCTTCATAGGCTAGAATAGGGAGACTTTATTTTAATTTTTAAAGTCTCCTTAAATGATGCATACCAAGTGTTTGGTATCAAATTAATTGTTGTAATAAATCCCACAACTTCCAGTTGTGGGATTTAATATAACTTGTTCAGGTAATGAGTTTTAAACTTTACCTGAAAAAGTTGCCAATTTCAGCCCTGCATTGTTTTTGCTGCTGTGCTCTGATTGGCCAGCCTCTAGCTGCTTAGCCAAGCTGCCTTGATGAGGTGTGAAGTAGCCTGGCTTCACACAAAGGAATGTGCCTGTGGGAGGGAATCTCCCCTCAGCAGATGGTGAGGAAGGAAGGGGGAGGGCTGCCAAACTGGTCTTCAAAGGCAGAGAAGGACATTTGGAGCAACCAGCAACACCCCCACATCCTGCAACCCCAGACAACTAGGTGCCCCCTTGATTAGATTAGGAGAGGGCAGGAGAGGGGTGTGTTTATGATTTTTAGCCACACCAGTGGGTGGGCTTAGCCAGATGTAACCTCCAAAAATCAGATTCAGCCATGATGGATTTTTAGAGAATGTTGCCTCCTGGGATTGATTTTTGCCACACTTCCCAGGAAGTGGTCATCACAGGGGGAAGGACCCTGCACCTGATTGGAGAACCAGGACCCCCCTGCTTTTCACCCAGGAGCAAGGATAAAACTGGCAGACCTGCACCCACACCTCAGTTCCCTACCACATCCAACAAGGAAGAACAACAGAAGAAGAAGAACTGCCCTGCTGGACCCCTGGCCTGCACCTGGAACCTGCACTCAGAAGGACTGCACCAGCTGCACACTTGGGCTTCACCACAAGAAGAATTTTGCCTTGCTTCAACTGGTTCAAGGAGGGACTCCCTGTTTGCTACAGGTGAAAAATTGCTATCCAGAGTCCCCTGCACCAACTCCTGAAAAAAGCGACCAGCTGACCACTGTCCAGTGGCCAAAAAGGAGTTTGCGCCAGGTGCATTCTGGGAGTTGTAGTCTGCACCCCCCAAGGACCATCTCAGAACTTCTGGACCCTTGGGGTGAGCTGTGGACCCCAAAAGAACCTTAAAAGGACATCTGGGAGAAGCCCCAGAAGTTTGGAGAAGTTTGGACAACTTTTGAAAAAAAACTCCATAGAGGGACCGAACCGCCGCGGCAACTCTAGCCGGCTTGCCTCAACCGCGACCCGGCCTGATTTGCTGGTTCGTCCCGGTAAAGAAAAATCTCTGAAAAAGAGACTAAGGTGGTCATTCCGACTCTGGCGGGCGGCGGTTGCCAGTGAAAAGCCGGCCGGGGCCCTGTTAGGGGGCCCCTGCACTGCCCATGCCAATGGCATGGGCAGTGCAGGGGCCCCCAGGGGCCCCAAGACACCCGTTCCCGCCAGCCTCTTCCTGGCGGTGACAACCGCCAGAAACAGGCTGGCGGGAAGGGGGTCAGAATCCCCATGGCAGCGCTGCTTGCAGCGCTGCCATTGCGGATTAGCCCAGATGGGGCAAAATCGGCGGGAAACCGCCGGCCCCGGTTTTCTGACCGCGGCTTTCCCGCCGCGGTCAGAATGGGCTAGGAAGCACCGCCAGCCTGTTGGCGGTGCTTCCGTCATTCGTGGCCCTGGCGGTCTTAGACCGCCAGGGTCAGAAAGACCCCCTAAGTCCGAAGGTAAAAAGTTGACCGGGACCTCCCAGCCAGCGTATCCGAGGAGGGCTCCATGGACGTTGGATCAAGATCCAGGTTTACCCCGGTCGAAGGATTTTCACCTCGAAAAAACGACTAAGTCCGAAGGTAAAAATCTCCACCGAGGATTCCAGCATCGCGTATCCGGAGAAGGGCTCCAGGAGGTCGGATTGGACTGGCAGGTTCGTCCCGCTGAAGAAAATCTTCGAAAAAAAAGACTAAGGGGGTGATTCTAACCCTGGCGGTCGGTGTTAAAGCGGCGGCCAACCCGCCAACAGGCTGGCGGTAAAAAATATGGAATTCTGACCCTGGCGGGAACCGCCAACACAGACAGCCACTTTAACACTCCGACCGCCACGGCGGTACAAACAAACAGCGCGGCGGTCACCGCCAACAGCCAGGCGGCAGACAATGTACCGCCCACACTATCACAACTCACCAATCCGCCACCATTTCCGGGGCGGGAGCACCGCCGATAAAAACACGGCAGAAACAGACTACGAACGGGAAAACGCTCACCACTACGCACTCCGGGAGGAAGGAGGACAGCATGGAACCCAAATTAAACATCCTACCTGCTCTCGTCTACCTTCTCATCTACCACGAGTACGAAGTCCGGCGCAGACGACAACGGTGAGTACTGCACCTACGACACACGGGAGGGGGGAGGACTAAAGGTTACGGGCACACACATATGCGACCCCCCCCCCCAACTATGTACACACCAATGCAGAGCAACAAGTCACAGTGACACCACCCAAACACCCCAGAAAAATGCTAGGACATAATCAAATTTGGAATAAATATTTATGTACCAAAAAGGTCCTGAAAAATATCGTACAACCATGAAAGATATTCACAAGAAAACAAATGACATACACATCAGTGTATAACTGAAGTAACAAGTCCTGCACATCCTACGAATTCATCATGTCAGTGGGCCAAAGTTTTGAGAAACAAGGGCAAAGCCCACACAGGAGACCTGAGTCCTTTGGAGAGAACACTGCAGGGGCATCAGATGTAAAAACTACAGGCACCTCAGGGGGAAGGGAAGGGGGGGGCACCACAGCCACATGAGTCCACGACGCCAGATCCACGAGGAGCCACCATGCCCACTGTACCATCCTGGGGAGTGCAAAGCCACAGTCTCTCATGTCTCTACAGTGGGTGGGCTGCCCACTGGACCATCCTGGGGAGTGCAAAGCCACAGTCTCTCAATGTCTCTACAGTGGGTGGGCTGCCCACTGGACCATCCTGGGGAGTGCAAAGCCACAGTCTCTCAATGTCTCTACAGTGGGTGGGCTGCCCACTGGACCATCCTGGGGAGTGCAAAGCCACAGTCTCTCAATGTCTCTACAGTGGGTGGGCTGCCCACTGGACCATCCTGGGGAGTGCAAAGCCACAGTCCATCAGGTGGATGACAGTCTCCACTGGTCAAGGAGGAGGCATGGTGGGCACAGTGAACCATAAACAGTGATTGAGACGGCGGTGCCCAGCGGAGCGGTGCTTGAGATGAAGGGCCCAGCGGAGCGGTGCTTGAGACGGCGGTGCTCAGCGGAGCGGTGCTTGAGATGAAGGGCCCAGCGGAGCGGTGCTTGAGACGGCGGTGCCCAGCGGAGCGGTGCTTGAGATGAAGGGCCCAGCGGAGCGGTGCTTGAGACGGCGGTGCCCAGCGGAGCGGTGCTTGAGAGGAAGGGCCCAGCGGAGCGGTGCTTGAGATGAAGGGCCCAGCGGAGCGGTGCTTGAGACGGCGGTGCCCAGCGGAGCGGTGCTTGAGATGAAGGGCCCAGCGGAGCGGTGCTTGAGAGGAAGGGCCCAGCGGAGCGGTGCTTGAGACGGCGGAGCCCAGCGGAGCGGTGCTTGAGAGGAAGGGCCCAGCGGAGCGGTGCTTGAGATGAAGGGCCCAGCGGAGCGGTGCTTGAGAGGAAGGGCCCAGCGGAGCGGTGCTTGAGACGGCGGTGCCCAGCGGAGCGGTGCTTGAGAAGAAGGGCCCAGCGGAGCGGTGCTTGAGATGAAGGGCCCAGCGGAGCAGTGCTTGAGATGAAGGGCCCAGCGGAGCGGTGCTTGAGATGAAGGGCCCAGCGGAGCGGTGCTTGAGAGGAAGGGCCCAGCGGAGCAGTGCTTGAGATGAAGGGCCCAGCGGAGCGGTGCTTGAGAAGAAGGGCCCAGCAGAGCGGTGCTTGAGATGAAGGGCCCAGCGGAGCGGTGCTTGAGAGGAAGGGCCCAGCGGAGCGGTGCTTGAGAGGAAGGGCCCAGCGGAGCGGTGCTTGAGAGGAAGGGCCCAGCGGAGCGGTGCTTGAGACGGCGGTGCCCAGCGGAGCGGTGCTTGAGAGGAAGGGCCCAGCGGAGCGGTGCTTGAGACGGCGGTGCCCAGCGGAGCGGTGCTTGAGAGGAAGGGCCCAGCGGAGCGGTGCTTGAGATGAAGGGCCCAGCGGAGCGCTGCTTGAGAGGAAGGGCCCAGCGGAGCGGTGCTTGAGACGGCAGTGCCCAGCGGAGCGGTGCTTGAGAAGAAGGGCCCAGCGGAGCGGTGCTTGAGATGAAGGGCCCAGCGGAGCGTTGCTTGAGATGAAGGGCCCAGCGGAGCGGTGCTTGAGATGAAGGGCCCAGCGGAGCGGTGCTTGAGAGGAAGGGCCCAGCGGAGCGGTGCTTGAGATGAAGGGCCCAGCGGAGCGGTGCTTGAGAAGAAGGGCCCAGCGGAGTGGTGCTTGAGATGAAGGGCCCAGCGGAGCGGTGCTTGAGATGAAGGGCCCAGCGGAGCGGTGCTTGAGATGAAGGGCCCAGCGGAGCGGTGCTTGAGATGAAGGGCCCAGCAGAGCGGTGCTTGAGAAGAAGGGCCCTGTTCAGCGGTGCTCTTCTCCACGGCGGGCCCTGTTCAGCGGTGCTCTTCTCCACGGCGGGCCCTGTTCAGCGGTGCTCTTCTCCACGGCGGGCCCTGTTCAGCGGTGCTCTTCTCCACGGCGGGCCCTGTTCAGCGGTGCTCTTCTCCACGGCGGGCCCTGTTCAGCGGTGCTCTTCTCCACGGCGGGCCCTGTTCAGCGGTGCTCTTCTCCACGGCGGGCCCTGTTCAGCGGTGCTCTTCTTCACCGCGGGCCCTGTTCAGCAGTGCTCTTCTCCACGGCGGGCCCTGTTCAGCGGTGCTCATCCAGCAGGTCAAGGGAGCCAGACCTGGCCTGGACTCCCTGCTCAGTCGCCCTCGGACCGTGACGTTTCTGGACCCTTCGGGGACGGACTCCTGGCCTCCTTAGTGTCCTCCTTCCCGGCTGGGATGTGACATGTGGGGTCCACCTTCTCCGCGCTCCTGCTGCCCTTCCGCTCCTTTGATGGGGCTCTCGTGCCCTTGCCTCCCCTAGATGGTGTGGGTGGTGAACTGGCCGCACATTGCTCCTTGGGGGCAGCCCTGTCGGTCCTCGCACGGCGGCCCTTGTTTTTGCGGGTCCTCTTGCCGGGGGGGGGGCTGGACGTGTCCTTGCTGCTGATCGATGTGTCACTGCTGGCAAAGGGTGGGCTCCAGTACCCATGCACAACAGTGACACCCGAAGCTGGGCTGGTGGTAGCTGCGGTGCTCTTGGGACTCTTTGAAGATGGATGGGGGAGCTCATCGGGGGGAAAGAGGTCAAGGTTAGCCATGAAAAGTTTTTTAGGGCCAAGGTAAAGGGTAGGAGAAGTGGAGATGGAAGTGGAGGTAGAGGAGGTGGTTGTAGGAGAGTCAGGTGTGCTGTAATTGGGTGAAGGTGCTGGTGCTGTAGGCTGTCGTGAGGTGGATGGCTGTTGGGTGGGTGGCTGCCTGCGTTTGTGTGTCTTGGAAGAGGGGGTGACAGACACAGTGGGAGAGGACACAGGGGACGTGTAAATGGCAGTGGGGGTGGTGACTGCACGAGTGTGGACTGTACTGGAGGGTGAGGTGGTGATGGAAGCACTGGCTGATGTTGGGGTGCATGCAGGTGTGAGTGTAGACGTCACAGGGAGGGAGGAGGGAGACGAGGAGGAGGGGGACACAGGGGTGGCAGTGGCTGTTGGCATGTCTGCATCTGGGTGTTGCTTGGGTGAGTGTTTGTGGGATCTGTGGTGCTTGTGTTTGGATGAGCTGCTCTTGGGTGTTGAGGTGTGTGCAGGCTGGTCTGATGGTGTGGATGGGATAGGCTGAGGAACAGGAGACAGAGAAAGGCTGGAGGCAGTAAGAAGAGGGAGGCTGGAAACAGGGACAATGGCTGCCATCAGTGCTGAGGCCAGAGCAGTGAACGCTCGTTGATGGGCAGCCTGACCCGAATGAATGCCCTCCAGGTACGCATTGCTCTGTTGCACCTCCCTTTGCACACCCTGGATGGCATTCAAAAGGGTCGTCTGCCCAACAATGAGCGTCCTTACCAGGTCAATGAGCTCCGCACTGAGGGCAGCAGGGGCAACAGGGGCAGGGGCTGAGGTGCCTGGGGCGAAGGAGACGCGCGCCTTCCTGGGCGAACGGGCACAGAGCGAAGACTGAGGGGCTGCTGGGAGGGCGGGGCTGGTGCGCTGGGTGGCGGCTGTACCTGTAGAGGGGGGGGACACGGATGTTGCCGCCACCCCTAGGGAGCTCCCATCCGAGGACGTGTCGCTTTTGCTGCTCTCACCAGCGGTCCCCATCGTGGTGCTCCCCTCGCCCTCCGGATCACTGGTGCCCTCGGTGTCTGTTCCTGGGCCCACCGGGGCCTTGTGTCCTGCAGCTCCCTCTTGCTCCAATGCCAAATCTCCTCCGCCTGATGATGCTAATGCACACATGCACAAGAAGATGAAGAGAAAGGGTGGGGGGAGAAAAAAGAAGACCAGGTTGAGTGCATGCAATGTCAGCACCGTTGGCGGAGAGGACAGACACAGGTGCCTAATGCACTAAGCCGCGCATTCGGGGTACACTACTCAGTACTACTGACTAAGACAACAGGCCAAGAGACGTCAAACGCGCACATGGGAGAAGCTGGACCTTCAATGGCTGTACTTGTCACCCTACCGAGGTGGGGGCCGGGGGCACAGGGCCATGCCTAAGGGAGAGGACTACACTACAGAAAGCGCCCTGGCCTAATGTCACCCACAGCCCTCCTCCCCCACCCATACGCCTCCACTGCGCAGAAAGATAGGAGAATGTGCTGATACTCACCCCCTTGTGTCTGCTGTGATGTCTTAAAGCGCCCATCCAATTCAGGGTAGGCCACCGCCAGGATCCGGGACATCAGGGGGGTCATGGTGCGACTGGCACCCCTCCTAGGTTGGGAGGCCATCCCCAGCAGTGTTTCTGCGGTCTTCCTTGTTCCGCGGCGGATGTCCTCCCACCTCTTGCGGCAGTGGGTGCCCCGTCTGTTGTGGACCCCCAAGTTCCAGACTTCCTTGGCGATGGCATGCCAAATCTCAATCTTCTGATGGGCGCTGACCTATTTGACATGTACAGGGTGGAAAGGAGGAAATCATCAATGACCTGCATGTTAGATGTAATTGGCCCCCCCCACCAACTTTGCCATATGGCACATGCTCTCATCTGTCGGGCGTTGCACTCCTCATTCGCCCCCCACCCCACCAACTTACATCCACCCCAATCCACACAGGCATAGCCCATTCCATGTGCACCCGGTGTACTCACTTGTTGGTCTGGAGGACCGTAGAGTAGCGCATACTGGGGGAGGACCCCATCCACGAGCTTCTCCAACTCTTCAGACGTGAAGGCAGGGGCCCTTTCCCCAGTCGCAGCAGCCATTGTATCTTCCAGACCGAGGTCACAGCAGCACTTGCAGTATAGGTCCTCTCCTGTGGATGATCAGGTCTCGAGTGATTAAGCAGATAGAAAATGGCGGTCACGCCCGCGGCGGTGCGTACCGCGACCGCCGGCGCACTTCGTCATTGGCTCCTGAAACCCATAGGCTTCAATGTTAACCAATGCGGCTTTGCGCCGCGGTCTTCGACCGCCTACCGCCACGGTGTGCCCCGCCAGCGCATTGACCTCACATCCCATTGTCCCACTTCACAGGTCAGGCAGCCGCCATTTCAAGGGCCTACATGGCTTAATTTTGACTGCGACACACAGGCCTAGGCCTTGCATTGCCACACATACACGCCTTTCAACCCATTGCCATTCTTTAACTGTGCAAGCTGTCTGTACGTACCTGTGGTTTGGCTGACTCTGTGCTCCATGTTGTCCTTCCTAGGCACCGTCCGCTGGGACTTGCGATGAGAAGGAGGAATCTTCGCGTGTACCGACCGCTGGTGGACCTGTCGACAATGGAAGAACGCCATATAATACTTCGATACAGACTTGACCGTGCCACTATCCATGAACTGTGTGCCCAGCTGGAGCCAGACCTGATGTCCCCCATCCGCCAACCCACAGGGATTCCCCCTCTGGTGCAGGTTTTGTCAGTCCTCCATTTTTTGGCAAGTGGGTCATTCCAGACCACAGTGGCCATGTCATCTGGAATGTCTCAGCCTATGTTTTCTAAGATTTTGAGCAGAGTGTTGTCTGCCCTGATGAAACTCATGCGGAGCTACATCATTTTCCCAGAGGAGGGTGACTTGCCTACAGTGAAGGGTGATTTCTATGCCCTTGGACATATCCCCAACATCATTGGTGCCATTGATGGGACCCATGTGGCTTTGGTACCCCCAAAAGACGATGAGCAGGTGTACCGAAACAGAAAAAGTTATCATTCGATGAATGTCCAGGTGGTCTGTTTGGCTGACCAGTACATCTCTCATGTAAATGCCAAGTTCCCAGGGTCAGTGCATGACGCGTATGTGATGCGAAATAGCAGCATCCCCTATGTGATGGAGCAGCTACAGAGACAACGTGTGTGGCTAATAGGTGACTCTGGTTACCCCAACCTGCCGTGGCTACTGACCCCAGTGAGGAATCCCCAGACAAGGGCAGAGGAACGCTACAATGAGGCCCATGGGCGTACTAGGAGGGTGATTGAGCGAACCTTTGGCCTCCTGAAGGCCAGGTTTAGGTGCCTGCATATGACCGGTGGATCCCTAATGTACTCACCAAAGAAGGTGTGCCATATCATCGTGGCGTGCTGTATGCTTCACAACCTGCCTTTGCGACACCAGGTGCCTTTCCTGCAGGAGGATGGTCCAGATGGTGGTGTTGTAGAAGCCGTGGAGCCTGTGGAGAGTGAAGAGGAGGAAGACTCAGAGGACGACACAGACAATAGGGACAGAGTGATACAACAGTATTTCCAGTAACACCCAGATAAGAATCACCCACGCCATTTCACAATTGCTTATAGCCTCCTGCATCTGTACTTTCTGTAGTTCCCACCAGATCTTTTTGGGTAATTTTTGTTTTTCCCTTCCCTTCTCAGTTCTGTATGACTCAGTGCCTGACTTCTGCTTGGTTTGCCCATGAACTACAGCGTGTTGACATTGGTATGTTGTCATCACTAATTGACAGAACAGATATTGAACAGTAATATGTAATACATTTGCTAATAATACAGCATGACTCCAAACTGATTTGTGTGCAATATGTGATTTATTTACAGTGCTAGATATTGGTACATGTGATTATAAGGGTGATGGGTGGGGGTGGAGTAATGTCCATGGCAGAGTCCAGTTCTCAGTCTCACAGGTGCATTGTCCTTTTGCCTGTGGAAGGATGGAGCAGAGGCAGTTCATGGTTGGACAGGGTGGCAATGTGGGACAGTGGGAAGAGTTCAGGGGGTATGTCCTGCTGGTGGGGGTCTTGACATCCTACTCTGTCTTTTTTTTGGATCTCAGGCTCCTCTTACGGGGTGGTTGTTCTTCAGCAGGAGGTGGGGTTCTGGTGGCCTGTCGTGGTGTTGGGGCCTCCTGTCCACTAGCGCCGGCGGAGGTGGTAGGCTGTTCCTGGTCCGGGCTAGTGACAGGGGCCCTGTGTGGTGCCACGTGGTCCCGCAACGCGTCTTCTATCCTGTTGAGGGCCAGGACGATGGTCCCCATTGCGGTCCCGATGATTCTCAGATCCTCCCTGAACCCCATGTTGCGTTCCTCCTGCTGTGCCTGGATCTCCGTGAACCTGGCCAGTACCGTCGCCATCGTCTCTTGGGAGTGGTGGTAGACCCCCATGATGGTGGTGAGGGCCTCTTGGAGAGTGGGTTACCTAGGCCTCTCCTCCCCCCCCGTCGCACAGCAGCCCTCCGAGCTGCCCGGTTTCCCCCGGCCTCTGTCTCCTGGACGGTGTGCCCGCTCCCACTGCCCCCAGGTCCCTGTTGTTGTTGGGGTGTTGGGTTAGCCTGGGTGCCCTGTAGTGGCAGACACACCGCTGATTGACGTGTCCTAGAGACAGAGGCATGGGCCCGCTGGGTGGGAGCTGTGCTGGTGTTGGCAGAGGGGGTCGGGTCTGGTGTGGCCTGTGGCTGCCTGAGGGGAACCGACTGCCCAGAGGTCCCCGATGGTCTGGGCTGGTCATCAGGTTCAGTGTCGACAGAGCTGCTGTCCTCACTGTGGGCCTGTTCCGGGGGTGGGATGGACATTTCTGGACCCTCCTGGCTGGTGTGTTGGCGTTCGGGTCCTGCATGGGGTAAGAGAGTTTGGTTATTGTTTCTGTGTGTGCAATGGCGTGCGTGTTATGGGTGCCCTCGTCCCCCAGTGCAGGCATTCCCTTGAGGGAGGTGTTGTGAGGGTAGTTAGTGGGGGGGGGGAAGTGCAGTGGTCATGCTTGGGTGATGGGTGTCCATGGATTGTGTTGGCATGCAGGAGTTGGTGTTGGGATGGGTGGGTTGTGCTGGTGAGACATTGTCAGGGAGGATGTGTGCTGGGGGGTTGGGGGTGAGGGTGGGGGTGTGGGTTGGCATGCTGGTGGGGTGGGGGGGATATAGTAGTTGAGATTGGACTTACCAGAGTCCATTCCTCCGGCTACTCCTGCGAGGCCCTGAGGATGCAGGATGTTGAAGACCTCTTGCTCCCATGATGTAAATTCGGGAGGGGTGGGTGGGGGTCCGCCGCCAGTCTTCTGGACCGCGATGTTGTGCCTGGAGACCATCGATCGGACCTTCCCCCGTAGGTCGTTCCATCGTTTGCGGATGTCCTCCCTATTCCTGGGATGCTGTCCCACCGCGTTGACCCTGTCCACGATCCGCTGCCATAGCTCCGCCTTCCTAGCTATACTGGTGTGCTGCACCTGTGAGCCGAAGAGCTGGGGTTCCACTCTTAGGATTTCCTCCACCATGACCCGGAGTTCTTGGTCCGAAAAGCGTGGGTGCCTTTGGGGTGCCATGGGGTGGTGTGGGTGAGGTGTGGGGTGGTGTATGTGATGATGAGTATGTTGGTGTGTGGTGCTTTGTGCTACTATGTGGTGTGTGTGATGGTGTAGTGTGCCTCAGTGTGTATTGCTATGGATTGTCTGCTGTGTCTCTCTCTCCTTCTCTCAGTAATTGTGGTCGTAGGGGTTTGTGGGTGATGTGGGGGTGTGTTTTATAGTTGATTGATTGTGTGGGAGTGGGTTGTGTATGTGTATCAGGTGTGTGTATTTGTAATTGTCCAATGTGCCTGTGTTTTGGTGCTGTGTGTGTATTCTGACCGCGGCGGTGTGTACCGCCAATGGAATACCGCGTTGGAAAGCCCGCCGCGTTGATTCGTGGGTCGAAATGGCATGGGCGTATTTCTGTTGGCGTGACGGTGGAGGTTTGGTCATCTCCAGTTTATCGCTGCCCGCTGATGTGGCGGCCTGCAGTGGAGGTCGGATTTTTGGAGGTTTGGCCGTTGTGGGTCAGAATGACCGTGGCGGCTTTCCGCGGCCACGGCGGTGTTATGGCGGTCTTCTGACCGGCGGTAAGCGCCTTTTACCGCCGAGGTCAGAATGACCCCCTAAGTGTGAAGGTAAACTTTCAACCGAGGCCTCCCGCAGCCTGTAGCCGAGCAGGGCTCCATCGCGGTCGGCCTTAAATTTTGACTTTGCCCCGGTCGAGGTGCAACCAGATGACTCGATTGGCGCTTTTTGTTTCTAGGCGCTAAGAAAATAATAATTCTTGAAAAATTCATATCTCCGGTTCCCCTTATCCGATTTTATTTGTTTTGATGTCATTTTAAAGATAAAAATATAATCTATTTTTATAACTTGGTTTTGGATTTTTAAACTGTTTCCTGTGTTTTATTTCATTACTGTTTTGTGATATTTGAATGCTTTACACTCTGTCTCCTAAGTTAAGCCTTGACGCTCGTTGCCAAGCTACCAAGGGTTGAGCTGGGTTTAATTTACTGAGACCTAACTGGACCTTAGTGGAGGTTAGTGGCCTATTGCTAAGTGTAGGTACCTACTTGCCCTTACCAATAACCCATTTTCCAACACATGTTTAAAGGCAGCCCCCAGGTAAACCTATGAGAGAGATAGACCTTGCAACAGTGAAAAACAAATTTGGCAATATTTTACTGTCAGGACAAATAAAACGCAATATCATTTGCCCTACCTCAACCATACACTACACCCTGCCCATGGGGCTACGTAGGGCCTACCTTAGGGGTGTCTTACATGTAGGAAAAGGGAAGGGTTAGGCCTGGCAAGTGGGTACACTTGCCAAGTAGAATTTACAGTTTAAAACTGCACACACAGACACTGCAGTGGCAGGTCTGAGACATCATTACAGTGCTACTTATGTGAGTGGCACAATCACTGCTGCAGGCCCACTAGTAGCATTTGATTTACAGGCCCTGGCACCTCTAGTGCACTGTACTAGGGACTTACTAGTAAAGCAAATATGGCAATCATGGATAAACCAATTAACAGTACAATTTACAAAGAGAGCATATGCACTTTAGCACTGGTTAGCAGTGGTAAAGTGCTCAGAGTTCAAAAGCAAACAAAAACAGGTTAGGAAAAATAGGTGGAAGGAGTCAAAAAGTTTGGGGATGACCCTGCAAAAGGGGACAGGTCCAACACCTATGAACACCTTTTAGCCCCAAAGAACCTCAAACTCTATCAAGAGGCCAAAAAAAGAGGGTTGACTCATGCCAGCCCTCTGCAAATCTCTATTAGTAGTGCTTCCCAAACCTAGGAAAGACCCCATGGAGCTTGCCTCTCATCGTCCGCTATCTATGTTGGGGTCTGATTATAAAATCCTAAGCAAGGCTAAAGCGGGCAGGCTGTTTGAGCACATGCCATATCTGGTGCACACAGGGAGGTCCACTACTTTAAACATATGCCACATGCACAGGTATGGATCTTTCTCCAGTCCAGTGGACATTTGCTACGTGCACTTTGCTGGACGGGAGAAAACCTGTGATAGAGTGGATTGGGTTTACCTGTTTCCAACCTTGTCTGCTTTTGGCATTGAGGGACGATTGCAAGAGTTAATTTGACTTCTATACACTGAACCCAGAGCACCAGTGAAAATTGGGCAGTGTATCTCGCCCTCTTTCTGAGTGAGCAGAGGAACGCAGCAGGGCTGGCCGCTGTCGCCACTGCTCTTTGCTATGGAGCCCTTAGCTCAGGCACTGCAGCAGTAGGGACATTCCTGTGGTATCCCCTTGTCCGGGGGGGGGGCCCATATAGTTTTGTTATATATGGATGATGTATTATTCGACATCTGAGACGTAAGGAAGGGTATAGCAGCTATCCAAAACATACTGCAGGAGTTTCGTGCTGCTTATGCCCAGGAGTGATACGGGCCAAATCATGCCTGTTCTCGCTCAGACTGGATTGTCCCCAGCAGCACTTCTTTGTGGATTCTTATCCTCTGCATTTGGAGCCCCATACATTTCGATACTTTGGATAAACTTCTATCACAAGATTAAGGATTTAAGAGATGGTAATCTTACGAGAGCCATATCCACCTTACGTCCCTAAATGGCTTTTTGGAGCACCTTGCCGCTTACAGTGCAAGGTAGAGTGTCCCTATCTGACATGGTAATGCTCCCTTGACTATTCTATTTTTTCTATAACCCCGAGTCCGTGTCCCCAGATCCACATTCCACACACTGCATTCTGCGCTAGTTTCATTTGGGACAAGGAGTGTCGCTTGCACTGCGTAAACTAAAAGACAAGGGAGGATTGGGGGCTACACATTTTTTACATTATTATTTGATGTCACAGCTGCAGTGGCCTGCACATTGGCTGGCATGGCATCTCACAGAAAAACTAGGCTCTCCTGCAACTGCCCGAGCACAGTGTGTGGTCAACAGACCTTCCTCCCCAGGCTTGAGCCCTACACAATGCTAATGGATTATTGTGGATTGCATATGAGTGCTTTAATTTGCAGCTTGTGACTCATGCCACATATTCCTCGATACTCACCTGAGATAGCTCTGGGCTCTATAATAACATTCAGTGAAATGCTAGTGGTGGGGTGGGCATGAGGTCTTGGGCAGAGACAGCCATGAGGACACTTGGCGCTTTGTTTCAAGAGGGTACACCCTTACCATATGCCCGCTTGCAGGAGGAGGAACATGAGCTTCCAGCAGGTCATTTCTTGGTATACAGATGCTTGATGCCTGACCTTGAAAGACTGTGGGGCATCACAGACACTAAGCCAGATCAACACTCTCTCATACAAAAACTATATATAATGGGTGGAGGCTGTAGACTTGTCACCTTGCTTCTTTGTGCACTAGCATACACCACATGTAACCCGTTAAATGTAGTCTGTAGGGAGTGGGAGAGGGACTTAGATCACGAATTGATCAGAAAACTTAGATACCCCAGGACGTTGTTGCGGAATGCCAAGTTCCAGTACATCCAACATAATATATTACATAGGGCTTATCTCACCCCGCAGCTCTTTCCTGAATGTTTGGGTCCTCCTCCGGCTGTCCAAATTGCCAGCAAACAGGTGCTGACATGAAGTACATGTTCTTGAGCTGCTTGGAGGAGGTAACTCTATGGAAAGAGTGT
This sequence comes from Pleurodeles waltl, assembly GCF_031143425.1. Classification (NCBI taxonomy): domain Eukaryota; kingdom Metazoa; phylum Chordata; class Amphibia; order Caudata; family Salamandridae; genus Pleurodeles; species Pleurodeles waltl. The sequence continues at coordinate 1,781,678,700 of NC_090444.1, forward strand.
CTGACGTGCTCAAAGAGGTGACTGGTCGCATGGATGCGTGCACGATGGAAGGTGCACTGTTGGGTTTGTTCTGGCGCTCAACAACAGATAAAGGGGGTCATTCTGGAACCGCCAGAAGACCGTACCGCGGTTAAAAGACCGCGGTGGTCATTCTGACTTTCCCGCTGGGCTGGCGGGCGACTGCCAAAAGGCCGCCCGCCCGCCCAGCGGGAAAGCACCAGCAACGAGGAATTTGGCTCCGAATGGAGCCGGCAGTGATGCTGGTGTGCGACGGGTGCAGTTGCACCTGTGGCGATTTTCAGTGTCTGCCACGCAGACACTGAAAATCAATGTGGGGCCCTGTTAGGGGGCCCCTGCAGCGGCCATGCCAGTGGCCCCACGACACCCGTTCCCGCCAGCCAGGTTCTGGTGGTGAGAACCGCCAGAACCAGGCTGGCGGGAAGGGGGTCGGAATCCCCATGGCGCCGTGGAGGATTCCCTGGGGCAGCGGGAAGCCGGCGGGAAACCGCCGGCTTCCCTTTTCTGACCGTGGCTTTACCGCCGTGGTCAGAATGCCCCCGGAAGCACCGCCAGCCTGTTGGCGGTGCTTCCGCGGTCGTTGGCCCTGGCGGTCCATGACCGCCAGGGTCAGAATGACCCCCAAAGTTACTAAACAATTCATAGATCTAGCATTGCTGATAGCGTGCAGATTAATTGAAATTCACTGGAAAATCCAGGTGTTGCCAGATAAAGGAGGTCATTTCAACCTCAGCGGTCTTTTCACAAGACCGCCGAGGGACCGCCGTGCTGAAGACCGCCATTGGTGGCGGTTTTCTGCTCGGCGAATTATGACTACTGGCGGTCGGTGGGTAAGTGGAGGTTGCTCCACCTCCACCTCCACCGCCCCCTCAACAGAACACCGCCCACCGACGGGGTGCAGGCGGCGGAGCAGCCCCCTATGGATCCCGTCCCCTCCCGAGGATCAGCGGACCAGGTAAGTTGATAGTCCTTTAGGGGGGGGGGTGAGGGGGTGTTGTGTGTTGTGTGCATGCATGGGGGTGTGCATGTGAGTATGAAGAGGGGGTGTGTGAGTGCATGTATGCATGCAGGGGGTGTAGTGTGTTTGGAAATGTGTGCGTGTCTGCCTGTATGTATGTCTGTATGGATGTGTGCATGTATGTCTGAATGTGGGTGTGCATGTATGACTGTGTGTGAGTGTCTGTTGGCATGTTTGTTTGTGTGTGTGCGGGTATGTGTGTTGGTGGAGTCTGCATGCGTGTCGGGTGTGTGTCTGTGTAGTGATGTCAGGGGTAGGGGTGGGGAAGGGGGGTCCTGCCACCTTTGGGAGGTGGCAGGGGGTGTTGTGGAAGGATTCAGGGGTGGGGGAGACCCCTATCAGTGCCAGGAAAGGGATTCCCTGGCACTGATAGTGCTTACCGCCATGGATTTCATGGCGGTGCCCAACCCCATGAAATCCATGGCGGTCAGCTGGGTCATGATACCGCCGGCGGTCTTGTGACGGCCGCCGGGCTGGAGACCCAAGTGTCCAGCCCAGCGGTTGCCTCCGCCCTGGCGGTCGGTTCGGAGAAGTGGCGGATGACCATGACGGTAACCGCCATGGTCATGATTCCAATTTATTTACCTCCAGTCTGTTGGAGGTAAGACCGCCACTACTCTGCCAACCGCCAGGGTCGTAATGAGGGCCATAGTGTGCAGTGAAGCCTAAGTGGGGCAGGTGGAGGTAGAGGTGATCAGGAGGAAAGAAGCCTGCAGATTACGCAAATACCCCCTTGCTGCAGATTGGGAATCAATATTTCTTGACTTGCACACATACAAGGAAGAGGTGAGCGACCGGTGCTTATATCAATCCCGATTTGGACATATTCCCCTACCCTGCAGCCTTCTACCCCCTTCTTCCCATTCCCCACTCCTCCCTGTCATAATCCCTCCTACCCTCTCCATCGGTGAGTTACAACATTCTTCTCTTACACCCTTTTCATGTCCCCGTGTAGCTTACTAGTGGCCAATAGAGTTCTATGAATGTCACTGTTAAGTGTCAATGTTCACAGCAATTGCCTGAGACAGGAAGATTAAATATCACTTCTGGTAATGGCATTATGTGAGTCGTCATTGCTAGCCATGGTAGATTTTTAGAGCCTTCATTTTGTGAAGAATGTGGTGAAGTTATGGAGGTTGATATTGGGGGGGTCGATAATGATTGTTCATGTTTCATTTAGGGTAATGTGTCTCTTGAATGTCAGTCCTTACAATGCAAGACATTACATTGTGTTACTCAACTAATTTTTATTGCACATGCTTCAATGTGCCTTTATGTAATTTTCTAGTAAAATGCAAAATTATTTTTAAAAACACATGTTAAAGTGTATAATAAGTTGTAAATAAGTACAGATATTTTTAACTGTAATGTTTTAAATAGGACAACAGTAACAATTGTTTTATATTTCAACAGAAAAAAATGTGTCTCCTAACAAATATGGCGCCCACATATTCATGAAACTCAAAATATACACTTTCCTTAACAATCAATAATAAATTGGTTCACGTCAGACATTCATGCAATAAAAAAGTAGAACTTAATTAAAAATGGTCATATAAGGTAAAAGATTTAAAAGAAATGCACGAGTTTAAAAACAACACTCTATGTAGTGTTTATATACATATATATATATGTATATATATATATATATATATATATATATATATGTATATATATATATATATATATATATATATATATATATATATATATATATATATATATATAAATTAAAAAAGTAAAGGTTAAAGTTTAGTAATACTTAGTAAAACTTTTTTCCCTATACAAACCAATCTTAAAAGTAGCACACTTTGCATACACACTATTCCGCTCACTAACCAGACAACAATAACTATAACGCAACACTCTACCATGCACTGTGTTGTGACAAATTATGTAATTTGAGAAATTATAAATGTTGGTATGAGTGCTAAGATTTCACATGCTATAATCATGTCTTCAAACTGAGGGGCTTGAAGTGATTCCAGGGGGAGCACCAGGCTCTGCCCAAAAGAAGCATTGTGCTAATAATAGGGCTTTGTTTTAAGCAGCAAAAAATGAGCCACAGTACACAGCTCTGTAATGGACCATCAGTAACATTGTCATTTATATCCAAGATGTGGGTGTGTGCCAAAAGTGAAAGAACTCCAAAAACTCTTTAAACCCCCTATCCTCACTTCTAATAATCACGCTATGGACACGTGTACAAGTTAGTAAGGTCTGCCTGAGCAGAATAGTATGTTTGGTATCAAGTATTTGATTACATTTTTAAAACAGTAACAGAACTTAGCTGCAATATTTACCTAAGTGTACACATATTTAAACATTGCCAATTTATTAGAAAATTTTGGAGGGGGTCCCCAATAATTTTTTTGTTTTGGGAGTGGGCATAAAAGCGATTGAAGACCACTGCTATTAGTGATGTAGTATTCTTGGGTATAACCAGTACATGGAAAAGTCATTAGCTATAGGTAATGTAGTGTGACAAGACTATTCAGAAGTGTGCGACCTATAGTAATTTGAAGGTGGTGCGTAATTTATAACAATTTGTAATGTTTGTGGATGGAAAAGGCATGAGTTCTAGTTAATGTGGTGTGGCGAGTGAGGTGACAAGACTGTGTTCGGAGATGCACTACTTATAGTAATATGAAGGTGGTGCACAAATTATAAATTGAAGTTATAATTATAACTTTACAATTTTTTAATGTTTGTGTATTTTAAGTTGGGTTTGCATTGAAAGAATCCATAAGGTACTTTTAACTATAAATTATCCTTAACCTTTGATTTTTCATTGTATGCTGTTGTTTTTTTATTTTTGTTATAAAAATGTGTTTCAAATGTTGGGTGTCATTCATTGGAGTGTCATAAAGTGGAGTGCGGCACAGTACAGTGAAGATGAGTGTCATATAGTCCAATGTGGAGTGGAGTATTGTAGAGTGGAGTGATGTAGCATACAGTGAAGTAAAGTGTTCTACAGTAGAGTGCTGTGGTGTGTTGTATTCCGGAGTGGAGTATCGCAGAGTGGAGCGGCATGCTGTACAGTGTAGTGGCAGGTCAAATGGTAGAGTTGAGGGTTGTGCAGTGGAACGTTGTGAAATGGAGTGTGGTGGAGTGGAATGTCATTAAGCAAAGTGTCATAGAGTGGCATAGAGTGTAGCAGAGTGTTGTACAGTGTAGTAGCATAGAGTGGAGTTCAGTGGACTAGACTTTTGTACAGTTTGGATGTACGAATGCAGTGTCATGGAGTAGAGTGGCAGAGAGTCTTGTGCAGTGTAGTGTTGTACACTGAAGTATCATTATCTGTCAGAACACAGTTTAGAGAGTGGCAAGTTAGTGTTGTCTGGTTAGCGAGTTGAAAAGAGTGTGTTACTCTACTTATAATCATTTGAAGGTTGTGGGTAAATTGCAAATGAAAGTTATACCTATAACTTTAGAATTTTAAAGTTTTAGTAGTTTAATCTTGGTTTGTATAAAGAAATATGCTTTCATGACTATAACAATGCTTTACTCTTTGTTGTTTCTTTCAGTGAATTTCAATGTTTTTTAAAAATGTGTTTCAAATCATAGAGTCCAGGGTTGCAAATCAAGTGCTATTATAAGTGTTGTACAGTACAGTGAAGGAGAGTGTTATAAAGTCTATTGTGATAGAGTGGAGTATTGGAGATCGGTATAGAGTGGAGTAGAGTAGAGTGTAGTGGTGTATTGTACAGTGTAGCAAAGAGTTATATAGTGTAGTGGCATGGCGTCTCATATAGTGGAGTCAAGTATGGTAGACTGGAGCAGTAAGTTGTACAGTGGTCTGGGGCATTGAACAGTAGAGTAGCATGTTATAGACTGTGATAGAGTAGAGTATTGTGTTCTGGAGCAGAGTAAAGTGACATAGAATGTTGTAGAGTGCAGCATCGTCAAGTGGAGTTTCATAGAGTACAGTGGAGTAGAGTGTTGCAAAATGGAGTGCCATGCCATATAGTGGAGTGATCTATCCTAGAGAGAGGTTGAGTGCTGTATTGTTGAGTGTCATACAGTGTAGTACAGTGGCGTAGAGTGGATGGCTATAGAATGTAGTACATTGTTGTTGAGTGGCGTGTGGTAGAGTGGCGTAGAGTTGGATAAAGTGCAGTAGAATGAAGTATAGTGGAGTACACTGGTATGGGGTAGTGTATAGTGGAGTAAATTATCATAGAGTGGAGTGCCATGTCATACACTATGCAGGTGTGCAGTGCAGTAGAGTGGAGTGGCATAGCATAGAGTTGAGTGAAGTGTCATAAATTGGAGTACTGTGTTGCACAGTACATTGAAGCAGCGTGTCATACAGTACTTGAGAGTGATGTAGAGTGCAGGAGAGTAGAGTGGCTTAGAGTCTAGTTGAGATTTGTAGAGTGGAGTGGTGTACTGTACAGTACAGTGTTGTAGAGTGTGATAGAGTAGAGTGACATATAGTGCTATAGAGTACAATGGCATATAGATGGAAGACACGATGGAAGTGCTTTTCTTCGGTTCCACCCCCTCCGCATGGGATGACTCCTGGTTGCCTGCCACTCTTGGAACCGCTCCGACTCTCACCAACCACGCACACAACCTAGGATTCCTCTTGGACCTCTCACTATCCATGACCCAGCAAGTCAAAACCATCTCCTCCTCCTGCTTCAACACCCTCCGCATGCTCCGAAAGATCTACAAATAGATACCCACCAAAACCAGAAGAACAGTCACCCAAGCCCTCGTAAGCAGCAAACTGGATTACAGCAATGCTCTCTACGGAGGAACCACAGCCAAACTCCAGAAGAGGCTGCAACGCATCCAGAACGCCTCCGCATGCCTCATCCTGGACATCCCCGCCACTGCCACATCATAGACCACCTGAAAAACCTTCACTGGCCACCGGACCAGAATACCTCAACAAACCATTCTCCTTCTACACCCCGACCTGGCATCTCCGCTCCACTGACCTCGCCCTTGCAAACGTCCCACGCATCCGCAGAACTACAACCGGCGGTAGATCATTTTCACACCTCGCCGCCAAAACGTGGAACACTCTTCCCACCCACCTGCGCCAGACCAAAGACCTCCTTACCTTCAGGAAACTTCTCAAGACCTGTCTGTTCGAGCAGAAGCAGCACCTCCCCCTCCCACTTTCTCCCTCTCCCCTCCTCAGCACCTTGAGACCCTCAAGGGTGAGTAGTGCGCTTTACAAATCCCTGATTAATTGGTGTCAAGTAGAGTGGGGTACAGTGGAGTAGTGGAGTGGAGTACTTTGTTATAGAGAAGAGTGGAGTAAATTGGGGTGCAATGGCATACACAGAGTTGCATACTGTGTGGTATGATGGACTAAAGTATCCTAGAGTGTTGTACAGTGGCATACAATATACTCCAGCATTGTGGAGTGGAGTGTAGAGGTATAGACAAATGTAGTTGAGAGTTTCAGAGTGGAGTTGCATAGAGTATAGTAGTGTGTCCAACAGTGGAGATGCAGAGAGCGAATTGGTGTATAGTAGTTGTTAGAAACGGTGTCTCTAGTTGGCAGCCGTATGCACTCTGTCCAAGTAGAGATCACCACTCTAGCAGGGTAAGTCAGATACACAACATAAATTAACCTGTGCTCACTCTCTGGCAGTTTGGCACAGAGAAGCCAGGCTTAACTTAAGAGGCAATGTGTAAAGTATTTGTGTAACACTTCAAACAGTAAAACAGTGGAAACACCACACAAAATGACACCACACCTGATTAGACAAAATAGAGCTTAATGTTATTAGAGAAACACAACTGAAATGGCAAAAATCTAATCAGTAGAATTGGAGATATGAATTTTTAAAGAATAACTGAAACTCTAGTGCTTAGAAGCAGAAAGTGGCAACCTGGGCTATCCGGTCACGCTAGACCTGGCCAAGTCAAAAGTTCAGTCCACCCGCGATGGACCACAGCCTGGCTACAAGACCCACGCAGGGCCTGCAGAGCAAGAGTACCTTGGTCCCTGAAATGCGTTGGTTCCAACCTGCACAATGATGTTGATATGCCGGTTCTGGTTCCTAGCTGAGGAAGCAGTGAGGCGATTCAACACCATCAATCTGGAGGATGAGGGCGGTGTGTTGATTCTGAGCCACACAGAGGAGATGAAGTGTTGTGCAGTCAGCAATGCAGTGCTCTGATTCTCATAGCAGCAGCACATTGATGTCAATGGCGATGTGATGTTCTCAAGCTTTGCCACAGCGGTGATGCAGCAGTAAAGGGTCAGCAGCAAAGGCAATGAGTCTGTTCTGATTGCCACAATGAGATCGATGTGCAGTTCTTTGCAGGAGCAGCCACAAAAATGCACTTTCAAGGTCCCAGGACTGGGTCAGCGCCACTCGAAAGGGCAAAGTACACAGGCTGTAGCAGAATCGTTGGAAGTCTTTTGTGTCCCTGGGACTTCAGAATACAGGAGTCACTCTGGGTTTGAGTGATGCAGGCCCAGCCCTTCTCACCCAGGCAGGGGGACAGCAGGCAGCAGGGCAGCTCAGCAAGGCAAGAGTTTAGCAGAGCAGGGATCCAGCAGAGTGGCAGTCCCTTAAGCAGCATTGCAGTCCTTATTCCTGGCAGAGCTTTCATAGGTCCAAAAGTGTACTGATTTAGTGCTTATGCCCTGTTGTGACTTTGAAGTGGAGGAGACTTTAAAGAAGGATCTTTGAAGTGCACAGAGTTCCTTTCTTCCTAGCCCTGGCTCCAGACTGGTTCCAGACTGTCAAACGGGGTTGATCTGCCCTTTGTGGGGGCAGAAGTGATTATTCAATTGTGTCAGTCCTTCTCTCCCTTCCTGCCCAGGAAGAGCCATTAGAATGCAGATGAGTGCACAGACACACCTAACCTTCTTGTGTTTGTGGCTGTCTAAAGGAATGTGCAAATTGTAGCTGTCACCCACCCCAGATGTGTAATGGAGACAAGCTTCAGGCACAAAGAGCTGTAAGAGCAGAAATGTCCACTCTCTAAAAGTGGCATTTCTAAAATAGTAATGTAAACTCCAACTTTACCAATAAAGAGGATTTATCATTACAATTACAATGATATGAAACATGTCATAGCTACTCCTCAGTCAGGAATATTAGCGTAAAAGTGGAACAGCGTACAGTGGCATACGGTACGCCAGTCCACTGTATGCTACTCCTCTACACACTATTCTACTTTATGCCAGTCCACTGTACTCTACTATACACCATTTCACTGTACGCCACTCCAGTCTACGCTATTACACTGTACGCATCTTCAGATTTTGCCATTCTGCTGCATGGTATTTCACTCTACCCCACTCCACTGTATGCTGTTATACTCTTCCCAACCCCACAATACACAACTCCAGTCAACACAAATTCACTTCCCACCATTCTACTGTATGCTACTAAAGTATACACTGTTACATCCGACACCACTCCACTGTACACCTCTCCAGTCTACACGACTCCACTGTATGCCACTCCACTGTCACTACTCCACTATATGCTATTCCACTCTAAGCCGCTCCACTCTAGGCTACTCCACCATATACCACTTCACTGTACTCCACTCTATCCTTGTACACTCCACTGTCAACATTTGTATGCAACTCCATACCTGTACACTCTATTGTACAACACTCTACTCCACTCTGCAACAGTTTCCAACACTCCGCTCTACTGTATGAGACACCACTCCAATCTATAACAGTTTCCTCAACTCTACGCTATTCCACCCCACTCCACACTAACCTGCTGTACCCTACTCCAATCTATGCCACTCCACTGTACACCATTCCACTCTACACCATTCCACTCTATGCCACTCCGCTCTTCAGCATCAGCATGAGGGTGGAATAGTTTAGGAGCATGAATCATATTTTTTTTTCAGATATGTTTTTATTAACTGTTTGCTGTTTTACATATGTAGGCCTATTTACAGTAACATTTTGTCCTTATTGTACATTTCCATTTAACTGAACCCTGTCTCTGCAATACATTGCTTGTCATGTGTTTCACAATCACCTGTTCATTTCAATTACAGTTTAATATTTATACATCATTGTTTCCAGCTCTTTAATCAATCCGTTTTTCGGGTGTCAGTTCTTTTAGTGCCGTTTGTTACCTTTTGTGTTTTGTGACCTAATAACAGACTTAACTCAACTTCAAACTGTAAATAAACTTATTGGCTTATGTGGGTGGGTCTGCTTAATTTCTAAAGGGAGAATTGCCGGGGAGCTTCTTATTATGTAGAGGTGGCCGGTATTCCGCCCCACCCCCTCCACTATCTTTTAGTTATTGTGTCCTATCCCCCCTGTTCTCCGTCCCTACGTTTGGTCCGGTGGGGCGTCTGGAATTTCTCCCGTCCTGGCTTCAGGGGCCTTCCCCAGCTATCATATCTATTGGCCGTTTCAGCTATTTCATCCCACCCCCTCAGGTGCTATCGGTCTCTTCGTTAGGTCATCCCAGTTTGCCACTAGGTTTTCCCACTCTGAAGCGATGGGGGTCTGGCGAACTCCCCTAGCCTCCTCGGCTTTAAGGACCTGCAGCTCAGCCCTGGACCATCTTGTGACATCACTTTTCCATTCGGTCAGAGAGGGGTGGCCGGGGGACTTCCAGCCCCTCGCAATCAGTCTTTTATAGAGGGCCAGGGACAAGTCAAGGAAACAACCCCCAACCCTACTCCATTTGACGCCGGCTCTAAGGCCCAATAGACACAAGGAGGGGGTTGGCCGGAGCTCAGTCCCGAACAGCTCTGTGAGGACTGCCATCATCTCAGCATGAATCATATTTATGTGCAAAAACAACCACTATCCTTGTCAGATTGAACCACAAAGGTCACTAGATTAACCTGTGTTTAACACTCCTCTACCACGCCAAAAAAGAAGTCAGGCTTAACTTAGAGGCAATGTGAAATGCATTTATGTAGCACACAAAGAGTAATAAAGTGAAAACGCAACACAATAAAAATCCCAAATCAATTTAAAAAACAGAGTAAAAATGTGATAAATAAAATGAGACCAAAATGACAAAAAATTAACCAATCCAGAGAGATGCAATTTTAAAGGTTTAAGTAAAAATAGCGCCAAGAATCAGAAAGCGCTAACTGTGGGTATCAGGTAGTACTAGACCCGGACAAGGTCATAAGTTCAGGCTGACCGGGACGGACACAGGGATCAGGTTAGTTCCGAAGACAAAGTTACCTTCTCAAAGTCCTGTGCGCAGAGTTCAAAACTTCAGAATTTCACAGAAGAAGCTCAGCTGATGCCAGCTAAGGGTCAAGGATCTGGCGAGGGAGGACCTCCTGGGGATCAGGAACCTAATCCAGCAGAGGCCAGCAGGCAGTAGGCAGGTCCAGTTCCAGGACCACACAGGTGCAGTTGCAGAAGGTCAAATGGGCAGTTGCAGGGAGGCCTCTGGAGCATGTTGTGTTTGTGTAGCCCAGAACAGGAGGTCGGCCAACTGACCCTTGAAGTCACTCTGGTAGTCCTGTGTTCAAAGAGATGGTCCTTTCTCCTGCAAGTGGCAAGGCAAGCCTTAAACAGCAGGACAGTCCTCTGAAGAACAAGGCAGGCCTCAAACAGCAGGGCCCTCCTCTGGTAGCAGCAGGGCAGTCCTCTTAGAAACAAGGCATTCCTCAAGCAGCAGGGCTGTCCTTTGGGAAATAAAGCAGGCCTCAAGCAGCAGGGCAGTCTTCTGGAGTAGAAGGTAGTCCTTATGCAATCTTCCACAGGTCAGGGGTTTACTGACAGGTGAGTCAGAGGGCCCACTATGTATACTTGGTGCCAGCTTTGAAGTGCAAGCAGCTTCTAGAGTGCCCTCCACCCTCCACAGATGGTTCTGGAATTTCCGTCTTCCCCGCTCAGGTCCCAAGTTGCATGGGGTGACAAAAGCCTAGGTGTCAAGTTCTTAGTGGGTGTGCTGAGGAAGCTCTGATGGAATGTAAGTGGGGTAGGGAATAGCTCCTACCTAGGGTTGTCCTCTTCCAGCTACACCCAGGTCCTATTGTGCACTGCCTGGGCAGAATATGCATAACTGATGGGCAGCAACTAACAGGCCCAATCAGAAATGTGTAGAAGGCCTCAGAAACTTTAGGGCAGAAAAATACCAACTTTCTAAAAGTGGCAGCGTCAACATTGTAATCTAAAATATGACTTTACCATTAAAGAGGATGTAAAATTACAATTCATTCACCAAAACAATCCTACCTCCTCCCAATCAAAAGTTAGCACTTAATATATGTAATAGGTAACCCAATATTTTCCTATGGGACAGGAAGGCCTACAGTACCGAACAATAAATTTGGGAGTTTTTCACTACCGGGCCATGTAAAACCTAAAATCACATGTCCTACTTTTTAAATACAGTGCACCAGGCCCTGTGGGCTGTTTAGGGTCTACCGTAGGGGCAGTCTTTTATTCATTAAAAAGGTAGGTTTGGGCCTAGAAAAAAGTTATTTGGCAGGTCAAATCTGCAGTTTAAAACTGCACACAGGCTGCAAGGGTAGGTCTGAGACATGTTTTAAAGGGCTACTAAAATGTGTGGCGCAATAGGTGCTGCAGGCCCACTAGTAGCATTTAATTTACAGGCCCTGGGTGCAAGTAGTACCACTGTACTAGGAACTTATAGGTACAATATTTGTGCCAGTTGAGTTTAAGCTGATTTTATCATGTTTTAGGGAGTGGGCACACGGCCTTCGGCACTGGTTAGCAGTGGTAAACTGCACAGATTCCTAGAAGCCAACAAATGCAGGTTCAGAAAACAGAAGGGGTGAAGGTAAAAGGTTTGGTGGTGACCCTCCTGAGAGTTCCAAGTCCAGCTAACACATATAGGCACAAAAACACTTTTTGGGGCAATCACCTTTAGATGCAAAATTAGCTCTGGTGCTATATATGCTGGATTGTGATGTTAGAAGAAGACACATGTAATTTACATGCATTAGCATACTAGGTGCAAAATCTACCCATCTGTGTAAGCACCTTCGGTGAAAAATCACTTTTAGGTGCACAATCATATTTTTTAGCAAACTCTCCCTTGATGTGACACCAACATCTTAAGTGGTGTAATATCAAACGGAGATACTTTAATTTGCAAAAACAAATCTAAAAGCAAACATCACAATTTGGTGCAGAAACTGTTTGATGCAAATACACAGTTTTTTCAAAATCAGCAGGAGCATGGTATCATTTTTAGGTGCAATATATAAAAGCGCAGAGAGATGCTGTTGATATAGGATGTAATATTTGGTATAAAAGGTGTGCAGCCGAATTATATTACATATGATTGGTAGCAAAATGAGGTGAAACATCAACATGCGTACGGAAATTGAAGTATTCCATTCAATAGACAAATTACATAAAGGTATAGTATCACATTGTTGTGTCAAAACATTATTGGTGCAACATTATCAAGTGCGTGGGAATAGTTCGGAGCACAACTCACATTTATGATCAAAAAGGTTTAAATGAAAAAATAACATTTATGTGAAAAATCACAGTTGGTGCAGCATGAATAGGAGTGTGGAAACTCTTCTAGGATCACAAATTTGCTATAATTGCAGTGCTTTACTGCACTGTTCATGTACTGCTCTGGGAAGCACTCTATAGGCAGGCGGAATAACGCATATAGAAACTGAAACTAGCTGTGAGCCTAAAATACCCTTCTTGCATGATCGAAAAGTGTAAATGACACTTGCTGCAAACAATGGTGGAAGGTGTCTAATTCAAACAAAGCGTTGGCTGTGGGCGGCTGACTCAAAGCCCCTCTCTGTGTATGTTTGTCTCTTAATGGCATGAGCTCTGACAGACATCTAAAACTGATTGTAGCTAGACCTATTATTAGGCCATTTGAACTTAGTAGAACCTTATAAAATGTGTATTTCCTGCTTTTAATTGTCGATGAGTACCATAAAATACATTAAATCAGTTTTCAAAAAATCAACAACTAAACTCTGATTGACATAACTTCAAGCTAATATCATATTGATAACAGAAATACATTTAATTTAAAAGTCTAGACAAGTTATTAAAATAGAAATCAGAGCTACTATTTGTTTTGTTGTATCATGTGCATGCCTTTAAAACAGACTGCATTTATAGTGTTAAAATAACATAAGATGATAATCATGAGAAATTATAAATAATTTTCCACAAATGTATGTTAATTTTCTCTGCTTTAATAGCATTTACTCAATCTTGAATAATTGTGTCTAACAAAAAAGGTTCCAGAGACTTGTTACACTCTACTGCACTAAAGGTGATTTAGGCAAGTATGTGTAAAGCACGAACATATCCATGTAAAGGGACAAACTAATACTTTTCTGGTGAGAGCAATAGACATGCTTCCAGCGAGTGCTGACAATTGCATGCAGGTAAATTAGTTGTTGTGTTCAACACATGGTCACATCCAATTCAACCTGCCACATTAGGAAACAAAAGCAATGACCGTGTTTGGAAAAACCACCAGCAGGCAGCTGTATGGAGAAAGCCCTCAGCGGAGGATTAACAGGCCCTTCAGAATATTTTATGTGGCTCTGGTCAGAAGCATTATGTGGACGTCACACGGCACTGTGTTCTAAATATTCAAAAACACGTGACCCTGGAAAAGTAAATAGCACAGCAGCTCTAGCATCTCACCTCATCTAGTGGTAGGGACTACTCGTTTCCACATCATGAAAAGAGGACGGTGAAGAATTCTTCTGCCAGCATAGTTCGCAGAGCTTTCTGCATTCCGTGTGGGGCAAAGTGACGCGGAGCAGAGTTTTTTTCTCTCCCTTGACAACATTAAGTTGGCGAGCGCAAGCAAGGGTAATCGCTAAGTTGGTGAGTGAGAGTGAGATTTCTGAACATGAGCTGTCGCAGTAGGTGGCGACCGCTCGCGATATGAAAGCTGGCACTTGAGTTGAGGAAGCTGCTGCTCAAGTAGAAAATCTATCTACTCAAGTGGTAGAAAGAAGTTACCACCCTCTGGCCATCTGCAGGATGCCATTTGCACTAATTTCACTGCGCGTGAGAAACTCCTGAACTAAAAATAAGTGTGATCAGCATGACTCACCCAAACTCAGCCACTTGTGGATTTCTGCATACCGTGGCAGGTTTTTTTGGGCACTTCGCAGAGTTTCTTGTAGCAGAACTCTGCAAACTCTGCCCAGGCCTAATCATGAATAAGGAGTACTTTAGAAGTTGGTTGATAGGTGCAGGTGAAGCGCGGGCCATGAAAAGCATGGGATTTGGGTATAATGGACCCCCTGTCCTCCTCATAGTAATGGCTCTGAAGATGAGCATCATCTCATCTGCAACCTCTAGAGATGATAGCATCTCATCTTTAGGTTCCATGGCCCCTTCTTAATTGTAGTTGATTCTCCAAGTGAATGTATCCCTTTGTTGAGGCTCTGTCTCCTGATGCTGATTGTAAGGTTGTACTCTCCTTGTGTGGTCTCACTGCCTACAGCTCTGTTAGCTCCATTAATCATGGTGCAGGACATTCTGCCAGTATCTGTTCCACTTCCACATGACATTGGTATTTATGTCTGCGGTCACCTGTTTAGGTCTCTAGGCTGTCACTTACGTTCAAGTCCTGATCTTTTCAGCTTGTGGCAGTCTCTTATGACCACAGCCATCAACACTTTCCTTGGAGGATAGCTGACCTTTAAGCATTCAACAGCTAGTTTGTTTTACTATTACAATGCCGTTATAACTGCTTGATCACTGCAATATACCCATGCATGTATTATGAATATCAATACAGATTGGTTTTCTTTGAGATGTTTCTGTACCACTAATATCACTTTTGTTTTCCTATATTTTTGCCACAAATATTTGCTATGACTTCTTGGTTTGATGGATCATGAAATTGATGATCCTATGCCTTCTGTTCTCTTAAGACATGTAATATTGGAGTCTGCTATCTGTGGGGCTGGCCTGCACACATAATAGTCTTTCTTCAACAAGGTGACGTATCCCTTCATAACTCTCTGTATCACTTTTAAAAGTGTTCTGGATAAAAATGCCCAGTTGTGTCCGCCAGCCTCTACCAGACTTATTGTGAAGCTTGGTAGCTAACTGGCATGAAGATAACTACATCCTAGTGTACCTGATACCTCTGATACATAAGATCAACATCACGGTTACTGTTACAAACACCAAAGTACAATTTTAATTAAATGAAATTATAATATTGAAGTGTGAGATTTTGCTTCAAAATTGTTATTTTGTCAGAGGTTACAAATCCTTACATAGTTCTAAACCTCTTTCTGTTGAATGATTAAAGCAGATCTATCTGCATACTTTTAACAAGCATTGCTGCTTCCTCGCTAAGCACTTATACTCCATGAAGAAGTTGATAAGTATTACTAAGAGGTACAGCGGTTGTACTTGCAGGGATGACAGCAGACACTTGCAGGCTCATTACGACTTTGGCGGGCAGCAAAGGCTGCCCCCCAAAGTCCCACGTTGGGAAAACGCTTATGTGGCCGTCCCCCCAGGGGCCCTATCACGAGTTTCTCATTGGGCTGGAGGGCAGAAATAGTGTTTCTGTCCACTGGCCCAGCGGAAACTCACCACAACATTGACCGGCTCGTAATTGAGCAGTGACAATATTGCGGTCCATTGTGTGCGACAGTACCCGTTGTGCTTTTCACTTCCCCTAATTCGGGCAGTGAAAAGCACAATGAGGCTGTCCATGTGGGCCCCTGAACTGCCCATGCCAATTGCATGGGCAGTGCAGGAGCCCCCATGGGGCCCCCAACAACCCCTTTCTACCAGCCTTTGCATGGCAGTCTGACCACCATGCAAAGGCTGGCGGAATGGGGACACATAAACCAGAAGGCAGCACTTTTCGCAATGCTGGCCTGGCGGATTATGACTGCTGAGACCGCCAGGCTGTCGACCAGTCGAATGTGGCGGCTTCGCTAGGGTCCTAATATGGAGGCTGAACTGCTGCTTAAGGCGCGGGCTGATTGCCATGGTGAGTCTGGTGGTCCCAGGACCGCCAGACTCGTAATAAGACCCTCGTTTTCTAGGTTAGTGGTTGGGACCCCACACTTGTATAATTGACTAATGACTTTCATTTGAAGTAAAACAAAAAGTGTGACATTAACTGTACTAAACCAAATCTCTCAGGATTTTTAAATGTGAAATGTGAGAAAAGGAGCTGTAGGCCAGGTTAGGGAAAGGATACAATTGGCACATTAGTCACTTGATAATTGAGTTAAGGCAGTACTTTATGAACTGTAAGATGTTGTTCAATGAATTGTGGAGTGGTTTTGGACCAAATAAAATCAGTTTACTCCATCAACAAAAAAATTGTTCTTCTTGAGTCCAGCACGGCTTAACTTGCATACCTGAAAGAGAAAGACAATATCTGATATGACGCCACATAAACGTGACTAATCTGCCAGATGGGTGAATACATAGACTTGGGAATGACACTCCTTGAAGCTAAGTATCCCATCTGTGTGAACTCTGGGTAGATATATACAGGACGATTGATTGAGACATCGACATCCAATATTCCAGTGTTGTGCTAGAGTTTGGTCATAAGGAGACCTGCTTGAAAAGTCATTCCTGATTTAGAGTGTTTAATGTCTTCAACACCACAATTTTTAGGAGATAACTGAGAGCTATATGAACTGCTTGACATCATATTCAGTAACATCTTAATGTCCTTATAGGAAAGTCCTCCTTTTTGCCCTGGTCACCCCCAATCCTTTTGGACAGATACTGGTGGTTACTGACTCTGACTGTGCCCTGGGTAATGCTAACCAGTCCCAGGGCCAGTGCTCTGTGTAAAATTGATTATGCAAAATAGGCTAATTAGAATTGGCTGTATCAACCTACCTATAAGTTTCTAGCACACGGTAGGGAATGTAGGTTTATGGACCCCTGCATAGGTTGTGCACCCATAGGTTCACTGCTGTGGTGTCTAGTGTCATTTTAAAAGCAGACCTGCCTTGGTGCCTGGTTCTAAATTAAAGTTAACCCAAAATTCGACTCTGTAATTACAAGTACTTCCAAAGTCCTAAGCTACCTTACTACAAGCAGGCGCTTTATGAAATATGTTTTATAAGCCCTGGTGAGAGAAAAATAGCTAAATTAGTTTTTCCACATTGTACTGAATGGGCTCCATAGGCTAACATGGGGAGTCTTTTTTTCCATATAAAGGAGCTAAATATGATATGTTTAGTATCAATTTAAAAGTTATAATAAACACAACTTGCCACTGTTGAATTTAATATAACTTGTACCTAGAAAGAGTTTTAGAACTCTTTCTAAAAGTTACCAACTTCAGCCCGGTAGTGCCCTTCTCTGATTGGTCAGCCTCTAGCAGCCTGTGCCAGGCTGCCTTGATGAGGTGTGAAGTGGCCTGGGCTGAGACAAAGGGAATATCTGGTGGGAGGAGATCTGCCTCAGAAGATGGCAGGACAGGATGGGGGAGAGCAGCCAAACTGGTCTCCAAAGGAGGGAAGGACATTTGGGACAGCAATTGTACCTCCCCCATTTCCTGCAAAATCAAATAGCCAGATGCCCCCTGGTTAGTGAGGGCTCGAAAGGGGTGTGCCAAGGGAAACTTAGCCACACCAGTGGGTGGGCTCAGCCAGACCTCACCTCTGAGATTGATTTGTTGCCATCTTGGATTTTTGGAGAGTGTTGCTCCCTGGGATTCATTTTTGCCACACTTCCCAGAAAGTGGTCACTTAGAGGGTGGTGGCCTGCACATGATTGGACAGAGCCCCACTGCCCCCCCCCCCCACCACAGCTTGCCACCTGTCAAGATGGGGGCCACTCACCTGAAAAGCTGGATGTCTGCACGGGCGATGCTATGCCCCGACCTCCTGGAACACCTCTCGGCACTTCCTGGTGGACACTGAAACCCTGGCAGGTGTTCCAGAAGGAAAGGGGGAGTGGAGAAGAAAGAGACAAAACGCTGCCACATCTTGCCAGTCCAGCCAGGCACCCTGTATCTTCGGGGGGCAGGTCGTTGTTGACCTTGATACATCCAAAGAAGAATAGATGCATGCCTGAGCACTGCACCAGCGACTGACTTCGGTGCTTAAGCAATACACCAACACTAACTAGTGATGCAACTGAGCATAGGGCCTTAGTTTCTGTGGATTTCTAGAAGGTCTGGGACTTGTTTTGATGGCAATTCATCCTCTGCTTTCTTGAACATATGAACTTTGGTCCCCTCTTTCACACATGTATCTTGGTGCTCTACTGCAGACTGTGGGCCCGAGTCAAAGTAAACAAAAAATTATGCATGGTCATCAACATCAAACAGGTAAAGAAAGAGGCTGCCCCTGTCACCTCTCTTTGTTGCCCTGGTTATCGAACCACAAGAAGAATGGATCAGGTGTGATGCACAACTCAGTAGATTCTGTTGGCCAGGAGGCTCCAAAGACAGAATGTTGCTATTTGATGAAAAGCTCCTCGCTTACATTAGCAAACCAGAGACTTCCCTCCTCATGTTACTGCCTTTGCTTCAAACATATGTAGAAGTATGAGGTCTAACCGTGAACTGGTCCAAGATGACTTCCATTCCCCTGACAGACGTGCATGATGACATAAGGACCGGCAAGTCACTGTAATGGGCGACCCAACATTTTAAAGACCTGGGGATGCACTCAGCACTCACTAGGCAGCATGCATATGACCTATACATAAGACCCGTGGTAGCCAAGGTACGGAGAGACATGGACTTATGGGAAAGTCTCCCACTAATAATAGAGAGTAATTTTCAGGAGTAATTCCTAGCTGATGGGGATTGTCTATTCATCATATTATGAAAAGTATACTATGTTCTGGCTATTGCTCATATTGGTGTTGTATTTGCCATGAAACACGCGTGAAATATTTTGTTCTAAAATTACTTAATCTTATTTCTATCCCCTTTCTCTTCCTTTTGACCAAAGATGAGGCCTTTATATTCTTTCATTGTTCAGCATTTTATTTCTGTCTTTTTCAGTTATAGCTTTCTGGGATTCCCGTGTGATTAATCGATATACAACTTGTAATTTTGTTTGGGTATGTTTTGAATAGGTTACCTGTCCCTGATCTAAGCCATATTTTTCTTTAAGAACGCTTTTTTCCTAAGAACGTTCCTTTATATTGGAGCCCACTAATGATCCTAATTACTTCCAATATTGGACCTTCGTTTAACAATGGATTCCATATGGAATCGTTGTTTGTACGTTCAAGATGGTGCCCGCAATTAGGGAATTGTCCCTTTTCACTTTTGTTTATCGACAGTGAGGATCCTTTAAAAGTAGGTCTCCTCCCGGTGCCGGCTCGCTAACACGCCGACCGGGGAGTGGGACTCAGCTCTCAGGACATGTTATTTCATGTCCTTCGGGTCATTCGAGAGGTAAGCAAACTCATATATATTCCTCTTGACGATAGCGGTTTCTGGTACCTCGTTGGTGTGGATTACTTTTAACTTTCCCGTAATATTTTTGTTTCGATTTCAGACAGGAGGTGTATTTACAAACACCTCATATACACACATTTGGATTCACTATTTTTGTGTGCAATAAAGGGTAGATGTCTATACTTGATTTTGTACACTCGGAAATTTTTCGAGTCACCAACTTTACTACATAACTTTTCAAGTAATTTAGCCACTAAGGCGGTCATTCCTAGATTGGCGGGCGGCAGTCGCCGCCCGCCAAGCGGGAACCGCCAGAAGACCGTACCGCGGTCAAAAGACCGCGGCGGTCATTCTGAGTTTCCCGCTGGGCTGGCGGGCGACCGCCAGATGGCCGCCCGCCCGCCCAGCGGGAAACCCCCTTCCACGAGGATGCTGGCTCCGAATAGAGCCGGCGGAGTCGAAGGGGTGCGACGGGTGCAGTTGCACCCGTCGCGATTTTCAGTGTCTGCCACGCAGACACTGAAAATCTATGTGGGGCTCTGTTAGGGGGCCCCTGCAGTGCCCATGCCAGTGGCATGGGCACTGCAGGGGCCCCCAGGGGCCCCACGACACCCAGTCCTGCCAGCCAGGTTCTGGCGGTGAAAACCGCCAGAACCAGGCTGGCGGGAAGGGGGTCGGAATCCCCATGGCGGCCAGGGTAGGAATGACCCCCTAAGTGTATTATATTTTTCTTGTAGATCTATACCACTTGTAGAGCTAATATTGCTCTCTTTAAATCATTATCTCTGCTCAAAATACTCTGTTGAGGTATGTTAGAAATTGTTTTTTTGTTTGGCAGTCAGGTTACCCTCTGTCCAAGCAAGAACCCTCACTCTAGTCAGGGTAAGTCACACACAATCCAAATTAACTTGGCACTGAGCAGTCAGGCTTAACTTAGAAGGCAATGTGTAAAGCACTTGTGCAATAAATCATACAATAACATGATATAGCACCACAAAAATACACCACACAGTGTTTAGAAAAATATATAATATTTATCTGGGTATTTGCAGGTCAAAACGATCAAAGATGCAATATGAATTTATAAAGATATCACTAAAAAGTGATATGAAATGTCAAAGTCTCTTTCAAGCACAAAATACCTGGTTTGGAGTGGAAAATCTCTGCAGAGGGCTGTAGAAGAGGAGATGCATGGAAAAATGGTGTGTGCGTTGGTTACGCCCCTTCACACACGGACTTGCGTCGTTATTTTTCACGCGGGGAGACGTGCATCGTTCTACGGGAGGAAAAATGGTGTGTGCGTCGGTTTCGCCCCTTCACACATGGACTTGCGTCGTTATTTTTCACTCTGGGAAGACGTGCGTCGTTTTCCAGCATGCGGACCGTCCCCTTCTATGGATCGCGGGATTACCAGATGTCCCAGGGTCTGTGCGTGGATTCCTCGGCTTGTTATCTGGCTGCACGTCGTTCCGGGAGGCTGTGCGTGTAATTTTCTTTCTCACGGCAGGCGTCGCGTCGATTTCCCCTTTGGAAGTCGGGCGGCGATGTCCATGCGAGGCAGTGTGTCGAAGTTCCGGTCGCACCACAGGCGTCGCGTCGAGCGCCGTCTTTCTGGATCGGCGTGCGCTGAATTTTTCACCGCGGAACAAGCTGTGTGTAGAAATTTTCGCCGCACGAAGAGTCCAAATGAAAAAGAGCAGTCTTTTTGGTCCTGAGACTTCAGGGAACAGGAGGCAAGCTCTATCCAAGCCCTTGGAGAGCACTTTTACAGCCAGACAAGAGTTCAGCAAGGCAGCAGGCCAACAGTAAGGCAGCAGTCCTTTGTAGAAAGCAGACAGGTGAGTCCTTTGAGCAGCCAGGCAGTTCTTCTTGGCAGGATGTAGGTTCTGGTTCAGGTTTCTTCTCCAGCAAGTGTCTGAGGTGGTAGGGCAGAGGCCCTGTTTTATACTAAATTGTGCCTTTGAAGTGGGGGTGACTTCAAAGAGTGGCTAAGAAGTGCACCCGGTCCCCTTTCAGTTCAATCCTGTCTGCCTGGGTCCCAGTAGGGGGTGTGGCAGTCCTTTGTGTGAGGGCAGGCCCTCCACCCTCCCAGCCCAGGAAGACCCATTCAAAATGCAGATGTATGCAAGTGAGGCTGAGTACCCTGTGTGCCTGAGTGAATGCACAAGGAGCTGTCAACTAAACCTAGCCAGAAGTGGATTGTAAGGCAAAGAAAGATTTAAGTGCAAAGAAATGCTCACTTTCTAAAAGTGGCATTTCTAGATTAGTAATATTAAATCCGACTTCACCAGTCAGCAGGATTTTGTATTACTATTCTGGCCATACTAAATATGACCTTCCTACGCCTTTCAGATCAGCAGCTGCCACTTCAACAATGTATGAGGGCAGTCCCAATGTTAGCCTATGAAGGGAGCAGGCCTCACATTAGTGTAAAAGTGAATTTAGGAGCTTTACACTACCAGAACATATAAACTACACAGGTACATATCCTGTCTTTTACCCACATAGCACCCTGCTCTAGGGGTTACCTAGGGCACACATTAGGGGTGGATTATATGTAGAAAAAGGGGAGTTTTAGGCTTGGCGAGTATTTTTAAATGCCAAGTCGAAGTGGCAGTGAAACTGCACACACAGGCCTTGCAATGGCAGGCCTGAGACAAGGTTAAGGGGCTACTGAAGTGGGTGGCACAACCAGTGCTGCAGGCCCACTAGTAGCATTTAATCTGCAGGTCCTAGGCACATATAGTGCACTCTACTAGGGTCTTACAAGTAAATCAAATAGCCAATCATGGATAAACCAACCAACAGTACAATTTACACAGAGAGCATATGCACTTTAGCACTGGTTAGCAGTGGTAAAGTGCCCAGAGTTCAAAAGCCAACAACAACAGGTCAGGAAAAATAGGAGGAAAGAGGCAAAAAGTCTGGGGATGACCCTGTCAAAAAGCCAGGTCCAACAAGGTATGAACCTCTACTTTAAATATATTCCTCTTTATTCAGATTTCTTTTTTCATTTCTTTTTTCCTTCTATTTTCTTACTACTCGGGGAAGTTTGGTATAAATTCAAATACGGGGTTCTCTTAGACCACTTCGATTTGTTTAATTTCCCGCAGGTGTCATGACTTAGCATGTTAATTTACGTGTTTTATATGAATGCTTTATTAATCTTCGTATTGCTTCTAAATTTTAAATTTTGTTAAGCACAATTATGGGTGGCTCCATTTGTTGTTGTTGGAGACTTGCGAATTGTCACATCCAATATTGTTGGTGATCTAAATACTGACGTTCTCACTAAAATCACTTGGGTATTGGTGTTGGATTTTTGCTGATGAGGTGTTACAAATGATTCTTAAGACTTGACTTAGATAGTATGTGCTTAATACTGGTTATAATTGTGTTTTTCACAGCCCTGAGGAAGTCATTGAGATTATTGTCTCTTAAGACAAAACACGTGTTGGCTGTTGCCTGTTGTACCAGTATCTGAATGCTACACCTCAAGAATAAACTGGATTCATGCTAATTTTTCTCGGTCTGCATTGTACCTGATTGCTTGGAAGAGGACTTTACTGTACATGAATATGGACTTTGTTTCCTTTTAATACACGCATGCCTCGGCATTTGTTGACTATGTTGTGGTTTTCTTAGAGAAACATTGGAGGAGTGGGGAGGATCCTCCTGCCAGGAGCAGTGTGTTTATAATTCACTGACACGTATAACAACTTGGTGATTCACTGTGATCACCTAGTCCTATAAACCTTCTTCCCTTTGTTGCTTTTTTCTTTGTTTTATGATTACAGACACCCTAGGAGGGAGACTAAGGATAGCAGGTATTACTGGGCTAGCCAGATCATGCTAATTAATGACTGACTCCTCACAGACCAGGATGATCCTGTCAAATCGGAAGAGCTTTGGGTTCTTGAACGACATGGGCATACCTGACTTATTATATCGCCACTACACCTGCAGACTCCTACCTTCCATGGCTCAAACAACCCTGCCAAGCTGGCAACAAGCATTGGAATGGTACAATTGGAATGGAGTGCCAATGGCCAAAACACCATTGCCAGCAGGGAACTGGCTTAGACATACAGCTAAACTGAATGCCTTCCAAGCATGGGACAAAATTGGTGTCTCCAAGCTAAGGAAAGCTTGGGAAGGTAGCTCTGTTTGCATGTTCCAAAATGTTACAGACATACATGTGATGTACAAGTCATAATTGTACTGCTATCTACAGCAATGCCCTAAAGTAGAGGCAGCTATGCCCTGCAGTAGAGGCATTCCTCAGTACCTTGCAGACCCTTCCATGGTATAATCCCCTGGAAGCACACAATAAAGAAATGTAGAAAGTGAAACATAAGAATTTCCACTATATACCACACGCTGGTGAAGGATTATGAAGGCCCGGAAAGTATAGTAACAAGACATGAGCACCCTAGAAGAAGAAAACTGGGGGGAGACCAAAATGGACCCCAGGGTACTAATGGTCTGCAGGAGACTACGGCTAATTCAACTGATGTACCTTAACTGGATATAATATAGCCCTACAAGCCTAAGCAAAATGAAGAAGAAAGATCTATATCCACAGTGTTTGAGATGTAAATCAGCCCTCAGCACTTTCTTCCACATGATACATGAGTGCCCCATTATACAACAGTAATAGCACAATACTTGCAACATACTCACGAGGATGGTGGGCAATACAATGACACCTGAACTGAAGCTGGTCTTGCTGGGGCTGATGGACGAATGGGGAGTTAGACTCCACAAGAGAATCTTAGGGCCGAATTTTAGAAAAGTGGTGCTGCGTCCAATGCGGCAGCACTTTTGTTGTGCCCCCCTACGCTCCCCTAATGTCACCAAGTGAGCGCTGTATTTATGATACGGTGCACCATGGCAGTATTACTAAAAGTAGCGCCAACATTTTTGATGCTATTGTGGCACTTTGCTCCACTAGTGTCAAAAATGTTGATGCTAGTGGAGCAAACTGCAAGGAGGCCCATTGATTACAATGGGGGCATCCTTTTAACGCCTGCTTTAAATGATGCCAAAAATGGGGCAATAAATCTTGCAGATTTCATTCCACTATTTTTGTGGGCCTCCTTGGGCCGGAACCCCCCCTTTGCTTACAAAGGGTTGCAAAGTGGCACAACACTTGCATTGCTCCACTCTGCACATATGGTGCGGCGATTTTGCAAGCCTAATGCCCCATTAGCATTAAAAAAAAATGACACTAATGTGGTGCTAGGCCTTCCAAAATTTGGGCCTTAGTGGCAACGGGTTTCCATATTGCCAAGGTGGCATAACCCAGTCCTGGGGGTCAGAATTGCCACCATTGACATCTGATTCGACACACGAGATGGGCTACTGCGCTGTAGAAACACAATTTGTATATATCTCACACGGCTACCTGGAGAAACACCATAAGGTCTTGTGAGATTGGCTGGTTTATTATGAAAATTGTAATGTACAGGAATTATGGTGGTCATTATGCCTTTGGCAGACACCTGAATGCCATGGCGGCGGTAGTGGCCGGTCTGCCGTCAGGCCTATGGTGAAGACTGCCATATTACGACTTCGGCGGTTTGGCTGAAGCCAAACTGCTGAAACACCACCCGTACCTCCAGGGCGGTCAGACCACCGGGCCGGAGATGAGCACCTCTGGCCCAGCGGCAGCGGTGAGACCGTCGGTGGTATAATGACATGGCAGTCTGCACCACCATGAAAACCCTGGTGGTAACGCTCCCGGTGACAGGAATCTCCATTCTTGTCAACAGCACCCCCCCCACCCACATCCATTCACATACTGGCCTCCCCCCACTTCCACACACATGCACGCACCCTCCCCTCCGAACCGCACACAACCATACACGCACCCCCACTTGCACTCACACATACGCACCCCCTCTCCAATCATGCACACCCCCTCCACATCTATTTACGCACTCCCCCACCGCATCCATTCACGCACTCCCCCACCGCATCCATTTACGCACTCCACCTCTCCGCATTTATGCACAGGCACTCCCCCTCTCTGCATTCATGCACACACCCAGACATCGCAACCATTCACGCACCCAGACACCCCATTGGCACACATACACACACCTAGTCACCCCCATTCGCACACATACACACCCAGACACCCCATTCACACACATACACACACCCAGACGCCCCCATTCTCACACATACACGTACCCAGACCACACACATGTACCCAACACCACCCACACCCTCTTTAAGGACGATCAACTTACCTTTTCCAGCAAGGTGGTCATCCAGGGGGGGATGAGTCCTGGCGTTTTCCACCACCAGCACCGCACCGCTGACAGGACTCTGCCACACCATATTATGTATTGTAATATGGCGTGCAGAGTCTTGTTGGAGTGGTGGTGCTGGTGGTGGAACCGCCTCTGTTCCTCCGTCGGCCAGGCCGACGGGGTCGGATCCTACCTAAAGCAAAACATGGCGGTCTTCAGACCGCCTGCACTAGCGGTCTGTTGGCGGCAGCGGCTTCAGCGGTCTTGGAAAAAGACCACCGAAGTTGTAATGACCACCTATGTATCTGAAGTAATTATATGCTCATGTTATTCACTGAAGTGGGCGATCAATGTGATTTTGCAGCACTGTCTTATTGTGTGGTTGAGCAATATCATATGTAATAAAAATCTAACAAAGCCAGTTGTAAAAAAAATAGGAGCCTAGAAAGCAGAAGAATGTGCAAAATGATGTATTTCTCTTTTTTCCACTATTACATCCCCTAAATGTGTATCCGAGGAGTTGTCAGTACAATACCACAGGAATATGTGTCACACCCAGGCAGCGGTCCCCCCCATTCGCACACATACACACCCAGACACCCCATTCACACACATACACACACCCAGATGCCCCCATTCTCACACATACACGTACCCAGACCACACACATGTACCCAACACCCCCCACACCCTCTTTAAGGACAATCAACTTACCTTTTCCAGCAAGGTGGTCATCCGGGAGGGGATGGGTTCCTGCGTTTTCCACCGCCAGCACTGCACCGCCGACAGGACTCTGCCACACCATATTATGTATCGTAATATGGCGTGCGGAGTCTTGTTGGAGTGGTGGTGCTGGTGGTGGAACCACCTCTCTTCCTCCGTCAGCCAGGCCGACGGGGTCGGATCCTACCTAAAGCAAAATATGGAGGTCTTCGGACTGCCAGCACTAGCGGTCTGTTGGCGGCAGCGGCTTCAGCGGTCTTGGAAAAAGACCACTGAAGTTGTAATGACCACCTATGTATCTGAAGTAATTATATGCTCATGTTATTCACTGAAGTGGGCGATCAATGTGTTTTTGCAGCACTGTCTTATTGTGTGGTTGAACAATATCATATGTAAAAAAATCTAACAAAGCCAGTTGTAAAACAATAGGAGCCCAGAAAGCAGAAGAATGTGCAAAATGATGTATTTCTCTTTTTTCCACGATGACATCCCTAAATGTGTATCCGAGGAGTTGTCAGTCCCTTTGTTCAGTATTTACAAACATTTTTCAGTGCATTTGCTACTATAATCTGCACTCAAGTTACAAAAGGTAGGTCCTTGGTAGTTACCACGTAAACTGTGAAAGAGCACTATTCTTCCCAGTAGTTGGTGGAAGAAATTATGGGGCATATTTATACTCCATTTGCGCCGAATGTGCGTCATTTTTTTCGACGCAAATTCGGCGCAAAACTAACGCCATATTTATACTTTGGCGTTAGACGCGTCTAGCGCCAAAGTATGGGCAAATAGCGTCATTTTTTTGCGTGAACGCCTTCCCTGCGTTAATGAGATGCAAGGAAGGCGTTCCCGTCTAAAAAAATGACGGCGACGCAAATGCGTCGTATTTATACTCCCGGGCAAAAATCACGCCCGGGAGTGGTCGGGTCAAAAAACCCCGCATTTGCGCCACTTTTTAACGCCTGGGTCAGGGTAGGCGTTAAGGGGCCTGTGGGCTCAAAATGAGCCCACAGGTGCCCTCCCATGCCCCCAGGGACCCCCCCTGCCACCCTTGCCCACCCCAGGAGGACACCCAAGGATGGAGGGACCCACCCCAGGGCCATTCAGGTAAGTTCAGGTAAGTATAATTTTTTTTTTTTTTTTTTGGCATAGGGGGGCCTGATTTGTGCCCCCCTACATGCCACAATGCCCAATGACCATGCCCAGGGGACATAAGTCCCCTGGGCATGGCCATTGGGCAAGGGGGCATGACTCCTGTCTTTACAAAGACAGGAGTCATGTAAATGGCGTCTGGGCGTCGTTTAAAATGGCACAAATCGGGTTAAGACGATTTTTTAGCGTCAACCTGACTTGCGCCATTTTAAGACGCCCTAACGCCATTTTTCCCAACGCCGGCGCTGCCTGGTGTACGTGGTTTTTTTCCACGCACACCAGGCAGCGCCGGTCTGCTTGCGCCGGCTAACGCCATTCAATAAATACGGCGCCCGCATGGTGCTTCAGAATGGCGTTAGCCGGCGCAGAATTTTTTGACGCTAAACTGCGTTAGCGCAGTTTAGCGTCAAAAAGTATAAATACGGGCCTATATGTTAGAGAAAATAAATATTGAAAATAGCGAGGCTTTTCTACAGCTAATTTAGAAGTGAGCTGCCCTTTCTAAATCTCAACTGGTGCAGTTTGAAATACACAAATCGTACGACTAGGTAAGCAGGTCTGGGTGCGCTTCTAGTGAATCCTGTGCACTGCAAACTCGTCCTTATGAAAGGGACAGGTGGGGTCTGTTTGCAAGTCACCCTAATTCGCATTACTAAGACCCGACCATTGTGCGACTAACAAGACCTTAAAGTGTTGGGAATTAAATTGTTAGTTTGCTGGTTATTATTAGAGGTATAATCACAGGGGAGTGTGCGTGTGATGAATAGAAGCGGCAGCAGTCAGCTTTGTGTCCCTGCTCTTGAGTCATAAATTTGGCAGAATCACATGATTCAGCAGATGCATTCTCTGC
This sequence comes from Pleurodeles waltl, assembly GCF_031143425.1. Taxonomy (NCBI): domain Eukaryota; kingdom Metazoa; phylum Chordata; class Amphibia; order Caudata; family Salamandridae; genus Pleurodeles; species Pleurodeles waltl. The sequence goes on from NC_090444.1 coordinate 1,781,707,044, forward strand.
TCTGATTATAAAGCCTATTATGAGCTTTACAGAGCGAAAATCTGAAAATGAGTTCCAATCTTTTATTACAATGACATTTTATGTATCTATTAGTTGACATGAAAATGAGGAGGTCAGACCAGTCTTTCAAAATGAAGAGAAAAGCCAGTTGTGTTCTCCTCTTTATGAGAATCCAAGAGTTTCCAGGCACAAAGTAAATAGCTTCTGCAAGCCTCATTAAAGAGGGGGCCTGCAGGCCAAGCTGTTCATTCTAGACAAAATGAAATCCATGTTTAATCAACAATCTTTTCAAATGTCACAGACTGCGACTCCATCAGGGCTCTGAGAGTGCTTTTTGTGTTTTATTGGCTGTATGCTTAATTTATAGTTCTTTTGCAAACAGAAGTGCCTCCTGAAATGGTATTCTTTTTTTTAAATCGCTTGCCTCTCAATGTCTCATTGTCTCATCAAATTGTTTCATTTTTTCCGAAGAGGGCATATGTGGATTTACTTCTGATTGCATTATTTTCATTATCTGGCTTTAATATGTATATATATATGTATATATATATATATATAGGAGCTTGAAGATGATAATGTAGCCCACACCTCTACTCACTGAACCTCACTAGTAATAAAAAAGGAACAGATTTACAAGGTCCTAGAGCCTCCTTGCGCCACATTAGTGTCATTCTTTTTACGCTAATGTGGCCCAAAGAATTAAAAATCCCAGCAGATCCTTCGCAGCCCCTTACGCCACATTATGCCTGCGCCAGGCATAATGTATGCAAGGGGGCATTCAGGCGTTAGGAAGCCTGCAAAAATGGTGAAATGAAATCTACATTAAATAAATCGCCATTTTAGGTGTCATTTTTAACACCTGATGAAAGCAGACGTTAAAATGACGGACCCATTGAAATCAGTGGGCCTCCTTGCACTTTGCTGCACTAGTGTCAACATTTTTGACGCTAAAGGAGCAAATCGCCACAACAGTGTCAAAAACTTTGCCGCTATTGGCCTAAAGTGTGCCATGGTGCACCGTATTGTAAATACAGCAGACTCATGGTGTTGTTATTTGGCAGTAGAGGATCGTAAGAAATCTGTCACATCAGTACTGATGCGTCAGATTCTTGTAAATCTGGGCCAAAATATTACTCTGGACAGATCTCCATATTCTGCTTTTCATCTAAAAAAAGTTGTAAACAAAGGTATTTAGGTAGACCTAAAGGACACAAACCTGTGCTGGTACAGCAGAGCTCATTCTTTAAAATTTGCGAGTATGTGTTTAGTTTTTTTTCTCAGTAAAGAGATTATAAAGAGCACCTGTTAGTGGACAATTCTCATGTTAGTTGTACAGTATTATGGTAACTGAGTCGAATTTGATCTTGCAGTGGAGTCAGTTTATTATAATGCTTAGTTAAATAACAAATATCCAACGAGCAGCTGCTACTCAGTGGTGTACTGGGGATAATGCTGGATGGCAGGGTCCAATCTGAAAAGTCCTGCAAGTAAAACTTTAAAGTTTTATTTGCAGTATATCTATGGCTTTATAGGATTCACTCACAATTCCATGACTACTCTTTGAAGTCTACAAGAGCTGTAGATTTAACAGCAGTAGGGTTATTTACAAAATGTACTTAGATTTATCACTTGGTAAACAATGTGCATGAGTGATGCAAGCAAAACAGAGCATTTGTGAAATACTTATTACTCTATTGTGCTATTGTTCTCTTTCCCTAGGCCACTATTATAAATAGAGGAATTTGCCTGCTGTTTGTCATCATCATCATACGTTGAATATCCACCTCATGCACACAAGAGGCAATCTTCTGCCTTTTCACACAAGTAACTTAGAAGATGTGGTATCCCACCCATTTCTTGGATGATAGAGGCACTGCCAGCACTTCATGCAATTTGGCTTGTATTGGGGGTTCCGCCCACACTTGGGGCCAGATGTAGGAAATTACGGCTTTGCGACTCGCAAATTGTGCAAAGCCGGATGCAGGATGGTGTCCCTGACACCATCTGCGAGTCGCAAGGGGGTCGCAAAGGCCCACCTCATTAATATTAATGAGGTGGGTCACAATTTGCAACCCCCTTATGAGTCGCAGCACTCACAGGGTTGGTGGCCTGCTGGAGACAGCAGACTGCCATGTCTGTGACTGCTTTTAAATAAAGCAGTTTTTTTTTTGTAATGCAGCCCGTTTTCCCTAAAGGAAAACGAGATGCATTACAAACTAAAAAATTAAACGTGTCAGTTTCATTTTTTCAGAGCAGGCAGTGGTCCATAGGACCACTGTCTGCTCTGAAAAAATGTTTTCAGGGCAATTCACAAAGGGGAAGGCGTCCCATGGGGACCCCTTCCCTTTTGGGAATGGGTTACCACCAGTGTGACACTGGTGGTAACTGCGAATTGCTTTGCGACCATGTTCGCGGTCACAAAGCAATTCTGCATTGCGATGCGGCTCGCAAATAGGAAGGGGAACACCCCCCTCTAGCTAATAGATCTTTGGGAAAACTATTCCCAAATACCATGTCCCATACCCACGAAGCAATTCTGTCACTTTCGGAAATTTGTTTAAATCGTCTAGTTGATAGATCTTTGGAAAAACTATTCCCAAATAACATGTCCCATACCATCCCTTTGGAAGACGATAATAAGCATTAAGTCCGCAAATATATTAGACCCCTGGGATTGCTTGATCCATTCCATTTAACATGAATGTCCATTTACTCTGAAACAAAAACACATGCTTACATTCACTCATTCCCACAAACACATAATCATAATATGACTTTGGCCGCGTAATGCAAAGCTTACCTACATGCTGTGTATCTAAAGCTAATTTCCCTGGTTCCCTAACCCCATTATAGCTACCACTATTAATAATGGATCGTTGCTGCAAGCCTTTTTCTAATTTCCCCTTTAAAACCCTCCTTCTATCTTCAGTGTGATCTAAAAAGCTTTTCTCTACATGTGTAAGCAAGCATGTCAAGTTATTGCGGATAAGATGTACTAATCGTCACTCTAGGCTCAAAGAACCCCTTAATCAGTTTTAGGGCATAATATTTAGCTACACTATTCAAATCGTCTATGATAGACACATAAGAGAATACAAGGTCATAGTTAGAGTAAAAATATTGCACTTCCTCTTGGTTATAGAAACGTGTTAGTACCAAACTACAACTTACCCCATACGTTAATGGCAAATTGTGATATGTAACCCCTTCTTGTACTGAAACAGGAATTTGTGTACACACATAACAGGCTTTCTCATCCATAGTATCAACATACTCACTCAGCAAGCGATAGAAAACATTAGTAGACAATTCTCCTTTTGAGTTAGTTTACTCATGCAGGTACCTCCTGCTCAAACCTCTCCCACGGTGTTAGTGTAGCAGTCTCAGAAACCGTAGCATTGTTAGCTTCATTCTCATCTACTAAACACATCTCCACAAACAAAACTATAATGAATATCACACATATAACACCCAAAGCAACACCCAAATATTTACAACGCTTACTCCCCTCACTTTCATCTCCCGTGCTAGGCATGATCTGCAAAGAATCAGAAAGTAAAGTGCTATAAGTGTAAACAACTAAATTGAGGATGGTTAGAAACATTCTCTCTCTTTTTTTTTTTTTTTCTTTCAACAAAGCTAAACAAAGTCTTTCTTCAGCAAGTATTTATAGCTTTCTCATTCACCCCCAGGATATTTGTCAAATCAGGTTAGCAGCTTGTCACAATCCGTTTTCAAAAGTCAATTCAGGTTAACAGTGTCACATCCGGTAATTTTATCAGTCTCTTTTCTCAGGTCTCGTTAAACTCAGTTTCAACTTAACACAGTCTCTTTCCCTCGTTGCCAAACTCAAATACCATAGTATTGACCTGGGACTTCTTGATCAAAGCAGAATGCCAAAAACTCCTGTTGCCACTCAGCTGACGTTGCGTAAGCCCATACAGGACCTGCGTTTCTTCTGTTTGCTATTCTCTTTCTTTTCAACTTGCGGTCACCCTGCAATTCTCCTTCATTCAGATCATCTTTCCTTGTGGTATCTACTTCATCCTCTATTGTTTCATCAATAACCACTTTTCCTTTTGCAGCTTGTGACTCTGGCCACTTATCTCCTTTCAGTGCCCTTTTACTGTTCGGCTTTCCAGGTTGCTGTTCAATGCCCTCCTCTTGTGCTATGGTGTTTTCACTTGCTGGACCTGCAAGCGGCTCAGGAGGAGTCTGAACACTCTGACTTCCTTCTGCCTCAACTCCTTCGCCTTCTGGGTCTGTCAGGGGTTCTACTTCAAACCTGTATACATCTACTTCTGGGAGAACCTCTCTTTGGGTCGGTCCTCCTGGTGCCTCAGTTGAGATAGGCTCACTGTCACCCCTCTGGATCTTGTTTACTGTTTGAGTGACCAAGCTGTCCTCAACGGGCTCTCCTCCAGTCTCAGTTCCCCTTTGATTACTCTCCGGCCCTGAGACTTCCTTTTCTGTAGCTCTTATTTTCAACAACTGAATTTCATCATCAGTTGGACACGTCACCTTCTTTGTGTGACTGGCATGGATCCAGTTTGGAATTCCCACACATTTCACAGCATTGGTAGTTGTTAGTATCACTTGATACGGCCCCTTGCAACGTGGCTCCAAACACAACTTCCTCACGTGTTTCTTGACAACAACCCAGTCACCAGCTTTCAGATTATGACCTGGATCACTTATCGGTGGCAGTGTGGTTGCTTCCAACTGGTGAGAGAAAGATCGGACCACGTCAGCCAGACCCTTGCAGTAGTCCAACACCATATCATCCATGATATTCACAAGAGCATTTGCAGGCACTGCGGGCAATCTCATAGCTCGGCCCATGAGAATTTCATGAGGAGACACTCCTGTTTTCTTGTTGGGTGTATTTCTCATTGACATTAGCACAAAGGGCAATGCATCAGGCCATTTCAAGTTTGTAGCTGCGCACATTTTTGCCATTCTCGACTTCAAGGTACCATTCATCTGTTCCACTAATCCTGAGGCTTCAGGACGGTAGCTACACTGCAACTTCTGTTCAGTGTTCAATGCTTCACATAAGAGCTTAACCACCTCATTGTTGAAGTGACTTCCTCTATCTGATTCTAAAGTGATCAGGAACCCGAAGCGTGGTATCAATTCCCTAACCAGCAACTTCGCTACTGTGAGACTGTCATTCCTACGTGTGGGGTATGCTTCAATCCAGTGATATATCAATATCTGATTGAAGATGGAAGGCAATTCTGAATACCCTTCAGGAATTCAACACCAACTGTAAACCTTGTCCAAGAATTTGAAACTGAAGAGAAATTGTCTGTCCTCATGAAGAGGCACAGAAAAGAACGCTTGAGACAAGTCCACAACTGTGAACCACTCTGTATTACATGTAACCTGGAACATAATCACAGCTGGATTTGGCACTATCGGGCAACATTTTACCACTATGTAATTTATCTTCCTCAGATCTTGGACAATTCAAACTTTCCCACAAGGGTTCCTCAGTCCCATTATTGGTGAATTACATGGACTGCTCATCACTTCCTTCAGGACCCCCTGCTTCACAAAGTCTGCAATTATCTGTGTCACCTGTATAAGGACATCTTGTGCCATTTGGTACTGCGGTACCTGGGGAATCACGGCATTTGGCTTCACATCTACCTTGACTGGTTCTACTCCTTTTATTAATCCCACTTCTTTTCCTGTTAAGTCCCACACCTTCTCTGTGACTGTTCCCTGTAATTCAGTTGGTAAATCGGTCACTGTGAACATCGGGAAGAAGCTTATCAAAGGGTACTCCTCATCTGTGGTCTCCGTCTCTGGCTCTGAGATCTGACCATCATCCCCTTCATCATCACTGTTAGTTTGCACCTCGATTCCTTCATTGGAACAGGTGATAGAACACCTCGTCTTACACAGTATGTCTCTTCTCAGTAGGGACACGGGACTTGAATAACAGACTACAAATCTATGTAATCCCTGAAAGGTACCAATCTCAACCTGGACCGGATCTGTAATCGGATTAGTCAGGAGCTGGTTTGCTACTCCTACCACCTTTCTCATACGCCCTGAAAGAGGCAATTTCGGAACCTCTGCACTTCTGACTGTCGAGCATGTAGCTCCTGTGTCAACCAGGAATGAAACTTTGTGGCCCATCACCTTCCCTTGCACATAAAGTCCCCTCTGATCTACTTCTAGGGACGCTGCAAGCCTGCACTCCTCACTATCTGAACAGTCATCCAACCACTCATTGTTTATTCCATTCTCACCATGCAATGGGAACTGCTGTACTGCATTATTTTGACTCATTGCTTGACCTGTGACCTGTTGAGGAAGCATCACCTGTTACTGTCCCATTGGTGCTAAGGGCAACTGCATTTGCTGTCTAGGTACCACAGGAATTTGCTGTTGCACCTGCTGCACCTGCACTGGTTATACACAAGGCATTTGCACTTGTTGCATGGGTTGGAGACCCTGCACCTGAACCATGTTATTCTGGAGGTTCGGATTAGGACCCCTCATTATTGGACCCTTCATATTTTGAAATGCACCGACATCATTGCTTTGTTGAGCAACACCATCCTGCACCATCATAGGACATTCCCGCTTCCAATGTCCCACGCCCCCACACGCATGGCATGGTAACACCTTCTTCATCCCTTGCACGTCATTTTGAACCGCAACAGTATTTAAATCTGGATCGCGGTTCACAAAACCTCCTCGACCTCTGCCTCTCGATTGAGTCTGAAACATTCCGTTTCCTTGCGGCTGTTGCACCATCTGATGTATTCCATTTCCCTCCATCCCTGCCTGGGCTGCCTTAATTTGCATCACCATCACCTTCTCCTTCAGCTTTCTCTGCTTCAATTCAATCTCATCACTACAGTATTTTGCATACTGCAACACCTCAATAATCGGCTTCGCTTGCATACAGATCAAGTGATTCTTAATTATCTGGCTAATCTCTGGCCTCAGTCCCTCAACAAACATGAACACTAGGTGATTCATGTCTTTCGGCTCTATGACCTCTGTGCCACTGTAATGCTTGAATGCCTTTAACGACCTATCATAGTAAGCATGTATTGACTCTTTGCCTTCTTGTGCCGTTCAATCAATTTTCTGCCAATCAATATTCTGCAGCGACACCTTCTGCTTCAAAAACTCAATCACCTTATAGTAGTACTTCATCACCTCAGGAGATGGTGCTCCTGTAGCTCTGTCCCTTGCTGGTTCCGCTGTCGGCCAATCCACACTTCTCTTAAACTCAAGCCACAAAGCAGCTGGAACTATAATCTCAAACAGTGTATTCAAGTCTTCCCAAAGACATTGTGCAAGCTTCACAAACCTGTCTGTCTGCTGATACTTTTCTATCGGCTTTTCCCTCAATCTGGGAATGTCATTTGTGAAAGATAGAATATCACCTCTAGACCATGGTACATGGACTAAAACCCCTCCAGCTGTTTCCCTCATTGGTAACATCTTTATTGTACCCGTATCTGGCACGGCTTTTGCCTGCTGCTGTTTCGAGCAGTCGCTTTTCCTCTTATCTCTCTTCTTTGCCCATCTGCCTTCCCACTTCTCTAATGCTCCCCAGACTTGAGCACTCTGTAGTATCTCTTTAAGGTGTGCCTTCATCCCAGTAGATCTCATGTGATCAAAATCTTTAGGCTCAAAGTCTAACCTGTAACTCCTCTCCAGATGCTCAGTGTTGTCTAAGTCTATGAGTCAGAGTCACCAGATCCTCGGGGTCTGCGCACGTTCCCAACACGTCCACCACTGAACAGTTCCAAGACTCTGATAGATAAATCACAGAGGCTAAGAGAGTTCAAGAGGGGAAGAGGGGATTAGGAAGGGAACAGGTGGGAAGGAGACCTGTAGTAAGAAAAAGGTTAAAACACACAATATGAAAATTACATCTCATGAAATCAATACTAGACTATGACTCTAACCCTAGTCATTCTGAAAACATGAACAATCTAAGAATTAGGCTTAAAATGACTAAGTCTCAAGATGGCCGGATACCTGTAAGGGAATCAAGATGGATTAAATGAAACTTTCAAATTCAAGTACTTTCCTTTACATGAGAATCAGGAAAACATTCTGAATAAGTTCTAAACCAGTCATGTGAATCCTTTTCTTGAGAATGCATACTAGGACCATGCAATATTGCATCAAGAAACTCTGGCCTTCTGTGTTCTTTTGAAATATTTCAACACGAATTGTGCACATTGCAGATTTTCATATATATAGTAAACACCATAAAAGGATTGTGCACCATGAATAACACAATATGGATTCAGGAAACAAATCACACAACTTGTCAACTCGAATATTGCCTCATAAATGTCTTAGAATAGTGGCATACAATGAACAACATGAATTAAGCTCGAGGAGAGAATTGTGCGTCTTGCCGATTCAAGTGCCACCATGTAAAATGTCAAGAAATGGTAGCACACAATGAAAATCAAGGTTAAATCACCATTAAACGAATCATGCATCTTGCCGATTCGTAAGCCACAATGTAAATACCAAGAAATAACAGCGTGCAATGAATAACAAGATTAAAGCACCATCAAACGAATTGCGCGTCTTTTGGCGACTCTTAAGCCACCATGTAAATGTCAAGAAATGGTAGCGCGCAATGAACAACAAAGTTAAATCATCATGAAATGAATCGCACGTCTTGCCGATTCGTAAGTCACCATGTAAATGTCAAGAAATGGTAGCGCGCAATGAACAACAAGGTTAAAGCACCATGAAACGAATTGCGCGTCTTGCAGATTCTTAAGCCACCATGCAAATGTCAAGAAATGGTAGCACGCAAGTAATCTGTTAATCATTAAAGAATTAGGCCAAGAATATGAAAGTTCTCGATAACGGCATCCGGAGGCCAGCCCAACCACCGTCTTACCGCCCAGAACAAGGATCACCAATGAAGGGCAGAGGCCTGGGAGATCAAATAGGCCACCGGGACAGGAGCTCAGGCAGGAAGTAGCTGCTGCTCTGCACCGGGACTTCTGAATAGTGAGCACTTGGAGCTGGGCTGGCTCCCTTTTATAGAGTCTTGGCCCAGCCCACAACCACACCCAGGCATGCTGCAGGGAAAGTCTCTGGAAGGCCCTAGAAAGGGACCACACCCTAACACACTCTGAAAGCCTGCAGCAATACATTGCAACTGAACAGTATTTGTAAACACATTAAAAATAAGTCTTCAGGATTAAACTCTGCAATGCAAAAGGTTAAACAACAACATATCAGCACAATGCATAAATTACGTCGTTTTGAGAGTGCTGGGTTTTTGCATTCCAGTCGCCAATAGAGCACGCACTGGCTGGTGTTGACAGTACTCCCCTCTCCCAGACGCGCTCTAGGGCCTGGTTTGCCTGGATTAAGATGATGAAAGCGTCTCACAAGTACTGGAGCATGAACATCAGATGCGGAAACCCATGACTTACTTTCAAGACCATAAACTTTCCATGAGATTAAGTACCATAGATTACGCCCTCTCAGTTTAGAATCCAACACTTTCTTAACTTCGTATTCTTCTTCCCCTTGTACTAGAACAGGAGCTGGATGAGGGTGGACCTTTTGGACTGCCTTCTTCAAGAGGGAAGTGTGGAACACTGGATGAATACGTAAGGATCTGGGCAATTGTAGTTTATAGGTCACCGGATTGATTTTCTGGAGGACAGTGTAAGGACCTATGAATTTGGGGTTAAACATGTGCTTCTTTTTTAAATCTATATGTTTTGTGGAAAGCCACGATTTGTCACCTGGTTGATATTGCGGCCCCGCACAATGTTTCTTGTCATAATGCCGTTTGTATTTTCGTTTGGCTTTTTCTAAATGCTGTTGAATCAGTTTCTGGGTTTGATGCAAATGCTGAATGGTTTCTGACACAGCTGGAGTAAGAGAACTTTCTTGAGGAATTGTGATGGGCAAGGTGTCAGGATGATAGCCAAATAAACCAAAAAAGGGTGTAACGCCAAAAGAAGTGTGGAATGAGTTATTGTAGGCTAACTCAGCTAACCAGAGCATAGATGTCCAAGAATGAAGTGCCTTTTCAGCGTAGGTACGTAGGTATTGTTTCAAAGTCTGATTTAGTCTCTCCGTTTGACCATCTATTTGAGGATGGCGACTAGTAGATAGTGTAGATGTCACTTGGAGTGTTTTACACCATGTTTTCCAGAAATTGGAGGCAAATTGCGACCCCCGATCGGAGAGGATAACTTTTGGCAGTCCATGATAACGAACCACTCTGTTCAGTAAAATAGTTGCCAATTCACTAGAAGTGGGCAATTTCTTATAGGCAATGAAATGTCCATATTTCGTGAGACTATCTACTACCACCAGAATTACTGAATGCTGTTAAACCACTGGCAGACCGGTAATAAAGTCTAAAGAAATGTGTTCCCATGGACGACTTGGGGTTCGAAGTGGATGTAACAACCCTTTTGGTTCTGAATGACTTGTTTTAGTGTGAACACAGACTTCGCAGTTGTTTACCATTGCTTTTACATCTTTTGTTCGGGTAGGCCACCAAAAATAGCGTTGGATCAGTTCAAGAGTTTTAGGAGTACCTGGGTGACCTGCCGTAGGTATAAAATACAACCAATGAAACACTATCTTGTGAAGTTTGGTAGTGGATACGAACAAACGAGTGTCGTGAAAGGGTAGTCCTTGCTTGATTGACCTTTTGGGGTCTGCTTGGGCCCATGTTTGCCATTTCTCAACAGTAAAAGATTTGCAAATTTCTTCAAAGAAATCTTCAGTTTTTATGATACATAGAACCTTGTCAGGAGCAATGATAGCTCTAGAGGCTTGAAATGCAGGCAACGTGGTAGACTCTTGGCGGGACAAGGCATCAGCTTTGCGATTATCTTTACCAGGCCGGAAGGTTACTACAAAATCAAATTTGGCAAAAAACAGCATCCAGCGTAATTGCTGAGGAGTCAAAAGTCTGTCAGAACTCATGAATTGAAGATTACGATGATCGGTATATACTGTGACAGTGTATTTGGTACCTAACAAATGATGTCTCCATTCTTTAAAGGCATCGCCAGAAGCTCTTTTTCAGCAATGACATAGTTCTGTTCGGCTTCGTTCAACTTCCGTGACATATAAGCTACAGGATGGAGTTGACCAGTGTCTTTATTTCTTTGCGATAAGACGCCTCCTATTGCTACATCTGAAGCATCAGCTTCCACTATGAAAGGTTGATTTGCATCAGGATGAGTCAAGACTAGGGCAGTGGAGAAAGCTCCCTTCAAAGTAGAGAACGCTTGGTCAGCTTCTGGGGACCATACAAACTTTTCTTTCTTTCTTAATGGCTTAGTGATTGGAGCCACTGTCTGGGAGAAATGATTTATGAACCTCCGGTAAAAATTTGCAAACCCCAGGAAACATTGTACATCACGAACAGTCTTTGGGGTGGGCCAATCAGATACGGCTTTTACTTTATTTTCTGCCATCACCATACCTTGAGGGGTAAGAATAACCCCTAAAAACTCAACTGTGGTAACATGAAACTCACACATGGTTAGTTTGCAATATAAATGGTGTTTTTGAAGGGCTGCAAGAATTTTCTTGACATGTTGGACATGTTCGTTTTCATTGTCTGAGTAGATCAAAATGTCATCGATGTATACTATGGCAAATATGTTGAGGTACTCTCTAAGAACGTCATTCAAGAAAAATGTAAATGCTGCTGGAGCATTACACAGACCAAAAGGCATGACGGTGTATTAAAAAAGGCCATATCTTGTCTTGAACGCTGTTTTCCCTTCGTCACCCTCACTCATTCTGACCAAATGATAAGCACCTCGAAGGTCAAGCTTCGTGTAGATTTTTGCTCTCTTTACTTGTTCCAATAAGACCGGAATTAGGGGTAAAGGATATTTATTCTTGTTGGTGACTTTGTTCAATCCCCTATAGTCGATACAAGTTCGAAGTTCTCCATTAGCTTTTGAAACATAAAACAAAGGTGAAGCTGCAGGAGACTTAGAGGGGTGAATGAAACCATTCTCCAAAAATTGATCTAGGTATTTTCGTAAATGTTGATTTTCATGTTCTGACAGGGCATACACACGACAGTTGGGAAGTATTGCACCTGGGGCTAAATCAATTTGACAGTCATAAGAACTATGAGGAGGTAGGGTCTCTGCTCCTTTCTCATCAAATACATCTTTGAAGGATGAATACTGTTTGGGCAGCTGAATTTCTTTCTCCGCGGCAGTAGCTATGTAACAGTTGCAGACTTTTGGTACTTGAATCTTTTGGAGATATTGTTCTTTACATAGCGCAAATAGGAACATGATTTTTCGCTCTGCCCAATTGATCTCTGGATTGTGATGAGTTAACCATTGCAAGCCAAGGATAATCCCATATTGGGGAGCATGGATCACGTCAAGGATGATTTTCTCTTTATGTTTCTTTCTTTGATTCTTATCTTCACAAATCATCGACAAGGGAATAGTCTGAAGAGTTACTGGACCTCCAGTCAAGAGTTTTCCATTGACTGCCTGGATGGTTTCTGGAGTCTTCTTTTCAATACATGGGATCCCCCATGCACAAACCAAATGGGCGTCAACAAAGTTCCCAGTAGCCCCAGAATCGACTAGAGCTTTTTTGAAATAGATCTTTTTCTTCATCTGAACTCTTATTTCCAGTTTAAGATGTCTAGATTGTGAAGGGTCCACGGTGACACCCAAGAGCAACCCTTCTCTGAATCTCGGGTGTTTTAGTTTTCCAACTCGACTGGTGCATTGACTGCAACCTTCTGAACTGGACCTTGCTTGCTCTTTGGTGTTATTGGACAATCTTTGGCAAAATGACCCTTCTGCCCACAATAAAGACATTGTCAATTTTTTCTGCGTAGGTCCTTTTCATCTTTGGTCAAAGGTCTTCTGATGGTTCCAATTTCCATCGGTTCCGGCGTTCTTTCTTTCGGAGTTCTTGAGTCTCTGTTATCATGAACATGCCATGAATATTTTTCAGTCTTTTTGCGCATTCCTTTACGTTCTGTTAAACGATGATCAAGCCTCAAGACAAGGTTTATTAATTCTTGACAGTCTGTAGGTGTTAGGGTTTGTACACAGCAAAGAGCATGTCCCCTCTCACTGCACTAGTGGGTTCTGTAATAGCTCCCTTTTAAACTTACTATTGAAAGCCTTTCTTGTTATCTCACCTCCCCCCCCCCAGGCTTCTGTGTATGTTGTTTAATGTGCTGTTTTGTTTACACATTGGGCCTTGCTTTTACCAAGGCTTCTTTAAAACACTCCTCCCTAGGCCATGTGTTAATCCAACTCATTTGCATAATAACTGAAACTCTGCACACCTTTCAAGAACATGTGCAGCATGTGAGGACCACACCCAGCTGTTCAAACCACACCCAGCTCTGCACACCTTCCAAGAACATGTGCAGCATGTGAGGACCACACCCAGCCCTTCAAACCACACCCAGCCCTGTCTATAAAAGGCATCCCCGAGCCTCACCCAGTGCTTGTGCTCGTCTACCTCCCGCTTACCTGAGAACAGATCCCTCGGCGCTGGAACTCCTGCTCTTTACAGACTTTCATTGACTTCAATGGGCGCAGCTTCTGGCTCTTCCTTCTTCCGGTTTCCAGTTCCTCCTTGCTTCAGCCTCTCTCCTATGAGTAACCTGCAAAAGAGAAAGAAGACAAGGTTAGACTGATCAGTATCTCTTGCCAGCAACAAGTAAGTGCAAAACTTTTTATTACCTGAAAGAACTTTGACAACAATTTCTGGATTCGTGTATAAACAGTTTGAAACGAAATACCTTCCACGAACATTGTGATTCAAACTCTTTGTTACAAGAATATTTTGCAGAACTTTGAAGCAAACATTGTTTTTTCTCATGGAACTTTTAAGAATCGAACAGTGGAAACCATTAACAGCAATGCAAACAGTAAATCAAGGACTTGCACAAATTACATGCTGTATTTTGATGTAAAAGTACAGTATTTGTTTTATAAAAGATTCTGGAAATATGGGAAAAGTGAGTCTGCTATTGGGAATTTAGGCTTTAGTTATATTATGATGAATGTTTGATATTGGTAATTCTGATAACGGTATTTGTTTAATGTTTTAGAAGCTTTACAGTAATAGAAAACACATCCCAGAGCAGTAACACATTCCAAACCTGGAAACTAGAGACCAGGATCCAAGAGGTACTTTTAGAAGAGAATTTCTAATAAATAAAGGGATAGTCAGGAACCCATTTAGGAATAGGTTGCACTTATCTGTTCTTTGTTTATGTTTCATTAGGCACCAGTTTCTACAGAAGTCAGAAAGGGCCGCAGATTTGTGCAGCACTTCAACAGTGGAAACGCAAGAACGGTGTTGTCTCTCTTTTTTTATTTTATCCACTTCCCCCCTTCCCTTGAGCTTCTGTTCTTAGTGCACTGTTTTAAAAACTAGTGTGCTGGAACAAGCAGTTTCAGGGTGGGGTCGGATTGTCTTCAACCTCCATCAGAACTGAACAAGAACTCAGGTGAGCTGGGCTTTGACAGTAGGTTGTGGGTCGATTTGCGCTAAGATATCTTTTAGTTCCTCTTTGAGTCCCTTGTAAAACAAGACCGCTTGTTTTGCTTCAGGCCAGGATGTCTCAGCAACCAGCCGGTTAAAGTTGGCTAAATACAACACTAGGTCCTGATTCCCTTGGTGTAAATCTAATAATTCACGATCTGCTGACTGTGTTACAGTTCTACGATCAAAAACTCTCTCAAACTCACGAACAAAATTTCTCCAGTTGTACAACAAGGGACTATCTTTACGCACAAGAGGAATTGCCCAGGTAGCTGCATCCCCAGACAGATATGATAACAAGAAAGCTACTTTGGACTGGGCATCTGGGAAAGTATGTGGTCTACAGGTGAAGTGTAGTTCCACTTGAACCAGGAAAGATTGCGCTTTCAAAGGGTCACCTGAGAAACATTCTGGGGGAGCTAAAGGAATTGCGGAAGGGACATTGAGGGAAATGCTTGTCGGATTACTTCCAGAAGTCTGAGAAGAAGTACCTGGCCAAGACACCCCTGTGGGACTTTGTTACTTCTTCTCTACCTTATCCTGTAACTGACTCACTCTCTCAGCTAGGCTAGTTGTTAATTCTTTGGATGATACCACCTCTGCCTGGAGCTGGGTGATAGCCTTAACTAGCTCGTCCAGTGTGGCCATGCTGAGAACATACACAAACCAGGAGGATAATAATTTGTGGGCTCACTATTCTGTCTGAGTCACCAGATCCTCGGGGTCTGTGCACTTTCCCAACACGTCCACCACTGAACAGCTCCAAGACTCTGATAGATAAATCACAGAGGCTAAAATAGTTCAAGAGGGGAAGAGGGGATTAGGAAGGGAACAGCTGGGAAGGAGACCTGTAGTAAGAAAAAGGTTAAAACACACCACACAATATGAAAATTACATCTCATGAAATCAATACTAGACTATGACTCTAACCCTAGTCATTCTGAAAACATGAACAATCTAAGAATTAGGCTTAAAATGACTAAGTTTCAAGATGGCCGGATACCTGTAAGGGAATCAAGATGGATTAAATGAAACATTCAAATTCAAGTACTTTCCTTTACATGAGAATCAGGAAAACATTCTGAATAAGTTCTAAACCAGTCATATGAATCCTTTTTTTGAGAATGCATACTAGGACCATGCAATATTGCATCAAGAAACTCTGGCCTTCTGTGTTCTCATGAATTGTGCACATTGCAGATTTTTATATATATAGTAAACACCATAAAAGGATTGTGCACCATGAATAACACAATGTGGATTCAGGAAGCAAATCACACAACTTGTCAACTCGAATATTGCCTCATAAATGTCTTAGAATAGTGGCATACAATGAACAACATGAATTAAGCTTGAGGAGAGAATCGTGCGTTTTGCCGATTCGAGTGCCACCATGTAAAATGTCAAGAAATGGTAGCACGCAATGAATATCAAGGTTAATTTACCATTAAACGAATCGCGCATCTTGCCGATTCGTAAGCCACGATATAAATGCCAAGAAATAACTGCGCACAATGAATAACAAGATTAAAGCACCATGAAATGAATCGCGCGTCTTTTGCTGATTCTTAAGCCATCATGTAAATGTCAAGAAATGGTAGCTCACAATGAACAACAAAGTTAAATCATCATGAAACGAATCGCACGTCTTGCTGATTCGTAAGTCACCATGTAAATGTCAAGAAATGGTAGCGCGCAATGAACAACAAGGTTAAAGCACCATGAAACGAATCACGCGTCTTGCCGATTCTTAAGCCACCATGCAAATGTCAAAAAATGGTAGCGCGCAAAGTAATCTGTTAATCATTAAAGAATTAGGCCAAGAATATGAAAGTTCTCGATAACGGCGTCGGGAGGCCAGCCCAACCACCGTCTTACCGCCCAGAACAAGGATCACCAATGAAGAATGAAGGGCAGAGGCCTGGAAGATCAAATAGGCCACTGGGACAGGAGCTCAGGAAGTTGCTGCTGCTCTGCACCGGGACCTCTGAATAGTGAACACTTGGAGCTGGGCTGGCTCCCTTTTATAGAGTCTTGGCCCAGCCCACAACCACACCCAGGCATGCTGCAGGGAAAGTCTCTGGAAGGCCCTGGAAAGGGACCACACCATAACACACTCTGAAAGCCTGCAGCAATACATTGCAAATGAACAGTATTTGTAAACACATTAAAAATAAGTCTTCAGGATTAAACTCTGCAATGCAAAAGGTTAAACAACAACATATCAGCACAATGCATAAATTACGTTGTTTTGAGAGATCTGGGTTTTTGCATTCTAGTCGCCAATAGAGCACGCACTGCCCTGGTGTTGACACTATGTCATATTTGTCTGCTAAGTTTGCTAACCTCTGGTGCACCTTACTCACTTCTTTGGTTATTTTCATGCACAAGTACCTCAGTTCTGCTTCAGTGTGCGACTCTAATCTGCTTACTCCCATGCTCCCTTCAACCAACTCAGCTGCTTCCACGCCCAATCTCACAAAATGTAGGTATTCCTCCCGTTCCGACAGCTCTGCTGTCGCAGCAGTAGTCTGTGGATTATTAAGCTTGTCTAACCATTCATTCAATTGTTGCACAGTTAAGCCTTGCAACAAGACATTTCCAGCCTGCATCATTGGTGTTTGCGGCATGTTCGCACTCGGTACCTGTGGAGTTAGTAGTCCCAAACCTGCTTGTCTCATCGTCTCTAAAGGAACCCCAATTGGACTGAAATCCAACAAGGATCTAGATCTCTCTGCTGTGTGTTCTCCCGGTGTCATCCCTTGAGAGCTTCCTGTGAACCCTCCTCTTATTACCTCTTGAGTCATTACTCCTTGGTCACATACACTTGGCTTTGTCTGTGCATATAGGGGTACTGGTGGACCAACGGTAATTGGCAAAGACATAGTAGCTGGCACCTGTCCATTTTCCAAACCTTGTGGAGCATTAACTCCCATAGCCTGATTCATTACAGGTGCTGTGACTGGCTGCTATCCTGTGACCGAAGCGTAACTCGGATCCACCTGTTGCTGCGGCTGGGGCAGCAAATGTGGAGTTGTCTCAATCTGTACTAGCTTTGATCTTGTGTATACTGGATCAGGCGGCACCATCTAATTCGTAGTCGTCTCTAATACTGGGACATCAGGGTAGAGCCTCTGAACTGATGGGGGCTGCAACCGTGTCTGCGTCTCTGGCACAGTGGATACACTAGCACCATTCTGTATCGGAGCTGATGTGGTAACATTATTTGCCTGTGCTGTATACGTGGTCCCCTGATTCTGTGTCGAATTTACAGGACCAGCACTATTACTCAGCTATTGTCATTTATAGCATATGGTGGCAGGCGATCATGCAACAACTGATTGAGGAAACTCATCATCTTCTGAATCATCTGCATCCGCCCAAGACTTCTGAGTCTCCTTTTCCTGGCTAGAGCCCTTGTCCATTTTACAAGTGGCCTTTATCCCCTGTGTGTCGGCTTCTTGAGTTATTGCCGGAAACATTCTAACTCCGTCTCTTATTTCCCTTCTCCACATCCTGGTCTCACTATCCCATCTAGCCTCCGCTAGTGTCTTTTCTCCTTTCCTCATTCTCCTCTCAAATTTCTGTTGCCTCTGTCGTATGGCCATTAATTCCCAAATCGCTAGCGCCTCAAACTGAGCTGGCCTTGGAGGCGGCTTTTGCTCATTTAACGCTTTCCGCAAATTCTCTAGGATCCCTATGTTGAACGACCCATTCTCTTGGAACGCCAAACACCCATCTTTCTCTGTTAATTTGCACCATTGCTTTAGCCAAAGCCATGGCGCGACTCCCTTCTCTTCCATTACAGCATAAGCCGGAGTATCCTCTGGCAGTGTAAGCTCTCCCACACTCACTGTAATGTACATGTCTCCCCTCAAAGCACTTTTTAAAGCCTTGAAAAACTTCATTTGTTTGTCTTTTATTCTGTTTAGAATCGAATCAGGAAGTGACTTTAATTCCCAGAACACCCTTCGCCTACCTTCTCAACCAATTGCATCTCACGGACAGCTGCCAAGCCGTGCGCGACCCTTCTCACTATCTGACCTATCCCAGCGCGGTTCCAATGACATCACACTCACACACTGCGGCTGACAAAGTCTTGCGGCTTGTCTTCCTCACTCTCTATTCACGCAAAAACGAATGCAATATATTGCGAGCACTTCAACAACAAAACTCAAATTTGCTGGTTTACTACAGGAAGGGTAACACAATCGCTTCAGAACTTTACAGAGATTTCACTTGAAGCCTCAGACGCTACTCTCTTCTTCTCAGATCCCGCACTCGCAAGCAAAATTTGACTTGCAAATTTCACTCTCGACTTGTCAATGGCTCGTTCTAGTGCACTTTAGAACTTACCAAATCTCCATCTAAGGTTTTCACGCACACACTTTGACTCAAACTCGACCCGTCAACCACGCCCGATTGACCTATTAAACTGCACAAATTACAACATAAACCAAGTGTCTCATACACTTACCAATGTACTCCGGAGTCTTAGACCATGCAGGGTCCGTACATCACCAACAACCACGTGGACAATTTTTGAGCACAAAGCGTCACACTCACATGAAGTTCGCCGACTTCCCTACTCTCATACTGCGGAGAACGCACACTCCTTCTAAAACATTACCTGGCCTAAATTCTCACAAACCTCACAATTCACCTGCGATATGCATAAGCTGTGCAAGCGCAAATTCTACGTCACTCACACCATCACTAGAACGCTGAGAACATACCCAACTCACTTCGGCAAGCTCTGAGATTCCGGGAAGGTCATTTGGGACTTAGGGGCACATCATCTTTCCAAACAATGGTCCCTCGTCCTAGGACCCCAAAGGGCCTAACCATCCTCTGCTACCAGAACTGATAACGCCTCCCGACCTAGGTAATTTACTTACTCTGGGACTCGTTTTAGGCCAATGAATCTTTTGACCCTGATTGGGTACACCTTAAGACGAGATAACTAATCAGCATGTCAGTCAACAGATCAATAACCTCATCAATATTCACAATAGCAAACCAATCGGATTAGTCAATGACATTAATAAGAATCGAAAACACACCATGACCTTTCAGCCATGAATAACCACACAGAATTAGTAAGATTTATGGTATTTATTCCCTATTTGTTACACTTTACCAGTAAGTTTATTAGTCTCTATACCAGAAAACACAGCAATAATGTCACAATATGGCAACTTGAATAAGACTTTATCAAAGCAAAGATCATGAACATTAGAACAAAACACAACGTCAACATGAATCAACTTTAGCAGAGTATCATTAGCGCAACATTCAACAAAGCAAGGATTCAGTCATTTGTCTATTTGCACCTGTTTTAGTGAACTCCTTGACTAACCTCGAATTAGCATCAGCATGTTGGGCTTCATGCAAAACAATTTAGTAATACAAATTTAGAAAACATCTTACTATGGTCTCTATCAAAAGAGCAGTTGGTACCTAGAAAGAAAGGCAAACAGACAATTACAATTTCATTATCATATAGTTACCCTCCATAATGGGTCAGCATACAGAGTCAGTTTTTGTCCTCAGGACATCAATTGATTCGCCATCAGCCAGGGTAAGCAGCAAAGTTCAGCAAGACAGGGCAATAAAGAACGCTTCCTTCATAAGGAGGAAAAGTAAGTATCAGGCAAAGCAAGGATGAGGATGGTTTGAAGAGTCAAACAGCAAAGTCTTTAAGACAGAATGTCAAAGTGACAGCACGCAATGACAAAGTGGCTAGGTAACGGCAAAGAATGGCATAGTCTGGCCAAGAAAAGACACGTTGTGGCTGAGTTCTCCTTGTGACATGGCATTATATCAATCTTGTTGTACAGGCTCCTAATTTCCAATTGGGCAAAATTTGCTGCATCATTATCTCTATCCAATGTTCTAGAAATTTCAATTAAGACAGTTCTCATTTAGTTTATTGGTTCCCGTAATTGACGTCTCCAACAGGTAAAATGCCAGGTACAAACAGTTACTTTCACTGTTTCATTCAGTAGTTCCATTGTCTTTACCAGTTCAGACGACCTTGCACCTGTTGCGAATTACACTGTTACATTCAGCAAAAATGTCTCCTTGAGCCAGTCGGGTCTCATGAGAAAGAATTTACTACCATTACACACACATCTTCTAGCTTCTGGAAAAGTACAGCTTCATGTCCTGCAGCAAGACAGCACATTGCACGTTAGAAAAACACATTCAATGTGAGACCAGGCAGCTAGGCCCAGATCCTTGCTAACTAAGGCCTAGTGATTAACTTAGCAAAACCTTAACATATAACTCTAAATACTAACACAAAATTATACATTCGTACATTAATAATCCATTATTGATCAATTTCGTTAAACAGCGTATACATTGGTGGCCACTCCCCGTGGGCACATTTCAAACGCATACATTAAAAATCATTAATACATTTTCTATGCGGTATCAGTGTACATTAATTTGCAAGCAGTTCATAATAATTTTTGATTATAAAACTACACTCCAACAACCCTAAAGTTCACAAAATCTTGGTCAGGTGAATCAGGGTGCTGAATCTATTATAACACAAATCACATGAGTGGGCAAAACAAATTTGTGGAGCAATCTATTTGAGAGAAATGAGACACAGATGGTCTTATTTATGCACTAATGAGTGACATGCTACTTTTCTAGTAGAAAAAAGGACTATTTGGCCAAAACAGGATTTAACAACTAAAAATTCTCCAAGTCACAGCTAGATGAATTTGTCTTCAGTATGAGGTTCAAAAATTTGAGTTTACATGTGAAAATTGGTGTAGTGAATCTTTTCACATGTGATTGTCGTTCCACTCAAACTTTTAGGGGATACACCAATGCCCTATTACTTCCTGGGAATACCAAGCACCCTGTAAAGTGTCTGGACATAATATTGAATACAAAATATCATGTGTGCAAAATATCATGTCAAGAATGTAGAGGACAAAAATACTGTGAAGGTAAGTTTCTGTGGGTAAGCAAATTTTTACTATACTTAACTCCACATATGTACCTTGACAATATATATATATCTTCAAGGTACGTAGATGTGGATGTAAGAATAGTGAATCTAGACTTACCTTTTTGCACCTACCTTCTTGCTATTTTGATACTCGATTTTTTTGACATTATGTTCTGTCCACACAATATTTTCATCATCGGTATTCTATCAGAGTCCCTTTTAAATTGTGTCTACTTACCTAAGGGAATAGGTAGGGTCAAATATGCTGCAAAAAACAGAACTATATCTTATGTGGATACCTGAGTTGATTAATAAAGCCAGCCTTTACAGCGCTTTAAAATGAATATATGTGAAAGGGGGTGGAGAGATGAGGGACACATTTGCCGGGTAGTAGTGACTGAATCCGAGCAGGTGGTCATGGGGTGGGGGCACCAAAAAAGTCTGTCACACATTGCACCACCATTTCTAAAGCCGGCCCTGGTATCTTGAATTCAAATTCTAAAGAGACTCGGCACATTTCACCCAGAAAGGTACATCATAGGGGTGGTTACATAACCTTGAAAATTGCTCATTTGCCACAAGGCATGGGCTAGCTGAAACGTGGCAGGGTCTTCCAGAATGAATACCCTAAGCAATGTATTCTCTTAATCACACTGTTGATGCCTGGGCACTACTTTTTGGGTTATCCTTCTTCCAGTAGCAGGTGAATGTTAAGCAAACCTACACTGTGAAATAAAAATGACATGTAATAACATAGTTAGCAGGATGGTTCACACAAAGTGACTCCTGCAGAGGTAAAGATACATGAAGCACAATATTTGCTCCCTGCTCACTGGGCATCTATCTAGCTAATAATATAAAACCACTAGCCAAATTCTGCTGATGCCACTAAGCATCCACTTCCCTCTCATTGATTTTTGAATCTGCATTACCAAAACTAAATCATAATTTTTGCATTGTTTTCAGCCATAGAGACTTTTGAAATTGATTTTACTACTCCATACACATTGACACTAAGCGGATCTTTGCAACACAAAGCAGCATAAATGGCAGCAAGGCACCAGGTTTTTATGCAACAGGGATTTAGCTGTGAATGTGGAGGCAAGCACCACAGTTGTACACACTATACATGAGGAATGGGTGGTTTTGGGACAGGACAACTGCAATCAACATTTACCAAAACGCTAACTCATAATTACTAAAACAATGCAAAGCAGCACAAATGAACACCCGTGCTAGCTGCAATAGTTACAGTAATCACTAGTGTCTGATTCATAAGTTACCGTTTGTGACTACAAAATTACATTTTAATATTTACTAAGCACTTTTGTATAATTCAGAAAACGCTCACTGAATCCCAAAATGTGTTTGCCACTCATTCCAAATCGCAATTAGGAAGGGATCTGAAAGACAGTGCTTCATTTGACACAGTGAATGTAGGTGGGGCACAGGACTCGTTTTTTTTTATTTTCAGACTTTGACCCAGAACAAGAGAGAGAAAGGCAGAAAACGGAGAAGGGCAGAAGAATGAAGTATTTGAAAACAGTGAGGAAGGGATAAAGTAGTCATGAAAAGGAACTTGGAAGAGAAAAATAAAAAGGCAAAGAGTGAAGGATGGTGGATAATGAGACATGAGGTAGTATCAGGATTAGACAGCCTTGCTGTCACAAGCCTGGCACTCAGTAACTGTGCCTGCAGAATTGTAAGAAATTATTTGAGTCCTTGCACTTAATATTTTACTAATCTTGCAATGGTGAAAGGTATGTCTCATTCCAATTGTTATTGGGGACGAAACGTATCAAATGTTTTCGATTGCAGCTGCGATCATGGATCATTCAAAAGTCACTGGCTGCTAAAATGTTAAAGGAATAGGTTTGTAAAGGGGAAGATTTCCGCATATGACAGCTTCACTTTAGGGAATCATGTTAGGTGACTTTTGGACCCATGTCGTGTGTCCCATGGAAGCAGGAAATTGTCCAGATGACAAATGACTTGTTCCCCTGATGTGTTCCCATTTTTGTTTTTGCTTCTAAAGCATCGGTCCCTTGAAAGAGCACAGATTTTATTTTTTTTTAAGTTTCCTGTTTGGGAATGCCAACATAGGGATGAAGGTCTGAGTTCCTCTGCAGCAAACCATCCCCCTGTTTGTAGTCATTCTAAATTGTGAGTTTCTGCAAATCCATGAAAATCTCAATTAGGAAATTGCAATTTCAAATGTATGAAAATCTATTGAGTTTCATTTGTGATTTCCGGTGGGTCACAAATAGACCTACCTCATTATTATTCATGAGGATGATGTCTCTTTGCGACCCACTGTTAATCACAAACATCATAGGGCTAGTGGCCTGCTGGAACAGCAGATAACCATGTCTATGATTGCTTCTCAATAAAGCAATCTTTTTTATTAAATGCAGCCCGTTTTCCTTGGGGAAAATGGGATGTGAGTAAAAAAGAAAATGAAAAGCTTTTTTTTTCTTTTTTAAGAGTAGGCAGTGGTGCCTTCCCATTTGAAAATGGTTTACCATGAATTTCAAATTGATGATAACCTGCAAATGTTTTGCGACCGCAGTTCAGTCGCAAAACATTCAGGCATACCACTGCGATTGGGTATTAGGAAGGGACGCCCTTAATACACCCCTTCCTAAGTCCGAATTGCGGGCCAGATGTAGCAAAGGTTTTTCCCCATTCTGTGTCTATGGGAAAAAGTGTTTGTACATATGGCCCTGCATTGTCAAATTGCGATTCGGTACCAGGTTACCGAATCACAATTTTGCATTGGTATATACCAAAAAGCTTTTTAGTGGTCACAAATGGCCCGATTCTCTGAATCGGAACGTTTGTGACTGCTAAAATGGCTGTACATGTGGCCCTCAGTCGAAGCTCCCTTATTTTCAAAGAGCTACTAAAAAAGACATCCAAAGGTGGGTTCCATGTACTCATAAGAAGCAGCCGCCTCCCCAAGAATTGTTTCATCTAGGCACCATCAAAGGCAGGCCCGCTTGTTACCTAAAGCTGCATCCCTGATGTGCACCTTTGAGTATGCATGCCATGCGCTCTCTAGGTTGCATTCTGAGCCTTAATGAGCATCTTAAGCTCAAATCTGGCAGAGGCATACAGCCGCTGAACGCCTGCTTTATAAGGTGACGCACAACGCCACGCTTTCAGCCTCAAGATCACCCTTACTGCAATTATGCATCTCTTGTAAATGGGCACTAGAGTAATTGGGTATCCCATATACATTATTTGCCTTAATGGATGTTGCTAGGGATTGCGGCTGTAGACACACTGCCCTTGCCTGTCTAGTGTGCACAGGTAGGGTATTTTCTGACAACTCAGAATTTCTTTCATTGACGACTCCTTTGATTTGTTTCTTCACTAGTAGGTCCTATCTTGGCCATGCACATAAGTTAAGGAACTCCAAATTATATTTTACAGGTTTGAAGAAGGGTAACTGGAATGTCACGATACAAAAAAGATCTTTCGTGCAACATCTATTTCATCAATGAATGCTTATAGTCAAGTACAATCTACGTCATACACCACCATTTATCATTTCTCTATATTATTATTTCTTTAAATACATACTCACATTTTACTTACATACTAATTTATATAAATACATCATATCTTTAACCCTATCATAGTTAATTAACTAAACATAATTAATAAATCATTTTTAAATGTTTCTATAGAAAAAAATTATTGGTTACAAAATGTCCCTAGCGCCTCATTGCATTCGTTCTCACGCCCATCCCTCTCTCATACAACAACAACATCAGTACTCAAAGAAAAAGTGTGCTGAATATTTTTTAGACTCGACAGCCCTTGGAGTCTTCTGTCTGCTGAATGGTTAATCTGTCTCGCTTTCAGAGCAATATCTAAGTTTCAATGTGCAATCAAGTAAACACGTTTATACAAATAACATCATCTTGCATGATAGGGATATATCTCAAAGGCTGTCTAAGAAACCAATGTGAAAAACTTGCTCCATTCTACAGCGGTGGTCATTTAAATGTATTTATTGATTTATTGATTGGTGAATCTGACCCGCTTTAGGAGCAGCGATGCTTTGTTGCTGGTCCTGGGGATACTGCTAGAAACGACTTGATCTAACTGATCTGATTGCTCCATTAGGTCTTGAAGGGACAAATAAACCACATTTCTACCAGGACATAATGCCACCTCCTATCAATATTTCTCAGAGAGTATCTAGGAAGGCCGACCAGTAGAAGTTACTAATTTATATTCAGCAGCTGACTTTTACATCGAGGTGGTTTGGAAGTCTTAATTCTGAAAATGTAATACACATTCCTCATCTTTTATTTGTCTCGATTACCACCGCCACTATGCCATGTTTTGCTCTTTCCCAGGACAAGCCATTTAAGTTGCTTCTCATCAAGATATTGTTAAACACAATGGGCCATATTTATGACCTGTTTTGTGTTGCTCTTGCACTATGCAATGTGATGGAAGAGTAACACAAACCTTAAGTGAGATTTTTGTAGCTACTTAAGGCCAAATTGCGTGGTCCGCTTTCCATCATAAATCTCGAGTGATGTAACGCAGCGCAAATTGCTGTGTTACCTTACTGTGCGTCAGGTAGGCGTTTCCATTGGTGTTGCGTGGTGTTCCAATGCAACATCCATTGATTTTGACGCATTCCCAGATTTACAAGAACTTGTAAACCTGGGAATGCGCCAGAAAGATACGCCTCCCAGATGAGGAGTTTCAAGTTGAAATATGTTTATGTTATTTGTTTTCTCCTCTTGCTGGAAAGAGGAAAACGCCTCTAAGGATTTTGTGCGGGAAGGTACCCTTTCCTGCACAAAAACAATCCTGCATGGAAGGAAGGCACCCCTTCACCATGGTGCAAGGGTGCCTATGGGGCACCAGGGCAGGGAAAAGGACAGGAATGTGTGGTATTCTTTTAAATACCGCACATTCCTGCCCTTTCCCTGTGACGCAGGGCAATTCAGCAAGGTGGCTTGCTGCACTGTCTTGCGCCATCAAGCCCATGGGCCTAATTCAGACAGAATACGCATGATTTTAAAGGCCAAAAATTCATTACATTTAGCTTTATCCTGCTTGAAATTTGTCCCATTTTAATACGTCATGGACAAAAAAAATCCTCTGATTCTTTTTGAAGATTTCCCTCATTTTGCTTTCCAAATGTCATATATGAGTGTTCTACCATAGATATATGCAGCTTCCTGGTTTGAATAGCTGATTTGGCTCACCAACCCCTATGAGTAGTTCTCTAGCTGTATCTCCTGCATGTGCTTTGTCCGAAAGCCAGCAAAGATTTACTCATCAAGGGGTCTCCCTTTTTTGTGTTCAAGATGTGCCAATTAGAGTTGATAACATTTTCAGTTTTGTTCTGTACCTTTAGTCGAAAACATTGCACCCCTATCATAATATTTGGCTCTTTTTTATGCCTTAATCACAAGCTGTCTATGGTACACTCTCAGTGTAAGTTTCTTTTTCAAAATATCTGCATTTAAGTGATGGCTACTCATCAATGTACAGTTTCTCCTTAATCTAAGAAACCAACCACATGGTACACTTTCTTTCATTGCTACTAGGATGGAAATTCGAGTAATAGAAAAGGGTATTCCTCATCGGGGGCCTCATAGATAAGTCCCCTTGGAAAGTTTCATTGTTGTCTAAATTTATATGCCAAGGAACTATACTCTCTCTTTCTTTTTTACTTGGCTGTAAACTTCAAACTCTTGTCACAGAGATTGATACAAAGTATAAAATCTTTCAACTGTTGCTCCTTCCCCTGCCAAATAAAGGCAATGTCATTGATCAAACTTGCTTCCTCTCTTCTGCCTACATCTTCTGGTAGAATTTCACATACTCCAGCCTTCAAAGACCTATGCCTTGCAGATCATTCTGATGTACTCAGCTATGTTATAGCCACTTCTTATGATGTCTTACGCTTGATCTTCATCAAAGCTCTCTCTGGGCAAACTCTCTTACCCTTCTCCACAATGTCAGGGCCTTCCAGCAGTCTGTGTTCAACTGAAACTCCAAGATTACATCAGTGATAACCATATCTTCACCTCTTAACCACGGGTGAAGATGCCCCCTGCCACCTGCTACTGCTGGACCTGTTAGCTGTCTTCAACACAGTCAACCATCCAAAGATTATATGCACCCTGGAGTTTCAAATGGACCTTTACTGGTTCTTCTGTGACCTTTCCAACCAGCACCATTTTGTTCACATGGGCAGCTTCAGGTCCATCAGGATTCCAAACAGTTTCCTGTCATCTTCAATGACTACATGGACTTGCTTGGTACCATACTCACAGATAACAGCATCAAGATTAACCCATTCACCTACTAGACAATGATACGCAACTCTACTTAAACTGTCCTCTGCTTCAGACATTAACGCCTCAAACACTATCTGCACGTCATCCAAATTAGAAGTCCTGTGCCTACCTGACGCTCAATCCAACAACCAAGAAAAGTGGTAGCCTTACTCAATTACATGAACTTTGTTGGCTTTGATCCCCAACTTTCACCAAATGCCAAGTCACTTGGATTCCCCCTGGACACAAATCTCTTCTTTAAGGAACACATTGCCAAAAAAAAAAAAAAAAACTGGTATCAGCTCTTTCTTCTAAACAAAGTGAAACAGTTTCATCCAGAAAGCAACTTCAGTACTGCTATTCAAGCCATCATTTTCTTGCATCTTGCTTTTGATAATTCACTGATCCATGACCTCCAACACTCCACACGGGTACCCCTTAGCCGGATCCTACACGCCACAGCACATCTCATTGAGGACCTGGACAAATATAGTCATATTACCCACATCCTAATGGAACTCCATTGGCTCCCCTGCCAGGCCACACAATGTACAACGCTAGTTGTCCCACTTACAAAGCCATCACAACCAACACTGTTGCTAATCTTTCAGACAAGCTCACACTTCTAGTGGTTCTCGGCACACCCACAGCCAGGACATATTCTGAGTGCGGAGTAAGAAGTGTAAAAATTTAAAAACAAGGCAGCACACCTTTTACACACCCAGGATCTGTAACAACATCCCCGTTTTCATAAGCACTGTCTGAAGGTTGTCACAATGTAGGAAAGAATTCAAGGGTCTGATGGGTGTGGTACTCCATCACTTTTGTGACAAAGTACCCTGTCCGTCAAACTCGAGGTCAATCCTATTTCATTTGGTCATGAAATTAAGCCACTTTTATACTGGAATCTTATGAAATCTTGAAAGTGTGACTATTCAAATTAGGAGATGTATATAGATACTTTTATAGTATACATACCGCACACCTATATTTTTAAAGATCCGATTATGATCCCAATTTTTTATTTTCTGACTCTCTCTGACACTTTCTAATATTTCAAAGATTCACCATTGTAAAATGTGACTTATGTCCCTTAAATTAGTCGAATTCGATTCTAGCATCAGCTGCTGTAAATCATTGGTGCAGTGCAGCAGTGGCTTCTGATCCAATCAGCTTGAGGGGACCACAAATATGTCTGTCTTTTACCTTTCAACTGGGTAGCACTAGAGCTATTATCCTTGTTTGCTTTAAAGAACATGGCAGCTTTGCTGCTACTCTGCTGTAAATTGTGCTGATTGGCGTTGTGTGTCTTTCTGACCTGTCATCTGATTAGGTACCAGAGTTTAAGGTACTAGTTTTAGCAGCGCAGATATTCATTTGGTGCTGACTGGAACTATGTGCATGATCACATAAAAGTGCACTGTCTCCAGTCTCTGCACTAACTCTCTGTGCAAGGACATCTATAGGGTAGGGCACAGTAGTGACACAGAGTGCCTCTGAGTGTTTCTCTGCATGCTGAGCCTGACCTGCCTCTTCATGGGGGCTAGGGACTCCAGGCATTGCTCTATGTGATTGTGATCTGTAGTTCCATCTTACAGACTTTTCCTGTGAGCGGCAACCTGTGCTCCAATTCCTTGTGTTTCCTTGAAGGGCTGCTTTTCTTATACCCTTGGTCCTGCAACATGACACAGATGGAATGGGCAAATGCGTTCCATATTTGTAGGTAAATGAAGGGACGACCCCTTCACATTGTGCAAGGTGAGCGTATTATTGTGCAATGCATATGAAAGAAGGGAACGGGCAATATTCTGAGGTACTTTCCGCAATATGGAGGTGTAAAAACTATCACACAAACATCTAGAGCACTCCGGGGCCCTATCATGATGCTGTTCCTGAGACAAGTGGTGAGTGTATTTATTTTTGGCTTCATGAGCACAAACATTGATTTGAAATATCTCAGAGCATGTTTGAGGGAAAGGGGTCCCGCATACCCTGGGGGTCTAGTACCACTACATTAATCATATCTATATCCCTTAAGTCCACCTTTTTTATGATCTTCCTGAATGTCTTTGACTGTCGTACAACGTACCTACCGTTTCACCCTCTGGTCCATATGGTCATTTATAGCAATCTTTACATCCTGCTAAACAGTCCCATTACCAGATTGTCAGATTGAGATTGCTGAGAATTTGAGGCTTGAATTCTCAGTTCTGGCCTATGACTGAACAACCAAATCTGACCATCATGCATTCTTATCCCTAGAATAGGGAATAAACATGTAGATCTGGAATTTCCCACTTTCATTTTATATGGTTACGTCTGATTGTCAGGACAAATCTGCTGAAATTTACCACCTGCTTATGCACACTCAGCATGACTCAGCAGGTCAATGCCATCTCCTCTTCCTGCTACAACACTCTCCACATGCTCCGCAAAATCTTCAAGTGGATTCCCATCGAAACCAGGAAAACTGTCACCCACGCCCTGGTCAGCAGCCGATTGGACTACAGAAACTCCCTATATGCAGGAATAACAACCAAACTCCTAACAAAACTGCAAAGAATCCAGAACGCATCCATCCGCCTCATTCTGGACATCCCACGCCGTGAACACATTTCCCCCCACCTCAGAGACCTTCACTGGCTACCAGTATCAAAGAGGATCTCCTTCAAACTCCTCATCCACGCACACAAGGCCCTCCACAACACAGGCCCAGCCTACCTCAATGACAGACTCACCTTCCACACCCCCACCCGCAATCTTTGCTCCGTCAGCCTCGCCCTCGCCTCCATCCCCCGCATCTGACGCACCACCGCCGGAGAAAAATCCTTCTCTCACCTAGGCGCCAAGAACTGGAACTCCCTACCGCTTCACCTTCGCCAGACCCAAGACCTCTTGACATTCAGGAAACGCCTCAAGACATGGATCTATGACCAGTAGCTCCCCCCCAGCGCCTTGAGACCCTAATGGGTGATTAGTGCGCTCTATAAATCCTTGATTGATTGATTGATTGATGGTAGATCTGTGAGGGATCTAAGGAGAGGTGTGGGGCAGTGTGTTGGAGTGCTGTTCCTTGCTGGATACCCTTCCACCAAACTCGCAATGGGCCCAAAGCCTTTGTAATAGCAGCAACTCTTGATCCTTGATTAAGGTAGTCTCTCTTTTCCTTACCTCTCTCACCTACTCAACCTCTCTCTCTCTCTTTCCCTCATCCTTTCCATCCCATTCTATGCACATTTATGTCCCTCCCACACTACCAGACCACTTCTCTTCTGTGCCTAGGCCCCTTTCACATCTGTATTCCTCTCTGTGCGTGCCTCACCACCCTTCTCTCTCATTTGCTGTCTCTGTTGATCTCCATTTCTCCCTCTATCCTTGACTGTACTGTCTCTCTTCCTTCCTTTCAACCATTTCCATGACTAAATACTCTAATCTGTGGCTCCTCTATCTAGATGAACTACCTTAAACACTAGCAAACCCTTCTTGTTTATTGCCCCTCTTCAATGGCTATCATTCTTGACAGGCTCTTCCTTTTTGGATTCTCTTTTGCTCTTTTTCTCTCTCTTTTTCTCTCTCTCTCTCTCTCTCTCAGTCTCTCGCTCACTTGTTCATCCATCCCCCTCAGCCTTTTCCTCTTGTTAGACATAAGTGATCCATTTGAAGGACTTGCATTTTGAGACCATTGCTTTCTGCTTCTGCACAATATTTCACTGGTTCTAATAGGGAACACCTGTACCTTTTTCCCCCCATTTAAAGCACTAAAACATTTAGTTCATATATGCAGTGAACCTTTTTCACAGCAAATGATTGTTATGATAATTAACTATGTGTGCATTTACATAATTCCCTTTAGATTACAAATACTTTGATTTTACATTTTCTACTTGAGGGCTTGGGATAATAGATAGATGGGTGAGGGGCAGTGTCTGGAGATTTAGGATCAAAGGTCAAATACTTAAGGGTGCATTAATTTTACCTTTATTTTTGGACTCACTACCAGGCTTAATTAGGTCACTGGGGCATAAGGATAATGGAGGCAAAATACATTTTTACCAAGAGTGGCTGCGAGAAATTGGGTTACTCGTTGAGGGGTGTGAAACCCTCCTCAAGCATGAGCCATAATCCTTGTCAGGTTAAGGCAAAAGGAAATCCCAATTTAAACTGTGCTCAACCCTCTGTTGCCTTGCCCCAGTCAGGCCTAACTTAGAGGCAATGTGTAAAGTATTTATGCAGCACTGTAAACAGTAATAAAGTGAAAGCACAGCATAGGAAAAATCACACACCAATTAAGAAAAAGAGTACAGTTTAATGAATAGAGGTTTTCACCCACCTGAGATATTGGGCACGCCCTTCTTCCCCATCCTAGCCCCGGCTTGTCTGGGGTCATAAAAGTCTAGTGGTAAACACTTTGGCCCTCATTCTGACCTTGGCGGTCGGCGGAGAGGCGGCGGTCGGACCGCGAACAGACCGGCGGTCAGAAAAATGGCATTCTGACCGCGGCGGTCACCGCCGCGATCGACCGCCACTTTCCCACTCCAACCGCCACGGCGGTCATGACCGCCGGGCTGGAGTTTGCGCACTCCGGCCCGGCGGTCGTCCCAAGACCGCCAACGGTATCATGACCCTGCCTACCGCCGCGGTTTCTGGCGGTCGGGAACCGCCATGCGAACCATGGCGGTAAGCACTATCGGGGCCAGGGAATTCCTTCCCTGGCACTGATAGGGGTCTCCCCCACCCCCCACTACCCACCCGAGTCCTCCCCCCACACCCTCCACCCCCCTGCCAACCCCCAGAGGTGGTACGAACCCCCTCCCCACCCCCACCCCGACATGCACATACATGCACCCCGACATGCACACACCCCCAACATGCACATACACACACCCCCTACACACACATACAGAACGGGGACACATACCCGCACACATACATGCAGACATGCGCACCTGCCGAACAGCACACCTTACCCATAGACACAGCAGCACCCCCCGCCCGCATACACGCACTCACACACCCCCTCTACACACTCACACGCACACCCCCATGCACGCCCACATCACACAACACCCCCCTCCCCCTCCCCTCACGGACGGTCAACTTACCTTGTGCGTTGGTCCTCCGGGAGGCGACGGGAGCCATGGGGAGGTGACCGCCAACAGAACACCGCCAACAGAAGACCGCCACACAGATATGTGGGTCGTAATTCTGTGGGCGGTGTTCTGCTGGCGTGGCGGTGGAGGTTGACCAGTCTCCACTTTTCTGCCGACCGCCAGTGTGGCTGCTGGCGGTTTCCCGGCGGAACGCTCCCAGCGGTCGGAATGCGCACAGCGGCATACCGCCGCGGTCGGCGGTCTTCACCGCGGCGGTAACTCGGCGGTCTCGCGAAAAGACCGCCAAGGTCAGAATGAGGGCCTTTGTGTTCAGGCAGAGCCTTTGTGAAATCCAAATGTGGTAGGTGACAGGTCCTGCCCCTCATTATCTCAGAGTGGCCCATTCTGCCAACATCTATCTTCCCTTTGTCTCACTGTCTAGGAGCAATACACAAAGACCAACTGCCAACTACACCTAGTCATGTGACCCAGAATCAAGCTGCAAGCAACAACTGGTTAGGACAAGAAAATGCCAACCTTCTAAAAGTGACATTTTCAGAATTGTGATTAAAATCTGACTTTACCATTAAAGAAGCCTTCTAATTACAATTCTTTAGACACCACCTTGATCTGTCCACCTTCTCCCAATTGCAAAGTTACAGCTTCTTAAATGTAATACTGTAACTCCAAAGCTAGCGTGTGGGAGAAGTAGGCCTTGCAGTAATGAAGGACAAATTGAGGAGTTTTTAAAAACTATTTGGACATGTAAAAGTACATGTCCTACTTTTTAGGCGTGTTGCACCCTGCTCTCTGGGCTGTTCAGGGCCTTCCCTAGGGGTCACTTAAATGTATTGAAAAAGGAAAGTTTGGGGCTGGCAAAATCTTCAAGGCATATTTATGAACCTTTCATGCAGTGCAGCACAGCAAGCTACCTTGTTGCACTGCACTGGGTGAAAGGGAAAGGGCAGGATTGCGTCATATTTAACATAATACAATGCATTCCAGGCCTTTTCTTGCACTAGCGCCCTTTTAGCTATCTAGAGTCAACGCAGGCACACTTGTTTCTGCATTGCAGACAGGAAGCTTTTTTGTGCAGGAAGGGACACCTTCCTGCAGAAAAACAATCCACTGAGGCTTTTCACTCTTTCTACGTGTGCTACAGAATGCAGCACACATAGAAAGAGGAGAACACAAGGAGAAATAAAGATATTTCTCCTTGTCACGACTCACCTGGGGAGGCATAGAATTTTGATCCATTCCCAGGTCTACCAGTAAAGATAAATCTGAGAATGTGACAAAATCCATGGGTGGATGGGTGGTAACACCCACACTTAACCAATGAAATGCCTCCCTTGGGCAGAATAATACCTTAATTTATGCTGCATTGTGTTAGTCTAGATTTATCAAGCCATGCAGGAACATGCAAGGTGGCCTTGCGTAGCTTGATAAATCTTAGGTAGTAGTTGCATCGTCTTTGTGCTCCATTGCGTAGTGCAAGGGTGACACAACTGAACGATAAATCTTCCTATTATTTTCCCAGGTCAAAATAGCCGCTGAGAACTGGACACACATGCTGCAATGAGAGGCCTGAGATATGATTCCAAGAGTTACATAAATGGGTGGCACAATCAGTGCTGCAGGCCCACTAGTGTCATTTAATTTATATGCCCTGGGTCCATGTAGTACCACTTTACTAGGGACTTCTTAGTAAATTAAATAGGCCAATTAGGTGTAAGCCAATTCTATCATGTCTTAAGGAGAGCGCAGAAGCACATTAGCATTGGTTATCAGTGATAAAGCGTGCAGAGCCTAAAGGCCATTAAAAAATGATATGAGCAAAACATGAGGGTTGAAGGCAAAATGTTGGAGGCGAACACAACAAGGATGCCAGGTCTAACAGTGGCAAAAATGCTTTCACTACTCAGTCCAGATCTGACTTCATATGTTCCTAACACCTGGTGTAATCTAGGTACAATAAGGTCCTGTAAATCAATCCTATATCACCACCCATTAATTGTGAGCATGAAAGAGGGTATGTATCATTGTTAATTGACTTCTGTGTGAGAATGCATACATGAAGTACATCTGAGAGAAAAAGACGGATAGATTTTTTAGATCAATGTTGCTAGATAGATGGAAACTGTAGCATCCCTTACTTTGCACATGGTAACTAGTAATGTTAACTTTATAATATATTGAACCCTCCCCTATTTCTACTATGAAGTTATCTTTAAGCCCTGTCATGTCTTGACCAGGGTGACTGATCCATCTTGGCTCCAAATGCTCTCTGTACAATTTATTAAAACGTCCGTGAAGGAACACCCTCAAACCTCTCTTATCCAGTGATGAGAGCTTTCTCTGCTGGAGCATACCTAAAACTCCTCTTAAACGCTTTTCATGTCCTGTTAAGTTTTAAATAACATTGCTGCTTTAAAGTACATTTTAAAACTATCTCTACACATCCCACAGAAACTAACACTTTAAGGTTCACTGCCAACTAGGACGTTTGAGGTTATTTTTCCCAAGGCATGAGAAGAAGGCATATTAATAATGAACAAGAGTTTCAGGAGCTTTTAACTATTTCCTGCAAGGTGGCACATCATTATATGCTACACGTGTGCTAGCAATACACTAGAGAGTAGAGTGCTAAGAAGAAAAACTATAGTGAGGGCAACTACTTCAGCCACTGACTGAGATAGTGATGTTTCAAGCTAGCAAAGCAAGCAACATTCATTAATGGGATTAATGAACTACCTTTGTGTTTTATGAAATAATTTTTACTATGTATGCCTTGCAATTGAAGCACCCCTTTTACAACACAAAGATATGTAATGGGTTTATGTATTTCCTGATGCAAATCCTGGTTCCTGAAAAACACCATAATAATTATTTTTGCTTTGAAGAGCTAAAATGTTGGCACACCACAAGATAACAAGGAATTTGACTGCTCCCCATTCAAGGGGTCTACGTAGCCCACCACGAGAGGCACGTGCTCCTGAAGGCTACTTCCCCCTGCTCACCCCCTTGGTAGCTTGGCATGAGCAATCAGGCCTAACCCGGAGGCAATGTGTCAAGCGTTTGCACAACACACACAACACACGTGACGCAATATATACTCCACAAAGTAAACACAACACTGAGCTATGTAAAAATAAACGGTATTGCACAAAACATAATTAGACCAAACATTAAATGTCAGAAATACCCTGCTACCTTAGCAGTTATCAGAACGTTACACAGGTTACTAATACTCTGCAATAATAAGCTGTTGTCACATTAGAACACGTAAGTACTCAGGACTCTGCAACATAAGCAGCAGTCAGGAATCACAGTAAATAAATATATGTACTTGTTATAAACACATCATAAATCCATAAAAGAAACATTAAAGAACGTATGGCAAGTCATAAAAACATATATCTGCATGTCACACACGTAAAAGGAACATCAGCACACATATGTAACATCATAAAAGTAGGCAGGTACATATAAACCAATAATGTCCATCCCAGGACCATCAGAAATATATGCATCTTTTATAGAGTACCTGTTTTATGCTGAGAGGGCACCCCTAGTGCCAAGAAGATGAAAGTGGGGGCCCCCGGAGCGCCTGTGCACGAAACGGGGGCCACGTCTCACTCCTGGGGGAGAGGGGTGGTCAGCACCCTCTCTAGTATTTTATAAGGTACCCTACTGGGGCCTGCGATCCCTGGGGGCCCCTCCAGGCCTTCTCTGGCCCTCCAAGGGGGGTTGGGAAAGGCACCTCATTATGCCCTCATTATGACATTGGCGGTAAATCCCACTTACCGCCATGCTGACTGCCACCAACATGCCGCTGCGGATATCCTTTCACCATATTATGCCACACACACACACCAATCCGTCAGTATTCAGCCACAGACACAAATCTGCCACACCAAAGGTCAGTGATAAACTGGTGCTATCCAAACCCACACTGATACGCCAACAGAACAATGCCCATCACATTATGACCCACGAATCACCACGGCGGACATTCAATGGCAGTAAACTATTGGCGGTACGTACCGCTGCGTCAAAATACACACACTCAAACAAAACAACACTACATTGGACAATTCAAACAACACACACCTGACACCCATACACACACACCACACCCACACACCCACACTACTATAAAACATACACCCACATTACCCACAACCCTTTGCGACTACAAACCATTGGCACGAGTCAGACACCACGACCACAGACAAACCAGAGCCACACACTACGTACACCTATACACCACCCACGCATGCCACATCACATACCCCAACACATCACCCTACACACCCTCACCTACACACCTCACACAAGACCCATGGCACCACAAAGACACCCCAGATTCTCAGAGGAGGAGCTAAGGGTCATGGTGGAGGAAATTATCAGGGTAGAGCCACAGCTGTTTGGACCACAGGTGCAGCAGATATCTATAGCTAGGAAGATGAAGCTATGGCAGAGAATCGTGGACAGGGTCAACGCCGTGGGACAGCACCCAAGAACCAGGGATGACATCAGGAAGAGGTGGAATGACCTATGGGGGAAGGTACGTTGCATTGCAGCAAGACACCAACTCGCTGTACAGAGGACTGGTGGTGGACCCCCGCCTCCTCCCCCACAACTAACATCATGGGAGGAGCAAGTCTTGGCAATCATGCATCCTGAGGGCCTGGCCAGAGTAGGAGGAGGACTGGACTCTGGTAAGTCAACTCTATCCTACTATCACCTCCCTACCTGCATGCCATTACATACCCCCACTCTCACCCTCACTCCCATCACTCCACCACTTCCCACACACCCCACCCTCTCATCTCACTCATCCCAATGCCAAGCCCTGCATGGCATATCAATGCATGGACACCACTCACAGACCTGCATTGACACCTATCACTAAAGCATGCACACTAGAGAGAATCAGCTAGCCCACCACATACCAAATTACACAAGTGAAAGCTGCAAGGGCAAATCCAACCAAAGAGGGCAAGCCAGTGATGCACAATATGTCAGACACAGAAACAATAACACATTGATTACATCCCCACAGGTATCCCAGCCAATGTCACTGGAGAGGAGTGCGAGTGCCAGCAATATCCAGTCTCCCAACAGAAGAGGCCCACAGTGATGACAGCAGCTCTGGTCTCCTGGATCTGGATGACCAACCTGGCCAACCAGGGACCTCTGGACAGTCGGTTACCCGAGCCCAGTCACAGATAACCACCACAGAGCCCTCCCCATCTGGAAACACCACCACAGCACCCACCCAGCGTACCCACATTTCTGTCCCCAGAACACGCCAATCAGCAGTGTGTCCACCTCTACAGGGACCCCAGGGCACACCTTAAACCCCTGACAATCAGGGACCTGGGGTCAGTGGCAGTTGGCACAAGGTTCAGGGGACAGAGGCACAGGACAACAGGGAAACTGGGAGGAATGCTGTGCGACAGGGGGAGGACAGGCCCAGGGAACCTACTCTCCAGGAGGCAGTTGCAGAGATCCTGGGAGCATACCAACATTCCCAGGACACAATGGCCAGATCCTCGACAATGTGCAGAAGAACAGGCAGCTTCAGGAGGGACAGTACCAGGGGATCAGGGAGGACTTGCAGGCCATCAACACCACCCTGGTCTCCATAACAGGGGTGCTGGCAGACATGGCCAATATTATGAGGGAGGCAGTCTCCCAACAGTGGCCCCTGCCACTAGCCAGACATCTGAACTGCCTTCCACCTCCGCTGCCGCTAGTGGACAGGAGGCCCCACCACAGGACCCACAGGCCACCAACACCCCTTCCCCTGCAGAAGGAGAACCTCCCTGCAAACGTTCCCAGCGATCCAGGCAGAAGTCAGAGACTATTTGTAGTAATATGCTTTTAAGAGTAGAATGGAATGTGAATGGTATGTACATTTTGGTAGAACTAATTGGAAGGTTGTGGTGGAGACTGGAGGAAGAGGAAGCTGGGAGTAATAAATGCTGTACATGAAAGAACATTTCTGCTGTAAAGGACTTCTCAACTCCTACCAACTTGCGTGATTACTACATAATTGGAGACGAGTGATTCTTTGCAGGGGGCCGAGAGGACTTTATAACTCCCAACCCCTGGATAAATCATTAAATTGTGAAAGGAAGAAGAAGAAAAAAAGGAGAGGAAAAGACAGAGAAGGAAAGACGGAGAAGGAAAAGAAGAGAGGAGGCGTGGTAACTGTGAGTTAATCGGCTTCGCCATAGTAATGGATCTAGCAGGCACTCATTGTTAAACTTCTTAATATGAAAGATTATGGGGGTCATTCCGACCCCGGCGGGCGGCGGGCGCCGCCTGCCGGGCAGAAACCGCCAAAAGACCGCACCGCGGTCAAATGACCGCGGCGGTCATTCTAACTTTCCCGCTGGGCCGGCGGGCGATCTCCAAAAGATCGCCCGCCGGCCCAGCGGGAAAGCCCCTGCAAAGAGGAAGCCGGCTCCGAATGGAGCCGGCGGATTTGCAGGGGTGCGACGGGTGCAGTGGCACCCTTCACGATTTTCAGTGTCTGCAAAGCAGACACTGAAAATCTTTGTGGGGCCCTGTTAGGGGGCCCCTGCACTGCCCATGCCAGTGGCATGGGCAGTGCAGGGGCCCCCAGGGACCCCACGACACCCATTCCCGCCAGCCTTGTTCTGGCGGTGTAAACCGCCAGAAACAGGCTGGCGGGAAGGGGGTCGGAATCCCCATGGCGCTGCTTGATTCCCTGGGCCAGGGGTAAACCGGTGGGAAACCGCCGGTTCCCCTTTTCTGACCGCAGCTTTACCGCCACGGTCAGAATGGCCCAGGAAGCACCGCCAGCCTGTTGGCGGTGCTTCCTCTGCCCTCCACCCTGGCGGTTTCAAACCGCCAGGGTCGGAATGAGGGCCTATATTTCTGCAATGATTTTTTTTTTAAAGGAGCTCAATTGGGATATATCTGACCTTGAGTATCGAGTTTGCCTGAATTACGGGTTATTTCAGTGCTGCTACGTGTTCTGACTGAGTTGAATATTATATAATATTGCATGAGTGTTATTTATGTTTGAAAATCTCCAGCAAGTTAACTGCCGCCTTGTCATGTCTTTGAAAGCACACACGCTGGCATATTGAAAATAAAGAAGCATACGCAGCACACGTGCACGGCACACGTGTGCACGGCACACGCACTGATACATTAGAATTGAGAGGAGAGCCTTCTGCAACTGCAGCACGTGCGTACTGCACACGTGCCAAAAGGAAAAGA
Source organism: Pleurodeles waltl (assembly GCF_031143425.1). Classification (NCBI taxonomy): domain Eukaryota; kingdom Metazoa; phylum Chordata; class Amphibia; order Caudata; family Salamandridae; genus Pleurodeles; species Pleurodeles waltl. Next base: position 1,781,747,225 of record NC_090444.1, read on the forward strand.
ATGCGCACATAACACACGACGGAGGACATAGCACATGCGCTGCATAAACAGCACAGTATTAATTTAATTGGGAAATTCCTGCTTGTGTGACCGTCAGTAAGTGGACCCTTCGTGTGGTGACCCTTCCTTCTTGTGACGACTTTTCTATCTGCATCTCCACCCGTCGAAAATGTATCAAAAGAAAAGAAGTACTAATGTAGAGCAGTGACTAGCATAGAAAAAGAAAGGATACTACTGCATAGTTTTTGTTTTTTTCATCACTGAACATTGGATGAAGACAGCAATGAGTTATTTTAGATTGTCGCGTTGGCTCTCATTATTCTAATGAGATTACTGGATTTTGAGCAGCGAGATCGTCCACAGTGTGGGAGACTGAGTCTGACCCACGGTGGGTGACACATGTTGCTCCAAATCCAGGCTTTACTCCGGCTAACTAGCAGTGCCTCATCTCTTCTAAAAAGGTAGAGATGATTGGGCAGCCGAGAGCATGACATATCGTACTTCTCAGGGAAGTCGTGGTCACTCAGGTCGCATCCGATTCTCTCATTCACAATTCGGTCTCATATTTAAATGACAATAAGAGCAGTATAAGTTTTAAAGATTGGTTTAATAAAACAAGTGCATTTTAGATAGCAAAGCGTGAGCTGCAATAACCAGAACAACACAACACAACAATATTAAAATGGTGACGATGAGAGTGAAGCATGAGAATAATGCTATCATACTGCCACTAGAATCGGTGGACTATTTTCCATCTAATCATATTTCGAGCACAGCATGTTAAGCTCTAATCCTGCCTTTCAGGTTCCCCTAGGAGGACATCAACCCTCATACCTGAGCAATGGCCTGTAATCTGAGTCACCATCTGCAGCGTAGCATTCAGCATACAGTTGTGGTTCCCTGGCTGGAATCCCCCTCTTGACGTTTTATGGGACTAGAGAGTGTTTTTATAATTAACACAGCTGATGTCTAAGCAAATGCCCCTACGTAAGGATGTGTATTTTCTACGAATGTTGGAGACTAAACTTCTACCACGTTTACCGGCAATGTACCAAACTGTAGACTTGACTGAAGCACAGAGTGATCAAGAATGTGTTGTTTGAGAACACAGTGCTGGACTAAGCAAAAACAGTTAGATAGAAGAAAATAAAACAAGACCGTAAAACTGGTTATTGTAAAAATAACAATGCGAAGCTGAATAAAATATATCTAGGTCAAGGTGCACTGTGGCCTAATGTATTAAACTAATGTGCATGGAGCTATAACTAAAATGGCTACACAACAAGATTATTATTTTAGATAGTTATTTTAGATTGCTCTTTTAGATAGTTATTTTAGATTGTTAATTTAGTTTGTTATTTTAGATTGTTAATTTAAATTGTTATATTAGCATTTTATGGTAGTTTGTTGTTTTAAAGCTTTGTTGCAGGTATGGCTGAACAGAACATTTCTGCACCACCTTGTTTCTTACCTTTACCTGGAGAACCAACGATTATGTGGAAAAGAGATGTCTTTACAAATGTTAGAGAAACATTTTACTCCAAAAATAAGTACAGTATTCAAATGACATACGTTTTTCTCTCGCATACAGGGCCAGGATGAGGATGCAATGAGTTATGCCACAGCTTTAAGAGGATTAGCAGTGACATGTGATTTTCATGATCTAAATGACTCCTTAATACGTGATCAAATTGTACGCTGCATGAATAATAAGAAAGTGAAAGAGAAATTATTATCCATTGGCCCTTCACTAGAAGAATCTATACAAATAGCAAGAAGTATGGAACATACTGATGCATGGATGAAAGAGATTGAAATAAAAAAAATTACATGAGAGATTACAACAAGGAAACCACTGTTGAAGTGAAAGATTGTAGACTCAAAATTCAAGAGAAATTGGTTGAAAATGCTGGAGTAAAAGTCAAGGAGAAAAGTAATTTAAATATTATATATTATAGATGTGGGTGTCCAGGGCACATAGCTTCAAGTTCAATGTGTGCGGCACGAACCTTGACATGTAGATTGTGTGGAAGAAGAGGTCATTTAACTAAAGTTTGTAGGTCAAAGGGAAAGATACTAAATAGCAGTGTCAAATCTGTGGATGATATAAAAGAAGACCATAAGGAAATAGTACTAATCATTAGTGACACTGAAAAATGTAATCAACAAAATGTGTAGTCTGGAAGTGAAAGAAACTTGAAATGGGAAAGTTCAGGTAAATTTGAGAAACCACCATTGTAATGTAACACTAGAGTCTACAATTGTAAAGGTATTAGTAGATTCCCGGATTTTATTTACTCTGATATCCAAAGAAATATACAAAGATGTTCTGAAAGAAAAAATGGAAGATCTACAGAAGGCTGATGTAAATGCAGTTGGATATGGAGGAAAAAAAAATTGACATATTAGGAATGCGATGGATTGATATTTTGTTTAAAAATAATGGTGTACATGGAAAGGTATACACAACCAATGAAAGATCAAACCTTTTAGGGTGGCGGCATCAAAAAGACTTAAATATAGTACTTGATCCCAATGCAGCTGAACCAGTCATGATTGTGGAGCAAATGAACTATGTAGAGAATCAAAGAACAAACATAGGATGGTGTGAAAAATTGATGGAGAAATTTTCAAAGATCTTTACTAATAAATTGGGTAAACTAAAATAATTTACACACCGAATAATTTTAAAGAGAAATGCAGTCCCAGTAGTACACAAAGTGAGACCTGTACCATTTGTAATGAGAGAACCACTCCAGCAGGAACTAAACAGATTGTTGGAAGAAAAAATAATAGAACCAATTGAATCGTCTGAGTGGTTGGCACCTATTGTTGTGGCACCTAAAGAAGGAAACACAATTTGTTTATGTATCGAATTGAGAGACCTTAATTGAAATATTTGGGTGGATAGGCAACCCTTGCCTAATATTACTGAAATGTTGAGCATGATGGGTGGTAGTAGGATATTTAGGGCCTGATTCCAACTTTGGAGGACGGTGTTAAACCGTCCCAAAAGTGACGGATATACCACCTACCGTATTACGAGTTCCATAGGATATAATGGACTCGTAATACGGTAGGTGGTATATCCGCCACTTTTGGGCCGGTTTAACACCGTCCTCCAAAGTTGGAATCAGGCCCTTAGTGTATTGAACATGTCTGTAGCCTATCATCAAGTTAATCTGCATCCTGAATCCCATCCTTTAACTTCTTTTGTAACACCCTTGAGTGCATACCGTTATTGTAGGATGCCTTTTGGGCTAGCGTCAGCATCAGCTGTATTTCAGTGATTATGCAGAACATTTTTCAAGGGTTGGATAACGTGTTATGTTTTCAAGATGACATAATAGTGGTGGGAAAGTCATTAAATGAGCATGATGAGTTGTTGGAGATAGTACTGGAAAGAACTGAGAATCATGGATTGACTGTGAAAAAAGAGAAGTGTCAATTGAGAAAGGATCGTGTGAATTATTTGGGGCATGAGATATCTCCTGAAGGAATAAAACCCAAGAAGAGCATTGTGAGAGCAAAAAGTGAAGCTCCGAGATCATGCAACAAAGACCAACTAAAATCATTTCTGGGGTTGGGGAGTACTGCTCAAAATTTGTACACAATTTTGCAGATGTTGTAGAACATATGAGTGTAATGTTAAAGAAAGGAGCAGTGTTCGAATGGGAGGCTGAATGTTAAATGGCATTTACTAAAATTAAGCAATCAATTGGCAGTGCCCCCACATTGGGACATTTCGATGTTAGAAGAAAAACGACTGTGATGACTGATGCCAGCAGTAAGGGTCTTGGTGGCATATTGATTCAAATGGTGGATATTGAGGAGGGAATCAGTGGATTTGCATTCCGATGATTGCAGGGAGCTGAGCGATCCTTCTCTGCCATTGAGAAAGAAGCATTGGCCTGTTGTTGGGGCATAAATCACTGCAAATAATAATTGTGGGGATTATCTTTCATGCTTCGCACTGACCATAAACCATTATTGCAAGTTTTCAAATGTGGACGGGGTCTAGAAGGAAGTATGACACCTCCCATTTCTAGATGGTTGATGAGTGTCATAGATTTCAATTTTGTTGTAGAATTTGTAAGGGGTAAAAGGAATATAGTGGCTGATTGCTTGTCGCGCATGCCTATTGATGAAAATTTGGATGAAATGTGTGAAATGGAATTGCAGACATTCTCGGTAGATGGAGAGCTAGCTTTAGGACAAGTAGAATGGGAAGATGCTATGATGGAGGATAAGGAATATGGCGAATTGAAAAAGTTCATAAGTAATACGGAACAAGATACAGATGCCTTGCATGGACGTCTGAAGCAGTATTTAGAAGTAAAGGATAAACTGAGTTTTCAAGGTGAGAAGGTGTTAAGACATGATAGGATCGTTCCTCCTATGAAGTTGAGGATAAGGCTGATAAAAATTGTGCATGAAGGACACCTAGGAAGGAGCCTGACTAAGAGGAGATTGAGACAGTTTTATTGGTGGCCTGGGATGGATAAGGATGTAGAGAAAATCGTGAATGAATGTCAGGCATGTGGAAACAGTGATCAAGCAAAGATTGTCAGACACCCACCTTTAGGATGTGTGCAATTTCCAGAAGGACCATGGGACTTTCTGAGCGGTGGATAAACTAGGTAGAAGGAATCACTTTCTTGTAGTCCTTGTGGATTATCATAGTAAGTGGTTTGTGATTAAGACGATGGAGCAAATCACAACCAACAATGTCATAGAGTTTCTTAGAGAAGTATTTTTAGAGGAGGGGATACCTAAGGTCCTGGTTACAGATAATGAAGTGCAGCTAATGTCCGTAGCTATGACAGATTTTCTTACTGGATTGAGAATTAAGCATGAGAGAGTGGCACTATTTTGACCACAAGCAAATGGTTTAGTGGAGAGGGTGAACCGAATTATTATGGAGAACATTCAACTTTCATTAGCCAATGGATTAAATTGGAAGGAAGAGTTGAACAAGATGTTGTAGGCACATAGAGTAACTCTTCACTCAGTGACAGGGGTGTCGCCTTTTATCGCCCTCAAGGGAAGAGAACCAGCAACGAAGGAATCTCCTTGGTGGTTGCATGAGAAGAAACAGGTGTGGGTTGATCGTGAAGGTATGAAGGCAAGGGTGTTGGGTTTACAGGAACAAAACAAATTGTGTTATGATAGCAGGAACAGAGAGAAGAACATTAACGTGAAAAGTGGTGATTGGGTGGCAGTGAAAAAATGCGGTATTGTAAAGAAAGGCGAGAGCAAGTTTTTTGAATCACAGAAGGTAGTTAAAATTATGAATTTGGTAGTCAAATTGAATGATGGTAAGGAATGGAGTATAGGAAATTTGTGTAAAATGAAAAGTGATACAGGAATTTGTTTAATGTAAATAATAGCTTCATTGAGGAAGTTGTGTAATGTATATAGTTTATATCTTGTGTTTGTGTTGTCTTATGCTTAGCTTTAATTGATTTTTGAAGGAAGGTAGATTTATTAAAATATGTGAGGGGGAAGATGTGTAGAGATATGCTTGTAAGAGTAGAATGGAATGTGAATGGTATGTACATTCTGGTAAAACTAATTGGAAGGTTGGGGTGGCAGAATGCGGGAGACTGGAGGAAGAGGAAACTGGGAGTTATTAATGCTGTACATGAAAGAACATTTCTGGAATAAAGGACTTCTCAACTCCTACCAACTTGCGTGATTACTACACTATTGCCAAGACCCCAGCCAGGAAATGAGACTCTCCTGATTGTCAACCTTGTGTCCCACTCTGTCACCCTGTCAACCTTGAACTGCCATTGCTCCCCTTCCTATGTCCCCATGGACAATGCACCTGTGCGACAGACTGGAACTATACCCTGGAATTTCTACCATCGTCACCCTATTCCATTGCACTTGCCCCTCAATATCTTAACACTTCAGTAAACACCCTTGTAAAAAATATAAGTATGGAGTATGTCAGATTTTTAAACTATGTACATATATAACCATATATGAAATATATGAAAGACCTGTAGTTGGCTGCAGTGATCACACTAAGAGCTGTTGTGAGGCACCAACATCTGTACAATCTGTAAAATGAATTGCCTAAGGGAACAGTAAGTGGGCATAGAAATGGGAAATAACAGCATGCCAGTGCCAAAGAATTTCAAAATAGTGACAATGAAATGTGAAGTAACACTGTCTTACCTGTGTGCCATTGGAAATATTGTCTGATCACTGCTGTTCTGTTGTCCTCAACCTCATCCTCATCCTCTGCCTCTTCATCCTCACTGTCCACAGGGTCCACTGCTGCCATACGGGCATCTCCAGCCTCCTCATCCTGCAGAAAGGGTACATGGCATCTCATGGCAAGGTTGTGCAACATGCAGCATGCCCCTATTATCTGGCAGACCTTCTTGGGTGAGTAGCACAGGGATCCACCTGTTAGATGGCAGCACCAAAACCTGCCCTTCAGGAGGCCAAAGGTTCTTTCTATGATCCTTCTGGTTCACCCATGTGCCTCATGATAGCCTTCTTTTGCCTTTGCCCTGGCATTCCTCACAGGGGTCAGTAGCCATGATAGGTTGGGGTAACCAGAGTCACCTGCAAATATTGAGGGACAACATTTAGCCAAACACTATCCCATATGGCCCACACCATAACCATACACCAACATTTACTAGGTGGGAACCAGGGCTCACCTATTAGCCACACCCGGTGCCTCTGTAGTTGGGCCATCACATTTGGGATGCTGCTATTCCTCAGGACAAAGGCATCACGCACCAACTCAGGATACTTAGCATTGACATGGGAGATGTACTGGGCCGCCAAGCACACCATCTGTACATTCATTGAGTGAAAACTCTTACGATTTCTGTACACCTGTTCGTTTTGACGAGGGGGGGGAACAAATGCAATATGCGCACCTAATATGTTGGGGATATGTCCCATTGCATAGAAGTCAGCCTTCACTGTGGCCAAATCTTCAACCTGGAGGAAAACAATGTAGCTGCACATGTTTTTAATCAGGGCAGACAACACTCTGGTCAGCACAATTGAGAACATTGGCTATGACATTCCTGCTGCCAAGCCAACTGTCACTTGGAAAGAACCAGTTGCCAGGAAATGGAGCACTGATGGAACTTGCATAAGAGGGGGATCCCAGTGAGGTGACGGATATCAGATATTAGGTCAGGCTCCAATTGGGCACACAGCTCCGTGATTGTGGCCCTGTCAAGTCTATACGTGAGGATGATGTGCCTGTTCTCCATTGTTGCCAAGTCCACCAGGGGTCTGTACACTGGGGTATGCTTCCATCTCCTATTCATCCACAGCTGTAGCAATCTAAGGGACAAAAGAGTGAGGAGCCGATCACAAACTGAACAATGGGGCAACAAAAGTACAATGCATGGTGTCAAATTGTAATGGGTCAGTGAGAATTGTCCTGTATGTCCAAATTTAAACACTGGAGCAGTAATTGTCCAGGGCCTGCCCCCTCCCCTCCTGAAATGGTGTCCGCCTGTCCTGTGTGGAGGGACAGGTGGAAGTGAGGTAATCCCACTGACGTTGTGCGACGTTGCGGGAGGCGGCCGGGAACCGCTGTGCAACTCCGCATTGTTTAACATTGTGACCTATGGGTTACAGTGGCCAATGGTGATGTACGTCGGAGGTGACGGTATGCACTGCCGTGGACGTGACCGCCATTTTCTATCATATTCCTCACTTGCTACCTGACCTTCAACAGGAGAGGACCTACACTGCATGTGCTGCTGTGACCTGTGCCTGGAACCTACCATGGCCTGTGTGACTCGGGAAAGGGCCCCTGCCTTCACTTCGGTGGAATTGGAGAGACTGGTGGATGGGGTCCTACCCCAGTATGGATTGCTGTATGGGCCTCCAGACCAACATATGAGTACACTGTGGGCACGTGGCATGTGGCATGACTGCATGGAGCGGTGTGTGAAGGCATCGTGTAAGGGGGGTGGATGGATGTCCCCATGGCGGCGTACGGGTTGTGTGCTGGGCCATGTGTGGGTAAATGGTGATGTGAAGGGGTATGGTGGGCCATAAGTGTAACAGGCAGGACTGTCTGACTAATACTATTTTCCTGTGTGTATTCCCTCTGCAGGTCAGCGCCCATCAAAAGAAGGGTATATGGTGTGCCATCGCCAAGGACGCACGGACCCTGGGGGTATATGGAAGGCAGAGCACCCACTGTTGGAAACGGTGGGAGGACCTAAGACACTGGGCACATAAGATGGCCAAGGACCAGCCTGGGGATGGCCTCCCAACGAGAAAGGGGTGCCAGTCGAACCCTGACTCCCCTAATGGCCCACATACTGGCGGGGGCCCATCCTGAGCTGGATGGGCGCTTGAGGGCATCACCGCAGCCAGAAGGGAGTGAGTACACCGCCCATCATTACAGCTTACGCATGATAGGGTGGTATCTGGGTGGGGGATGTGTGTTAGTGGATGCCCCTTTTCCAGGCCTGACATTGCAGCATAGTTCCCCTGGTGGCAAGGGTCCAGAAGGGATAATCCTGCTACCTAGTTCGTAGGCATCCACTACTGGTCAAGGCTGAGTGGGTCCCAGGTGTGCTGGATTTGCCGGTGTGTGCCCCTCCCCATGCCTTGGTGGCTAGCAATATCACTGTTAGTGCAATGCATAGTGTGTAGGCCTGTACCCTGTGTGTGAGTGTGTGAGTGTGCTGTGTATGCCAACGGTGGTGTTGGCGCAGCCATTGACCAAATGTATCCTTTGTTCCCCCCGACTTTTTGTTTTGTCATCCTGTCCTTATGTGCATTAGCATCATGTGGCGGAGAAGCAGAGGCACCAGCGACGGAGGGAGCTGCATCCCACGGGACCCAGGAGGCAGAGTCCACTGACGCTGAGGGCACCAGTGGGACGGAGGGCGAGGGGTTCAGACACAGATACCTCCTCCGATGGAAGCTCCCTGGTGGTGGCGGACACCTCCGTGACCACCCCAGCTACAGGTACAGCTGCCACCCCTGTACCAGCACTACCCTCCCAACAGCCCTTCATTGAGTTGCCTGTGCCCACTCACCCAGGAGGGTGGGCATCTCTTTCGCCCCAGGCACCTCAGGCCCTGCCCCAGTGATCCCTGCTGCCCTGAGTGAGGAGGCTGTTGACCTCCTGAGATCCATCTCTGTAGGGCAGTCAACCATTGTGAATGCCATCCAGGGGCTGGCAGCCCATATCTAACAGACTAATGCATTCCTGGAAGGCATGCACACTGGCTTGGCGGCCCAACAGAGATCAATCCAGGCACTGGCCTCCTCTCTGATGGCAGCCATTGTCCCTGTTTCCACCCTCCCCCCCAAACTTCCTCTTCCCAATCCCATTCCCCTCAACCCCAACCTATCCCAAGCACACAGGCAACGAGCATGCACACAAGACAACACACAAGAGTGGCACAGGCAAACACAAGCACCACACATCATCCCACAGGCACTCACACACACACCATCCAGATGAAGACATACTAACATCCACAATTTCCACTGTCTCCCCCTCCATCTCCGTCTACAATCACACCTGCATGCACTACATCCTCATCCACTACCATCATCACCACCACAACTAGCAGAACACACACCTCACTGGCAGACACCACCCCAACAGCCATGCCCATGACCCCTGTGTCCTCTCCCACTGTGTCTGTGCCCCCCCTCCTAAAGTACACATACACAAGCACTTGGACACCCATCAGCCATCCTCCTCACAACAGCATCCAGCCCATGCACCTGCACCCAAAATCAGCAACCACTCCCTCTTCCTCCACTCCCAAACATTCTCCCTCTTCCCAGCCCACTGTCCCTAAAAAGCTTTTCCTATCCACCATTGACCTCTTCCCCACCCCTCACCCCCCCCCGTCCTGCACGTCTGGCCAGAGTGGCAAAAACCCAGCCAAGCACCTCAGCCACCCAGTCAATGGGCCCAGTAGTCACCACACCCACTCGTGGTGGGAAAGGATCCAGGGCACATGTCCTAAGGGTGAAGGAGCCTGCACCAGGCAGCCTCAAGGGTAAGGAGCCTGCCTCAGCTGCTGCCTGGAAGACCAAGGAGCCTGCCCCAGCTGCTGCCAGGAAGACAAAAGAGCCAGCACCAGCAGGCAGGAAAGGCAAGGGGCGTGGGGCAGGAACTCTGACAAGAGCCCACACCACCAACCATGGTTGTGCAGTCATCCGAGGCTGCAGGGGATGGGCTGCAGCCTCCCCCCACCAGCAGCAGAAGCAGCACCACCACCACCAGTGGGCAGCCATCTGAGGCTGCAGGGGATGGGCTGGAGCCTCCCCCCACCAGCGGCTGCACCACCACCACTAGAACCACTGATCGGCCGTCACCGCCAGTGGATGGTATGTAGTCCTGCCTCCATGGGATGCTGTGCGGCCTGCCCCCTGCTAATCCCATGGGTATGACACCCACCTGAGAGACTGTGACCTTGCACTCCGCAGAATCAAGAGCACAGGGCACAATGCCCCCTCAGAACCAGTGATTTAAGACAACCACCAACCCCAGCCTCTCCAGGATCAAGAGCACAGGGCACGATGCCCCCTCCAGAACCAGTGGGTAAGACACCCACCAACCCCAGCCTCTCCAGGATCAAGAACAGGGCATGTTGCCCCCTCCAGAGCATGTGGGCAAGTCACCCACTTGAGAGACTGTGGCCTTGCTCTCCCCAGGACCAAGCACAGGGCGTGTTGCCCCCTCCAGAGCTTGTGGGCAAGTCACCCACTTGAGAGATTGTTGTCTTGCACTCCCCAGGACCAAGCACACAGCATGTTGCCCCCTCCAGAACCAGTGGTCTTGTTCCATCCCCTGGCTGAGGTGCCCCCTATCCCCCATCCCCCTGAGGTGCCTGCCTATTTACCAACTGATGCCCCTGCAGTGTTCTCTCCGGATTGAATCAGGTGACAAGTGGGGCCTTGGACTTTGGCCTGGGGCCATGTGGCCCACGCAAACTGAGGACTTGGCAGTGTTCCTTGAACTGTAGAATTGTAAATATCTGTAACATTGGCTAAGTTATTTTCATACTGTGTTGATATTATTACACTCACTTTAGTAAATTTATTTTGTCCTTGCATTATTCAGCTGATTTAGGGGGAATACCTTGTTTTCTTGTGCATCTGGTTGTGTGTTTGGTGTGTGCATGTGGGGTGTGTGTTGTGCATGTGTGTGTCACTCTCTTTTTCCTCCCTCCCTCCCTTGCGTGCTAGGCGGCTGTACTCACTGTCGTCATCTTCACCGCTGTTGGTGTTCATGGTGGAGCAGCATGTATAAGAGCATGGGGAAGACATGCAGCTCGGGATCCATGGTGGCGTGGTTGTTCCCTGTGTCTCCAATGGTGAGTCCTTTCCCTTCTGAGTTCAGTTTCTGCCAGGCTATTGATGTCGTTGGTAATACCCCAGAAAAGGTGGCAGTTTTCAAGGGTCATAATATGGAGGGCGGAACATTGACTTCTGCCTGGCTGTAGGCGACTACGGTCGTGGTGCCTGTTGTTTCCGCCCTGGCGGTCAGTGTGGTGAAGTGGCTGTCTATCTGAGATCTATCCACCTTGGTCATAATTTGGCTGTAATTACCGCCAGGTTGTTGGCGGTATTACTGCCACTTTTACACCAACCACCAGGGTTGTAATGAGGGCCGTTGTCTTTTATAGAGCACCTGTTTTATGATGATAGGGCACTCCTAGTGCCAAGAAGATTAACCTGGGGGCCCCCGGTGCTCCTGTGCGGGGGACACGTGTCGCTCTTGGAGGAGAGGGACGGTCTGCACCCTCTCTAGTATTTTATAATGGGCCCCTCCTGGGGCCTGAGATCTCTGGGACCCCCGGGCCTTCTCTGGCCCTCCAGTGGTGGGCAGGGGGGAAAGGCAGCCCGAACAAAGCACAGAGGGCCACAGAGGGGGCTGAAACAAGTGACCTGCGGTGCTGGGCCTCCGTCGAGGCTTCGGCCCTGCCTGCAATCTCCAACAAAAGAAATCAGGGCCTAAAGGGGGCAGGGGGAGCCTCCGATGAGGCTTCCTTTCCCCCTACCTGTGCACAGCACCACAGGGGCTCCGGTGTGGCGGGGAGCCTCGGACGAGGCTTCCTTCCCCGCCCGAGGTCTCCTTCATCACTTTTGGCTGCAGAAGAGTGCAGGCACCCAAGCAGGTGCCTGCGTGTGCCCCGGGTCGCTTCTCAGAGCGCACTTCACCCCGGGGGCACAGTTCGAGCGCACTCGCTCCTTTCTATACTTTGTTGGTGCCCTGTGGGCACTTGTCGGAGCACAAGGGTGAAGCGCTGGTTAAAAGGAACACCCGGGCTGCGGCGGTGATTTCCATTTTATGGAATCAATGCGCTTTTCAAAGAGTAGGGGGAATCCTGTGGAGCCTGGGTTGCGGTGGTGAACGGGCACAGTGTTGCGCTTCCCAAAGCACCAGGAGGACAAGGTAAGAGCACTCTATTAGTGCTTAATGAGGAGATGCAGCACTCCTCGTGCTGCAGCTGATTACGGAGGTCAGGGGCCACGGCACCCTGCCCCAGGAGAAAAGAAAGAGGGAGAGCACAGGGCTAGCTGGCCCAGCAACAGGCCAGCACAAGGGATGCAGATGGTGGCAGTTCCTCCTAGTGACCAGGCAGGTCACAGGTCAGCACAGCAGCAGCAGTCGTCCAGGGTGGGTCCTGGTGAGTCCATTCAGCAGCGTCCTGTGTCCAGTTTCAAGTAAGTCTCTGGAGTCACAAGAATGTCTCAAATGTGGGGAAAATTCCCCTGTACTTATACTTACAGTGTGTTTTACAATGAGGAGGAGAGGGGGTTTCAACCAGTTACATCTGGTTCTGGGAGTGCCCCATTCTGTCCTCGAGCACAGGCTTCAAACATCAGTGGGGGGTAAACGACCCTATTGTGTGAGGCCAGGGCACAGCCTTTACAAATGCAGGTGTGCCCTGCCTCTCCCTTCTCTCAGCCCAGGAAGGCTATTCAGCATGTACATGCACCTCTGTGACACCTCCACTCTTCCTGTGTACAGGCTGTCTGAAAAGTATGCACAAAGCCTGTCACTCTGCCCAGACGTGGATTGGAGTCAACCTGCAAAACACCAGAGTCATAAGCACAGAGAATTGCTCACTTGTTTTAGAAGTGGTATTTCTGTAATGATAAAAAATCCACCTACACCAGTAAGCAGCATTTCCCACTACCATTACAACCATACGAAACATGCCTACGCTACCCCTCATAAATCAGACAATACCCCTTACACATAAGGCAGGGCATTTCCAATGCAATCCTATGAGAAGGCAGTCCTTACAGCAGTGGCAAACCAAATAGGCTGTTTGTCACTACCAAGACAGGCCACATTACTAGGCACATGTCCTGTCTTCTACATACATCACACCCTGCCCATAAGGCTAGCTAGGGCCAGAAAAGGGGAGTTATGGGCCTGGCAAGTAAAGTTAGATGCCAGGTCCCTGTGGCAGAGAATTGTTCACACAGGCCCTGCGCTAGGAGGCCTGAGACAGGTTTGAAAGGCTACATCAGTGGGTGGCGCAAGCAGTGCTGCAGGCCCACTAGTGGGATTTAATTTACAGGCCCTGGGTCTAAGGATACCACTTTACAAGAGACTTATAGGTAAATTAAATATGCCAATTAGGTATAAGCCAAGCATACCAAGTTTACAAGGGAGAGCACATGCAGTTTAGCACTGATTAGCAGTGAAAAAGTGCTCAGAGTCATAACGTTAGCCAACAAGGGTCAGAAAAATAAGGAGGAAAAAGGCAAAAAGCTTGGGGAATTACCCTATAAAAGGGCCAAGTCCAACCCTGAGCATATTACAGTGACTACACAGGTCCGAGCATCTGAGACAGAAATTTGTGTGCAGCTCCCTGGTCGCAGGTTTAAATGCTGGTGAAATAAAATAGATCAGAGTTTTAACACACCTGCTACAGCTATCCTTATGAAACCTGCAGGTCACAGGCTTCAAGGATTGAATGTCTGGCTTCCTAAAGGCAGTCCTGAACCTACAAGCTGTTCACGCTAGACAGTTGCACTATACAACTTGTATCATTCCCTCATTCTTCATCTCACCAACAGAGATGTGTTCAATATTTATTACCAAACATGGCAAATTGGTCTCCTGAAGTGTCTCACAATGCTGTCTTTGAGCCAGAGGGTCCTTCCAACAATAAGAGGGAATGAGAGACATTCTATATGGAAGGGCACTGCAAGTGAAGGGAGTTATGTTTGTGAATGTGTGCACACCTCTAGCTTAAAATCCTATTAGGATAGATCACTGATCTAATCTGCCTACTAGGCTGACCTTTATAACTCAGTTGTGAAAGATAAAAGACCTGAGGGGCAGGGAGAGCAAGTGATTTGCCCAGGATCTTGCAATTTGTTCAAGGATAGAACTCTTCGCAATCACCTAAAAGAGCAGTGACTGCGGCTTTATCGTCAGTTCCCTTCGAGAGGTGAACTGTTTATTGAACCATATTGCAATTAATGTTATGATGCTTGTAGTGAATAGTCGAGTGTTAGAATTGGAGGAGTAAACTGAATTGCCTTTGTTTCATGGCAGAAGGTTATATGGTCAATAAAGAATGAAAATATATCCAAGTGTTCATTCGCAGATAAAGTAACATAATTATTTTGGTCAATAGGATAATACTCAGTGCAAACACTCAGGGGGTTATTCTAACTTTGGAGGAGGTGTTAATCCGTCCCAAAAGTGACGGAAAAGTGACGGATTTACCACCAGCCGTATTACGAGTCCATTATATCCTATGGAACTCGTAATACGGCTGGTGGTATATCCGTCACTTTACCGTCACTTTTGGGACGGATTAACACTCCTCCAAAGTTAGAATAACCCCCTCAATCTTGCAGTTTCTGGTTCAGGTCACTTTTTAGCCTTCAGGTTTCTCATGAGGGACATAATGCCAGCCTCTCAACTCTTGTGCTGTAAATCAATCTAGCAATAATAATGTTTTCCTTGTTCTAAGTTATTTTTAAGGTGAGAAGACATGGCGTGGGGTGAGGGGTCCCAATTAAAATATCCTGCAGGGGGGCATCAAGTTTCGCTTAGGCCACTGGCCATTTTGCAACACTTTTGTGACACAACCCCAGAACAAACTGTCAGTAAATCAGATATGGCCTCTGGGATACTTCTGAGACATTGGCCCTCATTCTGACCTTGGCGGGCGGCGGAGGCCGCCCGCCAAAGTCCCGCCGTCAGGTTACCGTTCCGCGGTCGAAAGACCGCGGCGGTAATTCTGACTTTCCCGCTGGGCTGGCGGGCGGTCGCCTTCAGACCGCCAGCCAGCCCAGCGGGAAAGAGGCTTCCACGATGAAGCCGGCTCGGAATCGAGCCGGCGGAGTGGAAGCTGTGCGACGGGTGCAGTTGCACCCGTCGCGTATTTCACTGTCTGCGCAGCAGACAGTGAAATACATGTAGGGGCCCTCTTACGGGGGCCCCTACAATGCCCATGCCAGTGGCATGGGCACTGCAGGGGCCCCCAGGGGCCCCGCGACCCCCCCTACCGCCATCCGGATCTCGGCGGTCCGACCGCCGGGATCTGGATGGCGGTAGGGGGGGTCGGAATCCCCGCGGCGGTGCAGCAAGCTGCGCCGCCGCGGAGGATTCAATGGGGCCGCGGTACACTGGCGGGACCCCGCCAGTGGTGCCGGTCCGACCGCGGCTTTACCGCCGCGGTCGGAATCCCCATTGGAGCACCGCCGGCCTGTCGGCGGTGCTCCCGCGGTCCTCCGCCCTGGCGGTCAAAGACCGCCAGGGTCAGAATGACCACCATTGTCACAACTTTGTAATAGTCTAGCACATTTTGCTACCAAATCAAGTGAGGAGACATTCTTCCTACAAATAGACATAACGCCGTTTCCATGTCACAGATTCATGTAATTTAAAATATGCTTTAAAAAAGATGAACTGAACTTTCTGTATTGGGAAGGAGCAGAAAGCATACTTGCCCTGCAATGCAGAATCGTCTTAAAAAGCAACCATAAATGTAATTCTCCAGATCAGGAGGGCAGAGGTTTTATCTAAAGCATCCAGAGAGCGCTTTCAATTCTTCCGAAAGAAGAGCCACTTAAAAAGATGAGCAGTGTTATTTCAAAGGAAAACCTTTATCGCCCTCCGACACGGGTTCGCAGCATCTGTGGGGTCGATTCAAGGAACGCCCACCGAGCACGTCTTTTTATCCTTTGTATGAAAGAGCTTTTGTCAAATGGTCTGAGACTGAGTGATCCCATTTCTCAGGTGTGGGTGGCCATTACAGTAATGGGAGTTTATTTCTCTGTGCTGTAACATGCATTTAATGGACTGCAGATGTCATGGATAATTGAAGATCTCCAGTCGTTTAGGATTTTCTTTCCTTTATGTGCAGCACGCAGTTCACAGACGAAGTTTCACCTATTTTTTAACAAGTAATAGAAATATACCTGAAGGAATTCTGGCCAGAGTCCTGGGTTGTCAGCTCTGTGTGAAGGTGCGTTGCACTGTTTAACAAAAAATCCGAAGGCAGGATGATGAAAGTGGAAAAGCGTGTGGTTGAAATGTTGTAAGGATCATGTCTTCCAGTGCAGAGACCTTTTTTTATTTCAGTTCGAAGACGTTTTATTGAACATGTAACAAGAGAGGGGATTGATAGTTCATCAAATGCACTTTATGGCTTGTGCTTTTATGCTGTAAATGTAGTAAATGTATACTAAATATATACAAACAAAAACACATTCAGTGGTCATTTTGTGACAATGTAAATTAGAAATTATTCTAGGAATGTCATAAATCTTATGACTGTTTTCCTCAATAATTCTGCTATTTTATCTAATTTAATCACCTTCATTCAGGCTTCTATCACTTAATTTTAGGTTCTTAAACTCAAACAGGACAGGTTCCATTTTAGCTATGGTCTCAATTTTAGTTAGCCTGTCCTGCTTGTTTAGCTTTGGCCACAAATCCATCCAAGGCAATGGAAGTCGCTTTCTTAAACCATGGAGGCTGCCATCTTCGGCAATGGATGCTGCCATTTTTCCTCCAATTATGGAGAATCAGACAGGTCTGCATTTGATGCAGATATTGTCTGTGCCCATCTTTATAAGAACTATGAATGTGTCAAGTCATTAAGGTGCCTTTTTCAAGGTCATATAACAACCAAAACCTAACAAATGTAGACCATATTGATGTATTTTTAGCTTATTAATACATCTACTGATGTATATGATTATATCAAAACATTCTTAAGGTGACATTGCAAATTTAATCTTAGATAGGATACAATATATAAGGAGTACCACTTGCCTACTTAGGAGAGAAACTTCACCCCCGTCACAGATGAAGATTGGCAATGCAAATGAGCATAGTACCAGATTTCATCTCGGCCGAAGAAGTGCCCAGCAAAACTCCCCGAGGCTCTGCACAGCATTCCATTCTGTCTTCGCGAACAGATGCCAGGATTGTGATCTCTCGTAGACACAATCTCCTGGCTCTTGCCCTTGTGTTCAAAATACCTGTCAAGTTATACCAAATGGACAACAATCGCTGTTGTCCAGGTATGTGCACCACCTCTGAAATTCAGGCTTATTATTAATTCATCTGCTAGCACTAGCAGAACACTTAGAGATGGCACAGTGAGGGTGTAAGGAGTATAAATTGTTTTCACTGTTATTAAAAAGCCTAGCTGCTTTTTAGTATCTTCTCTGATGTTACAAATATTATGTGCTCTAGATTACAGTATTTTAAAATAACTATTTTAAAATAAATCTGTTGAAATACATATTCAGTTTCTAGTGATCCTGAGCGTGTAAACCATCAATGAACTATTATTTTGATTATAACTGTTCCCCGTTAGTAACACAAAAGCATTGACACTGCCTCATTTATATATTGGGTGGGGTTTTACGGGGCTACAATAATCTGTCTTTCACATTCAGCGCTGGTGCATTGAACTAAGTTCACTTGTGTCACATGTGGGTGTGAAAACAAACCTTGTAGAACTGAGCCAGTGACTCAGTTTAGGCAAAAGAAAGGAGATAAGGATGTGCTAGGTTAGCCTATCTCTCATAAAGAAGACTGTTTAATATAGCAAAGAAAGGGTCTTACCTCTAGATTGGTAGCGTTTACATCTGGCCATTTTTAATGTAACTTCTGCCTTTGATAATTGTCTCTAATTGGAATTAATGCAGTGTAAAATTACTGGTGGCAACAGTGAGTGAGTTTGATTCAAAAACAAGCCTCACATAAGGCCATGTCCTGTCCTCGCATCTGAAGTTGTGACTCAGGAGAATTTGCTTCTGTTATCAGATGCCTGATGTGTTGTATTGCTGTACTGCTATTTCTACATAATAATAAAATCTTTCAAAAACCAAAAAAAGAAACACTCATTAGATGTGAGCATAAATGTTTCTGCCTAGAAGAAATATATTCAGAAATGAATCACTCTCAACACAGCTGCCATGGAAAGGTAACCTAGACCCCAATGAACTAGTAAAATGCTATGATCAACCATTGACCTGACAAAATAGAAAAATCAAGAGCCATACTAATTTAAGAACAGATCTATCAAAACTGCCATCAGCATGATTATCAATCTGTCTTTAGCCCAAAATGATGATCGTACAAATTACGAAAAAAAAAGCTCTCCATATTGCAGACAAAAGTAACACTAGCTTTTGCATCCTAGTTTACCTTACAGCAGTTTCTGATACATTTCAACATTTAGGCAGAGATTTAAGAGGGTCCAGCGCCATTCTAACGCCACATTAGTGTCATTTTCTTTACCCTAATGTGGCGTTTAAAGGCCAAAAACGCTGTGCCATATTTACAAAGTGGTGCAATGCATGCATCGCACCACTTTGTAACCCTTTGCACCACAATATGCTGGCACCAGGCATAATGTATGCAAAGGGGGCGTTCCCCTGTTAGGGGGGGGCGCAAAAACATTGTGCAAGGAAATGTAAGAGATTTGCTTGTGCAATTCTTTTCAGCATTTTTAATGCCTGCTCAGAGCAAGCGTTCAAAGGAAGCTCCCATTGGTTTCAATTGGCCTCTGGGTGCTTTGCAGGATGAGGGTCAACATTTTTTATGCTAATCTTGCAAAGCGCCAGACTAGTGTAAAAGATTCAGATGCTAGTCCCCTAACTACCACTATGGTGCGCCGTATATTAAATACAGTGCGCACATGGTGGCATTAGGGGAACTAAGGGACGCAAGAAAAGTAGTGCTGCACTAAGTGAAATGCCACTTTTCACAAATCTGACCCTTAGTACTCCATACATTCCTTTCAATGTGCATGGAATTGACTAACACCAGGCATTGTTAGTTCTTTTCCTATCACTCCAATCAACACCATCTCAATTCAATGGATACCTCTGCATCTCAGTGGCCATACAGATTAACAATCAGCTGCAGACTTCCAAACGGATCCACCCACAATGCTCGACATCCTCCTTGTTGAAGTCAGAAAGAACTAACTGAGAATGATGTACTATTCCTTCCCGCACCACATCCATCATCACCATCATTAACCCAAAACAGTGAAAACTGTGAAAGGGGACTGGGATAAGAGTGGGTTACATCCCTCCGACTGTTGACTTTGGAGGGCACTGTCGGATGTAGGTTGGGATGAAAATTAAAGTGCAAATGTCTATGTTTAAGAGTCTATCATTTTAACCTATGACATCTAATCTAACTGTAGATATGATATTCCTTAAGAGTATCTCCGTACAAACCCTCTCTCAATGTTATTGAACTGAAGCTGTTTCTGAAAGTGGAGCATAACAAGATTCACTATACTTCAAATGTTTACTACCCTCCTGCTTTATTGATAAAGTAACTACATTTAATTGTGTACACTCTTTTAAGATGATAGAGTTAATTCTGATCTGAACTCTGTATGCACAATTCAGGTTCATGTGAAACAATGTCTAAATTAATATTAAAATGTTAAAAAAATCAAAGTTAATTTCCTCGTAACCCAACTTGATTTCTAAATACTTCTCTGAAATATAATTGTTCTCTGGTAGTCTCTTTCTACGATACCGCTCCCAAAATATTTAAAAAAAACAAAGAAAATGGTTTTGGATGCAGCAACATTGTAGCATGATATCCTAAAATGACCCTGTGGAACACAAGGAAAGTTACTACAAATGATTAAAGATGGAGGGTGTCATTTCCAAACAGCATGAGAATTCGGGGATTCTCGGAAACTGTAGTTTTCTTGTGCTGCACAGCCCCCTAGTCTATTCCCTGGCGGTGCAAAGCTTTTTGCTAGGTTGTGGCAACACCCAGTGTTCACCACCAACCTTTCATTCCTCTGAAAGTTTCCCTCAAGTACTTTAAGAGAGTATTCCAAAGACTATACAAAACAGGAGCAGGCTAAATTAAATGCTCTGGTTCTCTAGAAAGAAGCATATCATTTTCAGATGAGTTCAATATTATTTGGACATATGCAAGCTTACATAAAGCAATTGTCATTGCACAGTAAATAGGGTTGTGTACTCCATTTTCAGCTTCATCTTAAACTTTTTTGATTTATCTATACACTATGTTTACCTTTTGCCATGTTCATTTTGGTGTCACATCGTTAGGTTCACATGTTCAAATTGTCCGATGCCTGCTCATTTTTAGCAGCACATCAGTTTTGCTGCACAGACTCTAAAGTCTCTTTACTGTTGTGCTTTTTGCCCCAGAGTGACTGCATCCAACATCTTTGTTGCAAAGGAGTGGACATAATATACAATATACATATGTATATATGTCTTAGAGAGTGACTGTAGTCACTCTATCCTTATAGTTAGGGTTACCAGAGATAGGAATCCCTCATATTTTTCACCATTACCATCTTTGAGATTGTAATACATGCCATTGACTGCAGTTTGAGAGACCTCCTAAGTGGGACACATTATTTAAGAGATCTCAAGCGCCCCCCCTTTACTTTCATTCAAATCCTGCAGTTTGTGGTAGATCTGGGTTCCCAGATACTTAAAGGTGTCTGAGGCCCAGGTCAGTCTCAACGAAATGACCAATGGCTTCAGGAAATCACATGCAAATGGGAAAAGCCACCGTTCCAGGTAGGCACCATATCCCTTTCTTTGTGCTTTGGGGGGGCTTATGTGTGGATATTATTATGGTGGCTGTGCCTCTCAGCGTCTTCAGCACAGGTTTCCAATATGCACACCCTGTCAGCTAGCTCAGCCACCTGCAGTTTCAGCACCTGTTGACTGGGCTGTAGTTTGCCAATCTGTGCCTCTGCTCCCTTCACCCTGTGAGGGAGTCTGTGGTGGTCCGCATGCAGCAGACCCATCTCTGCAGATAGTGTGCTGATGTCACATTGGAGAGTGTCTTTGTTGTCAGAAATGGCTTACAAGATCTTTTGAAGCTGTAAGGGACAGGACAATAATTCTGTTCCCTCTGTGAGTGCATCAGTGCTCTGTGAGTGCTCCATCAGAGCAGTCTGCAACCCTGACAAGCTGGTCTTGAACTTGCCCACACCTGCAGAATAGCAGAAAGAAGGGAGTTGTCGGGATCCCCTCATAGGTGACTTGTGTCCAAGTGTCCTGCTCAACTCACCAGCACAAGGCATTGTCCATAGTGTGATAGGCCACTCTCTATTGCCCCCTCCAGGTCTATCCAATGCTCCACCTCCAGAGAGCTCTGTCAGGCTATGTTTCAATCCATAGATTGCCCTCCGCACCTCAGTACCCCAGTTGTGAGGTATTTCCAGTCCACTTGTTAACAAATGCCTAGGAAGGAAACACCCCCTGCTCCTCCCCTCACAGAGGTACTCAGTGTGTGATAGTTCCTGTGGTCCTCAGGTCACAGCTCCCTGTCTTCTCTGGTCTGTCCACTTGCAATGCCAGCATTGAGTCGGGTATTGGAGTCTCCACACGTGGATACCTTTTCGCTGCAGAGTCCTGGGAGGTCTGCACTTCCTCTGTGCCCTCTGGTGTCACCATGAGGCCCCCCCTCCAATACCCCAAGGTTGGTAGCAGGAGGAGTGCAGGCCTCTTGGCAAGGCCTCATCCTCACTTTCTGGCACATCCAGCGCCTACTAGTCACCCCAGAGAAAATGTGTGGTCCTGTTAGCGCTGCCCAGGCTCTCTACTCCAGCGTGGGACAAGACCCATGCACTGGACACCAACCCCAATCCTGATACCTGCCCCTCAGCAACCGATCACTGACCCATGCTACAGTTGCAGTGTTCCTTGTGGTCACCGGGTGAGGCACTGTTCTCTCTGGGCCCCGGGAGCTGCCTCTGTTGAGCACTTTCTCAATTCCCTACTTCTGTGGGCACTTCATCGGGCTTCTGTAGTCCACCCAAAGCATGTGGCTCTCTGTCTGCAGGCCAACTCAGGCCTCTGTCACCTTTTTGGGTGCTGGGCTTTAACCTCTAATAGCATAGTAGTCCTCGCAGACCGCCTTGTTACTCATCTCGGCCAAGGCTGCACCCCACACAGGGACCGGGAAGTGCTGTTGTTATCCTCCAGGCCTGATGGAATCTCTTGTCAGCTGGACTGGCAGGATGTTTGTCAGACCGATGCAGAGCAACAGGTTTAAGCTTCCGCCACTTTGGCCAGCTATCCACACCCCAGATTATTTCCTATTTTTAACATATTTAAATAAGTACAAAAAAGCCTATGCAGCAGCTTGGTAATACCTGTAAACTACTGTGCTACTTAAAAAATGTGCGGTACTCCCTACACTGCTAGAAAAATATATAGAAAATTACAAATAAAGTTCTTGACCTATTACCATGTCAATTGGTAATAGGGAGTAAACAACAATGAATCCTAATACTTACCTATATCTAAGACCATAACTTAGAATGCCTCAAAAAGCAGACCACAAAATGCAGCAAACCTGTGATATAAATGTCATTGCTGTCTTACAACTTTGGCAAACATAGCCGTTAATCTAATCACAAAGGAGGGCTAGGGGAATTGAAAGACCTGCAGGGGTTGCTTCCCCAAAAATCATTTTCTAAGCACAATAAAAACCCTGGGTCTATCATATAAGTGATGAGAAAAGAAAGAAAGACAAATGGGCCTAGCTACAAAAAAATGACAAGAAGTGACATCCTTTTAAATGACAAATTCCCTCAATTATCCAAAGGTGGTACTTGATTATTTGTTGCACTTAGGGGTAAGGATGTGGCATTATGGTAAGAGCTGCCAAATTTGCAACTGGGGACCAGTTTTGAGTGTAGGTGTCAGCCTAACACACTGTGATCCTGGACAAATCACCTTAACACCCTATGTTTAAAACCAAAGTGAATGTGTCATTGTGTAATTTAACTGATGCTCAAGTAAAACACTCTAATACCTTTGAGTCAAATCCATGATATATAAAACTGCAAAAAATAAATAAAATAAATACATGTTTTGCAAACTTCTGTCATTGGGCTGTACATGGGCTAAATGCGGGTGATATTTGGGCTCTTTTCTCTGGTGACTCTTTTGGGAGAGCTTGCTGCAGTATCCTTAGACTAAAATGCTTAGAATGCTTACAGTTTTCCACTTAGATTCTATCAAGAAGGCGTTCAGATGTTGTCGGAGGCTTGCCTGGCTTATTGTGGGTACCTGATGGTACTTACACATTGTGCCTGGTCCAGTTATCCCTTATTAGTAGATTAGTATTGTTCTAGCAGCTTAGGCTGATAGAGGAAGCTATAGCAGAGCAGCTTAGGCTAAACTAGGAGACATGCACTATACCACTTATATCATATAGGTACTATATCATAAGAAAGACAATACTCAGGGTTACTAAAAATAAAGGTACTTTATTTTAGTGACAATGTGCCAAAAATATCTCAAAGAATATACTCTCTTAGGAGGTAAGTAAAATACACAAAATATACACACAAACCAAAATCAGGTAAGTAAAACAGTCAGAACGTAGTGCAAAAACTGTAGAATACAATAGGATGCAATAGGCCTAGGGGCAACACAAACCATATATTTAGAAAGTGGAATGCAAACCACAAATGGACCCCTAGGCTAGTGTAGTGTGTACAGGGTCGCTGGGAGTGTAAGAAAACACTAAACTCGTGATAGTAGATTTTGCAAAGACCACAACAGAATGCAAAGCACTGAAGATGGATTCCTGGACCTGAGGACCTGCAAAGGAAGAGGACCAAGTCTAAGAGTCGTGAAAGTGTCCAGGGGCGGCAGGAGCCACTAAGCCCCGGATGTAGGTGCAAAATGGCTGCCTTTTGATGGAAGAAGCTGAAGATTCTGCAACAACAAAAGGTGCTAGGAACTATTCCTTCATGCACAATATGTCCCACGGAGTGCTGGAGGTTGCAGAGCTGTTTCCTTGGCAAAATACCGCAAACAAGCCTTGCTAGCTGCAAGAGTCACGGTTAAAAAAAGGGTGCTGCCCGGGCCCAGGAAGGACCAGAATGTTGCCACTTAGGAGAGGAGAAGAGTCGGCCTTCAGCAATGTAGAGAGCCCACGCACAAGAAGGTAGCACCCACAGAAGTCCTTGAACATGGGTTCAAATAGACTGAGCATGGCAGTCGTCTCAACAAAACAAAAGAGGGTCCCACAAAGCCGGAGGTCAACTCAGGGAGTTGAGCAATGCAAGGCTGAGTGCTGGCGACCTGGGCTTGGCTGTGCACAAAGGATTCCTTGGAAAGGTGCACAGAAGCCCTAGCAGCTGAGGATGAGAGGGGTCACAGAGTACCAGTGATGCTGAAAGTTTGGTGCCTGCTGAAGCAGGGGGAAGATTCCGTCGACCCACAGGAGATTTCTTTGTGGCTTCCAGTGCAGGATGAAAGCAGGCAACCCCCAAAGCATGCGCCACCAGGAAACAGTTGAGAAAGCCGGCAGGATTAGGTGCTACAATGCCGCTGGTGGTCTTCTTGCTACTTTGTTGCAGTTTTGCAGGCGTCCTGGAGCAGTCAGCGATCAATCCTTGCCAGATGTCGAAGAGGGAGATGCAGAGGAACTCTGATGAATTCTTGCAAGTCGTTATCTGAGGAAAAGCCCACTGGAGAGACCCTAAATAGCCCTCAGAGGAGGTTTGGCCACCTAGTCACCTATCAGGAGGGGTCTCTGACGTCACCTGCTGGCACTGGCTACTTCGAGGCCTCCAGAGTGCCCTCACACCTCTGGATTCAAGATGGCAGAGGTCTGGGACACACTGGAGGAGCTCTGGGCACCACCCCTGGGGTGGTGATAGACATGGGAGTGGTCACACCCCTTTCGTTTGTCCAGTTTTGCACCAGAGCAGGGACTGGGGGGTTCCCTGAACTGGTGTAGACTGCCTTATGCAAGGAAGGCACCATCTGTGCCCTTCAAAGCATTTCCAGAGTCTGGTGGAGACTACTCCCCCCAGCCAACACCTATTTCCAAAGGGAAAGGGTGTAACACCCTCTCTCAGAGGAAATTCTTTGTTCTGCCTTCCTGGGACTGGGGTGCCCAGACCCCAGGAGGGCAGAACCTTGTCTGTGGGTTAGCAGCAGCGGTAGCTGCAGAGAAAACCCCAGAGAGCTGGTTTGGCAGTACCCGGGGTCCATGGTGAAGCCCCGGGGATGCATGGGATTTGCACCCCAATACCATATTTGACATCGGGGGACAATTCCATGGTCTTAGACATGTTACATGGCCATATTCGGAGTTACCATTGTGAAGCTACATATAGGTATTAACCTATATGTAGTGCACGCATGTAATGGTGCCCTCGCACTCACAAAGTCCGGGGAAATTGCCCTGAACTATGTGGGGGCACCTTTGCTAGTGCAAGGGTGCCCTCACACTTAGTAACTTTGCACCTAACCTTCAGCAAGTGAAGTTTAGACATATAGGTGACTTATACGTTACTTAAGTGCAGGGAAAAATGGCTGTGAAATAACGTGTGCGTTATTTCACTCAGGCTGCAGCGGCAGTCCTGTGTAAGATTTGTCTGAACTCCCTATGGGTGGCAAAAGAAATGCTGCAGCCCATAGGGACCTCCTGGAACCCCAATACCCTGGGTACCTGGGTACCATAAACTAGGGAATTATAAGGGTGTTCCAGTGTGCCAATTAGAATTGGTGAAAATGATCACTTGCCTAATTTTAAAGGCAGAGAGAGCATAAGCACTGAGGCTCTGGTTACCAGAGCCTCAGTGACACAGTTAGTCACTACACAGGTACACACATTCAAGCCACAAACTATGAGCACTGGGGTCCTGGCTAGCAGGATCCCAGTGAGACAGGCAAAAACAAACTTACATACATGTAAAAATGGGGGTAACATGCCAGGCAAGATGGTACTTTCCTACAGATGTGCCACATTTATGGAATAAATTCAGAATGTTAGCCCTCTAATTGCCCATTAAAACACTGTGACAAAGTTGCTGATCACTGGGGAGTTAACTGACAGTCTGCTTCTGGTGTTGAAAGTATATGTTTCATTGTGCATGTCAGAATTTGTTAATGAACTAGAAGAGGAAGATTTCGAGAACTTAAGAAGTGGCCTAATTTTGAATTCTACAGCACTAACCATAATTTCCATAACATAATGAATCTCCTAGTTTTTTTCCTTTCTGAATCACTTTTGTCATGAGTAAGACTGTTAGCGATCTAGTTGTTCTGTAGTACACACTGAGGCTGCAGTAGAAGCACAACGAAATCAACTGACAGACTGCTCCTGTTGGAGGTGCATGTTTTACTCAGATTGTCAGACTTTATTTTCACATGGTTGAGAAAGATAGTGTGAATTTACAGAAATCATGCTCTCATTGTAGCTTCTGGAGCACATTTCATAACCTCAATGAGAAAATCATGATAGAAAACAGTTTTCTTTCAAACATGGTTCATGAAATACCAGTAGATGTCAACATTTTTCACAGGATAAAATAACCTCAGAACACACCATAGTTTCTATAATTAGTATGGTACCACAAACAAATGATTTATATTGTTACTAAAATCTGTTATCAGCCTTTATACTTGCTCCTATTTGTGACCCTCAAAACCTGCCTTTCACTCTGATACATTTCGATGGGATTTATCCCAGAGTCCAGTAACTACTGCCAAAGCATGCTGGGACCCCCGTCCCTGTATGCCCTTTGTGGTCTGGTTGTACTCACGGTTCCTACAAACCAAGTAGGGTCGACATATGGGACTTAGTCTATCTAAGCCATCATGAGATGCTGACACAATTCCTAGCTAGCTCATAGTGGCCCATATGAACCCCTAAACTTCCAGAGTACCAGATGTTATGGGAAAACTTGAACATGAAGACTCGGATTCCCAAAGAAATCATGGAAACATATCTACCCTTTTGTTGTCAATTTGCAAGCCCAAAGTAAGACAGAAAAAAGAAACACATTTTTTTTTTTCAAACATTTATTGAAACAATTGTATTCTTGTATGGAAATAATTAGGCAGATGAAACAAAGCATGGTAACCAGCATTATAAGAATGGTAAAAAAGATAAACAATTCAATCATGATAACGTTACTGTGTTGTCACGCTCTTATCAGTTACTATCTAAACTATCGAGAGCATAGTGGGAGTACCCACTGCCAGATCAGTTGGGATAGCCTAACCCCACATATCTGGGTAATATGTACTGGGAATCCAGGAAGCCGGGCTGGTGTAGTTCAGGCTATCGTCTTGTGCAGGATGGATGTCAGAGTAAGTAGGGATGTATTCCTACCCTGCCCTATTTTGTTTTTTAATTTTACATTTTTCTTGGGACTTGGACTAAGTCCATAGTTACAAGATGGCTTCCACCACTTCCTGTCTGAAGTGGGGTAGCCAATCAGATCTCAGAATGACCCCCAGCATACCTAGATATACATAAACCTGTTTTTTATTACTTTAGAACTACTGAAAAGACTTACACCACATTACAAAAAGAGAACTTTTTGAAGCAAGATCTAGCTTCTGCCAAATTTGTTGTGATTCGGTTCAGCGGTTCAGGCTATAGTCGTGTCTTAAATCCCTATAGGAAATTGCATGGGGAAAACGTGTTTTGGGATCCCTAGAGTGTAGGCTTTTTCTTCATTGGTCCTGTCAGGGGCATTTGGGAACTGATTGTGCCTACATATCTGCACAATCAATTCTTAAATGTCCCAATGGGACTGATGAAGAAAAAGCCTACACTCCAGGGATAGTGCAATGGTGTTTTTTTTTTGGTGACACATACCTGGATGCCTTAGTGAAGCTCTCAATTGTGTGCAAATAAAGTGCCGGCAATAAAAACAATGGACTGCCATGGACATTGAAAAAATACTCTAAAATGATCGTCTCTTTAGCTCTTAACAAAACCATTTTTCTTCATTAAGCACACCACCTCTTTTTCACATACCTTAATATAAACAAAATAAAATACTATGTTCAAAACTAAGCAATCAAGTTTGTTTTCTTAATGTTCCATGGATTGTAAACATTTCATGGTGCACAAGTGAGTATTGATTAGATTGACAGAGGACTAAAGTCTACCTAACACAATGCATATCAAGTCTCCCTACTCGGATGCCATTTTGTATTGGTGCAGCATGGTGCAGCCCACTCCTCATCCAGTCCCTCATGGAAATGATGCCCAAATTCACATATGCCTCTAGCCTTCGTACACCCTTGTGCTCCCCTGTGACATTTAGTAAATTAAAAATACTAAATACCATACGGCGGTGTGAGTGGAGAAAGATGTATCTCCCACATCTAAATGAATCAACATGTTTCTGTACTGATGAGGAAAATACTCAAATTCTCTTCCATAATGAACAAAGATAGATTCACAAGCTGTCCACCAGTACTGTAGGTTTGAATAATGAAGTTGCCTGGTCAATCATAAGCAGCTAATAAGTTATACAGGCTGTAATGGCATCCTATCACTGCTCTGGCTGCTAAAGAGCCCAATTGCACCTATCTGTATATCCCACTACACACTCCCTTCATTGGAGGTGAACTACCCCCAACACAGAAAAGCAACGACTTGAACCAGAGGGGACCAGAGCTACTGGTCCAACTCTAGGATGCTGACGACCACCTACCCCGACAGAACTGCCAGCAGCCTCCTGGGTAGCCATCTAAAGTCCTCAGCATGCAGTGCTTCACCCTCAGCCCACCGGCTGCTATGAGGTGGGCTTCCAGTGACAGGCAATGTCCCTGTGCACTACACTTAAGGCCAGGACCAAGAATCAGTCACCCACTTTCCATTCATGGCCTTCTTTATAACGCCCCAAGAAGAAAATGTCAAACATGTGCAGCTGCCTTCAGCTTATTATGTGCTCCAGGTCTGTCATGACTTGCAAGCAGAAGTGCATTACAATCCAACAGTCCCAAACAATGTGTAAGAAATCAACATCAACCTTTGCACATCTTGGACCCCTCAAGTCTGTGGTTTTCAGCACGACATTAAGCCTGTGCAAAGTTAAATAGGTGCAGTACAGGTAATTGAACTGCATGTACTTGAATCTAGTATTGCGAGTATATGGGTAGGTGCACTCCACGATTCAGGGACATTCCTTACCGCAGAAGGGCCGGCCAATGTGGGCTACCCATTTACCCTTCAGTACCAGCATATCGTCTGTCTGCATACCCAAAGAGGACTTTTACAACCAAGAGACCAAGGCCCTGATTCTAAGCTTGGCGGGCGGCAGTAGCTGCCCGCCAAGCGGGAACCGCCAGAAGACCGTATCGCGGTCAAAAGACCGCGGCGGTCATTCTGGGTTTCCCACTGGGCTGGCGGGCGACCGCCGAAAGTCCGCCCGCCAGCAAAGCGGGAAACACCCTTCCCACGAGGAAGCCGGCTCAGAATGGAGCCGGCGGAGTGGGAAGGTGCGACGGGTGCAGTTGCACCCGTCGCGAATTTCAGTGTCTGCAAAGCAGACACTGAAATTCTTTGTGGGGCCCTCTTACGGGGGCCCCTGCAGTGCCCATGCCATTGGCATGGGCACTGCAGGGGCCCCCAGGGGCCCCACGACACCCCATACCGCCATCCTGTTCCTGGCGGGCGAACCGCCAGGAACAGGATGGCGGTATGGGGTGTCAGAATCCCCATAGCGGCGCAGCAAGCTGCGCCGCCATGGCGGATTCCCATGGGCAGCGGAAAGTCGGCGGTACACCGCCGGCTTTCCGCTTCTGGCCGCGGCTGTACCGCCGCGGTCAGAATGCCCGGTGGAGCACCGCCAGCCTGTTGGCGGTGCTACCGCCAACCTCCGCCATGGCAGTATTTACCGCCAGGGTCAGAATGACCCCCCAAGTGCCTGCCCTCACCTACGGTTGGAAAAGTCTGTAGGAGCTCAAGCACAGGGGGAGACAGGCTTGAGGGCCCCAAACATGTGGCTGAGGGCTCAGGTGGTCGCATCATACATTAGGAATTGCGTGGCAGGGAAGTCGTCCTCAGTCATCATGAGCCATACTCTTTACGGCTTCCCTGATTTTGGGCTCAGAGCTGGGGGCTCCCAGTATCTCCTGAGTATCATCCTGGAGAAGCGGCAGACCTCCACTATCGTAAAAGAGGGCCAATGCCCCCCTTTGTGGTGCAGCATCAGGCTCATACAACACCTGGTTGTAGGCCATGAATACTTCATGAATCTCTGCCTGGGAGTGAAACATCTCTGCCATCCGTTCCATTGTCTGTGCAAAAAGTTTACCCCATTCCTGCGAGCGGATCAACCATGCCAGTAGCTTCCCTGCTCTCCCATCCTCTGCATGCAGAGAAATAAAGAAGCCCCTCCTGTGGCTGGAGTGAAGATTTTCTAATACCCCAAAATATTTTTCACAATCATCACGAAGGGCCGTCCATGCCTCCAGTTGCACCGGGGCTTTGTTCTTCAAGCACTAAATGGCTGTGCCACTGGTAGACAGCTCTGCTTGCAGTGAACAGGCAGCTCCTACAGGCTGACCCAGGCAGTGTCCCCGGATGACAACCATAAAGGCATTCCTCTTGACACTGGCGTGTTAGGCTGTAGGTGCATTAGTCTCAAAGTAATCCTGTATCTACTCCTGAAGCAGGTTTCGAAAGATGGGTTCATGGAGGGAGCCAGGTGTGAGTCTCCAGGTGGGAATAGGAGCTCTGCTGCCAACCCACAGGATTGCCACTTTTAGTAGATTGTGATCTGGCAAAGTGCGCCCCAGGTACTCAGTCCGGATGGCATGGGAAGCCAAGCCTGGCAAGCATCAAGACAGCCATACAGCTCACGTACTGGTAAGTAAAACGAGTACAGATGTGAATTTACACTCGTAAACCATGGGTTCCCATTAAATGTACATAACCAAGTTGGACACAGATGACCTTCTGAAGGGGCCTAATTATGTGCATCATGGTCAGGGTACCCTCTGAGAGTGAAGCACACAATGAAAGCAGCCCCCTGTCCCCAGCCTTCCTAGGCCCCAACTCCCCGTGCCAAGCGCGGACAGTCAATCCGTGCTGACTGCTAAACACCGCAGAGCGGCACAGTGCAGATGGCACATCTGCAAAAGAACAGGGCTTTCTGGTTCAATCAAATTCACTGAATTTGGTGCATTGCCATGGAATTGAAAAACGATGCATCGTTCAGCGGGCACCACATGCTCGTCTGTATTATTAATGCCCCTAGAAATGTTTAAAGACTGTGTGCTAAGTGGTTCGTTTTTCAAACACTGCTTTCAGATTTTTTTTTAGAAATGAATGCCTGAAAAGGGGTGTCGCTTTCAGCCTTCCAAACTCCCACAACGCTTTTCATTTTGAATAGTTAATTCACGATTCCGGTACAAACACGTTTTTTCGAGCGATCGCGATTAAAAGTGGCGCGATGTTTATCGCACTTGGTAATTATCGGATGCACTGAAGGTCGCACAGTTCTCTAAATTTCGTCAGGTCTATCCTGCTGAAATTTAACCAGGGAGAGGGCCCTGTGTTTACCAGCGAATGCATGTTTTGTGACAGTAAGCACTAAAAACCAAGTCATTCCCCCAAAACTCTGAACATATGATATTCAACTCAACTGATAGACTTCAGACACCTTGGTGTCAGATAATTATCACGTCACACAGAGACTAATCATAATTCAGTGATTTTGCCCGCATTTCCCATTAAAATTGATTGCTTTAACTGAAGAGGATGCTTTCTGGTAAATAGAGGAATTATTACCTAAGAAAACAGGAAGGCATCAGGGGGCACAAGCTCACTTTAACGCGACGGCTGTTCCACAATGTTCCTGCACAGACCTTAAATTAAAGCCACTTCTCTTTACCCGTGACAGCCAGTCTCAATGAATAAAAGATGGAGGTATCCAGCTTTGTGTATGTTTGTGGGCTGCTGTCAAGACTCGGTAAAAGTTTCCACTGAAAATACCCAGCTGGAGTAAAATGGACTCTTGGCAAATATGTTGTGACAAGTATCTGCTCACTTCATAGCTCGTGTGTCAAATTTGCTCAATTTACCATTCAGAGGGATTCGCTTGCTGTCTCTCAGAGCACTGCAGGGCCAGCCTAGGTTAAGAAAATCAAGTTAGCTTCAATGTGCTGTTTTTTAAAGCATCTTTGCAATCTGAAATTCTTATTACCGTGGGCTGCTGCGAGTTTTCTTGGCAGCTTCAGTTATAGGTACCTAACAGGTGAAAATCCAGTTTCAGTCTGTCCCTGGGAGATCTTCAGTTCTTAAGAGACGTGTATTCAAATATAGCTTAGAAATTTGGAGCAGGTTCTAGGCTTTTTGAAATTTTCCATTATGACTTCAATATCTCACCTAACGTCGCCAAGCTCTTAAATGTTGTTAAATAAAGTTTAATTGTGAACCCTGACCTATTGAATCTTTTAATTTAACTGTCAATTTGCACCCTAGGTTGTGAATTAATTCCCATGTTTTGAAAGCCTAGTAGATATCATACATTCTTAAATGTGGCATCACTGTCATTTGCAGGCGCACCTTTTGGGGAGCGCCCAGGGTAATCAATACAACTTGTTTTATTAAGTGGTATCAATACGCATAACCTTAGATGGGATATCGATGTATTAAGGGGCATATTTAAGAGCCCCTCGTGCCAATGGAGTGTCACTTTATGTGACTCTCCAGTGGCGCTAACCTCTGCTAAATATTTACAAGGAGGCATAACGCCACTTTTTGTGGCGTTACCCCTCCTTGTAAATATGGGCCCCTCCGACGCAGTTTTCTGCGTCAGAGGGGCAAGCAATGGGTGTTGCTGTGGGCATGCCACAGCAACACCCATTGCATTTTGATGCTGCCTCAGATGTACAAGATTTTGTAAACCTGAGGCAGCGCCGAAATCTAACGCCACCCTAGGGGTGGCATTAGCAAGGCACAACGTGGAGAAATACTTTTATTCCTCCTCATTTTTTGCTTTTTCAATGCGTGCTGCATTTTGCAGCACACATAGAAAGAGCAAAATGCCAGAAATGGTTGTTTATGTGTGGGAAGGTGTCCCTTCCTGCACATAAACAATCATTTCAAAATGACGTTTTGGCACTTCTGTATGTGCTGCAATGATTGTTTATGTGCTGAAAGGGACACCTTCCCGCACATAAACAATCACACCCCTCAATGCAGACATCCTTGCACGACGGTGCTAGGATACCTGCGTTGGCAGCTAAATTTAGCACCAGCACAGGGAACAACACAGGGGTGCGTAGTATTCAATTAAATATGGCGCATGTGAAAATGACGGAGCACGGCGCTGCCAATTTTGGTGCACCGTTGAGCTCCATCATTTTCCTATAAATGTCCTCAGTGTGTCTGTAGCAAATGCAATAGCCAGGACGAATGGAGGAATGCCACTGTAGCATTTCTAGGGAATATATGATGGAAAAATGAATGCTGAAACCACACATGCCTGAACAACGCCACTGGAACAACGACCGCGTTGTTACCACAAATGCCTTTACCACGCATGCCTTTACAATGATTTTGTAAACGAATGACTAGTAAAGGCATGTTTGGGGACGTCATGCGTGGTTCTAACATGTGACCCCCCACCTGCTTTAAGCCCAAGAAGTACCCCACCCTCCACCGGTAAAACAAAACTACCCCAGATACCTCCTACACACCCTGAGCCCTAAACCCATCCCCAACCTCCCTCACCAGCCCTAAAAACAACCGACCTCCCACCTGCCCCTAAAAACGAAACTACCATTACCACCACCCCAAAAATCAAACTACCCTATGCCCCCACCCCAATCCCAAAAACCAAACTACCCCAATCCCCCACCCCACAAAACCAACTACCCCGACCCCTGCCCCACACCCAAAAACCTAACTACCCAACCCCCAAACACCAAACTACCCCAACCCCCCACCCCTACCCCAAAAACCTAACTACCCTGATCCCCTGACCCCCAAAAACCAAACTACCCCAATCCCCAAAAACCAAACTACCTCAATCCCCCACCCCCACACCCAAAAACCAAAGTACCCCTCCCCACCCCCAAAAACAAAAGAACCCCGACCCCCATTCCCAAAAGAAAACTACCCCCCACCCCACGCCTAAGAACAGAACTACCCTGAACCCCCACCCCATCCCTAAAAACGGAATTGCCCAGATCCCCCACTCCTGCCCCTAAAAACAGAACTGCCCTTAATTTACCCAAACCCCTAATAACTACCTCCCAGCCCTGCAGCAGCCCCACTTACCTGACTGCGTCCTCTTCCGATGCACTCGCCCTTTTTCTCTGCCTTAACCGTGCATGTGCGTTGTTCAGCACATGCATGGTTAAGGCAGGGAAAAAGGGAGTTGCTGTCCATGTAAGCGTGGTTCTGCTTGCGTTAACAATGTAATTGTTGTTCCGGAGACGTTGTTCCAGACGTTTCCCTTTCGAGGATATAGATTTAACTTATTTTGCATAAAATCCACAATTTTCTGCATAATTTGCACAAACAAATAACCCAAATGGATCAAAGGATATTTTAAAACCACCACAAGAGCTGCTGCACTATGAGAGGTCCTTTACAAAGATTACTTGGTCACCATTTACTTGATGATTGCAGTTTTAAGGTGATACACTGGCACTGATAATGTTACATTATTGCCCACACAGGATTAATGTATATTAAAATAACAAACCAGTGACATAACAATTTCATAGAATGTGCAGCATCAGGCCACATAATTTGTCATTTCTTGCTGCATGTTTAATCCCACATTGTAACATAATTCTAGAGGGTTTAGCGTTAGCAAGGGTGCTCTACGTTAGTCTTTTTGATTCAGGTTGGTTTGTCAGGATTTTTCTACATCTTGCAACATTCTTGCAACACGATGTATACTGGCCCTCATGGCAGGAATCAAGGTTGAGCTGCGGCCAGCATCAAGTTTCTCAAACTCTGGGTGTTTACTTGGTGTTTCATTGAGGTCGAGGATAAGACTGAGGTTGCATGCTCGGTCGGTCAGTGTGGGGGGTGGGGTTGAGCGCTGAGGATCTTCTCAGGTGGAGGGGGTGGAACTCAGGATGAAGACCTCAGTCTTGTTGATATTGAGTTTTAAACAACTGTCCTTCATCCTTGTAGCAACTGCCTTCAATCCATTGTGGAAGCTGCTTTTGCGGTATTGGGCTTGTTGGTGAGGGAGAGGATCAGTTGGGTATCGTCGGCGCAAGAGACGATGTTGAGTTGATCTATTCTTACTCAGCATGTCCCTCTGTTAACAGACCCATAGAAGTTAAGCTGAGGCATAGGCAAAGTAGGGATGAGGCCATAAGAAATCACATCCAAGTAACATGAAATTGAATAAGGGCCTTATGTATCCGAGGATTTTTCCCATTTTATGTATATGGGGAACTCTCTTTACACAGAAAATGCCTAAGTTCTATCTACAGTCTCATTCATAGTGACAGCTTTCATTAGGAAAGAGGAAAGTCTCAGTCTGAATAAAGAGCCTATACAGCCTACTTTAGACCATGGTCAACCTTAGAGATACCCTAACAGAGCGCTACCTTGTTATGACTCACCATGATCAAGCACAGACAAAATAAAACATAATCGCCTTAACGGAAAAAAACATAAATTTTACCTGCTTATGGATTTCATTCAAGCAAAAAAAGGATGGCTAAAAATAGACAACATTGAGAGCTGTTTTTATATGAGCATCATATTTCTTTACCAATAAAGTCTCTTGAGTAAAATTGGTGTTTAGAAATTCTTATTGCCCTTATGTATCTGTGCATGTATGTAGTTTTATAAAGTGAAAATCTAGATACAAATGTGGCACACTTCTAGGGAGATGGAGGATTATTGGGCTGGCCAGGGAGAGGGCAGGAGGTGGAGGGGCCTGGGGCACTTCCTCCTTTATTCTCCCTGGTAGGTTTTTCTCTGGCTTGCTATGATTATGATAAGAACATATAATAATGACACTGCCCATAAATAGTTTCTAAACTTCTTGTCAGCTTAAGGGAAAGCCAATGTTTCTCTCTCAATGACTGAGTAATAAAATTTTGCTCTCTTCAGTACCATAAAAGACATACAATCACACTTTGTAAATCACCATTTGTTGTACAGGACCATGCAAAGACCATGCAAAGACCCTTCATTTTTGCCCCAGTGACCACAATGGAACCTTGGTCTGGAAAAATACCTATAGCTACTTAGCTCCACTCAAACACTGAGCTATTCATAAATAACTCCAGCAGGGCTACTGACATGATAGTCTGTAAAATTCAAACATACTTACAAATTATACCACCTCATCCTGATTCTTAGCAGTAATGGGCCAGATCCAAACCTGACTTGAACAGTGCACAAAACTAGATTTTTTAGCTATGAGGTGGATGAGGTGGAGAGTCCACAGTCTGGATGTATGCTCTGACAGAGCTCCCAGAAAACATGAGAAATATGATTTAGGCCCTGATTATGAGTTTAGGTGCTATGTATCGCACCTGATAAATAATGATACCGCAAAGTATGTAATTTATCGGTTGTGATAAATAACAGTTTTCATGAGTTCGTGGGAATAGCATGCAGATTTTGGTGTTTTAACACACCAAAATCTACATGATGCAGTAAATACTATGGGCCTCATTATGATCCTGGCGGTCGCCAGACCACCAGGCTAATGGTCGCAGTCGGACCACCGCCAAAGTGGCGGTCCGACAGCGACATTACAACTGCGGAGAAAGCTTCGCGGGCGGACTGCCGGCACCGCCAGGTTCCTGCCAGTTGACAGTCTGGTGGTGTAGGCTTGCAGCACTGCCCTGGGGATTACGAGTCCCCTTTCCACCAGTCTTTGCATGGCGGTAGCCCCACCATGCAAAGGCTGGCAGAAAGGGGGTGCCGGGGGCCCTATGGGTGTCCCTGAACTGCCTATGCACTTGGCACTTGGACCCCCATGGACAGCCCCATCATGCTTTCCACTGCCCGAATTACGGGCACTGGAATGTGCAACGGGTGCTGCTGCACCCGCCACACCGCCACATTGGCACCTGCTCGATTACAAGCCGGTGTCAATGTTAAGGCCCTGTTCACTGCAGGGCCTGCAGGCGGAAACTCTGTTTCTGCATATCAGCTCTTCAGTGAACTCCATATAGGGCCGGCGTTGTTCTGGCTGCACAGGCAGCCTGATGGCGGAACGAGTTTGGCAGGCTGCCTCAGCCACCCATCAAACTCGTAATGAGAGCCTATGTGTTCTCCCCCATTCAATTTCAGCAGGTTTGGCCTGCAAATACTCAACGCATCCAATAATCATCAGATGCGTTAAACTCATGTAGTTCCAAACTTTGCATAAACAGGGGTTTGCGCAGGAATATAATGGCCGACTTATAATCAGGCCCTTATAAGGCAAGCTGATTTCTATGATTAATACTTAGTCACATTTATGACACGGTTTGTGTTGCCACGTAAACTTTGTCAAATTTTTTTAGGTCATGCAAAGCTAAGCTACTTTGCATGGATTTTAATGGCTTCAAAGATCTAGAGTAATGCAATGCAGCGGAAATTGCTGTGTTGGATTAGTCTGTGCAAGGAAGATGTTCCATGGGCATTGCGTGGGTGTACACACGCAACCCCCATAGGTTTTTGCTGCATTTCCAGATTTACAAAACCTGGTAAACCTGGGAATGCACCAAAAAGATTTGCCTCCCAGGAGAAGCATCTCCTCGTTTTTTCCTCTTTCTATGTGTGCTGTATTTTGCAGCACACACAGAAAGAGGAAAAAACCTTTCAGGTGCCCCTTATGCACAAAAACAGCACTGCATAAAACACAGGCACCCTTACACCATTGTGCAAGTGTGCCTGCATTGGCGCTAGGCTGCAAAAATGGCACCATCGTAAGGGAAAAGGAAGGTATGTGCTATATTAGATAAATACAGTTTATTCTGGCTCTTTCTCCGTGATGCAGGGAAGCACAGCAAGGTGACTTGCGTGCTGCCCTGCACCACAAAGCCCATAGATCTGGGCCCTATTCTTTGCTGCTTAGCAAAGAACACAGAATATGTTAAATTTGTAACAACACTAAACATCAATAATCTTAGAAACAAACAATTATATATTGCCAACTAAAGTTAATTGGGAAGAGGAAACCTTAATGATTGAAGTGAGAGAAAAATAAAGAAAATTAAAGAATATGTGACAGAACAACTAGGTTCTAAACAACTATAGTCTAAACCACTACTGCTAAACAACTAAAAAGTCTCTACACCTAAGTACTGAACAACTACTGTCTAAACAACAATTGTGCCTGAATACCAATTGCCTGAACAACTAATTTTAATATATATTCTAAACAACTAATAAACCATAAAAACCAAAAAGAAAACCTTACCTTAAAATTCGTTGTTCAGGCAATTGTTATTCAGGCACAATTGTTGTTTAGACAGTAGTTGTTCAGTGTTTAGTTGTAGAGACTTTTTAGTTGTTTAGCAGTAGTGGTTCAGGCAAGTAGTGTTTTAGACCTAGTTGTTTAGGATGTTTCCCAAAATTAAATGTAGGGATCACGAGTTATTGAAAACCTTCCCATGGAAAACAATTGAAAATCATAGGTGTGTGAGGCCGGGACCAAGCTACTCTGGGGCATAATTACAAGTCCCATGTCCTGTCGAAGCATCACTTTTTTGATTCTCCGGTGGTGCAGAGTTCAGACCCATATCTATGAGGCTGCGCAAAGCTACTCTACGTGGTTTTTCATGGTCACATAGATATGGAGTAAATCAGTGCAAGTCCCTGCATTTCCTTACTCTGTGTCAGGGGGGTATTCCATGGGCATTGCAGTGGATTTTCCCATGTAATACCCATGGGTTTGGATGCATTCCCAGACTTACAAGGCAATGTAAACCTGGGAATGTGTCAAAAACACACACCTCTCCCAAGGGAAGGCATAATGAGGAGATATATCTTTATTTCTCCTCCCTTTTTCCTCTTTCTACGTGTGAATGCATTCACACATAGAAAGAGGAAAACGCCTCCATGTATTGTTTTTGTGCAGTAAGGTATCCCTTCCTGCACAAAAATAATCCGGCACCATGGTACAAGTATGGATGGGTTGGCCCTAGGCAGCCAAAAGGACACCATTGCAGGGAACAAGACAGAAATACACCACATTTCGTAAGTACGGTGCATTTCGGCCCTTTCCTGTGGCGCATATGCACCCCTCTGTGCATCTGTGCAGGGGTGTCTGCATTAGCGCTAGGGAGCCCAGGATGTACCAGCGCAAGGGGAAAAGAGAGGAATGTGCTATATTGGATAAGGAAGGCACTTTCCTGCCTTTTCCCTGAGACGCAGGGCAGCGCAGCAAGGTAACTGCCACAAAGTCCACATACCTGGCCTGTAATGCTAGAAATCATAATCACAAGTTTAACAGCATTTATTACATAGCCCTCAAATTTTCCCATGTAAAGCTTGGCAGACCAAAGCTGCTAAAATTCAGGCATGGCTCTGGGGAGGGAAAAGGACAGCGCAGCGCATGGGTGGCGGGGGGCCCAAATAAAATAAAATAATTAATTATAAATGAAACTTCTCTTTCCCGCGCTGCACCATCCGTTCGCCTCTCCTCCATCTTGCCGCAGGCACACACTGCCAGCCTGCCCCGCGGCCAATCCTGACGCTGCTCGAAGCAACGTCAGGATTTGCTGGGAGCGCCCAGCTGGTTGACATTTTAAGTATCATATTTTATAATAGCTATTTGTCAACCCGAAATGAGAATAGTACGAAATAAATCACCCACATATGTTTACGTCAGGAAAAGTGAAATAATAAAAAATTAAAAAATTAAATGATAATAATAAAAATAATAATTAAAACGATAATATAATAATAATAACAGTAATAATAATAATAATAATAATAATAAAAATTCCACATGTGCCACCGTATCTTTTTCCCTTGTACCTGATATTCCGCCTGAGTCTTTTTTCTTTTAAGAATAGTTTCTGGATCCCCTAAGATTGAGACACCATTCAAAATTAACAGTAGTTGCAAGCAACAGTGAACACTGGAAGGTGAAGACCATCTGTTTTCCCACCGTTTGGTCTGGTGAACAAATATACCCCAACCTCGATTTTCATGGACGGTGCTGTAGGTCATTCGGATTCAGTAGCAGTAACCAAGGGTGATGTCACTGGGCACCTTGTTTAAAATGTGTGCAGTGGCTTGGGGCAGAAACAGACCTCATTTTGTTTATTGTTTTGTGTGTTTAAAATGTTCCCATACATTACGTGAATAGCTGCTGAAATACTGATCATGAATATCAAAGCCTGTGTGCATGGGAGACACTGTGGGACCATTATAGATGCAACAGTTGCTAGGGTTACCCTTGAGAGAGCGTAGTTTAAATATTACATATTTAGATGTGAAATGCTTATATTTAACAATGCTGCATTAATAGTTATAAAATATTTTTCATTTGAAATGTATTCTAACATACCTATAAACGTGAAGAATTATTGTATGCATAAACTAATGTTGACTGTAAGAAATAATTGCTTGCATTATGATTAATTAAATACGTTAACATCTACGAAGATCGCATTTATTAGCATCCATAAGCCTTAAGTTAGCGTGAGTTGAAAAACTAGCTGTGTAACTCTCATATTAAAGCATATTTTTCTGTTTCTCCAGTGTGCTGACTCGCAAAAGGCCATGACCCAGTATATGTTCTTTTCCTTTGTTTTATGTTACAAGTGAGAAATTTTCTCACTCGCATGCTAGCTGCTTTAGTATAAGTTTTATACTTTTTGCAACATTTATTGAAACGTTCAAGGACACTCGACCATGCAGAGGAGAACTTTTGACCCGAAGAATGTGCCAGAGAATGAAGTAACCCCGGATGTGCCACCTACGGAAAAAGTCATTTATGAAGACCAATCAAAGTGTTATGAATTATCATGAAATGACAAGTGCATTACTTAATGTATAATTTGATAGGTTAAAGATAAAGGGGTGAAGCGACCGTCCAATAGAATTTTGGGGGAAGGTATTGCCAAAAGGGGATAAAAACCCATGACACAGGAGACTCGAGAGAACTAGGTAGGGAATTATAACGATTGCATCCAGAAACTTGAAGAACCAGAACCTTATGGGCCTGGCGGCGCAGGGTACGCCTGAAATCTCCTTGGATTCACCTGCCTCAACTAACAGAGACACGGGACACTCTGTCAGGCGTAAAAGATCAGATTTTATTAGCTGCAGCTAGTACAGTTGTCCAAGAAGTACACAAGGTATGTTCTCAGGAGACTGCCACTTTACTTTGTGGCGCACAATCTTATATACCGTATAAAAACCATTTATTAACTACATACACTCCCAGAACACATAGAAAGGAGCCAGTAAGAATAATGTAAAGATAGAACAGAGCCAAATAGAAATGTCGGAAAACAAGACAGCACCAATAGAAGGAATTGGAAAACAAAGTATCAAGTGACTTAAGGTTGCCTCCCCTCCAGCTGTGTTTGTCACCCCTCCCTTGAACTAATTCATTAACCGATCCACAACGAATTTGCTTGTGGTGCGATAAGTTTGTGTGCGTTTGGAGGACAGTTGTGAAATGAGAGAATACTAGCAAAGGACAGCGAAGGCCAGACGATAAGATAAGATCGGCGGAGAATAGTGTGAGCCTACAGATAGTTGAAACAAGGATTAGAAAACCAGACAGGGATTAGTGTACTCGGTCAGACCTTAATACCAGCCTTGTAAAGATAGAGGCAGAAGGCTGTTTTGAACACCATGTTGCAGAATAAGCAGAAAAGGCAGAATGGACTTCGTTCGCTGTGCTGCCTGAGTGAAGGCAACATAAAATGGCGGCGGGCCACAAAATGGCGGGTCGATACGATCGTATTAAAAATCGAATTTCCTCAGACCCTCCTTTTGCCAGAACTCAGGCAAGATACACAAACTCATGTTAATCTGAGTCGATGTCTATGGCCATGAGATCATCAAGCTGTTGCTGTACCATCATTTTGATATTCTCTGCTCTTTGTGACTTGGGTTTGGGAATACATGCAGTAGCACATAGGTTGCAGATGGCAGGACCGCAGTGCATACAAAGACAACAAGAGAATATAAAAGCTAAAATTACTCCAAAGAATGTCAATACCTTCCAACCCCATTTGGACAGTAATCCCCAAAACCACTCTGAAAAGGACCAATCCCCTTCGTCCTGATGAATCGACTCGGAGATTATGTGTAACTTAGAGATAGCTTGGTATACTGTCGGAGCGTCATTAGGTATGAAAATACAGCAACTTGATCCGATCAATTTGCATACTCCACCACGGTCCGCAAGAACAAAGTCTAAGGCAACACGGTTCTGCAAGGTCATAAGACGATCAGCCTGTAGTTCAGCTGTAATGTTACTTAAAGCTCCTACAGTGATGTCTATGGTGGTTTCTACGACACGAACCAATTGCCTTATATTTCTGCTGTTGGCCATTGGACCCCAGAAGGGAAGAAATCCTTTGAGGAAATCTCCTCCCTCTTGTCCTGCTGTGTCTTTCGAATCCACAATCCCTCTGCCATATCTATTTTTATGATGGTTCGCAGGAGCGGTGTATGTAGGGGGAAGAAGAAAGGCTATATAACAAGTACCAGAGAAATCAGCTGGCAACCATGTATAAGCCCTATCGTGGCAAACGAAGTATGTACCTTGAGATGGTACTAACGGCAGTGAATTCAGGGCTGAATAAACATATGTATGGGAACATAAACTTTCTCTTTGTCCGGTGTTTGGAGTTCTACCATTTATTTGCAGACAGAAATTTCCTTGTTGGGGTATGACCCGTATCGGAGGAGATTTTCCTTGCTCAACCTTATCATTGAGGCTGGAAATGTAATTAGTTATGTTCCAATTGGTATATGCTTTTCTTTCATCTATGGAAGCTTCACTTTTTTCCATGATTTTAGCCATAGCTACCATTCCCTTTATCAATAAATTATGACTGAAATCTGAACCAACACTATGTGAACTGACAGGTTGTTTAATTTTACTTTGATATGCATTATTGAAAATGACAAAATAAGCCCAAGCGGAACCTTCATAGGAGAATGGAAGAACTAAATATGGCATTCCTTTTTCTACCGTATGTGGTATGAGTCCACACACCCAACAGTCAGTTGTATTGATCACTAACTGATGTTGATGTAACAACTGGACGAAGGAATTGTTAAAGTATTCAGTTCTTCTGATGAGTTCATGCTGGGGAAGAGTGTGAAATAGGTGCGGAGAGATAGTAGAAGAAGATGTAGAGGTAGGAGAAGAGACAACTTTTTGCTGCAGAGTAATAATGATCCAGTTTACAGATGCCAAAAGAATACACGACAATATAATGACGCATAGAGCAATACTACAACGACTACATATTTCTTTACAATTATTCTTTACATTTTTACTTTCTCTTTTATCTAATGTAGCCTCCATCTTTCTAAGTGGATGCTCACGGCAATCTTCCTCAATCACTGTAGTCACGATTATCTACCGTCCTATGACACTGTGAGGTCCTGCAGGCCTATTGCCACTTACTCAGGTCGTAACTAAGACTCCTACCGTGACCCTGCAACCGGGATAGAGTACTACATAGGAGAGAAATTTACAAGTTCTTTGGTCTCGGTCTCAAATTATAGCGTTCCTGTCCAGAGGCAGTCTGGTTTTGAAACAATGTTCCTGGATTTGTCGTGTTCAAGCGACGATGCGATGGTATTGCTTCTTGAAGGATGTCGTCGTCCTCTTTCTCAGAAAGTGTTCCAATTAGACGCGCATCACTGAATGGTACAAATTGCGGAACTTTCTCACTTTCAGAGTCACTGATGCCTCTACGGACCCACTGATCGAAAGGCAAGGGCAAAGGCACTTTCTTGCAGTGCACGGCATGCACCCAGTTTTTCTTTCCTTCGACTTTAACTGCTGTTCTTGTGGTCAAAAGAACCAGGCGTGGCTCTCTCCATCTGGGCTCCAAATTTCTCTGTCGTTGGAAATTTTTCGTGCAGACCCAGTCACCTGGTCGGATGGAATGACCTGGGTCTGTGGAAGCCTCTGGTAGAGCACTCTGAACCTGTTGATGAAGAACACGCAATTTAGTTGTAAGGTCATGCAAGTAGTCAATCAACATCGGGTATGGCAAGTCTGAGTATTTCTTAGGGCGAGGAACTCCCCATACATTAGCTGGGCGACCAAATATCACTTCGTAAGGGCTAAGCCCCAAACGAGAGTGTACTGCTGTTCTGGTGGACAGAAGAGCCAATGGTAAAGCATCAGGCCAATTAAGTCCTGTGCTAGCTTGCACCTTAGCAATTTTAAGCTTCAAGGTTCCATTGTAGCATTCTACTAAACCAGCCGACTGTGGGTGATTCGCCGCGTGGAACTTCTGTTTTATGCCAAGACCTGCACAAACTTTTTGCATGACTTGACCCACAAATTCGCTCCCATTGTCACTCCAGACAATGCTC
This sequence comes from Pleurodeles waltl, assembly GCF_031143425.1. Taxonomy (NCBI): domain Eukaryota; kingdom Metazoa; phylum Chordata; class Amphibia; order Caudata; family Salamandridae; genus Pleurodeles; species Pleurodeles waltl. The sequence goes on from NC_090444.1 coordinate 1,781,792,001, forward strand.
GGCAAACCAAACCTAGGGAAGAATTCTTTCAAAAGTATTTTGGCAGTTGATAAAGCAGTATTGTCCTTTAGAGGGTAGGCTTCTACCCATCTAGAAAAAGCACATACTACCACCAGAACATATTTGAGGTTGTTGCATCGTTCCATGTGAATATAATCGATCTGCAACACCTCAAATGGATATGTTGGAGGAGCAAAATGACCTGCTGGAGCTGGGGTTCCCTTTCCCGGATTGTACATCAAGCAAACAATACAATGTTTTACTACATTATTTGCACACTTTGGGATCCCCTCATTTTGCCACACTGGAGCCAGAAGTTTACATATTCCTTTTGCACTTAGGTGAGCTGGACCATGTGCCATAGTAACTACAGGTAGTACATAAGCATCTGGTAACAGCCAACGTTGATGTTCTGATAATTCAACCCAACATCCCATCTCATCTAACATTCCTGTACTTTCCTTCCACTTTCTCAACTCATTCTCCGTAGCCTCTCCTTGAATTGATTTCACACTCTCTACTGTATCTTCACACATTCCCTTTTCTCTTACGCAGTTTGCGGGACCTGCAACATACATTCGACTTGTGTTGTCTCTGGCTGTCTTTTTCGCTACCTCATCTGCAAATGCATTTCCTCGACCAACATCGTCCACAATCTTTTTGTGTGCACTACACTTCACGATCGCTATCTGAGTAGGCATTGTAAGTGACTCAAGAAGTTCAGTCACTAATTGACCATGTTGTATCTTAGTACCATGGGAAGTAAAGAATCCTCTTTCCTTCCATAAGCGCCCAAAGTTAAACGCTACACCAAAAGCGTATTGGCTATCAGTGTACACGTTTACTCTTTTTCCTTTGGATAACACACACGCTCTAGTTAAGGCTATCAATTCAGCTGCCTGAGCTGAATTATGTCTAATGCGTGCTGTCTCCACAATCGTATGCAAAGTAGTAATAGCGTAGGCTGAAACTGTATCTCCATTCGGGAGCTTGAAACAAGAACCATCTACCCATAGTGTTCCATCTGGATTCACTAATGGCGTGTCTTTTAGGTCAATTCTACCCTTAGTCTCTTCTTCAGTACGGAGAAAACAATCATGCTGTTCAGAGACATCTCTCTCTTCTGGAAGAGGCAACAAAGTAGCTGGATTCAGGGTATTACATCGTTTGATGTGTATGTGACTAGCCAAAAGCGTCAGCTCATATCCGGACAACCGAGCACTCGTAAGATGCTGCGTTTTTGTCCTATTTAGTAAAGTATCCACTGCATGTGGCACCATAACAATGAGAGTATTATCTAGCACTACTCCAGCAGACTGTCGAATAGAAATTGCTGCTGCCGCTGTCGCCTTAAGACAACTAGGCAATGCTTTAGCTACTGGATCTAACGTAGCTGAGAAATATGCGCATGGTCGCTGTTGATCTCCAAAACGCTGCGTTAAGACTGACAATGCACAACCCTCTCTTTCGTGGACATAGAGCGTAAAGGGCTTACTGTAATCAGGAGTACCCAATACAGGAGCAGAACACAAAGCAATACGCAAATCAGTAAAACTCTTCTGACACTCGTCAGTCCACGGAAGAGGCTGAGGCGTATCTTTTAAAGTTAGCGCCAACAGCGGTTTAGCCAATAAAGAGAAACTCGGAATCCACTGTCTACAATAAGAAGTAATGCCCAAAAAAGCACGTACCTCTCTTTGTGTGGATGGCACTGACATTTGTGCAATTGCCTGAATTCGTTCGGGGGTCAATCGTCGTCCTTCCTTCGACAAGAGATGACCCAAATAAGTCACCTCGCGACAGACATATTGTAATTTAGAAGGAGAAACCTTGTGATTCAGATCAAACAAATGACGCAACAGTGCAACGGTCACGTTTTTGCAAATCTCCTCTGAATCAGCTGCAACTAATAAGTCATCCATGTACTGAATGAGAGCGGCACCGGACGGTAAGGAAAAGGCATCAAGATGACATTTTAGAGCTTGACTGTAAATAGAGGGACTTTCACAATAACCTTGAGGTGCGCGTTTAAACCGGAAGCTTCGGCCTCCGAGGGAAAAACCAAAAATATCTCTACTCTCTTCGGCGATGGGAATACTAAAGAAAGCATTCTTTAGATCAATAACTGAAAACCAAGTCGCTGTAGAAGGTATCATCGTCAACAGAGCAGTGATATCTGGGACTACAGGAAACTGCGGTACGACAATCTTGTTTACCTCCCGAAGATCAATTACAAAACGATAAACAGGAGGCTGAGAAGGATCAGTGCGTTTAAGAACCGGAAGAACAGGACTGTTACATGTATTTCCTCTCGTTTCCTCAACCACACCCTTCTGAATCAAATCATGGACAATTTCCAGAAGTGCTTTCTCACCTTCAGTAGAGATTCTGTATTGCGGAATACGTGGCATTTCAGCATTGGGCTTAAGAGTAACAACATAAGGTGGGATCTCAAGACAACCAACGTCATTCGGACCCGTAGCCCAAAGCGTTTCGGGAAGAGAAAGCAATTCAGGTGGGAATTGATCTTTTGATAAGTACATTGGACTAGTCATTTTCTGTCCTAGAGTGAGGTATACACCAGAAGGTGAACAATATATCGTAGCATGCATTCTTTTTAATAGATCTAAACCCAACAAATTTTCACCACAACCATTCGTCAGAAGAAGCGGAGCTTCTAAATCATAAGGGCCTATTGAAACAGGCAAAGGGCAAGAAACTGGATTGCGAACAGGGGCGCCAGAAAATCCTACAGATACATTCGTTAAGCCAGACAAAGGTGCGCCAGGGAGTTTAGAATGAATGATAGAGCTTCTCATGGCACCAGTATCTAAAAGAAATGGCTCTGAAACACCCATTGTAGTGACATTAACATAAGGTCCATTCTGATCCACTGGAATTGACGTAACCCCCTTACTTTGTCCATGGCTGTCCTATTCAAAATGAAGACTTTCATTCCCTCCTTCAATATACTGATCCTCACTGTAATACTGTGTAGACCTAACATTTTGCTGGTCAAAGTAATTTCCGGAATTTGGAGGAACAAAAGAACGCTGCTCTTGGGTTAACACACCTCGACCTCTACCTCTATTTGCTGACTGAGGACCACCACGACCTCGTGAAGCAGATGTTGCTCCATTACGCTGCAACAATGCCGGACAACTGTTCTTAAAATGACCTTCCTCCCTACAATAAGCACATTGATTGGGACCTAGCAAAGGTCTTGGAATGAATGGTTCAGGCTTTTGATACAACCTCTGAAACTGCGGAGGCTGTTGAAACTGAGGCTGAACATAACGAGGAGGATAAGCCTGTTGCAAGAGAACTTTAGTTTTTAATTCTTTCGTCTTTTTCTCTTGTTTTTCCCTTTCTTCTTTGTCTCTATTTTCATAATATTGTGCAGTAGCCAATATCTGGGCGGAAGAAGAAACTGCCCATGAACTCTCGGAGTCTTTTAGCTTGTGTGATAGTTCAGGAAGCAAGTTATATACGAACTTATCCACAAATAATCGCTGTCCCCCTTCTGTAGCCATATCTTGACCACTGTGATCAATGAATGTCTCCTCGAATCGGGTAAAGAAATCGGAAACACTTTCATCTTTCTTTTGTTTACATGCTGCTAATTTATCCCAATTAACTCTCAAAGCAGGCATCATTGTTTTCATTAATGTAATAATCCTACCAGGGAGTTCTGAGATCAAAGCGTCGGGCTTTGCACCACCTACTTGACCTCTATCTGCGGCAATAATAGCGTTCCAATCGCCGCCTAATTCTTGAGCGTGATCCTCTCTACGAATTTTAGCCCATATTGTCTGTGGAACTACATTTCCCATCAACATGTCAATATCTGCTAGATTCATAGTACATGCATCAACTGTTTGCGACAACTCTTTATAGTAACCAGCAGGATTTTTGCGTGAATCTGGTAGTGACTGTTTAAGTGCTAAAACTTCAGACCTTTTCCAGGGGACATGTATCCATATGCGCTGAAAATGCGCAGGAATAGCTGGATTAGCACCTGCTGCTGCAACTTCTTCCTTCCATATTGGAGAAACCTCTCTCATGGGATAGTTTTTCAGTGCTGTCCTAACTGAAGGATCAGAATCAGGAAAAGTCTGTGAGAACAATAGGGATCTGAAAGAAATAAGTGTTCTGACAGCGTTTTCAACCTTAGGACCCACAATAAGTCCTTTGTCAAAGTCAGCCTGAACATCTAACAGATCCTGTGGGACCGAACCCAAATTCATATCCTCCCATTCTTTAGCGAGAGTATCGCACATAACTTTAAAAACATATCTCTGCGTAGGTGCATTCCATTGCAGAAAGGTGGACATAATATCAGACGTACTATATTGAGGACCCTTCTTGATCCATCTATAAGCAAGTGAGTCCAATTTTTCTCGCTCTTCGGAGTCTGGGAATTGACTACGAGACTGTCTTCGAGAAAAAGCTGGAGACACATTTAAAGCTTCAAAGAAAGGTGATAAGAGACCAGAGACAGTATCTGCAAATTGCTTACGCATAGATGGAGAATTTGACATAAGGATAGGGGACAAGGTATTAGGTGAATTAACTAAAGGAGCATTAGGAATTGCCAAAGGAGCAGAAGGCAAAGGAGTTAAAGGCAAAGCTGGCATAGGCAATACTTGAGGAGGCAAATGTGGAAAAGCTGGAGCAGGCGGAAGCACAACTGGCGGCTGAACAGGCTGTAACATCGGGGGTGCATTAGCACCTTGTACATAGGGCGGAGGCAATTTCAATAAGTGGGACATTAAGGAATCTTCCTCAAAATCTTTTCTCTTATCAAGGGAAGAGATAGGCAACGTCGGATAGCATTTATCTATTGCCATTCGATGCTGTCTGTCTGAAATTTCCATTGCATTATCTATTTCATCATCTTTGAATTGCTGAGCAGCCTGTATAATCGTCATTCCCTGTGTTTTCCTATCTCGTTTCGCTTGTTTAATTTCTCTCTGTTTGGCTTCCTTACGCCAAAGGCGAAAAGAGTCAAACATTGCCGGCCGGGCTTTTCTTTTAAATAACGTTGCTTCTAAATTATCTAGCACATCAGTTTCGAAACTACCATTTTCTGGCCATTTTAAAACACCATCTTTCTTTGTATATCGGGTCCATGTCTTATTAAAGGCAATAGGACCAACACCATGTTTAGAATAGAGCTCATATGTGGGAGTTCCAACCGAAGGAATCGGACAGGAGTCCTCAAGCTGGGAGTCCCTATTACAACCAAAGCAACAAAGTTTTCCAAACTTAGTCAGACCAGACATCTCACGATTTTTACTGGCTGTTCACAAACATCAAGGGGGTAAAACTTTCAGTTTACACAGCACAAATGCACTTACCCCTTGGCTTTGGCCACTGCAATGGCCAAATCTAAGGACCTAAGGACAAAACAAAGACCAAAATTTGTGGGCGCGACCCACCAAATACTTAACTAAGGATGTCTTCTTACACCAACAGAGGCCCGTCTATCGTCTCGCTTTACCATACATCATCAAAGAAAGGGCCAAGGCAGGGCGGCAGTCAGGGCAGCAGTCGTCAGTAGCCGTCAGGAAGGAGTAACCGCGCTGAAAAAGACCTTCGGACCACTTCGACATACAGGGGTCGCTTGACGTGGCTCGCGATTCCTCCAGAATTTTCTTGCGGGGTTCCTCACGACCTTCAGGCAGAACCGGTACCGCTGAAGCCGCCCCACGTTGGGCGCCAGTTGAAGAACCAGAACCTTATGGGCCTGGCGGCGCAGGGTACGCCTGAAATCTCCTTGGATTCACCTGCCTCAACTAACAGAGACACGGGACACTCTGTCAGGCGTAAAAGATCAGATTTTATTAGCTGCAGCTAGTACAGTTGTCCAAGAAGTACACAAGGTATGTTCTCAGGAGACTGCCACTTTACTTTGTGGCGCACAATCTTATATACCGTATAAAAACCATTTATTAACTACATACACTCCCAGAACACATAGAAAGGAGCCAGTAAGAATAATGTAAAGATAGAACAGAGCCAAATAGAAATGTCGGAAAACAAGACAGCACCAATAGAAGGAATTGGAAAACAAAGTATCAAGTGACTTAAGGTTGCCTCCCCTCCAGCTGTGTTTGTCACCCCTCCCTTGAACTAATTCATTAACCGATCCACAACGAAGTTGCATGTGGTGCGATAAGTTTGTGTGCGTTTGGAGGACAGTTGTGAAATGAGAGAATACTAGCAAAGGACAGCGAAGGCCAGACGATAAGATAAGATCGGCGGAGAATAGTGTGAGCCTACAGATAGTTGAAACAAGGATTAGAAAACCAGACAGGGATTAGTGTACTCGGTCAGACCTTAATACCAGCCTTGTAAAGATAGAGGCAGAATGCTGTTTTGAACACCATGTTGCAGAATAAGCAGAAAAGGCAGAATGGACTTCGTTCGCTGTGCTGCCTGAGTGAAGGCAACATAAAATGGCGGCGGGCCACAAAATGGCGGGTCGATACGATCGTATTAAAAATCGAATTTCCTCAAACTCTGTCACTCTGTTTGGTGATTTGAGACTTAAAACCATCCTCACCCATAGACTGCCCCATTACACTTTTCCTCCTTATGAGGGAAGTGTCCCTTGTCCCCTAGATGAGATAGACTGATGGCGATCGAACTGATGTCCTGAAGACGAAGACTGATCCTGTGTGCTGACCTAACCTGAGGAGGGTAATATGAAGATTGCTAATGAAATTAGTCTACATGCTTTTCCTTTCTAGGTACCAACTGCTGTATTTTTGGATAGAGACCTTAGTTAGATGTTTTTCTAAATTTATGCCCTAAATTGTTTTGCATGAAGTCCAACATTCTGATGCTAATTAGTGGCTAGATGAGGCATTCACCTTGACTGACGCAACTGACGTGACTGACATTGTGCTATGCTGAACTAAGACATATATGAGGTTCTATGCATTCTGATTTGTTTACCTTTACATTGGTGTCTTATGTTTGTGATCTTTGCATTGCTGAAATCTTATCATAGTTGCCGTATTGTGCCTATGCTCTTTTGCTTCTTGGTTTGAGATTAATACTTTTGCTATTTGACTGTAATCAATAGGGAATAAAATTCACAAAACTCCAATAGAGGTGTGGTTATTCATGACTGAAGGGTCATGGTTGCGCCAATAGTTTAATCAATGTCTAAAGTGAAATATATTGTGGTGATATGTGTTGATAATATCATTGATATATTGCTTGACATTTTGATTAGTTATCTCGTTCTACGGTGTCTCACCACTGGGTCAAAAGATTCATCGGCCTAAAACGAGTCCTAATGTGTATAAATTGACATGGAAGGACGCGTTAGCAGTTCTTGTGGCAGAGCGACGTTTTGGCCCTTGGGGGCCCTAGGACGGAGTTTCATTGTTTAATTTTCTTTTCTGTGATAATGCAATTCAGAGGTATGATGGGTTTCTAAGTTCGCCATGGCTTTCCCGGGATCTCGGAGCCTGCCTAAATGAGTTAGGAATGTTCTCGGCGCCATAGTGTGCGTGGTTAGGGTCTTTGCGCTTGCCTAAGCTTATGCATCTTGCAGGTGGTTGTGAAAAATGTGTGTGTATTTAGGCCAAATTAAGTGTTGTTTAGCAGGAGTGGGCGTACTCCACAGTATGAGAGTAGGGAAGTCGGCGTACTTCATGTGAATGTAGCGCTTGTTGCTCAAAATTATCCACGTGGTTGGTTGTTGTGTACGGACCTGTTGAGGTCTAAGACTCCGGAGTATGAAGATAAATGTGGTTTATGTTGTAATCTGTACGGTTTAATAGGTCAATCGGGCGTGGTTGACAAGTCAAGTTTGAGTTGTAACGTGTGAATGAAACCTTTGATGGAGATTTGACAAATTCTAAAGTGCACTAGAAGGAGTCATTGACAAGTCGAGAGTAGAATTTGCGGGTCAAATTCTACTTGCGTATGTGGGAACTGATAAGGAGAAAGTAGCGGCTGAGGCTTCAAGTGAAATCTCTGTAAAGTTCTGATGCAAATGTGTTACCCTTCCTGTAGTAAACCGACAGATTTGTGTTGTCATTTTAAGGTGCTCGCAATAATTCGCATTAGTTTGTGTGAGTTGTAGGGGTCAGTGAAGAGCGGACAAGCCGCAAGACTGTCAGCTGCTGTGTGTGTGAGTGTGACGTCAGTGGTGCCGCGCTGAAATAGGTCAGATGTCAAGAAGGGTCGCGCACGGATTGGCTGCCGTCCGTGAGAAGCAATAGGTTGAGAAAGGGTGGGTGAAGAGTGTCCTGGGAACTAAGCCATTTCTGATTAAATACGAAATAAGAAAATCGCTAAAATGAATTTTGTCAAAGCATTTAAGAGCGCTCTAAAGGGAGATGTGTATATTGTTGCAACCGATGGAGAACCCACACCACCTGAGGGTACTCCGGCTTACACGGTTATGGAAGAAAAGGGGGTTGCACCTTGTTTATGGATGAAACAGTGGCGCAAATTAACAGAAAAAGAAGGGTGTTTAGCGTTTCCAGAGCATGGGACGTTTAATCCAAAGGTACTAGAAAATTTGTGGTGGATGTTAAGCACGCAGAAACCACCTCCGAGACCGGCACAATACGAGGCTTTGGCGATCTGGGACTTGATGGCTCTTAAACATAGACAAGAAAGGTTTCAGAGAAGACTGAGAAGGGCAGATAAATCCTATGCAGAGGCTAGATGGGACAATGAGAGCAAAATGTGGAGACGGGGAATTGTAGACGGGTTGAAGTTGTTCCCAGCAATAACACAGGGAGAAGAGACACAGGGAAAGAAAGCCTCCTGTAAAACCGACAAAGATTCAGGCAAAACTAAAGAAAATAAAAGGTCCTGGGAAGAGGAAGATGATTCAGATGATGAGGAATTTATGGATAGATTGTTGCATGATCGTCCGCCACCATATGCGGTGAGTGACAATTCTCCAAGTACTAGCTTGGATCCTGGGAACCAGACGCAGGAAAAGGGAGTTACTGATACAGCACAGACTAGCGATACAGCTTTGATACAGAATGGTGTCAGTGTACCCACTGCACCAGACTTGCCGATACAGTTGTAGCCTCCACCGCAGATAAAGAGAATCTACCCTGATGTTCCAGTGCTTGAGACTACTACAAACTTGATAGTGCCACCAGACCCGATATACACAAAGCCAAAGCTAATACAGATTGAATCGACTCCGAAATTAATGTCTCAACCACCATCACAGCTGATACCAGGGTATAACCCTGTAGCGGGACCACCGTTAGTACCTGTACCGGGTACATTGGAGCAGACCTATGGTGTTGAGGCCCCAAGAGGTCTGGGTCCAGGTCAGACACCTGCTGCTATATCGTTACCCATTACTGTTGGTCCCCCCGTACCATTGTATGCACAAGGTAAAACAGGGATGTGTGATCAGGGAGTGATGACTCAGGAAGCAATAAGAGGAGGGCCTATGAGAACTCCCCAGATAATGGCCCCTGGAGAACAAGTAAATGAGCCACGAGACCCTTAATGGACCTTAGTCCAGTAGGGGCACCTCTCGAAGCGATGCGTCAAGCAGGGTTGGGAGTTTTAACTCCCCAAACCATGAGTACAAATACCTCACACTCCCCAATGATACATGCAGGGAATATTTCACTGCAGGGTTTTACGGTACAGCAGTTAAATGAGTGGTTAGAGAAAACTTATACCTCACAAAAGACTACAATGGCTACCATTGAACCTGAGAAAGAAAAACAAGATGAATACTTGAATTTTGTACGACTAGGGGCAGAAGCTGCCGAGTTAGTGGAAGGAACAATGGGAGTAAATAGGTTGGAATCATACACTGAGGCAGAATTGAGGTACTTATGCCCCAAGATTACCAAAGAGGTAGGCAAATTACATCAGAGATTAGCGAATTTGGCAGACAAATACAATATTGATATCGGAAACACTAAGCATTTGAAAAGGAGTTACAGACTAGATTTTGACTCAAAAGATTTTGAACACATGAGATCTGCAGGCATGAAGGCACATCTGAGAGAACTGTTGCAGAGTGCACAAATCTGGGGTGCACTAGAAAAATGGGAAGGCCGATGGGCAAAGAAAAGGGATAAGGGAAAGGGTGATAGTCCAGGATCTAATCAAGCCAAGACCTCGCCTGATCTAGAATCGGTGAAAATATTGCCTATGAGAGAGACAGCTGGCGGTGTTTTAGTACATGTGCCGTGGTCTAGAGGAGATATTTTATCTTTTACGAACGATTATCCTAGATTAAAAGAGAAGCCGATCGAGTGGTATCAACAAACGGACAGATTCGTGAAACTTGCAAAGTGTCTCTTGGAAGACTTGAATACTTTGTTTGAGATCATTGTTCCGCCTGATTTGTGGCTCGAGTGCAAGAGAGGGGTAGATTGGCCGACTAAGGAGCCAGCAAGAGATAAGGTGACTGGAGCACCTTCAGAAGAGGTGATGAAATATTATCATAAAGTAATTGAGTTTTTGAAACAAAAGGTTTAGGTGACCGATTGGCAGAAAATCGACCGGACCTCTCAAGAGGTTAAGGAGTCAATACATGCTTATTACGAGAGATTGTTAAAAGCGTTCAAACATTACAGTGGTACTGAGACTATCGAACCAAAGGACATGAATCACCTTGTGTTTAGATTCGTCAAAGGGTTGAGACCAGAGGTTAGCCAAATGATTAAGAATCATTTGATTTGTTGGCAAGCTAAACCGATTGATGAGGTATTGCAGTATGCAAAATACTGTAGTTATGAGATTGAGTTGAAGCAGAAAAAGTTGAAGGAAAAGGTGATGGTAATGCAGATAAGAGCTGCACAAGCTGGAATACAGGGAAATGGAGTTCAGCAAATGATACAGCAACAACCGCAAATGAATGGTGTATTTCAGGCTCAACCAAGAGGCCGAGGTCGAGGGTTTGTGAACCGTGGTTTGGACATGAATAATGTTGTTGTTCAAAATGATGTTCAAGGAGTGAAAAAGATGTCACCATGTCAAGCGTGTGGGGGCGTGGGGCACTGGAAACGGGAGTGCCCGAATATGGTGCAGGATGGTACAGTTCAGCAGAGCACTAATGTTGGTACATTACAAAATTCACGAGGTCCATAAGTGAGACATCAAAACCCGAATTTTCAAAATAATTTGGTACAAATGCAAGGGGTACAGCCCATGCAGCAGATGCAAATGCCATGTTTTCAGTCAGTACAAATGCAACCAGTGCAGCAGCAGATTCCTATGGTGCCTAGACAGCAAATGCAATTACCAATGGCTCCGATGGGACAGCAACAGGTGATGCTTCCTCAGCAGGTCACAGGTCAGGTAACAAATCAAAACAATACTGTGCAACAATTCCCATTACAAGGTGAAAATGGTATGAATGAGGATTGGTCAGATGATAGCTCAGACAGTGAGGAGTGCAGGCTTGCAGCATCCCTAGAGGTAGATCAGAGAGGCCCATATGTAGAAGGGAAGGTGATGGGCTATAAGGTTTAATTCCTGGTTGACACAGGAGCTACGCGCTCCACAGTTAGAAGTGCAGAAGTTCCAAGATTACCTCTCTCAGGGCGTACTATACGGGTGGTTGGAGTGGCAAATCAGTACCTGACTAACCCGATTACAGATGCAGTACAAGTTGAAATCGGCAACTTCCAAGGGCTACATAGATTTGTAGTATGTGATTCAAGTCCAGTATCCCTATTGGGAAGGGACTTACTCTGTAAGACAAAATGTTCAATTACCTGTTCCAACGATGGAATAGAAGTGCAGACAAATAGTGACGATGAGGGAGATGAGAGTCAATTCATAGAGGAAGGAGGAGAGACAAATGAAGACTACCCTTTAATTACTTTATTCCCAATGCATACTTTGATTGACTTGCCTGTCGAATTGCAAGGAACAGTGACAGAGAAAGTGTGGGATTTAACCGGGAAAGAGGTAGGATTGATAAAGGGAATAGAACCAGTCAAAGTTCAGATAAAACCGAATGCAGTGTTCCAACAGGTGTCACAATATCATATGACCCAAGACGTCCTCATTGAGGTGTCACAAATAATTGCAAATTTTCTCAGACAGGGAGTCCTGAAAGAAGTCTTGAGCAGTCCGTGTAACTCTCCCATAATGGGTTTAAAGAAGCCCTGTGGAAAAGTTCGAATTGTGCAGGATTTGAGGAAAAGAAATGAAATTGTGATAAAATGCTGCCCTGTGGTACCTAACCCGGAGGTAATAATGTTCCAGGTTCCTTGTGATGCTGAATGGTTTACTGTGGTAGACCTATCACAAGCATTCTTCTCGATACCTCTTCATGAGGACAGCCAATTTTTGTTCAGTTTCAAATTTTTGGACAAGGTGTACAGTTGGTGCAGAATTCCTCAAGGGTTCTCAGAGTCACCATCCATCTTCAATCAGATATTGAAGAAGGATTTGGAACCTCTTGTGCTGCCTTTTAATTCGACTCTTGTGCCGTAAATTGATGATTTGCTAATTGCATCCAAAACCAGAAACAGTTGTAAATACGATACCATTGCATTATTGAATCATCTGGGAAAGAATGGACACAAGGTGTCACCCAGAAAGTTACAATACTGTCAGAAAGAAGTGAAATACTTGGGACATTTGTTTGAGAAAGGGTCCCGAAGAATATCAAAGGAAAGAATAACAGCTGTTTTGCAAATGAATCCCCCAACAACAAAAAGAGATGTCAGGATGTTTTTGGGAATGGTGGGCTACTGTCGTCAGTGGATACCCAACTTCTCAATCATCTCAAAGCCTTTAATAAAATTGACAGGAAAAGAAGTCAAGGATGAGCCATATACTATAACTTTGACAAAAGAGGAGCTTGAATCATTCGTAGAATTAAAAGAATGCATGTGCAGGGCACCAGCATTGGGAATGCCTGACTACGAGAAACCTTTTCTGTTGTTTTGTCATGAACGTGATGCTTGTTCTTTGTCTGTTTTAACACAGGTCCACGGAGATGCAAATCGCCCTGTAGCATATTTTTCAGCTACTTTGGACCCTGTCGCAGCAGCCTTACCGGGTTGTTTGCGGGCAGTTGCAGCAGTTGGTCAAAGCCTTTCACAATGTGAAGGCATAGTCATGGGATACCCTCTGACAGTAATGGTTCCACATTCAGTTGAAATTCTGTTGACACGAACTAAGACAAAACACATGACAAATGCACGTCTCACTAGATATGAGACGATCACACTGGGGTCACCAAATGTCACACTGAAGAGATGCACTGTGCTGAACCCGGCAACCTTACTCCCTAATGAAAATACTGAAATTAAAGATGGTGAAGAATTTGAACATGATTGTCTTGAAGTGACTGAACTCTGTACCAAACCTCGCCCAGACATACAGGATACCCAGTTAAAAGAAAATGACTGCATTATGTTTGTTGATGGGTCCTGTCTAAGAGATTCAGCAGGAACATTGAGAGCCGGTTATGCAGTATGTACCATAGCTGGCATTGTCGAAGCCTCCTGGCTCGAGAAAGTGTTTTCCGCACAAGTGGCAGAATTAATCGCTCTTACTAAGGCATGCCACGCAGCTGTAAATTTGAAAGTCACTATCTATACTGACAGCAGATATGGATTTGGAATTGTGCATGATTTTGGCCAACTCTGGTCACAGAGGGGTTTCATGACCTACTCTGGTTCTCCTGTGAAAAACGGTGAACAAATAAGAGATTTGTTACATGCGATTGAGTTACCTCTCGAAATTGCCGTGGTGAAGTGCAGTGCTCACATCAGATCACAAGATTTTGGGGGTGATTCTGAGTCTGGCGGGCGGCGGAGGCCGCCCGCCAGACTTCCCCCACCAAAATACCGCTCCGCGGTCGAAAGACCGCTGAGGGTATTTTGGGATTTGCCCTGGGCTGGCGGGCGACCGCCAAAAGGCCGCCCGCCAGCCCAGGGCAAATCATCCTTCCCACGAGGACGCCGGCTCAGAATTGAGCCGGCGGAGTGGGAAGGTGCGACGGGTGCAGTGGCACCCGTCGCGTATTTCAGTGTCTGCAGAGCAGACACTGAAATACAAAGTGGGGCCCTCTTACGGGGGCCCCTGCAGTGCCCATGCCATTGGCATGGGCACTGCAGGGCCCCCCAGGGGCCCCGCGGCACCCCCTACCGCCATCCTGTTCCTGGCGGGAGACCCGCCAGGAACAGGATGGCGGTAGGGGGTGTCAGAATCCCGCCGCCATGGAGGATTCACAAGGGCAGCGGAAAACCGGCGGGAGACCGCCGGTTTTCCGCATCTGACCGCGGCCGAACCGCCGCGGTCAGAATGCCCTGCGGGGCACCGCCGGCCTGTCGGCGGTGCTCCTGCCGACCCTGGCCCCGGCGGTCTCTGACCGCCGGGGTCAGAATGACCCCCTTTGTGTCTATGGGAAACGGCTATGCGGATCAAGTCGCAAGATTTTGTGCATTGAACTGTATATCGTTTAAAGAACAGTGGGAATTGTTACCACAAACTGAAAACGACACAAGTTTAAATCTGGCATTACGAGTGGTTGACACCTTAGACGAACTAAAAACACTACAAAGTCGTGCTAGCAAAGAAGAGAAACGCTCCTGGCAAAGAATGCAATGTGTACAAAGAGCTGATGATCTATGGGTTTCAGACGAGGGAAAATTGGTTCTGCCAAATAGCCTTTTGTCACAGTTTGCCCGGCTCTATCATGGCCAGGCCCATCTGGGAAGAGATGCCGTGATCAGGTCCTTTAAGATTGATTGGTTCAATCCAAAATTCAGACATGCCGCAGAAATCACTTGCCACAGGTGCGTCATCTGTCAACAGATAAATGCTGGAAAAGGAACTGTGGTAACTTTGAGCCATATTGGGAGAGCTGGAGGTCCATTCAACAAAATGCAAATGGATTTTATCGAAATGCCTGTTTGTGGAGGATTGAAGTACGTGTTGGTGATTGTGTGTGTTTTCAGTCATTGGATTGAGGCATATCCCACACGTAGGAATGACAGTCTTACAGTTGCAAAACTACTATTCAGGGAGCTGATACCCAGATTCGGGTTTCCGGTTTATATAGATTCAGATAGGGGTAGACATTTCGACAATGAGGTGATTAAACTTCTGTGTGCCGCACTCAACATTGAACAAAAGCTGCATTGTAGCTATCGCCCTGAAGCATCAGGACTAGTTGAACAGATGAATGGTACTTTAAAATCAAGAATGGCAAAAATGTGTGCAGCTACAAACATGAAGTGGCCAGACGCCTTACTTCTAGTGCTGATGACTATGAGAAATACCCCAGACAAGAAGACGGGATTATCTCCCCACGAAATTCTCATGGGCAGAGCTATGAGATTGCCAGCAGTACCTGCAAATGCACTAGGGAATATTACAGATGATATGGTGTTGGATTACTGCAAAGGTTTGGCTGACGTAATTCGCTCTTTTTCTCACCAGGTGGAAGCTAACACGTTGCCACCGATTGGCGATCCAGGTCACTCTCTGCAAGCTGGTGATTGGGTGGTTGTCAAGAAACACGTGAGAAAATCGTGTCTTGAGTCGCGTTGGAAGGGGCCGTATCAAGTAATATTGATGACTACCACTGCTGTGAAATGTGCCGGAGTTCCCAACTGGATACATGCCAGTCATACGAAAAAAGTAACGTGTCCAGTTGAAGAGGAACTTGAAGTTTCTGGCACAGCGACTTCAGGAAGAGAGGTCTCAGGGTCAGAGAACAGTCAAGAAGAAACTGAGACTATCGGAGAGCCCACTGAGAACAGCCTCGTCCCTCAAACTGTCAATGAGTTCGAGGGAGGTGACAGAGTGCCTATCTCAGTCGAGGCAGCAGGAGAACTAAGCCAAGGAGAGGTTCTCCCAGAAGTAGACGAATACGGGTTAGAATCTGAACCCAACATAGAACCAGAAAAGGAGACAGAAGGAGAAACTGTAAACACAAATCGAACTGTGTCAGAGTCTCCCGAACCAGTCGCAAGTCCATCAAGAGAAAACACCATATCACAAGAGGAGGGTGCTGTCCAACGTCCTGAAGGGAAATGTTGAGAAAAGACACATATAGGCGATAATTGGTCAGACAAGTCGCATCCTAAAATAAGAGAGGTATCGAATGACACAATAATAGAAGAAAGTGATACTTCACAAGCAGATGATCTGAGTGAAGGAGAACAAGGTGAACGAAGGTTAAAAAGAAAAAGAATAGCGAACAGAAGATATACAGGTCCTGAATGGGCATATGCTACAACCTCTGAATGGCAACAAGAATTCTTAGCATTTTGTTTTGATCGAGAAGTACCAGGCCAATACTACGGTACCTGAAGATATTCAAAGGAAAACTTGGCTAAAAATGAATTTGTGAAAGCTGAAAAGAAAGAAACTGTAGAAACTACCGGAAGTGACACTAAAAACGAACTTGACTTTTAAAGAAACCTGATTACGACAAGCTGCTAACCTGAATTGACGAAAAGGGTCCTGGAGTGAGTGAAGACGCCGTAATATACGCAAAGAGTTTATCATCAAGTTGATTGTTGATCTGCTATACTGATTCTATACAAACATGGCTTACAATAGAAGTAGTAGCAAAGGGAGTAAGGTGTGTGGTTGGTTAGGCCTTATAATAGGTGTTGTATGTGCAGTGATGATTGTGGGAATGCCATGGAGAGAGAAAGAAACTATTAACGCAACTTCAAAACCTGAGACTACTACTACTAAACTAAAACCGTGGGAGAGATTTGAGCAAGATGCAAGACATATGCATGAAGGGACAAATGCAAAGGGAGAACTATCTACTAATGTCTTCTATCGCTTATTAAATGAGTATGTGGAAACCATGGATGCGAAAGATTGTTATGTATGTACTAAAATTCCTTCATCTGTGCAGGAGGGAGTTACCTATCATAGTCTCCCTCTTACTTATGGAATTAGTTGCAACTTGCTATTAACAAGATTCTATAATCAAGAGCATGTGCAATACTTTTATTCAAACTTGGATGTTGTATTTTCTTTTGTGCCTGTGATTGAATTATTAAATAGATTAGCAAAAGAGCATGATATAAAAATAGTTAGAGGATTCTTTGAGCCAACACTTACATTTGGAACTGCTTATGCACATCGCAACAATTTGACTTGCTTACTGTCGCCTTTAGAAAAGAGCTTTTTAGATCACACAGATGATAGACGCAAAGTGTTAAAAGAAAGGTTAGAAAAAGGATTAGAAAAACGTACTTATGCAAATGATTATGCTTACACTGCAATCAAAACGCAAGGCAAATTAGCTATAGATGCATTACACGTAGGTAGGCTCTGTGTATATAGGCCAAAATCTGATCAAGATCATCTGTTTGTGGGTACGAGTGAATGCAGACATGTGTTTTTGTTTCAGAGTAAATGGACCTTTATGTTAAATGGACAAGATCCAGCGATCCCTGGAACCTATTATATCTGTGGGCTAAATGCATATTACCGTCTTCCTAAGGGATGGTATGGGACATGTTATTTGGGAATAGTATTCCCAAAGATATACCAGATTGATGACTTAAAACAAATACCTAAAATATCCGAATTGCAACATTCTAGACAAAAACAAGAATCAGTGGCGGCTGTCATTGGTGATATATTTGGAGCTATAATCCCATCAGTAGGGGTTATCTTGAATTCTATGAAAATTCAAAAGTTGTCTACTATAGTGGATAACATGTTGACAAATTTTACAGGAGCCATACTCCTGATGGATACTGAACTTGCTGCAGAAAGAGCTATGACTCTTCAAAATTGGCTTGCTTTAGACATTCTTTTAGCAAAGAGTGGAGGGGTCTGCAATATGCTTAATGAGCGTCATTGTTGCTCATTTATACCCGATAACAGTAAGAAAATTAGAAGCATGCTTACTAACCTTACTAGAGATAGTATAGACTTGAAGGATCTGAAAGAACCTGGTGTTTGGGAGAAATTTGGGAAAGGAATTGCCCGAGTGGGAAGCTGGTTTACCAACATTTGGAATGGGGTACTTGCAAAAATATTAATGGGTCTATTCATTGTTTTGATTTGCCTATTAGGACTATGGGGGGCATGTAAAATTAATGACAAAATAAAGAGAAATTGGACTAAAAGAGCCAGAAGAAATGAAGAAACTGAAAGAGAGAAAGGGCAAGATGCTGAAATGCGTATCATGCGCAAGGTGAAAAATTGAAAATGAAATGATCAAAAGAAAATGTGTGTGATGACGAGCGTCATAAGAGGAGGGACTGAGAGAGCGTAGTTTAAATATTACATATTTAGATGTGAAATGCTTATATTTAACAATGCTGCATTAATAGTTATAAAATATTTTTCATTTGAAATGTATTCTAATACCTATAAATGTGAAGAATTATTGTATGCATAAACTAATGTGTTGACTGTAAGAATTATTGCTTGCATTATGATTAATTAAATACGTTAACATCTACGAAGATCGCATTTATTAGCATCCATAAGCCTTAAGTTAGCGTGAGTTGAAAAACTAGCTGTGTAACTCTCATATTAAAGCATATTTTTCTGTTTCTCCAGTGTGCTGACTCGCAAAAGGCCATGACCCAGTATATGTTCTTTTCCTTTGTTTTATGTTACAAGTGAGAAATTTTCTCACTCGCATGCTAGCTGCTTTAGTATAAGTTTTATACTTTTTGCAACATTTATTGAAACGTTCAAGGACACTCGACCATGCAGAGGAGAACTTTTGACCCGAAGAATGTGCCAGAGAATGAAGTAACCCCGGATGTGCCACCTACGGAAAACGTCAATTATGAAGACCAATCAGAGTGTTATGAATTATCATGAAATGACAAGTGCATTACTTAATGTATAATTTGATAGGTTAAAGATAAAGGGATGACGCGACTGTCCAATAAAATTTTGGGGGAAGGTATTGCCAAAAGGGGATAAAAACCCATGACACAGGAGACTCGAGAGAACTAGGTAGGGAATTATAACGATTGCATCCAGAAACTCTGTCACTCTGTTTGGTGATTTGAGACTTAAAACCATCCTCACCCATAGACTGCCCCATTACACTTTTCCTCCTTATGAGGGAAGTGTCCCTTGTCCCCTAGATGAGATAGACTGACGGCGATCGAACTGATGTCCTGAAGACGAAGACTGTTCCTGTGTGCTGACCTAACCTGAGGAGGGTAATTATGAAGATTGCTATTGAAATTAGTCTACATGCTTTTCCTTTCTAGGTACCAACTGCTGTATTTTTGGATAGAGACCTTAGTTAGATGTTTTTCTAAATTTATGTCCTAAATTGTTTTGCATGAAGTCCAACATGCTGATGCTAATTAGTGGCTAGATGAGGCATTCACCTTGACTGACGCAACTGACGTGACTGACGTTGTGCTATGCTGAACTAAGACATATATGAGGTTCTATGCATTCTGATTTGTTTACCTTTACATAGGTGTCTTATGTTTGTGATCTTTGCATTGCTGAAATCTTATCATAGTTGCTGTATTGTGACTATGCTCTTTTGCTTCTTGGTTTGAGATTAATACTTTTGCTATTAGACTGTAATCAATAGGGATTAAAATTCACAAAACTCCAATAGAGGTGTGGTTATTCATGACTGAAGGGTCATGGTTGCGCCGATAGTTTAATCAATGTCTAAAGTGAAATATATTGTGGTGATATGTGTTGATAATATCATTGATATATTTCTTGACATTTTGATTAGTTATGTCGTTCTACGGCGTCTCACCACTGAGTCAAAAGATTCATCGGCCTAAAACGAGTCCTAATGTGTATAAATTGACATAGAAGGACGCGTTAGCACCCTTATCTTGTCGTAAGCGCTTATATGATTGTACGGATGGAGTAACAAGATGGAGAACGGATGCTGTCCACACCGGATGAGACTGGTGACCATATTAGCCACCTGTTTTGCCTCTCCTTTTCCTTTATGTGAAGGACTCTTCTGGAGGGAAAACTAAATCAAACTCCTGGGGTTGTACCTCGTGAGCTGCATGTAGGCAGTGGTCACTACAATGTGTCCTGCAGAGGGGTCAAGGGATGCTCTTTTGAACTTTAAAGAATACATGGGCACTGATTGGTAATGGGCTGCTGCCCATCCGCCTTTACTTAAATATATAAGGCAGAACCTCTTTCCAGCATATCAAACGTCATGTCTGAGCCAGACCTACCAGACGTGGTATTACTAATAAACAATTGATTTGTTTATTGTTTTGCTTTGCAATTTATATCTTTAAATTACATATCTCGGTTTCTTTTGGTGTTCTCATAATTGTGTATTTGATTTTTCCCTGGGTATGGGAAAGTGATGGATTTCCTCGAACTCACAGTAAATGCCACAGGGGCATCATCAATACAATTAGATGCGAATGGAGTAAGGAAGCCCTAGAGGTGCGCTCATGGAAAATAGAAGGCCTGGACCTGTGTTCATTGAGTATGGATGTTCTCCTCGAATAGTCAATAGTGAGTCCCATTTGGGACAGCATGGATGATGGAAGCTCTAGCGAAGGGTTACATATGGCGAGAAAGGGAGGAGTGTGCGAGGATTATGGGAGCCTTGCGGGAGAAGAGGTGAAGATGGATGAGAAGGTGGATTCTGCATGAATAGAGGATGAATGCCTCAGCATTGTGTCAGTTAAATGAGATAGTAAACACACCTAGGGGCATATTTGAGAGTAACTAGTGCCACCTTAGTGCTGCCATAGCTTCATTTTTTTTATGCTAAGGCAGCGCTAAAGTTGCTTTTTCCAGGCGCCATATTTACAAAGTGACTCAATGTATACATTGCACCACTTTGTAAACCCTTGTGGCACAATATGCCTGCACCGGGCATAATGTATGCAAGGGGGTGTCCTGGCACTAGGAGGCCTGCAAAAATGGCACAGTGAAATTTAACAGATTTGTGGTCTAATTTGTAATACCTGCTCAGAGCAGGCATTAAAATGGTGCTCCCATAGAAACCTATGGGCCTCCTTGCACTTTGCTACACTAGTGTCAAAATTTGTGAGGCTAGTGTAGCAAAGCGCCACAATAGCGTCAAATATTTTTATGCTAATGTGCTAACGACCGCCATGGTGCACCGTATTATAAATACGGTGCAACCATAGTGTCGTTAAGTGCTGGTAGGGGGGTGCAGAAAAAGTGGCACCTCAACTCTGATGCGCCACTTTTTATTAATATGGGCATTAATTTAAGAAGCTGCTAGATTGTCTAGAAGCAGGCTTAGTCAGGTATACCCCTGAACATCAAAGCTAGAATATCAAGGCCAAAATACTGAATCCAAAATATCGAAAGGTTAGTATAGATTTTGTAAACCTCACTCCAAATCTACATACCTTGGCAATGTGTACATCATAAAGGTACGCTGATGTAGAGTTGGGAATAGCAAATCTATACATCCTCTATATGTACTTAACTTTCACTATTTAGGTCTTCAATATTTTGCCCACAATATTCTTGTATCTCAGTATTCTTAGCCTCGATATCCAATAGTACAACCCTATGCTCAGCTTTAAAAGAATCAGTTGTGGCAAAGTAGAAACCGAAATGTCAGTGATAGTCTGCATTAGATTTCCACTGGCAAGTCAACCGGTCTTACCTGAAGGATGCTCCCACTTCCTCAGAGGTGTAGTCTGCCTCTTGTTCATCCCTCCTCTTAAGAAAGGCATTTTTTCCTTGCTCGTAGATGAGCAAATCTTTGCCGGTGTATGGAACACACTCATATCTGTGATGTGGCCTTGATTTGTAGTGTGGTCTTCTTTGATGTAATGGGGGAAGGCGCAACCTCACCTCGCTCAAATCCTCTATGCCTTGCTGGTACACTGGGAACATCCATGAGTCACTTATGCCTTGCTGGTACACTGGGAACATCCATGAGTCACTTTCATCATCCACCTCTGCACAAGATGAAGGGGCTGCTGCCAAGCCTCTTCTGCGTGCCTGATCCCATTTTGACTGAAACTTACAGCTATTCTTCCTGCCTGGCAGCGACTCTGGACACAGACACGGACACATAGCTAAGTTTCTTTAATGGATTAATAATATAAACCAAACCCTCAACATTAATATTTATTTTGAAAATTTCAGCCAGAGCCTACACAGTAGCACTGCTCCTCTAGACACAGAGGGAAGTAATATTGAAATAAAGGTAGGCGGCTAAACAGAGCCAAAACCCATAGTTGCCCCCGGGAGTGACTTAGAGCAGCAGAAGATAAGATCGGTATCATGCATGCACGAATGTGCATGGTATTTCTATAACACAAACCTAGCACAAAGGCAGCGCAGCACTGTTCATGGTCAAAGACAAGCATAAAGTGAGAAAGAGTAAGACCAGGAAGACGAGAGTACGCTGGGTTGTGGACAGTTAGTACATTGTAGTGTAGAATTCTTAAAGAGTTGAGTCATCATCTTTTTCCTAAACTAGTTTAGGAGGTTCTTGATAGATATGGGTATTTTCTCCTAATCCTGGGTACATAAATGGAAAAGGTGTCAGTTTTATGCTGTCAAAAGTGCTGCCTAGTGGAATTCAGTCAGGCTTAAGCACGTACATCACCACATCACTTGGATCTTCTCTGCCTCATGCTCAATGCCATCTCACTTATTTGAACAGGCCCAGACACTGTTAGACCTGTCAGCCTTGGGGCGGTCTTCCCCAATATTTTTGTCTATCCCTTCTCAAGCGTTACTGAATTTGCTTCTGTTGACCTTTGTACTCTGCACATTTTACCGCTGCTAATCAGTGCTGAAGTGCTTGTGCTGTCTCCTGTACACATTGTAACATTGACTTACACAAAATTGACATGTTTAATTTACTTGTGAAGTGGTTCTACTTGTACCCAGGACCTGTAAATTGAATGCTACTGGTGGGCCTGCAGCACAGATCGTGCCACCCATTTAAGTAGCCCTGTAAAACATGCCTCAGGTCTGTCATTGCAGTCTGTGTGTTCAGTTTTAAACTGACAGTTGAACTTGGGGAAATTAACTTTCTCCCAGACCTAAACCTTCCTTTCCAACACATATGTCACCTCTAGGGTAGGCCCTAAACAGCCTACAGGGCAGGGTTCTTAGTATCTAAAAAGTTGGACATGTACTTTTAAGTTCTATATGTCCAAGCAGTGAAAACCTCTCAATTTAATTTTGCACAATTGCACTATTTACTTTTTTCATTGAATAACATTGGGTTACCGTATTTCAGCTAGTAAGCAATAACTTTTGATTGGGAGCAGGTAGGAAATGTTGGTGTCTGGGGAATTGTAATTCAAAATCCTCTTTAATGGTAAAGTTGGATTTTAAGTCACAATTCTGAAAATATCACTTTTAGGAAGTTGGCATTTTTGTGTCCTAGCCATATGTTGACTGCAGTCTGTTCTTGTTCACATGACTTGGTGTAGTTAGCAGTTGGCCTTTGTGTATTCCTCTTAAACAGCAATACAATAGAGGGACTAGTTATGCCTGGATGGGCCATCTTGGGTGGGATTTGGTGGGGGTGGAACTGTGCAAAGCCCCACTTGCACTTCGAAAGTCTGTGCCCCTGCTCTCACACAAAGAACTTCACACTAGTCTATTGTGCCCTCTGACGGACTGGGACCAGAGCAGGGAGGCAGGAAATTAACAAGCCACTTCTGTAGGGGGAACCTCCAGAAGCTTCTCCCACTTAAAAGTGTGTACATGGTGTAAGAATGGGACTCTCAGACCAACTCTTCAGTACACTACAGAAGAGGGACACCCTGCTGCCCTACAGTTTAAGGCCTGCCCTGTTTTCTGAGCAATAAGACTGGACCTGCTCTCTTCAGTCTAGGATGAGTGACTCCAAATGCTAGCTAAATTACCTACTTTTCTGCGATACAGGAGCATAGAAAGCTCAGAGGCCTCCCTGCATCTGTCCAGCTAACTTACAACTAAACCAGCAACTGGACCTGCAACTGGAACTGCCTGAGCCCTGCTGGCCTCTGAAAGATGGAATTCCTGATCTTCAAGAGGTGCCTCTTCAGGTCTCTGACCCTTGGCTGGTATCAGAGTGCACTCCTCCTACCCAAAAAGGAGAAATCAAAAAGTATTGGGACCTTGTAACCTAGTACAGGTTCATTCACTCAAAGATCTTACCGCCCTCGCTGACAGCCAATGTGAAACTCCGCTGACCAAACCCTTTTCACTACAGTGACCACAAGCAACAACCAGCAACATGAAATATGAACTTCGTGCTACAGCATGGCCATCTGCAACACTCTCCCTGATCCTCCCAGACACACAGACTCTTTGCGTTACACTTTAGAAGGCAACTTTTTCAGTGGCCTGGTCCCTGAGTTCAGCCCACGCTCCATCATGGTAGGCCTGAACTTGTGACGTTCACCCAGTCTCACATGAACAGATAACTGTGAGTGATGCTCTGTATTTTTACACACTGTACTTAACTTCATTCTTTTCAATTTGCCTATCTCTGGTTCCACTGATTGGATTTTTTTTGTCAAATAATTTACTACATTTTACTCTATTGTTCTACATTGTGTGGAATTTATCTTGTGTTGTGTTTTCACTGTATTACTGTTTAAATACAACATAAATATTTTACACATTGCCTCTAAGTTAAGCCTGATTGCTTTTGTGCCAAGCTACCAGAGGGTTACGCGCAGTTTCATTAAGTGCTGTTTTATGGATCACCCTGACAAGGACTGTGGTGGTTGCTCAAGAAGGGCTCACACCCTCAACCAGCAACCCCATTTTTCACAGGCACCCTGTAAAAGTCAGTACCTGCAATTAGCAAGCATATCTCAGCCAAACCTACAACGAGCTGTGTTATGTACTCGAAGGGCATCACATATACAAGGTTGGTTGTGAGCACTTTACTGGCACATACTCTGCAAAAAATGTTCTTTAAAGGAGATATTTTCACCATGACATGTGACTCAGCATAGTCCATTGTTTTCACAAGTTTGTTGCTGATAATCAAGTTCTGTACAAAAATGTAAAAGCAACTTTTGGAATCATCAGACATAGTGATACCCTAAACTGGCTTACACTACTTGACTGAGGGATCCATTTTTTCTTAAATCTTGAATGGCAGGTGATGCAGTTTTTAAGGAAATGCAACATCCCAAGGTGGTGACTAAATTAACAATTACAGTTCACCCAATCCCAGTGAGGTGCTCAATTATGCCAAATGAATTAAGTGGGAAACTCACAACTAGGAGAGATATTTAACAACTTTAGGAGTTAGAAACACAAAAAAAGACAGGGATTATCCATGCTTGATTAAACAACATTTTAAAAACATGTTGTTATTCTTCATGGCAAAAATAGCAAGTAAGAGAAACATCATAGAATCCCACTGCCTCACCTTATTTACTCCATACGTGTAGTCTTAAATTACTTTCTTCAAACCAGAGATTACAGAGGAGAGGAGCTGGATGGGCATCATCCAAATCTCAAAGCAGTGTTTTCTACTGATAATTGGCAACTGATATGAACCATGTGTCTAGCACCGGCTGCATGATTGTTTGATGGTGAACAACCTGACTTGTGAGTATCAACCTCATAATGAACTACATTCACCATAGCACACTTGGAAGGACCAGTTCTTACCTGGCAGCAGTGCACTACCACCCCTATTATAAAACCTCAGCCTGCTGGTGGAGCTCCAGCCATTCTCATTTGTTAAAGAATGGCTCTACGTAATCTATACCAGTGGTTCCGAACCTCTGGGGGGTCCATGAAGCATCCTCAGGGGGTCCGCAACTGCTTAGAAAATGTAATAATTTTGACAGATTAGGTCTCCAGCTTTTAGCAATGACTCAGTGCGGGGTCCCTGTATTCCAATAATGAATCAGTCTGGGTCCCTGGGCTCCAGTATTGATAAAGTGGGGGCCCACAGAAGTCAAAAGGTTTGGAACCACTGATCTATACTGATACCTGTGAGACTATCTAAGTGTAGCTACTCAAGGGGATAATGGTCAATGACACTTCATATTCACAATTCATAGTAAATTATTGAGACATGACACTTACCTTATGCACGACATAAGGCAACCTCAAGCACATGCCAAACTATGCAATTTGCTTCTCCAGGGCCGGTATTCATTTCAACGAGACATACAGCAACTGCTGTTGTTGACATCTAAGGGAAACGCCCACACTTCAGAAGAAGACCATCAAACAGTACTAGTTGTCGTTCTCTGTAGCATAAAACATACTAGAAGAGACAGTGGCATAACGTACCTGGAGGGGGGCCCCTTCCCCTTGGATCCAGTTGGTGTACTGTGCTGAGGGGGGCCCCCTGGATCTCGCCCCCCCCTTGCACAGGGCGGGTGGGGGTTGCTTTGAAATGCCAGTGAGAACATAGCATCCCACTAATAGAGCCAACTGTACTTCTTCAGCAGTAGAAGGGGAATGTCTCATGTTGCGCTTCCCTGGTTTCATCCTTATTATCATCACACTTTAATGTCTAGGATTCTAGATGGGGGCAATCAGACCCACCTGCACCAGGACAATAAATCTGAGAACAAAGCTATCTGTACTTACGGTTTCATTGGAAAGATGGCTGTCACAGGGCATGTGCCATAAAGCTATCTGTCCCTTCCGCACTTGTCTTTAGTTTTTTTAAAGAGCGTGGCAGTATGGGACGTCCACACTGCCTTGGCCATGAGGTATACTCATGTGGCACCTGTTACACCAGCTGAAATGGCACTAGAGTGACCATCCAATTAAGGGAGCTCTCCCGATCTCTTTTCCTCCAATGTCCCTTCGTGCAAGACTGCCGTGGTACCTGGAAGCCCAGCACAAAGATGTTCCTAAGGCTCTGGATGCTAGCTTTGTGTGCACCCGGGATATGTTCTATAGATCATTTCAGAAAAGTCTAAAGTTGTCAAAACAGAGAAGCAATAAAATAAATATTGTCCAAGCATGAGAATGATTATTAACACGGAGTATAACAATCTGCAGAGGTACAAACAATCATTAGATGTAATACATCTGGAAGCCTAGCTCTTGTGAAAGTCATTAGATTTAGTTGTATATCTCATGCAAGTCCTTCCATTACTCGCCAGGAGACCCGTCTTGATCAGTTGCTGCAATTTGTTTCTTTTTTCTATCAGCACATATTGAATTTTAAGCTTAGTAGCTTCATCTTTTTCTTTGAAAATAATCATTCTGCGTTTCCTTAATGGAAGGATATCCTCAAGACACATTTCTCAGTAATATCTTTATTGAGTAATGACTATTTCTTGGCTGGCTTTCACTTGGACTGTTTTATTTCATCGAGTGTGATTGTTCATCAGCTCTTTGTATTATGTTATACTGTTATGGACAACTTCTAAATACTATTCCCGAAAGTTTACAGAGAAGAAAGCCTATTCCAGGAAATGTACTGAGAGATTACCTAAATGACCAGAGAACTGATATTGGTTTTAAAGCAGTGATTAGGATGAAGGTAACCTTCATAGTGCGGCACTTACTGATAAATAACACCTCACTTTTAACAACCTTGCATTTGAATTGATCAAGTGAAATGCAGTGAAATGCAGCATTACGACCAAGAACTGTTGAGTTGTATTTCCTTAGGGTTTCTTTCCGATTGTCCCGGTATCTCCCATGGAGTCAGTACTGGAACTTCCTAGTCTAATTAGGATTATGAGATCGATGATAAAAAAATATTACAGACAGGATTATACACAGAGTGCAGAATCCCATGTATTACAGTGTAATACATTAACTATGTGCCAAACAGAAAAACATGTTACTTGAACCGAGAAAATTACATTCTTCTCAAAACTTAGACAACAGACCATAGTGATAGCCTTATAGACCAGAGTTGGATTAATGTTAACATGTGGTTGCTTGCTCTGATACTAACATTGCAACACAAATACCGCTATGTCGAGCAGGTGGTGTGCACGCTTCAAAATAAACTCACTGCAGGAGGTTGTCATCAGCTGAAAGGGGACTTCTTTTGGGCAGGTGATAACCGAATAGGTGTACTGCAATAAAGCCCTTTCTATTCACTTTAGAGCATAGAAGCCCAGCCCTACATGTCCTGGAATCAAGAAAGCTCCTGGTTGTTGTGGTTCTTGTGAAGTTTACTGTCCAGCTTTGTAGGCTTAATGAAGGGACCACCTCGTTTGCTGCCCTTGTCACGCGCTTCAGGCACAGCCTCTCCTCGGTCTGGTCTAGTCTTCCAGGGACAAGCGGAGGAGGTCATAAGGCATAAACCACTGTCCAGCCTCACCATTATTCCTGGTTATTTTTAATATTCAGACTTAGACCCGGTACTTAGACTCAGTAATGAGTTTTGTTACCCTGAATCTAAGACAAGTTTTGGTAGTTCACATAAATAGTAAAAAGATTTGGATTATACTCAGGATGTCTTTTAGTTGCCAAACCTCTAACTGTGCAGATAGATGATCGGAAATCCAGTGATGACACTTCCTGTGCAGATGGATGATGGGTGGCTGTACCACACCAACCGCCTTGGCGGCAGCATCAGCCGGGCTGGAGATAACAATCTCCAACCCGGTGGCCGGTACTGTCCCCCTGGCGGAATTATGACCCTGCCTACCACCATGGTTTTCGTAGCATTTGTAACGCCATGAAAACCATGGTGGTAGGCCCTACCAGTGACATGGAATTCCTTCCCTGTCACTGGTAGGAGACCCACTTCCCAACACACCCCATACTACCCCTACCTCCCCACCCCCTCCATCCACTTTCCCCACCTTCCAATCCTCCCCCCTATACAAGCACACTCGCAGGAACACACCATGCATTCAACAATCACTCACACAGGCATACACGCATGCATCCATTCATTCACGCACACATCCGTACACACATCCAAACTTACACACGGACACACATTCACATTCACATTCATACACGCAGTCTCACACATGCACACACGCACGCCAGCAACACTACATACTCATGCACATGCCCGCACACACTCACACATTCATGCACAAACTCCCACACACACACACAACACCGCCACCCCCCTCCCCTGTCGGAAACCCGAATTACCTGAATCCAGGGGGCCTTCCGGCAGGGGACTGGATGGTGCGCTGCTACCGCCAGGACTGCCCACCAGCAAAACACCGCCAGGCCATATTATTTTTCATTATACGGCTGGCGGTGGTCTACTGGCGTGGCACTGCTGGTGGTTGCAGCACCTCCTTAATATCGTCCGCCAGTATGGCCACAGCCGGATTTCTGCCCTTCTTGTAGCGGAAATCCGGCTGTGGTCATATTATGGTGGACGGATGTTATCTGCGGCGACGGTCTTTTGATGACTGTCACTGCAGCGGTAGGCAGCATTTATTGCCAAAGTTAAAATGTGGGCCTAAATGCTCTTATGAGATTTAAATTTACATCTAGAAGACCCGAATAACCACAACTCCACCAACCTCATCGACAACCAAAGCAACATCGGACTCAAACAGTTAGTCACCAGCCCCACACACGCCGCATGACACACCCTGGACCGCACCTTTACATCCAGTGACAGAATCAAATTCTCCCACACAACAGAACTCACATGATCGGACCACCACATTGTGAGCTTCACCATAACAAGCAGACCAGAGCCTTCTACCGTGCCCCCCTCCTCCCCACACTGCAGGTGGGACAAAATCACAGAGACACAATGGACCACTACCCTGAACTCCAGCAGACAACCTCAGGCAAGACGACGGAAGTCCATCAGACTGGATCCTAAATGTTGCCTACAAAGTTGCTCCCACAGGAAACTCCATCACCAGAAGATCCAGCAAGCCCACTAGTTGGTTCACCCCGAGGTCTGCTCACTCGAGAGAATCCAAACAGCTAAAAAACCAATGGTACATGAGCAGAGACCAAGCAGACTGTACCACCTTCAAAGAGGCACTGAATAAATACCATCACCGCCTCAAAGAAAAAAAAAGGATGCCCTTCTCAGCTGCATCAAGGAAAACTATCTAACCCTCCCAGACCCTCTGCGACTCGCTAGCAGACTAGTTTCACAAGAAAATCACAGGCATCTACGGCAACTTTCACCCCAACCCTCCAGCATTGCCCATCTTTTGACCCCATGAGGAGACACCCCTAGCCACCTGATCACGAACTGGAAGCCACTAACAATCCAAGAAACAGCAGCCTTCATGAGTTCGACCCACTCCGGCTCTCCTAATGATCCATACACCCACTAAATCTTCAACCTGGGACAGAGGAAAATCAGCAGCATCCTTGTACCCATCCTCAACTCCTCCATTAGAACTGCCACAATCCCCAAAGCATGGAAGCAAGCAGAGGTTAAACTGCTGCTGAAGAAACCACCTGTTGATCCCAACAAGCTAAAAAAGTACTACACTGTTAGACTTGACATCCTTGGCGTGGTCTCCCCTAATGTTTTGCCTCTGCTTCCCAGGTTGTAGATGTGTCCTGGACTCTGTTTTTGCTGTTCTTGATACTCAGGGCACTTTACCGCAGCTAACCAGTGCTAAAGTGCAGTTGCTCATGTGTAAAATGCATGTGTAATTGGCTATCCATGATTGGCAAATTTGATTTACTAGTAAGGCCCTAGTAGAGTGTACTAGAGGTGTCCAGGGCTTGAAAATCAAAAACTACTAGAGGCCTGCAGCACTGGTTGTGCCACCCACATTAGTAGTCCTGTAAACATGGTTCAGACCCTCCAATGCAGTATCTGTAGGTGCAGTTTTAAACTGCCAATTTGACTTGGCAAGTTTACCCACTTGCTAGGCATAAACCTTTCCTGTTCATACATGTCAGGCATCCCTAAGGTAGGCCCTAGGTCGCCCCATGGGCAGGGTGCAGAGTATGTTAAAGGTGGGACATGTACTTGTGTGGTTTTACATGTCCTTACAGTGAAATACTGCTAAATTCGGGTTTCACTGTTGCAAGGCCTATCTCTCTCATAGTTTAACTTAGGGGCTGCCTTTAAATATTATTAAAGTGCAGATTCCCTTTGAGAGCAGATGGGGGTCCCTGAGCTCACAATTAAAAAAAAATCTTTTAGTGAAGTTGGTTTTTAGATAGTTAGTTTGAAAATACCACTTTCAGAAAGTAGGCATTTTCTTGCTTAAACCATTCTGTGACTCTGCCTGTTTGTGGATTCCCTGTCTAGGTCAGTTTGACAGTTGGGCTGTTTGCACCTCTCCTCTAGACAGTGACACAAGGGGAGCTGGGGTGTAGCCTGCATATCCTGATGAGCCATCTGAGCTAGAGTGGAGGGAGGAGTGGTCACTCACACCTGAATGGGCTGTGCCTGCCCTCTCAAAATGCAGTCTCCAACCCTCTGGTTTGTGTCTGGGGCCTGGCCTGGTTAAGGAAGGATCTTCCAACCAAGAGAGACTTCCCTTTGAAGTTTACCAAGTTCAAAGGCAGAAAGCAGTATAAGTATTGGACCCCAAATCCCTGAAAATTAGATGACTTCTGTTTTCAAGAGGAACCTCAGCCAAGGAGAAGAGCTGAGGAGAAGTGCTACCCATGTCTGTGATTGTACTTTGTTGGGCTCACCTGCAGTTGCTGCTCCTGCCTGTGAAAGGGGACAAAGACTGGACTTTGTTGTGCATTCCTGCTTGAGAAGAATCTCGAAGGGCTTGAACTGAGCTTGCCTACAGTTTTGAAGTCTCAGGGCCATCAAAGACATCCTCTGCCAGCACCTGGATTCTGTGTTGAGACTCCTGCCCTACCAAGTGGTGCCCTTCCAATCCCTGGGCCCTTGAAAGGTGAAGTTGGCAGAACAAGAGTTGAAAACCCACGTACAGAAAGCCGTGTGGGAACATTTTTGACACACCATCTGCAACGCGGCTGATAAACAACACACCGCTGGCCTCGCAGCTAAAATCAACGCTCCACCAGCATCGCGGCTGGGAGATTGGTGCATTGCGGCTGGATAAACGATGAGCAACACCCGCTTACGGCTGCTGATAATGACGCAAACCCCAGGCAGCGCGGTTTTCTAACATTGTGCGACCGGGTTTTTGATGCATCTTCCATGGGTTTCAAAGTCATCCCGACACCGCGGGGATCCAAGTTGCCCCATCCGGAAATAAACGCATCGCTCTCTTGCAAGAGAGAAGAACGACGCATCGTCAACCCGACCAGAGAAGAAACGATGCACGACCTCCCTTGCAAGGAAGGAATTGACGCATCGCTGCATTTTCCGACGCACAATCGCCTATGCAGCATTATTTTTTATGCTAACCACGTACTTTGTGCAAAATAATCATTTCCATTGTTTCCTATGGAGTAAGACTCTTATTCTTTTGAAAATTCATATTTTAACCTGCTTATGTTGGGTTTTTGTTGTTTTGGTCTTGTTTGATTTAGATAAATATCACCCGTTTTTCTAAACTGTTGTAGTGTCCATTTTGTGGTGCTTTCACTGTTTTACTGTGTGTGTTGGCACAAATAGTTTACTCATTGCTTCTGAGTTAAGCCTGCCTGCTCATGCCAAGCTACCAAGGGGGTGAGTGGGGGTTAACAAGGTGTTTTTCTCCTTTGCCCTGACTAGAGTGAGGATCCTTGCTTAGACAGGGGGTAACCTGACTACCAACCAAAGACCCCATTTCTAACACGCCCGATATCTCTTCTTTCCCAACCAAGGTTCAAGAAAGGGCCTTTAATCAACAGCTCTCCGAACACCTGGAAAAACAAAATTTCTTGAACACCTCCCAATGCGGTTTCCATGCCAACCACAGCACCAAGACCGCCCTGATTGCTTCAACGAATGTCATCAGGTCCCTCCTCAACCACAGAGAGAAGGCAGCTTTGATCCTCTTCAACCTAACTGCCACATTTGACACAGTCTCCCACTACACCCTCATATCCAGACTCCACCACCTCGAGATCTGAAGCAGTGTCCTCAAATGGATCCATGCCTTTATCACACGATGCTCCCAGAGAATTCACCTCCCACCTTTTACTTCAGAACCCTATAACATCATATGTGGCGTTCCCCGGAGTTTCTTACTCAGCCCCACACTCTTCAACCCCTACATGACGACCCTGGTGGAGATTGTCCATTCCCATGGATTCAACATCATCTCATATGCCAACAACACTCAACTCATACTCTCCCTCTCAGAAGACCACGTTACCCCCAGGACCAACTTCAGCAACGTCATGACCCATGCTGCTGAATGGATGAGATCCAACTACCTGAAGCTGAACAATGGCAAGATGGAAGTGATCATTTTTGGTAACAAAACCTCCACCTGGGATGACACCTGGTGACCCTCTGCCCTCGGTCAACCCCAACACCTTCTGAGCATGCCTGCAACCTCGGTTTCATCATAGACAAAAAAACTCACCTTCAAGTGACAGATCAACACAGTAACCTCCTCAGACTTCCACAACCTCTGCATGCTATGTAAAATTTTCAGATGGATTCCAATTGATGCCTGAAATACAGTAACCCAAGCCCTCATCAACAGCAGACTAGACTACAGAAACACTCTCTACACTGGGCTCCTCCACCTCCTCTAACTCTTCCAATGAATCCAGAACACAGCAGCTAGACTCATCCCGGGCCTGCCCTGGTGGTCTGGAATCTCCTCCCACCTCAGAGATCTTCACTGGCTGTCAGTGCACAAGAGGTGCAAGTTCAAGGTTCTGACCCTCATGTACAAAGCCCACCACAACATCAGACCCAATCTCTTCAACCATAAACTCCTTTCAACAGCCCTCCTTCTCCTACATTGCCACTAAGGTCTGAAACTACCCCCCACCTACGTACGGCTTGCACCCTCCTCGACTTCAGACGAGATCTCAAGAGTTGGCTCTTCTTTGAGAAAGCACCACCCCACAGCAGTCACCCACAGCACCTGGATACCCCTCTGAGGTAAAAAGCTGTGCTTTATACGCACCTCTGATTGATTGAGTGATTGATTGAGTGATTGATTACACACTTCAGAAAATACCTTCTTGACCACAGATCAAGATGACCCCTGATTTTTTATATTGTTGATAAGCTGCCTACAACACTGTTGACCATTGTCTTTGGAGTCTTGAATATGATTCAATGTTAAAGCCCTTCACTGGTTCTCCTCCTCCCTTTCCAGCTGACAGCAATTTGTTCATGTGGGCATGTCCAGGTCACCAAAGATTCCCCAGAGCTTCATTCTGTCTCCTGTCTTCTTCAACCTACATGACTTGGTGTAATGTTCCTCTCACAACTTTATAAAAATTAAACACTATGGGCCTGATTCTAACTTTGGAGGACGGTGTTAAACCGTCCCAAAAGTGGCGGATATACCACCTACCGTATTACGAGTCCATTATATCCTATGGAACTCGTAATACGGTAGGTGGTATATCCGCCACTTTTGGGACGGTTTAACACCGTCCTCCAAAGTTAGAATCAGGCCCTATGTCAATAAGCCAATGGTACACCACTTTACTTGAAAGTTTCCTCTGCTTCAGGCACCCAGTCCTCAAACACTGCTTGCATATCATCAAGACCTGAATGTCCAATGAATAGCTGAGGCTCAAACCAACCATGACAGAATTCCTGTTATTTGACAAAAACAGAAAACAATATGCAGTACAAACCTGGCTCAATGACATGAACACTGACACCTTCAAACCCCAACATTCAACTAATGCCAAGTCACTTGGATTTACTCTAGACACCTACCTTACTTTCAAGAACACATTGCCAAAAGACACAAAGATGGCCTGGTACCAGCTCTGTCGTGAACTGCTGCTCAAGACCCCGTACTCTTAAATCTGGATGGAGGTAATGCCCTATGCAATGGCCTTTTAGGCCCCACAGTGGCTCCCCTACATTCTGCAGCATTGTCTAATCCACAGCTTAAAGAAATGTGATCATAGCACTCCCATGGTGATGGAACTCCATTGGCTCTTGCACCATCTTCAGAATCTTCAAAATCAGCATCATCATTTACAAAGCTATCATAAACAACGTCTTTGCTTGTCTTACAGAAAAAGTTATATCTCTGGTCGATCTCAGCACACCCTCAGCAAGGACACCATCAGGCTGCAGACTAACAAGTTTGAAAAAAGAAACAACAAGACAGGAGGCATTTCCATCTGTGCACCCAGGATCTGGAGCAACATCCCTGTATCCATCAGGACCACCTAGACACTGCTCCAATGTTGGAAAAAATGGAAGCATGTCTCTTTAAATAACACTACATCACAATGGATTAACCATCCACTACCCAGCTTCCTCTCCACTTACTTGTTGTCTTTATTTTTGTATTTCACCATATATTGCACTCAGTTAGCTTTTGGCTAGGGTTGCACTATAAAAATATTATACACATACATACATACAAATGTCTTTGTATGATGACACCCGCTCAGTTGAAGGGACATTGCTAGTAAGAAAAGGCACAAGATCAACTATATGCACACCTAAAAAAAATGACAACAGATGGCATGAACAGTGGAACCCTAATCATGTTCAAAACTCTATACAGAAACACTCAGAGTTAAGCATTTATTTATGGCAAACAGGAAAGTAAAGCAAGGCGTGAAACACATTTGCAAACAATTGAATGCTCTGAACCCTTAAGACCATCGTTTGAAATTGAGAGCACTTTCTAGATTACAATTCTGCATTCCCCTGGCTGACTGATTACAGCAAATCTGCAAGAACAGCTGCTCCAATTTCACATGCAATTCTGTCTGAGAATGGTGCTCAAGAGACATAGGCCCTCATTCTGACCTTGGCGGGCGGCGGAGGCCGCCCGCCAAAGTCCCGCCGTCAGGTTACCGTTCTGCGGTCGAAAGACCGCGGCGGTAATTCTGACTTTCCCGCTGGGCTGGCGGGCGGTCGCCTTCAGACCGCCCGCCAGCCCAGCGGGAAAGAGGCTTCCACGATGAAGCCGGCTCGGAATCGAGCCGGCGGAGTGGAAGCTGTGCGACGGGTGCAGTTGCACCCGTCGCGTATTTCACTGTCTGCGCAGCAGACAGTGAAATACATGTAGGGGCCCTCTTACGGGGGCCCCTGCAATGCCCATGCCAGTGGCATGGGCACTGCAGGGGCCCCCAGGGGCCCCGCGACCCCCCCTACCGCCATCCGGATCCCGGCGGTCAGACCGCCGGGATCTGGATGGCGGTAGGGGGGGTCGGAATCCCCTCGGCGGCGCAGCAAGCTGCGCCGCCTTGGAGGATTCAATGGGGCGGCGGTACACTGGCGGGAGCCCGCCAGTGGTGCCGGTCCGACCGCGGCTTTACCGCCGCGGTCGGAATCCCCATTGGAGCACCGCCGGCCTGTCGGCGGTGCTCCCGCGGTCCTCCGCCCTGGCGGTCTTTGACCGCCAGGGTCAGAATGACCGCCATAATGAGCAACAGGAAAGCTTACAGAAGGAGGTTACAACATAGGAAAACAGCCCATGATTACTTAGCCCGGGAATGTCTACCTGGATTTTGCTTAC
Organism: Pleurodeles waltl; assembly: GCF_031143425.1. NCBI lineage: Eukaryota > Metazoa > Chordata > Amphibia > Caudata > Salamandridae > Pleurodeles > Pleurodeles waltl. The sequence continues at coordinate 1,781,828,378 of NC_090444.1, forward strand.
ATAAAGACACATTTAAAGTGAATAAGCATGTGGAAAAGTCCACAGAGAAAACACCCACAGTTTTAAGCCCTATGTTGTAGCTAGAGGGCCACCAGAGACACACTGACTACCTTTCTGTAGGGTATTTAAACACAGTCAGTCTACATCACCTTTGCCCACTAACCAAAGGAAATTGAACGAGCTGTTAGACACCTCTACCTTGTGTAACACTGTCATAGAAGCAATTTACCAATACTAGAAATACTGAACCCAGTGTGCATTTTAAATGTCTCAATGATCAGCTGACATTCAATACACACTTCTATCACACTACATTTTTCAGTTGCTTCCTTGAGTAATGGCATAACTCCAAATCTCTGCATTTCAGTATGTTCTCCACATGAAAGAAGTACACACATACGATTGTGTAACGAAATATCATGAGCAGAAAGACCTTATGAAATGAATATGGTGTCAAAAATAGTGTTTACTAAACTGCTGCACTTCTATAGATATAATAGAAATGCTAAAAATATTGGGGCATATTTATTTGTCCCATTGCGTTGTGCTTGCACCATGCAATGTGGTGCAAGCATGGCACAACTTAAAATAGAGATTTAGGAAGCCACTCAAGGCCACTTTGCGCTGCTATGAGTGGCTCCATAAATCGGAAGTAAAGTAATACAGCACAAATTGCTGCCCTGGAAAGGCATTCCATGCGCTTTGCTTGGGTGTTCCCATGTAACTTCCATGGTTTTTGAGGAGTTCCCAGATTTACCTGATCTGGTAGAACTGGAATAGCACCAAAAAGATGCATCTTCTCAGGGGAAGTGTAACACGGAGAACTATCTTTATTTCTCCCAGCATTCTGCAGCACACTTTGGAAGAGGAATATGCCTATCAGGCTTGTCTTTGTGCAGCAAGGTGTGCCTTTCTGCACAAAAATACTCCTGCATGCAATGCAAGGACCCTTGCACCATGGTGCAAGGATAACTGTGTGGGCGCTAGGAAGCTCATTGCGCACCAGCATTGGGGAAAGGACAGGAATGCACTGTACTGCAATACATACAGGACATACCTGCCCTTTCCCTGTAATGCAGTGCAGCAAGACGACTTGCAGCATTGAATTATAAACTTGAAGTGGAGTGGCATAAAGTACTGTGGCATAGGGTGGAGTGGCATACAGTAGAATAGTTTAATGCGTAGGGGCGAGAATGGAGTTGTGTGAAGTGCAATAGCATAGAGTGGAAGTGCGTAGAGTGGACAAGTGTAAAGTGGTTTGGCATAAAGTGTAGTAGCAAATAGTGGAGCGGTGTAGAATGGAGTGATGTACATAGCATACAATGGATTGGTGTAGAGTGGAGTGGTATATAGTGGCGTGGTGTACTTTGAAGTGGCATAGACTGAGGTGGTATTGATTGGAGTGGGATATAGTAGAATGGCACATGGAGTGGATAGGCATAGAATGTTGTCACATCACCAACATCTGGAAAATGAGAAGCCATAGATGACAGTAAGTTGAGATGCAAAGGAAGTGAATGCCATGATGCCACAGGCATACAGATAAATCAATAGTCAGAGTAATGGTCAGTTCCACCGTCTTACTAGTTTGTCTTTGGAAATATTGCATAACTGATGTTCTGTTGTCCTCATCCTCATCCTCTGCCTCCTCATCCTCACTGTCCTCAGGGTCCACTGCTGCCACCGCGGCATATCCAGTCCCCTCCTCCTGCAGACAAGGCACATATCGTCTGAGGACCAGGTTGTGCAACATGCAGCATGCCACTACTAACTGGCAGACCTTTTTGTGTGAGTAGCACAGGGATCCACCTGTCAGATGGAGGCACCTGAACCTGGCCTTCAGGAGGCCAAAGGCTTGCTCGATTATTCTTCTGGTTCGCCCATGTGCCTCATTATAATGTTCCTTGGCCCCTATCCTGGCCTTCCTCACAACAGTCAGCAGCCACAATAGGTTTGAGTAGCCAGAGTCACCTGCTAGTATAGAAGGATAACATTTAGCCTCACACAATCCTATGGGGAGAATACCTGAAGGCATACACTGACGTACAGTGGGTGGGGGATCTGGCTCACCTATTAGCTTCACCCTGTGCCTCTGTCACCCTGGGCCATCACATTAGGGATGCTGCTCAGGATGAAAGTGTCATGCACCAACCCAGGATACTTGGCAGTGACTTGGGAGATGTACTGGTCCGTCAGGCAAACCAATTGATCATTCAGTGAGTGGAAACTCTTCTGATTCCTGAACACCTGTTCATTCTGGCGGTGGGAGACTAATGCAATATATGTACCAATTATATTGGGGATATGGCCCATTACATAGAATCCTGCCTTTACAGTGGCAAAATCTTCCACCTAAGGGAAAGCAATGTAGCTGCACATGTGTTTCACCAGGGCAGACAAGACCCTTGCTAACATGATAGAAAACATTGTCAGTGACATTCCAGCTGCCAAGCCCATTGTCACATGGAAAGAACCAGTTGCCAGGAAATGGAGCACTGATAGCACTTGCACAAGAGGGGGGTTCCCAGTGGGATGATGGATAGCTGATATCAGGTCAGGCTCCAATTGGGCACACAGCTCTGTGATTGTGGCCCTGTCCAGTCTATAGGTGAGTATAATGTTCCTGTCCTCCAGTGTAGCCAAGTCCACAAGGGGTCTGTACACTGGGGTCCGTCTTCTCCTCCCATTCATCTGCAGCGGTATGAATCTAAGGGTCACAAGAGTGAGTAGGCTGTCACAATTTGAACAATGGAACCACAACCTCATTGTACATGTTGCGTTTATGTGATGGGACACTGGTAATGACATGTATGTGCAAATCTAGGCAGTGATGCAGTAAAGGTTAATCTGATCGTTGTCCATCTCCATGACATGGCATCCGCCTGTCCTGTATGTAGGGTCAGGTGGAAGTGAGGTAACTCCACTGACGTTGGGCGTCGTGGAGGAAGGCGGTCTTGCAACGCGTGCAATTCCTCATTGGATAATATGGGGCTCAATGGAGTACAGTGGCCAATGTGGATCAGCGCAGGCAGTGGCAGTGCCATTTTCCGTCTGATTCCTCACTTGTTTCCTGACCTTCAACAGGAGAACACAACACTGCGTATGCTGATGTGACCAGTGTCTGGAACCTATCATGGCCCTTGTGATTGGGGAAAAGGGCCCCTGCCTTCACTTCGGAGGAGTTGGTGTGATTGGTGGATGGGGTCCTACCTCAGTACGGACTGCTGTATGGGCCTCCAGACCAACAGGTGAGTATACCTTGGGCACAATGCATGTGGGAACGATGCAAGGAGATGTGTGTGCAGGTCTCATGCCATGGAGGATGTAATGTGGTGGTGTACATGGTGTGCCCTGTAAAATGTGTGTGCCAATGGTGACGGAAATGGGATTGGTGGGTCATATGTGTGAGAGGCTGGATTGTATGTGTAATGGTGTCCTCCCGTCTGAATCGCCTCTGCAGGTCAGCACCCCTCAAAAGACGGGATTACGGCATGCCGTCGCCAAGGACGTGCAGATCCTGGAGGTCTATGGCAGGCGGAGCACCCACTGCCAGAAACGGTGGGAGGATCTGAGACGCTGGGCACGGAAGACCGAGGAGGCCAGGGTGGGGATGTCCTCCCAGTGAGGAAGGGGTGCCTTGCGGAACCTGAACCCCCTGATTGCTCCCATACTGGCAGTGGCCTACCCAGAGCTGGATGGGTGCTTCAGGGCATCACATCAGCCACAAGGGGGTGAGTACAGTGGGCACTACTACTAAAATTGGTTGGTGGCATAGGATCCGGTGGTCAGTTAGTGGGTGCCCCTTAATGCAGCATCATCCAGCTCAAGGGTAATGGTTGAAAGGAAAAATAAGGTAACCTAGCTAGGTTGCATTCTATGTCAGACAGAGCTTAGTGGGTCCCAGAAGGTTTGCAGTTGGCAGTGTTTGGCCCCCATATTGCTGTGGCATCTAGTAAAATCAATGGCAGTGCAATGCATATTGCTCAAACCTGATCCCTGTGGGTGACGTTGCTGTGTATGCCAACAGTGGTGTGGGTGCAGTAATTAACCCTGTGTTCTCTTTCTCTCTCCCCCCTTTATCCTCTGTCATCCTGTCCGTGTGTGCATTAGCATCATCTGGTGGAGGAGCAGGGGCACTGGCGACAGAGGGAGCTGCATCCCACAGGACCCTGGAGGCAGAGTCCACCGACGCCGAGGGAACCAGTGGGACGGAGGGCGAGGGGAGCACCATGGTGGAGACAGGAGGTGACAACACAGACTCAGATACTTCCTCCGATGGAAGCTCCCTGGTGGTGGGGGGCACCTCTTTGACCACCACAACTGCAGGTACAGCCACCACCCCGTACCAGCACTGCCCTCCCAGTAGCCCCTCAGCGAGTTGCCCGTGCCCACTCACTGAGGAGAGTGGGCATCTCCTTTTCCCCAGGCACCTCAGTCCCTGATCCAGTAAGCCCTGCTGCCCTGAGTGAGGAGGATGAGATCCATCTCTGAATGCCATCAAGGGGCTGGTATCTGAGTTGCAGCAATGCAATGCATTCCTGGAGGGCATCCACAGTGGACTGGCGGCCCAACAGAGATGGATTCAGGCTCTGGCCTCCCCTCTGATGACAGCCATTGTCCAATTCCCTACCGTCCCCCTCCAACCTCCACTTCCCAGTCCCAGACTCCTGAACCCCAACCCATCACATGCACACATACAGACGAGCATGCACACAAGACAACACACAAGAGTAGCACAGTCAAACACAGGCACCTCACTTCAACACACAAGCACTCACGCAAACACCAGACATTTGTAGACACAACCACATCCACTGCCTCCACTGTCTCCCTTCCTCCGCCTCCCCCACCTCCCTCACAGTCACATCCACACTCACACCTGCATGCACTGCATCAACAACCACCACCAGCATCACCACACCAAGCAGCACACACACCTCAGTAGCAGACACCGCCACACACCCATGCACGGGTCCCCTGTGTCCTCTCCAACCCTATCTGTCCCCCCTCCTAAAGGACACAAACGCAAGCACTCAGGCACCCAACAGCCATCAACTTCACATCAGCACACTCCACATGCACCCAAGTCCAGCAGACGTACTCCTCCAACAACCACTTCCTCAACCTGCACTTCTATCCCTCCTCTTTATTCCCACCCCACTGTCCCTAAAAAGCTTTTCCTTGCCCAACTTGACCTCTTCCCTCCCCTGACCCCCATCCTGCCAATAAGAGCAGGGTCCCAAGGACCCAGCCCAGCACCTCAGACAAACAGTACATGCGGACAGTGGAGGCACCTCCTAGTCGTGGAGGCAAGACAATGATGGTTCCCACTCCACCATCCAGGAAGGGTAAGGATCCTACAGCTGCTGCCTGGAAGGGGAAAAAGCCCTCAACTCCTGCCATGAAGGGGAAGGAGGCCACACCTCCTGCCATAAAGGTGAAGAGGCCCTCAATGTCTCCCATGGAGGGGAAGAAGCCCTCGACTCCAGCAGAGGCTGGTAGGGTGACATCACCACCACCAGTGGTCAGGAAGCCCTCACTTCCAGCTGAGGCAGTGCAGTAGGCACCTTCACCTGCTGACACAGTGCAGCCCTCATCTCCAGCTGAGGCTGACACCACCATCACCACCAGTGGTCATGGAGCCCTCACCTCCAGCTGAGGCAGTGCAGGCCACTCCTCCTGCAGAGGCTGCACCTTCACCCGCTGAGACAGTGCAGCCCTCACTTCCAGCAGAGGCTGCCCAGTAGGCACCTTCACCTGCTGACACAGTGCAGCCCTCATCTCCAGCTGAGGCTGGCAGGATGGCACCACCATCACCACCAGTGGTCATGGAGCCCTCACCTCCAGCTGAGGCAGTGCAGGCCACTCCTCCTGCAGAGGCTGCACCTTCACCCACTGAGACAGTGCAGCCCTCACCTCCAGCAGAGGCTGGCAGGATGACACCACCACCAGTGGTTACGGATCCTTCACCTCCAGAGGAGACAGTGCAGCCCTCACCTCCAGCAGAGGCTGCCCAGGAGTCACCTTCACCTGCTGACACAGTGCAGCCCTCACCTCCAGATGAGACAGTGCAATCCTCACCTCCAGCAGAGGAAATGTATGCTACCAGAACCAGTAGGAAAGTCACCCACCTGAGAGACCATGGCCTTGTACTCCCCAGCACAGAGCAATGGGCAAGAAGGCCCCTCCAGAACCACTGGGCAAGTCACCCACCTGAAAGTCTGTGGCCTTGCACTCCCCAGTACAGAGAAATGGGCATGGAGCCCCCTCCAGAACCAGTGGGCAAGTGCCCCAACACAGCTGAGGTGCTATCCCACCCACCCCTCCCCCTGAGGTGCCTGCCCACTTAGAACATGATGCCCCTGCAGAGTTCTGTGAAGTTGATGTCAGGAGTGAAGTTGGGCCTTGGACTGTGGTCTGTGGCCATGTGGGCCCTTTCTACTTTGGACTGGGCATTGGCCCTTTGTGGACAACTGTACATATCATGTTCATGTGGTGGATTTTCCCTTGCTAATACATTTTCAGTACTTCTGACATCTGGTCCATTTTCTTATTGTGCCGAATGTCGTGTGCGATTTGTTTACGTCTGCAGCTGGTTGTGTGTGTGGTATGTGTGTGTCTGGTGTGTGTTGTGCGTGTGTGTGTCACTTTCGCTTTCCTCCCTCCCTCCCTTGTGTGCTAGGCGGCTGTACTCACCGTTGTTGTCTTCGTAAGTGTTGGTGTTCCAGGTGGAGCATGGCGTAGAAGAGCATCGGGAAGACTTGCAGTTCCGGTTCCATGGCGGCTGCGGAGTCCTCTGTGTACATGTTGGTGAGTCTTTCGTTTTTTGGGTTCTGTTTCTGCCAGTCTTTTGATGGCATTGGCACCGTCCCGTAAATCGTGGCGGTGTGCTGTGTCACAATATGGTGGGCGGTTCTTTGTCTTCCGCCTGGATGTTGATGGCTACCGCCATGGTCAGTCATGTTAACTCCCTGGCGGATGGTGTGGTACATTGGCTGTCTATGGGAGTTCTCACCGCCATGGTCATAACTTGGAAATAATTACCGCCGGCCTGTTGGCGGTATTTCCGCCACTTTATCACTCACCGCCAATGTCATGATGAGGGCCATGGTGTAGTGGCCTACATTGGAATAGCTTAGACTGGAGTCATGTGGAATGGAATGGCGTACAGTATAGTGGAAAAACATTAAGTGGAGTTTTTTAGAGTGTAGTGGGGTAGAGTATTGTGGGCTAGACTGTAGTGGTGTACAGTGTAATAGCATTTTGTGGTGTGGTGTGACATAGAGTGGAGTGTTGTACAGTGGAGTGGGGTACGATGGAATACCATAGAATGTAGTGGCTTAGAGTGGAGTGCCATACACTGGAGGGACATAAAGTGGAGTAGCATACAATAGAGTGGTGTAAAATGGAATAATATTGAAGGCCTCATTTACTACGTTTTGGTGCAGGTAGCGCCGCAAGCTATTTTGCTTCAAAACATAAGAACAAAAGAGCTTAAAGTATCTATAAGATATGGTGCATTCATGTCCTTGTTCCATGCGCTGGTGCACAATTTTCTACCTAGCACCAACACAGGCACCCTTGAGCATGGTGCACCATGGTGCAAGAGTGTCTGCGTTGCAGGGATGGTTGTTTATGTGCAGGATGGGAAACCTTCCTGCACATCAACAATCATTAATGGAGTTCTCCTCTTTCTATATGTGCTTCAGAATGTGCCACTTTAATGCCACCCCTGAGGTGACATAGGAATCTGATGAGTCCCCAGACTAGTAAATCTGGGAATGCGTCAGATTCCATTGGATTCCATGGGTGTTGCGTGGTAACATCCACAGCAACATCAATGAAACGCCCCTTTCACACAGTGCTATTCGTGAATGGGGTCCATATTTACAAGACCATGAAAAGCCACTCAAGGTGGCTTTGCGTGGCCTTGTAAAATTGGGCCAGCACACTGCGCCACAAGAGCATAAACAAAAAGATGTTTGGTGGCACAGTGTGCCACTAGGGCCTAATATATAAGGCCCTGAGTGTTACTGGCGGACAGTGACGTGACATAGAGTGCAGTGGCCTATAGTGGAATAGTATAGAGCAGAGTGACAGTAAATAGCGCGGAGTGTTGTATGGTAGAGTAAATTAGAGTATAGAATGGTAGAGTAAATTAGTGGAGAGTGGAGTGGCATAGAGTGTAGTGCAGTGGAATAGAGTGATGTACAGGATTATAGCATACTGTACAGTGGGTTGTCATAGAGTGGACTGGTGCAAAGTTGAGTAGTGTACAGTGGAGTGGCGTAAAGTGCAGTGTCAGAGAGTGGAGTTGCATACGCTGGAATAGGGTACAGTGGAGTGGTGTAGATTGGAGGGGTGTACAGTGAAGTGGTACAGACTGAAGTGGGGGTCATTGAAACTGACCTATTGTGAAAGTGTGTTAACGGATGTAGATGTAATGTGGCAGGAAAACAGATTATTTGGTGTAAATGGTAATGGCAATTTTTTGTAGTATATGTGAGCAGTGTTAAATGATAAGTTAAAATACTTTGTTATATATTGTGCCACACTATACCACAGTAAATTAACGGTAAAACACTGTACATGCACCTGATAAGGAAGTATGTGATTGGTTAATGGCTGTGTCAAAGGGGCAGCCGTATCATTTTCAGCACATTTTGGCAGCCCTCTGTGTTTCACTCCGTTCTAGGTTAGGGTCTTAGATCTAGGTAAGTAGTAGGTTATATTATTATTCCCTACCTATTACCACTTGATCAAAGTGTTAATATGTAGAGAAATGTATTTATAATTTTCTGTTTATTTTTACAGCAGTTTAGAGAGAGATTTAATTTAAGTAGGGTGGTGATTTGTAGTATTACCACAGTATTTTAGATTTTTCTGCGAAGATTTAAGTATGTTAAAAAACTAGGAAAACACAGTGTAGTACCCTATATTTATGAAATACTGCACATTTAAAAACAAATGTTTTGTAGTATTACCGCAGTACTTTAGACTTTTTATGTGAAGATTTAAGTATGTGAAACACTAGGAAAATACACTGTAGTACCCTATATTCTTGAACTATAGGGTGCTACTGTAGGAGGCTGGCCTGGCTTGTAGTGGGTACCAGAGGTACTTACACCTTGTGCCAGGTCCAGTTATCCCTTATTAGTGTAGAAGAGTTGTTTCTAGCAGCTTAGGTTGATAGAAGGTAGCTATGGCAAAGCAGCTTAGGCTGAACTAGGAGACATGTAAAGCTCCTACTATACCACTTGTATCATATGCACAAAATCATAAGAAAACACAATACACAGAGTTACTAAAAATAAAGGTACTTTATTTTTATGACAATATGCCAAAAGTATCTCAGTGAGTACCCTCAGTATGAGGATAAATTATATACACAAGATATATGTACACAAACCAAAATTAGGTAAGTAATAGCAAGAAAAGTAATGTAATGCAAACAGTGTAGAATTACAATGGTTTGCAATAGGAGCACGTAGGTATAGGGGCAACACAAACCATATACTCCAAAAGTGGAATGTGAACCACGAATGGACCCCAAACCTATGTGAGCTTGTAGAGGGTCGGTGGGACTGTAAGAAAACAGTGAGGGTTAGAAAAATACCCCACCGCAAGACCCTGAAAAGTTGGTGTTAAGTGCACCTACTACCCCCAGAGAGCACAGAAGTCGTGATAGGGGGATTCTGCAGGAAGAACAAACACCAGCAATGCAACAACAGTGGATTTCCGGACCTGAATACCTGTAAGAGAAGGGGACCAAGTCCAATAGTCGCGACAGTGTCGAGAGTGGGCAGGAGCCCAGGAAATGCCAGCTGAAGATGCAAGGAAGCTGCCACCAGTTGGAAGAAGCTTGGAGTTCTGCAAGAAAGAAGAGGACTAGGGACTTCTCCTTTGGAAGACGGATGTCCCACGTCACGATGAAGCTTGCAGAGGTGTTCCCACGCAGAAAGACCACAAACAAGCCTTGCTAGCTGCAAGGATTGTGGCAGAGGTTTTTGGGTGCTGCTGTGGCCCAGGAGGCACCAGGATGTCGCCACATGGAGGAGGAGCCAGAGATGCGCCCAGCAACTCAGGGAGCCCTCACAGAAGCAGGCAGCACCCACAGAAGTACCTCAATAGGCACTTAGAAGAAAAGTGAAACGGAGTCCACGCGAAGTCACAAAAGGGAGTCCCACGACGCCGGAGGACAACTCAGAAGGTTGTGCACTGCAGGATGGAGTGCCAGGGACTCAGGCTTGGCTGTGAACGAGGGAAATCCTGGAAGAGTGCACAGGAGCTGGTGAAGCTGCAAATCACGCGTACACAGCTTTGCAGTCTAGACAAGGACTTACCTCCACCAAACTTGGACTGAAGAGTCACTTGACTGTGGGAGTCAAATGACAGAGTTGCAGTGTTCCAGGGACCACGCTCGTCAGGATGAGAGGGGACCCAGAGGACCAGTGTTGCAGTCTTTTGGTGCCTGTGTTAGCAGGGGGAAGATTCCGTCAACACACAGGAGATTTCTTCAGAGCTTCTGGTGCAGGGTGAAGGCAGGCTACCCCCAGAGCATGCACCACCTGGAAACAGTTGAGAAAGCCGGCAGGATTAGGTGCTACAATGTTGCTGGTAGTCGTCTTGCTACTTTGTTGCGGTTTTGCAGGCATCCTGGAGCAGTCAGTGGTCGATCCTTTAGTAGAAGGTGAAGAGGGAGATGCAGAGGAACTCTGGTGAGCTCTTGCATTCGTTATCTGAAGAATTCCTCAAAGCAGAGACCCTAAATAGCCAGAAAAGGAGGTTTGGCTACCAGGTTAGGAGGATTGGCTACCAAGAGAGGTAAGCGCCTATCAGAAGGAGCCTCTGACGTCACCTGCTGGCACTGGCCACTCAGAGCAGTCCAGTGTGCCCCCAGCACCTCTAAATCCAAGATGGCAGAGGTCTGGGACACACTGGAGGAGCTCTGGGCACCTCCTCTGGGAGGTGCAGGTCAGGGGAGTGGTCACTCCCCTTTCCTTTGTCCATTTTCATGCCAGAGCAGGGCTGGGGGATCCCTGAATCGATTTAGACTGGCTTATGCAGAGATGGGCACCATCTGTGCCCATCAAAGCATTTCCAGAGGTTGGGGGAGACTACTTCTCCTCAGCCCTTCACACCTATTTCCAAAGGGAGAGGGTGTAACACCCTCTCTCAGAGGAAATCCTTTGTTCTGCCTTCCTGGGCCAGGGCTGCCTGGACCCCAGGAGGGCAGAAACATGTCTGAGGGGTTGGCAGCAGCTGCAGTGGAGACCCCGGAAAGGCAGTTTTGGCAGTAGCCGGGTACTGTGCTAGTGACCCGGGGGATCATGGAATTGTCCCCCCAATACCAAAATGGTATTGGGGGAACAATTCCATGATCTTAGACATGTTACATGGCCATGTTCGGAGTTACCATTGTGACGCTATACATAGGTAGTGACCTATGTATAGTGAACACGTGTAATGGTGTCCCCGCACTCACAAAGTCCGGGGAATTTGCCCTAAACGATGTGGGGGCACCTTGGCTAGTGCCAGGGTGCCCACACACTAAGTAACGTTGCACCCAACCTTCACCAGGTGAAGGTTAGACGTATAGGTGACTTATGAGTTACTTAAGTGCAGTGGTAAATGGCTGTGAAATAACGTGGACGTTATTTCACTCAGGCTGCACTGGCAGGCCTGTGTAAGAATTGTCAGAGCTCCCTATGGGTGGCAAAAGAAATGCTGCAGCCCATAGGGATCTCCTGGAACCCCAATACCCTGGGTACCTCAGTACCATATACAAGGGAATTATATGGGTGCACCAGTATGCCAATGTGAATTGGTACATTTAGTCACTAGCCTGTTACTGACAAATTTGGAAAGCAGAGAGAGCATAACCACTGAGGTTCTGGTTAGCGGGGCCTCAGTGAGACAGTTAGGCATCACACAGTGAACACATACAGGGCACATACTTATGAGCACTGGGGCCCTGCCTGGCAGGGTCCCAGTGACACATAGACTAAAACAACATATATACAGTGAAATATGGGGGTAACATGCCAGGCAAGATGGTACTTTCCTACACAACCCGCCCCCCAAACGAAGGACAATAAGACTAGCCATGACCTGATGAGTCTTCATTGTCTAAGTGGAAATATCTGGAGAGTCCATCTGCATTGGAGTGGGTACTCCCAGGTCTATGTTCCACTGTATAGTCCATTCCCTGTAGAGATGTGGACCACCTCAACAATTTAGAGTTTTCACCTTTCATTTGTTTTAGCCACAGTAGAGGTTTGTGGTCTGTCTGAACAATAAAGTGAGTGCCAAACAGGTATGGCCTCAACTTTTTCAGTGCCCAGACCACAGCAAAGGCCTCCCTCTCTATGGCAGACCAACGCTTTTCTCTAGGGGTCAACCTTCTGCTGATAAAAGCAACTAGTTGATCCTGGCCCTCAGAATTCAGTTGTGATAAGACTGCCCCTACCCCTAATTCAGATGCATCAGTTTGAACAATTAATTTCTTGGAGTAACATGGGCTTTTTAGGACAGGTGCAGAGCACATGGCCTGTTTGAGCTCCTCAAAAGCTTTCTGACAGCCAGCTGTCCATAATACCTTTTTAGGCATCTTCTTACTAGTGAGATCATTAAGAGGGGCTGCTATGGAGCCATAGTTTTTAATGAATCGCCTAAGAAGGCTCTCACCTGGTTCTGAGTTGTAGGGGGAACCCAATCCATGATTGTCTGGATTTTCCCCTGAAGTGGTGCAATCTGTTCTCCACCTACCAGGTGTCCCAGATAAACCACCTTTCCCTGTCCTATCTGGCACTTTGAGGCCTTGATAGTGAGGCCTGCCTTTTGCAGGGCCTCCAAAACTTTCCAAAGGTGGACCAGGTGCTCATCCCAGGTGGAGCAAAAGACAGCTATTTAATCTAGATATGCTGCACTAAAAGCCTCCAACCCTTGCAGGACTGTGTTCACCAACCTCTGAAAAGTGTCAGGTGCATTTTTCAAACCAAAGGGCATCACTGTAAATTGGTAGTGCCCTCCTATAGTTGAAAATGCAGTCTTTGGTTAAGCAAATCAAAGGTGCAAAGATACTTGGCAGATGCCAGTGTATCAATGAGCTCATCTGCCCTGGGTATAGGGTGAGCATCAGTTTTTGTTACCTGATTGAGACCTCTGTAGTCTACACAAAACCTCATCTCCCTTTTTCCATCTTTTGAGTGAGGCTTTGTTACAAGCACCACATGACACGTCCATTTGCTTTCAGAAGGTTCAATCACTCCTAGATCAAGCTTTTTCTGCACCTCTTGTTTTATGCAGTCCCTGACATGGTCAGGCTGCCTATAAATCTTAATCTTGACAGGCAAGCTGTCACCAGTATCAATTGTGTGTTCACACCAGGAAGTTGAACCTGGCACAATTGAAAAGAGGTCAGAGAATTGTCCAAGGAGATTTATTCAGTTGTCTTTCTGTTCTGCAGTAAGACATTCTGCCAAAACTACTCCCTCCACTAAAGCATCAGTTTCAGTGGTGGAAAAGAGATCAGTGAGAGGGTCACTCTCTTCTTCCTGTCCCTCATCTGTCGCCATGAGCAGGGTAAGATCAGCCCTGTCATAGTAGGGTTATAGGCGGTTGACATGAATCACCCTAAGGGGACTCCTGGCAGTGCCCAGGTCTACCAGATAGGTAACCTCACCCTTTTTCTCAACAATTAGATGGGGTCCACTCCATTTGTCCTGGTGTGCTATTGGGGCCACAGGCTCCAATACCCACACCTTCTGTCCTGGTTGGTACTGGATCATAACAGCCTTCTGGTCATGCCATTGCTTTTGCAGCTCCTGGCTGGCCTGAAGGTTTTAACTGGCCTTTTTCATGTACTCAGCCATTCTGGATCTTAGGCCGAGTACATAGTCCACTATGTCCTGTTTGGGAGCTTTTAAAGGTTGTTCCCAACTCTCCTTCACAAGTGTTAGTGAACCTCTTACAGGGTGTCCAAAGAGGAATTCAAAGGGGCTGAAGCCCACTCCTTTCTGGGGTACCTCCCTGTAAGCAAAAAGGAGGCAAGGTAACAGGACATCCCATCTCCTCCTGAGTTTTTCAGGGAGTCCCATTATCATACCTTTGAGAGTTTTATTAAACCTCTCTACCAGTCCATTAGTCTGTGGATGATAAGGAGTGGTGAACTTGTAGGTAACACCACACTCCTTCCACATTGCTTTTAAGTATGCAGACATGAAGTTGCTACCCCTGTCTAATACAACCTCTATAGGGAAACCCACCCTGGAAAAGATTCCCAGGAGGGCCATTGCCACTGCAGGAGCTGTGGTGGTCCTTAGAGGAATTGCTTCAGGATATCTTGTGGCATGGTCCACAACCACCAAGATAAAACCCATTGCCTGAAGCAGTAGGAGGGTCAAGGGGGCCAACTACGTCTACCCCTACCCTACCCATTCAAAGGGCACCCCAACCACAGGTAGTGGAATAAGGGGAGCCTTTGGAGTGCCACCAGTCTTGCCACTGGCTTGGCAGGTCACACAAGAATTGCAAAAATCTTTAGTGTCCTCTGACATCCTAGGCCAGTGAAACAGGGGGACAAGTCTCTCCCATGTTTTGATCTGGCCCAATTGCCCAGCCAAAGGAATGCATGTGCAAGAGTTAGGAGGAACTCTCTGTACTGCAGGGGAGTGACCAATCTCCTGGCTGCTCCAGGTTTTGGGTCCCTTGCCTCTGTGTGAAAAGGTTGTCCTCCCAGTAAACTCTATGTGAGTCACTGACATCCCCATTTTGCTGCTTGACAGCTTGCTGTCTGAGACCCTCTAATGTGGGACAGGTTTGCTGTGCCACACTCAGCTCTTCCCTGGCAGGCCTCCCTCCACCCAAAAGCTCAGCAGTGTCTGCTGCCAGCTCATCTGGTGAAGGTTCTGCACAGGGAGGAGATTCTTCTTCCTCAGAAGGAGAATCATCTGTAGAGGGAGGGATAGTGGGTAGAGATTTACCCTTGCTACCCCTAGCTTTAGGGAGCACTTGATCCATTGTTCCAGGATCCAAGTTACCCTGTCCTTTTTGCTTTTTGGCCTGAGCCCTTGTCAAAGCAAAAATATGCCCAGGAATGCCCAGAATTGCTGCATGAGCTTCCAACTTCACTTCTGCCCAAGCTAATGTCTCTAAACCGTTCCCTAGTAGACAGTCTACAGGTAAATCTGAGGCAACCACAACTTTCTTTGGACCAGTAACCCCCCCCCAGTTGAGATTCACAACAGCCATGGGGTGGCTAAGAGTGTTGTTATGAGCGTCTGTCACTTGGTACTGCTGACCAAGTAGGTGTTGTTCAGGGTGGACCAGTTTCTCTATGACCATAGTAACACTGGCACCTGTGTCCCTGTAGACCTGAACCTCAACACCATTTATTAGGGAAATTTGCTTGTACTTATCCATATTAAGGGGACAAGCAACCAAGGTGGCCATATCAATGGCACCTTCAGAGACTAACACAGCCTCTGTGGTCTCCCTAACAAGACCAACCCCAACTAAATTGCCAATAGTGAGCCCAGCTACACCATTGGATTGGCTATTTGTAGGTTTGCTCCCACCACCACTGCTATTACTAGGGGCACTAGAATTTGCAGAAGGGGTAGGGGTAGTGGGAGGTTTGGTGTTTTTCTTTGGACAACTGGAATCAGTTGCCCAACGGCCTTTGACTTTACACAAATAACACCAAGGCTTTTTTGGTTGATTATTGGAAGAGGATTTGGACCCACCACCCCACCAGAGAATTTTTGTGCGACTGATGAAGACTCAGTTTTACTTTTGTCCCCACCCTTGTCAGAAGAATTACCATCCTTCTTCTTGCCATCCTTGTCACCCCCTGTATGAACTTTTCTGTTCACTCTTGTTCTGACCCACTTGTCTGCCTTCTTTCCCAATTCTTGGGGAGAGGTCAGATCCGAGTCCACTAGATATTGGTGTAACAAGTCAGACACACAGTTATTCAAAATATGCTCTCTCAGAATAAGATTATACAGGCTTTCATAGTCAGATACTTTACTGCCATGTAACCACCCCTCCAAGGCCTTCACTGAACAGTCTACAAAGTCTGTCCAGTCTTGAGAGGACTCTTTTCTGGTGTCTCTGAACTTAATCCTGTATTGTTCAGTGGTTAAGCCAAATCCATCCAAGAGTGCATCCTTCAAAACTGTAAAGTTGTTAGCTTCACTTTCTCTAACAGTAAGGAGCCTATCCCTACCCTTTCCAGTGAAAGATAGCCACAAAATAGCAGCCCACTGCCTTTGAGGGACCCCCTGTACCATACAGGCCCTCTTAAGTGCAGCAAACCACTTGCTGATGTCATCCCCCTCCTTGAAAGGGGGGGACTATCTTGTGCAGATTCCTGGAATCATGCTCTCTAACAGGATTTCTATCAGGAATACTGCTGCTGCCACCATGGGGTCCAAACCACAATCTCTGTCTTTCCTTCTCCAGGTCTAGGGATTCCCTATCTAAGGCCAGCTGTTGCTGTTTAAGCTTCAGTCTGGTCTCTTCAACCCTCAACTTTTTGAGTTCCCTTTCTAACAAGTTATCCTCCGGGTGGGTGGGTTGGGAATGCTTTGACACGGAAGACAAGTTAGAAACTACAGAGGGGGATCTGTCCCTAACTGTCTGGACCCTGGTAACTTGGCCTCTAGGAATAAAGGATGCCCTACTGTGATGGGACCCTCCATTACTACCAACATTACTGGGTGTGCTGCTAGGGGGCAGATCCTGTTCAGAACCCTCCCCACCTCCCTCAAGGTGTTCTCCTGAGTCAGAATGGGAACCTTCTATTAACCTCTCATCTGATGTGCCTGCTTGGGACTCATCATTTACAATAAGCATGTTAAATAGAAACACTTTTGTAGGGTTCTTTCCTATCACTAAACCTCTATCCAAGCAGAGACTCCTTAGGCTCTTGTAATTCAAATTGTCATACGTTGTATTGACCATTTTAAGAGCTGAATCTACCACAGACATGATAGCAAAAGGTTTAGAGATAGTGAGAAGGAAGAAAACGTTTCAGAACTTTTTCAAGAACAGAGAAAAAAACTTTTTCTAACTTTTAGAAAACTTTTAGAAGTTTTAGAGAACTTTTCAGAACTTTGTAAAAAGTTAGAGAGAAGAAAAGCAAAACATTTTGGTTAAGTGTACATACACTGAACTGTTTTGTATATGATTCTCTTATGAAAAGTACACAATGACAAAGTGGTAAGTAGTTACAAGTACTTATCCCACCGCTACACAACCAATGTAGGAGGCTGGCCTGGCTTGTAGTGGGTACCAGAGGTACTTACACCTTGTGCCAGGTCCAGTTATCCCTTATTAGTGTAGAAGAGTTGTTTCTAGCAGCTTAGGTTGATAGAAGGTAGCTATGGCAAAGCAGCTTAGGCTGAACTAGGAGACATGTAAAGCTCCTACTATACCACTTGTATCATATGCACAAAATCATAAGAAAGCACAATACACAGAGTTACTAAAAATAAAGGTACTTTATTTTTATGACAATATGCCAAAAGTATCTCAGTGAGTACCCTCAGTATGATGATAAGTTATATACACAAGATATATGTACACAAACCAAAATTAGGTAAGTAATAGCAAGAAAAGTAATGCAAACAGTGTAGAATTACAATAGATTGCAATAGGAGCACATAGGTATAGGGGCAACACAAACCATATACTCCAAAAGTGGAATGTGAACCACGAATGGACCCCAAACCTATGTGAGCTTGTAGAGGGTCGCTGGGACTGTAAGAAAACAGTGAGGGTTAGAAAAATACCCCACCCCAAGACCCTGAAAAGTAGGTGTTAAGTGCACCTACTACCCCCAGAGAGCACAGAAGTCGTGATGGGGGATTCTGCAGGAAGAACAAACACCAGCAATGCAACAATAGTGGATTTCTGGACCTGAGTACCTGTAAGACAAGGGGACCCAGTCCATTAGTCGCGACAGTGTTGAGAGTGGGCAGGAGCCCAGGAAATGCCAGCTGAAGATGCAAGGAAGCTGCCACCAGTTGGAAAAAGCTTGGAGTTCTGCAAGAAAGAAGAGGACTAGGGACTTCTCCTTTGGAAGACGGATGTCACACGTCGTGATGAAGCTTGCAGAGATACTGAAAACAAGCCTTGCTAGCTGCAAGGGTCCCAGTAGAGGTTTTTGGGTGCTGCTGTGGCCCAGGAGGGACCAGAATGTTGCCACTTGGAGGAGGAGACAGAGGAGGCCCCCAGCCACTCAGGGGGCCCTCACAGAAGCAGGCAGCACCCACAGAAGTACCCCAACAGGCACTTAGAAGAAAAGTGAACTGGAGTCCACATGAAGTCCCAAAAGAAAGTCCCATGACGCCAGAGGACAACTCAGAAGGTTGTGCACTGCAGGATGGTGTGCCGGGGATGCAGGCTTGGCTGTGCATGAGGGAAATCCTGGAAGAGTGCACAGCAGCCGGAGCAGCTGCAAATCACGCGGTACACAGCTTTGCAGTTTAGCGTGGGGAGGCAAGGACTTACCTCCATCAAACTTGGACTGAAGAGTCACTGGACTGTGGGAGTCACTTGGACAGAGTTGCTGTGTTCCAGGGACCATGCTCGTCAGGATGAGAGGGGACCCAGAGGACCAGTGTTGCAGTCTTTTGGTGCCTGTGTTAGTAGGGGGAAGATTCCGTCGACCCACAGGAGATTTCTTCAGAGCTTCTGGTGCAGGGTGAAGGCAGGCTACCCCCAGAGCATGCACCACCTGGAAACAGTTGAGAAAGCCGGCAGGATAAGGCGCTATAATGTTGCTGGTTGTCGTCTTGCTACTTTGTTGCGGTTTTGCGGGGCGTCCTGGAGCAGTCAGCATCGATCCTTTGGTAGATGGTGAAAAGGGAGATGCAGAGGAACTCTGGTGAGCTCTTGCATTCGTTATCTGAAGAATTCCCCAAAGCAGAGACCCTAAATAGCCAGAAAAGGAGGTTTGGCTACCAGGTTAGGAGGATTGGCTACCAAGAGAGGTAAGAGCCTATCAGAAGGAGCCTCTGACGTCACCTGCTGGCACTGGCCACTCAGAGCAGTCCAGTGTGCCCCCAGCCCCTCTAAATCCAAGATGGCAGAGGTCTGGGACACATTGGAGGAGCTCTGGGCACCTCCCCTGGGAGGTGCAGGTCAGGGGAGTGGTCACCCCCCTTTCCTTTGTCCAGTTTCATGCCAGAGCAGGGCTGGGGGATCCCTGAATCGGTGTAGACTGGCTTATGCAGAGATGGGCACCATCTGTGCCCATCAAAGCATTTCCAGAGGCTGGGGGAGGCTACTCCTCCACAGCCCTTCACACCTATTTCCAAAGGGAGAGGGTGTAACACCCTGGCTCAGAGGAAATCCTTTGTTCTGCCTTCCTGGGCCAGGGCTGCCTGGACCCCAGGAGGACAGAAACCTGTTGAGGGGTTGGCAGCAGCAGCAGCTGCAGTGGAGACCCCGGAAAGGCAGTTTGGCAGTAGCCGGGTACTGTGCTAGAGACCCGGGAGATCATGGAATTGTCCCCCCAATACCAAAATGGTATTGGGATGGCAATTCCATGATCTTAGACATGTTACATGGCTATGTTCGGAGTTACCATTGTGACGTTATACATAGGTAGTGACCTATGTATAGTGCACGCGTGTTATGGTGTCCCCGCACTCACAAAGTCCGGGGAATTTGCCCTGAACGATGTGGGTGCACCTTGGGTAATGCCAGGGTCCCCACACACTAAGTAACTTTACACCCAACCTTCACCAGGTCAAGGTTAGACATATAGGTGACTTATAAGTTACTTAAGTGCATTGGTAAATGGCTGTGAAATAACGTGGACGTTATTTCACTCAGGCTGCAGTGGCAGGCCTGTTTAAGAATTGTAAGAAGCTCCCTATGGGTGGCAAAAGAAATGCTGCAGCCCATAGGGATCTCCTGGAGCCCCAATACCCTGGGTACCTCAGTACCATGTAGTAGGAAATTATATGGGTGTACCAGTATGCCAATGTGAATTGGTAAATTTAGTCACTAGCCTGTTAGTGACAAATTTGGAAAGCAGAGAGGGCATAACCACTGAGGTTCTGGTTAGCAGAGCCTCAGTGGGATAGTTAGGCATCACACAGGGAACACATACAGGGAACATACTTATGAGCACTGGGGCCCTGCCTGGCACATAGACTAAAACAACATATATACAGTGAAATATGGGGGTAACATACCAGGCAAGATGGTACTTTCCTACAGCTACAGTGTTTGTCAAATTTTTATTTTTTTTAATTCATTTTTGCTACTGCAGTGGTCTGCACGTTTTTTTAAATAACCAGTTCAATAAAGCGGTAGCATTTAGGGGAAAATATCAAAATTAATACTTACTGTCAGAGTCACCAGATCCTCAGGGTCTGTGCACGTTCCCAACACGTCCACCACTGAACAGCTCCAAGACTCTGACAGATAAATCACAGAGACTAAGAGAGTTCAAGAGGGGAAGAGGGGATTAGGAAGGGAACAGCTGGGAAGAAGACCTGTAGTAAGAAAAAGGTTAGAATACACAATATGAAAATTATATCTCCTGAAATCTATACTAGACTATGATTCTAAGCCTAGTCACTCTGAAAACATGAACAATCTAAGAGTTAAGTTTAAAATGACTAAGTTTCAAGATGGCCGGATACCTGTAGGGGAATCAAGATGAATGAAATTAAAACTTTCTTTTTCAAGTACTTTCCGTTACATGAGGATCAGAAAGAACATTCTGACAAAATTTTAAACCAGTCATATAAATCCTGTTTTGGGAATGTATACTAGGACCATACAATATTGCATCTAGAAACTCTGGCCTTCTGTGTACTCTTAAAATGTTTCAACACAAATTGCGCATATTTCATATATATATATATATATATATATATATATATATATAGTAAACACCATCAAAGGATTGTGCACCATGAATAACACAATATGGATTCAGGAAACAAATCACATAACTTGTCAACTCGAATATTACATAATAAATATCTTAGAATAGTGGCATACAATAAACAACATGAAATAAACTCAAGGAGAGAATCGTGCGTCTTGCCGATTCGAGTGTCACCATGTAAAATATCAAGAAATGGTAACACGCAATGAATATCAAAGTCAAATCATCATTAATCGAATCGCGCGTCTTGCCGATTCGTAAAACACGATGTAAATGTCAAGAAATAACAGCTCACAATAAATAACAAGATCAAAGTACAATGAAACGAATCGCGCTTCTTTTGCCGATTCTTAAGCCACCATGTAAATGTCAAGAAATGGTAGCGCGTAATGAACAACAAAGTTAAATCCTCATGAAACGATTTGCGCGCCTTGCCAATTTGTAAAACATCATGTAAATGTCAAGAAATAGTAGCGCGCAATGGACAACAATGTTTAAACACCATAAAACAAATCATGCGTCTTGCCGATTCTTAAGCCACCATGCCAATGTCAAGAAATGGTAGCACGGAATGAATAAGAAAGTCAAACCTTTATCAAACAAATCGCGCGTCTTGCCTATTTGTAAACTACCATATAAATGCCAAGAAATGGTAGGGCGCAAGTAATCTGTTACTCTTTTAAGAATTAAACCAAGAATATGAAAATTCTCAATAACGGTGTCGGGACAGTCCAACCACTGTCTTACCACCTGGAACAATGATCACCAATGAAGGATGAAGGGCAGAAGACTGGAAGATCCAAATAGGCCGCCGGGACAGGAGCTCAGGAAGAAGCTGCTGCTCTGCACCGGGACCTCTGAATAGTGAGCACTGGTAGTTGGGCTGGCTCTCTTTTATAGAGTCTTGGCCCAGCCCAGAACCACGCCCAGGCATGTTGCAGGGAAAGTCTCTGGAAGGCCCTGGAAAGGGGCCACACCCTAACACACTCTGAACACCTGCAGCAATACATTGCAAAGGAACAGTATTTGTAAGCATATTAAAAATAGGTTTTCAGGATTGAACTATGTAATGTAAAAGGTTAAACCACAACATATCAGCACAATGCATAAATTACGTTGTTTTGAGAGTGCTGGGTTTTAGCATTTTTGTCGAAAATAGAGCGCGTGCTGCTCTGGTGTTGACACTTACCTACATCTAAGGGTGAAAAGCAGCACACAGGCAAAGTGTACCTAAAAACAACATGGGTGCCTTTAAAGTTTGCAAAGGCAGTCATTAGCCAATCACATAATGACTTTTCATTGCTATTTACCATTGTACTTCTGCAAAATACAGTGAAATTTCACCTAAATAAAACAATAACAGATATCACTAAGGTACATACCTACTTATTTGTAGTACCCAAAAGGATCATCTGCCCACCATAATGCATGATCCTGCCAAATTTCCCAGAAATCCGTGCGGCCATTTCCACACTACATCAAATACGAACATCTATGGAAAATACATTGGTGGATAACATGTTTTGGGACCCCCTTATACCTTTGCACCCTCTTCACCAATCACCAGTCGCAGCTCGCAACAATGAGAAGGGGCGGAGTGGCGCGCTTGCACGGGGGGCGCCCCGCTCCTCTGCCCCTTGTCGCTGCTGCAGGCACAGGCTCCCATCCTGCCCTTCGGCCAATCCTTACGGATTGGCTGGGAGCACCCAGTCAGAGTGCTCCCAGGCAGACTGGGTGCCTGTGCAGGCTCTCTCAAGCCCAGCAACTATGTTGCCTGGCTTGAGAGAGCCTATTGCGCATGTGTGTTTGGCCGCCCCGAGACGGCATACATGAGCAACATCAAGCAGCAAACACACACAAATACTGTCACACAACCAATGTCAGCTAGAAGCAACTATACCCTAGAAAAAGAAATGCAGGACAAAGATGTAATGTTAAAAATAAAACTGTTTGGTTAAACCTTTATGTGGATTACATTTGTGAAAAAATATGTCCAAGGCTAAAGGCCAGTCCACAGCTGTTGGGAAATAGCACCAAAGGCCATTATTGGTGCCCCTACTTGACTCCTGACTGCCATCTAACCTCCACACGTAGGCGCATCAAGGAGGCAGGGAGGCACTTCAGAGATCCTTGGGGTGTAGTAGGGAGGGGGTTTAGGCTTCTGAGGGGGCATTTAGACTTGAAAGGGGGGTTTAGGCTTGGGCTTGAGAGGGGGGTGGAACTGTTTGGGAGGAGTGGACATCCTCTTGGTGGGGGAGGGGCATGGGTGTTGGTGGGCAATAGGGGAGGCCTTGGAGGTGGAAGGGATGGCCTTGGGGAGGGAAACTGACCTTTTAGGGATGTCACAGGGAGGAGGAGTAGGGACATTTCAAACTGGGCAAGAAAGGTTTTCATAGACACACAGGACAGTCATCTGTCTTTTGGGGTGGTAACTGGAGGTATAGTGGATGTGCTGCATATAGGCATGTCAGTGGTTGTGGTGTCTGTGGGTGTGGTGATTGGGGTGGATATCTGAGGGTCTGCTGGGGTGATGTCTGTGGGTAGGATAGGTGTGGTGGCTGGATCACTGAATGTTGGTGTGGTTTCTGCAGGTGTGCTAGGTGTTGGGTCTGTGATGCTGGCTGTGGAGGGTGTCAAGGCAGGTCGTGACTGCTGCTGTGTCTGCTGGTGGATGTTGTCTGTGTGCATGCCAGTGATGTGTTGTGTGGTGCTTATGTTTGGCTGTGCTACCCTTGGATTTTGAGGTGGATGCATGTCCATCATAGAGTACACATAAGTCACAATACAGCCTGCTCAACAATAACCCCAGGTAGTGCCAGTACAGTGCCAACATCATGTCACTGCAAAATCTAATGTATGTCCCTCAATATGAACATTGTCAAACACCAGCTAAGCTACCTTTACTGACATCTACATTACCATGAATGAAGTAGAACAATCACACTAACCATACATTTTGCGACATGACACAGGTTCCTTATCCAAAACAACATGGTGAAGCATCAATGAAGCAATAGTTTAGGAAAGTGAAATTGCTTTACACTGATCAAAAACACACACTCAAGACATACAAATATTTTCACCTGATGTCATGTACTAGGCTATGACACCTGTTCTAAAGTAAAGGCAAGAAAGCCTGGAATAAATAAGCCAAACCTACTTCATTCCACATACTTATAACCATACACAATGGATAAATTGCTATACATTGCAAGTTAAGGTAAAGGAGTCAGAACACGTCACAAACTCATGCACCAATAATGATGTATCAAGGATTGAAAAAACAGTGTGGACCAAATCATCTAGGTCATTGGTCTTCAGACAACGAACATCATCAGTCAAGTAAGGTGCTCTGACCAATGTCCCACACACAACCACAAGATGTCAAACAGAGTGTACCAGAAATCTGGACAGCTAAACTGTACTGCAAGATGACAATCAAACCTATCTAATCATGCAATTAGTCCATCATTGAGCCACTGACCGAGTGGGCACATCACTACACACACATCAGACATGCCAAGCCTTACATCTGTCTATGGAGGATTCTGTGGGACAGAGCACATGTGTTGCTAACACGACAGGTACACCTACCATGATGGAAGCCCCAAAACCAGATACACTTATTTCACTACTCACATGAGTATGTGAACTACCACACCAGCACCACACAGGTATCAATGCCAACATTAGGCTCCAAAACAGCCGGGACTCATTTGCCACATCCTTCATACTAATTGCAAGTATACATAACTATTTGCAATGTTGAATCTTCTGTGAACCTTTCAAATGATACATGATGTTCATACATATCTGTCAAGAATGTAACTGTGAATAGGCTATCTTTGCTTATGTGTGATGCCTACAACAGTATGCCCAAGGACAATGCTGTGTGCCCACTTTCCACTCACAGAACATTAGCAAGGTTGTAACATTCCTAGCCTCTAATATCAAAATATGTATACCCATAGAAATGTTGGAACACATCAATGGTATCCAACATGCATGTTGTCTACTCTGAACAGGCATCACAAATGTCTATGTACATCCCTCACTTACCAAGGGGAGTGACATGTAACAGGTGTGAAGATGTTAACCATGTAGTTCATGTGACATGTCAGATAGACATCACAACCTCATATTCTGCTGTCACTTATCAGAAAGCATTAGAAAACTAGTGATGAATAGTATATGTCTGACTCTTTGTTGCACATAAACAGGAATATTGAGGCATTGAAGAGGACAGAGTTCATGGGCCTACACACCTTACCACCATTACATTGGATGGATTTACCAGTTGGTGGATATCTACAATCATGAAAGCTGAAAATGCAGTATACTTGTACACATATGACGCAGTCATATGTGCACATTATATGCAAGTATACTGAAGGAACAACATAGTTGAGTAACATGCCTCTAAGTACATTTGCATGCGTACACCTGTGTGCCATAGATGGCTACGGATCATCAATGTGTACATAGGAAATCTATGGCACTTTGCACTTAAGACATTGTCAAAGCCAACATCCAGTTCCCTCACTCAATCACCTGGTAAAGGGACAAACTTGACTTAGGTCTGTACTTACCCTCTTGTGGCTGCTGTGCTGCCTTCAAACACCCATCCAACTCAGAGTAGGCTCCGCCAAAATGCAGGCCATTAGAGGGGTCAGGGTCTGACGGGCACCACCGTACTCATTGAGAGGACATCCCCAGCTGGGCCTCTGTGGTCTTCCTGGCCCTGCATCTCAGGTCCTCCCACCTCTTCCGACAGAGGGTTCTCCGCCGGCTGCGGACCCCCAGGGTCTGCACTTTCTTGGAGATGGCATGCCAAACCCTATTTTTCGGATGGGCGTTGACCTGCATGGATGACATAGATAAAAAAGTTGTCATGTCCACATGTGCCATATTACAACAGGCAGGGTTATAACTAGTTGGTAGAACAAGCCAAACACATACTGTTGCTAAAATCCCCTCAGCGTATAGGTGGGCATATGCAGACAGGCCAGATGTGAGGTAGAAACAGGCAGACAACATGCATCTCCAGCACCAGCTGTTATGTCATCATATATGACCAGACGGTAAACACATTTGCAAATATGCTACTTCAGGAGGAGTCTGGTATACCAACTCCACTAACCTTGTGCAACAGTCACAAGGTGGGTCAGAGAACATACATCAAACACTCTCCACAATGTCTCAAGACTCGCAATCTATCACCAACCGTAAGTACATGACCAGGTACTCATCCCATTCTATCACAACTTTGGCAGCCCTACAGACATTAAGCACATATTCAGAAAAGTTGCCCATCAGCCTTTACTTAGTTTCACAGAGTATAGTTAGGCAAGGTGCACTTACCTGCTCCTTTGGTGCCCCATAGAGCTGCTATTCCACGGTAGGACCTCTTTCACCAGCTTCTCAAGCTACTCGGGTGAGAAGGCAGGAGCCCTATTACCTGTAGGACGTGGCATGGTTGCTCTCAGTGGCAGTACACAGCAAATCAAGTCGTGGAGGTCTTGCTGGCAGCAGTATCGGGAGTCAAATGAGAGATGAAGTGTGACATGGCACTCACAACCGCTGCATAAGACACCATCACCACCAGCGGACATCACCATTGGCCCAAGACCACCAAAGGCAGCAATGTGTTCCAATGGCAATATCCACCGCAGCAGTACCCGTCTACCACCATGACGACTACCGCCAGTGGACGTAGGTCATTTCCTAATGTCCAGTACAGTAGGTCAGGCAGCTGCCATTTAAGGTCCTTAGATGGTCGAAAAGTCCTAATAAAGATGTGGCATGAGGTCAGAAACTGATCAACGCCATAGTTTTCAGTGCTGGCTTTGAGCAACCATGTATTTAAAATCTGATATAATAGAAATGTTGTAAGATACATGATTTATGAGTCCTGTATCATTAGCGGCATGGTCTGCACCCTCATGGCAATTGGATAGATGGTATTAGTGTCTATCAGGTGTGAAACATGATATGAATGTCATTATCAATGAGGTTTTCAGGGACATGCGTATCCATTTACTGGTCATAATCGAGGTAAGGGGATGACTGTTAGACTAGACATCCTTGGCGTGGTCTCCCCTAAATGTTTGTCTCTGTTTCCCAGGTTGTCAATGTGTGCTGAATTCAGCAATTTCTGTTTTTGATACTCTGGGCACTTTACCACTGCTATCTTGTGCTAAAGTGCAAGTGCTCCAATGTAAAAGGTATGTGTAATTGGCAATCCATGAGTGGCATATTTGATTTACTAGTAAGTCCCTAGTACATTGCACTAGAGGTGCCCAGGGCCTGTAAATCAAATGCTACTAGTGGGTCTGCAGCACTGGTTGTGCCACCCACATTAGTAGCCTTGTAAACATGGCTCAGACCTGCCACTGCAGTGTCTGTGTGTGCAGTTTTAAACTGCCAATTCGACTTGGCAAGTGTGCACTCTTGCTAGGCCTGATCCTTCCCTTTTCTTACATGTAAGGCACCCCTAAGGTAGGCCCTAGGCATAGTATGTTTAAGGTAGGTCCTATAGGCCCTCATTATGACATTGGCGGTGAGTGATAAAGTGGCGGTAATACCGCCAACAGGCTGGCAGTAATTACTGCCAAATTATGACCATGGCAGTGAGAACTCCCATAGACAGCCAATGTACCACATCAACCGCCAGGGTGTTAACTACACTCACCACGGCGGTAGACATCAACAGCTAGGCGGAAGACAAAGTACAGTCCACCATATCATGACACAGGAAACCACCAAGATTTCCGTGGCGGTACCAACGCCATCAAAAGCCTGGTGGAAATACATCACAGATGACTAAAGACTCACCATCGGAGACAGAGAAAAGGACAAAGCCGCCATGGAACCAGAACTGCAAGTCTTCCCCATGCTCATCTACACCATGCTCCACCTGGAACACCAACGCCGATGAAGACGACAACGGTGAGTACAGCCACCTAGCACACATGGGAGGGAAGGAGGAAAATGAGAGTGACACACACACGCACAACACACACCCGACACAGACACACCATACACACAACTAGCTGCAGACGAAAAGCAATGGCACATGACACACGGCAGAATAATGCAAGGACAAAAAGAAGGCAGTAATGAGAATGTAGTGATTGTAAACTGCCACCAAATGAACCAATTGTTCGAAAAACAGATATGTACAAACGTACACAAAGGGCCAATGCCCAGTCCAAAGTACTAAAGGCCCACATGGCCACAGGACACAGTCCAAGGCCCAACTCGAATGCTGACATCATCTGGATAGAACTCTGCAGGGGCATCAGTTTGCAAGTGGGCAGGCACCTCAGGGGGATGAGGGGTGGGGGGCACCTCAGCCGAATACAGGAACATGCCCACTGGTTCTGTGTGCTGAACTCTGCTTTTGCTGTTTTTGATACTCTGGGCACTTTACCACTGCTATCCAGTGCTAAAGTGCAAGCGCTCCTATGTAAAAGGTATGTGTAGGTTGGTTCTGGAGGGGGCTCTATGCCCATTTCTCTCTGCTAGGGAGTTCAAGGTCATAGTCTCTCGGGGGGCACTCAGTGCCCAATTCTCCTGGTGGGGAGTGCAAGGTCACAGTCTCTCAGGTGTGGTACATGCCCCCTGCTTATGGAGGGGGCCCCTTGTACAGCATTCCCTGGAGGGTGGCCTGTATGCCCTCCACTGGTGGTGAGGCCTGCACTGTCTCATCTGGAGGTGAGGGCTGCACTGTGGCAGCAGGTGAAGGTGCCTCCTGGGTAGCCTCTGCTGGAGGTAAGGGCTGCACAGTGGCAACAGATGAAGGTGCTTCTTGGGCAGCCTCTGCAGGAGGAGTGGACTGCACTTCCTCAGCTGGCGGTGAGAGCTCCGTTACCACTGGGGGTGGTGGTGTCACCCTGACAGCCTCTGCTGGAGGTGAGGGCTTCACTGTGGCAGCAGGTGAAATTGCCTTCTGGGCAGCCTCTGCTGGAGGTGAGGGCTGCACTGTGGCAGCAGGCGAAGGTACCTCCTGGGCGGCCTCTACTGGAGGAGTGGGCTACACTTCCTCACCTGGCGGTGAGGGCTCCGTGACCACTGGTGGTGGTAACGTCACCCTGACAGCCTCTGCTGGAGTCAAGGGCTTCTTTCCCTTCATGGAGGAGGTGTGGGATCCTTACCCTTCCTGGCAGGGGTTGAGGGCTTCTTTCCCTTCATGGAAGGATGTGCGGGCTCGTTAGCCTTCCTGGCAGGAGTTGAGGGCTTCTTCCCCTTTAAGGCAGGAGGTGCGGGCTCCTTCCCCTTCATGGCAGGAGTTGAGGGCTTTTTCCCCTTCATGGCAGGAGGTGTGGGATTCTTAACCTTATTGGCTGGTGGAGTGGGATCCTTCACTGTCTTGCCAACTTGAATAGGATGTGCCTCCACTGTCCGCGTCAACTGTTTGGCTGAGGTGCTGGGCTGGGTCGTTGGGACCCTGCTCTTACAGGCAGGACAGGGAGGAGAGTGAGGGAAGATGCCAAGCTGGGCAAGGAAAAGCTTCTTAGGGACGGTGGGGCGGGATGAGGGAGGAGGGATGGGGGTGGAGGTTGAGGGAGTGATTGCTGGAGGTGTATGTCTGCTGGACTTGGGGGCCGGTGCCTGGGGAGTGTGCTGATGTGAGGTGGATGGCTTTTGGGTGTCTAAGTGCTTGCATTTGTGCCCTTTAGGAGGGGGGACAGACAGGGTGGGAGATGACACAGGGGACACGTGGATGGATGTAGTGGAGGTGTCTGCTAGTGAGGTGTTTGTGCTGCTTGGTGTGGTGATGCTGGTGGTGGATGTTGATGCAGTGCATGCAGGTGTGAGTGTGGACGTGACTGTGAGGGAGGTTGAGGAAGAGGAGGAGGAGGAGGAGGGGGAGACAGTGGAGGCAGTGGATGTGGTTGTGTCTGCAACTGTCTGGTGTTTGCGTGAGTGCTTGTGGGATGAAGCGTGGTGCCTGTGTTGCACTGTGCTACTCTTGTATGTTGTCTTGCGCACATGCTTGTCTGTATGTGTGCATGGGATGGGTTGATATTGAGGAGACTGGGACTGGGAAGTGGTAGTTGGAGGGGGCACGGTAGGAACATGGACAATGGCTGCCATCAGAGAGGAGGCCAGAGCCCTCCAGAAATGCATTACATTGCTGCATCTGGGATGTCAGCCCCTGGATGGCATTCACAATGGTTGACTGCCCTACAGAGATGGATCTCAGGAGGTCAATAGCCTCCTTCCTCAGGGCAGCAGAGCTCACCGGGGCAGGACCTGAGGTGTCTGGGTCAAAGGAGATGGCCACCCTCCTGGGTGAGCGGGCACGAGCAACTCACTGAGGGGCTACTGGGAGGGCGGCACTGGTATGGGGGCTGGAGGATGTACCTGAATCTGGGTTGGTCACAGAGGTGTCTGCCACCACCAGGGAGCGTCCATCGGAGGAGGTATCAGAGTCTGTGTTGTTACCTCCTGTCTTAGCCGTGGTGCTCTCCTCTCCCTCTGTCCCACTGGTTCCCTCTGCGTCTGTGGACTCTGCTTCCAGGGTCCTGTGGGATGCAGCTCCCTCTATCACCAGTGCCCCTGCTCCTCCACCAGATGATGCTAATGCCCACATGGACAGGATGACAGAAGAAAAAAGGGGGGAGAGAAAGAGAGGAAGGAAACACTGGGTCAATTACTGCACCAACACCACAGTTGACATCCACAACACTGTACCACACAGGGATCAGGATTGAGCACTATGCATTGCACTGCCAGTGATTTGGCTAAATGCCATGGCAAGATGACGGCCACACACCACCAACTGCACCCCTTCTGGGATCCACAAAGCCCTGACTGACATGGAATGCAAACAAGCTAAGTTACCTGCATTTGCCATACACCCATTACCCTTGAGCTGGATCACGCTGCACTGTCTGACCTGTCATTATGGGGCACCCACTAACTGACACACACCACCCGGATCCCATGCCACCTATCAATTATTGTAGTAATGCCCACTGTACTCACTCCCTTGTGGCTGCTGTGATGCCCTCAAGTGCCCACCAGCTCTGGATAGGCCACTACCAGTATGCAGGCCATCAGGGGGGTCAGGTTCTGACGGGCACCCCTTCCATGCCCAGCGTCTCAGGTACTCCCACCGTTTCCGACAGTGAGTGCTCTGACTTCCATAGACCCCCAGGGTCTGCATGTCCTTGGCAATGGCTGTAGGAGGCTGGCCTGGCTTATAGTGGGTACCTGATGGTACTTACACCTTGTGCCAGGTCCAGTTATCCCTTATTAGTAGATTATTAGTGTTCTAACAGCGTAGGCTGATAGAGGTAGCTATAGCAGAGCAGCTTAGGCTGAACTAGGAGACATGAAAAGCTCCTACTATACCACTTATATCATATGGGCACTATATCATAAGAAACACAATACTCAGAGTTAATAAAAATAAAGGTACTTTATTTTAGTGACAATGTGCCAAAAATATCTCAGAGGATATACTCCCTTAGGAGGTAAGTAAAATACACACAATATACACACAAACCAAAATCAGGGAAGTAAAACAGTCAGAAAGTAGTGCAAACACTGTAGAACACAGTAGGATGCAATAGGCCTGGTCCAACAAAACCATATACTAAGAAAGTGGAAAGCGAACCACTAACGGACCCCTGGGCTAGTGTAGTGTGTAGAAGGTCGCTGGGAGTGTAAGAAAACACTAAGGGGGTCATTCTGACCCCGGCGGTCTTAGACCGCCGGGGCCAGGGTCGGCGGGAGCACCGCCGACAGGCCGGCGGTGCCCCGCAGGGCATTCTGACCACAGCCGTAAAGCCGCGGTCAGACCGGCAAAACTGGCGGTCTCCCGCCAGTGTACCGCCGCCCTTTTGAATCCTCCAAGGCGGCGCAGCTAGCTGCGCCGCCGAGGGGATTCCGACCCCCCCTACCGCCATCCAGTTCCCGGCGGTCCGCCCGCCGGGAACCGGATGGCGGTAGGGGGGGTCGCGGGGCCCCTGGGGGCCCCTGCAGTGCCCATGCCACTGGCATGGGCACTGCAGGGGCCCCCGTAAGAGGGCCCCTACGAGTATTTCACTGTCTGCTTGGCAGACAGTGAAATACGCGACGGGTGCAACAGCACCCGTCGCACCTTCCCACTCCGCTGGCTCAATTACGAGCCGGCATCCTCGTGGGAAGGGAGTTTTTCCCTGGGCTGGCGGGCGGTCTTTTGGCGACCGCCCGCCAGCCCAGGGAAAAACGTAGAATACCCTCCGCGGTCTTTCGACCGCGGAGCGGTATTTCGGAGGGGGGAACTCTGGCGGGCGGCCTCCGCCGCCCGTCAGGGTCAGAATGACCCCCTAAGGGTGTCCAAGATACCCCACCCCAAGACCCTGGAAAGTAGGAGAAAAGTACTACTATTTCCCCAGAAACACACTAAACTCGTGATAGAGGATTTTGCAAAGACCACAACAGACTGCAAAGCACTGAAGATGGATTCCTGGACCTGAGGACCTGCAAAGGAAGGGGACAAAGTCCAAGAGTCGTGAAAGTGTCCAGGGGGACAGGAGCCCACTAAACCCCGGATGAAGGTGCAAAATGGCTGCCTACGGATGGAAGAAGCTGAAGATTCTGCAACAACAAAAGGTGCTAGGAACTTCTCCTTCATGCAGAAGACGCCCCAGAGAGAGCTGGAGGATTGTTTTTGGTTGGCAGTCAGGTTACCCCCTATCCAAGCAAAAGCCCTCACTCTAGTCAGGGTAAGTCACACACAATCCAAGATTATCCTGTGCCCACCCTCTGGTAGCTTGGCACGAGCAGTCAGGCTTAACTTAGAAGGCAATGTGTAAAGTATTTGTGCAATAAATCATACAATACCACCATATAGCACCACAAAAATACACCACACAGTGTTTAGAAAAATATATAATATTTATCAGGATAATTGTAGGTCAAAACGAATAAAGTTGCAATGTGAATTTGTAGAGATATCACTAAAAAGTGATATACAGTGTCTTAAGTCTTTAAAAAGCAAACAAAGTCTCTTTCAAGCACAAAGTACCTGGTTTGGAGTGGAAAATCTCCTCCGAGGGCCACAGAAGAAGAGATACGTGGAAAAAGGGTGTGTGCGTCGATTTCTCCCCAGCACACATGGACTTGCGTTGTTATTTTTCACGCGGGGAAGTCGTGTGTCAATTTCCGGCACGCGGACAGTCTCTTTCTGTGGATCACAGGGATTGCCAGATGTCCTGGGTCTGTGCGTGGATTCTCCTGCTTGTTTACCGGCTGCGTGTCGTTCTGCGGGGCTGTGTGTCGAAGTTTTGCTCTCACTGCAGGCGTCGCGTCGATTTCTCCTATTGAGGTCGGGCGGCGTTGTCCTTGCGAGGCTGTGCGTCGAAGTTCCGGTCGTCCCGAAGGCGTCGCGTCGATCAGCGTTGGTGTGCGGCGTTTTTCTCGCCGCGGAACAAGCTGTGCGTCGAGAATTTTGGCGCACAAAGCGTCCAAGTGAAAAAGAGAAGTGTTTTTGGTCCTGAGACTTCAGGGAACAGGAGGCAAACTCTATCCAAGCCCTTGGAGAGCACTTTTACAGCCAGACAAGAGTTCAGCAAGGCAGCAGTCCTTTGTAGAAAGCAGTCAGGTGAGTCCTTTAGGCAGCCAGACAGTTCTTCTTGGCAGGATGCAGGTTCTGGTTCAGGCTTCTTCTCCAGCAAGTGTATGATGAGGTAGGGCAGAGGCCCTGTTTTATACCCAAATGTGCCTTTGAAGTGGGGGAGACTTCAAAGAGTGGCTAAGAAGTGCACCAGGTCCCCTTTCAGTTCAACCCTGTCTGCCAGGGTCCCAGTAGGGGGTGTGGCAGTCCTTTGTGTGAGAGCAGGCCCTCCACCCTCCCAGCCCAGGAAGACCCATTCAAAATGCAGATGTATGCAAGTGAGGCTGAGTACCCTGTGTTTGGGGTGTGTCTGAGTGAATGCACAAGGAGCTGTCAACTAAGCCCAGCCAGACGTGGATTGTAAGGCACAGAAAGATTTAAGTGCAAAGAAATGCTCACTTTCTAAAAGTGGCATTTCTAGAATAGATATATTAAATCCAGCTTCACCAGTCAGCAGGATTTTATATTACCATTCTGGCCATACTAAATATGACCTTCCTACTCCTTTCAGATCAGCAGCTATGTAGGAGGCTGGACTGGCTTGTAGTGAGTACCAAGGGGTACTCACACCTTGCACCAGGCCCAGTTATCCCTTATTAGTGTATAGGGTGTCTAGCAGCTTAGGCTGATAGATAATGGTAGCTTAGCAGAGCAGCTTAGGCTGAACTAGGAGACGAGTGAAGCTCCTACAGTACCACTAGTGTCATATGCACAATATCATAAGAAAACACAATACACAGATATACTAAAAATAAAGGTACTTTGGGGCATATTTATACTCTGTTTGCGCCGGAATTGCGTCGTTTTTTTTTACGCAATTCCGACGCAAAACTAACTCCATATTTATACTTTGGCGTTAGACGCGTCTAGCGCCAAAGTCCATGGAGTTTGCGTAATTTTTTAGCGTGGACACCTACTTTGCGTTAATGAGATGCAAGGTAGGCGTTCCTGTCTAAAAAAGTGACTCCGAGGCATGTGCGCCGTATTTACACTCCCGGGCAAAATTAACGCCCGGGAGTGGGCGGGTCCAAAAAAATGACGTCCAGCTGCTTTTGCGCCGTTTTTTAGCGCCTGGACAAGGCAGGCGTTAAGGGACCTGTGGGCTTGGAAGGAGCCCAGAGGTGCCCTCCCATGCCCCCAGGGACACCCCCTGCCACCCTTGCCCACCCCAGGAGGACACCCAAGGATGGAGGGACCCATCCCAGGGACATTAAGGTAAGTTCAGGTAAGTATTTTTATTTTTATTTTTTTGTGGCATAGGGGGGCCTGATTTGTGCCCCCCTACATGCCACTATGCCCAATGACCATGCCCAGGGGACAGAAGTCCCCTGGGCATGGCCATTGGGCAAGGGGGCATGACTCCTGTCTTTGCTAAGAAAGGAGTCATTTCAATCGGGGTTGGGAGTCTAAATAAATGGCGCAAATCGGGTTGAGGCGAAAAATTTGCCTCAGCCTGACTTGCCCCATTTTTTGGCGCCCAAGCTCCATATTCCCCTACGCCGGCGCTGCCTGGTGTACGTCATTTTTTTTCACGCACACCAGGCAGCGCCGGCGGCTAACGCCGGCTAACGTCATTGAATAAATACGGCGCCCGCATGGCGCTTCAGAATGGCGTTAGCCGGCGCTAATGTTTTTGACGCGAAACTGCGTTAGCGCAGTTTTGCGTCAAAAAGTATAAATATGGCCCTTTATTTTTATGACAATATGCCAAAAGTATCTCAGTGAGTACCCTCAGTATGAGGATAGCAAATATACACAAGATATATGTACACAATACCAAAAATATGCAGTATAGTATTAGAAAACAGTGCAAACAATGTATAGTTACAATAGGATGCAATGGGGACACATAGTGATAGGGGCAACACAAACCATATACTCCAAAAGTGGAATGCGAACCACGAATGGACCCCAAACCTATGTGACCTTGTAGAGGGTCGCTGGGACTGTAAGAAAACAGTGAGGGTTAGAAAATTAGCCCACCCCAAGACCCTGAAAAGTGAGTGCCAAGTGCACTAAAGTTCCCCAAAGGACTCAGAAGTCGTGATAGGGGAATTCTGCAGGAAAGACACAAATCAGCAATGCAACAACAATGGATTTCCAAACGAGGGTACCTGTGGAACAAGGGGACCAAGTCCAAAAGTCACAAGCAAGTCGGAGATGGGCAGATGCCTAGGAAATGCCAGCTGTGGGTGCAAAGAAGCTGCTACTGGGATGTAGAAGCTGAGGATTCTGCAAGAACGACAATGGCTAGAGACTTTCCCGTTGGAGGACGGATCCCTCACGCCGTGGAGAGTTGTGCAGAAGTGTTTTCCTGAAGAAAGACCGCAAACAAGCCTTGCTAGCTGCAAGTCGTGTGGTTAGGATTTTTGGATGCTGCTGTAGCCCAGGAGGGACCAGGATGTCACCAATTGCGTCTGGGGACAGAGGAGGCGTCGAGCAAGACAAGGAGCCCTCTCAGAAGCAGGCAGCACCCGCAGAAGTGCCGGAACAGGCACTACAAAGTGGAGTGAAACGGACTTCACCTGAAGTCGCACAAAGGAGTCCAACGTCGCCGGAGGACAACTTAGGAAGTCGTGCAATGCAGGTTAGAGTGCTGTGGACCCAGGCTTGGCTGTGCACAAAGGACTTCTGCCAGAAGTGCACAGAGGCCGGAGTAGCTGCAAAAGACGCGGTTCCCAGCAATGCAGTCTGGTGAGGGGAGGCAAGAGCTTACCTCCACCAAACTTGGACTGAAGAGTCACTGGACTGTGGGAGTCACTTGGACAGAGTTGCTGGATTCAAGGGACCTCGCTCGTCATGCTGAGAGGAGACCCAGGGGACCGGTGATGCAGTTCTTTGGTGCCTGCGGTTGCAGGGGGACGATTCCGTCGACCCACGGGAGATTTCTTCGGAGCTTCTAGTGCAGAGAGGAGGCAGACTACCCCCACAGCATGCACCACCAGGAAAGCAGTCGAGAAGGCGGCAGGATCAGCGTTACAGAGTTGCAGTAGTCGTATTCGCTACTTTGTTGCAGTTTTGCAGGCTTCCAGCGCGGTCAGCAGTCGATTCCTTGGCAGAAGGTGAAGAGAGAGATGCAGAGGAACTCGGATGAGCTCTTGCATTCGTTATCTAAGGAAATCCCCAAAGCAGAGACCCTAAATAGCCAGAAAAGAGGGTTTGGCTACTTAGGAGAGAAGATAGGCTAGCAACACCTGAAGGAGCCTATCAGAAGGAGTCTCTGACGTCACCTGCTGGCACTGGCCACTCAGAGCAGTCCAGTGTGCCAGCAGCACCTCTGTTTCCAAGATGGCAGAGGTCTGGAGCACACTGGAGGAGCTCTGGGCACCTCCCAGGGGAGGTGCAGGTCAGAGGAGTGGTCACTCCCCTTTCCTTTGTCCGGTTTCGTGCCAGAGCAGGGCTGAGGGGTCCCTGAACCGGTGTAGACTGGCTTATGCAGAAATGGGCACCATCTGTGCCCATGAAAGCATTTCCAGAGGCTGGGGGAGGCTACTCCTCCCCAGCCCTAACACCATTTTCCAAAGGGAGAGGGTGTAACACCCTCTCTCTGAGGAAGTCCTTTGTTCTGCCTTCCTGGGCCAGGCCTGGCTGGACCCCAGGAGGGCAGAAACCTGTCTGAGGGGTTGGCAGCAGCAGCATCTGCAGTGAAACCCCGGGAAAGGCAGTTTGGCAATACCAGGGTCTGTGCTAGAGACCCGTGGGATCATGGGATTGTGCCAACAATGCCAGGATGGCATAGAGGGGGCAATTCCATGATCTTAAACATGTTACATGGCCATATTCGGAGTTACCATTGTGAAGCTACACATAGGTAGTGACCTATATGTAGTGCACGCGTGTAATGGTGTCCCCGCACTCACAAAGTCCGGGGAATTGGCCCTGAACAATGTGGGGGCACCTTGGCTATTGCCAGGGTGCCCACACACTAAGTAACTTAGCACCCAACCTTTACTAGGTAAAGGTTAGACATATAGGTGACTTATAAGTTACTTAAGTGCAGTGTAAAATGGCTGTGAAATAACTTGGACGTTATTTCACTCAGGCTGCAGTGGCAGACCTGTGTAAGAATTGTCAGAGCTCCCTATGGGTGGCAAAAGAAATGCTGCAGCCCATAGGGATCTCCTGGAACCCCAATACCCTGGGTACCTCAGTACCATATACTAGGGAATTATAAGGGTGTTCCAGTATGCCAATGTAAATTGGTAAAATTGGTCACTAGCCTGTTAGTGACAATTTGAAAGAAGTGAGAGAGCATAACAACTGAGGTTCTGATTAGCAGAGCCTCAGTGAGACAGTTAGTCATAACACAGGTAACACATACAGGGCACACTTATGAGCACTGGGGCCCTGGCTGGCAGGGTCCCAGTGACACATACAACTAAAACAACATATATACAGTGAAATATGGGGGTAACATGCCAGGCAAGATGGTACTTTCCTACAAGCTACAACTTCAATACTGTATGAGGGCAGCCCCAATGTTAGCCTATGAAGGGAGCAGGCCTCACAGTAGTGCAAAAACGAATTTAGGAGTTTTACACTACCAGGACATGTAAACTACACAGGTACATGTCCTGCCTTTTACCCACACAGCACCCTGCTCTAGGGGTTACCTAGGGCACACATTAGAGGTGTCTTATGTGTGGAGAAAGGGGAGGTTTAGGCTTGGCAAGTACTTTTAAATGCCAAGTCGAGGTGACAGTGAAACTGCACACACAGGCCTTGCAGTGGCAGGCCTGAGACAAAGAAAAGGGGCTACTTAAGTGGTTGGCACAACCAGTGCTGCAGGCCCACTAGTAGCATTTAATCTACAGGCCCTAGGCACATAGAGTGCACATTACTAGGGACTTATAAGTAAATTAAATAGTCTAATCAGTTATGATTCAAGGTAACCATGTTTTAAGGGAGAGAGCATATGCACTTTAGCACTGGTTAGCAGTGGTAAAGTGCGCAGAGTCTAAAAGCCAGCAAAAACAGTGTCCAAAAAGTGGAGGGAGGCAGGCAAAAAGTTAGGGGTGACCACCCTAAGGCTGTCAGGTCTAACAAGGATGTAGAGTAGTTTCTTTGGCAAAAGGCCACAAACAAGCCTTGCTAGCTGCAAAGGTTGTGGCTGAAGCAAAAGGGTGCTGCCCGGCCCCAAGAAGAACCAGGATGTCGCCACTTGGGAGAGGAGACAGAGGGGGCCCTCAGCAACGTAGAGAGCCCATGCACAAGAAGGTAGCACCCGCAGAAGTTCTTGAACATGGGTTCAAGAAGATTGAGCATGGCGGTCATCCCAACACTACAAAAGAGGGTCCCACGAACCTGGAGGTCAACTCAGGGAGTTGAACAATGCAAGACAGAGTGCTGGGGACCTGGGCTTGTCTGTGCATGAAGGATTCCTTGGAAATGTGCACAGGAGCCCAGCAGCTGCAGTTCACGCGGGGGACAGGATTACTGTCTGGAGAGGGAAGGCAAGGACTTACCTCCTCCAAATTTGGACAGTTGGACCACTGGACAGTCTGGGTCACTTGTGTACACCACCTGTGTTCCAGGGACCACGCTCGTCAGGATGAGTGGGGTCCCTGAGTACTGGTGACGCTGAAGTTTGGTGCCTGCTGGAGCAGGGGGAAGATTCCGTCGACCCACAGGAGATTTCTTCATGGCTTCCAGTGCAGGATGAAGGCAGGCAGCCCCCAAAGCATGCACCACCAGGAAACAGTTGAGAAAGCCGGCAGGATTAGGGGCTAAAATGATGCTGGTAGTCTTCTTGCTACTTTGTTGCAGTTTTGCAGCTGTCCTGGAGCAGTCAGCGGTCAATCCGTGGCAGAAGTCAAAGAGAGAGGTGCAGAGGAACTTTGGTGAATTCTTGCAAAATGTTATCTGAGGAAAAGCCCACTGGAGAGACCCTAAATAGCCCTCAGAGGAGGATTGGCCACCTAGTCAGGTAAGCACCTATCAGGAGGGGTCTCTGACGTCACCTGCTGGCACTCGCCACTCAGAGGCCTCCAGAGTGCCCTCACACCTCTGAATCCAAGATGGCAGAGGTCTGGGACACACTGGAGGAGCTCTGGGCACCACCCCTGGGGTGGTGATGGACAGGGGAGTGGCCACTCCCCTTTCCTTTGTCCAGTTTCGCGCCAGGGCAGGGAATGGGGGTTCCCTGAACCTGTGTAGACTGGCTTATGCAAGAAGGGAACCATATGTGCCCTTCAAAGCATTTCCAGAGGCTGGGGAAGCCCACTCCTCCCCAGCCCAAAACACCTATTTCCAAAGGGAGAGGGTGAAACACCCTCTCTCAGAGAAAACTCTTTGTTCTGCCTTCCTGGGACTTGGCTGCTCAGACCCCAGGAGGGCAGAACCCTGTCTGTGGGTTGGCAGCAGTGGTAGCTGCAGAGAAAACCCCAGAGAGCTGGTTTGGCAGTACCCGGTGTCCATAGTGGAGCCCCGGGGATGCATGGGATTGGCACCCCAATACCAGATTTGGCATGGGGGACAATTCCACGACCTTAGACATGTCACATGGCCATATTCAGATTTACCATTGTGAAGCTACATATAGGTATTGACCTATATGTAGTGCACGCGTGTAATGGTATCCCCGCACTCATAAAGTCTGCGGAAATGGCCCAGAACTATGTGGGGGCACCTTTGCTAGTGCAAGGGTGCCCTCACACTTAGTAACTTTACACCTAACCTTCAGCAAATGAAGGCTACACATATAGGTGACTTATAAGTTATTTAAGCGCAGTGAAAAATGGCTGTGAAATAACATGTGCGTTATTTCACTCAGGCTGCAGTGGCAGGCCTGTGTAAGATTTGTCTGAGCTCTCTATGGATGGCAAAAGAAATGCTGTAGCCCATAGGGATCTCCTGGAGCCCCAATACCCTGGGTACCTACGTACCATATACTAGGGAATTATAAAGGTGTTCCAGTGTGCCAATTAGAATTGGAAAAAATGGTCACTAGCCTATAGTGACAATTTTAAAGGCAGAGAGAGCATAAGCACTGAGGTTCTGGTTAGCAGAGCCTCAGTGACACAATTAGTTACTACACAGGTACACACATTCAGGCCACAAACTATGAGCACTGGGGACCTGGCTAGCAGGATCCCAGTGAGACAGGCAAAAACAAACTTACATACATGTAAAAATGGGGGTAACATGCCAGCAAGATGGCACTTTCCTACAATGGCACACCATAATCCCTTCTTTTGATGGTGCTGACCTGCAGAGGTAATACAGACAGGAGGACACTATTACACATACAATCCAGCATATCACACATATTGCCCACCAATCCCATTTCCATTACCATTGGCACACACATCGCCGGGCTCACACCATATACAACACCATAAGACATCCCCCCGGATGACATGATGCCTGCACACACATCTCCATGCATCCTTCCCACATGCATCGTGCCCAAGGTGTACTCACCTGTTGGTCTGGAGGCCCAGACAGCAGTCCGTACTGGTGTAGGACCCCATCCACCAATCGCTCCAACTCCTCTGAAGTGAAGGCAGGGGCCCTTTCCCCAGTTACATGAGCCATGGTAGGATCCAGACACAGGTCACAGAAGTACACTCAGTGTAGGTGTTCTCCTGTTGAAGGTCAGTAAACAAGTGAGGAATCTGATGGAAAATGGCAGTCACGTCAGCGGCGGTATACACCGTCACCACTGGCGCTGATCCCCATTGGCCACTGTACTCCATAGAGCCCGATATTGTCCAATGAAGAATTGCAGGGCGGTGCAAGACCGCCTTTCGACACGACGCCCCAGAGTCGGCAGAGTTACCTCACTTCCACCTGTCACAACGATCACATCAACCTTAACTGCGTCACAGCCTAGATTAACACATACCTCGCCATTCCCACTGTCCCATCACATAAATGCACTATGTAAACTGAGGTGGTGGTTCCATTGTTCAAATTGTGACAGCCTACTCACTTTTGTGTCCCTTAGATACCTACTGCTGCGGATGAATAGGAGGAGAAGACACGCCCCTGTGTACAGACCCCTTGTGGTCTTGGCTACACTGGAGGACAGGCACATTATACTCACCTATAGACTGGACAGGGCCACAATCACAGAGCTGTGTGCCCAATTGGAGCCTGACCTGATATCTGCTATCCGTCATCCGACTGGGATCCCCCCTCTTGTGCAAGTGCTATCAGTGCTCAATTTCCTGCCAACTGGTTCTTTCCAAGTGACAGTGGGCTTGGCAGCAGGAATGTCACAGCTTCTGTTTTCAATTATGCTGGCAAGAGTTTTTTCTTACCAAGTGAAACATATGTGCACCTACGTTGCTTTCCCCCAGGAGGAAGATCTGGCCACTGTGAAGGGCGGCTTCTATGCAAGGGACATATCCCCAATATTGTTGGGGCGATTGACGGGACACATATTGCATTTGTGCCCCCCCCTGCCAGAATGAACAGGTGTTCAGGAATCGGAAAAGTTTCCACTCACTCAATGTGCAAATGGTGTGCCTGGCAGACCAGTACATCTCCCAAAGCACTGCCAAGTATCCTGTGTCGGTGCATGACGTCTATGTCGTGAGGAATAGCAGAATTCCAAATGTGATGGCCCATCTACAGAGGCACAGGGTGTGGGTAATAGGGGAGCCATGGTCCTCACCCACTGTATGTTAGTGTATGCCTTCAGATGTCATCCCCATAGCATTGTCTGAGGCTAAATGTTGTCCCTCAGTACTTGCAGGTGACTCTGGCTACCCAAACCTATTGTGGCCGCTGACCGCTGTGAGAAACGCCAGGACAGTGGCTCAGGTCGGTTATAATGAGGCAGATGGGCAAACCGGAAGGATCATCGAGAGGACCTTCGGACTCTTGAAGGCCAGGTTCAGGTACCTCCATCTGACAGGTGGATCTCTGTGCTACTCACCCGGGAGGGTCTGCCAGATAGTAGTGGCCTGCTGCATGTTGCACAACCTCGTCCTCAGACGGTATGTACCTTTTCTGCAGGAGGAAGAGACTTGAGATGCCCCGTGGCAGCAATGGACCCTGAGGACAGTGAGGATGAGGAGGCAGAGGATGAGGACAACCGAACATCATATAATTGAAAAACATGTCAATAACCAACTGACAGGTTTTCTCAAAGGCCATAAACTTCTCCATCCCACGCTAATGGGCTTCAGACCACAACACAGTACTAAATCTGCTCTTTTGGCCGTTACAGTAGACACTCATGAACGATTGGACTCAGGTGGATAAACAGCCATCATTTTACTAGACCGAAGCGCTGCATTTGATACAGTGGACTATAATATATTACTTCAAAGAATATCACTGGCAGGAATTGAAGGGACCACTTTCTATTGGTTCTCTTCCTTTATGAGAGATAGGACTTTCCATGTTCTTGACCGTTCTTTATTTTCTAACACATTTTCCCTTACTTGTGGGGTTCCACAAGGCTCTTTGTTAAGTCCCACTCTTTTTAACATTTACATGTCCCCTTTGGCCAACATGGCGGAGTCTTACGATCTTTCCTTGGTATCATATGCTGACAACACTCAGTTGGTAGTCTCTCTTTCCACCAATGTGAACTCAGAACAAGCTAATGTATCCTCCTGTCTTTCAGATGTAGCCAGATGGATGGCCAACTCCAAACTCAAACTCGATGATAAATCAGAAGTAATGTTGGTTGGGAATTTCTCTCTCCTCAAGTCCCTGGCCCCGGCACTGGAAGAGTTAAAAGATCTCCCTCCCCCTAAACAGAATATAAAGAGCTTAGGTTTCTGGTTAGACCCCGTCTTACGATGGATTGCCACTCTAAAAAGTTGGCCCCAACCTGTTTTGGCCTACTAAGAACTATCAGAAATATTTTCAAAGTGCTTCCATTCTTGGTCAAAAGATTCATCATTCAGGCCCTTATCTTGTCTTGTCTAGACTATGGAAAGTCGCTTTTCCTGGGCTCTCCCGGCTATGTAATAAAGAGATTGCAGGTTGTGCAGAATGCTGCTGCCCGTCTGCTTATGAACATCCCCAGACATCTTTCTGCTAAACCAGTAATGGCCTTACTTCACTGGCTTCCTATAGAGCAACATATTAATTTTAATGCTATGTGCATGGCACACAAAGCACTTCATAATAAGGGTCTGGCATTTCTTAGGCAAATTATAACATATTATACCCCTCAGAGGGCACTCAGATCTTCTTCATCCTTGCTAATTAACACTCCTCATGTTAAGAAAGCAATATGGGGAGGCAGTTCCTTAGCTTTCAAAGCTGCCCATCTCTGGAATTCACTCCCTCTGGAACTTCGTCAAGAGCACCCGGAATCCTCCTTTTGCAGGATATTGAAGATGTTACTATTCTCAGTGTAGGCACTTCCTAGTTTAGTCGTTCAATGTTAGCACTGGGAAGCTTCCGGGTAGCCATGCGCTCTATAAATGCAGTAAGCTAAACTAAACTATACGTCAATACTTCCAATGACACACAGGTGAGACAGTGCAACTGACCATTCCTCCTCTGACTATTGATGTTTTCAATGTGGTTGTAGCATGATGTCATTAACTTCCTGTGCATCT
The DNA here is from genome assembly GCF_031143425.1 of Pleurodeles waltl. Taxonomy (NCBI): domain Eukaryota; kingdom Metazoa; phylum Chordata; class Amphibia; order Caudata; family Salamandridae; genus Pleurodeles; species Pleurodeles waltl. The sequence goes on from NC_090444.1 coordinate 1,781,872,434, forward strand.
CAACGTACTGTTACCTATGGCTTGTCATTTTACAGAAGTTGGTGAGATAACAACTGGGTACTGATGGGATGACTTCAGACAGCGACAGGTAATAATTTCTATGCTCTCAGTGTTCAGATCATTTGCACTAGATGTGACTGTTTCCATAAATGCACATTTCCAACACATAAAATACTAGCAGTCAAGTTGTGTTCAAGGGTGTTTATTGTAGTGCTATGAAATTGAGGGAAAAGTGCAATGGAATGGGGTGATGGTGGAGGAAAGTCCAGGGTATTGTTCCATTCTGTTTGTAGCACAGGTCCGGTGTCCAAGGGGCCATAGGCAGTTCAAAGTGGACAAGGTGACAGTGTGGGACTCAAGGGGGACAATCAGGAGAGTCTCATTTCCTAACGGTGGTCTTGGCAAGTGTCTCTGGCTTCTGTCTGGTTTGCAGGGAACGTTTGAGGGGTAGTTCACCTTCTGCAGGGGGAGGGGTGCTGGTGGCCTGAGGGTCCTGTGGCGGGGCCTCCTGCCAACTAGCTGCAGCGGAAGTGGAAGGCTGGTCAATGGAGTGGCTAGTGGTAGGGACCCACTGCTTTGCTGTTGCTTCCCTCATGATTTTGGCCATGTCTGCCAGCATCCCTGCTATGGAGAGCAAGGTGGTGTTGATGGCCTGCAAGTCCTCCCTGATCCCCTGATACTGTTCCTCCTGCAGCCGCCTGTTCTCCTGCACGTTGTCAAGGATCTGGCCCATCGTGTCCTAGGAATGGTGGTAGGCTCCCAGGATCTTGGTGAGTGCCTCGTGGAGAGTCAGTTCCCTGGGCCTGTCATCCCCCGGCGCACAGCGATCCTCCCAGTGTCCCTGTTGTCCTGTGCCTCTGTGCCCCGAACGGTGTGCCCACTGCCACTAACCCCAGGTCCCTGATTGTCTTGGAGGCGAGGTGTGGACTGGGGTCCCTGTACAGGTGGGCACACTGGTGATTGATGTGTCCTGGAGACAGAGGTGTGGGAATGCTGGGTGGTGCTTTGGTGTTGGATACTGAGGGGGGAGGCTCTGTGGTGGACTGGGAGTGGGCTGGACGGCCGGCTGACCAGTGGTCCCTGATGGGCCAGGTAGTTCATCCAGATCCAGGAGTCCAGAGTTACTGTCTTCCCTGGGGGCATCTTCTGTTGGGGGGCTGGATTGTCATGGCACCTCCTCTCCACTGAGATTGGCTGGTGCACCGGTGGGGATGTAAGTGATATATTATGCTTCATGTTTGTGACATATTGTACATCCCTAGCTTCCCCTATATTGTTGCTGTTGCCCTGCCACCTTTCTTTGTGTATGGTGATGTATTGTGGGATTGTTGGTTCTCCATGCTGTGCATGCTTTGGTGTTGGGTGTACATGCAGGGCTGGGAGGGCTGTACATGCATTGGTATGGCATGCAGGGCTTGGCATTAGGGTTGATCTTATGTGTAGGTGCACTGTGTGGGATGGAGTGGAGTGATGGGAGTCAGGTTGAGGGTTTGAGATGGCATGCAGATATGGGGGATGATAATAAGCAAATATTAACTCACCAGTGTCCAGTCCTCTGGCTACTCATGTGAGTCCCTTAGAATTCAGGATTGCCAAGACTTGCTCCTCCCATCCTGTCAGCTGTAGGGGAGGAGCTGGGGGTCCACTGTCAGTTCTCTGGATGGCGAGCTGGTGCCTTGCTGCCATGGAACATACCTTCCCCCATAGGTCGTTCCACCTCTTCCTGATGTCGACCCTTGTTTATGGATGCTATCCCATGGCGTTCACCTTGTCCATGATTCTCCACCATAGCTCCATCTTTTTGGCAATGGATATCTGCTGTACCTGTGCTCCAAACAGCTGTGACTCTACTCTGACTATTTCCTCCATCATGACCCACAACTCATCATCTGTGAAACGGGGGTGCCTTAGTGGGGACATGGGTGCTGTGTGGAGTGTGTTGTGCAGAGGGTGTTGAGTAATGTGGTGGGGTGTGGGATGTGGGGTGTGTGACGGATGAATGGGTGTTTGTGGTGTCTGTGTGTAGTTGTCTTTGTGATTTGCGTGGCTAGCTATTGCAGTCTTTTTGTGTTCCTAAAGGGTTGTGTGTAATGTGTGTGTGTGTTTTATAGTGCTGTGGGTGGGTGTGTGTGGTGTGTGTATGAGTGTCAGGTGTGAGATTTTCGGTTTCTCCAAAGTTATGTTGTTTTGTATTTGGGTGGCCATTCTGACTGCGCCGGTGTGTACTGCCAATGGTTTACCGCCATTGAACGTCTGCCGTGGCGATATGTGGGTCATAATGTGATGGGTTTTTTGTTGTTGTTGGCGTAACGGTATGGGTGTTCATACTGACACTTTACCACATACCTTTAGTCTGGCGGATATGTGTTTGTGTGCGGTGTTCGGGTTTAGTGTGTGTGTCAGAATATGGTGAACGGATGTTCGCCTCTGCGACGGTATGTTGGCGGTCGTCACTGCGGCAGTAAGCAGGATTTACCGCCAATGTCATAACGAGGGCTATATTCTTTTCAAAATTTATAACTTGACTTGTGTATGTTGGATTTTAGTTGTTTTGGTCTTGTTTGATTTAGATAAATATGATCAATTTTTCTAAACTGGTGTGGTGTCCATTTTGTAGTGTTTTCACTGTATTACTGTATGTGTTAGTACAAATAGTTTACAGAGTGCGTCTGAAGTTAAGCCTACCTGCTCGTGCCATGCTACCAAGTGGCTGAGCAGGGGTTAACTGAGGGTGATTCTCCTTTACCCTGACTAGAGTGAGGTTCCTTGCTTGGACAGGGGGATAACCTGACTGCAACCTAAGACCCCATTTCTAACAATGACATTGCAGCAACAGGCCTTTATTTACCTAGGTATTTCCTGTGTACTGTGTTTAACTATTACATATGGCATGTCAATGCCTCATGTGTGACATATGTGCATTCACACTTACAATGGACACAATGACTGATGGATATACCTTCTTGTATTCCTTCATCTAGTTACCCTGGAATGAGAAAGGTCAAACAATCTCCAGTGTGCCGTCCACTGGTAGACCTGCAGACCATCGATTATTGACTTGTCATCCAGATCTTCCACCTTGATAGGCAGAATCATGGATCTCTGTCGTTAGTTGGAGCCAGATCTGAAGCCTGCCATTCAGCATCCAAATAGCATGCCACCCATTGTACAAGTCATATTAGTGCTGCATTCCATAACCACAGGGTCCTTTCAGAACACCATGGCTCTATCTGCAGGCATGTTCCAGCCTATGTTCAGTGTGGACTTGAAGGATGTACTTTCTACATTTTTAAAACACTTTGATAGCTACATCAGATTTTCACAACGTGAAGATATGGCCCATGTGAAGGCAGATTTTTATACTTTGGCACACATCTCACATGTGGTGGGAGCCATTGATGGTACTCATGTAGCATTTGTTCCCCCAAATGGCAATGAACGGTTGTATCGGAACAGTAAGAACTTCCACTCCATAAATGTGCAAGTAGTGTGTTTGGCAGACCTCTACATTTCCCAAGTATGTGCCAAGTACCCTTGTTCAGTTCATGATGCCTTCATCATGTGGAACAGCAAAATTCCACTGCTGGTGACACAACAGTCCACAGAGAGGGCCTGGCTGGCTGGTATGGGATATATGTGATGTGTGTCAGTTTCTTATGTCTGCTGCCAAATGTAAGTATGTGAAAGATTTATGTTTGCACACTTGTAAGGATATCTTACAGGGGATTCTGGCTACCCAAACCTCCCCTGGTTTTTGACACCAGTAAGGTACCCAACAACACCATGGGAAGTTCACTTCAATGAGGCCCAAGGAAGGACAAGGCATGTCGTGGAGACTTTTGGGCTCCTAAAAACTAGATTTTGTTACATTGATAAGTCCGGTGGATCCCTCCTCTACTCACTCACCAAAGTGTGTTAAATCATTGTTGCCTGCTGCATGCTCCACAACATTGCCCTGAGACGTCATATCCCATATATACCAGATGAGGGGGAGCCAGCAGTTCCAGCAGGTGAAAATGCAGAATAGGGTGGCGTGGTGAGCAAACAATAGATTAAACCCAGATCTTTGTGATTAGGGGTGATTGTTTGCATTTGTTGCCCAAAGTAGGAAGGGTATGCCGAGATGTGGGTCCCGTGCTCACTGCGCCACTGGATTGAAGCTAGCCTAGCTGATGAAGGGTGATACCCGAAACCAGTCCTAGGATGCTTGTTTCCGGTCCAGAGAGGACCTGACTTGGCAGTTCAGGCTGGACTCTTCCCAGAAGGAACAGGGTCAAGACTGATTTGCATATGGCTGGTTCCAAATTGGGGTGGCGTGGTGAGCAAAAAAATGATGGATTAAACCCAGATCTTTGTGACTGGGGGTGAATGTTTGCATTGTTCAGAATTCCATCCATCTTCTGTTCTTTTTAAAAATGCAGAATTGTCAAGTGAGGATGACAGTGATGAGGATGAAGGTGGATATAGCCGGACAGATCTCCTAAATCAGTACTTCAACTGACTGTAGGTATGTGTTGTTCTGTTACATACTTAACTCAATGGGTTATTGGTGGGCATAGAGATGTTTGAGAAGGGTTTTTGTATGACAGACAGCTCATTCGTTGCTTAGCAGTACATAGCTCAGGTGTGCATGCAAAATTGTACTTGTAGTTGGGATTTTTGTGATGATCTCCTTTGTTAATGTTTGTCATACTGCACAATCACTGTTACTATTGTATTTGGGATATGTCCTAATAGGTCTCCATTACCATTACCTGCCTATACCTTTTGTTTCACATTTTTACTTTGCAGATTTCTTCACAAGGTCATCCTCATTTGGTAAATTCTGAATTGTGTCACGGACAGGTGGGATTTGCAGGCCTGACATGTGAGATGAACATGGATAGATCCAGGTACTGTGTGTCATCATATCGGTGGTGTATGGGTTCCATGCCCAGACTGTAAGGGCAGTGGAATGGTAGTGTTCTGTTCAACACACTCGACCTGTGTGCCATGTCGTCTGGGTCCAAGGATGTCAAATGTGTGATTTTCTGTATCTGACACATGTCATCCTGTGAAATCCATAACCTGTACCTTCTCATTGGTTTGATGTAGATACTGTTTAACTTGTATGTAGCTGCCAATATGTCACCGCATTGCAGGCCACTGTGCCTGTGTGTATTGACTCAAATAGGTGAGTAGCATGCCTACTGATACCTGACCATTGTAAGTGGAAGGGTCAAAGACTGGGGACTGTTGTACTGACCTCTGTCTGTATCATGGGGTATGCTCATTAGAGTGGTATAGGAATGATAAAAGGCTTTAGCTGATGACTAATAGAACCTGTTTGCCTATTTGTATAGACAAAGACTAACATGTCCCTAACTTCATTAGTATGTGGGGTGATTGTTATTCACAACTGTGCTGAAGCTTTAAATTGTGAAGCTGTACTGCACTGTGTGATATTTGGCATGTTGTCAACCTATGTGCAGGAAAGTGCAATACATGGGATTAGGAGTGTGCTCATTTGTATACATGTACATATGTCTGAAGCTGATTCAACAGTGCATGTGAGATGGGACTTAACATGTTTGGTACATATGTGAATAGCATGTATAAGCAACCATTTCCAAGGTGAACTGTTCAAAGTAGCTGAAACATGACTCTCAAACAAGATATATTGTTTAGTAGTGTTTAGTTAAAAGTGCTCTTGGATATTTAAGGAATGTGATCTAATCATTAAGTGCATATAGTGAAGGGTTTAGTCATGGTAGCTGCAACAACATTTGGAGTCTTAAGTCCAGTGTCCTTGTGCCATTGGAAAATGGAGAGTGTCTTTAAAAGAGTCAACAAGGTGTATCTGTGACACACAAAGTGAACCAGTCATTAGAGGATCACTTCCTGGCAGTGGTTGATGTCTTGGCATCTGCTCCTCCTGGATCTTTTGATGGAGGTCCACATTTGTGGGGGGTTGTTCAGCTACAGAGGCAGGGGTTTCTGAGGCGTGTCCTTCCCCTTGCAGAGCCTCTATTCCACTGGCTGCTCACAGATGTAGAAGGGCCTGATGTTACATGGCCAATGGAAGGGGTCTGCTGTTGAGGATATAACCTACTCAAGATGGTATTAATGTCCCTCATTCCCCTGTTAGGGAGGTCATGTTGGCATTGTGGGCATCGCACCTTTGCATGACTACCAGGTGATTGTCCCTCTGCAGCTGCTTAGTCTCTACCATCATATTGAGTACTTGGCCCATCACATCTTGGGATTGTTCGTAGGCTCCCAAGACTTGGGAGATGGTGTCCTGGCCAGTTGTATCCCTAGGAGCCTCAATCTGCTGCGCAACACCATCATTTTCCACAGGGTCCACTGCTGCCACACGGGCATCTCCAGCCTCCTCTTCCTGCAGAAAAGGCACATGACGTCTCAGGGTAATGTTGTGCAGCATGCAGCATGCCACTATTATTTGTCAGACCGTCTTGGGTGAGTAGCACAGGGATCCACCTGTTAGATGGAGGTACCGGAACCTGGCCTTCAGGATGCCAAAGGTCCGTTCTATGATCCTTCTGGTTCGCCCATGTGCATCATTGTAACGTTCTTCCGCCCTTGTCCTGACATTTCTCACAGGGGTCAGCAGACAAGATAGGTAGGTTGGGGTAACAGGTGTCACCGGCAAATATTGAGGGACAACATTTAGCCACACACTATCCCATATGGCCCACACCATACCCGTACACCAACATATACTGGGTGGGGACCAGACCTCACCTATTAGCCACACCCTGTGCCTCTGTAGTTGGCCCATCACATTTGGAATGCTACTATTCCTCAGGACAAAGTCATCATGCACCGAATCAGGATACTTAGCATTGATGTGAGGGATGTACTAGTCCGCCAAGCACACCATCTGTACATTGATAGAGTGGAAACTCTTACGATTTCTGAACACCTGTTCATTTTGACAGAGGGGGGAATAATGAAATATGTGTTCCATCAATCGCCCCTATTATGTTGGGGATATGTCCTATTGCATAGAACTCACAATGTAGCTGCACCTGTGTTTAATCAGGGCAGACAACAATCTTGCCAGCACGATTGAAAACAGTAGCTGTGACATTCCTGCTGCCAAGCCCACTGTCACTTGGAAAAGAACCAGTTGCCAGGAAATGGAGCACAGATAGAACTTGCACAAGAGGGGGGATCCCAGTGGGGTGACGGATAGCAGATATCGGGTTAGGCTCCAATTGGGCACACAGCTCTGTGATTGTGGCCCTGTCCAGTCTATAGGTGAGGATAATGTTCCTGTCCTCCAGTGTTGCCGGGTCCACCAAGGGTTTGTACACGGTTGTATGTCTCCATCTCCTATTCATCCGCAGCGGTAGCAATCTCTGGGGCAAAAGAGTGAGGAGCCGGTCCCAAACTGAACAATCGGGCTACAACAGAACATTGCTTGCAGTTAATTTGTAATGGGTCATTGTGAATTGTCCAGTATGTCCAAATTTAAACAGTGACACAGCAATTATCCAGGGCTTTCTCCCCCAACCCTGAAATTGCGTCTGCCTGTTGTTTGTGGAGGGACAGGTGGAAGTGAGGTAATTCCGCTGACATTGTGCACCATTGCAGGAGGCGGTCAGGAACTGCCGTGCAACTCCTCATTGGGTAACACTGGGCCATATTGGGTTACAGTGGCCAATGGTGATCTACGCCGGTGGTGACGGTATGCACCGTCGTGGACGTGACCGCCATTTTCTATCTGATTCCTCACTTGCTACCTGACCTTCAACAGGAGAAAACCTACACTGCATGTGCTGCTGTGCCTGTGTCTGGAACCTACAATGGCCCATGTGACTGGGGAAAGGGCCCCTGCCTTCACTTTGGCAGAGTTGGAGAGACTGGTGGATGGGGTCCTACCCCAGTAAGGACTGCTGTATGGGCCTCCAGGCCAACAGGTGAGTACACTGTTGGCACGAAGCATATGGCATGAATGCATGGGGTGGTGTGTGTGAAGTTCTCATGTAAGGGGGTGGGTGGATGCCCTCTGGGCAGCGTATTGGTTGTGTGCTGGGCCATGTGTGCAAATGGTGATGTGAAGTGGTATAAGTAGTGGGCCATAAGTGTAACAGGCAGAACTGTCTGACTAATACTATTTTCCTGTCTGTATTGCCTCTGCAGGTCAGCGCCCATCAAAAGAAGAGTATGTGGTGTGCCATCACCAAGGACATGCGGACCCTGGGGGTCTACGGCAGGAGGAACACCCACAGTCGGAAACAGTGGGAGGACTTGAGACACTGGGCACGGAAGATGGCGGAGGACCAGCTGGGGATGGCCTCCCAATGAGGAAGGAGTGCCTGTCGAACTCTGACCCCCCTGTTGGCCCGCATACTGGCGGTGGCCTATCCAGAGCAGGAAGGGTGCTTGAGGGCCTCACAGCAGCCACAAAGGGTAAGTACAGTGCCCATCATTACTACTAACGCCTGGTGGGGAGGTATCCGAGTGGTGGATGTGTGTCAGTGGGTGCTCCTAGGCCAGGCCTGACATTGCAGCATAGGTCCCCTGGTGGCTAGGGTGCAGGAGGGCAAATTTAGCTACCTAGCTCGTAGGCATCCACTATTGGTCAGGGCTGCGTGGGTCCCAGGTGTGCTGGATTTGCCGGTGTACCCCTCCCAATGCCTTGGTGGCTAGCAATATCACTGGTAGTGCAATGCATATTGCATAGGCCTGTTTCCTGTGTGTGAGGGTGCTGTGTACACCAACAGCGGTGTTGGTGCAGCCACTGACAAAGTGTATCCTTTGTCTCTTCCCCCCCCTTCTTGTTTTGGCACCCTGTCCTTATGTGCATTAGCATCATCTGGCGGAGGAGCAGAGGCACAGACGACGGAGGGAGGTGCATCCCACAGGACCCAGGAGGCAGAGGCAACTGACACTGAACGACGAGGGGAGCACCACGGCAGAGACTGGAGGGGAACAGTTCAGACACAGATACCTCCTCTGATGGAAGCTCCCTGGTGGTGGCGGACACCTCTGTGACCACCCCAGCTACAGGTACAGCCGCCATCCCCATACCAGCACCTCCCTCCCAGCAGCTCCTCATCGAGTTGCCTGTGCCCGCTCACCCAGGAGGGTGGGCATCTCCATCACCCCAGGCACCTCAGGCCCTGCTTAGTGAGCCCTGCTGCCCTGAGTGAGGAGGCTATTGACCTCCTGAGATCCATCTCTTTAGGGCAGTCAACCATTGTGAATGCCATCCAGGGGCTGGCAGCCCATATGCAACAGACTAATGCACACAAGACAGAACACAAGAGTGTTTTAGGCAAACACAAGCACCACATTTCATCCCACAGGCACTCACACAAACACCATCCAGATGCAGACATACCAACATCCACAATTTCCTCTGTGTCCCCCTCCTCCTCTTCCTTCACCTCCCTCCCAGTTCTGTCTACACTCCCACCTGCATGCACTACACCATCATCCACTAACAGCGTCACCACCACACCTAGCAGAACACTCACCTCACTGGCAGACACCTCTCAACAGCCTGCATGCATCCCCTGTGTCCTCTCCCACTGTGTCTGTCCCCCCCTCCCAAGGTACACAAATGCAAGCACTCAGACACCCAAACAGCCATCCACCTCACAACAGCATCCAGTCCATGCACCTGCACCCAAAATCAGCAGACAGTCACCTCCTACAACCACTCCCTCTTCCTCCACTCCCAAACCTTCTCCCTCTTCCTGCCCCAATGTCCCTAAACAACTGTTCCTATCCACCATTGCCCTCTTCCCTACCCCCCCAACCTGCACATCTGGCCAGGGTGGCAAAAACCCAGCCATGCACCTCAGCCACCCAGTCCATGGGCCCAGTCTTTACCATTCCCACTCGTAGTGGGAAAGGATCCAGGGCACACGTCCTGAGGGTGAAGGAGCCTGCACCTGGCAGCCTCAAGGAAAAGGAACCTGCCACAGCTGCTGACAGTAAGACAAAGGAGCCTGCCCCAGCTGCTGTTAGGAAGACTGAGGAGCCTGCCCCAGCTGCTGCCAGGAAGACTAAGGAGCCTGCCCCAGCTGCTGCCAGGAAGACTAATTAGCCTGTCCCAGCTGCCAGGAAGAGCAAGGAGCCAGCACCATAAGGCAGAAAGGGTAAGGGGCATGGGGCAGGAACTGTGACGGGGCCCCCACCACCACCCATGTTTGTGCAGCCGTCAGAGGCTGCAGGGGATGGTCAGTAGCCTCCCCCCACCAGCAGCACCAGCACCGCCACCTCCAGTGGTCAGCCGTCTGAGGCTGCATGGGATGGGGAGGAGCCTTTCCCCAACACCAGCACCAGCAAAACCACCTCCAGTGGTCAGCCATCTGAGGCTGCATGGGATGGGCAGAAGCCTTCCCCCACCAGCAGCACCAGCACAACCACCTCCAGTGAGCTGCTGTCACCGCCAGCAGATTGAATGTAAACCTGCATCCATGGGGTGCTGTGCGGCGTGCCCCCTGCAAATCCAGTGGGTATGACACCCACATGAGAGACTGTGACCTTGCACTCCCCAGGATAAAGAGCACAGGGCATGATGTCTCCTCCAGAACCAGTGGGTATGACACCCACCTACCCCAGCCTCCCCAGGATCAAGAGCATAGGGCACAATGCCCCCTCCAGAACCAGTGGGTATGACACCCACCTACCCCAGACTCCCCAGGATCAAGATCACAGGGCTTGATGCCCCCTCCAGAACCAGTGGGTATGACACCAACCTTCCTCAGCCTCCCCAGGATCAAGAGCACAGGGCACGATGCCCCCTCCAGAACCAATGGGTAAGACAACCACTTGAGAGACTGTGGCCTTGCATTCCCTAGGACCAAGCACAGGGCATGTTGCCCCCTCCAGAGCATGTGGGCAAATCACCCACTTGAGAGACTGTGGCCTTGAGCTCCCCAGGACCATTCACAGGGCATGTTGCCCCCTCCAGAACCAGTGGTCTTGTTCCATCTGCCGGCTGAGGTGCCCCCCCTCCCATCCCCTGAGGTGCCTGCCTATTTCCCAACTGATGCCCCTGCAGTATTCTCTCCATGTTGATGCAGGTGACAAGTGGGGCCTTGGACTTTGGCCTGTGGCCATGTGGCCCACGTGACCTGAGGACTGGGCAGTGTCCCTTGTTCTGTACATTTGTAAATATCTGTTACATTGGCTAAATTTTTATTTATGCTGTGTTGATCATATTACACTCACTTTAGTAAATTTGTTTTGTCCTTGCATTATTCAGCCGATTTAGGGGGATTAACTTGTTTTCTTGTGCATCTGGTTGTGTGTATGGGGTGTGTATGTTGGGTGTGTGTGGTGCGTGTGTGTGTCACTGTTGTTTTCCTCCCCCCTCCCTTGTGTGCTAGGTGGCTGTACTCACCGTCGTCGTCTTCGCCGTCATTGGTGTTCGTGGTGGAGCAGCATGTAGAAGACCATGGGGAAGACATGCAGCTCGGGCTCCATGGCGGCGTGGTTGTTCCCTGTGTCTCCAATAGTGAGTCCTTTCCCTTCTGAGGTCTGTTTATGTCAGGCTTTTAAAGTCATTGGTACCGTCCCGGAAAAGGTGGCGGTTTCCTAGGTCATAATATGGTGGGCGGAACATTGACTTCCGCCTGGCTGTAGGCGGCTACCGCCGTGGTGCCTGTTGTTTCCAGCAATTTCCTAATTGCAATTTTTTGCAAATAGCATTTAGGAAATAGCTATTCTTAATGTATGAAACCCATTGAGTTTCATTTAGATAGTCTTACTGGGTCGCAAATCGACCTACCTCATGAATATTAATGAGGTAAGTCGCATTTTGCGACCCATCCGGAATTGCAGCCATCACAGGGATGGTCTCCTGCTGAGGTCAGTAGACCACCATGTCTGTAATTGCTTTTTAATAGATACATTTTTTAATGCAACCCATTTTCCTTAAAGGAAAACGGGATGTGTTTCAATTTTTTTTATTAAATGTCTGAGTTCCATTATTTAAGAGTAGGTAGTGTTCTCTTGGACCACTGCCTGATCTGAAAAAATATGGCCCATATTTATACTCTTTTAGCACCGCATTTGCGCCACTTTTTGATGCAAAAACGGCGCAAACTTACACAATATAAGTGTATTATACAATTTGGACCGCACCCAGCACCAGAACCCCTGGCTCCCGTCCCCGCCACTGCTGCCACGCACATCTTCACTACGATGCCGCCACATTCCTCGCCCTAAACACCGGCCGCTCCCCAGCCTGCCTTCAAGCCTCCCCGCAGACCACCCGTGGACTCTTCTCCTGCTGGAACTGCACCTTTACCAGCCTCCACACTAACGACCCAACCATCAAAGGAGGATGCAACCATCTCAGATGTATCCTCCTCAACACCCGCTCCGTCTTCAAGCATGCAGTAGAGCTATGGAATCTACTCGACTCAGCCTCCCCAGAAGTTGCCTTCCTGACCGAGACCTGGATGAACCCCTCCTCAGCGCCTGACATTGCCATAGCCATCCCGGACAGCTACAAGATCACCTGCAGGGACCGCTCCAACAAACCAGGAGGAGGCATCGCCACCATCCACACCCTCAGGATCACTACCAACACCATAGACACCCTCAGCACCGCCGAACACCTGCACTTCCAAATCCACACTGACCCAAACACCACCCTATGAAGCTCCCTCATCTACAGGCCTCCCGGCCCACGACAGCAGTTCAGCGACTCCATTACCGACATCCTCAGCACGCACGCTCTCACATCGTCTGACTACATACTCCTCGGGGACTTAAACTTCCACCTCAAGAACACCAACGACAACAACACCACCACCCTGCTTGACAACCTCTCCAATCTCGGCCTCAAACAGCACGTCATGACACCAACCCTCTCTGCAGGATACACACTTGACCCTATTTTCTCAGCCAGCAATCACGTCTCTTTCAGCCACACCTCTGAACTCCACTGGACAGACCACCGATGAATCCACTTCTCCTTCAAGAAACCCACAACACACCACCACCCACAACAGATCCCCCACCGCAGTTGGAACAAGGTAACTGAAGACCAACTTATCGCAACCCTCTCCCAGAACCCACCCATCGACACCACCGACACTGATGCAGCTGCCCGCAACTTCAGGCAATGGGTCAACACCTGTGTCAATACTCTCACCCTAATCAATAATCTGTCCAACAGATGCACCGAGAGAAAGGACTTCTGGTTTACCTCTGACCTCCACGAATCTAAGCAAAGCTGCCGAAGACACAAAAGAAAGTGGCGTTAAGGTCAGACTCTGGACAACCTCACAGCCTTCAAAAACGCCATTTCGCAGACACCACAAACTCATCCGAGCTGCCAAGAGAACTGCCTTCAAAGACCAAATCAAAAACAACGCACACAGCCACAAGGACCTCTTCAACGTCGTGAAGGAACTCTCCAACCCCAGCTCCATTGCCATCCCAAGACCTCTGCGACTCCCTAGCCTCCTACTTCCACCACAAGATTGCAGACATCCACGACAGCTTCAGCACCCAGACCCCCCCCAGCAACCACCAACAACACAGATTCATCTCCGACCAACCTCCTGCCCTCCTGGATCCCATCAACGACAACGACACCATCGAAATCATGAACACCATCTACTCCTGCTTTCCATCTGCCCCCTGCCCTCACCACATCCTCAACAAAGCAAGCTCTGTCATCGCACACCAACTTCGGAAGTTCATCAACAGCTCTTTCGAGTCCGCCACCTTCCCGGAGAGCTGGAAACACGCTGAGATCAACGCCTTCCTCAAAAACCTCAAGGCAGACCCAAAGGACCTCAAGAACTTCCGGCCTATCTCCCTGCTTCCCTTCCTGGCAAAAGTCATTGAGAAGGCTGTCAGCAGACAACTAACCCGCTTCCTCGAGGAGAACCGCACCCTGGACCCTTCCCAATCCAGATTCTGCAGCAACCACAGCACTGAACGCGCCTCATCGCCGCCACTGACGACATCAGAACCATATTGGACAGCGGCGAAACTGCGGCCCTCATCCTCCTGGACCTCTTGGCTGCGTTCGACACTGTCTGCCACCACACCCTACACTCACGCCTCAGCAATGCTGGAATCCGTGACAGAGCCCTGGACTGGGTCACCTCCTTTCTCACCGGCAGAACCCAGAGAGTCCGCTTCCCCCCATTCCACTCGGAGGCCATCAAAATCATTTCTGTCGTATCACCCTCAGCCCGACCCTCTTCAATGTCTGCATGGCCCTGCTCGCTAACATCGCCCGATCCCACAACCTCAACATCATCTCATACACCAACGACACCCAGCAGATCCTCTACCTCACCAAGGACTCCGCCAAGGCCTACCTCCATGAAGGAATGAAGGCCATCGCCGAATGGATGAAGAGCAGCTGCCTCAAACTTAATTCCGACAAGACGGAAGTCCTCATCTTCGGCTCCACCCCTCTGCATGTGATGACTCCTGGTTGTCAGGGAGACCAGATCCTCGGGGGCTGCGCACGTTCCCAACATGTCCACCACTAGACAGCTCCAAAGCTCCGATAGAAATATCACAGAGCATGAGAGTGTCCAAGTGGGGGAAAAGGGGATTAGGTAGGGAACGGCTGGGAAGGAGACCTGAAGGAAGGAAAAGGTTAAACAACACAATATCAAGATATAGGGGGTCATTCCGACCCTGGCGGTCATAGACCGCCAGGGCCGGGGACCGCGGATGCACCGCCAACAGGCTGGCGGTGCATCCAGGCCAATTCTGACCGCAGCGGTAAAGCCGCGGTCAGAAAAGGGAAACCAGCGGTTTCCCGCCGGTTTTCCCCTGGCCTGAGGAATCCTCCATGGCGGCGCTGCAGGCAGCGCCGCCATGGGGATTCCGACCCCCTTCCCGCCAGCCTGGTTCTGGCGGTTTTGACCGCCAGAACCTTGCTGGCGGGAACGGGTGTCGTGGGGCCCCTGGGGGCCCCTGCAGTGCCCATGCCAATGGCATGGGCACTGCAGGGGGCCCTAACAGGGCCCCACAAAGATTTTCAGTGTCTGCATAGCAGACACTGAAAATCGCGACGGGTGCAACTGCACCCGTCGCACCCTTTCCACTCCGCCAGCTCCATTCGGAGCCGGCATCCTCATGGAAGGGGGTTTCCCGCTGGGCGGGGGGGCCTTCTGGCAGTCGCCCGCCAGCCCAGCGGGAAACTCAGAATGACCGCTGCGGTCTTTCGACCGCGGTACGGTCTTATGGTGGCTCCCGCCGCCGGCGGAGGTCAGAATGACCCCCATAGTCACATTGACTTTCAATAGACTATGGTTCTAAGAGTTCTCATACTGTAACCATGGATAACCTAAGAAGTGACTATAACTAGACCTCAATAAATCTGGATACCTGGAAAAAATCAAGAATGGGTTAATACAATGTTTCATGTGAGCTTCTCATGAAATATCACATACTGTCTAGAAATACAAGAACCTTCTAGAATAATGTTTCAGAACAAACATTGCATTTTTACATGAGGACAAAAGACTATCTGAAACATTTCCTGGAAAACAATAAGAATTGTACTAGGGACTTAACATTCACAAAGAATGTCACATTTTGAATTTAGCATCTTCACAGAAAATCCAAAATCTCGGGATAAATGTGTGCACTTCAACAAACACTACACACCAAAGTTTTAATTGCCATGAAATGATCGTGCACACTGTTGCCGATCTGAACGTCAAGTTTTACATGCTGGAAATGAATCGCGCACACTGCGGATTCGAACAAGAATATGCCAATGCCATGAAATGATCGCGCACACTGTTGCCGATCTGAACATCAAGTTTTACATGCTGGAAATGAATCGTGCACACTGCCGATACGAACAAGAGTATGCAAATGCCATGAAATGATCGCGCACACTGTTGCCGACCTGAACATCAAGTTTTACATGCTGGAAATGAATCGCGCACACTGCTGATTCGAACAAGAATATACAAATGCCATGAAATGCTCGCACACACTGTTGCCGATCTGAACATCAAGTTTTACATGCTGGAAATGAATCGCGCACACTGCCGATTCGAACAAGAATATGCAAATGCCATGAAATAATCGCGCACACTGTTGCCGATCTGAACATCAAGTTTTACATCTCCGCTCTGCCGACCTCACCCTCGCAACCGTCCCACGCTTCCGCAGAACTACAACCAGTGGTAGATCATTCTCGCACCTCGCCGCCAAAACGTGGAACACTCTTCCTACCCACCTACGCCAGACCATAGACCTCCTTACCTTCAGGAAACTTCTCAAGACCTGGCTGTTCGAACAGTAGCACCACCTCCCACCCCTTTCTCCCTCCTCCAATCCTCAGCACCTTGAGACCCTCACGAGTGAGTAGTGCACTTTACAGATTCCTGGTTGATTGATTGATTGTGTTTCATATTGAGTCCCGGTAGGAGGTCTTCAGATTCTGTAGATTTTAAGACCGAGATCTTTGATGAACAGTTCCCGCCGTTGGGACTGACCTTAACTTTGCTGTGCTTGGGACATGGGACTTCTGAAGATCGTCTCTGTACTGGAATTGTATAGCGCCTTCAGGTGCGCTCATACTGCATTAGCAAAGATGAACATTTCTGATTTGTCTCAAGTCCCACTCTTTCTAACTCCCTTCTTGGAAACAGCTGGTCTTGTTAGAGTTGCTTATGTCACAGATGGTGTTGTGCAAGTGTGTGTGAGTTTGTGTGCATGTGTGGTACGTGTGTTTTTGAAACAAAGATGTAGCAAATTTTGAATATTTTATCTACTGCGATGAGGCTGTATATGCATCTTTGGGTGTTGTTCATGGTTTTTTCTTTTCTTATCCAGTCTACTGTGGAAGGTTCATATTTTGTAGTGATTGTGTCTGATTCTTGTCAGGTCTGGTTTTTGTGCTTGCTATAGTGCTTCTTGAGATGCGAGCTTTTCAGATCTGGTGCTCATTTGATTCGTTACGTACAGGACTTTTATTTATTTTTAAAGAAGAGTGGGACATTCAAAAGATGAAGGGGTAGAAGTAGACACATGGGGAGAAGCAGGCGCATGGGAGAAGGCAGCAGGTGCCCCAGAGGAGTTTGTTGTTAATATTGCAGGTGGCAGACGAGTTGCCTCAGTCAGACAGGCACATGCAGAAGTGGATTATATTCTGCAGGTCTCACTCTTTGATTTTGTGTATGTGGATGTCATTTAGGGGTCGTCAGATGCCGCAACTGCGACCCCTGGCTTGTCCCTTGCTATCAGTGACACTGTCTTCGTGACCCCTGTCCTCAGTGGTGGCAAAGGCAATGCCAAGAACAGAAGGTAAACAGTGCTATGATGTGCACTCTTTACTTTGTGCAGCTCAGACTGTGACCTGAGGGGTCAAACTCTTCATTCTGTAAACAAATAACTATGGTGCTGCAATACTCCTAAATAAAATAAGAAATGAAACAATAAATACACTTCTTAAACAAGATATTGCTTTGTTGTTTTAAACACATGTATTGTGCTGTGATGTGTTTGAATGCAAACCTCACAGCTGTGCTTTGAATGAGTAATTAACGATGCTTCAGAATAATTCAGGTAAATAGCATAGATCAGATTCGGTGCATTGTCTAAATCAAGCAATACAGGTGTACTGAAGCACTGGTTCTTTTTAAATATTTACGTTTAGTACTTTACCAGTCCATTTAATGCTTTGGGTATACAATAAGAAAAGCAATAAATCATGAGAGTATTGCAAATAAGTTGATTTATCTGTGTTTTGTGTTTTATTTTGTGGTACTGGATTCTTGTCTTTCAACAAACACCTTAATGCATACATAATAAAAAGGAGAAATGTGTAATGCTCCTATCATGTCAGAACTATTTTTAAAGGTGGTATGTAAATTGAACATTTATCTGTGTTAGTAACCTTTGTGTTATTATGTCTTTGCACACTCAAGTCTCTTGACTCCATTGTTAGTTACTGGGGTGCCATCAAGGTTAAGATCATGTGACATCACTTCCTGGGAAGATTTGTATCAAATGATGTCACTTCCTATGATGTGGTTAGGTAATGTAGGTTATGTGACGTCACCTCTGCTGTCCCTGGCTTTTTGGTGAATCGACGCCCATGACTGTGCATTTCATTATGCTCCAGCTGGCATGGAGGCTGTGTTTGCAGATTCAGCACTGTACTAATAGGAATTCTGAATAATCTGTGTGTGTTATGACACGAGGCATCATCACTGGATGCATCCTTGATCAGTCTCAACCTACCTACAGAGTTATAGTCTCCTCTTTGATAGTGCACATGAAATATGTTGTGTTCGCTTTGCAGGTTTTTGAGGTTTATGTGTTTCATTATCTTGCCAATTTCCCCTGCATCTGACACAATCTTAGGGCCATAACTACTGGGGTGGGGGAGGGGGCTGGGCGTTTGAGGGCCAGTCCAAACCATGATATGTATTGCCGCCCCCAAATGACTAGATAGTTGGCACAGTATAGAGCTGCAGGAGTTCAAAAGGTGAATGAACAATAACAAAGTCTTTACATTCTGTTTTAATCTTGTTGCATGTGCTGCATGTTCTAAAACAGGTTAAATGTAAGGGTCTGTCTTCTGATAAATTGCTGCTTTTTCTTTCAATGTGTTATTTGACTGCACATGGACAGGATTTTGTAAAGTAACTATGTGACAAACTCTCTGGGGTACAGACAGTGCCACTGGAATTATGCTACAGCGGAAGCCAAAGTTAGGCATCAATGCGGATTAAATTATGTGGCAAGAAAACACAAATTATGCATCTTAAAGCAGCACATTTTGTGATAGCATCACCTGATTATTTTCTAATTTTCATACTTAAGCATTCCCTGAGCAACAGTTTTACATCATTAGTACAGGTTCCACATCCACATATAGCTGTAAGTACCTGAAAGATAAGCAGTCAACCTTTGCAAAGAACTTCCACTGTGCGGCAGCATGTGTTACAGCATTTTTGGCGAGTTTAGAGCTGTTTGAGCTACAACAAAATTAGTTTTTTGTTAAAATCTGCAGATTATGCAGCAGATGATGGATTATGTGGCAAATGCGGCAAATTCATATCTATGCAGAAAACATCACAGCCATCAAAATGCATAATTTCACCAGCCTTGCTTACAGGGAGTGCCAAAAAATACAGTAGGATGTCAATTTGTTTCTAATTCACAGAAGTGTAAGTACCTGTAAATTACCTGTACAAAGATTTCAACATATACCATGGGTTATGAAAGCACGAATGAAGCACACTTGGATTTATAATTCTGAAGTGTGATGGAAAAAAAGATAAAAACAAATCTTCATGATGCACAGATGATAAATACTGTATTGTATTGCATTGCACATTTGTATAGCACTTATTACCACTATGTGTGAAACTGATGCACTTACCTGAGCCGTACAGGGTGGTGTGTTGTTGGAAGGGTTTTGTCTTTGTGATCCTGTGTGGGAAGTGTCTCCTTTTTATGCGTGATGACCACCAAGGTATGGGTATTGTGTGATTAGATGCAAAGCATACCAGTTTCGTGGATGATGAGGTGTGAGAGACACAGAGACGCACAGTTTATGTTTGTTCAGTACACTTGCAGCTTTGACCAGCTCTATAGCTATGTCCTTTTCAGTATTTCTTATGATTATAGTCTGCTTAGCAGGTTACTGCACTTGGTTGCCCAATCAGAAGTTTGGGGGCAGATTTACTTACATTTCACACAACGCAATGCAGTAAGGCAACTTGCTGTGCTGAGTTGTGTGAAAGGCAGACAGGAGAAATACACCATATTTACAACGATATGGCATATTTTGCTGTCTCCTAGTGTTGGCGCACTGTGTGCTGCCTAGTGCCATTGCAGGCATCCCTGTATTACAGGCAGTAATGTTTTGGGACAAAAAGGAACATTGTCCTGCACAAAAACAATCCTTAAAGGCATATTCATCTTTCTATGTGTGCTGCAGAAAGACGCAGACATAGAATGAGGAAGCAACAAGGAGAATGCACCAAAATCTATGTGTAGATGCATGGGAATGTGCTTCCTTCTGTTAGTTTATATTTAATAAAGTACGCAAAGCCATGCAAAGTGGCTTTGCATAGCTTAGTAAATACCCAAAATTATTTTATGTCAGACTGTGCCACTATAGTAATGCAGCCCCATACAAACCTTTAGTAACTCTGCTCCCTAGTGTATAGTTCTGGGCCAGAGCTGGCATTTCTGGAGGGAGAGTACAGTGGAGAGATCTGCTGGGAAGTGAAGTGCTATTATCATCTCATTTTTTAAAGCAAATGTGAGATGTAAAGATTCAGCCGATGTATAGATATTTGGGACCTGCAGTCACAGACTACAATAAGGTCCTCCAATTAACCTGCAGTGTCCGACAGATATCTTCAGTTATTTCATGCCAGTTCCTTTAGTGATCGCTGGTTTATTGGCTGTGTAGTTCTGGTGATGGACAACTCTCATAGCATGAATTCCTAAATTGAATATAAGACGTGTAAATTGCTGTTGGCTGATGCTGTTGAGTGTTATGGAAGTAGAATTAGTATGGGCCAAAATATTGTATTTATGAACTTAACATTACTTTATATTAACTCGGTCAAGCACAGGTCAGCTCTCCTTAACTTACCTGATAAGATCTAAAGTATTTTCGTAGTTGAGTTGATTTTAATCTGTGGATTGTAAACTAAAGATTGAGCTTAAGGGTGTGACTATCCTTCTAGTTTCTGCTGCCTGGATGTGTGGTGCTGTGGTTGTCTTGCAAACAGCTATGTTTTTCAACTGTGTTCTGAAGTGTATATGCTCCTAGGTGCTTTGAACGCTGGTTGGTAGTGTACTCCAGAGCCTGGAGTCATGTAGTGAGAAAGCAGTGCCTCCTATATATTTCTTATGATAAGGTGGTATGATGATAAGTGGCGCAAGCCTGGAGTACAGTGTCCTCATTCGTTTGTTTTGCCTGTTTTTAGCTTGTAGGTATAGCAATCCTTTTCATTGGAGGCTCTGTGAACAATGCAGAGCATCTTGAACATTGCCCTTCTTGCTATTGATAGCCAAGCCAGTGGAGTGATTACAAGACTGGAGTCAAGTGTTCTCTTGGGTGAATGCAGACACGAAGTCTTGCAGCAGCATTTTGGATGAATTATATTTTGCATATAATGAATGCCTGTGTGCCAAGGTATAGGCAATCAGCATAGTCAAGCTTGGAAATTATGGGCCAGATGTACAAACAGAAGGAATAGCGATTTCCAAATAGCAATTGTATCCGAATCACTATTTGGAAATCGCTATTCCCTATGTATGAAACATTTAGTTCCATACTTGCAGTTCCTAATGGGTCACAAATTGACCTACCTCATAAATACTAATGAGGTAGGTCGCAATTTGTGACCCATTAGGAATCACTACTACCATCACAGGGTTGGTGCCCTGATGGAGTCAGCAGACCACCATGTCTGTGATTGCGATTAAATAAAGCAATAATTTAATGAAACCTGTTTTCCTTAAAGGAAAATGGGCTGTGTTTAAAAGGAAAAGAATGAAACTTTGAAGTTTAATTTTTTAAGAGTAGACAGTGGTCCTTGGCACCACTGCCTGCTCCTAAAAATGTTTTTCCAGCGTTCACAAAGATAAAGGCGTCCCAAGGGGAGCCCTTCCAATTTGCAAATGCATTACCATCAACTTTCAGTTGGTAGTAAAATATCAAGGTTTTGCGACACCAATTTGGTCACAAAGTCGTGATGCATATCACTGGAAATCGCTATTTGGAAGGGACACCCTAAACATGCCCCTTCCAAAGAGCAATTTCCACATGTAACCGCCATTCTGGAGAATCACAGTTTGGGTGTTTGTACATTTGGGAAAGCATTTTTGCCATCACCAATGGCCCGATTTTGGAAATCGGGCTGTTTGCGACAGCTAAATGCTTCATACATATGACCCTCAGGGTGCGAGGATGGCTTGCAATTTCTGTTGGGATCCAAGGTATAGAAGGATACAACATAGAGCCTAAACAGGAGTTCTATCCGCCGAACTTCCAACGGGGAGGATGCCGCCACACTGGCTACCTCCCCTGACCCATTAAGAGTTTGCTGCTGGGCTGGCAGGCAGAAACTGAGGTTTCTGCCTGCCAGCTTAGCAGGAAACTTGCAGCAGTATTGTCTCTGGCTCATAATCAAGCCAGCGGCAATGTTGCAGATGCAGGGTGCACGAGCACCTTCGCAATGTTCACTGTCAGTGAACATTGAGACAGTGCTGGGCAGGGGGACCCTTCACTGTCCATGGGCAGGGGCAGTGCAAGGGCCCCCGTGGCCCTCTGCACCTGTTCTCTGCCAGCCTTTTCATAGTAGTGAAACTGCCATCAAAAAGACTGGCAGAGAATTAGGTCAAAATCCACAGGGCAGGGCTGCATGTAGCGCTGCCCTGTCGGATCATGATCTCCACCACCGTCAGGCCATCGGGATCATGGATCCCAGCAGTGCTGGCAGAACCTGGAGGTCTGGCCAACAGGGTCTTTATGTGGCGGTCGGAGCGCCACAGCAGCGGCAGTCCTGACCAACACTGTGGGGCTGGTGGTCTGAATACCGCCAGCCTTGTAATGAGGTCCATAGTGTTTTCATTGTGTAAAAGAACTCTGTTTTACGTTTTTAACATGTGGTATCAAATATAGATCTTAATTCATGGGTACCCCTAGGTTTCTGACATCTCTTGATATTGTTGGAGGGGTATCTCGTTCCTTCGGCCATGGAGCCAAAGGCTGGTATTTAGCCATTGTCTGCAGGTCCTAGCACTGTCTTTGCGGTATTTAGCTCTAGTTGGTTATTCATCACCCATGTGTTTATGACCCGAAGGCAGACATCAAGGTTTACATTTTAGAAGTCTTCCAAATCATCTATTTGTAGAATGATTACGGTGTTATCTGCATAGCTGCATAGTTGTAGAAGGATTTGGGTGTTATCTGCATAGCTGCATAGTTGTAGAAGGATTTGGGTGTTATCTGCATAGTTGTAACAGGTGAGATTGAATGATTTAATCAGGTTTGGTGAGGAAGTTAGGTGATAATAGAGAGCATTTGATGGACCCCTGTGTGGCGCCACTGTGTTGTATGTAAGCAGCTGGTATGAAAGGTGGTATCAACACTAGTTCACTGTCACACCTGAGAGGCCAAGAATTCAATGGGCATTAGCTGAATTCCCTTCTCACTTTTTGCATGATATCTCAAACAAGAATTTGCTGTATGAAGAGATTGCCCAACTGTACAAGTCATTAAGTCAAATTGTTCTTAAGCCAGCAACTTTAATGACATTTCCTATTTCTGATACATAAATGGTTGAGACTACCTAAACCTACTAGTCATTGAGTAGCAACGTTCAATCAGGAAACTTCAGATTCCAATATGCCCTGATGCTTGATTAGACTATTGTGCTGGGGCAGAGTCAAGGTATGACTTATATTTGACTGACATTGCTCCAGCCTACACTGGCCTGTTGTGAAATAGAGCTTGGTGAGATAATGTATCTGCTCCACAGATCATTATTCTGTTTGCAGAAGACAGATAATTCTTTAGGTTGAGGTGCCTGCTACAAGGGACGCAAATACCCTAACTAGCAGTGATATGAATTTGTAACAACCCAGTATAGCTTGCTGTGTCACAAAGGGGTGCTATTACATACTATGGGCCAGATTTACAAAAACTGGCACAGCGCAGTGCCGTGCCAGTTTTGAAACACAGGGATGCACTGCATTTACAAGAATATTGCGTACCCCTGCATTTCCCACTGTGCCGGTGCTAAATTAAACAGCCTGCGCCAATGCAGGCATCCTTGCACCATAGTGCAAGGGTGTCTGTGTTGAGTGGTGTGATTATTTATGTGTAGGACGGTGTGCCTTCCTGCACATAACAATCATCCATGCCATTTTGCTTCTTCTATGTGTGCTGCAGAATTCAGCACACATAGAAAAAGCAATAAACAAGGAGGTATAAAAGTATACCTCCTTGTTGTGTCATGCTAATGCCACCCCAGTGGTGGCATTAGATTTGGAGCTGCCTCAGATTTTCGAATTCTCGTAAATGTAGGGCAGCATCAAAAGCAATGGGGGTTGCGGGGGAACGCTCACTGCAACACCCATTGCACGCCCCTCTGACAGAGAAAACTGCTGCAGAGGGGCCAATATTTGCATGGAGGCGTAAAGCCACAAACAGTGGCGTTACACCTCCTTGTAAATATGGAGAAGTGGTTAGCTCCATGGAAGCATAGCAAAAAGTGACGCTCTGGTGGCGTTAGGGTGTTGTAAATCTGGCCCTTTTAAAAAAAAAATGGTTTATCTAGATAACCCTGCCAGGGTGATCACTCTCAGGATTCATCTCCTTGAAGCAAATAGTGTGGAAACCATAATCTGGGCATCTGATGGCCAAAGCATTTGGACAATAATTGACCTCCATAGACATCTCCGCAGAACATTGAGGAACATTTTCAGATTTCTGTATATTGCATGTTAAGATCCTTGTAATATGAATCTGCTTTTTAGAATGTATCGACTCCTTTGAAATTCTGCTTTATTTTTATCTGATTTACAGTCATACCAAATTTCACAGAAATATGAGGAAAATTGGTGATTTAGCCAGAGTTTGGTGAATGCAGGGCATACTGGGTAAGAAAAGGTATTCACACAAGCTACCCTAACCCAGACTACCCAAGATAGCTTGCTTTCTGCAATGTATGTGCCTGGCAGATTTCCCTTGGTGCCGACCATGCCCTGGCCTAAATACCGCAGAATAGTCAGAATTAGTCAATATGCGAGGTAAAATCTTGATCTTTTTCCCTGTGTCTTAGCGGCCTTAGGGAGCCTTTCGTTCATGGCCTATACCTTAGTCACACAAATGGGGTGCTATTATTATCCAGAGGAGTGGGAAATGCTATGGGGTAAGACATTTGTAGATCCATGCAGATTCCATTAGCGCTGTCTGCTTTCACCTTTGTTTTGCTGTATAATGTCAGTGCACACAGTGAGACTTAGAACTTGTGAGAAGCATTTCCCTCCCATGCCGCCTATCATTTTGGAAAATAAATGTTTCTAGTGTTTTTTCTGGAAACATGTCCTTTTTCAGTACTATTGAAGACCTGTTAAAGTACATTATACTTTGAAAGTTTTGTGATGGATGTCAAAGGGTCATTGTCTGCCCTAAAGTAGTTAAAATCCACTAAAACCATGCAGCCTCATGTTCTGTCCAAAAGGAACTGACAACAAGTTGGAGGGATGTGATGGCCACATTGCACTAGTTTCTTTGTTCCATGATTGCCGGGGACTCCTCCAGCTCCAGGAGACCCCCTGAATAGTTTGCTTCTGGGACTGCGGAGCAGCTAAAAGCACATGGGTCAAAGAAAGGTGGCATGTGCTGGTAATGGCCACATACAGACAAGAGAAAGTTTCAGTTGCCATACATTGTCCAAGGAGAAGAGAGCTAGAGGGAGAATGAAAAATATTGAGAAGTACAGAGAAGATAGAAGAGAAGACAGAGAGAAGAGGTTCTAGAAAAGGAGAGAAGATTGAGAGAAAAAAGGAGAGCAAATAGAAAAAGACAAACAAGAGCAGAAGAGACAGGATTGGGAAGATAGAACCAGCAGCAGCAAACAGAAAGCGATAGTGGGGGAAAGGTTGAGAGTGGCAGTGGGGGCAGATATTTGAAGATTGGGAAAGAATAGAGATTTTATTCAGAATTTGTTAGACCTGACAGCCTTAGGGTGGTCACCCCTAACTTTTTGCCTGCCTCCCTCCACTTTTTGGACACTGTTTTTGCTGGTTTTAGGACTCTGCACACGTTACCACTGTTAACCAGAGTTAAAGTGCATGTGCTCACACCCTTAAAACATGGTGACATTGGTTCATATCCAAGTGGTTTATTTAATTTACTTGTAGGACCCCAGTAAAGTGCACTACATGTGCTCAGGGCCTGTAGATTAAATGCTACTAGTGGGCCTGCAGCACTGATTGTTCAACCCACATAAGTAGCCTCTTACCCATGCCTCAGGCCTGCCATTGGAAAGCTTGTGTGTGCAGTTTCACTGCCACTTCGACTTGGCATTTAACAGTACTTGCAAAGCCTTAAACTCCCCTTTTTCTCCATATAAGTCACCCCTAAGGTAAGTCCTAGGTAACCCGTGGGGCAGGGTGATATGTAGATAAAAAGGCAGGAACTGGCACTTGAATGTCAAAGGACAGTAGCCTGCCCTCACACAATGGACTGCCACACCCTTTACTGGGACCCTGGCAGACAACATGGAGCAGAAAGGGGACCCTGTGCACTTCTAAGCCACTCTTTGAAGTCTCCCCCATTTCAAAGGCACATTTGAGTATTTAAGCAGGGTCTCTCACCCGACCAACTCAGACACCTCTGGACAAGATACCACTGGTGAAGAAACTCTGAACCAGACCCTGCAACCTACCAAGAGGAACTGCCTGGCTGCCCAAAGGACTCAGCTGACTGCTTTTCTGAAAATGACTGCTGCCCTGCTGTTGCCCTGCTGCCTTGCTGCTCTCTGGCTCTGCTGAGAATTGCTCTCCAAGGGCTTGGATAGAGCTTGACTACTGTTCCTTGAAGTCTCAGGACCAAAAAGCCTTCCTCCTGCCACAAAATACTTGTGTGGCGAAAATTTGACGCACAGCCTGCCAGAAATGAGGCAAAGCCTCCTTTGCGGTGAGAAAATCACTGCACGCCGAACTGGAATGATGCAGCCCGGCCCCTCAAGAGGAGATCGACACAGCACCAGCGCTGCGACCGGAACTTTGACGCACGGCCCACTGGATGGACGCAAAGCCTAGCCAGAATGACATAGCACCTGCCATGCAACAGAAATTTCCACACATCGGCCACCGGATCGACGCAGTTCCTATGACTTCATCCTGCACGCCCAGGATTGCTCAGCATCGTCCCCGTGGCGTCCCAAAACCCCACAACCCAAAGAGGATTCAAGTCTGTGCACTAGAAATAAACGCAAAGCCTTCCCTACATGGAAAATTATCAACGCATTGTCTGTGTGCGCCCGGAGAAACCAATGCACACCTTCCTTTTTTCCACGCATGTAGGAGGCTGGCCTGGCTTGCAGTGGGTTTCAATGGTACTTACACCTTATACCAGGTCCAGTTATCCCTTATTAGTAGAGTGTAGTAGTGTTCTAGCAGCTTAGGCTGATAGAGGTAGCTATAGCAGAGCAGCCAAGGCTGAACTAGGAGACATGCAAAGCTCATGCAATACCACTTATATCATAGAGGTACTATATCATAAGAAAGACAATACTCAGTCTTACTAAAAATAAAGGTACTTTATTTTAGTGACAATGTGCCAAAAATATCTCAGAGGATATACTCCCTTAGGAGGTAAGTAACATACACAAAATATACACAACAAACCAAATCAGGTAAGTAAAACAGTCAGAAAGTAGTGCATACAATAGGATGCAATAGGCCTAGGGGCAACTCAAACCATATACTAAGAAAGTGGAATGAGAACCACAAATGGACCCCTAGGCTAGTGTAGTGTGTAGACGGTCGCTGGGAGTGTCAACTCAGGGAGCTGAGCATCACAGGACAGAGTGCTGGGGACCTAGGCTCAGCTGTGCATGCAGGATTTCTTGGAAATGTGCACAGAGGCCCTTGTAGATGCAGTTCACATGGTGCACAGGATTACTTTCTGGAGAGGCAAGGACTTACCTCCTCCAAATGTGGACAGTTGGACCACTGGACAGTCTGGGTCACTTGGGTCCATCACCTGTGTTCCAGGGGCCACGCTCGTCAGGATGAGAGGGGTCCCAGAGTACCGGTGAAGCTGAAGTTTGGTGCCTGCTGAAGCAGGGGGAAGATTCTGTTGACCCACAGGAGATTTCTTCATGGTTTCCAGTGCAGGGTGAAGGCAGGCAGCCCCCAGAACATGCACCACCAGGAAACAGTTGAGAAAACCAGCAGGATTAGGCGCTACACTGTCGCTGGTAGTCTTCTGGCTACTTTTTTGCAGTTTTGCAGGCGTCCTGGAGCAGTCAGTGGTCGATCCTTGGCAGAAGTCGAAGAGAGAAGTGCAGAGGAGTCCTGCTGAATTCTTGCAAGTCATTATCTGAGGAAAATCCCACTGGAGCGACCCTAAATAGCCCTCAGAGGAGGATTGGCCACCTAGTCAGGTGAGCACCCATCAGAGGGGTCTCTGACATTACCTGCTGGCGCTGGCCACTCAGAGACCTCCAGAGTGCCCTCACACCTCTGGAAACAAGATGGCAGAGGTCTGGGACACACTGGAGGAGCTCTGGGCACCACCCCTGGGGTGGTGATGGAGAGGGGAGTGGTCACTCCCCTTTCCTTTGTCCCATTTTGCACCAGAGCAGGGACTGGGGGTTCCCTAAACCGGTGTTGACTGGCTTATGCCCTTCAAAGCATTTCCAGAGGCTGGGAGATGCTACCCCTCCCCAACCTTTAACACCTATTTCCAAAGAGAGAGGGTGTAACACCCTGCTCTCAGAGGAAATGCTTTGTTTTGCCTTCCTGGGTCTCGGCTGCCCAGAGCCCAGGAGGGCATAACCCTGTCTGTGGGGTGACAGCAGTTTCTATAGCTTTCGAGATCTATGAAGAATAAATCATGTCACTATGTCCTCCTACATTGAAAATACTATTTTCTGCTACAATTTCAAAGAGGATGGAACACATCTAAGAAGTGTTGGTGAGCTGTCAGACGCTTCAAGTGATCCCAAGAGACATGTCACTGGAAGGTTTATGTGATAGGCCATGTGAGGGGTCTCACTTTAACATATCACAGACATGGGCATGTTCTTTCTGGAGTTACATTGTGAGGAATATTTTATTTGGCCCTGAATATAGCTGTCTGCATCCTTGTCCATATCTCTGCATGGTGCTCATCTTCCTTAATGTATGCTCTGTTCTCTTGTGTTCAGTCTCCCCATGGCACTTTTCCCTTGGTATGATCACCTGCTTTTTTATGTTCCTTGCATGCTTGGGTCAAGTCGTGCCTCGTTCAGAAACACATGCAAATTTGGCCAACCCATTTCGTACATGAGTTTTCCTTAGGATCGTTCATCTTTTGACATTTTATTCTGGCCTGCAGACAGCTTAAGCTTGCACTTCAACCTCGTGTAATCGTAAAACTCACCTCTTCTCAATTGGTCTGACATTCCTTCTTCTTTCCACCACGGCATACAGCAGTGGGCAAGGGTCAGCCACCTCAGCTATTCTTTATTATACACTGTCAGTGATGTCATTCTAACTAATCACATGTTCAAAATAAGAAGTGCACTCCAGCGATCCAGCTGGTGGAAACTTTACCAACGACTTTTCCTTTCCATTTATAGCCCGGTCTAACCTTTAGACTTCCTCTCGTCTTTATGCAATGTCTCCAGGTCACAAATATTTCAATTGCAAGTGTACTTTTTAATGTGTACTAAATTGGATATTATTTTCCTGCGATGTTCACTAAAAGTAGCTTCTATATTTGCTCTAAGTACATCTGCTCACTGGGAATCACTGTACTGTTGCAATGTTTTTTTTTTTTTGTAGAACTGTTTTATTTGAGAACGAGTAACATAAAAAAGTTCTCTCAGTTCCACTATGCAGCCTAAGGGGCCGAACCGCAGTATGGTTATTTATTTTTAATTTCAATATTTAATTTTGCATACATGTTTTCGTTTTCCCTTCTTTTTCTTCCTTTTTATTTTTTCTGGTGTGTACTTGAAATAAAAATAAATCAATATATATATGTAAGTGTGTGTGTGTGTGTGTGTGTGTGTGTGTGCATGTGTGTGTATATTTGCATATGTATATGAGTATATATAGATATATATGTATAGCTTTATAGAGATATACAGATTTATATTCACTTAAAAAAACAAAGGTTACCGGCACGTTATAGTTAGGTTCTGAATGTAATCACACAAAAACCATAGAAATTCAGCAGTTACACTTGCAAACAGCTCGAGTTCGACTGTGCCATACCCATGAGTTGCACAGTCTCATGCACTGCCTCACATATATGTCAGACACCCCTAAGAAGGGTCTCTGCAGTCCAGGAGGCAAGGTGCATTATATTTGAGATGCAGGCATGTAAGCACAAGCTTATATGCCTCTATAGTGTCCATTCCATTAAAGTACACTATAAGTGCAGGCTGGTTGATAGGATAACATTGGACTTAATCCCCGGTTGACTTGGGCTGCTAGCTCCATTATGGTACCGCCTAGGCATGTGAAGTTTGGTGGCAAACAATGTGCCTTCTCTCCCCAACATGAATCTTGTGTCAACAGCTGGCATGTACCCAGGTGGCGCACTAGTGGTGGCCCACCTGTCTTCCTTTGAGCTCTCACCGCTCAGCCTGTGTTTTTTCCCATGCTTGTTGCCCCTAAGACAGAGTTCAGACCTCCTGCCAGGCAGCCTGGGTACTCCCAGAGATCAGAACAGAGGGCTGAAGTGGGCAGGAAGTCACACTTCCCACCCCCCAGCCGGGCTAGTGAATAGAGCCATCAAGGCAGTGAGCTTCAAAGGCTGCACCGCCCCTGATAGCCATCTGTGCTGTCCTCCAGTGAGGAAACAGCCCTCCCCCGGCCCTCAGTCACATTTGCTCATGGACAGGCAGGAAATTAGGTATGCGGGACTTTGCACACACCCAGCAGGCTGACCACACCTCTAGGGTGAGCAGCCTGGTCTGTGCACTAAATTTTAGTTTCTGCCATCTTAGGAGTGGCAAAATAGAGGGTTCTGGGTAGCTTAAGGGGACCTGTCCCACTGGATGTGGTCACCTCAGGGGAGGATTAGCTGTAGGAGATAGTTTCCCGTTGGCCACTAGTCTTCACACCCCTGACTTCCCAGAACCTCAGATTTGATGGACTAACTTCAAAAAAGGACACACAGAAACTATGCATCACTGACAACCGGACACTGCCCACTGCTTCAAAGCAAAAGAGGTAAACTCTGTCCCTGAGGCAACAGACTGGAAACTGCATGATTGACCTTCGTCCTTGGCTGAAACTCATCACTCGAGAACAGAAGGACACATGTGGAAGCCAGAAGCTCCCTCAGGCTCCTTGAACTGGTGGCACCAGTCCCCTGCAAACAGCAGGTAAAAGACGCTCTGAAACCACAGAATCGTCAGCTATTGGGCCCTCTGAGGGATCAACTGGATCCATTTGGTGAAGTGCATTGTGGGAGTCATACTCTGGCCTTCCACAAAGTTACAGGCTACTACCACACTCCCCCGGACCTCCAGATGTCTCCAAAGCATTTTGCCATGCTTACCGCTACCAAGGCTTGTTGGTCACCAGCCAGGTAACCGACCTCTTAACTCAACACTGCAAGAGGATAGCACCGCCCACCATCTATGACTGATGTCAGCAACAACACCACAGCTGAGTTTTTGCATCCTCTTTGCTGCAGCAGTGTGTGTATGGTAAAATCATCACCAGGGCGAGTCCCGTTCAGCAGGCAGGACAACTCTGCACCCAGATCCCATGGACCTGGCAGAAGTGAACTGACTGTTGTGGCCCGGTCCCAGGGCCTGCACTAGCTAACCCTGCAAGGGTTCCCAACAGCTCGACCCCCATGTGGTCGTTTTTCACCAGTGGCATCCCTGCCATTAACTCCAATGCGAGTGCAGCTCAGCACCACAGACAGCCAGGACAACTCTGCACCCTTCTCCACAGGCAGGGTAAAACTGCTCTGACTTTTGTGATCTGGGCCCATGGACAGCACTGGCTTAACCCTCCAAAGGTTCCCTGCAAATCGTCCTCTCAATGCATTTTTGCAATATATGACATTTTCCAATTGACTTCAATGCAACGTTTAAATGTCATTCCTGCAGTGATTTTATATTGCTTCTAAAATCAATATCTCCTGTTCTCCCAAAACCTATACTGTTTTTTTTTGGAGTCTAATTTTATATAAAAAATAAGCTCTATTTATAAAAATTGGTGTCATATTTCTTTCGAGCTGTGTCAATTACTTATCATCCATGTTTCTGCTGTGAAATGCTTAACACATGTTCTTTTAAGTAAAGCCTGACTGTTCTTTGCCACACTACCAGGACTGAGTTAAAGATTCACTACTGTGAATCCAAGGACCAGCTCTGGGGTATTGTGAGAGTATTACATGGCGAGGACTAACCCCCACACCACATAATACTCCAATTTCCTCCAGCTGTGCACGGCAAGTGTGCAAGTTATATTTACGTGAGATAACCATAACTATAAATGCTGAATTTCTGTGTTTTTGTGCGAGTAAATTCAGAACCAAACTATAACCTAGCTGTAACCTTTGTTTTTTTAAGTGAATTTCTATGTTGTTTTAAAATTATATTTCCTAACTATAACGTCCCTGTCACTTTTGTTTTTTTCGGTGTTATGACCAGCCAAGACTGTGTGAGTGTGTTTCTGGATGTGAGGGTGTCTGGGTGTGACAGTGTGTGTCTGATTCTGAGAGTGAGTGTCTGGGTGTGATAGTGGGTGTCAGAGTGTCTGGCTAGGTGTGACAGTGGGTGTGAGAGGCTGTGTCCGGGTATGAGAGTGGATGCGAGAGGGTGTGTCTGGGAGTGAGAGTGGGTGGGAGAGTGTTTGGGTGTGACAGTGGACAATAGAGGGTGTATCTAGGTAAGAGTGGGTGTGAGAGTGTCTGGGTGGGAGAGTTCCTGAGTGTGAGAGTGGTGTGAGAGGGTGTGTGTGAGAATGGATGTGAATGTCTTGGTGTGAGAGTGGGTGTGAGAGGGTGTGTCTGGGTGTGACAGTGTGTGTCTGATTCTGAGAGTGAGTGTCTGGGTGTGACAGTGGGTGTCAGAGTGTCTGTCTAGGTGTGACAGTGGGTGTGAGAAGATATGTCCGGGTATGAGAGTGGATGCGAGAGGGTGTGTCTGAGTGTGAGAGTGGGTGGGAGAGTGTTTGGGTGTGACAGTGGACAATAGAGGGTGTATCTAGGTAAGAGTGGGTGTGAGAGTGTCTGGATGGGAGAGTTCCTGAGTGTGAGAGTGGGTGTGACAGGGTGTGTGTGAGAATGGATGTGAATGTCTTGTTGTGAGAGTGGGTGTGAGAGGGTGTGTCAGGGTGAGAGACAAGGTGTGAGAGTGTCTGTCCAGGTGTGAGAGTGGGTGTGAGAGTCTGTGTCTGGGTATGAGAGTGTCATGGGTCCATTTTAGCTCTTTGCCTGGGCACAGTATTTGGCTTAGCTTACACTTGTGGCCTGTGCCCTTTGCACAGATAGGCCCTCATTCTGACCCTGGCGGTCGGCGGAGAGGCGGCGGTCGGACCGCGAACAGACCGGCGGTATTAAAAATGGCATTCTGACCCTGGCGGGAACCGCCAACACAGCCCGCCAACTTAACACTCCGACCGCCACAGCGGTACAAACAAACAGCGCGGCGGTTCCCGCCAACAGCCCGGCGGCAGACAAAGTACCGCCCACCCTATTACGACCCACCAATCTGCCACCTTTTCCGGGGCGGGAGCACCGCCGATAAGAACACGGCGGAAACAGACTACGAACGGGAAAACGCTTACCTCTACGCACTCCACGCGAGATTCCGGCAGTATGGAGCCAGAGTTACAGGTCATCCCCGCACTCCTATTCCTCCTCATATACCAGGAGCACGCCCGGCGGCGCGGAAGACATCGGTGAGTACTGCACCTACGACACAGGGGAGGGAAAAGATTACCGGCACACACCCACCCACCCACACCCACTACAACACACACATCAATGCATTCCCACAGATCACTGTCACAACCCACAAACCACCCCCCTCCGAAATAATGCAAAGACCAAAAGAAGAGATCATAAACGGCCAGATATATTGAAATATGGACACCAGTAATCCAAATAAATAAATAAACTATGTACAAAATATATACAGCTACTAAATGTAGTCCAACCACTGTCCGTGGATCACAGGGGTCCTGTGCAAAGGGGCAAGGCCCAGTCCCACGACAAGAACTCCACGGAGAGAACACTGCAGGGGCATCAGAAAGAAAATAGGACAGGCACCTCAGGGGGAAGGGAAGGGGGGGCACCTCAGCCACTTGAGTACACGACGCCAGATCCACGAGGGGACTCCATGACCACTGGCCCATCCTGGGGAGTGCAAAGCCACAGTCCATACAGTCCATACAGTGGGTGGCCTGCCCACTGGGCCATCCTGGGGAGAGCAAAGCCACAGTCCATACAGTCCATACAGTGGGTGGCCTGCCCACTGGGCCATCCTGGGGAGAGCAAAGCCACAGTCCATACAGTCCATACAGTGGGTGGCCTGCCCACTGGGCCATCCTGGGGAGAGCAAAGCCACAGTCCATACAGTCCATACAGTGGGTGGCCTGCCCACTGGGCCATCCTGGGGAGAGCAAAGCCACAGTCCATACAGTCCATACAGTGGGTGGCCTGCCCACTGGGCCATCCTGGGGAGAGCAAAGCCACAGTCCATACAGTCCATACAGTGGGTGGCCTGCCCACTGGGCCATCCTGGGGAGAGCAAAGCCACAGTCCATACAGTCCATAACAGACCCCACTGCCACTGGAGGAGGCAAGTTGGCCAGAGGACATCCTGCAGCCCTGCCCGAGATAGATCCTGCCCTGCCACGTCTGCCAAAGGGCCAGCGGTTCTTGCCCTGAAGGGCCCAGTTCAGCGGTTCTTGAGACGGCGGGCCCAGTTCAGCGGTTCTTGCCCTGAAGGGCCCAGTTCAGCGGTTCTTGAGACGGCGGGGCCCAGTTCAGCGGTTCTTGAGACGGCGGGGCCCAGTTCAGCGGTTCTTGCCTTGAAGGGCCCAGTTCAGCGGTTCTTGAGACGGCGGGGCCCAGTTCAGCGGTTCTTGCCTTGAAGGGCCCAGTTCAGCGGTTCTTGAGACGGCGGGGCCCAGTTCAGCGGTTCTTGCCTTGAAGGGCCCAGTTCAGCGGTTCTTGAGACGGCGGGGCCCAGTTCAGCGGTTCTTGAGACGGCGGGGCCCAGTTCAGCGGTTCTTGCCTTGAAGGGCCCAGTTCAGCGGTTCTTGAGACGGCGGGGCCCAGTTCAGCGGTTCTTGAGACGGCGGGGCCCAGTTCAGCGGTTCTTGAGACGGCGGGGCCCAGTTCAGCGGTTCTTGCCTTGAAGGGCCCAGTTCAGCGGTTCTTGAGACGGCGGGGCCCAGTTCAGCGGTTCTTGAGACGGCGGGGCCCAGTTCAGCGGTTCTTGCCTTGAAGGGCCCAGTTCAGCGGTTCTTGAGACGGCGGGGCCCAGTTCAGCGGTTCTTGAGACGGCGGGGCCCAGTTCAGCGGTTCTTGCCTTGAAGGGCCCAGTTCAGCGGTTCTTGAGACGGCGGGGCCCAGTTCAGCGGTTCTTGCCTTGAAGGGCCCAGTTCAGCGGTTCTTGAGACGGCGGGGCCCAGTTCAGCGGTTCTTGCCTTGAAGGGCCCAGTTCAGCGGTTCTTGAGACGGCGGGGCCCAGTTCAGCGGTTCTTGAGACGGCGGGGCCCAGTTCAGCGGTTCTTGCCTTGAAGGGCCCAGTTCAGCGGTTCTTGAGACGGCGGGGCCCAGTTCAGCGGTTCTTGAGACGGCGGGGCCCAGTTCAGCGGTTCTTGCCTTGAAGGGCCCAGTTCAGCGGTTCTTGAGACGGCGGGGCCCAGTTCAGCGGTTCTTGAGACGGCGGGGCCCAGTTCAGCGGTTCTTGAGACGGCGGGGCCCAGTTCAGCGGTTCTTGCCTTGAAGGGCCCAGTTCAGCGGTTCTTGAGACGGCGGGCCCAGTTCAGCGGTTCTTGAGACGGCGGGGCCCAGTTCAGCGGTTCTTGCCTTGAAGGGCCCAGTTCAGCGGTTCTTGAGACGGCGGGGCCCAGTTCAGCGGTTCTTGAGACGGCGGGGCCCAGTTCAGCGGTTCTTGCCTTGAAGGGCCCAGTTCAGCGGTTCTTGAGACGGCGGGGCCCAGTTCAGCGGTTCTTGCCTTGAAGGGCCCAGTTCAGCGGTTCTTGAGACGGCGGGGCCCAGTTCAGCGGTTCTTGCCTTGAAGGGCCCAGTTCAGCGGTTCTTGAGACGGCGGGGCCCAGTTCAGCGGTTCTTGAGACGGCGGGGCCCAGTTCAGCGGTTCTTGCCTTGAAGGGCCCAGTTCAGCGGTTCTTGAGACGGCGGGGCCCAGTTCAGCGGTTCTTGAGACGGCGGGGCCCAGTTCAGCGGTTCTTGAGACGGCGGGGCCCAGTTCAGCGGTTCTTGCCTTGAAGGGCCCAGTTCAGCGGTTCTTGAGACGGCGGGGCCCAGTTCAGCGGTTCTTGAGACGGCGGGGCCCAGTTCAGCGGTTCTTGCCTTGAAGGGCCCAGTTCAGCGGTTCTTGAGACGGCGGGGCCCAGTTCAGCGGTTCTTGAGACGGCGGGGCCCAGTTCAGCGGTTCTTGCCTTGAAGGGCCCAGTTCAGCGGTTCTTGAGACGGCGGGGCCCAGTTCAGCGGTTCTTGCCTTGAAGGGCCCAGTTCAGCGGTTCTTGAGACGGCGGGGCCCAGTTCAGCGGTTCTTGCCTTGAAGGGCCCAGTTCAGCGGTTCTTGAGACGGCGGGGCCCAGTTCAGCGGTTCTTGAGACGGCGGGGCCCAGTTCAGCGGTTCTTGCCTTGAAGGGCCCAGTTCAGCGGTTCTTGAGACGGCGGGGCCCAGTTCAGCGGTTCTTGAGACGGCGGGGCCCAGTTCAGCGGTTCTTGAGACGGCGGGGCCCAGTTCAGCGGTTCTTGCCTTGAAGGGCCCAGTTCAGTGGTTCTTGAGACGGCGGGGCCCAGTTCAGCGGTTCTTGAGACGGCGGGGCCCAGTTCAGCGGTTCTTGCCTTGAAGGGCCCAGTTCAGCGGTTCTTGAGACGGCGGGGCCCAGTTCAGCGGTTCTTGAGACGGCGGGGCCCAGTTCAGCGGTTCTTGCCTTGAAGGGCCCAGTTCAGCGGTTCTTGAGACGGCGGGGCCCAGTTCAGCGGTTCTTGCCTTGAAGGGCCCAGTTCAGCGGTTCTTGAGACGGCGGGGCCCAGTTCAGCGGTTCTTGCCTTGAAGGGCCCAGTTCAGCGGTTCTTGAGACGGCGGGGCCCAGTTCAGCGGTTCTTGAGACGGCGGGGCCCAGTTCAGCGGTTCTTGCCTTGAAGGGCCCAGTTCAGCGGTTCTTGAGACGGCGGGGCCCAGTTCAGCGGTTCTTGAGACGGCGGGGCCCAGTTCAGCGGTTCTTGCCTTGAAGGGCCCAGTTCAGCGGTTCTTGAGACGGCGGGGCCCAGTACAGCGGTTCTTGAGACGGCGGGGCCCAGTTCAGCGGTTCTTGAGACGGCGGGGCCCAGTTCAGCGGTTCTTGAGACGGCGGGGCCCAGTTCAGCGGTTCTTGCCTTGAAGGGCCCAGTTCAGTGGTTCTTGAGACGGCGGGGCCCAGTTCAGCGGTTCTTGAGACGGCGGGGCCCAGTTCAGCGGTTCTTGCCTTGAAGGGCCCAGTTCAGCGGTTCTTGAGACGGCGGGGCCCAGTTCAGCGGTTCTTGAGACGGCGGGGCCCAGTTCAGCGGTTCTTGCCTTGAAGGGCCCAGTTCAGCGGTTCTTGAGACGGCGGGGCCCAGTTCAGCGGTTCTTGCCTTGAAGGGCCCAGTTCAGCGGTTCTTGAGACGGCGGGGCCCAGTTCAGCGGTTCTTGCCTTGAAGGGCCCAGTTCAGCGGTTCTTGAGACGGCGGGGCCCAGTTCAGCGGTTCTTGAGACGGCGGGGCCCAGTTCAGCGGTTCTTGCCTTGAAGGGCCCAGTTCAGCGGTTCTTGAGACGGCGGGGCCCAGTTCAGCGGTTCTTGAGACGGCGGGGCCCAGTTCAGCGGTTCTTGCCTTGAAGGGCCCAGTTCAGCGGTTCTTGAGATGGCGGGGCCAAGTTCAGCGGTTCTTGAGACAGCGGGGCCCAGTTCAGCGGTTCTTGAGACGGCGGGGCCCAGTTCAGCGGTTCTTGAGACGGCGGGGCCCAGTTCAGCGGTTCTTGAGACGGCGGGGCCCAGTTCAGCGGTTCTTGAGACGGCGGGGCCCAGTTCAGCGGTTCTTGCCTTGAAGGACCCAGTTCAGCGGTTCTTGAGACGGCGGGCCCAGTTCAGCGGTTCTTGAGACGGCGGGGCCCAGTTCAGCGGTTCTTGAGACGGCGGGGCCCAGTTCAGCGGTTCTTGAGACGGCGGGGCCCAGTTCAGCGGTTCTTGAGACGGCGGGGCCCAGTTCAGCGGTTCTTGCCTTGAAGGGCCCAGTTCAGCGGTTCTTGAGACGGCGGGGCCCAGTTCAGCGGTTCTTGAGACGGCGGGGCCCAGTTCAGCGGTTCTTGCCTTGAAGGGCCCAGTTCAGCGGTTCTTGAGACGGCGGGGCCCAGTTCAGCGGTTCTTGAGACGGCGGGGCCCAGTTCAGCGGTTCTTGAGACAGCGGGGCCCAGTTCAGCGGTTCTTGAGACGGCGGGGCCCAGTTCAGCGGTTCTTGAGACGGCGGACGGTCTATGGCCAACTGCTAATTGCCTGGTGGTGCCCTCCTGGGCAGCGGGGATGGTGCTCCTTCACTGCCCACCTGGGCTGTGGGTGGTGGGGCCCTCCTGGCCAGCTGGGCTGGGTCCTCCCTGGGCAGCGGCTATGGGGGTGGTGGGCTCTCCCGGGGCAGCTGTGCCGGTTCCTCCCGGGGCAGCGGCTATGGGGGT
Organism: Pleurodeles waltl; assembly: GCF_031143425.1. Classification (NCBI taxonomy): domain Eukaryota; kingdom Metazoa; phylum Chordata; class Amphibia; order Caudata; family Salamandridae; genus Pleurodeles; species Pleurodeles waltl. The sequence goes on from NC_090444.1 coordinate 1,781,911,016, forward strand.
TGTGGGCTCCTCCTGGGCAGCAGGCCTGCTGCCTGACCTCTCCAACTTGCTGCCCTTGCCCTCCTTAGTCGTCGGCCTGTGGCCCTTGCCTCCCTTTGGAGCTGTGGCTGGTGACTGTCTCTGGGTGGTGTCCGGGGGGGATGTAGAAGGCGGGCTCCTGCGGCGCCCCTTCCGCCTTCTGCTCCTCTTCCCAGGGGGTGGGCTGGCTGTCCCCTTGCTGCTGGGCGAAGATCCAGACATGCGGGCTGGCGGGCTCCAATACCCCTGCACCCTTGTCAAGGGGGCTGCAGGGCTGGTGGTGGCTGAGGTGCTCTTCTTACCCCGACGAGAAGGAGGGGGGGGCTCAGGGTCAGGAAAGAAGTTAGTAGTGGCGAGGAAGAGCTTCTTGGGACAATGGAGAGTGGTAGGTACAGTGGGAATGGGAGTGGAGGGAGAGGATGTGGTTGTAGGTGAGTCACGTTTGCTGTCTTTGGGTGCAGGTGCAGGAGGGATAGGCTGTCGTGAGGTGGATGGCTGTTGGGTGGGTGGGTGGCTGCGTTTGTGTGGTGTGGAAGAGGGGGTGACAGACACAGTGGGAGAGGACACAGGGGACGTGTAAATGGCAGTGGGGATGGTGACTGCACGTGTGCGGACTGGAGTGGAGGGTGTGCTGGTGATGGAAACACTGGCTGATGGTGAGGTGAATGGAGGTGTGAGTGTAGACGTCACAGGGAGGGAGGAGGGAGACGAGGAGGTGGGGGTCACAGAGGTGGTAGTGACTGTTGGCATGTCTGCATCGGAATGTTGCGTGTGTGAATGTCTGGGTGATCTGTGGTGCTTATGTTTGGATGAGCTTCTCTTGGGTGTTGAGGTGTGTGCAGGCTGGTCTGATGGTGTGGGTGGGACAGGCAGAGGAACAGGAGACTGGGAGGAGGGAGTTAGTAGAGGCAGGCAGGAGACAGGGACAATGGCTGCCGTCAGTGCTGAGGCCAGAGCCTGGAACGATCGCTGATGGGCAGCCTGACCCGAATGAATGCCCTCCAGGTACGCATTGCTGCGATGAACCTCCCTCTCCACCCCCTGGATGGCATTCAAAAGGGTAGTCTGCCCAACAATGAGCGTTCGGAGGAGGTCAATGACCTCCTCACTGAGGGCAGCGGGGGTAACAGGGGCAGGGCCTGAGGTGCCTGGGGCGAAGGAGATGCCCGGCTTCCTGGCAGAGCGGGCACGGGGCGAACGCGGAGGGGCTGCTGGGAGGGCGGAGATGGTGCGCTGGGTGGCGGCTGTACCTGTAATGGCGGGGGGCACGGATGGTGCCACCCCCGCAAGGGAGCCCCCTTCCGAGGACGTGTCCGTGTCGCTGCAGGCTCCAGTCGTCCCCGTCGTGGAGCTCCCCTCGCCCTCCGTCTCACTGGTCCAGTCTGACTCTGTGGCATGGCCCTCCTGGGCCATGTGAGATGCAGCTCCCTCCTGCCCCGATGCCACTTCTCCTCCGCCTGATGATGCTGATGCACACAAGCACAGAAAGACAAACAAAAAGGGGGGGGAGAGAGAAATAAAGGGATATTGAGTACATGGATCTCCGGTACAGTTAGCGGACATGACAGAAACAGATGCCCCCTGCACTAAGTTGCGCACTTGGGGTCCGCTACGCATTCCGTGGAACATGCCCTACACGCCTAGAGTTGTCAACTGCACCCATGGATGACACGGCCCAGGGATGGCTGTACTGACACACTACTGAGGGTGGTGGCTGGGGACACAGGGGCTTACGGGGGTGCCCAGCCTACAGATATCGCCCTGGCCTAGGGGGACCCACAGCCCTCCTCCCCCACCCAGACACCTCCACTGCACGACAACAGAGTAGATGATGCTTGTACTCACCCCCTTGTGTCTGCTGTGCTGCCCTCACGCGCCCATCCAAATCAGGGTAGGCCACCGCCAGGATCCGGAACATCAGGGGGCTCAGTTGACGGCAGGCACCCCGCCTACGTTGGGGGGCCATCCCCAGCAGAGACTCGGCGGTCTTCTTGGTCCCGCGGCGGATGTCCTCCCACCTCTTGCGGCAGTGGGTGCCCCGTCGATGGTGGACCCCCAGGCCCCGGACTTCCTTGGCCATGGCACGCCAAATCCCGATCTTCTCATGGGCGCGGACCTATGTGACACGTACAGGGAGGGAGAAATACCACGTTCAAGTTACTCAGCATTTTCCTTTCCAGTGGCCCAACGCCCCCCATCCCCGCCAGGCCCCCCGCCAGGCCCCCCGCCATGCCCAACATGCCCCCCATCCCCGCCAGGCCCCCCGCCAGGCCCCCCGCGATGCCCAACATGCCCCCCATCCCCGCCAGGCCCCCCGCCAGGCCCCCCGCCATGCCCAACATGCACCCCATCCCCGCCAGGCCCCCCGCCAGCCCCAACATGCCCCCCATCCCCGCCAGGCCCCCCGCCAGGCCCCCCGCCATGCCCAACATGCACCCCATCCCCGCCAGGCCCAAGCCATGCCCAACATGCCCCCCATCCCCGCCAGGCCCCCCGCCAGGCCCCCCGCCATGCCCAACATGCCCCCCATCCCCGCCAGGCCCCCGCCAGCCCCAACATGCACCCCATCCCCGCCAGGCCCCCGCCAGCCCCAACATGCCCCCCATCCCCGCCAGGCCCCCAAGCCAGCCAGTGGCCCCAAATCCAGATAGAATTAAACTCACTTGTTGGTCTGGAGGACCGTAGAGTAGCGCATACTGGGGGAGGACCCCATCCACAAGTTTCTCCAACTCCTCTCCAGTGAAGGCAGGGGCCCTTTCCCCAGTCGCAGCAGCCATTGTCCCTTCCAGACCGAGGTCACAGCAACACTTGCAGTATAGGTCCTCTCCTGTGAAAGTTCAAGTCGCAAGTGGATAAGTAGATAGAAAATGGCGGTGACGTCCGCGGCGGTGCGTACCGCGGCGGTGCGTCCCGCCACCGCCGGCGCCCTTCGCCATTGGCTCCTGAAACCCATAGGCTTCAATGTTAACCAATGCGGCTTCGCGCCGCGGTCTTGGCCCGCCGCCCGCCGCGGTGTGCCACGCCAGCGCATTGACCTCACATCCCATTGTCACACTTCACAGGTCAGGCAGCCGCCATTTCCAGGGCCCACATGGCTCAATTTCAACTGCGTCACACAGGCCTAGGCCTTGCATAGCCACTCATACACGCCATTCACTGCATAGAGAATCGTATACTGTGCTAGCTGTGAGTACGTACCTGTGGGTTGCCTGACTGTGTGCTCCATGTTGTCCTTCCTAGGCACCGTCCGCTGGGTTGGGCGAGGAGACGGATGAATCCTCCCGTGTACCGACCGCTGGTGGACCTGTCGACAATGGAAGAACGCCACATTATCCTGACCTACCGTCTTAACCGTGCCACTATCCATGAACTGTGTGCCCGGCTGGAGCCCGACCTGATGTCCCCCATCCGCCAACCCACAGGGATTCCCCCTCTGGTGCAGGTCATGTCAGTACTCCATTTCTTGGCAAGTGGGTCATTTCAGACAACCGTGGGAATTGCTTCTGGGATGTCTCAGCCCATGTTTTCAAAGGTGTTATCCAGAGTGTTGTCTGCCCTGATGAAATCCGTGAGGAACTACATCATTTTCCCTGAGGTGGGCGAACTGGCTACAGTGAAGGGTGATTTCTACGCCCTTGGACATATTCCCAACGTAATTGGTGCCATTGATGGGACCCATGTGGCTTTGGTTCCCCCAAGAGACAGGGAGCAGGTGTACAGGAACAGAAAAAGTTACCATTCAATGAACATCCAGGTGGTGTGTTTGGCTGACCAGTACATCTCGCATGTAAATGCCAAATTCCCAGGGTCAGTGCATGACGCCTACATCCTCAGGAATAGCAGCATCCCTTACGTGATGGAACAGCTAGAGAGACACCGTGTATGGCTAGTGGGGGACTCTGGGTACCCCAACCTGTCGTGGCTACTGACCCCAGTAAGGAATCCCCGGACCAGGGCAGAGGAACGGTACAATGAGGCCCATGGGCGTACTAGGAGGGTGATCGAACGCACCTTTGGCCTCCTAAAGGCCAGGTTTCGCTGCCTGCATATGACCGGTGGATCCCTAATGTACTCACCTAAGAAGGTGTGTCACATCATCGTGGCCTGCTGCATGCTTCACAACCTGGCTTTGCGCCGCCAGGTGCCTTTCCTGCAGGAGGATGGTCGAGACGGTGGTGTTGTGGCAGCGGTGGAACCTGAGGAGAGTGACGAGGAGGAAGACGACGGGGCTGAAACAGACAACAGGGACAGAATCATTGAACAGTACTTCCAATAGGACACAGGTAACATTTCAAAGATAATTTAGTAAAAGTTAACTACTCTGCAGCATCTCTGCTGCCTGTCTATTTGCCCCAGTGTATGATGACTGAGTTTTGGCTTTTCCCTCCCTATTTCAGATCTGGGGTCCCCACTACGAGTCCTGTGCTTCGTTTCCCCATGGACTACAGCTTTGTGGCAGCTGTTTGTTGACTTCACCATGTACAAGGACATATTTGCACTGTCATGTCAATTACAATCTATTGAAATCACAGCCAGACTCCTGATATTTTGGTGCAAAATAGGTGTTTATTGAAGTGCTCAAAATGGGATGGGTGGTTTCAAGTGGGTGGGGGCTATGGTGAAGGAATGTCCATGTCAGAGTCCAGAGTAACAGTCACACAGGTGCATTGTCCAGAGGCCTGTGGAGAGATGGAGCATGGGCAGTTCGAGGATGGACAGGGTGACAATGTGGGACAGTGGGATGACATCAGGTGGTATCCATTGCTGGCGGGGGTCTTGACATCCTACTCTGTCTTGCGAGATCTCAGGGCCCTCTTGCGGGGTGGTTCTTCTCCTGCAGGAGGTGGGGGTCTGGTGGGCTGCTGCTGTGCGGGGGCCTCCTGTCCACTAGCGCCGGCGGAGGTGGATGGCTGTTCTTGGTCCCGGCTAGTGGCAGGGGCCCTTGGGTGTTGTTCAGTGTCCGCCCTGCTGTTTACGAGGTCCTGCAGCAGCCCTACCATGGTAACCAGGGTGGTGTTGATGGCTCGGATGTCCTCCCTGTACCCCCGATAGTGTTCCTCCTGCAGCACCTGGATCTCCTGGAACCGGGCCAGTACCGTCGCCATCGTCTCCTGGGAGCGGTTGTATGCTCCCATGATGGTGGTGAGGACCTCGTGGAGAGTGGGTTCCCTGGGCCTCTCCTCCCCCCCCTGTCGCACAGCTGCCCGCCGAGTTGCCCTGTTTCCCTGGGCCTCTGCCCCCTGGCCGGTGTGCCCACTACCACTGCCCCCAGGTCCCTGTTGTTGTTGGGGTGGTGGGTTATCCTGGGTGCCCTGTAGTGGTAGACACACCGCAGATTGACGCGCCCTGGAGACAGAGGCATGGGCCCGCTGGGTGGGAGCTGTGCTGGTGTTCCCAGAGGGGTTAGGGTCTATAGTGGCCTGTGCCTGTGTGAGGGGAACCGACTGTCCAGAGGTCCCCGATGGTCCGGGCTGGTCATCGGTGTCCAGATCGACAGAGCTGCTGTCATCGCTGACGGCCTCTTGGGTGGGGGGTGTGGAGAATTCTGGCCCCTCCGCCGCGGTGTGTTGACGGTCGGGTCCTGCAGGGGTATAGAGGTATGGTTATAGTTTCAATGTGTGGCATATGGGTGTATCTGTGGGTTCCCGTGTCCCCAAGTGCTGGCATTCGTGTGTGGGGGCTTTGGTGAGGGTGGCTTGTGGGGGGGATGTGTATATGCATTGGGCATGCTTTGGTGATGGGTGTCCATGCTTAGTGGACACATGCAGGCCTAGGTTTTGGGATGTGTGGGTTGTGATGGTGAGACATTGGCGGGGAATAGGTGTGCTGGGGGTGGGGGTGAGGATGGTGGTGGGGGTGAGGATGGTGGTGGGGGTGAGGGTGGGGGTGAGGATGGTGGTGGGGGTGAGGGTGGGGGTGAGGATGGGGGTGGGGGTGAGGGTGGGGTTCGAGGATGGGGGTGAGGGTTTGGGTCTGATTTGGCATGCAGGTGGGGGGGAAGCAGTATTGAAGCTTCAACTTACCAGTATCCATTCCTCCGCCGACTCCTGCGAGGCCGTCAGGATGCAGGATGTTCAAGACTTCCTCCTCCCATGATGTGAATTGTGGGGGTTGAGGTGGGGGTCCTCCGCCAGTCTTCTGCACGGCGATGTTGTGCCTGGATACCATGGAACGCACCTTCCCCCGTAGGTCGTTCCATCGCTTCCTGATGTCTTCCCGATTTCTGGGGTGCTGTCCCACTGCGTTCACCCTGTCGACAATCCTCTGCCATAGCTCCGTCCTCCGGGCAATGCTGGTGTATTGGACCTGTGTGCCGAACAGCTGGGGCTCTACACGAACGATTTCCTCCACCATAACCCTGAGTTCTTCGTCTGTGAAGCGGGGTTGTCTTTGGGGTGCCATGGGGTGGTGTGTATGATGTGTGGGGTGGAGTATGTGTATTTAAGTGAGTTGAGTGTGGTGGTGTGTGTTGTTTTGTGTGTGGATAGTGTGTGGGTGATGGTGTTGAGTGGCTGTGGCTGTTATGTTTTGGATGCTGGTGTCTCGCTCTTGCCTTCTTTACGATTTTGTAAGCGTAGGGGTTTGTGGGTGATGTGGGTGGGTGTTTTATATTGTATTGTGTGTGTGGGAGTGGTGTGTGTATGTGTATCAGGTGTGTGGGATTCAAATCGTCCAATGTGGGTGAGTTTTGTTCGTTGGTGGGTATTCTGACCGCGCCGGTGTGTCCCGCCAATGGAATACCGCGTTTGAATGACCGCCGCGTGGATTCGTGGGTCGTAATGGGATGGGCGTATTTCTGTTGGCGTGGCGGTGGAGGTTTGGTCACCTCCACCTTTCCGCCGACCGCTGGTCTGGCGGTCTGTTGTGGCGGTCGGATTTTCGGAGGTTTGCCTTCTGCGGGTCAGAATGACCGTGGCGGGTTTCCGCGACCGCGGCGGGATTATGGAGGATTTCTGACCGGCGGTAGGCGCCTTTTACCGCCGAGGTCAGAATGACCCCCATAATATTTTCTGCATTCATTTATTCAATTTTATTCATTTTAAACACAGCTTGTTTTAGCAGGAATGTTTTTATTTTCATAATCAGTTGTTATTCCGCAAGAGCATCACTATCAGTGTTATGGATGACATACTTTGCATAATGTTCTTTTACCCCGGGTTAGCAGGAACAGATTGCAAGGCACACAGGATAATATTTTGTATTGCTGCCACAAGACTGTGTGAACAGTCCAGGGCTTAGATGCACACCCCGTCAAGCTTCTGTGCAGGAACAAATCATGTTCCCTATATAAACATCTTGTGGGACAAAGGACATCAGAGGGAGTTCTAGCAGGTTTTTCCATCCATACTTCATGCCGGTTTGCAGCTGACCTCATCCTTTATGTCTTTACGGAGCCTGATCTGGAGACAGGAGGCCTGCCCTTGTAGCCAGGTAACAGAGGTACGATGTGCTTCTCATGGACATTGCATGGACAGATTCTGACTTACATCCCCATGTTCTCTAGAGATTAGTTTCTAAGTAGGAATTATATAATCATGTTATTGAAATATGTTGGGGTTGTTTATGTTTACATCTTTGATTTTCACAATCCTGATTCTGTTATTCCTCATTATCCTAATCATTTTGACTCATGCATTTTATCATAGATAGATTTTATCATTTCTTGCCTATGTGTGTGTAAGAGACTTGTATGTGGAGAGAAAAGTGTAAGGCTTGTTCACCACAATTTCCCTGAGGGATTTTTCAGAGTTCTAAGTACTAGGCTGCCACAAATCACCTTAACTGTTTGGGTTTGGGTGAGGTGCTGCTAGAGAGTCAGAATGGTTGGACCAACAGCTGCCAACTAATGTGGGAGTGACTCAGTCATCTACAAGCAGAGGTGCTGTCTCCCTAAACCCAGCAGTTTCATTGAGATACAAGAGTCCTCACAACATGGCGCCACCAACGATGGTGTAGGCACAAATTGTATGAGTCTCCTGAGTATCTCTGTCTCACACTCACTAAAGGTACCCTAAGTACCATTATACAGAGACGTCCATGGTCTTAGGGACAATCCGCCTCAGCTGAATAGAGAGCACCCATCTAGGCTGTCTGTTGTTCAAGCTTGAACCTCAAAAGGATTTTCCCCATTGGTGTTCCCAAACCTAATAGCTATTTTTTAATATGGCAAACGTGATAAACATTCAGGAGAACTGCATACATCCACTCACACAGTATGTTTTAACTCATGGCTTAACAGAAGAGGTCAGGGATGTTACATTCATCCTGGATGCCCACAATGTATATAGAACAAAAGTATTCTACTTTTGAGTCATATTTCCTGAAACAGATGCAAATACACATACATTTCATTCATACAGAATAGCTAAAGTACCGCAACCGCACCAAGCGTATTAGTACTTAGAGATACTGCTCTCTTATCAAGAACATCAAATCCTCTTCAATGGCACTGTCATAGTTGGACTGCAGGTTTAGAGGATACAGCACTTTTGTTTGTAGGCAACTAAGTCACTCCTACAACAGTGCTCACAAGCAGTACCTCACCAAAACTTAGAAAGCAAAGGTGATTTATGGCAGCATTACGTATGACTCCAGATAAGGCCTTTCAGGAAATTTGTGGTGAAACAGAAGTTACCTTTTTCTCTTGTCAGCAACAAGTCTCATACACACAAAGGCAATGAAGGAGATGTAGGAGAGTTTTCAATGTATTTACCGAAAAGTCTGCAATCTATGATAAAATGCATGTGCTCCAAAGACTAGGAGAATAAACAGTAAAATAAGCAGAATTGTGAAGATGAGAGTTGTGAATATAACCCCTCTCACCATCTTACAATGTACATGAGATATAATATTCCTAGCAAAGAGAACCTAATCTCTACCCTATTGAGAGCTAGGTATTATAAATCTAATGTGCCAGTACCATGTCCATGAGAAGCGCCCCTCCAACCCTTGTTACCTTGGAATGAGGTCTCTAGTTTAGACTCTATGGTGACACAAAGGCTGAGTTCTGCAACAAGGTGACGTGCAGCCTAGATGGCATCTGAAAGGAACCCCTCTAATGACCTTGTCTCTGAGACAGGAATGTTCCTAAACAACTGATCAGGAGGCAGACTTGTGGCAACAAATTATATAAACAATCCCCAACAAGTGCAAATTATGTTCCTATCACCCATGATTGAAAAAGAGACATGATGACAATACCTGTCTACATCACTAATCATGACGCTGATAATAATGCCTTCACAGAGTGGCACTGATAATGCAAATCAGACATTTAAAAAAGTATAAACAACATCAGTCAATTTAGAAGAATTAATAAAATAAATGGAATGAAACAGAGCAGGCTAAGTAGGTAAAAGGTCACTAGGTGATGGGGTACAGGCCTGCAAGCCAAAGGTTAAGCTAAACTCTTGAGTCACAATAAAAACTAAAATGGATTCACCAAAGCACCCTTCCATATGCAGTACAACCCATGAGATTAGGTCCTTGAACTAATGATGGACCGATGTGGTCTACACTTGGCACATACACACCACATCCCAATGTGCAGGCTAAGCCAGTAATTGAAGTATGCACACTTTACAGTGAGCTAGTAACAATATATAGACGTGTAATACCATTTGTATTGCAGTCTTTGAACACCGTCCTAGCAAGGGCTGCTCCAGATAGTCATCAATTGTCTGTTCTGGGAATTAATACACAAACAGTCCACTCAATAATGAGAAAAGCACCCACTGGCGGGAGAAGATTCCGTTCTGGATTGCACAAAGAACAAATCACCTGGAACCAGTGTTTCCCCATTAAGGACCCCAAGACAAATATAGAATTCTCAGGATGTACTTGACATTTGGTATGGTTCCCTCAATAAAGGACTGTAACACTTGAGGTTCTGTCTTTGCCACCATTTACACTACCACATATGGTACCCAGACACTTGCCAATTTACCTGAAGTGTTAAAAGAAATTCAAAATGAACACGGGCTGCCTCAGCCCTAGACTTGGGGATGAAATTGATCCATAATCTTTACACAGTGTACTCAATTTTGTTCCAGTTGAGGAATTTGGCTCCGGGAGATTCCTCAACTGGAACAGGAGCAAGAGTTGACATTGATTATTTCCAAAACTTATACTAGTATAGGACGGGATAGTCTGGGCCAGACCAACTAAACCCCAAATTCAAAGTACCACTCCTAAGGAAGGTAATAAACAAGTACGGAGTGTTCTAAAAAATGTTGGGATAAACAAAAACAAAATAAAGACAGAAGAAGTCAAAGAGGAGAATCTCTGCAACCGGTCACCTCTGAGAGAAGATAGAGGCCTTCATTATGACTTTGGCGGTCTGAGCGAGACCGCCAAACCCACGGGTGCCAGAAGCTGGAGGTCTTCTGCCCTCCATCTAATGGATACTGCTGGATTTCTGCCACACTTTGGGCAGAAATCCGGCAGTAGCCATGGTGGTGGATGGTGAAACACTGGTGTTGCTACCACCTGCACCACCCCTCCAGAAGGACGCTGCCAGCCGTAATAAGGCCATTACTACAGCCTGGCCGTGTCCTGATAGGTGGGGCGTTGCTGGCGGTAGTAGCGCCCCTTCCCGTTCCCTGCCAGATGACCTCCTCACCGGACAAGGTAAGTCGGGTGTCCGACAAGGGAGGGAGGTGGGAGGGTGGGGGGTGTTGTGTGTGAGTATGTAGTGTCTGCGTGAGTATGAATGCGTGTGTGCGTGTGTGAATGTGACTGTGAGTGTCGTGGTATATGCGTGGTTGTATGCGTGTGAGTGAATGCGTGTCTGCATGTCAGTGTGTATACACGTGAGTATGCATGTTTGGATATTTGTGTGTATGCGTGCCTGAATGCGTACGAGTATGTGTGAGTGAATGCGTGTATGGATGAGTGGGAGTGGGTGCGTGTATGGAAGTGTAAGTGAATGGGTGTATGCGTCGTGCGTGTGGGTGTATGTGTGCATGTATGCGGGGAGGGGGCGCTATGTGTGTAGGGGGTGGGGTGCTGTGACTGTAGGGGGAATGGGGCGCTATGTGTGTAGGGCGGTTGGGGGGTCAGGTGCTTGATGGGGGGGGCGTCTACCAGTGACAGGGAAGGAAACCATGGCGGTAGGCCGGCTCATAATACCGCAGGTGGTCTGCTGTGGACAGCCGGGTCAAAGATGTACATCTCCAGCCCGACGGTTCATACCTGTTATCTCCACATTAACCCCAGTGGTCAAAAGACTGCCAGGATCAAATTGAGGGCCATAATCTCCAAAATAGAAGAACTTAATAAAGTCCTGATAGACTTTCAGGACACACCGGATAAACTGAGTGAGCGAGTAGGACGATCAGACACACAAAGTGACTACACGAAGCCAAAGAAGGACTTAAAATGTTCCTCGGAAGCTTAGGTTAAAAAAGAGGTCAAAGATCATCAGCAAAAGCTCCAATTTAAAATGAAAAAGGTGGCTGCGATTTCAATCAATGATGCCAGCCACGCTGAGAACGTTGTTGAAGAACACGACTTGGGCAGTGACTGTGCTAAATAGCGCGGCAGAGGTCATGATTTGTCGCCAGACTCTGATAGATCATCTGGATGTGACAGCAATTAATATCTTTCTTGTGATTTAAACAGCAAGCAGGTGCATCTCCCCACCCAATAGGGTTTATGAATTAAATATTCCAATTGGGGGTGGCAAAGAACGCACCACTGAAGCAATATTCTGGGAAAAACTAAATTGTGTTATTCTACCGGCAGAGAAAGATTCGCCACCCGAATTTGTGCACAAGCTCCCACATGGGGGAAGTGTCATTTTACCTTCTTTCTCAGTCCTGGTTTCAGACATTGTAAAATAAGCCTATGCCACTGATTGTGCTCTGTTGCAAGTTCCCACGCTGTATCACAACCACGAGGGAGGGATAAAGATTCCCCCTACCACGCCACAGCCTCAACCACACTGTCCTATTAAACATGAGGCTAAAGTTCCAGTGAGAGAGATTCGTACACAACTTGAGTACCAGGGAGTAATTGAGCCCTGTGCCTCTGCAATGAATAACCCATTATTCCACATTGCAAAACCAGATAATTCATATAGAATAGACTTAGATTACAGACACTTAAAAAGCCACACACACACCTATGCAATACAAAATGCACATAGTACAACACTAATTAACAACATAGCGTGCAAAAAATACAAAACAACCTTGGATATTTCCAACTTTTTTCTGCCAAAATCTAGCACCTGAAACTTGGGATCCTAGTGCTTTTAGCTTATTAGTCTTGCAGTGGCAATTTTGTCATTTAGCACAAGGGCACAAAAACAGCCCAGGGTTGTTTTCAGCTGTAGTAACATCATTAAAATATGAGATTGATCCTTAGACTTTGTGTATGTAGACGATATTCATCTAACAGATGACTACCTCAACATACATCTGTCCTGGGTAGATCAGATCATATTAGGATTAGCTTCCCATGGCTATACATTAATTTTCAAGAAAACAAAAATTGCTTTCTTCTGTATCCTATGTTTGGGATATGAACTATCAGATGAAAGCAAGAGCCTTGCCCAGCACTTTCTGCACTTAACTTCAACCTCCAAATACCATTAAGAAATTGCAGTCATTTGTGGGTTTCTGAACTTTGCCAGAACATACCTACCTGATTATGCACAATGTATAAAACCAATCTATGATCTAATTCATCCAGAATTCTCAAGCAAACATTGGACAGCAGAACACAGACACATTCTTAGAGAACTTCAGCAGGACATACTAGACGCAAAACGTTTACACACGTAACAACAAAACAAACGTGATCATCAGAATATTTGCTGGTTCCATCAGCTTTCCCTATGTCACATTCAACAAAGGTGACACAGTACCAATAGTAAACAAATCACATTTGGACTCCAATGCAGAACAACATTTTGCACATAGAGAAAAAATACTGATTGCTGTTCAGATAGCTGTCATCAAGGAGAGGCATTATTGCCGTTACCCCGGTGCCAGCTTTGAGGCAGTCACCAAAGCCAGGATTCCAAACACCAAAGCATTAAATCAACGTTGGATTCAATGGGCAAACCCCCTGACTGCCACTGATGTTGAATACTTCTTTGACCCAAAACTTCAGGAGTACCCGCATCTACTTATACATTACCACTTGAAAAAATACCGAATTGTAATTTACACTGATGGTTCAGTACAACCAGCTGTAGGTATTAGACATCAATACTCATCCGCTTGCGCAGCCGTAAGTGGAATAATGAGGGATGGTACTTTCCAACCTCAAAACACCTACATGTAGGCCCTAGGGGACTGCACTGTACAATTGGCAGAGCTTAAGGCTTGCTCTTGTCTTGGCACTGGAACATGTGGATCCGGAACAACCAACACTAATTGTGTGGTGTGATATCTACTATTATATCTAGTCCTATAATGATCACCTGAATCACTGGCACCTTATCGGCTTCAGAGATTTCAAAGGGAACACCATCAAACACAGAAACTTGTGGGGGAGGTTAGCTGACCTTCAGGACAGACTACGAAAGGCTCTTGTAGTGCATACATTGGGCCATCAACGTGTAGGAGTATACGTTTTAGGAAAAGCTTTGGCTGATGAAGCTGCCAAATCTTTAGTAGCAACGACTTCTGTTGCTGCAGTAACTCGTTCTTATTTGAGGTTGGATAATGAAACGCTAGCTGCTGTGAAAGCTTCTGCTGACAGCAAGCCTTTACCAAAAGTATATCCTGCAAAATATTCCTACCATCTTAGTGCCTAAAACATTGAATTTGCATCCATTCCAGGAGTGGGAGATCTTGTGATCCTCAATCAAGACTAGAGATTAGATCACATGAAAGCAGTGTATGAGGGTGTTGCTTTTGCTCCCGCAGGGGTGGTGGCTGCAATATCTCTATTGCAAAAATGTTTTGGTGGCCAGGTATTCATAAACAGACCAAGCAGTATGTCCTTTGTTGTGACATTTGCCAGAAACTTAAAGGGTCCACCATCAACCGCCCACCACAGACATCCCTCCTAATTTGCAACAAACCTCTACAATGTGTGTTCCTGGACCATTGTGGTCCCTTACAACTTGATGGGGCATACACATACGTCTTAGTTGCTGTTTATTCCTGTTCTAGTTTTCTCTGGGTGTGGCCACAATGGTCAGATAATGCTCGGACTGCTATTAAATATGTGGAAGTCTTTATGGGTACATATGCGTTTGCAGCATTCCACTCGGACCAGGGCCCTGCCTTCGCCTCTAGGGCATTCAGAGACACCATGGGAAGGATGGGTTTTCAACTCCATTATTCCTCATGTAATCAGCCTTAGGGAAATAGCGTTGTGGAGAGGAAGAACAAAGCCTTAAAGCAGTCCTTAAGAGTGAGAGTTTTATGTTCAGGGCGTAGTTGGCTTCATTACTGGGGTCCAGGGAGCACTAAACAATCTGCCCAGAAGGTCCTTAGGAGGTTGCACCCCGTAGGAGGTCCTCTTCGGGATACCTATGTGTGTCTCTTATCTTGATGGTTGTGGTGCGGTGGCGGCAGATACACCGTTTGACATAAATGAATGTGTCAATGTTTTACAGGAGCTACAACAGTTCAATGATGAGATTTCATCTGCCTGTGCCGCCACCTTGGGAATAAGGGATTTCCCAATAATATCTACAGGCTGGATTCCTGATGTCGGGCATCTAGTGCATGAAAAGGTTGCTGTGAAAAAGGAGTATGGCCCATCCAACAGAGCACCAGTTCCAGTCCTGGGTATACACGGTACCAGAATTGTCATTATACCACTTCTACCTAGTTCCAAAGAGAACAGATTTGATTCCATTGACAATGTCAAATTGCACCATGCAGACGATCCTGCAAAGTAGATCAAAAGGTCCTTCGGGTAGCACCCGTTCCCCTTTCACTACCCGACAGGATATACCTTACAAGCAGAAAACAATGTTTCTGCAAGTACCAATGCTACAATTGCATCCTCAAGCATGGGGAGGGTGGAGAATGAGCTTCTGCTGATTACTGTTATCACTTCAGCAACAAGAAATGTCAGAGATGTGGAACTTTACAATTCCAATTCAACACAGACGGATGGCATTGTGTACTATGAACCACCACAAATGGGTCCATCCACCAGCTCTAACCCGGCTGCTGAGTTTGCATAGACTGCTTCTGGTTATTTCATTGACATTGATGACTTTTCTTCTGACTCACCTGCTTCTGCAACTGAAACTATATCAAAGACACATAGGGGGTCATTACAACATTGGTGGTAAAAGCCGCTTACCGCCGTGCAGAAGACCGCCAATACACTGCGGCGGCGGCGGGAGACCGCCACAGCTATTATGACACACATCACGGAATCCGCCGAAATTCAGACACCAACACAAGTCCGCCACACCAAAGGTCAGCGATAAATATGCGGAAACAAATCCTCCACCTCCACGGCAACAGAAACACGCCCATGCTATTACGACCCACGAATCCACGCAGCGGTCTTTTAACCGCGGTATCCCATTGGCGGTACACACCGCCGCGCTCAAACTACACACACCTCTCCAAAACACCGCCACGTAGGACAATTCAAAATACACACACCTGATACACATACAAACACCACTCCCACACATCCAATACAATATAAAACACACACTAACATCACCCACAAACCCCTACGACCACAAATTAGAGACGAAAGCCAGAGAGAGACAGCACAGAATAGAAAACACCATCACACAGAGGCACACTACACCATCACCCACACAACATCCACGCACAAAACACCACATACCACTACACTCACCACACTCATCAACACATACACCACCACACACATCACACAGACCACCCCATGTCACGCCAAAGACACCCCCGCTTCTCCGAGGAGGAGCTCAGGGTCATGGTGGAGGAAATCATCAGGGTAGAGCCACAGCTATTTGGTGCACAGGTACAGTACACATCCATAGCCAGGAAGATAGAGCTATGGCAAAGAATAGTCGACAGGGTCAATGCTGTGGGACAGCACCCAAGAAATAGGGAGGACATCAGGAAGAGGTGGAACGACCTACGGGGGAAGGTGCGATCAAAGGTATCCAGGCACCACATCGCGGTACAGCGGACTGGCGGCGGACCCCCACCTCCTCCCCCACAACTAACAACATGGGAGGAGCAAGTCTTGTCCATCTTGCATCCTGAGGGCCTCGGAGGAGTCGTCGGAGGAACGGACACTGGTAAGTTTAATCTTCACTATCATATCCCCCACCCTACCTGCATGCTATCACACACCCCCACCCTCACACCCTCCCCTATCACCCTAACTCCTCACTAATCTACCCATAACACCAACCACCCATCCCAACCCTAAGACCTGCATGACACAACTAAGCATGGACACCCATCACTAAAGCATGCTCACTGCACAGACCCACAACACCCCCCAACCATCACCACACAAGCCCCCACACAGGAATGCCTGCACTGGGGTTCACGCACACCCATCCATTGCACACCATGAAACACACACATGCAATAATCATGTTCTCATACCCCTGCAGGAACCCGAAGGACCGTCACCACACCAGAGGGTCCCGACAACACCACTCCACCCCCAGAAGAGGCCCACAGTGACGACAGCAGCTCTGCCCTACTGGATCTTGATGACCAGCCCGGACCATCGTGGGCCTCAGGACAGTCGGTTCCTCTTGCCCAGCCACAGCCCAACACCGAACTGCCACCCTCTGGGAACACCAGCACAGCACCCACCCAGCGGACCCATACCTCCCTACCCAGGACAGGTCAATCAGTGGTGTGTCCACCACTACAGGGCACCCAAGCTAACCCACCACCCCAACAACAGGGACCTGGGGGCAGTGGTAGTGGGCACACGGTCCAGGGGACGGAGGCACAGGAACACAGGGGAACTGGGAGGGCTGATGTGCGACAGAGGGAGGACAGGCCAAGGGAACCCACTCTCCACGAGGCCCTATCCTCCATCATGGGAGCATACCACCACTCCCAGGAGACGATGGCAACGGTCCTGGACAAGTTGCAGGAGACCCTGCGCCTGCAGGAGGAGCAGTATTTGGGGTTCAGGGAGGAGCTCAGGACCATCGGCTCCGCCCTGGGCACCAGCGTAGGGGTGCTGACGGACATTCAAAAAACCTTGAGGGACACCGTGGCACTCCAAGGGGCCCCTGACACTAGCCAGGACGACGAACTGCCCACCACCTTCGCCGGCGCTAGTGGACAGGACGCCCCGCCACAGGACCACCACACCAGCACCCCACCCCCTGCAGACGGACAACCACCACGCAAGCGGGCCCTGAGATCCAGGAACAGGACAGAGCAAGATGGCAAGACCCACACCAGGAAATAAGACTACCTTGATTGTCCCCCCACTGTCCCACTTTGTTACCCTGTCCAGATTGGAACTGCCCCAGCTCCACTTCCAATGCCGAGATGTGCAATGTACCTGTGAGACTAATAGACTGGACTCTGCCATGGACATTATTCCACCATGACCTCTCCCCATTTCACAACCCCCCTACATTTTTATGCACTTCAATAAACACCCTTGAAACCTCAATAATATTGGAGTCAGTCAATGATTGTGAACTTTGTATTGTCAATTACAGTGTTAAAAAAGGTTAGCCATTGGAAGGTCAACATACCAATGTCACACATCACAAGCCTTTCAAGGGTGCAAGCTGTTGACACGTAGGTCAACACATTAGTGAAACTGAAATGGAAGGGGACAACTCAGTTAACAAATAGGGAGTGAAATGTAGGTACAGGATAGAGGTAGACGTGTGAAATGTAATATAATGTGAAACATGAAATTGTACTCACCTGTGTCTCATTGAAAATATTGCTGTATGACTGACTCCCTGTTGTCGTTTTCATCTTCATCAGCTTCCTCCTCATCACTGTCCAAAGGCTCCCCAGGCTCCCCCGCTGCAACAACACCGTCATCTGGATCATCCTCCTGCAGAAAAGGCACCTGGCGTCGCAATGCCAAGTTATAGAGCATGGAGCAGGCGATGATGATGTCGCACACTTTCTTCGGTGAGTAGAATAGGGACCCACCTGTCATATGGAGGCACCTGAACCTGGCCTTCAGGAGGCCGAAGGTCCGCTCGATTACCCTCCTATTCTGCCCATGGGCCTCATTGTAACGTTCCTCTGCCCTGGTCCTGGGATTCCTCACTGGGGTCAGTAGCCAGGACAGGTTGGGGTAACCAGAGTCCCCCAATAGCCATACACAGTGCCTCTGGAGTTCACCCATCATATCAGGGATGCTGCTATTCCGCAGGATGTAGGCGTCATGCACTGAGCCAGGGAACATTGCATTTACCTGCGAGATGTACTGGTCTGCCAAACAGACCATCTGGACATTCATCAAATGCTAACTCTTCCGGTACCTGTACACCTGTTCATTCCTGCGGGGGGGACCAGAGCTACATGGGCCCCATCAATGGCATCTATGGCGTTGGGGATATGTCCGAGGGCATAGAAGTCACCTTTCACTGTAGGCAAATCTGCCACCTCAGGGAAAATGATGTATCTCCTTACGTGTTTCAGCAGGGCAGCCAACACTCTGGACAAGACGTTGGAAAACATAGGCTGGGACATCCCTGATGCCATGGCCACTGCTGTCTGAAAAGACCCACTTGCTAAGAAATGGAGCACTGACAGCACCTGCACGTCAGGGGGTATTCCAGTCGGATGGCGGATTGGTGACATCAGGTCAGGCTCCAACTGGGTACATAGTTCCCGGATTGTGGCACGGTCAAACCGGTAGGTCACGATGACATGTCGCTCTTCCATTGTCAACAGGTCCACCAGCGGTCGGTACACCGGCGGATTTCGCCATCTTCCAATATGTCCCAACTGACGGTGCCTAAGAAGGAAAACAGCGAAAAAACTGTCAGCATTCCTCGAGGTATGTACCCACAGTCATACACAAGACTACACCAGACAATTAACCCATCCGGGAAAGGTTTTGAGTGTAGGCCTCGGTATGTGTGACGCAGTAGTAAATGAAGCCATGTGGGCCCCTGAAATGGCGGCTGCCTGACCTCTAAAATGGGACAATGGAATTGTGGCATAACTGCGCTGGCGTTGCACACCGTCGCGGTAGGCGGTCGTAGAGCACGGCGCAATGCTGCATTGGTTACCATTGGACCCTATGGGTCCCAGGAGCCAAAGAACAGGTGCGCTGGTGGTGATGATGCGCACCGCCGCGGACGTCACCGCCGCGGACGTCACCACCATTTTCTATCTGTTCAATCACTAGATACCTGACCTTCGACAGGAGAGGACCTACACTGCTAGTGCTGCTGTCACCTCGGTCTGGAAGCGACGATGGCTGCTGTGTTTGGGGAAAGGGTCCCTGCCTCCACTGCACAGGAGTTGGAGAAACTTGTAGATGGGGTCCTCCCCCAGTATACGCTACTCTACGGTCCTCCAGACCAACAGGTTAGTACACAGGGAACACGTTGTATGGGCTAGGCCTGGGTGGAGAGGGCTGGGTGGATGAGGGAGGGGGGCAGAGTACATAGAACAGTCATGCATGGGGATGAATGGGCCACAGGGATAGAGTTGGGAGGGGGCCAATTACAACGATGGTGCAGTAGGTAATGACTGTTCCTCTTTCCTTGTGCATGTCATGTAGGTCAGCGCCCACTAGAAGAGGGACATTTGGCGTGCCATCGCAAAGGAGGTCCGGACCCTGGGGACCCACCATAGACGGGGCACCCACTGCCGGAAGAGATGGGAGGACATTCGCCGCTGCAGCAAGAAGACGGCGGAGGCTCAGCTGGGGATGGCCTCCCAACGTGGGAGGGGTGCCCGTCACACCATGACCCCCCTGATGTTCCGGATCCTGGCGGTGGCCTACCCGGAGTTATATGGGCGCTTAAGGACATCACAGCAGACACAAGGGGGTGAGTTCAACCTCATGCAATGGACTTTGCGTGCTGTGGAGCTGTCTTGGTGGGGGTAGTGGGCTGTGGGTGTCCCTAGGCCAGGGCGAGTTAGGTAGGCAAGGCCCCTCTGTTATGTAGGCCATGTGGCACTCTACCCCAGCTAAAAAAAAAGGCAAATTGATGTATAGTTGCCCCTTTGCCATCCATGTGGGCAGATGTCTACCATTGCCATGTAGGCCATTTCTCAGGAATTGCATGTGCAGAGGGAAGGAGCACGGCGTAATGCAGGGGGCTGCTGCGTTTGTCTTGTCCGCCAACGGTAGCGGTATGCCATGCACTAAAACTCTCTTTCTTCTGTCTCCACCCTTTTTCTGCTCTCCCTGTCCTTCTGTACATCAGCATCATCAGGCGGAGGTACAGTGGCACCGGAGCACGAGGGAGCTGCATCCCACATGGCCATGGAGCGCCACACCACAGACTCTGATTTCACCAGTGGGACGGAGGGCGAGGGGAGCTTCACGTCGGCCACAGGATGACCAAACAGCGACAACGACTCGTCCGCCGATGGGAGCTCCCCTGTGGTAGCGGCACCACCTCCCCTACCAGCACCGCCCTCCCAGCAGCCCCTCAGCCTTCGCTCCGTGCCCGCTCACCCAGGAGGGTGGGCATCACCTTCGCCCCAGGCACCTCAGGCCCTGCCCCTGTCACCCCTGCTGCCCTCAGTGAGGAGGCCATTGACCTCCTCAGGTCACACACTGTTGGGCAGTCTACCATTGTGAATGCCATCCAGGGTGTAGAACGAGAGTTGAAACACTGTAATGCATTCCTGGAAGGCATTCATTCTGATCAGGCTGTCCTTCAGCGAACCCTGCAATCTCTGGCCTCAGCACTGATGGCAGCCATTGTCCTTGTGTCCAGCCTCCCCCCTCCAACTTCCTCCACCCAGACCCAATCCCCTGTACCCCAGCCCATCCCATCCCAAGCACACCTGCAGACCAGCATGCACACAAGTCAACACCCAAAAGTAGCTCAAGCAAACATAGGCACCACACTCACCACAAGCACTCATACAAGCATCAGACCCATACAAACACAGCAACATCCTCTGTCTCCACTGTGTCCCCCTCCTCCTCTTCTCCCTCCTACCTACCAGTCTCGTCTACACACACACCTGCATGCACCACATCTACAGGCACTAGGACTCGCACCAGGACACCCAGCACCACAAGCCGCTCACCTGCACTCACCACCTCCACTGCCATATACACGTCCCCTGTGTCCTCTCCCAGTGTGTCTGTGACGCCCCCTCCCAAAGTACCCAAACGCCGGCAATCACTCACCCAACATCCATCCACCTCACGACAGCCTCCAGTACCTGCACCTGCACCCAAAACACCTAAAGTGACACCTCCTACAACCACCTCCTCTTCCTCCACTCCCAGAGCCCCTCCAACTACCCATCCCAGTGTACGTCAGAAACTGTCCCTATGTCAAATTGACCTTTTTGCCCCCACCCCCCCCTCCAATTCATCAGTCCCGTCGTAGCGCCTCAGCCAAAATGCCTCCAGTACCAGTGGTGCGTGTTCCAGGTTTTTGGAGTGCCCAGTCCACCAGGGCAGGCAGTAGGACCCGGAGCCCAGGCACTGTCAGCCCACCCCCTGTGAAGGCTCCGAAATTGGAGATTGGACGACGGGACCGTGTCAAGACTCCTGGTGGTACAAACAGTGAAATGGGATCAAAGGCGATTGGTGAGTCATCTGTAACTCAATAGAAGGTGGGGAAGGTCCCGAGGAAGTCTCCCCAACCTGTTGTGAGTGTTACGGCGGAGAAGTGCGCCATCATTTCCGGCGGTCCAGACACAACCGCCAGCACCCTCGTTACTGGTCAGGAGACCACCGCCAGGGTCATAGCCCAGGAGGGCTCAAGTATCGTCACTGGTCCAGAGACCACCGCCAGAGTCATAGCCCAGGAGGGCTCAAGTATCGTCACTGGTCCAGAGACCACTGCCAGAGTCATAGCCCAGGAGGGCTCAAGTATCGTTACTGGTCCAGAGACCACCGCCAGAGTCATAGCCCAGGAGGGCTCAAGTATCGTCACTGGTCCAGAGACCACCGCCAGAGTCATAGCCCAGGAGGGCTCAAGTATCGTCACTGGTCCAGAGACCACCGCCAGGGTCATAGCCCAGGAGGGCTCAAGTATCGTTACTGGTCCAGAGACCACCGCCAGAGTCATAGCCCAGGAGGGCTCAAGTATCGTTACTGGTCAGGAGACCACCGCAACCGCCGGAGTCACAGCCCAGGAGGGTCCAGAATCTCACAGCCCCGCTGGGCAATGATGGAACGTCATGCCACACACCAATGTCCAGTGTGGAGATCGTCATGCCACACACCAATGTCCAGTGTGGAGATCGTCATGCCACACACCAATGTCAGTATCTGAACCGCCATCTTAGGCTACCGCTGAACAGTCCTTAGGCAGCCATGGCAAAGCACCGCTGAACAGTCCATAGGCAGCCATGGCAAAGCACCGCTGAACAAGGCCAAGACCGCCATGGTGAAGACCGCTGAACAGGGCAAAGACCGCCATGGCAAAGCACCGCTGAACAGTCCATAGGCAGCCATGGCAAAGCACCGCTGAACAAGGCCAAGACGGCCATGGTGAAGACCGCTGAACAGGGCAAAGACCGCCATGGCAAAGCACCGCTGAACAGTCCATAGGCAGCCATGGCAAAGCACCGCTGAACAAGGCTAAGACCGCCATGGTGAAGACCGCTGAACAGGGCAAAGACCGCCATGGCAAAGCACCGCTGAACAGTCCATAGGCAGCCATGGCAAAGCACCGCTGAACAAGGCCAAGACCGCCATGGTGAAGACCGCTGAACAGGGCAAAGACCGCCATGGCAAAGCACCGCTGAACAGTCCATAGGCAACCATGGCAAAGCACCGCTGATCAAGGCCAAGACGGCCATGGTGAAGACCGCTGAACAGGGCAAAGACCGTGTGGGTATGAATAGTCCGGCACATCAGGCATCGTTCTCCCATGTGCAGCTGGGACAGTGACAGGACAGGTACTTTCACGGGGAGACTCATCCAGTCTGGGCAACAGTCCCCCTCCAGAACCAGTGGAGACCTGCATCTACCTGAGAGACTGTGGCTTTGCACTCCCCAGGATATGGCAGTGGGCAATCCACCCACTGTAGAGACTTGAGATACTGTGGCTTTGCACTCCCCAGGATATGTCAGTGGGCAATCCACCCACTGTAGAAACTTGAGAGTCTGTGGCTTTGCACTCCCCAGGATGGCACAGTGGGCAAGCCACCCACTGTAGAGACTTGAGAGACTGTGGCTTTGCACTCCCCAGGATGGCACAGTGGGCAAACCACCCACTGTAGTGACTTGAGAGACTGTGGCTTTGCACTCCCCAGGATACATCAATGGGCATGGAGCCCCGTCATGGATCTGGCTTCTCATTCATGTGGCTGAGGTGCCCCCCCTTCCATTCCCCCTGAGGTGCCTGTAGTGTTTCTATCTGATGCCCCGGCAGTATTCTCTCGGATTTTGGTCAGGTATCTATTGTGGGCGTCGCCCATGCATTTTTGGACTGTTGGTGCACGGACATTGTTGTGTACATATCTGCACTACTTCTTGTTTGGTACATTTATTTTTGACAGATTTCGTGATATATATCCGTATATTTTTTAATGAGTAGTATATTGGCCCAATACAAAGTTTGCCCGCTATTCGCTTTGTCATTGCATTCTTCCGGGGGGGTTGTGGTTTGTTACTGTGATTTTTGTGACTGCATTGGTGTGTATGTTGTAATATGCGAGGGTGGGGGTGTTTGGTGGGTGTCCCCGTAACTTTTGCCTCCTCCCTCCCCCGTGTCGTAGGTGCAATACTCACCGGTATGTTCTGCGCCTACATCGCTGTTGGTTGTAGATGAGCAGGAATGCAAGGGCTGGTAAGATTTGTAGTTCCGGGTCCATGGAGTCCTCGTTCCTCGTGGGATGTGTTGAGGTGAGCATTTTCCCATAGCAAAAGCTGTTTCCGCCGTGTTTTTATCCACGGTGAATCCACCCCGAAAAAGGTGGCGGATTGGTGTGTTGTGATAGTGTGGGCGGTACATTGTCTTCCGCCTGTCTGTTGGCGGTGACCGCCGCGCTGTTTGTCTGTACCGCCCTGGCGGGCGATGTGTTAAAGTGGCTGTCTTTGTTGGCGGTTTCCGCCAGGGTCGTAATTCCATTTTTTTGTCCTCCGGCCTGTTTGCGGTATTACCGCAGCTTTAACACCCTCCGCCAGGGTTTTAATGACCACCATAAGCTGTACATGTGGCTTAAAAACAATTTCATTAATTTATCCATGGTACTATCTGTGGCTACTGCTGACTTTGCTTGCTTTTCTGCTTTGGATTGGTTTTGTTATTGTCTTCTTTCTTTTGGTAAATGGTATTTATCTTCCTGAACTCTCTGTCATTGAGCAGGTGGATTAGGTTTTGACACCTTACCTATCCTCCCAAAAGGTCCAAAGAAACGTGTCCCTTGTAAACATTTCAGCAGTTCTGATTCCAGATTGGATTGCTTTGGGATAAAGTACCATTTGATATATACGGTCCTACTGAGGTCATTCAAATCCAATATGTGTTTAAATTTCAATGAGTGATGTTATTACACCTGGTATTGTTCCCTTTGACTGGAATATCGATTCCATGCTTTCTTAGCTTGATTACTATAATGTATTTGAAAGTGATGATGTGGATATGAACACAGCGAATTATGGGGAAATGTTCTGTTATCACCATTACGGATATTACTTTCTGCACTGAGCTATTACTCCAAGATTAATCTCCAATTACACACAATGGGAACATTGTTCAACTCCACCTAGGGTGAGTTACAAAACGTATTTAGGCAAGTTTACGTATTTTACTGGGCATGACACTAGAAATGCTCAGTCATAATATTTCAAATTGCCACCTTCTAAAATGAGAAAAACTATTGCTAACCAACACAAAATTGATCTACTTGGATTCCTTTGTTTCCCGGCTTGCTGTTGAAGGGTATGAGTATTGGTAAAACACTGTTGATTTGCAGAGTGTATGGGGAACACAAGATTGGCAGATACAGGGTAGGGAAGCTTTGTTTAGAGCATGCCTTATTCCTCTACAAATTGTATTGTTAAATGACACTGTCCAACAAACAACCTGCTTGGGGTTAGCAAAAGTAAAATAAATGAATGCGCCCAGTATCCCCACACCATGTAAATTAACAATTAGCAAACATTTCTAAATGTGACTGAAGAACAACTCACTGCTTGGGTTCCGAATAGTATCTTCAATTCCTCACTTTTGAGTCGGCGGGTCATTATTCTGGCCAACGGACACAAATGAGTGCCAGGCACGTTTTGTTAATTCCTCTAGAGGTTTGAGTGCAAGCCAGCCAGACCCTCGCTTTGTTTCAACTCGACATTCAGGTATTGTCACAAAATACATTGTGGGCAAACTGTGCCAACAATGGTTACATTCCTCCACTTTAACAGCTGTGAAAGAACACCTTAGTCTCCTGTCTAAGGAAGTCAATTTACATAATTTCTTGCTTCGATCCAGGAAGCCAAGCTCAAAATGCTTCCTATATGCCATATATAACAAGATCTGGAAACTTTCCCAGATGGAACCTGCGGCACGTTTAAGGCAGATTGATAAAATGAAAACATGAAAAAGGCTTTAGCTGTTGTCAATAATGGCATGAACACTTTGTCCAACAGAATTTACACCTTAAGTAATATTGTGTCATCTGCGATTGATATTATTCAAAATGACATGTCCTTTTTACAACATGGACAAAGGTGGCTGCGTTCCATCATGCTGTTAAGTGAGACACTGCAGGTTCTCAAAAGTGGCTACGCCTTGGAAGCACGTTAACAGTACACAATTGTTTGCCACTTTTAATTTGTCCAGACAACAACAGATAATGGCTAATAAAGAAGCTAGTTACATCATGCTTAACATTGAGAAGCTGGAAAAGTTGCCTTTTACTGTATCAGAAATCCACTCACAAGTATGGTTAATACACTGAGTAATAAATCTACCTATTTCCACCTTTCATTTCATGAAATGCTTAAAGCATTTTGCAGTAGGCAGGTTTGAGGGTCTAGAAGACAGTCACATACATTTAGGGGTATATTTACAAAGAGTTTGCACCACCGTTACCCCATTTGTTTTGGTTCAACAGTGGCGCTACCCCAACGCCATATTTACAAAGTGGCACTAGACCTGTCTAGCGCCATTTTTCCTAGAGATTTGTAATTTTTTAGAAGCGCCGCCTCACCGTGCACCATTTATTGACAATGAAACGCAGGGTAGGAGTTCCCACCTAAAAAATTGGGCTAGCCCGCTAACGTTATATTTACAAGCTTCACAAAAAAAGAGGTGCGCTAAGGAAAAATGACACTAGCTCGCACTTGGATCAAAATTGTAATGCCTGGTCAGACCAGACGTTAAAATGATGCACAGACACAGGTATATGAGGAAAACACACACAAAACACTCTGACAACCCACAGGACAACATGGACTTGCTACTGCTGCAGATAGGCACCCGGAGGCGACAACAGCGATGATGCCAAGCACCACCAGCACGACTGCATCACCCACCATCACCACCACAGCAACCATAGAGGCAGCGCAGGAGAAGTGAGTGCATCTATCACCATAGAATGTTAATAATTGGCCTCAGAGAAAATGACACTTTCAAATATTATTGTTTGAAGCAGGAGTCCATCATCCAGCTGCTCCAAAAAATACCACCCAGAATCATGGCAAGAGCTAACAGGCAAACTAACATACCACCCCTGATAAAGCTCCTGGCTGTGCTGCACATGCTGGCCTCTGGCTCATTGCAAACAACTGCAGCATGAGTGGACGGAATATCTCAGGCCTCCTACTTCTTCCTTTCTGCCAACCATACTGAACACCATCATCCGTCTCACTCCCCACCACATCCTCTTCCCCAACACCCTGTAACTGCAGCAGGAGACAAAAGAAGGTTTTTTATGCAATTGCTGGGTTTCCACACAAGCTGGGTGCCATGGATTGCATGCATGTACAACTCGTACCTCAGGATGCAACTGAACATATGTACTTCAACAGGAAGCACACACATTCCATCAACGTCCAGACCATTGCGAACCATCGGGGGCTCTTCACCAATGTTCCTGCAAAATATCCTGACAGCATTAACAATGCTTATATCTTCTGACATTCCATCATCAATCAACATTTCCAGGATGGACAATATGTAAATGGCCTACTTGTAGGTAAGCTGGCAGACACAACATAACAAATACAACAAACAATGCACACACCACATTCTGCACACATGGATAATGACTTATGGATGACTGCTAATCAACACATATGCAACATGGATCAATCCACACATCCAATGCACATCACCTTCACATAGGGCCCTATGTACAAGACCTTAGCACCACTGGAGTATCACTTTTACTGATTCTCTGGGGGAGCAATGCCCACTCCACATTTACAAGGTGGTTTAAAGCCACTTTTTGTTTCTTAACGCCATCTTGTAAATGCAGCACCTTCACACACACATCACTTAGGGGCATATTTACATGCCCCTTGTGCTGTCTTAGCACCACCTCAGTGCAATTTCTATGATGCTAAGATTGTGTTAAGGTGGCCATTCCCCATGCCATTTTACAAAGTGGCACTATGCATGCATTGCACCACTTTGCTGTTGTGGCGTGGCCACTCACCTGAAAACCAGGCTGTCTGCAGGGGCGATGACTGTTCCCCTGACCTCCTGAGGCACCTCTCAGTGCTGCTGGGTACACCAGGAGCCCCAGCAGGTACCCCAAAAGGGAAGGGGATTAGGAAAAAGAGAGAAAGAAACACTGCACTCTTTTTCACCAGGTGCAGCCGGGTGTGGTTCTTTGGGTTATGGAGGACTGTCAGTGGAGCCCCTAGTAGTTGCCTTTCTGTGATGAATTACGGTATTGGTGAAGCTATGTGCTATTAAGAGACTGTTTCACAATATTCAATAAAGCATGCACTGGTCTCATTAAACAGTATTAAAAAAAGAATGCACTAATCTCATTAATTTCATCTAATCTGGTTATCACAGCACATTCACCTGTTAATATCAGCAACTTGGCCCTCTCTCTACTCACGCATTAATATATACAACAGGTGATGAAATCTGAATGTCTCTCAACAAATTGGGAAGTATTGCAAGCCTTTTTCATGGCTCTGCACTTTCACATTAGGTTTTCTATGGTAAAACTACAACATAAAACAAGTTGCAATACCAAAAGCAGGAAAACTCACAAATAGAGTATTCATAACACTGAATTGCATAATCACTAATAGTACAAAAAATAAACAAGTGGAGCATAGTGAAGTTCTGTCACAGTTCCCAGTTACAAAACAAAAGATGTCAGGGCCCCCGCGCTAAATCTGATATTCAACCCTCACCAAGGCCCCCATTAATAAATCATGTCTGTGTCCTTAGAAGATGCCTTTTAAAAGTCTCAAAAAAGCTAGAGTGCAATCAGTCTCAGTTTTCAGATTTCACCAAAAAACAAAGTGTCCACAATAAAATTCTCACAAACAGATTCCAGACAGCCTGCTTCGCTTAGCTGACAGAAGTGTGTTCTTTCCAGAAGATCTCTGCTGAGGCAGGCGTGGGGCCTGGAGGGGACTCCAGAGTGCATAGGGCTTTCCTTGCCAGACAGGAAAAAGGACAAGCAGAGTCATGTGCACAGCATGAGTATTTATAGCTAGCATGACTCATGCTTTTGCAAACAGGAAGCAGCTGCTCCCTGGAGACCTTGGGGGCATGGTGGGAGTAGTGCAACAAGCATTGGTAACATCAAGTACATATCAAACATTGTCAAGATCTATCCAGAAATGCAGAAAGTACAATGATGTTACAAGCAACCCAGTGGAGCTATACCCACATACCCACATGATTAAAACAACGTCCCTGAGGATGTTGACAAATTAGGCAGAGTTGTTGGGTCCTGACATTTGCAACCCCTTGCACCACATCATGGCTGTGCCAGGCATAGTGTATGCAAGGAGGGCGTTACCATGCAGGGATGCCAGAACAAAATGTTGTACTGAAATTTACAAGATTTCAGTGCACCCTATTGTAGTTACTGTGCAACCATGGTGTCGTGAGGAGGGCCGACGGGGCATAAGAAAAGTGGTGCATTGGGAATGATGCGCCACTTTCTTATATTATGCCCCTCATTGTGGAAGGTGTGTGCAATGGGTGTTGCTGTGGACATGCTACCACAACACCCATTACACTTCGGTGGAGCCCCACATTTATGGAAAATTGGTAACCTATTGCAGCACCAAAAAAGAACGTCACCCTAGGGGTGTCATTACCATGGTACAACCAGGAGAAATACTTTTTACCAAAGTATTTCCATTTTCCAATGTGTGATGCATGCATTTATTGGTCATGTGCAGGAAGAGGCACCTTCCTGCACATAATCAATCACACCCACAAATAGGCATCTGTCCACCATTGTGCAAGGATGCCTATGTCAGTGTCAGTGCAGGGTATGAGTACAGAAATGTATTGTATCTAGTAGATATTGAACATGCCTTGCCTTTCAAGGTGGCACAGGGTGGTGCAGCAACACATTTCCTGCCCTGTTGTGTGCCACAGGGGCTTGTAAATTATCCACAGCCATCACAATAGATATTAAACCACTATGCCACACTTTGCATGATGTCTATACATACACATGCATGCCTGCCAGGAAATATGGATAACAGCTCTATGTGCAGGGGAGATGTACCATGTCCAAGGAGGCGGGAGCACATGCAGCACACAGGACACAATACCCGTATCATGGCACAAACAACACAAACTAGGGGAAAGCTCACACAACAAGGCTCATCAGCAGGTCACATGTTACTGATCACATATGCAATATTCTGCAACATCACACACATCCCGCATGGGTGAACTGTCATGCCACCCTAACCACACAATCACCATGCCCCTAATTCTGTACCCTTGACTGGAAGGTGCACCATCACACACAACTACAATAATGTATGCTAATAGGAAACCACATGCCAGATACAAGTCTGAATCACTACTTCATAGACAAATATTGCGCAAGGCCAGTTGGTAAGTAACACAAGGGCATGTCTGACACTGTCTCTCCTCTTCCATTGCAGCTGACCAAAGATATGGCATCCAGCCTTGAGTAATGACACCATATGTCAACCCACAGAGCAATGCAGAGAAGGCATATCTGGTGGGTCACATCTGGACCCGGAATGTTGTGAAGCGAGCATTCTACATCCTTAAGATACGTTTCCGATGCCTTGATTCATCAGTAGGGAGACTGCTATATGCAACTTCCTTTGTCTGTAAAATGATCGTTAATTGCGCAATACCGCACAATATCTGTGTGCAGACTAATGTCTCCTGGGATGAACAGGCGGAGGACCTCAGGGAGGAGGATGAGGAGAATGATGTCCCACCTCAGGATAAGGAATCAATAATAGAACTGCTGGGGCACGCAGACATGCACGTTTTGTTGACAACTTCTTCTCATAAATATTGCAAATAATATGTCACTTTGAAAAAACTTGTAAACAAATCACCGAGTCACACATGTGTCTTGGAGTATCTGTCATATGCAAATGCAACAGCAACTCATACACAGTTATGAAAGCGAAACTAGGCCACAACAGTGGGAAAACAAGTAGGAACATACTCAGGAACACCAAACAACTACACACAAAGAGTGGAATGTGCATGTGTAATGTATGTCTTTCCTGTTCAACATACATTTTACAATGAAACACATAAATCACACAAGTCTGTTGGGTCGAAATATGATAGCAGCTACATTGCAACTCCATGTGAGGAACATTATCCAGATGTCAGCCTTTGGAAGGACAAAAGCAGTCAGTACCTACAACAGTAGGTCAGTGTGAGCTATGTAACAATGCAAATGTCTTTAAGTCTCAAACACAGGTGAAAAATCATGACATACCCCTCAATGGCACCAATATGGATGACAAATAGTGCACACTGCACTAGTATGTCTAGGCCTGTCCGACTCAAATAATTAGTCATCTCCCATGGATGTCAAATAATATCATAGCATCTCTCATACATTGGCAAAATTCATGTGTCTATCAGGACACAGACATAGTTCCACATGCATGTCTTTACCATAACTGTCAGGAGTATACATGCAATCCACCCACACTCATTGTACATCAGACAAAGGATGTTGGCAGCAGCTGTGTGTGAGTGCCTACGTTAAACACACACATATTGAAGGACAGCTGAGACACTCCTGTACTGAACTGACACAGCCACTTTGTGGAGGTGACTCACAGACTAACCAAGTGCTGCGTCTGGTGTCTGGAGATGTGTGGATGTCAGGCACTCATCTTGCATACAATGGATATGCAACGGAAAAGATTGCTTGCCCTGTAGCAAATTCAAGGTTCATTGGTAAATATCACATAGACAAAGTGTCATGCATGAAGGACTGGACAGTGAGGATGAGGAAGATGCGATACAAGTACCAATTGTCCAAACAGTGCCAGCAATGTGGCAATTGAGGCCTACAGTAAACTATCTGGCCTTTTATAGGTGTGAATGTCTACACAATCTCAATAAACCCATCAATGAAACAACATTGTAGTTATGTAAGACCACACACATAAGCACACACATTATGTAGGCTACTTAACATCCCAGTTTCACTGTCAGCAGGTCAACCAGTGTATTTGCCCAGCACAAACAAGTATGTGTGATGCATGTGTTAACTGACAATATATGTACCCTGTATCTGCAGACATGTCTCTGTCCTACTATCTACCAATGGAGTGTCAGTGCAATAACGGTACATACACCATCCCAAGTCATGTAATTCCCAGAAGATAAGAGTCCAGTGCTTACATAAATCCTCTGTATGTCCCAAGTAGATAATAGGGCAAGGCTGACATATAAGACCTGTCAGTCCCTCGTAGATAATGGGTCAAGGCTGACATCAACAACCTGTAAGTGCCTAGTAGATATTAAGGCAATGTTGACATCAACAACATGTAAGTCCCTAGTAGATGATAGTCCAAGGCTTTCATCAATCCCCTGTAAGTCTCTAGTAGATAATAAGGCAAGGCTGACATCAATTCCCTGTATGTCCCTCGTAGATAATAGGACAAGGCTGTAATCAAATCAACAACTTGTTAGTCCCTAGTAGGTAATAGGGCAGGGGAGTGCAGTCCTACATTTGATAACCTGTACTTGAGTGTGCACTGATGTGTAGCCTGCCATCCCTGTCTGATTAGAGCCCTGCCATGCACACTGTGTGCTAAATTTTCAGCAAATCTGTATTCCTTGAAAAACTATTGTCACAAATTGCAACGTTAATGCCACCTCCACCCCCGTGCCCCAGGCTCTGTGTGGCCCAACATTGTGAGCATGGACTAATGCTAAGAATCATCATAGACATTTGTTTTTTGGTAAAACACCTCTTAACACTTACTAACAGGAGTGATGTATCTAAAGAGGGTAACATGTTAGTCACTGATATGACCAAAGATATGTACCAAAGGTGCACTGTGACCCATGATTGGATCATGAATATTGTTGCACTGATATCCCAGACATACCTCTGTAGTAGGCAGAATAAATCACACATGAAGAACACAAACCAACCACATGCATGGTATGACAAACACATCCATGGCACCTGTTTGTCCAAAACATCCCTCAACTTGCCTGCATGGGGGAACAGTAAGTTAACCATGTTGCATGATGTCTGCTCCTTTGGACACACATTAAATTGTTACACAAATGCACTGTCACAGGGGTGAGTTAGCTGGCCACAATTAAGGAAAATTCCAAAGCATCCCAGGATATACTCTTAGCAGGGGTATCATGTGAATGAACATGTCGAGCACATGGGTCATCTATCCTCAGTTGTGTGGCTACACAAA
The DNA here is from genome assembly GCF_031143425.1 of Pleurodeles waltl. Lineage (NCBI taxonomy): Eukaryota > Metazoa > Chordata > Amphibia > Caudata > Salamandridae > Pleurodeles > Pleurodeles waltl. The sequence continues at coordinate 1,781,943,956 of NC_090444.1, forward strand.
CTGTGGAAATGTGACATCTATGTAGCCTGACCTTAATAATGCATGTACCCTCACATATGTACGCTTACTAAACATATTGTACACAGGGAAAGACAGAAAGGTAGTAAATAGTGAAGCTCCTGTTGCGCTAGTGGCTCGTATATGAGATCATCACACTTGCCAGCACCATATATTTTAAACACCACCATCCCTTGTGTGACAGCCTGCTGTCTGTACTTTGGGATGCAGCACATATTGTTTGACATGTGCTCAGTCCTACATGTGGGTGCATGGGCCACATTCCATGGCTAGGGTGGGTGGAAGGTAACTATAAGCAGGGATCTTATCAATATTGTTTGATAAGCCATGGTGAGGTAAAACAGCCAAATTAGTTTTTCCCTCACTGTAGTGAATGGCCTCCATAGGCTTATATGGGTAGACTTTATTTTAATTAACAAAGTCCCCATAAGAGACAGATACCTTGAGTTTGGTATCACATTAATTGTTATAATAAACCCCAAAACTTGCCATTCTTGGATTTAATATAACTAGTGCAGGTAAAGAGTTTTAAAACTCTACCTAAAAGTTGCCAACTTCAGCTCTGTAGTGCCCTTCTTTGATTGGTCAGCCTTTGGCAGCCTGGCCAGGCTGCCTTGATAAGGTGTGAGGTGGCCTGGGCTGAACACAAAGGATGTACCTGGGGAAGGAGATCTGCCTCAGCAGATGGTGAAGCAAGATGGGGGGACAGCAGCCAAACTGGTCTTCAAAAGCAGGGAAGGACATTTAGCAGGACCTCCTACATTTCCAGCAACCCAGGCAATTAGGTGCCCTCTTGATTGGATTAGGAAGTGACAGGAGAGGGGTGTGTTTAGGACTTTTAGCCACACCAATGTGTGGAGCAACCAGATCTAACCTCCAAAAATCACTTTCAGCCATGTTGGATTTTTGAAGAATGTTGCTCCGTGGGATTGATTTTTGCCACACTTTCCTGGAAGTGGTCATCAAACTGGGGATGAGCCTGCCTGTGATTTGACAACCAGGATCCCCCTGCTTTCCACCCCAGGAGCAATGAGAAATATGGCAGAGCTGCACCCAAACCTCAGATCCCTCCATGGAACCACACAAAGAAGAAGGACTGACCTGCTGGAACCCTGACCTGCACCTGGACACTGCACTCTGAAGGACTGCACTAGCTGCACACTTGGGCTTCACCACTAAAATGACTTTTACTATCTTCTACTGCTTCAAGACGTTTGCTACAGGTACAAAGGAGCTACCCAGAGTCTCCTGCATCAAGTCCTGCAAGCAGAGCCTAGCTGACCAGGATCCAGTGGCCATTTGAGGATTCTGACAAGGTGCATTCTGGGAATTGCATTCCCAACTCCCAAGGAGCAACTCAGAGCTTCTGGAACATTGGATCAAGTTGTGGAGACTTCAACAACCCACAAAGGACCTCTGGAAGAAAATCCAGAAGTTTAAAGACTTTTGGAGCAGCACCATAAGTTAAAGAGGTGCATTGTGGGAGTTGTAGTCACAGACAGGCAAACCAGAGCCTCTGAATCCTTGGCTGGTGGTGTGGACCACTTTCCTGAATCAAGAAACACATCTGAAAGTAAGTGTGACAGTGTTACATCGTGGGTGGCCTGAACTCTGGACTTTGTCCCTTTCTAGTGTGACCTTTTTTACCCCTTTGAGCGCCAGTTGCTTCTATGCACTAGAAAACATTAAGTCCCTCATTATGACATTTGCGGTAAATCCCAATTACCGCCATGCTGACTGCTGTTACCATACCACCGCCGTGGCAGATATCTGTTTACCATATTATGACACACATACCAATCTGTCAGTATTCAGCCACAGACACAAATTCGCCACACCAAAGGTCAGTGATAAACTAGCGGTATCAAAACCCACACCGTTACGCTAACAGAACTACGCCCATCACATTATGACCCACGAATAACCACAGCGGACATTCAATGGCAGTAAACCATTGGCGGTACACACCGCCGCATTCAAAATTCACACACTCAAACAAAACAACACCACATTGGACAATTTAAACAACACACACCTGACACCCATACACACACCACACCAACACATCCACACCACTCTAAAACACACACCCACATTACCCTCAACCCTTTACCGTCCCAAACCATTGGCACGAGACAGATACCACGACCACAGACAAAACCAGAGCCACACACTACCTACACCAATACACCACCCACGCACCCCACATTACACACCTCGACACATCACTCTACACACCCTCACCTATACAACTCACAAAACACGCATGGCACCACAAAGACACCCCCGATTCTCAGAGGAGGAGCTAAGACTCATGGTGGAGGAAATCATCAGGGTAGAGCCACAGCTATTTGGAGCACATGTGCAGCAGATATTTACGGCTAGGAAGATGGAGCTGTGGCAGAGAATCGTGGACAGGGTCAATGCCGTGGGACAGCACCCAAGAACTAGGAATGACATCAAGAAGAGGTGGAACGACCTACGGGGGAAGGTACATTCCATTGCAGCAAGACACCAACTTGCTGTACAGAGGCCTGACGGTGGACCCTCACCTCCTCCCCCACAACTAACAACATGGGAGGAGCAAGTCTTGGCATCATGCATCCTGAGGGCCTGGCCCAGAGTCGGAGGAGGACTGGACTCTGGTAAGTCAACTCTCTACTACTAATACCCACCTACCTGCATGCCAATACATATCCTCACCCTCACTCCCATCACTCCACCACCTCCCACACACCCCACCATCACATCTCACTCATCCCAGTCCCAAGCCCTGCATGCTCTACCAATGCATGGACATCACACACAGCCCTTCATGGACACCTATCACTAAAGCATGCACATTAGAGAGAATCAGCTAGCCCACCACATACCGACTTACACAAGTGAAAGCTGAAAGGGCAAGTACAACTAAAGAGGGCAAGCCACTGATGCACAATATGTCAGACACAATAACACATCATTTACATCCCTGCAGGTATCCCTGCCAATGTCACCGGAGAGGAGGTGCCAGCAATATCCAGTCCCCCAACTGAAGAGGCCCACAGTGATGACAGCAACTCTGGTCACCTGGATCTGGATGACCAACCTGACCTCTGGAGAGTCGGTTATCAAAGGCCAGTCACAGACAACCACAGAGCCTCCCCATCTATAAACACCACCACAGTACCCACCCAGCGTACCCACACCTCTGTCCCCAGGACACGTCAATTAGCAGTGTGTCCACCTCTACAGGGACCCCAGAGCACACCTCAAACCCATGACAATCAGGGACCTGGGGTCAGTGGCAGTGGGCACACGGTTCAGGGGACAGAGGCTCAGGACAACAGGGAAACTGGGAGGACTGCTGTGCACCAGGGGGAGGACAGGCCCAGGGAACCGACTCTCCAGGAGGCACTTGCAGAGATCCTGGGAGCCTAACAACATTCCCAGGACACGATGGGCCAGATCCTGGACAATGTGCAGGAGAGCAGGCGGCTGCAGGAGGGACAGTACCAGGGGATCAGGGAGGACTTGCAGGCCATCAACACCACCCTGGTCTCCAAAGCAGGGGTGCTGGCAGACATGGCCAATATTATGAGGGAGGCAGTATCACAACAGCGGGCCCCTGCCGCTAGCCAGACATCTGAACTGCCTTCTACCTCTGCTGCCGCTAGTGGACAGGAGGCCCCGCCACAGGACTCACAGGCCACCAGCACCCCTCCCCCTGCAGAAGGAGAACCACCCGCAAACGTTCCCTGCCATCCAGGCAGAAGCCAGAGACTATTGCCAAGACCCCCGCCAGGAAATGAGACCCTCCTGATTGTCGCCCTTGTGTCCTACTCTGTCACCCTGTTCACCCTCAACTGCCATTGGTCCCCTTCCTATGTCCCCATTACCAATGCACTTGTGCTACAGACTGGAACTATACCCTGGAATTTCCTCCATAATCACCCCATCCCATTGTACATGCCCCTCAATATCTTAGCACTTCAATAAACACCCTTGGAAAAAATTGAAGTATGACGCATGTCACATTTTTTAAGTATGTATTTGTTTAACCATGTACAAACTTTGTAATTCAACTTTACAGTAAATGAGCACATATGAAAGACCTGTATTTGACTGCAGTGATCACACCAGGAGCTATTGTGAGGCACCAACATCTGTAAAATGAATTGCCAAAGGGTACAGTAAGTGGGCATAGAAGTGGGAAATAAGAGCATGCCAGTGCCAAAGAACTTCAAAATACTGACAATGAAATGTGAAGTACCACTGTCTTACCTGTGAAATATTGTCTGATCACTGCTGTTCTGTTGTCCTCATCCTCTGCCTCTTCATACTCACTGTCCACAGGGTCCACTGCTGCCACACGGACATCTCCAGCCTCCTCATCCTGCAGAAAAGGTACATGGCGTCTGAGGGCAAGGTTGTGCAACATGCTGGTGGATGGGGTCCAACCCCAGTACGGACTGCTCTATGGGCCTCCAGACCAACAGGTGAGTACACTGTTGGCACGATGCATGTGGCATGAATACATGAAGTGGTGTGTGAAGGCATCCTGTAAGGGGGGTGGGTGGATGTCCCCTGGGTGGCGTACAGATTGTGTGCTGGGCCAGGTTTGTGTATAAATGGTGATGTGAAGGGGTATGGTGGGGTATAAGTGTAACAGGCAGGACTGTCTGACTAACACTATTTTCCTGTGTGTATTCCCTCTGCAGGTCAGTACCCATCAAAAGAAAGGAATATGGTGTGTCATCGGCAAGGACGTGCAGACCCTGGGGGTCTATGGCAGGCAGAGCACGCACTGTTGGAAACGGTGGGAGGACCTGAGATGCTGGGCACAGAAGATGGTGGAGGCCAAGCTGGGGATGGCCTCCCAACGAGGAAGGGGTGCCCGTCGAACACTGACCCCCCTGATGGCCAGCATACTGGCGGTGGCCTATCCTGAGCTGGATGGGCACTTGAGGGCATCACAGTAGCCACAAGGGGGTGAGTAAAGTGCCCATCATTACAACTTATGCATGGTGGGGTGGTATCCGGGTGGGGGATGTGTGTCAGTGGGTGTCCCTAGGCCAGGCCTGACATTGCAGCATAGGTCTCCTGGTGGCTAGTGTCCAGAAGGGATAATCCTGCAACCTAGCTCATAGGCATCCGCTACTGGTCAAGGGTGCCCGGGTCCCAGGTGTGCTGGATTTGCTGGTGTGTGCCCCTCCCCATGCCTTGGTGGCTAGCAATATCACTGGTAGTACAATACATAGTGCGTAGGCCTGTACCCTGTGTGTGAGTGTGCTGTATACGCAAACGGTGGTGTTGGTACAGCCATTGGCCAAGTGTATTCTTTGTCTCCTCCCTTTTTGTTTTGTCACCCTGTCCTTATGTGATTTAGCATCATCTGCAGAGGAGCAGAGGCATCGGCGACAAAGGGAGCTGCATCCCACAAGACCCAGGAGGCGGAGTCCACTGACGCTGAGGGCACCAGTGGGACGAAGGGTGAGGGGAGCACCACGGCGGAGACTGGGGGGGACAGTTCAGACACAGATACTTCCACCGATGGAAGCTCCCTGGTGGTGGTGGACACCTCTGTGACCACCCCAGCTACAGGTACAGCTGCCACCCCCCATACCAGCACCGCCCTCCCAGCAGCTCCTCATCGAGTTTCCCGTGCCCGCTCACCCATGACGGTGGGCATCTCCTTTGCCCCAGGCACCTCAGGCCCTGCCCCAGTGAGCCCTGCTGCCCTGAGTGAGGAGGCTATTTACCTCCTGAGATCCATCTCTGTAGGGCAGTCAACCATTGTGAATGCCATCCAGGGGCTGGCAGCCCAGATGCAACAGACAAATACATTCTTGGAGGGCATTCACACTGGCTTGGTGGCCCAACAGAGACCAATTCAGGCTCTGGCCTCATCTCTGATGGAGCTATTGTCCCTGTTTCCACCCTCCCCCCTCAAACGTCCTCTTCCCAATCCCATTCCCCTCAACCTCAACCTATCCCAAGCACACAGGCAGACGAGCATGCACACAAGACAACACTCACGAGTGGCACAGGCAAACACAAGCACCACACATCATCCCATAGGCACTCACACAAACACCATCCAGATGTAGACATACCAACATCCACAATTTCCACTGTCTCCCCCTCCTCCTCCTCCCCCACTTCCCTCCCATTTCAGTCTACACTCACACCTGCATGCACTATATCCTCATCCACTACCAGCATCACCACCACACCTAGCAGAACAAACACCTCACTGGCAGACACCTCCACAACAGCCATGCACACGTCCCCTATGTGCTCTCCCACTGTGTCTCTCCCCTCCTAAAGTACACAAACGCAAGCACTCAGACACCCAACAGCCATCCACCTCACAACAGCATCCAGCCCATGCACCAGCACCCAAAATCAGCAGACACCTCCTACAACCACTCCCTCTTCCTCCACTTCCAAACCTTCTCCCTCTTCCCACCCCAATGTCCCTAAAAAGCTTTTCTATCCACCATTGACCTCTTCCCTACCCCTCCCCCCGTCCTGCCCATCTGGCCAGAGTGGCAAAAACCCAGCCAAGCACCTCAGCCACCTAGTCCACAGGCCCAGTAGTCACCAATCCCACTCATAGTGGGAAAGGATCCAGGGCACATGCCCTGAGGGTGAAGGAGCCATAACCAGGCAGCCTCAAAGGTAAGGAGCCTGCCCCAGCTGCTGCCCGGAAGACCAAGGAGCCTGCCCCAGCTGCTGCCAGGAAGACCAAGGAGCCAGCACCAGCAGGCAGGAAGGGCAAGAGGCCTGGGGCAGGAACTCTGAGGGAGCCCCCACGCCCAACCATGGTTGTGCAGCCATCAAAGGCTGCAGGGGATGGGCTGGAGCTTCCCCCACCAGCAGCACTACCACCACCAGTGGGCAGCCATCCGAGGCTGCAGGGGATGGGCTGGAGCAGCAGCAGCACCACCACCACCAGTGGGCAGCCATCCGAGGCTGCAGGTGATGGGCTGGAGCCTCCCCCCACCAGCAGCAGCACCACTACCACCACTACCACCACTGAGCAGCCGTCACCACCGGTATCTAGTGCTGACTCCATGGGCTGCTGTGCGGCCTGCCCCCTGCAAATCCAATGGGTATGACACCCACACGAAAGACTGTGACCTTGCACTCCCCAGGATCAAGAGCACAGGGCATGATGCCCCCTCCAGAACCAGTGGGTAAGACACCCACAAACCCCAGCCTCCCCAAGATCAAGAGCACAGGGCACAATGTCCCCTCCAGAACCAGTGAGTAAGACACCTACCAACCCCAACCTCCTCAGGATCAAGAGCACAGAGCACGATGCCCCCTCTGGAACAAGTGGGTAAGACACCCACTGACCCCAGCCTCCCCGGGATCAACAGCGCAGGGCACAATGCCCCTCCAGGACCAGTGGGTAAGACACCCACCAACACCAGCCTCCCCAGGTTCAAGAGCACAGAGCACGATGCCCCCTCCAGAACCAGTGGGTAAGACACCCACCTACCCCAGCCTCCCCAAGATCAAGAGCACAGGGCACAATGCCCCCTCCAGAGCATGTGGGCAAGTCACCCACTCGAGAGACTGTGGCCTTGCACTCCCCAGGACCAAGCACAGGGCATGTTGCCCCCTCCAGAGCATGTGGGCAAGTCACCGACTCGAGAGACTGTGGCCTAGCACTCCCAGGACCAAGCACAGGGCATGTTGCCCCCACCCGAGTAAGTGGTGCAAGTCACCCACTCGAGAGACTGTGGCCATGAACTCCCCAGGACCAAGCACAGGGCATGTTACCCCCTCCAAAACCAGTGGTCTTGTTCCATCTCCCGGCTGAGGGGCCCCCTCATCTCACGTCCACCTGAGGTACCTGCCTATTTACCAACTGATGCCCCTGCAGTGCTCTCTCCGTGTTGATGCAGGTGACAAGCTGGGCCTTAGTCTTTGGCCTGTGGCCATGTGGCCCACGCAAACTGAGTACTGGGCAGTGTCCCTTGAACTGTACATTTGTAAATATCTGTAACATTCGCTAAGTTATTTTTATACTGTGTTGATATTATTGCACTCACTTTAGTAAATTCATTTTTTCCTTGCATTATTAAGACGATTTAAGGGGAATAACTTGTTTTCTTGTGCATCCGGTTGTGTGTAGTGTGTATGTATGTCGGGTGTGTGTTGTGCATGTGTGTGTCACTCTCGGCAAGTGACGCATCGCTGGGCAGACATTGTCAGCAGGGAACAGGACCTTCTTGACCACATTGAGATTGAGGTTGGAGAAACTGTGGGTGAGTACACAATTTATGTGGCTAACTCCTTTTTTACAATTGCAAGTACATGTTTGTTGGACTTAGGGCCTCCTTTACCGAGTTAAGGCAAAGGGCAGGGATGTGAGTAGTGTGTTGGTGCAAAAAAGCATCCATGACAATGGCAGCACTGCACCATTAAGGAAACAAAAAGCATATTCCTGTCCTTGTTCCCTAGGTTTTGCCACGAAATTCTGATGCGCACCAATGCAAACACACCTGAGTCATGGGGGAAGGGTACATGGCTACCAGGAACACGTATTTATGTCCACTATGTGCCTGACTACTGCTGTATATTGCATAGTCATGTACAGTTGACTTACAAAATTACACAGGAGTAACGGGGGTCATGGATGAGTGTGTCTGGTGAGTCATGTATGCGCAGAGTGACATTACAATCAGCTATGCTTGAAAAAAATTTGCAATAGGAAGTTATCTGCAAAAATTGAACAAGGTAGTAGTGACATGTATGTCTGGGTCCAGCACATATGTGCACATGTCAGCCTGGCCTACCTATGTATGTCACTGAGACGTACCTAATAGCCTAATTGAGTATTCACCAACATAATTCTACTAGATCCATTAGCAAATGATGTCTGGTGTGCAACAGTTGTCCATAGTGTATATTGTGCAACGTTCACAATGCTATGTCTCATGTTCCCTCTTGCAGGTGGAGGTGGCAAACTTCACCGACTCCAATGCAACCAGTGAGTCACAATCTGTATGTGTAGTGTGTAGTGCAAGTGTTGCGTGTGCTGTTGTATGTTGTACGAAATGCCAAGGACCAAGTGCATTTATGCAACTACAAAAATAGAAGGCTAAACATGGATATGGACTATATGGTTGCAGTTGTGTGTATGATGTGCATCCCAAGAAAAACATGCATTGGTGGCAACATGTCTAGCAAGGGCCATGGAAATGTTGAACATGGTACATGAGTTCTTTAACAGTGATGAAAGTATGAACATGTGGCTGAAGTTAAGAGTCCCACACATGTATGCTGGGTGGCAAGATGTTCTTCAACAAACATGTCACTGATCTGTGAGCCACATGCAACACTAAGTAACTCAGGTCATGGTGTGATGCCTAACCATGTGAATAGTTACCTAATGCTAACAGGACAGTGGTGAACAAACCACACTTAAAATGCCAAAGTGTTTGCCACCATTGTGGTGTGATGCCCCATTATCTGAGTCGTAGTTTGCAAAATTTCTAACCCATGTCATCCTCACCGATCTTGTCATGCGTGTTTGGCCAGAGGGATGTCCATACTACATTGATATTCCGCATTCCAAAGACAACGGCATCATCTGCTCGTGGTGGTCCAGATAGTGTACATGATGTGATGCAAAAAAACACACAATGTACAGCATTAGCCAGTGCTGTTCAAAAATCCCTGTGCAGATGAGGTATAGGACATGCATGTACCCACATATGAGATGGTGGTGCTGAGTGCTGTTGTGCTGTTGAACACCCTGAGCATAGTTTAGGACACACAGCATAGTGTGAGGAAAAAAGTGAATCTGGGACTATGCATCAATTTATGGCACAGCTCACCAGGTACTGACCTGTGTCAATATGAGAGTAGTGTCATACTCCTTTGTGTGACATGAGTGACTGCACCACCCTACAATGTCACATATGATGCCTGTCACATCCAGTTTTGCATATAGCAATGTGTCCTGACATCTAGCTTTGCCATATGGGGCTTTGTTGGGAGACCACATTTAACTTGCAGTCCTTGCTCAGATGAGTTAGCTACATTCCAACGGATCTTAGGTCACTTGCGCAAGCATAAGGACATTGATGAGCAATCAGCATGACGAGTGTGACGTTTCATGGTCACATGGCTGATGTGTATGACACTCTTAGTCAGTGGTGACATGGTCCTTTCAAAGATTTTTCAAGATGGCTCAATGTTATTGTGCAACAGTAACTAGTCTTGATACCATGGACATGGGCAATGTGGAGATGATTGTTGGTTATTGGAATTTGTGCAGGCTAACGTGTGGCAACTGCAGATGGTGTATTCATTGCATGCTTGTTTATTTGCCTAAAATACAATTGACTGACATGTCCCAATCATGGTGCAGAGGCAAACATGTCCGCATCCCAGGGGTGCAAATTAGAAAAGAGAGCAGAACAGTACGGCCACATATGCCAGGCGTCCAAGGGCTACAGGACGATGGGGCACATTTACGACATGGAGCGTGCATCTGGGGCATGGAAAATCTTCCTTAAGGGGTCCAGCCAAAGATCCCTCGACCACCAGAACCACCCCAGCCTTGGTATGTGCCTGTGGCCTGTGGCAACTGGCTGGGCCACTTCTCCTAGGGCAGGACCTCTGACCTCAGTAGCTGCTACAAGTGCCCCAACTGGTTTAATGGCTGCACCAAGTTTTGTGGAACCACCATATGTGCAGGAATTCCACACTAAACTGGCGGACCAAAAATACAGAATAGTCAGGCTGGAGAACCAAAATTAACAATTATAAAAAATGCTGTGGGACGTCAGGGCTCACATAATGAGGCACTAAGATGGACAATGTTCATTTGACACTGCACGCCCCTTCCTATTGTAAATATTAATGTATATAGTCCGGGTATTTGGATAGTTAGGGTTTGTTAAGATAGTGTAATGTATATTAGGTGTAGGACTTAGCAGTAGCTTTTTCTTAGGGGGGATTTAGGGTAACTTCTTTTATTTGTTTTCTTGGGGTGGGGTGATATCTGGAGTATGTGTTTATTAAAAAAAATAAAAAATCTAAAAAATACAAATAAAATATGATTGTTTAGGCCATATGTTTCATTAGTCAATGTTTAACTATAATTACTGTTGTCCTTGACAATATATATATACATATATATATATATATATATATATATATATATATATATATATATGTATATATATATAGAGGTGGAGGATTGATGTATATCATGTGGTGTTATATTTATAATATACGTAGAGATAAGTTAGTTTTAGTAATTTGTTAGGCTAAGATAGTGTAGGTTAGGTTAGCATAGGTAGCATAGGCGTTCTCTGACCTTGTTGTCAGGACAGGACGCTCCCCCCGCCGCGCAACGCACCCTGCAGGTGCTCTATCCCTGACTGCCGCTGCTGCCCGTGTTCGAGGCCCTCCTCCACCCGCAGGCCCCCGCCTGCGCCTCATCCCTGGTGGCCCATTGGTGGGCAGTAAGGTTTGCTTCTGTCGTGTCTGTTTCTGTTTCCTCACCGTCTCTCCCTGTTGTGCCCACTGTATTCTCTGTATTGTATTGTAATCACGTTGTCACTGTTATTCAATCTGTGCCCTGTGTCCTAGTATCTGTATCTGTTACCTAGTAGTCTCGTTATTTTGTCCTCTCTGTGTGCTTGTACCGCTTCTTGCTCTCTCCCCTTGCGCGTCTCCCTCCTCCTCTGACCCCCCCGCCCTCAATCCAGCGCCATCCGCCCGCTTCCCTGACTTTTTTCCCCCAGCCTACACCCCCTCCCCTCTAGCTATCTAGCGTTATTTTTTTTCACCCCCCCTACTCGCGCTCCCTCGCCCGTTTTCCCGCCGCTTCGGCCCCGCCCCCCTCCCACCCCCAGCTCCTCCTCCCTCCCTCCACCCCCTCTTAATGCAGGTCACTGCGTGACCGCGCCGATGGTGTGCCGGAGGCACGCCAGAGGCAAGCCCGTCTGCGCCCGTCCGCGCCCAGTGCCCAGCGCCAGAACCCCTGGACCTCGCACCCCGCACCGCACACCGCCCAGTCTCAGCTATGACGCCGCTTCCCTCCACGCACTCAACAACGGCCGAGACCAACACTGCTACCAAGCCGCCCCGAAGCACACTCACGGACCTCTCGCCTGCCGCAACTGCCACTTCTCCTGCGACCGAACCTCCAAACCAACGACCACCAGACCGAACCACCTCCGCTGCATACTCCTCAACACCCGCTCCGCACGCAAACATGCCGTAGAACTCTGGGACCTGCTCGACAGCACCGCCCCGGACGTAGCCTTCCTGACCGAGACATGATGGAACGACTCATCCGCGCCAGACATCACCATCGCCATCCCAGACGGATACAAGATCTCCCGCAGGGACCGCACCAATGGCTACGGAGGAGGACTCGCCATCGTCCACAAATCCTCCCTCAAGATCACCACCCACACCGACGACCACTTCAACACCGCAGAGCTTCTACACTTCTGGATCCACACCGACCCCAACACCACCCTCAGAGGTACGCTCGTCTACAGACCCCCCGGACCATGGGCCCAGTTCTGCGACACCATCGCCGGCTTCGCAAGCACCCACGCACTCGCCTCCCCGGACTACATCCTCCTCGGGGACCTCAATTTTCACCTCGAGAACAACAACGACCACAACTCCACCACGCTGATCAGCAACCTCAAGAACCTCGGACTCAGACAACTCGTCACGTCACCAACCCACGCCGCCGGACACACACTGGACACCATCTTCTCCACCAGTGACCACGTTACCTTCAAAGACACCACCAAACCCTACTGGACCGACCACCACTGCATCCACTTCACCTACAACAAAAACACCGCACACCACCACAGCCGCCAACTCCCCCGCCGCAACTGGAGCAAAGTCACAGAAGAACAACTTCTCAGCACCGTCTCCCTGAACCCACCGAACGAGCCCACCGACCCAGACACCGCGGCCTGCAACTTCAGACAATGGATCAACAACTGCGCCAACATCCTCGCCCCACTGAAGAAACCTCCCAGCAACCTCGCCAGCAAGAAAGCCTCCTGGTTCACCAACGAACTCCTGGCCTCCAAACGCGCCTGCAGGAAAATGGAAAAGAAATGGCTCCAAGACCGCACACCGGACAACCACATAACCCTCAAAGACACCACCCGCCGACACCATCACCTCATCAGGACCACCAAGAGGTCCTCCTTCAAAGACCGCCTAGACAATAACGCACACAACAGCAAAGAGCTTTTCCGCATCGTAAAGGAACTGTCCACCCCCAGTGTCAACGTCAACGACATCCCGCCCTCTCAGGAATTTTGCAACTCCTTCGACGCTTTTTTCCACAGCAAGATCGCCGACATCCACAGCAGCTTCAACACCCCGACCACACCCACCTCCGTCACCACCTCGAACCCAAGCATCGCCAACCCCATCACCGCCTGGTCCAACGTCGACGACGACGCAACACGCAAAATCATGAACTCCATCCACTCAGGATCACCGACTGACCCCTGCCCCCACCACATCTTCAACAAAGCCGACTCTATCATTGTGCCCCAACTCCGCAAGATCATCAACGCCTCCTTCGAAACAGGCACTTTCCCGGAAAGCTGGAAGCACGCAGACATCAACGCCCTCCTCAAGAAACCCAAAGCCGACCCCAAGGACCACAAGAACTTCCGCCCCATCTCCCTCCTCCCCTACCCAGCAAAAGTCGCAGAAAAGATCGTCAACCTTCAACTGACACGCCACATCGAGGACAACAACGTCCTCGACCCCTAACAAACCGGATTTAGACGCAACCACAGCACCGAGACCGCCCTCATCGCCGCCACAGATGACATCAGACGCCAACTCGACCACGGCAAGATCTCCGCCCTCATCCTCCTAGACCTCTCCGCGGCCTTTGACACGGTCTGCCACCGCACCCTACTATCACGCCTCCAAGAAGCCAACCTCCACGAAGGAATGAAAGCAGTCGCCGACTGGATGAGAAATAGCCGCCTGAAACTCAACACCGACAAGACAGAAATCCTCATCCTCAGGACATCCCCCTCCCCCTGGGACGACTCGTGGTGGCCCACCACCCTTGGAACGGCTCCGACGCCCACCGACCATGCCCGCAACTTGGGATTCATCCTTGACTCTGCACTCTCCATGGACAGACAAGTCAGCGCCGTCACCTCCTCCTGCTACAACACCCTCCGCACCCTCCGCAGGATCTACAAGTGGATCCCGACCGACACCAGGAAGACAGTGACTCACGCCCTCGTCAGCAGCAGATTGGACTACGGCAACGCACTCTATGCAGGAATCCCAGCAAAACACCTCCAACGGCTCCAACGCATCCAAAACGCCTCAGCCCGACTCATCACCCACGCACCCCGCCACAGCCACATCACCCCTCACCTCAAAGAGCTCCACTGGCTTCCCGTCGACAAAAGGGTCACCTTCAAGCTCCTCACCCACGCACACAAAGCACTCCACAACGCCGGCCCCACCTACCTCAATGACAGACCCAATATCTACACACCGACCCGCCAACTGCGATCCGCGAGCCTTGCCCTGCCACCGTCCCCCGCATCCAACGAACCACCTCCGGCGGCAGATCCTTCTCCTACCTCGCCGCCAAGACCTGGAACACGCTCCCTACCTACCTCCGACAGACTCAAGACCTACTGGCCTTCAGAAGACTACTCAAGACCTGGCTCTTCGAGCAGTAGCAGTCGCCACCCCCCCAGCGCCTTGGAACCCTAACGGGTAAGTAGCGCGCTCTATAAATGTCTGTGATTGATTGATTAATTAGTTTAGTTTTTTTTTAGGCTAAGTGTTGTAGTTTAATTAAATCTTATTTTTTCCCAATACATGGTCGCCATCATGATTTATTGTATAGGTGGTAGCATGTATGCACAGGTCATGTTAGGCACATGCCTTTGTAATTAGTAGTTAGTTCAGATGTGTGCCTATGTGTATCCCCTATGGTTAAGATACTGTCAGGTTGGTAATGGTGTCACATCAGCAACTCCAGACATCTTTCAGCAATGTACATGACACTCTGGATATGTGCATGGATACACATCCCAAAACAGGTATGTGTACAGCATTTCTCTGCATTGTGAAGTAATGTGACTTGCATTGTCATTGTGTTGTTTTCATTGCACTCCCACCAAATTTAGATTTTGTTACTGAGGTACTCATGGCTGCCCCTCACAGTCTTACACATGCATCATTTATTTATCACATCAATTTTTTCCTGTTGCTACCATTCTTGCTAGGCCCAGCCACTTGCATAGTGATTGCTGTCAGCTATCACAATACATGCATGCTAACTGTCACATGCCATGCGTGGGATTCTCAGGTGCAACTTTCTAGTTCACATAGCTATCAATCACCTCAATCATGTTGCAGTCAGTGTGTGTGACTTTGTGTATGTCACAAATTCACACATATCTGTTAGGCAAGTACTCAGGGGCATAATTGACAAGCCCCTAGTGCCTCCAGAGTGCCTCTTTTTGTGACATTACAGTGGCACTGTGCCCTTTCTCTTATTTTCAAGGTGGCATAAAGCCACTTTTGGTGGATTAACACTGCATTGTATACATGGATCCCCACATTCTGTGGCAGAGGGGCATGCTGTGGGTGTTGCTGTGGGCTTACCCCTGGAACACCCATTGTATTTGGGGCTGCCTCAGATTTACAATGGAAGGCATACCTGAAGCAGTGCCAAAACAATGACGTCACCCCAAGGGTCGGGTTGGCATGGCATAACAGGGAGACAGACAATTATTTTGCCTTGTTTTTGCTGATTGTTTGTGTGCTGCATTGTGCTGCACACATAGTAGGAGCAAGGAGCCATTGCTATTTATAACATGTGCAGGGAGGTAAACATCATGCACATAAACAACCAATCCCTGCAACAGAGGCATCCTTGCAATATGGTGCAAGTGTACCTGCATTGGCACTAGGCAGCTCCATTAGCACCAGCGCTAGTGCAAAAACCATGGTTGCACAGTATCCTATTGCACACAATAGTAACCTGCGTTTTGGTAATGATGCAGCTCAGTGCAGCTACATTGCTTGTGGCACCACACTGCCCCATTTTTTGTACAAAGGCCACTTAGTGCATAGGCTTCAAACAATGCATACAGTTCACACAGTTATTGCCTTAGGCACAGATTCAAGACAATTGATGTTTAGAGTTAATTTATTTGCATGTGAAATTATGTTATTTGTTATACTGTACAGTACACAGGAGACTGACCCCATAAGACACCCCAAGCCATTGGATGTCCAGACAGAGTCCAAGGGAGGGGCAACATGTCATGATACATGTGTAGGAGAATAGTACATCAGTGAGGAGCTTATCACATTTCCAATAAGTAGGAATTGGCCACAATGATAGTCCACATGTGTGATTGGTCAACAGTGGGACAGTGAATAGGGCACGTTAATAGATGTAACACTGGCTTGATCTTAAGCACAGAGCAAAAGAGACACAGTCTGCAGCTATTTGATGTTTTTGCGGGTCATTGATGTTCCTTCCACATCTTCATCTGATGTGTGTGGTGCCTCCTGTGCCAGAGGTGGTGCTGGTATTGAAGTTGAGGGAGACACACACACCAGGGGCTGGAGTTGTGGATTCAAAGGTCCTGGCAGCTGTCATCTGTGGAAAGAGCAAGGAGGCACTGCCGGTTTCGCAACACAGCAGCAACGTCACATGGTAGGGATCAGGTTGTCACTGAGAGAGCCCAGCATCCGCTGCATAGACTCCAAGACAGTTTGGATAGCCCCCAGCCTGTTGTCAATCACGCATGTGTCACTTTGAGAGGGCATTTGTTTGAGCCCCTGCCTCAGAACACCAGCTATGCCAGCCAGGGACTGCTGGAGTCCACGTAGCGGAGAGTGAGTGCCTCTGATGGCAGCAGAGTTGTCCTTATTTGGACTATGACACCTATAGACTCCAGCTAGGCTACACACCACTATCTCCATCGCCTCCTGAACCTGTTTTGCCAGCTCCCGCTGGACTCCTGCCGCTGCATTTTGGATGATGATGTCTGGGTCCTGGGAGTCCAGGGCTCTGGGTCAGGTGGCAGGTGGTGTGTGTTCTCCGTTGGGTGGTTCATTTGGAGACCCCACAATGCTGTGTGTCCTAATGGTGTCTGAATGGTGTCTGGATGAAACCCATGATCTGCTGGAGAGTGTTGAAATTGATGCTTTGCTGCTGGTCATCGCCATCAATGGTGAAGTCCAGGACAGGCAGCTGACACCCTTGTTCCAGCAATAGGGGAGGGTATTGTGAGTCCATTTTAGCTTTTTGCCTGGGCAAAGTATTTGGCTTAGCTTAGGCTTGCAGCCTGTGCCCTTTTACAGAGATAAAATGCTCTGTTTTCATTTATTCGATTTTATTCATTTTAAACACAGCTTGTTTTAGCAGCAATGTTTTTATTTGCATAATCAGTCACTATTCTGCGAGAGCGTCACTATCAGTGTATGGATGACATACTTTTGCTTCATGTTCTTTTACCCCGAGTAAGCAGGAAAAAAATGCAAGGCACACAGGATAATATTTTGTATTGCCACTACAAGACTGTGTGAACAGTCCAGCCCTTAGGTACATACCCACATCATGCTTCTGTGGAAGAACAAAACATGTCCCTATATAAACATCTTGTGGGACAAAAGGCATTAGAGGAAGTTCCAGCCAGGATTTTCTATCCATACTTCATGCCTGTTTGCTGCCAACCTCAGCCTTTGTGTCTTTATGGAGCCTGATCTGGAGACTGGAGGCCTGCCCTTGTACCAAGGTAACGGTGGTAGGGTGTGTGTCTCATGGACACTGCACTGACAGATTCTGGCTTACATCGCCATGTTCTTGCCAGGGGCTAGACACTAGCTTTTAAGTAGGAATTATATATTCATTTTAGTGCAATATGTTGGGGTTGTTTATATTTACAGCTCTGATTTTCACAATCCTGATTTTATTATTCCTCATTATCCTAATCATTGTGGCTCATGCATTTTATCGCAGATTGCAATCTTTTCAATAACTGTATCGAAAACTATCCTGCATCTCTTTTCTTGCCTATGTGTGTGTAAGAGACTTACATGTGGAGAGAAAAGGGTAAGGCTTGTTCACCATGATTTCCTTGAGGGGTTTGACAGAGTTCAATGAGCTAGGTTACCGTTTGGATTTGGGTGAGGTGCTGCTTGAGAGCCGAAGGGTTGGCCCAACAGCTGCCAACTGGTCTGGGAGCGACTCAGTCGCCTGCAAGCAGAGGTGCTGCTGCCCCAAATCCAGCAGTCTTGTTAAGATATGAACGTCCTTACAACAAGAGAAGTATGGCAGTATGTGTCCGTTTGTGAGCTATGTGTGGGAGTGTCTGTCTGGGTGTGAGAATGAGTGTCAAAAGGTGTGTCTGAGTGTGAGCTTCTCACCCACATGTACAAGACCATACACAACGCAGGATCAGCCTACCTGAATCACCGTGTCTCCTTCCACACCCCGGCCAGATCCCTCCGCTCTGCCCAGATGGCCCTAGCCACCGTCCCTCGCGTCTGTAAAACCACCGCCGGAGGACGACCTTTCGCCTACACTGCAGCAAACAGCTGGAACAACCTACCCTTGCACCCCAGACAAAGCCCATCGCGCACCATCTTTAGGAAGAACCTGAAAACGTGGCTCTTCGGCTGAGGCCCTTCCCCCCCAGCGCCTTGAGACCCATACTGGTGAGTAGCCACACTTTAAAAATATTGATTGATTGATTGAAATCGGCCTGGGGACGGGGGCTGCATGGCCATCTCCCCCTAAAAAATTCAATATTTAGGTCGGGCCCCAGGGATGTGGTCCACGAGGCGGATATTGGGTGGGGGTGCATGCACCCCACCTCCCAAAAAACAATTTAAATATTTAGGCTGGGCCCTAGGGGAAGGGGTCAGTGGGGGCCAAGATAGGCTGTGGGGGGCATACAAGGGTTGGGTTGTTATAGGGGTAGGCTGCAGGGACTGGCCACAGGCCTGACCCTGTGGCCAACCCCTGCTGTGTTACCGAAGGCCGTGGGCTCCATAGGGGTGAGTCACAGGGCCTGGCCATGCTCGGTGGTGGTTGAATTAACGTATGGTAATGAAAATGTCTTTAAGATTTAAAAAAAAGCAGAAATTCACTGAAAAAAACAAAGGTTCAAGGGACATTATCGTTAGGAATTAGAATTAAAAAAAACCTTAGAAATTCACTTGAAAAACAGGTTACAGGAACATTATAGTTAGGTTCTGAATTTACTTGTACAAAATCATAGAAATTCAGCAGTTATAGTCTGAGTTCTTTCAAGCAATTATAACTCATGCCCTAAGGTAACTATAACTCGCGCCCTCGCCATACACTGCTAATTACCCCATATATTACAGCACTCATGACAGCTGATATACCATCATTAAAAATATAAATTAAATATTAGCACTCAAATTATTGAAGAAGAACAAACTGTGCATGGCGGGGGTGCGAGTTAAAGTTACCTTAGGGCATGAGTTATAGTTGCTAGAACAAACTCTAACTTCTGAATTTCTAGGGTTTTGTAGGAGTAAATTCAGAACCTAACTATAACATCCCTGTAACCTTTCTTCCTTTCAGTGAATTTCTAAGATTTTTTCACTTCTATTCCTAACTATAACATCCCTGTAACCTTTTGTCTTTTCAGTGGAAAAAAAAATTATATATACATATATATACATATATATATTTATATATATATATATATATATATTGAATTTGCATTGGCAGTCAGCAAGAATTGCTGCTGAGAGGATCTGTAGTGGCAAAAGCTGCAACGCGAGAGCACTGAATAACTAGAATTTTAGAAGTGTTTTGCTGATAATGACTGTCCGTGCTATTATATATAACAAATGATTCATTAGGTAGAAACCTCAGACAGTACCTTCAGCCGAACACCATCGGCAGGCAGCTCCCGCGCATCACCGCCGAGCGGCACATGCTTAATAGAAATGTCAAGTTCTCACCGCGCAGTGAAATTTGATGGATATTTTGCAAACTCTGGTGCTGTACTACAAACCTTTTCAGGACGTTAATCTAAATTAAATGCCTGTCAGGGACGTGCGACGTCCATGGGCCCGCAAATGTTGTTGCTGAGCACTCCTTGAGCTGCCAGATTTCTGCCCATGTCGTGGTGCTCAGAGCACAGGCTCACACTCGTGCCATCTACAGTTGTGACAGCAGCATTTGTGACAGTAAAAACAGGAATGATGTGACCGTGATAAACAAGGGCTGACTGGTGCCCCGGGAAAGTAAAGGAGTGTCCAAGAACTAAAGGGCGCTTGAGAACGAGCTCTGAGAATCTTTGAATAAAAACACTGGTTATTGTGCATTTCTGTCTAATTCTAAGCTGAGCACATACAATCGTTTATATTGATATCGTTTTGCGGAGTTTGTAATAGAAGAATATATTAAATATATTATTTTTTTAATACCAGGAGCAGACCTCTGAAGGTATCATTATATCTGCCTAATATCACTATGCATTATGTGGGAGACCAGATTTCTGAGCACTGACTCCCTCTAGCGCCCCTCTTCCCTTTTTCCTGCACACTTACCTGTTGTGAAGTGGAAGCTTCACAAGAAAACTGATGCAACTGGGTTTAACAGCTTCAAAGCTAGAGGTTCCCTCCCCCACTCCAGGGCTGAGCCGCAAAACTATCCGACCAAGGTGTGCTGCAGCTGGGCCGAAGATGCAGGTTGCTGCCAGACAGAACAGCAAATCCGTTTCACTAGGAGGGAGAGGGTATCCAGCCTTTATGTTATGTGTGATGTTTTAAGTTAAGTTTTATGTCATGTGTTACTTTGGGCCAGATGTACGACCCTCTGATATTACGAGTCGCAATTTGCGAATCTTAGCGATTTGCAAATTGCGAGTCTCAATACCAAATGCACAACAGTGTAACTCACACTGCGATTCCCAGTGGGGTTGCAAATGACTCACATCATTCATATTCATGAGGTAGGTCGTAATTTGCGATCCCATTGGGAATGGCTGCACTCACAGGGATGGTGGCCTGCTGGGGACAGCAGACCACCATGTCTGTGACTGCTTTTAAATAAAGCAGTATTTTTTTTTAATGCATTTTTCCCACTGCCTGCTCTGAAAAAATATTTTTGCATGCATTCACATGGGACCCCTACCCATTTGTGAATGGGTTAACACCAGTTTGAAATTGGTGCTATCTGCGATTGTTTTGTGACACCATTCACAGTCACAAAACAATCATACTTCGCACAGCGTCCCGCAATTAGGAAGGGAACGCCCCTTCTTAATTGCAACTTGCAAACCCTTTTTTCCGATTCGATAAAAGGATTACTGAATGGCAGAAATGGGTTTGTGCATTGCCAAATGTTTTTTTCTTGTCGCAAACTGCTTGGGACGAGAAAACAACTTTGTACATGTGGCACTTAATGTGTTATATTATGCATTATGCTTTGTTATGTGCTGTTATCTGTTATGCTATGTTATGTGTAATGTTATATATTATGTATTATGCTATGTTTTATGCTATGTGTTATGTTATGTGTTATGACATTATGTTAGGTTATGATTTATGTTTTGTGTTTATGTGTCATTCATGCGTTATGTTATGTGTCGTGTGTTATGTCTTACCTTAAGTTTTATGTTGTGTTTTATGTTATGTGTTTTTTTATGTTATTTTGTGCATTATGTGTTGAGATATGTTGTATGTGTTCTGTTATGATTTATGTTCTGTGTAATGTTATTTTCTATGTTGTGCTTTGTGTTATGGTATGTTAGGTGTGATGTGTTGTGGTATGTTATGTGTTATAGTATGTGTTACGTTATGTGTTATTGTTAGAAATGGGGTCTTTGGTTGAAAGTCAGGTTACCCCCTGTTCAAGCAAGGACCCTCACTCTAGTTATGGTAAAAGAGAATCACCCTCAGCTAACCCCTGCTTACCCCCTTGGTAGCTTGGCAGAGCAGTAGGCTTAACTTCAGAGAGCTAGGTGTAAAGTATTTGTACTAACACACACAGTAACTTAATGAAAACACTACAAAATGACACAACACCAGTTTAGAAAAATAGGAAATATTTATCTAAACAAAACAAGACCAAAATGACAAAATCCACAATACACAAGTCAAGTTATCAATAAAAATGCAAAAAGAGTCTTTAAGTAGTTTTAAACACACACTAGCGTTGCTAGCGCGAAAATGTACATGGTGCGTGTCGAAAATAACCCCACACGGGTGGGTGTGAGTCAGAAATAACTCCGCACAGCGGTACGTGAGTCGGGAATCCAGCCGCACGATGATCCGAAATCCCCACAGCGCAGGTTGTGATCTCCCAGCCTCCGTCAGCGAAGCTGTGCGTCGTTTCTCCTGCTCCGTGCGTCGATTCTTCGGTCGCTTTTCCTTATCTGCGGAGCCGGCGGTGCTTCGTTTTTTCAGCCGCAGATCAGAGTTGCGCCAATCTTTTCCCCGCATGGCGCTCTCTGCGTGGATTTTCTTGTCTTTAGGCTGCCAGCTTCTCCTTTCAGGGTCCCAGGAACTGGATGGGCACCACAGGGCAGAGTAGGAGTCTCTCCAGAGACTCCAGGTGCTGGCAGAGAGAAGTCTTTGCTGTCCCTGAGACTTCAAACAACAGAAGGCAAGCTCTAGATCAAGCCCATGGAGATTTCTTCTCAAGATGGAAGGCACACAAAGTCCAGTCTTTGCCCTCTTACTCTGGCAGAAGCAGCAACTGCAGGATCGCTCCACAAAGCACAGTCACAGGCAGGGCAGCTCTTCTTCCTCAGCTATTCAGCTCTTCTCCAGGCAGAGGTTCCTCTTGGTTCCAGACGTGTTTCTAAAGTCTGTGGTTTTGGGTGCCCTTCTTATACCCAATTTCACCTTTGAAGTAGGCCTACTTCAAAGTAAGGTCTCTTTTGAATGTGAAATCCTGCCTTGCCCAGGTCAGGCCCCAGACACTCACCAGGGGGTTGGAGACTGCATTGTGTGAGGGCAGGCACAGCCCTTTCAGGTGTGAGTGACCACTCCTCCCCTCCCTCCTAGCACAGATGGCTCATCAGGATATGCAGGCTACACCCCAGCTCCCTTTGTGTCACTGTCTAGTGTGAGGTGCAACCAGCCCAACTGTCAAACTGACCCAGACAGGGAATCCACAAACAGGCAGAGTCACAGAAATGGTATAAGCAAGAAAATGCCCACTTTCTAAAAGTGGTATTTTCAAACACACAATCTTAAAATAAACTTTACTGAGAGATATATTTTTAATTGTGAGCTCAGAGACCCCAAACTCCAAATGTCCATCCGCTCCCAAAGGGAATCTACACTTTAATCAGATTTAAAGGTAGCCCCCATGTTAACCTGTGAGAGGGACAGGCCTTGCAAAAGTGAAAAACAAATTTGTCAGGACATATAAACCACATTACTATATGTCCTACTTTAACCATACACCGCACCCTGCCCTTGGGGCTACCTAGGGCCTACCTTAGGGGTGTCTGACATGTAAGAAAAGGGAAGGTTTAGGCCTGGCAAGTGGGTACACTTGCCAAGTCGAATTTACAGTTAAAACTGCACACACAGACACTGCACTGGCAGGTCTGAGACATGATTACAGAGCTACTTATGTGAGTGGCACAACCAGTGCTGCAGGCCCAGTAGTAGCATTTGATTTACAGGCCCTGGCACCTGTAGTGCACTTTACTAGGGACTTACTAATAAATCAAATATGCCAATCATGGATAAACCAATCAACAATACAATTTACACAGAGAGCATATGCACTTTAGCACTGATTAGCAGTGGTATAGTGCTCAGAGTTCAAAAACCAACAGGTCAGAAAAAATAGGAGGAAAAAGATTGGGGATGACCCTGCATAAACTAAAAAGTCCAACAGTTATTTAATGTGTTCTATGTGTTATGATATATGTTATGTTGTATTATGTTTTGTGAGAGGACAGTTCTGACCATCAGGTCTGCCCTGATTTTTCACCTTTTGAATACCTGGTTTTTGACCTTTTACTGTGAGGGCGCCTCCTATGCGGGGACTCACAGCTAGTAAACTCATGGTAAAATGGGCTGAGCGTGTTTTCTGCCAGTGCCACAGTGCTAAGGAAAGGCTGCTGTGGCACAGCAAGAGCAGAAGGCTCCGGCGGGTTACATGTGATCATGTGTGCACACAATGTGCACCCATGTGAGAGCTGTGTGGGGAAGATTCCTGGTGTGCGCAGTCCAAGAACTTCCCTTAGGTAAACCCGGCGCCAGAGGAACTATGCTGAGTGGGTGGTGACCTGGAGTAGGCCTCTTGAAATGAGTGTACACATGTGAGGCATAGTCAGTGTGCTTACTGTCTTTTCACTGAAGGGACATGCCATTAAATGCCAATGTCAGTGCGCTTACTGTATTTGATTGTAGGGGCACTCCTTTAAAAGCCAATGGGAAAGGATGGCCTAGGGTGCAACTCCAATCCTCTGGGGTTCCCAGAGACCAGAGTCACACCAAGGTACACTGTAACCTGTAAGAAAAGAATAATGCAGTAGGTTACAAGAACATAGTTGTACAACTTCAACCAGGGATGTCATCTTTCTCTGACTCAGCTCAGGATTAGGGCCAATTACTGCTCTATCCAGTTGCTTGAGCAGGGCCTTGCATCAATCAGCCATCTGTCATTCCGTGCCAGAAGCAGGCTGGAGAGGCCCTGGGAGGAATGTCAGGGAGGAGGGGCTGAGACTTTCAGAGCACGTGACAACTAACTCCTGGATCATGCCATTTTGAGATATCGCAAAAGACTGTGCAGGAAGGAGGGGACAGGGGCAAGGAAGTGATGTGGCACATCTGGATAGGCCAGAGGTGTAGGCCTGTTGGACAATTACGCCCCCACTTAAAAGGTCCTGTACAGGGGAGAGCTCTCTCTCTCTTGGCTGTGCTTCACTGCTGGACACTGGGACTGCAGATGGGCATCATGGGCAACAGGAAGGAAGAACCGCCAGACTGCCCCTGGGGCAGGGAGTCTTCCCCTGAAGGACTTCAGGCCATCGAGGTGCACGCCAGGGCCAGGTAAGCTGGTCCGCTTACCCCCCCTGAGGACTAGTTGGGGATAAGACCGGGCTAGCTCAAGGAGAGCGCGTTGCCCAGAAGGAAAAGAGGGCACCCAGAGGAAAGGCTGGTGCAGGGATTCAGTGGGACTTGCTCCCTGTAATCTGAGAGCCTTCTAGGCCAGGAGACCTAAGGAGAGTGCTCCTGGTGGCAAGGGCATGTCACCAGGAGCAAAGCGACGCAAGATTCATGAAAATAGGCCCTTGGAGGCCCGAGATATCAAGGGAAGATGGATTGCGACCTTTGACCTTTCCAGAGGCAGCGACAAGCGCGTGGGGCTCCGCCGCCGCTTCAGAATTTGCCCCCAGGGTGGGCCAGGTCTCAGGGGCTGCCCCAGGAGGAAGAGGAGATGGGGGTGTGCTGTCGCGCTCCCACTAAAGAAGAGGAAGAGGCCCCAGACCACATCCCCGGGCCCAATGACGCCTGGCCTGTTCAACCTGATGGGGGGGTCTTATAGCGCACCCCCCCTTGCCACAGTGGGTAGGGACCCTGGACCCCACCCCGGGCCCCCTGCGGCCGAAGTATAGTCAGGTAGCATGTGAACAAGGCGGAAAGGGACCCCGGACTCCATCCCTAGGTACGGTGGGACAAAAGAATGGTAACCTCCCAAGGGTTCCAAGGCTAGGGGAAATCACAAGCTTGGTTGGACTTTTGTTTTGTGGGACTGCACCCACTAGGGGTGTAGGATGGTGTTACAATGTTAATCAATAATAATCTGAATGTTAACCAAGAGTAATTTGCAACTAATAGAAAGGTAACCTAAAAGTAATCCTACTCTTTAAATTGCTTAAACATATCTCTACATGTTCCTTGTTGATGCTAATTTGAGTAATACGATTGACAGATGCCTCTTGGAAAGGTAGATGTACTTAATTGGCGATTTAGGTATGCACATTCTACATTACAGTTAAATGTTGCATTGGGACACCGGGGATTGTTTTGCCAGATGAGTTGTTGGATTATATTCCCCCTCGGGGTAGACATGAGAAATTACACAATGTCGTCCCAGAGTAATTCTATATCTTTGTGTATATTTGTAAATTGTTGCATAGTACTGAGTAGTGTGCGTAATAAATGTACTTTTACTTTATCAAAAGAAAAATCACAGACTGGACAATCATTTATTGAGGGTCATGCTTGTGTGCTCGTGAATGGGGATTACTAGCCCACACCACCTCCCTTGAGTAAACCTTGGACTGCTCTGCAACGCTACCCTATGAGAGTGAAGCGTTACAATGGGGTGTTTGGTTCCAAGTGGTGGTCGCGTTCAGACCCATTACTTGTGCACGCCACACAACTAATGACTGACCTTCCAACATTTGGTGTTCAGCGGTGGGAAACATAGGCCTTTATTACAACCCTGGCGGTCGGTGATAAAGCGGCGGTAATACGGGCAAAAGGCCGGCGGTAACCAAAATGGAATTATGACCACAGTGAAAACCGCTCAGAAAGACAGCCACTTTAACACACTGACCGCCACAGCGGAATCAATAAGCACCATAGCAGTAACCACCAACAGCCAGGCAGAAGGCAATGTACCGCCCACTGTATTAAGACAGTCCGAACTGCCACCTTTTCTGGGGCGGTACCAACGACATCAAAAGCCTGGCAGAAACACTGCACAGAAGTCAAAGGACTCACCTGTGGAGACTCAGGGAACAACCACGACGCCATGGAGCCCGACTGTAAATATTTCCGATGCTCGTCTACCTTCTGCTGCATTATGACCATCAATGCCGGCGAAGACGACCACGGTGAGTACTGCCGCCTAGCACACAAGGGGGGGGGGAGAGAGTGACACACACATGCAACCCCCCCAGCCTCAACACCAGACATACTACTAGATGCACAAACATTACATATTCACCCCATACCCCTCAGAAATAATGCAAGGACAAAATGATTTGAACAAAGTGAGTGTAATACGATAAAATACTATGAATAAGTGCATCAAAATACAAACGTATATACATATTTACAAATGTTTGGACACTGCCCAGTCCTCAATGTCCGTGGGCCACAGGGCCACAACACATAGGCCAAGGCCCCACCTCACTCCTGCAACAACACAGAGAGAACACTGCAGAGGCATAAGGTCGAAAATACACAGGCACCTCAGGGGGATGGGGAATGGGGGGGCACATCAGCAGGAAGATGGTACGACACCAGGGATGTCCTGGGGAGTGCAAGGCCACAGTCTCTCAGGTGGGTGGTTTGCCCACTGTTTGGTCATGGGGAGTGCAAGGCCACAGTCTCTCAAGTGGGTGGTTTGCCCACTGTTTAGTCCTGGGGAGTGCAAGGCCAATGTCTCTCAAGTGGGTGGTTTTCCCACTGCTTGGTCCTGGTGAGTGAAAGGCCACAGTATCTCAAGTGGGTGGTTTGCCCACTGCTTGGTCCTGGGGAGTGCAAGCTCACAGTCTCTCTAGTGGATGGCTTCTACCACTGGTTCTGGAGGGGGCATTGTGCCCAGTGTGCTTCATCCTGGAAAGGATGGGGTGAGTGGATGGCTTCTCCACTGGTTCTGGAGGGTCATAGTGCCCAGTGTGCTTCATCTTGGGAAGGATGGGGTGAGTGGATGGCTTCTTCCACTGGTTCTGGAGGGGTATAGTGCCCAGTGTGCTTCATCCTGGGAAGGACGGGGTGAGTGGATGGCTTCTTCCACTGGTTCTGGAGGGGGCATTGTGCCCTGTGATGCAGATCTTGGGGAGTGCAAGGTCACAGTCTCTCACCCGGGTGTCAGACCCACAGGATTTGCAGGGGCCAGGCCGCACAACAGCCCATGGATGCAGGACTACACAATGTCCGCTGGCAGTGACGGCTGCTCAATGGTGGCAATGGCGGTGCTGGTGTCCATGCTGGCAGTGGTGGGGGAGGCTCCAGCCCATCTCCTGCAGCCTTGGACTGCTGTCCACTGGGGCTGCTGGAAGTGTTGCTGGTGGCGGTGTTGGCAGTGGTGGGGGAGACTCAAGCCCATCCCCTGCAGCCTAGGACGGCTGCCCACTGGGGTTGCGGCTGCTGGTAGTGGTGCTGGTGGCAGTGCTGGTGGCGGTGCAGGCAGTGGTGGGGAGAGGCTCCAGCCCATCCCCTGCAGCCTTGGAGGGCTGCCCACTGGGGCTGCTGCTGCTGGCAGTGGTGCTGCTGGTTGAGCTGGCAGTGGTGGGGGGAGGCTCCAGCCCATCCCCTGCAGCCTCGGAGGGCTGCCCACTGGGGCTGCTGCTGCTGGCAGTGGTGCTGCTGGTTGAGCTGGCAGTGGTGGGGGGAGGCTCCAGCCCATCCCCTGCAGCCTCGGACGGCTTCCCACTGGGGCTGCCGCTGTTGGCAGTGGTGCTGGTGGCGGTGCTGGTGTCGGTGCTGGCAGAGGTGGGGGGAGGCTCAAGCCTGTCCCCTGCAGCCTCGGACGGCTGCCCACTGGGGCTGCTGCTGCTGGCAGTGGTGCTGCTTGTTGAGCTGGCAGTGGTGGGAGGAGGCTCCAGCCCATCCCCTGCAGCCTCGGACAGCTGCCCACTGGGGCTGCTGGCAGTGGTGCTGGTGTCGGTGCTGGCAGTGGTGGGGGGAGGCTCCAGCCCTTCCCTTGCAGCTTCGGATGGCTGAACCACCATGGTTGGTGGTGGGGGCTCGGAATGAGTCCCAGCACCAGGCCTCCTGTCCTTCCTGTCTGCGGGTGCAGGCCCCTTGCCTTTCCTGTTAGCAGCCGGGTATTGCACCTTGCCCTTCCCTGTAGCAGCTGGGGGTGCCTCCTTGCCCTTCCTAAACGCTGCTGGTGTTGCCTCCTTGCCCTTCCCTGTAGCAGCTGGAGGTGCCTCCTTGTCCTTCCTAGACGCTGCTGGTGTTGCCACCTTGCCCTTCCCTGTCGCAGCTGGGGGTGCCTCCTGGCCCTTCCTTGAAGCACCTGGTGCAAGCACCCTTTCATTGTGGCTGCCTGGTGCCCGGTATCCTCTCCCACCTGCAGTAGCTGTCGACACTACTGTGGCCATGGACTGGGTGGCTGAGGTGCTCGCCTGGGTTCTGACTACCTTGGCCTGACATGAAGGACGGTGGGGAGTGGAAGGGAAGAGGTCAAGGGTGGAGAGGAAAAGCTTCTTAGGGACATTGGGGCGGGAAGAGCGTGAAGGTTTTGGAGTGGAGGAAGAGGAAGTGGTTGTAGGAGGTGTCAGTCTGCTGATTTTGGGTGCAGGTGCATGGGCTGGATGCTGTTGTGAGGTGGATGGCTGTTGGGTGTCTGAGTGCTTGCGTTTGTGTACTTGGGACGTGGGGGCACTGACAAAGTGGGAGAGAACACAGGGGACGTGTGCATGGATGTGGGGGTTGTGACTGCCAGTGAGGGGTGCGTACTGATAGGTGTGCTGGTGATTGAGGTAGTGGATGAGGATTTAGTGCATGCAGGTGTGAGTGTAGATGCTACTGGGAGGGAGATGGATGATGAGGAGTAGAGGGACACAGTGGAGGCAGTGGATGTTGGTATGTCTGCATCTAGATGGTGTTTGTGTAAGTGCCTGTGGGATGATGTGTGGTGCTTGTGTTTGCCTGAACCACTCCAGAGTTGTCCTGGGTGCATGCTAGTCTGCCTGTGTGCTTGGGCTAGGTTGGGGTTGAGAGGAATTGGATTGGGTAGAGGAAGTTGGAGGGGGGAGGCTAGAAACAGGGACAATGGCTTCCATCAGAGAAGAGGCCACAGCCTGGATTGATCTCTGTTGGGCGCCATGCCAGAGTGAATGCCCTCCAGGAATGCATTTGTTTGTTGCAATTGGGCTGCCAGGCCCTGGATGGCATTCACAATGGTTGACTGCCCAACAGAGATGGATCGCAGGAGGTCAATAGCCTCCTCACTCAGGGCAGCAGGGCTAACTGGGGCAGGGTCTGAGGTGCCTGGGGCGAAGGAGATGCCCACCCTCCTGGGTGAAGGGGCACAGAAAACATGCTGAGGGGCTGCTGGGAGGGTGGTGCTGGTACAGGGGTGGCGGCTGTACCTGTAGTTGGGGTGTCCGCCACCACCGGGGAGCTTCCATCGGAGGAGGTATCACTGTCAGAACTGTCCCCTCCAGTCTCCGCCGTGGTGCTCCCTCGCCCTCTGTCCCACTGGTGCCCTCTCATGGGTGGATTCAGCCTCCTGGGCCCTGTGGGATGCAGCTTTCCCAGTCGCCGGTGCCTCTGCTCCTCCGCCAGATGATGCTAATGCACATAAGGACAGGGTGACAAAACAAAAAGGGGGGATAGACAAAGGATACACTTGGTCAATGGCGGCAACAACACCACCGTTGGCTTACACGACAAACACACACAGGGAACAGCCCTACTTACTAGGCAATGCACTACCAGTCACAATGCTAGTCACCAGCCCATGGATAGGGATACCTAACACCAATTACAGCATACCTGAGACCCACAGACCCCTGCCCAGTAGTGGATGCTTACTACCTTGGTTGGAGGAGGTTTACATCAGACCCTGCCCAACATGGGACCTACCCTGCAAAGCCCGGCCTGGCCTAGGGGCACCCACAGGCCCACATCCCCCACCCGGATGCCACCCCACCACGCGCAAGAAGTAAATTGAGGCACTGTACTCACCCCCTTGTGGCTGCTGTGATGCCCCCAAGCACCCATCCAGCTCCGGATAGGCCACCGCCAGTATGCCGGCCATCAGGGGGGTCATGGTCCGATGGGCACCCCTTCCTAGTTGGGAGGCCATCCCCAGCTGCGCCTCCGCGGTCTTCCATGTCCAGCGTCTCAGATCCTCCCACCGTTTCTGACAGTGGGTGATCCGCCTGCCGAAGACCCCCAGGGTCCTCACGTCCTTGGCAATGGTACGCCATTTACCCTTTTTTTGATGGACGTTGACCTGCAGAAAAATACACATAGGAAAAGGTATCAGTCAGATTGCCCTGCCTGTAACACTCATGGCCCACCATAGCCCTCACATCCCCTTCCGCACAGACATGGCCCATCATACATGCAGCACGCTGCCCAGGGCCCTTCCACCAACCCCCCCACACGAGGCCTCACACACAGTACTCCATGCATTCATGCCCCATGCTTCGTGCTCACAGTGTACTCACCTGTTGGTCTGGAGGCCATTCAGCATTTGGCACTGGAGTAGGACCCCATCCACCCGTCTCTCCGACTCCACAGAGGTGAAGGCAGGGGCCCTTTCCCCAGTCACAAGAGCCATGGTCGGTTCCAGACAGAGGTCACAGCAGCACTTGCAGTGTAGGTACTCTCCTGTTGAAGGTCAGGTAGCAAGTGAGTGAACAGATAGAAAATGGCAGTCACGTCCGCGGCGGTGCTTATCTTCACCGCCAGCGTACATCACCATTGGCCACTGTAACCCATAGGCCCCAATGGTATCCAATGAAGAGTTGCACGGCGGTTCTCGACCGCCTCCTGCAACGGCGCACAACGTCAGCGGAATTTCCTCATTTCCATTTGTCCCTCCCTACCGACAGGTGGAAGTCATTTTTGGGTGGGGGGGGAGGCCATGGCACCTAACAGCATCACAGTACACATAGGCACCATTTGGGCCTATCCAACAATATACTGTTACAGTCACAACATGCAACGCAGTGTAGTGTTTGGAAATATGGAATACTGACCAGCTGCTCACCGTTTTGCTCTCTACATTGCAACCGCAGCAAATTAATAGGAGATGGAGACATCCCCTGTGTACAGGCCCCTAGTGGACTTGCCAAATATGGAGGACAGGCACATTATCCTCACCTATAGACTGGACAGGGCCACAATCACAGAGCTGTGTGCCCAATTGGAGCCTGACCTGATATCTGATATCCGTCAGCCCACCGGGATCCCCCCTCTTTTGCAAGTCCTGCCTGTGCTCCATTTCCTGGCAACTGGCTCTTTCCAAGTGACAGTGCGCTTGGCAGCAGGAATGTCTCAGCCAATGTTCTCAATAGTGCTGACCAGAGTGTTGTCTGCCCTGATTAAATACATGCACGCTACATCGTTTTCCCCCAGGTGGAGGATTTGGCCACAGTGAAAGCTGATTTCTATGCAATGGGACATATCCCCAACATTATTGGGGCTATTGATGGTACACATATTGCATTTGCCTCCCCCACCCCCGGAGAAATGAACAGGTATTCTGAAATCGAAAAAGCTTTCACTCCATGAATGTGCAGATAGTGTGCCTGGTGGACCAGTACCTCTCCCATGTCAATGCAAGGTACCCCGAGTCTGTGCATGATGACTTTATCCTGAGGAATAGCAGCATCCCATATGTGATGGCTCAACTTCAGAGGCACCAGGTGTGGCTAATATGTGAGCCCTGGTTCCTACACAGTGGATGTTGGTGTATGGGTATGGTGTGGGCCCTAAGGGTTAGTGTACAGCTAACAGTTGTTCCTCGATATTTGCAGGTGACTCTGGTTACC
Organism: Pleurodeles waltl; assembly: GCF_031143425.1. Classification (NCBI taxonomy): domain Eukaryota; kingdom Metazoa; phylum Chordata; class Amphibia; order Caudata; family Salamandridae; genus Pleurodeles; species Pleurodeles waltl. The sequence continues at coordinate 1,781,976,460 of NC_090444.1, forward strand.
CCAACATCTCATGGCTACTGACCCCTGTGAGGAATCCCAGGACAAGGGCAGAGGAACGTTACAATTAGGCACATGGGCATAGAAGAAGAATTATAGAGAGGACCTTTGGCCTCCTGAAGGCCAGGTTTCGACGCCTCCATCTAACAGGTGGATCCATGTGCCACTCACCCAAGAAGGTCTGCCAGATCATCGTGGCATGCTGTATGTTGCACAACCTTGCATTGCGTCATCATGTGCCTTTTCTGCAGGAGGAGGAGGCTGGAGATGGCCGTGTGGCAGCAGTGGAGCCTGTGGACAGTGAAGATAAGGAGGCAGAGGATGAGGATGAGGACAACAGAAGTGCAATTATTTGTCAATACTTCCAATGAGACACAGGTAAGACACTGTAACTTCACTTTTCATTGACAGTTTTGTGTTTGACATTGTCACTGGCAGGCTGATTTTCCCACTTCTATGGCCACTTACTGTAACCTTTGGCATCTGTATTTGCAGATATTTGTGTCCCACTATCGCTCCTGGTGTGTTGACTGCAGCCAACTACAGGTCATTCCTATGTATATTTTACTGTACAGTTGTATTCCAGTGTTTAAAGCTTGTTAAACAAATACATAGTTAAATCATTTGACAGACTCCATACTTGCATTTTTTCAAATGGTGTTTATTCCAGTGATAATAAGTAGAGGGGGATGTGCAATGGGCTAGGGTGAAGATGGAGGAAAGTCCAGGATAGAGTCCAGTCTACTTGTATCACAGGTGCAGTGTCAAAGGGGACATAGAAAGGGGAGCAATGGCAGTTGAAGTTGGACAGGGTGACAGAGTGGGACACAAGGGTGCCAATCAGGAGAGTCTTATTTCCTGGCGGGGTCTTGGCAATAGTCTCTGGCTTCTGCCTGGATCGCAGGAACCATTTGAGGGGTGGTTCTCCTACTGCAGGGGGAGGGGTGCTGGTGGCCTGTTGGTCCTGTAGCGGGGTCTCCTGTCCACCAGCGGCAGCGGAGGTGGAGGGCTGTTCATCGGTGTGGCTAGTGGTAGGAGCCCGCTGTTGTGCCACTGCCTCCCTCATAGTGTTGGCCATTTCTGCCAGCACCCCTGCAATGGTGACCAGGGTGGTGTTAATGTCCTTCAAGGCCTCCCTGATCCCCAGGTACTGTCCTTCCTGCAGCCGCTGGTCCTCCAACATCTTGTCCTATATCTGGCCCATCGTCTCCTGGGAATGGTGGTATGCTCCTGGGATCTTGGTGAGTGCCTCCTGGAGAGTCGGTTCCCTGGGCCTGTCCTCCCCCTGTCGCACAGCAGTCCTCCGAGCTTCCCTGTTGTCCTGTGCCTCTGTCCCCTGAACCGTGTGCCCACTGACACTCACCCCAGGTCCCTGATCGCCCTGTGTTTGTACGGTGGCCTGTCGTCCCTGTAGTGGTGGACACACTGCTGATTTACGTGTCCTGGGGACAGAGGTATGGGCCCGCTGGGTGGGTACTGTGCTCGTGTTTCCTGAGGGGGGAAGCTCTGTGGTGGTATTGGACTGTGCCAGGGTTACCGACTGTCCAGAGATCCCTGATGGGCCAGGTTGGTCATCCAGATCCAAGCGTCCAGAGCTGCTGTCATCACTGTGGGCCTCTTCTGGGGGGGGGACTAGATGTTGCTGGCACCTCCTATCCGGTGACAGTAGCTGGAGGACCTGTGGGGATGTAAATGTGTTATTGTTTCTGTGTGTGACATCTTGTGCATGGGTGTGTTGCCCTCTATGGTTGTTATTGCCCTGCCAGCTTTGCCTTGTGTGAGTAATTATTTGGTAGGTCTTGCTGTTTCCCTCTAGTGTGCATGCTTTGGTGATAGGTGTCCATGCAGGTCTGTGAGTGGTGTCCATGCATTGGTGTTGCATGCATGGCTTGGTATTGGGATATGTGGGTTGTGATGGTGGGGTGTGTGGGAGGTGATGGAGTGATGGGAGTGAGGGTAAGGATGGGGGTATGTGATGGCACATGGGTGGGGGGGGGGTGAAAGTAGTAAAGAGTTGACTTACCAGAGTCCAGTCCTCCTCCTACTCCTGCCAGGCCCTCAGGATGCATGATTGACAAGACTTGCTCCTCCCATGTTGTTAGTTGTGGTGGAGGAGGTGGGGTCCACTGCCATTCCTCTGTACAGCTATTTGGTCTCTTGCTACCATGGAACATACCTTCCCCCGTAGGTCATTCCACCTCATCCTGATGTCATCCCTTGTTCTTGGGTGCTGTCCCACGGCGTTGACCCTGTCCACGATTCTCCGCCATAGCTCCATCTTCCTAGCAATCGATGTCTGCTGCACCTGTGATCCGAATAGCTGTGGCTCTACCTGGATGATTTCCTCCACCATGACCCTTAGCTCCTCCTCTGAGAACCTGGGGTGTTGTTGTGGTGCCATGGGTGTAGTGTGAATGGTGTGGGTGAGGGTGTGTGGGGTGACGTGTTGGGGTGTGTGATGTAAAGTGCGTGGATGGTGTATAGGTGATGGTGGTGTGTGGCTGTGGTGTTGCCTGTGGTCTTGCTATGTCTCTTGTGGCACTTGTTTGTAGTCGTAAAAGGTTGTGGGTAATGTGGGTGTGTGTTTTATAGTGGTGTGGGTGTGTGGGTGTGGTGTGTGTATGGGTGTGTATTATTTGAATTGTCCAATGTAGTGATGTTTTGTATGTGTGTGTGTATTTTGAGCTCGGCTGTATGCAGAGCCAATGGTTTACCGCCATTGAATGTCCACTGCGGTGATTCGTGGATCATAATGTTGTGGGCGTAGTTCTGTTGGCGTAACGGTGTGGGTTTTGCTACTGCCAGTTTATCACTGACCTTTGGGCTGGTGGACTTGTGTGTGTGGCTGTATAGTGATGGATTGATATGTGTGTGTCATAATATGGGTAGCGGTAATCCGCTGCGGCAGCAGTATGTTGGCGGCAGTCGGCATGGTGGTAAGCGCTACTTACCGCCAATGTCATAATGAGGGCCATAGTATCCCATTCCAGTGTGCATTTATGGCACTTGATAAGTCCAGTTTTGCTACACATTACCTATGCAGTAATGAAGGGTTCAAAGGTTTGGTCATGTGAACTAAGAGTATGAGAAAGGAAAGCCCCCGTGCACACATATATGTCAAGCGAGAAAATGAAAAGTCAATGTTTTAACTGTGTTGTAATGACTAGTTTGCCTGCAAAAAGGAACAGGATGCTGGGTGGAAGCTTCCCAAGAAATGTTCACAAAGTGTTATAGGCCATAATGTATCCTTTTGAACTTTAACACTATACACACCGGGCCTGCACGAGGAGGGTTTTTTCCCTAAAGGTTTAGGGAGGGCAACTGATACCCACACCACAGACACAGACTTTGTGGGTTAGGAAGTGGTTAGGGGGGCCCCAGGAAATTCTTACGCTTGCTAAGGGTAGGACTGGTTTCCAAAGGGAGGGGGCCCCAGCTAGTCATTCTTCCCGAAGAGATTTTGTTTTCCCGCCATTGGCACAGGCTAAATCCACTTGAAGGGTGGGGGGCGGATTGATTTCATACCCACAGGTAGTGACACCCCTGAGGAGTTCCCGCAGGGGGGAATCCCGGCAAGTATTTCCATGGTGGGGAGGGTGAGGGACTCAGGGATGACCCATGGTGGTGGGTGGCCCCAAAGTAAGTGTAGTGTTAGCCCCTAGGTTCCCTAGGTAGGCTTGGTGACTAACCCTGAGGAGTTCAGAGGGAGTTAGTAGTGGACCCTGAGGTGTCAGGGTAGGGCAGGAGGCTACTCAAAGGAAGCGAAAGGATGTCATCCTGGAGCAAAGTCGGTTGAAACCTGAGGTGGTTGTTGGGGCGATGCCCAACTGACTGACCAGTCAAGTAGGTCCTGTGGGGTCAGACCCCAGGACAAAGGAAGGGGGCCGAGGGGGCCACTTCTGCTAGGGGGTGCTCTGAGCTGTCGATGAATGATGGGCTGCAGAGGCCTTTACTTAGCTGGCACTTGCGTGGGGCACCATTGGTGTCCCAGCCCCAGGGTGAGTCCTGGGGTCCTGTAAGGTGGCAATGGCTGGGGAGCGTGTCCCCTCAGCAAGTTGCCAATGGTGGATCCACCATCAGTGGCCCGGTTAGCTGTCACCTGTAGCCAGACGGGCCTATCTTAAGTGAAAGGACCCTGTGCTCCTGCGTGGGGGTGGCTTTAGCCAACCTGGGATCAGTTGGGTCCCTGGATGGTTACCTGGATGCAAGTGGGGCCTATCTTCAGTGAAGGGACCCTGTACTCCCGGGAAACAGGTGGGGCCTATCTTAAGTGAAGAGACCCTGTGCTCCCGTGCAGGATGGGGCTAGCTAGTCAGGAATCTGGAGGGTTCCTTGGAGGTCTCCTGACTTGAGGCTGAGAAACGTAGGAGGGCCTAAGGAAGAGGGCCTGTGTGAAGCTGACCCAGGGCTCGTGGGTCCTCCAATGGTGCTCTATGGGGTAGAGCTCATTCCCTAGAAAAGGCGGGGGCCTCTCACGGTGTAGAACAAGGGTAGAGTCTAGGTTCTCAGGGTGGGTTCCATGTGGACCTACCAAGATGGAAGGAGCTGTGGGTTGCCTGACGAGGTACCCACAGTGCTTCGCCTCCAACACTACCAGTGCGGTAGTGAGGCCGGACTGGTATCCTTTCTGGGAGCCAGGCCAGGGCCAGGGGTTCTTCTATGTGAGGGAAGGTACCAAGAGTTCTGAGTGGGCTGTTCCTCCTTGTGGGAAGGCAGTCGTCCTGAAAGGGTGGTGACAGGAAAGACGCCAGCGGCATGCTGAAGGTGAGGGCCCAATTAGTCTGCATTTTTCAGGATGCAGGGATCCAGACGGAATAAACTCAAGAAGGGGGACCAGCCAGTGGCCTGGGGAGTAGGTTCTAAACCTACCCAAGGTGGAAGCAGCAGTGCAGAGGCACTTTACCCTTGTCCAATGAAGTTGAGGGTGTAGTGTTGTGTGACCCAAGGCAAGTTTAGGCCTAAGGTTGCCCTGACCATGTAAGGTGATCTCATGATTGGGCAAAGGAGGTGGTCCTAGTGGCGGATGACCAGAATCAAGTGTTGGAGGTCGCGGACAATTGGCGAGGAAGGTGTCTGGTCAGAACCCCTCATCACTTGTTATCGCTGACCAGGTGAAGATTACCCACGTGGGGTGGCTGCGTCTTCCCCGTAGGAATCAGCTGGGTGCGGCGTGTGTAAGAGGACGGTTCTGACTATCAGGTTTGCCATGATTTTTTGCTTTTTGACCACCTGTTTTTTTAACCTTTTACTGTGAGGGAGCCTCCTATGCGGGGACTCACGTCCATTAAACTCATGGTAAAATGGACTGCGCATGTTTACTGCCGGTGCCACTGTGCTAAAGAAAGGCTGCTGTGGCACAGCAAGAGCAGGAGGCCCTGGTCAGGTTACATGTGATCATGTGTGCACATGCATGTGCACCATTGTGAGGGCTGTGTGGGGAGGATTCCTGGTGTGCGCAGCCCAAGAACTGCGCTTAGGTAAAATTGGCGATGGAGGAACTATGCAGGGTGGGTGGTGACCTGGATTAGGCCTCTTGAGATGAGTGTACACATGTGAAGGATAGTCAGTGTGCTTACTGTCTTTTCACTATAGGGACACTCCATTAAATGCCAATGTCAGTTTGCTTACTGTATTTGCAGTGTAGGGGCACTCCATTAAATGTCAATGTGAAAGGATGGCCTAAGGTGCAACTCCAGGCCTCTGGGGTTCACCGAGACCAGAGTCACACCAATGTACACTGTAACCTGTAAGAAAAGAATAATGCAGTAGGTTACAAGAACATAGTTGTACAACTTCAACCAGGGATGTAATATTTCTCTGACTCAGCTCAGGATTAGGGCCAATTACTGCTCTGTCCAGTTGCTTGAGCAGGGCCTTGCATCAATCAGCCAGCTGTCATTCCTTGCCAGGAGAAGGCTGGAGAGGCCCTGGGAGGAATGTCAGGGAGGAGGGGCTGACACTTTCAGAGCACATGTGGCAACTTACACATGGATGATGCCATTTTGAGCTATCCCAGAAGACTTTGCAGGAAGGAGGGAACAGGGGCAAGGAAGTGATGTGGCACATCTTGATAGGCCAGAGGTGCAGACCTGCTGGACACTGCTGCCCCCACTTAAAAGGTCCTGCACATGGGAGAGCTCTCTCTCTTGGCTGTGCTTCTCTGCTGGACACTGGGACTGCAGACTGGTGTCATGGGCAACTGGAAGGAAGAACCCCCAGACTGTCCCTGGGGCAGGGACTCTGCCCCTGAAGGACTTCAGGCCAGTAAGGCACATGCCAGGGCCAAGTAAGCTGGCCCACTTACCCCCCAGGGGACTAGTTGGGGAAAAGACTGTGCTAGTGCAAGGAGAGCACGCTGCCCAGAAGGAAAAGAGGGCACCCAGAGGAACAGCTGGTGCAGGGAGTCAGTGGGACTGGCTCCCTATAATCTGAGACCCTTCTAGGCTAGGATGCCTAAGGAGAGTGCTCCTGGTGGCAAGGGATTGTCACCAGGAACGGAACAACACCAGTATCATGAAAATCGACCCTTGGGGGCCCGAGATATCAAGGGAAGAAGGATTGCGACCATTGACCTTTCCAGAGGCAGCAACAAGCATGTGGGGCTCCGCCACTGCTCCAGTCTGTGCTCCCGGGGTGGGCCAGGGCCCGGGGCTGCCCCAGGAGGAAGAGGAGCAAGAGGAGTGCCGTTGCACTTCCCCTGTAGAAGAGGAAGGGGCCCCTGACCTCATCCCGGGGCCCCATGAAGCCTGGCCCGTTCAATCTGATGTGGGGGTACTCCCTCTTGCCGTGGTGGGTAGGGACCCCAGAGCCCATCCTGGGGCCCCCTGCGGCCAAAGTAAAGTCAGGAAGCATCGTTGCGCTCTCTGTGAATAAGGTGGAAAGAGACTCCGGACCTCATCTCAGGGCCCCGTGAAGAAGGATGAGTAGGAGGGCACTGTTGCACACCCCCACAAGATGGCCGCAAGCTGTGGAATGGGCCGGCGGCCGAAGAAGAAGCCAGGGAGAGCCGTCACGCTCCTCGTGAAGATCAGTCCCAGGGGCCCCAGACCCCATCCCGGGGCCCCATGAGAAGCAAAGTCAGGGCCACCCTCACGCCCCAATGAAAATAGCCTCAGGTTCCCTGGACCCTATCCCGAGGCCCCATGCGGAGGAGTAAGTTGGGGAGTGCCTTTGCGCTCCCGTGAAGGTGAGGAGGGGCCCCCGACCCCATCCCGGGGCCCAAAGCTGCAGAGAAGGAGGAGGGAGCAGTGCCGTTGTACTGCCCCAGGCGGCCCGTCCAGCCACAGCCCTGCACTCCTCTGTCCGCATGAGTGGGCAGACACCACAAAAAAGGCCGGCTCCCGTGGCAGCACACAGAGGTGCTGGCCGCGGGGGGAGCTGGCGGGGGTGGCCAGGGGTGGGTTCCCCATGCCGCCCCCCAAAGAGGGTGCACTTACCTGGTGTGGGGGTGTCTGGTTGGGACTGGGCACCCCCAAGGCAGCACTCCAGCTCGGGCAGCAACGCAGCTCTCCCTGGCTCAGTGGGAAAGCCCCTCATCTAATATGCGGCCTGCCCAGCATGCCTTGCGGGGCACCAGCCTCAGTCTAGGCCACAAAACAGAGTGTGTTTGCCCCAGGACGATGGGGCCACCCCCAAACCAGTGCCGATGGACAGAGGAGCTGCAGGAGCAGCGCAGCCTCATCCCAACGCAGTTTGTGTCCCCACCCTAGGTAGGATGGGACAAAAGAATGGTAATGCCCCCAAGGGTTCCAAGGCTAGGGAAAGAACAAGCTTGGTTGGACTTTTGTTTTGGCTTGTGGGACTGCATCCATTAGGGGTTTTGTAGGGTGCTACAATGTTAATCAACAGTAATCTGAATATTTACCAAGAGTAATTTGAAAATAATCCAAAAATAAAATAAAAGTAATCCTAATTTTTTTAATTGCTTAAACAAATCTCTACATGTTCCTTGTTGATGCTAATTTGAGTAATAGGATTGACAGCTACCTCTTGGCAACGTAGATGTACTTAATTGCCGATTTAGGTATGCTCATTCTACATTATAGTTAAATGTTGCATTGGGACACCGGGGATTGTTTTGCCAGATGGGTTGTTGGATTATATTGCCCTTCGGGGGAGACATGAGAGATTACACAATGTCAACCCAGAGTAATTCCATCAATTTGTGTATATTTGTAAATTGTTGCACAGTACTGAGTAGTGTGCGTGTGGATAATAAATTTACTTTTACTTTATCAAAAGAAAAAGATCAGACTGGACAATCATTTATTGAGAGTCATGCATGTGTGCTCATGAATGGGGATTACTAGCCCACACCGCCTCCCATGAGTAAGCCTTGGACTGCTCTGCATCGCTAACCTATGAGAGTCAAGCGCTACAATGGGGTGTTTGGTTCCCAGTGGTGGTCGCATGCAGACCCATTACTTGTGGAGGCCACTCAACTAATGACCCACCTTCCAACATGTGTTATGCTAGTTTTTTTTTTTTGTTGTTATTTATGTTTTATGTTATGTTATGTGTTGTGTTATGCTGTATGTTATGTGTTGTGTTATGAGTTGCGTTGCATTATGTGCTATTGTTAATTGTTCTGGTATGTGTTATGTTATGTGTTATTTTATGTGTTATGATATGTGCTATGTTATGTGTTGTGCTATGTGTTAATTTATGTTATGTGTTGTGCTAAGTTCTATGTATTAACTTGTGTTATCGTTATGCTTTGTAATGTGTCATGTTATGTGTTATTTGTCTTATGTGTTATATTATTTGTTATGTGTTGTATTATATTATTTATGTTACATGTTATGTGTTGTGCTATGTGTTGTTTTATGGTAAGTGTTATGGTATGTGGTGTGTTTTGTGTTTAGGTATATTTATGTGTTATCTTATATGTTGTTACTTCTTATGTTATATTATGTGTATTTGTGTAGTTCTCAACTCGTCCAAGAGGGTTTCCTGGTGCTGAAGCAGGAGCTGTATGGGCTGAGCCAGTGGCGGGACTACGTGGAAATTCAGGTCTTCAGTTTCTTGTGGAACTCAGTACCTGAGGAGTAGGCATTAATGTGCAAGGAGAAGATGCTTCAAGCTTTAGGAGCTAGGTAGGAGAAGCCATGAATTTAGATCTGGTTCTGCATATGACAGAGGTGTGTGCGAGTAGGAGCTCTAGCTGTCTGTTTGTGTTCTCAATGTTGTATAAGGCTTGTATGTGGCATGAGGAGTTTGAAGAGTGCACATTAGTGAAATGGGAGCCGGTGGAGCTCTTTGAGGTGTGTGGTAGTATGAGTGTAGGTTGGAAGATTAAGGATGATCCTGGCTGCTGGCTTTAGTACGGTCTGGAGTGTTTTGGTCAGTTAAGCATTGTTACCAGCACAGAGTGTGTTTCCATATTCCAGCTTGCTGGTGGTGAGGGCTTGGACACCAGTTCTGCAAGTGATGCTGGGAAGCCATTTGAAAATCTTCTTGAGTTTCTTAAGTGTGTGGAAGTAGGAGGCAGAGGCTGCATTTACTTGGACATTCATGGTAAGTTGTTAGCTGATTACTATTCCAAGGTTCTTTACATGTGTAGCCGGGACAAGGTGTGGGACTGAGTTAGACATGCCAACAGATTAAGTCCTAAAGTGAGATATCTTTGCCAAAGATTTCTTCTTCCATATTTTCTGTGTTGAGTTTGAGGCTGTTGATTTTCATCCATCTGGTGACTTTTGTCATACAGGTGGAAAAATTGATTCTCCTGTTTGGCATTTTTTCGGAGAGGAAAAGTATGAGCTTGGTGACATCAGCAAAGGATATGGGGCCAGATGTGCAAAAAATAATTATTGTGATTTCCAAATTACGATTCTTACTGAATTGGAGTAAAGAAATCACAACTCCTATTATAAGAAACCTTAGAACTTTTAATTAGCAATTCCTAGTGGGTTGCAAATCAACCTACTATCAATCAATATATCTTTATTTCGGCTAAAAGCCATAAAAGTATCCAATAAAAAACAGCATACCATATTCACACAATAAAATAGAAAAAGGATAAAAAGGGAAGGGTGCCATATAATACATTAAGAAACCCTGTTACATTCTTCTAAGCTAGTTTGTAAGAGCACACAAGTATAAAAACAGTATAAGACAGGCATTAAATATTGTCAAATTAAAAACCATTCTAACTTAGTTCCACTTGATTATCTGCTTCTGCCAAAAGTGTTTTGGACTTTGGTAATCAGTCAGCAAGATTTCCTCTAGTTCTTATAGCCCATGCACCTTGGAGATATCTTGCGACTGCAAAAACTACCTTGTCACTTGTATCGCTTGCCAGAATTCGTAAGGATGTATTGTATTTCCTTATCCCCATTGATCTACATAAAGGAACAATCCACTTCTTTCTAGGGACCAAATATCTAGGGCAAAAGAATATAAAGTGTGCAAGTGTCTCTGGTTGCTCGTGGCAGAAATGTCAGAAGCTCAAGTTGCTTTCCTCCTTGCTCCACCTTGTGGTGAATGTCTTGAGTGGCAAAAACCCTAGCCTAAATTTAATGAAGAGGCTTTTAATGTAAGGAGGGCTTATATTATCCATGTAGGCTTCAAACTTGGGACTGCATTTATGGTATAAAAACTGTAAAGTCCTGCTACCTTGGTCCTTTTTGGTCCAAGTCTGCACCACAACCATCTCCCAGTAACACCACCTTATGCGTACTTTTGCTTCCTTGGTTAAATTGCAAGGATCTCTCCACACCTCCTCCATTTTAATGCATTGGCTCATATCTCTAATGTATTTGAACCAAGGAATTTTCAATGCACCACCATCCGCTAGTAGCTCGCTGCTGCTGCTTGATAGGTGGATAGATGTTCAGATGTCCAAAGACGAACCCAATACATAAAAGGTCTCAGGGCAATTTCATTATGGATCTCATTTACAGCTTAGTCAAATCTGAGGGGTGTGAGAGGAGTACTCATCAGCAAATGCAAAAAGTTGCGCATAAAGCGATTTTCTACAGTTGTCAAGCCTCTGGAGTTGCAGTGTCCCCATAGCTCAGCACCATAAGTTGAAGCAGCCACTGCAGCTGCCTTATATACTGTAATTGCAGGTGAGATTTCCCCTTCCGAGGTGTTTGCAATTTTCCTCCCTATCACTGCTGACCTCTGCCAGAGGACAGACAGGCCTTTTCCAATCTGTGCCGACCATTGTTATCATCCGCTAGTCTGATTCCCAAATAATCAAATTGGCTAACTCTCTCTACCAATTGTCCAGCTATAGTCATTGTTCCCCTGAACGACTTGTGCGGGTTAAAAGCCATAAACTTGGTCTTAGTTGGATTTATTTCAAGGCCCCTCTTGGCACAAAAGATAGAAAAAGCATCAAGTTCATTTTGGAGGCCCATTGGGGTTCTTGACATCAATATAATGTCATCTGCAAACATTAGAAAGGGGACCGGGACGCCTACTAGCTTCGGGGCATCAAGGCTACAATGCATCAGCTGATCTACCACACCGTTGATAAAGAGGTTAAACAGTGTGGGAGCTAAGACACACCCCTGTCTGACCCCCCTATGAACGGGTATGGCTTCTGTCAGGTCTCCACCTTGAGACCAACGTACTTGAGCATAAGTTCCCTCAAGGAGATATTTTATCAGTCTCAGCAGTTCTTTGTCAAGTTGATAGGTCTCCAAGACATTCCACAACAAGTCCTGTGGGACCAGATCAAAGGCGGCCTTTAAATCAACAAAGGCCACATACAAGTGGCTCTTATTGAGTATCAGGTATTTCCAGCAGAGGAGGTTGAACCTGAACGCCTGGTCTATTGGGCTAACTCCTTTCCTGAATCCCGCCTGGAAATTGGAGAGGATCTGAAAGTCCTCTATCCATGTCTGCAGTCTGGTCAGGACCTGCTTACAAAATACTTTTTGGCTGACATCAGTAGTTGGTAATTTCCTTGACCCCTTTTTAAAAACAGGAACTATTATTGCTCCTTGCCATGTAGAGGGAAGCCCACCACCCCTCAGAATCACATTGCTAAGTGCACTAAGTTCTGGGTCGGGATAGATACAAGTCACCTGGAATACCATCTAGACCAGGGGCCTTTCCTTAAACGTAATGCTTGAAGAGCCAGAGTAGTTTCTTTTAGGGAAAAAGGGTCCAGATCAAAGTTAGATGGAACAACTACCCCAGAAGTTGGTATGTAAGAAGTTAAAGGGCTCTCTAGTATTGGTGGAGCAACGTTAAAGCAGCTAATCTGAGCCGCTCTATACAGGTTTCCAAAGTGTGACACCCAGGTTTCTGGCAGGATTGCTGGGTAGCTCTCCTCGTTTTGGGAATGTCCTTTTTTCTGCTACCAATTTCCAAAACAGTTTTGTATCCTTCTCATGGAGAGTATCTACCAAAGCATTCCAGTTTTTGGTTTCCCACTCTTTTTTGGCATTTTTCAGTGTTGTTTTATATGCAGTCCTAGTTGCTCTCATCTCCCGGCGACTCCCCACCTGCAATGCTCCCAACAGCTGAAGTTTGGCCTGCCAGCAAGAACTAGAGAACCATCTCATTGATCTATCCATGGTTTCTACCCGTCTCCTTACTACCTGGAAAAATGGTCTTAGCCGTTTGACCAGAGTACCATGCAAATTAATCAGGTAAGCCAGTACAAAATCAGTGAGCTTCAGGGGAAGAAGAGTCGATGTAACTACTTTGTATATTGATATCTGGAACTTCGCATCTTCTGCCACCGTTTCCCATCTCACATTTTTGTAATCGTTTGTCGCTGTTAAAATATTACCCTTCACCCATTTAGTCAATTTGCTGCAATTAAATGTGGAGGCTAAGAAGGATGTGCCGAGAGCTTGGTGGTCACTATCATCTCGTGGGGACACAGCCATATCAATGAGAGAGTTCCAGAGTATATCGTCTATTAAAATATTGTCTAAGTGGCTCGAATACAGTCCTTTTTTATATGTAGGCAACGCCGGAGTATCCGACTTCGTATTCCCATTTACTAATCTCAGTCCCATAGTTTTTATTAGGTTCTCGAGTAGATCTAGTGCTCCCCCTGTTTTCTTAGTTGTAACCTGGACCGGGCCTGATGTATCCCAGGGGTCTGCAAACTGGGTTCCTTCTTGCTGATAGTCATCCTTATAACTCAATGGCATATTACAATCCCCTGCAATGATTAAGCCCTGCCCCCCTGGTAGATGGTTAAAAAAATCTGTAAGCGAATTCAGCAAAGCAATCTGTGTACTTTGTGGGCCAGGTCTAATGTATATATTTACAAGTACTATACGAGTAGGCCCCTTGAGCTGCTAAATTCCACCTCCACAGCTAATATATCCCTAGTGGGGCTAAATAGCTCCTTCGCCTTGGGGAACAGATCATGCTTTACCCAAGTTATCAATCCCCCTGATGCCCTCCCAGATGGCGATGGGAGCGCAGCCTTCTGGAAGTTCCAGTATCCACTCTGGATTGGTTGTTTTTGATAGCACACCTGCCACATTCCAGGATAAAAGTTTAATCAAGGAATCATTACCATCCCCTATATTTAACAATCTCTCATTAATCTTTTTTTATAGAGGATGCTACTTCGCAGTCCCTCCCTTCTACTTGGCCATTACAATATGTTCCTACCTCTGCTCCCACAATGCCCAATGACAGATTACTTAGGGGACAGGGTTCCATAACCCTTTTAATAGATACATCATCCCTCCCTGCCTTCACTTTGGGAGCCTTGTGTCTATCCGCGGTTGGAGTTGGACTAATCCTAAGGCCCTGGCTTAAAGTTCATATACTGGGAAACAATATATTGTTAGGGCTATCTCTAAGAAACAAATTAGCCATTGACGGCGGAATCGTTTGGGTAAGAGTTACTTGGGATAGGGTACCAGATCTCAGTCTTTGCTCAAGCGCTAGAAGGCCCTTTACTCGGCTCTGGCTGTTCAATTTCAACCCTATGAGATCCATTTCTAAGCTATCACTTGGATATCTCTGGACATTTACTATGTCATCCCATATAACGGACCTACATTTCTTTACTCCCCTTATCCAGTGGATTACTTTATTTTTGAGTGAATCCCCTTGTTCCTTGAGGCCATGGTTTAACTTTGGAATGTTAATCATGTATATATCATACTGGCTATGCTTAGCAGAGTACGCCGTGCTGTTGTCTAAAGACTTGTTTCTGTGCACCTCGTGGTTTACCCCTCTCGTCAAATTGATGTCACATTTGTTTGAGTTAGCCACTTCAGGGGCTACACAGCCTTCCGATTGGCAAATCAACCTGCTACATGAATATTAATCAGGTAGGTGGCAGTTTGCAAATTATTAAGAATGATAGCTATCACAGGGATGGTGGCCTGCTGGGTTCAGTAGCGCACCATGTCTGTGATTGCTTTAAAAAAAAACATTTTTTTAATGAATCTATTTTCTTTGGAAGAAAATGGGATGCATTTCAAAAACAAAAATTGAAATGTTTAAGTTTAGTTTTTTAAGAGAAGAGTGGGCAGTGGTCTGTGAGACCAGTGCCTGTTCTGAAAAAATAATTTAAGAATTCTCAAAGAGGGGGCGTGGCCAAGATGGCGACCGGAGAGGACGGCTAAATCTGACTCTGCTCCAGGCCCTGATGTGATCCTGAAATAAATGCTCCAACCCTGGCCAAAATAATTGGATGGTGAGAGAGCCCCAACACCAGTTACCACTCGTACAGCAAGCCGGCAAGTAAGAAGCCCGCGAAGTGGATGGTGCAGCCGCATTGACGGGATCGGGCCTACCTGATGGTGAGGAGTCGCTCAGTGAAATGTGCAGCCTAGCTACAGGGCTGCACGGAAGCCCGTGATCGCTGACCTCCAACCTAGAAGAACGAGCGCCCCCTGCTCCTGGAGGTGCGCTCGCAGGGAGAGCGGGGGACCGAGGCGTGCCACAGAAAGGAGACAACGATCGGCATGGTGAGTGCGTGGAGTGCAGTGAAGCCGCACAGGGGACGCAATTGCCAGTGAGAGGGCAGAGGCTTCCCGGGGCATGGCCCGGGCAACAAATGCAGGTTGCGGCCCGGGAGATGCCTGCCCGGAACAGCACTGTTGGCCGCGAGGGACGGGAGGACCCCGTGCTGAAATCAATGGCACCAGATGACCCTACAGGAAGAGCCCGGGCCGGGGGAGCGACCGGAGGAGCCCACGGATAGCTGCTCTCCCTGCTAATACCATTTCAGGCCTAAGGACTGGCCCTGAGAGAAATAAAAGAAAAATGTTAGACATCGGTCTGAAGTAGATTGGGAGAACGTAGGGAAGGGCTGTGGAACTCCTATCTGAGCACATGCACAGTTGACTTTCCCCGCACCATTGCACCGTGAGGGACACTGGGGGCAATTTAGAGAGTTGAAGCTCTTTAGTGCAGGCCTATGTAGGTAGACTAATACCTGGTGATCTTTATGCGCGCTGACTGTGCTGGGTGACTACTGAACCGCTCTACCGACACTGGCGACATTGAAATACCACTTCAGAACAGACTCACAGAAACAGAGATGGGTCGCAACAAAACGGACAAATCCGTGGTGGCCAGAACAGGAGCCCTGGAGGGGGTGGTGCTAGGAGATCGTAGAAACTCCCCGGACGCATCGTAGGCGGCCACGCTGGCGGAACACACTCAGAAATTTAACAACATACTAAACGTAGTGCTGGACATCAAGACCACATTGGAACCCAAGATTAATGCACTACGTATAGACATGGGTCACCTGCGCGAACATCATAAGAAACTGAAGGAGTGTGTGGAAGCCATCAAAAACACAGTATCTGATATACGCCCATCAGTGGCAGAGTCTGCCTCCCACATCAATGCTTTACAAAAGGAGGTGACACAACTGCAGCAGCGGGTAGAAGATCAGGAAGGTCGGTCCTGACATAATAACATACATGTGGTGGGGCTACCAGAGCACAAGGAGGGTACCAACATGGATCTCTACATGGAAGAATGGCTATCTCAAACAGTTCTACAAGGCAAACATTTGTCATTCTTCCAAGTTGAAAGAGCCCACAGGGTACTGGGCAAATCCCCTCACCCGGGGGACCCTCCGCACCCAGTGGTGGTTCGCCTCTTTAATAATCGAGACAGAGACCACATCCTGCAGGTGGCCCAAAGCCCCTCGAGACTATCAGAAGCACATGTACACATTTATCGTGACTACACTCTGAAAGTGCAGTGGAAGTGGGCATCTTTCCTAATGGTTAAATGCACACTCATGGAGCACAATATCAAATATGCGCTGCAGTTTCTGGCGACTCTCCGAATCACAATGGATAATAACACCACCTTTTGTACCACACAAGATGAAGCCTGGGCATAGCTGGAGGGCAGAGGCATAACCCATGCAATGCAAAATCCACCTTCAAGATCAACAAGACGTACGAGAGGGGAGAAGTATGGGTTCAGCAGACGGCAACCATGGGCTGGTCCATCGAGAGAGCAATCGGCCAAAGAGAAAGCGCAGGTAGTGGCCGAGATGGAACTTCGGCCCGGGACCCCACCTCTGCCTGTGGTCCCAGAGCTAGACGACGAACAGATGCGCGCACTCCTCAAACTGCTGAAGACTTGCTATAAGATACGTTAGTGTTCTGGGAATAATGTGGGAACTGCAGTGGGCCCCACACAGGGATGAATTACTATACATATAGAAGGAAGGGTTGATATATCCATCCTAAGGGCTGGGCATTATTATCTTGTATGAAAATACAATACTTGTTCCTGATAGGCCAAGCACATAAACCCCCACATACATCACAGTGTATTTACAGTTGAAGAATAAAAAGTTTAGTTCCGTATAAGCATTACAGTGCTATTGGCTGACCCCCAGATGGTGTCCCAGCCTGGGATGGGGAGTTTACTGTCATACCTATGTTATGTTAGTGGGTCTTTTTCACTGGTTTCCAACAGATTTGAACAGTTGTGCATTTTTGGATGTGTATTGGTGGGTGGCGTTGCAGGGGGTGGGGGGGGCGGTCAAAGAAAAATCGGAAACCCCAGTCGCCCCCACTCTGAGGTACCCAAGTTATGGGTAACATCATATACTACTAGACAAATGTCACAATACTCTTTTATGACGTGGAATGTAAGAGGGCTGGTGGGCTTTGTTAAAAGATACAAGGTATATCAGTTTTTACAACAAAGCAAAATACATGTAGCTTTGCTGCAAGAAACGCATCTTTAAAAAAAGAAAAACATTGAATTTATTTATTTACACAAATTGGCATAAACCAACAACAACAGCCCCAAGAGCTCCAGATATACCACTGGGAGTCCATAAGTGTGTACACAAGAAAAGTCGAGATAACAAAGGCAAAGTCCAAGGAAACAAGGTACCCAGCAGGGTCGAAGCCCTAAATTCAAATACCATCCCATATACATGCCGATAAGAGCTGCATGAAGCACGCCCCCAGAGGAAATCTAAATACAGAAGTACTTGGGGTATAAACCGATAACAATCACAACATCAGAAGGATGGAGGCGGCCGAACAGACCCACACAGCAGGAACGTCCAACAAACATAATTTCCCACACATGCGGGAGCAATACCCAATCCAAACAGTCATACACGCTCGCACACTGCAAAGACTCTCTCAATTTAACCAGTGGATTCCAAAAAGGAGCGGAAAGGTGCCCAGATGTCTCTAGGGCAAGAACGCGCTGGGGCCATCTCCCAAAAGATGGACAGCTGCTCCTGGCAGAATGTGGCATCCTGCAGCCAATCATCCTTCCGCGGAGCCCTGCCCTGCCCGCAGCAGACCACCACTCATCTCTTCGCCAACAACAGCAACATACCCACGAGACGGCTCCACTCCGACGGCACCCCGTCCAGCAGGCCCAGCAACGCCACCACAGGAGAGAAAGGCAGATCCAAGCCAGTCATGCCGGTTATCGCATGCAGCACTTCATCCCAAAATACGCGCACCTCACCACAAGTCCACGCCAAATGCAGAAAATCAGCGTCCAGGGCAAGTCAGCGTTTGCAGCGCGCATTGTCGCGCAACCCCATAGCCCATAGACTGAGCGGGTATCATACAAGCGATGTAAGAATTTAAAGTGTATGAGCCGCAGTCTATAGTTGGGCGACAGCGCTCTCATGTGCGTGCAGCAGCTTCTCCACATAGCATCAGTAATCTCCTCCCCAGCATCCCTCTCCCATTTGGCCCTTGCAGCCTCCACCACCGCCCGCCGCTGCTCCTGCATGCATCTATACAATTTGGTAATAAGCTGACACGGGGACTGCGCGTGCCAAAGCAGCTCAAGCGCCTGACAAGTTTGAGGCATAGTCGGAAGACCAACAAATCGTGCCCGAAGCATCGCGTACACCCGCAGCAAATACAACCTATGCAACACATTATCAACCCCATCACTTAGCGCCTCCTCTGGCGACCGCAGACGCTCATTCACACACCAGTCGCCCAGCAGAGACAGCCCGGAAGCAGAAAGAAAGTCCTGCAATCGCACATCACTGGACATTCTTTCATCTGCAACATCCAACACCGACATCGTAGGAGCAAAAGGCTCACATCCACCCGACCGACGCAGTAGAGCGGCCCAAGCCCCAGACGTGGACGCAACAGTATTCACACCCCTAGGGCGAGTCTGATTCATACATCCAAGCACCCTCGGCAGCCGGTCCGGCCACACCGCATCACTCTCTGCCGCAAGATGAGGTAAATATTGCACCGGGCGGATCCAAAAGTACACAAAATGGACCTGAGCACAGTAATAATACAACTTCAAATCTGGGGCGGCAAGCCCACCTAGCTCAAACGGCAGCATCAGCTTCTCCCACGCAATCCTGGGCTGCCCGACTGCCCACACCAGCCACACCAAAGCCGATCGAAGCCTCCGC
Organism: Pleurodeles waltl; assembly: GCF_031143425.1. Classification (NCBI taxonomy): domain Eukaryota; kingdom Metazoa; phylum Chordata; class Amphibia; order Caudata; family Salamandridae; genus Pleurodeles; species Pleurodeles waltl. The sequence goes on from NC_090444.1 coordinate 1,781,995,292, forward strand.
AGGAAGCTCAGGGGCAGCACCAGCAGAAGGTTAACAAAAAGATACAGAAATTTGGGTAAAACAACCATCTTGGCAATGCCAATGCGCCCAATCAGCGAATGCGGCAGGGAGCGCCACATCTCCAGCCTGACCTCCAACCAGGCCACCAGCCTACCATAATTAGCAAGCCAAAGGGTCTCAGCGTCACAGCTGAGCCATACACCCAGATAGCGGACTGGGCCCTCCACCCACTCAACAGGATAACGCGACAGAAAGCGCGCCTTACTACGAGTAAGAGGGAGCACCACCGACTTAGACCAATTCATCACCATGCCAGAGAAGGTACTGAAGCGGACAACCTCAGTGAGCAAAATATCGAAATTCCCACTCGGATACCGCATATACAGCGCAATATCATCCGCGTACATTGAGACCAAAATCAGGCACTGCCTAAACTGCAGCCCCCTATGGTTGTGATGTTGCCGCAAATAGGCCGCCAGCGGCTCCATCACAATAGCGAAAAGGAGCGGGGACAGAGGGCATCCCTGGCGAGTTCCCCAGGCCACCGGGAAGGGGTCCGAGATACATCCGTTCAACCAGAGTCTCGCAACCGGATCAGTATAGAGCAAGCGAATCAACCCTATAAAGCACGGACTCAGTCCAACCCTGCCCAGCAGCGCAAATAGATAGGGCCAGGACAAGGAATCAAATGCCTTTGTCGCATCCAAAAACACTGCAGCAGCCTCCTCTTCCGCCGTGAGGCTACCCAACACCGCAAAAAATGTGCGCAAATTGTGCGCTGTCGAACGCCCCGGCACAAAACCAGACTGATCTGGGAGCACCAGCTGCGACATCAACGGCTGCAGCCGGAGCGCAATCAACTTGGCCAAGATTTTAAGAAACGCATCTTACTGCACCAGACCTGGAAAGGATGCGTAAACAATGGTGGGCGCACCAGGGGTACCCTCGGAAATACTACACAGTAGGACAGACCCGGAGGGGCGGTATGTAATACTTGAAGGGAATCTAGACAGAGCACCAATCTCTCTAATCTCACTTTATGCCCCTAATGCCAATCAGAATACATTTTTGCAATCACTTCCCACAACTCTACTCCACAACCCGGCAGCACCATGCTACTGGGGTGGAGAATATAATAGCATCCTGAACATAGAGTTTGACTGATCTCAGCCACCAGTACTGGCCCCCAATCTATATTGATTTCACAACATTTAAGTCAATGGGCAACACACAACTATTTTTACAACGTGTAGTAAAGCTTGCACCCCACTGACTGCGAATACTCATATTACTCAGGACTGCATGTCCTGCACACTAGAATTGACCTCATTTATTGTAACCCAGAAGCATTATTAAAAATTACTAATGCTGAGTATCTTGGGCGTGAGCTATCAAACCATTCGCCCCTCCAGATTTGGGTACAGTGAGTATACCCTCATGGAAGATGCCTGTATCAACTTTGCAGGATACAGCCTATAGGGACTTCCTCAGAGGGCATATCAATACTTATTTTGAGACAAATGAGGGAACTGCGTCATATAAGGGGACTGAATGGGACGCCTTTAAGATAGTACTCAGGGGCCACGCGATAAAAACTAATTTTGGAGCTGGATTACTCCTGCGGGGAGAGCTCCAGGAACTAGAAACCAAAATGCAATACTATAAACAACTCTTACCAACGGATGTAGTGAATCCTAGTTTGTTTTAACGGGTTAACAGGAGTTAGCTTAGCCGTAGGCTTGTAAACTCGTGCCCCCGTCACCCAGTGACTTTTAACCTACATAGCTTGCTCTGGCTTAGTCCATTTATTTATTTATTTCCTTTAAAATGGCGGCCTTGTTTATAGTTAGGCCACTTGTTATGGGTTCTATTATCAGTGTCACTGCGCCAAGGCGTCAAGATCAAGCACGAAAGACAAACATACAGTAGGCATTCACACTTAGGGATTTTCCCTCTCTATACTTTCGAGGGATTGTTGATATTAATTGCCGTCCCAAGCATGCCTGTTATCTATTGTTATGAATAACACTTATGTCAGGGGACCTTGTAGATCTGTATAAATACAACACACTTTTAGACAGATAATCAGAGGGATTCCGACCAGAGGGCATCGCCACCATCGCTGATACCGATGCTGCAGTCAACTTGACACTGATCCAGTCTTCGTGTCCCTGCGGAGTCTGAGATAGAGACCTCATTCCAAGGTAACGAGGGTTGGGGGCTCCTCTCATGGACACGGTTTTGGCAGATTAGGTTTAACGAACCCAGCTCTTCCTTTTTAGGTAGGAGGTTAGACCTATTCTCCTTAGGGTATTAGGGCTTATTCCATCTTTTACATATACATATATGTTTATCTTATATTGCATAATGGTGGGGGTCTTTATAACAATGACTCTCCTCTTTACAATACTGTTGCTTGGTATATTCATTGGTATATTCATTATCCTAATCATTGCAGTTCATGAAACTTATCACAAATTGCAGTTATGTTGAATAAAAACTATTATAACTTTACTGCATCTGTGTTATTGCCTTTGTTTGTATGAGACATTATAAATCTGTGAGAAAAGGGTAATTTCCGATTAACCACGACAACCCTGAGATATTGTATTTTGAGTCCATGCGTAAGCGACTGCTACAAATCACCTTTTACTATTGTGTTTTCGGTGAGGTACTGCTAGTAAGCCGGTAAGGTTTGGACAACAGTTACAAATAGTTGTAGGAAGAGACTTAGGTGGTCATTCCGACCTAGGCGGGCGGCGGTTGCCGCCCGCCCGTCGGAAGCCGCCTGAATACCGCCCCGCGGTCAATAGACCGCGAGGGGTATTCTGACTTTCCCGCTGGGCCGGCGGGCGATCTGATTCAGATCGCCCGCCGGCCCAGCGGGAAAGCGCCTTCCACAAGGAAGCCGGCTCGGAATCGAGCCGGCGGAGTGGAAGGCGTGCGACGGGTGCAGCAGCACCCGTCGCGCTTTTCAGTGTCTGCATCTCAGACACTGAAAAGCCTAGTTGGGCCCTGTTAGGGGGCCCCTGCAGTGCCCATGCCATGGGCATGGGCACTGCAGGGGCCCCCAGGGGCCCCAAGACGCCCGTTCCCGCCGGCCAGGTTCTGGCGGTAAGAACCGCCAGAGCCAGGCCGGCGGGAAGGGGGTCGGAATCCCCATGGCGGCGCAGCATGCTGCGCCGCCATGGAGGATTCCCCAGGGCAGCGGGAAACTGGCGGGAGACCGCCAGTTTTCCCTGTCTGACCGCGGCGTTAGCGCCGCAGTCAGAATGCCCTTAGGGGCACCGCCGGCCTGTCGGCGGTGCTCCCGCGCCCGTTGGCCCTGGCGGATTGTATCCGCCAGGGTCAGAATGAGGGCCTTAGTCACCTACGAATGAAAGTACTGTAATCCTGAGACCAGCAGTCTTGCTCAGAGCAAGAGTCCGAACTACGACATGGCACCACCAACGATGGTGTTTAGGCACTAATTTACGGATACCCTGACTATCACTGTCTCACAGACAACAGGTACCCTCAGTACCATTATACGGAGACGTCCGTGGTCTTTGGGAGAATCCTCCTCAGCCAAACAGGTAACACCTGCTTAGGCTGTAGGTTGTTCGAGCTCGAACTCACAAAAGGAAAAAACTTCCCCTATTTTGGTGTTCCGTTTCTCTAAACAACTATGGCTAATACTATAGACATTCCTGCAAATGCTAGACATGCACTTACACAACATTTATTAGCGCATGGCCTTACAGAAGAGGGCGGGGAAGTTACTTTGATTATAGAAGCAACAGAAGCATACCAAACGGAAACATTTTACTGTTGGGTTGCTTTTCCTGAGGCTGACCAACGGACACACACATTTCACACTTATGACATTGCGGACGTACCCGTAAGGTATGAAGCATACCAGTATCATGAAACATCGCTCACATATCAGGAGCATCAAAACTGTTTTGAAGGCGCCCTACCACATATACTGCGGAGGGTGAGGCTAGGTCCTTTAAGTAATGAAGGGCCTACGTGGCCCATGTTTGCCACATATACACCTCACCCAGGCATACAGACTATGCCGCTTGTAGATTTAAGGATATTATATAATGAATTAGTGGCATTATATAGACGATTGGTCCAGTTCGTATTGCGAACATTGAACACTACACCAGTGCGTCCAGCACTGCCAGTGGCTGGTGGATATCAATTGGCTACTGGGATTAATCCACAAACGGTACATACCATTATGGGTAAAGTGCCCTCGGATCGAGAAAAAATACCATTCTGGATTGCTCAGAAAACAAATCAGCTGGAAGCTGTGTTCCCCCATACGGGGCCACAGGAGAAACATAGATTGCTCACTATGTGCTTGCCATTCGGGATGGTTCCCTCGGTTGATGAATGTGCCACTTGGGGTACAGTCTTCGCTGCCGTTTATACTACCACGCATGGTACCCCTACACTGGCCAATTTGCCGGAAGTATTGAAACAAATACAAAATGAGCATGGGGCTGCACCAGCCCTAGATCTGGGGATAAAATTGATGCGTAATTTTGACGCCGTCTCCTCGATAATATTGAGTAATATTAAAGGGGAAGCAGTAGCACTGGCGATACGCCAGCGTCTCGGGGAAACTCCACACCAGGAACAAGAGAGACAGCTACCAAAAATAATCTCTGATACCTATACTAGTATAGGACGGGATGGGCTGGGAGCCAAACCAAAAAAATTGGACATACCAAGTACCACCCATAAGGAAGGTACGAAGCAGGCACAAGAGGGCTCTAAGAAGCGCTGGGAAAAACAAAAAGATTTCAAGGATAGGAGAAACAAAAGAGCTGATTCTCCTCATCCGGAGTACTCCGAAAGGAGATATAATCTCAGAAATAGGGATAACATTAGACCTCCAGACAGATATACTGATTCACGTCCTTCTCGTTCCTTTCAGGACGCACCGGATAGACGTAGCGAGAGAGGGGGCCGTCAAGATCGACGTCCGGAATACGTGAAAGAAAAGAAAGACTCGCCACAGTCTACTGTTAAAAAAGAAGAAAAGACTCCTCAACAAAAGCCACAATTTAAAAAGAAAACAGTGGCTGCACTGACCATTAAAAATGCCAGTAGTATTGAGAACACTGTTGAGGAACAGGAAGTGGGCAGTGACTCTGTTGGACAGCGCGGCAGAGGTCACGATATGTCGCCAGAATCTGAAACATCATCTGGATGCGACAGCAACTAGCGATTACATCGCAGTTGAAACGGCGGATGGCCGCGTACTTCCACCCGATCGGGTTTTTGATTTAACAATTCAGATAGAGGGAGACGTGGAACCCATTATTAGTGTAATATTCTGGGATGAACTTACTAGTGATATCCTGTTGGCCGAGAGAGACTGGCCACCTGAACATGTCCGCATGCTCCCAGATGGGGAAGATGTCATTTTGCCTTCTTTCTCCGATCTTGTTCTGGAGACAGACAAACGAGCATTAGCTGCTGAATGGGCTTTAGCGCAGGCACCTGCATTATATCGTAATCATGTAGGATGGGACAAGGACTCTCCTTGCCATGTTATTCCCGTTCGGTCTACACCACACCCGCAGCCACAATACCCTGTTAAACATGATGCAAAAGCTCCAGTGACGGAGATACTGTCACAACTTGAATACCAGGGAGTAATTGAGCCCTGTACATCGGCAATGAATAATCCGCTATTTCCCGTTGCGAAACCTGATCATTCATATAGAATAGTGGTTGATTATAGGCACTTGAATAGTCATGCACGCACTTATGCTATACAAAATTCACACAGCACAGCGCTAATTAATAACATAGGGCCATATGTACTAAAGCATTTTCCCATAGACACAGAATGTGTAAAATCCTTTGGTACATCTGGCCCATAGTGCGTAAAAAATAAAAAACTACATTGGATATATCTAATGGTTTTTTCTGCCAGAATTTAGCACATGAAAGTAGAGACCTAAGTGCATTTTCCTATGGTTCTCAGGAACGCTTTTGTCGTTTACCCCAAGGCTATAAAAACAGCCCAGGACTGTTTTCGGTCCGTGTCACATCAATCTTACAGGAGCTTGATTCCGAGGCATTATCATATGTGGATGATATCTATCTCACTGATGACACCCTTGACATTCATCTTGCCAGGGTCGATCGGATAATTTTGGGATTTGCCACCTTCGGATATAAATTTAATTTAAAGAAAAGCAAGATAGCATTTCTTAGTGTATTGTTCCTAGGATATGAACTATCAAACGAGGGGAAGAGCCTGGCCCCGCACTTCCTAGAGAAGTGTGCTCAGCTACAGCCTCTGAACACGCTTAAGAAATTGCAGTCATTACTGGGTTTCTTTAATTTTGGCACATATATTCCAGATTATGCTGAACGCGTAAAACCATTATATAACTTAATTCAGCCCAATTATTCTGGCAGGCGATGGACAATTGAACACACACACATCCTAAGGGACATACAACGTGACATGCTAGAAGCTAGACACTTGTACACACGGGACAATAAAACGAATTTGGTCATCAGAATAATAGCTGGTGCCCTAGGATTTACCTATGTCACCTTTAATGAGGGTGACACGGTGCCAATAGCATACAAATCACATTTGTACTCAAATGCAGAAAAACGTTTTGCTCCTACTGAAAAAATTCTGACGGCAGTACAGATTGCCGTCATAAAGGAGAGACCGCTTGCCCAGGGAAAATGCATTGTTTTGTCTCCCCGGTTTCGGCCTTAGAGGCTGTCACTAAAGCGAGCGTTCCTAACGCTAAGGCATTGCATCCACGCTGGATTCAATGGGCAACATCTCTGACCGCCACTGATGTTGATTATGTGTTTGACCCAAGACTTCAGACACAAGAATTTCTCCAGTATGAACAGGAGTACCCCGCTCCCTTACATATATTGCCAATAGACAGTTATAATACTATCATTTACACTGACAGATCGGCACAACCGGCTGTGGGTACGAAACATCAATAGTCGGCAGCTTGTGCAGCCGTGTGCGGGGTAATGGAAGACGCCGTTTTTCATCCTCATAACACGTACACTCAGACCTTAGGGGACTGCACAGCCCAGTTGGCCGAGCTTAAGGCTCTTCTTCTAGCGCTCGAACATTCAGAGCCAGGAACACAGACTTTGATTGTCTGTGATTCGTATTACTGCGTCCAGTCATACAATGAATATCTTAATCATTGGATACAATTCTAAAGGGAACACCATTAAACACAAAATATTGTGGGGAAGGGTGGCTGATCTTAAGGATAAGCTGCCATGTGTCCATGTAGTTCATACATTGGGGCACCAACGTGTAGGAATACATGTTGCCGGTAATACATTGGCTGACGAAGCAGCCAAAGCATCAGTAGCTACGGCTTCTGTGGCTGCAGTGACTCGTTCTCGGACGAGATTGGATAATGAAATACTGCTTGCTGTTAAAGCCTCGGCTGCAGGCAAGCCCCTTCCGAAAGGATACCCTACGAACTACACATATCATATCAGTGCACAGAATGTTGCTTTCGCAACAATTCCTGATGTTGGTGATCGAGTGATCCCAAATGAAGACCAAAGGTTGGAACTGATTACAGCTGCACATGAGGGTGTCGCTTCTGCACATGCTGGTATACAGGCCACTATCACCATTCTACAACAACGGTACTGGTGGCCTGGTCTATGCAGACGGACTAAACAGTATGGGGGTCATTCTGACCTCAGCGGTAAAAGGCCTATACCGCCGGTCAGAACTCCGCCATACTACCGCCGCGGTAAACCGCCACGGTCATTCTGACCACCAACTGTGAATCCGCCAAAAACCCCGACATCCAAGGAAGGCCGCCTCATCAGCGGGCCGTGGAAAACTGGAGATGACCAAACCTCCACCGCCACGCCAACACAAACACGCCCATGCCATTCTGACCCACGAATCCACGCGGCGGTCTTTCAACCGCGGCATTCCATTGGCGGTACATACCGCCGCGCTCAAAATACACACACAGCTCCAAAACACTGCCACATTGGACAATTTGAAATACACACACCTGACACACATACCAACAACACTCCCACACATCCAAACAACTATAAAACACACACCCACATCACCCACAAACCCCTACGACCGAAGATCAGAGACGAAGGAGAGAGAGACACATCACAGAATAGAGAGCTACATCACACAGAGGCACACTACACCATCACACACACCACATAGAAGCACAAAGCACCACACACCAACACACTCATCACCATATACACCACCCCACACCTCATCCACACCACCCCATGGCACCCCAAAGGCACCCACGCTTTTCGGACCAAGAACTCTGGGTCATGGTGGAGGAAATCATAAGAGTTGAACCCCAGCTCTTCGGCTCACAGGTGCAGCACACCACTATAGCCAGGAAGGCGGAGCTATGGCAGCGGATCGTGGACAGGGTCAACGCGGTGGGACAGCATCCCAGAAATCGAGACGACATCCGCAAACGCTGGAACGACTTAAGGGGAAAGGTGCGCTCGATGGTCTCGCGACACAACATCGCAGTGCAGAAGACTGGCGGGGGACCCCCACCCACTCCACCCGAATTCACAGCATGGGAGCAAGAGGTACTAAACATCCTGCATCCTGATGGCCTCGCTGGAGTACACGGAGGAATGGACTCTGGTAAGTACAATCTCAACTACTTCACCCCCCCCCAGCATGCTAACCCCCACCACCACCCGAACCCCCAACCCCCCATCACACATCGTCCCTGAGAATGTCTCTCCAGCACAACCCACCCAACACCAACCCCTGCATGCCACCACAAACTATGGACACCCATCACCTAAGCATGACCACTGCACATACCCCCCCCCAAAACACCCCCACAACACCTCCCCCAAGGGAATGACAGCACTGGGGGACAAGGGCACCCATAAATGGCACGCAATAGCACACACAGAAACAATAACCATACTCTCTTACCCCATGCAGGACCCGAACGCCAACACACCGGCCAGGAGGGTCCAGAAATGTCCATCCCCCCCCGGAAGAGGCCCCCAGTGATGACAGCAGCTCTGTCGACCTGGAACCTGATGACCAGCCCGGACCATCGGGGACCTCTGGACAGTCGGTTCCCCACACATAGGCCACAGCAGACCCAACCCCCTCTGGGACCAACAGCACAGCTCCCACCCAGCGGGCCCATGCCTCTGTCTCTAGGACAGGTCAATCAGCGGTGTGTCTGCCACTACAGGGCACCCAGGCTAACCCACCACCCCAACAACAACAGGGACCTGGGGGCAGTGGTAGTGGGCACACCGTCCAGGGGACAGAGGCTGGGGGAAACAGGGCAACTCGGAGGGCTGCTGTGCGACAGGGGGGGGAGGAGAGGCCCAGGGAACCCACTCTCCAAGAGGCCCTCACCACCATCATGGCAGCCTACCACCACTCCCAAGAGACGATGGCGACGGTACTGGCCAGGTTCCAGGAGATCCAGGCACAGCAGGAGGAACGCTACATGGTGTTCACCAATCAACTCACCAACATCTCTACCGCTATGGGGAGCATAGTCCAGGCCCTCAACCGGATAGAAGACACGTTGCGGGACCATGTGGCACCACACATGGCCCCTGTCACTAGCCCGGACCAGGAACAGCCTACCACCTCCGCCGGCGCTAGTGGACAGGAGGCCCCACCACAACGACAGGCCACCAGAACCCCACCTCCTGCTGAAGAACAACCACCCCGCAAGAGGAGCCTGAGATCAAAAAAATCGACAGAGTAGGATGTCAAGACCCCCGCCAGCATGAGATACCCCCTGAAGTCATCCCACTGTCCCACATTGCCACCCTGTTCAACCTTGAACTGCCCCTGCTCCATCCTTCCACAGGGATATGGACAATGCACCTGTGAGACTGAGAACTGGACTCTGCCATGGCCATTACTCCACCCCCACCCATCACCGTGTTTATATCATGTACCATTATCTAGCACAAAAAATAAATCACTCAATGCACTGAAATCAAACAGGAGTCAGGCTGTATTATTTACAAATGTATAACACATTACCGATCAATTATGTTCTGTTAACTTTGTGCTGAACACATACCGAGATCACTAAGCATTAGTCCATGGGCTAACCAAGCAGAAGTCACGCAGTGGGTCATACAGCACTGAAAAGGGAAGGGAAAATCAAACATCAGTTTAAAAGAACTGGGGGGTCATAGACAAAGTTGAGAAGCAGGAGGCTTTCAGGAAAAGTAAAATGGCGTGGGTGATTCTTACCTGTGTGCTACTGAAAATACTGTTGGATAACTCTGTCCCTGTTGTCTGTGTCGTCCTCTGAGTCTTCCTCCTCTTCACTCTCCGCAGGCTCCACAGCTGCTTCAACACCACCATCTGGACCATCCTCCTGCAGGAAAGGCACCTGACGTCGCAATGCCAGATTGTGAAGCATACAGCAGGCCACGATGATCTGGCACACCTTCTTTGGTGAGTACATCAGGGATCCCCCTGTCATATGCAGGCACCTAAACCTGGCCTTCAGGAGGCCAAAGGTCCTTTCTATGATCCTCCTAGTTCGCCCATGGGCCTCATTGTACCGTTCCTCAGCCCTGGTCCGGGGATTCCTCACTGGGATCAATAGCCAAGGCAGGTTGGGGTAACCAGAGTCACCTATTAGCCACACACGTTGTCTCTGTAGCTGTTCCATCACATAAGGGATGCTGCTATTACGCATCACATACGCGTCATGCACTGAACCAGGGAACATGGCATTCACATGGAGATGTACTGGTCAGCCAAACAGACCACCTGGACGTTCATAGAATGGTAACTTTTCCTGTTTCTGTACACCTGCTCATTGTCTTTTGGGGGGACTAAGGCTACATGGGTCCCATCAATGGCACCAATGATGTTGGGAATATGTCCAAGGGCATAAAAATCACCCTTCACAGTGGCCAAATCAACCTCCTCAGGGAATATAATGTAACTCCGCATGTGTTTCGTCAGGGCAGACAACACTCTAGACAAAACTTTTGAAAACATAGGCTGAGACATTCCAGATGACATGGCCACTGTTGTCTGGAATGAGCCACTTGCAAGAAAATGGAGGACTGACAGAACCTGCACCAGAGGGGGAATTCCTGTGGGTTGGCGGATGGGGGACATCAGAGCTGGCTCCAGCTGGGCACACAGTTCATGGATAGTGGCACGGTCAAGTCGGTATCGTAGTATGATGTGGCGTTCTTCCATTGTCGACAGGTCCACCAGCGGTCGGTACACGCGAGGATTCATCCTTCTCCTCGCAAGTCCCAGCGGACGGTGCCTAGGAATGACAACATGGAGCACAGAGTCAAGCTAATCACTGGTACGTTCACCACAGCTTGCATAGCACACGGTTATCTATGTTTTGAAAGGCGTGTATGTGTGGCAATGCAAGGCCTAGGCCTGTGTGTCGCAGTAGAAATTATGCCATGTGGGCCCTTGAAATGGCGGCTGCCTGACCTGTGAAGTGGGACAATGGGATGTGAGGTCAATGCGCTGGCGGAGCACACCGTGGCGGTAGGCGGTCGAAGACCGCTACACGGAGCCGCATTGGTTAACATTGAAGCCTATGGGTTTCAGGAGCCAATGACGAGGTGCGCCGGCGGTCGCGGTACGCACCGCCGCGGGCGTGACCGCCATTTTCTATCTGCCTAATCACTCGAGACCTGATCATCCACAGGAGAGGACATATACTGCAAGTGCTGCTGTGACCTCGGTCTGGAAGTGACAATGGCTGCTGCGACTGGGGAAAGGGCCCCTGCCTTCACGTCTGAAGAGTTGGAGAAGCTCGTGGATGGGGTCCTCCCCCAGTATGAGTTACTCTACGGTCCTCCAGACCAACAGGTAAGTACACCGGGTGCACATGGAATGGGCGATGCCTGTGTGGAGTGGGGTGGATGTAAGTTGGTGGGGTGGGGGGCGAATGAGGAGTGCAACGCACGACAGATGAGAGCATGTGCCATATGGCAAGGTTGGGGAGGGGGGGCCAATCACATCTAACATGCAGTAAGTTGATGAATGTTTCCTTCCCACCCTGTACATGTCACATAGGTCAGCGCCCATCAGAAAGTCGAGATTTGGCGTGCCATCGCCAAGGAAGTCCGGGCCCTGGGGGTCCACGTCAGACGGGGCACCCACTGCCGCAAGAGGTGGGAGGACATCCGCCGCGGAACCAGGAAGACCGCCGAGTCACTGCTGGGGATGGCCTCCCAACCTAGGAGGGGTGCCAGTCGTACCCTGACCCCCCTGATGTCCCGGATCCTGGCGGTGGCCTACCCTGATTTGGATGGGCCCTTGAGAGCATCACAGCAGACACAAGGGGGTGAGTATCAGCACATTCTGCTATCTTTCTGCGCAGTGGAGGCGTCTGGGTGGGGGAGGAGGGTTGTGGGTGACATTAGGCCAGGGCGCTTTCTGTAGTGTAGTCCTCTCCCTTAGGCATGGCCCTGTGCTCCCGGCCCCCACCTCTGTAGGGTGACAAGTACAGCTATTGATGGTCCAGCCTCACACATGTGCGCGTTTGTCGTCTCTTGACCTGTTGTCTTAGTCAGAAGTACTGAGTAGTGTACCCCGAATGCGCGGCTTAGTGCATGAGGCTCCTGTGTCTGTCCTCTCCGCCAACGGTGTTGACATTGCATGCACTCAACCTGGTCTTCTTTTTTCTCCCCCCACCCTTCTTCTTCATCTTCTTGTGCATGTGTGCATTAGCATCATCAGGCGGAGGAGATTTGGCATCGGAGCACGAGGGAGCTGCAAGTCACAAGGCCCCGGTGGGCCCAGGAACAGACACCGAGGGCACCAGTGATCCGGAGGGCGAGGGGAGCACCACAACGGGGACCGGTGGTGAGAGCAGCGACACAGACACGTCCTCGGATGGGTGCTCCCTAGCGGTGGCGGCAACATCCGGGCCCCCCGCCTCTACAGGTACAGCCGCCACCCAGCGCACCAGCCCCGCCCTCCCTGCAGCCCCTCAGCCTACGCTCCGTGCCCGCTCGCCCAGGAAGGCGGGCGTCTCCTTCGCCCCAGGCACCTCAGCCCCTGCCCCTGTCACCCCTGCTGCCCTCAGTGCGGAGCTCATTGACCTTGTGAGGATGCTCATTGTTGGGCAGACTACCCTTTTGAATGCCATCCAGGGGGTAGAAAGGGAGGTGCATCGGAGCAATGCCTACCTGGAGGGCATTCATTCAGGTCAGGCTGCCCATCAACGATCGTTCACTGCTCTGGCCTCAGCACTGACGGCAGCCATTGTCCCTGTTTCCAGCCTCCCTCTTCTGACTGCCTCCAGCCTGTCTCTGTCTCCTGTTCCTCAGCCTATCCCATCCACACCATCTGACCAGCCTGCACACACCTCAACACCCAAGGGAGCTCATCCAGACACAAGCACCACAGATCCCACAAACACTCACCCAAGCAACACCCAGATGCAGACATTCCAACAGTCACTACCATCCCTGTGTCCCCCTCCTCCTCGTCTCCCTCCTCCCTCCCTGTGACGTCTACACTCACCTGCATGCACACCAACATCAGCCAGTGCTTCCATCACCACCACACCCTCCTGTACAGTCCGCACGCGTGCAGTCACCACCCCCACTGCCATTTACACGTCCCCTGTGTCCTCTCCCACTGTGTCTGTCACCCCCTCTTCCAAGACACACAAACGCAGGCAGCCACCCACCCAACAGACATCCACCTCACGACAGCCTACAGCACCAGCACCTTCACCCAATGACAGCACACCTGACTCTCCTACAACCACATCCTCTTCCTCCACTCCCATCACCACTTCTCCTACCCTTTAACTTGGCCCTAAAAAACTTTTCCTGGCTAATCTTGACCTCTTTCCCTCCGATGACCTACCCCCTCCATCTGCAAAGAGTCCCAAGAGCACCACAGCCACCACCAGCCCAGCTTCGGGTGTCACTGTTGTGCATGGGTTCTGGAGTCCACCCTTTGCCAGCAGTGACACCTCAATCAGCAGCAAGGACACATCCAGCCCCCCCCCCGGCAAGAGGACCAGGAAACACAAGGGCTGCCGTGCGAGGACTGACACGGCTGCCCCCAAGGAGCAAAGTTCGCCCACTTCACCAGCCACAACATCTAGGGGAGGCAAGGGCCCGAGAGCCCCATATAAGGAGCGTAAGGGCAGCAGGGCGGAGAAGTCAGGCAGCAGGAGCGCGGAGCAGGTGGGCCCCACATGCCACATCCCAGCTGTAAAGGAGGACACCAAAGGGTCCAGGACTCCGTCCCCGAAGGGTCCAGAAACATCACGGTCGGAGGGCGACTGAGCAGGGAGTCCAGGCCAGGTCTGGCTCCCTTGACCTACTGGATGTGCACCGCTGAACAGGGCCCGCCGTGCAGAAGAGCACCGCTGAACAGGGCCTGCCGTGCAGAAGAGCACCGCTGAACAGGGCCCGCCGTGAAGATAGGCACCGCTGAACAGGGCCCGCCGTGCAGAAGAGCACCGCTGAACAGGGCCCGCCGTGCAGAAGAGCACCGCTGAACAGGGCCCCGCCGTGCAGAAGAGCACCGCTGAACAGGGCCCCGCCGTGAAGATAGGCACCGCTGAACAGGGCCCGCCGTGCAGAAGAGCACCGCTGAACAGGGCCCCGCCGTGAAGATAGGCACCGCTGAACAGGGCCCGCCGTGCAGAAGAGCACCGCTGAACAGGGCCCGCCGTGCAGAAGAGCACCGCTGAACAGGGCCCCGCCGTGCAGAAGAGCACCGCTGAACAGGGCCCCGCCGTGAAGATAGGCACCGCTGAACAGGGCCCACCGTGCAGAAGAGCACCGCTGAACAGGGCCCCGCCGTGCAGAAGAGCACCGCTGAACAGGGCCCCGCCGTGAAGATAGGCACCGCTGAACAGGGCCCGCCATGCAGAAGAGCACTGCTGAACAGGGCCCCGCCGTGCAGAAGAGCACCGCTGAACAGGGCCCCGCCGTGAAGATAGGCACCGCTGAACAGGGCCCGCCGTGCAGAAGAGCACCGCTGAACAGGGCCCGCCGTGCAGAAGAGCACCGCTGAACAGGGCACGCCGTGCAGAAGATCACCGCTGAACAGGGCCCGCCGTGCAGAAGAGGACCGCTCCGCTGGGCCCTTCCTGTCAAGCACCGCTCCGCTGGGCACTGCCGTCTCAAGCACCGCTCCGCTGGGCCCTTCATCTCAAGCACCGCTCCGCTGGGCACCGCCGTCTCAAGCACCGCTCCGCTGGGCCCTTCATCTCAAGCACCGCTCCGCTGGGCCCTTCCTGTCAAGCACCGCTCCGCTGGGCCCTTCATCTCAAGCACCGCTCCGCTGGGCACCGCCGTCTCATGCACCGCTCCGCTGGGCCCTTCATCTCAAGCACCGCTCCGCTGGGCCCTTCATCTCAAGCACCGCTCCGCTGGGCACCGCCGTCTCAAGCACCGCTCCGCTGGGCCCTTCCTGTCAAGCACTGCTCCGCTGGGCCCTTCATCTCATGCACCGCTCCGCTGGGCACCGCCGTCTCAAGCACCGCTCCGCTGGGCCCTTACTGTCAAGCACCGCTCCGCTGGGACCTTCATCTCAAGCACCGCTCCGCTGGGCACCGCCGTCTCATGCACCGCTCCGCTGGGCACCGCCGTCTCAAGCACCGCTCCGCTGGGCACCGCCGTCTCAAGCACCGCTCCGCTAGGCCCTTCCTGTCAAGCACTGTTTATGGTTCACTGTGCCCACCATGCCTCCTCCTTGAGCAGTGGAGACTGTCATCCACCAGATGGACTGTGGCTTTGCACTCCCCAGGATGGTAGAGTGGGCAACCCACCCACTGTAGAGACTTGAGAGACTGTGGCTTTGCACTCCCCAGGATGGTACAGTGGGCAACCCACCCACTGTAGAGACTTGAGAGACTGTGGCTTTGCACTCCCCAGGATGGTACAGTGGGCAACCCACCCACTGTAGAGACTTGAGAGACTGTGGCTTTGCACTCCCCAGGAGGGTACAGTGGTCAACCCACCCACTGTAGAGACTTGAGAGACTGTGGCTTTGCACTCCCCAGGATGGTAAAGTGGGCAACCCACCCACTGTAGAGACTTGAGAGACTGTGGCTTTGCACTCCCCAGGATGGTACAGTGGGCAACCCACCCACTGTAGAGACTTGAGAGACTGTGGCTTTGCACTCCCCAGGATGGTAAAGTGGGCAACCCACCCACTGTAGAGACTTGAGAGACTGTGGCTTTGCACTCCCCAGGATACATCAATGGGCATGGTGGCCCCTTCGTGGATCTGGCGTCGTGGACTCATGTGGCTGTGGTGCCTCCCCCTTCCCTTCCCCCTGAGGTGCCTGTAGTTTTTTCATCAGATGCCCCTGCAGTGTTCTCTCCAAAGGACTCAGTTCTCCTGTGTGGGCTTTGCCCCTGTGTCGCTACACTGTAGCCCACGGACTGTTCTATTTAACTTTGATGTAGAGGACTAATTGCCTCGGTTCTCCATGGCAGTGTATATAGTATCATTTTGTTATGGATATTTTGCATAGTTGACCGCTCCATATCAGAGTCTATTTTTTATATAAAATTTTCGTCCCAATTTAATTATGTCTTTGCGTTTTTATGGGGGGTTTGGGTGGTGTCACTGTGCATTGTTGCTCTGCATTAGTGTGTACATAGTTTGGGGGCGTGGGGGTCGCATATGTGTGTGCCGTAAGCTTCCCTCCTCCCCCCTCCCGTGTGTCGTAGGTGCAGTACTCACCGTTGTCGTCTGCGCCGGCGTTCGTACTCGTGGTAGATGAGAAGGTAGACGAGAGCAGGTAGGATGTTTAATTCGGGTTCCATGCTGTCCTCCTTCCTCGTGGAGTGTGTTTTGGTGCGCGTTTTCCCGTTCGTAGTCTGTTTCCGCCGTGTTTTTATCGGCGGGGCTCCCGCCCCGGAAAAGGTGGCGGATTGGTGAGTTGTGATACTGTGGGCGGTACATTGTCTGCCGCCTGCCTGTTGGCGGTGACCGCCACGCTGTTTGTCTGCACCGTCGCGGCGGTCGGAGTGTTAACGTGGCGGGCTGTGTTGGCGGTTCCCGCCAGGGTCAGAATTCCATTTTTTCGACCGCCGGCCTGTTGGCGGGTTGGCCGCCGCTTTATCACCGACCGCCAGGGTTAGAATCACCCCCTATGTCCTTTGCTGTGACATTTGTCAGCAGATTAAGGGCTCGAATATCAGACGCCCTCCGCAGACATCTCTCTTAGTGTCAGACAAACCACTCCATTGTGTGTACCTGGACCATTGTGGTCCTTTGCAACCTGATGGTACATACAAATACATTTTAGTGGGTGTAGATTCCTGTTCTAGATTCCTGTGGGTATGGCCACAGCGGTCGGCTGACGCCCGGACTGTTATAAAAGATTTGCTGATCTTTATCGGTACATATGCGGTTGCAGCATTCCATTCGGACCAGGGCCCTGCATTTGCCTCTAAGGCTCTCAGGGACACCATGAGGACGATGGGTGTTGAACTCCATTACTCCTCACCATACCATCCCGAGGGAAATTCGGTCGTGGAGAGGCGGAATCGTGATCTAAAGCAGTCCTTAACAGCTCGAGTATTAGGTTCAGGCCGTAGTTGGTTACATCACCTATATGGGATCCAGAGAGCACTGAATAATCTGCCAAGACGGTCCTTGAGGGGCAAGTCTCCATATGAGGTTCTCTTTGGGACAACTATGTATGTTCCCGATCTTGATGCCCCTGGTATGGTGGCAGCAGAAACACCATTTGACATAAAAGAACGTCTCGCTGTTTTACAGGAGCTTCAACAATTCCGTGATGATAAATCATCTGCAAGCGCTGCCACCTTGGGAATAAAGGATTTGGCGAAAACTTCGACTGGCTGGATTCCTAACGTTGGGGATCTGGTTTGTGAGAAGATCGCTGTAAGAAAAGAGTTTGGTCCAGCATACAGAGCACCTGTACCGGTCTTGGGGATAAAAGGCACCAGGACTGTCATCCTTCCGCCATTGGCTGGTTCCAAATCAAACAGATTCATCTCCATTGATGACATCAAATTACACCATGTGGCCGATTCTTCACAGTAGACCAGGAGGTCCCTTGGGTGGTTCCCGTTCCCCTCTCACTACCCAACAGGACATCCCTCTACATAGTAGGATGACCATCGCTACTACTGACTATACAACTATGTCAGCTGCTGTTCCAGACACTTCCTCGACCATGGGGAGGGCAGAAAATGAACTTTTGTTGGTTCCTGTAACAACTTTGGAGAACACACCGCTACAGGATTTGGCTGTATTTTACACGAACACTTCCACGACTGGTAACGTCATCTATCATGAACCTCCAAGAACAGTGGATGGGAATTCGATGAGTCCTGTGTTTGCGGAGACTTCATCTGGCTATTTTGTGGACATTGATGATTTTTCTTCAGATTCATCCTCAACTGAGACTGACAAACTTTCCAGAGGTAGCAAGTTCTATCAATGGCTTAAAAAGAACTATTTGATATATCCATGGAACTATCTCTGGTTCTGTTTGACATTTATTGCATTGTTTTTATGGATTGGTTTTGTGACTGTTTTCTTTTTACTAATTAATGGTCACTATATTGCTGATCGCTCCTCAGTGGAGCCTGTTGATGTAATTTTAACACCGCATCATTCATCACATAAGGTCCGACGTGATTTTTCCCCTGTCAATATTACAGCTATTCCAATTTCTGATGGGATTGTTTGGGACAAAGTTCCGTTCGATATATACGGGCCTACAGAGATAATTCAAATACCATGCGTGTTCAAAATTTCTATGTCTGATGTTATTACACCTAATGTTGTCTCTGATGATTGGGATGTCCAAACAGTGGATTCCATGCTAACTGAAATGAAGGACTACTCCGCTTTTGGAAGTGATGATGTATATGATTTTACAATGAATTATGGTGAAATGTTCTGCTATAATAATTGGGGACATCACTACCTGCACCGTGCAACTAGATATAGGCCTCTTTTTAACTACACACAATGGGAACATTGTTCAACACCACGAGTGGGGAGTCCAAAGTATTACAGTGACAAATTCACATACTTTTCTGGGCATGATACAACAAAAGCTGAATCTTATTATTTTAAATTACCTAAGACACACATTAGAAAATTGTTGTTAACAGATACAAAACTGATTTATTCAGATCCCTTTGTTTCCCGACTTTCGATTGAGGGTTATGAATATTGGAAGAACACTATCGATTTGAAGAGTGTATGGGGGACGCAAGATTGGCAGATACAGGGTAGGGAGGCTTTGTTTAGAGCTTGCTTAATTCCTGTGCAAATGATTTTTTTAAACGACACTGTTGAGCAGACATCATGTCTGGGATTAGCTAAAATAAAGGATCTAAACACACCCAGTATCCCTACACCGACAAAATTTACAGATTGGCAACACTTTCTAAATATTTCTGGGGAAAGGCTAGATGCATTGGTTAAGGCTGGTGACTATATTTATTCACTTTCCAGTCCCGGGGGATGGTTGGTATGGCCCACCGATACTGATGAGTGTCAAAGGCATTTTTTGAACTCTTCAGGGGTTTTTTCCATTCATAGACCAGACCCTCGCTTTTTGTCAGGTCAGCATGCTGGTATAATTACGACATACAGTGTGGGCAAGCTGTGCCAACAATGGATACAAACGAACACCTTAACAGCGGTGAAACAACACCTGAATACTCTTTCTGACAGTATAGACCTACAAGATTTCCTATTAGGTCCTAGAAAGCAACGCTCGAAACGGTTTTTGTATGCCATGTATAATGAAATTTGGAAACTTTCTCAAATTGAGGCTGCTGCACGTTTACGGCAACTTGATAAAGAGAATTTGGAAAATACATTGGCTGTTGTCGACAATGGCATGAACACGCTTTCCAACAGGATTTATTCCCTGTCGAATATAGTGTCATCTGCTATTGATATCACTCAGACTGATTTGTCTCGGTTATATCATGGGCAAACACAGCTGCGTTCCATCATGCAGCTGAGTTGGGCATTGCAGACGCTGAAAAGTGGCCACATTCCATGGAAATACCTTAATGGGAGTGAACTATTCGCTGCTTTTAATTTTTCAGGGGAACAAGTGACAATGGCTAAAAGAGAGGCTCGTTTCACCTTGCTTCAAGTAGAAAAATTAGATAAGTTGCCCTTCACGGTAGCAGAGAGTCCTTCAACTATCTGGCTCTTACACGGCATTATTAATTTACCGTTTTCAACGTTTCGTTTCTCGAGCTGCCTGAAATATCTTGCAGTGGGACGATATGAACGGCTAGGAGATAGCTTTATTAAGGAAGAGTGGGAGTTGCCCTTTGAGTATCAATGTCTGAACGGCGAACAAGAAGTCTTTCTTAGCGGAAGTGAATGTGAGACTAATGTTCGTCATTCCATGATATGCAAACAGGTGTCTCTTCACGGTCTTTGCAATGCGGGGGTCGCAAATTTGGCCTGTTTTCTGAAGGGTACTCCCGTCCCCTTGATTCGTTCAGTGTTTCATGTTCTTTCTAATGGAAGTTATGTTCTTCTGAGCGATGACAGCTGTTGCGGCTTGCGACCTGGAATTGCCTACGCAATCTCAGTCACGAAGGTCGTTATGTGTTGTGGCCATGTTTTGTTTCCCCCCACACGAGAGATACAAGTATCTGAAATGTGGCCCCACATTGATACTATTAATGTGAACTATGACAAGTTGAGTAGACTGAAGGCGCTATTGTTTCAAAAGCAGGTCGCCTTGACATCCGCAAAAGAGACGTATGCTCTCCAGGTTGCGAGATCATCAGCCGAGATACAATCCCTTTTAAATACCGATTTCCCCATACACTTTGGAGAGTTGGTATCGAGAATATTCAATGCTTCAAGCACCACTGGGATTGTTCATTTCTTTAAGGCTGTCGGGTCTGGTTTCGTGTCCATCTTCCAGACTGTCTTCGGAGTCATCCCATCAGCCATCCATTCACTCTTTTCCAGTGTGTTTGGTGGCTTTCCAATTATTTTGGCTTTAATTGGCGGACTACTACTGCTATATTTTCTGATTCGCGGTGGTTGTTTCTTTCCAGCGACACAGAGCAATGGAGCCGCTCCCGTCAACCCCGCTGTGCCGTGAACGCATGGTTCGGATCTTCGGTACACCTTTGCTGGTGGAACTAGAGTTTGACTGGTCATTGTCATTCCGGCCTCTACTATGGTGTGTACAACCGGTGTTCTGCTGCATATGGTGTCTCTTTGAACATCTGCCTATGGTCTGTCTTGCTGTTGCACCGACATCTCCTGTGGACCACGAACTGCTGATGGCCCCGATGAAGGTTCATACACGGTCATGCCCCTTGAGACTGAGGTTGCTCCGCGTGGCCACCTATGAGCCTTCTGTTATACAAACTAACATGGATGAGGACGCTGCAGCGAGTGTCGATGCACCGATGAATATGGCTCACTTCTGCTTTGTGGATCCGTTTGTCCGCCCAGCTCTCAATTTCACTTCAGACGATTTTGACTCATTTTTGAGATCCTTGAATGGTGACTTCGATGACATTCTTCAAGATCCTGCATATAGCACATAATTTGATGAATTTGACTTGCCAGTTCCCGATTTTTATTAAAAGAAGCAATTATACTAAAAGTTTGCTATACTTGTCATGGTTGATATTAAAGTCTCTGAAATGTTTAAAAAAAAAAAAAAAAACGAATTTTATAACACAGCATTTATTTTTTCGTTACATTTTTTGGCTTTTTAGTTCAGAAGCAGCTTTTTAGCGATTGGGTTTTCTTTACCTTCATCAAACCTGTTACGGCAATGGGGAGGGTGTAGTGAATCCTAGTTTGTTTTAACGGGTTAACAGGAGTTAGCTTAGCCGTAGGCTTATAAACTCGTGCCCCCGTCACCCAATGACTTTTAACCTACTTAGCTTGCTCTGGCTTAGTCCATTTATTTATTTATTTCCTTTAAAATGGCGGCCTTGTTTATAGTTAGGCCACTTGTTATGGGTTCTATTATCAGTGTCACTGCACCAAGGCGTCAAGATCAAGCACGAAAGACAAACATACAGTAGGCATTCACACTTAGGGATTTTCCCTCTCTATACTTTCGAGGGATTGTTGATATTAATTGCCGTCCCAAGCATGCCTGTTATCTATTGTTATGAATAACACTTATGTCAGGGGACCTTGTAGATCTGTATAAATACAACACACTTTTAGACAGATAATCAGAGGGATTCCGACCAGAGGGCATCGCCACCATCGCTGATACCGATGCTGCAGTCATCTTGACACTGATCCAGTCTTCGTGTCCCTGCGGAGTCTGAGATAGAGACCTCATTCCAAGGTAACGAGGGTTGGGGGCTCCTCTCATGGACACGGTTTTGGCAGATTAGGTTTAACAAACCCAGCTCTTCCTTTTTAGGTAGGAGGTTAGACCTACTCTCCTTAGGGTATTAGGGCTTATTCCATCTTTTACATATACATATATTTTTATCTTATATTGCATAATGGTGGGGGTCTTTATAACAATGACTCTCCTCTTTACAATACTGTTGCTTGGTATATTCATTATCCTAATCATTGCAGTTCATGCAACTTATCACAAATTGCAGTTATGTTGAATAAAAACTATTATAACTTTACTGCATCTGTGTTATTGCCTTTGTTTGTATGAGACATTATAAATCTGTGAGAAAAGGGTAATTTCCGTTTAACCACGACAACCCTGAGATATTGTATTTTGAGTCCATGCGTAAGCGACTGCTACAAATCACCTTTTACTATTGTGTTTTCGGTGAGGTACTGCTAGTAAGCCGGTAAGGTTTGGACAACAGTTACAAATAGTTGTAGGAAGAGACTTAGGCCCTCATTCCGAGCCTGGCGGGCGGCGGAGGCCGCCCGCCAGGCTTCCCCCCTCCGAAATACCGCTCGGCGGTCGTAAGACCGCGGAGGGTATTCCGAGTTTTCCCCTGGGCTGGCGGGCGGTCTTCACAAGACCGCCCGCCAGCCCAGGGGAAAACTCCCTTCCCACGATGACGCCGGCTCGTAATAGAGCCGGCGGAGTGGGAAGGTGCGACGGGTGCAGTTGCACCCGTCGCGTATTTCAGTGTCTGCTTTGCAGACACTGAAATACTTTTAGGGGCCCTCTTACGGGGGCCCCTGCCGTGCCCATGCCATAGGCATGGGCACGGCAGGGGCCCCCAGGGGCCCCGCGACTCCCCCTCCCGCCATCCGGTTCCCGGCGGGAGAACCGCCAGGAACTGGATGGCGGGAGGGGGAGTCGGAATCCCCATGCCGGCGCAGCATGCTGCGCCGGCTTGGAGGATTCCTTTGGGGCAGCGGGAAACCGGCGGGAGACCGCCGGTTTCCCTTCTCTGACCGCGGCTGAGCCGCCGCGGTCAGAATGCCCCGCGGGGCACCGCCGGCCTGTCGGCGGTGCCACCGCGTCCCACGGCCCTGGCGGACTTGTTCCGCCAGGGTCGTAATGACCCCCTTAGTCATCTACGAACGAAAGTACTGTAATCCTGAGACCAGCAGTCTTGCTCAGAGCAAGAGTCCGAACTATGACAGGATGATACTGCGGCCAAAGCGTTAGCAAACATAAGCATATCTCACAAAAAAGCGCTCACTAGACTCGCCCAACTGAATTATAGAGAATATCAGTCGCGTAAGCACGCAGAGGGTGATAAGGCAGGCAAACTCCTGGCCTGGCTTTTAAGGTTGGAGACTGCCCAAACCGCAATTACCGCACTACGGGGTGGGAACGGGCAATTGCTGAACACGCAGGAGGGTATTAATGCAGCATTGTGTGAGTACTACTCCGCATTATACACCGTCCCGGAGCTAGACATGGAGAGTTATAAACTAGAGACGTTCCTGGGCTCCTTGCGTATGCCCCTCGTGACCCCAGAGGATAGTGAGGTATTAGAGACCCACTGCAGTTATCAGAGATAGAAGAGGCAATCAAATCCACAGCGGGGAAAGACTCCGGGTACCGATGGATGGCCAATTAAATTCTACGCCGCATACCAGACAATATTAGCTCCTAGACTGTTAACGACATATAATGCTGCATATGCTAAGGGAATCTTATCTATGAGAGAAGCAACATTGGTGGTCTTACCCAAACCGGGCAGAGATTCCCTATTGATGGGGTCATAAACACCACAATCACTACTTAACTCCAACAACAATATACTCGGTCGGATACTGGCAAACAGTCTTTTGCCCATAATTACAGGGTTGATCCATAATGACCAGAATGAATTCATCCCAGGCAGGAGCACATTTCTAAACCTCCGGTGTGTGTTTTCAATCATGAACTGGGCGCACACAGAGGGGGTAGGAGCATGGGTGGCATCACTTAACCCCTTCCCCGCCAGGGACGTAATGGTTACGTCCATGGCAGCGCCCGTGTGGCGCCATGGACGTAACCATTACGTCCTGAATGCTGCCCTCGGGAGAAGCACTAGCGCTCCTCCCGAGGGCCGCCCCTCCACCCCCCTAGGTCAGGGCTGACAGGGGAATCCCTTCCCCTTCAACCCCCGACCCCCCACCCCCCCTGTGACGTCAGCACGCGAGCGCGCGCTGACAATCACACAACCTCCCCCATCGCGCTGGAAGCAGAGCTTCCAGCGCGATCGAAAGAGAAATGCTCAGCATTTCTCTTTCGATCACGTGGGGGAGGCCCGGGGGGGCTTCAAAGGGAAGGAAATGTATTTCCTTCCCTTTGAAGTCTCTCCGAGGGTTTCAAAAGCCGGATTGCTTGCAATCCGGCTTTTGAAACCCCACTAGACACCAGGGATTTTTTTTTTTTTATATGTAATTGACAGAAGGGAGCGACCCCTTGGGCAAGGGTCGCTCCCAGGGGGTCATTTTTTTTTAAGGCCTTTTCTGCCCCCAGGGGGGGCAGAAACCTCTAGACACCAGGGATACTTTTGTTTTTTTTGTTTTTTGATTTGTTTTCTTTTGTGTTTTAGGTGTGGGATGCGACCCCTTAGGCAAGGGTCGCTCCCATAGGGGGGAAATTATATTTAGGCCATTTTATTTTTATGAGGCCAATCTGCCCCCAAGGGGGGCAGAAACCACTAGACACCAGGGAGTTTTTTTTGTTTGTTTGTTTTTCACGTAAGGGGAGCGACCCCTTAGACAAGGGTCGTTCCCATGGGGGGCAAATTTATTTTAGGCCATTTCTGCCCCCCATGGGGGCAGATCAGCCTATTTTTATTAGGCCGATTTGCCCCCACGGGGGGCAGAAACCACTAGGCACCAGGGATTTTTGTTGGGGCAAATTGTATTTAGGCCATTTCTGCCCGCTTTGGGGGCAGATCGGCCGATTTTAGGTCAATCTGCCCCCAAGGGGGGCAGAAACCACTAGGTACCAGGGATCTTTTTTTTGCGCCGTCACGCAAGGGGAGCGACCTTGTAGGCAAGGGTCGCTCCCCGGGGGGGGGTGAGGGGGGCAAATTTATTTTAGGCCATTTCTGCCCCCCCTGGGGGCAGATCGGCCTATTGGTATTAGGCCGATCTGCCCACAGGGGGGGCAGAAACCTCTAGGCGCCTGGGCAAATAGTTTTTTTGTGTTTTTTTTTTGTTTGTTTGTTTTTTTAGAGATGGGGAGCGACGCATTAGGCAAGGGTCGCTCCCCTGGGGGGCAAATTGTATTTAGACCATTTCTGCCCCCCTTGGGGGCAGATTGGCCGATTGTAGGTCAATCTGCCCCCAAGGGGGGCAGAAACCACTAGGCACCAGGGATCTTTTTTTTGCGCCGTCACGCAAGGGGAGCGACCTTGTAGGCAAGGGTCGCTCCCCGGGGGGGGGGTGAAGGGGGCAAATTTATTTTAGGCCATTTCTGCCCCCCCTGGGGGCAGATCGGCCTATTGGTATTAGGCCGATCTGCCCACAGGGGGGGAAGAAACCTCTAGGCGCCTGGGCAAATAGTTTTTTTGTGGTTTTTTTTTTGTTTGTTTGTTTTTTTAGAGATGGGGAGCGACGCATTAGGCAAGGGTCGCTCCC
Source organism: Pleurodeles waltl (assembly GCF_031143425.1). Lineage (NCBI taxonomy): Eukaryota > Metazoa > Chordata > Amphibia > Caudata > Salamandridae > Pleurodeles > Pleurodeles waltl. The sequence goes on from NC_090444.1 coordinate 1,782,021,306, forward strand.
CTGGGGGGCAAATTGTATTTAGACCATTTCTGCCCCCCTTGGGGGCAGATTGGACGATTGTAGGTCAATCTGCCCCCAAGGGGGGCAGAAACCACTAGGCACCAGGGATCTTTTTTTTGCGCAGTCACGCAAGGGGAGCGACCTTGCAGGCAAGGGTCGCTCCCCAGGGGGGTGGGGGGCCAAATTTATTTTAGGCCATTTCTGCCCCCCTGGGGGCAGATCGGCCTATTTGTATTAGGCCGATCTGCCCCCGGTGGGGGCAGAAATCTTTAGGCGCCAGGGCAAATTTTGTTTTGTGTGGGTTTTTTTTTTTTTGTTTGTTGTTTTAGAGATGGGGAGCGACGCATTAGGCAAGGGTCGCTCCCCTGGGGGGCAAATTGTATTTAGACCATTTCTGCCCCCCTTGGAGGCAGATTGGCCGATTGTAGGTCAATCTGCCCCCAAGGGGGGCAGAAACCACTAGGCACCAGGGATCTTTTTTTTGCGCCGTCACGCAAGGGGAGCGACCTTGCAGGCAAGGGTCGCTCCCCGGGGGGGTTGGGGGGGCAAATTTATTTTAGGCCATTTCTGCCCCCCCTGGGGGCAGATCGGCCTATTGGTATTAGGCCGATCTGCCCCCGGGGGGGGCAGAAACCTCTAGGCGCCAGGGCAAATTGTTTTTTTTGTGGTTTTTTTGTGTTTGTTTGTTTGTTTTTGTAGAGATGGGGAGCGACCTATTAGGCAAGGGTCGCTCCCCTGGGGGGCAAATTGAATTTAGACCATTTCTGCCCCCCTTGGGGGCAGATTGGCCGATTGTAGGTCAATCTGCCCCCAAGGGGGGCAGAAACCACTAGGCACCGGGGATTTTTTTTTTGGCACCAATGTCACGCAAGGGGGGGCGACCCCATAGGCAAGGGTCGCTCCCGGGGGGGCAGGGGAGTTGGGGGACAAATTTTGTTTTAGGCCATTTCTGCCCCCCCTGGGCCCGGCTGAGCTAGAGGCCAAAATCCATAGGTAGGCACTGTTTTCTATGAAAAAATGTGATGTGTCCACGTTGTGTTTTGGGCCATTTCCTGTCGCGGGCGCTAGGCCTACCCACACCAGTGAGGTATCATTTTTATCGGGAGACTTGGGGGAACGCTAGGTGGAAGGAAATTTGTGGCTCCTCTCAGATTCCAGAACTTTCTGTCACTGAAATGTGAGGAAAACATGTTTTTTTAGCCAAAATTTGAGGTTTGCAAAGGATTCTGGGTAACAGAACCTGGTCAGAGCCCCACAATTCACCCCATCTTGGGTTCCCCTGGGTTTCTAGTTTTCAAAAATGCGCTGGTTTGCTAGGTTTCCCCAGGTGCCGGCTGAGCTAGAGGCCAAAATCCACAGGTAGGCCCTGTTTTCTATGAAAAAATGTGATGTGTCCAGGTTGTGTTTTGGGCCATTTTCTGTTGCGGGCGCTAGGCCTACCCACACAAGTGAGGTATCATTTTTATCGGGAGACTTGGGGGAACGCTGGGTGGAAGGAAATTTGTGGCTCCTCTTAGATTCCAGAACTTTCTGTCACCGAAATGTGAGGAACATGTGTTTTTTTAGCCAAATTTTGAGGTTTGCAAAGGATTCTGGGTAACAGAACCTGGTCCGAGCCCCGCAAGTCACCCCTCCTTGGATTCCCCTAGGTCTCTAGTTTTCAGAAATGCATGGGTTTGGTAGGTTTCCCTAGGTGCCTGCTGAGCTAGAGGCCAAAATCTACAGGTAGGCACTTCGCAAAAAACACCTCTGTTTTTTTCCAAAATTTAGGATGTGTCCACGTTGCGCTTTGGGGTGTTTCCTGTCGCCGGCACTAGGCCTACCCACACAAGTGAGGTATCATTTTTATCGGGAGACTTGGGGGAACGCTGGGTGGAAGGAAATTTGTGGCTCCTCTCAGATTCCAGAACTTTCAGGCACAGAAATGTGAGGAACATGTGTTTTTTTAGCCAAATTTTGAGGTTTGCAAAGGATTCTGGGTAACAGAACCTGGTCCGAGCCCCGCAAGTCACCCCTCCTTGGATTCCCCTAGGTCTCTAGTTTTCAGAAATGCACAGGTTTGGTAGGTTTCCCTAGGTGCAGGCTGAGCTAGAGGCCAAAATCTACAGGTAGGCACTTCGCAAAAATCACCTCTGTTGTCTTCCAAAAATGTGGATGTGTTCACGTTGCGCTTTGGGGCGTTTCCTGTCGCGGGCGCTAGGCCTACCCACGCAAGTGAGGTATCATTTTTATCTGGAGACTTGGGGGAACGCTGGGTGGAAGGAAATTTGTAGCTCCTCTCAGATTCCAGAACTTTCTGCCACAGAAATGTGAGGAACATGTGTTTTTTTAGCCAAATTTTGTGGTTTGCAAAGGATTCTGGGTAACAGAACCTGGTCCGAGCCCCGCAAGTCACCCCTCCTTGGATTCCCCTAGGTCTCTAGTTTTCAGAAATGCACAGGTTTGGTAGGTTTCCCTAGGTGCCGACTGAGCTAGAGGCCAAAATCTACAGTTAGGCACTTCGCAAAAAACACCTCTGTTTTTTTCCAAAATTTAGGATGTGTCCACGTTGCGCTTTGGGGTGTTTCCTGTCGCCGGCGCTAGGCCTACCCACGCAAGTGAGGTATCATTTTTATCGGGAGACTTGGGGGAACGCTGGGTGGAAGGAAATTTGTAGCTCCTCTCAGATTCCAGAACTTTCTGCCACAGAAATGTGAGGAACATGTGTTTTTTTAGCTACATTTTGAGGTTTGCAAAGGATTCTGGGTAACAGAACCTGGTCCGAGCCCCGCAAGTCACCCCTCCTTGGATTCCCCTAGGTCTCTAGTTTTCAGAAATGCACAGGTTTGGTAGGTTTCCCTAGGTGCCGGCTGAGCTAGAGGCCAAAATCTACAGGTAGGCACTTCGCAAAAAACACCTCTGTTTTTTTCCAAAATTTAGGATGTATCCACGTTGCGCTTTGGGGTGTTTCCTGTCGCCGGCGCTAGGCCTACCCACGCAAGTGAGGTATCATTTTTATCGGGAGACTTGGGGGAACGCTGGGTGGAAGGAAATTTGTAGCTCCTCTCAGATTCCAGAACTTTCTGCCACAGAAATGTGAGGAACATGTGTTTTTTTAGCTACATTTTGAGGTTTGCAAAGGATTCTGGGTAACAGAACCTGGTCCGAGCCCCGCAAGTCACCCCTCCTTGGATTCCCCTAGGTCTCTAGTTTTCAGAAATGCACAGGTTTGGTAGGTTTCCCTAGGTGCCGACTGAGCTAGAGGCCAAAATCTACAGTTAGGCACTTCGCAAAAAACACCTCTGTTTTTTTCCAAAATTTAGGATGTGTCCACGTTGCGCTTTGGGGTGTTTCCTGTCGCCGGCGCTAGGCCTACCCACGCAAGTGAGGTATCATTTTTATCGGGAGACTTGGGGGAACGCTGGGTGGAAGGAAATTTGTAGCTCCTCTCAGATTCCAGAACTTTCTGCCACAGAAATGTGAGGAACATGTGTTTTTTTAGCTACATTTTGAGGTTTGCAAAGGATTCTGGGTAACAGAACCTGGTCCGAGCCCCGCAAGTCACCCCTCCTTGGATTCCCCTAGGTCTCTAGTTTTCAGAAATGCACAGGTTTGGTAGGTTTCCCTAGGTGCCGGCTGAGCTAGAGGCCAAAATCTACAGGTAGGCACTTCGCAAAAAACACCTCTGTTTTTTTCCAAAATTTAGGATGTGTCCACGTTGCGCTTTGGGGTGTTTCCTGTCGCCGGCACTAGGCCTACCCACACAAGTGAGGTATCATTTTTATCGGGAGACTTGGGGCAACGCTGGGTGGAAGGAAATTTGTGGCTCCTCTCAGATTCCAGAACTTTCGGACACAGAAATGTGAGGAACATGTGTTTTTTTAGCCAAATTTTGAGGTTTGCAAAGGATTCTGGGTAACAGAACCTGGTCCGAGCCCCGCAAGTCACCCCTCCTTGGATTCCCCTAGGTCTCTAGTTTTCAGAAATGCACAGGTTTGGTAGGTTTCCCTAGGTGCCGGCTGAGCTAGAGGCCAAAATCTACAGGTAGGCACTTCGCAAAAATCACCTCTGTTGTCTTCCAAAAATTTGGATGTGTCCACGTTGCGCTTTGGGGCATTTCCTGTCGCGGGAGCTAGGCCTACCCACACAAGTGAGGTATCATTTTTATCGGGAGACTTGGGGGAACGCTGGGTGAAAGGAAATTTGTGGCTCCTCTCAGATTCCAGATCTTTCTGCCACAGAAATGTGAGAAACATGTGTTTTTTTAGCCAAATTTTGAGGTTTGCAAAGGATTCTGGGTAACAGAACCTGGTCCGAGCCCCGCAAGTCACCCCATCTTGGGTTCCCCTGGGTTTCTAGTTTTCAAAAATGCGCTGGTTTGCTAGGTTTCCCCAGGTGCCGGCTGAGCTAGAGGCCAAAATCCACAGGTAGGCCCTGTTTTCTATGAAAAAATGTGATGTGTCCAGGTTGTGTTTTGGGCCATTTTCTGTTGCGGGCGCTAGGCCTACCCACACAAGTGAGGTATAATTTTTATCGGGAGACTTGGGGGAACGCTGGGTGGAAGGAAATTTGTGGCTCCTCTTAGATTCCAGAACTTTCTGTCACCGAAATGTGAGGAACATGTGTTTTTTTAGCCAAATTTTGAGGTTTGCAAAGGATTCTGGGTAACAGAACCTGGTCCGAGCCCCGCAAGTCACCCCTCCTTGGATTCCCCTAAGTCTCTAGTTTTCAGAAATGCACAGGTTTGGTAGGTTTCCCTAGGTGCCTGCTGAGCTAGAGGCCAAAATCTACAGGTAGGCACTTCGCAAAAAACACCTCTGTTTTTTTCCAAAATTTAGGATGTGTCCACGTTGCGCTTTGGGGTGTTTCCTGTCGCCGGCACTAGGCCTACCCACACAAGTGAGGTATCATTTTTATCGGGAGACTTGGGGGAACGCTGGGTGGAAGGAAATTTGTGGCTCCTCTCAGATTCCAGAACTTTCAGGCACAGAAATGTGAGGAACATGTGTTTTTTTAGCCAAATTTTGAGGTTTGCAAAGGATTCTGGGTAACAGAACCTGGTCCGAGCCCCGCAAGTCACCCCTCCTTGGATTCCCCTAGGTCTCTAGTTTTCAGAAATGCACAGGTTTGGTAGGTTTCCCTAGGTGCCGGCTGAGCTAGAGGCCAAAATCTACAGGTAGGCACTTCGCAAAAATCACCTCTGTTGTCTTCCAAAAATTTGGATGTGTTCACGTTGCGCTTTGGGGCGTTTCCTGTCGCGGGCGCTAGGCCTACCCACGCAAGTGAGGTATCATTTTTATCGGGAGACTTGGGGGAACGCTGGGTGGAAGGAAATTTGTAGCTCCTCTCAGATTCCAGAACTTTCGGACACAGAAATGTGAGGAACATGTGTTTTTTTAGCCAAATTTTGTGGTTTGCAAAGGATTCTGGGTAACAGAACCTGGTCCGAGCCCCGCAAGTCACCCCTCCTTGGATTCCCCTAGGTCTCTAGTTTTCAGAAATGCACAGGTTTGGTAGGTTTCCCTAGGTGCCGACTGAGCTAGAGGCCAAAATCTACAGTTAGGCACTTCGCAAAAAACACCTCTGTTTTTTTCCAAAATTTAGGATGTGTCCACGTTGCGCTTTGGGGTGTTTCCTGTCGCCGGCGCTAGGCCTACCCACGCAAGTGAGGTATCATTTTTATCGGGAGACTTGGGGGAACGCTGGGTGGAAGGAAATTTGTAGCTCCTCTCAGATTCCAGAACTTTCTGCCACAGAAATGTGAGGAACATGTGTTTTTTTAGCTAAATTTTGAGGTTTGCAAAGGATTCTGGGTAACAGAACCTGGTCCGAGCCCCGCAAGTCACCCCTCCTTGGATTCCCCTAGGTCTCTAGTTTTCAGAAATGCACAGGTTTGGTAGGTTTCCCTAGGTGCCGGCTGAGCTAGAGGCCAAAATCTACAGGTAGGCACTTCGCAAAAAACACCTCTGTTTTTTTCCAAAATTTAGGATGTGTCCACGTTGCGCTTTGGGGTGTTTCCTGTCGCCGGCACTAGGCCTACCCACACAAGTGAGGTATCATTTTTATCGGGAGACTTGGGGGAACGCTGGGTGGAAGGAAATTTGTCGCTCCTCTCAGATTCCAGAACTTTCAGGCACAGAAATGTGAGGAACATGTGTTTTTTTAGCCAAATTTTGAGGTTTGCAAAGGATTCTGGGTAACAGAACCTGGTCCGAGCCCCGCAAGTCACCCCTCCTTGGATTCCCCTAGGTCTCTAGTTTTCAGAAATGCACAGGTTTGGTAGGTTTCCCTAGGTGCCGGCTGAGCTAGAGGCCAAAATCTACAGGTAGGCACTTCGCAAAAATCACCTCTGTTGTCTTCCAAAAATTTGGATGTGTTCACGTTGCGCTTTGGGGCGTTTCCTGTCGCGGGCGCTAGGCCTACCCACGCAAGTGAGGTATCATTTTTATCGGGAGACTTGGGGGAACGCTGGGTGGAAGGAAATTTGTAGCTCCTCTCAGATTCCAGAACTTTCGGACACAGAAATGTGAGGAACATGTGTTTTTTTAGCCAAATTTTGTGGTTTGCAAAGGATTCTGGGTAACAGAACCTGGTCCGAGCCCCGCAAGTCACCCCTCCTTGGATTCCCCTAGGTCTCTAGTTTTCAGAAATGCACAGGTTTGGTAGGTTTCCCTAGGTGCCGACTGAGCTAGAGGCCAAAATCTACAGTTAGGCACTTCGCAAAAAACACCTCTGTTTTTTTCCAAAATTTAGGATGTGTCCACGTTGCGCTTTGGGGTGTTTCCTGTCGCCGGCGCTAGGCCTACCCACGCAAGTGAGGTATCATTTTTATCGGGAGACTTGGGGGAACGCTGGGTGGAAGGAAATTTGTAGCTCCTCTCAGATTCCAGAACTTTCTGCCACAGAAATATGAGGAACATGTGTTTTTTTAGCTAAATTTTGAGGTTTGCAAAGGATTCTGGGTAACAGAACCTGGTCCGAGCCCCGCAAGTCACCCCTCCTTGGATTCCCCTAGGTCTCTAGTTTTCAGAAATGCACAGGTTTGGTAGGTTTCCCTAGGTGCCGGCTGAGCTAGAGGCCAAAATCTACAGGTAGGCACTTCGCAAAAAACACCTCTGTTTTTTTCCAAAATTTAGGATGTGTCCACGTTGCGCTTTGGGGTGTTTCCTGTCGCCGGCACTAGGCCTACCCACACAAGTGAGGTATCATTTTTATCGGGAGACTTGGGGCAACGCTGGGTGGAAGGAAATTTGTGGCTCCTCTCAGATTCCAGAACTTTCGGACACAGAAATGTGAGGAACATGTGTTTTTTTAGCCAAATTTTGAGGTTTGCAAAGGATTCTGGGTAACAGAACCTGGTCCGAGCCCCGCAAGTCACCCCTCCTTGGATTCCCCTAGGTCTCTAGTTTTCAGAAATGCACAGGTTTGGTAGGTTTCCCTAGGTGCCGGCTGAGCTAGAGGCCAAAATCTACAGGTAGGCACTTCGCAAAAATCACCTCTGTTGTCTTCCAAAAATTTGGATGTGTCCACGTTGCGCTTTGGGGCATTTCCTGTCGCGGGCGCTAGGCCTAACCACACAAGTGAGGTATCATTTTTATCGGGAGACTTGGGGGAACGCTGGGTGAAAGGAAATTTGTGGCTCCTCTCAGATTCCAGATCTTTCTGCCACAGAAATGTGAGGAACATGTGTTTTTTTAGCCAAATTTTGAGGTTTGCAAAGGATTCTGGGTAACAGAACCTGGTCCGAGCCCCGCAAGTCACCCCTCCTTGGATTCCCCTAGGTCTCCAGTTTTCAGAAATGCACAGGTTTGGTAGGTTTCCCTAGGTGCCGGCTGAGCTAGAGGCCAAAATCTACAGTTAGGCACTTCGCAAAAAACACCTCTGTTTTTTTCCAAAATTTAGGATGTGTCCACGTTGCGCTTTGGGGTGTTTCCTGTCGCCGGCGCTAGGCCTACCCACGCAAGTGAGGTATCATTTTTATCGGGAGACTTGGGGGAACGCTGGGTGGAAGGAAATTTGTAGCTCCTCTCAGATTCCAGAACTTTCTGCCACAGAAATGTGAGGAACATGTGTTTTTTTAGCTAAATTTTGAGGTTTGCAAAGGATTCTGGGTAACAGAACCTGGTCCGAGCCCCGCAAGTCACCCCTCCTTGGATTCCCCTACGTCTCTAGTTTTCAGAAATGCACGGGTTTGGTAGGTTTCCCTAGGTGCCGGCTGAGCTAGAGGCCAAAATCTACAGGTAGGCACTTCGCAAAAAACACCTCTGTTTTTTTCCAAAATTTAGGATGTGTCCACGTTGCGCTTTGGGGTGTTTCCTGTCGCCGGCACTAGGCCTACCCACACAAGTGAGGTATCATTTTTATCGGGAGACTTGGGGCAACGCTGGGTGGAAGGAAATTTGTGGCTCCTCTCAGATTCCAGAACTTTCGGACACAGAAATGTGAGGAACATGTGTTTTTTTAGCCAAATTTTGAGGTTTGCAAAGAATTCTGGGTAACAGAACCTGGTCCGAGCCCCGCAAGTCACCCCTCCTTGGATTCCCCTAGGTCTCTAGTTTTCAGAAATGCACAGGTTTGGTAGGTTTCCCTAGGTGCCGGCTGAGCTAGAGGCCAAAATCTACAGGTAGGCACTTCGCAAAAAACACCTCTGTTTTTTTCCAAAATTTAGGATGTGTCTACGTTGCGCTTTGGGGTGTTTCCTTTCGCCGGCACTAGGCCTACCCACACAAGTGAGGTATCATTTTTATCGGGAGACTTGGGGCAACGCTGGGTGGAAGGAAATTTGTGGCTCCTCTCAGATTCCAGAACTTTCGGACACAGAAATGTGAGGAACATGTGTTTTTTTAGCCAAATTTTGAGGTTTGCAAAGGATTCTGGGTAACAGAACCTGGTCCGAGCCCCGCAAGTCACCCCTCCTTGGATTCCCCTAGGTCTCTAGTTTTCAGAAATGCACAGGTTTGGTAGGTTTCCCTAGGTGCCGGCTGAGCTAGAGGCCAAAATCTACAGGTAGGCACTTTGCAAAAATCACCTCTGTTGTCTTCCAAAAATTTGGATGTGTCCACGTTGCGCTTTGAGGCATTTCCTGTCGCGGGCGCTAGGCCTACCCACACAAGTGAGGTATCATTTTTATCGGGAGACTTGGGGGAACGCTGGGTGAAAGGAAATTTGTGGCTCCTCTCAGATTCCAGATCTTTCTGCCACAGAAATGTGAGGAACGTGTTTTTTTAGCCAAATTTTGAGGTTTGCAAAGGATTCTGGGTAACAGAACCTGGTCCGACCCCCGCAAGTCACCCCTCCTTGGATTCCCCTAGGTCTCTAGTTTTCAGAAATGCACAGGTTTGGTAGGTTTCCCTAGGTGCCGGCTGAGCTAGAGGCCAAAATCTACAGGTAGGCACTTCGCAAAAAACACCTCTGTTGTCTTCCAAAAATTTGGATGTGTCCACGTTGCGCTTTGGGGCGTTTCCTGTCGCAGGCACTAGGCCTACCCACACAAGTGAGGTATCATTTTTATCGGGAGACTTGGGGGAACATAGATTAGCAAAACAAGTGTTATTGCCCCTTGTCTTTCTCTACATTTTTTCCTTCCAAATATAGGAGAGTGTGTAAAAAAGACATCTATTTGAGAAAAGCCCTGTAATTCACATGCTAGTATGGTCACCCCGGAATTCAGAGATGTGCAAATAACCACTGCTCCTCAACACCTTATCTTGTGCCCTTTTTGGAAATACAAAGGTTTTCTTGATAGCAATTTTTTACTCTTTATATTTCAGCAAATGAATTGCTGTATACCCGGTATAGAATGAAAACGCACGTCAGGGTGCAGCTCATTTATTGGCTCTGGGTTCCTCGGGTTCTTGATGAACCTACAAGCCCTATATATCCCCGCAACCAGAGGAGTCCAGCAGACGTAATGGTATATTGCTTTCGATAATCTGACATTGCAGGGAAAAGTTACAGAGTAAAACGTAAAGAAACATTTATGTTTTTTTCACCTAAATTTCAATATTTTTCTTTTTCAGTTGTTATTTTCTGTAGGAAACCCTTGTAGGATCTACACAAATGACCCCTTGCTGAATTCAGAATTTTGTCTACATTTCAGAAATGTTTAGGTTTCTGGGATCCAGCATTGGTTTCATGCCCATTTCTGTCACTGACTGGAAGGAGGCTGAAAGCACAAAAAATTGCAAAAATGGGGTATGTCCCAGAAAAATGCCAAAATTGTGTTGAAAAATTGGGTTGTCTGATTCAAGTCTGCCTGTTCCTGAAAGCTGGGAAGCTGCTGAGTTTAGCACCGCAAACCCTTTGTTGATGCCATTTTCAGGGGAAAAACCACAAGCCTTCTTCTGCAGCCACTTTTTCCAATTTTTTTGAAAAAAACAAAATGTTCCCTGTATTTTGGCCAATTTCTTGGCCTCTTTCAGGGGAACCCACAAAGTCTGGGTACCTCCAGAATCCCTAGGATGTTGGAAAAAAAGGACGCAAATTTGGCTTGGTTAGCTTATGTGGACAAAAAGTTATGCGGGCCTAAGCGCGAACTGCCCCAAATAGGCAAAAAAAGGCCTGGCACAGGAGGGGGAAAAGGCCTGGCAGCGAAGGGGTTAATATAGAAAAAGCATTTGACACACTGGCGTGGGATTACTTGGGGAGGGTGTTAGAAGAGATAGGCATCAGTCCTAGCTTCTTGATATAAATAGCACAGGTGAGAACGGGCACCCTGATCTCGGCCTCCTTTGCTAATGGGTGAGAGAATCGTCAAGGGTGCCCTTTGTCACCATTGCTCTTTGCATTGGCAATGGAACCCTTGGCCCACACCTTCTGGGTGAGTGTGCCTGATTGTGCACTGGATATGGGTTGTAATTGGTACATTATCTCATTATACACGGATGACGCATTGGTATACCTGTGTATGTCCGCCGAGGTACTACCCCAACTGATGGCACTGCTGCAGCAGTTTGGTAGGGCGTCTGGCCTCAGAGTGAACTGGGAGAAGTCCTGCCTGTTCCCTCTCACACCCCTCACTACAGCTCAACGAGAGCTGCTGCCCGCCACCCCACTGACATGGTCCTGTGACACTTTCAAATAAGTAGGGGTCAGAATATATCATGAGGAAAGGGATCTTACAGACACAAATATTGGATGAGCACTGATGGAAGCGAGATCCCGCCTGCAATTCTGGACATCCCTTCCCCTGTCTCCAATGGGCAGAATGACTATTTCCAAAATGCTAGTGCTCCCACGACTATTACATCACTTCTCAGCTCTTCCGATATCCCTCCCACGTAAATGGTTTACTGAAATGCAGTCAATTCTTATGGCGCTGATGTGGGGCAATGGAAGACGCTGGGAGTCTCTGGACAAACTATATGCACCCATGTCAGAGGGGGGGTGCAGCGGCCCAGCTCCAGTAGCCTATGTGCTGGTTGGAGGCTTATAACCTGCATGAGTTGAGTGATACTTTCCGGCACGGTGGCTCGAGTAGGCTACTGAACTGGATCATGAAACCTGGTCCAGACACACCAGTAGACGATAGCAATATATTAATGAAAACTGCCAAGAAGTGCTGGACCAAATACCCGCACACTACACAATGAAAATACCCAAATATCCCCCGCCTACCACTGTCAGTCGGTCCTCCCGGGATGCATGGGACAACACGAGCCGACGGCATCCGCCTGGGAGATTGCAGGTATAGCAGAATGGGAAAATATTTTTGAGGATCACATGTTAATCCCATTCAATAGCCTGGTCAATGATTATAACATATTACCGGGCACCTTCCTCACTTATGCAGCACTAACTCGCTACGCCACACAATACTGGGACACCATACATGAGGAGCCACAAACATCGCCACTGTTGCAAACATTATTAACCCATGGATGAGAGAGAAAAGCGATCACAAGTATACATAATGCGTTAAACATAGACAGCACACAATCTTTTACGGTGCTCCGGGCACATTGGGAAACAGCACTCCAGACAACCCTCACAGATAAACAATGGGAGCAAGCCCTCCTAGTCCCAAAGATTATTTCCACGAATGCTCGCTACAAATATACACAATTTAATTACTTACATCACACTTATCTTACCCCTGAAAGACTGGCGAAAATGTATCCGGGAGTAGAAGTCAAGTGTCCGAGATGCCATGCTGGTGATGCCAACTTTCTGCACATGGTATGGACATGCACCCACGTAACCGAGTTCTGGGAATCTATAACTGAGGTACTAAATAGCTTTACGGGGTGGGGAACGCGCTTGGATGGAACACAGTACATACTAGGGGTAACACATAGATCCTCGAAGCGCAGTGCCACTAACAAGGACTAAGACCTAGCACTGATCTTCGCAAAATGACGATTAGTTATGTGCTGGAAATCTAGTGTAACACCACCAGTTATGGGATGGCTAACAGACCTACGCGCAGTAATACTTGAGGAACAACAAGTAATGCAAACGGCACACACACATAGTGACCCCCCACCCAGGCCTCCAGACTGGGCAACAGTTCTAGAAGGAGTCAAGAGAATCCTCAACCAGCAGAATAATTAGACAGGCATGGGACACGCAAACCCTCACTAAATAAGGGATGACCAACCCCACCCCCCCAACAAACAGAATACTGCCACAACTGTAGATTGGGACACAAGCGCCCGCTCACACCCGCAAACCTGGAATGCACCCTTAGTTGTTACTAGTTATACTGTTACCTTATTCTCTTTTAGATATATTAGATACAGAAGTAACTCATGGGTACAATAAACATGCAATACATACAATATATCTATCACAATCAGTCGTAATACTGAGTGTGCTAAGCACAAGTACACATAACCAAATGGTATGTATGGCTCTAATACTGTAATCGCCAGTTAAATTATGTTATGAGATAGTGCTTGCATAATCTATTGCTATGAAAAAGACGAAAGAATGTTGTATTGTACAGATATGCACCCGGAAACTGTTTTCTAATTTTCAGAACTAATAAAGAGATATGGAGAAAAAAAAAAATCTCAATGGGGTGGGGGTCCCAATGGTGCCATGGGGCCACTTCTCATTTGTGAATGGTTAACATTACCTTTCAGTAGTCAGTAAAATATTAATGTTTTGCGATGGTAATTCAGTCGGCAAACATTAATACATGCCACTGTGATTTGGGTTTTGGAAGGGATGCCTGAAACACGCAACTTTTGAATCCAAAGTCGCAAAACCAAATAGCAAGTTAGCAAATAGCAATTTGGCTTTTGTACATTTCAAAACACGTTTTTGTGGTCACAAACGGCTTGATCCTGCAAATCAGGCAAATATGACCTTGTAAAAAGATTTGTACATGTTGCCCATGATGTTGATTCTGTAGGCATGGATGATGCTAGTGAGTGCGGTCATGTAGGTGTTGAACAGAGTGAAGCTGAGTGGGGATCTTTGTGGAAATCCGCACATGAGGTTAACTGCTTCTGAGGTAAATGGTGCCAAGCTGACCCACTGGGGATGGCATGTCAGAAAGGAGCAAATCCACAGATGTGCAAGACCTTGGATGCCGGCTTCGTGTAGTCGCTGGAAAAGAATGGGGTGGGAGAGGGTGTCAAAGGCTGTGGAAAAATCCAGTAGGATGATTACCTCAATGACCATCTTTTGTGTGGTATTCCACCAGCTACTTGCCATTGGCTTTAGGACTATGGGCACTTTACTTTGGCTAACTAGTGGTAATGTGTTTGTGCTCTCTCATCCAAGCATGGTAAAAGTGGTATAAAAAGTGGTATAAGTAATTTACTTATACATTTCTAGTAAATGGTACTACATGTACCCAGGGTCTATAAATTAAATGCTTCTAGTGGGCTGCAGCACCTGCTAAAGTGGTACTGTAAAACATGACTCAGGCATGCTATTGCAGCCAGTGCATACAGTTTTGAAGCTGCTACTTTTAGCTTGCAAAATTAACCTTTTACCAGGCTTACACCTTCCTTTTTTCAAAACATTTTAATTATTTTTCAAAGAGGAAATATGATGCAACACTCTAACACATCCGTACAAAACAAACATAACTAGTTCGGAACAACCAAAATCTGGCTACCCCCTCCCCTTCCATGAGTGGTTAATTGACACACCCCGACAATCAACCCCCTACCCAGTTTCCAAGCCCCAACTGTGTCTCAGTCCGTCTTGGTCTGCAGATCCCCCTCCGCGATTCAAGCGCCATCCTCTCCCAGGTCCCCCAGACATTCCTATATTTGAGCATGAGTCCATGGCTCTCATATATCATTCTCTCCTTAACCCTTCACAGTTATTTTCCCTCCCACCATTCCACCAACCCCAGGTAGCGTGGGCTAACCCACTGTCTTCTTATGTTTCTCTTAGCCATGATGTAATCTAAATTGGCCAAAAGCCTAGAGTACGATGTGATCTCTGAGTCTGCCCAGACCCCCAACAATACTCTTGATGCTGCCAGTGCAAAGATTAGTCCCATGGCCTCTGCCAGGGATGCCATTACCCCCCCCAGAAGGGACGAAGCGTTAGGCAGACCCTGAGTATATGCAAGAAGGTGCCCTGCTGATCACACTGCCAAAGACAACAATTGTCCATGGCTCTGCCAATATTATTACTATGCCCTGGTGTAATATATCCTGTGTAGGACTTCCAATTGTATCAAATGAAAGGTGGCCTGAATAGCACCCACCATGGAAACTGTAAGACATCCCTCCAGTCCTCGTCCTCCACCTCCCCCAAGTCCAGCAGTCGTAACTGCAGCAGGGAGTCTTCTTTCGTTTCTTCATCTCTGAGGATTCTAGCCTGAAATGCATGCATTCACTGCAAGCATATCAATATTTGAGAGGGAGCCATATCGTGTGCCATTTGTAAATGCACAAATGGAACCATCCTGACAGTGCCCTATAACAATATCACAAATTGCCACCCACAATACCTTACACACACACACAAAAATACAGAGCCACATGAAATGCAGTCTTCAGACCCACACTGCTGTGCTGTAGTTGAATCGGCCAATCTCCTGCCAACAAGATACTCTGTCTTACCCAACTCCCCCAGGCTGATTCCTTGAGTTGGGTCTGCGTCTCATCTTGTGCTCAGAGGCCCTGCGAACCCCAATCTTCACACCCCTCAGCAAGCCCCATCAGACAATTTCCTTCAAAATAATCAAGGTAACTTTCGGGGAGGCCCAGATTACCATCAGCATCACAAACCGTTGATGTATCCCTTTTCAGTCTGTAGGGCCCCCACCCTTTAGTAGGACAAGGGGTGTCCAGGGAGGTGGCTGTTATCTCCTCCTCTCCAATCAGTTCCATACGGCATCTTCTTCCATGAAGAACTGAGTCTCTCCCTGTTCTGAAATTTCACCAGGAATAAGAGAGCATACCGGATGTGTAAATTGTAGAGGTGTTGCTTAACTTCCCAAAAGGATTCTGGGGGATGCTGGACTGCTGTTGTGCAGTCAAGGAAGGTATCCACCTGTGCTCCATCCACTGACCATGGAGCCACACTGACCACATATGCTCTTGCTGTTTTCAGTAAAGCTTCCTGATCCCAAAGGTTTATCAGCTGGGCCAGCACTGTACAGGGGCCCCACGATTGGCTGGCCACCCAGGCACCCTATGTGCTCTTTCTACTGTGAACCATTTCTATATTTTCCCCTGTAGTACCTCCATCAAGAGACATTATACTTCAGCACTGGTACCCTCCAACCCCTCTACAATCCCCAGCACCTGCATGTTATTATGGCAGGATTGACCCTCAAAGATTTTCAGTTTGTCCGCTAATGAGATCACCTTGCTTCAAGGCTCTCAGGTGGGTGGTGTTCTCTGTCACACTTGGGTGAACCTGAGCTACAGTGATATTGGATTCCGCCACTCTATCTGACAGTTTATTATGATTTGCTCAAAGTAAATGCACCTCCTGTGATACCAAGTCAATTTTGGCTTTCAGAGCTGTCTTGGCCTCCTTTATTGCTGCCAGAATGGTGAGCATGTGTGCCTCAAGTCTGCTGCACATCAGTGGGAGCAGTTGGTCATCTTCGTGAGCTTCGGGGCATGTGGCCCCATCCCCCACTGTCTTAATGACCTTAGAATGGACCATGATGAAATAGTTCGGGAGCCTCCACCAACAGGGGCTCATTCCCCTGTCACCACCTTCTGAACAGGAAGAGCCGGGTCCTACTCTGGATTCAGCAGGCCAGGAAGAGCAGTCCTTTATGGGAAGTATCAGTCCCTTCCAGGACCCTGGGTAGGACCATTCCCCCATACAGATGTACCCCTGTCCAGTCATTCAGCTCCACTGCTCCCAAACATTAACTCCAATGGGAGGGTGGAAGGAGGAAGGCGGGATCTCCTAACACCCAATCCTCAAGGCTTGTGTCCAGTAGAGTCCCACTGCCAACTCAGACAATCCTCGGGGGCTCAGCTCCAGCCTCCAGGCCACCACTCATAACTATGGTGGCCGGTACACAATACAAGAAGCTCCTATGGTCTCGGGCCCCCCGGCCATCAACTAGCAAGTCACAGTTCCCAAGGGGGCCAGCGCGCTCATCCACAATCAAAGGCCTCCTGGCTATCCAAGTATCCCCCGGGCCAGCACTCAGTCTATCACATCTCACCACCCAACCCCCAAACGAGTTGTCACACTGTCCCACCAGCTCATGGCTGGTCATCCAGTCCCCTGGTTGAATATACAGTTGTAGGTGGGTGCCAGAGAGGAGCGTCAAATGTCCTTATTTAAGTTTTTTGCATGGCTCCCAAAGCCCCTACTATCATTTCCACTGCCTCCACAATCCCCCGGCTGTTAGCCGTCAAATAAAGCCCCTCACCAGTTCACCGCAGACGATGGTGGCCGGGCCAATCATGGCCCAGAAGCCACATTTTTCTCAATTGCTGGTGGTACCCCTTTAATTGTGCTGTCCTCTGCGGGCAACGACAAATGAGGAGGAGAGAGACACGGGCCCGCTCTGGCCTCCGCCGTAAGCTTTGCCACTTTCAACACAAAGGTAAGATGGTGGCCAGGTTGGACTCAGCTCTGACAGCTGTGATTCGCTACCCCACCTAGCCTCTGACTTAGCCTGGGAGTGGAGCTCAGTCTTCAGTGGACTGGCACCATCCTGCAGCAAGCCACACCCCCAACCTTCCTTTTGAATATTTATAAGTCACCCCCTAGGTTTAGCCCTAACATCTCATAGGGCAGTGTGCATGGTATTTAAAAAGAAGGACATGGGCACTTCAATTTTACATATCTTAGCAGTGAAAACCCCCAAAAGATGTTTTTTGCTGTGGCAAGGCTAGCCCCCCTTCATCAATCACTGTGTTACCATATTACATTTAATAAGTGAAACTTTCAGTTTTGGAACTGCTAGAAGAATACAGTAGACAAAAGGACCATAAGTGTGCAAAAGGGTGTTCCTCTCCTGAGCCAGATGACATGTGGGGTTGTACCCAGCCCATTTCTGAGCTTCAAAGGGTAGCCTGGGTATACACCCAACCCCTTCCTGACTTCAGAAGATGCCTTCCCTGTCACTACCAAATGCAGCTCCCCCTGAGTCTGACTGGCTTTTGCTTCACTTGACAGACTGGAGCCAATCCCAGTGGAAAGGGAGGAACAGACGAGAACCAGTTTTAAGGTTAAACAAGGGTTTGCCCCATCCCACAGACTGGCAGTAGGTATAAAAGTCCTAACTTGAGAACCTAAAATCTGAACACTCCTGTACCTCAGAAGAGTCATAATAAGGACACCCCCTTCTGTCTGAAAAAGGAACATTGAACCTGCTTGCCTTAAGCCCTGGACCCCACAAGTGACTCCAGGGATCAGTTGGGTGACCTTCTTTTTGGACAGGACAGGGACATAACAAAATTCCACAGGTCTATCCTGCTTTCCACTCGACCATACCCAAATTGACTTGATCTGGTCTCCTTTGCTGGCCCTTGTGGGAGTGAATCCTGACAATCCCCTTCACCCCTCAATGATATCCTCAAGGTTCTGGATCCTCGGTTGGAGTCAGATTGTACTTCTCCCTGTTCAATTGTAGGATTCACAGGATCTGACACAGGGCGCCTCAGGCCAAATCAAGGCCTTGCATCGCAGCACCTAGCAGCTCCTGATCAGCGACTTCACCAGTGCTGGTGCAGAATAGTTCAGAATGATCCAGAGGCTTGCACACACCACTGCACAGCTTGACCAGTGGTTTCACCAGATCTAATAGAGAGCTATGCAGAACCATGCATTGCAGCATCACGCAGCACCTTATCAGTTACTCAACACACCCGATGAAGCATGACGCAGAGTTTTCCATTGCAGACCAGCACCCCCACCAAGGAAAAAAAATACAAATCCCAGAGTGCCACACCTTGCACTGTACTCGACTGGTACTCCTTTGCAGTTGGCCTGAACGTGTGATTTTGTCCCAGTTTGGTGTGTCCAGATACCCACAGTTGGTGCCTCAGGTCTTTTTGGTGTTATTTTTAACTTTAAAATTAAAAAACGCATACCTCTGGTTCTCTAGGGTGGATTTATGCTGTTTTGGGGTCATTTTATTTTTAAAAACAGCCTCTATTTTTCTAAATTGGTTAGGGGATTCTTCATCTTTTGTGTTTTTACTTTATCACTGTTTGAGTGGTGTATAAATACTTTACCCATTAACTCTTCTTTAAGCCTCACTGCTTTTGTGCCAAGCTACTAGAGGGTTAAGCTCAGGTTTATTTGGCAACTTTTGTGGTTCACCTGGCAAGGATTGTGATGTTCTTCCACATCTGAATCCAGATTGAGTGTTGTCAAGGAGGTGGTTGTCAGTGAGGTGGGTTGCTAAGTGTTTGTTTATCATCTTTTCCATTACTTTTGCTGGGTAACAGATCAGGGAGATAGGCTGACAGGGGGATAGCATCCTTGGGTTTGTTGAGGGTTTCTTTGGGAGGGGGAGTACTGTGGCATTTTTCCCAGCATATTAGTAGGAGACTGTGATGATTGAGTCTTTCAGGATCAGGTTGAGGGCTGCCTAGATGGAGTCCAGTCCTTTAATGAAGATGTGGTGAGGGCAGGAGTTCAATGGTGTTCCAGAGTGTATGACCTGCTTGGCTGTTGCAGCTTCTTGACTGGTGGTCGTGGACCAGGTGGTCAGGTTAGTCCTCTGGGTGTTGGTAGAGATGGGCAGGAGGCCTACAAGGGTGAAAGAGTCTGGTTGGGGATGAAAGGTTTTGTAGATGCTAGTGATCCTGCTGCTGAAATATATGGACGGGTGGGTGGGGAGGTTGTGAGAGGGGCTTACACTGGTAGAGTTTGCAGCCTTTCACTATAGCTATTACTGAATATGGATCATTTGGTAATTCTCATTTGCTGACGGTAGCTAGTGAGGGTGGATTTTTTTGGTGCTCTTATCGGTGTTCTTATGGCTTTGATTTCATCTATATTCAAACTGCTTGCAGTGGCATTTAATGAGCCTGATTTCTTCCGTGCACTAGCTTGCTTGCAGGCTGGTGCTCGTGGCTTTGTTGGTTTTGAAATGAGCCAGGATATCTGCGCGGACAGTGATCCAGGCATTGAAGTTGGAGATGGAATCTCTGAAGTTGTTGTTGTATCAAGGCAGGCGGTTTGGAAGACAAGGATGCTTCTGAGATCGTGTTACTGTCCTGTTGTGAATATGGTGGTAGCTTTTCTGTGGTGAGGTGGGATGAGTATGCTGAGGTTGATGGGAGTATGGTCGGACTAGGTGATTATAGTGGGCTTGTCTACGGTGATGTTGCTAAACTGGTGAATATGGAGTCCAGTATGTGTCTGGCAACATGCGTGGGGCCTTCTCCTTACTGGGTAAGTTGTGGTTGGACAGGACCTTGAGGACGTTGGTCGTGTTAGGATCAGTGAAGTCCTCCAGGTGGTGCAGATGGATAATGGGAAATGAGTACTTTTGTTTGGCCCTCTCTATTCCTCTTTTAAAGACAGTTTTTTTCAGGAAACCAGTGATGTCTCTTCTGTTGCAGATGGAAAATTCAGTGATGTTGCTTCCTGTACTGATGGATGATAGGAAATCCAGTGATGTCACATCTCGAGAAGAAGGATGATGAGAAATGAACCTTCTTGCTTGCCTTTGTCTTTTAAAGACAGTTTTGGTGGGAAACTAGTGTTGTCACTTCCTGCACAGATGGATGATAGGAAATCCAGTGACATCATTTCCTGCACAGATGGATGATGGAGAAACCCAGTGATGTTACTGACTTGCCCTGATGGAGAAATCCAAGTTTCAAAAAGGTCCTACAACATCAAAAGTCTGACAGCTCTCCGGCCTCATAGAGCACTTCTTGGCCTTGGCCTGCTGCCTTGTCTCACTGAGGATTTTTTACTTCCATTTTGGAGTCAGAAGATAAAACTTCTGACCTGGATAAACCTGGTTTCTGCATCTGACACCAGCTCCATTGTGGTCAGACTTAAATCGTACCTAGGTGCTATTTTTATTTAAAACTTTAAAAAATGTTTATCTCCAGTTCACCTTATTGGATTTTTGTCATTTTTGGTGTCATTTTATTCATTACATGTTTATATATTGGAGCATAGTTTTTATTGTGTTGTGCTTTTGACTTTTTAACTGTTTGGTACTTCGAAATGCTTTATACATTTTCTTAAATTAAGCCTAACTCCTCTGTGCCATTGCTACCAGAGTTGAGCTCAGGTTTACATTATTGAAACCTTTACTGGACCTAACAAGAATTGTAACATTATTGTTTGTGGTGAACAATCATTCACCCCAACTAATATTCCACCTTCTCACAAAAGACTGCTACATGATCAGAAGGGAACTATTCTTTGGAATTAGGATAATAAATCGAAGTTGGGTCAAACATGGGATCTCCCATGAAGTCCAGGAAGGTTTTGTTTCGATTTTGAAAACATTTGCAAAAGTCATTTGAAGAGTTTTTCTGTGGTAGCCCTTGCCAGAACGGTAGATGTGGATTTTAGTCATCATTATCCCCATTGCCATTATTATCATGACCATTCAGCTGTAACCCTCAAGATAGTTATAATAATTGGATGTAATGAAGTATCAATTTGAAAACCTTTCTGGTTGGCGGACCAAAAACTTGGGCACTGACATTTTTGCTTAAAATAGGTCTATTTTGGGTAACTAATCAGTTTTGCCTATTTTCTGAGCCAGAATTATCTTTTTGCAGCAATATTTTATGCATAGAGGGTTCAAGGTTTTCGGAAATATCTGATAAGGAGTCATCCAGCTAGTTGGTCGGAGACCATCCTAAAAAAAGTTAGATTGGCCCTAAATATTTCTGCTTCCTCATCCTGATTGAATAGTAAGTTGTAGACTGACGGGAGAAATGAACCTCTAAAACAAATTGTGTCGCCTGGTTGAGGGCATGAAAAAATGGAAGGGAACCTTTCCCAGGGGTCAGAATGAGAAGCAGCCAACAAGCTTGAAAAAGGAGAAGGAAGAGCATCGCAAGTTAGCTTCCTCTTTCAAAGAAGACGGCTGCCTGCTCTCGGCTTGTCTAACATCAAAACGCTGAGCCACGGAGTAATGAGCTGAGAAAAAGGCCGCCAGTAACAGTGGAACACTTTTTCAGGCGGTGACAACCAAGGGTGCATGACTGCAGTAAGCACCTAGAAGACTGCAAGCATGGCCATGAAACTGCAACAGAATGATGGGGTACCTTAAAGGACAAACAGTGAGGGATAAAAGTGCGAACCTTCTTATGAGCCGATAGTTACATTTGATTTATTTTAAGGCAACAAATAAGTATGAAAAAACACATTAATTGTAATATAATGAGTAATTAAA
The DNA here is from genome assembly GCF_031143425.1 of Pleurodeles waltl. NCBI lineage: Eukaryota > Metazoa > Chordata > Amphibia > Caudata > Salamandridae > Pleurodeles > Pleurodeles waltl. The sequence goes on from NC_090444.1 coordinate 1,782,043,057, forward strand.
AAGTAAGGAACTTATCTTACTTATCTTGACTGCGAGCTGCAAGAAAAGATGGCTTGTTGCTTACAGTGAAGACTATTATCGCTGTGGGTTACTCTTGATTAGTCATAACTTTATGACATCATAATGTAGCTGTTTTTACAGTGTCTGATGGGAAAAGTAGTTTATTTTTACTTTGGCTGCTATTGAATTACAGCAGGAAAATATTGCATTTATAAGAGCTTCTGATTTCATAATAAACTCCCAGCATACAGAGCTCTGTTGGCTTTAAAACTACAAAGCCAGGACTGGGGTAGATGTCACACAGCATTGGGCCATGTGGTACCTAGGGCTTTCACATTTGCATTTCTGTATTCCGTGTACCTGCACACCTCATTAGGAGCTGTCCTTCTCTCATGACCTTTGGGCAGTGCCACACCATGTAGAGTTGAGGGTAATACACTAGGTGCGTCCCTGGATGGATGCAGGACTCACAGTATTGGACAAGTTCAAAAATGGGACACTCCTTGGGATCCATCCATAATATGGAAGAGAAGTATTTGCATCAGGACCTGGTGATTTGTTTTTGTATACTGGCCTGGCTAGACAAATGACTCACACATGGGATACTAACTGTGAGATTCCTAACATCTCCCCTTTGTTGCGAGTCTTACTGACTCATAGATAGGAAAGTGATCACTTGTTTATACACCACATTTCTGCAACACAAAGAAACAAGGTTGGGATATATCAGGAAGTGGTGGGAGGGACAACATAGCAGAGATTATGAAACTTCGCCTTGTCTTTACTAAAAATAACATACAAATACCAGCTCTGCCATTAATGTACTTCCTGGGTGCATGCGCTGTCTATACCTCTTTCTTCCAACTCTTATCCCTCTGCTAGGAATCCGATCAGATAATAGGGAACCCGCTGGGCGAGCATGCCTGCTATTTCATGAGTGTGTGCACAAAGACATTGGCCAGTGACACGTTTAAAACCAACGGAGAAAGTGACACAATGAAATGCCATAAAGTAAAACACAAGAGACTGAAAAAGAAGAGCCATTGCCTTGTTATCTTGCGTTTCCTGAGGGTCCATTCACTTCTGGGCAGCTGAGCTGCTTTCAGCTTCAAACCAGGCCTACCAAGTGTGGGGTCTGTGTAAATGAGCCCCAGCTGCTCTCCCCTTGTGACAGCCCTAAACATAGGACTCGTCCTAAACAAACAGCAGTCATAATTTAGTAATAGGTATTATTGTCATTTTCAACACAACTGATTGCATGTGGTCAAGCAATAGTGTAGTGTGGTGTTAAATGTTCTCTTGGGAGCATTTGCCACTTTGTTTATATCTAACAGTCACTTATGCAAAATGGTGGTGGAACACTGTTGTTTGTTGGGTCAGGCCCTGAGGAAAAAACTTTCTGGTCGAAACATGTCGCCAATAAAACTTTCTATTTACCTAGCCAGTGGAGTGCAGACTCTTTGTGACTTTATTGTGAGGCCATTATAGTTACCTTAGGGCGCCAGTTATAGTTACTTAAGTTAACCATAACTCTTAGAAATCGGGTATCTGGTTGGCAGTCAGTTTGCACTCTGTCCAAGCAGGGACCCTCACTCTAGTCAGAGTAAGGGAGATACACAGATCAGATAACCCCTGCTCACCCCCTTGGTAGCTTGACACAAGCAGTCAGGCTTATCTCAGAGGCAATATGTAAAGTATTTGTACAAACACCCACAGTAACCCAATGAAAACACCACATAAGGACTCCACACCGGTTTAGAAAAATAGCCAATACTTATCTAAATCAAACAACACTCATCAGGATATGCAGGACACTCCTCATCTCGATTTGTGTCACTGTCTAGAGGGAATTCACAAACAGCCCATCTGTCAGTCTGATCCAGATGTGGATTCCACAGGTAGGCAGAGGCACAGAATGGTTAAGCAAGAAAATGCTCACTTTATAAAAGTGGCATTTTCAAACAAACAATCTAAAAACCAACTCTACCCAAAAATATATTTTTAAATTGTGAGTTCAGAGACCCCAAACTCCAAATCTCCCTCTGCTCCCAATGGGAAACTGCACTTAAAGGATATTTGAAGGCAGTCCCCATGTTAACCTATGGGAGAGATATGTGTTGCAACAGTGAAAAACAAATTTGGCAGTATTTCATTATCAGGGCCTTTGGCCATGCGCAGCATGAGGATGGATGGAGTGGGTGGTTTGTTTTTTTCAATTTTCTTGGGATCCGCGGGTCCACGGATCAGACAAAAAAAAAACTGGGATTTGTTTTGCTTATGATGGGTCCCTAAGGGACCCCACTATTGCCCTCATTACAACCATGGCGGTTGGTGATAAAGGGGCGGTAACATCGCCAACAGGCTGGCGGTAAAAGAATTGGAATCATGACCACGGCAGAAACCGCCAACACAAACAGGCACTTTAACACACTGACCGCCATGACGGTAGCAACTAACATCGCGGCGGTAACCGCCAACAGCCAGACGGAAGACAATGCACCGCCCATTGAATTACAACAAGCCTATCTGCCAGCTTTTCTGGGGCGGTACCAACGCCATCAAAAGCACGGCAGAAACAGTACTCTGAAGGAAAATGACTCACCTCTCGACACTCAAGGAAGAACCACGATGCCATGGAGCCCGAACTGCAGGTGTTCCCCATGCTGTTATACCTTTTCATACACAGCTGCCCACTGGGGCTGCTGCTGCTGGTAGTAGTGCTGCTGGCAGCATGGCATGTGGCAGTGCTGACCACAGTGCAGGTGGCGGTGCTGGCCGCGGTGCAGGTGGCAGTGCTGGCAGTGGTGGTGGTACCTCCAGGCCTTCACCTGCAGCCTCAGACGGCTGCCCACCGGGGCTGCTGCTGGCAGTGGTGCTGCTGGCAGCGGGGCATGTGGCAGTGCTGGCCGCGGTGCAGGTGGCGGTGCTGGCCGCGGTGCAGGTGGCGGTGCTGGCAGTGGTGGTGGTAGCCTCCAGGCCTTCACCTGCAGCCTCAGACAGCTGCCCACTGGGCCTGCTGCTGCTGGCAGTGGTGCTGCTGGCAGCAGGGCATGTGGCAGTGCTGGCCGCGGTGCAGGTGGTGGTGCTGGCCGTGGTGCAGGTGGCGGTGCTGGCAGTGGTGGTGGTAGCCTCCAGGCCTTCACCTGCAGCCTCAGACGGCTGCCCACTGGGGCTGCTGCTGCTGGCAGTGGTGCTGCTGGCAGTGAGGCATGTGGCAGTGCTGGCCGCGATGCAGGTGGCGGTGCTGGCCGCGGTGCAGGTGGAGGTGCTGGCAGTGGTGGTGGTAGCCTACAGGCCTTCACCTGAAGCCTCGGACGGTTGAAGTGCCATGGTTGGTGTTGTGTGCCCCTTTCATCCCTTGGCAAATGGTGGTGCCTCCTTGCTTCTGCCAGCTGGTGTCTTTTTCTTGCCCTTGCTGACTGGTGGTGCCTCCTTCCCCTTGCTGTCTGGTGTCCCCTTCTTGGCCTTGCTAGGTGGCGGACCCTTCTTGGCCTTGGCAGGTGGTGCTGGCACACTGGCTGAGCTGACAGGTGCCTACTTTGAGCCTCTCATACCTGCAGTAGCTGCAGAAACCACAGTGGCCATGGACTAGGTGGCTGAGGTACTGGGTTCTAGCCACCCTGGCCCGAAGTGAAGGACGGGGCGGAGGCATAGGGAATAGGTCAAGGGTGGTGAGGAAAAGCTTCTTAGGGACACTGGGGCGGGAAGAGGGTGAAGGTTTGGGAGTGGAGGAAGAGGGAGTGGTTGTAGGAGGTGTCAGTCTGCTGTGTTATGGTGCAGGTGCATGGGCTGGATGCTGTTGTAAGATGGATGGCTGTTGGGTGTTATTTCATGGTGGCGGTCTTGGCAACGTTCTCTGGCTTCTGCCTGGATCGCAGGGACCGTTTGCGGGGTGGTTCTCATTCTGCAGGGGGAGGGGTGCTGGTGGCCTGTTGTACCTGTGATAGGGCCTCCTGTCCACTAGCGTTGGCGGAGGTGGATGGCTGCTCTTCGGTTTGGCTAGTGTCAGGGGCTCGTTGGTGTGCAACTGCCTCCCTCATGGTGTTGGCCATGTCAGCCAGCACCCCTGCAATGGTGACCAGGGTGGTGTGGGTGTCCTTCAGGTCCTCCCTGATCCCCAGGTATGGTCCCTCCTGCAGCCGCTGGGTCTCCTGCAGCTTGGCCAGTATCTGGCCCATGGTTTCCTGTGAATGGTGGTATGCTCCCAGGATGTGGGTGAGTGCCTCGTGGAGAGTCACTTCCCTGGGCCTGTCCTCCCCCTGTCGCACAGCAGTCCTCCCTGCTTCCCTGTTGTCCGGTGCCTCTGTCCCCTGAAGCGTGTTCCCACTGCCACTGACCCCAGGTCTCTGATCATCCTGTGTTTGTGGGGTTGCCTGGGGTCCCTGTAGTGGTGGACACACTGCTGATTAATGTGTCCTGGGGACAGAAGGATGGGCCTGCTGGGTGGGTGCTGTGGTGGTGTTACCTGAGGGGGGAGGCTCTGTGGTGGGTTGGGACTGTGCCTGGGTCACCGACTGTCCAGAGGTCCCAGATGGGCCAGGTTGGTCATCGCGATTCAGGCGTGAAGAGCTGCTGTCATCACTGTGAGCCTCTTCAGAGGGGGACTGGATATTGCTGGCACCTCCTCTTCGGTGACGTTGAGTGGGGGTCCTGTGGGGATGTAAATGCAGTGTTATTGTATATGCGTGTGCCATCTTGTGCATGGATATGTTCCTTCTATGGTTGTTATTAGCAAGGCAGCTTTGGCTTATGTGAGTTGTGCTTGGTTTGGCTAAGTGATTGTTATTAGTGTGCATGCTGTGGTGATGGGCGTCCATGCAGGTCTGTGATGGGGGTCCATGCATTGGTGTAGTATGCAGGGCTTGGTATTGGGATGGGTGGGTTGTGATGGTGGGGTATATGTGAGGTGGTGGGGTGATGGGGGTTAGGGTAGGGGTTGTTGTTTGTAATGGCATGCAGGTAGGGTGGGGGATAAAGTAATAAAGATTTGACTTATCCGAGTGCCAGTCCTCCTGCTACTCCTGCCAGGCCCTCAGGATGCATGATCACCAAGACTTGCTCCTCCCATGTTGTTATTTGTGGGGGAGGAGGTGGGGGTCCACCGTCAGTCCTCTGTACTGCTATCTGGTGCCTTGCTACCACAGAACGTACCTTCCCTCGTGGGTCATTTCACCTCTTCCTGATGTCATCCCTTGTTCTTGGGTGCTGTCCACGGCGTTGACCCTGTCCACGATTCTCCGCCATAGCTCCATCTTCCTTGCAATAGATGTCTGCTGCACCTGTGATCCGAATAGCTGTGGCTCTGCTGTGGCTCTACCCAGATGATTTCCTCCACCATGACCCTTAGCTCCTCCTCTGAGAACCTGGGGTGTCTTTGTGGTGTCATGGGTGTATAGTGAGTGGTGTGTGTGAGGGTTTGTGGGGTGATGTGTTTGGGTGTGTGCTGTGAGGTGCGTGGATGGTGTATGGGTGATGGTGTTTTGTGGCTCAGATTCAGTGGGTGCTCCTGGCTTGTCTCTCTCTCACTTGCCAAAATCTTTGGGTCGTAAAGGGTTGTGTGTAGTGTGTGTGTGTGTTTTATATTGGTGTGGTTGTGGTGTGTGTATGTGTGTCAGGTGTGTGTATTTTGAATTGTCCAATGTGGTGTTGTTTTGTTAGTGTGTGTGTATTTTGAGCGTGGCGGTGTGTACCGCCAATGGTTTACCGAGGTTGAATGACCGGCACAGTGATTTGTGTATCATGATGCTGTGGGCGTCTTTCTATTGAGGTAACTGTGTGTGTTTTTTGTACCGCCATTTTATCACTGATCTTTGGGCTGGCAGACTTATGTGTGTGTCTGTATAGTGGCGAATTTCTTTGTGTGGGGCATAATACGGGTAGCGGTATACCGCCGCGGTCATGGTATGTTGGCGGCAGTCAGCTTGGCAGTAAGCGTCACTTACCGTCAGTGTTGTAATGAGGGCCTATGTGTCTTATAGTGTCAGGATACCTATATCCTGAACCCTTATGTGTTTTTGCACTCTTACTTTCCCACCCCCACAGCAGATGTGACAAAGAAAATGGCAGCCGCAACAAATGCGGCCAGCCAAACAGGTCCTTACCTTTCCCACGGATCCGTGAATCTAGACCCGGTTCCACGGAGGATCCGTGTCCCTATATATCCATATTTATTAAAGTCTAATATCTCAGAAACTACTGAACGGATTTACACCAAATAACAAAAAGCACAATCTGTGTACCAAGATCTAACTTTCTTCCAAATTCGGTGTAATTCCGTTCAGCAGTTCAGGCTGTAGGCGTGACTGAACACCCTAAGGGAAAATGAATGGGGAAATAAGTTTTGGACCCCCACTTCTTCTCAGCCCCCACTTGATGGATCACCCCGAAACTTTCAAGATTACAGCTGAACTGAGCAAAGTATACGTTCTGAATAATTTGTGAAGATTCATCAAGCAATGCCAAAGTTATTGGCAAAAAGAAAATGCTCTCCCTATGGAAACTAGGTCTTAACTATAAGTACCTACTGGTGGAGGTTGGGCTTCCCATTACTTTTCACAATACTCTCACCGCTGTCTCCACTTGTGTTACAGAAAATTACTCACATGCACTCCAGAGTGTGCACAAGAAGCATTTGCCATTTTGTTTCAATCCCTCATTATCAACAGCAGCCTGCCGGATGGCACATCCAATGCATTTCGACGTACAAAACGTTGACCACGTGTGGGTCACTTTCCTGAAAACAGGTATTTACACCAATACAGTGAGCATAAACAAAGGACTAACAACATCCCCTAGTTTCAAGATTACATAGTGGCCATTTTGACATGGTTTCTTATATCCTCTACCTTATGACTGCTTCATAGTTACAAAGACAAGTCTCATCAAACAAAAACAGATACATAGAATTAACCTCAATAATTAAATAATTTACCCATCCAGATGGTTCCTAAATTCTTAAGGTATTACCAAATGTCATAATTTGCTCTCCTTTCTCATATGTGATTGCACGTCTACAGAATTACATTTGAGCACTAAAATGGATATGTAATTATAATTGAGAACGATCATCATCTCTACAAGTCATCAGTCCTGGCGGTTCCCAGGAGCTGCCTTAATAATCTATATACTCTTCAATAACACAATAAAGCCCAAGTGATGTTTTGCTCCTATTCGATGAATAAGGTCACAAAGAAGCCTCAGTGGGCTAATTCTAGCCTGTAGCTAACATAAGAGTCACTTCAAAAGATCATCCTACCAAAATCCACACGTTGTCACATAAAATAGAGTAGAAACTATAAACTCCATAGCCTATTCATAATATGGGAGACAGAGGAACCATCAGAAAAAGTTGATACAATACTGTCCATGGTAGCATCAAGTAGTCCAAAAGGCTGATTCCAGTCACTTGTAGTGTTTTCCAATGTTGACCTCCTCCTCGGATTTCAATCCTGCACACCACAGACTAGGAAAAAGAGAAGGAGAAGAAAAAAGAAACAAGCAATTCAAATTCAAAATCTATGTTAAATAGGGGATGTTCATACAAACACATAACCACCCATATATTAGTGAAACTGAAAAACTGATAAAAACCACAACTCTAAATCAAAAAAAATTTAAGCAACCACAACAAGGAGAAGGGTCCTAGAGACCCTAGGTACTCTGCATTACATGGTATTATCAATCACAAACCTAAAAACAGGCAAAAGACCCCCTAAGCCAGATGGACTGCTGACCCTTCATCTGTATTCAGTCCATGCGGCATCTTAGTGTTTAAAGAAATTATATGCTGGGACTCTAGGCTTCTAAGCAACTTCTCCCTGTTGCCTCCGCATTTCTGTGGGGGGTACCCTATCAATGATAAAGTATTTTAATTAAGAAATATCCCTTTTGTGTTTCAGATTGAAGTGTCTTACTCCCGGGTAATGAAAATCAACATGGGTGATAGACCTCATATGTTCTAATATACGTTTTATTTTGTGGCACGTGTAGTACTCCCTATGTATTTCAATTGACAAGGTCATTCCAGGACACATACAGTGAAGTCACTGGAGCAAGTCAGATATGTTTTAATGATAATCATAGTTTTGGTGAGTGGTGGACTGTATTCAGTCACCCTAGTATTGTTCTCACAGGCTTTACAATTAGTACAGGGATATAATCTGGTTCTAATCCCCTTATTGTGTTCCTTACAGATATATATTATATATATATATATATATATATATATGTGTGTGTGTGTGTGTGTCTGTGTGCAAAACAAAGTTTTTTTTTTTAAAGCAGCAGAGCCAGAAACATTCAAAGAATTCTTTACACATTTTCCAGGCTTTATGCGTTTCAGACATCTCGTCCTTGGTCACAGGCTAAATGCTTGGGTTGAGCAAATGATTGCAGGCACCTGATTACTTGATTAAATGCTCTGGTGATTTACACAAGTCATCCTAGTAGTAGTAGTCCTGCACATTTATAATTCATCTTCAGTAGACAATCATTTCTGCCTTGGTAGGTTGCTGCAGCCAAACACACATTAAAGCACACTTAAAAACCTTAGTAGGCAAATTCAAAACACAGTTACCGAGTTTTGCTGGAATTGTTCCATCCTCTTTCTATGAGAATGTTCTAAAGTCACACAGACCTGCTTTCTATCTGCAGTGGTGCTGCTTTCACAGCTGGACAAGCTGTTAATTATGTGCAAACAAATGTGTAAAGAATTATTTGAATGTTACTGGCTTGGCTTTGCTGCTTTCCAAAAACAAACTGCAACCTGTTGAGAGTGTGCTTTTGTCCAGAGGACAACTTTTTTTTGCATATGTATATATATATATATATATATATATATATATATATATATATATTTCCTAGTGGCGGTTGTCACTAGGAAGTTATAGTTAGGACCATGTTTCCATAGTAAAAGTGTTTTTTGACACTGTTTGATTAATCTTCACAAAAGTTTCCTAAAGAATGTGCCCCGGTTATTGTTGTTGCTCATGGAAAGTTTCTGAGTGATCCATCAAGCGAAGGATGAGGAAGAGGGGAGTGGGGAAACGTGTGTTTCCCATGTTAATTCCCATAGGACTTTTGAACACAACTACAGCCTGAACCGCTGGACAGAATGTAGGAGGCTGGGATGGCTTGTAGTGAGTACCTAGGGGTACTTACACCTTGCACCAGGCCCAGTTATCCCTTATTAGTGTATAGGGTGTCTAGCAGCATAGGCTGATAGATAATGGTAGCTTAGCAGAGCAGCTTAGGCTGAACTAGGAGACAAGTGAGGCTCCTACAGTACCACTAGTGTCATATGCACAATATCATAAGAAAACACAATACACAGATATACTAAAAATAAAGGTACTTTATTTTTATGACAATATGCCAAAAGTATCTCAGTGAGTACCCTCAGTATGAGGATAGCAAATATACACAAGATATATGTACACAATACCAAAAATATGCAGTATAGTATTAGGAAACAGTGCAAACCATGTATAGTTACAATAGGATGCAATGGGGACACATAGGGATAGGGGCAACACAAACCATATACTCCAAAAGTGGAATGCGAACCACGAATGGACCCCGAACCTATGTGACCTTGTAGAGGGTCGCTGGGACTGTAAGAAAACAGTTAGGGTTAGTAAAATAGCCCACCCCAAGACCCTGAAAAGTGAGTGCAAAGTGCACTAAAGTTCCCCAAAAGACATAGAAGTCGTGATAGTGGAATTCTGCAGGAAAGACACAAATCAGCAATGCAACAACGATGGATTTCCAAACGAGGGTACCTGTGGAACAAGGGGACCAAGTCCAAAAGTCACAAGCAAGTCGGAGATGGGCAGATGCCCAGGAAATGCCAGCTGTGGGTGCAAAGAAGCTGCAACTGGACAGTAGAAGCTGAAGATTCTGCAGGAACGACAAGGGCTAGGAACTTCCCCTTTGGAGGACGGATCCCACACACCGTGGAGAGTCGTGCAGAAGTGTTTTCCTGAAGAAAGACCGCCAACAAGCCTTGCTAGCTGCAAATCGTGCGGTTAGGGTTTTTGGATGCTGCTGTGGCCCAGGAGGGACCAGGGTGTCGCCAATTGCATCTGGGGACAGAAGGGGCGTCAAGCAAGACAAGGAGCCCTCTCAGAAGCAGGCAGCACCCGCTGAAGTGCCGGAACAGTTACTATGAAGTGGAGTGAAACGGTGCTCACCCAAAGTTGCACAAAGGAGTCCCACGCCGCCGGAGGAATGCACAAAGGATTTCCGCCGGAAGTGCACGCAGGCCGGAGTAGCTGCAAAAGTCGCGGTTCCCAGCAATGCAGTCTGCCGTGGGGAGGCAAGGACTTACCTCCACCAAACTTGGACTGAAGAGTCACTGGACTGTGGGAGTCACTTGGACAGAATTGCTGGATTCAAGGGACCTCGCTCGTCGTGCTGAGAGGAGACCCAGGGTACCGGTGATGCAGTTCTTTGGTGCCTGCGGTTGCAGGGGGACGATTCCGTCGACCCACGGGAGATTTCTTCTGAGCTTCTAGTGCAGAGAGGAGGCAGACTACCCCCACAGCATGCACCACCAGGAAAACAGTTGAGAAGGTGGCAGGATCAGCGTTACAGAGTTGCAGTAGTCGTCTTCGCTACTTTGTTGGAGTTTTGCAGGCTTCCAGCACGGTCAGCAGTCGATTCCTTGGCAGAAGGTGAAGAGAGAGATGCAGAGGAACTCGGATGAGCTCTTGCATTCGTTATCTAAGGAAATCCCCAAAGCAGAGACCCTAAATAGCCAGAAAAGAGGGTTTGGCTACTTAGGAGAGAAGATAGGCTAGCAACACCTGAAGGAGCCTATCAGAAGGAGTCTCTGACGTCACCTGCTGGCCCTGGCCACTCAGAACAGTCCAGTGTGCCAGCAGCACCTCTGTTTCCAAGATGGCAGAGGTCTGGAGCACACTGGAGGAGCTCTGGGCACCTCCCAGGGGAGGTGCAGGTCAGGGGAGTGGTCACTCCCCTTCCCTTTGTCCAGTTTCGCGCCAGAGCAGGGCTGAGGGGTCCCTGAACCGGTGTAGACTGGCTTATGCAGAAATGGGCACCATGTGTGCCCATGAAAGCATTTCCAGAGGCTGGGGGAGGCTACTCCTCCCCTGCCTTCACACCATTTTCCAAAGGGAGAGGGTGTAACACCCTCTCTCAGAGGAAGTCCTTTGTTCTGCCATCTGGGCCAAGCCTGGCTGGACCCCAGGAGGGCAGAAACCTGTCTGAGGGGTTGGCAGCAGCAGCAGCTGCAGTGAAACCCCGGGAAAGGCAGTTTGGCAGTGCCAGGGTCTGTGCTAGAGACCCGCAGGATCATGGGATTGCACCAACAATGCCAGGATGGCATAGAGGGGGCAATTCCATGATCTTAGACATGTTACATGGCCATATTTGGAGTTACCATTGTGAAGCTACACATAGGTAGTGACCTATATGTAGTGCACGCGTGTAATGGTGTCCCCGCACTCACAAAGTCCGGGGAATTGGCCCTGAACAATGTGGGGGCACCTTGGCTAGTGCCAGGGTGCCCACACACTAAGTAACTTAGCACCCAACCTTTACCAGGTAAAGGTTAGACAAATAGGTGACTTATAAGTTACTTAAGTGCAGTGTAAAATGGCTGTGAAATAACGTGGACGTTATTTCACTCAGGCTGCAGTGGCAGGCCTGTGTAAGAATTGTCAGAGCTCCCTATGGGTGGCAAAAGAAATGCTGCAGCCCATAGGGATCTCCTGGAACCCCAATACCCTGGGTACCTCAGTACCATATACTAGGGAATTATAAGGGTGTTCCAGTAAGCCAATGTAAATTGGTAAATTGGCCACTAGCCTGTTAGTGACAATTTGAAAGAAATGAGAGAGCATAACCACTGAGGTTCTGATTAGCAGAGCCTCAGTGAGACAGTTAGTCATAACACAGGTAACACTTTCAGGCACACTTATGAGCACTGGGGCCCTGGCTGGCAGGGTATCAGTGACACATACAACTAAAACAACATATATACAGTGAAAAATGGGGGTAACATGCCAGACAAGATGGTACTTTCCTACACAGAATTACACCAAATTTGGCAGAAGTCTAGCTTTTGGTACGCAGATTACACTTTTGCTTATTTGATGTAAATCTGTACAGCACTTTTGGAGATATTACAGGGCCAACAAATTTGTATATCTAGGACCGCAGATCCATCACAACATTTTCGCAGCGATCGAGATGTATTTGCGAATGCACGGGACAACAGGAATGCTGTCACTAGCTGTCACAACCTGACTAGATAGTTGCGGCTGCCATTTTAAATAATAGGACATGGTCCCAAGGGCTGAAAACTTGCCAAAAATTGTCAAAAGGGGTCATCATGTGGTTACTCTGACCGCAGGGCAGTGATCTAGGTCAAGATTTGTAGGTCCAGTTATGACCTTAGAATGTTTTTTTCCACGGCATGCGATATTCGCAAATATGTTGTGACACTCAGCGTGGCTCCCTGTGTATCATCACGAAGAATTCGCAAAAATTTGTGAGAAAAAATATATTTACAGTCATTCATACATGAATTCATTCAGTTACAGTACCACTCAGAAACTCATACGCCCATTCAAAGAACCATTGAGAGATAAATACATACTTTTAGAAAGCCACTCAGTCTCTCATGTACCCATGTCATGCACTCATTCGCAGACCCAGTCACACCATCACGCATCCATTCATAAAGCCAGTCACACCTGCATGCACCCATCCTGAGATCCACTCACACCCTGACCCACCTATTCACAGACCTGTTTACCCCCTCATGCATCCATTTGCAGACCCAGTCACAATCTCATGAACCCCTTTGTAGATCCTCTCACACCCTGATGCACCCATTTGAAGACCGTCATACTCTCCTGCACCTATTCACAGACCCTGTCACATCCTCATGCACCCATTGACAGATCCACTCACACCCTCACACACCCTTTCACAGACCCAGGCACACCCTGACGCCCCCATTGACAGACCCACTGACAACCTCATGCAACCTTTCACAGTTCCGCTGACACCCTCACGCATCCTTTCACCCAGCCACACTCTGATGCATCCATTCAGAGACACAGTCACACTGTTGTACACCAATTTAAAGACCAAGGGGCATAATTATACTCCGTTTGCGCCGAATTTGCGTGTTTTTTTTCGACGCAAATTCGACGCAAAACTAACTCCATATTTATACTTTGGCGTTAGACGCGTCTAGCGCCAAAGTTCATGGAGTTAGCGTCATTTTTTTGCGTGAACACCTTCCTTGCGTTAATGATATGCAAGGTAGGCGTTCCCGTCTTAAAAAATGACTCCGATGCATATGCGTCGGATTTATACTCCCGGGCAAAAATGACGCCCGGGAGTGGGCGGGTCTAAAAAACCCGCATTAGCGCTGGATTTTAGCACCTGGGTCAGGGCAGGCGTTAAGGGACCTGTGGGCTCAGAATGAGCCCAGAGGTGCCCTCCCCTGCCCCCAGGGACACCCCCTGCCACCCTTGCCCACCCCAGGAGGACACCCAAGGATGGAGGGACCCACCCCAGGGACATTAAGGTAAGTCCAGGTAAGTATATTTTTTTTATTTTTTTTTGTGGCCTAGGGGGGCCTGATTTGTGCCCCCCTACATGCCACTATGCCCAATGACCATGCCCAGGGGACATAAGTCCCCTGGGCATGGCCATTGGGCAAGGGGGCATGACTCCTGTCTTTGCTAAGACAGGAGTCATTTCAATGGGGGATGAGCGTCGTAAAAAAATGGCGCTAATCGGGTTGTGGCGATTTTTTTGCCTCAGCCTGACTTGCACCATTTGTGGACGCCCATACGCCATTTTCCCCCTACGCCGGCACTGCCTGGTGTACGTCGTTTTTTTTAACGCACACCAGACAGCACCGGCGGCTAACGCCGGCTAACGTCATTCAATAAATACGGCGCCCGCATGGTGCTTCAGAATGGCGTTAGCCGGCGCTAATTTTTTTGACGCAAAACTGCGTTGGCGCAGTTTTGCGTCAAAAAGTATAAATATGGGCCCAAGTCTCTCATGCACCCAGTCACAGACCCACTGATACTCTGAGGCACTCACTCACAGACCAACTGCGCATCTTATGAATCCACTGAAAGAGTTTGTGAGAAAGTTTTGTACCTCTGAAAGACTGATTGTAAATTGTATACATAGAGTCACAGATATACTAATTGTGGACTTATTTCAAAAGTAATCTTTGGTGTCTGATATTAAAAATGGCTTATATACATACTTATGAATTTTGAATGGGTTGGTGTGTATTGAAAGCCTGCTTTTGTTTTGCATGTTCATGGCATAGTTGTGAATATTGCAACATCATTGGGAATATTTAAAAAAAAGAAAAGAAAATGTATACAGAAAATGAACAAGAATTTTGGATACAATATGGCAGCCCTGACAAGATCCTTTGTGTTAATTGTTAGTATGTGATAGTTACATGTTAAGACCCGATGCAGAGTTCGGGTTTGAAACAACCATTCTGTTGCCTTCTTCGGTAAAGTGCACACCGTAACATTTATATATACCATTCATATCAAAATGCAGGTTGTTGTTGTATATACAACCATGTTATGTTTTGCTTGGCAGTGTGTTTGTTTATTTACTAGTGTTTTGAAATATCTAATATAAAGTATGTCATTCATCAAGACCTAAAAAACTATCTATTTCTCTCCCTTTCACTTTCTTTCTCTCTCTCTCAATTTCCCTTTTTTAGACTCTTTCTCCCACTCACACAGACCCTTATGCACCCACACACAGAACCAGTCAGACACTCACGCACCCACTGACAGACCCACTCAGACCCTTGTGCACCCACTAACTTCCCCACTCAGACCCTTATGCACCCACCCACTCACAGACCCACTCAGACTCTCACACACCCACTCACAGACCCACTGAAACCCTCACACACCCACTCACAGACCCTCTAAGACACAGATGCACCCACTTTCACACCCACTCTCACACTTAGATACACCCTCTAACACCGATTCTCACACCCAGAGAGACAGGCCATGGCAACTCCGGCTGCGCACAGCCAGAGGCCATGCACAGCCAGAGGCCATGCACAGCACAGGATTGGGTGGTTTTAGGGGATTGGCCACATGGCATAGCTGCAGGCCAGGCCCTGCAGTCAGCCCCAGCTGCACATGGCCAAAGGCGATGCGCAGCTTGGGGTTGGGTGGTTATAGGCCTTGGCTGCAGGGCCTGGCCACAGGCCAGTCCCTGTGACCAAGCCCTGCTGCGCATGGCTGAAGACCATGCGCAACATGGGGTTGGGTTGTTATAGGGGTTGGCCAAATTACCTTAATGCAGGCCAGTCCCCGTGGCTAATCCCTGCTCTGCATGGCCGTCGGCTGTGCAGTGCAGGATTGGGTTGCTGTATGGGGTTGGCTATAGCCAACCAGTGCTGCGCATGGCCAAAGTCTGTGCGTGGGGGTTGTTGAATTAACGTGTAGTAATGAAAATTGCTTTATGTTAAAAAACATAGAAATTCCCTGAAACAAAACAAAGGTTACAGGTACGTGATAGTTAGGCTCACATTTTAAACATACAAAACCATTGAGATTCACTTGTTATCTCAAGTAACTATAACTCGTGCCCTAAGGTAATTATGCCCTTGACATACACTGCTAATTGCTCCACAAATTACGGCACTCATGGCACCTTTGACAACATCATTGATAATATCAATGTAATATTTGCAGTAAAAGTTTTGACGAAAAACTGTGCATGGCAGTGGCACAAGTTATAGTTTCCTTAGGTCACATGTTATTTACTTGAGATAACTCTAACGATCACAAATTAATTTCTATGGTTTTGTACATTTAAAATGTGAGCCTAACTATATCGCCCCTGTAACCTTTGTTTTTTAAAGTGAATTTCTATATTTTTTTAATTTTATTTCCTAACTGTAACGTCCCTCTAACCTTTGTTTTTTTAATTGAATATGTGTGTGTGTGTGTGTGTATATATGTCCAGTAAGCCCTATATGGAGGGCCACTAGAATTGTGGGGCAGGGGAGGATCAAATATTGTGGTAGGGTTGACTAAATTATGCAGAAAGAAAAAAACAAATTATGCAACCTAATGTGGCACATTTTTTGATAATACTACTTAAATATTTTGTAATTTGTTTGTTATTTTATTGTTATTTTTACAAATAGTAATAGTGTCTGGGGAATGATTTCACCTTATTTGTACCAGTTTAATAACCAGATACAGCAATAAGCAATTGAAAGATGATCAGTCAAACTTTGAGAAGGGTCTTCCAATGCGCAGGAATAACTGTTTTTAGTAACTTTTGATCCTTTTTTTTGTAAAATCTGCATATCATGCATCAGATAATGTATTATGTGGCTAATGTGACAAACCCATAATTTTTGCAGAAAACACTTCGGCTGCAGAATCACATAATTCCATAGATCAGTTTGCTCTTGCAGCCCTCAGCCTCATGCTGGTTTCCTCTTACCTTCGCGAAACCATTGTGGTTTTAAACAAGCTGAGGGCTTAATATGCCATTTGGGTATAAGAACAAACTGCCTCCTCCTTTTCCCTGAATCAGCCGTAGACCTGCTGTCTCGTGCTTGAGATGCTCAGATATAGAGCCCCATTATTTTCCCAATGGCCTCTAAAGTGCAGGCATTATCACATGATCACTGCAGTCATATACTTAGTGCAGCCTCATATGCCTAGTGAAGTCGCTCAACCCCAATGACACTTGGAACACAAGGTAGGGAGGGAGGAAAACGAGAGTGACACACACAAGCACAACACACAAACTAAACACACACACCATACGCACAGCCAGATGCATTACCCAAACAATTTTACCCCGTAACTCAGCTGACTAATGCAAGGACAAAACGATTTCACAAAATGGAATGTAATGAGATCAACGCAGTATGAAAAATAAGTTAAGGAAGATAATAGATATATACATATGTACATAAAAAGGGAAACAGCCCAGACCACAATTTGCGTAGGCCACATGGCCACAGGCCAAAGTCCAAGGCCACACATGTCACCTGCTTCAACACGGAGAGAACACTGCAGGGACATCAGTTGGTAAATAGGCAGGCATCTCAGGGGGACAGGGGGCACCTTAGCCAGACGATGTAACAAGACCAGTGGTTCTGGAGGGGGCAACATGCCCTGTGCTTGATCCTGGGGAATGATGGGCCACAGCCTCTCAGCTGGGTGTCATACCCACTGGTTCTGGAGGGGGCAACATGCCCAGTGCTTGATCCTGGGGAGTGCAAGGCCACAGTCTCTTAGCTGGGTGTCAGACCCACTGGTTCTGGAGGGGCAACATGCCCTGTGCTTGATCCTGGGGAGTGATGGGGCACAGTCTCTCAGCTGGGTGTCATACCCACTGGTTCTGGAGGTGGCAACATGCCCTGTGCTTGATCCTGGGGAGTGATGGGCCACAGCCTCTCAGCTGGGTGTCATACCCACTGGCTCTGGATATGCCCTGTGCTTGATCCTGGGGTGCAAGGCCACAGTCTCTCAGCTGGGTGTCTTGCCCACTGGTTTTGGAGGGGACAAGCTGCACAGCAGCCCATAGAGGCAGGATTACATACCGTCTGCTGGCTGTGACGGCTGCACAGCGGTGGTGCTGCTGGTGGGAGAAGGCTCCTGCCCATCCCCTGCAACCTCAGATGGCTGCACAGTGGTGGTGCTACTGGTGGGGGGATGCTCCTCCCCATCCCCTGCAATCTCGGATGGCTGCACAGTGGCGGTGCTGCTGGTGGGGGGAGGCTCCTTCCTATCCTATGCAACCTCGGACGGCATCAAAACCATGGTTGGTAGTGGGGGCTCCGTCACAGTTCCTGGTCCAGGTCCCTTGGTCTTCCTGCCTGCTGGGGCAGGCTCCTTGGTCTTCCTGCCTGCTGGGGCAGGCTCCTTGGTCTTCCTGCCTGCTGGTGCAGGCTCCTTGGCCTTTAGGGTGGCAGGCGCAGGCTCCTTTTTCTTCTTGCCTGCTGGGGCAGTCTCCTTCCCCTTTAGGCTAGCTGGTGCAGGCTCCTTCCCCTTCAGGACATTTGGCCTGGATCCCTTTCCACCACGAGTGTGTGCTGTGATGACTGGGCCAGTGGACTGTGTGACTGAGGTGCTTGGCTGGGTTCTTCCTACCCTGCCTATACGTGCAGAACGGGGGGTAGGGGTATGGAAGAGGTCAATGGTGGATAGGAACTGTTGTTTAGGGACATTGGAGCAGGAAGAGGGAGAAGGAATGTGAGTGGAGGATGAGGGAGTGGTTGTTGGAGGTGTCTGTCTGCTGCTTTTCGGTGCAGGTGCATGACCTGTATACTGTTGTGAGGTTAATGTCTGTTGGGTGTTTTAGTGCTTGTGTTTGTGTATTCTAGGAGGGGGGACAGACACAGGGGATGTGTGCATGGCTGTTGTGGAGGTGTCTGCCAGTGAGATGCGTGTTCTGCTTGGTGTGGTGATGCTGGTAGTGGATGATGATGTAGTGCATGCAGGTGCGAGTGTGGACGTAACTGGGTTGGAGGTGGAGGAGGAGGAGGGGGGAGACAGTGGAAATAGTGGATGTTGGTGTGTCTGCAACTGGATGATGTTTGTGTGAGTGCTTGTGGGATGAAGTGTGGTGCTTGTGTTTGCCTGTGACACTCTTGGGTTTTGTCTTGTGTGCATGCTCGTCTGTATGTGTGCTTGGGATAGACTGGGGTTGAAGGGAATGGGACTGGGCAGTGGAAGTTGGAGGGGGGACGGTAGGAACAGGAACAATGGCTGCCATCAGAGAGGAAGCCAGAGCCTGAATTGATCTCTGTTGGGCCGCCAATCCAGTGTGAATGCCCTCCAGGAATATTAGATTGCTGCCTCTGGGCTGCCAGCCCCTGGATGGCATTCACAATGGTTGAGTGTCCTGCAGAGATGGATCTCAGGAGGTCAATAGCCTCCTCACTCAGGGCAGCAGGGATCACTTGGGCAGGGCCTAAGGTGCATGGGACGAAGGAGATTCCCACCCTCATGGGTGAGCAGGCACGGGCAATTCGCTGAGGGGCAGCTGGGAGGGCAGTGCTGGTACAGGGAGTGGCAGCTGTAGCTGTAGCTGGGGTGGTCACAGAAGTGTCCCCCACCATGAGGGAGTTTCCATCGGAGGAGGTATCTGTGTTAGAACTGTCCCCTCTAGTCTCCGTCATGGTGCTCCCCTCGCCCTCCATCCCACTGGTGCCCTCACCATCGGTGGACTCTGCCTCCTGGGTCCTGTGTGACGCAGCTCCCTCTGTTGCCGGTGCCTCTGCTCGGCCGCCAGATGATGCTAATGCACATAAGGACAGGATGACAAAACAAAAATGGGGGGAAAGAGACAAAGGATACACTTGGTCAATGGCTGCACCAACACCACAGTTAGTGTACACAGCACCCTCACACACAAGGAACAGCCCTACGCAATATGCATTGCACTACCAGAGAAATAGTTAGCAGCTAAGGCATGGGCAGGGGCACACACCGCCAAATGCAGCACACGTGGGACCCACGCAGCCCTGACCAGTAGTGGATGCCTACAAGATAGGTAGCTAAATTTGCCCTTCTGCACCCTAGCCACCAGGGGACCTACGCTGCCATGTCAGGCCTGCGCTAGGGGCACCCACTGACACATATCCCCCACCCAGGCACCACCCTACCATGCATACGTTGTAATGATGGGCACTATACTCACCACCTTGTGGCTGCTATGATGCCCTCAAGTGCCCATCCAGCTCAGGATAGGCCACCGCCAGTATGTTGGTGATCAGGGGTGCCAAGGTTCGACAGGCATCCCTTCCTCATTGGGAGGCCATCCCCAGCTGGGCCTCCACCGTCTTCCATGCCCAGTGTCTCAGGTCCTCCCACCGTTTACAACAGTGGGTGCTCCACCTTCTATAGACCCCCAGGGTCCGCACCTCCTTGGCGATGGCATGCCGTGTACCCTTCTTTTGATGGGCACTGACCTGCAGAGGCAATAGACACAGGAAAATAGATTTAGACAAACAGTCCAGGCGCTTACACATATGGCCCACCATACCCTTTTCCATCACCATTTACACACATATGGCCCAGCACACAACCTGTACTCCGCCCAGAGGACATCCACCCATCCCCCTTACACGAGGCCTTCACACACACAACTCCATGCATTCATGCCACGTGCATTGTGCTCACAGGGTACTCACCTGTTGGTCTGGAGGCCCATACAGCAGTCCGTACTGGGGTAGGACCCCATCCACCAGTCTCTCCAACTCCTCCGAAGTGAAGGCTAGGGCCCTTTTCCTGGACACACAGGCCATGGTAGGTTCTAGACACCGGTCACAGCAGCACATGCAGTGTTGGTCCTCTCCTATGGAAGGTCAGGTAACAAGTGAGGAATCTGATAGGAAATGGAACCATGTCTGCAGCGGTGCATCGTAGATCACCATTGGAGACTGTACCCCAAAGGACCCAATTATAACCAATAAGGAGTTGCACAGCGGTTCGTGACCGCCTCCCGCAACGGTGCACAACGTCAGCGGAATTACCTCACTTCCACCTGTCCCGCCATACAGGACAGGCAGACACCATTTCGGGGGGGGGGGGCAGGCCCTGGAATAATGCTGCGTCACACAAGATATTAGGACATACTGGATGAATCATAATGACCCATTACATGTTTACAGGATGCAAAGTTCTGTTGTAGCTCCATTGTTCAGTTTGGAGACATACCCCCGTGTACAGATCCCTGGTAGACTTGGCAACACTGAAGGACAGGCACATAATACTCACCTATACACTGGACAGGGCCACAACCACAGAGCTGTGTGCCCAATTGGAGCCTGACCTGATATCTGCTATCCGTCACCCCACTGGGATTCCCCCTCTTATGCAAGTGCTATCTGTACTCCATTTCCTGGCAACTGGTTCTTTCCAAGTGACAGTGGGCTTGGCAGCAGGAATGTCACAGCCAATGTTCTCAATAGTGCTGACAAGAGTATTGTCTGCCCGGATAAAACACATGTGCAGCTACATTGTTTTCCCCCAGGTTGAAGTGTTGGCCACAGTGAAGGACGAGTTCTATGCAATGGGACATATCCCAACATAATTGAGGCGATTGATGGAACACATACTGCATTTGCCCCCCCGCCAGAATGAACAGGTGTTCAGGAATCAGAAGAGTTTCCACTCTATGACTGTACAGATGGTGTACCTTTTGGACCAGTACATCTCCCATGTCAATATTAAGTATCCTGGGTCAGTGCATGATGCCTTTGTCCTGAGGAATAGCAGCATCACAAAGGTGGATCACTGTGCTATTCACCAAAGAAGGTCTGCAAGAAAGTGGTGGCATGCTGCATGTTGCATAACCTGACCCTCAGATGCCATGTCCCATTCCTGCAGGAGGAGGAGGCTGGAGATGCCCGTGTGCCAGCAGTGGACCCTGTGGACAGTGAGGATGAGGAGGCAGAGGATGAGGATGAGGACAACAGAACATCTGTGATCCGACAATACTTCCAATGACACACAGGTAGGACAGTGTTACTTCACATTTCAATGACATTTGTTTGACTTTGTGTGGCAATGGCATGCTGATATTTCCCACTTCTATGCCCACTTACTGTTCCCTCTGGCAATTCATTTAGCAGATGTTGGTAACCTCACATATACTCCTGGTGTGATCACTGCAGCCAGCTACACGTCATTAACCTATGCTCATTTTCTGTACAGTTGATTTGCAATGTTTGTACCTGTTTTGATGAATACACATTTGATATGCATGACATACTCCAAACTTCTTTTTTTTTCAAAGGGTGTTTATTGAAGTCCTAAAATATGGAGGTGCAAGTGCAATGGAATGGGGTGATGATGGAGGAAAGTCCAGGGTATTGTTCCAGTCTGTTTGTAGCACAGATGCATTGTCAAAGGGGACATAAGAAGGGGAGCAATAGCAGTTCAAGGTGG
The DNA here is from genome assembly GCF_031143425.1 of Pleurodeles waltl. Lineage (NCBI taxonomy): Eukaryota > Metazoa > Chordata > Amphibia > Caudata > Salamandridae > Pleurodeles > Pleurodeles waltl. Next base: position 1,782,065,019 of record NC_090444.1, read on the forward strand.
ACAGGGTGACAGGGTGGGAGACAAGGGTGACAATCAGGAGAGTCTCATTTCCTGGCGGTGGTCTTGGCAAGTGTCTCTGGCTTCTGTCTGGATCGCAGGGAACATTTGCGGGGTGGTTCACCTTCTGTAGGGGGAGGGGTGCTGGTGGCCTGTGAGTCCTGTGACAGGGTGTCCTGGCCACTAGGGGCAGCGGAAGTGGAAGACTGTTCAGATGTCTGGCTAGTGGCAGGGGCCCGCTGGTGTGAGAATGCCTCCCTCATAATATTGGCCATGTCTGCCAGCACCCCTGGTATGGCGATCAGGGTGTTCTTGATGGCCTGCAAGTCCTCCCTGATCCCCTGGTATTGTCCCTTCTGCAGCCGCCTGTTCTCCTGCACATTGTCCAGGATCTGGCCCATTGTGTCCAGGGAATGTTGGTAGGCTCCCAGGATCTCTACAAGTGCCTCCTGGAAAGTCGGTTCCCTTGGCCTGTCCTCCCCTTGGTGCACAGCACTCCTCCCAGTTTCCCTGTTGGCCTGTGCCTCTGTCCCCTGAACCGTGTGCCCTCTTCCACTGACCCCAGGTGCCTGATTGTCTTCTTTATTGGGTGTGGCCAGGGGTCACTGTAGAGGTGGACACACTGCTGATTGATGTGTCCTAGGGACAGAGGTGTGGGTACACTGGGAGGGTGCTGTGGTGGTGTTTCCTGATGCGGGAGGCTCTGTGGTGGTGTGTGACTGGGCCTGGGTAACAGGCTGTCCAGTGGTCCCTGATGGGTAAGGTAGGTCAACCAGATCCTGAAGACCAGAGTTGCTGTTATCACTGTGGGCCTCTTCAGTTGGGGGACTGGATATTGCTGGCACCTCCTCTCCACTGACAATGGCTGGGGTACCTGTGGGGATGTAAACAATGTGTTATGGTTTCTGTGTCTGACATATTGTGCATCTGTGGCTTGCCCTCTTTGGCTGGATTTGCTCTGGTACATTTCACTGGTGTACATTGGTGTATGGTGGGATAGGAACAGGGCTGTGAGTGGTTTCCATGCATTGTAGAGTATGCAGGGCTTGGCATTGGGATGAGTGAAATGTGATGGTGGGTTGTGTGGGAAGTGGTGGAGCGATGGGAGTGAGGGTAAGGGTGGGGGTATGTGTTGGCATTCAAGTAGGGGGGTAGTAGTAGGAGAGAGTTGACTTACCAGACTCCAGTCCTCCTCTGACTCCGGCCAGTCCCTCAGGATGCAGTATTGCCAAGACTTGCTCCTTCCATGCTGTTAGGTGTGGGGGAGGAGGTGGGGTCCACCGCCAGTCCTCTGGATAGTGAGCTGGTGTCTTGCTTCAATGGTACGTACCTTCCCCTGTAGGTCGTTCCACCTCTTCCTGATGCCATCCCTAGATCTTGGGTGCTGTCCCACGGCGTTGACCCTGTCTACGATTCTCCGCCATAGCTCCATCTTCCTAGCTATCGATATCTGCTGCACATGTGCTCCAAATAACTGTGGCTCTACCCTGATAATTTCCTCCACCATGACCCTTAGCTCCTCCTCTGTGAAACGGGGGTGTCTTTGTGGTGCAGTGGGTGTTGTGTGAAGTGTGTTGGGGAGGGTGTGTTGGGTAATGTGTTGGGGTGTGTGATGTGGGGTGCGTGAGTGGTGTATAGGTGTGAAAAGTGTGTGTCTCTAGTTGTGTTAGTGGTCTTGCTGTCTCTCTGCTGGCAATGGTGTGGAATGGTAAAGGGTTGTGGGTAATGTGGGTGTGTTTTATAGTGGTGTGGGTGTGTGGGTGTGGTATGTGTATTGGTGTCAGGTGTGTGTTGTTTGAATTGTCCAATGTGGTGTTGTTTTGTATGTGTGTGTCCATTTTGAGCGCAACAGTATGTACCGCCAATGGTTTACTGCCGTGGAATGTCCACCATGGTGATTTGTGGGTCATAATGTGATGGGCGTTGTTCTGTTGGTGTAATGGTGTGGGTTTTGATACCGCCAGTTTATCACTGACCTTTGGGCTGGCGGATTTGTGTATGTGGCTGAATACTGACGGATTGGTGTGTGTGTGTGTGTCATAATAAAGTGAACGGGTATCCGCTGCTGCTGCAGTAAGGTGGCTGCAGTCAGCGTGGCGATAAGTGGGATTTCCCGCCAATGTCATAATGAGGGCCAAAGTCTCTTCTTCACATATTTCAACTTTCTTGCTTCACATTACATTGAAACTGCAAGTTCTGTTTAAAAAGAAGAAATGCATATTTCATTTTCATTCATGCCCATAATTTGCTGCAGCAGCTGTCCTTTATTTGTGCGGGATGTTGGTTGTTTTTGCTTTTAACAAGCTGCATAATGGAAGTGGAAATAGGAAAGTGCTGTGGCTCATCTCTGGTTTGTCCTAGGCACACCTTTGGCCCAAACTGGACTCAAACCTGCCCTTTCTGGTGATTATCTCCTACAGTGCCAGAGTTGCCTTGAAGCTATGGGCAAGGTCTACCCAGGAATTCCTGTAGAGTGTTAGGAATTAGGGAAGGGATTGAGTGACTAGTATAAGTGGAGTTTGCGCCTGATGCAGTCATTAATAGAATCTCAGTCAGGGTTTTCTGCTGAGAAGTTACTCATACTTCCCATTAACTAGGGGTTGGTGGTTGTAGAGAAGCTGATGGAATACCAACAGAAGGGATCTATTCCAAACAGACAGGTATTTAAAGACTGTTACATTTGGATGTCCTTATACAGACTAAACTTCACTGCAGGTACACATTTCTTAACCTCTTGTTGACCCTTCACAGGTATTAGTTTGGACACCATCACAATGAGGCACTCAGATCACAAAATCTTTCCCACTCACATCTGAGTAGGCTCTAATTAAAACAACTGATTTCCTCATATACCCATAATTTGCAACAATAAATTGTGTGCCCATTTTTTATTACAATGGAATGAAAAATGGAAAGAGTTCCATTGTCATATGTCGCCCTTTAAATAATTTGTGGTATGATTTGTGTAAAGGAAGCTGATTCATAAATGTTCACTCCTTACAAAAGAATAAAACTTTGCTAATACCAGATTAGGGCTCTTTGTTGATTTTACAATAGATCCAATATTCCTACTAAGAAGTCACTCTTGTTTAATAATCTAGATTGCAAGTCTACCTATGCTGCATTTTACAATAAGCGAAAATTAGAAACATACGTCAGGTGCTTTGTGAGTGGTGATTGATGGATGTACTTAACTGATGGTCCACATACGGTGGTGTATGTGCTTCTTCATGCCATTTTATCAACCCTGATGTAGTTAGATTTCAAAACATAGGCCCTCATTACAACCCTGGCGGACGGTGCAATGTTGGCGGTAGGACCGCAAACAGGCTGGCGGTAATTACCGCCCCATTATGACATTGCCGGTTTGGCACATGTCAAAGTGCCAATGTACCACACCATCCGCCACGGTGGTAACTACCGCCAGGCTGGAGACAACGATGTCCAGCCCGGCGGTTGTCACTATTCCGCCTGCGGGATCATGACCCCGCATACCACCATGAATTTCATGGATTTTGAACCGCCACGAAATCCATGGCGGTAGGCACTATTCCCTGGCACTGATAGTGGTCTCTCCCTCCCCCCCTCCCATGAGTCCACCCTCAACAACCACGACCCCCTAACACCCCCCAAAGGTGGTAGGGCCCCCTCCCCTCTCCCACCCTGACCTCCATGGGCCCCCCAAACATACCCCCATCCCCCCACTCACGCACACACGCACACACCACTCACACACGCACACGTGCACATACATGCACACATACATACACGTTACATCCCCACTACACACATCACACCCCCCGCAAACATACACGCGGCCACATGCCCCCTCTAAACACTCACACCCCCATGCACGCACACAGCACACAACACCCCCCACCCCCTCCCCTGTCGGATCATCACCTTACCTGCCTCAGTGGTCATCCAGGAGGGAACGGGATCCATGGGGGCTGCTCCACCGCCAGCACCCCGTCACCAGAACACCGCCACGCCGAATATTGGAATGTAATTCGGTGGGCCAGTATGGCTGCTGGCAGCTCTCCGTCCAACAAATGGCGGAGGGTTGCCACCTGTGATAATAAGGTTGGCAGAAGACCGGCATCACTGGACTGCCGAGGTCGGAATGAGGGCCATAATTTGTGAAAAATTTGACATTTAGAGTTCCCGCCCTTCCTCATGTCCTGTCCATCCCTGTTAGACCTGACAGCCTTAGGGTGGTCTTCCTCCAACCTTTTTGCTTGTTTGCCTCACATTCTTGCTGATTTGATTTGCTGGCCTTAGGACTCTGAGCACTTTACCACAGCTGACCAGTACTAATGTGCATGTGCTCTCTGCACTAAACATGGTTTGATTGGTACATACACAATTGGCATAGCTTATTTACTTATAAGTCCCTAATAAAGTGCACTATATGTGCCCAAGGTGTGTAATTTAAATGCTACTAGTGTGACTGCACCATTGCTTGTGCAACCCACTCAATTAGCCCTTAAACATGCCTCAGGGCTGCCATTGCAGAGCCTGTATGTGAAGTTCACACTGCAATGTCGACTTGGCATTTAAAACCTCATGCCAAGCCTTAAAACCCCATTTTATTACAGATACTGCACCTCTGTGGTAGGCCCTGGGTAGCCCATAGAGCAGAGTAGGAAACATACTTTTAGCTTTTACATATCCTGGTAGTGAAAACCTCCCAAATCCATTTTTCACTACTGTGAAGCCTACCCCTCTCATAGGTTGGGCATTGGGGATTCCTTATTACATTTAAAAAGCTGCAATTCCTGATTGAGAAGGAATAGATATATCATGTTTAGTACCTATGGAATTGTAATAAGAAATCCTCTTTAATTGTAAATCGTAACAGAGTTCTTGTTACGATTTTGAAAATGCCACTTTTAGAAAGCTGGCATTTTCCTGCTTTTAGCCTTGCGTGCCCGAAGCCTGCCTCCAATACACGTCTGGGCTGGGTGACAGCTCGACTTTGTGCATTCTCTCTAGAACGTCACACCCAAAGGAAGCTTAAATGTGACTGATGGGCCATTAACTTTCTAATTGGCCATCCTGGAAAGAATAGTAGGGAGGAGCTGACACTTACACCTGACTAGGCAGTGTCCTGCTTCAACACAAAAGGCTAAATAATCCCCTGTAGTGAGTCTGGAGCCAGAAGAGGAAGAAAGAACCTCTGTGCACTTCCAAAACCCTTATTTGAAGTCACCCCTACTACATAGGCACAACTGGGTATATGTTCTGGACCACTGACCCTACCAACTCATTACACTGCAGACCTGTGAAGAACTATGCCAGGAAGAAGGACTGCTGTGCTGCTACAAGGACTGCCATGCTAGACTACTGTTCCGGAAGAACTGCTTTTCTGCTGTGCTGCCCTGCTGTCCACTGCTCTCTACCCTGCTGTGGAAGGACCGGACCCATATCCTTTGAACCCAGAGGGACTTCAAAGACTTACTGGCTTGCCTCCTGTTCTGAAGTCTCAGGGACATCAAGGACTTCTCTTCAATCTACAAACAGCACCTGGACTTTGCTTGCTCTGCCAAGTGGTGCCAACCCAGTCCAGGGCCCTTGGATGTGAGTATAAAGTGCTGCAACTACCAGAACCCATCCATCTTTATCAGAACTGGAGCATCTTTGCTGTTGGGTGGAAAAACGTAGTGCGTCACACTCAGAACCGCGGCATCACCTTTAAAACCACCGCTTCAGAATCAATACATTGCCACAACCGCCTGGAGAAGATCGACGCATCATCCCCTCCAACTTGGATTAACCCAGTGCATTGCACTCAGATAGGCACACCTTTGGCCCAAACCAAAGTACTCAACACCACTGAACTCAAACTTGGCACTTCGCTTAAATGAAATGATGCATTGCTGCAGTTGCATGAAGAAGTCTGACGCAACACCCCAACTGCATGGGAACCATTGACGCATCTTGTACTATGACAAGGCTTAAGGTATTTTGCTCAGCAGACCCTGCACTGGTCATGTAGCCAGCCTGCTATCCCTTGTGGGAGGCCTGAACTTGTGACATTGTCCCAGTCCAGTGCGACCAGATACTCCAATAGGCACTTATTGCTTGTAAGCACTATTTCCACTTATATTCTTTAAAAAACTAATATCTCGACTTCTACTTATTGGATTTTTTGTTGATTTGCTCTTCTTTTATTTATACAAATATAATCTATTTTTCTCATTTGGTGTGGAGTCTTTTGTGGTGTTTTTACTGTGTTACTATTTGAAGTGTTGTGCAAATATTTCACAGAATGTTCCTGAGGCCAAGCATGTCTGCGCTGCTAAGCTACCAGAGGGTGAGCACAGGTTAATTTATGGTGTGTATCTGACTTACCCTGTCTAGGATTGTGGTGTCTACTTGGACAGGGTGCATACCTCTGCCAACCAGAAACCCAATTTGTAGCAACCCTTAAGTTCAGCAGTTACATGGAATCCTTGTGGAGTATCAAGAAACTAAAATAACTTTCCTCACTAACAGTATAAAAATACATCCAATATGTATGACTCACATGTTCCTTCCCCAAGAAAAGTATTTATGCTTGAATGAATGAATGAATGAATTAATCCAACTTTTAAAGCGCAACAGCTGCTCAAACAAGATTGTCCCAACGCTATGATGAGATAGAGGAGCAGGGTTCTATTTCCCTTATGTAAAGAGGAAAGTGTCCAAATGAAGCAGGGTCCTCTTACACTTCTCTGCACAGGTGAGTCTTCAAATGAGCCTTAAAGATGGACTTTGAAGCTGCACCCTGAAGATGTTCTGGGATGGAATTCCAGAGATTGGGAACCAAAAATGAGAAAGGTCTTCCCGAGCTCTTGCTTTACTCCATAAATGCACAGAATATTTTGGTTCACAGATTGGAGGGTCCTAAGAGGTATTTTTTTCTAATTTTATCCTGAACATAGACCAGGACCACCTTATGTACAGCCTTGTAGGTGATCATGAGGGTTTTAAACTTTATTCTTTACTTGATCGGTAATCTTCACTCAGGTCACTCATCTTTTTTCCACAACCTTGTATTAAGAATTTCCCTAGATTGGCCTCCTATCAATTCCATCTTCCTAAGAAAATCGAAACCTTACCCCTCTTGAAGAGTTTAGAAAAATTGTGCAGTATTAGTTTTATACCACCTACATGGACGTTTTACTGAAATACACCTTCACTTTTTGAAGGTCATCTTCTACTCAATAGATTGTTAAATTTCAGGATCAAAGAAATCAGAGAACATAACCTCTCCACAGAATGAATCCAATTTGCTCCCACTCAAGTCTAGGGCCCTCATTATGACTTCACAGGATCACCAGGACACACAAAAGAGTATGGGTAGAAGTCCATCTACGATATCAAGTAACTGGAGTCTAAGGCACACCACGGTAAATACTTGAAATTTATCACTTCCAAAGCATGAGATGTCCAAGAAAGCTGCTTTCTTCATCATTGATGGACTTCTACGCATACTCTTCTGTGTGCCCTGGTGATCCTGTGAAGTAACTTCTGTTGGCTGGCTCTTCAATCAACACAATGCACACCCTGGGTAGTTGGATGTGCATACCAGTGTGGCACCTAATTGAAGATTCTTTATGACAATCCAAGAATTATTTTTCAAGCTACTATACGGACTCTTGGGATGTGCGAACCTGTTAGCATAATCACCTCTTCTTTATATGGGCCCTCATTATGACATTGGCGGTAAATCCTGCTTACTGCCACTGTGACGGCGGGCAACATACCTTTGCCGAGGCGAACAACCGTCCATCATATTATGACACACACACCAAACCGACAGAATACTACCACAAACACAAATCCGCCAGATCAAAGGTAAGTGTTAAACTGTCGGTACAAACACCCATACTGTCACGCCAACAACACCCTCCACATTATGTCCCACGAATCACCACAGCGGACATTCAACGGCGGTAAACCATTGGCAGTACACACCGGCGCGGTCATAATGGCCACCCAAATACAAAACAACACAACATTGACCAATACCAAAAAAACACACCTGACACTAATACACACACCACACTCAGCCACCAAGAGTACTATAAAAACACACATCCACATTACCCACAACCTATTGCTAACAATAAAAGACTGCAATAGCTAGCCACGCAAATCAGAGACAACTACACACTCACACCACAACCACCCATTCATCTGTCATGCACCCCACCCCCACCACATTACTCAACAGCCTCTGCACAACACACACCACACAACACCCATGTCCCCACAAAGGCACCCCCGTTTCACTGAGGAGGAGTTGCGGGTCATGGTGGAGGAAATAGTCAGGGTAGCACCACAGTTGTATGGAGCACAGATCCAGCAGACATCCATTAACAGGAAGATGGTGCTATGGTGGAGAATCGTGGACGGGTAAATACCGTGGGATAGTATCCACAAACAAGGGACGACATCAGGAAGAGGTGGAACGACCTACGGGGGAAGATATGTTACATAGCAGCAAGGCACCAGCTCACTATTCAGAGGACTGGAGGTGGACCTCCACCTCCTCCCCAATAGCTGACAGCATAGGAGGAGCAAGTCTGGGCAATCCTCCATCCTAAGGGACTCACTGGAGTTGCCGGAGGACTGGACACTGGTGAGTCAATATTTACTACCTATCCTCCATACCTGCATGCAACCACCACACCTCACCATGACACCCAACACTCCACTCCATCCCACACAGTGCACCACCACAATTAACCTAAATGCCAAGCCCTGCATGCCATACCACTGCATGCACATCCTTCCCAGCCCTGCATGTACCCCCACCACCAATGCATGCACAGTATGGAGAACTACCAATACCACAATACATCACCATACACAAACAATGGTGGCAGGGCAACACCAACAATACAGGAGAAGCTAGCGATGCAGAATATGCCACAGACATGTAGCATAATACACCACTTACATCCCCACAGGTGCCCTAGCCAATCTCAGTGGCGAGGACGCTCCATGGCTACCCAATCCCCCACCAGAAGATGCCCCCTGTGATGACAGCAACTCTGAACTTCTGAACTCCCTGGCTCATCAGGGGCCACTTGTCAGTCGGCTACCCCAGCCCAAACCCAGTCCAACACAGAGCCTCCTCCCTCAGTATCCAACACCACAGCAGCCACCCAACCTCTCCAGACCTCTGTCCCCAGGACACGTCAATCAGCAGTGTGCCCACCTGTACAGGGACCCCAATTCACACCTCACAGGCAAGACAATGAAGGTAATGGGGTCAGTGACAGTGGACACACCGTTCAGGGGATACAGGCACAGGGGGCCAGGGACATCGGAGGACAGCTGTTCACCAGGGGGAGGACAGGCCCAGGGAACCGACTGCCCAGGAGGCACTCACTAATGTCCTGGGGACTTACCAACAATCCCAGGACAAGGTGGGTCAGGTGATAGACATCATGCAGGAGAACTAGCGGCTGCAGGAGGAACACCACCAGGAGATCAAGAAAGAATTGCAGGCCCTGAGCACCACCATGGTCTCCATAGCAGGGGTGCTGGGTGATATGGCCAACATCATGAGGGAGTGCACATCACACCAGTGGGCCCCTTCCACTAGCCAGACAACTGACCAGCCCTCCACATCTGTTGCAGCTAGTGGACGGGAGGCCCTGCCACAGGACTCACAGGCCACCAGCACCCCTCCCCCTACAGAAGGTGAACCACCCCACAAACGGTCTCTGCGACCCAGACAGACACCAGAGACACTTGCCAAGACCATGACCACCACCAGGAAATGAGCCCTTCCTGAATGTCCCCTTTGCCATTGCTCCCTTTCCTATGGCCCCTTGGACACTGGACCTGTGCTATAAACAGACTGGCCCACTACACTGGACTTTCCTCTACCATCACCCCATTCCATTGCACTATTCTTTCATAACGTCCACTTCATTAAACACCCTTGAACACAACTGGAGTAATAGTGCTTTATCTGACAGAAATGTGCATTGTATTGAACTGTATCATCCTGTGCAATTGTCCACAACTTTGTAATTCCATCCAACCAATGGCCTGGAGCAGTTTGTAGTCATCACATCAGTACATAGTTCTAACCACACCAACATCTGCAAAATGGGAAGGCATAGGTGACAGTCAGTTGGAATGCTAAGGAAGTGACTGCCATCATGCTACAGCCACACAGAAAAAATAATTTATTTGAGGAATGGTCAGTTCTACTGTCTTACCTGTGTCTCGTTGGAAGTACTGCCGTATAATTGATGTCCTGTTGCCCACATTCTCCTCCTCTCCTCCTCCTCCTCACTATCCTCAGGGTCCATTTCTGCCACCGGAGCATTTTCACCCTCCTCCTCCTGCAGATAGGGCACATGTTGTCTGATGGCCAGGTTGGGCAACATTCAGCATACAACAACAATCTGGCAGACCTTCTCAGGGGAGTAGCAGAGGGATCCACCTGTCAGATGGAGGCACCTGAACCTGGCCTTCACGAGACTGAAGGTCCTTTCAATAATCCTCCTGGTACGCCTATGAGCATCATTGTACCTCGTCTCAGCCCCTGTCGTTGGATTCCTTACAGGGGTCAAGAGCCAGGACAGGTTTGGGTAGCCAAAGTCACCTAGAAGAATGTGAGGGACAAAAATTAGCCTTGCACAATGGCCTGGGGGATGACTCCTGAAGGCATGCACAGACATACATTGGATGGGGACTCAGACTCACCTATAAGCCACATTCTGTGCTTCTGTATTTGTGCCATCAGTTGTGGGACACTGCTATTCCTCAGGACGAAAGTGCCATGCACCAACCCAGGATACTTGGCAGTGACGTGTGAGATGTACTGGTCAGCAAGGCACCCAATCTAGACATTGATTGAGTGGAGTCCTGCAGCCAAGCCCACTGTCACTTGGAAAGAACCTGTTGCCAGGAAATGGAGCACTGATAGGACCTGCACAAGAAGGGGGATCCCAGTGGGATGACGGATAGCAGATATCAGTTCAGGCTCCAATTGAGCTCACAGATCTGTGATTGTGGCCCTGTCCAGTCAATAGATGAGTATTATGTGCCTGTCCTCCAGCGTAGCCAAGTCCACAAGGGATCTGTACACGGGGGCTTGCCTCCTTCTCCTATTCCTCCGCACTAGTAGGTAGATAGAAGAGTGAGAAGGGAGTGACAACATGAAAAATGGATCCACCACTTCAGTGTACATAGAGCATGTATGTATCTGGACACTGTAAATGGCTATGTATGTACAATCGACACCAATACACCGCCATGCAATTCCTCATTGGCAAACATGGGGCTCTATAGAGTACAGTATCCAATGAGGATCACAACCGGCGGTGACGGTGTACACCTCTGTGGACGTGACCGCCATTTTCTGACTATAACCTCACTTGATTCCTGACTTTCAATAGGACAACACCTCCACTGCGTGTGCTGCTGTGACCTGTGTCTGGAACCTGCCATGGCCCATGTGACAGGGGAAAGGGGCCCTGCCTTTATTTCAGAGGAATTAGGGCGCATGGTGGATGGGGGTCCTAACCCTGTATGGATAGCTGTATGGGTCTCCAGACCAACAGGTGAGTACACCATGGGGACATTGCATGCGACAAGGATGCATGGAGTTGTGTGTGTGTGCTGGCAGTGTGTCATTTGGGTGAGGGGTATGGCTGATGGTAGTGTACATGCAGGGCTCCAGGTGATGTGTGTGTCATTTGAGGGGCAAATGATGTCCGAACGCCATATGTGTGACAGGCTGGATATTCGGATTAATGGTGTCCCTCTGTTTGTGTTTTCCTGCAGGTCAGCACCTATCAGAAGAAGGGCTTGTGGCGTGCCATTGCCAAGGAGGTGTGGACCCTGGGGGTTTATAGCCGGTGTAGCACCCACTGCTGGAAACGGTGGGAGGACCTGAGGCTCTGGGTCCGGAAGACAGCGGAGGCCCAGCTGGGGACGGCCTCCCAACAAGGAATGGGTAACCGTCTGAACTTGACCCCCCTGATGGCCTGCATACTGGTGGTGACCTATCCAGAGCTGAATGGGCGCTTGAGGGCATCACGGCAACCACAAGGGGGTAAGTCTAGTGTGGGTGACAACCATCTTTGCTGCCTGGCATGGGATTATGGTGGTGAGTTTTAGTCAGTGGTTGCCCCTTTATGCCAGCTCATACATTGCTGCATAGTCCAGCTCAGGGTTATTGGGTGAATAGCCAAATCTGGATAGCAAGCTAGGTGGCTTTCTATGTCATTCAGGGCTTAGTAGGTCCCAGGAGGGGTGCAGATGGCAGTGTTTGGCTCTTATCTGCTGTGGTACCTGGCCAATGGTATGCCAGTGTGGTGCACACTGCTCAATGTTGGTCCCTGTGTGTGATTGTGATGTGTATGCCATCTGTGGTGTTGGTGCTGTAATTGGCCTAGTGCTCCCTTTCTTTCTCACCCCATTTTCTTCTCTCATCCTGTCCATGTGTGCATTAGCATCATCTGGTGAAGGGCAGGGGCACCGGTGTTTGAGGGAGCTGCAGCCCACGGGACCCAGGAGGCAGAGTCCACCGACGCCGAGGGGACTAGTGGGACGGAAGGCAAGGGGAACACCATGGCTGGGGACAGGAGGTAACAAAACTGACTCTGAATCCTCCTCCGATGGGAGCTCCCTGGTGGTGGGGGACACCTATGGAACCAGCCCAGCTACATGTACAGCTGCCACTCCCTGTACCAGCACCGCCCTCCCAGTAGCCCCTCACCGAGTTGCCTGTGCCCACTCACCCAAGAGGGTAGGCACCTCCTTCACCCCAGGCACCTCAGGCCCTGCCCCAGTGAGCCCTGCTCCCCTCAGTGAGGAGGCTATTGACCTCCTGAGATCCATCTCTGTAGGGCAGTGAACAATAGTGAATGCTATCCAGGGCAAGGATCCCCATCCACCACCTGAGGGCAAGGATCCCCATCCACCACCTGAGGGCAAGGATCCCCCTCCACCACCAGAGGCCAAGTAGCCCCCCTCCAGAGACTGTCCCCTAAGACTCCTCTCCAGAGATAGTGGGCAAGGAGCCCCCTCCAGAACAAGTGGGCATAATACCCACTCCAGCTGAGGTAACCCTCACAACCCCCTTTTCCCACCTGCCTATTTCCAACACGAGGCCCCTGAACAGTGGGGTTCGGATGATGTCAGGAGTCAAGTTGGGGCTTGGATGATGCCCTGTGGCCATGTGGCCCTTTAATACTTTGGACTGGCCATTGGCCCAATCTGTACATTGATGTGAATATAGTTATTTATTTACTCATTATGGTGGCTGTTGGCAGCAAATTAAAGTGGTTGTACTACAGGTATGTGCCCTTGCATTCTCTGCTCCTGGGTCCTATAACTGTTGATGTACTGTGCAGCTGGTTGTGTGTGTGTGTGTGGTTGTGTGTGTGTGGTGTGTGATGTGCGTGTGTGTGTGTGTCACTCTCCTTTTCCTTCCTCCCTTGTGTGCTAGGCGGCTGTACTCACCGTCGTAGTCTTCGTCGGCGTTGGTGCTTAGGGACGGCCATGACATTGTAGAGCATCGAGAAGACTTGCAGTTCAGGTTCCATGGCGGCTGCAGAGACCTCTGTGTCCCTGAAGGTGAGTCTTTCCTTTTCTGTAATATGTTTCTGCCAGATGGCGTTGCTAATGCCCTGGAGATCCTGGCGGTTTGTTATGTCATAATATGGTGGGCGGTACCATGACTTCCGTCTGGCTGTAGGTGGCTACCGCCGTGGTCGGTGGTGTTAACGCCCTGGTGGTTGCTGTGGTACATTGGCTGTCTATGGGAGGTCTCACCCCCATGGTCTTATTTTGGTCGTAATTACTGCCAGCCTGTTGGCGGTATTACCGCCTGTTAGACTTTTCATCATTTGCGTGGTCTCCGCTAACTTTTTGCCTCTGTTCCCAGCTTGTTGATGTGTGCTGGACTCTGTTTTTGCTGTACTTGTTACTCTGGGCACTTTACCACTGCTAACCAGTGCTAAAGTGCAAGTGCTCGTGTATAACGTGAATGTAATTGGCTTTCCATATTTCCATATTTGATTCACTGGTAAGTCTCTAGTACAGTGCAGTAGAGGTGCCCAGGGCATGTAAATCAAATGCTACAAGTGGGCCCGCAGCACTGGCTGTGCCCCCACATTAGTTGCCCTGTAAACATGGCTCAGACCTGCCACTGCAGTGTCTGTGCGTGCATATTTTAACAGCCAAATCGACTTGGCAAGTGTACCCACTTGCCAGGCCTAAACCTTCCCTTTTCTTACATGTAAGGCCCCCTTAAGGTAGGCCCAACGTAGCCCCATGGGCAGAGTGCAGTGTATGTTTATGGTAGGACATATTCTAATGTGTTTTATATGTCCTGACAGTGAAATACTGCCAAATTCGTTTTTCACTGTTGCAAGGCCTATCTCTCGCTTAGATTAACAGAGGGGCTACCTTTAAAAATGATTAAAGCTTAGATTCCCTTTGGGAGCAGATAGACATGTGGAGTTTGGGGTCTCTGAGCTCACAACTTAAAAATACATCTTTTAGTAAAGTTGTTTTTGAGATTGTGTGTTTGAAAATGCCACTTTTAGAAAGTGGGAATTTTCTTGCTTAAACCATTCTGTGGCTCTGCCTGTTTGTGGATTCCCTGTCCAGGTCAGTTTGACAGTTGGGCTGTTTGCACCTCTCTCTAGACAGCGACACAAAGGGAGCTGGGGTGTAGCCTGAATATACTAATGAGCCATCAGGGAGGGGAGGAGTGGTCACGTACACCTGAAAGGGCTGTGCCTGCCCTCATACAATGCAGTCTCCAACCCCCTGGTGTGTGCCTGGGGCCTGGCCTGGGCAAGGCAGGATTTCACAAACAAGAGAGACTTTCCTTTGAAGTAAGCCTACTTGAAAGGCCCTAAATGGGTATAAGAGGGGCACTCAAAACCACAGTCTTTAGATCACTTCTGGAAATCAAGAGGAACCTCTGCCTGTAAAAGAGCTGAAGAGCTGAGGAGAAGTGCTGCCCTGCCTGTGACTGTGCTTTGTGGAGCTATCCTGCAGTTGCTGCTTCTGCCTGTGCAAGGGGACAAAGACTAGACTTTGTTTTGCATTCCTGCTTGTGAAGAAATCTCCAAGGGCTTGTCCTTAGATTGCATCCTGTTGCTGAAGTCTCAAGGCCATCACAGACTTCTCCTGCCAGCACCTGGACTCTCTGCTGAGACTCCTGCCCTGCCAAGTGGTTCCCTATCCAGTTCCTGGGGCCTTGGAAGGTAAAGCTGGCAGACCAAGATGGAAAATCCACCCACAGTCCGCCATGTGGGGAAAATATCGAAGCACCTTCTGAGACGTGGCTGAAAAATAACGTGCCGCCAGCTTTGCGGCAGATATCGATGCTCCACCTGGATCGCGGCTGTAAAATCGACACACGCAGCTGGAGAAACAATGTGCAACACCCGCTGACGGAGGCTGATAATGTCGCAACACTCATTGCGTGGTTTTGCTGTTACCGTGCGGCAGGATTTTCAACGCAAACCTTGCTGGGTGCAGAAAAATGACGCAACCCCTGCCCCGACCTGAGTGCTTGCCCGGATTGATGCATCACTCTCCTGTGGAGAGGAAGAAAGACGCACGCCGACCTGACCGGAGAAAGAGAAATGACACACGGTCTTGCTTGCGGGTAAGAAATCGACGCATTGCTAACCTTTTTCGATGCACATTCGCCCGTGTGTGTTATTTTGACGCTTCCCAGGTACTTTTCAACGCTAACAGTGTTTTTACTGTTTTTCTCAAGGATTTAGGGCTCTTTTGCTTTTAAAATTAATAACTTGACTTGTGTATGTTGGATTTTTGTCATTTTGGTCTTGTTTTGTTTAGATAAATATTTTCTATTCTTCTAAACCTGTGTTGTGTTATTTTGTAGTGGTTTCACTGAGTTACTGTGTTTGTTGGTACAAATCCTTTACACCTAGACTCTGAAATTGAGCCTGCCTGCTTGTGCCAAGCTACCAAGGGGGTAAGCGGGGGTTAACTTAGGGTGATTCTCCTTTACCCTTTACCCTGACTAGAGTGAGGGTCCTTGCTTGCTTGGACAGGGGATAACCTGACTGCCAACCAATAACCCCATTTGAAACACCGCCACTTTAACAGTGGCGCTCAGTACACCGCCAATATCATAAGGAGGCCCTAAGTAATTTCAAAATATGATGCTTACAACTCAAAGGCATTGAATTGAGCCATCAGTATTACACCAAAGAAAAACCCATAACCACACATAGATCGTAGTCGAATTTAAGTAAATCTTGTCTCACAATTAAAATGTCCAAAGTAAAGAAAAACAAACATTGGCAAAGACAATAACCTTTAAAAGGCAAGTGCCACACTTTTGGCTTTGCTGCTGTCTTATATTTTTTGCTCCCACACCTACATGTTTTGCTTTACTTTACTAGTTTAAAATATCCATCTACCATGTTGGACTGGTGAACTAAAAATGGCAAAATGGACAGGAGTGCACAGCCACAGGTGCGTCCCCACATACATTCACATGCAGCATTGATCTTAAAATTGTGGAAAATGTTTTTTCATCATTCCAAGATGCCTTCTGTGAGATCATATGCATACCTCGTGACCCACCAGCATCAGATTTGCTATTTAAAGGTAAAGCTGTCTGTAGTCAAAATCTAAAAATACTAAAACAAAGCATATCATTTACTGCTTCTCCACAAGAATGTGTGACAATCTAGCCGAAACCAGCCCTCTAACTGCTGACCTTCTTCTCATCAGTTAAGAATACAAGATCCATTCCCCTTTAAACGCCTTAACCTAATGTAGTAAGTCATGTTTGTCGTTCATGTGCTCCATGGCACTGTAGTTTTGTATTGGGGTAAATCTCCTTTACATTTTTCTTGTTTGTGATGTGTCTGTTGCAGTTGTGGTTAGATGCACACAAAAACGATTAAATGAATAAATGTACATTCGTGTAGTATTACCCGCTTTCACTACTATTTATATTTCATTTATTCACATATAAAGGCTTTCTCTTAAAAACCCCATCACATATGAGAGTTTCTAATGGC
Source organism: Pleurodeles waltl (assembly GCF_031143425.1). Classification (NCBI taxonomy): domain Eukaryota; kingdom Metazoa; phylum Chordata; class Amphibia; order Caudata; family Salamandridae; genus Pleurodeles; species Pleurodeles waltl. The sequence goes on from NC_090444.1 coordinate 1,782,082,058, forward strand.
TCTTGCTTAAAAAAAGAGGGTGAACATTTTCAATCAGAATGTTTTAGTGATTAGAAAATAGACATATTCAAGACTGCCATTTGAACATCAAAAATACCTTGAATAGACAAGCATTCACATTACTGATTCACAATAAGCCTTCCTATCTACATGAACATGTGCATGTGTCTCCATAGCCACAGAAAGCTGGATCATAACTTGGCATTTGATTCATTTATTGTGCAGGAAAGACAGTTGCACAATCGAAGACTGTCCAGCTCACAGCCTGCCAGCATCCCTACCTAGAATCTCCAAGCTTTATGCTGCCAATAAAATGCTCTTACATTTATTTATTCTTTTTGAAGGCGTCTGGAGCTTGCTGTGTGTCGTTTTTTTGGCAAAGTAGACTTTCCATCTTGTCAAACTTCATCAATAAGAAAGCAGTCGCAGGGTTTGAAGAGAGCTGGGGCATGGTGTTCCATCAATACCCACCGATCAGAGCACAGCCTCACCAGAAGCACTGCCGGCTACTCTTTCAAAAGTCAGCATTCCACAGGGCCCTGGGGAGAATGTTAAAATACATGCAGAATTAAAAGTGCTCCCATAAAGACAAGTGCTGCAGACAACCATTAAAAACAAAAGGCGAAATGTGTAGGAATCACACAATAAACTAATAAGAATTTTTGGACCAGATTTATGAAAAAGTGGCGCATCAGCTCTGATGCACCACTTTTTCTGCGTCCCACTACCAGCACCTAACGACAACATGGTTGCGCTGTATTTAACATACAGCACACCATGGCGGTAGTTAGAATAAGAGCCAACATTTTTGACGCTATTGTGGCGCTTTGCTACACTAGGTTAAAAAAAATTGACGCTAGTGTAGCAAAGTGCAAAAAATGTTGACGCTAGTGTAGCAAAGTGCAAGGAGGCCCATTGATTTAAATGGGTTCGTCATTTTAACACCTGCTCTGAGGAGGCGTTAAAAATGACAGAAAAAATAGTGCAGTGAAATATGTGAAATTTCAATGTGCCATTTTTTTGGGCCTCCTAGCACCAGAACGCACCCCTTGCATACATGTTATCTGGTACAGTATATTGTGATAAAAGGGTTTACAAAGTGGCACAATGATAGCATTGCGCCACTTTGTAAATGTGGCGCAGGGGAAATGCCACCTTAATGCCCCATTTGCATAAAAAAATTAAGCAAATGTGGCGCAAGGTGGCGCTAGGAGCTTCTTAAATCTGGCATGTTGTGCCTACTCTTCTGCTAACAGCATAACAAAGCAAGTGGTACCACCCGCCACCCCACTTACTAAGGTTGACAACTTGTGTGTGCTTTTCGACCCCAACTTCTTCTTTGCTGCCAAAGTTAGATTATTTTGCAACTGAAAAGTCTGAGAAAAAAACTTTTTATTATTATGTATTTTTTATGGAAACATTTTTGCACACCCTTCCTTTTTTTGAGGACAGTCGGGTTAGTATTTTTTTTCTCACAACAATCTGAAATATGACCTCTATCAGTACAATTAGCAATAAGTGCATTAACCTTTACTACCTACAGTGGGGTTTACCTGCTGAGATCCAGGTCTCCGTCAAAGATTGGCGGGAAGGTCAGAACTTGAATATAATTCACAGGCACTACTATTCTTCTTCTGTTGGAGTGCCGGACTTTAACCAGCCATTAGAAGCCCAGAGCACTCCATTCAGTGGCGTTTCCTCTGTGGGAGCAGAGGAGCATCGCCCCCCTGCACTGCTGTCCAGAAAATGTCAAAAATTAAAGGGTAAGAAAAGAAATGTATTGCCATTTTATTTTTGATGCTTTCTTCCAGCAAACAAAGTGCAAGGGCACAGTGGGCCAGTGCATCACTGCTGCTAATGATTCGCAGCAGTGAGGATGGCCCCTCTGTTTGAAGTGAGCATGATGGTTTGGCCAGCTACCTTGCTATGGCCAAACCAACATGCTCATTTCAAACCTCACCAACCAGGCTGTCATATACAGCTCGGTTGTAGAGAAGGCACAGGCATACAGTGCCCTTTGGAGCGTGGAGCCAGCTTGCTCCAACCAATCAAGACACTTTTTCATGCTGCTTAACACCATGAAAACAGTGTCTTGATTGGATGAGACCTCTCCGCAGCCTTTGACACTGTCTGCCACCACACACTCCGCACACGCCTCCACAACATAGGAATTCGCCACAAAGCCTTAGACTGGCTCACCTCCTTCCTCAACGACCGGACCCAGAGAGTCCGCCTTCCACCTTTCCACTCCACCGCTACCAAGATCATCTGCAGAGTCCCCCAAGGGTCCTCCCTCAGCCCCACACTCTTCAACATTTACATGATCCCCCTAGCCAACATCCTCCGATCACACGGAATCACTATCCTCTCCTACGCAGATGACACCTGTTGGAAAATGGGTCATTGGTAAGGGCAGGTAGGTACCTACACTTAGCAATAGGCCACTAACCTCCACTTAGGTCCAGTTAGGTCTCAGTAAATTAAACCCAGCTCAACCATTGGTAGCTTGGCAACGAGCGTCAAGGCTTAACTTAGGAGACAGAGTGTAAAGCGTTCAAATATCACAAAACAGTAATTGAATAAAACACAGGAAACAGTTTAAAAATCCAAAACCAATTTATAAAAATAGATTATATTTTTATCTTTAAAATGACACCAAAACGAATAAAATCAGATAAGGGGAACCGGAGATATGAATTTGTAAAGAATTATAATTTTTTTAGCGCTTAGAAACAAAAAGCGCCAATCGGGTCATCTGGTTGCACCTCGACCGGGGCAAAGTCAAAGTTTAAGGCTACCGTGACGGAGCCCTGCTCGGCTACAGGCCGCAGGAGGCCTCGGTTAAAAGTTTACCTTCACACTTTGGGGGTCATTCTAACCCTGGCGGTCCAAGACCGCCAGGGCTAAAATGACGGGAGCACCGCCAACAGGCTGGCGGTGCCCCGCTGGGCATTCTGACCGCGGCGGTTCGGCCGCGGTCAGAAGTGGAAAACCGGCGGTCTCCCGCCGGTTTTCCGCTGCCCAAATGAATCCTCCATGGCGGCGCAGCAAGCTGCGCCGCCATGGAGGATTCTGACACCCCATACCGCCATCCTGTTCCTGGCGGTTCTCCCGCCAGGAACAGGATGGCGGTATGAGGTGTCGCGGGGCCCCTGGGGGCCCCTGCAGTGCCCATGCCAATGGCATGGGCACTGCAGGGGCCCCCGTAAGAGGGCCCCAAAAAGAATTTCAGTGTCTGCTTTGCAGACACTGAAATTCGCGACGGGTGCAACTGCACCCGTCGCACCTTCCCACTCCGCCGGCTCAATTCTGAGCCGGCGTCCTCGTGGGAAGGGTGTTTTGCACTGGGCTGGCGGGCGGCCTTTTGGCGGTCGCCCGCCAGCCCAGTGCAAAACCCAAAATACCCTCAGCGGTCTTTCGACCGCGGAGCGGTATTTTGGAGGGGGAAGTCTGGCGGGCGGCCTCCGCCGCCCGCCAGACTTAGAATCACCCCCTTAGTCTTTTTTTTCAAAGATTTTCTTCAGCGGGATGAACCTGCCAGTCCAATCCGACCTCCTGGAGCCCTTCTCCGGATACGCGATGCTGGAATCCTCGGTGGAGATTTTTACCTTCGGACTTAGTCATTTTTTCGAGGTGAAAATCCTTCGACCGGGGTAAACCTGGATCTTGATCCGACGTCCATGGAACCCTCCTCGGATTCGCTGGCTGGGAGATCCCGGTCAACTTTTTACCTTCGGACTTAGTCTCTTTTTCTGAGATTTTCTTTACCGAGACGAACCAGCAAATCAGGCCGGGTCTCAGTTGAGGCAAGCCGGCTAGAGTTGCCGCGGCGGGTCGGTCCCTCTATGAAGCTTTTTTACAAAAGTTGTCCAAACTTCTCCAAACTTCTGGGGCTTCTCCCAGATGTCCTTTTAAGGTTCTTTTGAGGTCCACAGCTCACCCCAAGAGTCCAGACGTTCTGAGATGGTCCTTGGGGGGTGCGGACTACAACTCCCAGAATGCACCTGGCGCAAACTCCTTTTTGGCCACTGGACAGTGGTCAGCTGGTCGCTTTCTTCAGGAGTTGGTGCAGGGGACTCTGGATAGCAATTTTTCACCTGTAGCAAACAGGGAGTCCCTCCTTGAACCAGTTGAAGCCAGGCAAAGTCCTTCTTGTGGTGAAGCTCAAGTGTGCAGCTGGTGCAGTCCTTCTGAGTGCAGGTTCCAGGTGCAGGCCAGGGGTCCAGCAGGGCAGTTCTTCTTCTTCTGTTGTTCTTCCTTGTTGGGTGTGGTAGGGAACTGAGGTGTGGGTGCAGGTCTGCCAGTTTTATCCTTGCTCCTGGGTGAAAAGCAGGGGGGTCCTGGTTCTCCAATCAGGTGCAGGGTCCTTCCCCCTGTGATGACCACTTCCTGGGAAGTGTGGCAAAAATCAATCCCAGGAGGCAACATTCTCTAAAAATCCATCATGGCTGAATCTGATTTTTGGAGGTTACATGTGGCTGAGCCCACCCACTGGTGTGGCTAAAAATCATAAACACACCCCTCTCCTGCCCTCTCCTAATCTAATCAAGGGGGCATCTAGTTGTCTGGGGTTGCAGGATGTGGGGGTGTTGCTAGTTGCTCCAAATGTCCTTCTCTGCCTTTGAAGACCAGTTTGGCAGCCCTCCCCCTTCCTGCCTCACCATCTGCTGAGGGGAAATTCCCTCCCATAGGCACATTCCTTTGTGTGAAGCCAGGCCACTTCACACCTCATCAAGGCAACCTGGCCAGACTGCTAGAGCCTGGCCAATCAGAGCACAGCAGCAAAAACAATGCAGGGCTGAAATTGGCAACTTCTCAGGTAAAGTTTAAAACTCTTTACCTGAACAAGTTATATTAAATCCAACAACTGGAAGTTGTGGGATTTATTACAACAATTAATTTGATACTAAACTATTGGTATGCATCATTTAAGGAGACTTTAAAAATTAAAATAAAGTCTCCCCATTCTAGCCTATGAAGGCCATTTACTACAATGAGGGAAAAACAAATTTGGCTGTTTTTATCTCACCAGGGCTTATAAAACTATTTTTATAAAGTCCCTGCTTATAGTTACATGGCACCCCTAGGGGCACATAGGGCACACCTCAGGGGTGACTTATATGTAAAAATAAGGTCGTTTAAGACTTTGGAACTACTTTTAATTCCAAAGTCAAATTTGCATATAACTTTAATTTAAAAGCAGCCAGCAAGGCAGGCCTGCCTTTAAAATGACAACGGGCACCTCAGCAGTGCACCTATGGGTGCACCACCTATGCTGTGGTCCCTAAACCTACATGCCCTACCATATACTAGGGACTTATAGGTAGGTTAACTTAGCCAATTATAATTAGCCTAATTTGCATATCCATTTTACACAGAGCACAGGCCCTGGGACTGGTTAGCAGTACCCAGGGCACCATCAGAGGCAGGAAAACACCACCAAAAAGTGGAAAATGGAGGCAAAAAGTTAGGGGGCCTCTGCAATCAGCCCTGTTTTCCCACAACACCCAACTCATCCTCTCCCTCACCCGCAACCCCACCACCGCCAAAACCAACCTACACGCTGCTCTCCTCGACACCGCAACTGGATGACAACTAACCACCTCAAGCTTAACTCCAACAAAACCGAGATCATCATCTTCGGCCCCAACAAAACCATATGGGGCGACTCCTGGTGGCCCACCGCCCTAGGCCCCGCACCCACCCCCGCAAACCACGCACGCAACCTCAACATCATCCTGGATCCCTCCCTCTCCATGACACAGCAAATCAATGCTCTAACCTCCTCCTGCTTCCACACAAACCGCACTCTAAAAAAATCCTTCAAATGGATTCCCCCAGAGACCAGGAAGACAGTCACCCATGCACTCATCAGCAGCAGACTAGACTACGGTAACGCCTTCTATGCCGGCACCACACTCAAACTCAAACGCAAACTCCAGAGAATCCAGAACACAGCCGCACGCCTCGTCCTTGGCCTCCCCCGCCACAAACGAATCTCACCACACCTCAAATCCCTTCACTGGCTCCCAATAGACAAGAGAATCACATTCAAGATCCTCATCTACGCACACAAATCCCTCCACAACACCGGCCCACCCTACCTCAACGACAGAGTGAACTTCCACACTCCCACCCGCAACCTCCGATCAGCCGACCTCGCCCTAGCCACAGTCCCCTGCATCCAACGCACCACCACAGGAGGCAGGTCCTTCTCCTACCTCGTCCCCAAAACCTGGAACTCCCTCCCCACCAACCTCCGCAAAACCAAAGACCTCCTGTTCTTCAGAAAGAACCCCACCGCCCATAGACCCAATCTCCTGGTGGGACTCGCTGTCCCAGGAGACATCTGCTGGTTTGAGGGGGCTGGACTCAGTTGCGGGCGTTTAAAACGTGCCGCCCGCTGACAGCTGCCCATCGCCCATAGCCCCAATCTCCTGGTGGGACTCACTGTCGCAGGAGACATCTTCTGGTTGGAGGGGGCTGGACTCGGTCGCGGGCATTTAAAATGCACCGCCCGCTGACAGCTGCTTAACGCCCATAGCCCCAATCTCCTGGTGGGACTCGCTGTCCCAGGAGACACCTGCTGGTTGGAGGGGGCTGGACTCGGTCGCGGGCATTTAAAACGCACCGTGCCGTCTGCTGCGCAGGACGCGCGCGGGCCGCGCCCGGGCCAAGGGCGGGCCCGTCTAAGCCCGTCAAAGACCGACAAAGGCCGGGCTGGGCAATCCCTTTTAGTGGCCAAATCCAGTGGGTTTGGGGTTTTATTCTACAGCTGAATTGGCGAAACCTTTGGGAAGAAGCAGTAAGATAACACTGTTACCGCCTGGGATAGGCGGGGTTGGCTGAACCCCGTGACTACGCAATTGGATTACAGCCCTCAGTAAAAGGATTTGACGCAATTTAAGGGCGTGTGTTTTTTCGTGTTATTAACAAAAGGCTGGACAGGGATGATTGTTTCAATTACAGGGAGCAGACCACGCAAGTAAGGGTATCTGTATATCAAATTTTTGGGTGATTTCTCTGACTATTTGTGACTATTGTGCAATATGGGGAAAAGAAAGGATGCTGATATATCAGTCCCAGTGAAGGAAACCAGGAAAGCCAAAAATCGTTTAGAGAGATCCTCAATTCCAGTTGCCCTGAGTGGGCCTAACTCATTTGATGCAATCGACCTCCTCTTCGAGGAGGTCGAATCCATATTAAGCTCCAATTCAGTGGTTTCGAGGCCCCTTGAGAAGGGTTCCTTCAGGGATAAGAAAGTACCAGATATATTTGTTAAAAAGGGAAGGAGACCAATTCCTGATACCCCATTAGAGTCCGTTGGAGGCAAGGGGTTGCATACTCAAGGGCACCGTGAAGCAGCATCTATGGTGCCCTTATCCCACCATGTACCCTGTCCTCTAGTACCCCGAAAGGGGCCTCCTTCTGAGGCAACTACGCCACCTTTTCCACCACTGAGCCCGGTGATCAAGGTGGCTCCGTCATTATTATGCCAAAATCGTTTTGAGCCACTGTCAGGAATGGGAGATCAGCTTGTGACAAGGACATGCTTCAATCCCTGCCTCCTTTTGCTATTCCGGTTGCCAGTTCACCCACCCTCCTGTGCAATCTGGAAGGTTACGAGTTACCAGATAGTAGTATTAATCTGGCTTTAGTCCTCCAGAGAGTGGAGGAAGTCAGGAATTTGGTTTTAACATTAACCAGCCTAATGAAGGGGAAATTATTGCACCACTGTGGATGCAAATGCCAAGAACCTAGTGGGAAGGTGGGGGGTAATAAAGCCCCTACTTGGGTCAGTTCATCAAAGGGAGTAGTGGTAGGGGGAGCTATGGCCTCCTCTGACTGTGGGGAATTGCCCCCAATTGGCAGAGAAGGCCATCACCCAAATTATACCAAAGACAATTGGAGACATAGGGGAGTGCCCGATAGATCACTCAGACCTAGAGATCACCCAGGGATTAGGACATGTAGTCCCGACCCCTTTGAAGTAAATAGTGAAAGGGCCAGGGGAGCTAACCTGCAGAAAATAGCTGGCCAGGAGAGCAGATTTCCGCCACCATTAACTAAGATTTTAAAATCTTCTCATACAAGCAAAATCCCCTCCAGCAACGATGCTGGTGGTATAGTTAACAAAGAGTTGGCCATAGGTATGGGGGGTGGAGATAATGTTATCCATTTGGCTGATGTTCCAAAATTGCCACCAGGCTTAGCCGAGAACCATGATTCCTTAATCAATAAGGTAATACATTGGTTACGTTCTCGACGATATTGCCTCTCTGTCATTCGTTCAGATATATTAGCAGCAGTGAGAAGCAGTAACCCAGACACTAACTTTGATACAATTTCTGTCCAGCTTGTAGATAAGATTCTGGTGACCCAACTTATGGATTTTGATACCCGTGCACGTTCGAATGGGGCATTGAGTGGGAGGGGGGATAAGGCTTATACTGAACCCACTTGATGCCTGTCAGGATATAGGCTCAGGAGGTCCAATTTCCCCCGGGGTGATGCTACATCAAAGGTACTTATCAATCCTTGCCAGTTGCTTGATACTCTGTGACTGGTTACAAATTAGCCAGTTTGCACGGAGTTTAGCCCCGAGGATTTACAAACCCAGGAGAATGGCAGGGTGTCATTGTTGGGTAGTCATGAGGGATTTAGGTAGTTTGTCACCTGGAAATTACTCAGCAAAAAGTCTATTATCCTTACTGACATGGAATATAGCTGGTTTAGAAAAGAAACTGATAGATCCAGAATGGGTTGCTTATATCAAAGATATGGACATCTGCCTGTTCCAGGAAACCTGGGTTGAGGGTCCTAATAATTTAGATGGATTCCATTCATTTTGTGTTCCTGCCCTACCTTCTGAGAAGGGACGGGGTCGTGCCAAAGGCGGGTTGCTGTTACTTCTAAATGTGAGATTGCAATGTGATTTTTTAATATTGGACATTGGCTCAGCTGACCTAATGGGTGTACAAATTAAGTTTAAACAGGAAATTACAATTGTTATTGTTAATGTGTATATTCGTTCAGTTCCATGAGGCACTGAGTCCCAGACACTGGTCATATTGTCCGATTTTTTGGACAGTCTTCAACTGTCCACTTTTTTAATTATTGCCGGCGATATGAATTGTACCTTTGAACCTTCCCCCCTGCTAAGTGGTCTAATGGATGATGAAGATGAGTTATGGGGGATACCACAGCTAACTAGTACCCGGTCTGCCATACGTTCTCGAGTGGCCACACAATTGGCCATCTTATACCTAAAGTATGGTCTGAGGGCTTGTAATGGTAGAACATTTTCGGACCCAAATATTGCATTGACTTTTAAACGGGGTATGTCTACAAGCACCATTGATTATTTTCTTGTGGATGTTAGGTTGTGGCCTCACTTGAGGGACATGAGAGTGGAAGTGAGATCAGAGAGTGATCACTTTCCATTGCTCCTCACATTGTCTGGAAAGATGTTTAGGAGGACATCTAATAATTTACATACAGCGGTTCCATTACTACGCTGGAACAAAATCTTCACAAAGGTTGCCTGGCCTAAAGTGATGTCCAAACCACACTTGTTAAAAGGGATCTATCAAGTTTTTTTAGACAATTTGTTGGCGTATGAGGATCAGGCCGTTGTTAACATTCCAATTCTAAACATTCACAAATGCTTGGCCGATCAATTGCAGAGTTTTTTTTATTGCGAAAGGGGTGGCCTTAGGCATAGTGGAAGTAAAGTATTCGGTAAGGGATGGTTCGATGAGAGTTGCTCAAGGGCAAAGTCCGGGTTAAGAGCAGCGGTTATTTTAGGCCCCCAGGAGGAGGTCTAACAAGCTAGACGTTTATACAAAGACACTATAGCACAAGCAAAAAGACTGTGGGACGACCATCTGTGGCAGGAATTGTTACTAGCTACAAGATCTAATAATAACAAGTACTTTTGGGAACTTTTGACCAAAAGACAAAATGGTGGCAGGAACTCTCCAGATAATCATATACAACCAGAAAGCTGGGCGGAGGACTTTTACAGCCTTTATGCTCTCCCTGCAGATCTGACGGTATATGACGAAGATTACCCTCAGGCAGTGAGAATAAATGTATGTCCTAGTTTGCCTACACCAGAGGGAGGTGCCCATACCGCTGATGACTGCATCTTTTTCTCCGTTAACGAAACTCTTGATGCTATTAATTCTCTAAAACCCAGCAAAGCCCCTGGGCCGGACAAGCTCCCAGGAGATCTTTATAAATCAGAACCCAAGATATGGTCCTGGTATACAAATACTATCTCAAATCGTATAGCTGCAGGGGGGCCAATCCCTGACACATGGAAGGGGGCTGAAATCATACCAATTTATAAAAAAGGCAACGTTAATCTTCCCATAAACTATAGACCGATCAGCCTCATTGACAATCTGCAAAAGATTTTTGCTAAACAACTTCTCCAGAGGCTAACCGGCTGGGTTGAAGACCACCAGGTACTCTCTCCAATTCAGGCAGGTTTTCGCCTAAAAACAAGCACAATGGTCCAGGTATTTAGGATGGCCATTTTGTATTGGAAATATGTTACTCTTCTAAAACAGCCTTTATATGTAGCATTTATAGATCTATGATTCGCCTTTGACTTGGTCCCCAGAGCTAAACTTTGGGAAGTGTTAAATAGATTGAGGGTCCCAGCCGACATACTTCTTTTGCTAAAGCGACTTCATGAAAACATCTACGCACAAGTGAGGTGCGGCAAGCAAGGCGAGATGACTGAAAAAATCCCCGTTAAAAGGGGAGTTCGCCAAGGTTGTGTGTTGGCCCCTATATTATTTACCCTTTTTATCAATGAGGTGGTAAAGGATTTAATCACATGCCAGAACGATGCCCCATCACTGAATGCACAAAAGATCCCTATTCTCCTTTTTGCAGATGACTCACTTCTCATTTCTAAAACACCAAGGGGGTTGCAAATATTAGTTGATAGATTTAAGCTATTTTGTAGTAAATATGGGTTGGAGGTAAACATCTGTAAAAAAAAATTGATGGTGCTTTGTTCTGGCCTTAGTAAAAGAGGTACCATCAATATTGATGGACTCCCCTTGAATAAGGTTAGTTCCATAGATTACTTGGGTGTCAGGCTAACCAGTAAATTATCCTGGCAAAACCAGATCACGAGGAGTGCAGGGCTGTTACAATACAGAGCTGCGCCCATACTGTGCTTCTATCGAAGCTCTATAACAAAGGCAGTATCCCCTGCGATTAAAATCTACACAACTAAAGCGCAGGGAGCTGCCTTGTATGGGGTGGAAGTTTGGGGATACAGTAATTGCAGCAAGATATCAGCGGGTGAAAACAATTTTACGAGGGCTTTAATTGCATGTCCCCGTAGTACACCCTTGATTCCTCTTTTTTTCGATTTGGGGTTAAATCGAGTAGCCGATATAGTTGTTTTAAGACCTCTTCTATACTGGATAAGGATATGGACTACTCCTGAGTTGGAAATATATAAGGTTTCACTACTTGATTTGTTAAAAAGCCAAAATGTTACCACAATTCCATGGATCAGACACGTGTCCCATTGGTTCCGTGTGCTGGGATTGGGTGATTATTGGGAAAATCCTAACAATTTAGGGAGACGTCACAAAAATGTTTTAAAATCAGTTTACTGGTCTTATGTAAGTGACAATTACATAATCAGCAAATCACATGGTCGCTTAACGAATCTCTATATCGATTTTAAATGGCTCCCGCAATATGAACCATACCTAGATATTATACCAGATCTGCAGGGTAAGAGTTTGTACGCAAGATTTCGGTTTGGAACTCTACCATTGCAGTCTTTAACCAGTATCTGGGGGCCATCCACTATTCCTGATACATGTCCTGTATGTGGAAGTGACTCAGAAACTGTTGCTCATTTTATGTTTTTTTGGCCCACATATTTTTCCCCACGATCAAGATGGATTTGTAAAATTTGTCGAGACATGGGATTGAACAGTTGTGGCTCTGCACTAAGGATTTTTAAAAGCCACAGTTCACATGATTTGATTATTGCAGTTAGCAAGTTTTTAGTATCTGCATGGCATATACGTCGTTGTATTTTAAAAATCAAGGATTTATGAAGATGTTTTAGACAGAATTTTTAGGTGTATCTTGATTTTATTTATTTACATGTATGAACGTTTTATATTTGATCATAGACAATGGTATTCAATTGTGATTATTGTATTGTGCTGCTTTGATGGTCAATTGACTGAATAAAGCTTTCTTTCTTCTTCAACCTCAAGACATGGTTGTTCGAACAGTGACCCTCCTTGCCCCCCACCTTAACCCCCCCCAAGCGCCTTGAGACCCTCACAGGTGAGTAGCGCGCTCTATAAAAAATGTTGATTGATTGATTGAGGAATATGGCTGTGGTCTTCACGCTCCGAGGATGTGCTGCAGAATGAGGATATGCTGCAGGACACTAAGTTAGGTAAGTGTTTTGTTTTTTTAAATATTTCAATTGGTGTGCATGCTATGTGTGTATGTTATGTTATGTTATGTTATGCTATGTGTGTATGTTGTAGTTTTTTGCGACCCTCCAAATTATTTTGCTGCAAGCCACCATTATTGTCTTCAGTGGACCTTCCAACATTTCAATGTTCTAATAACACAGACAACCAGCATAAATTACTCCCTTTTGAGCAAATTGGAGCTGTGGGAAAGACTTGTGTGGCTAAATTTCACAACGTGAAATCCCTGCTCCCCAACTTTACAAAACAGTGATCCTAAGGAAATATTTTATTTCACTGTTCCACATATTCAAGTACCTTCAAAAATGTGAGTCATTGACATGCGCTGTACAAACCATTCTTCTTTTATTTAATGGAATATAATTTTGCTCCATCTATAATAAAATCTAGACCACTATCCTTTCCAAGTATTAGACTTTTGTGACTGCTGGAGGACAAGTATGACAAAGGATCATCGCCAGCCAAGGGGCAGAGCACAGGCTTCTCATGTGAACAAAGGCCAAAGAAGTCTAAGATGATTATGACTTCCTGCAGCCAGGATTGGGTAGCAGTAAAGTGAAAAGGGAGAAGCTGTGACCAAATACCAGCCACCACCAAATATGTCCTGACAAGGTGTCAGTATATCCCAACAGCTGCAGACTCTCGGCTGACACTGGGAATGACACCGTCACAGTAAGAAAGCCTCAGCAATTCCGAGGGCCAGGGAGGAGCTGTAAATGCGTGACAATAGATTTTAGTGCAGTGATACATGAACCAGCATTGAAATGCGTTAGTCTCACGTGTGATGAGTGACACTTGGCAGGGCTGCGTAGGAGGATAACCTATTCTAAAGATAGTGATACCGCGGCAGAACAGCAACTGACGTCATCTAACAGGACTAGCTGTTAGCGGACACATTATTAATAGAGGCGGAAAATCTGTTCTTACATTCTATAAATATATTTAAGTAAAAGCTATGGCTCTCAAAAAGTGAGGGACCTGAGGAATAATGAACCCTTGGTCTTGCCTCCCAACGCTCGGTTTTAACGGGCCAGGGGCAGGGGGTAGTTGTGGAAAATAAAATTATGTCCCCACCTCCACACCCTGCTGCCCCGCTAAATGTGAATACCCAATTGTCTTGGGCAACATGGAGTCCTCCGAAGGGTTATGGGGCCCCTAAAAGGTTAAGAGCCCCCTTGGTCTCAGGGGCTGCGGGACCTGTGTTGTGGCCAGCATGGTGTAGAGGTAATGAGACTATATACATTTGTTTGGCATATTCACAACTTGCAAACAATCGTTGGTGTATGGCAATTGTTTTTTTTATTTTTTATATTTCTATCATCAACTGCATTTCAAAATGTTAAAGTCTGCAGGGATTAACCATGTGATGTAAGTGTGGCAGATGCTTTAAAGGGAGTCTGACTAAACTACACGTTGCATTAAATGCAAATGTTCCTTGGACTGCACTAGACATAAGACAGAACCTTCAGGCATGTTCTACGGTCAATTTGTGGATCTTGTGAAAACCTGACCCGGGTGACCGAGTCCGGACATAGCATCTGCCTTAGCATTTTGCTGTTATGATTACAACCTCGTGCATGTGAAATTAAAGCATTCAATGCAATTGGCACCTGAATGTGCTTTTCCTGAACCTAACAATTTTAGGTGCCAGTGATCAGACTATATTGTGACAGTGAATTTAACTCCTAGGCAATGACGCTTACATACTTGGAAATGGGTCTTGATTACCAGCAATTCTTTCTCAACAAGGGCATCATTTTTTCGTTCTCTGGACAGCATGTGGAATAAGGACACCAAGGGTAAATCAGCCAAGCCTCACTCTCTCTGTGTGACACAATCCTCACTGACTGACGTCTGAGAGCCATCAGCTTCAACAATGAATGCATGTGGTTCTTTGGGAAAGTCTGTTGTGGCACCTGAAAGGGCTTTTGTGCTACCAGGTGTTAGACTTGGCATCCTTGGCGTTCGTTAGACCTGGCATCTTTGGTCTGGTCTCCCCCAACTTTTTGCCTCTGCTTCCCAGGTTGTTGATGTGTGCTGGACTCTGTTTTGCGTCTTTTTGATACTCTGGGCACTGCTAACCAGTGCTAAAGTACAACTGCTCCTGTGTAAAATAAATGTGTCATTTGCTTATCCATGAATGGCATATTTGATTTACTAGTAAGTCCCTAGTATAGGGCACTAGAGGCACCCAGGGCCTGTAAATCAAATGCTACTAGTGCAGCACTGATTGTGCCACCCACATTAGTATCCCTCTAAAATGGCTCAGACCTGCCACTGCAGTGTCTGTTGGTGCAGTTTTAAACCGCAATTCAACTTGCAAGTGTACCCACTTGCCATGCCTAAACCTTCCCTTTTTATACATGTAAGGCACCCCTGAGGTAGGCCCTGAGTAGCCCCATGGGCGGGCAGGGTGCAGTGTATGTCAAAGGTGGGACATGTACTGATATGCATTACATGCCCTAACAGTGAAATACTGCTAATTTCAGTCTTCACTGTTGCAAGGCCTATCTCCCTCATAGGTTAACATGGGGGCTGCCTTTGAATAACTTTAAAGTGAAGATTCCCTTTGAGAGCAGATAGAAATGAGGAGTTTGGGGTCTCTGAACTCACAATTTAAAAATACACATTTAAGTGAAGTTGTTTTTTAGAATGTTAGTTTGAAAATGCCACTTTTAGAAAGTAGGCATTTTCTTGCTTTAACCATTCTGTGACTCTGCCTGTTTGCAGATTACCTGTCTGGGTCAGTTTGACAGTTGGGCTATTTGTGAATCCCCTCTAGACAGTGGGACAAAGGGAGCTGGAGTGTAGCCTGCATATCCTGATGGTCCATCTGTGCTACAGTGGAGGGAGGAGTGGTCACTTACACCTGAATGAGCTGTACCTGCCCTCTCATAGTGCACTCTCCAAACAACCGGTAAGTGTCTGGGGCCTGGAATGGGCAAGGCAAGATCTTGCATACAATAGATACTTCCCTTTGAAGTTTACCAACTTCAAGGGCAGAAAGGGGTATATGTGTTGGACCCAAAACCCCTGTAAATTAGATCACTTCTGGAACCAAGAGGAACCTCTGACAAGGAGAAAAGCTGAAGAGCTGAGGAGGACTGCTGCCCCAGCCTGTGACTGTGCTTTGCTGGGCTATCCTGCAGTTGCTGCTTCTACCTGTGAAAGGGGACAAAGACTGTTTATTGTTGGGTGCCTACTTCCCACCTGTGATAGCTTGATGCCTGTTTACAGCTTGGAGGCGCAGGGAGAGATACAAGGCCACCATGACCTCGAATGGCTCCTCACACTCAGCTCCTATGCTGTGCGGGAATCGGCACCTTGCATTTGGCTCCTTCTGTGGCAGACCAGCTTCATATCTGCTCCTGAGGTGAGGGTAGCATGTTGATTTGCTGGTCAGTGCACTACCTAGACACAGGGGTGCAATGTATCCAGTGTCAGGGTTGCTCCCTCAGCTGATGCTATCCTCCAGGAAGACTAGAGGTTGTGCCACTGGCCCAGTGGGGCCTCTTTTGTCTTTTGCATTGGGCCCTGAGGTATGTGATTCCCAGGCTCAAAAGAGACTCTGGGACTGGGGGGTTATATTCAAGTCTATCTCCCCAAATAATTTTAAAGATCTGCCAGCCTAAGAGGGCTTAGCCCCTCCCCAGGGAATTTTCATGAAAAGGGGGCACAAGAGAGCTAGTTCCACTGGCTCCCTGTGCCAGCTTTCTCCTCTTTTTTGCCCTTCACAAGCCCCATGGTCTCCTGGGCATCTTGCAGGACAATGGGTAGCAGTGGAATCCACGTTATTTCCCCCATAGTCATCTGGGGCATTAGGTGGCTTATCTTTCCAGCTGTCGCCATCCTGGTCCAAGGTCCTGCTCTCTGTTTCGCCCTTGTGCTATGGTTGGAAAGTTATAGATGCTAGGCATTGGTTAATCCTAGGATGCCAAATCATCCCTCCACCCCAGCCCCAAGCCTCCTGCACAACATTCTGGGACAATCCAAATGGCAGAACCCTTCTTCCCCTGGTCAAAGATCCTCTCCCCCACCAGATGTGGGGAAGTGATACTGTGCAAATCCTTTCTTGTGGTCACACCAAACTCATTCTGGAACAGCTCCCCCTTCCACTGGTTGTGGAGGCTGCCTGACTAAAAGGACAACAAAGGGAGCAAGCAGTTAGCTACATCTGCCTGTGACATGGAAGACCCCTTTGAAGTTAATCTTGTTACTGGGCACAGCCCCCAGGCCATCCTATCAAGAAAACCTTCCTCTTCAAACGCAGGGCCCTTTGTCCACTGTCTGTTATCAACCACATCTCACCACAGGGACGGCAGCCAGCCAGGTGACAGTTGAAAACTACCAAGCTTTCAGGAGAGAAATGTTAACATTTTAAAAGTGCCTTTTACTCAATAGGTAGACAAAATTCAATATGAAAATACAAAATAGAGTCCTTGAATTATTTCTCTAGCTGTTACCAATCCAAATTTAGCATTTGCTAAATGCAGCAAAGTAGCACAATCTTTCCCTATTGAAGCAACCTGCCTCCCTACGGTGAAAATAGGGTTTGGGATTATTTCACTGTAAGGACATGTTCTGCATTAACTTTTAAATGTCATTCCTTTAAAAACCATGCACCTTGCCTATGTGGGCAGTAAGGCCTAATTAGGTGTGACATTATTTTTTTTAAAGTAAATGTTAAGCCTGTCAAAAAGGCATGTTACCTGTTTACAGCTGCCCTGCTGTGCATGATGGTAGTCTCTCACGTTCAGCCCGCACATGAGCACACACAAATGTGTGCATGTGTTTATGTGTAAACAACTAAGAGCCTGGTTACTCTGTTTGCTCCACAGCACCCTTATTTTAAAACTGTGACACTGAGGTCAACATGCTCAGTTCAGTTACCATGAAATTGCAGTGAAACTCAGGTATTGAGAGTTACTTGTGCATGTTCTTGTTAAAATTGAAACCAAATCAATATTTCATCAGTATACATGACAAAGCATGTGTCAAGGAAAACCCAGAGGACCTTTTGATATAAAATACCGAAGCATTGAAGAGTCTGGAAGACATACCTTGTACATGTAGTGCTCAAATTTCATTTAAAAAATAGAAAAGTCCTCTTAGATTATAATGAGTTCTTTCATGCCATATAAATCCAATTTATATTAAATGGTTGAACCCCTGATCTATCTAGAACAATTGTGACTCATGATATCAATTGATAGGTGTGAACAAGTAGATTATTAGTTTGGATGGATGGTAGTCCACCAACAATATTTTTTTATTTACTTTCTGTGTTTTTCTTTAGCGCTGCTTCACCATGTGGTATTCGAGCGCTTTGCAATGTGACATGTACATATTACTAGAACATAAAATGTGTACAAGTAACATAAAATTGCATTGATAAAAGACACATTAATACAGGAGGGGAAATGGGAAGGGAGTGAATACTAGCAATAGGAGGAACATTTATGGGGCGGATTGATGTCTTTACTGAGAGAAGGGTTATAGAACAGTCTTAAGTTGCTTCCTGCAGACAAGGATGTTGGGTGCCATTCTTGATTTGTTAAGTAAGGAGTTCCAAAATGTGCGAGTGGCACTGGAGAAATATTGTATTTGAGCAAAAGATGATTTGAATTTGAGAGGTTTTAGTAGGAGGGAAGATTTTCTGTGGGATTGTCGGGTTCCACCTGCAATTTTCAGCAGATCCAAGAGATAGCTAGGATGGCCCATTTGAAGTGCTTTAAAGGTGATGCAGTCAACCTTTAATTTGATCCGGGCATCTACTGGAAGATGTTGTAGACCTTTCAATATGTGCAAAATGTGGTCAAACTTTTTTGTCACTGATTAGATGAGTTGTAGAGTGGAGAGTCATTTTCATTGGCTGGAGAGTGGTTGATGGTAGACCAGAGTATACCGTGCCCTATGTCACTCCAGGAGACCACTAAGGCTTGGGCTGCCATTCTCAGTTGGTCATAGGAGAGGAGATGTTTTATTCTTCTTAGTTGTCTTAGATGGAAGTTTGCTGCTTGGGTCAGTTTACACAGGAGGATCAAGGGAGAGCTTGCTGTCAATGAGAAAACTTAGGGGCTTGATCACAGAGGCAGGAAAGAGCTGGCAGCTATATTTTGCCAGCAGAGAGCTTAGTGAGGTATTGACTCTGCTGATTGCTTTGCATGAAAAGAGCAACAACTCAGTTTTTGGGGTTCAGGGAGCTAACAGATGCCCACTTGAATATTGTATCCACTGCATCTTTGAGTACAAGGAGATCTTTGTGAGATTAGATTTTTAGCCATATGTGGATATCGTCAACGTAATGGTGAAGTTTGTAATTGGACTTTTCCAGTAATAGGTTCAGGAGTTTGACATGCAGGTAAAAAAAGGTGGGTAGAGAATTGATTTTTGGGGAATACAACATATCATAATTTCCAATCTGGAAATGTTAGAACCTATTTTGATTAGATTAGAGTGATCCTTGAGGAATGATTTGGACCATTTTAAAATTGTATCTTTGATGTCCATTCTGCATTCAAGCACTTTTAGGAGTATTTTGTGGTCCACTGTCTTGCATGCTACTAACAGGTCAGGGAGAATTAAAAGGCAAGAATCTCTATCATCCATCTTTTTCAGAAGGTCATTTATAACTTTTATAATGACTGTTTACGTGCTGTGGTCCTTTATGAATTCTGATTGGCTGGGTGCTAGGAGCCGGTATCAATGAAATCATTGGGTTGTATAGCAACACATTTTTTGATGACTTTTCCGGGCCTGGGCCGATTTGTTATTGGCATGTAGTTATCCGGAACTGGCGTGTCAGTTTTTGCCTTTTTAGAATTGGTGATAGTTGACTGATTTTGAGGTTGCTGGTGAAAGACCCTTGCTGTAAACAGGTGTTGTTGAGTAGTAACATTGTTAGCTCAAATGCCATCTTTTAACTAGGGTGTGGGATTCAATTGTTTGATAACTTCCATGATGTCTTTCAATTGAAGTAATTTAAATGTGCACCAGAATTTATTGGTCTTCAGAGAGTAGTACAGTTCCTGAGTGAGCAAGGTGGGAACTTGTTTTTTGCTTTTCTTGATTTTTGGTAAATAATTTTGCAAATACATTACAATCAATATTAGATTGGACTTGGGTACAACTCTTCATTGTGGAGGTGTTTTTGTAGATAAATGTAAACAAAGACCTTGTAGAATTCAGAGACTGGGCAATTTGAGATTGGATGTGGGAGTCCTCAGCTAATTGGACTGCTCCTTTGTAGACTTTCCTCAGCTTTAAGTTTGGATTTGTTTTATGGTGATTTATATTTAGACCTTATGAGGGTAGTGATGTCATCAAAGTTTTCTATGATCTTGGAGTAGTTATTAGATAAGACGTTAGGGTCATGGAGCATATTTCGTTTTTCAAGTTTGCGGACCAGGAGAGAAATTAGTGCTTCATTGATGATGTTTGTGTATTGCCTGACTGGAATCTTGTTGGTAATTTGTATGGTGGGAATATGTGTAGGCCTGAATGGAATCGTGAAATGCATAGGAAAGTGGTCAGACCATTTGACGTCTTTAGGTTTGGAGTGCATTAAGCCCTGTAAGGACGATAGAATTATATCAAGTTTTCTGCCTTTTATGTTGGTTGGATCTGATAGGAGTTATGATAAGTTGAAATGTTTTTTCTGTGTCAGGCATGATGTGGTAGAGGAAAGAATTCTTGTTTCCCCGGTCAATGTTGAAGTCCCCCAAATCGATGTTGTTTGCGGGAAAGCATTTGGTTGTTGGCTATATATTATTTGTATGGTTGAATACGTTTTTGTGGGTTTTTTGTGGTCTGTCGATGAGGTGCAGGAGTAGGTCCTTCATTAAATCAAGCATTCAAAAGATGGGAACTTCAGGAGTTGTGGGATTTATGAGAAGTTTGAGCCTTTGATAGTGATAGCTAGAACACCTAGTTCTGATCTGATCAATCTTTTGTAAGGATGATATATCAATCTGGAGCAAGGGAGTTAACAATGTTTTGACAAAATTTGTTGAGCGAAGATTCTGTGATGCACATCAGATCCACATTATTTGATTAAATTAGTGTGGGCATTTGTGGGCATAAGCTGATCTAATATTGTGTATGGTGCATTTTAGGTAGCTCTTGGTAGTTGTGTTGAGCTTTTTTGGGCGCACATAACCATCAGATTATCATATTTTCCTTGCTTTGTGACATGCTTCAGTAAGATTTTATTTCTATTTCGAACAGTAATGTGATTGTTTGTTACTTGTTTGCACATAGTGGGTGACATACAAGTAGTGATAAAAGTAGTGGTTGGTTACTCGAATGGTCTGGCTAATTCTTGTTGTGTTCTAAAGATGTTGACTGTATTTGTACTTAGGGTGGCAGAAAAGGCAAATTAATAATTATTTTAACGTGATTTTTGGAGAGATCAAAATTTGTGCAAGGTCAAGATTACCATCTAGACTGCCAAGAAAAGGTGTATTTATTATATTGAGCTGTGATCGGGGGGAGGATTTTTATTTGCTGTGATTGTCTCTTTTGCTGTCAAGGGCTGATTTGGTGTAATGTGGCTAGTTCTTTACCAGTTTCAATGACTCAAGGGGTAGGCAGGACTTCCGGAATAAGGCAGAGGCTGACCGTTTGATCGGTGGTTTGAATTCCCAGTGGTGGTTTGTGTTCCAACATGGATGGCAGTGCGCTCTGGCAAAAACCTCAATGGGAAAAATCTCTACACCGTACTGATACACCTATGCAGCTATAACAGCAACACAATGCTGCGACTGCTGAGGTATTGAGTCTCTCAAGGATTGTGATGGGGAAAGGATGTTTCTGCAGCTCAGCCCACAGTCACACATCTGAGGCTGCATTCAGAGCAGGCAGAGATACAATCTGAGCCACACCAGTGGTAGTAGGCAACTCTGCTTCACTTCCTGCTATGGTCAAGGTGTCCGACGCCATGTCCACTGTGTTGCAGGGCCCGCCGAAAAAGTTGTGCCCTCGGAGCACCAATCCGTTCAAACAATCTCAGCAACCAGTGAGCTTCACTGAATGAGGGAGAATCTCACAGCCACCATGTTAAAGATGTGGCCTCCTAATAGACAAGCTCAGCTTGGGTCAATAGGGAAGTAGGGTGCCATCTGAACAGAAGATTGATTTGGCAAGAAGCACCAGATCAATGGACGATCGAAGAAGTAGGAATTATTTTCTTGAATCTGGCTTGATGTTTTTTTCTGAGGGGGTCAGATTCCTGGAAGATTACATGTTTCTTGGTCCTGAATGGCTGTGGGGTGAGTAGCAGAAAAGAAGGGATCTGCTAAAGTTGTAGGTAATGGAAGTCTGTTCTTTGTCGGGAGGGGAATACTTCAGATTAGCAGGGGATAGATGGCAGCAAGAACTGGGTAAAGAATAGTTGTTCTTTGGGTAGGGTTGGAAGAGCTGAGTGGAGGTGCTTCTCTCAGTCAGCAATCGTGGTACTATTGGCACTATTCTTGCTAGGTCCAGTAAAGGTTTCAGTAACCTAAACCTAAGCCCAACCCCTGGTAGCTACAGCACAGAGTGGGCAGGCATAAATTAAGAAAATGTGTGAAGCATTTAGAAGTACCAAAACAGTTAAAAAGTTGCAAACACAACATAATAAAAATCCCACTCTAAATTATAAAAAGTAGAGAATATTTTAAGGAACAAAATCACACCAAATTTAAATTCACAACAATAGTAACCAGAGATATACATTTTTAAAGTTTGCATGAATTTTTAGTGTTCAAAAGCAAAAAGTGCCAACCAAGGGCAACTGTTTGTGCTTGTCTGGGACCAGGATAGCGTTTAAGGTTCACTGCGATGGAGCGTGTGTCAGGTATCAGGTCCAGGGACATTCTGGTCAGAGAGTTACCATCAGATTTTTCCGGTGAATCTGTGGTCCTCAAACAAGTCAACAGCGAGGCAAGCTGCAATCTGGATCCGCACCAGGGTTCGATGACTGCAGGTTTGTGGAGTGCGGGTTCTGGTAAAGTCTTTGAGAAAGGCAGGGCAGCTCCAAGTGGATGGAGTCTGGCATCCATGCCCAGGAAGGTCTTGATGTTCATTGGCTTTGGCTTGGTGTCACTTTCAGTGAAGACCTCTACATTCAGACTTACAAACTTTTCTGGAAGTCAGATCGTCTTCAGCGGAATGAACCAGCAAGTTGGAAGTAACCGGCAATTTCATGTTGACAGATTTGACTCAACAACAGTCCCCATCTCCCACTGATTTTTCAGAACAAAAGCTGGCAAATGGTTTCTAAGACCCAGCTTTGCAGTTTGGACAGGAAGAGTGGACACTGTCATTTATCTAATGGCTCCAGGACCTTAAGGACACCACTTAGTTGCCAGAACTCACTCCAGTAGATGCCACCAGCAAAGTTCAGGGCAGGTGTCATTGGAAATGGTCAGTTGGGCCCCAGCAGCTTTTGTGTTCCTGAAGCTTAAAAGGAGGCCATCCAACTAGCCCTTTGAGTTCATGTCTTGGTCCTGGGACAAGTGGGAGTGTTGTGTAGCCATTTTAGCTGTAGTTTTGTACACATTATTTTAGCAAACTAGGCCTGCTGCTGTGCCACTTTAAACTAAGTATGTTTTATTCATACTATTTTAACCATAGCCACATTTGTGGTCTTGTTTTATTTTCTCTATCTAGCTGTTCTTTGCCTAGGCCAGCACTGCGTTCTTAAACAAGACATTTCCTACACTCTATGCTTTTCACATGGCTGCAGTAAGATAGGTTGCCGGCAAAAGTGGTATTGTTTGTCTCTAATGTTCACAAACACATACACACTCTTATGTGGGGATCCTTTCTGGCAACATCAGCTGTTTTATTACTCATGTATGTTAGAGGGAGATTCTAGCCAGATGACCACGACTGTATGCTGATTGCTGAGTGCTTCGCTGCTTATGTAGACTACAGGCCTCTTGCTCAGGTATGAGGGATCGCAGGGGAACCAGAAAGGCATAACATAGCCTGGATAGGAACTATTCCTAAAGAACTTAGTGACAAAATGGGAGCATTATTCAAATGTTTTACTCTCCTTGTCAAAATTGTATTCATGTCATGCTTCATCGTCCTAGTTATTGCAATACATGCTTTATTATCCAAGATGCAGTTACTTCAATAAAACCTTATTGAACCATACTCTGCCCCTGATTGTCCTTGCATACATGAGACTAATGTAACTGAGAGAAACAGATGAGATCTGAGTGACCACGATGTCCCTGAGGAGTCATGTGTGTCATGCATTCAGTTGCCCAATCATCCCTGCTCTTCGGTGGATATGAGGCACTGCTAGTTAGCTGGAACAAAACCCGGATGAGGCCGACAGGTGTCACCTGTAGTGGGTTCAGACTTAGTCCCCCACATTACAAGTGATTCTGCCGCCCGAATCCAGTAGTCTCATTAGGATAATGAGAATCTATGTGACAGGAGTAGGTCCAGCCTTTGGGTTCTCTTCACAGGTCACAACAGCAGGTGCAGTCCTTCTTCTGTGCTCCACAGTTCCAGAAGTGTTCTGAATAGGGTGGTGGTAATGCCACATTTATGCCCAGTACCAGCCTGCAGGTGAGGTAATGGAGTAAAAGTTCCAGGACTAAACCTACCCACTTTTACAGCATTTCCTGTGTTTTTACTGCAAACTGTCCTGCAGTGCCCTTCTCTACCTACAACCTTTCTTCCCCTGTGCAGGGCTTCCTGTGCCCACTCAGAAGTGTGGCTATAATAATGGGCAAACCCCGCCTTGTGGTCACTGTGTAGCTCCCTCTCCCACTAGGTTTGTAAATAAACTGGCAATGAAAACAAAAGAGAGGGAGGCCTATGTGCAAGCTACATCTGCCATTGTAGGCATCCTTTGAAGTTAATTAAGTTCCTGGCACTGCCTAGCGGTCTGTCCAATGTGGGGAAGGTCAACCGCTCTCCCGTTGTATCAGATCTATGAGCCACATCATGCCTAACCAAGGAGCTATTCAGCTCCTGGGTGACACTGGACACTGACAGAAAGGCTCATTTGGTTCAGGCACATATATGTGCCATTAAGTGTGATTTTCAAAACAGGAATATAAAAATTGACTTGTCCATTAAACTGGATTTTAAATTACAATTAAAATGAGTCCTTGAATATTTTTTTCTAGTTACTTCCAAATGGGAGCTATGCATTATAAGGTGTTATAACGTAACCCAGTTCTTTTCTACTGGAAACCCAGCCTTGAATCAGTAAAAAAAACTTTGGAGGTTTTTCACTGCAAGAACATGTAAAACATGAAATATGTATGTCCTACTTTTCAAATGTCATGCATCCTGTCCTATGGGCATTTACTGCCTACCATATGGCTGCCTTATAAGTATTAAAAATGAAGGTTTAGGCCTGGCAAAGGGTTTATTTTGCCAGGTCAAAGTGGTACTTTTACATCTCCTCACCCAGGCTGCAGGGTGGGCCTGGAGACATGCTTTGCATTGACACTTTAGTTAATGGTGGCACAATGAGTGCTGCAGTCCACTAGTGACATTTAACTTAGAGGTCTTGGGTACACGTTTCAACCGTATGCTAGGGACTTGTGGGTATGTTAAATATTCCAAGTAGGAGTGTAACATACTTTAAATGATTTATGAGCCAGAGTACGTGCACTGAGCACTGGATAGCAGTGTCCCAGTCAAAAAACCAACAACGTAATGTAGCCAAAAAACGGGGGTGACTATTTCCATTTTCCTACAATAGGACCCATGAAACTTGAGTGCTGAATAAAACCATTTACTAGTAGCTGCTCCAAAGAAGTGTTCAGATTTTTGTCCGTCATTCATTTCTAGCAGGGCATACACATTAAACCAGGCTAAATGCTGATACCTCAGTTGAAGTCCCTGTATGGTGGAAACCTACTGGGTGCAGCTTTATCAAGGTTATCATAGAAAAGCTGTAGATGTTGCTCTGCATTTCTCCAATCAAATGTGCATGTATGCTGTTGTAACCAATGTGTATCTTATGTAGCACAAGTCTGGAAGGGATGTGGTGGCATCAATGAGGGTGAATACAAGGGCTTTTTTACACCCATAAGACTACCACCAGGATGAACTGGGTTTCTTGGTAATTGAAAAATAGCAAATGGCTCGTCTGTCAAAAAGAATCAAAGAAAAATTATGTCAATTGAATAATAAATACAACAGACGGAACACCTGCTACTTTTTAGCAGATGCCCTGCCCCGCTAAACTCTAAATAAGTCCTATACAGCTAATTCCCAGAACCAGATGGCGCTTTACAGATATTTTATATATATATATATATATATATATATATATATATATATATATATATATATATATATATATATTTTTTTTTTTTTTTTATTCGATAATCAGGTCAATAAAAAAATATTTTAATACAGCTCGAGCATTTCCAACCCAAAGTTCT
Source organism: Pleurodeles waltl (assembly GCF_031143425.1). Classification (NCBI taxonomy): domain Eukaryota; kingdom Metazoa; phylum Chordata; class Amphibia; order Caudata; family Salamandridae; genus Pleurodeles; species Pleurodeles waltl. The sequence goes on from NC_090444.1 coordinate 1,782,107,955, forward strand.
TTATGCTGAAAATTATGCAAAGTCACATTTGATTGAGAGTGGAGTCAAAGGAAGTCACAAATTGTTTTGGTTAAGAGGAAGCCAAGATTAGAACTCAGGTTTGCAGGACATCAAATTAACTTCTACCAACAGACCAATTGAAAATCAGTACAGAATTGTCTTTTTACAAACTCTTGTTAACACTGTTTAAACAGCTTGTCACTCTCCTCTGTTGTTCCGTTTCTCCAGCAGTATCACACCGTCTCAGCACCAGCTCCGGTGAAAATGCGCCTCGATTTCGAATTTACCGCAATTACCATAATGCCTCAGAGCCATCCTGTGTGACTTCTTGACTGCCTCTCCAATTTAACAAATACATCCGAAGTGGCTGCAGAGCAATGATAGCCTGTGCCCTGATATTTCAGATAGAAACAATTTCCAGTCATTTGGAAATGTTCAGAGAATTGGAACGGCAATGCTTACACTTGTGCGGCGCTATTTTCACGCCAGTCTGGCTGGAAGCTGTTAGGAGGACAGGACTTGCCAATTTATACCCCTCCATCCTGCACACTGAATGAGGCGATCATCGCCGCGCGACCATGATATCAAATCCCTCTACCTTTTCTATCGCTGTAATGGGGAAATCGCTAGCAAAACCTATTTTATGTGGGTCTTTCAGACGGGCTATTTGCAAATACAGTAGTGGTTTTCTTTCCCTTTTATTCTTTGTATTGAAACGAGAACAATATGTTCCAAATGGCAGTCCAATGTATTGAGCTGTAGTTCAGCTTTAGTGAGTCACTCTCTTTTATTTGAATGAATGGCATAAATATATTTTTTTCAATTCACTCGGCCAGGCGAGCTATGTTATGAGACTTGCATTGATCATCTAATGGCATAGCGGGTTTAATGCACTTTTTGTGACAATGCCATAAATGATTTACCTGGGTTGAACTTCAGACGTCACAGTTTTATTCTTGAAGTCAGATTTGCGCTAGGTTTGTAGCGTCTAGGCCCGAGATAAAAATCTACTATGGTAGGGCAGGAGGACTTGCAAGAACACTCGAGGGATCCATTGACGTCAATTCACCAAAATTCCAGGGGTAAGGGAAGTGACATCATGTGCCATTTCATGTTTACTTTCACTCATACACACATGCTTCCACAAACCCACATTCACTCATACACAGTCTCTTTTACATAAGCACACTCACCCGCAAGCATGCATATAACATACATTTAAACGTGTTTTTTACTTACCTCAGCTACCAAGGAGGGTCATATTGTCACTAATTGTTAATAATATTTTATTCACTATTAGAGTAATTAAAAAAAGCTGATTGAAAACAAGGAAATGAAGTCCCCAGCAATGACCATAAGGACGACCTGCCCCTGTGCCCCTGGTACTGATTTTGCCACCTCTGAGGCCAGGGGTGGGAAAGGCAGTGCCAGGAGTTGCGAGGGGCAAGCTGGGGGTCGCAGCTGCGACCCCTGGTACCCCCTAAATGACATCCATGGAGTGATCTCTTCCAATCAGAGAACTTGGTTGAGGGGAAGGTGGAAATACAACTTCTAGCTAAAATAATCAGAAGTCACATCTACCATTTTACGGATTCAATACCCCCATTCATGAGACTGGTGGAAAGTAGACCACCTGATGGCGGTGCCTTATCCTGCATGCATTTGTCATGATGCCACATGGAACGAAGGCGGTGAACAAGCTGCCAAATCTGGGCAACTGAGACAAAACAGTAACAACTTTTTTTGAATAGGAGGATACCACCTTTTAAGCTAAGATAGGAGGGGATAGTCCTTTATCGCACAGAAAACTGGAGCCTCGACAAAAAGCAGCTTTGCAGTTTTAGAAGGGGAATTCTGAAAGTCCCTTCTTTTATTGCAGAATAACTTTCCCACACTGCATGGTTGATTAGTGAAATTGGATATGAAGCCCCAGAAGACACCGCAATCAGGGCAACTTCCACTATGTTCTGAAAGGAGAAAAAACAATAAAAGGAGAAAAATCACTGATGGGAGCACACAACAATTTTTAGACAGTTGGTCAGTCTCAAGTTCCAAATGATCCCTGTTAGAATGTAGGTCTCTAGTTGGCAGAGGTATGCACCCTTGTCCAAGTAGGGACCACAATCCTAGTCAGGGTAAGTCACTACACAACCTAAATTATCCTGTGCTCACCCTCTGGTAGCTTGGCACAGAGCAGGCAGGCTTAACGTAGAAGGCAATGTGGGAGTGTTGATGTGGTGATTGCAGGTTTGAGTGGTGTAGTGTCTGTGAGGGAGGAGGTGGTGGGGGAGTCTGTGTAGGAAGTGGATGTTGTTTCTGCATGTGTCTGTTGTTTGTGTGCACGGCGGTGGTGTGACTTGTGGTGCCTGTGTTTGTCTTTGCGAACCGTGTCTGTTGAGGTGGATGAATGGTGGTCTGACTGAGTGATGTGGATGGGTGTGGGGAGAGGGGTGTGGGATTTGGCACAGGCTGCTGGGGGGGTTACTGAAGACAATGGGACACTGGCTGCCATCAACGAGGAGCTCCTTATCTCTGCAGGGCAGTCAGGGCACCGTGACTGTCTTTCAGGTAGGCATTGGACTGCTGCATCTGTGAAGCCAGTCCATGGATGGCATTCACAATGGTTGACTGTTCCACACAGATGGACCTCTGGAGGTCAATAGCCTCCTCATTGAGGGCAACAGGGCTCACTGGGGCAGAGGTGCCTGTGACAAAGTGGGCACGGGCAACTGGGTGGGGAGCTACAGGGAGGGCTGTGCTGGTAAGGGGGGATGGTGGACAAGGATGGTGCTGGGCTTGTCCCAGATAGGTCCACCACCACCAGAGAGTGACCACCAGAGGAGGAATCCGAAGAGGATGTTGAAGATCCGATCTCCCCTGTGGCACTCCCCTTGCCCTCTGTCCCCCTGGTCCCCTCGGCTCCGCTGGTGTCAGCCTCCTGGGTCCTGTGGGCTGCAGCTTCCCCACTTTCCAGTGCCTCTTCTCCTTCACTTGATGATGCTGATGCACACAAAGACAGAGGAGGAGAGGGAGGGAGAGTAGAAGAGAAAGAAAGGGTGGAATGGGTCAATACCTATCCATCATTCACACTGACTAACAACGTATTTTTCTGCTGGTATGCCATGGCAGGGCAAGCCTTTAAATTGACATGCATAACAGTGGGGAATCATAGGGGAAACAAAAGCTATGCTGAAAAAGCCTACTAATGTGTGAACATTGGGACTCATTGACTTGATGAAGGGTCTAACAATGCACAGTTGCATAGTACTTCACACATTCCCATGGTTGTTTACATAGACATAGCCTGTACTCTTTACTCAACCGAATCCTGCACGGTAAGGTAACATGCCCACAAATCCATTAACAATGTGGTCATTCATTTCTTGGCCCCCTGCAGCCTTCTACAAATTCAGTAAAAGGCAGCTGATTGAGAACTCACAACTTACCTCTGTCATAGTGGCAGAGTAATACTGACGGCAATGCCATAACACCTCTGGTATACTAATGCTGATGCAAGGAGCTGGTCTCTCAAAAGATGTGAAGGGTGTCCAGGCAAACCCAAACATGGAATTAGTCCTTTCATAAGTCACTGTCTGCATGGTATTGGCATACATAATCAATACAAATCCTGCCAGGGTGGCTGATACCCATAGACGATGTGCATCTACTAATGATCTACACTACATCTTCCCACTAGTAGGCTACCCAAACCCGTACAAACCTAACATTAGTGAGGTGTGAGTGCGTACTTACCCCCTTGTGGCTGCTGTGCTGCCCTCAAGCACCCATCTACCTCAGAGTAGGCCGCCACCAAAATGCAGACCATTAGTGAGGTCAGGGTCCGACGGGCATCCCTCCCTTGTTGAGAGGACATCCCCAGCTGGGCCTCAGCAGTCTTACGGACCCAGCCTCTCAGGTCCTCCCACTGCTTTCTGCAGTTTGGTGCTCCGCCAGCTATGGACTCCAAGGATACGCACTTGCTTGGCGATGGCACGCCAAATCCCCTTCTTCTGATGGACGCTGACCTGCATGGGTGACACAGACAGAAGGAGAAAGTCATGTAGAGTGGCATCATAGCAACAGCAGTGAACTTCACACCTCAGACACATCTCATGCCCACACTAACATGTCTTAATGGCTGTGATGCTATTAATTGTGTTTGATCAATGACTTTGTGTTTCACCACTGCGCATATTAGTTGCTCAATGTTCACCAGTAGCACATTATATATTTTGTATTCAGTTCAGCCGCCTATTGGCTTTGACATGGCATTAGCCATTACATTCTGTATTCTGCCTATTGGCTTTGACATGCTGTATTCAGTTTAGCTGCCTATTGGCTTTGACATGATATTATACATTACATTCTGTATTCAGCTTAGCTGCCTATTGGCTTTGACATGGTATTAGACATTATATTTTGTATTCAGCTCAGCTGCCTATTGGCTTTCACATGACATTAGACATTACATTTGATATTTAGGTTAGCTGCCTATTGCCTTTAACGTGGACTTAGACATTGCAGTTGAGAATCCAAGCTGTATTTTTCCAAGCTATGTTTTTCCACAAGATGAACCAAACTGTTTTCTTCACACCAGACTAGACCTGATAAGAGAGAGTACATTTGGTGTTTTCCTTTCTGCTCAGGCTTGGGAAGAGGAGAAGTCTAGGAGATCTGGCCAGTCTCCAAAGGCTTGCGTAGTTTTCCCGAGTCTGAGAGGAGGGGGCACGCTTTTGTAAGGATGACACGGGGCTTCAGAGATTTAGATTAGAATCTGCTTGACTTCAGGCTGGAACTTGGCGCCAGTTGCCAGTCTCCCGTGTGGGTAGATAATCTCTTTCTCGCAGTTGACCGGAGTCATCAACTTGCAGACCCCAGAAAGATGAAGCTGTATATAGGTCTCACACGGTGATGAATTTGATTTTTACGCTTTGCATTCAATATCTTATATATATAAAATGCTGTGTACATTGCAACTGAGAAGTACTGTGATATATTTTGTTTTCTTGCTGCGACTACTTTTGTGCTTGAAATCTAATAATTCGTCTCTCAAGAACTTGTGGGTGGGGAAGAATTAACAACAATAAATGTCTTCTTTGAACTCAGAAGTGCATTCCAGAGATGTTCTGTAAGCTCTGATACGAGATAAGTAGGAAGGCAGAACAATGGCACAAATGCACCATGCCACCTGCATGCATCCAGTCCGTGTGTGTCATCATGTCTTTCAGCCTCACACATACCCCCATTAGACAAGACAGTAAATCAAGAGTTTATTGTACAGATATTAAAATCAATTACAATTTAAAACCTAGAATAGTCAAAAAGTGCAATACACAGAGTTGGAAAACCCCAAGCCACCAATAAAACACAATGTTAAAAACAAACATTAAATTCATAGTAAAATACTTAATTAATATATATTATATATATATTAACATCAATATAAGACAATGTCAGACTAACAGGGGATCCAGCGATCCAGCTGGAATGGTATAACATTGCACATGATTGAGTTAAAATTGCTTCCGTACCCCCCAGCTGGCCAAACACCCACCTATTAAATAATGAACGTAAAATCAGCAATTGCCAGCACCCTTAAAATGCTTAAAATGCTTCTGTGCATTAGTTATTCAACCATAAATTGACAGCCAACGAATATTAAAAACTGTGATGTAGGGTTAAAACTCAAACTCAATGGCAATACATAATTAATTTAGAACCCAACAAAGCAAGAGCACAAGATGGTTTTCATGTATCATTAATCACTGCTTGCAGTGCTCCTGAGTAATTTGGTATGAGCAGCCTTCATGAATTTAACCAACAAAACATTCAACATTGTATTCATAGGATCCAAAGACATAATGACAACATGCTAGCAGGTGCGAACCCCCAATTAATTCCACTTAATCCATAGCAGGGATCTATGCTCCTTAAGTAAGGATGGGCACAAGCAAACCACATACTCAAATGATTCTTCACTGCTGCCACAACTCCTGCAAGTAACGCCCTCCCCTGGGGTTGACCGCCATGTGGGTAAGTGCTTCAAACAAAACCAGTCATCCATCTTTACAGCCATAAATTTCTCTTTCAAATGAATGCCATAAGAGCAGGCAAGATAGCCAGTTGGGGTACCTGGCCAAAATAAATTAATAACCACCCAGGCATGCTTATGTTTGGCAAGGAGTGCTCGATCAGAGTGGTAGGACCAGAGCTGAGTACTCTTTTTAATATAGAGTATAAAAAGGGGTTGAGCGGAGTTGTTGTCCCAAAGATCCTCAGCTCTCAATAACCATTTACAATCAGCCAAAAAGCAGTAGTGGGACCCTTTCATTTCAGTCGCACTAATATCAAGCCACAGGACTGACTCCAGATTACTCATTTTGGCCCGATGTAACTTATGGCAAAATTTCAAGAAAGTACCTGCACCTTCATCCGATTGATCCAAAAGACCAAATTCCAACCGCACCTTTTCAGGGGATGCGGATTGGGGTAGATGAAAGACCCTTTTATAAATATTAGTAACTAGCCTATTTAACAGATTTGAACCTATACCCAACATGACCATAGGACAATGAGGGAGTGATCTTTGCTCTCATGACTTCCATTAGTGGGAGTAGATTAGGTCCCCTGAGTGTTTTGAATAATTTAGAAAAGGCCACCTCCAGAGCCACTGCTTTAACTTCAATCTCTTTCCGTGCCTAACAAAACTACCCCTAATGTCAAGGTACAACCCTAAACATTTATAAGACTGATCTGCGACAAATTTACTGTTCTTATGGTACCAACTAATTCCTGGATGCCTTTTCCTGCCAATGTGACCACTTTACTTTTAGGCAGATTTACCTCCAGATAGTTCACATATGTAGAAAGTGCAAGTTGATTAAGCAACCATTGAAGGCCAACCCAAGTGAGGCAGAATATTGCCAAATCATCAGCATAGAGCAGATGGCTGAGCCAAAGTCCACCAGGCGATGCAAATTAATAGCATCAAGAGTGGGAGACAAATCTGCAATAAACAGAATAAAAAGCAGAGGAGCTAGTATGCAGCCTTGCTTCACACCACAGAAGGTGGAAATTTTCCTGGAAAGGGAGCGACTATTTCCTAATTTAATGCGGACCCACACGTCTGTGTGTAGTTCTATAATGCAAAAACAACAAGTGATGGACGGAATGCTGAACATTGTCAAACATTCACCCCCAGTACAGTGATCTGGGCCTAAATCCATCGTTTTTTTGCTGCCCATGCCATTCCAGTTTGGACCCAACCATATGCAAATCAGTCTTGACCCTGTTCCCCACAGGAACAGTCTAGCCCGAACTGCTAGGCCAGGTCTCCCCTGGACTGGAAACAAGCATCCTGGGACCGGTTTCAGGGTTTCACCCCTCATCAGCCAGGCTAGCTTGAATCCAGTGGCATGGGAAGCACGGGACCCACGTCTGGGCATACCCTTCCCACTAAGGGCCACAAAGCAAAAACAACAAGTGATAGACGGAATGCTGAACATTGTCAAACATTCACCCCCAGTACAGTGATCTGGGCCTAAATCCATCGTTTTTTTGCTGCCCATGCCATTCCAGTTTGGACCCAGCCATATGCAAATCAGTCTTGACCCTGTTCCCCATGGGAACAGTCCAGCCCGACCTGCTAGGCCAGGTCTCCCCTGGACTGGAAACAAGCATCCTGGGACCGGTTTCGGGGTTTCACCCCTCATCAGCCAGGCTAGCTTGAATCCAGTGGCATGGGAAGCACGGGACCCACGTCTGGGCATACCCTTCCCACTAAGGGCCACAAAGCAAAAACAACAAGTGATGGACGGAATGCTGAACATTGTCAAACATTCACCCCCAGTACAGTGATCTGGGCCTAAATCCATCGTTTTTTTGCTGCCCATGCCATTCCAGTTTGGACCCAGCCATATGCAAATCAGTCTTGACCCTGTTCCCCATGGGAACAGTCCAGCCCGAACTGCTAGGCCAGGTCTCCCCTGGACTGGAAACAAGCATCCTGGGACCGGTTTTGGGGTTTCACCCCTCATCAGCCAGGCTAGCTTGAATCCAGTTGCATGGGAAGCACGGGACCCACGTCTGGGCATACCCTTCCCACCAAGGGCCACAAAGCAAAAACAACAAGTGATGGACGGAATGCTGAACATTGTCAAACATTCACCCCCAGTACAGTGATCTGGGCCTAAATCCATCGTTTTTTTGCTGCCCATGCCATTCCAGTTTGGACCCAGCCATATGCAAATCAGTCTTGACCCTGTTCCCCCTGGGAACAGTCCAGGCCGAACTGCTAGGCCAGGTCTCCCCTGGACTGGAAACAAGCATCCTGGGACCGGTTTTGGGGTTTCACCCCTCATCAGCCAGGCTAGCTTGAATCCAGTTGCATGGGAAGCACGGGACCCACGTCTGGGCATACCCTTCCCACTAAGGGCCACAAAGCAAAAACAACAAGTGATGGACGGAATGCTGAACATTGTCAAACATTCACCCCCAGTACAGTGATCTGGGCCTAAATCCATCGTTTTTTTGCTGCCCATGCCATTCCAGTTTGGACCCAGCCATATGCAAATCAGTCTTGACCCTGTTCCCCATGGGAACAGTCCAGCCCGAACTGCTAGGCCAGGTCTCCCCTGGACTGGAAACAAGCATCCTGGGACCGGTTTCGGGGTTTCACCCCTCATCAGCCAGGCTAGCTTGAATCCAGTGGCATGGGAAGCACGGGACCCACGTCTGGGCATACCCTTCCCACTAAGGGCCACAAAGCAAAAACAACAAGTGATGGACGGAATGCTGAACATTGTCAAACATTCACCCCCAGTACAGTGATCTGGGCCTAAATCCATCGTTTTTTTGCTGCCCATGCCATTCCAGTTTGGACCCAGCCATATGCAAATCAGTCTTGACCCTGTTCCCCATGGGAACAGTCCAGCCTGAACTGCTAGGCCAAGTCTCCCCTGGACTGGAAACAAGCATCCTGGGACTGTTTCGGGGTTTCACCCCTCATCAGCCAGGCTAGCTTGAATCCAGTGGCATGGGAAGCACGGGACCCACATCTGGGCATACCCTTCCCACTAAGGGCCACAAAGCAAAAACAACAAGTGATGGACGGAATGCTGAACATTGTCAAACATTCACCCCCAGTACAGTGATCTGGGCCTAAATCCATCGTTTTTTTGCTGCCCATGCCATTCCAGTTTGGACCCAGCCACATGCAAATCAGTCTTGACCCTGTTCCCGAAACCGGTCCCAGGATGCTTGTTTCCGGTCCAGTGAGGACCTGGCTTGGCAGTTCGGTCTGGACTGTTCCCATGATGGACAGGGTCAAGACTGATTTGCATATGGCTGGTCCAAACTGGGGTGGCATGGTGAGCAAAAGAACGATGGATTAAACCCAGATCTATGACTGGGGGTGAGTGTTTGACAATATTCAGCATTCCGTCCATCACTTGTTGTTTTTGCTTTGTCACCCTAAGTGGGAAGGGTATGCCCAGACGTGGGTCCCGTGCTTCCCATGCCACTGGATTCAAGCTAGCCTGGCTGATGAGGGGTGAAACCCCGAAACCGGTCCCAGGATGCTTGCTTCCGGTCCAGTGAGGACCTGGCTTGGTAGTTCGGTCTGGACTGTTCCCATGAGGGACAGGGTCAAGACTGATTTGCATATGGCTGGGTCCAAACTGGGGTGGCATGGTGAGCAAAAGAACGATGGATTAAACCCAGATCTATGACTGGGGGTGAGTGTTTGACAATGTTCAGCATTCCGTCCATCACTTGTTGTTTTTGCTTTGTCACCCTAAGTGGGAAGGGTATGCCCAGACGTGGGTCCCGTGCTTCCCATGCCACTGGATTCAAGCTAGCCTGGCTGATGAGGGGTGAAACCCCGAAACCGCATCCGGTCCAGTGAGGACCTGGCTTGGCAGTTCGTGGCATGGTGAGCAAAAGAACGATGGATTAAACCCAGATCTATGACTGGGGGTGAGAGTTTGACAATGTTCAGCATTCCGTCCATCACTTGTTGTTTTTGTAGTTCTATAATACCTCATAAGAGCGTAGATGGAATTCCAGCAAGCTCCTAAGAAACCGATTGAAAGCTGTCCTAAAGTCGACAAAACAGCAATGCAGCGTAAAGCCTGATAGATTTGCCTTGTCCATCAAAATAGACAGGGTTAATAGGTTTACGGATGTACCTGATGCAGCAGAAACTCCGTTTGGGTAATAGGAATTAGGTCCTTCGACTCTGCCCATGATCGAAGGTCTTCTAACAAATGACTAGCATAATACTTAGCCTCCTTATCAAGCAAAGCTAAAAGCCTGAAATTGGCTGGATTGGACTTTGAGCCACTTTTATGTCTTGGGTGAATTATGGCACCATGCCCGGACTCAGGAATTCTTAAGGACAAAGCACAATAATCAAAAAGATGCGCAAGGTGGCCTGCCCAAAATAGGATATCCCGTTTGAACATCATCTGCGGAAGACTGTTGGGACCCAGAGCACTGTCCTGTTTTGCCTTGAAAATAATACGACGGAGATGGAACGGGGGGAAAGTCATAACTTCAGTGGGGAGGGGTAATGACACAACGGGCTGAGGTTGAGAATAGGCCAGAGCTTCTAAAGAGGAATAAGTCCCCACACCTGGTTGATTTCCATCAGACACACTTTCTGAAAAGTGTCTGACTAGAAAGGCAGACCACTCACCTTCTGAGATATTAACAGTGCCAAGACCCCTCAGGTTCTTTGTTAGATTATTGATGAGAAACCAAGATTTTCTTGAGTTCGAGTCCTTGCTGGCACTTATGAGTTTCACCCAAAACAGATTGGAACATCTCTGATTTCCTTCATAAACAGCCTTTCTATAACCTCTCTGCAGTTCCATCAATTTAGTTAATAGTACCCTAGAGGCAGGGCTCTTTCTGATTGCCCTTGCAGCATTATTCTGGACTTTCATTAAATTCTGGATTTCCCTCGAGGTGACAAAGTGCGAAGAAAAGTTAAGATTTCGTACAGGTTGATGAAACCTTGACCATAGGCTGAAAAGAAACTCCTCCTGGGTGAAGGCAGGGGCCCTATCTCCTGCAGGATGTGGCATTATGGCTCCCAGAGACAGTACACAGCAGCTCACGCAGTGTAGGTCTTGCTTGCACGAGTGTCAGGAGTCAAGTGAGCTATGCAACAGAAAATGTTGGTCACGGCTGACGCGTACATGAATGTCACCACCAGAAGTGGAAATCATTGGCCCCAGTCTCCCATAGGCAACAATATTATCCAATGAGGAGTTGCACAGTGGTTGCAGCTCCTCATTGGATGATGACTAACGCCAGCAGAATGAGGTCACTTCCATCTGTCCTGTGGATGTAGGACAGGCGGCTCCCATATTACATGTAGTTAGTGTATTGTAGGTGAATAATAAGTGCCTCATGGATGAACTGTAGTGATATGTGCATAGATTAACTATGTTCACACATCAAAGTTGGGTTCACACTGATAACTATGACAGGACGTGTGCAGTCACTTGCTTCCTCATAAATGGGCTAACCATATCTGTATGTTAAAAAGTTACATACACCTTATTACCTGGGGGAATAGGGTGTTGTTACATGGAAGTGTCACGTGTTTCGTGTGTGGCAAGCTGTTTGTCTGGGGCTGCAACAGTAATCTAGAAGGGCATACACGTTCAGACTACATGCCCAAATGGATTGTGTATACTTCAGGGTTATGTCCACAGTACTATGCTACAAGTATAGTGTTAGGTGGCATGTAAACTGTCGATATCAACTTGTGGCTTTTCCTTTCTCCTATTATAGATACCGTGCAATGGTGAGAATGATACATGCACCAGTGTACCAGCCCCTAGTCGACCTTGCTACCCTGGAAGAGAGCCACATCATCCAGACCTATCGTCTAAACGGACAGACCATCATGGAATTGTGTACCCAGTTGGAGCCAGATCTCTTGCCGGCCATACATAATCCCTATGCCATCCCTCCCACAATACAGGTCTTATCAGTGCTACACTTCCTTGTCTCAGGCTCATTCCAGTTTACAGTGGACTTGGCAGCAGGGATGTCACAGCCCATGTTCAATCTTGTGTTGAAGGATGTACTGTGTGCTTTACTCAAACACATGGACAGCTACATCAGACTCCCCCAATGTGTGGATTTGCCCACTGTTAAAACATGTACCTCATGTGATAGGGGCCATAGATGGCACCCACATTGTTTTGGTTCCTCCCAGGGCCAATGAGCAAGTGTACAGGAACAGGAAAAACCTTTACTCCATAAATGTCCAGGTGGTGTGTATCGCTGACCAGTATATCTCCCATGTGACGGAAAAGTTTCCTGGATCTGTGCATGACTCCTGCATTCTGAGGAACAGCAACGTCCCACACATGATGGCACAACTACAGAGAGAAAGGGCCTGGCTCATTGGTATGTATCCAATAGCATTTGTTCAACTTTAATGTCACGTCTCTTCACATTCTGCGCTGTGTCTCTGCTAGTATTGTGATAGGTCCAACCTTTGTGCACACAAGTGACTCTGGCTATCCTAACCTTCCGTGGCTGCTGACACCAGTAAGTTACCCGACAACAGATGGAGAAAACTGTTTTAATGAGGCCCACAACAGAATGAGGCATGTCATCAAAAGGACCTTTGGGCTCCTGAAGGCCAGATTCCAGTCCATACACGTCTCAGGAGGTGCCCTGCACTACAGACCACTAAAGTCTGCCAGATCATTATTGCCTGCTGCATGCTACACAATCTGGCCCTGAGATATTATATACCATTACTGAATGTTGAGGAGGTGACAGCTGGACCAGTGGCTGATGATTGTGACATACAAAGTGATGAAGAGGCAGGTGATGAGGATGCAGCTGACTCTAGAACGGAGTTGATCCACCAATACTTCCAATGAAATTCAGTATGTGTTAACTGTATTGTATGTGAACGGTACTCCTGTCTGCCTTGTGACATTGCTCCTCCTGGTGTGTGCCATCAGTAGAGGTGTTAAGTGCAGTTATCATCTGTGTGGGCTTGGGGTGAAAAAATATTGCCCATCAGGGGAGGTGTTACTGTTCAAATGTCAGAGCTATGTTTAATATGCTATTGGTTAGCATCACATCTGCAAAGGATTGGACATTTTGTATGTTCCCAGTACTGCTATGTCAACTTAAAAAGGACTGCCAACCAAAGTAGTGTTTTCAGTATTGCTTCTTATCCTCACTGTACACAATGGACGAATATGAAACCTAACTGAAAGTAGAACTTGGTTTTAGTTGGGTGATGTCAGCTGAGAGGGATCAACCATTGGGAATGCATGTCTTGAAAATGTGGATCTGCCATGGTAATATGTGTTAACATTCCACTTGCCAATTCGCACTAGGGAGGACGGCAATATCTGCATGTGTGTTGAGTGGCCAACAGTGACTTTTATCGTAATGGTTGTCCTTGTCTTGGTGTATTTGCAGGTCAATTAGGTGATGCTATTCTGGTTCCTGGCTTGACTGGTGGCTCCCTTGACACAAGCTTTCAGAATATTTTTGTTCTACTATCATACTTGCTGCACATTGCTCCCCCCTCTATCCATCTTACAGACTTTTGCTGGTCAATGGGTTAACTGAAATGAAACTTGGTACTACAGAAAATCGTACTTGTTACAATAAAGACACGTAAGCAGTAGCTGTGCTCAGTGGTATTTAATGTGATTCTCACAGCAATGGGTGATAGGTGGGGTCATGGTGGGTGAAATCATCAGAGTAGTTGGCCCAGCTGTAGGTAGTACAGGTCCAGAATCCAGGGACCATGGGAAAATGGAGACATGACAGTGGACAGTCATAAGGGTGTCTCAGTGGCATCCAAGGGAGACTGTTCAGGAGAGGGTCACTTCCTGGCAGTGGTTTTGGTCTTGGCATCAGGTCCTGCAGGATGTCTAGATGGACGACCTTGTTTGCGTGGGGGTTCCTCAGATACAGAGGTAGGGGTGCTAGTGGCCTGTGGGTCCTGTGGCAGGGCCTCTATTCCACTGGCTGCGGCACAAGTGGATGGCTCAGTTGACATGTGGCTAGTGGAAGAGGCCTGCTGGTGGGTGAACGACGCATGCAGGATGGTTGTTAGTTCCTTGAGCACCCCTGCAATGGAGGCCATGGTGGCGTTGTGAGCCTGTGTCAGGAATAAGGCCAGGCGTGGTCCAGGTCTCGCCCAAAATTCCGCTGCGCAACTCTGCAGCACTTTATGCGCACCACTGATCATCCCCGCTTGTTCCCAGAATGGCCATCAGCGTCGTCTGCCCTGTGGTAAAGCTCACATAGCTGCAGGTTCAGGGCATTGGTGGACAAGATGCACTTATCAGTGCTATCCTATGAAGGAACTACATTTCCCATGTTTTTAGAGGCAGCGGCCATCTTGGGGTGTGGCAGTCCTATAAAGCCCAGCCACACCCAAGCACGTTGCTCACTATTTTGAAGACTTCGATGCAGCCCGACCTTGTGGAGGTTTCTCTGGAAAAGTCCAGAGTTTCTGAATACTGTCTAACCAAAGTCCTTGGTGCATCCAAAAACAAGTAGGTCATACTCGTAGCGGTAAGGCCTTGCTGAATCCAAGTTTGGAGGAAGTAATTACTTCCACGAGGTAACGCGCTTTGTGCGCATGTAATTCATGGTTTTTCCGTTCACATATGTAAAGCTCTCTTTTGGCTCAGTGATTCAAAGCGTTTCAGTTCACAGAGATAACGCGCTTTGTGCACATGTAATTCATGGTGTTTCCGTTCACAGATGTAAAGCGCTCTTTTGGCTCCATGATTCAAAGCGTTTCAGTTCACAGAGATAACGCGCTTTGTGCACATGTAACTCATGGTGTTTCCGTTCACGGATGTAAAGCGCTCTTTTGGCTCAGTGATTCAAAGCGTTTTAGTTCATAGAGATAATGTGCTTTGTGCACATGTAATTCATGGTGTTTCCATTCACAGATGTAAAGCGCTCTTTGGGCTCAGTGATTCAAAGCATTACAGTTCACAGAGATAACGCACTTTGTGCACATGTAATTCAAGGTGCTTCAGTTCACAGATGTAAAGCGCTCTTTTGGCTCAGTAATCCCAAGTGCTTCAGTTCTCAGACGTAAAGCGCTCTGGGCATGATAATTCAGGTGCTTCAGTTCCCAGATATAACGTGCTTCAATTCGCAGAAGGAAAAGGTTCTTGGCACAATGATCTAAATGATTTTGACAACTTGAGTAAAAGCGATTCCTGGTGTTATTAAGTAAGGCGCTTTAGGTTTTAATTAGTAAAGCTTTTTTGACATTTATTATTATGAATGTGAAAGTATTTTGGAGATGAATCAATCAAAGTTTTCATTGTTCTTTGAATAAATTAAGATATGAAAAAACATATTTACGTCTTTGAGATTTTCTAAGTCATGATCAAAGGTTTATGTTGTGAATACATAAATGTTGCAGGATTGATATTCTGTGTAGAATCATAATTCAACGTTCTTGCCATCTCTTGAATCTGAGGTCGTGTTTTACAAGGGGCTTCGCCCATATTTCAGAAGAGGTCTCCACCTGATATTTCGGAGACACATTTAGTCAAGAGTCTATAAATGATTTACGTTTTCTATGAATGAGTAAATGCATATTGTTCCAACCTTCCCTTTTCAGCTCTCTCTCCCTGCTGTTCCCTTCCCTAATTCCCTTCCCCCCGACTGGCTTCACCATAACTCTGTTCTATAATAGCTTTATGAGTTGGTGATGCCGATAGGTGGGCCTTTTGTTCAGCAACGTGCAGATCCAGAGGAAAGGACCCCGTGACAGCCTGCCACTGCTGCATGGCCTCCTGTTGGTATTCCCTCTGCAGCCTCTGGTTCTCATGAAAGGTGGAGACTATTTGCCCATCTTGTTTTAGGATTGCTAGTATGCTCCCTGGACTTGGGAGATGGTCTCCTGGCCAGTCGTTTCCCCTGGGGGCCCCATCCCTTGGCCCACAGGTGCCCTTCCACTGCCCCTGGCCCCCTGTGCCTGTGCCCCTGGCACGATGTGCCCACTCCCAGTTAGGCCAGGGCCTTCATCGTCTTGGGTGTTAGGGGTAGACTCTGATCCCTGTACCGTGGGGCACACTGCTGATTGACCAGTCCTGGGACACAGGTTTGGGGAAAAGGAGTTTGCCGTGCTGTTGTTGCCACAGGGATGGGGGGCTCAGATGTGGGCAGGGTGAGGCTAGTTGTGTTAGACTGACCAGTTGTAGTCCTCACTGGGGCCTTCATCCTGGGAAGGGCTGGCTGTCTCTGGTATCCTCTGCAGGGTGGCTGTGGCAGGGGTATCTGTGGATGGAGAGGGAGAGAGTTACATTGTGGAGGTGTACTTGTTCGTATCATAGTCTGATGCATACAGTGGCTTTACTTGCTTCCCAGTGATGGCAATGACAGATGCAGCACTGCAGACATTGGTTATGGGTGAAGGATTGTGACATTGGTTCCATGTTCTTTTGAGGGTTGTGGATAGTGGACAGCATTGCTGTCATTGCCATGTAGTATTACACAGTCGAAGCATCTAGTTGGTGTAGCTGGTGCAATGGCTATATGTGCAGGGGTTCCACTGTGAAGTGAGAATAGCAGCTTTTCATGTGTAGAGAGTAATGCATTCTGGGAGTTGTAGTGCTTGCCATTGTGAGTGTTATCTGTGTTCTAGGAAGGGACTGTGTGGGGATAATGGCAGTGAGGTAGTGTGGCATGCCAGAGGGGCATTAGGTGATTGGGTGGGGGGAAGTGTAAGATGGGATGAACTGGGGAGTGATAGGGTTGTTGGGACACATGCTGTTCCGGAGTCGTTGGTGCCAGGGGAGTGTTAGTGACTTAACAGAGTCTAGTCCTTCGGTTATTCCAATCAGGCCCTCAGGATGTAGGAAGGCCAAGACCTTCTCCTCCCACAATGTGAACTCTGGAGGAGGAAGTGGGGCCCACTGCCAGTCTTGTTGATGACAATTGGGTGTCTGGATGCCATGGAACACATCTTCCCCCATAAGTCATTCCACCTCTTCCTGATGTCCTCCCTTGTGTGTGGATGGTTGCCCCTGTCGACGATGCTCAGGAGCTCCATTTTCCTGGCTATAGATGCTTACTGTACCTGTACTCCCAACAGTTGTGGCTCTACCCTGACGATTTCATCGACCATGACCCTCAACTCTTCATCTGTGAATCGTGGGTGCTTTTGAGGAGACATGGTAGTAGTGAAGTGGTTTGGGGGGTGTTGTGTGCAAGGTTGGAGTGTTTGGTGCTTGATGGGGTGTGTGGGGTGCTTAGTTCTGTGTGCTGGTGTGTTGTGGTGTTTGTGTGAAGTTGAGATATGTGTATAGTATTGATGGTGCAGTTGTGTGGTGTATGCTGAGTGTGAAGTGTGTGTTTGCCTATGGTGTAGTAGTGCTAAGTAATCGGTTTGTGGGTCCTTGCTGTGTCTGTCTGTGGTTGTAGTTGCAAGGGATTGTGGGTTGCTTGGGGGTGTGTTTTGTAGGGCTCTGTTTTACAGGGGTTTGTGTGGGTGTGTCTAATGTGTGTATGTGTGTCAGGTGAGTATTTGTACTGTCCGTGTGGTGTTGGGTTCTGCTGGAGATAATTATTTGACCGCGGCGGTCCACATCACCAATATTTTTCTGCCATGCAATGACTGCTGTGCTGATTTGTGGGGCAGAATGTTGTTGGCGTGGCGGTGCTGATGGTTGTACCGACTCTGTCCCACCCTCAGTCGGCCTGGCTGTCTCAGATGTGTGGCTGTCTTTGGGCGGTCTTCAGTATGTGGCCTGTAATATGGCGGTCGGGATACCGCCAACACTGGTAGTCTTTTGGCAGCTGCTACCACAGCGGTCTTCCGAAAAGACCGGCAAACTCGTAATGGGTGCCTCAGTGCTTTAAATGGAAATATAGAAATGCAGGGACCCACTATATAGAGTACCTGTTTGCTCTTGAGAAGTGTGGTATGCTACCCATTAAATGTATTGCATCAGTACTGAGAAGTGCAGGTACTCTCCCATTCAAATTAAAGGAGTGCAGGTTCTGAGGACTGGACAGTACCTGCCCATTTAAAGCACTGCTGACATTAAAGACAGCTTTAGCTTATTTCTAGATCGCTCAAAGTTAATGCATAATACAGAAAATAATGCTACATAGACATGCATAAAGAAGCCTTTGGATAGCATACTTCATAGTGTCATTTACATAATTATTCATCCGTCAGTTACTATAGATGAGTGAGCATTTGGAGAGCTGTGCGCTGTGACTTTTTAGTTGTTTCTGTAGAAATTTACATTAGAAAGGAAAAAAGTAGTCTCCCACAACAGTGCCCATATATACAAAAATATATATTGTTAAAGAGATAATCATGTAAGCATTCATGTTTTTTACAAGGTGGTGGCCTTTCCGTGTTTGCTTTTATTTTAATAACCTCCAACAGTACCTCTGGAAATCATCATATTTATTATATAATTATAAAGTACTTTTATACCCCATTTTGAATCTAAAAATGAATGTAACTGTAATTTGTATTACAATATATCTAAAAATGAAAAACTATTCTTTCCTTTAGATGCGGATCTATTTCTCGAATTAAACTTTAGAGAAATAATTTTAATCTAATTTAATATATTTCAATGCATTCAAGATGTTTTTCAAAATGTAGTTAATAATGTTGTATCCTTTTTAAAATGTTGTTATACATTGAAAATAAGTATATACAATAAATGTACATTATTTAAAATAGACATGTTTTAATATTTATTTTTGAAATAATTAAGTTTTATAAATGTTCTCTATACTTTGCCATAAGGCGACTCTACAAGATCTTCGTAATATGCAGTTCCTCTCAAAACTAATAAAATAATAGCTGGGGACATAGGCACAGCAATTCAACTCCCCAACTCTCCCTTAGTTTAAATATGTTGTGAACTGCAACCATTTTTTCTTCATCACCATGGTAGTTTCTGAAAATGCAATAATTGTTTGTATAAAATGCCTTTTCCATTTTGTGCAAGCAAACTCAGTTTTCTAAATATGTTTTCTGAAAGAAACATCGTTTTTGCTTTCAAAATACCAGGTTTCATTTTTATTAAATATGTGGTCACCAAAAATCAACTTTTCTTTTCATCAAGTACTCACAATGTGTGAATGGTTCACATGGACACAATCTGCTTCAAATGATCAGTTTTTACAATCACATGCCACAAGCGCTCACCATAACACCATGGTGTCTATAATATCCAAATAATGCTTACTATTATATCAGGGGCACTACTGTGCGAAGACTGAACACCATTACGGACAGGATGCTCAGAGTACGTAGATCATGTCCATTAATATGCCAGGGGTGGCCACTATTATGTCAAGGATGGACAAGAATAAGTCAGTAATTCTCACATGGTCAATGACGGCTGGCAATACGCACAACGTGTCTAATTTCCTAGTGACTATACTTGATTGACAGCGGACACATTGCTCACGTTGCAGGCCCTATGAATCAAAACTGCGTATTTTTGTGTCTTGGCATGAGGTGTCTCCATTGTTTTCACTGGCTCTCACTCTAAAGTTCATGAGATGAGAAGTGCTGTCTTTATAATGTACATATCCCCTTTGAATGATGTACTTGGCTGAGTTTCACTTTTGCAGTGCTATGTCAAAGGGCATGGTGAACTACCAGTAGCTTTTGAGCTACTCATCGGAGACACATGAAATAAATCAAACAATTTTTGTAACTACTTGGGGACGATTTAATCCATTTTAAATTGGTCCCCAAATTTGGATTCTTTAAAATTCACAATACAAATTGCTTTGATTGAATGTGTTGACTCTAAAATTGTTTCACCTCTGATGTATGGAGCTGTGTTGAGTCTGGGCAGTGGCAACAGAAGATTCCATCTGTTGAAATGCCAGGCCCTCGGACATTCATTGCACATGCAAATTTCCACATCTCAGTCCTGACTGAGACTTAAATTTGGATGGTAGTGATTAGTTTACTAGTAAGGAAACAAGTTCTGAATTACTGGATTAGACTGAAGCAGGAAATAAGGAATATCAAGGTGGACCTATTTCTTATACAAAAGATGGTGAACATCCGTTTTGTATAAATATATTTGGTACCACTTAATTTAGAACATCAAAGCAGGAACAAAATCAATATATTCTACTGAGATAAACAACCACGGTACACAATAATTTGTAAAAGTTGGGGAATAGAAAATGTTTTGCACTTTTAGGCACTAGCTATGCAGTTCCCAACGATCAATAAAATCCCCATTACCAGAAATGAGTAGATAATTATTCACAAACTTTTGTTTATCTCATATTCCTCTTGTAACTGTTGGATCAAATAAATAAGGCAGGTTGTGCAGGTCAAGTAATATGGCTTTGTTCTGGATGATAGGATTCGAAGGAAATCTCTTGTAAAATTGCTTGATTATCAATGGCATTCCCACCATGAATCCACTAGAATTATTGGAATGGGGTTAAACTATCATGATTTGTAACGTTAGTAGGCGATTTGATATGTGCTGAAAACACTTTCAGTGGTGTCATTTTGAAGGAGCTTAAGTGGTACTCAGTGCTAATGTAATGGTCTTGGCATAGAAAGTTCTCTATTTGATAACTGCATACGTTTTTGACTATTTGATTACTGCATACACTTTCATTACAATATTTGATTCATATATTTATAGGCAAAATGTATTTTAGTCGATAATTAGAGATTATGAGGCCCAATGTCCAGTCCCTCACAATTATTACAATTTCAATTTTAGCCTCAACATTTGTGGGTCTAACATTAGCCAATAACGTTTGTTTAAAAAAAAATAATACATGCAATATAACATACATTATATAATATCTACATATTCCATACAGACTTGCATAGATAAGCTTTCTGCTGTAGTATCACGCACAGCTTGCTCTCCCCTATCACAGTATACAGTATGGGACACAGAGAAAGCCAATTGTAGTCATGTGTTTACTTGCTCCTGAGTGAAGATATTCTGCTCATTTTAAATTGCACATCCACTCATTTAATAGTCCTCTTCAGTGCCAGCGACTACTTGTGCAATAAGTGCTTTTACATTATTTTCAATTTTCATTTTAGACAATGCTTGCTTTACTGAGAGCCTGGCAGGCCTTGCAACACTGCTCTCATACTGCTTGTCACATGCGTTTCATACAAAAAACACCCACAGGCAAAATAATCATCAGCAAACTGAAAAGTTCTGCAGCCAACACCAGACCCTTCTTGTCTTTGCAGAATAAGTGAATTTACTAGTCTCGCGTGCCTCTCGGAAGCGGTGGGTATTTTAGTAATTACATCTTTATTCAGAACAGCTCTCTAGGCTCATTCAAGGATCTGGACACCTCGGTAGAACGAAATGGATAGTAAACGCCATGTACTCTCTTTGTTTAAGGTCAGGATTAATGGGAAAGCATTAAGCAGCGGAGGCAACCGGATATCAGCGTCAAGGGCAAGCAGCACATGCATGCAAAAACCTTGCCTCATTTCTCCCAGTAGCTGAGGTACCCAAAGTCCTGAGTTCAAAGGTCAGTGCCTCCTCTTCTTGTTTACCATCTTGAGTAAAGAGCAAGTGTTGGATTTAGACTAGTACTAGTACTTTTGCACTTCCTTTGATTCTGTTCAACAGTAGTATTATCTTGCACTCTACTTTCCACCCATAGTAAGCGTGTTGAGTGAATGAGTCCCAGTGTCTAAGTAGGGGTCACTGTTTTCAGGTGTGGCTACTACGGTTTCTTGTTTCTTCTCTATCCACTGCCACGTGTTGGTGTTGGTGTTGTCACAGAGCTCTGCCTTGGAATTGGACATGGGCATCCTAGCTTCCCCTGCTCCCTCACCGTTACTGGTACATTTACTCCAGAGACTTGTGTTGTCAAGATGTTTGGAAGGCTGAAGAGTCGAGGGACTGCAGTGGCAAACCACCACTGAGGTTTATCAGCTCATCCCGCCATTTGCCTGATGTCTCTGGTAGAGGGAGAATCAGATCTCTTTCAAGTGTGCTCCAGCTACCTTCAGCATCTTATTCGAGATGCTCAGGAGAATTTCGTGTTCCACAATCCTATACACTGCTGACCAGTCTAGAAGTGCCAAATTATATCCTTCCTAATGTCTTGTAAGGTTGATTCAGTTCCCATGGACGTTCTTCATCCTGATATTTGGGAGTGCTGGACGCTACTCCTTTCAACAATCGATTTCTGCGCTTCTCTACTTGCTGGGTTTCAAGAGGCTCACTATAGAGGAAATATACATGAGTAATGTCAATGAGGAGCTATTCAGTGATAGAGTTTGATATTTGGAGATATTTTAAGTTGCCTGTCGTGAGTGGTATGAAAATTACGCTGTAGTAAATAGGGCAATAAAATGAACTGCATGGACCTGGTCCCTATTTTAGTCGTCTTGGCTACTTAGGGTACGATGCTGCTGAATAATATTGCTGAGGTCTGATAACTGGTCTTCAACTCAGGTTCTCAATAATCAGTCTGATGGTAGATTTCTTATTGCAACGTCTGGTCAGGTTACCATAGTAGATTAGACTTTGAGTCAAAATCTATGAGTGTTTGCGGTGATCAGATCACATGCACAGCAGCACAAAGTGGGTTTGGTGCTATAAAAAGGGCACCTTCTCATCACAAAAACACATTTTGCATGGGAAAGTAAATCACTGTGACCTCCTTGGTGTTGCACCATTACTGGGTCAAAGCAGTGGTAGTTCTGAGCCTTGGATCACAACTGCCCCGTTTGTTATCACATGGTAACTAAGTGCCATTTGCTACACACTGGGTGGCAAAAATTGTGAAAATTGGTCTTTTGCTCAAGCAAAGTGAGGTTAATGTAGAGATTTGGGTGTTTTATGGAGGCAAAGAGTACGAATGGGACCAGTCATACAGTGAGTGCAACATTTCTTTACCAAACATAGAGGGTCACATTTATCAATATTTCATACAACGTAGCAAGTCACCTTGCTGTGCTGCGGGATAGTATAAGGGTAGAAATGCACGGTATTTAACATATTATGGGGCTTTTCTTTCCTTTCCTTGAGCTGGTGCCCTTTTGTCTACCTAGCACCAATGCAGGCACTCTTGTGCCATGGTGCAAGGATGCCTGTGTTGCAGACAGGATTGTTTTTGTGCAGGAAGGGGCACCTTACTACACAAAACAATCCTTTGAGGAATGCAGCACACATAGAAAGAGGACAAAACGAAGAGAAATAAAGATATTTCTCATTGTTATGCCTCACCTGTGGAGGCGGAGCAGTTTGACACATTGTCAGGTCTAATAGTAATGGTAAATCTGGGAATGCAAACATCATAATACATAGAACAAGCCTATTACGATTTCTGTCTTGTGTCATTCATGGCAATTAATTGTCATTCAAGAAAAAAACAGGTTTGACGAAGAACCCTCACCCATTCGCCTAGTTGGAGGCATGCTTCATCATCGGGTTCCCACCTAAGATTCCGTATGCATCTTAGCTGTGCTACGGCACCTCATTGCAACAGAGCTGGTTTTGATCTTCAAAATGAGGTGAAAATAATTGGGCAAATAGTAAAACTACCTCTCCAAGATATCCACCCACAAGGGGTTGCAAATAAATTAAATCAAGGTCTCCTAGGGCAGGGTTAAAGACGGTGGTGGATGTCCAGAAAAACTTTGTCATCTCATACATCCTGGTAATTGGTCTAGTGATTGGTCAACATATTTCAGCCAGAAATGTAATAAAGTCACAGTGGCTTTCTTCAGGACTAGAATTTATCACAATTCAACAAACAGGAACATCCTACTTCTATTTGACAGTTTTCATCCAAGAGCACTTAGGAAGAATTTGCTTTTTGGTTAATTTTTAAGTATCAGAAGAAACTTCAGTAAGCTAGAGGACTTTAATGTACAAGCCAAGTCCCTTAAAGCGAAATTAGGGGTTCGAAAATATCCTTAGACGATCACTAGGTCAACTACGAAATTAGCACTTAACCAGAAAAGAGGAGGAACCCTATTGGAGGAACAGATGAGAAGGGATAAAGGTACTCCCCCAACATGTGTAACTACTTACAGTACATTTTCAAATGAAGTAACGGAAGTGATAAACAAACACTTGTGCATTTTACAGATGGGAAAATACAACTGGGAAAAACCCTTCTTCTCTTTTAAGACAGCAAGAAGTCTTAAGAACAGTATAGTCTCTCCACGCCCATGAAAACCTGCACCATAGAGGAATACAGTGCTGAATAATTGGGGTCTACCTGAAATAGTGGGACATTATGCTTGTGGCAACTGTAGTGTATGCCACTTAACATCTACTATGAAGACATTGAATTTGGAAGCAGACAAAATTTGAACACTAACCAAGCACACTAATTGCAATTCAATGCATGTTATATGCACCGTTACATGCCCGTGCCATTTACGGTATATAGGCATGATGAACAGAAAAGTGAAAACTAGGATTTGCTAGCATCACAGCAACGTGAGGTATAAACGCAACACCACAAGAATGACAGACTGTTTTTTGAAGAAGGGACACACACCTAACAATACGCATTGTGTGATAAATGGTAGCAGGCCAGGAAAATCTACAGAATCGTCTTTTTGAAAAGGAACAACGCAGAATTTATTGCCTGTCCAGGCATAAAATAGGGCTGAATGACAACATTCCATGGAACGTGGTTCCTATGAGCTAGCCACCTTGTCCTGGGGGTGCTTTCCGATATGAGTCAGTACCATTTTAAGTAGCCCTGGTTTGCAGATTGCTTATCTGGAGCCCGGTGACTTATTTTACACTTGAGGCAAGATGTCGATGCAGATAGCATAGTACTCAAGTTTGGCATATGACTTGAGTGATAATGCTGATCCAGATAGCATAACTTTGCACAGGACCATAATAAAAGTATAAACAGAGTAGAGTCACAGGTGTCCCTATTTGCTCCTTTATCACATATCCCTTTGAAAACAGTTGTGGATAGACGCTTGCTCACTACAATATACCACAACTAGCATTATGAATTAGGGCATCTTTTTTGGTTTCTTGAATGTCCCTAAGTATATGAGGAACACCATATGTACATATTGTACTATAGCACCACCCTTTATGTTTTCTAAAATGCCCTCTATTATGTGATGAACCACACATAACGGCATGGCACAATAACTCCATGATCTGCACAAAAAAAATAAACAAGCTTAGCAACCAGCTCTTTTGGTACAGGGCATTTTAAAGATGTTGGATCTTTTGATCTGCACCATTGACTCTATGTCGTGGTGTTGTGAATGAACATAGGTCATTTGAATAACTATACCTGGGGTGAACCCATAACAGGAAAGGGTTTGGAGGCCCATAATAGGTATGGACAAGGACGGTAGATGTTGACGAAGTAAGTCAGGGCCAAGGGGGAGGAGGCCTTGCCAGGAGGTCACTCAATTGGGAGCCTGATTATTGGGTGACATCAGACTAATTGCTCTCCAATTGTTTTTACAATAGTGTGTGACTACAGGAACCACCCCCCATTGGATCCACGTCGCCCGGAGTGGGAGCAACTTGAGTAGGTCACACTTTATGAGATCACAGAGTTGGTGGGTCAATTGTGATATCAGAAGTGGCAGTCATGTCTCT
Organism: Pleurodeles waltl; assembly: GCF_031143425.1. Taxonomy (NCBI): domain Eukaryota; kingdom Metazoa; phylum Chordata; class Amphibia; order Caudata; family Salamandridae; genus Pleurodeles; species Pleurodeles waltl. The sequence continues at coordinate 1,782,133,574 of NC_090444.1, forward strand.
GAGTGACACATGACTCTACATTATAGAGATTTTTTCTGCCTGGTTGTATATATTTGTCAAAATAGACATTAAGCGCCATGGAGCGCAAACTGTCACTATAATTGTGTGACACTATCACTTTTCTAGATTGCACGAATCAGACATTACACTCTTGTTAAAAAAAAAACTTCACATATCAACACAGTATAAAAACGGTTGTGTGGAGCACAGTGTGTACTTAGTGCATGCGTTTGATTGCAACATGTGTGCATACTGGTCTAAACACATTCGCCTATGGCATGTGAAGCATTTTGCTTACCACATTTTGAATGCACATGCAGAGCATACCTTTTGATGCTTTCTTTATTCATCACATTATCAAAGCTTCATGTCCGAATTGACTTAGTTTGAGGTCTAGAAATAACGAGGATAAAAACTGTAAGTTATGTAAAGAGCACCCAATTGACGCATGCCTTAGTGTGTGCATATTAATGTCAGTGCTTAGGTAGTCCTGAATGCTTGGTCCTAAAGAAAGCCACTGTAATTTTATGAGCACATTTTTAGCTGAAACATGTAGGCCAATCACTAGACCAATCACCAGGATATGTTTGATGACTAAAGTTTCTATGGACATCCACCACTGTTTTCAACCCTGCCCCAGAAGTCCTTAATTACATTTATTTGCAACCCGGTGTGGGTGGATATCCTGGAGGTATTTTTATGATTTGCACAACCACTGTTGTGTTGGCTCTCATTATAATAGTGAGACTGCTGGATATGGGCAGCAGCACCACAGGTGTGTGGGGAACTGAGTCCAATTCCACACCACGTGACAACTTTTGGCCTAACACTTATGGGCCAGCTAGCAGCAACTCACCAGTACCTAATAGTAGAGGTGATTTGTGTGCATGACAATTTTGATTTCTCAGGGAAAATGGTGGTGTAACAGATCTTACTCTTTTCTCTCAGTTGCATTTGTCTCACTCATGCAAAGACAAACAGAAGCAGGAATTGGTTCAATAAACATTTATTGAATCAGCTGCATTCTAGATAAAAAGGCATGTACTGCAATAATGAGGATAATGAAACATAATAATAGCAGAGCAGTGATGAAAAAGTGAAACATAAGAAAGGTCCCACTATAATGTCACAATGCTTGGTTTTCGAATTCCTATCTACACCACTATGGTTCTATACTAGGTGTTGGACCTGGCTTTTTGACGGGGACATCCCCAAACTTTTTGCCTCCTTCCTCCTATTTTTTCTGACCTGTTGTTGTTGGCTTTTGACCTCTGGGCACTTTACCACTGCTAACCAGTGCTAAAGTGCATATGCTCTCTGTGTAAATTGTACTACTGATTGGTTTATCCATGATTGACTATTTAATTTACTTGTAAGTCCCTTGTAGAGTGCACTACATGTGCCTAGGGCAGGTAGATTAAATGCTACTAGTGGGCCTGCAGCACTGGTTGTGCCACCCACCTCAGTAGCCCCTTAACCTTGTCTCAGGCCTGCCACTGCAAGGCCTGTGTGTGTTTTCACTGCCACTTCGACTTGGCATTTAAAGGTACTTGCCAAGCCTAGAACTCCCCTTTTTCTATACATAAGTCACCCCTAATGTGTGCCCTAGGTAACCCCTAGAGCAGGGTGCTGTGTGGGTAAAAGGCAGGACATGTACTTGTAAGGTTATATGTCCTGGTAGTGTAAAACTCCTAAATTCGTTTTTACACTACTGTGAGGCCTGCTCCCTTCATAGGCTAACATTGGGGCTGCTCTTATACATTGTTGAAGTGGCAGCTGCTGATCTGAAAGGAGCAGGAAGGTCATATTTAGTATGGCCAGAATGGTAATATAAAATCCTGCTGACTGGTGAAGTCGGATTTAATATTACTATTCTAGAAATGCCACTTTTAGAAAGTGAGCATTTCTTTGCACTAAAATCTTGCTGTGCCCTTCAATCCACGTCTGGCTAGGTTTAGCTGACAGCTCCTTGTGCATTCACTCAGACACACCCCAAACACAGGGTACTCAGCCTCACTTGCATACATCTGCATTTTGAATGGGTCTTCCTGGGCTGGGAGGGTGGAGGGCCTGCCCTCACACAAAGGACTGCCACACCCCCTACTGGGACTCTGGCAGACAGGATTGAACTGAAAGGGGGCTTGGTGCATTTCTTAGAGACTCTTTGAAGTCACCCCCACTTCAAAGGCACAACTTAGTATAAAACAGGGCCTCTGCCCTACCTCATCAGACACTTGCTGGAGAAGAACCCTGAACCAGAAACTACATCCTGCCAAGAAGAACTGCCTGGCTGCTCAAAGGACTCACCTGTCTGCTTTCTACAAAGAACTGCTGCCTTGCTGTTGCCCTGCTGCCTTGCTGAACTCTTGTCTGGCTGTGAAAGTGCTCTCCAAGGGCTTGGATAGAGCTTGCCTCCTGTTCCTTGAAGTCTCAGGACCAAAAAGAATTCTCTCTTCCTCTTGGACGCTCCGTGCGCCGAACTTTTCGACGCACAGCTTGTTCCGCGGCAAGAAAAACGCCGCACACCGACGCTGATCAACGCGACGTCTTCGGGACGACCGAAACTTTGACGCACGGCCTCGCAAGGACAACGCCGCCCGACTCCGCAGGAGAAATCGACGCGACGCCTGCCGTGAGATCGAAACTTTGACGCACGGCCTCGCAAGGACAACGGCGCCCGACTTTCCAGGAGAAATCGACGCGACGCCTGCCGTGAGATCAAAACTTTGAAGCACGGCCTCGCAAGGACAACGCCGCCCGACTCCGCCGGAGAAATCGACGCGACGCCTGCCGTGAGATCGAAACTTCGACGCGCAGCCCCGCAGAACGACGCGCAGCCGGAAAACAAGCAGGAAAATCCACGCACAGAACCGGGACATCTGGTACTCCCCGCAAACCACAGTAAGAGACTGTCCGCGCGCCGGAAAACGACGCCCGACTCCCCGCGTGGAAAATAACGACGCAAGTCCGTGTGTGCTGAGGAGAAATCGACGCACACACCAGTTTTCCACGCACCTCTTCTCCTGTGGCCCTCTGAGGAGATTTTCCACCAGAAACCAGGTACTTTGTGTTTGAAAGAGACTTTGTTTACTTTCTAAAGACTTAAGACACTTTCTATCACTTTTCAGTGATATCTTTACAAATTCGTATTGCAACTTTGATCGTTTTGACCTGAAGATACCCAGATAAATATTATATATTTTTCTAAATACTGTGTGGTGTATTTTTGTGGTGTTATGCTATGGTGTTGTATGATTTATTGCACAAATGCTTTACACATTGCCTTCTAAGTTAAGCCTGACTGCTCGTGCCAAGCTACCGGAGGGTGAGCACAGGCTGATTTTGGATTGTGTGTGACTTACCCTGACTAGAGTGAGGGTTCTTGCTTGGACAGAGGGCAACCTGACTGCCAACCAAAAACCCCATTTCTAACACTAGGGCACAGCAGTGTTAGCCCTAATCCACCCTTCAGGACCCCTGGGAAGACACCATCACCCATACCTGAATATGGTAGTAGCAAAGAGGGCTGTTGGTCTACTGAGAGCCTTCTCCCATGTAAGTGGAAAATATGTCTCATCTCAGCACACAGCTACAATGAAGCAACAGCATGCAGTGGCAACTTCTGCGTATAGGGGGCAGAGAGGTGTTTTATTATAAACATCTTCGTCTAGGAAAACTACCCTAACATAAAAACTCTATGGCCCTCATTACAACCCTTGTGGTCAGTGATAAAGTGGTGGTAATACCGCCAACAGGCCTGCGGTAATTACTGCCAAATTATGACCATGGCGGAAAGACCACAGATATACAGCCACTTTATCACACCGACTGCCAGGGCGGAAACAACAGGCACCACAGCGGTAGCCGGCTACAGCCAGGTGGAAGTCAATGTTCCGCCCACTGTATTTAAACCCTGCTATCCACCACCTTTTCCGGGGTGGTACCAACAACATCAAAAGCCTGGCCGAAACACTGCACAGATGGGAAATGACTCACCTTTGGAGACACAGGGAACAACCACATCGCCATGGAGCCCGAGCTGCAGATCTTCCCAATGATCTTCTACGTCCTGCTCCACCAAGAACACCAACGACGGCGAAGACGACCACGGTGAGTACAGCCAGCTAGCACACAGGGGGAGGGGAAGGAAAAAGAGAGTGACACACACATGCAACACACACACCCCCACCCCCAACACCATACACACAATCAGATGTACAAGAAAACATTTTTACCCCGTACCCCTCAGGAATAATGCTATGATAACACCAATAGATGAAAGTGAGTGTAATAATATAACTACATCACAAATACGTATATCCAATCTAAATTTATATACATATGTACAAATCAAGGGGAACAGTCCAATCCTCAATGTGCAGGCCACCTCACAAAGTCCAAGGCCCCACTTGTCTCCTGCAACAACACGGAGAGAACACTGCAGGGGCATCAGTTTGAAAATAGGCAGGCACCTCAGGGGGACGGGGAACCGGGGGCACCTCAGCCGGCACATGGAACAACACCACTGGTCCTGGAGGGGCAACATGCCCATTGCTCTTTGTCCTGGGCAGTGAAGGCCACAGTCTCTCAAGTGGGTGACTTGCCCACTGGCTCTGGAGGGGGCAACATGCCCTGTGCTTGGTCCTGGGGAGTGCGAGGCCACAGTCTCTTAAGTAGGTTACTTGCCCACTGGTTCTGGAGGGGGCATTGTGCCCTCTGATCTTCATCCTGGTGAGGATGGGGTCAGTTGGTGCCATGCCCACTGGTTCTGGAGGGGGCATCGTGCCCTGTGATCTTCATCCTGGGGAGGATGGGGTGAGTGGGTCCCATACCCACTGGTTCTGGAGGGGGTATTGTTCCCTGTACTTCTGATCCTGGGGAGTGCAAGGTCACGGTCTCTCAGCTGGGTGTCATACCCACAGGATTTGCCTGGGGCAGGCCGCACAGCAGCCCATGGAGGCAGGTCTAATGAATGTCCGCAGGCAGTGATGGCTGCTCAGTGGTGGCAGTGGTGCTGCTGCCGCTGGTGGTGGCGGTAGTGGGGGGAAGCTCCAGCCCATCCCCTGCAGCCTCGGACGGCTGCTCAGTGGTGGCAGTGGTGCTGCTGCTGGTGGTGGCGTTAGTGGGGGGGAAGCTCCAGCCCATTCCCTGTAGCCTTGGAGGGCTGCCAACTACTCGCGGCGGTCCTGCTGGTGATGCTGGTGGTGGCGGTAGTGGGGGGAAGTTCCAGCCCATTCCCTGCAGCCTCAAACGGCTGCCCACTACTGGTGGCGGTGCTGCTGGTGATGCTGGTGGTGGTTGTGGGGGAAGCTCCAGCCCATCTCCTGCAGGCTCGGATGGCTGCACAACCATGTTTGGTGGTGGGGGCTCCGATTGAGGCCCTGCACCAGGCCCCTTCTCCTTCCTGCCTGCTGGTGCAGGCCCCTTGCCCTTCCTGGCAGCAGCTAGGGGTGGCTCCTTGCTCTTCAGGGCAGCAGCTGGTGCAGGCCTCTTGCCTTTTCTGGCAGCAGCTGGGGATGGCTCCTTGCCCTTCCTGGCAGCAGTTGGAGATGTCTCCTTGCCTTTCCTGGCAGCAGCTGGGGATGCCACCTTGCCCTTCCTGGCAGCAATTGGGGCAGGCACCCTTTCCTTGAGGCTGGCTGGTGGCCTGGATCCTTTACCACTACGAGTTGCTGTGGACACTACTGGGCCCATGGGCTGGGTGGCTGAGGTGCTTGCCTGGGTTTTATAGACACTGGCCAGATGTGAAGGACAGGGGATGGGGAGGGAAGAGGTCAATGGTGGAGAGGAAAAACTTCTTTGGGACATTGGGGCAGAAAAAGGGAGAAGGTTTGGGAGTGGAGGAAGAGGGAGTGGTTTTGGGAGGTGTCTGTCTGCTGTGTTTAGGCGCAGGTGCATGGGCTGGATGTTGTTGTGAGGTGGATGGCTGTTGGGTGTCTGAGTGCTTGCATTTGTGTACCTTGGGGAGGGCGCAGACACAGTGGGAGAGGACACAGGGGACGTGTGCATGGCTGTTGGGGTGGTGAGGTGTGTGTTCTAATAGGTGTGCTGGTGATGGCGGCAATGGCTGAGGATGTAGTGCCTGCAGGTGTGAGTGGAGACGCAACTGGGAGGGAGGGGGTGGAGGAGGAGGAAGGGGACACAGTGGAGGCAGTGTATGTTGGTATGTCTGCATCTGGATGGTATTTGTGTGAGTGCCTGTGGGATGAAGTGTGGTGTTTGTGTTTGCCTGAACCACTCTTGTGTGTTGTCTTGTATGCATGCTGGTCTGCCTGTGTGCTTGGAATAGGTTGGAGTTGAGGGGAATGGGATTGGGTAGAGGAAGTTGGAGGGGGGAGGGTGAAAATGGGGACAATGGCTGCCATAAGAGAGGAGGCCAGGGCCTGGATTGATCTCTGTTCGGCTGCCAAGCCAGTGTGAATGCCCTCCAGAAATATATTGGTTTGTTGCATTTGGGCTGCCAGCCCCTGGATGGCATTCACAATGGTTGACTGCCCAACAGAGATTGATCTCAGGAGGTCAATAGCCTCCTCACTGAGGGCAGCAGGGCTAACTGGGGCAGGGCCTGAGGTGCCTGGGGCGAAGGAGATGCCCATCCTCCTGGGTGAGCGGACACGGGCAACTCGCTGAGAGGCTGCTGAGAGGGTGGTGCTGGTACGGGGGGTGGCGGCTGTACCTATAGCTGTGGTGGTCACAGAGGTGTCCACCACTACCAGGGAGCTTCCATCGGAAGAGGTATCTGTGTCAGAACTGTCCCCTCCGGTCTCCTCCGTGGTGCTCCCCTCGCCCTCCGTCCCACTGGTGCCCTCAGCGTCGGTGGACTCAGCCTCCTGGGTCCTGTGGGATGCAGCTCCCTCCATCACCAGTGCCTCTGCTCCTCAGCCAGATGATGCTAATGCACATAAGGACAGGATGACAAAACAAAAAGGGGTGGGGAAGAGACAAGGGAAACACTTGGTAAATGGCTGCACCAGCACCACTGTTCACAGCAACCTCATGTACAGGGAACAGCCCTATGCACTATGCAGTGCACTACCAGTAACAATGGTAGTCACCAGGGCATGGGGAGGGACACATACCACCAACTGCAGCATACCTGGAACCCACAGCCTGGCCAGTAGTGGGTGCCTACTAGCTAGTTAGGAGGAATATCACTTCTGAACACTGCCCAACATGGGTCCCACTCTGCGATGTCAGGCCTGGCCTAGGGGCACCCACAGATACACATCCCCCAACCGGATACCACCCTACCATGCATTAGTTGTAATGATGGGCACTGCACTCACCCCCTTGTGGCTCCTGTGATGCCTTCAAACGCCCATCCAGCTCCGGATAGGCCACCTCCAGTATGCGGGCCAGCAGGGGGGGTCAGGGTTCGATGGTCACCCCTTTCTCATTGGGAGGCCATCCCCAGCTGGGCCTCTGCCGTTTTCCGTGCCCAGCGTCTCAGGTCCTCCCACCATTTGCGACAGTGGGTGCCCTGCCTGACTTAGCCCCCAAGGGTCCGCACGTCCTTGCCGATGGCACCCCAGATGCCCTTCTTTTGATGGGCGCTGACCTGCAGAGAAAATATAGACAGGGAAAGGTATTACTCAGACCGTCCTGCCTGTTACACTCATGACCCACCATAACCCTTCCCATCCCCAGACACAGGCACAGACATGACCTAGCACACAAGCTGAATGTTGCCCAGGGCTCATACACCAACGCCCCTACACAAGGTCTTCACACGCACCACTCCATGCATTCATGCCCCATGCATCCTGCTCACAATGTACTCACTTGTTGGTCTGGAGGCCAATACAGCAGTCGGTACTGGGGAAGGACCCCATCCACCAGTCACTCCAACTCTGCCGAGGTGAAGGCAGGGGCCCTTTCCCCAGTCACACGAGCCATGGTTGGTTTCAGGCACAGGTCACAGCAGCACATGCAGTGTAGGTCCTCTCATGTTGAAGGTTAGGTAGCAAGTGAGAAAACAGATAGGAAATGGCGGTCATGTCCGCGGTGGTGTATACCGTATAATATTCAATGAGGCATTGCACGGTGGTTCACAAACGCCTCCCGCAATTGCGCACATAGTCAGCGGAATTATCTCACTTCCAACTGTCCATCCACACAGGACAGGTGGATGCCATTTCAGAGGGGGGCAGGCCCTGGATTACAACTGCATCACAGTTCACAATTGTACAATCTGGACAAATGCAACAAATACTTTTCACAATTACATCATGCATTGTACTGTTGTGGCTCCAATGTACAGTTTATGACCGCCTCCTCACTCTTTTGCCCCCTAGATTGCAACATTGCTGCGGATGAATAGGAAATGGAGACATACCCCCGTTTACAGACCCCTGGTAGACTTGGCAAAAATGGAGGACAGGCACATTATCCTCACCTACAGACTTGACAGAGCCACAATCACGGAGCTGTGTGCTGGATATCTGCTATCCGTCACCCCACTGGGATCCCCCCTCTTGTGCAAGTCCTATCAGTGCTCCATTTTCTGGCTACTGGTTCTTTTCAAGTGACAGTGGGCTTGACAGCAGGAATGTCACAGCCAATGTTCTCAATACTGCTGACCTGAGTGTTGTCTGCCCTGATTAAACGCATGTGCAGCTACATTGTTTTCCCCAAAGTGGATGATTTTGCCACGGTGATGGCTGACTTCTATGCAATGGGACATATCCCCAACATAATTGGGGCGATTGGTGGAATACATATTGCATTTGTTCCCCCCCCTGGCAAAATGAACAGGTCTACAGAAATCGAAAAAGTTTACATTCAGTGAATGTGTAGATGGCGTGTCTGGCTGACTAGTACATCTCCCACATCAATACGAAATATCCTGGGTCTGTGCATGATGCCTTTATCCTGAGGAATAGCAGCATCCCAAATGTGATGGCCCAACTACAGAGGCACCGTGTGTGGCTAATAGGTGAACCCTGGTTCCCACCCAGTGGATGTTGGTGTATGGGTATGATGTGGACCATAAGGGATAGTGTGTGGCTAAATGTTGTCCCTCGATATTTGCAGGTGACGCTGGTTACCCCAACCTATTTTGGCTCCTGACCCCTGTAGGGAATCCCAGCACAAGGGCAGAGGAACGTTACAATGAGGCACATGGCGAACTATAAGAATATTTGAAATTACCTTTGGCCTCCTGAAGGCCAGGTTTCAAAGCCTCCATCTAACAGGTGGAGACCTGTGCTACTCACCCAAAAAGGTCTGCCAGATAATCTTTGCATGCTTCATGTTGCATAACCTTGCCTTGAGATGCATTGTGCCTTTTCTACAGGAGGAGGAGGCTGGAGATGGCTGTGTGCCAGCAGTGGACCCTGTGGACAGTGAAGATGAGGAGGCAGAACTGAAGTGATTCACCAATATTTCCAATGACACACAGGAAAGAGAGTGGTATTTCACATTTCATTGTAATTTTATTGTTTGTGATTGTCACTGGCAGGCTGTGATTTCCCACTTCTATGCCCACTCACTGTACCATTTGGTAGCTCTTTTTGCAGATGTTCGTGCCCCACTATCGCTCCTGGTGTGTTCACTGCAGCCAACTACAGGTCTATCCTATGTGCACATTACTGTACAGTTGAATTGCAATGTTTGAACTTTGTTAAACGAATACAAACTTAAATCATTTGGCATGCTCCATACTTGTATTTTTTCAAAGTGTGTTTATTGCAGTGCTAAGAGGAAAAGGGGGAAGTTCAATGGGCTAGAGTGATGATGGAGGAAAGTCCAGGGTATAGTTTCAGTCTATTTGTACCACAGGTTCATTGTCGACAGGGGTATAGGAAGGGGAGCAATGGCAGTTCAAGGTGGACAGGGTGACAGAGTGGGACACAAGGGTGACAATCAGGGGAGTCTTTTTTCCTGGCGGGGGTCTTGACAATTGTCTCTGGCTTCTGTCTGGATCTCAGGGAACGTTTGCGGGTGGTTCTCCTCCTGCAGGGGAAGGGGTGCTGGTGGCCTGTTGGTCCTGTGGTGAGGCCTCCTGTCCACTAGCGGCAGTGGAGGTGGAAGGTTGTTCAATTGTCTTGCTGGTGACAGGGGCCCGCTGTTTTGAGGTTGCCTCCCACATAATGTTGGCCATGTCTGCCAGCACCCCTGCACCGGAGACCAGGGTGGTGTTAAGGGCCTGCAAGTCCTCCTTGATCCCCTGGCACTGTCCCTCCTGCAGCCACCTGTTCTCCTGCACGTTGGCCAGGATCTGGCCCAGCGTATCCTGGGAATGTTGCTATGCTCCCAGGATCTTAGTGAGTGCCTCCTGGAGAGTCGGTTCCCTTGGCCTGTCCTCCCCCTGGCGCACAGCAGTCCTCCCAGCGTCCCTGTTGTCCTGTGCCTCTGTCCCCTGAACCCTGTGCCCACTGCCCCCAGGTCCCTGAGTGGCTTGGGTATGGGGGTGTGCCCTGGGGTCCGTGTAGTGGTTGACACACTGCTGATTGACATGTCCTGGGGACAGAGGTGTAGGTACACTGGGTGGGTGCTGTGGTGGTGTTTCCAGATGGAGGAGGCTCTGTGGTGGTATGTGACTGTGCCTGGGTAACCAACTGTCCGGAGGTCCGTGATGGGTCAGGTTGGTCATCCAGATCCAGGCGAGCCGAGTCTCTGTCATCACTGTGGGCCTCTTCTGTGGGGGGACTGGCTAGTGCTGGGCCCCCTTCTCTGGTGACATTGGCTGGAATACCTGTGGGGATGTAAATGCAGTGTTATTGTTTCTGTGTGTGACATTTTGTGCATGGGTGGATTGCCCTCTTACGTTATATTTGCCCTGGCAGCTTTAACTTGTGTGAGTTGGAATGTGGTGGGCTAGCTGATTCTCTCCAGTGTGCCTGCTTTAGTGATAGGTGTCCATGCAGGTCTGTGGTGGTGCATGCAGGGCTTGGCATTGGGTTGGTGAGATGTGATGGTGGGGTGTGTGGGTAATGATGGAGTGATGGAGAGAGGGTGGGGGTATGTGATGGCATGTAGGTAGGGGGTTGATAGTAGTAAAGAGTTGACTTACCAGAGTCCAGTCCTCTTGCTACTCCTGCCAGGCCCTCAGGATGCATGATTGCCAAGACTTGCTCTTCCCATGTTGTTAGTTGTGGGGGAGGAGGTGGGGTCCACCGCAAGTCCTCTTTACAGCTAGTTGGTGTCTTGCTGCAATGGAACGCACCTTCCCCCGTAGGTCGTTCCACCTCTTCCTAATGTTGTCTCTTGTTCTGGGGTGCTGTCCCGCGGCGTTGACTATGTCCACGATCCTCCGGCATAGCTCCATCTTCCTAGCAATGGATATCTGCTGCAGTGGTGCTCCAAATAGCTGTTGCTCTACCCGGATGATTTCTTCCACCATGACCCTCAGCTCCTCCTCGGAGAATCTGGGGTTTCATTGTGGTGCCATGGGTGTTGTGTGCGTAGTGTGGGTGAGGGTATGTTGGGTGATGTGTTGGGGTGTGTGTTGTGAGGTGCATGGGTGATGTGTAGGTAATGGTGGTATGTGGCTCTGGTTGTGTAAGTTGTCTTGCTGTCTCTCTCTGGTGGCAATTATTTGTATTCGTAAAGGGATGTGGGTATTGTGGGTGTGTGTTTTATAGTGGTGTGGGTGTGGTGTGTGTAGGGTGTCAGGTGTGTGTAGTTTGAATTGTCCAATGTGGTGCTGTTTTGTTTGTGTGTGTGTATTTTGAGCGTGGCAGTATGTACCGCCAATGGTTTACCGCCATTGAATGTCCACCGTGGTGATTCGTGGGTCATAATGTGGTGGGCGTAGTTTTGTTGGCATAACAGTGTGGGTTTTGATACCACCAGTTTATCACTGACCTTTGGTGTGGCGGCTTTGTGTGTGTGGCTGAATAGTGATGGATTGGTGTGTGTGTGTCATAATATGGTGAACGGATATCTGCCGGGGTGGCGGCATGTTGGCGGCAGTCAGCATGGCGTTAAGTGGGATTTACAGCCAATGTCATAATGAGGGCCTATGTTTCCATGAAATGGCAGGTAATATGATGTTCTACTTTGTACCAACAACATTATTGTTTATAACCTTGAGCAAAGCATAGAATGAAAATTTTGAGCTAAAAAATGAAAACAATTTCTAAGCAGAGGTATCAACAGATAAAAGAATAAAAACTTACCCTTAGGCCCTCATTATGAACATGGCGGTCTGGACCGCCATGCCGGCGATGGCGGTAATTGCCGCCAACGGCATGGCGGTCCAGACCGCCATATAATGAACGTGGCTGAACCGCCACGTTTAAAACGCTGCCACTGCCAGGCTTCCGCCACCAGGCAGCCTGGCGGTGGCGGCGTCGGATTCCACCAGCCTTTCCCTGGCGGTTTACACCACGACGGAAAGGCTGGTGGAATGAGTGTCTCGGGCCCCCATGCACAGCCCTGATGCGCATTTCACCACCCGATTTACGGGCAGTGAAATGTGCGACGGGTGCTGCTGTATCCGCCGCACTGCTAAATTGCTGCCGGGTCCGTTTGGAGACGGCGTCAATGTTCAGGCCCTGCATCCAGCTGGGCCGGCGGGCGGAAACACTGTTTCCGCCCGCCGGTCCAGCTGGATGTTTATTATGTGGCCGGCGGGGGTTCTGTGCGCTGGCAGTCTTCTATTGACCGTCAGCGCCGATCTCAATCGTAATGACCCCCTTAGTCTTTTTGAATGGTAGTGCAAAGACTTAACAACTGAGCTGTAAAGTGAATGTTTAATTGGTATTGCATTTATATAGTGTTTACTACCCCTGGAGGTGGTGAAGAGACAGCAATGTAAAAGAATTGCATTAGGTACAGTCTGTGAATTACTAAAAACTAGGTTTTGGAAGCACCATTTTATCTTAAACTTTCTTGCACATTTTGTAGCAGTCTTTCTTAAATTGTGTGTAATGCAAGTTTAGCACAATGACTTACATATTCACAGTGCCTTTTGTCACAGGCTATGACATTCTAGCACTAAAAATGCACAAGTCGCTACACAGACCTCGGCAGTGCATTCAATAATAAAGGTGTCAGAATGTACTATTGTGCACTTCGCACTGAGTAACAACTTTTTTAAACTGATTTTTCATTTAAGCTGCAGTTTATTTTTTATGAAGGTATCTGACAATGAAAGACCAAACCATTTCCAGAATGTTTTGTTCTTTTTAGCCACACCTTTGACCCTGTCCCCATGCTCACTGACTCCCGCCCCCACTGCATGCATCATCACAGTTCCCATACTTTTGTTAATGCACTTCAACTGTTTGGGATGCCTCCCTGGAGCAGCGTAATGCAACGCACCGATTTGTGCTGTGTTGCGTTACTCCAGATTTATCAAGCCATGCAGGGCCACGCAAGCTTGGGTGGCTTGATAAATATAACTTAGCAGTTGAGTCGACCCTTGCAGCCTTTTGCAGGGCGCAAGGGCGAAGCAACTACTTGATAAATATGCCCCCGGGTTTGTTGGCCAATTTTTAGAGAAATTAATGCATTGTTCACTCGCTCTGGGACCCCCAGAATCACATTATTGTTTTTTCATGAAGAAAACTGTTTTGAGAAGCTCAAACACCATATTATTGACGCAGAATGATGTGTCGAAATTAACTCTAATCTGCTACAATTACATGTTTTGTGTATTTTATCGAGAACGGCAGCAACACTATTCGTATTAAAAACTTCCTATTTAAGAAAGAAGTTGCTCGAACATGCAGGTGGATTTTATGCATGCACTACATGCTATCACAGAAAACTAATGGAAATTATAGCAGGCGAGTCTGGTTTTTGTGGATGAACTCGCAGTCGCCGGAGGAAATGTAAAACTGGTCTGGTTTGCAGCATTAATTTCACACCTGCTGATATTCCATTAGTAACTTAAAATGAGAGACCGAAATCGCTCTGGAGACTGTGATCGGTCGAAAGATTCATATTGCTACAGACATGGGCAGCCTATTGTACCAAAAAACTGATGCATTTAATAAATACTTAATTTTGAAGCCTTAAACCAATATTTTAATTCAATTTACAACACAACCCTCTCATCATGTTTTAGAAAACACAACCACGGTGGTTGACTTCATTCAGTTCAATGTATGCATTTGAAGTCAGAGTATGTGGGTTTTTTCTTTATCTCAGCATGCGTACGAATGTGTGAAGGGCAATTTCTCTCTCTCTCTCTCAGATTCACAAAGGTAAACTTAAACCAAAAGTGTGAGAGGCCGAATCACAAAGGTAAACATCCAGTTTAAGTCTAACTTAATGACCAAATCTCTAACTTTACTACAAGTAAAGTTAGACTTTTGGTTTCAGTTTAGATATATGGTGTAAACTTAGGCCAAAATTTAAGAGGGCCTAGCGGCTCCTTGTGCCACATTAACACCATTTTTTATGACACTAAAGTGGCTCAATGAGGCCAAATTTGCTGGGCCATATTCACAAAGTGGCACAATACATGCATTGTGCCACTTTGTAACCCCTTGCTCCACATTATGCCTGTGCCAGGCATAATGTATGCAAGGGGGGTGTTCCCCCATTAGGGGAACCGCAAAATGCTCTGTGAGATTACACTGCACCATTTTTAGCCATGGTGTGCCATATGTTTAATATGGTGCACACCTTGTGGCATTAGGTGGGCGCTGATGGGCGCAAGAAAAGTGGTGCAGCATATAATGCAGCACCACTTTCCTTAAATTTAGGCCTTAGACTTTTGGTCTAAGTTTACCTTTGTGAATCATGCCCTCTATCTCTCTCGCTCTCTCTCACACACACATGCACACATTTTTTTGATTTTCATTATCTGAATCAGGCACGCTAAGCTGTAATATCTAAAATTGACAGGTAGCAGCTGAGTGAGAGTTCTGAAAGGGATGGATTTTAAAACAATGTGAAAAAAATGTTTATTTTCAGAGTTACCATTTTTACTACCAGTAATGAGCCTGGATATGTTATTTGTATTTGTAGGTGTAATAGTAGAGCGTGTTCCGGCCGTAGCATCGAAGCTCTGTCACCCCATTTAGATTTCCAGCAATGGGGGACTGTGGCCAGATGGAGACTGGTGGACCTAAGATGGTGACTAGGCACATACCATCTCAGGGTAGCGCATAGATATTTAGACCCTTCGGAATGGAGAGCCTTATGTGTGAAGCAGAGAGCTTTAAATAAGATATGCTTCTCCGCCAGTGTAGCTGCCTCAGGCTTTCACTAACCGACACTGACCTCAGAAGGTCCAACATCAGGCAGGCTGCAGTGTTTTGTAAAAGTTACAGCTTGTGGAGAGAGCCTTTACTGATACTCAGCAGCAGCACATTGCAGTAGTCCAATTTGGATACGACTAATGCAAGAATCACTGAGATTCTGAGATCCTTCTGTAAGAAGGGGAGATTTTTCTGCAGGGTTTTAATTGCCCTATAACAGGTTTTAATAGTCTGATTAACCTGTAGGTCAAAATACAAAGCATTGTCAAATAAAACCCCTAGGTTTCTAGCCACCGCTATGGGCGTAGGCCGGTCTCCGCAAGAGTGCGACCCCCATGGAGAGCTCCACAAGGAGCTGTTAAAACTGAAGAACAAGATTTAGGGGGTCATTCCGACCCTGGCGGGCGGCGGCAGCCGCCCGCCTGGCGGGAACCGCCAGAAGACCGGTACCGTGGTCAAATGACCGCGGCGGTCATTCTGACTTTCCCGCTGGGCCGGCGAGCGACCGCCAGAAGGCCGCCTGCCGGCCCAGCGGGAAAGCCCCTTCAACAATGAAGCCGGCTCCGAAAGCAGACACTGAAAATCTTTATGGGGCCCTGTTAGGGGGCCCCACAACACCCGTTCCCGCCATCCTGTTCCTGGCGGTAAGAACCGCCAGGAACAGGATGGCGGGAAGGGGGTCGGAATCCCCATGGCGGCGCTGCTTGCAGCGCCGCCATGGAGGATTCCTATGGCCAGGGGAAAACCGGCGGGAAACCACCGGTTTCCCTTTTCTGACCGCGGCTTTACCGCCGCGGTCAGAATTGGCCAGGACGCACCGCCAGCCTGTTGGCGGTGCTTCCGCGGTCGTTGGCCCTGGCGGTCGATGACCTCCAGGGTCAGAATGACCCCCTTAGTTTTTCTCTCTGTTCATTTTAAGCCAGTTTTGACTCATCCACTTGTTGACCTCCTTCATGCAGTTGTGAAACCTGACAGCTACCTCCTCCCAGTCCCTATTGAACGGGATGATGAGCTGGGTATCATCATCATAAGAGGAAACCTGGAAGCCAAACGAGCAGACCAACTTTGACAGTGGAGCCACATACAGATTGAACAGAGTGGGGCTAAGAGAAGACCCCTGTGGGACCTCACAAGGAAGTTGGAATGGGGAAGCTCTAAAATCACCACAGCTCACAATGGTTGATATTTCACGCATAAAGGACTCCAGGATATCCAGGTCAGTGTCCCTTACCCAAGCTTGATAAAGGTGCTGCACCAACAGTTGCGGAGAGACAGTATCGAACACCTCCAAGAGATCTAGTAATACCAGAATGGCTCCCTTCCCTTTGTCCACCGTCCAGTAGATCAAGTCAGCAGTGGTGATAAGAGCGGATTCTTTGCTGTGCGCTTTCCGGAACCTGTGTTGGGAGGGATCTAGGTCGCCACTTTCCTGGAAGACACGGGCTAGCTTGATATTAAGATGTTTTTCAAGAATCTTAGCCAGAGTGGCTATTAAGGAAATGGAATTAATATTTTTTAGATCATTAGGGGCACCTCCTGGTTTCTTTTTAAGTGGGATTACGATTGCCTCTTTCCAGGAGGGGGTAAAATCCCGGTGTTCAGCACCTCCTGGTAAGCCAAAATTTTAGATGTGCAAGGATCGTTAGGGGACCCTGACCTAATCCCCAACAGTAGTGCTTTAATCCTATCTGCTGATAGTGGGTGGAATTTGGCTAGAATGGGACAGTTATGAGCCGCCATATTCCCCATGGATACTACGGGGTCCAGATCCACAGGGTGCTGGGCACAATTTGCATGGATTTGTGGGATGTTATTTTTTAAAAAGTCTGCTACCTTATTACAAAAGGTTTGTGAAATCTCCAGGTCCAGGGAGGTGGCTGGTGATGTGAGAGAGCGGAGCACTCCGAAGAGTTACATAGGTGCATTGTCTACTTCTTTAATTTTAAGAGTGAATTAGTCTGATTTGGCTTTGGCTGAATAGCCCATAAGACAGGGTGCATTGTCTTTAAAAAGTTGGAAATGTGCTTTTAAGTTGCACATGTTATGGTAGGTAAAAACTTACAATGTATTTTTCACTACTGTGAGGCCTACCTCTCTTATAGGATGACATTGGGTTACCTTATTACATATAATGAGTGCTAAGTATTGTTTGGAAGCAAGTAGAAATACAGGCCCACATTATGACATTGGCGGTAAGTCCCGCTTACCGCCATGCCGACTGCCACCAACATACTGTGACCGCTGTGGTATACCGCTACCCATATTATAACCCACACATAGCAATCCGTCACTATACGGACACAAACACAAGTCCCCCAGCCCAAAGGTCAGTGATAAACTGGCGGTAGCAAAACCCACACCGTTATGGCAACAGAACTACCCCCACAGCATTATGACCCACGAATCACCGTGGCAGATATTAAACCGCAGTAAACCATTGGCGGTACATACTGCCGTGCTCAAAATACACATACACATACAAAACAACACAACATTAGACAATTCAAACTACACACATCTGACACTCATACACACACCACACCCACACCACTATAAAACACACACCCACACCACCCACACCACCCACATCCCTTTACGACTCAAAGAAATTGACAACTGAGAGAGATATGCACCAAGAGCACCCACAGAACCAGAGCCACAGAACACCATCACCCATACACCATCCACGCACCTCACAGCACACAACCCAGCACATCTCCTCACAAACCCTCACACACACACCACACACACTACACCCATGGCACCACAAAGACACCCGAGGTTCTCAGAGGAGGAGCTAAGGGTCATGGTGGAGGAAATCATCCGTGTAGAGCCACAGCTATTCGGATCACAGGTGCAGCAGACATCCATTGCAAGGAAGATGGAGCTATGGCAGAGGATCGTGGACAGGGTCAACGCCGTGGGACAGCACCCCAAAACAAGGGATGACATCAGGAAGTGGTGGAACATCCTATGGGGGAAGGTGCGTTCCTTGGTAGCAAGACACCAGATAGCTGTACAGAGGATTGGCGGTGGACACTCACCTCCTCCCCCACAACTAACAACATGGGAGGAGCAACACCCTCACACACATACCACACACACTACACCCATGGCACCACAAAGACACCCCAAGTTCTCAGAGGAGGAGCTAAGGGTCATGGTGGAGGAAATCATCCGGGTAGAGCCACAGCTATTCGGATCACAGGTGCAGCAGACATCCATTGCAAGGAAGATGGAGCTATGGCAGAGGATCGTGGACAGGGTCAACGCCGTGGGACAGCACCCCAGAACAAGGGATGACATCAGGAAGAGGTGGAACGACCTACGGGGGAAGGTGCGTTCTGTGGTAGCAAGACACCAGATAGTTGTACAGCAGATTGGCGGTGGACCCTGACCTCCTCCCCCACAACTAACAACATGGGAGGAGCAAGTCTTGGCAATAGTGCATCCTGAGGGCTTGGCAGGAGTAGCAGGAGGACTGGACTATGGTAAGTCAAATCTTTACTACTTTCACCCCCCTACCTGCAAGCCATCACATACCCCTACCCTACCCTCACCCTCACTCTAATCACTCCACCACCTCCCACACACCCTACCATCACAACCCACCCATCCCAGTACCCAGCACTGCATGCACCACCAATGCATAGACACCACTCACAGCCCTGCATGGACACCCATCACCACAGCAGGCACACTAGAGAGAGTCACCTAGCCCACAAAATAACTACTCACACAAGGCAAAGCTCACATAGCACTCACAATCATACAGGGCAACACACCCATGCACATGATGTCACACGCAGAAACAATAACACTGCATTTACATCCCCACAGGTCCCACACCCAACTTCACCAGAGAGGAGGTGCCAGCAGCATCCAGTCCCCCCCCAAAGAGGCCCACAGTGATGACAGCAGCTCTGGTTGCCTGGATCAGGATGACCAACCTGGCCCATCAGGGACCTACGGACAGTCAGTTACCCAGCCACAGTCCCATACCACCACAGAGCCTCCCCCCTCAGGAAACACCAGCACAGCACCCACCCAGCTGGCCCATACATCTGTCCCCAGGACACATCAATCTGCAGTGTGTCAACCACTACAGGGACTCCAGGGCACACCACAAACACAGGACGATCAGGGACCTGGGGTCAGTGGTAGTGGGTGCACGGTTCAGGGGACAGAGGCACAGGACAACAGGGAAGCTGGGAGGACTGCAGTGCGAAGGGGAGTACAGGCCCAGGGAACCGACTCTCCACAAGGCACTCACCAACATCCTGGGAGCATACCACTATTCCCAGGAGACGATGGGCCAGATACTGGACAAGTTGCAGGAGACCCAGAGGCTGCAGAAGGGACAGTACCTGGGGATCAGGGAGGACCTGAGGGACATCCACACCACCCTGGTCACCACTGCAGGGGTGCTGGCTGACATGGCCAACACCATGAGGGAGGCAGTGGCACACCACTGGGCCCCTGACACTAGCCACACCGGTGAACAGCCCCCCACCTCTGCTGACACTAGTGGACAGGCAGCCCGGCCACAGGAACAACAGGCCACCAGCACCCCTCCCCCTGCAGAAGGAGAACCACCCCACAAACGGTCCCTGCAATCCAGGCAGAACATTGCCAAGACCCCTGCCAGGAAATAAGACTCTCCTGAAAGTCACCCTTGTGTCCACTCTGTCACCCTGTCCACCTTGAACTGCCATTGCTCCACTTCCTATGCCCCCTTGGACAATGTACCTGTGATCCACATAGAATGGCCTCTATCCTGGACATTCCTCCACCATCACCCCAACCTATTGCACATCCCCATTATATTTTCAGCAAATAAATAAAAACCACTTTAAAAAATACAAGTATGTAGTATGTCAAATGATTTAAGTATGTATTCCTTTTACAATCTGTAGACATTGCAAGTAGACTGTACAGTAAGGTATACATAGTTATGACCTGTATTGTGCTGCAGTCAATACACCAGGAGCCAGAGTAGGGCACAGATATCTGTGAATAGACATGTCAAAGGGTACAGTAAGTGGCCAAAGTAGTGGGAACAGCAGCCTGCCAGTGATAATTTACAAGTCAAAACTGCAATGGAAGATGAAGTTACAGTGTCTTACCTGTGTGTTACTGGAATTACTGTAGAACAATGAATGTTCTGTTGTCCACATCCTCATCCTCTGCCTCCTCTTCGTCACTGTCCACAGGCTCCACCGCTGGCACACGCCCATCTCTAGCCTCATCCTCCTGTAGAAAAGACACCTGGCATCTCAAGGCAAGGTTGTGTAACATGCAACATGCCACGATGATCTGGCACACCTTCTTGGGTGAGTAGCACAGGGATCCCCCTGTTAGATGGAGGCACCGAAACCTGGCCTTCAGGAGGCCAAAGGTTCGCTCTATAATTGGTCTTGTTCGCCCATGTGTCTCATTGTAACGTTCCTCTGCCCTTGTCCTGGGATTCCTCACTGGGGTCAGTAGCCATGAGAGATTGGGGTAACCAGAGTCACCTGTAAATATCGAGGGATACCTGTTAGCCAGACACTCACCCTAAGGGCCAACCACACACCCATATATCAACATACACTGGGTGGGGACCATGGGCTCACCTATTAGCCACACCCGGTGCCTCTGGAGTTGAGCCATCACATATGGGATGCTGCTATTCCTCAGGATATAGGCATCATACACAGACCCAGGATACTTTGCATTCACATGGGAGATATACTGGTCTGCCAGGCACACTATCTGCACATTCATAGAGTGAAAGCTCTTTCAATTCCTGAACACCTGTTCAATTCTCCGGGAGGGGACAAAGGCAATATGTGTATTATCAATTGCCCCAACAATGTTGGGGATATGTCCCATTGCATGGAAGTCAGCTTTCACTGTGGTCAAATCCTCCACTTGGGGGAAAACGTTATAGCTGCGCATGTGTTTCATCAGGGCAGACAACACTCTGGTCAGCACGTTTGAGAACATTGGCTGGGACATTCCTGCTGCCATGGTCAATTTCACTTGGAAGGAGCCACTCGCCAAGAAATGGAGCACAGATAGGACTTGCACAAGAGGGGGGATCCCAGTGGGCTGACGGATAGCTGAGATCAGGTCTGGCTCCAATTGGGCACACAGCTCTTGGAGTGTGGCCCTATCAAGTGTGTATGTGAGGATAATGTGCCTGTCCTCCATTGTTGCCAAGTCCACCAGGGGCCTGTACACGGGAGGATGTCTCCATCTCCTATTCATCCTCAGCGGTTGTACTCTGGGGGAAAAATGATGAGCGTCTGGTCAGTTCTTAACATTTCCTCAATGTACAATGCATTGCATGTTGTGATAGAAACAGTATCTTTATGTTTATTCCCAAAATGTGCTTTTGTCAGCCGTGAGGCAGTTAGGTGCCATGGCCTGCCCCCCCCTGAAATGGCGGACGCCTGTTCTGTTAGGAGGGACAGGTGGAAATGAGGTAATGCTGCTGACGTTGTGCGCCGTTGCGGGAGGCGGACGAGTACCGCCGTGCAACTGCTCATTGGTTATCATTGGGCCCTATGGGTTACAGTGGCCAATGGTGATGTACGCCGGCGGTGACGGTACGCATCGCCGTGGGCGTGACTGCCATTTTCTATCTGTTCACTCACTTGCTACCTGACATTCAACAGGAGAGGACCTACACTCCAAGTGCTGTTGTGACCTGTATCTGGAAGCTACCATGGCTCGAGTCAATGGGGAAAGGGCCGCTGCCTTCACCGCTGTGGAGTTCGAGAAACTGGTGGATGGGGTCCTACCCCAGTACCGATTGCTTTGTAGGCTTCCAGACTAACAGGTGAGTACACTGTAGGCACGATGCATGGGGCATGAATGCATGGTGTGATGTGTGTGAAGGCCTCGTGTAAGGGGCTGGTGGAGGGGTCCTGGGCAGCATGCAGCATGTATGGTGGGCAATGTACGTGCGTAAGGGGATGGGAGGGATATGCTGGGCCATGGATGTAACAGGTCGGACAGTATGACTGATTCCTTTTTCCACTTTCATTTTTCTGCAGGTCACCGCCCATCAGAAAAATGGTATATGGCATGGCATCGCCAAGGACGTGCAGACCCTGGGGGTCTATGGTAGGCGGAGCACCCACTGTCAGAAATGGTGGGAGGACCTGAGACGCTGGGCAAGGAAGACAGCGGAGGCCCAGCTAGGGATGCCTCCCAATGAGGAAGGGGTGCCCGTCAAACCCTGACTCCCTGATATTCCGCATACTGGCGGTGGCCTATCCAGAGCTGGATGGGCGCTTGAGGGCATCAAAGCAACCACAAGGGGGTGAGTACAGTTTCCAAATCTACTACTTGCACGTGGTGGGGTGGTCTACGGGTGGGGGATGTGGGACTGTGGGCATCCCTAGGCCAGGCCGGACATTGGAGGGTAGGTCCCATGTTGGGCTGGGGCTGATGAACACCGCCTCCTACAAAGGTGGTAGGCATCCACTACTGGGCAGTGATCTGTGGGTGTCAGGTATGCTGCTATTGGCGTCCTTGGGCTGGTGACTTGCATTGTGACTGGTAGTGCATTGCATAGTGCGTGGCCTGTTCCCTGTGTGAGGGTGCTGTGTACGCTAACAGTGGTGTTGGGGCAGCTATTGGCCAAGTGTATCCTTTGTCTCTTCCCCACCCCTTTTTGTTTTGTCACCCTGTCCTTATGTGCATTAGCATCATCTGGCGGAGGAGCAGAGGCAACGGCGACGGAGGGAGCTGCATCCCACATGGCCCATGAGGCCAAATCCACCGACAGTGAGGGCACCAGTGGGACGGAGGGCGAGGGGAGCACCACAACAGAGACAGGAGGGGACAATTCGGACAGTGATACCTCCTCCGATGGAAGCTCCCGTGTGGTGGCAGACAGCTCTGTTGCCACCCCAAGTACAGGTACAGCCGCCAAACCCGTATCAGCACCGCCCTCCCAGCAGGCCCTCAGCGAGTTTCCAGTGCCCGCTCACCCAGGAGGGTGGGCATCTCCTTCGCCCCAGGCACCTCAGGCCCTGCCCCAGTTAGCCCTGCTGCCCTCAGTGAGGAGGCTATTGACATCCTGCGATCCATCTCTGTTGGGCAGTCAACCATAGTGAATGCCATCCAGGGGCTGGCAGGGCATTTCCAACATACAAATGCATTCCTGGAGGGCATTCACTCTGGTGTGGCGGTCAAACATAGATCATTCCAGGCTTTGGCCTCCTCCGTGATGGCAGCCATTGTCCCTGTCTCTAGCCTCCCCCCTCCAACTTCCTCTTCCCAGTCCTATTCCCCTGAACCCCAACCTATCCCAAGCACACAATCTGACGAGCATGCACCCATGACAACACACAGGAGTGGCTCGGGCAAACACAAGTACCACACATCATCCCACAGGCACTCACACAAACACCATTTAGAAGCAGATACACCAACATCCACTGCTTCCACTGTGTCTCCTTCCTCCTCCTCGTCCACCTCCCTCCCAGTAGCGTCTCCACTCACACCTGCATGCA
The DNA here is from genome assembly GCF_031143425.1 of Pleurodeles waltl. Classification (NCBI taxonomy): domain Eukaryota; kingdom Metazoa; phylum Chordata; class Amphibia; order Caudata; family Salamandridae; genus Pleurodeles; species Pleurodeles waltl. The sequence continues at coordinate 1,782,157,242 of NC_090444.1, forward strand.
CTACATCCTCATCCACTACCTCCATCACTAGCACGCCTATCACTACACACCCCTCACTGACAGTCACCACCCCCACATCCATGCACACGTCCTCTGTGTCCTCTCCCACTGTGTCTGTCTCCCCTCCTCCCAAAGTGCACAAACGCAAGCACTCAGATACCCAACAGCCATCCACCTCACAACAGCATCCAGCCCATGCATCTGCACCCAAACACAGCAGACAGACACCTCCTACAACCACTCCCTCTTCCTCCACTCCCAAACCTTCACCCTCTTCCTGCCCCGGTGTCCCTAAGAAGCTTTTCCTCTCCACCCTTGACCTCTTCCCTCCCTCTCCCACCGTCCTTCACTTCAGGATAGGGTGGGCAGAACCCAGGTCAGCACCTCAGCCACCCAGTCCACGGCCACTGTAGTTTCGGCAGCTACTGCAGGTGTGATTGGCTCCAAGGAGACACCCATCAGCACTGGCAGTGTGCCTGCACCAGCTGCCAAGGGCAAGGCCAAGGAACAACCACCAGCTGCAAAGGCCAAGGATGCACTACCAGCTGCCAAGGCCAAGGATGCACCACCAGGTGCCAAGGCCAAGGAGGCACCACCAGCTGCCAAGGGCAAGGAGGCACTACCAGATGACAAGGGCAAGGAGGCACCACCAGCTGCCAAGGGCAAGGGCAAGGCCAAAGGACCTGCCCCTGCAGGCAGGAGGGACAGAAGGCCTGGTGCTGTGACAGGATCTGAGCCCCCACAACCAACCATGGTACTTCAGCCATCCAAGGCTGCAGGGGAAGGGCTGGCGGCTCCCCCCACCACTGGCAGCACCACAACCAGCACCACCAGCAGCACTGCCAGCAACACCACCATCAGCATCACTGGCAGCAGCAGCAGCCCCAGTGGGCAGCCGTCCGAGGCTGCAGGGGAAGGAGTGGAGCATCCCCCCACCACTGCCAGCACCGCCACCAGCACCACTGGCAACAGCAGCCTTAATAAGAACCCATGGAAATTTAAATTTATACATACTCAAAGCAGAACAGAAATTGAGTATCTTGATGTCAAAGTTGAAGCTACTAATGGGGAGGTACATACTCATCTTTTTAGGAAGCCGAGAGCAAGGAACAGTATTCTGCACACAGAAAGTGGCCATCCAGATAAGCTAAAGTGGAGTATTCCATAAGATGAATTACTCAGAGCTAAGAGAAAGTGTAGTACTGAAGCCACCTACAAGAAGATAGAGAAAAACATAATAGCTAGAATTAGAGAACAGGGATATCCCACGTCGTTCTAGAGAAAGCTGTAAAACGGGTCACCCAAATTCATAGGGCCACAATTCTTTTTTACAATAAACCACCCACTACAGAAATTACTAAAAGAGCCATCTTTGAATGTAATGGAAATTCAAAGGAAATCAGTAAAGTATTGAATAGACACCGGGGAATACTAAAATGCGACCCCAATTTTGAAAGTGAGGTGGGAGAGAGACAATCTATAACATATAAGAGAACCCACTCTTTGAGAGATTCATTAATGAGGAATGATTTTACACTAACTAAGGGAAAAGATGATTATGACCTGATGGGATTGTTTCCTTGTGGACACTGTAAAGCCTGTAAAAACAGTTCTAGTGTGAGGTAATATATTACAGTAAGAAAGAAAAAATGTAAGATCAAACAATTCCTTACCTGCAGTTCCCAATATGTGATATATATCTTGGAATGCCCCTGTTCTTTAAGATATGTCGCGAGCACTATATGCACAGGGAGAGAAAGAGTCCAGGAACACAAGAGAGCCATTGATCATAATGATGGAAAGTATCCAGTAGCCAGACATTTCCAAGAAAAACATGAGGGTGACAGCAATAAACTTTCTTTTTTTGCTGTTGAACAAATTATGTGTAACACAAAAGGAGGCAATCAGACCCCACAATTGAGAAAAAGAGAATTCAAACTGATTATTGCTCTTGAGACTTGGGGGTTTGAATATGGATGGAGAATTGAATATTCACCTACACCATTGATAATTTAATGCCAACAGAGATTACATTTGCTCTCTTTCCTGTAATGCAATTTGCCTCTGTGCGGACATAGAGGATTGTTCTTTCTTTCCTCCCTGTTTTTGTTTTTAGTTTTGTTTTATTTTCTCTTATGTTGATTTTCTCGTTCTTTTCTCCTGTGTTATTTTGTGATTACTTTTTGATCATTTTCTCCTCGTGTTCCTATTTGTGATTCAGGTATATTAGATTATATAGGTTTTTACTGGAATTTGCACACAGTTTAAGGGTGGACTAGTGTACAGTCAAACCAACACAGTAGAGTATATCAGTACTGAGATAGGATGTGCATAAGACAATGTGTAGGGGACATGTGTGAGCATTGATTTCCTTAAAGACCTTTAATTTACACAAGTATTTATAATGCTCTAGAAAACAACCATTAGCTTGTATTATATATATTCTACTGATATAGTACGTTATAAGAGAGCAGTATAAATTATTTTTATTGATAACGTGGACTTAATGTAGTCCCATTCAGTGCAATGTAACGACCATTATATTTTTCAGTGCTAAGAAACAACCACTAAATAGGTATTTGCACATTATGTGGTGGTGCATAAGAGTTTCAATCGTTTGATGTTAACACTATGGGATTTTGCTATGAAAGAAAAGTAACAACTTTAATGATATGTTTAATGACATTTCAGTAATTAGCTACGTGAGTTACATCTAATATTATTGGTTTTGTTTTACTTTTCACTATACTATGCCGTTGTTAATAGTTAATGATTGACTGAGCCCTCTGAGAATCATGAGTTAGATGTCATACATTTTGTGTACATATAACCATTTTTTGATCCAAATATATTCTATTGAGATCATAATTTGCCCATTATGGGTGAAATTGAATGTTATAATAGAGTATTATGAATAGATTTTGATTGATAATGAGGACTAATTGTAGCAACATTAGGTGTAACACAGTGGCCACAATATTTTCCAGTGCTAAGATCATATGTGTATTTGCACATTATGGGTTGGTATATAAAAGATTTAATCGTCTGATGGCAATAGTATGTGGTTTTGCTATGCCAAAAAAGTAATATATTTTTTATAATATTGTGTATGAAATTTCAATATTCATTAATATTAATTTGAGTAACATTTAGGCCCTCATTACAACCCTGGCGGTAAATGCCGCCAACTGCCGTGCTCACGGCTGCCAACATACCGTGACCGCGGCGGTATTCCACTACGGGTATTATGACCCACACAGATAAATCCGCCACTATACAGACACCCACACAAGTCCGCCAGCCCATAGGTCGGTGTTAAATCGGCGATAGCAAAACCCACACCATTACGCCACCAGGAATACGCCCACAGTGTGACGACCCAAGAATCACCACGGCGGTCTTTCAACAACGGTAAACCACTGGCGGTACACATCGCCATGCTCGAAATACACACACACTTACAAAACACCACCACATTGGACAATTCAAACTAAACACACCGGAGAAACATACACACACCCACACCAATATAAAACATACATCCACATTACCCACAAACCCTTACAGAGAAAAAAAAGATAGCAAGCAGAGAGAGACAAGCCAGGAGCACCCACTCAATCAGAGGCACAATACATCATCACCCATACACATCACCCCACATATCCTCACACATACCACTCACACCACATCCATGGCACCCCAAAGACACCCCAGTTTTTCAGAGGAGGAGCTAAGATTCATGGTGGAGGAAATCATCTGGGTAGAGCCACAGCTATTCGGATCACAGGTGCAGCAGACGTCCACTGCAAGGAAGATGGAGCTATGGCTGAGGATCATGGACAGGGTTAACGCCGTGGGACAGCACCCAAGAACTAGGGATGACATCAGGAAGAGGTGGAATGACCTACGGGGGAAGGTACGTTCTGTGGTTGCAAGACACCAGGTAGCCATACAGAGGACTGGCGGTGGACCCCCACCTCCTCCCCCACAAATAACAACATGAGAGGAGCAGGTCTTGGCAATAATGCATCCTGAGGGCCTGGCAGGAGTGGCAAGAGAACTGGACTCTGATAAGTCAACTCTTTATTACTTTATACCCCTACCCTACCTGCATGCCATCGCAAACTCCTACCCCTACCCTCACCCCCATCACTCCACCAACTCACAAATACCCCAATATCACAACCCATCCACCCCAATGCCAAGCCCTGCATGTAACACCAATGCATGGACCCCCATCACACACCTGCATGGACACCCATCACCACAGCATGCCCAGTAGAGAGAACCACCCAGCCCACAAAATCACCACGCACACAAGGCAAAACTGACAGTGAAATCACAATCAAACAGGGAAACACATCCATGCACAAGATGGCACACGCACATACACTAACACTGCGTTTGTATCCCCACAGGGCCCCTACTCAACATCACCGTCGAGGAGGTGCCAGCTACATCCAGTCCCCCCCCCAGAAGAGTCCCACAGTGACGACAGCAGCTCTGCACACCTGGATCAGGATGACCAACCTGGCCCATCAGGGACCTCTGGACAGTCGGTTACCCTGCCACAGTTCCATACCACCACAGAGCCTCCCCCCTCAGGAAACACCAGCACAGCACCCACCCAGCGGGCCCATGCCACTGTCCCCGGGACACGTCAATTCAGGCACTTCAGACGTCAGAGGCTGCAGATAAAGGCCTGGTGCCTACCAGCAAAACCGCCAGCCCCGTCACCTGCACCGCAGCCAGCACTGCCAGCAGCCCCGCCGCTAGCACCACCACAAACACAGCCACCTGCACCGCCACTAGCACCACAACTGTCAGCAGCAGCAGCCCCAGTGGGCAGCCATCTGAGGATGCCGGAGAGGGGCTGGAGCCTCCCTCCACCACTGGCAGCACCGGCACATGCACCATGGCCAGCACCGCCACCTGCACCACCGCTAACACCGCCACAGGCCCCACCGCAAGCACGGCCACCTGAACCACTGACAGTAGCACCAATACCAGCAGCAGCCCCAGTGGGCAGCCATCCGAGGCTGCAGGAGAAGGGCTGGAGCCTCCCACTACCACTGGCAGCACCCCTACCAGCACCGGCACTACGACCAGTTTGCAGCCTTAGCCGCCGCAGGATGGAGTCTAGCCCTGCCTACATGGACTATCATGCAACTTGTTCCCTGCAACTCTCGTGCCTCAGACACCCAGGTGAGGGACTGTGACCTGGCACCCCACAAGTGCTGCAACATTGGCACAAGGCCCCCTCCAGAATCAGTGGAGCTATGCATCCACTCACCCCCTCCTTGCCAGGATGAAGCACACTGGGCGCAAGGCCTCATCCAGAACTAGTGGAGATATGCATCCACTCACCCCCTCTTTGGCAGGATGAAGCACTCTGGGCACAAGGTCCCCTCCCGAACCAGTGGAGATATGCATCCACTCACCCCCTCCTTGGCAGGATGAAGCACTCTGGGCACAAGGCCCCCTCCAGAACCAGTGGAGATATGCATCCACTCACCCTATCCTTGGCAGGATGAAGCACTCTGGGCACAAGGCCCCCTCCAGAACCAGTGGAAGAAGGCATCCACTCACCCTATCCTTGGCAGGATGAACCACTCTGGGCACAAGGCCCCCTCCATGACCAGTGGAGATATGCATCCACTCACCCCCTCCTTGCCAGGATGAAGCACTCTGGGCACAAGGCCCCCTCCAGAACCAGTGGAAGAAGCCATCCACTTGAGAGACGGTGGCTTTGCACTCCCCAGGACCAAGCAGTGGGCAAACCACCCACTGGAGAGACTTGTGAGACTGTGGCTTTGCACTCCCAAGGACCAAGCATTAGGCAAACCACCCACTGGAGAGACTTGTGAGACTGTGGCTGTGCACTCCCTAGGACCAAGCAGTGGGCAAACCACCCACTGGATAGACTGTGGCTTTGCACTCCCCAGGACCAAGCAGTGGGCAAACCACCCACTGGAGAGACTTGTGAGACTGTGGCTTTGCACTCCCCAGGACCAAGCAGTGGGCAAACCACCTCCTGGAGAGACTTGTGAGACTGTGGCTTTGCACTCCCCAGGGCCAAGCAGTGGGCAAACCACCCACTGGAGAGACTTGTGAGACTGTGGCTTTGCACTCCCCAGGACCTAGCAGTAGGCATGGAGCCCCCTCGAGGGGCAGTGGCGTTATTCCATCTTCTGGCTGAGGTGCCCCCCCTTCCCATCCCTCTGAGGTTCCTGTGTGTTTTCGACCTGATGCCCTTGCAGTGTTATTTCCGTATTGAGGCAGGAGTCAAGTCTAGGCTTGGCCCATGATTTTTGGCCCAGTGGCCCACTGACATTTTCAGTAGACAATGTACCATCTCATGTACATATTGTATATTTTTGTAACTACTGTTTTACTATTTCTTATGTATATCTGCCTATTTCTTAAATATCACTGATTTAACTCAATTCCCTTTGTCCTTTACGTTCTTCCAGGGAGTTATGGGGTGTAAATGTAATGTTGATGCATGTGTTTGTGTGTATGGTGTTGTGGGTGAGGGTGGGGGTGGGGGTGTTGCGTGTTGCGTGTGTGAGTCACTCTCCCCCCCCTTGTGTACTAGGTGCAGTACTCACCGTGGTCGACGTTGCCGCCTTTCGTATTCCTGGTAGATGATGAGGTAGACCAGCATGGGCAGGACCTGCAGCTCGGGCTCCGTGGCGTCCTGGTTCTTCGTTGAGTGTCGAGAGGTGAGTGGTTTACTTTCCAAGTCCTGTTTCCGCTGTGCTTTCGATGGCGTTGGTACCGCCCCAGAAAAGCTGGCGGATAGGCGGGTTGTGATGGGCTGGGTGGTTCAATGTCTTCCGCCTGGCTGTTGGCGGTTACCGTCGCGGTGTTTGTTGCTACCGCCTTGGCGGTCGGAGTGTTGAAGTGGGTGTCTGTGTTGGCAGTTTCCGCCGTGGTTGTGATCACATTTTTTTTACCGCTGGCCTGTTGGCGGTATTACCGCTGCTTTAACACCGACCGCCACAGTTGTAATGAGGGCCATAGTGTTATTTATCCAATTTTTCATCATGCTGTACTGGTAAATTGAAAAGGAATATGCACTTTAAGATATCTGGTATACATCCATTGTGTCAGCAATAGCCATTCAAAGATGGCTGTGATGTTTACATGTACAATATGTTTGTATTTTATGTCTATTACACCTATTTGATGAAGTGGAAAACGTATTGGGTTCATGTGATCAAGGTTGCGGTGATGGCTGAAACTCATCTGAATAAATCCTTGCACATCGTTCCTGAGTGAACGTTACTCTGTTCGTTTGGATGTAAATATATATATATATATATATATATATATATATATATATATATATGACAGAAGTTAAATACCCCCGAGCAAAGTGAACAAAATAATGCCCAAAACCAATTCCAAAAATAAAGCAACACAGCATAATACAGCTTCAATATCAACTTACTAGAAAAGCACTGCTTAATCCTTTTCATCCAACACATCCAACTAAACAAAAACATACCAAATCTAGAGTAAAGTTTTACCATATTACTTACTTCACCACAAATACGTACACTCCCACCGGGCCGGCACTTCCTTTATGGGTTACCTGAACTTGTGATTTTCAACCATCTTGCAAAACCAAATATCTGCAAGTATCGCTTTGTGCTTTTGTGCTTTGTGCTTTTAAGCGCTATACTTACCTGAAAGGTTTAAAATTGTATGTCTCTGGTTCTACTGATTGGATTTTTGTCATTTTGGTGTCAAATAATTCATTAAATTCAAATCTATTTTTCTAAATTGGTGTGGGATTTTTCTTGTGTTTGTGTTCTCACTTTATCACTGTTTGTGCGCTGCATGCATACTTTATGCCTTGCATCTAAGTTAAGCCTGACTGCTTTGTGCCAAGTTACCAGAGGATTAAGCACGGGTAAATTTTGTGACTTTTTGTGGTTCACCTTGACAAGAAATGTGGCTGTTGCTTGAGAAGGGCTCACAACCTCTCAACCAACAATCCAATTCCTCACACGCATTGTGTGACAAGAAGGTGTGTGTTTGAGGAGTGACATTTTGTTGCTGTGGTGAGATGTTGTGCTGTTTTGCTTTTCTGGTGCATTACTGCAATGTGAGTTTTATGTTTTCAGTTAGGAGAACTGTATAGATTTTTCATAATGTTTAGTAGACCCTCTTATTATCTAAAAAAGTAGAAATGATTGGCTCCAAACTGTGATAAACTGCCAGACGCCAAGCAGTCTCCATATATACAACTAAAAGAAAAGTTCCCTTTGTGCTTAAAGTATTGAACACTTTGGCCTTGATTACACATTTTGATAATATGTTTGTGCAGGCATGTAGGTGAACAAAGATTATGCTCACACACCCAAGCTACATTTCAGAAGATAAAATCCGCCAAACGTTACCCGGGGAAAAGCCCAGTAAACACAGGGAAAGGTAGATTTTGGTGTAGTAAACACTTAAATCTGCATGTTTTACCTAGTTGTTGTGCAAAACTCACAATAAGTCCAATTAATTACACCAAATAAATTCTAAGTTTTATTGAGAGTGATAACTAATACATTGTATATCTATGTACTTGCAATGGTTCTACAATTAGATTATATTTTGTTGGAGAACCAGAAGTCTGTAGAACAAATTACTACGCAATGCCCAACATGGGCACCAAAGGTCATGTCAAAGCAAGAGTGATACCTTGAGACCAATCAAGCTGTTCAATTCTTCTAGCCAATACACAACTCTATCTGTAAAAACAAGTAGCAATAAAAATTGTGACCATGTCACTCTTAGTGCAGAAACAAAATAGAAAGTGAAGTCTCATCATCATCTACATGTGCTTCCACAAGATTCTACACACAGCTAGTCACAGAAATGTGTGTGAATTCTAAGGTGAACATGTAAACTTGCTGGATGTACAGCAGGAAGCAGGAAGAATGAAACTCATGAAATGCAGATAAAAGTTTATGGACAGAAAAGGATAATTTTAACAATGGAGTGCAATGTAAAGGAAATGCAAATCAACTGTGTTGAACACCCACATAATCCTACTTCTATAGTTCTTCACAGATGTTTTGCAATGTATTACCCTCACATATCAGCACATTTAACTAACACCAAAAGAAGAAGAATGCTCCCATTTACCATCTGCTAAATATAGGTGGTAAATGGGAGCTGCAGGTCTGGAGTGGAGCAGAGGACAAGGTGGTTGTCGGTGGGAAAGCTGTCTGTGGGCTTGTACAAGGAAGTAATGCATGCATTCCCTGTGCTGTAGGATCAGATCAAGCAGGGGTCAGCTGTGATTTGTTCCTGTATCCCCAATCCAATTTGCATGTGATTTTACCAGACAAATTTTCCATGTAGTAAAATTTGAACAAGTGTTCCTGTGTCCCTTAAATCCAGGTGCAGGAGCAGTCACCCTCTTGAAATCGGCTGGGGTGATATCCCATCCAAAAGTTTTTTCTGCTCAGTTTGTAATCAGGCCCACAGGAGTAAAAACAGGAAAAAAGGACAAAAAGCATTATGTGAATAGCGCAAATGTATTTCAAGAATACAATTACCATTAGGGGGTTACCAAGAAAGCTAAAACCATGAGGAAGGACCTATGAAGAGGTGTGTGGGCTAGGGAAAGTGGGCTGAAGTGCTTTCACACTGAAAGACTAGAGGAAAATATAAATGGCTGTTTAACATAGTATTACTTGTTTGGGTTTTCATGATTTTGCACACCTATAATTATCACATGAGTGAGGAGAAATTCAAATATAGATAGGCTTGCCCATTTCATCGTAGCAATCTTTTATAAGAAGTTGTAATGGCAGCTCATTAAAGTTTCCGAGAAAATAATACTGTTACATCTAAGTGAGGCTAGGACCTCTGCGCAGGCTATGCTGACTTTGTTGGTCTTTATGTGAAATTTGCACCAGATGAAGACATTGACCAGGTTTTAGATGAAATGAAGGATTCCTCGTAAAGTCAACCAGTAGTCCTTCCCTGGCAATATCTTAAAAGCATTATTGACCTCTCTGTGACTCATTGCAAGCCCACCTGGACTTGGCCTGCAGTAAAGACAGCACTCCAAGTAGAAGTGTGGCCATACAGGGACCAAAACTGACTCTGTGATCCAAGTAGATGGTTTCTCCCTGAGGGTTCATTTCCACATGCAAAACGACTTCTAGTTGCAGTCGGTCATGGGTGATACATGAGAAGGTTCCAATACGTTCTATTGCCATGGTGGAGGCTTGCAGGTGAGGATATCAGAACAGGAAGTATATATATCACCATAGCAATAGCTGTTCATGGTTCTTCATTTTCCCTGGAAACAAACTGGAACATCTGATCAGTTTGCCACCAATAGTTTTCGTGTAAACGTCTCCCTCCTACCATACCTAGCAAAGATTTTAGAGTAATGTATCAACCAATGCCTCACTGACCACCTCAACAACTGTCAGTTCCGTGATGCCACACAATCTGGATTCAGGTCTAACCACAGTAAGAAACAGCACTCACTGCTGCCACAGGTGACAGCCATATTATTCTTGACTGAAAGGATAGGGCAGCTCTCATTCCCCTGGACCTCTCTGCAGCATTTGACACAGTATCAGACCCCATCCTCATCAGGTGCCTGCACAAGATTATGTCAAAAAACGAGAGACTGGGAGTATTAGGACAGGTCCAGTGTGCAGTCTCCCTGGGCAATAAATGACAAGCTGAGCACACTGTTACTAAAAAGAACAAGAAAGAAGACACATGGGCACTTCTAAATTAAGAAGCTAGAACCATCACACATCCATTGGATGTCATGCTTCATCATCGTGTCTACTCCTCGTCGGGCTGGCGCTGCAATGCTCAAAAGTCCCCTATGAGGGGGCTTTGTGCCGGAGATCTTTTAAGTGCGTGCCACGAGGATAAGCAGGAAAAAAATCAGACCTACTGTGAAGACTAGACCTTACTCTCCAACAGCCCGCAAACTCATCTGTGGGGTGCCTTAAGGTTCATCACTCAGCCTCAACCTCCTGAAAGCATACAGGACCCCTCTGACTAACATCATCTACAGAAACATCAACATCCTCTCCTACCCCACTGACACACAACTCATTCTCTCACCCACAAAAAAGACACCAGCACAAGAAAAAACTTAATTGCCTCCATGACTGAAGCTAGCTGAATGAAAGTCCGCTGTCTCATAGCTCAGCACCAAGACTCCAGTAGTGATCTTCAGTAAGAACACTTCACCACAGGACTGCCACTGATGTCAGGCCAAACTAAAGACCCACAACCAAACCCAGCACTCACACCAGGAATCTTGGAATAATCATTGACTGAAAACTGGACATGATCGCACAAGTCAACGCTGTCACTGCATCCTGTTTCCAGACCCTGAAAATGCTGAGGAAGATCCTCAAATAGATCCCAAAAAACACTAGAAGAACTCTCACTCACACCCTAATCACCAGCAAGTTGGATAATGGGTAAACCCTCTAAACCGGGATCATCAAGCAACTCGCTGGACCATCAAGAACTTGGCAGCCAGACTCATCCTCAATTTCCCATACAGAACTCACATCACAGTACACCTCAAGGAGCTCCACTGGTTATTTATACCTAAAAGAGTTAATTTCAAACTCCTCATACAAACATTAAAAGCATTACGCAACTTAGGCCCCACCTACCTGAACAATTGCAACTCCTTCCACAAACCACCCCATACACCTCCGCTACACATGACTCCTACTGGCACACATCCCACACATAAACAGCACAAGGACAGATGTTCTCTTATATTGCTCCTAAAGCCTGGAACGGCCAACAGCCTTTCACTACACATTAGAGCCTCCTCCTCTTGTCTTGAGTTTTGCAGGAAGCTGAAGACCTTGCTTTTCAATTAACCAACTCACCATAGGCAGGGCTAGACACACATCTGCTCAGCATGAGCATATGCTCGAGAGTGGTAATGCCTTTTACAACTACACATAAAATAAAATCCATGTAACGTTTACTATTAATGGGTGCTAAGTATATACAGTGATAATGCACCTTTCAAATTGTATATTAGAGAGGAAACATTTTCAAATTTCTCTTGTTGGCTGTATCATAATACTAGTCCTGCAGATGAAATAACCTGGAAGTTCATTGTTTTACTTCCTGCCCAGCAATACATCACAGTCATTTGTATTAAATTTTTTTAAGAAGTTAAAAATATGTGAAATCAAAGAATGAGATATTTTGTAAAGTTTTCTCAGTAAAGAAAATGATTGTTTTGTTGATGTTTTTGTTTCATTTTGAGCGTGACATACTGTGTCAGTATAGGAAGCTGGCTCTCCATATAGTGCACTAAAAAGAAGCACACTATGCAGAGAGTCCAGGGGATCCCCAATTGGTTTGCAGAGGCACAGGTAGATAGATAGGAATAATGCTCTATTTTTGTGGTAGTGTGGGTGAGCAGTTAGGCTTATCAGAGGGTAGTGCTAAGCATTTGTTGTAGTCTGAGAGGCTTTAAATGAGACATACACTCAGAGAATAAATATGAGACCAATTTAGAAAATTAACACTTCTTTTTATACATACTTTAAACCCAAGGACTTTTTTATAAGGTAAGTCCTTTTTGAAGCATAAATACTGTTTAGTTTGAAATATCGACCCTGTAGTTTCAGAGTTTTTCAGTGTAAACTTATGGAAGGAAAACACAGTCAGCAAATAAGCACTTATTGACGACTCACGAGACCAGTCTTGTAGACTTAAGGTAAGTACTGTGGAAGGCTCAGGATCACACCAACAGGCCACTTCAGGAAGTACTGGGGTGGTCGGGTGCAGAGGTGCAGTACACGTTGGTTGCCCAATGTATTTCAATGGGGATTGGTCTCTGTGGATTTAGGCAGTGAGCTCTGGCTGGGGGGCCAGTCGGGAGCAACCAACAGGTAGGTCACAAACATGGGGTGCTCAGGGACATAGGTGCACCTTTGGTCCTCTTCACAAGGGCCCAGGGGCGACTGAAGCAGGGGTGTCCTTTGGCATCGGGTTTCCTTCTCCTGGAGCACTCCTGGTTGGGGGTTCCTGTCATCAGATGCTGCAGGCATTTTCGTGAAGTCCAGGAGGGGAGAAACCACATTGGACTCGAGCTCAGAGGACATGGGGAACATTGTTGACACCAGGAATCCACTTCAACTCGGGCCAGAGGTGAAGGATGCAGTAGTTGCATTAGGTATCAGGTTCTCTCACTGTAGTAGCTGCAGAAGAGGGGGGCCTCAGTGCAGAAACTGTAGGTGACTTTAGGGAGTTCAGAAGGGGTGAAACCATGATGAAGTCCGACTAGGGACAGCTGGAGGATCTTGTTGGTATGGGAGGCCTACTCACACTTGGGTAGGTGACGGCAGGTGCATTGGTGAATTCAGGCATCGGGTCTTTGCGATTCCGGGGTCTGCTGTGTCTTTTCTTTGGAATTGGTTGGAGAGTAGGTCACAGAGCCCACAGGAGATATGAGTCTTTTTTTAAGCTGTCTTCCCAGGTTTCTGGAGGTTCAGCTGCAGGACACAGCATCTTTTTGGTGCAGAGTCCGTCGAGGAGTGCAGACAGGCCGGCGGGGTTGGTACCAGGTCAACTGCTTTGTCTCCTCTTCTGCAGGTGCATCTCTTCTTTGTCCTTTTCTTCATAGGTTGTTGAAATTTGAGCTCTAGAGTTCAGGGGTGCCACCTATCTACTCAGTTCAGGGGTGTTAGAGGGAGTGTCAGGTGGTATCCAATGGGCTGAAAACCTTTAGGGTGACTACACCCTTCCTATGACTAGTTCTGCTGGGGAGTGGGCATAACCCTAACCTTAGTGTCCTAATTCCTTCCAAACAAAGATGGAGCAATTTAAAAAGTGGTGCCCACTTCAGCTCATCCACCTTCGCGGTGGGAATGGCATGAAGTGGGCACACCTCCTAATCTGCCTAATTTTCCCATCTGTTCTGCCACAAAAGTTAGGGTCAGGATGGAGGGTCGGTCATCTCTGCCATCTGGAGAGACCTGGTTGCATTACTAAGGTAGCTAGGCCTTTGAAACTTCCCACAGTGGAATATCCATCCTGCCTGCCTGCCCCACCACCCAAGGGAAGGCTTTTGTCCCTGGCCCTTGAGAGCACTGTCTCTCTCTTTGAGGGGCCAGAAACATGTTAAAGGTGGCTGAACTGGTCAGAATCAGTCAGTCAATGCACTGGTAGCTGGTAGGTTTTCAGGGGGCATCTCTAAGGTGCCCTCTGGGTGCATTTATTAAGAAATCCCTCACTGGATTCAGTGAGGGTTTATTGATTGGAGATGTTTGAATCCAAACCTCCCTAGGTTCAGAGAAACCATCTTGTATTTTGGAAACTTGTAGTAACCAGTGTCCAGCACTTGTATTTAAAATGGCTTTCCGGTTCACTGGCTGTGTCTAAGACTTGATCAACAGAGACAAAGCAGAGGCATATCTGCTCATGCACATATGTCCTCAAACGTGCCCTGATGCACCCTGCCTTAAGGGTGATTTTCTCCTGGCACATGCAGTGGTAGGGGACCATGCACAGAGAATATGACACGTTGTATTTTCAATTTTACCTGCACCAACACTCGCAGGTTGCAATGGCAGCACTGTGTGGGTTTGGTGAGGAGTCCCTAGGGATGGCACAACTTGTGCTGCAGCCCTTAGGGACCTTCCTTAGTACCCTAGGCCCTAGGTACCAGGGGGAACATTTACTAGGGACTTACAGAGGGTGCTAAAGTGTGAGCGGAAAACAACTGTGCAGTTTTGGGAAAGAGCTGTGGCACTTGGTCCCTGGAAAGCACGGACACTGTGCAGTTTTAGTCCAAATCACACCAGATACCAAGGAAAAAGTGGGGGCTGACCATGCCAAAAAGGGGTGCTTTCCTACAATCAGAATTTAGTAATTACAATGAGGGAGGCAAATTGTGTAATAGCAAGAGCATTTCCATGGGATTGGTGACGCATTCAGCGGGGGCATTTGCTCCAAAGCCGTGGAAATGCAGCCCTGCGCAGCAGAAAAGCCACACTTATTCTTTGTCGGAGATAGGGTAACTAGAGGCGGTGAAGGTTGTAATCTTAATACAACTGGCCCTGAATGGGAAAAGGTGACCTAGATTTCTGCAAACTTTAAAAAAATAAACAGTTTCCATGGTAACCATAATGCAGTGGCTTCTTGAACAATTTACTTCAGGGTATATTTCCAGGTTCTGATAGTGGTGTTTCGGCTTGAAACAGCGCTGCTCGTAATTACATCCAAAATGTCCCCATACCCACATTGCAACAAAAGTGGAGTCAGTCCATTGATCAGAATACAGCTTATTGAAGAACCCTTATTTTTATATTAATTACGATGTAGTAGTACAGGATTTAATTTAATATAATTGAGTAAAATGGAAAGTCTGGCTCTGCTTACAGTTGTGCTGTTACACCACTAAGATGACTTCAGAATTGTATTTATATATATTCACTGAAAAAAACAAGGTTAAAGTGACGTTATAGTTAGGTGAAAATGTCAGTTTAAATGTAACCGTTTAGGCTCAAAAAACACTGAGGCCCAATTCACCAAGGTATTTATGTTTAGTAAAACTGAGTGTGAAATCTCTGCACTCGTGGCAGAGTCTCCACACTCGGGGTGACATCTCTGCACTCAGGGCAGACTCTCTGCACTAAGTAATGCACTGCGGAGATTACACCTTGAGTGCAGAGACTCTACCTCAAGTATGGAGACTCCACACTTGTATCTTTGCTAGACATAAGTACCTTCGTGAATTGGGCCCCAAAATTCACAAGTTATAGTTAACTCAAGAAACTATAACGTACATCCCACCATGCACAGTGTTGTCATCAATGATGTAATTTCAGTTGTCACCAGTGACGTTATCAATGATGTCATAGAAGGTGTCATGATTGTTGTGATATGTGAGGTCACAGGCAGCAAATGGAGAGGGCGTGAGTTATAGTTTCTTGAGTCAACTCTTACTTATGAATTTCAGTGTTTTTTAATATGACATTTTACTTTTAAACAGACATTTTAATCTAACAATAATGTCACTTTAGCTTTTGTGAAACATGAGATAAAAATGCATTAATGAAACTTGCCCTGGGTTTGGTGTACCAGACAGTGAAGCTTGCACTGGTTTTATGGTACCAGACGTGACATTTTCATTGCTTTGCAGAACTCTGCCAGTAAATGGGGAAGTGCAAATCAAGTTCTTGGATCTGAGAACACTAAAAATAAAATATTGAAACAGAAAATAAGTAGTCTCACAGCAAAGCCATACCATAGCTAAGGCCCTGTGGGCAACCTCTGCAGCATACTGACAAGGGGATGTGCGAGAGGGAGAGGCCTATATGCACAATGTACGATCAGAGGCCATGTGAAGGAAGGGTTGGATACAAGACCTGGTTAGCCGATTGCTGTGCAAGAGAGCAGAGACTGAACCCTGTTGTGCATGGCAGACCCCTCACTGCACATATATACAGTGATCTTTGGCCATCAGCGGAAGGTCAGGCTTCACCTCCTTCTGTGCACAGCCAACGCCCTCCTGCGAACTACTGAGAGAGAGCATTACTTCGGTGTGCCATTATGTCTCTTAGAATGTGAAATAAAGGAGTCCTTATTTACTATGTAAATGTGTGAAATAGGTTTTCATATAAGATGATGCACTGAAATGTATACAAGTATAAGTTTACAATGAATATAACTTTTATGTAACCACATTTATTCATTGTATTGCAAGTATTTTTCTGTTGTAGTATTTTAGAAACTCTATTTTGAAATCAGTTTCTATTATTGGTGTTTATGAGACAAGTGTGAAACATCATTTAAACTGAAATGTATTCATGTTCATTTTAAGTTTGACCAGAGTGAAGGCCCAACCTATTTGTGTTTTTAACCTTCAACATTAAAAGCTTGTTTTATTGAATATTTTCCTAAAGCTGCAGGTGTCATAATACCAACTCTGGGTTAATAAGGAGCCCATTGTGAGGGAAGATAAGAAGCCCTGGAAAGATGCACTATCAAGGACAGAAAGAGAATCCTGAGTGGGTAGCTGCAACTCTTTTGAAATTCTGAAGTGCAAGGGTGCACCAATGTCAAATGTCAGAGACTTAAGAAGACTAAAATATAAATTAGAACTTGTGATTTGCAATTTTGTTTTTCATTTGAAAGTATTTGGCTGCGATGTCTCTCTTGAAGAATCAACTTTGAAGTGTGGTTTAGCTAGTGGTAGGGAATTTTAGGCTGTGATATCACTCTTGGAAGAATCAAGTTTGAAGTGTGGTTTAGCTAGTGATAGGGAGAGATTCACCATGTCCTTTGCAGAGAGCTGCCTTCTCTGAGATACAGATCTCATACTTTAATTTCTATGTGGCTTCATGCTACCTCACCTCTCTTGACAGAAACATCTACAGAGGTTCTGTTGTGCTTACCTCTTTTTCCTCAATCTCATAGATATTAGAATATTTAGGAACCTAGATTTAATGGTTAGGCAGGAAACTTGGATTCGGATTTTCTGCATCATTGTTATTGAAATATTGGTGTTGCAAGTCCTAATAAAATTCAATGTTGTGCGACGCTTTAATTCTCGTTTGGTTATTCTGTATATCTATACTATGGTTTTGAGACTCATTTATGTAAGCTTGACTTTGAGTCAGAAATAAAGCCCTTTGAATTTTATTTGCTTTTTTAGATTTAGGGCCTGATTTATACTTTTTTAGCACCGCATTTGCGTCATTTTTTGACGTATAAGAGGCGTAAACTTACAAAGTTTGATTATATTTTGTAAGTTTGTGCCGCTTTTGTGTCAAAAAATTACGCAAATGCGGCGCTAAAAAGTATAAATCAGGCCCTTAATGTGTGGCCAATAGATGACACTGTATATTGTGTTGAGAAAATTAATGTATGTCTCCTCACCCCTTGGAACAGAGAAAGAAAGATTGATTTAACCTGAAATTTAGAGATAGGACCCAGTGCCGGATGAGATAGTAGCAGAGTACGGTTCTCTTTCTGAAGTGAGGAGAACTAGAATTATATTTTAGGGTAGTTAGTCTTTAGTGCCCAACCTTGGATTCCTGTATTCAGAATTGGAGGATCGGTGAAATTGTGGAGACTTGGAAGAAAGTTGTACTGGCGGCGGATCAGTGAGTATTAATGGGGTTGTGGATTACAGCAATTTGAGTTTAGTTTGCAGCAACTGTGTGAATTTAGGTGTTGTCTTGCGGAGATGTTTATGCATGTGGTGTGAGTGTGGTGATTCATAAAGAAGTTGAAGAAGTTATCTGGTGCAACATGGCCTAAGATCCCGGGATAGTTTAAAAGGTGTAAAAGACACTATATTATATTGCCCACTAAGAGGTTGTTTTCATTGCGAGACGTCGGGATTTACTGTGTGTGAAGGTAAGGCGATTGGCACAGTGGATCTTAATGCGCAGAGTGAAGCTGTATTGATCCAGATGATACACCACAGTTCAAGGTTTCATCAAAAGTGGTTGGAAAACTTTATTGTGTGTGTGAAGCTATTCATTATTTAGTGGAGTAGACAAAGGTTATTGTATTTTGTATATGTGTGTGATATTGCAGAGCAAGTGTGCATGTTGATTGTAATGGAGGGGAAATGCTGCGAGGAGTGAGGTTTTTGTCACAGTATATACCAGTATGCTGGTATAGGTTGGTTGGTATAATATTGTGCTGCTATTGGTTGAACATGTCATAAGGAGTTGCGCTGCAATTTGTGGTTGTGTCAAATCAAGGGATTGTGGATACAGCGCTGTTCTCAATTGAAATCTTGTGAAAATTGTTGAAAAATGAAATGCTTTAACGTTATGTAAGACTTGTTTATAGGTGGTGTTCATATTCCCAGTAGAGAGGGCAAAGTTGCACTTCCCGAAGCTACCCCAGGTCATTGCATGGCTTCACACATGTATTTGGCTTGGTCAGTGGGACAAGATCACAGAGAAGGAAGGTCTATTGAGATTGCCAAAATATGGCAAATTCAATTTGAGGATTACTGAGAACTTGAGAAGAGTGCTGTATGAAATTAAGCCACCTCCTAGACCTGCACAATATGAAGCACTCAATGCTTGGGAACATGCTACATCTTGCCACTTGGAAAAGTGAGAGAAGAAGAGGAATACCAGGGTAGAGCAAAGAAAGTATACGTACTTATGCAGATGCTAAATGGGATGCTGAGCAGAAAAGGTAGAGAACGGACATGATTGAAGGAGTTAGATTTTACCCGACTCTGACTAGAGATGTGGTCAAGGAAGAAAGAGAAATGAAAACAATTAGAGAACAGAAAGAGAAGAAACATAAAGAGCCCTATGACATGAGTGTAGACAGTGATGATAACTCTGAGGTAATCTTTTAGATGTGTTGCTATCTGAACGTCAACCCCAGTATATTGAAGTTAGAAGTGAGAGTAGGAATAAAAGTACTGGTGGCAATGACATAATTACCTTTCATTCTGCCCCAGCTAGGACGACTCTTAGTCCTGTAGGAGCCATTTCAGCTAGTGTGCCTTTTGAACCACGAAGAGAAAGTTTGAGAGAGTGTGTCCCAGTTATCCTACTGTGAGTTATTTTGATGCTCTTACAGTTACTATTGCCCAGGTAGTTCCTATGTATAAATCGGAAGAATTTGGGAAAAATACTCACAATTTGGCTGACCCAACAATGTTGGAGGACCGATAGGAGTTCCAAATAGTCCAGATGTTAGGGAGTTTGTTCCTTCAATTCCGACACACAATAGCACTCCATATGGAGCAAGTGCAGATACAACTTTGAATATGTCAGAATGCACCTCGAAAGGTACTTATCAGAAAGTGCCAATCCATACTACTCCTGTATGGGAATCGCCTTTGAATTTGGGAAATGGTGTTCAAGGAAATTATTCCACACCTGTGATTCCTGTTGTGACTTGATTTATTAGTGCGAAGGAGATAGATCGCTGGGTACAATTCTTTAATGGAGGTTCTCTCTCTAGAGAGACTACGAATAGAGAAGTGTGTCAGGGACCATTTATATCGATAGAGAGAGAAAACTCTTTGGATGTAGCAAAGCTGATACTAGAATTGGATGCATTCATGTAGGAAAGCACCATCTTGCCTGGCATGTTACCCCCATATTTCACTATATATATGTTGTTTTAGTCTATGTGTCACTGGGACCCTGCCAGCCAGGGCCCCAGTGCTCATAAGTATGTGCCCTGTATATGTTCCCTGTGTGATGACTGTCTCACTGAGGCTCTGCTAACCAGAACCTCAGTGGTTATGCTCTCTCTGCTTTCCAAATTTGTCACTAACAGGCTAGTTACCAATTTCACCAATTCACATTGGCATACTGGTACACCCATATAATTCCCTAGTATATGGTACTGAGGTACCCAGGGTATTGGGGTTCCAGGAGATCCCTATGGGCTGCAGCATTTCTTTTGCCACCCGTAGGGAGCTCTGACAATTCTTACACAGGCCTGCCAGTGCAGCCTGAGTGAAATAACGTCCACGTTATTTCACAGCCATTTACCACTGCACTTAAGTAAATTATAAGTCACCTATATGTCTAACGTTCACCTGGTGAAGGCTGGGTTCAAAGTTACTTAGTGTGTGGGCACCCTGGCACTAGCCAAGGTGCCCCCACATCGTTCATGGCAAATTCCCCGGACTTTGTGAGTGCGGGGACACCATTACACGCGTGCACTGTACATAGGTCACTACCTATGTACAGCGTCACAATGGTAACTCCGAACAATGCCATGCAACATGTCTAAGATCATGGAATTGTCACCCCAATGCCATTCTGGCATTGGGGTGACAATTCCATGATCCCCCGGGTCTCTAGCACAGAACCCGGGCACTGCCAAACTGCCTTTCCGGGGTCTCCACTGCAGCTGCTGCCAACCCCTGAGACAGGTTTCTGCCCTCCTAGGGTCCAGGCAGTCTTGGCCCAGGAAGGCAGAACAAAGGACTTCCTCTGAGAGAGGGTGTAACACACTCTCCCTTTGGAAATAGGTGTGAAGGCTGGGGAGGAGTAGCCTCCCCCAGCCTCTGGAAATGCGGTGATGGGCACAGATGGTGCCCATCTCTGCATAAGCCAGTCTACACCGGTTCAGGGATCCCCCAGCCCTGCTCTGGTGCGAAACTGGACAAAGGAAAGGGGAGTGACCACTCCCCTGACCAGCACCTCCCAGGGGAGGTGCCTAGAGCTCCTCCAGTGTGTCCTAGACCTCTGCCATCTTGGAAACAGAGGTGTTTGTGGCACACTGGACTGCTCTGAGTGGCCAGTGCCAGCAGGTGACGTCAGAGGCTCCTTCTGATAGGCTCTTACCTCTCTTGGTAGCCAATCCTCCTTCCTATGTAGCCAAACCTCCTTTTCTGGCTATTTAGGGTCTCTGCTTTAGGGATCTCACCAGATAACCAATGCAAGAGCTCACCAGAGTTCCTCTGCATCTCCCTCTTCACCTTCTGCCAAAGGATCGATCGCTGACTGCTCAGGACGCCTGCAAAACCGCAACAAAGTAGCAAGACGACTACTAGCAACCTTGTATCGCTTCATCCTGCCGGCTTTCTCGACTGTTTCCAGGTGGTGTATGCTCTGGGGGTAGCCTGCCTCCTCTCTGCACCAGGAGCTCTGAAGAAATCTCCTGTGGGTTGACGGAATCTTCCCCCTGCAGCCGCAGGCAACAAAAGACTGCATCACTGGTCCTCTGGGTCCCCTCTCAGCACGACGAGCGTGGTCCCTCAAACTCAGCAACTCTGTCCAAGTGACTCCCACAGTCCAGTGACTCCTCAGTCCAAGTTTGGTGGAGGAAGTCCTTGCCTCCCCACGCTAGACTGCATTGCTGGGTACCGCGTGATTTGCAGCTGCTCCTGCTCCTGTGCATTCTTCCAGGATTTCCTTTGTGCACAGCCAAGCCTGGATCCCCGACACTCTAACCTGCAGTGCACAACCTTCTGAGTTGTCCTCCGGCATCGTGGGACTCCCTTTTGTGACTTCAGGTGGACTCCAGTTCACTTTTCTTCTAAGTGCCTGTTCAGGTACTTCTGCGGGTGCTGCCTGCTTCTGTGAGTGCTCCCTACATTGCTGGGTGCCCCCTCTGTTTTCTTCTCCAAGTGGCGACATCCTGGTCCCTCCTGGGCCACAGCAGCATCCAAAAACCCTAAACGCAACCCTTCCAGCTAGCAAGGCTTGTTTGCGGTCTTTCTGCGTGGGAACACCTCTGCAAGCTTCTTCGCGATGTGGGACATCCATCCTCCAAAGGGAAAGTTCCCAGTCCTCTTCGTTCTTGCAGAACACCAAGCTTCTTCCAACAGGTGGCAGCTTCCTTGCACCCTCAGCTGGCATTTCTTGGGCTCCTGCCCACTCTCGACACTGTGGCGACTCTTGGACTTGGTCCCCTTGTCTTACAGGTACTCAGGTCAGGAAATCCACTGTTGTTGCATTGCTGGTGTTTGTTGTTCCTGCAGAATCCCCCTATCACGACTTCTGTGCTCTCTGGGGGTAGTAGGTGCACTTTACACCTAACTTTCAGGGTCTTGGGTTGGGCTATTTTTCTAACCCTCACTGTTTTCTTACAGTCCCAGCGACCCTCTACAAGCTCACATAGGTTTGGGGTCCATTCGTGGTTCGCATTCCACTTTTGGAGTATATGGTTTGTGTTGCCCCTATACCTATGTGCTCCTATTGCAATCTACTGTAACTTTACATTGCTTGCATTACTTCCTTTTGCTATTATCTGCATAATTTTGGTTTGTGTACATATATCTTGTGTATATATCTTATCCTCATACTGAGGGTACTCACTGAGATACTTTTGGCATATTGTCATAAAAATAAAGTACCTTTAATTTTAGTATATCTTTGTATTGTGTTTTCTTATGATATTGTGCATATGACACCAGTAGTATAGTGGGAGCTTTACATGTCTCCTAGTTCAGCCTCAGCTGCTTTGCCATAGCTACCTTCTATCAGCCTTAGCTGCTAGAAACACCTCTTCTACACTAATAAGGGATAACTGGACCTGGTACAAGGAGTAAGTACCTCTGGTACCCACTACAAGTCAGGCCAGCCTCCTACAATTCATTATTGGAAATCTTGGCTTAGAGCAATTAGAGGCTTATCAAGATGAGCTCACATTTATGTGTAGGGACATCACTAAATGAGTGGGCCAAGTACATAATAAATTAGCAGAATTAGCTCAGAGATATGAAGTAGACCTAAATAAAACTAAGGGGGTCATTATGACCCCGGTGGTAAAAAACGCCTACTGCCACGGGGACGGCCACCAAAAGACCGTTGCCGCCTCTACCAGCCGTCTGTCGGATTATGACCACAGCCGGATTTCTGCCATAAGGATGGCGGAAATCCGGCTGTGGCCATGCTGGCGGATGGTGGTAAGGTGGCACTGCTGCCAGCAGCAGCGCCTTGCCAGTAGACCGTCACCGGCTGTATTATGAGAATAATACGGCCTGGCGGTGTTCTGCTGGTAGATGGACCCCCTAACTACAGGTAAGTCAGGTGGCCAGACAGGGGAGGGGTGTGTAGGGTGTTGTGTGTGTTTGGGGGGGTGTGTGTGTGTATGTCTGTCCGTGTGTGAATGCAGATGTGTGTTGCGTTTTGTAAATGTGTGCATGTTTGAGGGCGTGAGTGCGTGTATGTTGAGTTGTGTGAATGCATGTGTGCGTGTATGTAAGTGTGTGCGGATGTGTGTGTGTGAATGGATGCATGCATGCGTGGATGAATGTGGGAATGGGTGTGTGTATGCATGTGTGAAGGGAGGGGCGTGTATGAAGGGGGGTCTGGAGAGGAAGTGGTGGGGGGGGGGACCTGTGGAGGGGTGGAGGTGGGGAAGACCCCTATCAGTGAGAGGGAAGGGATTCCCTGTCACTGAGAGTGCCTACTGCCATGGTTTTCGTGGCGGTAAGGAAGCCAGGAAAACAATGGTGGTAGGCGGGGTCACAATCCCGCAGGTGGCCAAGTGATGGCTGCCGGGCTGGAGATTGAAGTCTCCAGTCCGGCAGCCGTTACCGCCGTGGCGGTCGGTGTGGTACATTGGTGGTTTGGCTGAAGCCAAACCGCCAATGTCATAAAATGGAGGAGTTATTGAGTGTGCTTTAGAGAGAACTACAAGACTGAAAAGTCAGATTAAAGAACTAATTCGGAATATTAGAAAATGGAATGGATTAGACAAGTGGGAGACTAAATGGCTGAGGTGAACCACCTCCGATTGGAGCAGAGGGTGGTGTAACAACCTTTCCTTAGAGAGAAGTGCTTGGTGGAGGTTATGTTCATGTGCCATTTAGCAGAAGTGATCTTATATAATTTACCAATGATTTCCCAAAATTACAAGAGAAGCCAGGGGATTGGAATCAACAGGTTGAAAGGTTTGTGAAAATGTCATAGGTTGTGGATTGACTTGAATGCATTATTCAACAGTATTGTTCAGAGTGACTTGTCAACAGAAGGTAAAATAGCTTTTTGATGGCCTGAGATGGAACCAACTTCAAATGTGATAAATAAGGGTCCCTCGCCGTTGGTAATGAAGAAATATCAGGAGGTCATGACACTCGGGAAAGTGAAAGTGCCTCTTCAAGATACTGATTAAGTTAAAATTGACAGAACTACTCAAGAGTCAAAGTAGTTGATCATGCTTACCATGTATGGTTGTTGCAGGCATTCAAACAGAATAGTGATATGGAGACATTAGAGGCTAAGGATATGGGACATTTTGTGCTGAGATTTATGACAGGACTGAGGCAGGAAATCAGCATGATGATCCAGCAACATGTGATTTGCTGGCAGTCTATTGCCAAAATTCTGCGACATGAAAAATACTGTCACAATAAGATAGGGATGAAGCAAAAAAAGCTTAAGGAAAAGCTGATGGTCGCTCAAAATAAAGCAGCCCAAAGAGCTAGCCTGATGACCTTGTTATAATGTAAGCACAATGAAAGGTATAAACCAGCAACCACAAAATCCAATGCAAGTTAGAGGTTAAGATCCTGGAACAGGAACGGATGTAAATAGTCTAAAAAGGTCAACTTCTTGTCACATCTGCAATAAGATGGGACATTGGAAGCGGGAATATTTTTTAAATCCAGTTAATTAGGCCCCAAATGCAGGATGTATGCTTTCCCAGAATAATAATCATAATCAGATGCAGGGTATGCAAAGACCCAGGAGTTAAAGTGGTAGTGTGCCCCAAGCTCCAATGATTCAAGTCCCCCAAACTCTGGTGCCACAGCAAAATGCTGTTGGATCACACCAGAATATTAATCAGAGTTTGAGAATGTATGCAAATGTGACACAGGATAAAATTTCATTCTATGTTTCCCCTGTTCAATTTGAATGAGGGGAATGGCTCCGATCAGTCTGCCTGAGGGTGTCTGAATGGGGAGGAAGACTGCATACTTGGCACAGCCTTGGAAGTGGACCAGAGTGGACCATTTGTAGACAGCAGGGTTATGGCCGTCCCATGTCATTCTTGGGTGACACTGGTGCTACCCATTCTACTCTGAGGACAATATAAGTCCCAAACCTACCCCTCTCAGGAAAAACAGTACAAGTTGTTGGTGTAGAGAATAAATAAAGGACACCTCTAGAAATTGCCAAAGTCACTGTGAAACTAGGATCTTTTGAAGATAAACACAAGTTTATAATATGTGACCACAGTCCAGGGAGTCACTTGGAGAGAGGCTTGCTTTCAAAATTAAATTGTGTTATCTATTACACTCCAGCAGGAATAGAAGTGCAAACTCAAGACAAGCATGCTGTCTTTAAGCTAATGAAAAATGAATCATATTGCAAGTTATTTGCGTTGCTAACAGTTGATGATTTGCCCCCAGATTTGAAAGACACTATCAAACAAGTGTGGGATTTTTCAGGAAAATACAGGACCTTGGAAAATTAAATAGCATTCTTTTTCCTTGTTGCCCCTTGGTACTGAATCCAGCTGTAATATTGTTTCAGATTCCATTTGAAGCTGAGTGGTTGATTTGTGTCAAGCCCTCTTTTCGATACCTGAGGACAGTCAGTTCCTTTTTGCATTTTGATTCGGAAACAGTATTTTGGCATGTTGCTGAGTCCCACAAAGGAACACTGAGTCACCATCTAATCTAATCAGATCCAAACAAAAAATTTGAAATCTTTGGTCATGCCTTGCAATTCAGTACTGTTCTAAAAAATGGGCAACCTGATGGTGGCATCCAACACTCTAGAAGCTTGCAATCAGGATACCATTGCATTACTGAACCACCTGGCTGAGAATGGACATAAGGTATCACCACTACCTAGGACATCACATCGAGAAAGGAGTGAGAAAAGTGTCACAAAAGAGGTTTCAGCCATACTGAAAGTTAGTCTGTCCACTACACACTGCATGCAATGTAGGTGAGGCACCCTTCTGACCGGTGTTCCAGCCCTAAGGCAGGGTGGACTATACTATATGTGTGGACAAAGATGCATGAGCCCTATGCCCCTTCTGTGTCCTTGCAAACTCTGGGACATAGTAAGTGAACGGAACAGCCATTTTAAATGCATGTGCTTGATACTGGTGATGACGCAGAAAAGAAGGTCTCACAAATATTCATATATCATATAATCAAAATCGTATAAGGTAGTGTGATTTTAGCAAAGAAAAATAACGTACATGGGAAGTTGTGCCCACGGGGTAGTCCGCCATTATTATAAACGAGCTTAATTAATCATGAAGAATTGACAAATGTAGTAATCCGTCATAATTGCAAATGTATTCTATGATTTTCTTGTCAAAACTGTTATATGCTTAGCTTAAATTTAGCAGAGGCTTTGGCCTAGTTGCCTGGTCTCTAATTTAACTGCGTGGTTTTCACTTGCTTTAACAAAGACATACTATTTTATTTTAAGGTTGTATTTTTCCAGTAGAGATGACTGATACATTTACCTCAAGGTTTCGTGCTAGGCCGGTTTCATCCCTTTTAAGCAAGGTCAGTTTCTGCAGGTGCGGACAATAAAAGCACTGATACCGAAATAATTGGCAAACTTTGTTGCAACTTGTGTTCCAAGGCCCCAAGGACGCCTTCTGTAAAAATGAATACTAGGAGAAAGACACTATTCATTGGTCAAATTGAAGCCATCCTATGAACCCTCCAATGGAAGACCCTGAAGGATTTGGAATGTTTCTTACTTAAACCCACCGGACAAAGAGAAGTCAGCCATTTTCTACGATGCCATTTTGAAGCAAGATTCAAGAAGCCATTTTAGAACGACCTCTGATGCCTTTTCTCTGTCGCAGAGAAAGAGACTTTAAGAATTCTCATCCTAGAGACTTTTGACTTTAATGTTGCCCCGTCTTGCCCATGCAGTAACTTTGCCCCATTCTCCTCGCTGCCGCAAGGAAACTTGCCTTAATTTTGCCCCCTTGAAATCTGCCCCTTGCTGATCGAACCGATACCTGAAGGACGAAGACTTTTCCTTGAATGCTGATTGTATTTGGTAAATATGAAAGGATAATTGTATTATGCATTGTGTCTTCCTTTCTCGGTACCAACTTCTTATTTGATAGGGCCCAAGCTAGAAGTTTTCTAAATTTGTGTTGACTAAATTCGTTTTGCATGAAGCCCCACATGCCAATGCTAATTAGAGGCTAGTCAAGGAATTCATCTGATGCACCATGCTAAATTTAAATCTTGTTATGCTGACCGATGTATGAAATTAGTCAAATTCAATTGCTTATATTAGTGATTTGCATTGCTACAACCGAGTGTATTATAATCCAGATACTGCGTAGATTGCGTTTCTTTCGCCGCTATGGACAGCTAGTAATGTTCGTATACATATATGATTTGGTTTTGAGACTTATATACATTGTGCTAGCTTTGTTAATATAGGGAAATAAACTCATCAACTTTGAATAAACTGGTGTGGTTATTCATGACTGAAAGGTCATCTTGCGTCAAAATACTGATTGTTATTGATTCCAAATGTGTTAACTGATTATTAATTGACTATTGGTTATTGATTATAATTAGTTATCGATGATTGATTTGAGTGATCCGACCATTCTTGGATGAGGAGAGCCCAACTATGTTAAAAGGTTCACCGACCTCCAGCGTGTCCAAGTACAAGTAATTTATAAGGACTGGACGCGCAGTAGATGGTAGCAGAGATTGGTGGTTTGGCCCTTTGGGACCCCATCACAGCAATAGGCGGAGTCAAGTTAGAATTTTCTTTGATAAAACAAGTTGGAGAGATTATGATGCCCTAAGTCCCCAATGACTTTCCCGGAATCTCAGAGCTTGCGAATGCAGGATATGGAGGTGTGAGAATGTTTTCGGCGTTTCTAGTGACGGTATGAATGAAGTTAGGGTTTCGCGCTTGCACAGCTTATGCTGCAGATGAATTGTGAAGTTTGTGAGGATTTTAGGGGGTTAAGAACTCCAATTGAAATTTTAGAGGAGTGGTACTCCAAGGTGTGAGAGTAGGGAAGTCGTCGAACTTCATATGTGTGTAGCGCTTTGTGCAGAAAAAAAATTGTCCACGTGGTTGTTGATGTTGAGACGGGCCCTGCGAGGTCAAGAGACTCCGGAGTATGTTGAAAAGTGTATGAGACACTTAATAGATGTTGTAATCTGTTCGGTTTAATAGGTTGATCGGGCGTGGTCAACGAGTCAGTACGAATGTTGAGGAATGAAAGAAAATTTAGACTTTGAGATTTGACGAATTCTAAGGCGCGCTAGAATAGTTCATTGATCAGTTGAGAGTAAAAGTTGCGGGTCGAATTTTGCTTGCGAAAGTGGGAAACCGAGAAAGATGGAATAACTGCAGAGGCTAGTGAAAAATCCCTGAGGTTTCTGAAGCGATTGTATTACCCTTCCTGTAGTAAACCGACAGATTTGTTTTCTTCTTTTTGGTTAGTGCTCGCGATATATTGCAGAAATTAGTTTTGAGTGAAGCTGAATGAAGGAGGACAAGCCGCGGGACTTTGTCAGCCACAGTGTGTGTGTGTGACGTCACTAGGAGCCGCGCTGGGCTAGGTTGGTTGGCGAGAAGGGTCGCGCACGGGTTGGACACAGTCCGTGAAGCGAAATTGGAGGGGAAAGGCAAGCGAAGAGTATTCCGGGAATTAAAGTCACTTATTGATTACACTTTTTAAGGAAAATAAAAGACGGAAAGATTACATTTTTCAAATCATTTAAGAGTGCCTTGAGGGGAGATGTATATATTAAAGCAAATGTAGGAGAGGAAACACCGCCTGAGGGTACACCAGCTTACATCGTGATTGAAGAAAAGGGTGTCGCACCATGTCTTTGGCTAAAGCAATGGTGTAAATTAACAGAAAAGCATGGAAGTGTAGCGTTCCCTATCCACGGGTCATTTAATCTAAGAGTTTTGGAGAATTTAGGATTTGCGCTATACAACATGAAAGTACCTCCAAGACCAGCACAGTTTGAAGCATTAGCAATTTGGGAGCTAATGGCTAGAAACCAACAACAAAAGACATTGGAGACAAGAGTGAGAAAAGTAGAAAAGACACTAGCGGAGATAAGAAGAAAGAAAGTACCCCAGATCGGAGTGAGAAAGTACAACAGAATGATGATATGATAACCATGCTACCAATGAGAGAAACGGCAGGGGGAAAGCTTGTTCATGTACCGTGGCACAGGTGTGATATTCAATCCTTTACGGATGATTTCCCCAAATTGAGAGAGAAACCGATCGAATGGTACCAACAAACAGATAGATTTGTGAAACTCGCAAAATGTCTTTGGGAAGACCTGAATACTTTGTTCAAAATCGTGCTTACGGCAGATTTGTGGGAAGATTGTAAGAGGGCCGTAGGGTGGCCAACAAGTGAACCAGAAAGAGATAGGGACACGGGTGCACCATCGCCTACGGTAATGAGTTTGTACCATAAGGTGATTGAGCATTTGAAAACAAAGGTTGCTTCGAAAAATGTAGATTGGCAGAGAATTGACAGAACAGCACAAGAAGTTAAAGAGTCGATACATGCGTACTATGAGAGATTGTTGAAAGCATTTAAAAATTACAGTGGTACGGAAACGATTGAGGCAAAGGACATGCTCCACTTTGTGTTCAGATTTGTGGAAGGATTGAGACCCGAAATCAGCCAGATGATTAAAATGCCTTTGATTTGTTGGTAGTCGAAATCGATCGATGCAGTGTTGAATTATGCAAAATACTGCAGTGATGATATTGAGACAAAGCAGAAAAGGTTGAAGGAAAAAGTGATGGTGATGCAGCTTAGAGCAGCTCAGACAGGTTTGCAAGGATTGCAAGGTTTCCAACAACAGTTGCCGCAGCCGCAATAGCAGGGAAATGCTATGTTTCAGCCACAGATGAGAGGCAGAGGCTGAGGAGGTTTTGTGAACAATGGTCCTGATTTAAATACTGTCATGATTCCTAATGGTATACAAGCAATGAAGAAGGGGATGCTGTGTCACACGTGCGGAATCGTCGGGCATTGGAAACAGGAGTGCCCAATGTTGGTGCGGGAAGGTGTAGGTCAGAAAAACAATGATGTCAATTCATTTCAGAATATGAGAGGACCGAAAATGAGGGGTCCAAATTTTCTAAATAATGTGAATCAGATGCAGGGTTTACAACCCATACAACCACAGCAGGTGCAAATGCCCCGTGTACAAATGGCACCGTTGCAGCCAATGCAACAGCAGTTCCCCATCGTACCTAATCAGAAAATGCAAATACCCTTAGCACCAATGAATCAGCAACAAGTAATGCTTCCTCAACAGGTCACAGGTCAAGGAGTGAATCAAAATGACACAGTACAGCAATTCCCGTTACACAGTGAGAATGGAATAAACGATGTGTGGGAGAGTGAAAGTTCAGATGAGGAGGGAAATTGTGTGCTTGCAGCATCCTTGGAAGTTGATCAAAAGGAACCATATGTGGAAGGACAAGTTATGGGTCATAGTGTTTCGTTCTTGGTTGACACAGGAGCTACACGCTCTACAGTCAGAAGTATCGAAGTACCAAATTTGCCACTTTCAGGGAGAACGGTTCAAGTAGTGGGAGTAGCAAATAGGTATCTGACAAACCCAATCACAGATCCAGTGCAAGTCAGAATCGGTAACTATCAAGGGTCACATAAATTTGTGGTGTGACTCGAGTCCAATATCCCTGTTAGGGAGAGATTTACTGTGCAAATTGGGATGCTCGATTATGTGTTCAAATGATGGAATTAAAAATCAGACAAACAGTGATGAGGAAGAAGAGGACAGTTTAGGAGGGGACGAAGTGGAAACTGTTGATGAAGAGTATCCCCTGATTACTCTTTATCCAATGCTCACTGAAGCAGATATTCCTGCAGAATTACAGGAAACAGTTGGAAAGGAAGTGTGGGACATGACAGGGGAAGAAGTAGGCTTGGTTAAAGGAGCAGAACCAGTGAAAGTGACTGTAAAACCCAATGCAAATTTTCCTCAGACTCCACAATACCATATGTCACAAGACACTCTCATAAAAGTTGCCCAACTCATTGATGAGTTTGTGAAACAGGGAGTACTGAAAGAGGTACTAAGTAGTCCATGTAATTCAACAATCATGGGATTAATAAAACCGAGTGGAAAGGTCCGAATTGTTCAGGATTTGAGAAAAATAAATGACATAATAGTCAAGTGTTGTCCAGTAGCACTAAATCCAGCTCTGATAATGTTTCATATTCCCTGTGATGCAGAGTGGTTTTCAGTCATCGACTTGTCACAAGCATTCTTTTCCGTGCCTCTTCATGAGTACAGCCAATTTCTCTTTTGCTTCAAATTCCTAGACAGAGTCTACAGTTGGTGTCGAATTCCTCAAGGGTTTTCGGAGTCACCATCAATTTTCAATCAGATCCTAAAGAAAGATTTGGAATCATTGGAATTACCATTTGAATCAACTTTGGTACAGTATATTGACGATTTACAGATCGCATCCAAGACAGAGAATGACTGTACGGCTGACACTATTGCTCTATTGAACCACATAGGAAGGAATGGACACTTTGGGGGTCATTACAACATTGGCGGTATAAGGCGCTTACCGCCGTGCAGAAGACCGCCAATACACCGCCGCGACCGCGGTAGACCGCCACAGCTATTATGACACACATCACGGAATCCGCTGAAATTCCGTCACCCACACAACACCGCCACACTAAAGGTCAGCGATAAACATGCGGAAACAAATCCTCCACCTCCAAGCCAACAGAAACACGCCCATGCTATTACAACCCACGAATCCACGCGGCGGTCTTTCAACCGCGGTATTCCATTGGCGGTACACACCGCCGCACTCAAAACACACACACAGCTCCAAAACACCGCCACATTGGACAATTCCAAACACACACACCTGAGACACATACACACACCACTCCCACACACCCAACACAATATAAAATACACACCCACATCACCCACAAACCCCTACAACCAAAAATTCTGAGAGATGGCGGAGATAGAGCAAAGCTATTGACAACCCCATCACACCGAGGCACACAACACCATCACCCACACAACATCCACGCACAAAACACCACATACCACTACACTCACCACACTCATCAACACATACACCACCCCACACATCACACACACCACCCCAAGTCACGCCAAAGACACCCCCGCTTCTCCGAAGAGGAGCTCAGGGTCATGGTGGAGGAAATCCTACAGGTAGAGCCACAGCTATTTGGCTCACAGGTACAGCACACATCAATAGCCAGGAAGATGGAGCTATGGCGAAGAATAGTGGACAGGGTGAACGCCGTTGGACAGCACCCAAGAAATAAGGAGGACATCAGGAAGAGGTGGAACGACCTACGGGGGAAGGTGCGTTCCACGGTATCCAGGCACAACATCGCAGTACAGCAGACTGGCGGCGGACCACCACCTCCTCCCCCACAACTAACAACATGGGAGGAGCAAGTCTTGACCATCATGCATCCTGAGGGCCTCGGAGGAGTCGGTGGAGGATGGGACACTGGTAAGTCAAATCTTAACTATTACATCCCCCACCCTACCTGCATGCTATCACACACCCCCACCTTCACACCCTCCCCTATCACCCCAAATTCTCACTAATCTACCCATGACACCAACCACCCATCCCAACACCAAGCCCTGCATGACACAACTAAGCATGCTCACTGCACATACCCAGAACACCCCCTAAACCATCATCACACAAGCCCCCACACAGGAATGCCTGCACTGGGGTTCATGCACACCCACCCATTGCACACCATGAAACACACACATGCAATAATCATGTTCTTATACCCCTGCAGGAACCCGAAGGAACATCACCACACCAGAGGGTCCAGACAACACCACTCCACCCCCAGAAGAGGCCCACAGTGATGACAGCAGCTCTGCCCCACTGGATCTTGATGACTAGCCCGGACCATCGTGGGCCTCAGGACAGTCGGTTCCCCTTGGCCAGCCACAGCCCAACACCGAGGTTCCACCCTCTGGTAACAACAGCACAGCACCCACCCAGCGGGCCCAAACCTCCATACCCAGGACAGGTCAATCAGCGGTGTGTCCACCACTACAGGGCACCCAGGGTAACCCACCACCCCAACAACAACAGGGACCTGGGGGCAGTGGTAGTGGGCACACGGTCCAGGGGACGGAGGCACAGGAACATAGGGGAACTGGGAGGGCTGCTGTGCGACAGAGGGAGGACAGGCCAAGGGAACCCACTCTCCACGAGGCCCTATCCTCCATCATGGGAGCATACCACCACTCCCAGGAGACGATGGCAACGGTCCTGGACAAGTTGCAGGAGACCCTGCGTCTGCAGGAGGAGCAGTATTTTGGGTTCAGGGAGGAGCTCAGGACCATCGGCTCCGCCCTGGGCACCATCGTAGGGGTGCTGACGGACATTCAAAAGACCTTGAGGGACACCATGGCACTCCACGGGGCCCCTGACACTAGCCACGACGATGAACTGCCCACCACCTCTGCCGGCGCTAGTGGACAGGACGCCCCGCCACAGGACCACCACACCAGCACCCCATCCCCTGCAGACGGACAACCACCACGCAAGCGGTCTCTGAGATCCAGGAGCAGGACAGAGCAAGATGGCAAGACCCCCGCCAGGAAATGAGACCACCTTGAGTGTCCTCCCACTGTCCCACTTTGTCACCCTGTCCATACTTGAACTGCCCCAGCTCCACCTCCAATGCCCAGATGGCCAGTGCACCTGTGAGACCAATAGACTGGACTCTACCATGGACATTCCTCCACCATCCCCCATCACCAGTTTACAACCCCCTTCATTTTTTGAGCACTTAAATAAACACCCTTGAAACACAAAACAATCTGGAGTCAGTCTATGATTTGGAACTTTGTGTTATCAATTACAGTGTCATAATGGGTTACTCATTGTAAGGCCAACATACCAATGTCACACATTACAAGCCCTTCAAGGATGCAAGCAGTTGACATGTAGGTTACCACACTTGTGAAACTGAAATGGAAGGGTACAACTCAATTAACAAATAGTGAGTGAAATGTAGGTACAGGATAGAGGTAGACGTGTGAAAGTTAATGTAATGTTAAACCAGAAAATGTTCTCACCTGTGTGTCACTGGAAATATTGCTGTATGACTGAATCCCTGTTGTCGTTTTCTTCTTCCTCAGCTTCATCCTCATCACTGTCCACAGGCTCCACAGGCTCCACAGCTGCCACAACACCGGCATCTGGATCATCCTCCTGCAGAAAAGGCACCTGGCTTCGCAATGCCAAATTATGGAGCATGGAGCAGGCGACGATGATGTCGCACACCTTCTTCGGTGAGTAGAATAAGGATCCACCTGTCATATGGTGGCACCTGAACCTGGCCTTAAGAAGGCCGAAGGTGCGTTCGATTACCCTCCTAGTCCGCCCATGGGCCTCATTGTACCGTTCCTCTGGCCTGGTCCTGGGATTCCTCACTGGGGTCAATAGCCAGGAAAGATTGGGGTAACCGGAGTCCCCCAATAGCCATACACGGTGCCTCTGGAGTTGACCCATTATATCAGGGATGCTGCTATTTCGCAGGATGTAGGCGTCATGCACAGAGCCTGGGAACATTGCATTAACCTGTGAGATGTACTGGTCTGCCAAACAGACCATCTGAACATTCATCGAATGATAACTCTTCCTGTTCCTGTACACCTGTTCACTCCTGTGGGGGGGGACCAGAGCTACATGGGTACCATCAATGGCACCTATGACGTTGGGGATATGTCCAAGGGCATAGAAGTCACCTTTCACTGTAGGCAAATCCTCCACCTGAGGGAATATGATGTATCTCCTTACGTGTTTCAGCAGGGAAGCCAACACTCTGGACAAGACATTGGAAAACATAGGCTGGGACATCCCTGATGCCATGGCCACAGTTGTCTGAAAAGACCCACTTGCAAGGAAATGGAGCACTGACAGCACCTGCACGTCAGGGGGGATTCCAGTCGGATGGCGGATTGGTGACATCAGGTCTGGCTCCAACTGGGTACATAGTTCCTGGATTGTGGCACGGTCAAACCTGTAGGTGACGATGACATGTCTTTCTTCCATTGTCAACAGGTCCACCAGCGGTCGGTACACCGGAGGATTCCGCCATCTTCTCATATGTCCCAGCTGACGGTGCCTAAGAAGGACAACAGCGAAGAACCAGTCACTATTCCTCCAGGTATGTACCCACAGTTACACACAAGACTACACCAGACAATAAACCCTTCCTGTATGTGTGTTGAGTATAGGCCTAGCTATGTGTGACGCAGTAGTAACTGAAGCCATGTGGGCCCCTAAAATGGCGGCTGCCTGACCTCTAAACTGGGACAATGAGATTGTGGGGTAACTGCGCTGGCGTTGCACACCGTCGCGGTAGGCGCTCGTAGACCGCGGCGCACTGCTCCATTGGTTAACATTGGACCCTATGGGTCCCAGGAGCCAATGAACAGGTGCGCCGGCGGTGATGATGCGCCCCGCCGCAGAAGTCACCGCCGCGGACGTCACCGCCATTTTCTATCTGTTCAATCACTAGATACCTGACCTTCGACAGGAGAGGACCTACACTGCTAGTGCTGCTGTGACCTCAGTCTGGAAGCGACGATGGCTGCTGCGTCTGGGGAAAGGGCCCCTGCCTTCACTGCACAGGAGTTGGAGAAAATTGTGGATGGGGTCCTCCCCCAGTACATGCTACTCTACGGTCCTCCAGACCAACAGGTTAGTACAGAGGGAGCATGTTGTATGGGCTAGGCCTGGGTGGAGAGGGCTGGGTGGAAGAGGGAAGGGGCCAGAGTTCATAGTACATTAATGCATGGGAATGAATGGGCCACATGGTCAGAGTAAGGAGGGGGCCACTCACATTGACGGTGCAATTGGTAATGACTGTTCCTCTTCCCTTGTGCATGTCATGTAGGTCAGCGTCCAACAGAAGAGGGACATTTGGCGTGCCATCGCCAAGGAGGTCCGGATCCTGGGGGCCCACCAGAGACAGGGCACCCACTGCCGGAAGAGATGGGAGGACATTCGCCGCTGCAGCAAGAAGACGGCGGAGGCTCAGCTGGGGATGGCCTCCCAACGTGGGAGGGATGCCCGTCACACCGTGACCCCCCTGATGTTCCGGATCCTGGCGGTGGCCTACCCGGAGTTGGATGGGTGCTTGAGGACATCACAGCAGACACAAGGGGGTGAGTACAACCACATTCTGCGGACTTTGCGTGCAGTGGAGGGGTCTGGGTGGGGGTGGTGGGCTGTGGGTGTCCCTAGGCCAGGGCAAGTTAGGTAGGCAAGGCCCCTCCGTTATGTAGGCCATGTGGCACTCAATCCCACCTCAGCAGAGTGCCAAGACCAGGTATAGTTGCCCCTGTGGCATCCATGTGCGCAGATTTCCACCATTGCCATGTAGGCCATATCCCAGAAATTGCATGTGCAGAGGTCAGGAGCACGGCGTAATGCATGGGGCTGCTGCGTCTGTCTTGTCCGCTAACGGTAGCGGTATGCCATGCACTAAAACTCTCTTTCTTCTGTCTCCCCCCCTTTTCCTGCTCTCCCTGTCCTTTTCTACATCAGCATCATCAGGCGGAGGTACAGTGGCACCGGAGCACGAGGGAGCTGCATCCCACATGGCCATGGAGGGCCACACCACAGACTCTGAATGCACCAGTGGGACGGAGGGCGAGGGGAGCTTCACGTCGGCCACCGGATCACCAACCAGCGACACGGACTCGTCCGCCGATGGGAGCTCCCCTGTGGTGGTGGCACCATCTGTGCGCCCCACTTCTACAGGTACAGCCGCCACCTCCCCTACCAGCACCGCCCTCCCAGCAGCCCCTCAGCGTTCGCCCCGTGTCCGCTCACCCAGGAGGGTGGGCATCACCTTCGCCCCAGGCACCTCAGGCCCTGTCCCTGTCACCCCTGCTGCCCTCAGTGAGGAGGCCATTGACCTCCTCAGGTCAGTCACTGTTGGGCAGTCTACCATTGTGAATGCCATCCAGGGTGTAGAACGAGAGTTGCAACACGGTAATGCATTCCTGGAGGGCATTCATTCTGGTCAGGCTGCCCTTCAGCGAACCCTGCAATCTCTGGCCTCAGCACTGATGGCAGCCATTGTCCCTGTGTCCAGCCTCCCCCCTCCAACTTCCTCCACCCAGATCCAATCCCCTGTATCCCAGCCCATCCCAAGCACACCTACAGACCAGCATGCACACAAGTCAACACACACAAGTAGCTCAAGCAAACATAGGCACCACACACACCACAGGCACTCACGCAAGCCTCACCCACATACAGACACAGCAACATCCACTGTCTCCACTGTGTCCCCCTCCTCCTCTTCTCCCTCCTCTCTCCCAGTCTCGTCTACACACACACCTGCATGCACCACATCTACAGGCACTAGGACTCGCACCAGGACACCCAGCACCACAAGCCACTCACCTGCACTCACCACCTCCACTGCCATTTACACGTCCCCTGTGTCCTCTCCCAGTGTGTCTGTGACGCCCCCTCCCAAAGTACACAAACCCCGGCAATCACTCACCCAACATCCATCCACCTCACGATAGCCTACAGTACCTGCACCTACACCCAAAACACCTAAAGTGACACCTCCTACAACCACCTCCTCTTCCTCCACTCCCAGACCCCCTCCAGCTACCCATCCCAGTGTCCGTCAGAAACTGTCCCTATGTCAAATTGACCTTTTTGTCCCCCCCCTCCAATTCATCAGTCCCGTCGTAGCGCCTCAGCCAAAAAGCCTCCAGTACCAGTGGTGCGTGTTCCAGGTTTTTGGAGTGCACCGTC
Organism: Pleurodeles waltl; assembly: GCF_031143425.1. Taxonomy (NCBI): domain Eukaryota; kingdom Metazoa; phylum Chordata; class Amphibia; order Caudata; family Salamandridae; genus Pleurodeles; species Pleurodeles waltl. Next base: position 1,782,195,524 of record NC_090444.1, read on the forward strand.
CACCATGGCAGGCAGTAGGACCCGGAGCCAAGGCACTGGCAGCCCACCCCCTGTAAAGGCTCTGAAATTGGAGAGTGGACGACAGGACCGTGTTAAGACTCCTGGTGGGACAACAAGTGACATGGGATCGAAGGCGATTAGTGAGTCAGCTGTAACTCCAAAAAAGGTGGGGAAGGTCCAGAGGAAGTCTGCCCAGCCTGTTGTGAGTGTCACGGCGGAGAAGTGAGCCATCATTTCCGGCGGTCCAGACACAACCGCCAGCACCGTCGTCACTGGTCCAGAGACCACCGCCAGAGTCACTTCCCAGGAGGGCACAAGTATTGTTACTGGTCCAGAGACCACCGCCAGAGTCACAGCCCAGGAGGGCCCAAGTATCGTTACTGGTCCAGAAACCACCGCTGGAGTCACAGCCCAGGAGGGCCCAAGTATCGTCACTGGTCAGGAGACCACCGCCGGAGTCACAGCCAAGGAGGGCACAAGTATCGTTACTGGTCCAGAGACCACCGCCAGAGTCACAGCCCAGGAGGGCCAAAGTATCGTTACTGGTCCAGAAACCACCGCCGGAGTCACAGCCCAGGAGGGCACAAGTATCGTCACTGGTCAGGAGACCACCGCCGGAGTCACAGCCCAGGAGGGCCCAAGTATCATTACTGGTCCAGAAACCACGGCCGGAGTCACAGCCCAGGAGGGCACAAGTATCGTCACTGGTCAGGAGACCACCGCCGGAGTCACAGCCCTGGAGGGCACAAGTATCGTTACTGGTCCAGAAACCACAGCCGGTGTCACAGCCCAGGAGGGCACAAGTATCGTCACTGGTCCAGAAACCACCACCGGAGTCACAGCCCAGGAGGGGCCAGGATGCCACAGCCCTGCTGGGCAATGATGGAACGTCATGCCACACACCAATGCCCATTGTAGGGATCGTCATGCCACACACCAATGTCCAGTCTAGAGATCGTCATGCCACACACCAATGTCCAGTGTGGAGATCATCATGCCACACACCAATGTCCGTATCAGAACCGCCATGTCAAAGCACCGCTGAACAGGGCAAAGACCGCCATGGCAAAGCACCGCTGAACAGGGCAAAGACCGCCATGTCAAAGCACCGCTGAACAGGGCAAAGACCGCCATGGCAAAGCACCGCTGAACAGGGCAAAGACCGCCATGTCAAAGCACCGCTGAACAGGGCAAAGACCGCCATGGCAAAGCACCGATGAACAGGGCAAAGACCGCCATGTCAAAGCACCGCGGAACAGGGCAAAGACCGCCATGGCAAAGCACCGCTGAACAGGGCAAAGACCGCCATGTCAAAGCACCGCTGAACAGTCCTGAACCGCCATGGCAAAGCACCGCTGAACAGGGCAAAGACCGCCATGTCAAAGCACCGCTGAACAGGGCAAAGACCGCCATGGCAAAGCACCGCTGAACAGGGCAAAGACCGCCATGGCAATGCACCGCTGAACAGTCCTGAACCGACATGGCAAAGCACCGCTGAACAGGGCAAAGACCGCCATGTCAAAGCACCGCTGAACAGGGCAAAGACCGCCATGGCAAAGCACTGCTGAACAGGGCAAAGACCGCCATGGAAAAAGCACCGCTGAACAGTCCTGAACCGCCATGTCAAAGTACCTCTGAACAGTCCTGAACCGCCATGGCAAAGCACCACTGAACAGGGCAAAGACCGCCATGTCAGAGCACCGCTGAACAGGGCAAAGACCGCCATGGCAAAGCACCGCTGAACAGGGCAAAGACCGCCATGGCAAAGCACCGCTGAACAGTCCTGAATCGCAATGGCAAAGCACCGCTGAACAGGGCAAAGACCGCCATGTCAAGGCACCGCTGAACAGGGCAAAGACCGCCATGGCAAAGCACCGCTGAACAGGGCAAAGACCGCCATGGCAAAGCACCGCTGAACAGTCCTGATCGGCCATGGCAAAGCACCGCTGAACAGGGCAAAGACCGCCATGTCAAAGCACTGCTGAACAGTCCAGACCCGCCATGGCAAAGCACCGCTGAACAGGGCAAAGACCGCCATGGCAAAGCACCGCTGAACAGGGCCAAGACCGCCATGGTGAAGACCGCTGAACAGGGCAAGCACCGTGTAGGAATGAATAGGCCGCCACATCAGGCATCCTTATCCCATGTGCAGCTGGGACAGTGACAGGACAGGAACTTTCACGGGGAGACTCATCCAGTCTGGGCACCAGTCCCACCCAGTACCAGTAGAGAACTGCATCTACTTGAGAGACTGTGGCTTTGCACTCCCCAGGATGGCACAGTGGGCAAGCCACCCACTGCAGAGACTTGAGAGACTGTGGCTTTGCACTCCCCAGGATGGCACAGTGGGCAAACCACCCACTGTAGAGACTTGAGAGACTGTGGCTTTGCACTCCCCAGGATGGCATAGTGGGCAAACCACCCACTGTAGAGACTTGAGAGACTGTGGCTTTGCACTCCCCAGGATGGCACAGTGGGCAAGCCACCCACTGTAGAGACTTGAGAGACTGTGGCTTTGCACTCCCCAGGATACATCAATGGGCATGGAGCCCCGTCGTGGATCTGGCTTCGCATTCATGTGGCTGAGGTGCCCCCCCTTCCCTTCCCCCTGAGGTGCCTGTAGTGTTTCTATCTGATGCCCCGGCAGTGTTCTCTCTGATTTTGGTCAGGTATCTATTGTGGGCCTCGCCCATGCATTTTTGGACTGTTGGTGCACGGACATTGTTGTGTACATATCTGCACTACTTCTCGGATTGTATGTGTAAATAAGAGTGATTTAGAGATATATATCTGTATATTTTTGTATGACATGTATATTGGCACATTACAATGTTTGCCCGAAATTTGCATTGTCTTTGCATTCTTCCGGGGGGATTGTGGGTTGTTAATGTGATTTTTGTGACTGCATTGGTGTGTATGTTGTATAATGCGAGGGTGGGGGTCTTTGGTGGGTGTCCCCCTGACTTTTGCCTCGCCCCTCCCCCGTGTCGTAGATGCAATACTCACCGGTATCTTCTGCGCCTACGTAGCTGTTGGTCGTAAAGGAGCAGAAAGACAAGGGCAGGGAGTATTTGTAATTCCGGCTCCATGGTGTCCTCGTTCCTCGTGGGATGTGTTCAGGTGAGCGTTTTCCCATTGCAGAAACTGTTTCCGCCGTGTTTTTATCCACGGTGAATCCGCCCCGGAAAAGGTGGCGGATTGGCGGGTTGTAATAGTGTGGGCGGTACATTGTCTCCCGTCTGTCTGTTGGCGGTAACCGCCGTGGCGGGCGGTGTGTTAAAGTGGCTGTCTTTGTTGGCGGTTTCCGCCAGGGTCGTAATTCCATTTTGTTGTCCGCCGGCCTGTTTGCGGTATTACCGCATCTTTAACACCGTCCGCCAGGGTTGTAATGACCCCCAAAGTGTCTCCTTCAAAATTACAGTTCTGTCACAAGAAAGTGAAATATTTGGGTCACCAAATAGAGAAAGGGTCGAGAAGAATTATGAAAGAGAGAATAACAAGTGTACTTCAAATGAGTCCACCAAAGACAAGAAGAGAGGTGAGGAAGTTTTTGGGAATGGTGAGCTACTGTCGCCAATGGATTCCCAATTTCTCGGCTCTAGCCAAACCTTTGCTGAAACTGACCCAGAAAGAAGCGCTGGATGAAATAGTGTTGAAAAGAGATGAAATGGATGCTTTTGTTGAATTAATGGAATGCATGTGCAGAGCTCCAGCTTTAGGTATGCCTGATTACACAAAGCCTTTTACATTGTTTTGTCATGAACGTGATGCATGTTCCTTGTCTGTCTTGACTCAAGCCCATGGTGGTGTAAACAGACCAGTAGCATATTTTTCAGCTACTTTGGATCCAGTCGCAGCAGCCTTGCCGGGATGCTTGCGTGCTGTAGCAGCAGTTGGTATAAGCCTAAATCAGAGTGAAGGAATAGTGATGGGACATCCTTTGACAGTTATGGTCCCCCACTCAGTCTAAATACTTTTGACACGTTCCCGAACACAGCACATGACCGGTGCTAGGCTTACAAGGTACTAGACAATCATTTTGGGGTCACCCAATGTGCAGCTGAAAAGGTGCACTACGTTGAATCCAGCAACCTTGTTTCCCAGTGAAAATGTCGAAATTGAGAACGCTGAAGATATCGAGCACGACTGTCTTCCGGTGGCTGAATTTTGTACAAAGCCGAGACCTGATATCAAAGACACTCCATTGGAAAAAAATTATCAAATTATTTTTGTTGATGGTTCACATTTTAAGAGATGCACTAGGAATATTGAAAGCAGGATATGCCGTCTGTACAATAACAGGTGTTCTGGAAGCATCTTGGCTTCAAGGAGTTTACTCTGCACAGGTAGTGGAACTAGTAGCTCTTACCAACTTTCCGCATTAATGAAAGTCACCATTTACACTGACAGTCAGTACGGATTTGGAATAGTGCATGATTTTGGACAAATGTGGTCACAGAGAGGCTTCATGACCTCTTCAGGATCACCAGCGAAGAATGGTGAAAGAATAAGAGAATTGTTACATGCTATCCAGTTGCCAGGAGAAGTAGCAGTGGTAAAATGCAGTGCACACTCGAAATCACAAGACTTCGTTTCTTTGGGAAACGGATATGCAGATCAAGTCGCAAGGTTTTGCGCATTGAACTGTATATTGCTCAGAGACACATGGAACCTGATAAATGAGCCAGAATTTGAACCAAATGAAGCCTTTGCTTTAAAGGTTGTAGACACAATTGAAGAATTGAAATTCCTACAAAAGAATGTCAGTAAGGATGAGAAACTCTCATGGAGCAAACTACAATGCATAAAGAAACCAGATGGTTTGTGGGTTTCAAGTGAAGGGAGATTGGTTCTACCAGACAGTCTTTTAACACAGCTAGCCAGATTGTATCATGGACCAGCCCATCTTAGAAGGGATGCCATGATTAGACTATTCAAAATTGATTGGTTCAATCCCAAATTCCGTCAAGTTGCTGAAGCAGTTTGCCATCGTTGCGTCATTTGCCAAAAAATTAACGCATGGAAGGGGACAGTAGTAAATTTTAGCCACATTGGAAGAGCAGGTGGGCCATTCAGCAGGATGAAAATGGATTTCATTGAGATGCCTATGCATGCAGGCTTGAAGTATGTGTTGGTGGTTGTGTGTATTTTTAGTCACTGGATTGAAGCATACCCTACACGCAGAAATGACAGTCTCACAGTTGCCAAATTACTCTTGAGAGAGCTAATACCATGTTTCGGATTCCCGATCTCTTTAGAATCAGATAGGGGAAGTCACTTCAATAACGAAGTAATCAAATTGTTGTGTGCAGCGCTGAACATTGAACAAAAGTTGCATTGTAGCTACCGCCCTGAAGCATCAGGGCTAGTGGAGCAAATGAATGGCACATTGAAATCGAGGATGGCGAAAATATGCGCATCCACAAACTTGAAATGGCCTGACGCATTGCCCTTGGTGTTAATGTCAATAAGAAACACACCTGATAGAAAGACTGGACTATCGCGCATGAAATCCTCATGGGAAGAGCCATGAGGCTCTCAGCAGTCCCTGCAAATGCACTTGTAAATATTACCGATGTTATGGTATTGGACTACTGCAAAGGTCTAGCTGATGTGGTCCGCTCTTTTTCTCACCAGGTGGAGGCAACCACCTTGCCACCACTCCAATGTCCGGGACACGCCCTGAAAGCAGGTGACTGGGTCGTGATAAAGAAACACGTGAGGAAGTCGTGTATGGAACCCCATTGGAAAGGACCTTTCCAAGTGATTCTGACAACTACAACCGCTGTGAAGTGTGCGGGAGTTCCCAACTGGATTCACGGCAGTCACACGAAAAGGGTGACGTGCCCCACAGAAGAGGAAGTTGAAGCGCTGAAATTACCCGCGACTGACAAGAGGGTACCAGGCACCGAGACAGGACAAAGAGAACCTGGAGGCGAACAGGCCAAAATAGAGGAAGGGGAAATATTTTCTGAGGAAGAAACAGCTGACCCATTTGAGGAAGTCGGAGGAGAAACATCAGGACGTGACGAAGATCCTGAAGGTGACAAAGAGCCTACGACAGGTGAAGAAGCAGGAGAGCCCGATCAGAGGAGGGCTTTCCCAGAAGCAGACGATACAGGAAAAGAAAAGGAAAACCTGATTGACCTCCTAGGGGAAGAAAAGAAGGCGGGACAGATTGAAATCGTTCAACCTCTTCCAGAACCGGTTGCAGGTCCATCAGGTGAAAACGGTGCGAAAAGAAGAGAAAGCATATCGACAGTGGGATCAAAGACTAAAGAAATATTAAAAGAAGGAGAAGAGCCAAAGTTGAAGGAGAAAAGAAAAGAAGTGTGTCGCAATAACATCACCAAGTGAAGAAAAGGACACAGCCAAAGAACAAGGCGTCAGCAAGAGAGAATCAAAAGGTGATGCAAAATTGAAGAGGAAAAGAATACTGAGCAGAAGATATTCTGGTCCTCAGTGGGCATACATAGCCGCTAACGATTGGTCAGACGAATTCCTATCTCTCAGTCTTGAGAACGAAGAAGCAGAACGTCACTTTGGCACATGAGAAATGAAAATTCCATGAACATTACCGAATAAGACATTGACAACCTGATTGACTTATAACCGGATAAGACATTGCTAACTTGATTGACTTTGAAACCAATTTTGAGACAAAGCTGCTAACCGATAAGAGACTAAGCTGCTAAAGAAAACCGTGTGAACATTGAACTCGTTCAGCTTTATATATATCTGCAAATTTGATTTGATAAAGTGTTTTCAACTTTCTGATTCTATATAGATGATGCCAGGCAATAATACAAAGGGACATAAAATGAAGTGTTGTAAATACGTGTGTATAGGTCTAATAACTGCATGTGTACTAATAATTGTAGCAGTAGTTCTTGGAATGCATGGAAAGAATGAAAGAGACGCGAATGATGCTTCTACTTCTAAACCTACAACTGAACTAACTCCTCATCAGAAACTCGAACAAGACGAGAAATATTTACACGACAAGAAAGAATTGTCTTCAAACGTTTTCTATCGCTTGCTGAATGAGTATGTTGAGACAATGGATGCGAAAGATTGTTATGTGTGCACACAACTACCTACCTCAGTAAAAGAAGGAGTGACATACCATAGCATGCCTCTTACGTATGGAATTTCATGTAGTTTATTAATGACCAGAGTTTATGGCCAGGAGTATATTCACTAGTTTTATTCCAATTACAATGTTGTATTTGCATATATCCCCATAATAGAGCTCCTGAGTAAAGCAGCAAGAGATTATTATATAAAGCTAGTTAGGGGTTTCTTTGAGCCGTTGTCACCTTTTCACACAGCTCACGCCCACAGAGGAAACCTTACATGCTTGCTTTCGCCGATAGAGAAAAGTTTTTTAGATCACACTGACGATAGGAGGAAGGAGGGGAAAGACAAATTAGAAAGGGAATTACACAAAAGGACAGCTGTAGATAATTATGCTTTTGCTGCGATAAAGACACAAGGAAAAATAGCTTTGGATACAATACACGTAGGGAGGCTTTGTGTATATAGACCTAAATCATATTATGACACAATCTTTGTGGCAACGAGTGAATGTAAACATACGTTTTTATTTCAAGCTAAATGGACGTTCATGTTAAATGGCCAAGACCCAGTTATTCCAGGGGTATATTATATCTGTGGACTCAATGCCTATTATCGTCTTCCAAAAGGATGGTATGGGAGATGTTATTTGGGAATAGTATTTCCAAAGATTTATCAACTAGACGACTTAAAGAAACTTCCAAAGCTGTCTGAATCACATCATGTTCAGAAAAGGGAGACAGCTTCTGGTGTGGTAGGAGATACTGTATATTTGGAGCAATGATTCCTTCGGTAGGAGTCATATTGAATTCAATCAAAATATGAAAGTTGTCTACTATTGTGGACAACATGTTGACAACATTTTCAGGAGCTATAATCCTGATGGATGCTGAACTTGCTGCAGAAGAGCTATGACTCTTCAAAATCGGCTTGCTTTAGACATTCTTTTAGCAAAGGATGGCGGCGTTTGCAAAATGCTTAGTGCAAGTCACTGTTGTTCTTATATTCCAGACAACAGTGGGCAAATTAGAAAAATGCTTACAAATTTAACTAATGAAAGTACAGATTTGAAGGAATTGAAAGAACCAGGAGTGTGGGAGAAGGTTGGAAAAGGATTTGCTTCTGTTTGAAATTGGCTCAGCAACATTTGGAACAGAATATTATTGAAGATAGTAAAAGGGATATTAATTATATCAATTTGTTTATTAGGTATTTGGGGAAGATGGAAAGCTATTAAAATATTGAAAACAAGAAACAAGAGGAGAAGAGAAGAGAAAGAACAAACCAAAATGGTAGAAATATACAGAGAAAAATCTAAAGGAACCAAAAGAAAGAGGGAATTAACTGAAGTGCCAAATTACTAAAACAGAATTTTACTGGAATAAAATTTGTGGTGGAAGATTTGATGTGATGACATAATTAGTCATCAGAGGAGGGATTGATGACGCAGAAAAGAAGGTCTCACAAATATTCATATATCATATAATCAAAATCGTATAAGGTAGTGTGATTTTAGCAAAGAAAAATAACATACGTGGGAAGTTGTGCCCACGGGGTAGATCGCCATTATTATAAACGAGCTTAATTAATCATGAAGAATTGACAAATGTAGTAATCCGTCATAATTGCAAATGTATTCTATGATTTTCTTGTGAAAACTGTTATATGCTTAGCTTAAATTTAGCAGAGGCTTTGGCCTAGTTGCCTGGTCTCTAATTTAACTGCGTGGTTTTCACTTGCTTTAACAAAGACATACTATTTTATTTTAAGGTTGTATTTTTCCAGTAGAGATGACTAATACATTTATCTCAAGGTTTCGTGCTAGGCCGGTTTCATCCCTTTTAAGCAAGGTCAGTTTCTGCAGGTGCGGACAATAAAAGCACTGATACCGAAATAATTGGCAAACTTTGTTGCAACTTGTGTTCCAAGGCCCCAAGGACGCCTTATGTAAAAATGAGTACTAGGAGAAAGACACTATTCATTGGTCAAATTGAAGCCATCCTATGAATCCTCCAATGGAAGACCCTGAAGGATTTGGAATGTTTCTTACTTACACACACCGGACAAAGAGAAGTCAGCCATTTTCTACGATGCCATTTTAAAGCAAGATTCAAGAAGCCATTTTAGAACGACCTCTGATGCCTTTTCTCTGTCGCAGAGAAAGAGACTTTAAGAATTCTCACCCTAGAGACTTTTAACTTTAATGTTGCCCCATCTTGCCCATGCAGTAACTTTGCCCCATTCTCCTCGCTGCCGCAAGGAAACTTGCCTTAATTTTGCCCCCTTGAAATCTGCCCCTTGCTGATCGAACCGATACCTGAAGGACGAAGACTTTTCCTTGAATGCTGATTGTATTTGGTAAATATGAAAGGATAATTGTATTATGCATTGTGTCTTCCTTTTTAGGTACCAACTGCTTATTTGATAGGGCCCAAGCTAGAAGTTTTCTAAATTTGTGTTGACTAAATTCGTTTTGCATGAAGCCCCACATGCCAATGCTAATTAGAGGCTAGTCGAGGTATTCATCTGATGCACCATGCTAAATTGAAATCTTGTTATGCTGACCGATGTATGAAATTAGTCAAATTCAATTGCTTATATTAGTGATTTGCATTGCTATAACCGAGTGTATTATAGTCCAGATACTGCGTAGATTGCGTTTCTTTCGCCGCTATGGACAGATAGTAATGTTCGTATACATATATGATTTGGTTTTGAGACTTATATACATTGTGCTAGCTTTGTTAATATAGGGAAATAAACTCATTAACTTTGAATAAACTGGTGTGGTTATTCATCACTGAAAGGTCATGTTGCGTCAAAATACTGATTGTTATTGATTCCAAATGTGTTAACTGATTATTAATTGATTATTGGTTATTGATTATAATTAGTTATCGATGATTGATTTGAGTGATCTGACCATTCTTGGATGAGGAGAGCCCAACTAGGTTAAAAGGTTCACCGACCTCCAGCGTGTCCAAGTACAAGTAATTTATAAGGAATGGACGCGCTATCACTGGTCAGTACGAGTTTCACAGCTACATGATGGCTTTTCTGAACCCTGGGTTGTTTGGTATTAAGCAACTCTGAATGATAAATCCAATCTGGTACCAGTATTGGTTTTATTGCAAAATATACCTTGGGCCCACCTTAGTGGTGGCCCCTTCAAAGCTAACTAACATTGGGATGGTTGCTGGCTGGGTCACAACCAGTCAGCCACCACCAGACAAGATTCTGGAACTCTGAGGTAAGAGCTCCTGCTCCTTGGGTCCCAGAATAAAGCGCTTCCTGGGTGGAGGTGTCATGCCTCCCTCCTCAGGAATGTGCACTGCCCTGCAAGTGAGCTTCAAAGGGCTTACAGCCTTTGAAACTCAACCCCTAAGCCTGCTGCTAGCAGCAGATTGCCACCCCCATTGAAAACCCCCACGTTTGGATGGAGCAATGGTGGGAAAACAAACAAAGAACAGGAGGAGTGGTCAGCCCCAGCAGGTGTTACGTGCAAGATGACTCCTCCATTTTATTTTGCTCTATCTTGCATGGAAGGAAAATACCCAATCAAGGGTAGGGAAATGAGCTATGCACAAAGAAAGTTGTCACTTATTGGGTGTAATTACCCTAAGGTAGATGACTCATTGGTCACTACTAGGTACTCCCCTAAAATCCCACTAAATACAGTATTTAGTGGGCACCCTAGATCAGAGATTCAGATTCCAAAACAAGAAGAAGACCCAAGGATTGAGAACTGAAGTCCTGCTGCACCAAGAAGAAGGTGAATAACCCTGCCTACTGCACTCGGGACTCAACAATAGCCACAGAGGAGTTGCTCGGACATCAGATGGACTCTACAAATACCCAGAGGACCTCCACTCTTTTAAAAATCACTGAAGATCTCCCTTCAGTGTGAAAGCATCCCTCTTCTACAACAAAGGACAAAAGACTAGTGAAGTACAGCTCACTGACAGCTGCGGGCCATGGAACAGGATGCCGCAGCCAGACCCAATTTTACCCTATAGATCGTGACGATGAAACCTACCAGTGTCCTCGGATTGGTGGCACTGCGGCCTCCAGTAGCTAAACCGCACAATAGCCCCAGGTACTGGTCACTTCATGGCAGACACCCAGAAGGAAAGTCCACTCTAGACTGAAAGAGGACCAGAAGGAAGACTCATTTGAGGGACTTCAAGAAACACTAGGACCTTTCACCAGAGTGCCCTGCTGACTTGCATGTGACCCTCAAAGCAACCTACTTCCTGTTTCCAAGGGCACCTTTGCGCACAGCTCCTGTCTCACCAATTCACTCTGCACCCAGCTGCCCTGTGCCCTGAACCAAAGATCCAGCTGTGTTTTAACGGTCCCCCTCCCCTTGCAACCTCAACACTCCAAGGCTACCCACCTGGTTCACCTTGATGTCCACCAGTGTAGTGCTTTTCCAAGTGGTTCCCATTGTGGCCTTGCACCAGCTCCTAAGGCTTTTCTGCAGCTGCTCCCTCTAAATCCAGGTGCCGCCCGAACGTCTCTAGCTGATCCACAGAGCCCATTGATGACCTCAACCTATAACTGAGAGGGGATATTGGAAAACGTATTGCTTGATTTTAAATGCATTTTTAAAGTATTTCTCTATTGGTTCCTATGGTGTGTAATTATACACGGAACTGAGACATTTTCTAAATTTTGAAAATTCATAACTTAAAAAGTACTTACCCGATTTTGATGATCTTGGTCTTAAAAACTTCATAAAAAGTCTGAAATATTTTTGTAAATCGGTCTCGAGTTATTCTTATGAGTGTGTGGTCTCATTTATTTATACTGTGAGTACAACAAATAATTTGGACTTTTCCAAGATTAGCCTAGCTGCTCGTCCAAGCTACCATCAAAATTAGAGCATTGGGTGGACTAGTTTTTACCTCTGTGAACCAATGTGTGGTTGCCCAGACCCTCTGCACAGTGTACAATGTTTTGCACACTACATACAGGGCCAGCCTCCTACAGGCCCATGATGGCAGGAGTTGAATGCAGAACCAGTTCAGCATAGTACCATGGCTCTGGCCATTGGTTAGGTGCTAGCAGTCAACACATTGTATATTGGACAATTGTGAACACCTGCAAAGCACACTATAAGCACACTATAAGCACACTCCATTTCACTAGTGATGCACCACTTTTCTTGCGTATCTCTTGCGTCACCTAACGCCACCCTGGTAGTGCCGTATTTACAATACGGAGTACCATGGTGCATTTTAGGGACAATAGTGTCATGTTTTTTTAGGCTATTGTAACGCTATACTGAATTCGCTTAAAAAAATTAGGCTAATCCAGTATCGTGTTAAGAGGCCCATTGAAATCAATGGGAACCTCATTTTACCACCTGCTTTAAGCAGGCATTTTTAGCGACTCTCTAACGAGGAATGACCCCTTTGATACATCATGCATATATTATGCATGATGTGGCGCAAAGGGTTAACACCTGGTAACTATGGTGCTATGGTAGTGGCGCGTTAGCGTCACATTTGCTGCAAAACCTTTGCTGCAAATGTGGCGCTAAGGGGCGCAAAGGCCTTGTAAATCTGGCCCTTAGAATGCTGCCACACCCCAATGAAAAACAGATATAGCTAATTTTGATTGCACAAAAGATATTTTTTTTATCTCACTTCCTAGCAGCATGGTTGTAGCTCTCCTTTTGACAATGTGCAATGTATATAGCCATATTGTATATACTACCCCATAGATCACCCCTTGCATTGGCTCTGCCCATTACTTTCTATCAATGTATGTTGTTTTACTTCTAAAAACAGGTCCAATACAACATTCATTTTCACAAGAAATTGTAGTGTTCCTAAGTAGTATTTTCGCCTACTTACATCATATCCATGTATGTGTACATGTTGCAACCATGTGTTTATCTCCAATACAGTCACTGAAAGTTATATGTGTAACTTACGGTTCAAACACATATTGTCTTGGTGTCAACAGATGACTACAGCTTCCATGATGCACTGTTTTTGGATCTGTAAACCAATAGTGCAATGTAATTTTGTTCCACAGTCTTTTACATCCTTTTTTAAAAACATTTAACAAACTGGTGTATTTGTCATTCACCGTGGTCATGCTATGGATTAAAATGTCACTTCTTGTGTATCACAATCATGCTGAAATCTGCTCATAGCAACATAGAATTGATGAAAATGCTCACAAAATGTTTTGTCTATTGAATCCAAGTTATCCTAAAACGTGTTTGACATGCTGAATAAAAAGTAGTAGCCAGACACAAGTTAATTTGCACTGTCCATATAATGACCAAATACAGTGATATTTGTAAGTTGAATCACTTTGATGCCAATGTTTTGTTGCCTGCTAGGCCATGGAATGGTCCCATACTCCAATACTCACCACTGTGTTGAGTTCGAATTCTGCTATGGTCCATTGTAGACAAAGACAAATTAAATGCCAGATTATGTATTAATTGCATATTCTCTGCAACCTTCACAGGTCCAGCAACCCAGGCCAGTGTATCACCACCTGGCACCCAAAATCCCTCCACTCAAGACCAGGCACAAGACTTCAGTGAGGACTCCACTAATGCAAGTCCGGATGATCAGCAGCCAGCTAGTCCATCTGGTCTGTCTAGCCAGACAGCTCTAGTAAGTCAAACTTGGCCCACTCCTACATCTCCCACCACAGCTGCAACAAGATCCGAGGTTGAGGACACCTCCACTTCCTATACACCAAGGAGTTACACACCAATACTGTGCCCCCCAGTCCTGGCTGCTGTTGAGACACCACCACCAACCAATACAGCCCTCAGTTCTGCCAGGACCCAGTGGGATGGAGTTCACTTCCTCAAAGGAACAGGCTAGTGGGGGTAGGAGCTGAGGAAGGGAATCTGTGCGCCAGCCAAGTGAGCAGTACAACAGCCCTAAGGTATGATGGGCCAGGTTGTGACTGAGTTCCAGACAATCAAGGAGGTGCAGAGGGAGCACATCTTGGAGCTACAGAACCACAATAAAAAAATGAGCTCCCTGACTGGGGAGCTATTTGGTATCTATCACCATATGTGCAGGGCTTTTCCAGTACCATCTGCCCCTGACTGTGGTCCCTCCACATCTGGGGAAAGTACACCACTGCCAGCCACAGACAGGGAGGCCCTGCCACATGAGGGGACTGCTCCTCCCACCTCAGCACCTGCACCTGTGCCCCCCTCCATCCCAGAGGGGACGGTCATCCAGACAAGCAGGAGAGGATGGCAAGACCAACACCATCACCTCCAAGAGACTCAGAACCTAATTCCCTCCTGTGTGTGTCTGCCATTCACTCAATGGACTATTTCATGTACACATTTCCTTTTTCTGAAGACATTTGCATTGTGGACATTGGACTCCAAACTGCTTTTGGCTCTACGTCCATGTTTTCTTCCTCCATGATAGTCTCTTCTTTGTTCATTTAATCTTTTTTTGATTCACCTTACTCTTTTTTGTGTCATGATAATAAATGTTATGGACACAGACTACAAGACTCTTTTTGAATTATTTGTGGTCTTTCGTCTTTCATGTATGCCTTCCACCATCATGTTGTCAAATCTTTTAAACATTAATTTGCCAGAGTAGGGTTTGACATACACATGTGGTTTGAGCAAGTCAAGTGGAATATATTGCCTTGATGGCACCAGCACACAGAAAACAGGCCTGATACAATATTTTGAACTCCCATTCTACCAGAGTACAAGTTGTCTGTGAAAACGATTTGTCCATTTCAAGTGGGTTTCTTTCCCAGGATCAACACTTTTTAAAAAATTCTTATTTTTGTTATCATTATGCGCAAACAATGCATTTCAACTGTATTATTTGCACATCATTTTTTTAAACATTATTTTATCTAAAATACTGTCAATTGAGGTAGTACTTCCCTCTCTGCACTATCGGTGTCAAACACAGTCATGGTTCACATTTTGTTGTGTCGTATCTTGCAAAGAAAAGTGTCATTTGGATATGACATTTGTATGTACACTAGTCTCTATTTTGAGTGCTGGTGGTGCACTAAGAACTGAAAAATGTGTCGCTTCACACCCTTAAATGGCAGCTGCCTGACCTTGCCGTCAGGACATTGGCTACCTGATGGCCGTCGGCGGAAGTTGAATGCGTAGTACGTGGTACCCTGCATGACGGTCCCTGCCATAGGCTAACATGTGTGATGATTAACAATGAAAGCCAAAGGCTGTGTCCATCTCCAGCCGGAGGGAGATCCTTCACCTACCTTGCAGCAAAATACTGGATCACCATGCCTTTCCACCTCAGGCAGTCGCCATCGCTACCTCAATTGAGGGAGAGGACCATAAGACCTGGCTCTTCAACTGAATCTTGAGGACCTACCCCACAGCCCCTTGAGACTCTACGGGTGAGTAGCATGCTCTAAAAGTGCAAATTTAATCAAATTGAATTTGTCCTTTTTTGTATTGGGGAAGTGTTATAAATGGGGTTAACTGAATGATGTAGCTGGGACAGATTGTTTTTTGCCACTGTCTGAAAAATCTGTGCATGGCAATGTTAAGTCACCTGAAAATAGAAGCTGTAATGTCTGTCAATGTAACAAACAAATCCTATTTCATCACACAAACAGCAGGTCACTGACTGCCAGGAGACAGAGCACAAGTAGTATGACTGGCAATGTTCAGCCAATGTTGAAATGATAGTGATGTTATGGGAAAAATGTAGAGGGCCTTGAGTTGTCTGAGGCTGTGCTGGCACATGGGACTCCACCAAATTATGGGGCACATTAAGACATTGGCGGTAAGTGCCGCCTACCACCGCGGCGACGGCCGCCAAAAGACCGCCGCCACAGTTACCATCTGTCTGCCAAATTATGACCACAACCAGATTTCCGCCACAAGAAGGGTGGAAATCTGGCTGTAGCCATACTGGCGGATGGTGTTAAGGTGGCGCTGCTACCACCAACAGCGCCATGCCAGTAGACCGCCACCAGCCGTATTGTGAAAAATAATACCTCCTGGTGGTGTTCTGCTGGCGGTAGCAGCACCCCGTCCCCTGCCAGAAGACCCCCTGGATGCAGGTAAGTTGAGTTACCGACGGGGGAGGGAGGTGGGGGGTGTTGTGTGTGTGTGGGGCTGTTTGTGCATGAATGTGTGAGTGTGTGCGTGAATCTGAATGTGTGTGTAGTGTTGTTTGCGTGTGTGTGTGTATGTGTGAGAATGCATGTATGAATGGAATTGTGAATGCATGTCTGCATGTCAGTGTGAATGTGGTACAGATGTGTGCCTGAATGAATGGATGCATGCGTGTATGCCTGTGTGAGTGAGTGTGTGTATGCGTGGTGCGTGTCTGCGAGTGTGCGTGTATGGGGATTGGGGGTTTAGAAGGGGAGGAGCGTGGATGGGGGGTTGGGAGCATCTAGGTAGTTTTGGGGGGTGGGTGGGCCTCCTACCAGTGACAGGGAAGGAATTCCCTGTCACCGGTAGAACCTTGCGAATGCTACGAAAACCATGGCAGTAGGCACGGTTAAAATGCCGCGGGGGTATATTAGCCCAGATTCTTATCTCTGGCCCAGCAGCTGCTACCGCCATAGTGGTCGGTGTGGTATATTGGCAGATTGGCTTCAGCCAACCCGCCAATGTCATAATGTGGCGCTATGTACCACCAGCCTGTTGCAGGTACTACAGCCACATCATCACCCACCCCTGGGGTCATAATGACCCCCTATGTATATTAGTTTGCTCTGTATAGTTTAACCATGTCATGGAGCCACATATAGGTAAAGTTAGTTTATATGCAGCAAATTCAGATGTCACTAGCTCGCTATCATCCATTCCAGTCTATCCCATTCCAACACACATTAGTTCATGCAAACCACAAATCCCTGCTCCCACTGACACTTCTATCTTGCCCTTAGTCACTGTATGTGATGCAGACCATGGGTTTTGACTCTTGGAAGTTTAGGCAGGAAGGCAATGTAGCTGTGAGTGTGATTATGTGCAAGAATTGTACAAGTTGTTTGGGCTTCAGTGGCTCACAATGACTGTGAATAATCAGGGGTGGGTCTCACCACAGGATAGCTTGCATTGCTCTGGTAAATATGATGTTGTAGGTCTGATTAGGTAACATGACAAGCTAGCAAGTATTGATAGTGCACATGATCACTGCAAATCAGTATTTCAGATCTACCTGTAACACTTTGCTGGTAAAAAAAAATACTGTGTGGTGAATGTATGTGTGTATTTCCAAAATGTAATGTCACAGCAATACTGCCAAACAGAAACACTGAATTTTCTTTTCTTGTTCTTTTATGTTATTCATACAGGTCAACACTCATCAGAAGCAGTAGATCTGGAAGGCTTTCGCAAAGAAGGTACAGACACTGGGGGTTCACAAGTGACGTAGCCTACACTGTCAGAAGAGGTGGGATGACCTGCTTTTGGCAACACACAAGTCAATCAAAAGCCAAGTTGGGCAGTCCTCCCAGCGATCCAGGCAGGTGTGCAACACCCTGACCGCCCCTCATGGCCCACCTTCTTGCTGTGGCTTACCCAGAGCTTTATGGACAGTTTAGGGCATGACAGCAGCAAAAAGGGGGTAAGTCATTGTTTGTTGATTTTGCTGTGTTTTAACCTCTCTACTTCCCAGCTATGTTCTATGCCATGAACATTGAGGTTCACACACATCCAAAGCCTTTGAGTATTTCTGAAGCTGTAAATTGATAAAACATTGTCTGATGCTGTGTGTGGTGTATTGCTTTGTGCTGAAGGATGACACTATATTCCTCCTCACAAGGCAGTTACTTTTTTCGGGCAGACACATGGCTGCATGCAAACAAAGGGATTGCTTGAATTTTCACAAAACATGCTCCATGTCATGCTTAGGTCAGGTGGGATGGTACATCACAAATGTCTGTAGTGAAAATGGGCTCTGTTACTGGTAACTGTGGCAATCTGCTCAATTAAAATACAGCTGAGATATCAGAGTTGACATTGTTAAGTTGGTTCTATGACAATATGTGAATGTGCATCTGCATAAAAAATATTAGTATTCTGTGTACAGTGGCTTCATTCCTTATCTGACACATGCAGTGAAAGCAGTTTGTCCTGCAAACTGCTAGTAAGTTAATGTGAACAACAGCAGGTGGACCTGAATCCTTAGTCCTTCACAAATGTTCATGTAAGCCAGTCTGTGATTACCAACATGAATTTGTGTGCCAACCTGTATTGGAATGTCTCCACATTAGTGAGATAGTTGTACATCCCACAGACAATATTTGCATGTCCTTAGTCCAGTCCAGAGGAGAAATTGATAATAGACTTAGGTCAATGAGGGAAGATAGCAGTCCCGAGCCTCAGAGATCCCAGGAGGGTTGGGATTGCTGTCTTCCCTCATTGGCTGACCTTAGATCAGCCAATGAGGGACAGCAACAGCTCCAACCTCATCACAGAGTGGGATGAGTCGTGAGACTGCTGACCCCACCCCACTCCATGACGATGTGTCACTGATTGACACTCAGCCCTGGGCGCTTCATAGCTTAAAACTGAAATGCCAAGATCTGAGGCAATGAGTGACATTATCCCTCGTCACTGAAGGGGAAGGCTCACAGAACTTTGCTGCGCAGAGGAGTTAAAGCCCAAAGCATATGCGACCTCCTCAGCCCAGCTGAGTTCAGCTCAGACAGCCAGGAGCCTGCACAAATAGTGCATGTCTAGCTTCTGACTGCCTGACCTGAAGATGAGGAGTGTCTGTCAGGCTTACCTTTGCTCAGCCTGACAGACACTCTACATCAGGGTAAAAGGCAAGGGACGTGGCCCCTCAGCCCCAAAGGATGAGCTGTGGCTGTTTATACCAGTAAAAAAGCACAATGAATATAACTTTTATGCAACCACATTTATTCATCTTATTGCATGTATGTTTATATGATAGTATTTTAGAAACATTATTTTGCAATCATTTTATATTCATTGCAGTATTTTAGAAATCCTATTATGTAATAATTTTATATTCATGGTGTTTATGAGAATTGTGTGGAAAATCATTTAAACTAAAATGTATTCATGATCGTTTTAAGTTTGACCAGAGTGAAGGCCCCAGTTATTTGTGTTTTTAACAGTCACCATGAAAGCTTGTTTTATTGAATATTTCCCTAAAGTTGCAGGCATCATGATACCAACTCTGGGTTAATAAGGAGCCCATTGTGAGGGAAGATAAGAAGGCCTGGACCAAAGGAGTATCCTGAATTGGCAGCTGTTACTCTTTTGAAATTCCAAGTGCAAGGGTGCACTAAGCTCAAATGTCAGAGACTTAAGAAGACTAAAATGTCAATTAGAACTTGTGATTTGCGATCTTGTTTTTCAGTTGAAAGGTTTTGGCTGTGATGCCTCTTGTGGAAGAATCAAGATTGAAGTGCGGTTTAGCTAGTGGAAGGGAGAGATTCCCTCTGTCCTTTGCTGAGAGCTGCCCGCTCTGAGGTACAGATCTCATACTTTAATGTCTATGTGGCTTCATGCTACCTCACCTCTCTTGACAGAAACTTCTACATAAATTCTGTTGTGCTGACCTCTTTTTTCTCTGAAATCTCATAAATGTTAGAATAGTAATGGAGCTTAGATTTAATGGTTAGGCAGGAAAACCTGGATTCAGATTTAACGCATCAAACACTTTTTCTTATTTTCTGCATCATTGCTATTGAAATATTGTTACTGCACATCCTAATAAAATTCATTGTTGTGCGACACTTTAATTCTCCTTTGGTGATTCTGTATATCTTTATTATGGTTTTGAGACTCATTTATGTAAGCTTGACTTTGAGTCTGAAATAAAGCTCTTTGAATTTAATTGTTTTCTGAGATTTAATGTGCTGCCAATAGACTACACTGTGAATTGTATTGAAAATATGAATGTATGTCTCCTCACCCCTTGGAACAGAGAAAGAAAGATTAATTGGACCCCAGATTTAGAGATAGGGCCCAATGCTGAATCACTACCAAAGGCAGAGCACAAAGGGGGCAGACTGCCCATGAAGGGATGGATACATGGCGTTGACAATTACCTTGCACAGGTGGGATGGATATCCATTGAGGGGTTCATGACTTGCACAATAGCCAGGCAAAACATAACTTGACATGAGGCCTGATTTAGAACTCGGCTGATGGGTTACTTCATCACAATGGTGACGGATATAAAGTTTGCCGAAATTTAAATCCCATTAAATCCTATGGGATTTAGATTTCAGCGGACTGGATACCCATCACACTTGTGATGGAGTAATCCATACGCTGAGTTCTAAATTAGGTCCCTGGTCCAGAATCTGTCTTGGCCCTGTTTCAATGGAAACAGTCCAATCGGAACTGCCAGGCTAAGTCATTCTTGACTCGGACAAAAGCAAACCAGGACTGTTGTTCCCTAATTATGGCATATCAGCCAGGTATAGCTTGGCTCCGGTTGACACAATGTGCATGACACCCTTGTCTCCGGATACCCATCCCATTGGAGCAGGGTCAAGACCGATTTGCTAATGGCTGGGTCCACACTGAGGTGGCATGGTGTGCAAAATAATGATGGACTGGAATGTGGTCAGAGTGATTGCTAGTGGCTTAGATTAATTCAAACATTCCATCTATCACTTTTTTGTATATGCAGGTAAGAAGGCAGACAAACCTTTGGCTGGACAGCTGAAAGCAACAACCACATCCACAGTTAAACAGGGACTTAAAACAGACAGTGGCCAATTACTTTAGACTGACAAGGGTACCAGCTATGCCTTTAGGGAAATGTACACCTCTCTTTACAAACAGGAAACAAACACTGGGCTCAGGCATGTGCTTGAAACCTTTGATTCATGGCATGGTGTTGCTAATTTTTACCAGAAGCTGACATCATCGTGCTCCAATTCGTCATTACATTTGCTATTTTTGAAGGCAACTGCTCTGCCAGGATGAGAGCAAACGTAGTCCTTGAGTTTGAACTAAGAATTTTTCTTTGTCACTTTCCCACTTTTTCTTTCACAAAACTCTTTTTTATTAAGAATCAAGTCACAAATGGAGACATGATGCAATAGTGCAGACTTTGGGCTTCATTACGAATTCAGCGGTCTTTTTGGTAGACCCTCAAAGCCGCTGCAGGCAACAGACTGCTGGCAGTTGGTTGCCCACATATTAGGAGTCTTTGGAGGAAGTCTGATTCCGAAGAGGCAGTTGCATCGCCAGCACCGCCATGGCAGTAAGACTCCGCCCGCCATATTACAAGCTGTACAGTTCAATGTTTTATTCCTATTTCTAATTTCATGATTTTAAGAATTGGGTGCTTCATAATTACCATCAGTATAAAGTGCATCAATCATATTTATTTCATGTCCTCAACCATTACATCAACATCCTAAACACTAGCATTCACCACATTCTCACCAATATTTAATCGAGTAACATTTGCTCTCACCAAATGCATGAAATATTTTTTTTCCTTAAAAACACAGGTGCTTTTGTTAAACCAGCATTACATATTTATAGACATCCTTCCTTCAGTTCCACAAAACATTCTTTCACATCCCTTCCTTTCCGTAGACCTAAAAACTAGTAGTCAGTTTTCTTTTTCCAATTGCATCTTTTCTGAAACAGAATGCACTCTCCAACATTAGCTGTCAACTCGTCACACCATGTTTATTGTCATAATAATGTTTCATCTTAGCCTGTTTCATTTCAACTCTTTTTTTACTGCCTCCGGTTGCAGTCTATATGTGACCAAATTGGTTATTTTTTAACCGTCCAGGAATAATAATAGTTCTACCTTCTATTCTCCTCAATAGTACACATGTTTTTTCCTCCAGTAGTACTACGTAGCACAGTATGGTATTGCCAAAGTATTTCTGATAATGTAAGTTTCATACCTCTACCTGAAGAAGTAGCTAACCATATTCCTTCCTTGATGATTCTGCTTGCTATTTTCATTAAGCCCTTGGATTGTGGCTCGAGTAACGCAATTGTATAATATTTCACATCACGTGGGCACCATTGTCCGAAATTAAATATACTGGAGGTCCCTCAATTCTAAAAATTTTTTTTTTTAAACTATATATTGCTGAATCTGTGGTGTCAGTACCTGTAAATTGATGGTGTAGTTATTTGGAATAGTATTCTATGGTGACAATCATATATCGTTTACCAGCAGGCATTGTTAACAATGTTCTTGCAAAATCCACAGTTCATTTTTGGCAGAGCTTGTTTGGGAAAAGTACGGTAAATAAAGGTGTCTACTTTCAATTCCACTTTCTACTAGAATGTAAACTACTACATATACTTACAATTGTATGTATCTGACTATCCATGTTAGGCAACAAATAATTTTTCTTAAAATCTTATTAGCGGCCGTACATCTCAAATGTCAAGAACGTGAAGAAGAAATTAAATTATTAAATCGACTTGTCAGAGCAATGGATTTATCACAGCTCAACAAGATTACTGAAGTCAAGTTCAGTTTCCCTGGAACCTATGAACAGCCCTGTAAATCACCATTGATATTCTTAATATTTGGCTGAACAATACTCATATACTCACAGACTTTCTCTAAATAGCATCTTTCTCTATATTTACTCTCCAATTCTCCTCTGTCAGAATAATTGTGCGTGACTGCAAAACATCCATAGTAGCAATCGCAATCCTTATCATCAGACAAGTCATTTTTAGAAATTAAATGGTAATCTTGAAAGGAAATCTGCATAAACTTTCACGCTTCTTCCAATATGTTCATCACTAAATTCATAAATTTAACAAGACGTGCAGATCACGACCAGACTCAGGTTCAACAAACAGATATATTAATGGTTCATAATCAGTTTTCAAAATAAAAGGATTACCCCTTCAATATGTTTTGAATCCTTCCAGTTTCCACTAGCAAGCTACTGCGTCCCTTTCGATTGTGCTGTTATTTCTTGCAGCATCACTTAACACCATACTCACAAACACTTTCGATTTCTTACTTTGATACTATATTGATGTTACAAGCATCTACAGTAAACGTACATTCATGACCCTGTACAAAAGGTTTCAATGCAGATGCATTCACAATTTGTGTTTTAGCTATTGTGAACACGTTTCCCTCCCTGTATCCCATTGCTTACAAAATGCACATTTGTTTAGCATTCATTTTATTAGTACAACCATGTATACAGTTTGCTGTGATTGGTCTTTGTCCAAGAGGTTCAGTGCCTTTAACACTGCATCCATTACATCTTTTCTGGTATTGTTCTGGTTTGTATGATCAAGTGACCTAAATACTCTGTTTCTTGTATCAAGAAATTGCCATGGTCCTAATCTACAGCAAATCCTTTGTGCCTAAGAATAGATAATACCATAAGCAAGGTAGTGTTTTGTGTAATGATATCCTCAGCATAAATAAATCCATCATCTTGAAAAACCAAGACACCAATAACATCCTTGAATAATTAATTCTTTAGTCAATGGCACCTGACTGTAAGCAATTTTCAAGTAAAATATGGGCTTGATTATGATGTGGTCTGTGTATTCTGATTCGTGCATACACCTCTCTTTATGCACAGCTTGGAATTACATGACAAAAGACATTTAACATATCCAATAATCATCAGATTAATTGAATACCTCAAGGCTCGTTTGACTAGAGCAGGTCAAACCTGGCAAAATGAAACACGTAAAAAGCATACTGTATTTACAATTTCATGCATATTTTGGTGCGGTAAACACTAAAACCTGCATGTTATTCCCCCTAAACATGTAATAGGTGATGTTTATTGCACCCAATAAATAACATACCCCATGGTATAAATATTTTATCAGGTGTGCTAACACCACCTTCACTCGTAATCAGGGCTTTAGCTTTTCCCAACATAGCCAATGCTACATTAATACACAACAGAATACAGGGCATCATTACGAGTCTGGCGATCACTAGTCCACCAGACTCGCGGATGGTGGTCGGGCCAGCAGGGAACCTCCACCTCTGCCAGGATCGGAGATCCCGGCGGTCTGGCGGTGTTGGTGGTCCTAAACAACCAGGGCAGCGCTGCAAGCAGAGCTGCCGTGGGGATTACTACCCTTTTCTCCGCTCAGGTTTCCGCCCGCTGACCTAGCGAGAAACTCTTAATTGGGCAGGAGGGGAGATAGTTACTATGGCAGCAACCTCCTGTTCGGAAGTTTTGGCGGATGGTATAAACCTTTCGCCAAACTCACAATCAGCCCCATAGTATTCAACTGCAATATTTTTATTCAAGGGACATAAATCAACACACAGTCTCACTTACCCTCCTTTTTTGTGAGAGAATATTTGCAAAAATCCACTCTGCATCATCAACAGCTTTGATAATGACTTGCTCACACAATTTATCAAGCTTCAGCTTCAAGTCATCCCCACACTGAATGGAACCTTCCTGGCTCTATGTGCCATGCCACAGGTATAGCATTTCTTTTATTATTCTTTTCTTGTACCTGTTTATTTTTCCAATCCTCTCTGAAAAAAACACCAAAATCTTTCAAACCATTAGGTCAGTGGTTCCCAACTTGTGGTACGAGGACCCATTGGAATCTATGAAGCCTCCTCAGGGGGGTCCGTGACTGCTTAGAAAGTGAACTAATATTAACAGATTATTAAACTGTATAAAAATGAAGTAGCTACATTTACAATTAAAAAACTTGAAACATACTGTAATTTTCAAGGAATCTGAAACAGGAGGCTAAAAATGTAATTAGAGTCCTCAGATTGATTTGTGGGAGCAGGGCAGGTGCATCAAACAGACTACAGTATGGATGAAAACATTTAAAAAAGCTCCAACTTTCTTATTAAAATATTTTTTCACTTTTTTTGCAAATTAAATAAAATGTGTTATAATTTGTGTATGTGTTTGATGGAATGCTTATTTCTGTATTTTTATGTATTTGTGGTTCAAATCATCTACAATGCTCATGCCTGGGTCCCCGCTTCCAGTAATGACTGAGTGGACTAGATTCCAATAATGATTCAGTGGGGGCCCCGGGTTCCAGTAATGATAAAATGGTGGTCCACAGATGCGAAAAGGTTAGGAACCACTGCATTAGATGAATCATTTAGCATCTTTTCCACTAGAACAACAGGTGTTTTGGTACCTAGATAAACGGTGATGCCTAATCTAGACTGAAGTTGCCAATCCATAATATCTCTTACTTTCTTTGTGACATACGTCTTAGTGAATATAGAACTACCTTTTAAATTGAGAACCAGCTTTAAAACCATGTGGCTTGTATGTGGTGTCCTCCATATGCCACAGCATTAATGCCTGACCTCCTGAGAATAATATTTTCCCAATTTTGCTTGAAAGTGCTCTCATCTAAAATGGTTACAGGATATCCAGAACTGCTCATTACTTCAACACTTTATTTTGCTGTCAATACAGTACAAAATGGACCTAATTTCTTTGCTTTAGCTCTAGAATCAATTGCCACTTTCACTATCAACATAAGATTGGACATTTTATCACTGAAATCCTCAACATTCTCAGAAACTTCACTCTTGTACTCTTTTCAACACTTTGGAAGCCCTACCAAAGGGTCTACATTTTTTCCTATGGCTGGACACTTATTACTACTGCCCACGTGTATGAGAACCAAGCCAAAAGCAATTTATATTAAGTTTTTCTCTTTCTCTAAAGCCTGATTTTTCTCTTTGTATGCTATAAACCTGAGTTAATATAATTCCATTGCTACTCATAGCCAATGTTTTCGTAGACATTTGCAATCTCCCTATGACATTCACCATGAAATTGTTTTCTTCCAAAGCACTACAACCTTTTGTGGATCTGTTTCAAATAACAATTGGTGACAATTTGATCTCATAAATATTGATCTATGGAATTCTCAAATTCACAAGTGGAAGCACAAATTCTAAATTCTGCAACATAATCAATGGTTTCATGAAACATTTGCTTCCTTATATAGAAATTGTGTCCCTCCGCAACAGCACTTGGTTTGTCAGCAAATTGCTGTTCTGCTCATTTTATACATTCCACAAACCATACTCTCCCAGTATTGATTCTATTTCTGGTTGATTATCGAGTAGTTAGACCCTTAGTTCCCAATTCACTCAATAAGAGTGGAAACCTTCTGTCAGAATCTGTGTGTCTTTCATCAATCGCCACTATATAGTTCTCAACCACCTTTAACCATTGCGTCTATCTAACAAGTGGTTTTCCTAGGTTTTGCAAAAATGGTGATGGTGTAGAAATGCTGTAGTGTGATGCCATGTTATCGAGCTGACTAATGTTTTAAGTATGTATTTTGTAAATGTCCAAGCAATCTTTGCTTTGAATTTCAGAATTCAGGTCAGGGTTCACAGAGGTACTACTGTTTATGTCAGATATGGATTGTAAAAGACACATCAAAGTATAGAGGAATGCTTGCAGAATTTTCAGTTCAATCAATTCTCCCTCTTTCTCAGACCGGAATCTCTACTTTTTAGTAAATATTATTCATTTATTTACTTATTATTTTACATAATTGTCAGTCAATTAACAAATTTCCAGTCCTATTCAAAAGCGCTCAATGCTGAAACAAGCTACACAAATATAGCCTCCATGTACTGTGTCACACACTCACCTGGTTCCAAACTGCAGGGCGGCACTTGAGCCGATTCTAGACCCTCCCCACTCCCTAATCTAGAAGAAGCCGGGTCCAGTAATAGTACTGCTAGTATCCAAAGACTTCTAGTAGGGGGAGGAGGGGAAGGGACAAAATAACAAATGAGAAAACATTAGGCACAGACTTTGCTCCACTATGGCACCACTCTGCCAAACTGGACCTAAACGTCTCATTTTACTGATCCTATCGGAGCTAGGTGTTGAGAGTCAGTACTTCTGGTTATCATGAAAACATTGTGTACATAAAACAGCAAGAACAGGTAATTACCAATAGTGTACAGATTCACTACAGAGTTTATAATACATTTGACATTTCAAACTTTCAGGTTTCTTAAACACTCATATCATGGGAGAAGATGAATCAGGTACTTTAGAGAAATCTTTTGGAACTTTCAAGGATGAATTGGAAATACTACATAGAGTTACTTCACTCCACAAAAAACTCAGAACATAGGGGGTTATTCTAACTTTGGAGGAGGTGTTAATCCGTCCCAAAAGTGACGGAAAAGTGACGGATTTACCACCAGCCGTATTACGAGTCCATTATATCCTATGGAACTCGTAATACGGCTGGTGGTATATCCGTCACTTTACCGTCACTTTTGGGACGGATTAACACTCCTCCAAAGTTAGAATAACCCCCATAGACTGGAGTTAATGCCACTCTTAACAGTGCACAACACATATCTTTGCAATCAGAGACATAAACAAGAATAGAAAACCAGGTTTCAGTGAGCACATAGGTTGAAAGTTAAACAACTCTCAAGGTATGTTTTGAGGCCAGGTTGCAATTGAATTCGTACTACATTCCAACTACACAAACTTGAAACCAGACTTGACAGAACAGATTGGGATACCAGCTTTGCCAAGGTTGTGCATTACAAGAAGTCAGGAAGCAAATATGTGCTAAATATCGGAGGGCTGGGTTGCTAGCATTCCCGAGGCTGTGTACTGCACATAACTCAGGACTCAACAAGGTAGATTTACATGAAACAGAATTGTTTTTGATGGAAGGTTGGAGTCACCGCCACTCCCAGGACTAAACTCTATAAGTTGGTTGACACTTGAAAACACAACAGTATTATAAGCAAGATTGTATTGAGACCCAAGATTGGAATTGCTGAGAATTCCAAGGTTGCATTAGGGACATGGGTTGGAGTGAGAGACAATCCCAAGAATCTAAACATACAGTAAAAAATTAAACACAGATTGGAGTCATGGGCACTCCCAAGATATACTTGAAGTGTGAATAACTCTCAGTTCCAGATTGGAGTCATTAACACTCCCAAGGTATTCCATAAACCAACATTTAGTTCAACAATTGGAGGTACAGGATGGTTCAGGACACCGTTTCTAGTCCGTGGGAACAGTTCAGAAAACCAGGATTTAGTGAAGCTGTCCTATTACAAAAGCGAGGAGTAACAGACCGGCCTGGAAGGACTACTAGAAATTAATGTTCACTAGAATCAGGTACTTAATCTGGAAGCACTTTTCAGAGACAGCAGGGGGGTTGTTGCTAGAAGTTAAAGATGAGACAGAATCGTAGCTCATGAAGGAGAGGCTCTGAGGGTTCTCAAGAGTCCGGATCTCAGAGTCATTAGAAAGGACCAGGTAGACTGAGATGTCAGGTGGTTTCTGGAATACTTGCCAGATGGTGCAGAAACGAGGCTAAGGCAGTCCGGGAGACCCAGTGGATGAGTGCAGGGACAAAGCTTGCACTAAACAGGAATGCAGGAGATCCAGGTGTCTTAGGAGATGACAGCGGGGAAGCTGCTTGCTCAGGCCTTGATGGAGACTCATGAGGGTCCAGTTACAGGTACGAGGCCAAGCACCAATACACGTTTGGAGGTTCTATTTGTACAGGATGCCAAGAGTGTTCCAGAAGAGCACGTGTCGCATGTGGAGGCTTCCACAAGAACCTGGGAAGAGTCACGTGTTACATGCAAAAGAGCATGGTTTAACAAGCAGCAGGTGCAAACAGCAATTGACAATAACAAGTATATTGGAACCCAAGTGCATGATATTACATCCTCGTGGATTATAGTGGAAATGGACTTATCCCAATAGGGCACATGGCATTTGCAGGTGCAAACTAGGTGGAGATTGTTTAGCAACACCACAGGAGGTTCAATGATTCAAGACTAGTGGGAGGGGGGAGTCATGGAGCTTTCGAGACAAAAGGGCACCAAAGTAGAAGGAATGACATGAGGCTGGCGAGTAATACCCACAAAGCATAGGGCACAAGATTGAGTTGTGACAGTTGCCCCCGCAAAGAATGACCCCCTGGCATAACTTGTCAGTGTCGCCTGTATGAAAAGCGCAAACCAGGCTAGAAGCATGGATATTACTGGTTCCCACAAATTTGTTTTGGAACCAATTCCATTTGAAGCAATTAAATAAAAAAGCACGTTTGACCTGTTGTAAATATAGATTCTACAGATCTCAGATGCTGAGAGATCTTCCTGAGTCATCGGGGTTTGCAAAGAAATGGGTCGAGATTGGACATGATATATCTTGAGAAGGGAAACATGAAACATCGGGTGAACAGGCAAATCACTTTGCAGTTGGAGCTGAACAGTGACAGAATTAACCACCTTTTAAATTTGAAAGTGTCTCAACAAACAGCTTGCATTTTATGAGGACCATGTTGATTTTGATTTCTTGTAACAAGCAAAACCTGATCTCCAGATTTGTAATCTGGGGGTTTCTGAAGATCTTTAGTAGCTTTCATATCCTGATCCCCTCAAACCCTTCGTAAATGTAGTGAAACCTCTTGTGGATAATCAAAGAGATGCTCAACAAATTCTTGTATTGCAGGTATATTTTCTAAATGTGAAGTTTTAGGTATTTTACAGGAACTGAAAGGAGAACCTCTGAAGCTGACCGTTGAACATTATTATAGGCATACTCAGCTACTGTTAACAAGAGTTCCCAACTATCGGGGCACTAGCCACAAAAGATCATAATGCATGCTCTAAAACCAGATTTACCCACTGTGTCTGTCTGCCCATCAGCACATGGGGAAAGGCGGCTGAGAGTTGGACCTCAATGTTCAATAGAGTGCAAAGACTATGCCAGAACCTTAAAACAAACTGTGAGCCCCTTCTTGACACTATGACCAAAGGTAGCTTGTGCAACTGTACATTATTATAAAGAAACAACGTAGCAAGGGTTCTAGTCACAGGTATTTCTTCAAGAGCAATAAAATATCCCATCTTAGAAAAAAGATCAATTATTTCTAAAACAATCGTGGAACTAGGAAAGTTTGTAATAAACTCCAAATTGATGCCCTACCAAAGATAAGGAGATGCGGTCAGGGCATTAAAGGGGTGGAGTGCATGGTTCTATCCTGGGAACATATTGGTCCATTTGAGCACAATCATGCACCACTCTGGACAACATGGGGCCCTTGGACCAGAACTGACTCTTTTTTTAAAGTCTCTAGGATCTTTTTGGGTTCAATCCTTGAAACGTCAGGGTACCTGTTCCTGTTTTCTGTTTCTGCTTCTCTAGTCGGAAGGACAGAGCAGCACTATTAGAAGGGAGCTGTGCTGGTAGAGGCCTAACTTCTGTTGTACTTTCTTTTTGCATCACACTATGCTCACAGAATTTTTGGTCCCTATAACTTTCACTGTGCTCAGAAATGCGTACGTGAGAAAAGCTCCTCTTCACAATATTCTGACTAAAGGTTTCTTGCTGCACCAGCAATATGTTTTTTAATACCTGAGAACTAGGGGGGGCAGGTGTTCTATCGCACAGCTATGTGATGTAGAAACTCTTGTGATGCACCAGCTTCCCCATTATAGGACAGAACTAGGTGTATGGCCCTGGCGCTCCGTGATAAAGCGGCAGTAATAACGCCAACAGGCCGGTGGTAACAAAAATGGAATTATGACAACAGCAGAAACCTCTCAGACAGACAGCCACCTTAACACACTGGCCGCCACGGCGGTATCAACAAGCACCATGGCGGTAACCGCCAACAGCCAGTTTGAAGACAATGTTCTGCCCACAGTGATATGACACACCTATCTGCCACCTTTTCTGGAGCAGTTCCAAAGACATCAAAAGCACGGCGTAAACAGAACACAGAAGTCAAAGGACTCACCTGTGGAGACCCAGGGAACAACCATGACGCCATGGAGCACGAGTTGCACATTTTTCTGATGTTCGTCGACCTTCTCCTGCACTATGACCACCAATGCCGGCGAAGACGACCACGGTGAGTACTGCCACCTAGCATACAAGGGAGCGGGGGGGGAAAGAGAGTGACACACACACCCCCAACACCATACACACATCCGGATACAGTTACATAACATATACATCCCCTACCCCTCAGGGATAATGCAATGACAAAATGATTTGAAGAGAGTGAGTGTAATAAGATAAAATAACATGAATAAGTGCATCAAAATACAAACGTATATACATATTTACAAATGCTGGGACACTGCCCAGTCCTCAATGTCCGTGGGCCACAGGGCCACATCATATAGGCCAAGGCCCAACCTCACTCATACAACAATATGGAGAGAACACTGCAGGGGCATCAGGTTAAAAATACACAGGCACCTCAGGGGGGTGGGGAATGGGGGGGCACCTCAGCCAGAAGATGGTACAATGCCACTGGTCCTGGAGGGGGCTACATGCCCTGTGCTTGGTCCTGGGGAGTGCAAAGCCACAGTCTCTCAAGTGGGTGGTTTGCCCACTGCTTGGTCTTGGGGAGTGCAAGGCAATAGTCTCTCAAATGGGTGGTTTGCCCACTGCTTGGACTGGGGAGTGCAAGGCCACAGTCTCTCGAGTGGGTGGTTTGCTTACTGCTTGGTCCTGGGGAGTGCAAGGCTATAGTCTCTCAAGTGGGTGGTTTGCCCACTGCTTGGTCCTGGTGAGTGCAAAGCCACAGTCTCTCAAGTGGGTGGTTGGCACACTGCTTGGTTCTGGGGAGTGCAAGGCCACAGTCTCTCTAGTGGATGGTTTCTTCCACTGGTTCTGGAGGTAGGCATTGTGCCCAGTGTGCTTCATCCTGGGAAGGATGTGCTGAGTGGATGACTTCTTCCACTGGTTCTGGAGGGGGCATTGTGCCCAGTGTGCTTCATCCTGGGAAGGATGGGCTGAGTGGATGGCTTCTTCCACTGGATCTGGAGGGGGCCTTGTGCCCAGTGTGCTGCATCCTGGGAAGGATGGGGTGAGTGAATGGCTTCCTCCACTGGTTCCGGAGGGGGCATTGTGCCCTGTGATGCAGCTCTTGGGGAGTGCAAGGTCACAGTCTCTCACCTCGGTGTCACACCTAAAGGAATTGGAGGGGCCAGGACGCACTACAGCCCATGGAGGCAGGACAACACACTGCCCGTCGGCGTTGACGGCTGCTCAGTGGTGGCAGTGGCGGGGCTGGTGTTGGGGATAGCAGTGGTGGGTGAAGGCTCCAGCCCTTCCCCTGCAGCCTTGGACGGCTGCCCACTGGGGCTGCTGCTGCTGGCAGTGGTGCTGGTGGTGGGGGGGGAGGCTCCAGCCCTTCCCTTGCAGCCCTGGATGGCTGCCAACTAGGGCTGCTGCTGCTGGTGGTGGTGCTGTCAGTGGTGGGGGGAGGCTCCAACCCTTCCCCTGCAGCGCCGGACAGCTGCCCGCTGGGGCTGCTGCTGGTGGCGCTGCTGGTGGCAGTGCTGGCAGTGATGGGGGGAGGCTTCAGCCCTTCCCCTGAAGCCTCGGATGGCTGCCCACTGGGGCTGCTGCTGCTGGTGCACGGTGCTGGTGGCAGTGCTGGCAGTGGTGGGGGGAGGCTGCAGCCCTTCCCCTGCAGCCTTGACGGCTGAACCACCATGGTTGGTGTTTGGGGCTCCGAACGAATCCCAGCACCAGGCCTCTTGTCCTTTCTGTCTGCAGGTGCAGGCCCCTTGCCCTTCCCTTTTGAAGCTGGTGGTGCCTCCTTGCCCTTCCCTTTTGCAGCTGGTGGGGCCTCCTTGCCCTTCTCTTTCGCAGCTGGTGGTGCCTCCTTGCCCTTCCCTTTCACAGCTGGTAGTGCCTCCTTGCCCTTCCTTGATGCTCCTGATGCAGGCACACTTTCTGTGCTGCTGGCTGGTTCCCAGGATCTTCTCTCACCTGCAGTAGCTGGCGACACTACTGTGGCCGTGGACTGGGTGGCTGAGGTGCTCGCCTGGGTTCTGACCACCCTGGCCCAACGTGAAGGATGGGGGGGAGGGGTAGGGAAGAGGCCAACGGTGAGGAGGAAAAGTTTCTTAGGGTCATTGGGGTGGGAAGAGGGTGAAGGTTTGGGAGTGGAGGAAGAGGAAGAGGAAATGGTTGTTGGAGGTGTCAGTCTGCTGTGTTTGGGTACAGGTGCATGGGCTGGATGCTGTTGTGAGGTGGATGGCTGTTGGGTGTCTGAGTGCTTGTGCTTGTATACCTTGGGAGGAGGGGGCACAGACGCAGTGGGAGAGGACACAGGGGACGTGTGCATGGATGTCAGGTGGTGACTGCCAGTGAGGGGTGTGTAGTGATAGGCGTGCTGGTGATGGAGGTAGAGGATGAGGAT
Source organism: Pleurodeles waltl (assembly GCF_031143425.1). Classification (NCBI taxonomy): domain Eukaryota; kingdom Metazoa; phylum Chordata; class Amphibia; order Caudata; family Salamandridae; genus Pleurodeles; species Pleurodeles waltl. Next base: position 1,782,228,756 of record NC_090444.1, read on the forward strand.
GTAGTGCATGCAGGTGTGAGTGGAGACGCTAATGGGAGGGCAGGGGACGAGGAGGAGGAGGGGGCCACAGTGGAGGCAGTGGATGTTGGTATGTCTGATTCTGGATGGTGTTTGTGTGAGTGCCTCTGGGATGATGTATGGTGCTTGTGTTTGCCTGAGCCACTCCTGTGTGTTGTCCTGTGTGCATGCTGGTCTGCCTGTGTGCTTGGGATAGGTCAAGTATCAAGTGAGTAAACAGATAGAAAATGGCGGTCACGCCCGCGGCCGTGCATACCGTCACCACCGGCGTACATCACCATTGGCCACTGTACCCCATAGGGGACAATAATAACCAATGCGGCGTTGCATTGCGGTACTTGACCGCCTCCCGCAACAGCGCACAACGTCAGCGGAATTACCTCATTTCCACATGTCCCTCCATTCAGGACATGCGGACGCCATTTCGGGGGGGCAGGCCATGGCACCTAACTGCATCACAGTACACATATGCACCATTTGGGCCTATACAACAATATACTGTTACAGTCACAACATGCAATGCAGTGTAGTGTTTGGAATTTTGGAATACTGACCAGCTGCTCACCATTTTGCCCTGTAGACTACAACTACTGAGGATGAATAGGAGATGGAGACATCCGTCCTTGTACAGACCCCTGGTGGATTTGGAAACTATGGAGGACAGGCACATCATCCTCACCTATAGACTTGACAGGGCCACAATCACAGAGCTGTGTGCCCAATTGGAGCCTGACTTGATCTGCTATCTGTCACCCCACCGAGATCCCCCTCTTGTTCAAGTCCTATCTGTGCTCCATTTCTTGGCAACTGGCTCCTTCCAAGTGACAGTGGGCTTGGCAGCTGGAATGTCACAGCCAATGTTCTCAATAGTGCTGACCGGAGTGTTGTCTGCCCTTATAAAATACATGAACAACTACATCATATTCCCCCAGGTGGAGTATTTGGCCACAGTGAAAGCTGACTTCTATACAATGGGACATATCCCCAACATTATTGGGGCAATTGATGGTACACATATAGAATTTTTCCCCCCACCGCCCCGGAGAAATGAACAGGTGTTCAGGAATAGAAAGAGCTTTCACTTGACGAATGTGCACATAGTGTGCCTGGCAGACCAGTACATCTCCCATGACAATGCAAAGTATCCTGGCTCCGTGCATGATGCCTTTATCCTGTGGAATAGCAGCATCCCATATGTGAAGGGCCAACTCCAGAGGCACAGGGTGTGGCTAGTAGGTGAGCCCTGGTTCCCACAGAGTGGATGTTGGTGTATTGGTATGGTGTGGGCCTTAAGGGTTACTGTGCGTCTAACAGTTGTCCCTTGATATTTGCAGGTGACTCTGGTTAACCCAACCTCTCATGGCCACTGACCCCAGTGAGGAATGCCAGGACAGGGACAGAGGAATGTTACAATGAGGCACATGGGTGGACAAGAAGGATTATCGAGAGGACCTTTGGCTTCCTGAAGGCAAGGTTTCATTTTCTCCATCTAACTGGTGGATCCCGGTACTACTCACCCAAGAAGGTCTGCCAGATTATTGTGGCATGCTGCATGTTGGATAACCTTGCCTTGAGACACCAGGTGCCTTTTCTGCAGGAGGAGGAGGCTGGAGATGGGGGTTGTGGCAGCAGTGGACCCTGTGGACAGTGAACATGAGGAGGCAGAGGATGAGGACAAAAGAACTGCAATAATATGACAATACTTCCAGTGACACACAGGTAATACAGTGTATCTTCACTTTACATTGCCAGTTTTGTGTTTGACATTGTCACTGGCAGGCTATTTTCACACTTCTATGGCCACTCACTGTACCCTTTGGCATCTCTATTTATTTGTGCCCCACTATCGCTCCTGGTGTGTTCACTGCAGCCAACTACAGGTCATTACTATGTATACATTACTGTACAGTTGAATTGCAATGTTTAGACATTGTTAAACAAATACATACTTAAATAATTTTACATACTCCATACTTGTATTGTTTCAAAGGGTGTTTATTGAAGTGCTAAGAAGTAGAGGTGGATGTTCATTGGGCTGGGGTGATGGTGGAGGAAAGTCCAGGATAGAGTCCAGTCTATTTTTATCACAGGTGCATTGTCCAAGGGGGCATAGGAAGTGGAGCAATGACAGTTCAAGGTGGACAGGGTGACAAAGTGGGACACAAGGGTGACAATCAGGAGAGTCTTATTTCCTGGCAGAGGTGTTGGCAATAGTCTCTGGCTTCTGCCTGGATCACAGGGACCGTTTGCGGGGTGGTTCTCCGTCTGCAGGGCGAGGGGTGCTGGTGGCCTGTTGGTCCTGTGGCGGGGCCTCCTGTCCACTAGCGGCAGCGGAGGTGGAGGGCTGTTCATCGGTGTGGCTAGTGTCAGAGGGCCGGTGGTGTGCCACTGCCTCCCTCATGGTGTTGGCCATGTCTGCCAGCACCCCTGCAATGGTGACCAAGGTGGTGTGGATGCCCTTCAGGTCCTTCCTGATCCCCAGGTACTGTCCCTCCTGCAGCCTCTGGGTCTCCCACAACTTGTCCAGTATCTGGCCCATCGTGTCCTGGGAATGGTGTTATGCTCCCAGGATCCCTGCAAGTGCCCCCTGGAGAGTCGGTTCCCTGGGCCTGTCCTCCCCCTGTCGCACAGCATTCCTCCCAGCTTCCCTGTTGTCCTGTGCCTCTGTCCTCTGAACCGTGTGCCCACTGCAACTGACCCCATGTCCCTGATAGTCCTGTGTTTGTGGGGTGTCCTGGTGTCCCTGTAGTGGTGGACACACTGTTGATTGACGTGTCCTGGGGACAGAGGTATGGGCCCGCTGGGTGGGTGCTGTGGTGGTGTTTACTGAGGCGGGAGGCTCTGTGGTGGTATGGGACTGTGCCTGGGTAATCGACTGTCCGGAGGTCCCTGATGGGCCAGGTTGGTCATCTCTTCTGTGGGGGGACTGGATGTTGCTGGTCCCTCTCCTCAGGTGACTTTGGGTGGGGGACCTGTAGGGATGTAAATGTAGTGTTATTGTTTCTGCGTGTGACATCTTGTGCATGGGTGTGTTGCCCTCTATGGTTGTTATTGCCCTGGCAGCTTTGACTTGTGTGAGTAGTTATTTTGTTGGCTGGGTGATTGTCTCTAGTGTGCATGCTTTAGTGATGGGTGTCCATGCATGTCTGTGATGGGGGTCCGTGCATTGGTGTTACGTGCACGGCTTGGTATTAGGATGGGTGGGATGTGATGGTGGGGTGTATGTGAGGTGGTGGAGTGATGGGGGTGAGGGTACGGGTGGGGTTATGTGATGGCATGCAGGTAGTGGGGTGTTAGTAATAAAGATTTGACTTACCAGATTCCAGTCCTCCTGCTACTCCTGCCAGGGCCCCAGGATGCATGATTGCCAAGACTTGCTCCTCCCATGTTGTTAGTTGTGGGGGAGGAGATGGGGGTCCACCGCCAGTCCTCTGTACTGCTATTTGGTGTCTTGCTACGACGGAACGCACCTTCCCCCATAGGTCATTCAACCTCTTCCTGATGTCATCCCTAATTCTGGGGTGCTGTCCCATGGCATTGATCCTGTCCATGATTCTCCACCATAGCTCCATCTTCCTCCATCTTGCTGCACCTGTGATCCGAATAGCTGTGCTATACCAGGATGATTTCCTCCACCATGACCCTTAGCCCCTCCTCTGAGAACCTGGGGTGTTGTTGTGGTGCCATGGGTTTAGTGTGAGTGGTGTGTGTAAGGGTGTGTGGGGAGACGTGTTGGGGTGTGTTCTGTAAGGTGTGTGCATGGTGTATGGGTGATGGTGTTCTGTGGCTCTGGTTCTGTGGGTGATCTTGGTCTATCACTCTCAGTTGGCAATTGTTTGTTTTTGTGAATAATGTGGGTGTGTGTTTTATAGTGGTGTGGGTGTGGTGTGTGTATGTGTGTCAGGTGTGTGTAGTTTGAATTGTCCAATGTAGTGTTTTTTTGTATGTGTGTGTGTATTTTGAGCGCAGCGGTATGTATCGCAAATGGTTTACCACAGTTGAATGTCCGCCGCAGTGATTCGTGGGTCATAATGTTGTGGGCATAGTTCTGTTGCCGTAATGGTGTGGGTTTTGGTACCGCCAGTATATCACTGCCCTTTTGGCTGGTGGACTTGTGTGTGTGTCTGTATAGTGACGGATTGCTAAGTGTGTGTCATAATATGGTTAGCGGTAATCCACCATGCCGGCAGTATGTTGGCGGCAAGCGGGACTTACCGCCAATGTCATAATGATGGCCTAGTTGTCTAAGTAATGGAACCTATTTCTTATTCAGGTTAACACTCTTAACAGGTATGGTAGATTCTCTTTTCCAGGCCCCAGAGGGACAGAAATGTGATTAACGGTTGGAATGGTATCAGATGCAACACACATTTGTCTGTGTTATTCTTTATGTGGAGGTAATGATGTATTCAGTTGTAAACCTTCTTGGTCCAGAGCATTCAAATTACTTCCTGAACTAAAATTCAAGGAGTCAAAAGTAAGGGTCACTTCTGCCAATAAAGACACTCCTTTCCGACAGTGATTTCGACAATACTCTGATTCAAATGTAACAAGATGTAGAGCCCAGTCAATAACAGGATTGTGCAACTGGAGCCAAGGAATACCTAAAATTGCCCCAAAGGGAGGTATGTTAATAAGATCAAATGTCAAATTCTCTGTGTGCCCTTTGTCACAAATCGACAACACATCTGTAGTTTGGGATACAATCAGCCGAGAGGAAAGTTCAGAACTGTCTACTGGTCTAACTTGTTCTGGCCCACTGTTGATGGCCAGTGGAACAGGTACTGGGTAGGCTAAGGTCAAATTTAGGAAATTTCCCTAGGCTCCAGAATCTACAAGCAAGGATAGTCTCAGTTTCTGTTGGGGACAAATAACTAAAGTAACTGGCAACATTATGATTTGAAGAATCTTATGTGAGGTTCAATTCACATGAGAGAGCTCCAGGTCATAAGGAGGTTCGGACTGATTCGTCTCTAAATCAACAGGACACTCAAGTCTGTTAGAGACTGTGTCCAAGGTCAAGGCACCAATTCTCTGAATTTTCAGTCTTGACAGGGCTCTTAGAAATAGATTGCTTGACCCGACAAAATAAAGACACAGTTTACTCTTCATCTTTTCTTCAACTAACTTACTATTTAGCCAAACTACTAAGGACCCAATTACGAGTTTGGCGGTCAGACCACCGTGGTGGCAGTCCCAAAAAGTACTCTGTGCCGGTGGGCTCCCACCAGCTGTATTACGATGTATGTAGGTTAAGCCACCGACCACGTAGACATTTGCTGACAGCCAATGACACAGCGGGTTGCAATGTTGGAGGTGCGTACTCCATCGTAGTCATGGCCGTGGCCAACCGCTGAGCATATTACAAATACACAGTTGACATGGTGGCCCTTTGTCGGTGATTAGCTGACTGCAGTTGACCGTCACAGTACCCCCACAGCAAAGCAACAGGAGAATGGCCACTGGATGGATTAAAAAACAACACAGCTGGCATCCATTGGCCAAGTGGACACACCTGCAAATCACACTATAAAAAAATTCCCATCCCGGACCATGATCCCTTGCATCGCCACTGCAGCATACCAGGACAGAGACCACATTACTTTTTGCAATTTTTCTCAAATAAGGCAGCTCTTTTTTCCTAACCCATTTTTCACCTTTCATACACTTCAATTTTTTTCATTTTTTTGTCCTAAATATCACTTTTGTTTTATCACTGTCACCCACTTTATTTTCAGTCATGGCACGCCCCAAAAATCAAATTTTTTTCAGTAGACACAATTGTTTGGAGCTTAAGTCCAACATACTCCTCTTAGTAGGAAAATGGAAATGCAACAAAGGATAGTCGACAGAGTGAATGCTGTAGGCATCGCCTTGCACACAAAGGAGGATATTAGGAAGAGGTGGAATGACCTGAGGGGGGAGGTGCATTCCCTGGCCTCGAAGCAACCCCTGGGGTCTCTGAAGACTGGTGGTGGTCCTCCGAGCACCCCATTACAACTCGTTCCCTGGTAGGAGAAGGTCTTGGCCATCCTGCATCCGGAGGGCTTCACAGGAATAGCTGGGGGAGTGGAGTCGAGTAAGTCACATCACAAAAACTGTCACAAAACTTCAGCGTCCTGCATGCTCACATCTCAGCTTTTGCCATTGTGTTGTTCATCTACTTTCATAATCTGAAATATCCAAAGTTTCAGAGATGGTAGATTGTCAATGTGCATTGTCATACATAACATCACATGTATCAATCTCCAACACATTTCATCAGTTATGTGTCTACATGGAAATGTATGATCCAACCTAACTGCAGTGTGGCAGCAGGTATGTCAGAATAACATTTATCAAGTGTTGGGAAGTATAGTGTGTGACATGACTACAACTACCATGAAGCCCTTATTTTGTAACTCAAAACAAGAGGCCCTTGTGCACTTGCCCAAAGGCACTTGTTATCCATTACACAACTGATGTTCACTCATCATTGACTGGGCAATCTACATATCATGCTTAACTCTGAGATGTGTATGTCTACCTAGCTTGATGTTGTCCGGGTAAACCCAAATGCCATGAATGACACCTTACCAACTGTGTACATCAAGCAGTTGTGAGGCGTTAAGCTGCTTCAGCCAAGTGGAAGTGGCAGGTAATCCATTGACTCTGCACTGCTCACAAGATGTATACTGATACATATGCAACCAAGTTGTATGTTCACTTGTATTTTATACAACTAGGCCTTGGAATGGTCATTTACACATGAAACATCTCCACTGTGTTGCCTTAACTGTTTGTTAGATGTTGTGTTCATTCCTTATTCCAAAATGCAAATTATTAGCACTTCTAATGAGCTGCTCAATCCTATTGTTTTTGCAAACTCCACAAATATCTTGTCAATAACTTCAATACCATAGAAATATATCACAATAGGAAACCCTATTGTTAGACTTGGCATCCTTGGCATGGTCTCTTCTAACTTTTTGCCTCTGTTTCTCAGGTTGTTGATGTGTGCTGGACTCTGTTTTTGTTACTCTAGGCACTTTACCACTTCAGTCCAGTGCTAAAGAGCAAGTGCTCCTATGTAAAATGCATGTATATTTGACTTTCCATGATTGGCATATTTGATTTACTAGTAAGTCTCTAGTACAGTGCACCAGAGGTGCCCAGGGCCAGTAAATCAAATGCTACTAGTAGGCCTGCAGCACTGGTTGTGCCACCCACATGAGTATCCCTGTAAACATGGCTCAGACTTGCCACTGCAGTGTCTGTGTGTTCTGTATTAAACTGCAACTTCGACTTGGCAAGTATACCCATTTGCCAGGCCTAAACCTTCCCTTTTTATACATGTAAGGCACCCCTAAGGTAGGCCTCAGGTAGCTCATGGTCAGGATACAGTGAATGTTAAAGGTGGGACATGTTCTTATGTGTTTTGCACGCCCTGACAGTAAAATACTGTAAAATTCCCTTTTTACTGTAGCAAGGCCTCTCTCTCTGATAGGGTAACATAGGGGCTGCCTTTAAATATTATTAAAGTGCAGATTCCCTTTGAAATATGGAGTTTAGCGTCTCTGAGCTCACAATTTAAAAATTCATCTTTTAGTGAAGTTGGTTTTTAGGTTGTGTGTTTGAAAATGCCACTTTTAGAAAGTAGGTGTTAGAGATGGGGTCTTTGGTTGGCAGTCAGGTTACCCATTGTCCAAGCAAGGACCCTCACACTAGTCAGGGTAAAGGAGAATCACCCTTGGTTCACCCCGCTCACCACCTTGGTAACTTGGCACAAGCAAGCAGGCTTAACTTCAGAAGCAATGTGTAAAGTATTTGTACCAACACACACAGTAACTCTATGAAAACACCACAAGATGACACAACACAGGTTTAGAAAAATAGGTAATGTTTATCCAACCAAAACAAGACCAAAATGATAAAAAGCTGACATACACAAGTCAAGTTAAGTATTTTAGAAAGAATAAGGCCCTCATTACAACCCTAGTGGTAAATGTCGCTTACCGCCGTGCAGAAGACCGCCAACATACCGCTGCGGCCGTGGAATTCCGCTACAGGTATTACGACCCACAGCTCAGAATCTGCCATAATACAGACACCCACACAAGTCCGCCACACCAAAGGTCAGTGATAAACTGGCGATAACAAAACCTCCACCGTCACGCCAACAGGAATACGCCCACAGTATCACGATCCACGAATCAACGCGGAGGTCTTTCAACCGCGGTACACATCGCCGTGCTCAAAATACACACACATATACAAAACACAACCACATTGGACAAATCGAAATACACACACTTGATATACATACACACACCACACCCACACACCCAATCCAATATAAAGCACACACCCACGTCACCCACAAACCTTTACTACCAGAAATTTGAAAGCAGGTCACAGAGAGACACTACCTAAAACAACACCAGCATCCACAGACACACAACACCATCACATACACAACATCCATGCACCTCAAACAACACACACCAACACATCCCCCCACACATCACAACAGACAACACCTCACACATCGCCCGCACCACATCATGGCACCTCAACGACACCCCAGGTTCTCTGAGGAGGAGCTCAGGGTCATGGTGGACGAAATCGTCTGGGTAGAGCCACAGCAATTAGGATCACAGGTGCAGCAGACTTCCATTGCAAGGAAGATGGAGATACGGTGCAGAATTGTCGACTGGGTCAACGCAGTGGGACAGCATCCAAGAACACAGGATGGCATCAGGAAGAGGTGGAACGACCTATGGGGGAAGGAGCGTTCCGTGGTCTCCAGACACCAGATTGCTATACAGAGGACTGGCGATGGACCCCCACCTCCTACCCCACAACTAACAACATGGGAGGAGCAAGTCTTGGCAATACTGCATCCTTAGGGCCTGGCAGGAGTAGCAGGAGGACTGGACTCTGGTAAGGCAAATCTTTACTAATTTATCCCCCACCCTACCTGCATTCCATCAGATACCCTCACCCTCACACCCATCACCCCAACAACCCACAGATGCCCCACCAACACAACCCACACATCCCAAAAACAAGCCCTGCATGTAACACCAATGCATGGACACTCATCACCAAAGCATGTCCACTACAGATACCCACACAGACCCCAAACCAACTATCACACAAGGACCAAGCCAAGAATGCAAGCACTGGAGTACAGGGTCACTCACCCATTGCACACAATGGCACACACAGATGCAATAATCATGCCTTTACACCTCTACAGGACCCCTACCCGTTGTCACGAGACAGGAGGTGCCAGACATATCCAGTCCCCCCACAGAAGAGACCCACAGTGATGACAGCAGCTCTGCACAACTGGATCAAGATGACCAGCCCAGCCCATCAGGGACCTTGGGACAGTTGGTTCCCCTGACACAGTCACAAGCCACCAAAGAGCCTCCCCCTCAGGAAACCCCACCACAGCACCCACCCAGCGGCCCCATTCCTCTGTCCCCAGGACACGTCAATCAGCAGTGTGTCCACCACTACAGAGAACACAGGCAACCCCACTAACGCAGTGGGCACACGGTTCAGGGGACAGAGGCACAGGACAACAGGGAAGCTGGGAGGACTGCTGTGCGACAGGGGGAGGACAGGCACAGGGAACCCACTCTCCACGAGACACTCTCCAACATCATGGGAGCTTACCATAATTCCCAGGAGACGATGGCAACGGTACTGGCCAAGTTTCAGGAGACCCAGCGGCTGCCGGAGGAACACTACCTTGGGATCAGGGAGGACTTGAAGTCCATTAACAACACCCTGGTCACCATTGCAGGGGTGCTGCAAGACCTTGTCAACACCAGGAGGGACACAGTGGCACAACAAGGGCCCCCTGACACTAAGACTGGACGATGAACAGCCCTCCACCTCCCCCGGCGCTAGTGGACAGGAGGTACCGCCACAGGAACATGAAACCAGCACCCCACCCCCTGCAGATAGAGAACCACCCCGCAAATGATCCCTGAGATCCAGGAATAAGACAGAGAACATTGCCAAGACTCCTGCCAGGAAATTGGACCCCCCTGAATGTTACCCTTCTGTCCCACTTTGTCACCCTGTCCATCCTTCAACTGCCATTGCTCCACTTCCTATGCCCCTTTGGACAATGCACCTGTGAAACAAATAGACTGGATTCTGCCATGGACATTCCTCCACCATCCTCCCAGCCCATTTTACAACCCCCTCCACTTATTAGCACAGAAGTAGACACACTTCAATCACAAAACAATCTGGAGTCAGTCTGTGCTTTCACAATTGTGTAATTGCAATAACCATGGAATATAGGAATGTCAATTTACTTGTGCACATACCGATGTAACACAGCTGTGGGCCTGGAGGAAATATAGCAGATAGCACAAAGTGGGACCCACATCTGTGAAATGGAAAGGCAAAGTGACAAGTCAGGGTCCATACACTGAGTGAAAATGACAGACTTATGCTAGCTCCTGAAATTGTATGAGATGTGGGAGGCAGTGACATCTTCTTACCTGTGTCTCACTGGAAGTATTGCATGATTATGTTGTTTCGGTTGTCGATATCCTCTTCTTCTGCCTCCTCTTCTTCACTGTCCACAGGCTCCTCAGCTGCCACAAGACCACCAGCTGGCCCATACTCCTGCAGAAAAGGCACCTGCTGTCGTAAAGCCAGGTTGTGCAGCATACAGCAGGCCACGATTATCTGGCACACCTTCTTTTGTGAGTAGTACAGGGAACCTTGTCCTGGGATTCCTCACTGGGGTCAGTAGCCATGACAGGTTGGGGTAACCAGACACACATGCAAATATCGAGGGACAAGTGTTAGACACACACTAACCTGTAGGGATATCCCCAGACCCAGACAACCATTCCCACTGACTTGCTTCCAGGTGCTCACCTAATAGCCACACACGGTGCCTCTGGAGTTGCCCCATCACATAAGGGATGCTGCTATTCCTCATAATGTAAGCGTCATGCACTGAGCCTGGAAACTTGGCATTCACATGGGAGATGTACTGGTCTGCCAAACACACCATCTGCACATTCATAGAATGGTAGCTTTTTCTATTTCTGTACACCTGTTCACTCCTTCGGGGGGTACTAATGCCCCATCAATGTCACCAATGATGTTGGGGGATATGTCCCTTGGCATAGAAGTCACCTTTCACTGTGGGCAAATCCTCCAACTGAGGGAACACGATGTAGCTGCGCATGTGTTTCAGCAGGGCAGACAACACTCTGGACAACATGTTAGAGAACATTAGCTGGGACATCCCTGATGCAATGGCCACTGTTGTTTGAAAGGAACCACTTGCCAGGAAATGGAGTACTGACAGGGCCTGCACTAGAGAGGGTATCCCTGTGGGATGGCGGATAGCTGACATCAGGTCTGGCTCCAATTGGACACACAGTTCATTAATTGTTGCACGATCAAGTCTGTATGTGACTAATATGTGTCTCTCTTCCATTGTCGACAAGTCCACCAGCGGTCTGTATACTGGAGGATGCCGCCATCTCATCACCTGCCTCAGCAGACGTGCCTTATGGAGGAGCACAGCGAGCAGAGAGTCAGCCAACAGTGAGGTATCCCAAAATGTCATTTGCACAAATTTATTAATCCGCAATGTGCCTGTAACTGTGTGTATTCCAGGCCTACATAGGTGTGACGCAGTTATTATTACTGCCATGTGGCCCCCTGAAATGGTGGCTGCCTGACCTGTAAGGTGGGACAAGGGGATATGAGTTAACTGCGCTGGCGTTGTACACCGTCGCGGTGGGCGGTCAAAGACCGTGGCACAATTCTGCAGTGGTTAACATTGGGCCCTTTGGGTCCGAGGAGCCAATGACGATGTACGCCGGCGGTGACGGTACGCACCGCCACGGACATGACCGCCATTTTCTGTCTGTTCACTCACTTGATACCTGACCTTCAACAGGAGAGGACCTACACTGCAAGTGCTGCTTTGACCTCAGTCTGGAAGTGACGATGGCTCATGTTTCTGGAGAAAGGGCCCCTACCTTCACTTCGGAGGAATTGGAGAAACTAGTGGATGGGGTCCTCCCCCAGTACACGCAACTGTACGGTCCTCCAGACAAACAGGTGAGTACACTGTGAGCATGCTGCATGGGTAATGCCTGTTTTGAGTGGTGTGGATGGAAGATACATGGGGGGGGGGGCATGCATGTGCGGATGGTGAGTGTATGCGCGTCAGGGCAAGGGTGGGAGCGGGGAGCAATGAGTATGACGGTCCGGACGGGTAAGTAATTTCCTTTTCCCTTGTACCATTCCTCTAGGTCAGCGCCCACCAGAAGAAGGGTATTTGGCGTGCCATCGCCAAAGGATGTCCGGACCCTGGGTGTCCACCACAGACGGAGCACCCACTGCTGGAAAAGATGGGAGGACCTGCGCCGCTGGAGCAAGAAGACGGCAGAGGCCCAACTGGGGATGGACTCCCAACGTGGCAGGGGTGCCCGTTGCACCATGACCCCCCTGATGTTCCGGATCCTGGCGGAGGCCTGTCCGGAGTTGGATGGGCGCTTGAGGGCATCACAGCAGCCACAAGGGGGTGAGTGCACTCTCATTCAGCTGACTTTGCACGCATTACAAGGTGTCTGGGCGGGGGAGGTGGGCAGTGGGTTCCCCTAGGCCAGGGCGATCTTGGTAGGCAAGGTGCCTTGTGAGGCAGGCTATGTGGCACCCCAACCCCACTAGTGGTTAGAGCCATCTACACCTAGTCAGGCTCCTGTGACTTCCAGGTGTGCAGCAGTTGGGCTTAGGCCTCGTACCCCATGGGCATGTGATTAATCTAGGAACTATAAGTGCATGGCATAGTGCAGAGGGCTGCTCACTGTCTGTTGTGTCCGCCAACGGTAGTGGTGTTGCATGCACTGAACATGTTTTTCTTCTGTCTTCCCCCCTTCCTTTTTGTGGTCTCCCTGTTCTTGTGTGAAATAGCATCCTCATGCAGAGGAGCATTGGCACCAGAGCTGGAGGGAGCTGCATCCCACTTGGCCCTAGAGGGTGAAACAATGGAGTCTGAAGGCACCAGTGGGACGGAGGGCGAGGGGAGCTCCACGGCGGGGACAGGAGCAAAGACCAGCGACAGCGACTCTTCCTCTGATGGGAGCTCCCTTGCGGTGGCGGGCCCCTCTGTGCCCACCGCATCAACAGGTACAGCCTCCAACCCCCCTTCCAGCACCGCCCTCCCAGCAGCCCCTCAGCGTCTGTCCTGTGCCCGCTCACCCAGGAGGGTGGGCATCTCCTTTGCCCCAGGCACCTCAGGCCCTTCCCCAGGCGCCTCAGGCCCTGCCCCAGTCAGTCCTGCTGCCCTCAGTGAGGAGGCTATTGACCTCCTGAGATCCCTCACTGTTGGGCAGTCTACCATTCTGAATGCCATCCAGGGTGTTGAGAGGCATTTGCAACAAACAAATGCATACCTGGAGGGCATTCATTCTGGCCAGGCAGCCCAACAGAGAGCATTTCAGACTCTGGCCTCAGCACTGATGGCAGCCATTGTCCCTGTGTCCAGCCTCCCCCCTCCAACCTCCTCCACCCAGACCCAATCCCCTGTACCTCAGCCTATCCCAAGCACACCATCAGGCCAGCATGCACACACATCAACACACAAGAGTGGCTCAGGCAAACAAAAGCACCACACATCCCACAGGCACTCACACAAGCACCATACCCATGCACACATACCAACATCCACTTCCTGCACTGTGTCCCCCTCCTCCACGTCTCCCTCCTCCCTCCCAGTCTCGTCTCCACTCACACCTGCATGCACTACATCCTCAGCCACTACCTCCATCACCAGCACGCCCATCACCACACACCGCTCACCTGGACTCACCACCCCCACTACCATTCACACATCCCCAGTGTCCTCTCCCAGTGTGTCTGTGAGCCCTCCTCCCAAAGTACACAAACGCAGGCACACACCCACCCAACAACCACCAGCCCATGCACCTTCACCCAATTTCAGCATACGTACACCTCCTACAACCACTACCTCTTCCTCCACTCCCAAAACCCCTTCATCTACCCGTCCCAGTGTTTCTGAAAAAACTTTTCCTGTCAAACCTTGACCTCTTCCCTTCACCTCCCCCCCGTCCTTCCCCTAAGGCCAGGCTTTCCAGGTCCCAGCCCAGCACCTCAGCTACCACATCCCCAGGCACAGTGGTGCCAGCAACTGCGGGGTCATGGAGTGCTCCAACCATCAGGGCTGCCAGTGTGCGACGTAGCGACGGCAAGGACATCCCGCCACCTGCCAAGGTGAAAAAGGTGCCCACATCCCGGAGTGAGAAGCCGAAAACACCAGCCACCAGGGGTTCAGTGAAAATGAAAGGGGATAGTGGCAAGACAACTGTGCCACCATCAAAGGTGGGGAAGGGCCAAAAGCGGAAGGGCAGGTCAGGAGAGGGCATGGTGGCACAGACTGAGGGACCAGTGTCACACCCTCTGTCCACGTCCACGGCAACCTGTACGCCGATGAACACCGCCTCCAGCACGTCTACAGCCGCTGCGACAGTCCCCAGCCTCTTCCCTGGTGGGCAGACGTCCGAGGCTACAGGAGACTTCCTGCTTTCTCCCTCAGCAGGTGCTAACACATGCCCCCCCGCCACAGACCCCGCCTCCAGCACTGCCGCCACAGAACCCGCCGCCAACACTGCCGCCACAGACCCCACTGCCAGAGCCTCCGCCACAGACCCCGCAGCCAGTACCGCTGCGACAAACCCCGCAGCCAGCGCCGCCGCCCCAGACCCCGCAGCCAGCACCGCCACCACAGACCCTGCAGCCAGCACTGCGCCACACACCCTGCAGCTAGCACCGCCACAACAGACACCGGCGCCAGAACTGCCACAATAGACACCGCTGCAAGCACCGCCATGACAGACAACGCCGCAAGCACCACCAGCGGCCCCGCAACGTCCTCGGACAGTGGCACCACCGCTGACATGCCTACCATCCCCAGTGGTCAGTCGTCCAAGGCTGGTGGTGAGTTCCAGGACCCTGGGCAGCTTCCATGAAGCATTACTGTCATCACTGTTGTCACCTGCAGGTGGCATGCGAAGCCACAGCAGTGTGGGGTATGTCGCTGCCTCCATGGTGTATCATGCTACCTGTATCTCTGCAGTCTCGTGGCACACACACCCAGGTGAGGGAATTGTACCGGCCACACTGAACGTGGAGCACTCTGGGCACCAGGCCCCCTCCAGAACCAGTGGAGAGATACATCCACTACCTCAGTCCTTGGCAGGATGAAGCACTCTGGGCACAAAGCCCCCTCCAGAACCAGTGGAGAGATATATCCACTACCTCAGTCCTTGGCAGAATGAAGAACTCTGGGCACAAAAAGGCATCCACTTGAGAGACTGTGGCTTTGCACTCCCTAGGATAAAGCAGTGGGCAAACCACCCACTGGAGAGACTTGAGAGACTGTGGCTTCGCACTCCCCAGGATAAAGCAGTGGCACACCACCCACTGGAGAGACTGAGAGACTGCGGCTTTGCACTCCCCAGGATACATCAATGGGCATGGAGCCCCCTCGTGCAGCAGTGGCGTCGTGCGTTCATCTGGCTGAGGTGCCTGTTCATTTCGATCTGATGCCCCAGCAGTGTTCTCTCCGTTTCCAGTCAGGTATCATGTGTGGGCTTCGCCCATGCATTTTGGGCCCAGTGGACCACGGATAATGATTGGTGCACTCTCCAGACTTGTGTAGTTGGTGTACATAATTGTGTTTACTGGATTTTGAACTTTGATAATGAGATTTCACATGATTACATTCGTTCAAATCAATTCCTTTTGTCCTTGAGTTCTTCCAGGGGGTGGAGGGGCAGGTGTATGTGTACTGTTGCTGCATGTATTTGTTTGTATGGTGTTGTGGGTGGGGGTGGGGGTGTTGCGTGTTGCGTGTGTGTGTCACTCTCTTTTCCCTTCCCCCTCCCCTGTGTTGTAGGTGCAGTACTCACCGTGGTTGTTGCCTCCGTCATTGGTGCTCCTGATAGAAGAGAAGGAAGAGAAGGAAGAGCAGCATCGGCAGTATCTGCAATTCGGGCTCCATGGCGTCCTGGTTCTTCGTGGGGTGTGGAGCTGTGAGTGTTTTCCCCTCTGTGTACTGTTTCTGCTGTGTTTTTGTTCACGTTGGTTCCGCCCCGGAAAAGGTGGCGGATAGGCATCTTGTGATAGCGGTGCATTGTCTTCCACCTGTCTGTTGGCGGTTATCGCCACGCTGTTTGTTTGTACTGCTGTGGCGGTCAGAGTTTTAAAGTGGCTATCTATGTTGGCGGTTTCCACCACGGTCGTAATCCCATTTTTTTCCGCCGGCTTGTTTGCGGTATTACCACCACTTTAACACCGACCGCCAGGGTTGTAATGAGGGCCTAAGAGTCTGAGAGGCATATTTATACTCTGTTTGTGCTGAATTTGCATCAAACCTAACACCATATTTATATTATGACGCCCGACCCGGCGAACGTCAAAATTCAGCAGTCTGCGTCATTTTCTGGATGCGGGAAACTGCCTTGCATTAATGACATGCAAGGTAGGCATTCCCGTCCAAAAATGACTTTAAGGCCTGTGAGCCTTATTTATACTCCTGTGTCATTTTGACTCACATAATTTTTTTAAGTGGCATGGGGGGGGGCTAACTTGGGCCCCCCCACATGCCTCTGTGCCCAATGGCCATGCCCAGGGGACAGAAGTCCCTGGGCATGGCCATTGGGCAAGGGGGCATGACTCCTGTCTTTGCTAAGACAGGAGTCATTTCAATGGGGGTTTTGTGTCAAAAATTGGCACAAGTCCGGTTAGAGCCATGATTTTTTACTCCAACCTGAATTGCACCATTTTTTGACGCACAATCCCCATTCTTCCCTACGCCAGCTAACGTCAATCCATAAATAAGGCGCGTTGGAATGGCGTTCGCTGGTGCTGGTTTGCGTATAATATGGGCCTGAATCCTTAGAAAACAGTGAGAATGCTGTTGCCACACCAAGTACCTGGCTAGCGTCACAAATAAAGCTGCACGGGCGAGCACAAACACAAAAACAAAGAGTATAGTTATGAAACGACACACATGACACAATTCACATAGCAAACACATGGAGAACGCAGTCCATGACAAAAGTCTGACATATACAAAGCAACATTTACTAAATGTGAATGTGTCAAAACCTTCATCTCCAAACACCCTTTGCCAGATTTTTCGAGAGCGTAACCCTCCTAACACTTTTTTAACAACATACTCCTCACATCATCACAATAAGAGTTCATTGTACAGTCAAACTTAGGACATCTCATGACATACACTCATCATCAAATAACTTTATTTGATTTTTTATAAAATCATATAAGTATACAGTACATTTAATATGCCAAAATACATTTAAAACAGATAAAAACCCCAACGTGACAAGAGCCAATCACATTTTAAAATACCCAAAGCAGACGAAAGAAACATCAGTAATACATATTGAACTTAAATAAAGTGCTAAGTGCAAGGCTAAACTACCTTACTGGGCATCCAGCAGGAAAAACAATCTAAAGAAAAGTGAACAAGCTGGAAGATTAGAAACATGCCCTAAAAACCCCCACCGAAAACCATGACACATACAAAAAACACAGGTTTGGTCTAGATAACAATTGTAAATATAAAAATGCAGGTCTAGATTGTCTAAAACCCATGGGCAATAAAAGAGGCCTAATGCACTTATGGTGCAGGGAAGCAAATCTGGAAAAGATAAGCACAAAATGCATTATATCACACACTGATATATTAGCACTGGGTTACGGGGGGCATTTTTTATGGCTTATTCCAAACCCCACTTGGAAACAGAAGTTGATGAAAGGTACAAAGTCTAAAATAAGTCAAAAGACGCTTATGAAGACAGGGCATTTCCAAAAGTAAATAAGGTTCAATTCCCTCTACTGAATTGACCATAACATTTGATCTCATGGACTGCTTAGTCTGAGCTAAGGCCTCTCGATCTGCTTCCATCCTGAGAGAAAAGGTGTGTTTTACCCAAAAAGGGTCTTTGTTCTTAATTCCCTCAAGCTCTGAGAAAAAACCCAGACTTACTAACATATAAAAAGTCAATTTTATATAATAAAAGCATGAAATCTGAAGTGCATTATCCAGAGATAAGCAGCCCTGAAGGATTAGTATTTTTAGCTCTAGCTCCTCCTTGTACCAAACTGAACACCAGAGTATAAGTGGACATACACAAAACAAATTAGAAATACATTCCATACCTAATTCCTCATGCACAATTGCAGCACAAGTGCTCTGATCTACCCCTAAAAGACTGCCAAAAACCTATTTTCCATTAGTTTAATTTTTTCAATAGTGGTGTAAGCCCAGATCTCACTATTAATGTTGCCATGGGAATACATTTGGCCTTGAATACATCCACCATGATTTTTAGAGGCCTATGGCCAAGACGATCAACAAAATCACTTAGGCTGGAATAGCTCCCTTTTGGGACCCTACATTTTTTTAGCGAGGTTGCAAACCAAGATTCAAATTTAATAGTATTCCCAAATTTTCCACCGTACCCAGATTCAGCCCCTGGGCCAAAAATCTTGCACTTCTCATATTCTTAGGACCCACCACCATATAATGATTTGTTTAAAAATGTGTGGCTAGATCCATAGTATCTATGAAAATAATGAACAACTCTAAAAGCTGCTGAAGACTTCTGGCTGTTCTAGTGATTAAAACCGCATTATTAGCATATAAAAGCTCAGGGATTTGCCTGCCATTAACTCTAGGAACATCTAGTCTGCTATTAAAGAGAATCCCCTCCAAACAATTATTATACATAATAAATAAAAACACAGCAAGAATATAACCCTGACGCACATCTCTTTTTAAATGAAAGGACTGGGAGCACTCACTGTTGACACCGTAACTAATCACCCCTGTGAAATCTGTATGAACATGTCTCAAAATTGCAACAAGAAATGGCTAAACCCCTATGGACACCAGCTCAGCCCACAGCTTTCATACGATTAACCTTATCATAGGCAGAGTTGAGGTCCATTAAGGCTAAATGTATCTAACCTTTTCTAGCCACAGTATATTTGGAGATCAGTAGGTACAAATTTAAGTTTTGCGCTACAGTACCCATTCCTGGATTAAACCTGTATTGAATGTCAGACAAGATGCTGTGACATACTTACACTCATGAGAAGACGCTGTTGATGAGGTCTTGTTGCAAGTCAGCTCCTTCCTCTTCATTACTATCATCATCATTTGACATTTCAGGATCCTCACCCGGTGGCACCTCAGGCTCTTCCTCCTCCGCAATGTAAGGGATGTTCCTTCGCAGGGCAGTGTTATGGAGCATACAGCAGGCCATAGTGACTTGACACACCTTCCCGGGTGAGTAGAGGAGGGCTCCCCTAGTCTTGCCCAGACAGCGAAATATGGCCTTCAGAAGCTCTAAATCCGACTCAACTGGCTGCTGTATTCTTCCATGGGCCTCATTGAAGGAGACTTACCCTGGCATAGTTGGATTCCTTAGCGGTGGTATATGTGGAGTCTCATGTTTTGTAATGAGACATAAAAGCTACAATGAGTCACACATGTCCTGATCATAGCATCCGACATTGCACACACAAAGTTAGGATATTTGTTACTTACCAACAAGCCAGGCCCTCTCCGGCTGCAGCTCTACCATCAGCTGGGGTATGGTGCTGATCTGTATTACAAAGGAATCATGGGCTGGACCTGGGAACTGGGCACAGATGCTTGAAATGTACAGATCTGCCAAGCAGACAACTTGCATGTTGATAACTAATGAAATGTGGGTGCCATCAACGGCTCCCATCACATGACAGGTGACCAAATCCATAAACGCCAACCTTCACCTTGACTAAATCCTCAGGACTGGGGAACCTGATGAAGCTGTCAAATTGTGTCATCATCACTGATAGCACATCTTTTAAAACACCACTGAACATAGGCTGTGACATACCACCAGTATGCATATAGATCTTGCATAGTTTGTCAATTCAGACTAAACTGTTTTATCACAGCCCTTTCTTCCATGGTCTGAAGGTCTGGAAATGGATGGTTCACTGAAGGTTGTTGTCTCCTCCCTTGCCCAGGGTACCTATGTGTGAAATCAGATCAATAGGTGTATCAGTCACAGTGTCCATAGCTACATATAGAAAGACATAAGTGAAAAACCATTACACACATTTCATATTTCAATTGTCTACTCCCCAACATCCAGCTATAATTCCCTTTGCTGCCTACATGTATCTACAACATATATTTGCACATCACACACATATGGTCTTTATGTGCACCCTCCCCCTCCCAAAATAGTGTCACCGGCGGTGTACATTGCAACGCATTATATGGCATTTATCAGCAGTAACTTCCTACACTGATGGTTGTGTACTAGAAATTACACATCAATTGAGTACCACATATGTGTACATGTTAAAAGACATTTGTAGTGGTAGTGACGCATTTACTAGTCAGCAATACTGGATTTTCAACCGCTAAAATGGCTGGTGCCTGACCTCATATACTGGACTTTTAGAAGCTTCCGCCGCCGCCGGAAGTCGATAGTGTGGTGGGCGGTTTCATCCATGGCGGTTCCAGCCATAGGCTAATGTTTTTGACTGTGACGGTCACGGACCAATGACTGTGCCCGTTAATGGTGATAACCATGTATATGGCGTACATGTATGCTGTGTTTTGAAAAATAACTCACTTGCCCCCTGACACTTTGGCCATCAACACCTCCACCACTTTAGCTACTATGTGCGTCTTCTGGAAGCAGTCATGCCATGCCAAGCAGGTGAAAGGGTCCCTGCCTTCTCTCCAGAGGAGCTGGAGAAACTTGTTGATGAGGTCCTTCCCCTGTATGATCAGCTCTATGGCTCAACAAAGGAACAGGTAACTATCTCACATACATAGTTGAGTCTGTTCAACACCATCCTTTCCTTTCCCACAGGAAAGAATGTGACTTTGAGTCCCAAATATTTTTGGGATGATTGTGGTCCGTGCATAGGACATACATTTCATGGATTTTGGAGTGCTGTACTTTGTGAATTTCAAATGCCCATTGTGTTGTATGATATGTGAGAAGCCCTAAGTCCTCCTTCTGTAGCATTCACATGTCTATGAAAGTAAACTTCTCAGGGTAACAATGATATATATGATGATCAGATGATGGGAAACGAGAGAAAAATATTTGCATTACAGCATGAGCTTTGTATGTATGATGTTAGAAGCAGTTAGCAATGTGTACAGTCCAACATATCACTCAGCCCAGATCATACCTTGGCAAACTGTTGTCTGAGAGGTAGCTAAGCCTTAATGACCCCTTCAGAGTGCCACAGAACCTTGAGTTCACTAATAGGATGACCACAAAATGTACTGTGATGCATTGAAGTGATAGAAAATGTGATGTTCATGTTGGTTCAGTAAGCTCAGATTGAAGAGAGCAAGGCCAGTCAAAGCATTTCACATTAGGGGCCATAGCCCAGGCTAGGGCAGAGTTATTGTGGCAATGCAACTGAATGAGAGGGTAAACGCCCAGTAGATCTGAATCCTTGGATGTTCCAAAAACGAGTCTTTGAAACTAATATTAGGCCTGAATGCTTTTACATAAAGTGCATTTGGAATGGTGAGTGAGGCAAGCCCCTGATCTGCTATATCTTTCCATTGACCCACATTGTCAATTTGTAACATTTACTACTGACAGGTCCCATACTCCCACAGGTCTGCTGGCACTTTTCCCTAAGGTATGTTTACACTGTACTGGCCTCTTGCACTAGTAACAAACGCACAGTACAGATAGTTAGTTACTTCTGGAGAGATCGTTACATGAGAATCACTAGCTTTGTCATATTGAACTAATCAGCCCAAACATAGTCCATAGTCCACACGTCCACACATCCATAGAGAGGAAGCTCTCAGTGACACCCATGCCAGCCCCTTCATTGTGACCTAAGTCTTAGGGTGTAGTGTTGACTATGGTAGTAGCCTGTATGGACCATACGAAGCAAGTCAGTGTGCCTGGGTGTGAAGGTGTCTGTACAGTCATGCACAAGTAGTTTACCCTTCAGAAGGTCACAATAGTGTGTTTTGTTTCATAGTGGCTCACTTAACAGTACATGTTGGTTGGCCCTGGCCTACATGATGTTAGTGTGGTTGGTTAGTCAGTATAGGTCAGGACCAGAAGTGTGGATAGCCAGCAGATGACTACAAAAGTGTGTACGCATGTCACTGTACTTATGAGCATGTGCAATTTGCACATCTAGGGCCAGATGTAGCAAGATACGATTTTGCGACTCGGAAATTGCGAGTCGGTGCAACTCGCTATTTCCGAATCACAAAATCATATGCAGAATGGTGTCTCAGACACCTTCTGCGAATCGCAAGGGGGTCGCAAAGACCCACCTCATTAATATTAATGAGGTGGGTCGCAATTTGCAACCCCCTTGCGATTCCCTGCACTCACAGGGATGGTGGCCTGCTGGAGACAGCAGACCTCCATGTCTGTGACTGCTTTTTTAATAAAGCAGTTTTTTTTTGTATTGCAGTCCATTTTCCTTAAAGGAAAACGAGTTGCAATACAAAGGAAAAAATGAAACCATTTGTCCAATGGACCACTGCCTGCTCTGAAAAAATATTTTTGGCGACATTCTCAAAGGAGGAGGGGTCCCATGGGGACTTTTGCGAATGAGTTAGCACCCACCAGTTCGCGGTCACAAAGCAATTCTGCATCGCGGTGCGAATAGCAAATAGGAAGGGAACACCCCTTCCTATTTGCGAGTCGCATTCCCATTTTGCGAGTCGGGACCGACTCGCAAAATGGGAATGTGCATCGCGATGCGCGTTTTGCATGGCGCAAACTGCAAATTTCACAGTTTGCGCCATGCAAAACACTTTCTACATCTGGCCCCTAGTGTGTTAACTAATCTGAAATGCTTGTGCTAGGTGTCTCTCAAAATGTGTGTTAACAAAACAGATATCCAAAATTATCAAATTATGATGTCTTCATTTGTCTATTGTATCCATACAGGTCAACGCCCATTAGTAGCAAGCCATTTGAAGAGCCATCGCCCGGAAGTTGCATACACTGGGGATCTATCACCGACGCAGCATCCATTGTTGGAAGAGGTGGTAATTTCCCTTGGAGTGGGGAATGTACAGTTAAATGAGTTGGCTAACATCTCTGTTGCCAACAGTATTTGTGCCTACGTGTTGGCATGTGTACCTTTCAATTTACTACTATCATTTACACTACTGTTTCCCACATTATCAACCTGTCTTCAGAGGATGATGTCTGATTCCATCAAATATGTGGGCATGCAAGAATAGACTGGAAAATAGTTGTATGTGCAGGGTATACAGTTCATGTGTTGTCACAGACAGGAGTGTGTCAACATTGGTTGGTGGGTCACACATGCACTAATCCATTGCTCAATGTCATTTGACATTCCCAATTGCTGAAGAAATGAAGGAGAGGCTAAATAAACCTTCAGTATTCACAATGTGCATTTCCATGTCATTGATGTGGAATTCTTAGGCATAGTGATTTACCCATGTTTATTGGTGAAGGATCATTAACTGACTGTTGACATGCATGAGGGAGTGACATGCAGAAATGTGCGAATCATATGTGAGTGTGTACACTCAGTAATACATTGTAATTTGTGTTTGCATGAAAATTAGGTACAGTGATGTGCCTTCCCATTGTGATACAAATTAAACTACCTCTTTATGTAATAGAGTTTCGCTAAGCCTCAAAAACATTCAGTGGATTATTGGCTTTTAGTTACGCAATGTTAGAATGGAGTTCATACCAGTACCAATTGCAACTGTTGATTTGCCAAGGCCTAGCTGATTCATTGTGCTGTGCATATTTGTAGGCAAATCTCCCAGACATTTTGAGCAGATTGTCTCCAGTGTATTTTTAGTATGATGTGTTATGTTGCATAGCTACATTAGTACTTCATTCATGTCACTATTTTGACAATGAACCTATTAGGAAGTTACCATTGAGAAGTTTCTATAGTGTGATTAAACTTTTTCCATGTCACCTTCTTCTAGCTACTGTACATCATGCTGCAACATAGTTGTATTAGTTAACCATCATTTCATCATGATGTGGTATGAGGTATATGAACATTTGCAGAT
Organism: Pleurodeles waltl; assembly: GCF_031143425.1. Classification (NCBI taxonomy): domain Eukaryota; kingdom Metazoa; phylum Chordata; class Amphibia; order Caudata; family Salamandridae; genus Pleurodeles; species Pleurodeles waltl. The sequence continues at coordinate 1,782,252,934 of NC_090444.1, forward strand.
TGCAGGGCCTTGTGTGGAATCAGTAGGAATACATTTTGCATTGGCATACTATTTACTTGATGACAACAGGGTACTGAAGTATGCTACAATACCCAAACCATTGAAGGTGACAAGGTATCCTACTTCATACATAGGTACTGTGATTGCACATCTTTACTAATGCAATCGGAGATGTCTGTCATTCTGACTTTACAGTGGGCAACTGTTTACAATTCACACAGCATACATGCATGTGGCCTTGCAAATGTTGAAGCCATTTTGGTGGACTTTGTAGCTGTAGCTTACTGTACAACATAGTAATCCTTACTGTTGGTCAAGTGTGTTCTGGCACATGCAATAAACCTATTTGTATTTGTCATTTCAGCATCATTCCAGGCAAGTGGAGGAGACAGGGCCGACATCAGTGGAGGAGAGAGCAACAGAGGAGACAGACTCAATATAATTGTCATCCAACACCTACTCCAGTGGACACTCCATAGTGGTAGCAGGACATGCAGGATCAGTTCCTGCACCATCCTTGTCTGCCACCCCCACTACCATCTTCACTCTCCCTGTTGCTCCCACCCAGTTGGTGTCAGAAATGCCCAAGGTGCCTCCTACATTATCTGTCAGCATCCCCAGGGATTAAGGTTAAATCATATCTCTGTTCTTGGTTAAACCTTCATGTTTCTAAGTAAACATATTATGCTGTGTTACACAATTGGTTTTATCAATGCCTGTTTGCTAATATGAGCAGGTGTAGACATGTGCTTCTAATTGGGTGTGGTGTAGACATGTGCTTCTAATTAGGTGTGGTGGCTCATCCATATGTGAAAACTCAACTGCTTTCCTGAGTGAAGCATGCCTCCCTGCTTGGCTTTGTTTTGCCTGATTTGGCAGTCCAGCCCCTGCTGTCATCCTCGTATTCAGGACTTTTGAGGCAATTCTTTTCTTCGTTCCTGTACCAGCTGACACCAGGCATTCCTCCAGCACTTCGGAACAGACTGCAGCTAAGTGACTAGTATTCTCCAGGGAGTTTGTTCTTTGAGTGCTGTGCTTTCCTAGAACACCTGGTGTATTTCAGACCTGTATTTTGGCAGAGTGCTTATCTTGAAGAGACAAATGCATTTCTGAACATTCTACATTATTATTGTAGTTACTTGCCTAAATGTGCTTTAGGAAATCTGCTTGAGCCCAAGTACTACAAAAAGTGACAGTGCAATTTTAAAAGAGCATTTACGTGACCTTTCTTTCTCTAATAGCATAACTCTTGGATTTAAAGTGTGTCATTCATGCCTGTGTTTCAGGTTTGAGGAATTTGCTTTAGAATGGTTTTTCACACACACAGTGAAAAGAATCAAACTGTGCCACTCTAACTGTTTAATCCCAGAGTGGACATATGTATTTCTTGGATTGTTTTTGTTCCTTTTAGTATAACCCTATGCATGCAGGAAAGTTGTACGTGATATAATTAATGCCCTTGATTGTCTTTCTTGTGCATGATAAGTGCAACCACAGTTCTAATTGTAGTGTGCAACAGTGAATCTCTGTGAAGCCAGCCCTAGTGTTGCAGTACTTATTGTTATGCTACTCAGTTTAGGTTTTTGGTAATGCAGTGTTATAATTGTGCCAACAGTTATTATTATCCAAGAAAAGTGCTGGAGCATCCCGGTGTTCTTCTACCGCTCCCATGCCAATATCAGAAAGAGAGACTCAGTTTCAAGGAAGTTGAGAGCACTAACTCTACTATCACTCTGTCAACAACCTGCCCCCTGAAGATACAGGGTGCCTGGCTAGACTGGCAAGACGTGGCAGTGTTTTGTCTCTTTCTCTTCCACTCCCCCTTTCCTTTTAGGACATCTACCGGGGTTTCTGTGTCCACCATGAAGTGCCGAGAGGTGTTTCAGGAGGTTGGGGGCATACCATCACCCCTGGAGACATCCTGCTTTTCAGGTGAGTGGCCCCGTCTCAACAGTTGGCTAAGGCTGCTCACCTAAGAGAGGAGCCGTCTTCCTTCAGGTACCTCACCCCCTGCCCTCATTCCCCCTTCTGCCCAGAGTGTGGAGGCTATTGACCTCTTGAAAAACATCTCAAGGGGTAAGACATCACTACTGAATGCCATACAGGGGCATCTGCCACAGATGGTGGCCTACCTGGATGGCATCTACAGTTCCATGTCTGCCCTACAGAGACCTTTTCAGGTTCTGGTCTCCTCTCTCACAGAAGCCTTCCATCCATCTCATACTTCCAACCTACCACCTGCATCTTCCCCATCCCACTACCCTACTTCCATAGCTGTCCAAAGCACACTCACAGATAAGCAAGCACACACCTCAACAGCCTCAAGCAGCACACGTAAACAAAAACACCACAAAATATACAAGCACTCAAGTACTCAACACTCACCCCACTCAAAACCACTACCACCCCACCATAACACAGACACACCCACAGACCCATTAACCACCCCACAATTCCCCCAGATACTACCTCCATACCAACAGACATAGCCACCATACCCCCAGACATCATCACCCACACCAACAGACCAAGGCACCAATCCCACCATACCCTCAAGCACCACACCCACACCAACAAATGCATCCCCCACCCCCAGCATACACAGCACATCCACATCACGCACCACAAAGAAACACAAACACCCACACACACCCACACAACAGACACCTGCAAAACACAAACATCATACATCACACACACAGACATGAGCACCAACACACACACCAAAAGTCAATTCAACTTCCTCACCCTCCCAATCCCTGTTCTCTCCTTGACACCCTATGCATTTCCCTAAAGAAAGGCCATTGTTTGCCCTTGCCCTTACCCCAGTAAAAATCACCCCCTCCCAAAGCCAAAGGGACCTCGTCCACTCCCAACCTATCCCTTCCACATCCAAGTCCTCCCCTGTGACCTCTGCCCCCCCACTGAACCCAGCCATACCCTTATGAAAGCCAAAACAAACGACCCCCCCAAACTCAGGCCCAACCCTCCCAAAACCAAGCTCACCCATCCCATAAACAAGCCTCCCCTACCCCCAAAGGACATCATTGAGATGCCCCTTCCTGGTGAGGTTCCCATGGCAGTGTTCTGAGAGGCAAGTTAAGTGGCACAGCAGTGTGCTGGAAACCAAAATTGTGGCTTACATACATTGGCCTTACATACATTTATGTATTTGTAAATAATAAAAAAGGTTGCTAGTTTTCTTACACATTAGTCCTACCATTACGTTTCCACCATTTTGATGTTTATGGATACTTTGGGATGTGTGACTACACTTGTGTTTGTTTCACCCTGATTGATGATCCACTTGATGTGGCTGGTATGATCTGACCTTGGAACCAGTGTTGGAGTCTCCCAGGACAAGGGGAGATGTACAATGGATGAATGTGTGAGATGTAATCTTATTGGGGCTGACATTGCATTGGGTGGTATTTCACATGGTAAGTATTTAATCTTGACTTGACCACTGTCAACATCAATTGGGTACCCTTTCTGCCCATGATGTAGGTTGGACATTTGTTTAATGTGTGCATACTAGAGATTTGTTTGTCCACGCATGTAGGGTGTTCAATTGTCATACCTTTGTATACATTTTAATGGACCTGTCCATTTTCATGTGTGTACCTTATGCCTACTTTAACTAAATGTGTGCCCCATGCTGTTACTGCTGTAGTTGCTTTCATGACTTGCACGTACACATTTCACACATATGCATGGCACTTGGTTATACTATTGGTTGTCCCTGATATACATCAAGCCACAGTTCCTGTGCAGATAGTGGTTTTGAGGGATGTACAAAGTAGTATATGGCCTAAGGCACCAGTCATCCAGGGGTTCCCCTGGTACAGGCATTCCTATTCTGCATGGATTCTTTACATTGTGACCTTTGAATGTTTCTCACACTGAGGCCCTCATTACGAATTTGGCATTCTTTTGGCAAGACCGGCGCGGTTGCAGGTGCCCAAGGACCACCAGTGTTGGTGGTAACCTACCTGATGTATTACGAGTCACACACAGCCAAAAGACAGCCCCAAATCCAAGACCACCAGGACGACCGAGGACGGGAGATAGGCAGTCCGACCACCGGCACACTGACCACATTTTGCCCTCCATTTTACGACCCACAAATCAGCACAGCGGTCATAGCACAGCAGAAAACCATTGACGATGCGAATTCCCATGGTGAAAAACACACTTCAGCCAGAACACCACACCACATTGGACAGTTCGAAAACCCCACACCTGACACACATTCACAAACCAGTCACACCTACACACACCACTATAAACCCTCCCCACACAATCCACAATCCTTTGTAACTCAAACAACGATCACAGAGAGTGAGGAGCCAACAACATACGATTTTGCACCAGTACACCATAGGCCCTTTTAGACTTCTCACACAACACACACCGCACAACTGCACGAAGAACACTATACACACATCAAAACAGCACGCAAACACCACAAAACAACCAGCACACACAACCACGCACCCCCACCCCATCAAGCACCTTACACTGCACGCTTGCACTCAACACCCCCCTGACTCACAACACAATCACCATGTCCCATCAAAAGCACCCACGCTTCACAGACAAAGAGTTGAGGGTCATGGTCAATTAAATTGTCAGGCTGGAGCCACAACTGTTAGGAGCACAGGTCCAGCAAACATCCATAGCCAGGAAAATGGAGTTATGGCAGAGGGTCATCGACAGGGTCAACTCAGTGGGCAACTATCCTCGCATGAGGGAGGACATCAGGAAGAGGTGAAATGACCTACGAGGGAAGGTGCGTTCCATGGTATCACAACATTAGATTGCCATCAACAAGACTGGTGGTGGGCCCCCAGCTCCACCCCCAGAGATCTCATCACAGGAGGAGAAGGTCTTGGCCATCCTGCATCCTGGGGACCTCACTGGATACACCGGCAGACTGGACTCTGGTAAGTCAGCAACCCTCCCCTCGCACCAAGTACTCCTGTCCAGCTTGCATCCCTACCACCCATCACTCCCCAAATCACACTATCTCCCACTCCACCTCCCACCCAATCACCAAATGTCCCTCCCCTGCATGCCACTCCACCACCCAGCCACTATCCCCTCAAAGTCCCTGCCCAGGGCACGGATACCACAACCAAGAACCATCACTACAACTCCCACAATGCACCTGCCCAGCCACATGACAACCTGAAATGTCAACGTCAGAGTGAAAAACCTGCATGGCTAAATACTGCACCCGCTACACCTACTGCATGCTATGACTGAGGACTACTATATGGCAATGGCAGCAATGTAACCTACATTACTCAAATCGTAATGGAACATGGTAGCCATTTCTGTATCCATGATCCACAAACTATATCAACAGTGCTGCATCTGTCATTGCCATAACTGGGATACAGGTCAAGCCACAGTACGCATCACACAATGTCAATACCAATCACACCTCCACTATGTAACTCTCTCTCACTCCATCCACAGATACCCTTGCTGCTGCCACAGTGCAGAGGATGCTTGAGACAGCCAGCCCTCCCTAGGATGAAGACCCCAATGAGGACTACGCCTCTGGATGTCTGGACAGTGACAACTTACCTGGCCAATTTGGGACTTCTGGTCAGTCCACCACTATCAGCCTCACCCGGCCCACATCAGGTGCCCCCCGCCTTGTGACATCAACAGCACAGCCATCCCCTCATCCCCAGACTTGTGTCCCAAGTTCTGTTCAATCAACAGTGTGCCCCACAGTGCAGGGACCAGAGCCGACTCCTCGCACCCAAGACGATGAAGGTCCTGTTGTAACTGGGAGTTGGCACACTGTGCCAGGGGCCAGGGGCACAGGCACGGGGGGCAGGGTGCATGGGAGGGATGCTGTGGGCCAGAGGATGGGGCCCCTAAGGCACTCACCTGACCAGGAAACTATCTCCCAAGTCCTGGGAGCATACCACCAATCCCAGGACAAGATGGGCCAGATATTTACCATCTTGCGGGAAAACCAGAGGCTGCAGAGGGAAAACCATCCGAAGCCATGCAGCTGTGGCAGGCTCACAATGCCACCATGGCCTCCATTCAGGAGTGCTAAAGGAACTCACCACGATCCTGCTTGCAACCTCCACCCACCAGCAGGCACCTTCCACTAGCCACATACCAACGGAGCTTTCAACATCTGCCACAGCTAGTGGAATGGAGGCCCTGCCTGAGGAACCACAGGCCACTGGCACCCCTCCCTCTGCAGCTGAGGAACCCCCCGCAAATGTGGCTGTCCATCCCGACATCCTGCAGGAGCTGATTGCAAGACCAAACCCACTGCTAGGAAGTGACCCTCACCTGAACATTCTCCTTTGTGTGCCACTGAGACACCCTGGTGACTGCCCAATGTCATGTCTCCATTATTCCATTGGCCCTTGGACACTGAACCTGCCTACAGCTGGGCCACCAACTCTGATGATTTCATCCACCATGCCCTCACTCATCACCTATTGGACAACAGAAGCACAATAAACACCATCAGGTACTGTATTTGTGTCTTTAATGTAACATGTTTGAATGTGTGTTCACTAGAAAGTGCTGTGTGTCAATCCACTTTCACCATAAGTCTGTTACATGGACAGGAGAGGAAGGATTCACCAGCACTTTACACTGTATCTCAGACATGTACCAAAATACATTTGTCATGGGAGCCACTAGTTCAGGCAGACACCAGAGTAGCTCCACTAAGCGACCTGCAAATAGACCAAAACAGTAACAACCATCAGGATAGAAGTCATGGTGGCACACACAACACATATGCAGTATATTGTAGTTGGCCCAGTGTGAATTGTCAAGTCGCATTGGGAAAACAGTATACCATGCCACATTCACAATCTCCGGAGACACATTGCCATTACACGCTAGCTCACAGCTGATATGAGCCAACAAACGACATGTATAACTGTTAGGAAAGGCCAGTGTCCGCGGTTGGAGATGTGAACAGTCAGGATAAGGAGATATGCACACTACCCAATCTATATTTGTCAATACATCTGCTTTGGAGTTTTCAGGCCTGAGAACACACCACATGCCTGACCATAGGAGATGTCAGCCTACCAACCTGCATTATCAACACGTCAGACATGAGATGAGTAAAACAGCTCCTGATGGTCAATCTGTCTCGCGCCACAGGCCACACAGAGGGATAGGTACAATGGACACCTCCACTGATGTACCTGCCCAGAAGGAGCAATATCAGAAGGCAGATAGAAAATCAGAGACATGACAATACACATTACACATACATGAATGTCACTGGAAGTACTGGTTGATCAGCTCAGTCCCAGAGTCAGCTGCACCTTCATCATCATCCTCATCACCACTTCATATCTCACAATCATCAGCCACTGGTCAAGCTGCCACCTCTTCTTCATCCAGTAACGGTGTGTGACATGCTAGCGACAAATTGTGTAGCATGCAGCAGACAACAATGATCCGGCAGACCTTCAGCGGAGTGTAGAGCAGGGCACCTCAAGATCCGTGTAGGCACCTGAATCTGGCCTTTAGTAGCCCACAAGTCATTTCTATTACATGCCTTGTCCTGTCGTGGGCCTCATTGAAACATTGTTCCCCATCTGTAGTAGGATATCTCACTGGTGTCAACATCCAGGGAAGGTTAGGATAGCCAGAGACACCTGTTTGCAAAGAGGTAGGACCTGTCACTAAACCGGTACAGACACAGGCCACAATGGGATAATATGTGACATCACAATTTCACACATAATTTTGCATATACCAATCAGCCAGGCCCTCTCTCTCTGTAGTTGTGCCATCGTGTGTGATACATTGCTGTTCTTCAGAATGTGGGAGTCATGCAGGAAACTTGGCCGTAACTCGGGAGATGTACTGGTCCCCGAGACACACCTCCTGGACATTGATGGAATAAACATTTTTCCTGTTTCTGTACAGTTGTTCATTGGCCCTGGGAGGCACCAAAGCAACGTGGGTCCCATCTATGGCCCCTATCACATGAGGAATGTGTCCCATATCATATGTTAGCCTTCACAGTGGGCAAATCCTAACGTTTGGGGAAACTGATGTGGTTTTCCATGTGTATCAGTACAGCACACAGTACATCCTTCAACACATGACTGAACATGGGCTGTGACATCCTTGCTGCCAAGTCCACTGTAATCTGTAAGGATCCTGAGGCAAGGAAGTTTAGCACTGACAAAACCTGTATTGTGGGAGGCATGGCATAGGGATTGCGTATGGCACCCAATAGATCTGCTCCAACTGATTACATATTTCCAAGATGGTCTGATGATTCAGATAATATGTGTGTATGATGTGCCTCTCCTCCAGGGTAGCAATGTCGACTAGGGGGCGGTACACTGGTGCATTTCTCATTCTCACCATTGCATGGTATCTAGGACATAGCGAGGAGAATATACAATTGATGTCCACTATACACATGCTGACTAACACTAAATTATAGCACACAGCAAACCCCGTAGACATGGCACTAAAGTTTAAATACACCAAATGGGGCATGTTGACGGATGATGTATGCCAGCCTGGCTGTCCATTGCATTCCTGGACCAACAGCATGTCACAAACAAACCATGTGTAATGTTCCATGTTACAGCAGCCTATTTCCCCATTACTGAACATGAATATACCAATTTCAGTGCCATATATGGTTAGCCCGCCAAAGAGGCATCAAGTAGCTGCACATGTACTGGAATTCACAACTGCACATCTAAGTCTGCTGTGCCATTTATGGCACATGAATGGGTCCAGTCATGTAGGCAAAACAAAGGGCAGCTCTGCATGACACAAAAGGCTGACATGACACACTTATTTTTGCTCTACAAGCCATGAAATGTTATTAAAATGGTGGCCACCTGTCCTGCATGCACAGGACAGATGAAAATGACCTAATTCTGCCCGCGTATGTCGTCATGGCGGTAGGCGGTCGAAACTGCCGTGCAACTCCTCATTGGACTTTAGTGTTGCGAATAGGAGACTGGGGCCAATGATGATCACTGCCGGCGGTGACTGTCATATACACTTCGGCCATAACCGCCATTTTCTGCCAACTGCCTCACTTGACTCCTGACACTCGTGCAAGCAAGACCTCCACTACATGAGCTGCTGTGTACTGTCTCTGGGAGCCATTATGCCACGTCCTGCAGGTGATAAGTCCCCAGCCTTCAATCAGGAGGAGTTGGAGAAACTTGTGGACGGTGTCCTACTGTATAGACAGATGAATGGGGCACCAGAGGACTAGGTGAGACTAATTCCATTGTCCTGTGTGATAGGGGTGTTTGTGAGGCCGTCTTGCATTGCCACAGAGGACTGGGAGTGGATCGCTGCAGGGGAATGGAGTAAATGCAATTGTGGTGTGTAGACATGTCAGTGTGGGCATGTGATGTGTATGATGTGTGTAGTCCACTGCTGATGTGGTGCCACTCTACATTGACTTTTTCCTTCTGTCTGTGTCACCCATGCAGGTCAGCGCCCATCAGAAAAAGGGGATCTAGCGTGCCATTGTCAAGTAAGTGCTGACCCTGGGGGCCCATAAACAACGGAACACCCACTGCAGAAAGCGGTGGGAGGATCTGAGATGCTGGACCTGGAAGACCGTGGATGCCAAGTTGGGGACGTCCTCCCAAAGAGGGAGGGGTGCCCATTGGACCCTGACCCCCACTAATGGCCCGCATATTGCGGTGGCCTACGCTGGCAGTGGATGGGCACTTGAGGGCAGCACAGCAACTACAAGGGGCTAAGTACAGGCTCTCACCCCGCTCATGACAGGCCTTGTTTGGGATTGGATGGCTTACTTGTGGGTGGATGTGCATGTGATCAGTGGTAGAGGCAAATCGACAATTGGTATCAGTCACCCTGGTAGGCTCTGAATCGATTATGTGTGCAATACAGTGCTGTCAGTGTATGTCCAATTTACATATTCAATGGTTGGGTGATTGTGGACACCCTATCCATTGTGTCAGACCAGCTTCTTCCATCTGCATCAGTGCACCTATGGTGTAAATGCTATCACATCAGTATTTGTCACCCACAATGACTGAGGCAATCCCTATTTTGAACAGTCGTTGACATGGACTGATTGTGGGGTAGAATCAGGGGTCCACTACATGTATGGCCTCAATGGGACAGGATTTGGGGCATTGTAGCTTAGCATGCTGACATGTGTTGACTTAAGAGTGTAGGAAATGTGTAAGGAAACAACCCTCGCATTCTGCTACATGTGAATTTATGAGGACAAATAGCACAGCAGTATCTCTTATTGAAACAATCACTCCTGGACTTGTCACTCCAACAATGGTATGGTACTAGATGCGGTGGGTCATCTGGGAGATCCCTGGAGTCTAATCATAATGTTAACATGTCATGCATGACATCTCCTTGGCAAGTACTATGCTGCTATGCAGTGTTTCAGCCTTGACCAATTCACTTTGTCAAAATGTTCCCACAATATCAGGTTTTTTGGCATTGCATCTTGATTTACCCTGTGTTTTTGCAGAAATGGTATGTCATTGTCATGGCATGGTCTGCCGTAATAGATTTTGAAGACATGTACATGCTGATCTGTATAAATGGTAGTAAGGTATTGACCCTTTTGCTTCCTTTCATTCTCTCTCTCCCTCCATCCCTCGCCGCTGCTGTCTTTGTGTGCATCAGCATCATCAGGCAAAGGAGATGGGGCACCGGGGAGTGGGGAAGCAACAGCTCATGGGACCAAGGAGGCTGATACCAGCAGAGCCGAGGGGACCAGTGGGACGGAGGGGAGTGCCACAGGGAAAACTGGATCATCTACATCATCTTCAGATTCCTCATTTGATGTGTGCACCCTGGCGGTGGCAGACCAATCTGGGACCAGCGCAGCCCCATCCTTGTCTGCCACCCCCTTTACCAGAACCTCCCTCCCTGTTGCTCCCCAACCAGTTGCCCCTGCCTGCTCACCCAGGATGGTGGGCGTCTCCTTCGCCTCAGGAACCTCTGCCCCTGCCTCAGTCAGCCCTGCTGCTCTCAGTGAGGAGGCTATTGACTTCCAGGGATCCATCTCTGTGGGTCAGACAACCACTGTGAATGCCATCCAGAGACCGACAGCTCAGGTTACTTCCTTTGCCGACCGAGACGGACATGGTTGATCCCTTACTTTATGGGTAATAATAGGTTGGACATTTAATTCCAATAATATGGAAAGACAATCAATTTAAATACCATGCAAATTTAAGCCCTGAAGAAGTCCTTTTGTGTAGGACGAAACACGTTGGCTGATTGCTCGTTTGTTCAAGAAAAAGCAATAATAAAAAATGAAGATGTTTAAAAGACAAAGTTGTGTTGCTGGACTTTACTGACTTTGCGCAGTGGTGCATTATCCATATCTTTTTGTATGTAATCCTTTCAGGAGTGCCCCTTTGGTGGCAGGTGCCGTGATTTGTGCACAGGTATAGCCATAGATATTGGGCGACAATATAGTTCACAGAGTTTTAATATTTATGGTAATCTAAGTTAGGTGCATTTGTAAGGTTTAACCCGCCACCAATTCAGTAGCAGCTCAGGTACAGCAGAGCAATGCTTACCTGGAAGGCATTCACAATGCCCTGTATGACCTGCAGAGACTATTTCAGGCTCTGGCCTCCTCACTGACTGCAGCCAGTATCCCTTTGTCTTCTGTCCCCACATACCCATACAGAGCACACAGTCAGACCGCCATTCATCCACCTCAACAGACAGGATTCGCAATGACAAACACAAGCACCACAAGACCCACTACCAGCATGCACACAGACAACACCCACCTGAACAAACAACAACACCCATTCCTTACACTGATGCCCACGCCACCCCCTCCTTCACAGAAATTACACCACTCACACATGCGGCTACAACACCAACACTCCCTGGTCCAGCCACAAGTCCCATCATACCCACAGTCACCACACATCCAGAACAGCATACATCCACCCCATTCACCACATGCGCACTCACCACAACTATCAACACCACCACATGCAGCACATTCTCCTGCAGGTACCAGCCCAACAGACAGTCTCCAATCCACCATGGCAACTCCCTGTACCTTATCCCCCTCCTCCCAAGACACACACCTCACAACCACTCCATCTCCCTCCAGTCCCAAACACTTTTCCCATGAACATCCGTTTGTCCCTAAGAACAGATTCCTGTATGAGTTTTCCCTCTTCCCTCCCATCCTCCCACCTGGGGTTCCCTGTAGCACCCTGTGTCCCTCCCCTAGTCTAGCTGTTCTACCTCCCAGTGCTCCACTGCCACCTCTGGAGTTGCCCATGCCCCTCTCCCTGCAAAAAAGCAACCCCCCAATCCAAGGTCACCCCTCCCAAGTATAAGGTGAAGGAGCCAGCTCCAAAAACAAAACAGAAAGCAAAGCCCCCCTGCCTAAACCAAAACCCAAGCCCAAGGACCCCCCCTCCCAAGCCATAACCCACACCTCCTCCATCCCCCCTCACCCTTGAGGTGTCTGCCTGCCCCCTTGATGCCTCTACCATGTGGAGGATACTTTGCAGTCAGGAGTCAAGTTGGGGCAATGATACTTGCCGTATCTGCCTGGGGCACATGGACATGTTGGACTGGCTAGTTGGCCTGTTTTGTATATAGATAACCAGATATTATTTTCTTCATAATATATATGGGCCAACCGCATGTTGGTTTCGATGGTTACATACCTGTCGTGCCTTTCCTTCAACATGGATATCTTTTATTTGTGCGATTTATTTTGTGGGTGTTATGTGTATGTGATATCATTGTGTTGCAGCATGTGTTGTGCAGCTAACTTGTGCATTTTACATTGTGTGGTGTCTTGTGATGGTGTTGTGTGGCATTATGTGGTTGTTTTGTGTGCATCCATGTGTGTAGTGATGGATATGTCATGTGTGTTGTGTGGACGTGGTGTGACATCTGACATGTTAAGTTGCAGTGTTTTGGTATTGATTAGTTGTGTGCAGTTGTTACGTGTTGCTGTCAGAATGTGTTGTCATGTGGAGGTGTACTGTGTTCTTCCTGGCCAATGCGTTTGTGTGGTTGCAGTTGTGATATCGTTGTGTGACTGGTGGTGTTGTGTATGATTGTGTTAGACAGTGGTGGTGATGTGGTGTGTGCAGGATGGTGTGTGTGTGTGGCACGTGTATGTTGGCCACAGTGCGTACAGTTTTGTGTGTGAGTGTTGGTATGGGTATTTGAGTGTCTGTGTGTGGTTGGCCCGAGCCGTTCCGGCTGTGTGTGTTGCATCTGCGAGTGTACTAATGGCCTTCCCTCCTAGCGTGTGCTAGGTGGGTGTACTTACGGGTTGTTGTTTTCATTGTTGTCACTGATTCTAGAGTCGTAGGGCCATCAGGAGCAATGGGAAGACTTCAGGTTCAGGTTCCATGGTGGCTCCAGATGTGTCTGTGTTCCTGAAGATGAGTGCCTCCTTTTATACTGTTCGTTTCCACCAGCATTTTGGTGGTGGTCAGACTGCACCGGAAATCCTGGCGGTGTGCAACCTTGTAATATGCTTGGCGGTAAAATGGTCCTCCCTGGACTGGAATCCTGCCACCTTCCACGGTGGTCCATCTGCACTGGCGGTACTGGCGGTGTATTTGCTGTGTTCCATTGGGAACACTGCCATGGTCATAATATGGTGGTCTTCTTCACCAAGCTGGTGGTGCTGTGACCGTCACCTCCACCGTGATGGTCCTCATTATGAGTTTGGCAGTCTGACAGGCGACAGGGGGCGGACAGGCCCAGGGAACCCACTCTCCACGAGACCCTCTCCCACATCATGGGAGCCTACCACCACTCCCAGGAGACAATGGCAAAGGTACTGGCCAAGTTTCAGGAGACCCAGCACCTGCAGGAGGAACAGTATTTGGGCTTCAGGGTGGAACTCAGAGCCATCAATTCCACCCTGGGCACCATCGTAGGGGTGCTGAAGGAAGTACTCAACACCAGGAGGGACACTGTGGCACTACAAGGGGCCCCTGACACTAGCCTGGACGATGAACTGCCTACCACCTCCGCCGGCGCTAGTGGACAGGAGGCACCGCCACAAGACCACCACACCAGCACCCCACCCCCTGCAGAGGGAGAACCAACTCGCAAACGGTCCCTGAGATCCAGGACAAAGACAGAGAATGATGCCAAGACGCCCACCAAGAAATGAGACCACCCTGATTGTCATCCTACTGTCCCACTTTGTCACCCTGTCCATCCTTAAACTGCGCCAGCTCCACTTCCTATGCCCATTTGGGCAATGCACCTGTGAGACTAATAGACTGGACTCTGCCATGCACATTCCTCCGCCATCACCCCTCACCATTTTGCTACCCCCTCCAATTTTGAGCATTAAAATAAACACCCTTATAGCACAAAACAATCTGGAGTCAGTCTGTGATTTCGGAATACTGTATTAGCAATTACTGTGGCAAAAAGCTCTTTCACTTGTAATGTCAACATACCTATGTCACATAGCTCTAGTCCATGAGGAATCTAAGCAGATGTCACACAGTGGGACCCACATCTGTGAAAATCGTAAGGGAAAGTGACAACTCAGTGACCATACACTGGGTGAAAACGACAGACAGTAGAGAGGTAGTATTGTTTAAGTACATGTAGTAGGCAGGTTTGTATTCTTACCTGTGTTTCACTGGAAATATTGCTGGATCACTGAGTCCCTGTTGTCCATGTCTTCTTCTTCTGCTTCCTCGTCTTCACTGTCCACAGGTTCCACAGCTGCAACAACACCGCCATCAGGACCATCCTCCTGCAGAAATGGCACCTGTCGTCGCAAAGCCAAGTTGTGAAGCATACAGCAGGCCACGATGATCTGGCACACCTTCTTTGGTGAGTAGAATAGGGATCCACCTCTCATAAGGAGGCACCTGAACCTGGCCTTCAGGAGGCCGAAGGTCCGCTCGATCACCCTCCTAGTTCGCCCATGGGCCTCATTGTAGCATTCCTCTGCCCTTGTCCTGGGATTCCTCACTGGGGTCAGTAGCCATGACAGGTTGGGGTAACCAGAGTCACCTGCAAATGGCGAGGGACAACGGTTAGACACACACTAACCTGGAGGGATATACCCAGACAACCATTCCCACTGACTAGTTTCCAGGTGCTCACCTAATCGCCACACACGGTGCCTCTGGAGTTGACCCATCACATAAGGGATGCTGCTGTTCCGCAGGATGTAGGCGTCATGCACTGAGCCAGGGAACTTGGCATTCACATGGGAGATGTACTGGTCTGCCAAACATACCTTCTGTACATTCATCGAATGATAACTCTTCCGGTTTCTGTACAGCTGTTCACTCCTGTGGGGGGGTACCAAAGCCACATGTGTCCCATCAATGGCACCTGTTGGGGATATGTCCCAGCGCATAGAAATCACCTTTCACTGTAAGCAAATCCTCCACCTGAGGGAAAATGATGTAGCTCCGCATGTGTTTCAGCAGGGTAGACAACACTCTGGACAACACGTTGGAAAACATAGGCTGGGACATCCCTGATGCTATGGCCACTGTTGTTTGAAATGACCCACTTGCAAGGAAATGGAGCACTGACAGCACCTGCACTTGAGAGGGGATTCCTGTGGGATGGCGGATAGCTGACATCAGGTCTGGCTCCAACTGGGTACACAGTTCCTGGATTGTGGCACGGTCAAGCCTGTATGTGATGATCACATGTCTTTCCTCCATTGTCAACAGGTCCACCAACGGTCGGTACACCGGAGGATGCCGCCATCTCCTCACATGTCCCAGCGGAAGGTGCCTATGAAGGACAACAGTGAGCACAGTGTCAAACAACTCAGAGGTACGTACACACAGGTTACACAGAACACGAATCATAATCTAAAAAGTGGCCTGTATGTGTGTTGAGTCTAGGCCTAGGTATGTGTGACGCAGTTGAAAATGAAGCTATGTGGGACCCTGAAATGGCGGCTGCCTGACCTGTAAAGTGGGACAATGGGATGTGAGTTAACTGCGCTGTCGTTGTACACCGTCGCGGTAGGCGGTCGAAGACCGCAGCGCAATGCTGTATTGGGTCCCAGGAGCCAATGACGATGTACGCCGGCGGTGACGGTATGCACCGCCGCGGACGTGACCGCCATTTTCTATCACTTCAATCACTTGATACCTGATCTTCGACAGGAGAGGACCTACACTGCAAGTGCTGCTGTGACCTCGGTCTGGAAGAGATAATGGCTCGAGTGTCTGGGGAAAGAGCCCCTGCCTTCACAACGGAGGAGTTGGAGAAACTCGTGAATGGGGTCCCCCCCAGTACACGCTACTCTACGGTCCTCCAGACAAACAGGTAAGTACTCTGGGAGCATGCTGTATGGGCTGTGCCTGTGTGGAGTGGGGTGGAAGAAAGATGGGTGGGGAGATTGAGGTGTGCATGAAACGACAGTAAGTGCATGTGCCACATGCCAAGGGTAGGGATCGGGGCCAATGACTCTGACGGTGCAGTTGGTAATAAGTTTATCTTCCCCCTGTACAAATCATGTAGGTCAGCGCCCACCAGAAAAAAATATATTTGGCGTGCCATCGCCAAGGACGTCCGGACCCTGGGGGTCTACCACAGACGGAGCACCCACTGCCGCAAAAGATGGGAGGACATTTGCCGCTGGAGCAAGAAGATGGCGGAGGCTCAGCTGGGGATGGCCTCCCAACGTGGGAGGGGTGCCCGTCGTACCATGACCCCCCTGATGTTCAGGATCCTGGCGGTGGCGTACCCAGAGTTGGATGGTACACTCTCATTCTGCTGATTTTGTGCGCAGGGGAGGGGTCTGGGTGGGGGAGGTGGGCTGTGGGTTTCCCTAGGCCAGGGCGAGTTCCGTAGGCAAGGTCCCTCCGTAAGGCAGGCCATGTGGCACCCCACCGCACCTCTGTAGAGTGCCAACTACACCTAGTCATGCCCCTGTGTCATCCATGTGTGCAGATGTCGTCCATAGCCTAGTAGGCCATTTCCCAGGAATTGAACAGTAGAGCCCAAGAGCGCGGCGTAGTGCAGGGGGCTTGTGTGTCTGTCGTGTCCGCCAACGGTAGTGGTAATGCATGCACTCAATATGTCTTTCTTTTGTCGTCGTCCCTCTTTTTGTGGTCTCCCTGTTCTTGTGTGCATTAGCATCATCCGGCGGAGGATCAGTGGCACCGGAGCACGAGGGGGCTGCATCCCACATGGCCATGGAGGGCCACACTACGGAATCGGACTTCACCATTGGGACGGGGGGCGAGGGGAGCTCCATGGCGGGGACAGGAGCTGAGACCATTGACACGGACTCGTCCTCTGATGGGAGCTCCCTTGTGGTGGTGGCAACATCTGTGCCCCCCATCTACAGGTACAGCCGCCACCCCCCCTTCAAGAACCACCCTCCCAGCAGCCCCTTAGCCTTTGCCCCATGCCCGCTCACCCGGGAGGGTGGGCATCACCTTCGCCCCAGGCACCTCAGGCCCTGCTCCTGTCACCCCTGCTGCCCTCAGTGAGGAGGCCATTGACCTCCTCAGGTCCCTCACTGTTGGGCAGTCTACCATTTTGAATACAATCCAGGGTGTAGAAAGGCAGTTGCAACAAACGAATGCATTTCTGGAGGGCATTCATTCTGGTCAGGCGGCCCTTCAGCGAGCTTTTCAGACTCTGGCCTCAGCACTGATGGCAGCCATTGTCCCTGTCTCTAGCCTCCCCCCTCCAACTTCCTCCAGCCAGACCCAATCCTTGCACCCCAGCCTATCCCAAGCACACCTCTAGACCAGCATGCACACACTTCAACACACAAGGGAAGCTCAGGCAAACATAAGCACCACACATCCCACAGGCACTCACGCAAGCATCACACACATGCAGACACACCAACATCCACTGCCTCCACTGTGTCCCCCTCCTCCTCGTCTCCTCCTTCCTCCCAGTCTCGTCTACACTCACACCTGCATGCACTACCTCTACAGCCACTACTACCATCACCAGCACACCCATCACCACAGCCCGCTCACGTGCAGTCACCACCCCCACTACCATTCACACGTCCCCTGTGTCCTCTCCCAGTCTGTCTATGACGCCCCCTCCCAAGAAACGCAGGCACACACACACCCAACAGCCATCCACCTCACGACAGCCTCCAGCGCATGCACCTTCACCCAAAGTCAGCAAACGAACACCTCCTACAACCACAACCTCTTCCTCCACTCCCAAACCCCCACCAGCTACCCGTCCCAGTGTCTCCCAAAAACTTTTCCTGTCCAACCTTGACCTCTTTTCCGCACCTCCCCCACCCCGTCCATCTCCTAGGTCCCGAACTAGCACCTCAGCCACAACATCTTCGGGACCAGTGGTGCTCGTAGTCACCGGAATCTGGAGTGCACCGGCCACCAGGGCAGCCAGTGTGGCACGGAGCCACAGCACAGACAGTCCCCCACCTGTCAAGCATCAGAAGTTGGCCAGTGCCCGGCGGGAGAGGGGGAAGACTCCAGCCACCAAAGCCCCTCCCAGGGGTACAGGTGGGAGTGTGGAGTCAGCTGCGACACCTTCCAAGGTGGGAAAGGGGCACAAGAAACTCAGCAAGTCTGGGAAGAGCAGCACAGCGGAGAAGACCGCCATCATCCCCGCTGACCAGGAGGCCACCGCCAGCACCAGCCCAGTTGCCTAGGAGGCCACCACCAGCACCAGCCCAGCTGTCCAGAAGGCCAGCACCAGCCCAGCTGCCCAGGAGGCCACAGTCACCAGCCCTGCTGGCCAGGAGGCCACCGCCAGCACCAGCCCAGCTGCCCAGGAGGCCAACGCCAGCACCAGCCCAGCTGCCCAGGAGGCCACTGCCACCAGCCCTGCTGCCCAGGAGGCCACCGCCAGCACCAGCCCAGCTGCCCAGGAGGCCACCGCCATCATCCTCGCTGCCCAGGAGGCCACAGCCATCATCCCCGCTGGGACAGAGAGGACAGCCAGCACAAGCCCCGCTGGGACAGAGAGGACCGCCAGCACAAGCCCCGCTGGGCTAGAGAGTACCGCCAGCACAAGCCCCGCTGGGACAGAGAGGACCGCCAGTACAACCGCCGCTCCAAGCACCGCTGAACAGGGCACCGCCGCTCCAAAGCACCGCTGAACAGGGCACCGCCGTCTCAAGCGGGCCCTCAAGCACCGCTGAACAGGGCATCGCCGTCTCAAGCAATGCTGGCCCATGAGCGCCAAGGGCACTGACGCTACTGAATCCGTCACGGGCAGAATGAAGCACTCTGGGCACCATGCCCCCTCCAGAACCACTGGAGAGATCCATCCACTACCTCTGTCCTTAGCAGGATGTAGCACTCTGGGCACCATGCCCCCTCCAGAACCAGTGGGGAGATCCATTCACTACCTCTGTCCTTAGCAGGATGTAGCACTCTGGGCACCATGCCCCCTCCAGAACCAGTGGAGAGATCCATCCACTGCCTCTGTCCTTTTCAGGATAAAGCATTCTGGGCACCATGCCCCCTCCAGAACCAGTGGAGACTGTCATCCACTACCTCTGTCCTTAGCAGGATGTAGCACTCTGGGCACCGTGCCCCCTCCAGAGCCAGTGGAGACTGTTATCCACTTGAGAGACTGTGGCTTTGCACTCCCCAGGATGGAACAGTGGGCAACCCACCCACTGTAGAGACTTGAGAGACTGTGGCTTTGCACTCCCCAGGATGGAACAGTGGGCAACCCACCCACTGTATAGACTTGAGAGACTGTGGCTTTGCACTCCCCAGGATGGAACAGTGGGCAACCCACCCACTGTATAGACTTGGAGGCTGTGGCTTTGCACTCCCCAGGATGGAACAGTGGGCAACCCACCCACTGTCCAGCCACTGTAGAGACTTGAGAGACTGTGGGGGTCATTCCAACCCTGGCGGTCGGTGTTAAAGCGGCGGCCAACTCGCCAACAGGCAGGCGGTAAAAAAAATGAAATTCTGACCCTGGCGGTAACCGCCAACAGAGACCGCCACTTTAACACTCCGACCGCCACGGCGGGACAAACAAACAGCGCGGTGGTCACCGCCAACAGACAGGCGGGAGACAATGTACCGCCCACCCTATCACAACCCACCAATCCGCCACCTTTTCCGGGGTGGTAGCCCCGCCGATAAAAACACGGCGGAAACAGACAGTACGAACGGAAAACGCTCACCTCTACACACTCCACGAGGAATCTGGACAGCATGGAACCCGAATTACACATCCTACCAGCTATTGTCTACCTGCTCCTCTACCAGGAGCACGAACGCCGCCGCAGGAGACAACGGTGAGTACTGCACCTACGACACAGGGGAGGGGGGAGGAGAAAAGATTACGGGCACACACATACGCAACACACCCACCCTCACCCACAACTACATACACATCAATGCAGAGCAACAACTCAGAGTGACACCCCCCAAACCCCCCGGAAGAATGCAAAGACAAAATAAAATGATCATGAAAATTGAAGTATATTGTACGGCTAAGTAAATAAATATAACAAACAACTATAACTATATACACATATGTAAATTGTCTTGTCCAAATTGGGTATCAGCCATTGTACGTGGGCCAATGGGCCGAAACACATGGGCAAAGCCCACACAGGAGACCCGAATCCATTGGAGAGAACACTGCAGGGGCATCAGATATCAAAACTACAGGCACCTCAGGGGGAGGGAAAGGGGGGGCAACTCAGTCAGATGAGTCCACGACGCCAGATCCACGAGCGGCCTCCATGGCTATTGTTCCATCCTGGGGAGTGCAAAGCCACAGTCTCACAAGTCTCTACAGTGGGTGGATTGCCCACTGTACCATCCTGGGGAGTGCAAAGCCACAGTCTCACAAGTCTCTACAGTGGGTGGATTGCCCACTGTACCATCCTGGGGAGTGCAAAGCCACAGTCTATCAAGTGGATTACAGACTCCACTGGTTCTGGGGGAGGCATGGTGCCCAGAGTGCTTCGTGCAGCCCTGCCCGACACAGATCCGGCCCTGCCCCTTCTGCCAATGGGCCAGCGGTGCTTGAGATGAAGGGCCCAGCGGAGCGGTGCTCGAGATGAAGGGCCCAGCGGAGCGGTGCTTGAGATGAAGGGCCCTGTTCAGCCGTGCCTGTCTTGAGGGGCCCTGTTCAGCGGTGCTTGACTTGAAGGGCCCTGTTCAGCGGTTCTTGACACGGCGGTGCCCTGTTCAGCGGTTCTTGACACGGTGGTGCCCTGTTCAGCGGTGCCTGTCTTGAAGGGCCCTGTTCAGCGGTTCTTGACACGGCGGTGCCCTGTTCAGCAGTGCTTGACTTGAAGGGCCCTGTTCAGCGGTTCTTGACACGGCGGTGCCCTGTTCAGCGGTGCTTGACTTGAAGGGCCCTGTTCAGCAGTTCTTGACACAGCGGTGCCCTGTTCAGCGGTGCCTGTCTTGAAGGGCCCTGTTCAGCAGTTCTTGACACGGCGGTGCCCTGTTCAGCGGTTCTTGACACGGCGGGGCCCTGTTCAGCGGTTCTTGACACGGCGGTGCCCTGTTCAGCGGTGCCTGTCTTGAAGGGCCCTGTTCAGCGGTGCCTGTCTTGAAGGGCCCTGTTCAGCGGTGCTTGTCTTGAAGGGTCCTGTTCAGCGGTTCTTGACATGTGTCTCCAGGGCACCAGATCCGGCCATGAGATGGAGTTCACTCGCCACCCGACATGTGGCTGCCGGGCCCTTCGTGCACATCTGTCTTCTCGCTTGCGGGGCCCTCCTGTGCTGCCGTCCCGGGCCCGTGGGTGTCCTCCTTCACACATGGAATGGGGCTGGTGGGGCCCTCCTGGGCAGCTCGCCTGCTGCCGGACTTGTCGGGCGTGCTGCCCTTGCCACCCTTCCCTGCTCCTCTGTGGCCCTTTCCTCCCTTTGTCGGTGTGACAGGTGGCACCCCACTTCCTGACGGTGCCAGGGTAGTGCCATTGGAGCCTGCTGTCTCTGGCCTCTCGCGCCTGGCCTTGCCTTTCTTAGATTTTTTACCAGGGGGTGGGGTGGCTGTCCCTTTACTGCTAGCCGAAGTAGCTGCCCTTGAAGGTGGTGGACTCCAAAATCCCTGGACTATTGTCCTTGTAGTTCCAGGGGATGTGGTGGCTGAGGTGCTGATTCGACTCTTAAGAGATGGAGGGGGTGGGTCAGGTGATGGAAAGAGGTTAATTTTGGACAGGAAATTATTTTAGGAGCAGTGGGAAGGGTAGGTGCAGTGGGTATGGGAGTGGAGGAAGAGGATGTGGTTGTAGGTGAGTCAGGTCTGGTGTCTTTGGGTGCAGGTGCTTGTGCTGGAGGCTGTCGTGAGGTGGATGGGTGTTGGGTGGGTGGCTGCCTGCCTGCGTTTGTGTGGTTTGGAAGAGGGCGTGACAGACACACTGGGAGAGCACACAGGGGACGTGTAAATGGCAGTGGGGGTGGTGACTGCAAGTGTGCGGAGTGTCCTGGTGGGTGTGCTGGTGATGGACGTAGTGGCTGATGATGTTGTGCATGCAAGTGTGAGTGGAGAAGTCACAGGGAGGGAGGAGGGAGACGAGGAGGAGGGGGACACAGAGGAGGCAGTGGCTGTTGGCATGTCTGCATGTGGATGTTGCTTGGGTGAATGCTTGTGTGATGTGTGGTGCTTATGTCTGGATGAGCTTGCCTTGGGTGTTGAGGTGTGTGCAGGCTGGTCTGTAGGTGTGTCTGGGATAGGCAGAGGAACAGGGGAGTGGGACTGGGTTGAGGAAGTTGGAGGAGGGAGGCAGGAGACAGGGACAATGGCTGCCGTCAGTGCTGAGGCCAGAGCGTTGAACGATCGCTGATGGGCAGCCTGACCCGAATGAATGCCCTCCAGGTATGCATTACTCCGGTGCACCTCCCTTTCTGAACCCTGGATGGCATTCAAAAGGGTAGACTGCCCAACAATGAGCGTCCTGAGGAGGTCAATGACCTCCTCACTGAGGGCAGCAGGGGTAACTGGGGCAGGGCCTGAGGTGCCTGGGACGAAGGAGATGCCCACCTTCCTGGGTGAGCGGGCACGGGGCGAACGCTGAGGGGCTGCTGGGAGGGCAGAGCTGGTGCGCTGGGTGGCGGCTGTACCTGTTGTTGCGGTGGGCACGGATGTTGCCGCCACCACAAGGGAGCTCCCTTCCGAGGACGTGTCTGTGTCGCTGGTGTCACCACGTGTCCCCGCTGTGGAGCTCCCCTCGCCCTCCGTCTCACTGGTGAACTCCGAGTCGGTTGCATGGCCCTCCAGGGCCATGTGAGATGCAGCTCCCTCGTGCTCCGATGCCACTTCTCCTCCGCCTGATGATGCTAATGCACACATGAACAGGAAGACCAACAAAAAAGGGGGGGGGGAGAAATAAAGACATGTTGAGTGCATGCATTGGCGACACCGTTGGCGGAGAGGACAGACACAGAAGCCCCCTGCACTACGCCACGCACTTGGGGTACACTACTCAATCCGTGGGACATGGCCTACAAGCCTATGGACGACAAATCCACACATAGATGACACAGGGCCATCATTAGCTGTACTAGGCAACCTACAGAGGGGGGGGCGGGGGCACAGGGCCATGCCTAACGGAGGGGCCTAGCCTACGGAAATCGCCCTGGCCTAGGGATACCCACAGCCCTCCTCCCCCACCCAGACACCTCCAATGTGCGCTAAATCAGCAGAATGTGCTTGTACTCACCCCCTTGTGTCTGCTGTGATGTCCTCACGCGCCCATCCAAATCGGGGTAGGCCACCGCCAGAATCCGGGACATCAGGGGGGTCAATTGATGGGAGCCACCCCTCCTACGTTGGGAGGCCATCCCCAGCAGAGCCTCCGCGGTCTTCCTGCTCCCGCGGCGGATGTCCTCCCACCTCTTGCGGTAGTGGGTGCCCCGTCTGTTGTGGACCCCCAGGGTCCGGACGTCCTTGGCGATGGCACGCAAAATGTCGATTTTCTGATGGGCGCTGACCTATGTCACATGTACAGGGGGAGAAATAACATTGTCATAATTTTCTGCATGCTCGATGTGAGTGGCCCCCCATCCCCACCCTTGCCATGTGGCACATGCTCTCATCCGTCGTTTGATGCATGCCTCAATCACTCCCCTCACCACCATCTTTCATCCACCCGACTCAACACAGGCATTGCCCCCAAAGCATGCTCCCAGTGTACTTACCTGTTGGTCTGGAGGACCGTAGAGTAGCGCATTCTGGGGGAGGACCCCATCCACGAGTTTCTCCAATTCTTCAGAAGTGAAGGCAGGGGCCCTTTCCCCAGTCGCAGCAGCCATTGTATCTTCCAGACCGAGGTCACAGCAGCACTTGCAGTATAGGTCCTCTCCTGTGGATGATCAGGTCTCGAGTGATTAAGCAGATAGAAAATGGCGGTCACGTCCGCGGCGGTGCGTACCGCGGGGGTGCGTACCGCGACCGCCGGCGCACTTCGTCATTGGCTCCTGAAACCCATAGGGTTCAATGTTAACCAATGCTGCTTTGCGCCGCGGTCTTCGACCGCCTACCGCCACGGTGTGCTACGCCAGCGCATTGACCTCACATCCCATTGTCGCACTTCACAGGTCAGGCAGCCGCCATTTCAAGGGCCCACATGGCTTAATTTCTACTGCGTCACACATGCCTAGGCCTTGCATCGACACTCATACAAGCCATTCAATGCATCGAGAATCGTGTACTGTGCAAGCTGTGGGAACGTATCTGTGGGTTGATTGACTCTGTGCTCGCTGTTGTCCTTCCTAGGCACCGTCCGCTGGGACTTGCGAGGAGATGGAGGAATGTTCCCGTGTACAGACCGCTGGTGGACCTGTCGACAATGGAGGAACGACATGTCATTCTGACATACAGGCTTGACCGAGCCACTATACATGAACTGTGTGCCCAGCTGGAGGCAGACCTGATGTCACCCATCCGCCAACCCACAGGGATCCCC
The DNA here is from genome assembly GCF_031143425.1 of Pleurodeles waltl. Lineage (NCBI taxonomy): Eukaryota > Metazoa > Chordata > Amphibia > Caudata > Salamandridae > Pleurodeles > Pleurodeles waltl. The sequence goes on from NC_090444.1 coordinate 1,782,277,828, forward strand.
CCTCTAGTGCAGGTGCTGTCAGTACTCCATTTCTTAGCAAGTGGGTCATTTCAAACAACAGTGGCCATTTCATCAGGGATGTCTCAGCCTATGTTTTCCAAGGTGTTGTCCAGAGTGTTGTCTGCCCTGCTCAAACACATGCAGAGATTCATCGTTTTTCCTGAGGTGGGGGATTTGCCTACAGTGAAGGGTGATTTCTATGCCCTTGGACATATTCCCAACATCATTGGTGCCATTGATGGGACACATGTGGCTTTGGTACCCCCCAGAGAAAGTGAACAGGTGTACAGGAACAGAAAAAGTTATCATTCCATGAATGTCCAGGTGGTCTGTTTGGCTGACCAGTACATCTCCCAGGTAAATGCCAAGTTCCCTGGGTCAGTGCATGACGCGTACATCATGCGAAATATCAGCATCCCTTATGTGATGGAACAACTACAGAGACACCGTGTGTGGCTAATTGGTGACTCAGGTTACCCCAACCTGTCGTGGTTACTGACCCCAGTGAGGAATCCCAGGACAAGGGCAGAGGAACGGTACAATGAGGCACATGGGCGTACTAGGAGGGTGATCGAGCGGACCTTCGGCCTCCTGAAGGCCAGGTTTAGGTGCCTGCATATAACAGGTTGGTCCCTAATGTACTCACCAAAGAAGGTGTGCCAGATCATCGTGGCCTGCTGTATGCTTCACAACCTGGCTTTGCGACGCCAGGTGCCTTTTCTGCAGGAGGATGGTCCAGATGGTGGTGTTGTAGCAGCTGTGGAGGCTGCGGAGAGTGAAGAGGAGGAAGACGAAGAGGACGACACAGACAACAGGGACACAGTGATACAGCAGTATTTTCAATAACACACAGGTAAGAATCAACACCGGCATTTTACATTTACTTACAGTCTCCTGCCTCTCTACTGTCTGTCCTTTTCACCCAGTGTATGCTAACAGAGTTGTGACTTTCCCTTCCAATTTCAGAGATGTGGGCCCCACTTTGTGACCTCTGCTTTGTTTGCCCATGGACTACAGCTGTGTGACAGTAGTATGTTGTCATCACAATGTAACTGGTCATTTTGGCACGTTTATGTCTAATACATATTTTCAAAAATACAGGCAGACTCCAGATTATTTGTGTGCAATAAGTGTGTTTATTAAAGTGCTCAATTTTGGGACATGGTTGAAAATCGGTGATGGGTGATGGTGGAGGAATGTCTATGGCAGAGTCCAGATTCTCAGTCTCACAGGTGCATTGTCCATATGCCTGTGGAAGGTGGAGCAGGGGCAGTTTAAGGTTGGACAGGGTGACAATGTGGGACAGTGGGATGACATCAGGGGGTATCCTTTCCTGGCGGGGGTCTTGGCATCCTACTCTGTCTTCTTCCTAGATCTCAGGCCCCGCTTGCGGGGTGGTTCTTCTTCTGCAGGAGGTGGGGTTCTGGTGGCCGGTTGTTCTTGTGTCGGGGCCTCCTGTCCACTAGCGCCGGCGGAGGTGGTAGCCTGTTCCTGGTCCATGCTAGTGACAGGGGCCCTTTGTGGTGCCACATGGTCCCGCAATGTGGTGACAATCTGGTTGTGAGCCACAACGATGGTGCCCATTGCGGAACTAATGTGTCTCAGTTCTTCCCTGAACCCCATAAACTGTTCCTCCTGCAGTACCTGGATCTCCTGGAACCTGGCCAGGACCGTCGCCATCGTCTCCTGGGAGTGGTGGTATGCTCAAATGATGGAGGTGAGGGCCTCGTGGAGAGTGGGTTCTCAGGGCCTGTCCCCCCCCTGTCGCACAGCAGCCCTCCCAGTTCCCCTGTTTCCCTGGGCCTCTGTCCCCTGGACCGTGTGCCCACTACCACTGCCCCCAGGTCCCTGTTGTTGTTGGGGTGGTGGGTTAACCTGGGTGCCCTGTAGTGGTGGACACACCGCTGATTGACGTGTCCTGGAGACAGAGGCATGGGCCCGCTGGGTGGGTGCTGTGCTGGTGTCCCCAGAGAGGGGTAGGTCTGCTGTGGCCTGTCTGAGGGGAACCGACTGTCCCGAGGTCCCCGATGGGCCGGGCTGGTCATCTGGGTCCAGGGAGACAGAGCTGCTGTCATCACTGGGGGCCTCTTCTGGGGGTGGGATGGACATTTCTGGACCCTCCTGGGCGGTGTGGTGGCGTTCGGGTCCTGCAGGGGTATAAGAGTATGGTTATTGCTTCTGTGTGTGCCATAGCGTGCAATGGGTGGGTGCCCGTGTACCCCAGTGCTGGCATTCCTTTGTGGGGGCTGTTGTGACGGCGGTTTGTGGGGGAGATCGGTATGTGCAGTGGGCATGCTTAGGTGATGGGTGTCGATGGTTTGTGGTGGCATGCAGGGTTTGGTGTTGGGATGGGTGGGTTGTGATGGTGAGACATTAGCAAGGAGGATGTGTGATGGGGGTGGGGGTGAGGGTGGGGGTATGAGTTGGCATGCTGGTGGGTGGGGGGGGTGAAGTAGTTGAGATTAGACTTACCAGAGTCCATTCCTCCAGATACTCCTGCGAGGCCCTCAGGATGCAGGATGTTCAAGACCTGTTCCTCCCATGTTGTAAATTCTGGGGGTTGAGGTGGGGGTCTGCCGCCAGTCTTCTGCACTGCGATGTTGTGCCTGGATACCATGGAACGCACCTTCCCCCGTAGGTCGTTCCACCGCTTCCTGATGTCGTCCCGATTTCGTGGATGCTGTCCCACAGCGTTGACCCTGTCCACTATTCTTTGCCATAGCTCCATCTTCCTGGCAATGGTGGTGTGCTGCACCTGTGTCCCGAAGAGCTGGGGCTCTACCCGAACTATTTCCTCCACCATGACCCTGAGTTCTGCGTCTGAGAACCTGGGGTGTCTTGGGGGTGCCATGGTGTGGTGTGGATGAGGTGTGGAGTGGTGTTTGCGGTGATGAGTGTGGTGAGTGTAGTGGTGTGTGGTATTTTGTGTGTGGTTGTTGTGTGGGTGATGGCGTAGTGTGCCTCTGTGTGATGGTGTTCTCTATTCTGTGCTGTCTCTCTCTGGGCTTCGTCTCTGATTTGTGGTCGTAGGGGTTTGTGGGTGATGTGGGTGTGTGTTTTATAGTTAATTGGGTGTGTGGGAGTGTTGTGTGTATGTGTCTCAGGTGTGTGTATTTCAAATTGTCCAATGTGGCTGTGTTTTGGAGCTGTATGTGTATTTTGAGCGCGGCGGATTCGTGGGTCATAATGGCATGGGCGTATTTCTGTTGGCGTGACGGTGGAGGTTTGGTCTTCGCCAGTTTAACGCTGGCCGTTGGTGTGGCGGACTTTTGTGGATGTCGGGTTTTTGGCGGTTTGCCTCTTGAGGGTCAGAATGACCGTGGCGGTTTACCACGACCGCGGCGGTGTTGTGGCGGCCTTCTGACAGGCGGTAAGCGCCTTTTACCGCCGAGGTCAGAATGACCCACTGTGTCTTTGCACTCCCCAGGATGGAACTGTGGGCAACCCACCCACTGTATAGACTTAAGAGACTGTGGCTTTGTACTCCCCAGGATGGAACAGTGAGCAACCCACCCACTGTATAGACTTGAGTGACTGTGGCTTTGCACTCCCCAGGATGGAACAGTGGGCAACCCACCCACTGGAGAGACTTGGAGACTGTGGCTTTGCACTCCCCAGGATGGAACAGTAGGCATGCGGCCCTTTCGTGGATTTGGCGTCATGCACTCAACCAGCTGAGGTGCCCCCCCTTTCCCTCCCCCTGAGGTGACTGTTTAGTTGCTCTCTGATGCCCCTGCAGTGTTCTCTCCGTCATGGTTGGGGATCTTGTGTGGGCCTCACCCATACCGTGTGGGCCCAGTGTTCCTCGGACTTAATTGGAGCACTACCTGGACTACTATGCTTGGTGTATATTTTGTTAATGGTGTAGATATATTTTTGCCTACTTGATTTTAATATATTACAATGGTTACACTCATTTTCTTTTGTCTTTGCATTCTTCCGGGGGGGGTTGGGGGGTGTAACTGTGATGTATCAATATGTATTAGTGTGTGTGTTGTCGTGGGTGAGGGTGGGGGTGGGGGTGTTGCGTGTGTGTGTCCCTGTTTTTTCCCTCCCCCTTCCCCTGTGTCGTAGGTGCAGTACTCGCCGCCGGCGTTTGTGCTCCTGGTAGAGGAGCAGGAAGACTATCGCAGGGAGAATTTGGAGTTCCGGCTCCATGGTGTCCTAGTTCCTCGTGGGGTGTATAGAGGTGAGCGTTTTCCCTTCAGAATCCTGTTTCCGCCGTGGTTTTATCCGCTGTGAATCCACCGCGGAAAAGGTGGCGGATTGGTAGGCTGTAATACTGTGGGCGGTACTTTGTCCTCGGCCTGTCTGTTGGCGGTGACCGCCGCGATGTTTGTTTGTACCGCCGTGGCGGTCGGAGTGTTAAAGTGGCTGTCTTTGTTGGCGGTTTCCGCCATGGTCATAATTGCTAAACTTTTACTGCCGGCCTGTTGGCGGTCTTACCGCCGCCTTAACACCGACCGCCAGGGTTGTAATGACCACCTCTGTGTATTGAAAACAGCAAGAAGAGGTAATTGCCGACATTGCACAGATTTAATACACAGTTTACAATACAATACCTTTGATATTTCAAACTTACAGGTTTCTTGAACACTCATAACATGGGAGTAGCTGAATCAGATACTCTAGAGAAATCATCTGGAACTTTAGAAGATGAATTAGAAGTACTAGGTAGAGGTACATCACTCCACAAGAAACTCAGAACATCGACTGGAGTTAATACCACTCCAAACACAGTACACATTACATACCTTTGCAATCAGAGGATGTTCCAGAAGAGCATGTGTTGCACATAGAGGCTTCCAAAAGAACCTGGGAAGACTCATGTTACATACAAACCGTCATGGATTAACAAGCAGCAGATGCTAATGGCAATTGGCAATAACAAGTACAATGGAATACAAGTGCACAATGGTACATCCTATTGGTTAATAATGGAAACAAACCTATCCCAACAAGGTTCATGACATTTGCAGGTGCAATCTAGATAGAACTTGTATAGAAACACAACAGGAGGTTCAAAGGTTCAGGCCTAATGGGAGGGGGAAGTCATAGAGCTTTCGAGACGAAAGTGAGCCACAGTAGAAGGAATGACATGAGGCTGGGGAATAATACTTACCAAGCATAGGGCACAAGATTGAGTTATGACATATGGCAATGATGCATGTCTTATGTACAACATCATCATAAAGGTCACACATGCTTGCTGTATTTCACATACTTGAATTCATGCATGCATGGATTGACCCACAACAGTTTATTACTGCATCCACCAAAACAGCAAGATGTGTCCATTGGAATGTACTCTCTGCCAACCATTTCCGGACAGCAGAGCTGAACTCTCCTGCCTTCCACCAATCACTTCCAGACTGCAGCGCTATACTCTCCTACCGTCCGTCTGATTCTTCTGCCACAAACAGCTGCTTTAATCGGTGGACTTCACTCTGGTATGGGTTATACTCTGTTCTTCATTTGTTTTCTAATCCTATTCTCATCTCATAGCAGAATTGATAAATGGCAGAACACTTTATACAGAATACCACATAAACACACATTCTTGCATTATAGTGCAAGGGTGTGTTCATGGCAAAAGGCCGACTAAAGAGCAACAGTGCAGGGTGCTGGGATGGAAAAGTCCCTCGCATGGTGACAGGTGTATACCCCTGCCTTGAGTGCCCAGCTGCAATGGTATCTGGATCCCTGGCACTGATGTTTTTTTACATGAATGAACATGGACCACATGTGTGTGCCATGCCATAGGCCTGTCACACAGATTGCAGTCTTGCTGGACCGGGAGGGGTACCCAAATTATTACCCTCATAGTGGTGAAAGGTTTCTACCTTTGGTGGGATTTAAGTAGCACAAGTACAAAGGGGGCAGCATACCATGCAGTGATCAGTAGAAGCTTTGGGCACCAGCACATCTTTGTTTACAAATTAAGCACTCAGATTCTTCATTCCAGTGAGCTGGCTGGGACACACACTGGACAAAGAAGAACGAAGCTCTTCAGCAAATGTAAATGGATGCTGTTTGATTTAGAGAGAGGTCACTGGAAGGGGGGACTGGCAGATCTCAGGAAGGAGATGGGGCTGATAGGAGAGTCATAAAAAGTGCTGCTGGCACCCTGGGATAACCTTTGAATCACGTCCTATGGCTCACATCCATCTGTGAATCTTTACTCATTCTCATGGCCTGTGTTGTGGGGCTATCAGATTTGGAGTCATTCCTGTTGTGACAGACTCCTTTTTGGAGGAAAGGCAGGATAGAGGAGTGGTACTTCAAAAGGAAGCAGACCCCCCCATCACAAACTTCAAATACTGAGACCCTAAAGCACATTTAGTATCTGGAAATGGACTTTAAGAAGGGCAGCTTTAGCCCATCAGAATGATAAATTGTCAAGCAGCCAGTTGTACTATGCGAGGAGCAGAGGCTTTGGGAGACTTCTGCCTTTAACTTGGGCTGGTGGTTAAGACCTGCCAGTCTTCCAGCTGGGTGACGGGACATCCCCCATAGAAATCTAAGACCACTTACTCCTGGAGTCTGGAGCACCAGTGCCTGCCTGCTTGCCAAGATCTATGTACCTTGGGAGGAACAATAGAGAGCTTGGAGAAAGCAAGGTCCAGTGGGGGAGCATGGCGAGTGGATCCTTCTGAAGAGGTGTCAGGAGACGGCTGCTGCACTGGACGGGTCTTTGCCCATGTTCAGGTTCAAGTTGATTACCCCATGTGCAGACAGAATCAGTGTTGGACTTACAGAATCTATGCTCCCCCAAACAGGGCCACAATTACAGCTTTCAATTGAAATTTGAAACATCCCACCTCCCACTTTTTCGCTAGTGGTATTGGAAGGCTTTATTTCTTCTAATGGGTATGTGTTGGACATAGCCCTGCATAAGGGATTTCTCTGAAACCCTTTGCTTTTTTCTGACAGTTTTTTGATGACTCTCTGTGCATGGCCTTAGGACTCTGGGCCCTACATAAGTTAGGAAGGAGCCCCTACCAATATGTGCACACTTGCACATTGGTGTTTTCATGTATATTCTGAGCCTGTCATGGCTTGCCTATATGTACACCCAAGAACATTGGTGTTTCCATGTATATACTGAGCCTAGCATAGCCTACTTGAATGTGCACACTTGCATATTGGTGTATTCGTATATATACTGAGTCTGGCATGGCTTGCCTATATGTGCACACTTGCACATTGGTGTATTTATAGGTATACTGAGCCTAGCATGGCTTGCCAGTATGTGTGCACTTGCACATTCGTGTTCTCATGTGTATAGTGAGCCTGGCACAACTGGCCAATATGTGCACACCCACATTAGGGTTTTATATCTGCACTGAGCCTGACACAAAGCTTGGGTCTATGGAGTGAAAAATGCCCATATTTGTTTTCACTGCCATTGAGAGCTGCTCTGCCCATAGGTTAATACGGGGGAACGTTTATAATTAAACCTAGCTTCCAAAAGTTGGATTACAGTGGAAAACCATCTTCATGTTCACTATCATTAGGTTTCCAATGACAAATCCTTTCCAATGGTCAAGGTAGTTTTCTCAGTTATACCTTGGAAAATACCACTTCTAGAATGTGAGCATTTCCATGTTCTAAAATCCCTTTTGTTCTGTCTTTTCAATTCAAGTTTCATGTCACTGTGGTATGGGGAAAACACATCTGTGCAATCCCCAGAAACAGCTATAAAACGTGGACAACCAAAATGACAGACCTCTGCCATATAATGGCTTGGCTGGATAGATTGGAAGGAGAGGTTTTGACACTTGGCCTCTCAGAGTCAGATCATGGCCCCACTAAAGATAAGGGTCTACATTCCAGGGCCCCATTGCAGACAGGGCTATAATATAGGGAAGACATCTGTGGTTCAAAAGGGAGCCCCTTGAACCACTACAAACTTCAAAGGCACACTTCAGCATTACTAGAGGGACCATGCTTCAGTGATACACTTAAAGATATACTTGAAGGAGTGCAGGCCGGAGTCCCTGTACTGCATGGTGCACACTGCCAGAGGATTCTGTTGTGCACAGGGCTATTCACTGTCCTGGGAAGGGGTCAGGCACACTTCCTGCATCGTGGCTGGCCTGGGCACTCTGCTTCCTGCAATGTGACACTCCAAAGTGTGCTCCCCAAGAGTTTTTTGGCTTACCCCCTGTTCTGCGTGGCAGTCTCAGGAACATCAAATACCTCCTCTGAGGGACCTACACTGTCTAATTTGTCATCTGGAGAGTGGTGCCCTCCTACCCATCTACGTCATCTACATCTACGTCATCTACTGGATTCCACCTGGTAACAGTGGTGTGAGCGCTGAAGTAAGTGTTGGACCCGGAGACTGGATTTGCCTGATGTGGTACCTGCAAAGTACAGCCCACATTCAAGGAGTGTGGCCCTTAATGGTAGGGCCATATCACGTATAAGTGTCTGGTTGGCAGGGAACGGATTACTGGTTGCGGGACCCTGCGTGGCCCGCTGTTGTTGAATGTGCTGCATTTCTCTTGTGCACACTTATTGCATGTGGTGTTTGTGTCACTGGTTCCAACCTTTGGAGAATGAGGCATATCTGGAGCAGTTCCACATTCGACCTCGTGTGGTAATGGATTTGTCTGGTGCGGCTCAAGTCTTCATGCCCAAGATGTTGTGCCTCATTCCAGGGAGGTGCGGATTGGGAACTGATTGTGTGTTCAGGAGTGCCTGATGCGATTCAAGTCATTGTGCATCAGGCGTGGTGTCTCATTCCAGGAAGGTGCTGCATTGGTAACTTTTCAAGTACCAGCATTGTCTGGTGCGACTCAAGACATCATGCACCAGACGTTTTGCATCATTCATCGGAGGCATTGCAATGGTAAATTTTCATGTGCAGCAGTATTGTCTGGTGTAACTCAAGTCATCATGCACCAGATGTTGAGCCCCATTTCCGGGAGGCACTACATAGGTAAACTGTCGTCTGTAAGCAGAATTGTCTGGTGTGACTCAAGTCATTGCGTACCAGATGTTGGGCCTTATCCAAGGAAGGCCCTGCTTTGGGCACTTTGCATCTGTGTTCAGAGGCATCTGCTGCGAGTCAGTTCATCGCGCACCAGACCTTGTGCCCACAATAGGAAGGCACAGAATTTGGTAAACTCTTCATGTGCAACCAGCCTAAGCCTAGGGCGGTCCAAGTCATCACGCCTCAGATGTGGTGCCTCCTGTCCTGGGAGGTGCTGAATTGGTTACTCTCTGTGAAATGGAGTATCTGGCTTGGCTGGGCACCACTGTGAACAATGTGTCCCTGTGTGTTGCAGACTGGGTGATTGATGCAGTGAGTGATTGATCAGCGCCCTAGATACACAGATAAGAATCTTCTGCTCCTACTTTTCTGTACCTAATCTAACACTATGGCCCTCATTCCGACCCTGGCGGTTTCAAACCGCCAGGGTGGAGGGCAGAGGAAGCACCGCCAACAGGCTGGCGGTGCTTCCCGGGCCATTCTGACCGCGGCGGTAAAGCCGCGGTCAGAAAAGGGGAACCGGCGTTTTCCCGCCGGTTTTCCCCTGGCCCAGGGAATCCTCCATGACATGGGGATTCCGACCCCCTTCCCGCCAGCCTGTTCCTGGCGGTTTACACCGCCAGGAAGAGGCTGGCGGGAACGGGTGTCGTGGGGTCCCTGGGGGCCCCTGCACTGCCCATGCCACTGGCATGGGCAGTGCAGGGGCCCCCTAAAAGGGCCCCACAAAGATTTTCAGTGTCTGCTTTGCAGACACTGAAAATCGCGACGGGTGCCACTGCACCCGTCGCACCCCTGCAAATCCGCCGGCTCCATTTGGAGCCGGCTTCCTCTTTGCAGGGGCTTTCCCGCTGGGCCGGCGGGCGATCTTTTGGAGATCACCCGCCGGCCCAGCGGGAAAGTTGTAATGACCCCCGCGGTCATTTGACCGCGGTGCGGTCTTTTGGAGGTTTCCGCCCGGCGGGCGGTGCCCGCCGCCCGCCGGGGTCGGAATGACCCCCTATATATAGAGAGATATTTTACTTATGACTACAAGTGCTTTACTTGGGTATTCCATTTTTTACTTTCTTCAGGCTGATATCTACCAACCAGCCCCCCTCACTAGATAATGTAGGTCCCCTGCTGGACCTCGCCTCTGTGTAATTTCTCCCACAGATGCTACCATTCAATGGGTTACACACCCTCTTTATATATTTGTGTACCACCTCACCTTTCTTTTATGTCTTTTCTCTTTCCTTTTACTTGAACCTCAGTGTTTGACAATAAGGGGACACTCCCCCTCCTGGATACCAGAGGCCACTAGCCTCTAAGGGATAGGGTAAGATTTTCCACTTGCCCCTAGTAGTATTACCTACTATATGCATATGCTTACTCTGTGCATGAATATTGCCTACAATAAGTGTATCTTTTTTGTGCATGAGCAATTTTCCTTGTCACGTGTGCGGTTGGTTTGCTGTGCAGTGTTGTGTTCCACTGTTGCCTTCATTGTCTGTCTGTTTTATACCCTGCAGGCCACCTCAAGGTAGTTCCTTGGTAAGGTAGGCCGTTTGCTTTATTTCTTTACTCCTTATACCTGTTGCCAACTTAGCAGTGTTTTCTCAACTCCTAATATGAGTCTTAGGGATCCGATACCCTGATGAATGCCCGAGGCCTTCCTAGGCTCACTACTGAGGGCAGAAACATGTTGGCTATCACTCTTTAGATAGGTGACCCTGTGCGTCCGCTCTACGCTTTTAACCACACCAAACAGACCCTATTATTAAATTGTAACTTTACACAGGTGCCTGTTCAGGTGTTTTTATTCCCTAGATTAGCTGGATCCCAATCTTTCCAGACCTAGAATTTATTTACACACTCCCTCCTGTTCTTTTAACAGTGAGGTTGAGTCCGCCCAGGTGGCACTGCCCTACCTGGGTGGGGCTAGGTGGTCAAATGATGAAGCATGACACTATATAGTGTGTGAGACCACCTAGTCCGTAAAGGAAATCTCCTTTCTTCTCTCTGCTCTCCAATCTCATACTGACCCTTTTCCTCTAATAGAGGACCACGAGCAACCAGGGGCACAATTGGTACCCTTGGGGTCCATCCTTTATATATAAGAGAACCCCGTACTCCTTAGTGTGTTTTTTGCAGACTGGGGCCTGCACTAGAAGGCCGGTGTAAAGACCCCTGAGTGAACTTCTTTCCGAGTGGGGACCAAACTCCCATTTGCAGTCTGTTCAGCCATTCTTTCCTTCTTCCCCTGTACTTTTGTCCCAGGATCTTGACTAAGTGTAACCACTGGCAGCTAGTGACCTAATACCTGAGGAAAGGTTGCTTCATTTTTAACTCTGAGGAGTGTGGGAATTGGTTGGAGGGTGGAGGATGGTTTGGGTCCAAGAGGGGTCTGCAAACTCGTTTACATCTCACCTGCTGGTTGTCAGAGCACTGCATTAGGGTGATGGAAGAGAATGTGTGTGAGTGTGTGTAGGCTAATATGACTGATGTCCGTGGCACCATGTAGCAGTGCAGAATGAGAGTGTGGGATTGAGTGCCTGGGCTTGATTTCACCGTGCGGCAACATTACTGTGCACGTCGTTTATTATTGCCGTTGACATTGATGCTACCAACGCCGTAGTACCACATGTGGGTGCAGGGAGGGAAAGTATTATTTTTCTCACTTGTACATACTGCTGAGTTTGTATTAATTATGTTGGACCTTGTACTATAAGTGATATTTCTGAATGTGATTTATGCCCAGATTTACATTATGTTCATGTGGTGTTAATTCATTTGTGTGTGGAATATAAACGTTATTTACGTACGCCTTGTGTGTAGACTTGTTTGTGATGCTCAGTGTACTTATTGTGTGGTTATGCTCTGCCAATGCTTTAAACATTGCCTCTGTGATAAGCCTGACTGCTCTGTGCCAAGCTACCCAAGGGTGAGTGCAGGTTATTCAATGAGAGTAATCACCCATCCCTGACAGGACTGGTAGGTTCTGCCTGACTAGGGCCGCCCCATAGCCAACCAGAATATGCCGCCTCCAACTGTATGCAACCCTGAATGTAGACTGTGACAAGGATTTCTGAAACTCAGGGTAATGAAGGTTATTGATAGGTAATTGGGTCATTAGTTGTCCCAGTGAAGCGTACCACACCACCATCCATTTCAGTATGTTGAAAAGTTAGCACTATGGTTTAATAAATGTGTTTTTTTACTCTGAAGATTTGAAATCACTACCTAATTAGAACAAATGCAGATAGCCTTGTGTTTTGGTAAGAAAATACAGTTTACATAAGGCAATGTTAAGAGAATCCACTTCAGTTGGGAAATTAGGTATTTAGACAAAATACTGAGTTTTAAATATCAAATTGCAGAAATATCTGAAAAAGATGTTATGATACTAAAATATGGTGGTGTAGAAATATTATTACTAAGAATATTGCTATTGTAAGTGAATAATATTTTCAAGAACATTTTTGTTGCTAATATCGTATTCAGAGACATACTTGTAAACAATATTGTTTTTCATGATCGTGATGTATTTTAGTTCATATATTAATTGTATGTGAAATTATTGTTTGTATAATTGTTAATAATATAGTATGCAATTTTTAGTGAGTTATAATTTGTAACTTAATTCCTAATAGTAATTTATATTGTTGTAGCAGGTTGCTAGGTTTCTAGGGGTATAATTTGGGAAGATGTTAGTTTAAAATTAATTATTGAATTGATTAACAATTCTATAAATTGTGTATTCATTATTTTTTTAACTTCTATATTGGATGCAGGTTGCTGGGTTTGTAGGGGTATCAGGTAGAAAGTGAATTAAGTAATGGTTGATTAACAATTAATTATTAATTTATGTTTATTTTTATTAATTGATTATTAATTATGAATAATTGTGTCACAATTACATTTTCTAGCTAGATATTATATGCAAGTTGCTGGATTTGTAGGGGTTTAGGGTGGGAAGTTAATTAAGTGATAATTAATAATAAATTCATAACATATCTTCAATTATCTAATTGATTATTATTATTACGTAAATTGTGTAATATTTACATTTTTGTTATATATTAGGTGTAGTTTGCTGGGTTTTCAGGGTAGATAATAATTAATTGATTATTAATAAGTAATGTATTATTAATTATTCAATTGATTATTAATGATGTAAACTGTAATAATTAATTGCGTAAGTTATACATTAGGTGCATCTGCTGGGTTGTAGGCATAGGGTAGCAAATATTTCAATAATTAATAATTTATGTATCAATAATTATTTAATAAATTATTAATAATGTTAATTATGTTATACTTATTTGTTTCAGTTATATTTTAAGAATAGGCTGCTAAGTTTGTGGTGGTATAGTAGGGAACATAATTCAGTAATAATTATTTTTGTTCATAATTATTAAATTGGTTATTAATCATGAACATTGTTTAATTTTTTTAAAGTTTGTATATATACTTTGTGATTGGTTACTGAATAATTTTCCTATTAAGAGTTGTATATTTGTTGTAAATTAATACTGTTATTTACATATAAGTGGAAATAGTATATCTATTATTGTTCAACTTTTCCTAATATGTTTTAAGTATATCTACTTTATTTATGTATATATATATATATATATATATATATATATATATGTATATACACACACATATATATACATATATGTGTATATATATATATATATATATCCTACTTTATTACCTAATTTATTAATAAATATTGAATAAATTAATAATAATGTTAATTGTGTTACACTTTTAAGTTTCAATTATATTTTAAGCGTGGACTGCTAGGTTTGTGGGGGTATAGTGTGGGTAGGCCATTCAGTAATAATATACTCCCAACATAGGCATTCAACAAAATGCCCTTAAGTGGGTCACCTCTTTTCTCTTAGGCCACATGCAGAGCATCTGCATTCCTCCCTTCACTTCTACACCCAAGAAAATCACCTGCAGCATACCCCAAGGATCCTCCCTCAGCCCAACCCTATTTAATATCTACCTGACGCTCTTCGCAGACATAGATCCTATGGACTCAATATAGTCTCCTATGCTGATGACACTCAATCAATCCTCTCACTTAGCGAAGACCCCGACAGCATCAAAGCCAACTTCTGCAGTGCCATGACCAACGTAGCAACATGGATGAAAAACAGCTGTCTTAAACTAAACATGGACAAAACGGAAGTCCTTAAATTCTATAAGAATGCCTCCATATGGGACCACAGCTGGTGGCCAGCTTAACTCAGACCAACGACCACTCCATCAGACCATGCATGAGAGCTTGGCATCATCCTCGACTGCCAACCATTTATGAATCACCAAGTAAACTCAATCGCTTTCCCCTGCTTCTACATACTCTGTATGGTCTGTGGAATCTTCAAATGGATCCCTACCATCAATTGAAAGAGAGTCATGCACGCCCTGTTCACCATATGCCGCAACTCTTGCAACACACTCCATGCCTGAGTATCCTCCCAGCTACTTAAAAGATTCCAGACTCTACAGAACACCACAGACAACCTCATCCTCAACCTCCCCAAGTGATCAAGCATCACCCCACACCTCAGCAACCTCCAGTGGATCCCTGTTCAGAAGCAATGCTCATTCAAAATCCTCATAGTCGCATACAAGGCTCTTCACAATCTAGGGCTGTCCTACATCAACCACCAACTGAGCTTCTATGTCCCAGTAAGACAACTGTGCTCCGTCTTGCTCAACGTCGCACCGCACACACACCCTGCATCCATTACAGCCACAGAGGAGGTCGCTCCTTCTCCTACACAGCATCCAAGTCTTGGATCAACCTGCCTCTCCATCTCCAAACAGCTCTCTCCCTGGTGGACTTCAGAAGGAGACTTAAGACATGGATTTTTGACGGATACACGAATCCGCTCATAAAAAAAAAAAGTACTTTGTTAGCCTAATGCCACCGGGTGGGCCAAGTCTTGAGGGCTTTAAAAAAAAAAAAAGTTGCTGGGGTCCCCTCCCGATGTCCCCGGAACCGCCACCTCCCCGAGGCTTATTTTTTGTATGCAGGGGGCCGGTGACCCCTCGACACCCTATGGACCATCACCTCCCCAGGGGTCCATCTGTCCCCTGGACATTTTTGTTAAAAAAAAATTCAAATAAAGAAATAAATGAGGAGGTAACGGGCGTGCATAGTGCAAGGGTGGGTGCTTTTAAGGGGGTGGTGTCAGGGCATGGCAGCAGGCCAGGCCCTGTGGCCAATTGCTACTGCACACTGTCGAACACCATGCACGACAGTGGTTGGTTTAATATATAGTAATAAAAATTACTATATGTGAAAAAAACATAGAAATTCACTGAAAAAAACTAAAGCTACAGGGACGTTATAGTTAAGAAATAGAATTTTAAAATACCATAGCAATTCACTTAAAAAAACAAAGGTTACACGGACTTTATAATCAGGCTCAGATTTTAACCGTACCAAAACACAGAAGTTCACCAGTTATAGTTAGAGTTATCTCAAGCAACTATAACTCGTGCCCTAAGGTAACTATAACTCGCGCCCTCGCCATGCACTGCAAATTACCCCACAAATTATGTCAATCATGCCATCTTTCATAACACCATTGATAATATCAATGTAATATTTGCAGTAAAATTGTGCATAGTGGAAGCACGAGTTATAGTTACCTTAGGGCACGAGTTATAGTTACTTGAGATAATTTGAACTATAACTGGTTAATTTCTATGGTTTGATGTGGTTAAAATCTGAGCGTGCTATAACATCCCTGAGTGTGTGTGTTTGTGTTTGTGTATATATATATATATATATATATATATATATATATATATATATATATATGGAAACATCTTTTTTAGAGTTTAGAGTGGGAATAGGTTTTTGTGTGGTAAGTGTTTTTGGGTGGCAAGGGTAATTTTAGAGTTTAGGGTGGGCTTGGAGTTTTGGGCGGCAATGGACTTTTTAGGGTTTAGGGTGAGTATGGGTTTTTGGATGGCAAGGGAATCTTTGGAGTTTAGGGTGGTATGGGTTTTTAGGTGGCAAAAGTAATTTTAGAATTTATGGTGGGTATGGATTACGTATACATACACATATATATACAGTATATATACATATATATACATATATATGTATATATATATATATATATATATACACAATATATATATATATATATACACAAATATATATGTTTTTATAACAGTGCACTTAAAAATAATTTTACAAATGTAATAGAATGTAAAATGTGTGTTTTTATAATATGTATATATACATTTACCCACACTTATACATGTGTGTGTTTCTATAGTATATATTTTTTATACAGTGTTTAATATTATTTAAATTAATTCATTTTACATTATATTATTATTTTATATTAAAACATCTAAGGTTTACTATTTTAAACTATATATATTAAATAACAATATTTTTGCATGTATTTTAACAATAGTTGAAAACAATGTTTTTTCAATATTTTTGTACTTACCATCATAACTATGGGATAACGATATTTTTGTAATTAATATGTTTGACTTAATATTTTTGGTCAGGATATTGTTGGTTCCGATATTATGTCAGTGATCCAACCTAAGAGTGGAAGACTGTGCTACAGTTCTGTTTTTATCAGCTATTTTTTTTGTGCCATTCACAGGACGCAATTATTATTTCACAAACAGCTTCTCCCTGTGGGAGCAGATATGAACTTGAACTTTGAAAGTCTGTCCTGATACAGCTTGAAATCCTTTCTTCTCTCTTTTCATACCGATAGCATTGATGCCTCCTGTAAGAGCTTGCTTGAAATGTTTTATTTAATCTGCAAGATGCTTAAGCCTTCTTTGTTGTAGCTCAGCTCAAATTGTTTTCAATGTATTCATATTCCCACCATGAAAAATTCCTTCCCTTTTTTATGTAAATATATTTAGATGTGTTTGATAATCAATATTACAAAATGTGTTACTCATGTAACCTTGGTGTATTTCTCCAAATCTGTAAAACTAATGGCTTGAAATATCTTTGACGTAATCTAAAGTTAGATTCATATATATACAGTATTGTAGAATGCCAAGTTAGGCCTGATTACAATTTAGAAGTATTTATGTACAGCGATACTATGTGGCTGTATCTATGCACCCAAATCTGTCTATTGCACATGAATCCCCATGAAATGAGGGATAAACATTTAGGGGGTCATTATGAGTTTGGCGGTCTTTTGGCAAAACCGATGTCGTGGCGGCCGCTAAAAGACCACCATGTTGGTGGTGATCCAACTGCCAAATTAAGAGTCACACAGCCAAGTCTGCCAAAAGTCTGCCAAAAGACAGCCAAAATTCTGAAACCGCCAGGACACTGGAGGATGGAAAAGAGGCAGTGCCACTACCAGCACCGCCAGCCTAACAAAAATGCTCTGATCATATTACGATCCACAAATCTCAGGAGCGGTTCTTCCATGGCTGAAAACCATTAGCGGTGCAAACCGCTGCGGTCTGAACTCACATCCGTCAGAACACTACACCACATTGGATAGTTTGGATACCGCACACCAGGCACACATCCACACACCCGGCAAACCTAGAAACTGCACTATATAAGACTCACCTACACAACCCACATTTCTGTGTAACAAAAATGCCACACACAGCCAAACACAAGCAACATTTTAGAGAGATAAAAAAAACAAAAATGGGCACCCATACACATTTCACTATGCACACATCCAACACCTGCACAGCATACACAACACAAACTTTACTGTCTCACACAATACACAAATATCTCCTACTCACATCACAGCACCCAAACCTCATCACTTACATTTTTTCCACATTTTTTCACTACCTCACCACCTTTACCACCACTACAATGTCCCCACAAAAACATCCATGTTTCACTGATGATGAGTTGAGGGTCATGGTCAATGAAATTGTCAGGGTAGAGCCATACCAATTTGGATCACAGGTCCAGCAAACATCAATAGACAGGAAAATTGAGTTGTGGCAAAGAACAGTCAACAGCTGGAAATGTGTAGCCAGTTATCTACACACTTGGGAGGGCATCATGAAGAGGTGGAACAATCTCAGGGAAAGGCCCGTTCCATGCCTGCCAGGTACTAGCTGGCAGTCCTCAAGACTGGCGGTGGGCCTTCACCTCCTCCCCTTACTTTCACATCATGGGAGGAGAAGGTCTTGGACCTCATGCATCCTGAGGGCTTGACAGGAATATCTGGGTGAGTGGGGTCGGGGAAGTCAGTACAACATTCATGTCACCAAACAGTTTTGTCTTGCATGCTCACTGATCACCTTTCCCCACCTCAGTGACCAAACCACCCACCACCCCTCTGTCCAAATGCCCAAATACCCCTCTCTGGCATGTCACACATGGCATGTGAAGTACTAGGAACTGACAGCACTGCAACTCTCAGAAGGCACTGTTCTCCCATTAAGAAAACCAGAAGAGTGCACTAAATTTAAAATGTCTTGCATGTGAAACTAGAAATCAAAGTAACCATCCTGAATGTTCCACTATTTAACAGTTTATGGCAATGACAGCAATGCAATGGCCCAGTCCCAGCACCATTACAAGCAAAACACAGCTACAGCTGTGTCCCCTACCAAACTGGCCTTTGAGAAAAGCTTTCTAACAATGTTATATACTCACCTGGGGGGTAGGGACTAAATGACAAACTGGATGTACTTGCATTACATCCAGGCAGAGGCCCAGGTCAAATGGTAACTCCTATACTGTGTGCCAGCTCTGACACCGTTGTGCATTGTTCAGCTTTTAGCTAAATCAATGATGCCATACGCCTTACTACGAGAGAAATGTACATTGTCATGTCTTCACTCAGATAAGACATGAGGGTATGAGCAGTCATCTAAACACCAACATATTCCAAGAGCTTGGAGCATGGTGTATGCAATTGCAAATCTCTGTGTCCCACATTGCTCTAACTGATATTTGGTAGCAGCCTTCATTTTTATTTCAAGGGATCATGTAAAGGCATTGCGTGTATCTCACATACCATGTTTAGTTGTCAAAGTCAAATATCACTTGTTGCATCACTTACACCAATTGTGTGTTCCACTTCTCCTACAGATAACCTTGCCAATCTCAACATGGAAAGGACACAAGAGACTGACACTACCCCTCTGGATGAAGGCCCCAGTGAGGAAAACACCCCTGGATGTTTGGACACTGAGGACAAAGCTGGCTCATCAGGGACACCTGGTCAGTCAACAATTGTCAGCCTCATCCTCCCCACATCGACTCCTCCCAATCCTGTTGCATCTACATCACAGGCAACCATTCACCCCCAAACCTGTGTCCCAAGGACAGTCTTTTCCATTGTCTACCCCAAGTACACATACCTGAGTCTCCTCTTGTCACCCCTGTCAGTGATGCTCCTGCCACCAGTGGTAGTGGACACACTGTGCCAGGGACACAAGTACATGGGGGTAGGGTATGTGGGAGGAATGGTGTGGGCCAGAGGATGGGACCTCCAAGGGACACAACTGACCAGGAGACCATCTCCCAAGTCTTGGGAGCCTACCAAAATTACCAAGTCATGATGGGCCCGGTACTGACCATGATGGAGGAAATCCAACAGCTGCAGAGGGACAACCACCAGGAAGCCATGCAGCAGTGGCATGCATAAAATGTCATGCTGGCAGCATTAATCTCCTGAGATAGGGAACCTTCTACTTACCATGTTCAGGCATCTATATGCTTGCCACTCATCTATGTCAGTCTTCAGAGACATGCACATTGATCTGCAAAGTAGAAACACACTGACAACTAAGTACAAATTAGTTCACATACAACACAAAATATTATGATCCCTCTATGGTCTGGATACCACATTATGACATGTTAGAAAACAAATGAACACACACATGGCACCATTAGTCCCACCTCCAATACCAAACATGTCTTTTTTGTGGAAAAGGACACTTCCATCCCACTGCCCTGCCAGTCTGGGCATTGAACTCACACACCACAAATCTCATGCTAAACAGTACCTGGTTTAATCCATGTCCAGTTCTCATGTCAGTCTGCAAATCTGCCTGTCACGTTGTCTGAGATTGTCAAATGAGGATGAGCCAAACAGCCAATCTGCAAATCTGGGATTGACAAATATAAGGTATAGGCCAGAGTGGAACACATACATCACATTACCAATTCATAAATACAAATGTGACTTTGATTGTGCATTTTCAAAACACTAGACTATGTACATACCAGTTCCTTTCACAAGTCCAAGTAACAATCTGCATACATATCTGAGTCATAGAGCTCACTGAGGGTGGTAAAAAGAACATTACCTAGCATACATAGCCTCAACAGTATCCCATGGAATCTCTACTGTAACATCACATACCTTGAGTCAGTTGAAGTACTGATTGATGAGATCTGCCCTGAAGTCTCCAGCTTCATCCTCACAATGCTCATCCTCATTTGGTAGATCTGCATTTCCACCCACAGGATCTGCTGGCTCCCCCCCTCATCTGGTATGAATGGTATCTGACGTCTCAGGAAAGGTTGTGGAGCTTGCTGCAGGCAACAATATTTGACATACCTTGTGGGGTGAGTAGAGGAAGGCTCCTCCAGACTTGTCTATGCTGAAAAATATTGCCTTGATGAGCCCAAAAGTCTGCTCAATGACACGCCTTATCCTTCTGTTGTCCTCAATGAAAAAGACTTCTCCTGGTGTGGTTGGGTACCTCACTGGTGTCAACAACCAGGGACGGTTTGGGTAGACAGAGGTCCCTGCAAAAAATAGTTTAAAAAAGTCAAACATAAATCTTGGACATCCGCATATATGGTAGCAGGAAAAAAGGTACTCAGATACATGACATATATGACTTACCAACTAGCCAGGCCCTCTCTGTCTATAGTCGTGTCATCGGAAGTGGGATATTGCTGTTCCACCTGATGAAATAAACATAGACTGACCCAGGATACTTTGCACAAACTTGTGAAATGTAGAGAGCGGCCAAAGAGACCACCTGGTTGTTTATGGAGTGGAAGTTATTCCTGTTACTATATACCTGTTCATTAGCACTTGGGGGAAACAAGGCTACATGGGTGTCATCTATGGCTCCAACGTCATGTGAAATGTGTTCCAAACCATAGACATCTGCCTTCACATGGGCCAAATCCTCACACTGGGGAAATATGATATAGCTGTCCAGGTGTTTTAACAATACAGACAGTACGGCCTTCAAAACCAGACTGAACATGAGCTGGACATCCCTGCAGTTAGGGCCCCTGTATTCTCTCCACAAGAGCCGTACAAGCTTTTGGAGGAGGTCCTACCTCTGTATGGAGAGCTATATGGTGTACCAGACGAGCAGGTGATTCCAATACAATGCCAATGGGTGAAAGGTAGAGTTTATGGTGATGTAGATGAAATGTGCAGGAATTAAGGATTGAGCTATTATGTGTGGGTAGATGGACATGTGCACATGTGCATAGAAAGATTATTAGCCCTGATACATAGTAGGTAGTGTGTGATATTTATACCCTGAACCACAAAAATACATTACAGCATTAACATTAATGGTGTTGTCACATTTAGTTGTTGACCTACACCATTTTAGAAACATTCTTGTGGTCTGGTCATATGTTACTATCCAACACCTGGTGCTGGTTATGCATGTTGTATGGCTGACTTCACTTCACACATGGCCTGACTGCAGATGGTAACTTGAGAAAGAGTTTGAAGTTGGATGAAGGGTATGGAAGGCGACTTGCACTAACTTAAGTGTTCACCCTACTTGTTTTAGAATTGTGCATGTGGACATGACTTTCTCCTCTTGTTTGTGTCATCCTTGCAGGTCAATGCCCATATGAAAAAGGGGTTCTGGTGTGCCATTGTCAAGCAAGTGCGGACCCTGGGGGTCAACAGCCGGCAGAGCACCCACTCTGGAAGTGGTAGGAAGTAGTGGGAGGACCTGAGATGTTTGGCCCGGAAGACTGCAGAGGCCCAGCTTCCTCCCAAGGAGGAAGGGGTGTCCCTCAGACTTTGACCTCCCTAATGGCCCACATATCGGTGGTGGTCTACTCTGAGTTGGATAAGCATTTGAGAGCAGCACAGCAGCCACAAGGGGGTAAGAACTGACTAAACACAATTACATCCCTCTGGCAGGTCAGTGTATGATGTGAAAGAATCTAAGCTGTAACAATGTGGTAAGTGCAAAAGGTAAAAGGTCTCCTAAGAGCCCCTAAATGTACAGCCCTCAACATTGGTATACAGGTGTGCACAATCTATTGTGTATAGGGACATATTACTCACCTATGTTATCCCTCCTGTACAAAAGCATACGATGATGCACATGTGACTGTGTCATATGTGTACCACTATACTGCTCTTTATACCCTGCTGGTTGTTCCTTGTCACCTACAGAACCATACTCTCAATATCCTGATGGTACGTTGTCCAGAACTTTGCCCTCTGTCCATTCCAATGTCCCTTGATCCATGTCTATGTGCAATATAGAGTCTGACAAGTTAAAAGCAGTCCTACTATTCCTGAGGTTTCATATGAGTGTCAACGTAATGTGAGCTGTGACAGTAATCTGACATTTCACATGCCATACTTGCTACACTTACTCAGATCTGTTAGGGGATATCCCCATTGGTAAGTGAGGACTATACATTGGCACCAGTAATGTCACATCAGAATGGACATCCTACATGTTGGAAACCATGGTGGTATTACTAGGCTCCTAGTGCAAACCATGTCATTGATATAAGAGCTCAGGATATTAGCACCATGTACATGCTCTTTGGATGGTAAATGGCTACACAGCAATTTCCTTGTCCAATGTGTTGTGGCCATACTAAATAGGCCAAGACATCTTATTAATAGGTAGATTCTACACTGGTTTTGCCAACATCATGTGTAAATTGTTAGGTTCTACCATATATCAGCATTGTGATGCAACTTAAACATATTCACTTTTGCTATTGTGGATATGTTTTGAAGGCCTTTTGTATAGAAACATATTGTTTGCACTGACACTTGTGGTGCAGGTGTGGTAGTTCACATTCACATGTTGGTGGAATGGTATGTGTAGTCAGCCATGTGGCTTGCCTCAAGGTGTATGTCTCTATCATGGTAACTTCAGAAGTGGTTTATGCTAAAGAAAATGTCCTATACTGATGTAAGATAACTCATGTCTGAAGTGTAGATAGTGACGTTGCCAATTATACAATGGGCTATTGATGTTGCCACTCATCATGATAACTTGAACTGCATGTAGCCTGCATGCACATGACAGGTGTCCATTGTATTTAAGATGATGGTATGCTACCTGCGGTTGTCTGCGGGTAAATTCTGTGGGCTAGGTAGGCCCCTATAACTGCACATGACTTTGCTTTCAGGAGGAGAATTACTAAGATGAGTATGTCCACAAAGTCTGTATCATCCTTTTCTACAACACTATTGGTACATGTGTTGGTGATATGGTTTTAGACTCTATCATACTCCAAATTTGGATATGCCAAATACAGTAGGTGCATGTTAGCAAATTCCAATTGTGGAGGTTGTAAACACTGTGACATGAAAGCATTTGATGATGTTCCTTTCCTGGAACATGACATCAGGTCATATTATGGGGGTTATTACAACTTTGGAGGAGGTGTTAATCCGTCCCAAAAGTGACGGTAAAGTGACAGATATACCACCAGCCGTATTACGAGTTCCATAGGATATAATGGACTCGTAATACGGCTGGTGGTATATCCGTCGCTTTACCATTTTACAAGTTAGGTGATACAATCTTTATCACTACCGATTACAGATTGAATAGACCCTTTTTTCACTCAAACCTGCCACCATTCCATTGCCGCTAGGATTATACAATGGGATCATTCTACGTTTTATACTCTGTCTTTCAAAGAATGATTTAGCCTTAACAGATACAAATTGCTTACCATTATCACTTACAAGGTGTTCTGGAACACCTTCAGATCAGAAAATATGATCAAGAAATTCTTAAACTGAATACGTGTCAGCTTTCTTCACCGCCTTCACCACTAGTCAAAAAGAGAACAGATCCAGTAATACTAAAACACATTTATGAGGAACACCAGTAGTACCCATTATATTGATTGCAACAGATGACCAAAGGACTTTGAAAGTTATAAATTCAGACAGAGGAGGCCTAAGGGTAAGTACGGCCTTATCGTCCAATAGCAAAATCAAGACCAGGCCCCCAAACAGTTTATGAACAGCAGGCCAGGACTGCAGGTACCAAGCAGCTTTGGGGCATCCCACCCAGCCCACTCTAGAGAGACTTTGGGCGCGTGTACTGGGGGAGGACCCCATCCACGAGTTTCTCCAACTCCTCCGATGTGAAGGCAGGGGCCCTTTCCCCAAACGCACGAGCCATTGTCTCTTCTAGACTGAGGTCACAGCAGCACTTGCAGTGTAGGTCCTCTCCTGTCGAAGATCAGGTATCGAGTGATTGAACAGCTGGAAAATGGCGGTCATGTCCGCGGCGGTGCGTACCGTCACCGCCGGCGTACATCATCATTGGCTCCTGGGACCCATAGGGTCCAATGTTAACCAATGCAGAATTGCACCGCGGTCTTTGACCGCCTACCGCAACGGTGTACAACGCCCGCGCAGTTATCTCACATCCCATTTTCCCACTTTACAGGTCAGGCAGCTGCCATTTCAGGGGCCCACATGGCTTAATTTTTCACTGCATCAGACATACCTAGGCCTTGCCTCAACACTCATACAGGCCAAATTTCGGAATATGATTTGTGTTCTGTGAAAGCTGTGGGTACGTACCTCTGAGTTGGTTGACTCTGTGCTCGCTGCTGTCCTTCATAGGCACCATCCGCTGGGACATGTGAGGAGATGGCGGCATCCTCCAGTGTACAGACCGCTGGTGGACCTGTCGACAATGGAGGACAGACATGTGATCATCACCTACAGGCTTGATCGTGCCACAATCCTGGAACTGTGTGCCCAGCTGGAGCTAGACCTGATGTCAGCTCTCCGCCATCCCACAGGAATCCCCCCTCAAGTGCAGGTGCTGTCAGTACTCCATTTCCTTGCAAGTGGGTCATTTCAAACAACAGTGGCCATAGCATCAGGGATGTCCCAACCTATGTTTTCCAACGTGTTGTCCAGAGTGTTGTCTGCCCTGCTGAAACACATGCGGAGCTACATCATTTTCCCTCAGGTGGAGGATTTGCCTACAGTGAAAGGTGACTTCTATGCCCTGGGACATATCCCCAACATCATAGGTGCCACTGATGAGACACATTTGGCTTTGGTACCTCCTCGCAGGAGTGAACAGGTGTACAGAAACGAGAAGAGTTATCATTCCATGAATGTGCAGA
This sequence comes from Pleurodeles waltl, assembly GCF_031143425.1. NCBI lineage: Eukaryota > Metazoa > Chordata > Amphibia > Caudata > Salamandridae > Pleurodeles > Pleurodeles waltl. Next base: position 1,782,303,174 of record NC_090444.1, read on the forward strand.
TGGTGTGTTTGGCAGACCAGTACATCTCCCATGTGAATGCCAAATTCCCTGGCTCAGTGCATGGCGCTTACATTCTGCGGAATAGCAGCATCCCTTATGTGATGGGTCAACTCCAGAGGCACCGTGTGTGGCTATTAGGTGAGCACCTGGAAGCAAGTCAGTGGGAATGGTTGTCTGGGTCTGGGGATATCACTACAGGTTAGTGTGTGTCTAACAGTTGCCCTTGTCATTTGTAGGTGACTTTGGTTACCCCAACCTGTCATGGCTACTGACCCCAGTGAGAAATCCCAGGACACTGGCAGAGGAACACTACAATGAGGCCCATGGGCTAACTCGGCGGATTATAGAGCGGAGCTTCGGCCTCCTGAATGCCAGGTTCAGGTTCCTCCATATGACAGGTGGATCCACATTCTACTCACCAAAGAAGGTGTGCCAGATCATTGTGGCCTGATGTATGCTTCACAACTTAGCTTTGCGACGACAGGTGCCTTTTCTGCAGGAGGATGGTCCAGATGGCGGTGTTGTGGCAGCTGTGGAGCCTGTGGACAGTGAAGACGAGGAAGCAGAAGAAGAGGACGTCGACTACAGGGACTCTGTGATCCTGCAATACTTCCAGTGAGACACAGGTAAGAATACAAACCTGCCTACTACATGTACTTTAACACTACTACCTCTCTACTGTCTGTCGTTTTCACCCAGTGTATGGTCACTGAGTTTTCACTTTCCCTTACGATTTCACAGATGTGGGTCCCACTGTGTGACATCTGCTTTGTTTCCTCATGGACTAGAGCTGTGTGACATAGGTATGTTGACATTACATTTGAAAGAGCATTTTGTCACAGTAATTGCTAATACACTATTTCGAAATCACAGACAGACTCAAGATTGTTTTGTGCTTTAAGGGTGTTTATTTATGTGCTCAACATTGGAGGGGGTTGTAAAATGGTGAGGGCTGATGGTGGAGGAATGTCCATGGCAGAGTCCAGTCTATTAGTCTCACAGGTGCATTGCCCAAATGGGCATAGGAAGTGGGGCTGGGGAAGTTTGAGGATGGACAGGGTGACAAAGTGGGACAGTAGGATGACATTCAGGGTGGTCTCATTTCTTGGCGGGGGTCTTGACATCGTTCTCTGTCTTTGTCCTGGATCTCAGGGACCGTTTGTGGGGTGTTTGTCCCTCTGCAGGGGGTGGGGTGCTGGTGTGGTGGTCCTCCTGTCCACTAGCGCCGGCGGAGGTGGTGGGCAGTTCATCGTCCAGGCTAGTGTCAGGGGCCCCTTGTTGTGCCACAGTGTCCCTCCTGGTGTTGAGGACTTCCTTCAGCACCCCTACGATGGTGCCCAGGGTGGAATTGATGGATCTGAGTTCCTCCCTGAAGCCCAAATACTGTTCCTCCTGCAGGTGCTGGGTCTCCTGAAACTTGGCCAGTACCGTTGACATTGTCTCCTGGGAATGGTGGTAGGCTCCCATGATGTTGGAGAGGGCCTCGTGGAGAGTGGGTTACCTTGGCCTGTCCTCCCCCTGTCGCACAGCAGCCCTCCCAGTTCCCCTGTGTTCCTGGGCCTCCGTCCCCTGGACCGTGTGCCCACTGCCACTGCCCCCAGGTCCCTGTTGTTGTTGGGGTGGTGGGTTAGCCTGGGTTCCCTGTAGTGGTGGACACACTGCTGATTGGCGTGTCCTGGGGACAGAGGTATGGGCCCGCTGGGTGGGTGCTGTGCTGGTGTTTCCAGAGGGGGGAAGCTCTGTGGTGGCCTGTGACTGTGTCAGGGGAACCAACTGTCCAGAGGTCCCCGATGGGCCGTGCTGGTCATCTAGATCCAGTTGGACAGAGCTGCTGTCATCACTGTGGGCCTCTTCCGTTGGTGGTGTGGACATGTGTGCACCCTCCTGTCCGGTGACGTTGGGTAGGGGTCCTGCAGGGGTATAAAAGAATGTTTATTACATCTGTGTGTGCCATGGTGTGCAATGGGTGGGTGACCGTTTACCCCAGTGCTTGCATTCCTGTGTGGGTCCTTGTGTGATGGTGGTTTAGGGGGGTGTATGGGTATGTGCAATGGCCATGCTTTGGTGATGGGTGTCCATGCTTTGTTTTTGCACGCAGCGCTTGGTGTTAGGATGTGTGGTTTGTGATGTTGGGACATTTGTGAGGAGTTGGAGTGATGGGGTGAGGGTAGGGGTATGTGATAGCATGCAAGTAGGGTGGGAGATGAAGTAGTGAAAGATTTGACTTACCAGAGTCCATTCCTGCATCTACTCCTGCAAGTCCCTCAGGATGCAGAATCGCCAAGACTTACTCCTCCCATGTTGTTAGTTGTGGGGGAGGAGGTGGGGGTCCGCCGCCAGTCCGCTGAACCGCAAGGTGGTGTCTTGAGACCACGGAACGCACCTTCTCCCGTAGGTCGTTCCACCTCTTCCTGATGTCATCCCTATTTCTTGGGAGCTGTCCCACTGTGTTAACCCTGTCCACTATTCTACGCCATAGCTCCATCTTCCTAGCCATGGAGGTGTGCTGCACCTGTGATCCGAATAGCTGTGGCTCTACCCGGGGTGGTGTGGGTGATGTGTGGGGTGGTGTGTGTAGTGAAAAGTGAGGTGATATTTAGTGGTGTGTTGTGTGAGGTGCGTGGAAGTTATGTGGGTGATGGTATTGTGTGCCTGTGGATGCTTCGTAGTTGTTTGTAGTGTCTCTCTCTAGCCTTCTCTCAGTAATTTTGTCGTAGGGGTTTGTGGGAGATGTGGTTGTGTTTTTATATTGTAATGGGTGTGTGGGAAGTGGTGTGTGTATGTGTATCAGGTGTGTGTATTTTGAATTGTCCAATGTGGTGTGTTTTGTAAATGTGTGTGTATTTTGAACGCGGCGGTGTGTACCGCCAATGGAATACCGCGGTTGAAAGACCGCCGCGTGGATTCGTATGTCGTGATAGTGTGGGCCTACTTCTGTTGGCGTGACGGTGGAGGTTTTGTTTTCGCCAGTTTATCACTGACCTTTGGTGTGGGGGACTTGTGTGGGTGTCTGAATTTTGGCGGATTCCGAGCAGTGGGTCATAATGACCGTGGCGGAATTCCGCTGCCGCAGCGGTGTGTTGGCTGTCTTCTGCACTGCGGTAAGCGGCTTTTACCGCCAATGTTGTAATGACCCCCAAAGTCTGCATCAGGCAACCACATGGTTCTTCCGTTAAAAACTCTCAGAAAGGTTAACCAGACACTAAAGTCCACTCTTAAGCCGGCTGTGATTCTTATTCTGTGATGATGTAAACTAACTCCTGACATCGAAAAGCCCATCCTTCTGCAGATAGACCTACCAGCTCTTACCACTTTACAGGCAAATTACGCAGATCTAGCAAACGTTGTATTTGATGCAACTGCAACTTGTTAGCCTAGACTGCTTCTTCCAAAACCTCCATAATCTCCTGAACCTTTTCATGCGGAAGCCTTGCTTCCATTCTTACTGTATTCAACTCAATCCAAAGGTAGACCAAACAAGTACTCAGGCCTTCAGTATTCTCTTGAGCTAAAGGAACTCCAAATTCTCCTGCCATGTCTTGAAACTGTTTCAACGCTATTGCACACTCCCCACTTCCACTTGCGCCAACCAACAAAAAATCATCCAAATAATGTGTAATCAGCTCTCTTCCAGTTGAATAAGTAAAATATCACTGTAAAAAAGTACTGAAAGATTCAGACTACAAGAAATAGCACAACCCATTTTATCTACATAAATCTGATTCTCAAACTGGTTAAAGCTGCATCTATCCTCGCTATGTAATCATTAACAGATTAACCTTCTGGCCAGGAAAGATGATGAATCATCCTGAATTCACCTTTTCTCTTTTTTGGTACAACACCTAAAGGAGATACCATGAAATTAATTAAAGGCCAATAAGGAAAAGGACCTACCATTCTGCCATCCACAATTTCTTTGCTCAGTTTTTCTTTTATGATGTAATAGTGCTCTTTTGCTGATTTCAAGTTATCAGCAAACCTCCTAGTTCTTGGGCCCTGGTAACCTAACCGAAAACCCTCTCTAAACCCCCATTCCAGCTTTACTGCCTCTTCCCTGTCGGAGTAAGATTTAAGCCAGTAACTCAAAATGTCCAATTTAATAGGATTAAAAGCCCTTCTGTCCAAATTGAGTGGATCCTGCCCTCCCTCTGCCTTGCCCACCAGCGTGAAAACCTCCTTGTTCCCCAAAACATTGCAAAACTGCATGTTTTCCTCCACGCTTTTAGCATTCATGTTTGTATCTGCCTGGATTTCTTGGACAGTATCCTCTATTAAAACCCCAGCATGCTCCTGAATTGACATTCTGGCCACGCCCCCATGCACCTACCCCCCCCAGGTTGGGATTTCCGAGAAAAGGCCAGGACTACACAGCCAGCCCACTAGCTGTATGCATTGTAGGCGGCAGCCTCTGTGGATACATCCACTGAACCCATAGCTCATTATCAACATCTCCCCATGGTTTTTCAGGCAATACGGCCATCCTAGCTCTGAACTCCTCATCATAGTGCATCCATGCAAAACCTCCAAACTCTATACTAGCTTTCCTAATCGTGTCATTGTATTTAAATAAAGCTACTGCCCTCTCAGGATCTTTTTGCACATATCAAAAATGCTGACGTCCATGTCTTAATTGTAGTTGGAAATCTAGGCCTCCCTGCTAACTCCCAAGCCTCTTCCCTAGATCCCTCTTTCGATTGTATTTCTCAATGCAAAAGTTTATAGAAATCCATAAATTCGCCTTTCCAAATCTTTTCTTTTGTTCCTACACTCAAATGTGCTCCCCAAGGCATGGACAGCCCCACGTATGGTAATCTTTTCAAACCTTCTGTTCTGCTCTTTGTTGCTTCTTCCTCAGTTTTTTCTCCCTTATGCCCTCCATCTTGGTCCACGGTTTTCTCTCCACTTTTGCCTTTGGATACTTCTTTATTCTCTATATCTTACACCTGCGTGCCCGTTGTTTCCACTTCGACTCCCAGTTCGGTTCTAACACTCTTATCTACTGAACATTTGAAACTGTTTTTATGCCGACCCCCAACCTCATCCCGTAAGTCACTCTCCCCCCAACTGTACCACCATTATGTCTCACCTATATTCAATTTATTTCTTGTGTCCATCACCAAACTGTGCCCTTCATTCCTCCCTCGTACTCTCTTAACACCCCAACACTTTTCTGATTGTTCAGCCTCACTAGAAACCTGCAAAAGATAACCTTTGGACAACGATTTAGTATCCACCCCACACACCCCTTCTTATTCAAAAAATCTTTTCTTTCCCCATCTTCATGCTAATTTGGTATCTCCCCTTCTTCCAAATCTTCACTTTCTTCGTCATAGTACAATTCGCACACCTCAACATCATCATGCCCCACAAAACTCGTTCCAGGACATTCCCCATCCCCCACGCCCCATCAAAATTCTTCCAGTCAATACTTTTCTCTTTTACCACAGATGAAGGCATTTGATGCTCCCTCGCTGTCGGGACAGTTGCTCTGAACCTCTCCCTCACTTCCTGCCGGTTCTCCCAAGTCGACCTAACTCCCAAGTCGTTCCCTGCTACATCTGCCTTCGTTATGCAGCATTCTCCCTCTGACGCCCTGTAAGTCGTCACAACCTACAGGAACTGTGGCCTTTGTTTTGCCTCACTCTAAGCTCTCCTTACACCCGTCTCTGTCCAAATTGAGCGGATCCTGCCCTCCCTCTGCCTTGCCCACCAGCGTGAAAACCTCCTTGTTCCCCAAAACATTGCAAAACTGCATGTTTTCCTCCACACTTTGAGCATTCATGTTTGTATCTGCCTGGATTTCTTGGACAGTATCCTCTATTAAAACCCCAGCATGCTCCTGAATGGACATTCTGGCCACGCCCCCATGCACCTACCCCCCCAAGGTTGGGATTTCCGAGAAAAGGCCAGGACTACACAGCCAGCCCACTAGCTGTATGCATCGTAGGCAGCAGCCTCTGTGGATACATCCACTGAACCCATAGCTCATTATCAACATCTCCCCATGGTTTTTCAGGCAATACGGCCATCCTAGCTCTGAACTCCTCATCATAGTGCATCCATGCAAAACCTCCAAACTCTATGTGGGCTTCACCACATGCCCGAAGCTGCCTGGGGGTGGACAACCGAGGGATGCCACCCCAGGGAGCCCTCATTGTGCCAGGATGTTTCCTTGCGGGCCTCTGCAAGTTTGACAATATGTTGATGCAGCTTTGTCTAGTGATGGATGAGAAACTGCAGCCTTTGTTAGACAGGCTCGACCGTATTGAAAGTCACTTAATAAGTATTCCCATTGCAGCTCAAGCGAGTGTCAACAGACACGTTGTACATATTGCACGTTTAAGCAATAAGACTCATTCCAGTCCTGGCGTCAATTTGGCGAGAGATAATCTCACTTTAGTCCAGACTAACTTGACACGTTGCATTCTTTATCTCCTAGTAGAAGTGGCTGCACAGCCTCCACAACAGCGAGAGCAGTTCCATCTTTAAGGCACCCCTCTCTAAAAAGATTGCCTCTGTGCATAATTGAGTTCCGAATAAGGATTTTTTTAATCTACCTCCTGCAGCGTCCCACTATCTTGTGGTTATGATGGGTGTTCCACCCTTGAAGGCAGAGCAAAGTGAAACCTGGGACTAGCTCTGCAATAAAATCATGCACTGGTTTAGTCGAAATTATTGTAACCTGAATAACCACAACAAGATAATAATGGCAAGGAGGGTTAATTGGGTAGGGCATCCGAGAAGAGGTGTAAAGGTGATTGTATTGTGATTAATTTTCCAAGCACTCATTTGGGGGCAGATTTCCGGAAATTGGCGCTGCACCGAGTGCAGCACCACTTTCCCTGCACCCCTTAGCACCGCCCTACCGCCACTATGTGTGCACCGTATTTAAAATACAGCGCACCATGGCGTAGGGCAGGGGGCAATAGTGTCATTGTTCATTAGCGCTACTCCTGCAGAGTACATAGGGGCCCATTATAAATAATGGAAGGTCCTTTTTAACGCCTGCTCTGAGCAGGCGTTAAAAGTGCTGTACAAACTGACGCAAGAAAATCTGTTAGATTTCCTTGTGCCATTTTTTGGGCCCTCCCTAATGGGGGAACGTCCCCTTTGCATACATTATGCCTGGCGCAGGCATAATGTAGCCCAAAGGGTTAGAAAGTGGCGCAATGCATGCATTGCGCCACTTTGTAAATATGGCGCTAGGATTTTGGCCTCTTTGTGCCGGAATTGGTGTAAAAAAATTATGCGCTAAGGGCTTATAAATATGCCCCCTAGTGCTTAGAATATTGGGCATTAAGGAGCCAAGTGGTTTCAATTGATCGAGTATTTCTGTGCTCCCACTTGGTTACTTTTATGAGCCTCTATCTCTTTGCCCTCAGAGCCCACGTATGCCCACAGATACTGACCCTCTACCTTTGTTTCCCTGTGAGAATAGGTTTGACGCCTTGAACAATCTGAAGGGTGTGGAGTGATTAGCCAGTGTGCCAACTATGGCCCTCATTCTGACCTTGGCGGTCGGCGGAGAGGCGGCGGTCGGACCGCGAACAGACCGGCGGTATTCAAAATGGCATTCTGACCCTGGCGGGAACCGCCAACACAGCCCGCCAACTTAACACTCCGACCGCCACAGCGGTACAAACAAACAGCGCGGCGGTTCCCGCCAACAGCCCGGCGGCAGACAAAGTACCGCCCACCCTATTATGACCCACCAATCTGCCACCTTTTCCGGGGCGGGAGCACCGCCGATAAGAACACGGCGGAAACAGACTACGAACGGGAAAACGCTCACCTCTACGCACTCCACGCGAGATTCCGGCAGTATGGAGCCAGAGTTACAGGTCATCCCCGCACTCCTATTCCTCCTCATATACCAGGAGCACGCCCGGCGGCGCGGAAGACATCGGTGAGTACTGCACCTACGACACAGGGGAGGGAAAAGATTACCGGCACACACTCACCCACCCAAACCCACTACAACACACACATCAATGCATTCCCACAGATCACTGTCACAACCCACAAACCACCCCCCTCCGAAATAATGCAAAGACCAAAAGAAGAGATCATAAACGGGCAGATATATTGAAATATGTACGCCATTAATCCCAAAAAATAAATAAACTATGTACAAAATATATACAGCTACTAAATGTAGTCCAACCACTGTCCGTGGATCACAGGGGTCCTGTGCAAAGGGGCAAGGCCCAGTCCCACGACAAGAACTCCACGGAGAGAACACTGCAGGGGCATCAGAAAGAAAATAGGACAGGCACCTCAGGGGGAAGGGAAGGGGGGGCACCTCAGCCACTTGAGTACACGACGCCAGATCCACGAGGGGACTCCATGACCACTGGCCCATCCTGGGGAGAGCAAAGCCACAGTCCATACAGTCCATACAGTGGGTGGCCTGCCCACTGGGCCATCCTGGGGAGAGCAAAGCCACAGTCCAAACAGTCCATACAGTGGGTGGCCTGCCCACTGGGCCATCCTGGGGAGAGCAAAGCCACAGTCCATACAGTCCATACAGTGGGTGGCCTGCCCACTGGGCCATCCTGGGGAGAGCAAAGCCACAGTCCAAACAGTCCATACAGTGGGTGGCCTGCCCACTGGGCCATCCTGGGGAGAGCAAAGCCACAGTCCATACAGTCCATACAGTGGGTGGCCTGCCCACTGGGCCATCCTGGGGAGAGCAAAGCCACAGTCCATACAGTCCATACAGTGGGTGGCCTGCCCACTGGGCCATCCTGGGGAGAGCAAAGCCACAGTCCATACAGTCCATACAGTGGGTGGCCTGCCCACTGGGCCATCCTGGGGAGAGCAAAGCCACAGTCCATACAGTCCATAACAGACCCCACTGCCACTGGAGGAGGCAAGTTGGCCAGAGGACATCCTGCAGCCCTGCCCGAGATAGATCCTGCCCTGGCACGTCTGCCAAAGGGCCAGCGGTTCTTGCCCTGAAGGGCCCAGTTCTGCGGTTCTTGAGACGGCGGGGCCCAGTTCAGCGGTTCTTGCCTTGAAGGGCCCAGTTCAGCGGTTCTTGAGACGGCGGGGCCCAGTTCAGCGGTTCTTGCCTTGAAGGGCCCAGTTCAGCGGTTCTTGCCTTGAAGGGCCCAGTTCAGCGGTTCTTGAGACGGCGGGGCCCAGTTCAGCGGTTCTTGCCTTGAAGGGCCCAGTTCAGCGGTTCTTGCCTTGAAGGGCCCAGTTCAGCGGTTCTTGAGACGGCGGGGCCCAGTTCAGCGGTTCTTGCCTTGAAGGGCCCAGTTCAGCGGTTCTTGCCTTGAAGGGCCCAGTTCAGCGGTTCTTGAGACGGCGGGGCCCAGTTCAGCGGTTCTTGCCTTGAAGGGCCCAGTTCAGCGGTTCTTGAGACGGCGGGGCCCAGTTCAGCGGTTCTTGCCTTGAAGGGCCCAGTTCAGCGGTTCTTGAGACGGCGGGCCCAGTTCAGCGGTTCTTGCCTTGAAGGGCCCAGTTCAGCGGTTCTTGAGACGGCGGGGCCCAGTTCAGCGGTTCTTGCCTTGAAGGGCCCAGTTCAGCGGTTCTTGCCTTGAAGGGCCCAGTTCAGCGGTTCTTGAGACGGCGGACGGTCTATGGCCAACTGCTAAATGCCTGGTGGTGCCCTCCTGGGCAGCGGGGATGGTGCTCCTTCACTGCCCACCTGGGCTGTGGGTGGTGGGGCCCTCCTGGCCAGCTGGGCTGGGTCCTCCCTGGGCAGCGGCTATGGGGCTGGTGGGCTCTCCCGGGGCAGCTGTGCCGGTTCCTCCCGGGGCAGCGGCTATGGGGGTTGTGGGCTCCTCCTGGGCAGCAGGCCTGCTGCCTGACCTCTCCAACTTGCTGCCCTTGCCCTCCTTAGTCGTCGGCCTGTGGCCCTTTCCTCCCTTTGGAGCTGTGGCTGGTGACTGTCTCTGGGTGGTGTCCGGGGGGGATGTAGAAGGCGGGCTCCTGCGGCGCCCCTTCCGCCTTCTGCTCCTCTTCCCAGGGGGTGGGCTGGCTGTCCCCTTGCTGCTCGGCGAAGATCCAGACATGCGGGCTGGCGGGCTCCAATACCCCTGCACCCTTGTCAAGGGGGCTGCAGGGCTGGTGGTGGCTGAGGTGCTCTTCTTACCCCGACGAGAAGGAGGGGGGGGCTCAGGGTCAGGAAAGAAGTTAGTAGTGGCGAGGAAGAGCTTCTTGGGACAATGGAGAGTGGTAGGTACAGTGGGAATGGGAGTGGAGGGAGAGGATGTGGTTGTAGGTGAGTCACGTTTGCTGTCTTTGGGTGCAGGTGCAGGAGGGATAGGCTGTCGTGAGGTGGATGGCTGTTGGGTGGGTGGGTGGCTGCGTTTGTGTGGTGTGGAAGAGGGGGTGACAGACACAGTGGGAGAGGACACAGGGGACGTGTAAATGGCAGTGGGGGTGGTGACTGCACGTGTGCGGACTGGAGTGGAGGGTGTGCTGGTGATGGAAACACTGGCTGATGGTGAGGTGAATGGAGGTGTGAGTGTAGACGTCACAGGGAGGGAGGAGGGAGACGAGGAGGTGGGGGTCACAGAGGTGGTAGTGACTGTTGGCATGTCTGCATCGGAATGTTGCGTGTGTGAATGTCTGCGTGATCTGTGGTGCTTATGTTTGGATGAGCTTCTCTTGGGTGTTGAGGTGTGTGCAGGCTGGTCTAATGGTGTGGGTGGGACAGGCAGAGGAACAGGAGACTGGGAGGAGGGAGTTAGTAGAGGCAGGCAGGAGACAGGGACAATGGCTGCCGTCAGTGCTGAGGCCAGAGCCTGGAACGATCGCTGATGGGCAGCCTGACCCGAATGAATGCCCTCCAGGTACGCATTGCTGCGATGAACCTCCCTCTCCACCCCCTGGATGGCATTCAAAAGGGTAGTCTGCCCAACAATGAGCGTTCGGAGGAGGTCAATGACCTCCTCACTGAGGGCAGCGGGGGTAACAGGGGCAGGGCCTGAGGTGCCTGGGGCGAAGGAGATGCCCGGCTTCCTGCCAGAGCGGGCACGGGGCGAACGCGGAGGGGCTGCTGGGAGGGCGGAGATGGTGCGCTGGGTGGCGGCTGTACCTGTAATGGCGGGGGGCACGGATGGTGCCACCCCCGCAAGGGAGCCCCCTTCCGAGGACGTGTCCGTGTCGCTGCAGGCTCCAGTCGTCCCCGTCGTGGAGCTCCCCTCGCCCTCCGTCTCACTGGTCCAGTCTGACTCTGTGGCATGGCCCTCCTGGGCCATGTGAGATGCAGCTCCCTCCTGCCCCGATGCCACTTCTCCTCCGCCTGATGATGCTGATGCACACAAGCACAGAAAGACAAACAAAAAGGGGGGGGGAGAGAGAAATAAAGGGATATTGATTACATGGATCTCCGGTACAGTTAGCGGACATGACAGACACAGATGCCCCCTGCACTAAGTTGCGCACTTAGGGTCCGCTACGCATTCCGTGGAACATGCCCTACACGCCTAGAGTTGACAACTGCACCCATGGATGACACGGCCCAGGGATGGCTGTACTGACACACTACTGAGGGTGGTGGCTGGGGACACAGGGGCTTACGGGGGTGCCCAGCCTACAGATATCGCCCTGGCCTAGGGGGACCCACAGCCCTCCTCCCCCACCCAGACACCTCCACTGCGCAACAACAGAGTAGATAATGCTTGGACTCACCCCCTTGTGTCTGCTGTGCTGCCCTCACGCGCCCATCCAAATCAGGGTAGGCCACCGCCAGGATCCGGAACATCAGGGGGCTCAGTTGACGGCAGGCACCCCGCCTACGTTGGGAGGCCATCCCCAGCAGAGACTCGGCGGTCTTCTTGGTCCCGCGGCGGATGTCCTCCCACCTCTTGCGGCAGTGGGTGCCCCGTCGATGGTGGACCCCCAGGGCCCGGACTTCCTTGGCGATGGCACGCCAAATCCCGATCTTCTCATGGGCGCGGACCTATGTGACACGTACAGGGAGGGAGAAATACCACGTTCAAGTTACTCAGCATTTTCCTTTCCAGTGGCCCAACGCCCCCCATCCCCGCCAGGCCCCCCGCCAGGCCCAACATGCCCCCCATCCCCGCCAGGCCCCCCGCCAGGCCCCCCGCCATGCCCAACATGCCCCCCATCCCCGCCAGGCCCCCCGCCAGGCCCAACATGCCCCCCATCCCCGCCAGGCCCCCCGCCAGGCCCCCCGCCATGCCCAACATGCCCCCCATCCCCGCCAGGCCCCCAAGCCAGCCAGTGGCCCCAAATCCAGATAGAATTAAACTCACTTGTTGGTCTGGAGGACCGTAGAGTAGCGCATACTGGGGGAGGACCCCATCCACAAGTTTCTCCAACTCCTCTCCAGTGAAGGCAGGGGCCCTTTCCCCAGTCGCAGCAGCCATTGTCCCTTCCAGACCGAGGTCACAGCAACACTTGCAGTATAGGTCCTCTCCTGTGAAAGTTCAAGTCGCAAGTGGATAAGTAGATAGAAAATGGCGGTCACGTCCGCGGCGGTGCGTACCGCGGCGGTGCGTCCCGCGGCGGTGCGTCCCGCCACCGCCGGCGCCCTTCGCCATTGGCTCCTGAAACCCATAGGCTTCAATGTTAACCAATGCGGCTTCGCGCCGCGGTCTTCGGCCGCCGCCCGCCGCGGTGTGCCACGCAAGCGCATTGACCTCACATCCCATTGTCACACTTCACAGGTCAGGCAGCCGCCATTTCCAGGGCCCACATGGCTCAATTTCAACTGCGTCACACAGGCCTAGGCCTTGCATAGCCACTCAGACACGCCATTCACTGCATAGAGAATCGTATACTGTGCTAGCTGTGAGTACGTACCTGTGGGTTGCCTGACTGTGTGCTCCATGTTGTCCTTCCTAGGCACCGTCCGCTGGGTTGGGCGAGGAGACGGATGAATCCTCCCGTGTACCGACCGCTGGTGGACCTGGCGACAATGGAAGAACGCCACATTATCCTGACCTACCGTCTTAACCGTGCCACTATCCATGAACTGTGTGCCCGGCTGGAGCCCGACCTGATGTCCCCCATCCGCCAACCCACAGGGATTCCCCCTCTGGTGCAGGTCATGTCAGTACTCCATTTCTTGGCAAGTGGGTCATTTCAGACAACCGTGGGAATTGCTTCTGGGATGTCTCAGCCCATGTTTTCAAAGGTGTTATCCAGAGTGTTGTCTGCCCTGATGAAATCCGTGAGGAACTACATCATTTTCCCTGAGGTGGGCGAACTGGCTACAGTGAAGGGTGATTTCTACGCCCTTGGACATATTCCCAACGTAATTGGTGCCATTGATGGGACCCATGTGGCTTTGGTTCCCCCAAGAGACAGGGAGCAGGTGTACAGGAACAGAAAAAGTTACCATTCAATGAACATCCAGGTGGTGTGTTTGGCTGACCAGTACATCTCGCATGTAAATGCCAAATTCCCAGGGTCAGTGCATGACGCCTACATCCTCAGGAATAGCAGCATCCCTTACGTGATGGAACAGCTACAGAGACACCGTGTATGGCTAGTGGGGGACTCTGGGTACCCCAACCTGTCGTGGCTACTGACCCCAGTAAGGAATCCACGGACCAGGGCAGAGGAACGGTACAATGAGGCCCATGGGCGTACTAGGAGGGTGATCGAACGCACCTTTGGCCTCCTAAAGGCCAGGTTTCGCTGCCTGCATATGACCGGTGGATCCCTAATGTACTCACCTAAGAAGGTGTGTCACATCATCGTGGCCTGCTGCATGCTTCACAACCTGGCTTTGCGCCGCCAGGTGCCTTTCCTGCAGGAGGATGGTCGAGACGGTGGTGTTGTGGCAGCGGTGGAACCTGAGGAGAGTGACGAGGAGGAAGACGACGGGGCTGAAACAGACAACAGGGACAGAATCATTGAACAGTACTTCCAATAGGACACAGGTAACATTTCAAAGATAATTTAGTAAATGTTAACTACTCTGCAGCATCTCTGCTGCCTGTCTATTTGCCCCAGTGTATGATGACTGAGTTTTGGCTTTTCCCTCCCTATTTCAGATCTGGGGTCCCCACTACGAGTCCTGTGCTTCGTTTCCCCATGGACTACAGCTTTGTGGCAGCTGTTTGTTGACTTCACCATGTACAAGGACATATTTGCACTGTCATGTCAATTACAATCTATTGAAATCACAGCCAGACTCCTGATATTTTGGTGCAAAATAGGTGTTTATTGAAGTGCTCAAAATGGGATGGGTGGTTTCAAGTGGGTGGGGGCTATGGTGAAGGAATGTCCATGGCAGAGTCCAGAGTAACAGTCACACAGGTGCATTGTCCAGAGGCCTGTGGAGAGATAGAGCATGGGCAGTTCGAGGATGGACAGGGTGACAATGTGGGACAGTGGGATGACATCAGGTGGTATCCATTGCTGGCGGGGGTCTTGACATCCTACTCTGTCTTGCGAGATCTCAGGGCCCTCTTGCGGGGTGGTTCTTCTCCTGCAGGAGGTGGGGGTCTGGTGGGCTGCTGCTGTGCGGGGGCCTCCTGTCCACTAGCGCCGGCGGAGGTGGATGGCTGTTCTTGGTCCCGGCTAGTGGCAGGGGCCCTTGGGTGTTGTTCAGTGTCCGCCCTGCTGTTTACGAGGTCCTGCAGCAGCCCTACCATGGTAACCAGGGTGGTGTTGATGGCTCGGATGTCCTCCCTGTACCCCCGATAGTGTTCCTCCTGCAGCACCTAGATCTCCTGGAACCGGGCCAGTACCGTCGCCATCGTCTCCTGGGAGCGGTTGTATGCTCCCATGATGGTGGTGAGGACCTCGTGGAGAGTGGGTTCCCTGGGCCTCTCCTCCCCCCCCTGTCGCACAGCTGCCCGCCGAGTTGCCCTGTTTCCCTGGGCCTCTGCCCCCTGGCCGGTGTGCCCACTACCACTGCCCCCAGGTCCCTGTTGTTGTTGGGGTGGTGGGTTATCCTGGGTGCCCTGTAGTGGTAGACACACCGCAGATTGACGCGCCCTGGAGACAGAGGCATGGGCCCGCTGGGTGGGAGCTGTGCTGGTGTTCCCAGAGGGGTTAGGGTCTATAGTGGCCTGTGCCTGTGTGAGGGGAACCGACTGTCCAGAGGTCCCCGATGGTCCGGGCTGGTCATCGGTGTCCAGATCGACAGAGCTGCTGTCATCGCTGACGGCCTCTTGGGTGGGGGGTGTGGATAATTCTGGCCCCTCCGCCGCGGTGTGTTGACGGTCGGGTCCTGCAGGGGTATAGAGGTATGGTTATAGTTTAAATGTGTCGCATATGGGTGTATCTGTGGGTTCTCGTGTCCCCAAGTGCTGGCATTCGTGTGTGGGGGCTTTGGTGAGGGTGGCTTGTGGGGGGGATGTGTATATGCATTGGGCATGCTTTGGTGATGGGTGTCCATGCTTAGTGGACGCATGCAGGCCTAGGTTTTGGGATGAGTGGGTTGTGATGGTGAGATATTGGCGGGGAATAGGTGTGGTGGGGGTGGGGGTGAGGATGGTGTTGGGGGTGAGGATGGTGGTGGGGGTGAGGATGGTGGTGGGGGTGAGGGTGGGGGTGAGGATGGGGTTCGAGGATGGGGGTGAGGGTTGGGGTCTGATTTGGCATGCAGGTGGGGGGGAAGCAGTATTGAAGCTTCAACTTACCAGTATCCATTCCTCCGCCGACTCCTGCGAGGCCGTCAGGATGCAGGATGTTCAAGACTTCCTCCTCCCATGATGTGAATTGTGGGGGTTGAGGTGGGGGTCCTCCGCCAGTCTTCTGCACGGCGATGTTGTGCCTGGATACCATGGAACGCACCTTCCCCCGTAGGTCGTTCCATCGCTTCCTGATGTCTTCCCGATTTCTGGGGTGCTGTCCCACTGCGTTCACCCTGTCGACAATCCTCTGCCATAGCTCCGTCCTCCGGGCAATGCTGGTGTATTGTATCTGTGTGCCGAACAGCTGGGGCTCTACACGAACGATTTCCTCCACCATAACCCTGAGTTCTTCGTCTGTGAAGCGGGGTTGTCTTTGGGGTGCCATGGGGTGGTGTGTATGATGTGTGGGGTGGAGTATGTGTATTTAAGTGAGTTGAGTGTGGTGGTGTGTGTTGTTTTGTGTGTGGATAGTGTGTGGGTGATGGTGTTGAGTGGCTGTGGCTGTTATGTTTTGGATGCTGGTGTCTCGCTCTTGCCTTCTTTACGATTTTGTAAGCGTAGGGGTTTGTGGGTGATGTGGGTGGGTGTTTTATATTGTATTGTGTGTGTGGGAGTGGTGTGTGTATGTGTATCAGGTGTGTGGGATTCAAATCGTCCAATGTGGGTGAGTTTTGTTCGTTGGTGTGTATTCTGACCGCGCCGGTGTGTCCCGCCAATGGAATACCGCGTTTGAATGACCG
The DNA here is from genome assembly GCF_031143425.1 of Pleurodeles waltl. NCBI lineage: Eukaryota > Metazoa > Chordata > Amphibia > Caudata > Salamandridae > Pleurodeles > Pleurodeles waltl. Next base: position 1,782,319,489 of record NC_090444.1, read on the forward strand.
CCGCGTGGATTTGTGGGTCGTAATGGGATGGGCGTATTTCTGTTGGCGTGGCGGTGGAGGTTTGGTCACCTCCACCTTTCCGCCGACCGCTGGTCTGGCGGTCTGTTGTGGCGGTCGGATTTTCGGAGGTTTGCCTTCTGCGGGTCAGAATGACCGTGGCGGGTTTCCGCGACCGCGGCGGGATTATGGAGGATTTCTGACCGGCGGTAGGCGCCTTTTACCGCCGAGGTCAGAATGACCACCTATATCTGTTAATAATATTCAGCCGCATTCTTTGTTATCTAGCGCTCCTTCCACTCTTAGCACTATGCAAGTAACTCGGGACAGATTGTTCAAAATGTTAAGTTAGAATATGGCAGGGTTATGTTCAAAATTACACCTTTCTGAAAGGTTATCATTAATTAGGAAATAAAATATTATTTTTCAGGAGACTTGGGGTGTGTTTTCTTTTTCTGTAGATGGCTATCAGTTCTTTCCGACACCCGCAGTTCCTTCACGGAACAGTCATGCTTCCAGGGTCTAGCAGTATGGGTTAAGGTAATTGGCAGTGTTTGTTTTTTGAATCCTCTAGCAGTGATTTTCAAGTTATTTTAGTAAAGGCTCATATTTATATCTATTTTGTAAATGTTTATATTAATGGCTTTGTTAGTGCTCCCGGTGCTAAATTGTCTTCTTAACAACTTCATTGATAGGGAGGTTTTTTGTAGCCAGCCTAGTTATCTGTGCCTGGTGGGAGATTTTAGCATTAAGTTGCCTCCATTGATTGAGTGAAGGCCTCTCTAATAATGTATCCCTGTTATATAATGTGACCCCCCCAGGGCGTTGGATTTAGTTGCCCATCTTGCACCCTGTAATTTGTGCAATATTATGGTTGTCACTGGTGAGTTTACCTACAGGGGCGGGGGGGGATCCTTCAGTGATTGACTATATTTTCATCACACGCAGCCTGGTAGATGTAGTGGTGTCAGGGTTGGTAATAAAGTCTGATTTTAGCGATCATAATCCCTTGGAAGCAGTATTTTTATGACACCTTGGGAGAAAGCTAGAGAATTTATTGGAGCTAACTACCCTCAGCCTACAAGCGACAATCTCAGACTTGTGTGGAGACTGTAGGAGTCTGTTAGGTGTTTTATTTTAATCACTAATTCAAATTGCAAGCTTGAGGATGTATGTTTCGCAGAGGAAGGTATGGCTTCTTTAGTTTCAAAGGCCTATGCTCAAACATTAGGAAAGCACTGCTGAAACCCTTCCTACCCTTGGTAAATTCACCTAGATGGTTTAACCACGAGTGAAGCCTAGCCAGTCGCCAGTTGTGCCGGGCCCTTGGAGTGAAACTTAGAGATCCGGTACCTGTGAGCCGAGCAAGGAGACACTACAAAGAGGTCACTAGTTTGCATTGGAGAGAGATTTTAGTGCAGCACTGGGAGAAGTTGGTGCAGGCTGCCTCCGTTACACACAGCAAGTCCTTCTGGTTCACAGTTACAGAGCTGCGTCATTAGGTCAAGGATGTTATCCCTGTTTCTTGTCACATCACTAGTACCACTTGGAAGGCCCATTTTTCTGATATCTATAAAGTGGCTGTGAGGGAGGTCGAGTTTGTTATAGATTCTGCCTTAGTTGGTGATTTCAAGACCAGTCTAGATTAAGTGAATAGTGCTATATATCAGAGCGCTGGTGGCAAGCGACCTGGCCCTGATGGTGTCCCAATAGTCTTTTTTAGGTATGACATGGATTTTTGGACGCCATTGCTTACTAACGATTATAGTAATCTGGCCCATGCACCTTTGCCCTCCTCATGGTCCACATCAGTTGTAGTACCGATATTCAAGAAGGGAATTCATTGCTCCCCTGGATCCTACAGACCGATTTCCCTGATTGATCGATTAAATTCATTGATGAAAAATACTGGTGAGGATTATTTATAATAGACTTAGGGCCTGGATAAACAATGTATACCTGCATCAATATGGCTTTCTCAGCTAAGTGGGCACCATAGAACAGTGCCTGAATCTGAATCTTGTGCTGGGCAGGTTTACCACCACCAAGCAGATGCCTTTACACTTATCGTTAATGGATCTCTTCTTGTCATTTGATTGTGTTAACATGTCAAATATGTAGTGCATGCTTCTTGAACGGGGCATAGACCCTGTTCTTGTGCATTTTCTCACCTATTTACATATCAACATGAAGGAGTATTAGTGCCCCAGCTTTTTGTGCTGTACATCAATGGGATCCACCCTCATCTAGTTAATGTCACACAGGATGTACCCAAAATAAAAGATGTGTTGTTACCCTCTCTTTTGTACACGGATGAAGCTGTGCACATGGCGCAGACTCCCCAGGCATTGCGCCTCTTGGTGAATGGGTTTGTGGACTTTATGGCCACCTTAGACCTGTGTACTAATTTCTCTAAATCTTTTACAATAGTGTGAGGCCCCAAGGGCACTCAGTTTACTAGCCTCTCGACAAGATCTGGTAAGTTAATGTGCACTTACACTTTTTCTTATTTGGGAATTACTTTCCAATCTACTGGGTCTTGGACCCCTAATATTTTGCATTGCAGAGCTAAACTCTTGACTGCCATAGGCTCGTTGTGCAACCTACCTCAAACGGGGGGATGTGGGGTGTTGGTTCCCCAACTTCAAATTTACGGATCCCAGTACACCTCCACTGCTCTGTATGGGGCGGACGTATATCAGATTGTGACACTATTCAGCGAGAGGCAAACCAGTTTTGTAGATGGGGTCTGGGTGCACCTATTTCTTCCTCTAGTTTTATTTGCCATAAAGAACGAAGGCCCAGATTTAAGAGGGTCAAGGGCCTCCTTGCGCCACATCAGTGTAATTGTTTATCTTAATGTGGCCCAGCAAGGCGAAAACCACTGCACCAGTATGCATGTATGCATTGCGTCACTTTGTAACCTCTTGCGCCACATTATGCCTGTGCCAGGCATAATGAATGTAAGGGGGCGTTCCTCCGTTAGGGGGGGACGAAAAAATGGTGCAAAGAAATCTATAAGATTTCTTTACAGCATTTTTTGCAGCATTTGTAATGCCTGCTCAGATCAGGCATTAAAAGTAGGCACATCATTGGTTACAATGGCCCCCTATGTACTGTACAGGGTTAGTGCTATACGTTTTTGGTGCTAACCCTGAACAGTACATCAATAGTGTAAAGAATGTTGACACTATTGCCCTCTACCCTGCACCATGGTTTGCTGCATTTTAAATATGGCACACACATGGTAGCGGTAGGGGGGCGCTAATTGGCGCAAGAAAAGTGGCCCTGCACTGGGTGCAGCGCCACTTTTCTTAAATCTGCCCCAGGTCTGAATTTCCTGGAGGATCTTATTAGTGTGCAACTGCCTTTGTTGTACCTATCTATATGAAACAATGATCAAGAAAGTCTGACCCGAGACATTATAGTTGATTGATAATCCAGTGAGAAAGGTCTGTCTACCCCATGGTTGGTATATGTTAAATCTGTCTTCGATAAGATTGGCATGCTGAAGGCCTTTTTGGAGCCTGGCCATTATGCAACTCTTAGCAAGAAGCACATCAGTAGTGCACTTCTTCACAATGCCTATCAGCAGTGAACTTCTAGGGAGGGAAATAAGATTAGTGTGGCGAGGTACCTGCGATACATCCCTTCTTACGTATGTTTAATTTTTTACAGCTGGAGGCGATCCTTGTTGTTTCACTTTAGGGCAGACAGTCAAAATTTTTGTTGAGCTTTCCTTTTAGGGTTTTTGCACCACTTAGGAGAGGCTTTCTTCCCTTGTGATGGTACCTCACGTCAATCCATGCTACACTTTTTAAAAAAAATTTATAACAAACATACTACAATGTTTTTAATTCAATTTTTAAGCAAAAGATATTGCAACATCAGATAGGTGGAAGCTGCCTATGAGTTCCTATTACAAATCTCAGACCGTGAAATTGTATTACATGTGGGCATGTTTTTAAGAATGTCAGTGAAGGTGTTAAATTGATGAAATTCACTTGGTTGTTCTTTTTCTCATTTTATAGTTTTTTTATGTCTTTTAACTATTTAATGAGCTTTTTCTTATATAAATGGGTTGTGAAATGTTCACTTTGATGGTTGCTATTTGCTCGCGAATAAAGATTTCATGATGATGAGTTTATGAACAGCAGATTTTGTTCTAACACTTCTAAAATGGCCCTCATGACACAGCTCATTTACAACATTGCATAAACCACAAAGGGGAATTTGTCGCTGACCTACTGTATAAGGACCACATTAATCTAGCTCCTATCTCACCTTCTATAATGGTCTAATGAATTCTGACATTGAATCCTTATTAGGCCAACCATGCTGAAAAAATATTATAAAAGGTCGTAGCACACTGTTGCTCCATCTTCTTTTTCCAAATCCTTCTTGTTTATAGCAGGAGAATCAGTATCATGAATCAATGCCACTTGGAAGTCATTCCATACCACGGCGTCACACTTTTCTTAATGAACAGGCATCCTAGATGAGAAATCAGCAGCAACATTCTTCCTCCCGTGTGTATACACCATTTTGTAAAAGAAATCTTGCATCCTCAAAAAAATACGCGCCAACTTTGCAGAAGTGTTAACCATCCCTTCCATTGTTAAAATTTTGACAAGTGGTATTTGGTCACAAAGGATGGTGAAAGGTTTGCCCCAAATGAATGATCTGAAATCATGGGATACTTCCCTTCCATTGGAGACAATGATCTAGAAGTATAGGCGATGACATGTTCTTTAACTTTGCAATCCAATTAAGTTAAAACAGCACCCAGGCCTTTACCTCTGGCATCTGTACTGTATTTACAATACTATCAGCATTTGGATCAAAACTTTCAAATGCCTAAGCAGGGGCAATTGTGATTTTTAATGTGACAAAAATCATTCTCACATTGCACTGATCAGTCAAAGACATTCCTCTTTTTTTAGTAGCTGCCTGATATGGTATGTCTTTTCAACAGAATTGGGAATATACTTTGTACAAAAATCTGCCATACATTAAAAGGAATGCAAAAAGAACAGATGTTGGATGGAATGCTGAGCAATGTCAAACATTCACCCCCAATCACAGATGTGGGCCTAAATCAATTGTTTTTTTGCTTGCCACACCATTCCAATTTGAACCCCGCCATATGCAAATTAGTCTTGACCCTCTTCCCTTTGGGAATAGTCCAGGCCGAACTGCTAGGCCAGGCCCCGCTTGGACTCAAAACAAGCATCCTTGGACTGCTTTCAGGGTATTACCCCTTTTTATCCAGGGTAGCTTGAATCTGAAAAGGAACGCACATTATCTTTACTTGAGAAGATGTACCCACAATTGCCGTTACCAAGGTGGGTTTAGGTTTAATACTATTCTAATCAATGATATAGCCTAACATGAAACATTCCTCTCAGCAAACATACAATTTGGAAATTCATTGATTAGCCATTTCTGTTCTAAAACATTTGGAACCTTTTCCAGCCTGGCATCATGTTCCATACTATCTTTCCCAATAACAAAAAGCCAACTTGATAAATTAACCACATCTGTTTCTTTGCCAAACACATTAAGCATGAGATGCTGAGACACAGCTGCCACTGAGGCCAACTCAAATGGCATACACCTAAACTGTAAACAATCAAAAGGCACAATAAAGGATAACAAAGCAACAGATTCTGGTCAGAAGGGGAGCCTGGTGATATGCTGGAGACAAGGTGAAGGTGGAAAACCATCCAGAATCCTCACAATAATTCTCTATTTCATTTAATTTTGGAAGTGAGAACCTGTCCACAATAATGTTGTTGTTTGAATGGTGCACGTCAACGCATGACCTGACTTTGTCATAGCTGCGTCTTGCCACAACTAATGAAGACATCTAAATGGATGCTTCAATGAGATGTATTATTGTAATTGAAACTAAGTTTTCGTACTATTTTGAAAGCTAATCTCTAATCTTTATAGGGACAGTTGTAACGTATTGGAACTTATGAATGGCAGTCTCCTTGAAGATTATATTAATCTTTCACCTTGTCTAAGTTGAACTGAAAACCTTTGGAAACTTACATAAAGATACATTTGCAAATGCTTCACTCTCCTCAAGATTCAAAACTTGCTTCTCACTACTACAGCTCCAATACTGGTGGTCCTTTTTTTGCAACATATAGTTTCCTTCACATGGATCTGTTCTTGAACTTAAATAAGAACATCTTGAACCCCAGCATGTCTATTTTTTCACCCCCATGTCCTTATGAATGTATATCTGATTCTAGCAATTTTTTCTTCCTTTTTCTGAACAATTCCTTCCACATTTCTTTGTTTATGATGGTGTATGGAGACTCAGAGTCAGCATATATTTTTAATCGTACCCCCTGATGGTCATCCAACATTCTGATTTGTTCTTGCAAGTAACATCTTTTTTGTTTAATACTTTTAATACTAGGTTTTCCCATATTCTCATGATCAAATTAATATTCAACTCATCATTCTCATATTCTGATTCATCCACTTTTCCTATAACTTCATACACACATGTTATTTGAGAGTTTGTCTTTCTGTTAACATTAGCAAAATGGCCAATAATGCCATAATTACAACATTTGCGGGCTTGATTAGAGCCTTAATGAATGGGATACTCAATCACAAAAGTGACGGATATCCCGTCCTCTGTATTACAAGTTCCATTATAACCAATGGAACTTGTAAAATGACGGGCGATATGTCCGCCACATTTGTGACAGAGTATCCCATCCACTAAGGTCATAATCAGGCCCTTTGTTTTGTGGCTGAGCAACTTTTGCTTTATCCTAAATGTTCCTTAATAGCACAGTGTTAGCATTTAGCTTGTTCTTTTACTCTTGTCTTTTGTTTTGAACTATAAATAGATGATGTGTTATTTGTTCATTAAACTAACTTCAATTAAATCATTAGCTTCATGCTTGAGAGCCACTGCACAACTGCTTGTAAGTTCAACTTTCTGTGCTATCGCTAGAACATCTTCCAAAGGAAATCACCAATATCCCACTACTCTTCCTGAAACATGGGACTGTTAGCATGCATAACCACTTGGTTCCTGATGAAATCATCATGAAGCACAACAAACATTCAAATCCATGTCCACATTTTTTGAACTCTCACACATATTCATCTACTGACTCATGTTTGCATTGTTTACCCTGAAAAAACTTTTAACAGTTGACTCGAATACACAATTTCAGTACGAAAAAGTTGTCAAGAGCTAGCACTGCAATATTAAAAACAATAGTGTGCCTTAGTCATTTGGATGTAAACATTCAGCCTTTGAGGGCCCAGGGAATATCATAAAATGCTCTTCATCTGCTCCTGAGACATTTTATTTGTTTCATCCACAGCTGCAATTTAGTTACAAAAATGAGCTTTCCATTCCACCCACTTTAATGAAGGTTCAGAACTAGGCAGCTAAAATGCCTCAGGCAGATTGATTGTAAAGCTTTGAATACTCATATTGACCCAATAGAATTGTTCAGAGTCCACTCTTCACCATAAATTGAGCTAGTCCAGTGTTCACATTTCACCAGAAGGTAATGCAAGTAACGTAAATACTAATGAAAATGCTAGGTTGCTAAAGTACTGACCTCAAATCATATTTATCGTATGTGGAATTAAAATGGACAATAATGAGGTCATAATTTAAATTCTCACTATGAATCCATACTGCTGTCACCACTACTGTCTGTGCATTTGTCTCAGCTAGAGAATTAGAGTGCTTTTCAGTTAACACTGTGAGCTGTGGAGCATGAACACAAAGTATTGCCAGAGTGTGCTGAAATGAGTGCTGAGAATCCTTCCAAGATGGGCACCATGCAAAGGTCATAGTGCGTGACAGCGCGCAGTGATGTCAGAACCCAGAATCCAACAGTGACATTTTTTTCAGTGTGCAGTAGTTTCACAGTCGCACACACACGTGTCAATTGTGCACAAAGGAATAGAATCCCCAGGATTTCAAGGTTAAGCACTTCCAACGGTGACTCCAAACATTGCTCGATAACAGAGTAACAAGAGTCCACTAAAGATCACAATTAAGTGCTTAACCACTGTTGCAGACCACGGCATAACTGAAAGCCAAACAGTAAACAATCCTCTACCCCACACCACAACAAATTCCCAATAATGCAGGCGTGGTTAGCTGTTCAGATTCATGCTCATTACCACACTTTGGTGCAGATAAATACCATACACTTGTAAATTAGTAGGTTTATTTCAACCGAAGAGCCTCAGTTACAGTACCACATACCGTCAGTCTGTTCGTCACTCTCCGTCTTCTTCTCCCCAATGGAATCCCATTATGTACCCCTCTAGATTCTATAGCTGACATTACATACAACTCAACCTACAAGAGGCCCCTTCTCCAGTGTTACTCACACGGTCTGAAGTGTTGGTGTCAAAAGTTAGGGTTTTTGTTATGGAAACTAGAATAGAAAGCCCACTCCTACTTTAATCAAACAATTGCAGTTCATTAAGAAGGCATAATTTACAACATATATATGTTTAGGAATCAAGGAACGAGGAAATAGACCCCAAGCATGCATATGGTTCAGCACCTCAGTATAGACAGAGAAAGGCTTTTGCACAACCACATACAAAAGAGGAAAGACACATTGGTTGTGGAAAGGCGAGGTACTCTAAAGCTCTCTAAAATTAAAAATATATGATAATTTTATGGCCACAAAGAATAACAATAGTCATATCAGAGGTCGACAAGGAGTTGAGCCAGATTTCACTTAGAAAGAGTAGATCTGGGGAGTTGATCCTATTGAGATTCCAGGCTTCCAAAGCATGTTTGGCTAGGGAGAGGGTTTCAAGAAGGAGGCATTTCAGTGAGGTGTTAATGGAATTGAAAGCAGGGGACGAGAAGGGGAGTACTGATGAAATTGCAATGGGTGCAGGAGAAAGTACATTTGACAGAAGGGGTTCTAGAGAGCAGCGTGAGGAAGGCTGGCCGGGATTGAGTGAGAGCAGAGTGGAAGCAAAAATGATCAGATTACCTAGGGCTAGGACAGTGAAGATCTAAGGGTCTGGGTGCTGGGCACAACCTGGGCATGGATGTGTGCAGACGGGCTTGCCTTTGGTGCACAAGTGGCACATCCATGTAAGAGCTGCCATTTTGAAGTCCCAGAGGAGGGGAAGATGGGGCACCAGTTGGTAGGAGACAGGGATTAAGGGAAATGCCTATTTGCTAATGCACAGTTCGGTTGGCTAGAGGCACCAGATAATAGGGCTAATAAAATGAAAACTGTCAAGTAAAAGATGCAAAACAACAAGATAAATACAATAAAAAATAGAGCAGGCAACCTTAGAATGGGGGTACAAGAAAACTATAAAACAGAAACTAAACTCATAATTAAATCAACTGAAAGGTCCACAAATGTCAGACATACCTTAGTTGAAGGACTGAGGCTCTGAATTTACAAGGAAATCAACAGGTAATTTTGAAAAGTCAATGGACCAGGCAGACACGTGGGAATTGCCAAGCACTTCCTGTGTAAGAGTCCTCAACAGAAAAAAAGCCTATCTACCTTTTCCTGTGTGCAGCATTGACCCGTATGCAGCATGATGAAGACTTTGATGGAAGTTATGTTATGCATATTTGTATAGTGGGCTAATCGACTATGAGGCTGTCTTGGTGCTTCGCAGGTGGGTAGGCAGCGATCTCTCAGGAGATTTATTAGAAAAGCCAGATCTTCAGCTTCTTGTGTAGTTCAAGAAGTGACGAGGAGGATCTGATATATGCTGTGGGAGGCCAGTCCATGTTTTGGGGAGATGTAGAAGAAGCCGCGATCTCCTGCTTTCTTATTGTCTATGCCGGGTACATATGCTCGTGAGAATCCAGAGCAGAGGTATCTGGATGGTTGGTCTAAGTGAATACAGCTGTTCAGGAAGGCAGTGCCAGTTTTGTGGTGGGCTTTGTAGTTGTGGGTTAGAAGTGTAAAGTGCACGTGCCTGTGTATCAGAAGCTAGTGGAGTTTCCTAAAGTGTGGTGTGACATGGACTAGGCATAGGAGGTTGAGGACTACTCTGGCTGCTGCATTTTGGCTGGTCTGAAGTCTTCTTGTGAGCTGGTTGGTAATAGCTGCACACAGGGTATTTCCAGAGTCCAGTCTGAGGGTGATGTGGGCTTGGGTGATTGTTTTCTTGGTGTTGTCTGGTAGCCACTTTATTTATTTAGATTTATTTCAGCATCCTTAGTGTGTTGGTACAGGGCTGAATATGAGAAGAAAAGCAAAGTTCAGAGATCTCTTTTTCAACTTTCCCTTTCTCCTTCTGTCATGCGCAGGGGCGGCTCCTCTGCTATGGCGGAGGAGCGTCGCCCCCACGCCTGCAGCAGGAGCTGCAAATCCTTTAAAAATAAAACGATAATAAATCATGCTTATTACTGCTTTATTTTTAAAGAGGGCGGGGCTATGGGGGTGACGAGCATGAGGGGAGTGTATAGAGCAGTCCCCTCAGTGCGCATTTATGTTTGGCCAGCCGTCTCAGGCCGGCCAAACACACATGCACACAAGGGCTCTCTCCAACCTAGCACTGTGTTGCCGAGTTGCAGAGAGCAAGCCCAGGCTCTCAGTCTGCATTGGAGCGCCCAGCCATGACGCTCCAGCCAATCATAACGCTGCTCTGAGCAACGTCATGATTGGCGCAGGGCAGGCTGGGAGCCTAGAGTGCGCGGAGAGCTGCGTGCGAGATTCCGATACATTTAAAAAAAAATAATAATAATCCCTGCGCCCCGCCACTTTTCATAGTTGCCAGCCGTGACTGGTCATGCACGAGGGTTTGTTCTGCTTCACTAACATAACATTAAGTAAATAATCATCACATCATATTTCCAAACAAAAATAATGATCCACGCTCTTGCACTGTCATACTTACAAGCAGGAACGTTCATTGTGATGCACAAGTAGGATTTTATTTGCCAATAAATCCAGTAATTTCGGGGAAGGCGTACTCCATGTAAGGAAAGATGTTCTAATAGCCTTCGAATTGAGTACTATAAAATGGATGGATAATATTAGCATCTGTCAACAACAATTAGATACTGTGGCTTAAAGTATAGGTGACATTCATATAAAATTAATCTTCTCTCAGGTCGTATTGGCAGTTTATGTCCAGGGCAAGTTATAGAACCGGGGAATACAGGTGGGTCAGATCTTATATTATATCGTATTCGCATTTATACTGTGCTTTCCACGCCTGATGAGGGTCTAAAATGATTTCTTAGGACTGACATTAGCTAAGACTGTTTGATATACATGGATATGTGTGTGCATGGTTATTTTCTTCTGCTCACTACAACTTACAGCGGAGGGTCAGCCACCTTCAGCCACTGGCTAACTTCACTGAAAAAGAAGACATTCTGCTGTTTCACACATGCAATGGAAAAAAACCACGTACACCAGGCAGCGCCGGCGTTGGGAAAAGTGGCGCTAGGGCGTCTTAAAAATGGTGCAAGTCAGGTTGACGCAAAAAATCGCCTCCACCCGATTTGCGCCATTTTTAACGACGCCCAGACGCCATTTACATGACTCCTGTCTTAGTAAAGACAGGAGTCATGCCCCCTTGCCCAATGGCCATGCCCAGGGGACTTATGTCCCCTGGGCATGGTCATTGGGCATAGTGGCATGTAGGGGGGCACAAATAAGGCCCCCCTATGCCACCCAAAAAAAAAAAAAAAAAAAAGAAATTTATACTTACCTGAACTTACCTGAATGTCCCTGGGATGGGTCCCTCCATCCTTGGGTGTCCTCCTGGGGTGGGCAAGGGTGGCAGGGGGGGTCCCTGGGGGCAGGGGAGGGCACCTGTGGGCTCATTTTGAGCCCACAGGCCCCTTAACGCCTACCCTGACCCAGGCGTTAAAAAGTGGCGCAAATGCTGGGTTTTTTGACCCGACCACTCCCGGGCGTGATTTTTGCCCGGGAGTATAAATACGACGCATTTGTGTCGCCGTCATTTTTTTAGACGGGAACGCCTTCCTTGCATCTCATTAACGCAAGGAAGGCGTTCACACAAAAAAATGACGCTATTTTCCCATACTTTGGCGCTAGACGCGTCTAACGCCAAAGTATAAATATGGTGTTAGTTTTGCGCCGAATTCGGCGCAAACGGAGTATAAATATGCCCCTTAGTGCTTAATTTGTAAAAGAATACGTGCCCGGGCCCCAAATTTTGCTCAGAAGCCCGTGGCAGGTGCACTCGAGTGGCAGGGTGCCGAATATCAAGTCTCGGTTCTCCAGACTCCAGCTCCTGCTTTGTAATCCACCTCCAGACGCTCCCTGGTCCTTTATCTCGCTCTACCAAGTTCTTTTTTTTATCCCTGCTGTCGTCCTTTATCACTGTTTTCCCATCTCTTTCTTTCCCGCTTTTATATTTTTCTCTCTCTTGCTCTGGATGAAAGTCCTTTGAGAGAAAATAAGTGCCAGTCCTCAAAATGAGTGACAGTGGGCCTCACCTGCAACAACCGGCTCAAATTAAATACTGCTGAGACTACTGTTTGAGAACAAAGAATTGCTTAGTTTTCAGCTGAAGGGCTTTAAAAAAAATATTTACGAGGGTTCAGCAGCTCCACCAACAACAAATTTTACAATTATACAAAAACAATCCTAGACAATGCCAAAAGGCTATCATGTAACACCAAAACCCCTGGCTTTGCCAATGCTTGTTTTAATATGTTGGGGGATGCCGCCGTTAGTGGACAGCTATGGCTTGGAATAACAGAGCATCCAGACCATTTTCCAAAGCGGAAGTATAGAGATGCTGCATAAAGCCAGACAACAGCAGAGGCTTTAAGTAAAAACAATCCTCATACCACAACACATCTGTTCCTGTTTAAGCCTTCCTCCACCGAGGACGACTCTGGGACCTTAAAAGAAAAAAATATATTTAATAAAACCTGTTCATGAGATTGTTTTGGCTCCCAGTTTCAGGTACTGTTTGTTATTTGTTCTGATAAACACCCCTCCTCACTGAGGACCTCAGCAGACTCCTGTGAAACTAGTTGGGGGGGGGGGGGCAGCAGTAAGCCCAGGCCTTGCATTTTAAAATGCCTCCTTTGCTTTTCATACAGATGCAGGCTCCACTTCTGTCAGCCGAGAGAACAATGTACTCTCAAAATTCAAAATCACACACGCTCGGAGTGTTTTAATTCTGTAGCCCTGGGCTAGTGTTGTTTTGCAAAGCTGCTATAAAATATACACAGGAGCATGAACATCAATTCACCAAAGTGCCAGGGGTAGCGGAAGTGACATCACACGCCATTTCACCTTTACTTTCACTCACACACATGCTTACATATACACACACATTCACTCATACACACACTGTCGCTCAGACCTGCAATCACGCACACCATATAAATTTGACAGCAATTTTTGCTCACCTCAGCTGCCACGTGTGCTCATATTCCAGCTAATTCCATGTCAGGACTGGAGGAGAGGATTATGCATAACTTTCTTCGCTTTATTAATACAGCAGATTCAAAGAAACAAAGAAAAAATCAATGAAGACTACATGTCCCATGACACTCATGGTAACAGAGTCCAAACATAGTCCAATCACAGCACAGTCCAACATTTAAATACATGACGTCCTTTCCTGTTCCTCTTTCTTCACTGCTGGTCAGTTAAGTGCAACCCCTTTTTGTGATGTTAACTGTAAACGCTCTTTGATAATATTGCATACTGCTTTATAACAATATCAATTTTCTCTTTAGGCACAGAAGGCTTTTGTCTGAGGGTTTATTTTTCTTTTTTTTCTCACAGATCTGGTGCATCAGCAGCCTCTAAAGCAGCTTCCTGTAAGTGCTTCAGCTGACTACGCGCGTTTTGGGGGAAGCCTGTCAGAAATCATTCGAATTCCTTTCACACACTTCTCAAATCCCTAAACCTACCCTCACTTTTCACACTTTCATACATATTTGGTGTATTTTAATGAAATAGCACCATCTATTAGTGTTTTATATAGTTTTTCTCATTTAATTTATTTTAAGAGCACCAGCTAGGGGGCTACCCATACATATTAAATTGTGTGAAATCTGTTTATTAAATTTAAAAATAGCATGATATATTTCTTTTTCACAAATTAAAAAATACATATAATAAATGTTTTTGTTATTTTAAAAATGTATTAATATTATTTTTGTGCTCTCACCCTCATAATGGACCATAATATTGGTAACGAAAATGCATCCTTAAAGGATGCAGAACAGGAGTGGCCTCCTCAACGTCTACCACCAGAGGTGGATCAGGCACTCTCCATTGCCATTTCTAATACACTGGTGCCTCTTCGAGTACAAGTTGATAAGATTGCTAAGAGCATTCCAGGGGTTTTTAGTGATCCCTCTCAATGTAAAACTGGCCCTAGTGGTATTAAATCAGGGGAAAGAAAGCCACTAAGCGTGATGCGGGACACCTAGAATGTTTTGATACATTTACAGTGACCTTCCATAAGAGTGCGCGCATGCTTAAACACGTGCCCTACCGGGAGGAAGATCACCCCAGTGAAATAAGTGACTTTTTTCACAAAAAATGCAATCTCTTTCTTTGGGGTCCTCCATGGAGGGGAGGGTGTATCATATGCCGGAAATTCCTTGGATGAGGACCAAGAAATAAATACAACCTGGCATCATGATTCTGTTTGCCCTGATTCTCCAGAGGAAGAATCTGACATGTTTAACCCTTCAGAAATGTATCACCTCACATCCTCTGAATGGGTCCCTGAACCTAAAGTGGCTGACTATGTGGCCAATAAAATTTGCCAACCTTTAGAAAAAGATGTCAGGAAAAAACTTAGAGCAGAATGTTCCAGACCTTCCCTTCCAGGAAAAGTAGCTATTACTCCAGACATTAATCCAAAGTTATGTACCTTTTTTAGCAAATACATTAAAGACCCCGAAAAAGGGCATTGATAGATCCTGGAGGAGTTGCCAGGATAAACTCCTAGACGTTGTTGGCCTGCTAAAACCAATCATCCAGTTAGCTGAACAGGCTAAACAAACCGGAATTCCGCTATCAGTGGACATTATCGACGGTTGGGCACAAAGAGACATTTGCCTATTGGGGAATGCGAACTGCACTTTGGCGGCAGAATGCAGGCGATCCCTACTCATTAAAATAGACCTCAAACTCGGGGAACTGGCAATTAGAGGTGGGGGCTATAGCCCAGGGCAACCTTTTTCAGGATCCTTTTGTTAAGGAACCAGGGAAGTATGTTGCAACCTTCTTGGCCCTAGACAAGGCCCAAACTTCTGTAACAAAGATCTTCCCTGGTAAGGTTTTTGCTGGGGCCAGACAAGGAAGGGATTCTCCTCTTAACGTTTTTATCACCAACGCCCTTCTAGAGCAGTGGTTCCCAACCTGTTGTCAAGGGACCCCTGGGAGTCCCTGACACCTCCATAGGAGGTCCACAACTGCTTAGAAAATGTGATAATATGAACTGATTAGGTCCCCAGCTTTCAGTAATGACTCAGTGGGGGTCCCCAGATTCCAATAATGATTCAGTGGGGGTCCCTGGGTTCTAGTATTGATAAAGTGGGGGTCCACAGAAGTCGAAAGGTTGGGAACCACTGCTGTAGAGGATACCCGAAAAGCAAAAACGGCTGGAATGATGGTCGTCAGTGAACCTTCTTTCCCTCCCGAGGTTCCGGCAAAGGCAGAAACAACTACGTCAGAGGAGGAGCTAATGCACCAGGAGGAAATTCTGGTATTCATTATCCCTTCTTCTCCTCAAAATATTGGGGGAAGGCTTCAGAGATTTGCCCACAACTGGGATCCTTCATTAAGTTTGGGGTTTTCACATAGAGTTTTATGGATCTCCAATCCAATAAACTCACCCCAGACCTTTAGTGTTCTCAACATGAATCTTACAGATTTAGAAGTGCATGATCTTCTACAGAAAAGAGCCATTTGAGGTTGGTACTTCACCCACGCAGGTTTTTGAGCAATATTTTTCTAGTAGAGAAAAAAGACAAAGGCTTTTACCCTGTCATAAACTTGAAATTGTTCAACAAATGGATAATTTATCATCACTTCAAGATGGAAGGTATTCATCTATTGACAGACATCCTTCTCCCAAAAGATTGGATGACCAGGTTGGATTCCAAAAGATGCATATCTCTCAGTTCGCATTTTCCCCCCTAACCGGATATTTCTTAAGTTCACATGGAAAGGACAAATATACGATTTCAAAGCTCTCCCTATTGGTCTAGCCTCAGCTCCTTGGTGTTTCATCAAACTCCTACATCCAGTAGTAGAATTCCTTTGTACCAGGAGAATAAGGATGATTATTTATCTAGATGACATTCTCCTGATGGATCAATCCTTCGTTCAGCTCAGACTCAATCTGAACATGACTACTGTGCTCCTTCAAAATCTCAGCTTTGTCATCAACAAATCGAAGTCGGAACTGATTCCAACTCAACAGATTGTATATCTGGGATTCCTCATAAACTCAGTCACAGTATCACTCAGCCTTCCATTATCAAAACTTACCAAGATTCGGAAAGAACTCAGGGCGGTCCTCACAAGGGAAAGGATATTCCTCCGCCAATTGGCCAGAGAAGTGGGACTTCTAGCCTCATCAATTCAGGCCATTTTCCCAGGTCCTCTTCACTACCATGCATAACAGAGACTAAAAGCGTAATATCTCCGGAAAGGGTTAATTTACTCAGAAATAATCTCTTTATCTCCAGAAGCCAAGACAGAACTCCAGTGGTGGATAGACCAAATAGAAGCTTGGAACTGTACAGCAATATTTTGCATGTTACCAGACATGATTTCAGGCATTATTGCCTTCAGAAACAGATCTCTGTAACTGCAGAATATCTTCCAGGAATCAAAAACATTGTCGCAGACTGGAATTCCAGGAGCTTTACAGACAACACAGACTGGAAGCTGGATCGGAACATTTTTCTAGCCCTAATGGAAAGATGGGGTCCTTGCAATCTAGATCTTTTTGCTTCTCAACTGAATCACCAATTGACAAGATATGTCAGCTGGAGACCAGACCTGGAAGCAATTGCAGTAGACGCCTTTCTCCAAGATCGGTTGAAGGATCTTCCATATGCATTCCCTTCATTTATAATGATTCCCGGAATAACAGCTCAGGTAAGACATCAAGTTGCATTTTTTATGCTAGTTACTCCAATATGGAAATCTCAAGCATGGTTCCCAACATTGATGGAATTATCTTGGGATCACCCAACAAAACTACCATCATTCCATTAAATGCTTCTAGATCATTAGGGCTCTCCTCACCCGTTCGTACTCCAAGGCCATCTTTCCGCTGTGGCCTGGAGGATTTCCGGGGACGTTGGAAAAACAAACACCTAACAAAAGAAGCAACTAACTTCATTCAACAAGCCTGGTCTACAAGTACCACCAATGCATATAGATCGGCTTGGAACCAATGGAATCGTTGGTGTATGGAGAAACATATCAAACCCCTGGGGGCAGAACTTACTTACATCTTGAACTTACTGGCTGAACTTGCCCAATCGGCTCTAGCTTATCATACAATCAATTCCTTTGGATCAGCCATTTCTGCTAGACATATTTCCATTGATAAAAAACAGTTAGTGAACATCAATGGGTATGTACAGTAATGAATGGCATTCACCTTTCTAAACCTCCAGAACCCAGATATTCAGGACTTTGGAACATTAACGTGGTTTTAAATTTTTTCTCTCAATGGTAAGATAATAATTTCTTATCTTGAAAACAACCTTAAGCTAAATTAGCTATTATGTTGTGCCTCATATCCTGCAAAAGAGTTTCTGATGTTAGAGCCCTACATTTATCAGCTAGGATCTTCACTCCAGTAGGTGTTACTTTCACTATCTCCAGGAGAACCTACACTAATATCAGGTTAGTATTTTATTTTGATTTCCCAGACCATCCTAAATTATGTGCAGTCAGAAGTACCAAGGCATACGAAGACATGACACTGGATATCAGACCTGCAGGTGAGAATCAACTTCTCATTGCCTTACAAAAACCTTTTAAAACAGTTTCATCTTCTTCTATTGCTAGATGAGGTGGATGGATCATGACAGAGACAGGCATTGACATTCATAGGTTAGGAGTACATGCCACGAGAGGAGCAATGGCATCTAAAGCCATCCAGGTAGGTGGTAGACTTAAAGACATCATGAATTCAGTGGATTGGTCATCGGAATCCACTTTCAAAAAATGATATTTTAAACCAATTTTAGAAGCCACAAATCTGGTTGTAAGTAAGCTTTAAACATGCATAATCCTCGCCTACGGTCCTGACATAAAATGAAAAATGTCCTAGCTAACAAGAAGAAAAGTTTCAATTCTATTAAGGACATGGAGGCGAGGATTATCCCACCCAGGCAACTTTTCTTCACAAAGAGCCTTTCCCTCCCATGGACAAATATACCTGTTATATTTTTTCAGTAAGTAATAAAAATATATCGGTGTCATTTATTCATAAAGTTAAGGTTCATTTACATGCATATGGTCTAATGTCTTAGTTAAATGAAATAAATCATTCTCTTTCAATGTTATGGTCTTTACTGTAATATAACCTGTTATTTGAAGAACTGGATAACGTGGTTTATACTTTTCAATCTATGCAGGCAACAACCTAGGACTGGATTAGAATTATCATCAACATTGAGTTCCTCAGGTGAAGAAGAGGAACAGGAAAGGACGTCTGTTTGACCTGGCATCTTTGGCGTAGTATCACCTGTATTTTATTTTGCCTCTGCTTCCCACGTTTTGACTGTGTGCTGGACTCTGTTTTTGCTGTTTTTGGTACCCTGGACACTTTACCACTGCTGGCCAGTGCTAAAGTGTAAGTGCTCCTGTGTAAAGGTTATATGTAATTGGCTTTTCCATGACTGGCATATTTAATTTCCTAGTAAGTCCTCTAGTAAAGTGTACTAGAGGTGCCCAGGGTCTGTAAAGCAAATGCTACTAGTGGGCATGCAGCACTGATTGTGCCACCCACATTAGTAGCCCTGTAAACATGGCTCAGACCTGCCACTACAGTGTCTGTGTGAGCAGTTTTAAACTGCCAATTCGACATGGCAAGTGTGCCCACTTGGCAGGCCCAAACCTTCCCTTTTCATACATGTAAGGCACCCCTAACACAGGCCCTAGGTAGCCCCATGGGCAGGGCGCAGTGTATGTTAATGCGAGACATGTACTGGTGTGTTTAACATGTCCTAACAGTGAAATACTGCCAAATTCAGTTTCCAGTATTGCAAGGCATAGCTCTCTTATACGTTAACATGGGGGCTGCCTTTGAATATCCTTAAAATGCAGTTTCCCTTTCAGAGCAAATGGAAATATGGAGTTTGGGGTCTCTGAATTCACAATTTAAAAACACATCTTTTAGTGAAGTTGTTTTTTAGATTGTTAGTTTGAAAATGCCACTTTTAGAAAGTAGGCATTTTTGTTGCTTAAACCATTCTGTGGCTCTGCCTGTTTGTGGATTCCCTGTCTGGGTCAAACTGACAGTTGGGCTGTTTGTGAATCTCCTCTAGATAGTGGCATGAAGGAAGCTGGGGTGTAGCCTGCATATCCTGATGAGCCATCTGGGCTAGAGTGGAGGGAGGAGTTGTCACTTACACCTGAATGGGCTGTGTCTGCCCTCACACAATGCAGTATCCAGTCCCCTGGTGTGTGTCAGGGGCCTGGCCTGGGCAAGGCAGGATACTGTGAACAACAGAGACTCCCCCTTGAAGTTTGCCTACTTCAAAGGCAGAAACAGGTATAACTATTGGACCCAAATACCCAGATTTTAGGTCATTTCTGGAAACAAGAGGAACCTCTGCCAAGGAAAAGAGCTGAACAGCTGAGAAGAAGTGCTGCCCCTGCCTGTGCTATGTTGGACTATCCTGCAGTTGCTGCTTCTGCCTGTGAAAGGGAACAAAGACTGGGCTTTGTTGTGCATTCCTGCCTGAGAAGAATCTCCAAGGGCTTGGACTGAGCTTGCCTCCTGTTTTGAAGTTTCAGGGCCATGAAAGACTTCCTCTGCCAGCACCTGGTCTCTCTGCTGAGACTTCTGCCCTGCCAAGTGGTGCCCTATCCTGTCCCTGGGTGCTTGAAATGTGAAGCTTGCAGAGCGAGAGCTAAAATCCATGCACAGAACGCCGTGCTGGGAAACTTTAGATGCATCATCTGCAATTTGTCTGATAAACAACGCACCACCAGCTTCACAAGTAAAATTGATGCTCCACCTGCATCGCCGCTGGGAGATCGATGCATTGCAGCTGGAGAAACGACTCAGCACCCGCATGCGGCTGCTGATAGCGAGGCAAACCCCAGGCAGCGCAGTTTTCTAACGCATGGTCCCTGGGCGTCAAAGTACCTGTGAATAGACGTGGATCCGAGGTGCCCCGTCCGGAAATCGACTCGTTGCTCTCTTGCGAAGGAGAAAAACGACACATCACCTACCCGACTGGAGAAGAAATTACGCATGGCCTCACTTGCGAGTAAGGAATCAACGCATCACTGACTTTTCCTACACAGGCTCACCCGTGCGGCTTTATTTTTGACTCAAACAAGGTACTTTGTGTACTATCAACGTTTCCTTTGTTTTCTATAGAGTAAGACTCTTATTCTTTTAAAAATTCATATCTTGACTTGTGTAAGTTGGATGTTTGTCATTTTGGTCTTGTTTGATTTAGATAAATATTGTCTATTTTTCTAAACTTTTGTGGTGTCCATTTTGTAGTTTTCACTGTATTACTGTACAAATACTTTACACATTGCAGTCTGAGATAAGCCTGACTGCTTTCTTTATTGCCTTGACTAAAGTGAGGGTCCCTGTTTTGACAGAGTGCAAACTGACTGTCAACCAGAGACCCCATTTCTAACATTGGTGATCAGCGGTGAGGATCGGACTTGTATTTGTACTTGACATACACTGATCAAGTGTACACTACTGTTTTCAGTGCAGACCATTATGGGACCACATACTACTTGTTTTTGATTTTTCGCTTTTTGGACTTTTATCCTATTTCCATGTTTTTGGTGATCTTTTAATGATTTTTGAACTTCTGTGGGAAGGTAGCCTCTTTCTAGCCTTGTTACCCCCACTTTTGGCCTGTTTGTGAGTATATGTCAGGGTGTTTTCACTGTCTCACTGGGATCCTGCTAGCCAGGGCCCAGTGCTCATAGTTAAAACCCTATGTTGTCAGTGTGTTTGTTATGTGTCACTGGGATCCTGCTAGCCAGGACCCCAGTGCTCATAAGTTTGTGGCCTGTATGTGTTCCCTGTGTGGTGCCTAACTGTATCACTGTGGCTCTGCTAACCAGAACCTCAGTGGTTATGCTCTCTCTGCTTTCCAAATTTGTCACTGCAGGCTAGTGACTAAATTTACCAATTCACATTGGCATACTGGTACACCCATATAATTCCCTTGTATATAGTACTGAGGTACCCAGGGTATTGGGGTTCCAGGAGATCGCTATGGGCTGCAGCATTTCTTTTGCCACCCATAGGGAACTCAGACAATTCTTACACTGACCTGCCACTGCAGCCTGTGTGAAATAACGTCCATGTTATTTCACAGCCATTTACCACTGCACATAAGTAACTTATAAGTCACCTATATGTCTAACCTTCACCTGGTGAAGTTTGGGTGCAAAGTTACTTAGTGTGTGGGCACCCTGGCACTAGCTAAGGTGCCCCCACATCGTTCAGGGCAATTTCCCCAGACTTTATGAGTGCGGGGACACCATTACACCCGTGCACTATACATAGGTCACTACCTATGTATAGCGTCACAATGGTAACTCCGAACATGGCCATGTAACATGTCGAAGATCATGGAATTGTCCCCCCAATACCATTCTAGCACAGAACCCGGGTACTGCCAAACTGCCTTTCCGGGGTCTCCACTGCAGCTGCTGCCAACCCCTCAGACAAGTTTCTGCCCTCCTGGGGTCCAGGCAGCCCTGGCCCAGGAAGGCAGAACAAAGGATTTCCTCTGAGAGAGGGTGTTACACCCTCTCCCTTTGGAAATAGGTGTGAAGGGCTGAGGAGGAGTAGCCTCCCCCAGCCTCTGGAAATGCTTTGATGGGCACAGATGGTGCCCATCTCTGCATAAGCCAGTCTACACCGGTTCAGGGATCCCCCAGCCCTGCTCTGGCACAAAACTGGACAAAGGAAAGGGGAGTGACCACTCCCCTGACCAGTACCTCCCAGGGGAGGTGCACAGATCTCCTGCAGTGTGTCCCAGACCTCTGCCATCTTGGAAACAGAGGTGTTGGGGGCACACTGGACTGCTCTGAGTGGCCAGAGCCAGCAGGTGACGTCAGAGGCTCCTTCTGATAGGCTCTTACCTCTCTTGGTAGCCAATCCTCCTAACTTGGTAGCCAAACTTCTTTTTCTGGCTATTTAGGGTCTCTGCTCTGGGGAATTCTTCAGATAACGAATGCAAGAGCTCACCAGAGTTCCTCTGCATCTCCCTCTTCACCTTCTACCAAAGGATCGACTGCTGACTGCTCCAGGACGCCTGCAAAACTGCAACAAAGTAGCAAGACGACTACCAGCAACACTGTAGAGCCTAATCCTGCCAGCTTTCTTGACTGTTTCCAGGTGGTGCATGCTCTGGGGTTAGCCTGCCTTCACCCTGCACCAGAAGCTCTGAAGAAATCTCCAGTGGGTCGACAGAATATTCCCCCTGCTAACGCAGGCACCAAAAGACTGCATCAGTGGTCCTCTGGGTCCCCTCTCATCCTGACGAGCGTGGTCCCTGGAACACAGCAACTCTGTCCAAGTGACTCCCACAGTCCAGTGACTCTTCAGTCCAAGTTTGGTGGAGGTAAGTCCTTGCCTCCCCATGCTAGACTGCAAAGTTGTGTACCACATGATTTGCAGCTGGTCTGGCTCCTGTGCACTCTTCCAGGATTTCCTTCATGCACAGCCTAGCCGACGTCGTGGGACCCCCTTTTGTAACTTCGTGTGGACTCCGGTTCACTCTTCTTCCAAGTGCCTGTTGGGTTACTTCTACGGGTGCTGCCTGCTTCTGTGAGGGCTCTCTGAGTTGCTGATCGCCCCCTCTGTCTCCTTCTCCAAAAGGCGACATCCTGGTCCTTCCTGTTCCTCAGC
Organism: Pleurodeles waltl; assembly: GCF_031143425.1. Classification (NCBI taxonomy): domain Eukaryota; kingdom Metazoa; phylum Chordata; class Amphibia; order Caudata; family Salamandridae; genus Pleurodeles; species Pleurodeles waltl. The sequence continues at coordinate 1,782,342,589 of NC_090444.1, forward strand.
AGCACCCAAAAACCTCTACTGCAACCCTTGCAGCTAGCAAGGCTTGTTTGTGGTATTTCTGCATGGGAACACCTCTGCAAGCTTCATCGCGACGTGGGACATCTGTCTTCCAAAGGAGAAGTTCCTAGTCCTCTTCTTTCTTGCAGAACTCCAAGCTTCTTCCATCCAGAGGCAGCTTCCTTGCACCTTCATCCGGGGTTTCCTGGGCTCCTGCCCCCCTGGACACTGCTGCGACTATTGGATTTGGTCCCCTTGTCTTACAGGTCCACAGGTCCAGAAATGGGTTGTCAGTGCACTGTTGGTGTTTGTTCTTCCTGCAGAATTCCCCTATCACGATTAGTGTGCTCTCTCGGGTAGTAGGTGCACTTTACTCCTACTTTTCAAGGTCTTGGGGTGGGGTATTTTGGTAACCCTCACTGTTTTCTGACAGCGACCCTCTACAAGCTCACATAGGTCTGGGGTCCAATCGTGATTCGCATTCCACTTTTGGAGTATATGGTTTGTGTTGCCCCTATACCTTTGCTTGCCTATTGCAACCTATTGTAATTCTACACTGTTTGCATTACTTTTCTTGCTCTTACTTACCTAATTTTGGTTTGTGTACATATAACTTGTGTATAGTACTTATCTTACTGAGGGTACTCACTGAGATACTTTTGGCATATTGTCATAAAAATAAAGTATCTTTATTTTTAGTAACTCTGTGTATTGTGTTTTCTTATGATATAAGTGGTATAGTAGGAGCTTTGCATGTCTCCTAGTTCAGCCTAAGCTGCTTTGCCATAGCTACCTTCTATCAGTCTAAGCTGCTAGAAACACCTATTCTACACTAATAAGGGATAACTAGACCTGGCACAAGGTGTAAGAACCTTTGGTACCCACTACAAGCCAGGCCAGCCTCCTACAACTTCTCATTGGGAGCTCTCTTTTCTTCCTTGAAACTTTGCACTTTTGACTTACCATCATGTCTCAATCTGGAGATGCACCAGCTGGAGCTGTTTTTGAGTTAGGGAAACTGGAAAGTTATACAGTTGCTCAACTGAAACAGTTATGTAAGGATCTTGCATGTCCCACTAAGAGTTCCACCAGGAAGGAGGAGCTGCAAAAGGCACTGAGGGCCTGGGTGACATCCAAGGAGACTGGGGGGCACACAGAGGAGGAGGATGAGCAGGTGCTGAGTCTTCACAATGGTGTAGTGAATGTACCTGTTATACCTGGGGAGAGGGTCTCCAAGGCAGGTAGAAGTGTTTCATCCAAGGCTCTGATTCCTGAAGAGTTGCAGGACAGACAGGCAGAGAGGGTGCACCTACTTGAATTAGAGAAGCTTAAAATGGAAGATAAGAGGCTGCCCATTGAAGAGAGAAATATGCTCTTGGCTCATTAGCTCAGCTTAAACGAGCTGGACCAGAGGAGCCAGCATAGCTGAGATGGTGGCAGCAGTACCACAGTGCAGCCTGAGAGAAGGGTGCACATTCCTAAGGACCTAATGAAGGATTATGAGAGGGAGGATGACCTATACTTGTGGTTTAAGTGGTATGAGTCTGCGCTCCACATAAGCATGGTCCCTGAAGCACATTGGGGGGTGGGTCTGTGGAAGCACTTTGAGGTAGAGGGGAGGGATACTCTGACATACTTATGGGATCCTCAGGGACTCACTTACTCTATCGTGACCCTACTCACAAGATATGGTCTCACCCCTGAGCAGTAGAAGGACAAGTTTAGGTCCTACAAATAGAAGGAATCCCAAACATGGTTGGAATGTGTTGACTCATTTTGCAGGTCACTGGATAGTTGGGTGAAGGGCAGTATGATAACAACTTTTGTGGGGCTGTACAATTTGATTGCTTGGGAGCATTTGTATAGTGTTTGTTTTCCAGAGATGCGCCAGCACCTGACTGACCGCAAGCTAACTGACCCCAGGAAGTTTGCACAGGAAGCGGACTGTTGGGAGAGCACCAGGGTCCAGAGGAAGTGTGGGGAAACCATGCCAAGGGTGGGCAAGGTCCCTCTCAGAAGATCAAGGGGGTAAGGGTAAACAGGAGGAGTTCTCTAAAGGGCCCCAACTAGTTTCCAGGATAAGTATTCACAGGCCTCAGTTGAAAAGAAGCCTTGGTTTTCTAAAGGGAAACCTGCAGAGGTGGGTTCCACAAATGTCATGCATTTGACCAAGTGGGTCATGTGAGGAGGGCCTCAAATGTCCGAAGTATACACTGCACCCACTGGTGCTCAGTCACAGGGTTTGGCCAGCATAGCGCTTGGGGAGGAGGTGGTTCCAGGTGGGTGGGAGCCACCTGATATGACCCTTGTCTCACTAGGGTACAGTGAGATAGTCCAGAGAACTCTTGTGCCTGAGAACACTAAGAAGTACAGGCAGTGGGTGACCATCAATGGACAGAGGGTGGAGGCTCTGAGAGATACAGGAGCACGTGTGACTACTGTGAGAAGTCACCTGGTGTCTGAAGAGTAGGTAGATCCCCGTGTACGTCACCAAGTAGTTGTGGTACACAACTAAGAGCGCCTGTGCAGAGTGTCTCAGGTTCCTTTTAAATGGGTGAGGTCTCAGGTGCCTTGAGAGTAGCTATGAGTCCAACCATGCCTGTAGATTGTCTGCTTGGCAATGACCTGGAGGATTCTCCTTGGGAGGAGGTGGAACACAGGTCTCACTTGGAGATGTTGGGTAGGCCTGGGTGGGTGTGTGTGTCCACCTGGTCGATGGCAGCCCGTCAGGGTGATCAGGAGACACTGGAGCCTGAAAGAGTGGCCCAGGGGTCTGCCAGAAGGAGGAAGGGTAAGGGGCGCAGGAATCCTGCTGCAGGAGTTGCTACAGTCCAGTAGGAGGCTGAACCTGAGGGGAATGCCCTGGAATCTACAGGGGAACCAGTGGCTGAACTGGGGGAAGTCCCTGAGCTGACTCAGAGGCAGCAGGAAGGGGGAACCACCAGGGTGGCATTCTGTAAAGCACAGAAGACATGCCCTACTCTGGAAGGTTTGCAGCAGCAAGCTGCAGACCAGGCACCTGGACTCTCTGCTGACTCCTGCCCTGCCAAGTGGTGCCCTATCCAATTCCTGGGCCCCTGAAAGGTGAGGTTGGGAGAACAAGAGCTGAAATCCATGTAAAGAATGGCATGCAGGGACATTTTCGACGCACCATCTGCAATGTGGCTGATAAACAACGCACCACCCGCTTCGCGGCTTAGATCGACGCTCCACCTGGATCGTGGCTGGGAGATCGATGCATCGCAGCTGGAGAAACGACGCAACACCCGCTTGCGGCTGTTGGTAAGGACGCAAACCCAAAGCAGCATGGTTTTCTAATACTGTGTGACCGGATTTCTCATGCATTTCCCCTGGGCGTCAAAGTCCTCGTGAATCGGCACGGATCCAAGGTGCTGCGTCCGGAAATCGACACATCACTCTCTTGCGAAGTAGAAAAATGAAACATCAGCCTACCCAACTAGAAAAGAAGCGACGCACGGCCTCGCTTGTGTGTAAGGCATTGACGCATCGCTGACTTTTCTGTCACACGCTCGCCTGCGCTGCTTTATTTTTGACACAAACCAGGTTCTTTGTGTAAAATCAATGTTTCCATTGTTTTCTATCAAATAAGACTCATATTCTTTTAAAAATTCATATATTGACTTGTGTATGTTGGATTTTTGTCACTTTGGTCTTGTTTGATTAAGATAAATATTGTCCATTTTGTAGTGTTTTCACTGTATTACTGTGTGTGTTGGTACAAATACATTACACATTGCTTCTGAGATAAGCCTGATTGCTTGTGCCAAGCTACCAATGGGGTAAGCAGTGGTTATCTAGGTCTGTTTCTCTATTGCCCTGACTAAAGTGAGGGTCCCTGCTTGGAAAGAGTGGAAACTGACTACTAACCAAAGACCCCATTTCTAACAACATCATATTGTTTATAGGTTGGACTGTGCTGTGATTGGACTATGTTTGGACTCTGTTACCATAAGTCTCATGAGAGATGTATTCTTCATTGATTTTTTCTTTGTTTCTTTGAATCTGCTGTATTAATAAAGTGAAGAAAATAATGCATAATCCTCACCTATGTGTCCTTAATAGAATTGAAACTCTCCTTCTTGTTAGCAAGGACATTTGTCATTGTACTCCATTCTTCACACAAGCTACCTACATGTTCCTAGGCATATATTTTGACACCTGGGAGGCCAGGGGTGGCAAAGGCAATGCCAAGGTCACAAAGGACAAGCCAGGGGCTGCAGCTGTGTCTCTTGTCGACCCCTAAATGACGTTCATGCCCAGGAGAGAAGTGTTTTCTTAAATACTGCATGCAATTTAAGCAAGAAATACACATCTGTCGACACAAAAACCTGTGGTTTTGTGCGGTTAACCTTAAAATTTTAAAGTGATGAGTAGCTCAGTCATGCACAATATTTGGGCATGGTTAGGGAGGAGGATTCTGTAGTCCTGTCCCTGGTGCCACCGCATCTGATGCGCTCCGTCCCCCATGATCTCAAATCAAAGTCATATTAATGTGCCAGGATTAAAACCCTTGTTGCCTAGATCCACAATTTAGCCACAGTACGACTTTTTCTCTTGGGTGCCACAGTTTAAGGCAGCATAGATGTCCAAAACCCACAGACATGGCCCGGTGTAATACACTTCTTCTCTATTAGTTATCACAGTGTATTGTACTTCTTACTGTCTGTCAGATTCTACTTTTTCCTAAAGAAAAACAGTTTTGCCGACTTAAGACATGCTTCTTTGGTTAAGGTCCACGTGTGCTCCCCTAGTGCACTTCACCTTTTTCTCTGTGCTGTTTCAGACAATTGGAATGCCATGATAAATCCTATATAATGGTAAAGTCAGATTTAACTACTATTTTAGAAAAGGCACTTTTAAAAAGTGGTCAGTTCTCTGCTCTTACTGCTCTGTGTGCCTTGCAGCCTGTCTCCAATAAATGTCTGGTGTAGGTGACAGCCACATTTTGTGCATCACTCTAGACCAGTGGTCTCCAAACCTTTTATTGCCGCGCCCCCCCAGTTGAAAAATAAAGATCATTGGGCCCCCCCAAGACAGTCACAAACGCAGGAAGGTTAGGTGTGTCTGAGCACTTATCTACATTCATCTGCATTGTGATGGGCATTCCTGGGCAGGAAAGGTGGAGGGGAGCTGACACTTGCATAGGGAAATGCCTGTCCCCACACAAAGAGCTGATTACACCCTACTGCTAATCTGGAGCCAGGGCTAGGGAGAAAGGACCTCTGTGCACTTCAAAGACCCTTCTTTGAAGTCACCTCTACTTCAAAGGCACAGTTGGGTATAGGAACTGTATCTCTGACCCCACCAAATCAGTGTACTACTGGACCTGGGAAGAACTCTGTCTGGAGTAAGGACTGCTCTGCTGCAAGAAGTGCCACACTGTTGGACTGCTTTCCCAGAAGGACTGCTCTCTGCCTTGATGAGTTACCCTGCTGCCTGCTCATCTTTGCCTAGCTGAGGAAGGACTGGACCTCCTCATGTTACCCAGAGCGACATCAAGGGCTAGCTGGCTTGCCCCTGTTCTCCTGTGGTCTCGGGGACATTAAGGACTGCCTGTAACTCTGCTTTGGCTGCTGGACTCTGCCATCTGTGAGTCCTAACCTTCCCCGAGATGCCCCCTCCAGTCCTGGGCTGCAGAAGTAGGTTCTGCAGCTGTTTTGCTACAATGCATCGTTATCTTTGTGACAATTGGAACCGACGCATCGCCCTTTGATGCCGAAGCAAAGGTTGTCAATGACAGCAGTTCTACAGCGTACACGGCCCGACAATGAAGTGTTACCTTTATCCCAATGGAGTTCGACTCAGATGCATGACCCGATTGTGCTTGACACACACGCATCAACCTGACTGCATGGATCAAAATGGAAGCATTGCCTTAGAATTGCACCTTGATGTTGATGCTTTGCTCTGTCAAAGGTACTCATTCGGGGGGGTCTACATGATTCCTGTAGTTGGCCTACCCTCCATCACGGTTGGCCTGAACTTTGGATTTATCCTGTGGTGGCGCAACCTCAAGTAACCTTTTGCCGCTATTGACTTCTAAGCACTATTTTTGGTTTATTCCTTAAAAATTCATATCTGGACTTCTACTGATTGGATTTTTGTTGTTTTGGTCTGGTTTTACTCAGATACATATTCTCTATTTTTCTAAACCTGTGTAGAGTCTTTTTGCAGTGTACTCCTTGTGTTACTGTGTGTGTGTGTTGCTTAAATACTTTACACATTGCCTTTTAGATAAACCTGTCTGCTCTGTGCCAAGCTACCTTAGGGTGAGCACAGTTTATCTCTAAGTGTGTATCTAGCTTACCCTGGCTAGACGTGGTGGTTCCTGCTTGTACAGGATGCATACTCTGACAACGAGAAACCCCAGTTCTAACACATCATTTCTGGATGTGTAATCAGAGTACAAATGTCAAATCTATTGAATTTGTCAATATTCTGTCCATATCATCTGAAAGTAGCAATTCCTACTAAGCACATCAGAGTATAGTAACCCAATGTCAAACTTTGTTCAATATTTATAAATGTCCTTAAACTGATTGTGCTTCAGAAGAGCTTGTCTCTAATTTGCACAGTTTGCACAACGAGGCATGTTTTCACTCCTGACATACATTGACTGTGTCAGCTATTGGTCTCTGCATTGTGCTTGTGCTATGTCCGTTAGACGTTTCTCTGCACCTGAATCTATTCAGTGTAGTTTTTGGCTTCTCAAGACAACTACCATAAGAGCTCAGTTTTGGAGCTAGAAATGAATCTGTACAACATAATTTACTGTGTGCTTCGAGGAAATTGGAGTGTAATTATGGCATTAATACCAAGTGTGTTTTGCAGTGCTTTTCAATTACAAGTGGCTTACATTAAGGAACATCGTGGCTGACAGGAAGGCTGCTGGCTTCGTCCTATATAGTTACCACTGTTGCTATGAGCATCAGTAGCTGGTGGGGCACTGTCAGTGACCACCCTAGTGTTAGCACTTCTGCCGGAGTATGAAAAGACATTTCTCCAGGTCATTTTGGACCAATCTTTAGAGTTAAAAATTGTGCAGATGCATGATGTGCCTGTTTTAACACTAGGGATCTCAGTAACAAGAATCTGATGCATCAGCCCTAGATGCGTCAGATTTCTTGCGCTGCCCTACGATCCCCTAACGACGCCATGGGTGCGCTCTATTTATAATACAGAGCTCCAGACAGCAATTGTTCACAAATGCGTCACAAATTTTGATGCATCTGTTGACACTAAACTCACGCATTGCTGGACTAGCGTCAAAAAAATTACGCTACTCCAGCAATGCAAGGAGGCCCCCATAGAGAAAAGTCCTGTGTACATTTTACGCCTTTCTGGGAGCAGGCGGTAAAATTCTGATACAGTGAAGTCACAGAATGATGCAGTGAAATGTTGTAAATTTCACTGCATCAGTTCTGAGTGGCTTTACCTGTGGGAGCGCCTACCCTGCATACATTATGCCTGGCACAGGCATAATGTGACGCAAGGGTTCACAAACTGACGCACTGGGCCCAATGGGTAAGTTTGTAAATCTAGAGCAGTGTAGAGCACTGCTAGCACCACCGCTGCGTCAAAAAGAATGATACAGCGATGGTGCAAAGGCCTTGTAAATGAAATCCTAGGAATGTTAGGGACAAGGGGAAATGACGGCAGCTTGGGTAATTTCCTCTCCTGAAAATAAAATATGGGGCAGTAAAGTGTGCAAAATTGTTGTTTTCCACATTATTTGTGAATATTATTTGTGCCGAGGTAAATCTTACTTGTGACAAAGGGGGTGATTCTGATTCTGGCGGGCGGTGGAGGCCGCCCGCCAGAATTCCGCCCTCCATTATACCGCTCCGCGGTCAGAAGACCGCGGAGGGTATTATGAGTTTTTCCCTGGGCTGGCGGGCGGTCTCCAAAAGACCGCCCGCCAGCCCAGGGAAAAACTCCCTTCCCACGAGGATGCCGGCTCGTAATCGAGCCGGCGGAGTGGGAAGGTGCGACGGGTGCAGTGGCACCCGTCGCGTATTTCAGTGTCTGCAAGGCAGACACTGAAATACTTTGCGGGGCCCTCTTACGGGGGCCCCGCGACCCCCCCTACCGCCATCCTGTTCATGGCGGCTTTCCCGCCATGAACAGGATGGCGGTAGGGGGGGTCAGAATCCCCTCGGCGGCGCAGCGAGCTGCGCCGCCTTGGAGGATTCGAAGGGGCAGTGGAAAACCGGCGGGAGACCGCCGGTTTTCCCGTTCTGACCGCGGCCAAAGCGCCGCGGTCAGAATGACCAAGGGAGCACCGCCGGCCTGTCGGCGGTGCTCCCGCCCCCGTTGGCCCTGGCGGTAGAGAACCGCCAGGGTCAGAATCACCCCCAAAGTGTTTTACAATCAGTAATACCACATGGCCCTAAGTGGCTTCAAACAGTTATGTGTCAGCTGTATGCGACTTTGCAGTCCTTATTTAGCGGATGACATCAACATTTTTTCTGTATTAAAATGAATTTCTTTTTTGAATTTGTTCTGCAAAATGTCACTTTCCGATGAAACAGAAAACAACACTTAAAAGTACAGTGTGTGATGTAGTATAATGCTATTTTAAGGGCCGCGCAAGTTATTGCCAACAAAATCTAAGCACAGCCTTCACAAAACTGTTTGCTGTGATTTAGCCAATTTTTCAGATTTTCAAGTACCACTGGCTGTGCAGAGCTTTACCAAACACCAGCGGAGATAAAAGAAAAAGAAAATTGTTAGCACTTTGGCAGGGGGCAAAGGTCAATTGAATGCGCTGTAACCCGCCAGCACCATATCAGTAATGTCTAATTATTGTGGCTCTTCTAAAAGTCAGAATACTACCTCAGACTGTGCTGAATCTTCAAACATATTAATTTTACTTTACAGCAAACTAATTTGCCGCAGCTGTACACGGTTGCATGCATAGACAAGAAACATTTCTTTGCAAAATATGGTTAATGGAAAAATAACGCCACAATAACTATGACATACGTTAACCCAGCCTGAAAACGATCATTAATGCATGAAGACAATTGCAAGCCTTTTATGAATGTCTCTTATTGGGTACAGACATGTACGTGCCCATCTGTCTTGTGTCCACTTTAGCAACAGAATGCTCAGCTCTCATGAATTTTCTAATAGCGCATGGGCTGAAGAAATAATTTTACCCATGTACCCCAATTTAAGATAAATATTTGCCTATATTTGCTCAGGATCAACAAATTGGAAGAACTAGGTCACATCTTTCTTCTGCCCTAACATCTCAAGGCCCTTCACCTAGTAGAATCAAAAGCATGAACACGTTGTCTGGTGTGGAAAGAGTCTAACTGACCAGGTATTTATACATACTACATGTGTTGAGCCTTCCCCTTTACAATAGTGTACTTTTTATAAATTCTCAATTTGACCCTTTAATTGCTTTATTGGGGTAAGCATGCAGACTGTATACAGTCCCACTTAGGACTCAAATTAGAGCTCCGATCAAAGTGAAACAACAGACTAGAACAACTAGATTCTTAATAGCTCAGCACAAATTACTCTCATTCGTTTTTCAGTCGAACCTAGGCAGCACGCATTTGCTGTCTATGAGACATGTTGTATTCACTATGTGGGCTTTCGTTCCTCCTCTTGTTGCTGATTTGTTGATGGGTGAGTCATTCTGAAAATATTGCTTCTATGTTGTTTGTTTTAGTTATATGTCCCTCCTTCTCGTGGCTAGTTCCCTTCCCTGAACTATTACTAGACTCCTTTCTCTGTAGTGTTTTTCTCTTTGTGTTTGCACACTATTTTTTTGTATGTTGCTTTCGTTAAGCTTGTGCGTGATGCAAGGCTCGACCCTGGTTCCCCAGTTCCAAAGTCAGCAGCTCTGACCTTCACGCCACCAGAACAGTGCACGTTTTTTATTTAAGGTTTTAGTTTTCCATTTGCTGGACTACAAGAAACAGGATATTGCTAAATAAGCAGGAGCCAGCCGAGGCGAGGCGATGTTTCTGCAACAACACACATTGGAGTGGGCTAAAAATATTACAGTAGCTTGCAAAGGGAGGGACCTACTGGCTTAGCCAATGCTTTTTCATTATTCCAGCTCCACTCCAAGATCTCTGTCCATTCTGATTGCCACCCACTCTGAGCTTGATGATAACAAACACATTTTATTGGGCTTTGTTAGAAATGGGGTTTTTGGTTGGCAGTTAGGTTGCCCTCTGTCCAAGCAAGAACCCTCACTCTAGTCAGGGTAAGTCACACACAATCCATAATCAGCCTGTGCTCACCCTCCGGTAGCTTGGCACGAGCAGTCAGGCTTAACTTAGAAGGCAATGTGTAAAGCATTTGTGCAATAAATCATACAACACCATAGCATAACACCACAAAAATACACCACACAGTATTTAGAAAAATATATAATATTTATCTGGGTATCTTCAGGTCAAAACGATCAAAGATGCAATATGAATTTGTAAAGATATCACTGAAAAGTGATATAAAGTGTCTTAAGTCTTTAGAAAGTAAACAGAGTCTCTTTCAAACACAAAGTACCTGGTTTCTGGTGGAAAATCTCCTCAGAGGGCCACAAAGGAAGAGGTGCGTGGAAAAAGGGTGTGTGCGTCGATTTCTCCCCAGCACACACGGACTTGCGTCGTTATTTTTCACGCGGGGAAGTCGGGCGTCGTTTTCCGGCACGCGGACAGTCTCTTTCTGTGGGTCGCGGGGATTACCAGATGTCCCGGGTCTGTGCGTGGATTTTCCTGCTTGTTTTCTGGCTGCGCGTCGTTCTGCGGGGCTGCGCGTCGAAGTTTCGATCTCACGGCAGGCGTTGCATCGATTTCTCCTGCGGAGTCGGGCGGCGTTGTCCTTGCGAGGCCGTGCGTCAAAGTTTTGATCTCACGGCAGGCGTCGCGTCGATTTCTCCTGTGGAGTCGGGCGGCGTTGTCCTTGCGAGGCCGTGCGTCAAAGTTTTGATCGCACGGCAGGCGTCGCGTCGATTTCTCCTGCGGAGTCGGGCGGCGTTGTCCTTGCGAGGCCGTGCGTCAAAGTTTCGGTCGTCCCGAAGGCGTCGCGTTGATCAGCGTCGGTGTGCGGCGTTTTTCTTGCCGCGGAACAAGCTGTGCGTCGAAAAGTTCGGCGCACGGAGCGTCCAAGAGGAAGAGTGAAGTCTTTTTGGTCCTGAGACTTCAGGGAACAGGAGGCAAGCTCTATCCAAGCCCTTGGAGAGCACTTTTACAGCCAGGCAAGAGTTCAGCAAGGCAGCAGGCCAACAGCAAGGCAGCAGTCCTTTGTAGAAAAGCAGACAGGTGAGTCCTTTGAGCAGCCAGGCAGTTCTTCTTGGCAGGATGTAGTTTCTGGTTCAGGTTTCTTCTCCAGCAAGTGTCTGATGAGGTAGGGCAGAGGCCCTGTTTTATACTAAGTTGTGCCTTTGAAGTGGGGGTGACTTCAAAGAGTCTCTAAGAAATGCACCAAGTTCCCTTTCAGCTCAATCCTGTCTGCCAGAGTCCCAGTAGGGGGTGTGGCAGTCCTTTGTGTGAGGGCAGGCCCTCCACCCTCCCAGCCCAGGAAGACCCATTCAAAATGCAGATGTATGCAAGTGAGGCTGAGTACCCTGTGTTTGGGGTGTGTCTGAGTGAATGCACAAGGAGCTGTCAACTAAACCTAGCCAGACGTGGATTGAAGGGCACAACAAGTTTTTAGTGCAAAGAAATGCTCACTTTCTAAAAGTGGCATTTCTAGAATAGTAATATTAAATCCGACTTCACCAGTCAGCAGGATTTTGTATTACCATTCTGGCCATACTAAATATGACCTTCCTGCTCCTTTCAGACCAGCAGCTGCCACTTCAACAGTGTATGAGGGCAGCCCCAATGTTAGCCTATGAAAGGAGCAGGCCTCACAGTAGTGTAAAAACGAATTTAGGAGTTTCACACTACCAGGACATATAACTACACAGGTACATGTCCTGCCTTTTACCTACACAGCACCCTGCTCTAGGGGTTACCTAGGGCACACATTAGGGATGACTTATATGTAGTAAAAGGGGAGTTCTAGGCTTGGCAAGTACTTTTAAATGCCAAGTCGAAGTGGCAGTGAAACTGCACACACAGGCCTTGCAATGGCAGGCCTGAGACAGGTTTAAGGGGCTACTGAGGTGGGTGGCACAACCAGTGCTGCAGGCCCACTAGTAGCATTTAATCTACCTGCCCTAGGCACATGTAGTGCACTCTACCAGGGACTTACAAGTAAATTAAATAGTCAATCATGGATAAACCAATCAGTAGTACAATTTACCCAGAGAGCATATGCACTTTAGCACTGGTTAGCAGTGGTAAAGTGCCCAGAGGTCAAAATCCAACAACAACAGGTCAGAAAAAATAGGAGGAAGGAGGCAAAAAGTTTGGGGATGTCCCCGTCAAAAAGCCAGGTCCAACATGACCCCCTACCAGCCTAAAGCCAGGGGAGAACAATCACTATCCTGATGTACTTCCCTGTTTGAGGCGACAGAACAAGGACCCAGGCCCACAACAGCAGGGGCATGCTCCAGTTCTTCGCCTTCCTGACTCCAATTGGATCACTCTGTCCATACTCTCAGGGCCCACTAAGCCAACCCATGGGGAACATTTCTCCTTACCTGCGGATCCCATCTGTGCAGCACCTAACCTTACTTTGCTCACAGATGTATCCCAGGAACAGGATAGTACCACCATGACCAACACAGTGGTGTTGCCCACTCTACCCCTGGGGTGTGACACTTGTCCCCTCCCCAGGGATAACTCTGTCCACCCGGACAGCAAGCCACAGTGATTACTGACAGCTGCCAGGGATGAGAGCCAGGCCCCAGGCCTCTCAAAGCTCTCCAACCACTGTGGCTGTGGAGAGTGGGGGGCGGTAGCCCCAGGTGCTGGGCACCCTTTAACCACTCTCCCTTCCACCAGGTCAGGGATGACAGCCTGAACCTGGTCCTCCCCTCTGGGGCTTTGTACCCTCCCTCCTGGAGCGGTACCCCCAGAGTCCAACATGGTCAGGGTGCTTACAGAAGTCACCCTGTACCATTCCTCCACCAGTGCAGGGCTGTTAACCTGCAACTGGCCCTCCAACCTGGGGCCTGTACCTTCAGGTTGGACTAGGGCCCAGGGTGAGGCTTCCCTCCCCCTGCCCTCCCTTCTGGGGTCCAGCACCCTCCAACTAGGAGTGGCCTCCTCAGAAGACAACATGGTAGGGGCACTGTTATCAGTAGCCCCTCCCTCCAGGTCCGGGGGGACACCCTGAACCTGGTCTTCCAGCCCAGGGTCTGTACCCTCAGACTGGATCACTGCCTGGCAAACCAGGACTTCCTGGGAGGCACACCTACCCCCCACCAGGTCAGAGTTTAACCTCTGCACCTGACCATTCAACTCAGAGTCACCACCCTGAAGTTGAACAATTGCCTGGCACGCCAGGACTTCCTGGAGGGCACACTGACCCTCCACCAGGTCAGAGTTTAACCTCTGAACTTGGCCATTCAACTCAGAGTCACCACCCTGAAGTTGAACAATTGCCTGGCACGCCAGGACTTCCTGGAGGGCACACTGACCCTCCACCAGGTCAGAGTTTAACCTCTGCACTGGGCCATTCAACTCAGAGTCACCACCCTGAAGTTGAACAATTGCCTGGCGCACCAGGACTTTCTGGGAGGCACACCTACCTCCCACCAGGTCAGAGTTTAACCTCTGAGCCTGGTTCCCCAACCCAGGGTCACCACCCTGAGGTTGGGCAATTGCCTGGCACGCCAGGACTTTCTGGGGGGCACACCTACCCCCCACCAGGTCAGAGTTTAACCTCTGAACCTGGTCATCCAACCCAGAGTCAACACCCTGAGGTTGGACAATTGCCTGGCACAGCAGGGCTTCTTGGGAGGCACACCTACCTCCCACCAGGTCAGAGTTTAACCTCTGAACCTGGGTATCCAACCCAGAGTCACCACCCTGAGGTTGAACAATTGCCTGGCATGCCAGGACTTTCTGGGGGGCACACCTACCCCCCACCAGGTCAGAGTTTAACCTCTGAACCCGGTTATCCAACCCAGAGTCAGCACTCTGAGGTTGAACAATTGCCTGGCACGCCAGGACTTTCTGGGGGGCACACCTACCCCCCACCAGGTCAGAGTTTAACCTCTGAACCCGGTTATCCAACCCAGAGTCAGCACTCTGAGGTTGGACCACTGCCTGGTACACCAGGACTTCCTGGGGGGCACGCCTACCCCCCAACAGGTCAGAGCTTATTCCCTGAACCTGGTTAGCCAACCCAGAGTCACCACCCTGAGGTTGAACCATTGCCTGGCAGGCCAGGACTTCCAGGGAGGCACACCTACCTCCCAACAGGTCAGAGTTTAACCTCTGAGCCTGGTTCCCCAACCCAGGGTCACCACCCTGAGGTTGGGCATTTGCCTGGCACGCCAGGACTTTCTGGGGGGCACACCTACTCCCCGCCAGGTCAGAGTTTAACCTCTGAACCTGGTCATCCAACCCAGAGTCAACACCCGGAGGTTGGACAATTGCCTGGCACAGCAGGACTTCTTGGGAGGCACATCTACCTCCCACCAGGACAGAGTTTAACCTCTGAACCTGGGTATCCAACCCAGAGTCACCACCCTGGGGTTGAATCTTTGCCTGGCATGCCAGGACTTCCTGGGGGGCACTCTCACCCCCCACAAGGGACACACCGTCCCCAAGGGCCACACAAGAGTCTGGTTGGCGCAGGTCTCCCGACCTCTGCCCATCCGGCAGAGTCTGGGTTTCCCCCAAACCAGAAACGGTTTCACCTGGGTCATTCCTGGGGGGCTCTGCTCTCAGAGCTGTCCCCTGACTCTCAAGGTCCTCCACTGGGGTCTGCAACCCCCTCTCAACCCTATGTCTGGACTTCTGCACCCCCTCACTATGAGGGCTACTGCCAGACACCAGAACTGTTGGGATGCTGGCTACAGTCACCCCCCCAAGTTCTTCTGACACTGCGGGGCTTCCCTCAAAAGGTGGCCCTACGGTACAGGCTAGGCTTCCCTCCTGGTGTTCCCTCATGGAACCCTCTAGGACCTGGGACCTACCTGGGACACTACAATCCTTTCCCACCACACTCGGTTGGGAACCACCTAGACCACTCCCTTCAGGAGCACCCCCAAATGCCTCTTCAGACTCTCTGGTACTCACCCAGAAGTCTGCCTCCATTGTGAGCTCCCTGGGGTCAGAGAACTCACACTCCACCTGGTGTTGGCGTAGCTCTGGAAAATAAGGACCAGACATATGCTCTTCAGCAATTACATCACTCTGCCCTTCACATGTATTAACCACAGTACCCTTCACCCAACCACCCAGTAACTCAACCTTGGAAAAGCACTCTACTTCGCCCTCCTGAGACTGGTGAGACAGTATCTGTCTGTCCCTGACACTCAACCCAAACTCTTCTGGGATGTCTCTACACTCTATATCCAGGACGTCCACCAGGGGGGAACCCTTTTCTCTGTCACTCTCTGCTAGAGTCAGTAAAGTGTCCCTCCCCCAGTACGAATATGACTCCCTGTGCCAGTTCCCCAATCCTTCTCAGGGACCCTGTGCATAACGGGAACTACCTCATACCCTTGAACCGCCTGGGGTGTGTCAACTCCCTTCTTCAAGTTGGGCACCACATCTCTGGGCTTGTGCCCTTCTTCAGCAGTACTGGATGCAAGATTTTTGCTGCCACCATCTGAACTGGACTCAGCCCTTCCGGCCTCCAGTTTCAGCTCTTTACAGCTCAGCTCTTGAGCTGCAATCTTTTCTTCTTCCAGGGCTAAGAGACTTGCTGCCTCAGCCCTTTCAAGCTGCTCATCTAGCTCTTCTAGACACCGCTCTAGAGCTAGGAGCCATTCATCTCCCACTGGTTCTCTTTCCTCATCTGAGTAGTCTTCCTCCTCATGTGAGCAGTCTTCCTCCTCATGTGAGTAGTCCTCCTCCTCATCTGAAGGGTACTTAGTCATTTGGTTTCTTGCTGCCTCTCTCTCTGCCCATCTTTCCTCCCCCCAGACTATGTAGTGATGGAGCATCTCCGCCTTAGTAGATCTCCTTGCTACAGGAAGGCCCCATTTTCTGCAAAGCTTCCTTAGGTCAGCCTTAGTGAGGTGGTCCGTACGAACAAAGAATGAGTAGGTACACAATCCCATTTTGATAAGATCTTATCAGCAAAAACCAAAGTCCAAAATATCAATAGTATATCCAGGAGGACATCAGAGTACCAAGAGCCAAAAAAAAGATGAAAAATCAAGTTGACCTTCAACTGTGGGTAGGTAGTGAAATACTTAGCTTCTGTATGTCACTGCACAAACACAAGTCCTATCCTCACCGCTGATCACCAATGTTAGAAATGGGGTTTTTGGTTGGCAGTTAGGTTGCCCTCTGTCCAAGCAAGAACCCTCACTCTAGTCAGGGTAAGTCACACACAATCCAAAATCAGCCTGTGCTCACCCTCCGGTTGCTTGGCACGAGCAGTCAGGCTTAACTTAGAAGGCAATGTGTAAAGCATTTGTGCAATAAATCATACAACACCATAGCATGACACCACAAAAATACACCACACAGTATTTAGAAAAATATATAATATTTATCTGGGTATCTTCAGGTCAAAACGATCAAAGATGCAATATGAATTTGTAAAGATATCACTGAAAAGTGATATAAAGTGTCTTAAGTCTTTAGAAAGTAAACAGAGTCTCTTTCAAACACAAAGTACCTGGTTTCTGGTAGAAAATCTCCTCAGAGGGCCACAAAGGAAGAGGTGCGTGGAAAAAGGGTGTGTGCGTCGATTTCTCCCCAGCACACACGGACTTGCGTCGTTATTTTTCACGCGGGGAAGTCGGGCGTCGTTTTCCGGCGCGCGGACAGTCTCTTTCTGTGGGTCGCAGGGATTACCAGATGTCCCGGGTCTGTGCGTGGATTTTCCTGCTTGTTTTCTGGCTGCGCGTCGTTCTGCGGGGCTGCGCGTCGAAGTTTCGATCTCACGGCAGGCGTTGCGTCGATTTCTCCTGCGGAGTCGGGCGGCGTTGTCCTTGCGAGGCCGTGCGTCAAAGTTTTGATCTCACGGCAGGCGTCGCGTCGATTTCTCCTGCGGAGTCGGGCGGCGTTGTCCTTGCGAGGCCGTGCGTCAAAGTTTTGATCGCACGGCAGGCGTCGCGTCGATTTCTCCTGCGGAGTCGGGCGGCGTTGTCCTTGCGAGGCCGTGCGTCAAAGTTTCGGTCGTCCCGAAGGCGTCGCGTTGATCAGCGTCGGTGTGCGGCGTTTTTCTTGCTGCGGAACAAGCTGTGCGTCGAAAAGTTCGGCGCACGGAGCGTCCAAGAGGAAGAGTGAAGTCTTTTTGGTCCTGAGACTTCAGGGAACAGGAGGCAAGCTCTATCCAAGCCCTTGGAGAGCACTTTTACAGCCAGGCAAGAGTTCAGCAAGGCAGCAGGCCAACAGCAAGGCAGCAGTCCTTTGTAGAAAAGCAGACAGGTGAGTCCTTTGAGCAGCCAGGCAGTTCTTCTTGGCAGGATGTAGTTTCTGGTTCAGGTTTCTTCTCCAGCAAGTGTCTGATGAGGTAGGGCAGAGGCCCTGTTTTATACTAAGTTGTGCCTTTGAAGTGGGGGTGACTTCAAAGAGTCTCTAAGAAATGCACCAAGTTCCCTTTCAGCTCAATCCTGTCTGCCAGAGTCCCAGTAGGGGGTGTGGCAGTCCTTTGTGTGAGGGCAGGCCCTCCACCCTCCCAGCCCAGGAAGACCCATTCAAAATGCAGATGTATGCAAGTGAGGCTGAGTACCCTGTGTTTGGGGTGTGTCTGAGTGAATGCACAAGGAGCTGTCAACTAAACCTAGCCAGACGTGGATTGAAGGGCACAACAAGTTTTTAGTGCAAAGAAATGCTCACTTTCTAAAAGTGGCATTTCTAGAATAGTAATATTAAATCCGACTTCACCAGTCAGCAGGACTTTGTATTACCATTCTGGCCATACTAAATATGACCTTCCTGCTCCTTTCAGACCAGCAGCTGCCACTTCAACAGTGTATGAGGGCAGCCCCAATGTTAGCCTATGAAAGGAGCAGGCCTCACAGTAGTGTAAAAACGAATTTAGGAGTTTCACACTACCAGGACATATAACTACACAGGTACATGTCCTGCCTTTTACCTACACAGCACCCTGCTCTAGGGGTTACCTAGGGCACACATTAGGGATGACTTATATGTAGTAAAAGGGGAGTTCTAGGCTTGGCAAGTACTTTTAAATGCCAAGTCGAAGTGGCAGTGAAACTGCACACACAGGCCTTGCAATGGCAGGCCTGAGACAGGTTTAAGGGGCTACTGAGGTGGGTGGCACAACCAGTGCTGCAGGCCCACTAGTAGCATTTAATCTACCTGCCCTAGGCACATGTAGTGCACTCTACCAGGGACTTACAAGTAAATTAAATAGTCAATCATGGATAAACCAATCAGTAGTACAATTTACCCAGAGAGCATATGCACTTTAGCACTGGTTAGCAGTGGTAAAGTGCCCAGAGGTCAAAATCCAACAACAACAGGTCAGAAAAAATAGGAGGAAGGAGGCAAAAAGTTTGGGGATGTCCCCGTCAAAAAGCCAGGTCCAACAGGCTTCAGTACCTTCTTCGGTGCTTGAAATGAAGCTGAAGGGTGGGGAGCTGTAAGCATGTGCAACTGATTCCCTGCAGCGCTTTGGTGTTTTTATTTTCTTTTGCAGGTTTATATAGCAGAACTGGACCTATGGGTAGTGGAGTACTTTGCATGAGGACCAGTTGCATTTGACTAGACACATTAATTTTCTCTATTTTTAGGCACAGGAAGATCTTGTTTTTCAAAGAATCATAGGACATGCAATTGGTGCCGAGACTTGAACCTGGGTTCCCTGATCCGAAGGTGGCAGGTCTGGCTGTTATGCCACTTCATCTCCCTGTGTGCCATCTGTACACGGGGATCATTGCTTTGGGGACTTGAAATGTCAAGCATCATATTGATGGTATGGTAGCTGGATATGGCTTTCTCCTCAAAATTGATGTCTTCAGTTCTTTTCCACAGAAGCAAGATTCTGGTGGGAACCATTTTATTCAGATTTTGGAGGGGAGGAGTGGGAGGAATGCACTTGATTTTATAGTACACCTTGGAGGAAATGTGGTGGATGTTATTTGTGGCATAACAATCGAATACTGAATTTCCCACTTCACCATTTTGTGATCTTTGGAAAATCACTGTATTGTCACTGCCTCTTAGTTCCTTTAGTAGAGATTGCTTCAAAGTGAAAGAACACCAGTACTAACACCAATATTAAAACAAGACAACTTCATGCAAAGCATCAACTGGGAGCAACATTTTCTGCAGCCACTTTAATGGCACAGATAGCTGAGGTGAATTAATGAACTACAAAACGAGACTTTGTTTTGTAACCAATTTTAAAATAATAAAACAGACAATATACTCTGCTGGCCTTTTCATTATGGGTTCCAAATGTCCGATACCTTATCTGTGTAAATACATTCAACATCACTCAACAGGCCTAGCTCTGCCCATGCAGAAACATAGATTATTTACCAATAAACAACGCTCACCTAGAGTCCTCAGGGAGTCGTTACTATTTTCCCTACCCAACTCTATCTAAACTTACATGAATGATAACACTTTTGTAGTGCCACTTTGCATAATGTATCACTTCAAGGAGCTTTTGTGTCTGATGCAAGCATGATACTTTGAAAATAAATGTGAAAAAGTGCCCAGACGAGCAATACTGTGATTACAAACAACATTGTTCAATTAGTGGGCTGGTAGATTCATTGAGTGTTGATAACCCCTCCTCTAGACTTAAAGTTCCACCCTTGAGAACGTCCAGGGCTGGATAATCATTGGGCCGGTGTCTCAGTGCACTATGGGACATTTTTTGTGTCGAGTTTAGGCAGCGCGCATGAATTGTCTGTGATTAGGTCAAGCCTAGGCAGCACGCGTGAGCTGTCTCTGAGACATTCTGTTTTCACCATGGGGGCTTTCATTCTGCCCCTCGTTGCTGACTTGTTAAAGTGCGAGTCGTTCTGGAAAATTTGCTTGTTTGTAGTTTGTTTTACATGTCTCTTTTACATGTCATCTACTTATTTGTCTCTGCTTCTTGTGGCTAGTTCACTCCCCTGGACCTATTAGTAGTCTCTTTTCTCTGAAGTGTTTTTCCGTATGATTATTAACCCTTTTTTGTTTGTTGTTTTTGTTAAGCTTGTGTGCGATGCGTATTTTCATTAAGCACAGCACTACCTCAGCATCAGTGCAGCATCACTTCCGCGGAGCATCAACTCAGAATCACTCAGCACTACCGGAGCCCTAGCTCAGCACCACCTGAGCACCAGCACAGCACCATTACCTCAGCATGACTCACCACCACCTCAGCATCACTCAGCATCACCTGAGCCTCACCTCCGCACCAGCACGCCACCACCTCAACACCACCTCAGCATCACTCATTGCCACCTATCATTCAGCATCACCTAACCATCACCTCCTCCCCAGCACCCCACCACATCAGCACCACCTCAGCATTACTCAGCACCACCTCAGTCTGCCCTCGGAACCTGGCATCTGCTACTTCTCCCCTAGTGACCGTCCGCTGTTTGTGTTGTAATTCAGATACTATTTCCCTACATCCACCCTGCCATTGTTTATTCCCCTCATAACAAAAAAAGAGCATTGCAAGGGCAAAAAATCTAGAAGACATTTTTTATGTTAATTATTTTCTAAAAGCGTTTAATTGTACATAATGTCTTATTGGTTATATATAAGGTAACAGAAATGCTCATAACACTTTTTTTACTATAACTTTTCGACATGCTACACAGCAGCTACACTCCTGTAAAACATAGCTTAAACACATTGACAAAAGCCAATAGCTATGTCTAAACACTTATAAGGTCCCAAAGGCGAGACCTATTGGCTATGCAAATGCTTGTTTCACTTAAAGTAGCTCACACCCATAAACTGAAGTTGAGCACTGGGGGGCATAGTTATACTCTGTTTGAGCTCTTTACACAAATCCAGCACAAACTTAACTCCATATTTATATTTTGATGCTAGACATGTCTAGCGCCAAAATATTGGAGTTAACGTCATTTTTTGCCTGCGGAAAACTACTTTGCGTCAATGAGATGCAAGGTAGGCGTTCCCAGGCAAAAAATGACTCAAAGGCCCTAGCGCCTTCTTTATCCTCCCGTGCAAAAAGCATGCCCTTCCCTGCCCCCTGGGACACCCCCACCCATACCCACACCTGGAGGACACCTAAGGATGGGGGGACCCATCCCACATAAGTCCAGGTAAGTATTTTTATTTTATTTGAAAATTGCCATAGGGTGGCATAACATGAGCCTCCCTACATGGCACTGTCCCCTGGGCATGGCCATTGGGTTGGGGGGCATGACTTCTGTCTTTCCTTAGACAGGAGTCATGTCCATGGGGGTTGTGAGTGGAAATAATGACGCCAATCAGGTTAGAGTCATTTTTTTTACTCTAACCTGATTTTCTTTCATGCACAACCTCCAGTTTCCCCTACGCCTCCCCACCCGGTTAGCGTCAATAATTTTGAAGCTAACTAGGCCTTACCGCTGGCTAGCGTCATAGCTTAAATATGATGCCTGGCTGGCGTCCAGGAATGGTGCTAGCCGGCGGTATACTTTTTGACGCAATTCTGCACTAATGAGGGTAGCAGCAGAAATGGGTAAATAAAAGCGAAAAAATTGTCTGTTATTTCTAAAAAAAAAACTAAAAAAAACACATACTCCAGCAGTCAGAAAATGTCCATTCTGGTTTTATGTGTTGATTTAGAGTGAACGGCAAAATAATGCCAGGAAGTTTATGTGCCCCTTAATAAAGGAAATATGTCCCTGAAGTGCTCACGTCCTTAAAGCTGGAGACCGCTCCGACAGCTCTCAGGCTGATGGGTGTTTTGCTCCTGTTTGGCCCCTGCTCCTCCAAACACCCATTGTACCGCCGACAGAACAAGTATTAGGGATAGGCAGATACAGGTTTGACTCCTACTGAAGTCAGCTCTTCTTTTTATCCAAGAGGACTTAAAAAACTTTCTGGAGTGCAGTGCTATAAGAAAAACAAGTTATAATAAAAAAAAAGCCAAAAGTGACATACCTAATCTTTACAAAGACCTGTCCTTTTTCGTACCCTACTGCACTAGGACATCAGGAATATACGGTGGTGTTTGATTATTTGGCACGATTTTATATATAGGGAAGTTTTCTTTGAGGTCAAAGGCAGGATAACAGGTAATGAGTCATAAGGTTTTAGGAGGCGGGTATGGTAGCAATTTTGCTGGATTTTGTTACTAGTAAACTAGGTACCAGGTATGTAACTGTTTGGAAGTCGGTGGCAGGAAAAACCTAAAATGCTTATGTATTTAAGGGTGGGATATGGTTGGATAATAAGTTGACTATTTATGGATGAAGGTCAAAGGGATGCTCGGTAAAGCTATCTATCACTGGAGGTGTGCACAGTTCAAGGAATATTTTGCTATGCAGGAAACAAAGCAGCAGAATGTCAGGCCTTTGCTTCTTTAGGGGCGGATAGGAAGTGTACAGTCTGCATGGGGTAAGAAAAGGAGCCAGATCTGGCTTGGTTTAGGGGTTATAACGTTACTACAAAGGGATGTACAGCCAATCCCATTTATTTATAACATGCCTATTTGAAAGGGAAAACTCCCTGCCTGAAAAGCTTATTTTATAGCTGAAACATGTGCCAATTCAATTAATGGATGTGAGTAAAATGAATTGCAGCCAAGGTTCCACATAGAATGTATTTGTGTGGCACAATATTACCCTTTTGTCTACTGCAAAATTTGCTAATGCGTGCTGCAAGATATTGTGGGCCAGAATCTAGATTTCCTCCTCATTACTTAACATGGAGTGAAAAAAATAGCAGAAATTGTAGAATATATCAGGTAATGTTCTAAACTTTAATTTTGGAAAACATGTTTCTTTTTTTATTCAGTTATCTAGTGCGATTTATTAAAATAGTGATACATAACACACAAGCACTGTCTCATTATGTAAGCAATGCATTACATTTAATCTTAATGATGTTGCAATTGACTTTTACAATATGTTTGTTTCCTGTTACTATAAGAAAACTAAAGTGATGGTGAGTGGGATAGTTTGCAGAATCTTACAGATCATTTCAAGACACACATAATGCATAGGTAATGTATGCATGTATGCATATGGTAAATCTATAGGGCGAACCCAGCCAAAAGGAAGCACAGCACTGTACATGACCAAAGACAAGGATAAATAAAATGAGTAAGAGGAGAGGAACATGGGTTGTGGATGGTTAATGCACTAGGGTGTAGTTATCTTTAAAGGGGCCTGTCTAGCTAATATGGGGTATGCAGCCTAATGATCGATGGCACGAGATGCTGCTCATCTTTACTTATCAATAGCAGAACTAAATAATTCCACCCCTAATCCTGAAATCATGGCTGTCGATGCCCTCTATAATTGTGGATTCTGGGGTCGTAAATGGAGTTCAATGTCGATAAAATCTGTAAATCCTGTTTCGGTTAGTGTCTTTCTTGGTTTCTGATTACAAATTAAACATTTTGCATCCATTGCTGACTCTTAGGTGCCCAAGCATTTTGTGAATCAATCTCTT
The DNA here is from genome assembly GCF_031143425.1 of Pleurodeles waltl. Taxonomy (NCBI): domain Eukaryota; kingdom Metazoa; phylum Chordata; class Amphibia; order Caudata; family Salamandridae; genus Pleurodeles; species Pleurodeles waltl. Next base: position 1,782,366,258 of record NC_090444.1, read on the forward strand.
TCTCTACTTGGATCTCTGACTCCTGAATGCTTTCTCATTTTGGTGAAAGTAAATAAACATTCCGTCCCTCCACTTTGCCTGAAATAATCGTATAGTCCTGTTGTAACTGGTAACATGCTGAGAGGAGCAAGGCTTATCTTTAACTTGTGAACTGAAGAAGACAGAGATCACACATCTACAGAACACAGCATGTTGGCTATGTTACGGTATGTGGGTCAGAGGCGGCTTGCAGACTGACAAAGGGTTAGTGAGCTGTTCTGCCCTATTTCTGTTAACTAGTCGTGGTTACAGAAAAATAATGATCTGTACAATGTCTGTGCCTGCGGTGCATGAAGCCTCTTGTGAGCAATAGAATGGCCTGCAAACCATTCTTGCATGCTCCAGGGTCAGGCACGGGTGCCTGACTTCTGATCTCGGATTGATCTAAGCACCCGGAACGCCTCAATCCACTAATCCCACACTTTAATTGGAGCCAGGGACGAGGGCTGGGGTGAGGCAAAGGGATCAAATCATTTGATCCTCTTTTGCTGAGGCATGTATTTGCTAAGTGCATATTATCTAAACAATGAGCAGTGCACCTCAGCACATTTAGTGCAACGAACCTGCCTTTATTTCCGTATTTCTTCATTCCCAAAACACTCGTAGGTTTCCTGCAGTGTTGGCGTGCTGTCTTATTTTTACAGACATAAGGCTGATTTTATTGCCTTTGTTATTGTGCTCACAATAGTGGGACGCAGATTTCAACTCTATATAGGTACACGAGAATCTGTCAGTCTAGGTATAGAGAATATTAACAAATGACCAACACTGAAACTAATGAAATTGGTATTATTAGATAGGTTAACTTCACCAGCAGAATAATTTTCCCACGCATGATTAGCAGGTATGGTAATAATTGTCTACACTGTGCACAGCGAAATTAATGTGTTGCAATAAGTCATACATGCATCGCTACATTGTATATAGACAAACTTAATGTTATATCCCAGTGCAGTCTACCAAATAATTTATTTAATGAGATTATTTTACAGAACACCCAGTAGCAACTACTACAGCCCAAGACAGAAGGTCAATAATTTCATTAGAACGTTCCGTCCATTGAGGGTATAATATTCTACATTAGACAGGGAGAAACAGAAAGACACGCATGGGAATGCAAGAGCAGAACCCTTTAGGTTCTCAGACCTACTCCCTCCAACCTCCACCAAGTGCTGAGCTCTTGCATTTTATCGTTGCAGCAGTTCAATCTTAAGAATAGATTTTTCCACAGAATATATAAAGGGCATATTTGTGTCCGTTTTGGCCACATGTTGGCAAATCTAAAGGCTACCAGGGCATGGGGACTCCACAGATAACAATTAGTAAATATTGCATCAACAAAATCGGGTCCCTGCTTCGAGAAACAGGTTCTTCAACACTTTTTTCCTATATGTTTTTGCAATTTTCTAAGTGGTAGTCTATTCTTTCTGTTGTGGTTTCTATTTGGGGTGTGCAAAATATGAACAATTTGTTTTTGTGTAATTATTTTTGTGCTGAATTTTAGCACAACATTTGTCCTTGCTTCAATTTTTGGCACAAGGACGGATTTAGTCAAAGCACTGTGAACAACAGCCACTCACCTTCTGTGGTGTCTGTGCATAAGCAGTACAGGTTGACCACAGATGGAGCTCTTTGACAGGAAACCTTTACTGTGAATAGTGCACAATTCCATCAAGTGGTGAAATGGCATAATTTCAGAAATGTTGCATACCAAACGTAACCCACATTTCCCAAAATTATGTGATATATTACTGATGTGATTTAAATTTCACACAGGGCTAGTTTCTACCTTTCTACTTCTCGCTTGTGGTAAAACCGGTATGAAACCCATGACTTAACCTAGAAAGTTAAACATTTCTGAAACATCAACTGTAATGCGTTGCACTTCCTAAGAGGGACTGATGCAAAGGACTCTTCCATATCCAATGCTGGAATTGCGAATGTGATGATTTGAAATGTGAACAGCCCGAGATTTGCTCTTTCGCGAGATGGCTGAGACTTTATTACCTTAAGAATATAACTATCTGTTAACGCTTCTCAAAGCATCACCTTATCAATCGCATGGGAGAAATGTGTATTAAAAAGTTAGACAAACATTATCTCCCATAACTAATCACTGTTAGACTTTGCCCTTTTTGCAGGGTCATCACCAATATTTTTTCCTCCTTCCACCTATTTTCTCTGACCTGTTTTTGTTGGCTTTAGGACTCCGTGCACTTTCCCACTGCTAACCAGTGCTAAAGTGCATATGGTCTCTGTGTAAATTGTATGTATAATAGGCTTTCCATGATTGGCATTTTGATTTACTAGTAAGTCCTTAGTACAGTGCAATAGAGATGCCCATGGCCTGAAAATCAAATGCTACTAGTAGGCCTGCAGCACTGGTTGTGCCACCCACATGAGTGTAGCCCTGTAAACATGGCTCAGACCTGCTACTGCAGTGTCTGTGTGTGCAGTTGTGAACTGCCAATTCGACTTGGCAACTGTACTCACTTGCCAGGCCTAAACATTCCCTTTTTATACATGCAAAGCACCCCTAAGGTAAGCCCTAGGGTGCAGTGTATGTTAAAGGTGGGACATGTACTGATGTGTGTTACATGCCCTAACATGAAATACTGCTAAATTCAGTCTTCACTGTTGCACTCCTTCACTCCTCCAAGGCCTAATTCTGCCATTGCATAATATTGGAGTTATCTTATTACATTTTATAAGTGTAATTTCCAAATGGGAACAAGTACTCAGAGCATGTTTGGTGTCTCAGGAACTGGAAATTAAAATCCTAACTTATGGTAAAGTCAGATTTTAAAATACAATTTTGAAAATGGCACTTTAAGAATGTTGGTATTTTCTTGCCATAACCATGTGGTGCCTGCAGCCTGTCTCTTGGTCACATGACCGGGTGTAGTTGACAGTTGGGCTTTGTGCATGGCTGATAAACGATGCGCCGTCGGCTTCGCGGCTGAAATCAACGCTCCACCTGCATTGTGACTTGGACATCAATGCATCGCAGCTGAGAAACAATGTGCAACACCCGCTGGGGCTGCTGATAACGACAAAAACCCCTTGCAGAATGGTTTTCTAACACCGTGTGAAAGGATTTCCCACACATCTTCGCTGGGCGTCAAAGTCAACCTGACTCTGAGCGGATCCAAGGTGCCCCATCCAGAAATTGACTCATCGCTCTCTTGTGAGGGAGAAAAACTACGGATCGCTGACCTGACTGGAGAAGGAACGACGCACAGCCTCCCTTGTGAGGAAGGAATAGACGCATTGTTGCCTTTTTTGACACATGCTCACCCGTGCAGCTTTATTTTTTACACTAACCAGGTACTTTGTGCAAAATCATTATTTCCATTGTTTTCTATGGAGTAAGACTTTTATTCTTTTTTAACTTGTGTATGTTGGATTTTTGTCGTTTTGGTCTTGTTTGATTAAGATAAATATTGCCTATTTGTCTAAACTGGTGTGATGTCCATTTTATAGTGTTTTCACTGCATTACTGTGTGTGTTGGTACAAATAATAATAAGCCTGACTGATTGTGTGTTTGTATAAATAATAATAAGCCTGACTGATTGTGCCAAGCTACAAAGGGGGTAAGCAGTGGTTATCTAAGTGTGTTTTTCCAGTGCCCTGACTAGAGTGAGGGTCCTTGCTTGGACAGGGGGTAACCTGACTGCCAACCAAAGACCCCATTTCTAACAAATGTTGACTGGATAGGCGGCCCTGAATTTCTCCAACCCTGTCAGAACCTGGTTGACTAACCTCTGGAAGGTAGCAGGGGCTTTCTTCAACCCAAAGGGCACTACCCAGAACTGGAAGTGCCCATCTAGGGGATAGAATGTAGACCTCTCTTTGGCCCCCACGGTTAAGGTAGTATGCCTGTACCCAGACATTAAATCAAACGTGCTGAGGAACTTGGCCACTACCAACCAATCTACAAGCTCATCAGCTCTGGGGATGGGATGTGCAACAGTCTTGGTGACCACATTGAGCCCCCGGTAATCCACACAGAATCTAAGTCCAGGGATGACACCTGGAGGAGAAGCCTTGGGGACTAACACCACTGGGTTGGACCAAGGGCTGTTTGAGGGCTCAATAACCCCTAACTCCAGCTTCTTGGAGACCACTTCCTTGATGCTCAATCTCACATTATCAGACAACCTTTACATTTAAAAATTATACTTTTCAAAGTTGGGTTGTCCCCGTGTCAATATCATGTAGTGAGTCCTGGGGTGAGAGAAAATAAAGAGGCAAACTGCTCCAACAACTTGGAGCAGTGTCTCTGTTGTTCTAGGGTCAGTTTAGGGAAGAGACTGACACTGTCCACTGACCCATCCTGCTCTTTGGGAGACAGGAGGTTGGGATGAGGTTTACTTTCCTCGTGCACTCCATTGTCTGTAACCAGGAGCATGGATAATACAGACCTCTCTAAAGTGGGACTTGAGGCAATTGATGTACAAAAACCTTAAAGGGCTCTTCAGATTCTTGAAGTCCACCAGGTAGGTGACCTCACTTTTACACTCTTTGACCTCATATGGCCCACACAAATGGTCTTGGCCCCATAGGCTCCATCTCCCACACTTTTGGCCAGTCTGAAACTTGACCTTAGTGGCTTTCTTGTTATTCCACTGTTTCATGGCCTCCTGGCTGGCTTTTAGATTTCCTATAGCTTGCTTCCAGAAGCACTTCATCTCGGTCAAACACTGCCAGCATGTAGGCAGCCGCAGCCTGTGTGGCCTTCCTGGAGCTTGCTGCCACCCCTCCTTGACCAGACTAAGAGGTCTTCGAACCGGGTGCTCATACAGGAGTTCAAAGGGGCTGAAGCCAACCCCCTTCTGAGGCACCTCCTGCTACACAAACAGCAGGACTGGCAAGAGGACATTCCATTCCCACCTCAAGGGTTCTGACAGACCCCATGATCATGCCTTTGAGGATCTTGCTGAACCTTTCAACAAGCCCATTGGTTTGACGGTGGTAAGGAGTAGGGAACTTATAGGTTACAGCAACACTCCTTACACGTGGCCTTCATGTACACCGACATGAAGTTGGTACATGGCCTGACACCACCTCCTTGGGGAATCCCAGGCAGGTAAATATTCCCATCAGTGCTCTGGCCACCATGGGCGCACTCATCATTCTTAGAGGGGTAGCCTCTGTACACCGGGTGTCATGGTCCACCAAGAACAGGATGAACCTGATGCCTATGGCTGTCTTGGGGCCCAGAGGTCCAACACTGTTGATGCCTACCATTTTAAAGGGGGGGCCAATGACAGGAAAGGTTGGGGGGGGGCACTGATGTCACTGGCTTGGCAGGTAGGACAGGACCTGTGGATAGCATCTGGGTCCCTCCTCATTAAAGGGAAATAAAAGGGGATGACAAACCTGTCAAAGATCTTTTCCTGCCCCAAATGACCTGTCAGGAGTACATCAAGAGGCAGCTCCAGTAGGACTGGGGGTCCACCACACCCATGTTGTCCCAGGTTCACGAACCTTAGCCTCAGTATTTAGGAGACCATTCTCCAAGTAAATCATATGATCACCAGAAGTTTCACCAGCTGCCTGGGTCTTAGCCTGCTTTCGTAGGCCCTCAAGAGTAAAACCTAAAAGTACATATCCTATTTTTTAAATACACTGCACCAAGCCCTCTGGACTGGGGTGTCAAAAGCGTTCTGGCAAACCTCCATCCAGATCACCCTCTGGACTGTCCAGGGCCACCCTAGGAGTAACTTATCCACATTAAAAAGGAAGGTGTGGGCCTTGCAAATTGTTTAACTCCCAGGTCAAAATGGCAGTTTTAAACTGCATGTATACAGGCAACAATGGCAGGTCTGAGACATGAGTAAAGTGCTACTAAAATGGTGGCACAATCAGTGTTGCACGCCCATTTACAGTATTTAATTTACAGGCCCTGGGCATAGGCAGTGCCACTTTCCTAGGGATGGATAAGTAAAGAAAATATGCTGTTGAATATAAAACAGTCTAACATATTTTAAGGAGAGAGCAAAGCATTTTAGCACTTTTTAGCAAGTTGTAAAGTGCATAGAGTCCTAAGGCCAGCAAAAGCGAAGTCAGCAAAAACAGGAGGTCTGAAGGCAAAGAATTAGGGGGTAAATCACACCAAGGATGGAAGGTCTAACAGGAAGTGAGGGAAGAAGGATGGGAAAAAGAGAATCCCACTTTGCAAGACGTTTTTGACATTGAAAAAAAAAATTCAACATTCAGATGCATTGAAGTTATAAAGAAAGATTGTATGACTTAAAAGGAATGGTGGAAGTACTAAGGGGGACATTTAAGAAACAATAAAATAGGTGAATTTGAAAGTTAAAAGCATTAACTGGGGTAATAAAGTGCATATGGCTCACCAAAATAATGATCATGCCCTCACAAATGGCATGTAATATGTTTGAGAAAAGGGGGCATTATGCAATCTAAAGAGAGTGTGCAACATATTGATGTGGGTTTGGGCCAGAGTTATACAGAATGTGAGTGCTGTCAGGTCGTATTACAAATGAATAGAGGCAAGAATAAACATCCAGTAAATGGCATATTTTTCAATGGTAAAAGGACAAATATTCTAGTTTCACTAAACAACTCAAAGGAGATGTATAAATTCACAAAGCTGCTGTTAAACTGTATTCCAATGGGGGAACCTAGAAGATTTGAGGACTGGTTCTCTGATTTTATTGAATTCAAAGGCAGATATAGGTCAGGGAGAGTTTGGGGGTCATTCTGACCCTGGCGGCCGGTGACCGCCAGGGTCACCGACCACGGGAGCACCGCCAACAGGCTGGCGGTGCTCCCAAGGGCATTCTGACCGCAGCGGTTCAGCCGCGGTCAGAAAGGGTAAACCGGCGGTCTCCCGCCGGTTTACCGCTGCCCCATTGAATCCTCCATGGCGGCGGAGCGCGCTCCGCCGCCATGGGGATTCAGACACCCCCTACCGCCATCCTGTTCATGGCGGGAAACCCGCCATGAACAGGATGGCGGTAGGGGGTGCCGCGGGGCCCCTGGGGGCCCCTGCAGTGCCCATGCCAGTGGCATGGGCACTGCAGGGGCCCCCGTAAGAGGGCCCCACAAAGTATTTCAGTGTCTGCTTTGCAGACACTGAAATACGCGACGGGTGCAACTGCACCCGTCGCACCCCTGCAACTACGCCGGCTCAATTCTGAGCCGGCGTCCACGTTGCAGGGGCATTTCCGCTGGGCCGGCGGGCGCTCTTTTGGAGAGCGCCCGCCGGCCCAGCGGAAATGTTTGAATGGCCGCCGCGGTCTTTTGACCGCGGTGCGGTCATTTGTCGGCGGTACCTTGGCGGACGGCCTCCGCCGTCCGCCAAGGTCTGAATGACCCCCTTTATGTCTATTCCAATGGCAAAAGCATCTTTAGATGGTTCAAACAGCAAGATCTGAACTTCATCTTTGATCTAAGCAGTGACCATTCTATTTTGTTCAAAGAAATGCACAACCTGTCAGATAGGAACATGGTGCAAGAGGTTAGTGGTGAGTTTCCTTTGTTTTCAAGAAAACGTTTGGGTGTTTAAAGAGGTATATTCACAATATATGCTTGGCTATATGACATCAGCCTAAATGTAGCAGAGTATGCCCTTTATGGTGTGGGAGCAGATGCATTCAGATTTGGAAAGGCTTTATTCTGGGCAGAGTCATTGAGGAGGTTAAGAGAGCTGATTGGTTCTCTCTGGTGCTGGTAGCCAGAAAGGGCAATGTCGATTTCAGATAATGCATCAATTTAAGAGGATTAAACAAAAAGTTTGTATTTTATAGGTATCACTCACCTAACATTTCATAAACGTTGTCCTTACTTGAAGGTTCTAAGGTGTTCCACTATAATTCTCATAGCCTATCATCAAATCAAATTTGATTATCAATTTAAAGACCTAATGGCATTTGTTATGTGTTTAAGCATGTTTACGTTTGTGAGGATGCTGTTCGGTAACTAACTCTGCAAAGGAAATTGATTTTTCTCCTCCTTTTTAAAATGTCAAATATATTGCCTGTTTTTCTTCTTAATATATACTTATTTCATTTTCTATTCATTGCAACTATTGTCTATTACCCTTTTCTCCACATGGCTATCACTTGATTCCCTTTCTATCCCTGTAGCTCTTCTCCCTCTCCATTTCCCTTTCTTCTTTCTTTATTAAAACTTGGAGTCTTTGATACTATTTTGCTGTATATGAGTAATTCATTTACATGTTTAATATGCTTTTTACAAGCGCAATATTCTTTATTCATTTATAACCACAACTGCATATCTCTGCTTTGGCAGTGTTGAGTTAATGCTCTTGTATTTGACTCAATAAAAACGTCTTTATTTTTTCTTTTAAAGATGCTGTTTTAGCATTTCAGAGAGCTTTGAAAAATGTTTTGAAAGGTCTCAAAGCAGTTAAAGTTTATCAATAAGATATTTATTTTTTATGAGGATATTTTGGAACATGGGATCAGACTGAGGAATGTCCTAAGAGGGTTTAATGAAGTGACCCTAACAGTAAAAGGTCAGGTTGTGTTATATCTGGAGATGGCATTAAGCATAAAGGATACCATACAAAATCTAGTGTCACCTACAAACAAAGAGGAGTTGATGTGTTCTTTGAGATGGAAAATACTACAAATATTGCATTCAAGGTAAAGAGCAAAAGGATGAGAAATTTAATTTAGGAAGTGAGTGGTTTGGCTGGAATGAAGGGTGTGAGAAAGAGGTTAAAAAAGGGAAAGATAGTGGGATGTGAGAAAAAGGTGAAAAAATGCTTCTGTTCCACTTATGAGAATGTTTGATCCCAAGGCAAAGTCTACTCTCATACTGATGCCAGTCTCAAAGGTAAAGGGGTGGTTTTACAATAAGGCAATGGAAATTCAGAAATGACAATAGTGTTTATATCTCGGGGTGCAGAGACACAACACTCTATGATGGTGAAGCAATTCATAGCTGTATTTTGGACCATAAGGAACTTGAGTACATTTAAAATTAAAATGATCACAAGCTCCTGCAAGAGAAATTTAGTGAAAAAAAAAACTATTGATTCCGTCTCCAGCAGGATCACCAAGTGGGTTGTAGCCTTACAAGAGTTTGACTTTGAAATAACACGTATTCCTGGGGCCACATGTCTAATTATTTGTCAAGACTGATATCAGTGGATGTAGATAGTTGAAGCGAAGAGAAAGAAAATATTTAGGATGAAGGAGAAAAAGATGTCAAGGCGTGTGAGAAAATAGTAAAATAACTGAAGAAAGTTAGAGATCAGGTGTGGAAACCTCCAGGGAAGTCACAACTCTTTTGAAGGAGGTTGTGACAGAAAAGATGGAGGTTCTGAAGCATGAGAGATGAATTATCAGATAAAAATGGACTAGCCTACTGGGTGGCAAAGTTAATTTCCCCAACAACCTTGGTGAACAGTTGGTAGGATTAGTGTATGAGGGGCATCAAGGTGTGTCTAAAGCTGAGAACTTCATATAAGTGGCCTGGCATGGGCCTTCATGAGGAAAAAATAATAAGGGATTTTCTGCAATGTTCTCTTATTGAAAAGACATTGGAACCCAGGTTTCAAGCCATACTTGGTAGAAAGCTACCCATGCGTTCTTGGGAAGTGGTTGCACTGGGTATACTAAGCGCCATACATGGGAAATTAAGTGTGACGTATGTATTGGTTTCGATGGATTGTATACCAGGTGGCATTAGTTTTCCACTAATGGAGTTGAGGCAACACATGTAGTGAGGTTTGTGAATACTGCTATTGGGAGAGAAGGCATACCGAATGTTCTCCTGATGGAGTTCAATTGGTATCATAAGAGATGGCAATTTTTTTTTTTTGAAGTGAGATGAACTAGACACAAAAAATCGACACTATATCACACAGTGCCAAATATATACTGTATTGCACAGTCGCAAAAGGAACGGTGGAATGTTCCAAAAGAATGCTAAAGGAAACCTTTCAGATGGCTGAAGATAACAGAGGTGTATGGGATGATGAAGAACAAAAATTCGAGTTACACAGACCCACTCTTTATTCAACCACTGGCAAAACATATTGAAAACCTAAAACTGTATTTGTGCCTGCATGGATAAATGTTCAGTGTTTGGATGTGGATGGAGAACAGAGAGAGTGGAGGCCCAATGAATTGGAGAAAACAGAAAGAAATGGTGGTCAACAACCACTTCATTTATTTTTTATAAAATAAAAACCTTGTCTAGTGTGATATTCTGCCAACCTCCCCCCTTGCCCAGGAAGGCAGGTTTGGGGTGCACCCTATAGGTGTCGCAGAAAGACCTTTAGATGTGCGGGTGTGGCCTGAAGCCCAGTTGGCCCCCCTTTTCATATTTGTATATACATAAAAAGCCCTGATATTTAGAAGGATTGCTGCCTCCCCCTTTGGAGGAATAATTGGAACAATAACTCTCAATCTGCCCCTCAAGGTGGGTTAGAAAGGCTGTTGGAGCCTTTTGAGATGAGGGTGTGACCTGATACCAGGACAGGACAGCCCCAGCTCATTGCATTTTGTTTTTTATTATCTGGATTCTGATGGGCTTCTGTTCCTGTTGTGGGCAGAATAGACTCATTCACCAATCGTCCTTCCAAGTATGAGGGGCAGAAAGACTGACTAAGGCCGGGGAAGCAATTGGACGTGCTTGGATGGGTTGCTCCCCCCCTTTCAAGTTATTCCTGGTGGTTAGTGGGTTGATTCCTGCTCAGGGACTGACCCCCAGCACTGATTCCCGAGAAAGTATCCACTTTCCAGGTACCAGCCCAAAGGGGGCATTCTCCCCTTTCCAACAGTGTTATCTCTTGTGGTGATTGGTGCTCATGGGAGTTTGGATGTGGTCCCTAGCAACAATCACAGTGAAAGCAGCTGGATCCTAAAGCCTGTAACTGCTTTCATTTTCACTCTCTAGTACATCAGTGCAAATGCCATACTGCTTATCAGAGGGGGAGAAAAAAACTTCTCAGGCTGTGAAGGAAGCTCTTCCCCTGCCGCTTGAGATATTATTGAAAACTAAAAATCCTTTTTGTGTGACCTGGCATCAGTGCGAGGACAAGATGCTCATGTCCACTGCGCTGGTGGGGTAGTGCAGAAGTGAGAAAGTCTCCTCTATGAGCATCCTGGAATGGATTGGGAGAGGTGCAGTCCAAAGGCAGGCTTTGATGCTTCCTGCTGGATATGTCTCATTTTAAGGAATCAAACATTGAAATCTCAAGTAGCAGAAATGTAGAATACTTTAGATCCTACAGGAATGTCAGGCACTTAAGTCTTAACCTTAATGGTTTTATTTTAAAGATCTTAGGCATAGAGAAGTTAATTTTATCTAGTCAAAAACCATTAGCTAATACGTCAGAATACAAGCTAAATTAAAGTACAGAATCAATCAAGAATGCAATAAAGTTCAAATCAGTAAATTGCAGAGCATAAATGAGAGAGGAATCCAGCACAGATTCACATTCGAAGGTAAGGCGAAGAGGCTCTCTTTTTTACAACAAGAAATCACATTTGGTTATAGGGTCCTAACAAAGGATTTCATATATTCAGCTTCTTTCCAAAGCTCTCAGCCAGTTAAACTAAGCCAAAAGGGACAAATTACAATTAAATACATACAATAGACCTCACAATTCTATGACATAGAGTTTCTCACAAGCCAGCATCTGCACATGGAACAGAAGTGGAGACATAGACCTTCATCATGACATTGGCAGTAAATCCCGCTTACCGCCACGCTTAAGGCCGCCAACATATTGCCGCGGTGGCGGATAACCGCTCTGCATATTACGACACACACACACCAAACCGTCAGAATACAGCCACAAACACAAATCCCCCAGCCCAAAGGTCAGTGATAAAGTGGCGGTCCCAACACCCATACTGTTACGCCAACAGAACAACGCCCACCATATCATGACCTACGAATCACCACAGCAGACACAACATTGGCCAATTAAAACAACACACACCTAACCCCCATAGATACACCATACCCACCCACTCACACCACTATAAAACACACACCCACATTACCACACAACCCTTTACGTATACAAATCCTTGCCACCAGACAGCCATAAAGACCACTGCGACAAATACACACACCCATAAATCCCTCACGCACAACACTACGCACACCCAATCACACCACCCAACACCCACACACTCACACACATCACACAACACCCATGTCCCCACAAAGGCACCCCAGTTTCACAGATGAGGAGCTGAGGGTCATGGTGGAGAAAATAGTTAGGGTAGAGCCACAGCTGTTTGGAGCACAGGTCCAGCAGATATCCATTGCAAGGAAGATGGAACTATGGCAGAGAATCATGGACAGGGTGAACGCCGTGGGACAGCATCCAAGAACAAGTGACTATGGCCCTCATTCTGACCTTGGCGGTCTTTTCGCAAGACCGCTGAGTTACCGCCGCGGTGAAGACGTCCGACCGCGGCGGTGTGCCGCTGTGCGCATTCTGACCGCTGGGAGCGTTCCGCCGGAAAACCGCCAGCAGCCACACTGGCGGTCGGCGGGAAAGTGGAGACTGGTCAACCTCCACCGCCACGCCAGCAGAACACCGCCCACAGAATTACGACCCACATTTCCGTGTGGCGGTCTTCTGTTGGCGGTCTTCTGTTGGCGGTCACGTCCCTATGGCTCCCGTCGCCTCCCGGAGGACCAACGCACAAGGTAAGTTGATCGTCCGTGAGGGGAGGGGGTGGGGGTGTGTTGTGTGATGTGGGCGTGCATGGGGGTGTGCGTGTGAGTGTGTAGAGGGGGTGTGTGAGTGCGTGTATGCGGGCGGGGGGTGCTGCTGTGTCTATGGGTAATGTGTGCTGTTCGGCAGGTGCGCATGTCGGCATGTATGTGTGCGGGTATGTGTCCCCGTTGTGTATGTGTGTGTAGGGGGTGTGTATATGTGCATGTTGGGGGTGTGTGCATGTCGGGGTACATGTATGTGCATGTCGGGGTGGGGGTGGGGAGGGGGTTCGTACCACCTCTGGGGGGTGGCAGGGGGGTGGAGGGTGTGGGGGGAGGACTCGGGTGGGTAGTGGGGGGTGGGGGAGACCCCTATCAGTGCCAGGGAAGGAATTCCCTGGCCCCGATAGTGCTTACCGCCATGGTTCGCACGGCGGTTCCCGCCCGCAAGAAACCGCGGCGGTAGGCAGGGTCATAATACCCTTGGCGGTCTTGGGACGACCGCCGGGCCGGAGTGCGCAAACTCCAGCCCCGTGGTCATGACCGCCGTGGCGGTCGGAGTGGAGAAGTAGCGGTCGGTCGCGGCGGGGACCGCCGCGGTCAGAATGCCATTTTTAATACCGCCGGTCTGTTCGCGGTCCGACCGCCGTCTCTCCGCCGACCGCCAGGGTCAGAATGAGGGCCTATATCAGGAAGAGGTGGAATGACCAACAGGGGAAGGTACGTTCCATGGCAGCAAGGTACCAGCTCGCCATTACAGAGGACTGGTGGTGGACCCCCAACTCCTCCCCCACAGCTCACAGCATGGGAGGAGCAAGTCTTGGCATTACTGCATCCTGAGGGACTCACTGGAATAGCCTGAGGACTGGACACTGGTTAGTCAACCTTTACCACTATCACCCCCCATACCTGCATGCCACTCACACCCTCAGCCTCATTCCCATCACTTCACTCCATCCCAAATACTGCACCAACGCAGATGACTAACCTCAATGCCAAGCCCTGCATGCCATACCACTGCATGGGCAGCCCTCCCAGCCCTGCGTGGACACCCATCACCAAAGCATGTACAGCATAGGGGAACTAACAATTCCACAATACATCACCATACACAATCAAAGATGGCATAGCAAAAGCAACTGTAGAGGGGAGGAAAATGATGTTCAACATGTCACAGGCATGAAGCATAATACATCTCTTACATACCCACAGGTGCCCCAGCAAATCTCAGTGGAGAGGAGGTGCCATGTCTATCCAGTCCCCTAACAGAAGATGCCAACAGTGATGATAGTAACTCTGGACTCCAGGATCTGGATCAACAACCTGGCCCATCAGGGACCACTGGACAGTTGGTCACCCCAGCCCACTCACAGTCCACCACAGAGCCTTACCCACCAGTTACCAACACCACAGCACCCACCCAGCATCCCCATATCTCTGTCCTCAGGACACGTCAATCAGCAGTGTGCCCACCTGTACAGGGACCCCAGTCCACACCTCATACCCAAGACAATCAGGTACCTGGGGTCAGTGGCAGTGGGCACACCATTCAGGGGACGGGTGCACAGGGCAACAGGGACACTGGGAGGACTGCTGTGCGGCAGGGGGAGGACGGCCTAGGGAACCGACTCTCCACGAGGCACTCACCAGTGTCCTCGGTGCCTACCAACAATCCCAGGACACGATGGGCCAGATCCTGAGCAACATGCAGGAGAACAAGTGGCTGTAGGAGGAACACCATCAGGAGATCAGGGAGAACTTGCAGGCACTCAACACCACCATGATCTCCATAGCAGGGGTGCTGGCAGACAGACTGGAACAATAACCTGGAATTTCTTCCACCATCACCCCACTCCACTGCACTTTACCCTCAATTATATAGCACTACAATAAACACCCTTAAAAACAATTTGAGTAACACTGTTTTATGTGTTCTTAATGTGCATTTGTGGGAACAGTCACAACACTGAGATAGCTAACAAATAATGACCCGGAACAGTCAGTAGTGATCACATCAGGACAATGTTGTCATATTACCAACAACTGGAAAATGAGAAGCCATAGGTGACAGTAAGTTGTGATGTAAAGGAAGTGAATGCCATCATGCCACAGGCACACAGATAAATCAATAGTCAGAGTAATGGTCAGTTACACTGTCTCGCCTGTTTTTCATTGTAAGTATTGTCGTATACCTGATGTTCTGTTGTCCTCATCCTCATCCTCTGCCTCTTCATCCTCACTGTCCTCAGGGTCCACTGCTGCCACAGGGGCATATTCAGTCCCCTCCTCCTGCAGAAAAGGCACATGTCGTCTGAGGGACAGGTTGTGCAACATGCAGCATGCCACTACTATCTGGTAGACCTTTCCGGGTGAGTAGCACAGGGATCCACCTGTTAGATGGAGGCATCTGAACCTGGCATTCAGATGGCTGAAGGTCCTTTCAATAATTCTCCTGCTTCACCCTTGTGCCTCATTATAACATTCCTCAGCCCCTATCCTGGCATTCCTCACAGGGGTCAGCATCCACAATAGGTTTGGGTAGCCAGGGTCACCTGCAAGTACTGAGGGACAACATGTAGCCTTACATAATCCTATGAGGAGAACATCTTAAGGCATACACTGACATACAGTGATTGGCAGATCTGGCTCACCTATTAGCCACACCTTGTGCCTCTGTAGTTGGGCCATCACATTTGGGATGCTGCTATTCCTCAGGACGAAGGCATCATGCAGCAACCCAGGATACTTGGCAGTGACGTGGGAGCTGTACTGGTCCACCAGGCAAACCATTTGCACATTCAGTGAGTGGAAACTCTTCCAATTCCTGAACACCTGTTCATTCTGGCGGTGGGCAAACACAATTTGTGTATCATCATTTGCACCAAATATATTGGGGATATGGCCCATTGCAGAGAATCTGGCCTTTACAATGGCCAAATCTTCCACCTGGAGGAAAGCAATGTAGCTGCACATGTGTTTCACCAGGGCAGAGCAGACCCAGCACAATAGAAAACATTGGCTGTGACATTCCAGCTGCAAGCCCACTGTCACATGGAAAGAACCAGTTGCCAGGAAATGGAGCACTGATAGCATTTGCACAAGAGGGGGATGCCAGTGGGATGATGGATAGCTGATATCAGGTCAAGCTCCAATTGGGCACACAGCTCTGTGATTGTGGCCCTGTCCAGTCTACAGGTGTGTATAATGTGCCTGTTCTCCAGTGTAGCCAAGTCCACAAGGGATCTGTACACTGGGGTCCGTCTTCTCCTCCCATTCATCCACAGTGGTAGGTATCTAAGGATCACAAGAATGAGTAGGCTGTCACAATTTGAACAATCGAACCACAACCTCAGTGTACATTTTGCATTTATGTGGTAATGACAGGTATGTGCAAATCTAGGCAGTGATGCAGTAAGGGTTAATCTGATGGTTGTCCATCTCCATGACATGGTGTCCTCCTGTCCTGCATGTAGGGACAGGTGGAAGTGAGGTAACTCCGCCAACGATGGGCGTTGTGTGCGGAAGGTGGTCTTGCATCGTCGTGCAATTCCTCAGAGTATAATATGGGGCTCTATGGAGTACAGTGGCCAATGGGGATCAGCGCTGGCAGTGACAGTGTACTCCGCTGCAAATGTGACTGCCATTTTCTATCTGATTCCTCACTTTTTTCTTGAACTTCAGTAGGAAGACACCTACACTTTGTGTGCTGCTGTGATCTGTGTCTAGAACCTACCATGGACCGTGTGACCGGGGAAAGTGCCCCTTCCTTCACTTCAGAGGAGTTGGAGCGATTGGTGGATGGGGTCCTACCCCAGTACAGACTGCTGTATGGGCCTCCAGACCAACAGGTGAGTACACCTTGGGCTCGATGCATGTAGGAAGGATGTCATGGGGGTAATGTAATGTGGTGGTGTACATGATGTGCGCCGGCCAATGTGTGTGCCAATGGTGGTGGAAACGGGATTGGTGGGCCATGTGTGTGACAGGTTGGATTGTATGTGTCATGGTGTACTCCCGTCTGCATCACCTCTGCTGGTCAGCACCCATCAAAAGAAGGGATTATGGCATGCCATCGCCAAGGACGTGCAGACCCTTGGGGTCTATGGCAGGCGGAGCACCCACAGTCGGAAACAGTGGGAGGACCTGAGACGCTGGGCACTGAAGACAGCGGTGTCCCAGCTGGGGATGGGCTCCCAACGAGGAAGAGGTGCCCGTCGGAACCTGACCCCCTGATGGCTCGCATACTGGTGATGGCCTACCCAGAGCTGGATGAGCGCTTGAGGGCATCACAGCAGCCACAAGGGGGTGAGTACAGTGGGCATTACTGCAATAATTGGTAGGTGGCATGGGATCCGGGTGGTGGGTGTCAGTTAGTGGATGCCCCTTAATGCCAGACAAGACATTGCAGTGTGCTCCAGCTAAAGGGTAATGGTTGAAAGGGAAAAAAAGGTAAGATAGCTTGGTTCCTTTCGATGTCAGACAGGGCTTAGTGTATCCCAGGAGGCATGCAGTTGGGGGTGTTTGGCCCTCATCTTACTGTGGTATCAAGCCAAATCAATGGCAGTGCAATGCAGAGTGCTCAATCCTGATCCCTATGTGTGTCGGCCAACAGTGCTGTTGGTGCAGTAATTGACCCTGTGTTCTCTTTCTCTCTACCTCCCTTTATCTTCTGTCATCCTGTCCATGTGTGCATTAGCATCATCTGGCGGAGGGGCAAGGGCACCAGTGACAGAGGGAGCTGCATCCCACGGGACCCAGGAGGCAGAGTCCACCAACGCCGAGGGAACCAGTGGGACGGAGGGCGAGGGGAGCACCATGGCGGAGACAGGAGGTGACAACACAGACTCAGATATCTCCTCTAATGGAAGCTCCCTGGTGGTGGTGGACACCTCTGTGACCACCCCAACTGCAGGTACAGCCACCACCCCCTGTACCAGCACCACCCTCACAGTAGCCCCTCAGCGAGTTGCCCGTGCCTGCCTTCCCAGGAGGGTGGGCATCTCCTTCGGCCCAGGCACCTCAGGCCCTGCCCCAGTGAGCCCTACTGCCTTGAGTGAGGAGGCCTATGACCTCCTGAGATCCATCTCTGTAGGGCAGTCAACCATTGTGAATGGATCCCAGATGCAGCAATGCAATGTATTCCTGGAGTCATCAACAGTGGATTGGCTGCCCAACAGAGATCGGTTCAGGCTCTGGCCTCCTCTCTGATGGCAGCCATTGTCCCTGTTCTTACCGTCCCCCTCCAACTACCACTTTCCAGTCCCAGACTCCTAAACCCCAACTTATCCCTTGCACACATACAGAAGAGCTTGCACACAAGACAACACACAAGAGGAGCACAGTCAAACACAGGCACCACACTTCAACACACAAGCACTCACGCAAACACCAGACATTTTCAGATACAACCTCATCCACTACCTCTACTGTCTCCCCCTCCTCCTCCTCCACCTCAACCTCACAGTCACGTGCACACACACCTGCATGCACTGCTTCAACAACCACCACCAGCATCACTACACCAAGCAGCACATACACCTCACTAGCAGACACCTCCACAACATCCATGCACGTGCTCCCTGTGTCCTCTACAACCCTGTCTGTCCCCCCTCCTAAAGCACACAAACGAAGCACTCAGACACCCAACAGCCATCCACCTCACATCAGCACACTCCCCATGCACTTGCATCCAAGTCCAGCAGACGTACTCCTCCATCAACCACTCCCTCAACCTCCACTCCCATCCCTCCTCCCTCTTCCCGCCCCACCGTCCCTAAAAAACTTTTCCTTGCCCAACTTGACCTCTGCCCTCTCCCTCCCCCTGTCCTGCCCATAAGAGCATGGTCCCAATGACCCAGCCTAGCACCTCGGCCAAACAGTCCATGCGGAGAGTGGAGGCACCTCCTAGTCATGGAGGCAAGACAGTGATGGTTCCCACTCCACCAGCCAGGAAGGGTAAGGATCCCACAGCCACTGCCATGAAGGGGAAAAAGCCCTCGACTCCTACCATGAAGGGTAAGGAGGCCGCACCTCCTGCCATGAAAGGGGAAGAAGCCCTCGACTCCTGCCATGAAGAGGAAGAAACCCTTGACTCCTGCCATGAAGGGGTGGGAGCCCGCACCTCCTGCTATGAAGGTGAAGAAGCCCTTGACTCCAGCAGAGGCTGGCAGGGTGACACCACCACCAGCGGTCACAGAGCCCTCACCTCCATCAGAGACAGTGCAGCCCTCACCTCCAGTAGAGGCTGCCCAGGAGGCACCTTCACCTGCTGACCCAGTGCAGCCCTCACCTCCAGATGTGACAGTGCAGCCCTCACCTCCAGCAGAGGCTGCCCAGGAAGCACCTTCACATGCCGACAAAGTGCACCCCTCACCTCCAGATGAGACAGTGCAGCCCTCACCTCCAGCAGAGGGTATGTAGGCTACCTGACTGCTGTACAACCAGCCCCCTCCAGAACCAGTGGGAAAGTCACCCACTCCAGAGACTGTGGCCTTGCACGCCCCAGCACAGAGAAATGGTCATGGAGCCCCCTCCAGAACCAGTGGGAAAGTCATCCACTCCAGAGACTGTGGCCTTGCACTCCCCAGCACAGAGAAATGGGCATGCAGACCCCTCCAGAACCAGTGGCCAAGTCAGCCACCTGAGAGACCGTGGCCTTGCACTCCCCAGCACAGAGAAATGGGCATGGAGCCCCCTCCAGAACCAGTGGGCAATCGCTGAGGTGGCCCCAGCCCCTTCCCCCTGAGGTGCCTGCCCACTTACAACATGATGCCCCTGCAGAGTTCTGTGCAGTTGATGTCAGTAGACAAGTTGGGCCTTGGACTGTGCCCTATGGCTATGTGGGCCCTTTGTACTTTGGACTTGGCATTGGCCCTTTGTGAACAGTTGTACATATCATGTTCATGTGGTGGCTTTTCCCTTGCTAATACATTATCTGTACCTACGAAATCTGGTCCATGTTTTATTGTGCTGTGTGTCGTGTGTGATTGGTTTACATCTGCAGCTGGTTGTATGTATGGTGTGTGTTTGGTGTGTGTTGTGTGTGTGTGTCACTCTTGTTTTCCTCCCTCCCCCCCTTGTGTGCTAGGCAGCTGTACTCACCGTTGTCGTCTTCGTCGGCATTGGTGTTCCAGGTGGAGCATGGCATGGAAGAGCATCGGGAAGACTTGTAGTTCCGGTTCCATGGCAGCGGCGGAGTCCTCTGTGTACTTGTTGGTGAGTCTTTTGTTTTCTGTGTTCGGTTTCCGCCAGGCTTTTGATGGCATTGGCACCGCCCCGGAAATCGTGGTGGTGTGCGGTCTCATAATATGGTGGGCGGTACTTTGTCTTCCGCCTGGCTGTTGATGGATACCGCCGTGGTGTGTGGTGTTAACGCCCTAGCGGATGATGTGGTACATTGGCTGTCTATGGGAGTTCTCACCGCCATGGTCATAATTTGGCGTAATTACCGCTGGCCTGTTGGCGGTATTTCTGCCACTTTATCACTCACCGCCAATGTCATAATGAGGGCCATAGTATGTAGTTTCTATTGGACAGGTAGGTTTGGCCTTAAATAAGTGTACTTTGTTCAGAGTGGTCTGCGAAAGTCATTGTTTGTCTCAGCACGGTGCAATAGATTTTTTTCTAGTGAGCCATGAAAATAAAAGCCTCTTCACTTGATACAATGAAACATCACAGAAGAAGGATGGCTTCCATGTGCTAGTTTGTCTAAAGTTAGGTCAAGTAGGAGTTTCTGTTACAGTAAAACATTAATGCCGAAAAACAACTTTCATCACAGACGTGAAGATCTCGTCCCACGCACTGGAGTGATTGAGGCCTGTGCCAGCTATTACTAGCCTTGAGTCACTTCATTGCCTTCAAAGGAGCTCTGAAAATTCCCATGTTCTTCCAAACAGGAGCATTGTTGAAGGAAGGGAGAGGTATCATGACCCACTTGTGGCCCAGCACCATTGTGGTTTACTGCCCCATTGACACTTACCAGTGGTAACAAGTAGATATTGCATGTCAACATCTGCCCCAACACACGAACTGCATGGACAAGCACAAAAGCGTATGTTTTAAAGACATTCTTTTCCTTCCAGCTTCTAACAAAGCCTGCAAAACAGAACCAGGATTATCCCGCACAGTCACCTTCACCAATGCTCTCTCTAAAGATCTGTACAGTAAAGGAGGAAGGGAACTGTACGACACAAATGCGTGCCATAAATCAATGTGTTGTTGAAGCAAGGATATCAAGCACTCTTGCAGAGAGCAGAAGAAATGTGTTTTCAAATGAGATTTCAAGAGGGCGCAGAAGAGATAATTGATGTGACAGAGAGATTCCGGTGAGGCTTTCTGGAAATAAATTACTGCCGCAGTGAAGGATGGAGCCTAGTTTATGAGAGAAGAAATTGTGCTACAGTAGAGGGCACTGCAGAGGTGTGGTTACAAGCAATGTAACCAACATGGGCCAATTCACAAAGTTCTTTTGAACGTGTTGGCAAAAACAGCTGCTGGCTGAGAGTTCATTGGCCGATAGCATCCGATCAGCAGACACTTCCACCTCTGGAGTGCAGGAGGAAGAGCTAGGCCATTTCCAGGGTGCAAAAGGCAAGGGTGAACCATACATGTCATGCAGGATAGGAGACACAGAAGGGAAAGAGCTTCACCGCATTTTCCATAGAACTAACTCAATGCATAAGAAACTCCTCATGACTCACTCAGAGTCAGCGCATAAAATGTAGGACTTAGAGTTAAACACAGATCTCAACAAAATTGTCATGGCCCTCAATGGGAAGGGCGTGGGAAGGGCAGATAAGAACAGGGAGATAAAAAGGAATGCAGGCAAATGAGAGCACACCTGGGGAGGGGGGGGGCGTATTAGCTGATTTGCTTCAGGGGAGCACTGAAGAAAGTGCCTCAAGAGTGCGCCCCAGGAGACCCCTTGATGATGTGACTGACAGGGGCATTGCTTGAAGTATCTCATAAATGTGTCCAGTTCTTTGAATTAAATGAACAATGGGTGACAGTGCAGGGTCGCCAGGGAATGTTCTTAAGAGGGTCCACGGAGATGCACACCTGGAGGGCAGGGCAATATAAAAGGGGCACTTGTGGAAGTACGATTGGCAGCACATCGTACTGTAAAGTGGATGGACACAGGGCAATGTCAGGGAGGCTTTAATTTGCCCCATGTCAGGAGTATAGGTGGGCGGATTTCATTCCGCAGAATTACATTGAGATTCAGAGAGATTCCGTGACGAGGCAGAGTACGCATTTAGCACTATTTCCTTAGTGCAATATTCACCCTACCATGCACAAATGGATCTGAGGCTGCATTTTGTGGTAAGAAAATAGCGCAGCCAAATATCACTCAGCACCCTTATATACCTTGCAGCTGTTACTACAGAGTATGTAAACGCAGAGCCACCGAGTGGCATGCAGTGCTTTCTAACCTTTAGAAACCAATGCATATCACTCTGCAGTGCATACCTCTCAGTAACCTTACATACTCTGCGGTAATCACTGCAGAGTACGTAAGGGCACCAAGAGGTATGCACTGCTGTGCACTGTTAGGAACAGGGCAGGAAGAGGGAGCAATCTCTCAGATTAAGCTTTAATTTGCATTGATTGTTAAACATAGATGGATTGCTCTGCCTTGCAGCCCTGTTTAGAAACAAACCAACCACTGCAGATTAATTCCACCAGCAGAGCCGTGGAAATTAGTCAGGAACAAGTAGCTCAGCCCTATCTTTTTTTTGCATGCACAATAATATTTTCCTATTATAAATGCAGTACTACAAGACCCAGAAAGCAAAGAATTTTTTTTTCAGATAAGCAGCTCACACCTGCCATTTTGAAAGTTGAAGACCGCTATTTGTAGGTCTCTTGTAAGAAAGTCCATGTGCTGTCTCTTGCTAGATCTTTTGTTATCTGACAGCGGGCTTAGAGTCCACCCGTTACCATTGGATGGTTTCATTGGCACATTCATTTGCTTGTTTCCTATTCATCAGCTCCCATGGGCTTTCCTCCTCTTCTTGTGTTTGTATCTCCGATGGAGCATTGATGCATTACTGTGTCCTTCCACTGCTCAATGTTTCAGGTGCTGCTTTTTTTGTTTAAGTGCTCTATGACAATGCATGTATTTTCTAGCTACCTTCCTTTGTTTAATTCTTCTCACTCTTTATTCCTTCCCTACTATTCTCCTGCCTGCCCTCCATTGTCTGTGTGCTTGCCTCAGCCCTCCACCCATCCTCCATTGTCTTTGCGCTTGCCCCACTCCTTGTTGTCCGAGTGCTTTCCCCAGTCCTTCCTGCCCACCCTCTATTGGCAATCTGCTTGCCTCCTCCTACTTTGTCCGTGTGTTAGTCTTAGGCTCTCCTGCTCACACTCTGCTGCCAATATGCTAGCCCTAATCCCTCATGTCCACCCACCATTGTCCGCGCCCTTCATTGTCTGTGGGCTTGCCCCAACCCTACAGTCCATCCTCCACTGTCCGAGTGCTAGCCTTAGACTCTCTTGCTCACCCTCTGCAGTCCATGTGCTTGCCCCAGCCCTACCTGCACGCCCTTCAGCATCTGTGGGCTTGCCCCAGTCCTGCCAGCTCACCCTCCAATGACTGTGTGCTCCCCCTCTCACCTGACCTGTTCCCCATCTATGTGCTTTTAACCCTTCTTCCCGCCGTGTTGCCTCTTCCCCAGCCCACTCCCCCATTTTGTTTTTTTCACGGGGGAGTCGGTTGAGTGATGAGACAACACGGCTGAGAAGGACATGGGTGGGGGGAGAAAACAGGTGAGAGAGGATGACTAAAAATAATGTTAACAAAACCTCACATAGGTAACTTTTTAACTTAGCTTTGGAATGCTGCATAAAAGTATACATAAATAGAAGACTGAAAGAACCACAATGCAACGTTCTGTGGGGAAAAAGCCTGAATTTGACACATGATAAGGGCAGCTTGGTAGCTATGCAGATAGAGGGATCGAGGGAATGGTAAAAAAAAATGTTTGTATGGTGTATAAAAGGTCACTTGTTTTTAGTCTGCTGTTCCGTTGTCTTCTCGGATACTTCGGTGTCCAACATTCTCAATGAATATGAATATTTGTCTTGCACAACGTCACATATCCATTTACTCAGACTCTTTCAAAAATTGTAAGCGTGTTTTTAAGTTCATACAATTCAATGTAGTCATACGTGACCCAAGCACCTTGTCTTTATGATAAATTGTCTGAAAAATAAGGCCCTCTGAACCATACAATGCATTGCCTCGCTGCAATTATTTTTATGAAGACTTAATTTCTGTTTGAAGTGCACTGATTAAAAGTAGAAGTCTATTCCTAAAGCATAGTGCCCCAGGATGAGCCAATAGCAAAGCCAAGAATTCCACCTGCAAGATCACCTGTCCGCCATTTTTATTGCTTTCATAAATTATGCATATTAGATCGTTTATATCAACATCTATGCAAATCATTGGGTTCCTGGAAGAGAAGGTTACTTTCAATATACATATAAAATATATTGCTGACATTCACAGAAAACAAATACAAATTTGACAGTTTGTACCATATGAACAACATCTATACAGTTGTTTCTATGGCAATAATTGGTGGATGGATAACCCTTGTAAAGAGCGCTGTCAAATAATAAACCTCACGTTTATTAGCCAATAAACCTATCATAAAATGTATAAGGTACAAGGGACCCAATTCATGGCTCAGTGAATACTGTAGTTTGCAGGTGCAGAGGGAGGGGGGCATTTTTTATTTAAAAAAAAAAAAAAAATACTTACCTGCATCGTCACCACTGCGCTGCTCCTCTGCTGCAGGCTGCAGGCACAGGCTCCCAGCCTGCCCTGCGGCCAATACTAATGCTGCCTAGAGCAGTGTAAGGATAGTTTGAGAGCGCCCAGCCAGGTTGCTCCCAGGCAGACCGGGAGCCTGTGCCTGCTCCCTGCAGCCCAGCAACATAGTGCCGGGCTGGAGAGCCGTGAAGGGTATCTAGTGCTGGAGTCCTCTGAGGTTTTAGGAGGTGCAGCCAGTGCTTAATTTGAGCTGGTAGTTGTAAGTGGGGCCAAGCTGCTCTTGTGTTTGGGACCATCACTTATTTTTCTTCACCATCCGTTGATCTTGAGCAAGAGAGGGAGAAAAACACAAAAGCATGTAAGAAGGATGAAGACAAACATTGGCAAAGGGGGACATTAGTAATGAAGAAAACCTTCAAAAGTGAGATAAAGAGATAGGGAGTGTTTGGTGATGGATTTAAGAGGCATCAGGTGGAATCTGGGTACACAGCCTTAGAATTCAGAACTTTGAACTTCACTAGCAAGGGCCACGGACGTCTGAGAAAATGTTTTTCCCCAGCACTTATTATTTTACAAAGGGTGCAGCCCCATATAGTATTTTGTAATTTCTTGCATAACCTTTCAGAAAGGTTGAAGAACTTAAGAGGAGGGGAATCCATGTCTGAAAACTGAAGGCAGTTCAGCGTAGTTCAACTACTCCTTGAATGATGCAAGTGACTAACCACCAGTCTCCACTTTTTTTTAACCTCTTGACAAAGCATGGGCGCTAAAGGTAGGGGGCACTGGGTGTGCTACAGCATCCCCAAAACAACCATGCTGCTGTTCAGAAGGTGACAGATCAATAAAGATGCCTTTATATTTTGAGTTTATCTTGTCACATGTGATGTGCATTCAAAGACAGATGTCAAATGTCAAGTTTACATAGAACAGATTGTTGCTTATCTTTTTACCATGGAGATTGGTGTCTATTTTCTTTCTCCTAATGAAAATTTAGAGAATTTTGTAAAGCGAATTATCTGACAATCTTGCTACGATACATGGAGTGTGAAAGGAAAGGCTGTAGAACATCAGTTTTTTTCTAACACACCAACATTTAAATACCTGTAAATGCTATGTACAAATATTTCAAAACAAAGCAGTTAGGAAGGCACA
The DNA here is from genome assembly GCF_031143425.1 of Pleurodeles waltl. Lineage (NCBI taxonomy): Eukaryota > Metazoa > Chordata > Amphibia > Caudata > Salamandridae > Pleurodeles > Pleurodeles waltl. The sequence continues at coordinate 1,782,391,910 of NC_090444.1, forward strand.
AATTAAGCATTTTTGGTGTAATGCTGAAGTGTGATGGAAACAAAGATTTTAATAGGATCAAAACAAATCAAAACACTTTACATGGTGATGTGCAAACAATAAATATTTGTGGAAACCCAATTGCCACACCTTATCATTTGTCTGCTTTATAGCTTTATCAGTAAAAGTGCATGTCAGTGTGGGCTTTGACCCAAGGGTAGGTCGCTCCCCCTGCCGCTGCAGCTCCTCCAGGTTCCTGAGTTCCTGAGACCCACCTCACAGTAAGTACCCCCCCCTCCCAGCCCCTCGCTCTGCCTGCGCTACTCACCCTCTCTCCTGCTCCTGCTTCTTTTCTTCTTTTCTTCTTCTCTGTTCTTCTGTTCTTCCTCCTCGCTCCTCGTCTGTAATCTTCTTCTGTACTCTTCTTTCCCCCGTCTTCACTCTTCTTCTCTTCTTCCTCATCTTCTTCTGTGGTCTTCTGCCCCCTGTTCTTCGTTTTTCTGTATCTTCTTCTGTGTTCTTCTGTGTTCTTCCGGTCTTCCTTTCTTCTCTCCTTCCGGTCTTCTGATCTTCCTTTCTTCTCTCCTTCCGGTCTTCTGATCTTCTGTTCTTCTGTTCTTCTGTTCTTCTTGTCTTCGGCTCTTCTGCCTCCTCCGTCCTCTTCTCCCCGTGCCTGCCCTCCTGCTCCTGCCTCATCCCCCTCCAACACTCGCATCCCCCTCTCTCTCTCTCCTATCTAACCCGTTCACTATCTACCTCCCTCACTCCTCCTATCTACCTATCTCTCTATCCCACTATCTAACTCCCTCACTCTCCACCTCCTCCTATCTTCCTATCTCTCTATCTATTTCCCTATCTATCGATTTCCCTATCTATTTTCTCTATCTATTTCTCTAATCTCTCCCCCCCCTTCACCCCCTCTATTAACTATCTTCCTATCCTCTCACTCTACCTCTCACCCTCACCCACCTCTACAACCCCCCCTCCCCTATCTTCTCAACCCTACTCCTATCTTTCTCCCTTATCTCCTAAACCTCCTAACACTCACCCCCCACCCCCTCCACCCTTAAACCCCCCTCCCCCAGCTCTTCTCACTCTACCTGTCCCCCCCCTCCCTCACGCTTTCCCGCCGCGACCTCCTGCACGCCCCCGCCCCCAGCTCCCATTCGCCCCCACCTCACCCCTCCCCCCCCCTACCTCATATGGCGGCCGCTGCGCGACAGTGGTAGCGACCCTTGACCCAAGGGTAGGTCGCTCCCCCTGCCGCTGCAGCTCCTCCAGGTTCCTGAGTTCCTGAGTTCCTGAGACCCACCTCACAGTAAGTACCCCCCCCTCCCAGCCCCTCGCTCTGCCCCGCGCTACTCACCCTCTCTCCTGCTCCTGCTTCTTTTCTTCTTCTCTGTTCTTCTGTTCTTCCTCCTCGCTCCTCGTCTGTAATCTTCTTCTGTACTCTTCTTTCCCCCGTCTTCACTCTTCTTCTCTTCTTCCTCATCTTCTTCTGTTGTCTTCTGCCCCCTGTTCTTCGTTTTTCTGTATCTTCTTCTGTGTTCTTCTGTGTTCTTCTGTGTTCTTCTGTTCTTCCTTTCTTCTCTCCTTCCGGTCTTCTGATCTTCCTTTCTTCTCTCCTTCCGCTCTTCTGTTCTTCTGTTCTTCTTGTCTTCGGCTCTTCTGCCTCCTCCGTCCTCTTCTCCCCGTGCCTGCCCTCCTGCTCCTGCCTTATCCCCCTCCCCCACTCGCATCCCCCTCTCTATCTCTCCTATCTAACCCGTTCACTATCTACCTCCCTCACTCCTCCTATCTACCTATCTCTCTATCCCACTATCTAACTCCCTCACTCTCCACCTCCTCCTATCTTCCTATCTCTCTATCTATTTCCCTATCTATCGATTTCCCTATCTATTTTCTCTATCTATTTCTCTAATCTCTCCCCCCCTCCCTCACCCCCTCTATTACCTATCTTCCTATCCTCTCACTCTACCTCTCACCCTCACCCACCTCTACAACCCCCCCTCCCCTATCTTCTCAACCCTACTCCTATCTTTCTCCCTTATCTCCTAAACCTCCTAACACTCACCCCCCTCCACCCTTAAACCCCCCTCCCCCAGCTCTTCTCACTCTACCTGTCCCCCCCTCCCTCGTGCTTTCCCGCCGCGACCTCCTGCACGCCCCAGCCCCCCAGCTCCCATTCGCCCCCACCTGACCCCTCCCCCCCCTCCTACCTCATATGGCGCCCGCTGCACGACAGTGGTAGTGACCCTTGACCCAAGGGTAGGTCGCTCCCCCTGCCGCTGCAGCTCCTCCAGGTTCCTGAGTTCCTGAGACCCACCTCACAGTAAGTACCCCCCCCCAGCCCCTCGCTCTGCCTGCGCTACTCACCCTCTCTCCTGCTTCTTTTCTTCTTTTCTTCTTCTCTGCTCTTCTGTTCTTCCTCCTCGCTCCTCGTCTGTAATCTTCTTCTGTACTCTTCTTTCCCCCGTCTTCACTCTTCTTCTCTTCTTCCTCATCTTCTTCTGTGGTCTTCTGCCCCCTGTTCTTCGTTTTTCTGTATCTTCTTCTGTGTTCTTCTGTGTTCTTCTGTGTTCTTCCGGTCTTCCTTTCTTCTCTCCTTCCGGTCTTCTGATCTTCCTTTCTTCTCTCCTTCTGTTCTTCAGTTCTTCTGTTCTTCTGTTCTTCTTGTCTTCGGCTCTTCTGCCTCCTCCGTCCTCTTCTCCCCGTGCCTGCCCTCCTGCTCCTGCCTCATCCCCCTCCCCCACTCGCATCCCCCTCTCTATCTCTCCTATCTAACCCGTTCACTATCTACCTCCCTCACTCCTCCTATCTACCTATCTCTCTATCCCACTATCTAACTCCCTCACTCTCCACCTCCTCCTATCTTCCTATCTCTCTATCTATTTCACTATCTATCGATTTCCCTATCTATTTTCTCTATCTATTACTCTAATCTCTCCCCCCCTCCCTCACCCCCTCTATTACCTATCTTCCTATCCTCTCACTCTACCTCTCACCCTCACCCACCTCTACAACCCCCCCTCCCCTATCTTCTCAACCCTACTCCTATCTTTCTCCCTTATCTCCTAAACCTCCTAACACTCACCCCCCTCCACCCTTAAACCCCCCTCCCCCAGCTCTTCTCACTCTACCTGTCCCCCCCTCCCTCGCGCTTTCCCGCCGCGACCTCCTGCACGCCCCCGCCCCCCAGCTCCCATTCGCCCCCACCTGACCCCTTCCCCCCCCTCCTACCTCATATGGCGGCCGCTGCGCGACAGTGGTAGCGACCCTTGACCCAAGGGTAGGTCGCTCCCCCTGCAGCTCCTCCAGGTTCCTGAGTTCCTGAGACCCACCTCACAGTAAGTACCCCCCTCTCCCAGCCCCTCGCTCTGCCCCGCGCTACTCACCCTCTCTCCTGCTGCTGCTTCTTTTCTTCTTTTCTTCTTCTCTGTTCTTCTGTTCTTCTGTTCTTCTTGTCTTCGGCTCTTCTGCCTCCTCCGTCCTCTTCTCCCCGTGCCTGCCCTCCTGCTCCTGCCTCATCCCCCTCCCCCACTCGCATCCCCCTCTCTATCTCTCCTATCTAACCCGTTCACTATCTACCTCCCTCACTCCTCCTATCTACCTATCTCTCTATCCCACTATCTAACTCCCTCACTCTCCACCTCCTCCTATCTTCCTATCTCTCTATCTATTTCCCTATCTATCGATTTCCCTATCTATTTTCTCTATCTATTTCTCTAATCTCTCCCCCCCCTCCCTCACCCCCTCTATTACCTATCTTCCAAATCCTCTCACTCTACCTCTCACCCTCACCCACCTCTACAACCCCCCCTCCCCTATCTTCTCAACCCTACTCCTATCTTTCTCCCTTATCTCCTAAACCTCCTAACACTCACTCCCCTCCACCCTTAAACCCCCCTCCCCCAGCTCTTCTCACTCTACCTGTCCCCCCCTCCCTCACGCTTTCCCGCCGCGACCTCCTGCACGCCCCCGCCCCCCAGCTCCCATTCGCCCCCACCTGACCCCTCCCCCCCTCCTACCTCATATGGCGGCCGCTGCGCGATTGTGCAGCGGGCGCGCGCAGCGGACGCGCCACCGGCGCGCCAGAGGCAAGCCCGTCAGCGCCTGGCCCGCGCCCAGCGCCACGACCCCTGGTCCCCAGCTCTCCCAAGCCCCGCTGACCCGCTACGACCCCCACCACCCTCCACGCCCTCAACCCAGGACGCTCCAACACCTGCTTCCAAGCTCACCCCAAACGCACCCATGGACCCTTCGCCCTAAACTCCTGCAAACGCACCTTCCACCATGCAACAACCAAGACCACAAGCCCACGCGCCATCAACCACCTCAAGTGCATCCTAGTCAACGCTCGCTCCGTCCACAAACACGCCATTGAACTCTGGGACCTCCTGGACTCCATAGCACCGGACGTCTCCTTCATCACGGAGACCTGGATGAACGCCTCCTCGGCCCCTGACATCGCCACTGCCATCCCCAAAGGCTACAAGATCTCCAGAAAAGACCGCACCAACCAGGTAGGAGGAGGTATCGCCATCGTCTTCAAAGACTCTATCAGCGTCACCACCTCCACCGAAGACACCCCTCTCGCCGCTGAACACCTGCATTTTCAGATTCGCACCGATCCGAGGACCACCCTCAGAGGATCCCTCGTCTACCGTCCTCCCGGGCCACGCGCCCCTTTCAGCGACGCCATCGCCGACTTCATCTCCCCGCACGCCCTCGCCTCGCCTCGCCGGACTACATCCTCCTAGGCGACCTCAACTTCCATCTGGAACAAAACAACGACCCCAACACCACCACCCTGCTCGACAACCTCGCCAATCTCGGCCTCAAACAACTGGTGAAAACCGCCACCCACATCGCCGGACACACGCTTGACCCCATCTTCTCCGCCAGCAAACACGTCTTCTTCAGCCACGCCTCCGCCCTACACTGGACCGACCACAGCTGCGTCCACTTCACATTCCGACGCGAGACCCGCCACCTCCGCACCCAACCCATCCCTCGTCGACAGTGGAACAAGATCCCCAAAGAGCAACTCTTCTCCGCACTCGCCGCCAACCAACCCACCCTCACCACCGACCCCAACGACACAGCCCTCAACCTCACAAACTGGATCTCCAACTGTGCAGACATCCTTGCTCCCCTCAAACGCACGCATCGACAGACCAACACCAAAAAACCTCTCTGGTTCTCTGACACCCTCAAAGAATCAAAGAAAACTTGTCGCGCCCTTGAGAAAGCCTGGCGCAAGGACCGCACCGCTGACAACATGACCGCCCTCAAGAACGCTACCCGCGAACACCACCACCTGATCCGCGCTGCCAAAAGGAACTTTTTCACCGCCAGACTGGACAAAAACAGACACAACAGCAGGGAACTCTTCAGCATCGTCAAGGAGTTCTCCAACCCCAGCGCCAACGCCAACGCCGTCACGCCCTCACAGGATCTGTGCGAATCCCTCGCCACTTTCTTCCATCGCAAGATTAGCGACCTCCACGACAGCTTCGGACACCAGACCCAACCATACACCACCGACCCGGCATCCACGGCCATCACCCTCAACAACTGGTCCCACATCAACACGGAAGAAACCAAATCCATCATGAACTCTATCCACTCCGGCGCCCCTTCGGACCCCTGCCCGCACTTCATCTTTAACAAAGCCGACGACATCATCGCCCCGCACCTCCAGACCGTCATCAACTCTTCTTTTTCTTCTGCTACCTTCCCCGAATGCTGGAAACACGCCGAAGTCAACGCCCTACTAAAGAAACCTACGGCTGACCCGAGCGACCTAAAAAACTTCCGCCCCATCTCTCTTCTGCCTTTCCCAGCCAAAGTAATAGAGAAGACCGTCAACAAACAGCTGACCACCTTCCTGGAAGACAACAACCTGCTCGACCCCTCACAAACCGGATTCCGAACCAACCACAGCACTGAAACCGCCCTCATCTCAGTCACTGACGACATCAGAACCCTGATGGACAACGGTGAAACAGTCGCCCTCATTCTGCTCGACCTCTCGGCTGCCTTTGACACCGTCTGTCACCGCACCCTAATCACCCGCCTCCGCTCCACCGGGATCCAAGGCCAGGCCCTGGACTGGATCGCCTCCTTCCTCTCAAACTGTTCCCAAAGAGTTTACCTCCCTCCGTTTCGCTCAGAACCCACCGAGATCATCTGCGGCGTACCCCAAGGCTCATCACTCAGCCCGACACTCTTCAATGTCTACATGAGCCCCCTCGCCAACATCGTACGCAAGCACGACATCATCATCACCTCCTACGCCGACGACACCCAACTTATACTCTCCCTCACCAAGGACCCCGCCAGCGCCAAGACCAACCTACAAGAGGGTATGAAGGACGTCGCAGATTGGATGAGGCTCAGCCGCCTAAAGCTGAACTCTGAAAAAACGGAAGTCCTCATCCTCGGCAACACCCCGTCCGCCTGGGACGACTCCTGGTGGCCCACGGCCCTCGGCACCGCACCGACCCCCACAGACCACGCCGGCAACCTCGGCTTCATCTTGGACCCTCTTCTCACCATGACCAAGCAAGTCAACGCCGTGTCCTCCGCCTGCTTCCTCACCCTCCGCATGCTCCGCAAGATCTTCCGCTGGATCCCCGCTGACACCAGAAAAACCGTGACCCGCGCCCTCGTCACGAGCCGCCTGGACTACGGCAACACCCTCTACGCCGGGACCACAGCCAAACTCCAAAATCGCCTGCAACGCATTCAAAACGCCTCGGCCCGCCTCATCCTAGACATACCCCGCAGCAGCCACATCTCCGCACACCTGAGACACCTGCATTGGCTCCCTGTCAGCAAAAGGATCACCTTCCGACTTCTCACCCACGCACACAAAGCCCTCTACGACAAGGGACCGGAATACCTCAACAGACGCCTCAGCTTCTACGTCCCCACCCGCCTCCTCCGCTCCTCTGGCCTCGCACTCGCTGCTGTCCCTCGCATCCGCCGCTCCACGGCGGGTGGGAGATCTTTCTCCTTCCTGGCGGCCAAGACCTGGAACTCCCTCCCCACCAGCCTCAGGACCACCCAGGACCACTCCGCTTTCCGGAGACTCCTAAAGACCTGGCTGTTCGAACAGCGATACCCCCCCCCTTTTTCCCCTAGCGCCTTGGGACCCGCACGGGTGAGTAGCGCGCTTTATAAATGTTAATGATTTGATTTGATTTGATTTGTGGCCATTGCAATGGAAAATAAGCTGTCTACAAATTACAGTGTGCTACCACACCATGTTTTAGGAGTATATTTGCAAGAGTATTCTCCAAAATGTGCCACTGCCTACATGCCACACTTTATCACTTTCCTGCTGAATGGACGTGGCTAATGAGCTATACTTGCTCTTTGTGAACCGCTTTAATTTTTCACAGTCTCTATGAAATCCTTTTGTGGTGGTTTCACTATGTTACATGGTTTGTGAACAAATACTTCGCACATCGCCTAAAGTTTAGACTGACTACCCTATCAAGCTTTTAGAAAGTGAACACAGGTAAACTTTTACTGTGTATCTTACTTGCCCTGACTAGGATTGTGGCCCCTACTTGGACAGATTGCAAACTTCTGCAAACTAGAGACCCAATTTCTAACATTGGTGGCAGAGGTAGAATAGGATTTGTATTTGTGCATTTCATACAGCGATTGGTGTAAACTGTGTCCATATCTCAGACCATTACGTACCAATATATGTTATTTTTCTCTTTGGCAACTTTTTCAGTTTTTGCCACAACCATATCTCAATCTGGAGAGCCAACACTGCACCTACAGGAAGTGGAGTTTGATCAGGTGAAATTGGAAACCTACACAGTATCCCAGCTCAAAGGTTTCTGTAGAGATTTCAAGTTCTCTTTTCAAGGCCTTACCAAAAAGGAGGAGCTGTAAAAGGCTCTGAGGGCCTACCTGGCAGCCAGGGACCCAGCTGCGTGGTCACAGGAGGGCGAGGAAGATATGCATCTGAAGATGTTAGAGAGAACAGAACTGCCTGTGGGGTGAGGGGCCAGCATCAATGGAGAGACGGCCCCCTCTAAAGCAGGCAGCAGTGCTTACTCCAGAAGTCACTGAGGAAAGGAAAATTATTTTGGCTCATGAGCTGAGCAAGAAGAAGCTCGACCTGAAAGCCCAGAAGGCTGAGGCCAGGGCAGATGGGGTATCATATCTTCAGTATCCCCTGACAGAAGAGTACATATACCCAAGAGTCTGATAGCAGACTACACGGTGGGTGAGGATATAGATCGCTTGTTTGAGGCCTACAAGATTGCTTTACAAATGTGAAGGATCCCTAAGGAGGACTGGGGGGCAGTTTGTGGAAGGGGTTTCCAACACAGGGAAGAGATACCTCACTAACCCTGAAGGGGGTGAGAAAATGATGTATTCCACTGTTAGACCTGGCATCCTTGGCATGGTCTCCCCTAAAAATCTGCCTCTGTTTCTCAGGTTGTTGATGCATGCTGGAATCTGTTTTTGCTGTTTTTGTTACTTTGGGCACTTTAACACTGCTATCCAGTGCTATAATGCAAGTGCTCCTATGTAAAATGTATGTGTAATTCACTTTCCATGCAGCACTAGTTGTGCCATCCACATTAGTAGCCCGATAAACATGACTCAGACCTGTAACTGCAGTGTCTGTGAGTGCAGTTTTAAATTGCCAATTCAACTTGGCAAGTGTACCCACCTTCCCTTTTTATAGATGTAAGGCACCCATAAGGTAGGCCCTAAGTAGCCCCATGGGCAGGGTGGAGTGTATGTTAAAAGTGGGACATGTTCGTATGTGCTTTATGTGTCCTAATTTGGTTGTCACTGTTGCAAGGCCTATCTCTCTCATAGGTTAACATGGGGCTGCCTTAAATATTATTAAAGTTCAGATTCCCTTAGGGAGCCAATAGAAATATGGAGTGTAGGGTTTCTGAGCTCACAATTTAAAAATGCATCTTTTAGTGAAGTTGGTTTTCAGATTGTGTGTTTGAAAATGCCCCTTTTAGAAAGTAGGTATTTTCTTGCTTAAAGCATTCTGTGACTCTGCTTGTTTGTGGATTTCCTGTCTGAGCCAGTTTGACAGTTGGGCTGTTTGCACCTCTCTCTAGACAGTGACACAAAGGGAGCTGGGGTGTATCCTGCATTTCCTGATGAGCCTTCTGTGCTAGGAGAGAGTGGAGGAGTGGTCACTCACACCTGAGAGGGCTGTGCCTGCCCTCACACAATGCAGTCTCCAAACCCCCTGGTATGTGTCTGGGGCCTGGCCTGGGCAAGGCAGGATCTAGAAAGCAACAGAGACTTCTCTTTGAAGTAGGCCTACTTCAAAGGCAGAAAGGGGTATAAGAAGAGCCCCAAACCCCCTGGAAATTAGATCACTTCTGGAACCAAGAAGAACCTCTGCCAAGGAGAACAGCTGAAGAGCTGAGGAGAAGTGCTGCCCCAGCCTGTGACTGTGCTTTGTTGCGCTATCCTGCAGTTGCTGCTTCTGCTGTGAAAGGGGACAAAGACAGGACTTTGTGGTATATTCCTGCTTTAGAAGAATCTCCAAAAGCTTGGACTGAGCTTGCCCCCTGTTCTGAAGTCTCAGGGCCATCAAAGACTTCCCCTACCAGCACCTGGAGTCTCTGCTGAGACTCCTGCCTCGACAAGTGGTGCCCTATCCATCCCTGGGCCCTTGAAAGGAGAAGCTGGTGAAAATCCAAGAAAACCGACTTCAGATGACTCCAGACCGACATTGCTGCTGAATCCCATGACGCCGCCTGCAACTGACTCCGTGGTCCTCGTTGGAGTGTGACGACCCTTGCAGGCCCGACATCGCTGGAGCCCCGCCGAAGTCCACCACTCTGTGGAAGTCGACGCACCACGTCGTGACTGCCAGATATCGACTCCACCCAAAGTGCGTGGATTCAGTGCTTCGCCTCCGACGCTGCCTCACCTCCACCGCTCTGTAGAAAGGGCCTGATGTCTCTTTGTGACACCTCCGCTCCTTCGCCCCGCAGTACCAAAACTGACGCTGCCTCGGGTCCAGCAACACCGCAATCCCCGATTTCACGCACTGGCTTGTTTTCATATTTTACTAAGGTACTGTACCCGGGATCTGCTTGACTCCGTACCCGGCGCCATTGGCGTCGCATTGTTGGGAATGACTCCATCATGAAGCCGTGTTATCACCTCATCAAAGCATTTTGTGTTTCTAAGCGCTATGTTTGAGTTTAATCCTTAAAAATTCATAACTTGACTTGTGTGCATTGCATTTTTGTCGCTTTGGTCTTGTTTTGTTTAGATAAATATTGGCTATTTTTCTAAACCTGTGTTGAGTGATTTTGTGGTGTTTTTACTGAATTACTGGGTGTGTTGGTACAAATATTTTACATCTTGTCTCTAAAATTAAGCCTGCCTGCTCGTGTCAACCTACCAAGTTGGTGAAAGGGGGTTAACTGAGTGTGATTCTCCTTTACGCTGACTAGAGTGAGGGTCCTTACTTGGAAAGGGGGTGCCCTGACTGACAACCAAAGACCCCATTTCTAACATCCACCATGAAAGAGTCCGTTACCAGGAAATGTGGGTTGACGCTGGAGATGTATAGGCAGAAGTTTAGGGACACAGTGAAGCTTCTTCCTCCGATCTGGGTATTTTGTGCAGACTCATTCTGCAAGGCACTGGCTAGTTGGATGAATGGATCAAGGGCAGGAAAGTGGCAGACTATCAGGGACTGTGCACTTTGATTGCACAAGAGCACATGTTTAGCCTTTGTTTTACACAGCTGCGCCAAAACTTGATTCATAGTAATCTCTCTGACCTCAGGAAGCTTGCTAAGGAGGATGGCTGCTGGGTCAGGACAAGGGTCCACAAGAAAGTTTCTGAGGGAGATGCAGCCAAGGGTGGGCAGAGCTCCCAGATGAAGAAGGAGTGGAGGTGGGGGGGACAAAATAGAAGTACAGAGTTTTTCAAAGGGCCCCAAACTGTTTCGCAGGGTCAGGTTTCCCAACCCCCTACTGAAAAGAAGAAATGGTTCCTGTCAGGTAAGACTACTTGGAAGGGACACCTTAAGTGTTTTGACTGCAGTCAGGAATGGCAGTTCAGAGGGGCTCACCCATGTCCTAAGCAGACACAGGGGCTCATTCTGAGCCCGGCGGGCGGCGGGAGCCGCCCGCCTGGAGGGAGCCGCCAAATGACCGCACCGCGGTCAAAAGACCGCGGCGGCCTTTCAGACATTTCCTCTGGGCCGGCGGGCGCTCTCCAAAAGAGCGCCCGCCGGCCCAGAGGAAATGCCCCGGCAACGAGGACGCCGGCTCAGAATTGAGCCGGCGTAGTTGCAGGGGTGCGACGGGTGCAGTTTGCACCCGTCGCGTATTTCAGTGTCTGCATTGCAGACACTGAAATACACAGTGGGGCCCTCTTACGGGGGCCCCTGCAGTGCCCATGCCATTGGCATGGGCACTGCAGGGGCCCCCAGGGGCCCCGCGGCACCCCCTACCGCCATCCTGTTCCTGGCAGGAGACCCGCCAGGAACAGGATGGCGGTAGGAGGTGTCAGAATCCCCATGGCTGCGGAGCGCGCTCCGCAGCCATGGAGGATTCCCCCGAGCAGCGGGAAGTCGGCGGGAGACCGCCGACTTTCCGCTTCTGACCGCGGCTGAACCGCCGCGGTCAGAATGCTCGTGGGAGCACCGCCAGCCTGTTGGCGGTGCTCCCGTGGTCGGTGGCGCTGGCGGCCACCGGCCGCCAGGGTCAGAATGACCCCCACTGGTGGGCATTCACAGGGGATGGCGAGTGTAGTGCTTGGGGAGGAGTCGGTCCCAGCTAGTGGTGGGGAGATAGCTCAGATTACCCTAGTGTCCTTGGCTGACAGTGAAATGGTACAGAAAAACCTCATGCCAGGCAATACTAAGAAGTATAGGCAGTGGGTTACCATTAATGGGCCTAAGATGGAGGCTCTGAGATACGCAGGAGCCAGCATGACAACCATTGTGTGTCAACTCATGTCTTCAGAGCCGGTGGTTCCTTCTGTGGTCCACCAAGCTGTTGCTGTAGACAACCAGCGAGATCCAATGTATGGTGACTCAGGTTCCTACTGTATGGGGGGGTCTCATTTTCCTTGAGGGCAGCCGGGAGTCCATCCATGCCTGTGGATTGTCTGCTGGGCAATGACCTGGAGCATACCACCAGGAAGGAAGTGGAGCTCATGTCACACCTGGAGATGTTGGGGTTGCCTGAATGGGTGTGCCAAACCACATAGTACGTGGCAGCTTGTGGGCTATGTCAGAAGGACCTAGAGCCTGAAAGAGTGACCCAGGTGTCAGCCAAAATGTGGAAGGGCAAGAGGAGTGGAAAACCTGAATTTCACACAGTCTGGGAGGAGACTGACCTCGAAGGGGGCACCCCAGAACCTACAGGGGAGGATGTGGACAAACTGAGATACCTGCTTGAGCTGACCAACTGGCAGCAGGAAGGAGGTCCCTCCAGGGAGGAGTTTTGTGTGGCACAGAAGGAGTGCCCTACTTCTCTGGGCCTTCAGCAGCGGACCAACGCCTAGGCAGCTTGTGACGCTTCTAGACTAAGGACAGTCTAAAAGGAAAAAGGACCGCAAATCTTGTCAGGAGGGACTGACACTTTGTTGTTTGTTCTACTGTGTTAGCGTGGTGCCTGCCACTTCTTGTCTGGGAGTGAGAGGACTGGAACTAACTCTCTACATCCTGCAATCTAAACTTTCTCCAAGGGCCTGACTGAGGTTGCCTCCCGTTTTTGAAGTCTAAGGGACATCAAAGAATTCACTTGCATCCTGCATCCTGCTACTAGCACCTGGTCTCCTCTGCTAAGAGTCCTGCTCTGCCAAGTGGTGCCAAATCCAGTCCTGGGCCCTTGGAGATTAGTGTGGTGCTACAACACAAGAACTGATACAATGGCACCGGTGCATCACATTGAACCGAACTGCACTGCATTGAACCGCACTGAAGGCACAGACACCGCTTGTTGACTGCACATGCAACAAATCTGACTTCCAGTGAAGCCCCGGCTTGCCTGATGCATCACTGACGCATCTGAACCATTACTCATCACTTTTGGACATCAACACATCAATGACGTTGCCCGATCAGGAAACGACACATCGCCTGCAAACTCAATGCATACCCTACCTGGATCAGCACATTGTCACTGAGCATCAACGCAACAAACGTTCTGTCAGTGGGTCTGCATGACTTCTGTACCCTTCCCATTCTCCATCACGATCGGACTGAACTTTTGGCTTTACTCTTGTCCACTGCGACCAGATAGTTCTGGTTGCAGCTATTGGCTTCTAAGTACTGCATTATGATTTAATCGTTCAAAATTCCTAACTTGGCTTATGCATGTTTGATTTTTGTCATTTTGGGCTTGTTTAGCTCAGATAAATATTGGCTATTTTTCTAAAGTGGTGTGGGCTAATTTTGTGGTGTTTTCACTGTGTTACTGGGTGCATGCACAAATACTTTACACATTGTCTCTTTAGTTTAGCCTGACTGCTCTGTCCTAACCTACCAAAGAGTCAGAATAGCTCAACTTTTAGTGTGCATCTTACTTGCCCTGACTAGGCTTGTGGTCTCTACTTGGACAGAGTGCCAACCTCTGCCAACTAGAGACCCAATTTCTAACAAACAGCTGCAGTACCAAGACAACTCTAGATATTTGTGTTCTTTATTAGCACTTATTATATTATATCATATCATTTCATATCATATCATATCATGCCTGCCCTTTTTTAGGGGACAGGAGTTCACTTACAATGAAGACAATGGGAATGTAAACTCAAAATGTCTATGGTGCTGTTTTACTCAATGCATATTTTAGTGTTGAAATTATTGAATGATAGCATTCTGCACAATATAAGTTAAATTGTTAGAGATTCACAAATTGTAGCTGGATTTGAGAAAGGTTCAGAATTTAGCAAATAGCCAAACTAATGATCTTCCACTGTGGAGGACTTCTTGCTTCATATCTGGTCATGTGTGACTAGGTTGTCATTCATGCACAATGGTTTCACATGACCTACCAATCATTTCTATGTATCTTTATGAAACACTGTTTTTCACTAACATTCTGAGGAGAAATAACCTTTATTGGCTGTCTTTTGGGCACTTCAGAAGGATGTCCTTTATGTGGTGTGTAGCTCACTTCAAGGCTAAATTGTGAAAAAGGCTTTTTTTATACATTCTTAGTTTATTTTTTTTATATAGATCGATGAAATCACTTATCCCCGGGTAAGAGAGTGTTTTTGTGAGGATACAATAGTACATCTGAAATAAAGAGTTTCACATTGTCAATAGGGCTAACGGTTTAGCAAGTATGACTGACATAGTCACAGAGCTTGTATTTTTTTAACTAGATTTTCAGGAGTGTTGACATTGCCTTACACGTGATGAACAAAGTATTATATGTAGGCCAAGATTTCAGAAGAAGACATCTCAAGAATACATGTACATGAGTGATGTGCTCAAAGCTTTTGGTTTTCAAGATCAGATGAGCTACCACATGAAGGACAGCTGTGTAAGGGGCAAACCAATGTTTGGAATGTCTGTCAATAGCATACTTCTATATTTAATATATGACGTAACAAGGGATTAGACAACCTACTTTAAGCTTTGTTGTAGAAGGAAACGGTTCAGATTATGCCACCTATACTTTCCGGTCAACTTATTGAAGTGATGATCAAGGTTTAGTAGCTTATGCAGTTCAAAACCAGGACTCTGCATAGTAGAACGTGAACGGATAATGGCAGCTAGGGGATCATTTTCCACACCACCTGTAGTAATCACACAGTTCAAAACAGACATTGCCCATCTCTAAAGACCAGCTACCACATGGTCAAACATAAGATACATTGCTTTAGAGTAGAGAGACAACAAAAATGCACAGTTTACAAGAATAAGGTCATCCAAATAGTAATGCGCAATGAATAGGTTCTTTATATCAGTCTTTTTAATTGTGTTTTCATTAAAATATACAAGTACATCCAATGCATTTCACCTTTTCACTGGCTTCCTCAGAGCTGAAAGATACAAATATAAACCACATAACACAAATACCAATCATGGTAAGCCAAGCTGCACATATATTAAATAATCATACCCACTGATGAAAACACACACTGCCTCTAACAATCAAATGTAAGCAAGGTGATATAGAAACTTAAGAATAGAGCATAACCTGTACACACACACATATATAGCAATTATACACAACACACATAAGAAGGCCCACATATTAATGAGATCATGATGTCAAACACAAGTGTAATAAACAACAAAGAGAACAAAATATGTATTATGAGTATCCTAGTAGCACAAACATGTTATCATAATCAGTTCAACAAGTATAGAAAACAAAATGGGATTTCCAAAACAAGCTGAAACACCATAAATAAACAATCTACACTAAAGAAGTCTATATTATGAGAGGAAAACTAGTTGTAATATTATTGCATAAAAAAATGAGAGAAAGGAAGAATATAAAAGGACAAAAGACAAAAAAATGGAACAAAATAGACAGACTATTTAATAAAAGCACCAACATGTGATCACAATCTTTAAAACTCCATTATAAACAAACAACAATAAGACTGAATCCAATACAAGGCAACAGCACTCACAAGCAAGCACAGTATATCCTAAGTCTTACCAACATGTGAAGACAACATCAACGTATGGCACCAATCATACTATTCAATATTGATAAAAAGATAATATCCAGAGTACTCTATAAACAAAATATCAAATATTTGATGTCCAGAGTACTCTAAAAACAAAAGGTGAGTATCCAAAAAAGTAAAAAATATCAAAACAAGGAACAGAAAAACACAAAAACAAGGTACACACTAAAAAGGCTGGATGCTTCCCACCTTTTTTTAATCTAAAAACTCATTATAATACCAAGGTGCAAAGGGATTAAAATTTAACCCACCAAAAGAGAAAGAAAGAGGGAAGAAATAGTAGAGAGCAAAACGTGTATTACATGCTTAACAATATATCCAATTGACATGCCAGAAAACACACACATGCTCTTCAACAGGATATGGAACATATTCATTAATGTGCTCAGTAACCCATGACATTCAAACTACAGTGCTCACAATGTACCTAATGATACCCAAGTGAGGAAACATAACACTTGAAGTGTAGTGTGAGAAGCTATTGCACCTCAAAAGGGCTAATAATTACCTCAGGTTGCAGCATAAATGTCCAATACCCTGCATTCAATAACAGTTAGGATTGAAGAATCAGTAATTCAATCTTCCATGCTGAAAAGGGTAAAGGAAATTATGCAACACCTTGTCATAAGACTAACCATCCACCAGTAACACTAAGCAAAACATCTTGAAGAGTAACCAATATCACTCATTACAGTAAGTCGCAAACTAAGTCAAAGAACTAACAGCGTGTTCACAATGAAACAAACATTTCCAGGTTTAAAACTAGGGGGTTTCCTTCATCCATGTAAAGTACAAAGCCACAATCAGTCTGGATTCCCTGGTGCCCAGAACAGTTGAAACCAGATTGAAGGACTGCTGGGAGATATTTATTGGAGGTATCCATCTGAATGGATGGCAACACGCCTTCGCTAAACCGTAGTAAGGAAATGAAAGGGGTAATATGGGCGTCTAGTTGTTGAACATGACAGTTTAGCATTAGATGTCCTGAGAAGAGGGTGCACAAATCCAATCTTAAGAGAAACTCTGGCTAGAGGAGTGGGTTAAGGTCTGTTATTAAATTTGATTGTTTATTGTTAGTGATTATTTTTTCTTTCATAGGCACTCTAATGGGGATGTAGAGTCCAACCTACCTGAGGATTTTCCCTGGTAAACTTGATCCTCTCTGTATCAGAAAGGATTGTGTGTTTGGCTACGCCATCCGTTATTGCCATTGTGTTGTTAGACAAGTGGGAGGCTAATGCCATATATTTATTATCTGCAAGTTGACTTTAACCTCTATGTAGTTTATTTCTTTATGCTGTTGTAAAGTATATCACTTTGCCGCTGACCTATGCTTCAACATATTTTGAGGTTTGCATAGTTTGCTTGGAATACTGCATGATTTCTCTGAGTCTGAGAAGGTGAAGAGTCATGGGTGTTTTCTCCATTTAAACTCACCTGCTTGGACTATTTAATTTACTTATAAGCCCTTAGTAATGTGCACTGTATGTGCCTAGGGCCTGTAGATTAAACTCTACTAGTGGGCCTGCAGCACTGGTTGTGCCGCCCACTCAAGTAGCCCCTTTTACCTTGTCTCAGGCCTGCCATTGCAAGGCCTGGGTGTGCAGTTTCACTGTCACTGTGACTTGGCACTTAAAAGTACTTGCCAAGCCTAAACCTCCCCTTCCTCTACATATAAGTCACCCCTAATGTGTGCCCTAGGTAACCCCTAGAGAAGGGTGCTGTGTGGGTAAAAGGCAGGACATGTACCTGTGTAGTTTACATGTCCTGGTAGTGTAAAACCCCTACATTTGTTTTTACCCTACTGTGAGGCCTGCTCCCTTCATAGGCTAACATTGGGGCTGCCCTCATACATTGTTGAAGTGGTAGCTGCTGATCTGAAGGGAATAGGAAGGTTATATTTAGTATGGCCAGAATGGTAATACAAAATCCTGCTGACTGGTGAAGTTGGATTTAATATTACTATTTTAGAAATGCCACTTTTAGAAAGTGAGCATTTATCTGCACTTAAATCTTTCTGTGCCTTACAATCCACGTCTGGCCAGGTTTAGTTGACAGCTCCTTGTGCATTCACTCAGACACACCGCAAACACAGAGTACTCAGCCTCACTTGCATACATCTGCATTTTGAATGGGTCTTCCTGGGCTGGGAGGGTGGAGGGCCTGCTCTGACACAAAGGACTGCCACACCCCCTACTGGGACCCTGGCAGATAGGATTGAACTGAAAGGGGTCCTGGTGCACTTCTAAGCCACTCTTTGAAGTCTCCCGCGCTTCAAAGGCACTTTTGGGTAAAAAACAGGGCCTCTGCCCTACCACCTCAGACACTTGCTTGAGAAGAAACCTGAACCAGAACCTGCATCCTGCCAAGAAGAACTGCCTGGCTGCTCAAAGGACTCACCTGACTGCTTTCTACAAAGGACTGCTGCCTTGCTGTTGGCCTGCTTCCTTGCTGAACTCTTGCCTTGCTGAAGAAGTGCTCTCCAAGGGCTTGGATAGAGCTTGCCTCCTATTCCCTGAAGTCTCAGGACCAAAAAGACTTCCATCTTTCAACTGGACTCCTTGTGCGCCGAAAAATTTGACGCACAGCTTGCTCCGCGGTGAAAAATTCACTGCACGCCGATCCGGAAAGACCCCGCAAGGAAAAGATCGACGCGACGCCTGCGGTGCGACCGGAACTTCGCCGCACGGCCCGCCTGGACAACGCTGCCCGACTTCCAGGGAGGAAATCGACGCGCCGCCTGCCGTGAGGGAGAAAATTCCACGCACAGCCCACCGAAACGAAGCGCAGCCGGATAACAAGCTCGGGATTCCACGCACAGACCCCGGCACATCTGGTAATCCTGCGACCCACAGAGGAGACTGTCCGCGCGCCGGAAATCGACGGACCGTCTTCCACGCGTGGAAAATAACGATGCAAGTCCATGTGTGAAGGGGCGAAACCGACGCACACACTATTTTTCCACGCATCTCCTCCTCTGCGGCCCTCTGCGGAGATTTTCCACTCCAAACCAGGTACATTGTGCTTGAAAGAGACTTTGTTTGCCTTTTAAAGACTTAAGACACTTCGGGGGTCATTCTGACCCCGGCGGTCTCAGACCGCCGGGGCCAGGGTCGGCGGGAGCACCGCCGACAGACCGGCGGTGCCCCGTAGGGCATTCTGACCGCGGCGCTTTGGCCGGGGTCAGTGCAGGAAAACCGGCGGTCTCCCGCCGGTTTTCCGCTGCCCGTCAGAATCCTCCAAGGCGGCGCAGCATGCTGCGCCGCCTTGGGGATTCTGACACCCCCTACCGCCATCCTGTTCCTGGCGGTTCGCCCGCCAGGAACAGGATGGCGGTAGGGGGTGTCGCGGGGCCCCTGGGGGCCCCTGCAGTGCCCATGCCAATGGCATGGGCACTGCAGGGGCCCCCGTAAGAGGGCCCCGCTTGTATTTCACTGTCTGCATAGCAGACAGTGAAATACGCGATGGGTGCAGTAGCACCCGTCGCACCTTCCCACTCCGCCGGCTCGATTACGAGCCGGCTTCATGGTGGGAAGGTCGTTTTCCCCTGGGCTGGCGGGCGGCCTTTTGAAGGCCGCCCGCCAGCCCAGGGGAAAACTCAAAATACCCGCCGCGGTCTTCCGACCGCGGTACGGTATTTTGGCGGCTCCCGCCGGGCGCACGGTGACCGCGCCCGGCGGGAGTCAGAATGACCCCCTTCATATCACTTTTCAGTGATATCTCTACAGTTTCTTATTGCTTCTTTTATTGTTTTGACCTGCAAATACCCAGATAAATATTATATATTTTTCTAAACACTGTGCTGTATTTTTTTGGTGCTATATTGTGTTATTGTATGATTTATTTCACAAATACTTTACACATTGCCTTCTAAGTTAAGCCTGACTGCTCAGTGCCAAGCTACCAGAGGGTGGGCACAGGATAATTTGGATTGTGTGTGATTTACCCTGACTAGTGTGAGGGTCCTTGCTTGGACAGGGGGTAACCTGACTGCCAACCAAAGACCCCATTTCTAACAGGGAAGTACAGTTGTTGTCAAACAGGAAGGATTTGAGAAGGTGTGTAATCTATATGGCAAGGGATTCTTTTATGAGTGTATGCATTTGAGGGACTCCTTGTGGATTAAGTCAACTCTCCGTCAGGATTATGAAGATAGGGACTAGACGTAAGCAGGCAATGGAGAAACAAGGGACACACACTGTAGAACAGAGTTGGCGCTTTGTACATGCGCTGGTCAGCAAGTGGGGCCATCACAGACATAATGAAGATTGTGACACTAAGCATGGTGCATCAAGGAACACAGACAGAAGCCTGTGAAATGCATTTTATAGGGGGATTCTGGGTTATATCTTTTTAGTTGCACAACACGCATGCAAGAGCTTCCGGAACAATGAAGTGATGTGACACTACAAAAGGCGCAATGCTAAAAAAGAGCATCGACTGCCTACAGTGAATTTTTCACTGCTGTGTCATACTCATATTCCTTGGCAAGTGTCGCTCCCCTGGTGGCAAAATTATCTTTGGGCCATTTCTGCCCCCCTTGGGGGCAGATAGGCCTATTTTTATTAGGCCAATCTGCCCTAATGGGGGGTAGAAACCACTAGACAACAGGGATTTTTATTTTTTTGTGAAAATTTCACGCAAGGGGAGCGACTTCTTAGGCAAGGGTCGTTCCCTTGGGGGGCAAATTTATTTTAGGCCATTTCTGCCCCCCTTGGGGGCAGAGCTGCATATTTTTATTAGGCCGATCTGCCTCCAAGGGGGGCAGAATCCACTAGGCACCAGGGATTTTTTATTGGGCGCCAATTTCACGCAAGGGGAGCGACCCCCTTAGGCAAGGGTCGCTCCGCTTGGGGGCAAATTTATTTTAGTTCATTTCTGCTCCCCTTGGGGGCAGATCGGCCTATTTCTATTAGGCCGATCTGCCCCTGGGGGACAGAAACCACTTAGGCACCAGGGATTGGTGTGTGTGTTTTGTTTGGGGGGGGCAGCCCCTTGGGCAAGGGTCGCTCCCCATGGGGG
Source organism: Pleurodeles waltl (assembly GCF_031143425.1). Lineage (NCBI taxonomy): Eukaryota > Metazoa > Chordata > Amphibia > Caudata > Salamandridae > Pleurodeles > Pleurodeles waltl. The sequence goes on from NC_090444.1 coordinate 1,782,412,604, forward strand.
CACATTACTGTTGGCCATATCTGCCCCCCTTGGGGGCAGATCGGCTTATTGTTGGAAGGCCCATCTGCCCCCAGGGGGGGGCAGAAATCCCACCAGAGATCAGGGAAGATTTGTTTTCAAATTAAGAGGGTGGGGTATGGCCATACCCCCACCGCAAATAAATGGGGCCAAAGTTGTTCTGCCCACCAGGGGGCAGATGGGGCAATTACCCCGATCCACACCCCAGGGGCAGGAAGTCTACTAAATGCCAGGGAATTTAAAAAAAAAAATAGTGGGGTGGTGGCTACCAACCAGTATGGGCATGGTTATGCCCCAACCCCAACTGAAGGGGGTAACAGTCTTTCAGCTCTCCCCCGCACACTAAAAGATCTTATCCCACATCAAGCAAGTGGACATTTGATTATTTGGGGTTTTGGTTTTACATTTGGGCCATGAGAGCTTGGCTAACTCTCAAAATCGTCCCACTTGGAATGGTGAGGGCTGCACTTTTTGGACTTTGGGACGCTGCCATGTAGAAAAATCCACAAGATCTAGACACATCTGAAAACTAAACATCTGGGTGAGTCCAGGGTGGTGTGCTTCACATGCACCCGGACCATTTTCTTTCCCACAGTGCCCTGAAAGCCTCCAACTTTGCTGAAAATCAAAAAATGTTCCCACATTTTTGTGATGGAACCTACCGGAATCTGCAGGAATCCACAAAATTCCTACCACTCAGCATTGTCTCATCTATGCCAATAGAAATTCTGCCCCATTATCAGCCTAAAAATGTTTTTTTCCAAACTGCCCTTTTGGACCCGCTTTGGTTCCCCCTCAATTTTGACATGTTTTTGGCTCTTCCCTGTCACAGGCACTTGGCCCACCTACACAAGTGAGGTATCACTTTTACCGGGATACTGAGGGGAACGTTGGGTGGTAGGAAATTTGTCCCGGTGCGGTGATCCCACACAGAAATGTGGGAAAAATGTGAATTTTTAGCTACATTTGAGTTTTGCTGAGGATTCTGGGTAAGAAAACACTGGGGTATCCACGCAAGTCACACCTCCCTGGACTCCCTCCGGTGTCTAGTTTTCAGAAATATCTGGGTTTGGTAGGTTTCCCTGTATGGCTGCTGAGTCCAGGACCAAGAACTCAGGTGCCCCCCGCAAAAACAGGTAGTTTTGTATTTGATAATTTTGATGTGTCCAGATAGTGTTTTGGGGCATTTCCTTTTGCGGGCACTGGGCCTACCCACACAAGTGAGGTACCATTCTTATCGGAAGACTTGGGGGAACACTGGGTGGAAGGAAATTTGTGGCTCCTCTCAGATTCCAGAACTCTCTGTCAACGAAATGTGAGGAAATTTTTTTTTTGCCCAAATTTTGATGTTTGCAAAGGATTCTGGGTAACAGAACCTGGTGAGAGCCCCACAAGTCACCCCATCTTGGATTCCCCTAGGTGTCTAGTTTTTAAAAATGTGCAGGTTTGGTAGGTTTCCCTAGGTGCCGGCTGAGCTGGAGGCCAAAATCTACAGCTAGGCACTTTGCAAAAAATACCTCTGTTTTCTGTAGAAAAATGTGATGTGACCACGTTGTGTTTTGGAGCATTTCCTGTTGCGGGCACTATGCCTACCCACACAAGTGAGGCACCATTTTTATTGGGAGACTTGGGGGAACGCTGGGTGGAAGGAAATTTGTGGCTCCTCTCAGATTTCAGAACTCTCTGTCACCAAAATGTGAGGAGAAAGTGTTTTTTAGCTACATTATGAGGTTTGCAAAGGATTCTGGGTAACAGAACCTGGTAAGAGCCCCACAAGTCACCCCATCTTGGATTCCCCTAGGTGTCTAGTTTTAAAAAATGTGCAGGTTTGGTAGGTTTCCCTAGGTGGAGGCCAAAATCTACAGGTAGGCACTTTGCAAAAAACACCTCTGTTTTCTGTAGAAAAACGTGATGTGTCCACGTTGTGTTTTGGAGCATTTCCTGTCGCGGGTGCTATGCCTACCCACACAAGTAAGGTACCATTTTTATCGGGAGACTTGGGAGAACGCTGGGTGGAAGGAAATTTGTGGCTCCTTTCAGATTCCAGAACTCTCTGTCACCGAAATGTGAGGAAAAAGTGTTTTTTAGCCAAATTTTGAGCTTTGCAAAGGATTCTGGGTAACAGAACCTGGTGAGACCCCCACAAGTCACCCCGTCTTGGATTCCCCTAGGTCTCTAGGTTTAAAAAATGCACAGGTTTGGTAGGTTTCCCTAAGTGCTGGCTGAGCTAGAGGCCAAAATCCACAGGAAGGCACTTTGCAAAAAACACCTCTGTTTTCTGTAGAAAAATGTGATGTGTCCACGTTGTGTTTTGGAGCATTTCCTGTCGCGGGCACTATGCCTACCCACACAAGTGAGGTACAATTTTTATTGTGAGACTTGGGGGAACGCTGGGTGGAGGGAAATTTGTGGCTCCTCTCAGATTCCTGAACTCTCTGTCACCGAAATGTGAGGAAAAAGTGTTTTTTTAGCCAAAATTTGAAGTTTGCAAAGAACCTGGTGAGAGCCCCACAAGTCACCCCGTCCTGGATTCTCCTATGTCTCTAGTTTTCAAAAATGCACAGGTTTGGTAGGTTTCCATAGGTGCCGGCTGAGCTAGAGGCCAAAATCCACAGGTAGGCACCTCTGTTTTCTGTGGAAAAATGTGATGTGTCCACGTTGTGTTTTGGGGCATTTCCTGACGCGGGCACTAGGCCTACCCACACAAGTGAGGTACCATTTTTATCGGGAGACTTTGGGGAACATAGAATAGCAAAACAAGTGTTATTGCCCTTTGTCTTTCTCTACATTTTTTCCTTCCAAATATAGGACAGTGTGTAAAAAAAAGTCTATTTTAGAAATGCCCTGTAATTCACATGCTAGTATGGGCACCTCAGAATTCAGAGATGTGCAAATAACCACTGCTCCTCAACACCTTATCTTGTGCCCATTTTGGAAATACAAAGGTTTTCTGGTTACCTATTTTTGACTCTTTATATTTCAGCAAATGAATTGCTGTATACCCGGTATAGAATGAAAACCCACTGCAAGGTGCAGCTCATTTATTGGCTCTGGGTACCTAGGGTTCTTGATGAACCTACAAGCCCTATATTTCCCTGCAACCAGAAGAGTCCAGCGGACGTAACAGTGTATTGCTTTCACAAATCTGACATTGCAGGAAAAAGTTACAGAGTAAAACGTAGAGAAAAATTGCTGTTTTTTTCACCTCAATTTCAATATTTTTTCATTTCAGTTGTTATTTTCTGCAGGAGACCCTTGTAGGATCTACACAAATTACCAATTACTGAATTCAGAATTTTTGCTTCTTTTCAGAAATGTTTAGCTTTCTGGGATCCAGCATTGGTTTCACACCTATTTCTGTCACTGACTGGAAGGAGGCTGAAAGCACAAAACATCCTAAAAATGGGGTATATCTCAGTAAAATGCCAAAATTGTGTTGAAAAATTGGGTTTTCTGATTCAAGTCTGCCTGTTCCTGAAAGCTGGGAAGCTGCTGAGTTTAGCACCGCAAACCCTTTGTTGATGCCATTTTCAGGGGAAAAACCACAAGCCTTTTTCTGCAGCCACTTTTTCAATTTTTTTTAAAAAAAACGAAATTTTCACTGTATTTTGGCCAATTTCTTGGCCTCCTTCAAGGGAACCCACAAAGTCTGGGTACCTCTAGAATCCCTAGGATGTTGGAAAAAAAGGACGCAAATTTGGCTTGGTTAGCTTATGTGGACAAAAAGTTATGAGGGCCTAAGCGCGAACTGCCCCAAATAGGCAAAAAAAGGCCCGGCACAGGAGGGGGAAAAGGCCTGGCAGCGAAGGGGTTAAATAAGAGACAGCGAGAGAGAGTGTGTGCCCGTGTGCGTGTGCGTGTTTTTCTTTGCCCCTCGTGGGCCTCTCCTCGTTCCCTGACACGCCACTCTCGTTTTTGAACAGCAATGTATCATTCTTTAGTCACGACCACTGGAAAGTCACAATTGCAATTTTTGACAACATAATTTAACACATTCGGGGCGCCACACTACGCATATATAAATATGCCCGTATAAAGTAACAACTGATTTGCTCATCCTAATTCCGTCAAGAAATGTGTAAATAGGAACTTTTAGTACAGCGTTTTGCTTAGGTAAGAACTGCTCCTACACATGACCTCTATACCAGGTGTTTTTTTCAGTAAAATCTCTCCTATCATTTACTCTGCCCTCAGTTTGAAATTGCTAGTGTGTAATCCTTTAATAGGAAAGCAGAAACTATACCGATTGCATCTAGTAAAAGATCCCTTAATTGAGCTGCGTGTTTTCCTGAGTCTATTGAATTTGTGCACCCCTAGGGAGACAGACACATATGTTGGTATAATACTTGAGTAACAAATAACCTATAATATTGCAGAGATCACATGGTCCGAAAGAAAGCTGGAGATTTTTCTTAAGAGAGAAAATGAAACTTAACAACAGTGTAAGAATTCTCTTTCTACTTTGATTCTGTCAACTAGTCAGTTAATTTCTTTTGCTTTATTTTTCACACTGTATTTTTATGTCCTATTCAGATTTTCTGCATACTTAATGACATTTTGAATGCACTTCCTTTTCTTTTTTTTCTCGCTAAGCGTATAGTTGGATATTCACTGATATGGTGTGCGTTCGTCTATGCAACATTAACTAACGTACATGTCAGTATTATTTGTGTTAAACGTTATTTTTAATATTTACAATAACAGAACTGTTACATCAGGATTTCTTGATTATTTACTCACTTTTTATAGGATCAAAGTTCACAATGCTAATGATGTTCCAAAGTAAACTTCATTGCAAATGGTAACAGTAGCAATTCCCAAAAGTATCCTGTGAATTCTATAAAAGTCAAACCTTTACTCGGAGCACAGACATAATCCTAGGTTAGTATATTTCCCCCCTATATGTTTCCATGTGATTCGGACTCGATCGGATTGTTATTAGCCTAAAGAGTCTTAAAGCATTAAGACCATCATTGTGAGTGGGGTCAAATACCATGTGGTAGTCCCAGACATGTCATTACTCATAACAGCCCGTATTGGTAATTATTGGATATAGGAGTACGTGGAATTCTAATTTGGACCACTATTATACTATAAGAAATTGAAAATTAACTTGCGAGTCGGAGTTACCACAACCAGTTCCTTAGGTCAATATGCACTTTTTGTATTTTCACTGGAGAATGGCAGATGTGATATATAAAGTTTTTTTGTGACATAAGTGTAACTTATGCGTATACAAAAATGCATGTGTGCCTCAATGATTCACATATAAATCACAGAAAATAGAAGGAAGTATATATTCCATACACTCTAAAAGTGACATGTTTCACTCTACGGGAGGCCCATCACAGAAGGGACGCCCCTTCTAGGCTCCAAGGCCCAGAAGTGACGTCACTCATGAACTATGACTAGGAAATCCCACCTTGGTAATAACAGCACCTTCTCTCATGTAGTGACATTTTCCTTAACCACTTGGCCATGAAAATTATGGGCCTGATTACAACTTTGGAGGAAGGTGTTAATCCGTCCCAAATGTGACGGATATACCACCAGCCTTATTACGAGTCCATTATATCCTATGGAACTCGTAATATGGCTGGTGGTATATCCGTCACATTTGGGACGGATTAACACCTCCTCCAAAGTTGTAATCAGGCCCTATGTGTCCTTTTGGGGGACCCGTAAAACCCCTGGACCTCCAGAGGACCCAGATCTCTAAAGTGACAGCACTCATACCTTAATCTGGAACTGATGGAGTCCAAGGCCTAATGTAGAAGTCCCGCCCCAGAAATGACATCTCCTAATCTACTTTGTAATAGAAGAGATATCAAAAGCTATCCCGGGCCCAGAAATTATGGTGCGTAGTGGTCCCTGACTCCAGCAGTGATGTAGCACAGAAAGTGTTATTGTAGGTGATGACACTTAGCTTTGGAGTGCCGGGTTGATATAAGGACATTTAAGGAGCTCCACACACAGTAATAGCCATAGCTGTCACTGTGTGTGAAGCTATGAAAGTGATCCTGCCATAAAGAGATACAACCACTTCACCCAAAAAGATGCTCCATCCAGCTGTTGCAAACCCTATCAAATATTACCACTTCCTGACACCCATTGATGAGCCCTCACAGCAGAATGTGTCTGAAGATGTGAGTCATGAAGACATGTGTTTTGATAAGGAACACTGCCAGCGGTTAAGAAATATTAGCCACAACTTATATCTCCTTTTAGGGGCTCCACCTGCAGCGATTCCTCCACTAACAAAATACCATTGCGGACATGTTTTCATCCTTCACAGGACTAGAACATTTCACAGAGGCCGACGGACCTTTTGACCCAGTGAAGAATGTGATGAACCATAAACATTAACAATTTACATCAAAATGACAATCAATAAGTTAGACACCATGACCAATGTGGCCACAGAAGGAAAACTCCAATCAGTAAAAGTTCAAAGCTTTATTTTCACAGCTACAAAACCAAAGTCACGCAAATAGTGCATAGAATTAAAATATAAAGATAAATGAAGACCTTTGGCTGAGCAAATCTCTAAAACAATTTTAATCTACTCAACATCAACACAATTCAACATTCAAGGGAAACAATACATAATAATAATGCAAGTGCTTGAGCATCAGTAACACACGTTAAATTAGACTGAGGATACATTAATCAAATTAAAATGCACAGAATTATAATCAGGGATGTTTGACACAGGTTCTCCCCACAGCTAACCAAATCAGGTCATGCATGTGTGGGAGCGGGCTAACACATGTGGACAAAATTAAAAGCATAGGGCAAAAATAACTTGGAAAATCATCTGTCGTGGCTAAATTCAAACTAAGAAAACTAAAAATAAGTAGGTGTCAGCATGCTAACTTCTATCCAAACAAGTTAAAGTGAAATACCATTGCATTAGATTAAACCTCTCCTTAGGACAGCAGGCAATTCAGTTTTTTGTCAACAAATCTCGATGGAAAGACCACTTGAAACAGCATCAGGGGAATGTGCAGAACATGAGCTGCACACAGCAAAATCAGAAAGGTTTTCTAGACAAGTTAACAGCATAAAATTCAGAAAGGGACTCCATGTAAAACTTACTCAGTCCATCACTTCATCAAAATTCTAACTTCAATATGATTGGTCCGTTTGGTATATCCATTTGACACAAAAGGAGCAATGTCCAATTAGAATCTTAGCATAAATCTAAATGGTAATGTCTAAACATATTTGCGTACGACTCTAGCAATATAACAATTTTGTAAATCACTTGTTGCAAATGACATTTCTTTCAATGGTATCAGCTACCTAACTCCTTTTTCCTGAGAAAGGTTCTGTTGAGTAATGGCTCTACTTTACATTCAGTCAGTAACATTCTCCATGTATCAACTCCTGGGTATGATGAAATAAAACTTACACATAAAACTATAAGACTTTTTTCTATTTGTGAGAAACAACCTAACAAGAAGATTTCATGTTAGGAAGAAAATGATTCAGCGTTCATGTAATTTCAAATAAAGAAATTCCAGGCCTAGTCATGCTATCACAAGAAATATAATGCATCAATATTTTCATTAATAAAACACTCATAATATGTAAATTCTCAAATTCAGCACTAATAATACTTTGCCTAAATAAACAAGAGCATTTTATTTATTACTGCAATCTTTCTTGTGACATCACATTAAGTATGAAACAGGTGTTCATTTATTTTATTGCAACACATATAGTGCTATACTAATACATCCTTAAACATTATAAATCAAATCATTTATCTACTATGTATTACTCTAAAATTGATTATACTTGTATCAACTCATGTTAGCACGTTATCATTTCTGGTAGGTGCAATGTCCGTCACTTTATAAACAAACAGACTTTAAAGTGTGTCAGGACAATCTCTTTTAAGTTAGGCTATAAACATGAATACATAGCCAAATGCTAACATCTGGTGCACTATAAGCATTACTAAATTTTACACTCCAATACCATCTGAAAATTTTATCATGGCTCCTATCTCACTGGTGTGTGAAAACATGGGTTTTTGTATGAACTGTCTTCTGATGCAGTTGTGCCCAAACTAACCAACAAACTAACCATTAATGGTTATGTTTTGATATATCTGAGCAACCGAGAACAATCAGAATGTTTATCAGTGAGTAAAGATTTTTACTAGTGTTTCACACTTTATGTATTTATACATTAAAACAAATACCTTATATTTCTTCCAATTTTGAACTGCAGCGAATATCAGCACAAAATGGCATGGCAGAGGGCTCACAGCCTGCGGTTAATGCATTTCATGTTTTACTGTTTGTGCTGTTCAAAACAGATTGAATATTCCATCACCCAGACAGAGAGCCCTGTAAGAATTGTGTTTATTTCAATAATATTGACAAGTTTGTAAGGGATGCCAGAGGTGCGGTTCTTGAAGATTTATATATTTATTTTACAACCTCACAAAGTTTAAAAATTGTTGAGACTGTTGTATAATTTGCAAGGGGGAGAATGTTCATTCCAATATGATTCAGGTCTTGTCAAAATGTTTCAGCAAAAAACAATGTGCATGTAATCCTTAGAGAAATTTGAGTGAGTACAGTGGCAATACTTGACTTTTGAAAGAATACCACCAGAACAGCTATGGAAAATCATGTGTTCAAAGTTTATTTTGAAAATAGGCATGGGTTACTTCAACCCCTCAAATGCTGTTTTTAAAGGCTGGACCTTTTGTTAAGGTTTTACTTATTTTTACATGCTTACTCACTTGTAGGACAAAATGAGAATGGCATGATATCTGATTGTAGTGCACTCTTTGGATATCTTTGTGTTGAAATTTTGCTATCCGTGTTGCCTAAAGAGAGAATAGCTGAAATACAGCCAGCAAGTATGAACTATTAGGAGTTCTGTTCTCCACTAGCGACACCAAAATGTAACATGGCCTGGTGTGCATAGTCGCTGAGTGTCAATGGATAGTCAACGGATGGATATGATATTGTACCATGTACAAATAAAAAATAAAAGAGGTAATCTACCTCCAAAAAGTGGCTTGCAATACACCTTAGGGCTTTTGTTGTATAATAAAGGAATAGAAAAATATACTTGGGTACATTTGCTATTATTTCACACAACATGGAGCAGCAAAGGAACTTACTTTGCTTCATTGCGTGAAAGTGAGAAAGCAGAAATGTTCCATAGTTAAAAAGATATGTGGCATTTATGCTCTTTCCTTGCCCTGGTGCACTGTGCCTTGCCTAGCACCAATGTAAGCACCCTTGCACTCTGGTGCAAGGGTGCCTGCTTTACAGTCAGCATTTGTTTTTGCAGAAAGGGATACCTTCCTGCACAAAAACAATCCTTGGAGGAATATTCCACTGTATATGTGTGTTGGAAAATGGGCTCTTGGTAAGGGCAGGTAAGTACCTACACTTAGCAATAGGCAACTAACCTCCACTTAGTTCCAGTTAGTTCTTAGTAAATTAAACCCAGCTCAACCCTTGGTAGCTTGGCAACGAGCGACAAGGCTTAACTTAGGAGACAAAGCGTAAAGCATTCAAATATCACAAAACAGCAATTAAATAAAACACAGGAAACAGTTTAAAAATACACAATCATTTTATTAACATACATTATATTTTTATCTTTAAAATGACACCAAAATGAATAAAATCGGATAAGGGGATCCGGAGAAATGAGTTTTTAAAGAATTAATGCTTTCTAGCGCATAGAAGCAACTAGCGCTCAAAGGGTTAATAAAAAAAAGGTCACCCTGGAAAGGAACAAAGTCCAGAGTTCAGGCCACCCACAAGGTAACACTGTCACACTTACTTTCAGAAGTGTTTGATTCAGGAAAATGGTCCACAGCACCAGCCAATGGTTCAGAGGCTCTGGTGTGCCTCTTGGGGCCTGGGACTACAACTCCCACAATGCACCTCTTCAACTTATGGAGTTGCTCCAAACGTCTCCAAACTTCTGGATCTTCTTCCAGAGGTCCTTTTTGCGTCCTTGGAGTGTCCACAGCTTGATACAAGGTTCCAGAAGCTCCGAGTTGCTCCTTGGGAGTTGGGACTGCAATTCCCAGAATGCACCTGGTCAGACTCCTTAAATGGCCACTGGACGCTGGTCAGCTGGGCTCTGTTTGTAGGACTTGATGCAGGGGACTCTGGGCAGCTCTTTTGTACCTCTAGCAAACAGGGAGTGCCTTCTTGAAGCAGTAGAAGACAGGTCAAGTCCTTTTAGTGGTGAAGCCTAAGTGTGCAGCTGCTGCAGTCCTCCAGAGTGCAGTGTCCAGGTGCAGGTCAGGGCTCCAGGAGGACAGTCCTTCTTCTCCTGTAGTTCTTCCTTGTTGGAATCTGATAGGGATCTCATGTGTGGGTGCAAGTCTGCCAGTTTTATCCTTGCTCCTGGGTGAAAAACAGGGGGGTCCTGGTTCTCCAATCAGGGGCAGGGTCCTTCCCCCTGTGATGACCACTTCCTGGGAAGTGTGGCGAAAATCAATCACAGGGAGCAACATTCCTAAAAAAACATTATGGCTGAAAGTGATTTTCGGAGGTTACGTCTGGCTGAGCCCACCCACTGGTGTGGCTAAAAATCATAAACACACCCCTCTCCTGCCCGCTCCTAGTCTAATCAAGGGGGCACCTAATTGTCTGTGTTTGCAGGATGTGGAGGTGTTGCTGGATTGCTCCAAATGTCCTTCTCTGCCTTTGAAGACCAGTTTGGCAGCCCTCCCCCTTCCTGCCTCACCATCTGCTGAGGGGAGATCTCCTCCCACATGCACATCTCTGTGTGTGAAGCCAGGCCACTTCACACCTCATCAAGGCAGCCAGGCCAGGCTTCCAGAGGCTGGCCAATCAGAGCACAGCAGCAAAAACACTGCAGGGCTGAAGTTGGCAACTTTTCAGGTAAAGTTTAAAACGCTTTACCTGAACAAGTTATATTAAATCCAACAACTGGAAGTTGTGGGAGTTATTATAACAATTAATTTGATACCAAACTCTTGATATCTGTTACTTAGGGGGACTTTTAAAATTAAAATAAAGTCTCCCCATTCTAGCTTATGGAGGCCATTCACTACAATGAGGGAAAAACGAATTTGGCTGTTTTTACCTCACTAGGGCTTATAAAACTATTTTTATAAGGTCTCTGCTTATAGTTACATGGGACCCAGCCCTAGGGGCACATAAGGCACACCTTAGTGGTGACTTACATGTAAAAATAAGGTATTTTAAGACTTTGGAACTACGTTTAATTCCAAAGTCAAATTTGCATATAACTTTAATTTAATAGCAGCCAGCAAGGCCTGCTTTTAAAATGAAACTGGGCACCTCAGCAGTGCACCTACGGGTGCACTACCTATGTTGAGGTCCCTAAACCTACATGCCCTACCATATACTAGGGACTTATAGGTAGGTTGACTTAGCCAATTATAATTAGCCTAATTTGCATACTGATTTTAAACAGAGCACAGGCCCTGGGACTGGTTAGCAGTACCCAGGGCACCATCAGAGTCAGGAAATGCCAGCAAAAATGGGGGCAAAAAGTCTCTTCATGCACTTCCGTCTCAGAGTTCCACTTTAAAACTTTATTGCATTTCGCCAATCTACCCATGTGCCACACTTTCCCATCCATCAACAAAGCTGAACAAGTAAAAACCCTTTCAACTTGAAGAGGATCGGAATACTTGCTGTTCCCTTTTTGTGTTTTACAACCCAACTTTACCTTCAATCAATCACCAGGAGACAACTTAACATCTCTCACATTGTGGCTTCGATCATAATGTTTCTTATAAACCTTTTGCACCTTTAAAATATTACTTTTGACCATAGCAGGGGACCACTTACTCTGAATCCTTAAATTCATCCAGGTTCTATTATCTTTGGTGAACCGTCCTCTTCATCTGAGTATTTTGAAGGGACTATAGCCAGTAAGTGACGGGGTTATTCTGTAAGCGCAAGCCATACTTGCTAACTCTTTTTCCCAATCAACACCTGCACTAATGGCTGCCTGTATGGATCCCATAATGATCTCATAATGACTCAGTTGAAAAGTTCCACAGCACCATTACCTGCAGGGTGCTATTCTGGAGTATGTTTTTCTTTTATGCCATTCCTAAACACGAAGCTCTTCCACTTATCTGATACAAACTGAGGTCCATTGTCACTTAGAATCAATCTAGGAATGCCTTCCCTTAAAAACACTCCAGCACAAATGAAATTACCACAGATGTGTCAATTTTCTAACACACTTTATATTTAGGTCACTTTGAATAAAGATCCAGCAGGACTATTACATACTTGGAATCACCTAACAAATTCAGAACTGGACCCATAACATCAACAGCTAACTCTCAAGTACCTTGCGGACAAACACCTTCATCTAAAGCAGGTTTAAGCTGTTAACCACTCCTCCTCCTTATCTATAACATTGTTCTCAGAGTCAGTAAAGCCTACTCCCCCATCTTCCGCTAGGGCTACATTATATTCATCCCACTCACATGCACTACAATCATTCATGGGTAATGGTGAACGGCTTAGATAATCCACTAACTTATTTCTATGACCTGGCAGATACACAACATCTTAGACAAAGTCTAATAGCCCTAACGTCATTCTAGCAACGCGGGTAGTGGGCTTCACTGCACCCTCAATGTTAAAACCTTAACTAAGGGCTTATTGTCGGTTTGTATTATAAACTTAGGACCCCATAGGTAATGTCTACATTTTTATGTTCCCGAACAACTGCCAGCATCTCCTTTTCAATGACAGAAAAATGTGCTTCCATTGGAGAGAAGGCATGTGAAGCAAACGCTATCGTTCTTTCTATATCCTCTACCGATTCTTGTGTCAGGACAACTCCCAGACCTTTACCACTAGCATCAACAGTTAGAATGCTATGCTCTAGACTGTCAAATCCTTGTAAAGGAATAGCAGTGCAAATTTCTTGTTTAATATGTTCAAATTCTTCATTCAATTCTGCATTCCACTTAAACTCTTGTTTGTCTTTAAGCAGTTGCCTTAATTCATAAGTTTTAGTGGAAAAATGTTTTACAAATTTTGCTTAAAACTCTACTAGTCCTAGGAAGGACCTCACTTCATCCTTAGATACAGGAGCTGGGGCTTCCCTGATTGCGGACAAAATACTTTCTTTTGGAAGGATGCCATGCCTACCAACTTCATGCCCCAGATACTTAACAGACTCCCTCGCAAATCTGCATTTTTTTAGTTCAGCAGTCAACCCATTGGTAGCACGCCTTTCCATTACTAGCATTAATCTTGCATCATGTTCTTCCTTGTCTTTCCCCATAATGAGTAGATCATCTTGGAAATAAGTAATCCCCTCTATGTCACAAAATATTTTGTGCATTAACCGTTGGAAAACAGCAACAGCGGAAGCAAGTCCAAATGGCATGTTAATTTCTTACTTGAATGGTTTAAAGGAATTTGATGGTAAGTCGACTTCAGATCAATTGTAGAAAACCATTGACCACCTTTACATTTTGTTATTAATTCTTCTATCTTGGGAAGTGGACATTTATCCACTACTATGTTCTTGTTCAGCTGTCTTAAATCAACACAGAACCTAAGTTGCTCATTAGATTTACAGGCTACTACCAAGGGTACTAACCATTCAGCACTCTCAATAGGTCCTATTATGCCACTACTTTCTAACCTATCTAGTTCTTGCATTAAAACGTCTTTCACCTTCATGGAATGTAGCTCAATTTGTGGCACACTAGGATAGCTCCTTCCGTAACTACAAAGTTGATAGTTTGCCAACATTATCTGAAAATACGTGAGGGAATTTCTTCATCTTCAAATAGTTTCCCAGGTCCCTCTAGTGATAATACTTGCGTGTTACTAACAGGATTTAGTATGGCCCCCAATGTTCCCTGATCTAACCACCATAAGACAGACGGTCCTTTTTCTGCAACAAATAGTGTACCTTGTGCCTCCCTGCCATTAAACTCAAATGTTAAACTCTTAAATCCCAACATAGGAATCTTTTCTCCCGTAAATGTAACTGGGTGAATACTAGAAGATGATAATTCATTTCCTAGTAGTTTTGCAAATTTTTCTCTCAGACGTCTCTACAAATAATAGTATAAGGTGATCCTGAATCAGCTACCATAAGTATCTGTACACCTCCAATTTTCATGTCATATGTTCTTTTTCATCCCGTTAATTCCTAACACGGTATTTTCAATACGTAAGATACAATCCTCATCCTCTGATTCAGAGCCCTCAAAGGGACACCCTTGCTCATCCAAAACACACTTAACCATTGAATTATTCACTTTTTTTCCTACAAACTTTTGCAAAATGTCCCATAATGCCACAATATGCACATTTTCAATTTAATTGCTGGTCAATTCTTATCTCTTGCAAAATGTTCTTTGTTCCCGCATCTGTAACACACAGTACTCTTCTTCAAATATTTACTCGATCCAGGTTTTTGCGTAGAACTTCTTGTATTACCAAATTTCTTCTCCTCATTCATAACTTTGCATACTGATTCAACTTCCTTGCCATTACGTAACGCAGCCTTGACACAACACTTCAATAGTTCTGCTTTCTTTACTATGGCAACTATTTTGTTCCTATGATCATCTCCACATACCCATTGCTTTTCCTTCACACTTGCGTTATTAGAATGCATTATAATTTGATCACGAATAAGTTTGTCATGTAACTGCCCAAACTTGCAAGTAATCGCCAACTTTTTAAGAGCAGACACATACTCCTCAACCTTTTCATCTTTGCCTTGTTTGCATTGAAGGAATTGAATCTGTCAACAGCTGCTCAAACATTAGCTTGGTAATGTGCATCCAAATATTCCAAGGCGTGTTTGAACACATCAGGATCATCACCAGCTCTTGTTCTCTTTTCCATGTGCATAAAAACTCTTTGACCTTCCAGTCCCAAAGTATTCAAAAAGTATACGTTTTCTTCTGATGCTCGAAAATTCTTCCCCACTCCCATCCTCAATAGCAGCAATATAGTTTAGGAAATAATCTTTCCAATCCGTCCATTTCATTGTAGGTTCACCTGCTCTAGGAAGAAACAGTGCAGGAGGTGTAAGAGAAAATGCCTGTGCACAGATGCTTTTTTCTTTTTTTTTTTCTTCAGGAAGAAATTACAATAAGAAAGTTCCCCACACCACAACACAATCGTAGGTATGCTCCATTTACACCTTTTAAATCACTATAAAAATATACACAGTACTGTCAGTATATCAATAGCTAAATAATGGTGTAAAAGGTGTGCACATCACCAAGGTAATTCCTTAAAGTTTTTCTCACAGGTGTGCGCAGTGATACATATATGGTGTGCTCATCATCGATGTGACTCCTATTAATCGTCTACAACTCGTAGGACACAGCTGGGCACATCACCGACAAAGAATTCATAACGAATTGGCACTTGCGTAATTGCCTGACCTTAAGATGGTATACACCCAGGTACAGATACGGAGTGACACGCCAATGCCTAACTTCAAAATGGCGGCACGTTTTCTACGTGCGTTGAATAGGAATGCATGCACGTGCCCAGTGCATGCACACTCCAAGAGCTGATCCCCCATCCGCAAAATGTACCACGCTCAGTTTGGCAGTACTGCCGAACTAGCACCTAAGCGAGGTGAAGAATCTTGCATTTACAAACTATTTTTAGGAACTTGTCTGCAACATGGCAACCCATACGTCGATGTCCGGCAGCCAGTAATCGTAACCTGCTCTCCAGTAGCTGCCGATGGACGGGTTTGAAGGCAGCACAGTGGATAAAATTGTCCCCAATTTGTAAAAAGAAAATCAGAAATCCAAGGTAAGTTGTATAGATGCCTTATTGGAGAGCAGGTACCTTCCTAGCTTCTTTTCTCTTCCTCCATCCACCGTTTATTAACAATCACCACACTATTCTAGAATGCCACCTGTCAACATATGACACGCGGCACGGCACGCACTAATTGGATACCCCAGGTATTGCTCTTCTTAGTTTAATTGAAAAATTAGATCCCAGTCAAAGAAACAAAAAAAACGTAACTTTTTACTTTCTGCACCTCTGAAGTCAGGGGCCACATGGGCAGTACCAGGAGCTGGGAGAGGCAAATTACATCTATGGTTTTCAGAGGTGCATGTAGTTATAGCATTTGAGGTTTTAGGCAGCTGCAGCAATTTATAATGTGCTTGTGAAGAAACACTTTGCATCCAAAGGCAATTTGAGAGAAAGATGTTACACTCCTAACTTCATGATTCAACAGGAGTGTTCTATACCTATATATGGAACTGCAGGGTAAATCCATCTATTGGGATATCTGGAAAAAGTCTGGGTTTACATACAGTGCTTTAAATAGAAATATAGAAGTGCACGTACTCATTTTTACAGTTCCTGTTTGTTTCTGTGAAGTGTTGGCACTCTTCCATTAAATGCATTGCAGGAGTGGTGAGAAGTGCAGGTACTCTCCCTTTCAAATTTAGTAAGTATAGGTACTCAAAATGGTGCAATACCTTCCCATTTATCACACTAGTTATATGTTAGTCGGGTGAGGTGAAATGGAAAGACGGTATATTTAAACTTCTTTCAATTATGTATAGCATTTAGAGCAGTAAACCCCAAAATATCTGCTGCTTCTAAAAAGAGAATCATATCTCCTAATTATCTTTAGTCTCCCAGCACTGTTGTGTGAAAAAATAATGAGTCATCACTTTTAAGGTCTGCTGCAACAAGGGAATACCAGATGTATTGATAAAATCTTTATTAACTCTGAATGAGATCAGAGTTTTGTTGTTTCTTTATCTTGGGATGAAATAGTGGCCTCATGCCATAACCTCACTCCTGACTTGCATGTTCTCTTAATCCAACACAAGATGCAAATGTACTGATAACCATTGACCCTTTTGAAATATAGGAATCTCATGCGGGAGGTGTATAATGGAAAATGCAGATTATTAGCATAAGTTTAAACTCTTATCTAGCTCTGGGATAATGGGAGAAGAGCAAATCTTGGTGCAGTTTCATTGCAGCGGTGCAATTCATCTTGAAACCTCCAGTCTTACTGTCATAAGTCTTGTCCTCAATCAGTGTAATGGATCCTGCTTCTTGTTGGGCGCTACAAGAATTATACTTTGAAACTGAAACTTATATTGCAAAGTATTATGGTTGGACAATCGATCACACCAGTTGCAAGTCAAAACATTGAGCACAAAATATTGTGCTGCAAAAATGTCATAGGTAGACGATTGACCACTAAAATATTGTGGTAACTATATGTAGGTAAATCTAACACCAATCATTGCAGAAGCAATGGCATTCTGGGATTTGTCGGCCATGCATATCAACTGAGGAGAGCCTGGAATGTTCCCCCTAATGCCAGCCTCCCTTAGACCACAAATCAATTACCTTCTGCATTGGTGCCACCGCTCTGTTAAATACTTGAGTATACTCATAAATAAAGTGAAACAATAGGTATTAATTGGCAATTATGGTCCAGTCATGGACAAGTTAAGGCGGGCAAATTAAGTGGTTGATCATGCCACCTTGGTCTATCACGGGTAGAATCACCTTGAGTAAAATGTTTCTGCTACCCAGATTTCTTTATTCAAAAATATATATATCCCTCTTGGCAGGTCCTTGTTCACAAAATTATGATTGCTTCCCCCTTGGTTGGTTCGAGGAGGGAGCAGTCAGAGAGTGCAATAGAAAATCCTCACTTTGTCCTATGACATAGGCACAACCAGTATACCGCCATATACCACTATGCAGTGTACTGGTATGACCCACAACGTAAAGCACCACACTTACAGATAGAGAAATACCAATTAGAAGTAGGGTTATTAAAAACTACTATTGCGATCCCAATGCCTAGACCCTTACAGCTTATTCAGACTGTCTGATCCACCAATTGATTGTTATGCGCGATGGCTATAGCGTATGGGATCTCAAAGATAAACTCTTCAGAAATGCCACTTATTGTCAACCTTGCTTCACCAGCCATGATGTATAGAGGAGAGAAATTAGACAAACAAATACAGGACTCCTGAGAGAAGGGCAACTTTACACAGGTAATAGGTTTTTGGCATTTCTGCAATTTTAGGATGATAGAATGATGACTCTTATAGATATGTTCAATTATTTCGGGCTCAGACATGCCGTGTTTACTAGATGGCTGTATTTTCTGACTAAAACAATAGAGTTTGACGGATTACACTGTCACGTAGGCTCTCATTACTCTAATGAGACTACTGGATTTGAGTGGTAGCGGCTGTGGGGGACTGGTGACTGGAGACACCTGTTGGCCTAATCCGGGTTTTACTCCTGTTAACTAGCAGTGCCACACCTCTACCCAAGAGCAGGGATGATTGGGTAGCTGAGCGCATGACACAATTGACTCCTCAGGGAAATCATGGTCACTCAGACCTCATCTGTTTCTCTCAGTTACATTAGTCTCACATATACAAGGACAGACAGAGGCAGTACATGTTTCAATAAGGTTTTATTGAAGCAACTGCATCTTAGGTAATGAAGCATGTACTGCAATAACCAGGATGATGAAGCTAACAGGATTAAAATTGTGACAAGGAGAGTGAAGCATAAAAATAACGCTACCAAATTGTAACTTGAATCATTAAACTAATTCCTACCTAGGCTATATTAGCGCTCTAGTTCTGCCCTTCAGGTTCCCCTGGTAACACATCATCCCTCATACCTCAGCAAGAGGCTTGAAGTCTACATAAGCAGCTGTAACGAAGGTTCAGGAATCAGCATACATTTGTGGTCATCTGGCTGGAACCTCCCTCTAACGTATATGGGACAGTGATGTGTTTTTATAACAAAACAGCTAATGTTCTAAGAAAATGTCCCTATGTAAGGATGTGTATGTTTCTATGAGTACCAGAGACAAAGCATTACCACTTTTATGGGCAACCCATCTTACTGCAGCCTTGAGAGATGCACAGAGTGAAAGAAATGTCTTGTTTAAGAACGCAATGCTGGCCTAGGCAAAGCACAGCTAGATGAAGAGAAATAAAACAAGTCTGCAAATGTGGCTATTGTTAACATAATAACCAAAGCTGAATAAAATATAAAATATAATATATCTAGGTTAAAGTGCCCTGGTGGTGAGCAATGGCGGTCCAAACCATGGTGGTTTGTGGCCACCACAGTAAAACACAACCGCACATTGGATAGGTTTGAAAACAAGACGACATGCATTGCCACACCTGCCACAACTGCAAAGCACACTATAAAACACCCACCTCCACATACAACAATCCTTTGCATCTCCAACGCCAAACACTTAAGCCAGAGTATATTATCCAAAAAATAAAACTATCAAATAGGCACCCCTCCAACTTTCCCATAGCACATATCCCACACCCTTAACACACTTTTATTTCCAATCACATCCATTTGCACTTCCCAGGTTCAGAAACTCACCGTCACCTGTTAATTTCCTACTATTCCATTATCACCACCTTGTCACTCTTAAAAAATCCCAGTTTCACTGAAGATGAGTTAAGAGTCATGGTGGATGAAATCATAGGAATAGAGCCACATTTATTTGGAGCCCAAGTCCAGCACACTACTATCGCCAGGAAAATAGAAATGTGGCAAAGGATAGTCAACAGAGTGAATTCCTTAGGCTCTACCCAGCACACAAGGTAGAACATCAGGAAGAGGTGGAATGACCTCAGTAAGAAGGGCCATTCCATGGTATCCAGGCACCAGTTGCAGGTCCAGTACACTGGTGGTGCTCCACCTCCCTTATAACTCACATCCTGGGAGGAGAGGGTCTTGGCCATCCTGCATCCTGAGGGCTTGATAGGAATACTGGTGGGAGTGGAGTCGGGTAAGTCACAACACAAAAAATGTGACCAAATGTATTGTTATGCATGCTTAGTGCTCAACTTTTGCCACCTTCTCTGTCACCCCACCCACCAGCCCAGTGTCCACCTGTCCATAGACCCTCACATGTGAAGTAGACTTACCTGGGGGAACAACATCTGTGTATATTTTGTGTAGTACAGGTATTGACAGCACTGTGATTCCCAGCAGGCACTGTTCTACAATTCTAAAAACCAAAACAGTATATCCTTCTCAAAATTAACCCGTTTGTCAACTCCTCCTTGAAGTGTATCCAACTGAGAGGATGACCTTTGTATAGTGTTTGTAGTATAGGCACTGACAGGACTGCTAAGGCCAGGAAGCACTGGTACTGTCACTCTACTCAGCCATCACTGTGTTCTCTGCTCCAAAGACCTTGTCCCTGAACTCCCCATTTAAATGTGCTTACCTGGTAGGATTATCTTTGTATAGTGTGTGTAGTAGTACAGGCACTGACAGGACTGATAAGGCCTGGAGGCACTGGTAGTGTCATTTCAAACATAAGAACAGTGTCCTCTTCTCTGAAGACCACAGTATTATAAATCTTATATGATGTGTAATCACTGGGGGAGTTGGGATCTGTCTGGTATTGTGGAGAGTGCCAGGACAGCAACTCACAGCAGGCACTGTTCCCCAAAATCCGAGCACCAAAACAGTATTTTCCCCTCAAATTACCCCTGGGTACCAAATCATCAGTGAAGTGTACTCACCAGTGTGTATAATACAGGGAGTTACATAGTGGCCTTCACAGGAGGCTCCCTTCCTGCCATTCCAACCACCAGTCCAGAGTACACTTGCCAAAATACCCTTCTGTGGGAATTCACTCATGAAGTGCACTGAGCTGGGGGGATGACAAACAATTATTGCATGAAGTACAGGGAGTGATATGACTGCTAAGGCCATGAGTCTCTGTCTTTCCAAATCCAAACACAAGCCCAGTGTGCATCTGTCCAAATACCGCTGTCCGTTAACTGGCAATGGAAATGTACTCAAAAACCCAAGGCCTCAAGATGCACGTATTGGCAGCAGACACATTCACAATGCACTGACCACATGATGACTCCAACCACACATACAACAACGTTCTGGGTCTGCCTGCATAACAGTCAACTAGCCCTTAAAATGATCAAAGCCACATCCTAGCCAGCCATTGTTTTGCTTGCACTGGTGGCAAGATGTAGGTCTATGCCCTTCCTCCCAAGTGATAATGAACTCCTAAATTCTGCAACGGTTGACTGAAATGGCATGGGTATGTTTCACAAATGTCAGGGCAATACAATTGACAGCCTGTGTGCCGTCACATATGGAAAACCTGCAAATCAAATGTGTACATGTCACTGTAAACTCTTGGAGGTAGATGTCACAATACAACCTGTAACATTGTGGGGGTCATTCTGACCCTGGCGGTCATGGACCGCCAGGGCCAACGACCGCGGAAGCACCGCCAACAGGCTGGCGGTGCTTCCGGGGGCATTCTGACCGCGGCGGTAAAGCCGCGGTCAGAAAAGGGAAGCCGGCGGTTTCCCGCAGGCTTCCCGCTGCCCCAGGGAATCCTCCAAGGCGGCGCTGCAAGCAGCGCCGCCATGGGGATTCCGACCCCCTTCCCGCCAGCCTGGTTCTGGCGGTTTTCACCGCCAGAACCTGGCTGGCGGGAACGGGTGTCGTGGGGCCCCCTAACAGGGCCCCACATAGATTTTCAGTGTCTGCGTGGCAGACACTGAAAATCGCGACGGGTGCAACTGCACCCGTCGCACCCCTTCCACTCCGCCGGCTCCATTCGGAGCCGGCATCCTCGTGGAAGGGGGTTTCCCGCTGGGCGGGCGGGCGGCCTTCTGGCGGTCGCCCGCCCGCCCAGCGGGAAACTGAGAATGACCACCGCAGTCTTTTGACCGCGGTACGGTCTTCTGGCGGTTCCTGCCAGGCGGGCGGCTTCCGCCGCCCGCGGGGGTCAGAATGACCCCCTGTATCTCTAACATCAACAGGTTGAACTGCCACTGGGAACACCCAGCCCACTAAAGAGACTGCCACTAACCCCAAGGATGAAACCCCCAGTTATAACAACACTCCTGGATGTCTGGGCTTTGAGGAAGGTTCTACCCCGTCAGGGGAACCTAGTCAAATGACACCTGTGAGCCAGACCGTGACCAAAGCGAGTTCTCCCAGCCCAGTTGCATCAACATCGCAGGCAGCCATTCGCCCCCCAACCTGTGTCCCTAGGTTAGTGACAACCATCTTGTGCCCCCAAGTTCAGGATCCTAAGTCACATCAACACACCTCTGACATTGATGGTCCTGGAACCAGAGGTTGGGGGCACTATGTGGCAAGGGTGCAGGCCCATGGGGGTAGGATACATGGGAGGGATGTTGTGGACCAGCAGCAGGAGGCCGCTGGGGATGGTCCTGGACAGGACACCATCAGCCAAGTCTTGAGAGCCTATCAAGAATCCCAAGGCATGATGGGCTGGGTACTTGCTGAACTCAGGGAAATACAGCAGCTGCAGAGGGATGTTCATAATGAATCACTGGAAAAGTGGGAGGTCACCAACATCATCCTGACCTCTCTATCAGGGGTGTTCAGGGAGATAAGCAGTACCCTGATCAAGGACCATAAGCAACACCACACCCCTTCCTTTGACCAAGCAACACCAGTCCCTTCAACATCTGTGGCAGCTATTGGCAACAACGTGAAGGTAGGCCCTGTCAGGTGAAGGACCTGCCTCAGACACCCCTGCCTTTGTAGCAGCAGAACCCCCCAAAGCGGGGATGTCCAGCTAAGAATCCGGGAGCATTGGATAGGAAGACACCAACCACTGCCACAAGTGACCTCTTCCTGAAGGAACTCCTTTGTGTGCCATACATTTACTCTGTTGACTGTTCTACAACCACCTTCCATTTTCTATGGTAGTAGGGCACTGGACTTTGGACTTCAAATCTTGTGGCATCTACTAAAATGATTACATTTACCATGACTGGTCCTTTCATTTACCTTTTGTGTTGGATCTCATTAATATTTCATTCATCTATTTCAATCAACTTACCTATCAGAAAATCTTTGCCTGCTTACTTCTGTTCCACATTTTGACATGGTGATATGTACGCCCATGTGATGCACATGAGCATGACACAAGATGGTAATGGAAGGAGGAATATGTCACAGGTAGTGTCATGCTGAGGATCACTAGCAACACACTGTTACAAGTGTCTAGTCGCACCAAACATTTTATTGCACTGTGCAGCACATGTCTGGACTGTCATAGCCAAGAGTGGCTGAACCATATTGAGTCAGAGTAGATGTACCAATGTACAGTCCACCCGACCACAGAAAAAAGGGCTTTGACAGATCTCGTCCCATAGAATACTCTAACAAACTAGTGGATGTTATCACCAGCTTGAGCCTTATCACATACTTAAACCAAGTTTCCTAACGTCACATAAACCATGGCACAGATAGAAGGCAGTACAACAGCCCCTGATCATAGCTCCATCCAATTACATTGACCAAGCACCTGGTGGTATGACACAAACCTATGTTAGTGTTGTGGCACAGGCACTGTGCCCTGCAGTGAGGAAACACAGATATAGCTACAAACATGTCATTCAAGAGCATTGTCAACACAATGTGAAGGGTGAAGCCATAGATTGCACTTGATGACGACATATTTCAAAGCCACACGATCATACACAAGACAATTGGCCCAACACTCCACATTAAACAAATGTATTGTGCACTTCAGACTTCAGACTTCCACCTACACAACTCTAAAATGCCCGCATGAGGATGTCATGGTGAAGGTATCTGGATAAAAACAATACAAGGAGTTTAGGCTTGAAAATGATACCTATGACCAAAACCTCATAGCAAACATCAGTAGATCCACTTCCATTGCAATGAGACTGACACGAACAAAGCAGATAATCAAGGTAGTGGAATGTTCAAGTCTGACTTAGCAAGAAACCTTTGGCTGTATACTGCAAAGCATTAGATCCCCAGTGTTTTGGAAAAACACCGTACTCCGTACATCCTGACAACTACAGTGCTTCACACAGTCAGAATAATTACTTCACATTGCATACTCACACTAAGGTAAAGTAGTTATTGGTGAGATCTGCCCACAAGTCTTCACCTTCCTCTTCATCACTGTCATCCTCACTTAGCATTTCAGGAGTCTCACCCGGTGGCACTGCTAGCTCCCCCTCATCTGGGATGTATGGGATATTCCTCCGCAGGGCAATGTTGTGGAGCATGCAGCAAGCCACAATGATCTTACACACTTTTTCAGGTGAGTAGAGGAGGGCTCTACCTGTCTTGTCCAGACACCTAAATCTGACCTTCAGGAGCCCAAAATCCCACTCCATGACATGCAGTGCTCTTTGATGGACATCATTGAAGCGGACTTCCTCTGGCGTGGTTGGGTTCCTCAGTGATGTCAACAATCATGGACGGTTTGGGTATGCAGAGTCCCCTGTTATGGAATGGTACATATGTGCAACTATGAGTCCTGTACATCAGAATTGTTGCAGCAGACATTGCGTACACAAACAGGACCTATGTGACTTACCAACCAGACAGGCTCTCTCTGGGTACTGTCATGACATCAGTTGGGGGATTCCGCATAATGAAGGCACATGGACTGAACCCAGATAAAAGGCACAGACAGGCAAAATGTAGAGGTTTGCCAAACAAACAACTTGGACATGGAAGCTCTTTCTGTTGTGGTACACTTGATCATTGCCATGCAGTGGGACCAAGGCTACATGTGTGTCATCAATGGGTCCCACCACATGTGGGATGTGTATCAAACTATAGAAGTCAGCCTTCACATGAGCAAAATCCTCACGCTGAGGAAACCAGATATAGCTGTCCAGGTCTTTGAACATTGCTGAGAGAACATCCTTCAAAACCAGACTTAACATAGTCTGGGACATCCCAGCAGGTAGGGCCACTGTATTTTGGAAGGACCCTGTGGCCAGGAAATGCAGCACAGCCATCACTTGTGCAATGGGTGGTATGCTTGTTGGATTACTAATGGAAGGCCTCAGATCTGGCTCCACCTCACGACATAGGTCTATGATTGTTTGCCGATTTGGACGGTGGATCAGAATGATGTGGCATTCTTCCATAGTCTGAAGGTCTGGCAGTGGAAGATAAACAGAAGGTTGTCTTATCCTTAGCCTTCCTGGGTACCTATTATGACAAGAAATGAGTATTAACATTTTTCAATGTGTCCCTTGCAACCTACAGGGAGCATGTCAATGATGAAATGTGACAAGGCATGTAGTAAGGTGTGGACACGATACACAGTACACATCACAGCTGATAATCACACAGGGGTCACATGTTACCCCCTTGCTTTGCCACACATGTGTACACATCATGTATCTCTCGGGCTGTGACCTTTGTTGGGGGACTGTGCCCCAATGCAAATTGCCATATGTGCATAGCAAGGTACAACAATGATGTTTGAGTAGTAGGACATACATGACAAGACATGACAAACAGTTTTGAATGCTAAAAACAACATTTCCGGAGGTGTGACACATTTTTTCGAGCCCTATCATGCATTTCAGGCCTCTATAATGGCCGCTGCCTGACCTATTCCATTGGACATTAGGAACATCCCACGACATCTGGTGATGAGTGTGTATGTGGCAGACGTGACTACCATGTTCTGCACAATTCCTCTCTTAACTCCTGACATAGCTGCCAGCAAGACCTCTACTACCTGAGCTGCTGTGTACCACCTCTGGGAGCAGTCATGCCATGTCCAACAGGTGATAGGGCCTCTTTCTTCTCACCAGAGGAGTTGGAGAAGCTGGTGCCTGAGGTCCTACCCATGTATGGACAGCTCTTTGGTGCACCAGAGGAGCATGTAATTGCCTCTTGAGCACAGTTTTCCCTGTACTTCACCACATATTCCCTCCTAACAGGCTAGATTGTGCCCATGTGTACCAGAATGTGAACTTCAGGCCCTGTAGGTGCAGTCACTGTGGCATCAATGGGAGGGTCAATGGGCATGTATTTGTGTTCAGTGCCAAAGGCTGAGTTCTAATACATTGTGGTGTGTATGTTTTGAGCATTCCCTGATCAACCTTGTGTTGGATGCTGTTGGAAATGGCCTTTCTGCAGGGTCACCCCCAAACGTTTTGCCTTCCTCCTTCTCTTTTTCTGACCTCATTTGTGCTGGCTTTAGGACTCTGCGTACTTTACCACTGCTAATCAGTGCTAAAGTGCATATGCTCTCTCCTTAAAACATGGTGACATTGGCTCATACCCATTTGGCTTATTTGATTTACTTGTAATTCCCTAGTCAAGTGCACTACATGTGCCCAGAGCCTGTAAATTAAATGCCACTAGTGGGCTGCAGCACTGGTTGTGCCACCCACATAAGTAGCCCCCTAACCATGTCTCAGACCTGCCACTGTAGGGCCTGTGTGTGTGCAGTTTCACTGCCACTTTGACTTGGCAGTTAAAAGCAATTGCCAAGCCTTAAACTCCTCTTTTTCTACATATAAGTCACCCCTAAGGTAGGCCCTAGGTCACCCCTAGGGCAGAGTGCTATGTAGGTAAAAGGCAGGACATGAACATGTGTGTTTTATATGTCCTGGTAGTGTAAAACTCCTAAATTTGTTTTTACACTATCATAGGATAGCATTAGGGCTACCCTCATATACTGTTTGAGTGGAAGATTCTCATCTGAAAGGAGTAACCAGGTCATATTTAGTATGGCCAGAATGGTAATAGAAAAAATCCTGCTTATTGGTGCAGTTGGATTTAATATTGCAATCCTAGAAATGCCAGTTTTAGAAAGTGAGCATTTCTCTACACTCAAATCCTTCTGTGCCTTACAGCCTGTCTCCAATCCACATTTGGCTGGGTTACTTCACAGCTCCCTTGTGCATTTTACTCAGACAACCCCAAACACAGGATGCTCAGTCACACCTGGACACATCTGCATACAGAATGGGTCTTCCTGGGTTCCGAGGGTGGAGGGCCTGACTCTTACATGTCAAAGGACAGTGGCCTGCCCTCACACAATGGACTTCCAAACCCCCTACTGGGACCCTGGCAGACAGGATGGAACTGAAAGGGGACCTTGTGCGCTTCTAAGCCACTCTTTGATGTCTCCCCCCACTTCAAAGGCACATTTGGGTATTTAAACAGGGCTTCTGACCCTACCAACTCAGACACTTCTGGACAAGATACCACTGGAGAAGAATTCCTGAACCAGAACCTGCAACCTGCCAAGAGGAACAGCCTGGCTACCCAAAGGACTCACCTGACTGCTTTTCTGCAAGGGACTTCTGCCCTGCTGTTGCCCTGCTGTCTTGCTGCCCTCTGGCTCTGCTGGGAAGTGCTCTCCAAGGGCTTGGATGGAGCTTGCCTCCTGTTCCTTGAAGCCTCAGGACCAAAAAGACTTCATCTCTGCAAAAGAACTCCTTGAGAAAATCACTGCACGCCGAACTGGAACGACGCATCCTGTCACCCCGATAGGAGACCAACACAGCACCAGCATTGCAACCGGAACTTCAACACACGGCCCACTGGATCGATGCAAAGCCGGAACGACGCAGCCCGAGTTCCTGCGAGAACAATCGACGCAGGGCTTGCCATGCAACAGAAATTTCAAACACATCTCCCACTGGATCGACGCAGCCCCTAAGACTTCATTCTGCATGCCCAGGATTTCTCTGCATTGTCCCCGGGGCATCCAAAAACCTTGCAACCCAAAGAGAATCCCAGTCTATGCGCCGGAAATCGATGCAAAGCCTGCCCTGCATGAAAACTCAACGACGCATCGTTTGTGTGCGCCGGAAAAATCAACGCACACCTCCCCGTTTTCCACACATCTCCTCCTCTACGGCCCCTTGCAGAGAATTTGAATGCAAACCAGGTACTTTGTGCATGCAAGAGACATTTGTTGCTTTTTAAAGACTAAGGACTTTTTTTTATTATTTCCTACGGTGATAACTCAAAGTTTACTTATCAAATCTTAATAGTTTTGACCAGCATTTAACCAGATAAATATTATATATTTTTCTAAACACTGTGTGGTGTATTTTTTGTGGTGCTATGCTGTGTTGTTGCATTATATATTGCACAGATACTTTACACATTGCCTTCTAAGTTAAGCCTGACTGCTCAGTGCCAAGCTACCAGAGGGTGGGCATAGATAGTTTGGATTGTGTGTGACTTACCCTGACTACCAACCAAAGACCCCATTTGTAACAGATGCACATAACTCAGTGAGGTGACATTACAGCCATCCACAGACATCTCTTACCTCATGCATCTTGTCAATGTGATACAAGATGTTTGTGCATGACTGCATGAGCTGTGTATGCATGTTGTTTGTGTCAGTTGTGTGTAAAGTGAACTAGCTATGTGTATGTTGCCACGGAGATTTCATCACACATCTGCCCTTGCCAGACTGTTGTTTGGAAGGCATGTCACCACTCTCACTGCCTTTAAGGTTGCCACACACACACACCACTGGCCAAATTGCTGCTAGATACATGATGTACTGTCCTGCATAGAAGTGATGGGAATGGAGCATCATGTAGGTTCTGTCTGCTAAGCCTGCAGAGACCAGGGCCTATGACATGTATCTCACAGTATGGGTTTAGGTCTAGGCTGGTGGTGAGTCACTTTTGCTATGCATCTATGGCACTGTGCACACTCCCGGTATCCTAGCAGATCTTGTCATGTGGACAGATCTAGGCTCTGTGCTAATATGCAGCTTTTTGATGCTCTTTCTTTTGATAAGATTGAAAATGGTTTTAGAGGAGAGAAACTGATCTGTGACTGATGTGCACTTGGCATCATTGTCAATGTGTATCTCTGACCCATGACAGTTCCCTTAGTCCCACAGCCCTGTTGTCACCTGCATGCAGGTCACATATGTGCTGTGCAGGCTCATTGCATTACTGACATTTCCAAAGGGGAAACAGTGTGCTGTTTCGTGGGAACCCTTGATACGTGACTCAGTAGTTTAGTCACATTGAGGAAAATGGACAGTGCATGCCTATGTTATTTTGAATGCAATCTATGTAATATGGACACAAATGTCAAAAAATGTGTTCTGTATTAATCACAAGTCACACAGAACCC
Organism: Pleurodeles waltl; assembly: GCF_031143425.1. Classification (NCBI taxonomy): domain Eukaryota; kingdom Metazoa; phylum Chordata; class Amphibia; order Caudata; family Salamandridae; genus Pleurodeles; species Pleurodeles waltl. The sequence goes on from NC_090444.1 coordinate 1,782,441,604, forward strand.
CACCTGAAGTGGCATGAGTCTGCATTTGCATTTGCTCATGTCCACCCATGGACAGGCTATACTCTTTCTGCCATGCCAGTCCCTCCATTGTTATCCATGTGTAATGTTTGAGTTTGTAATCTGGCAGAAGCCTGTATGAACTCTATGGAGAGAATCATTCTCACAGAATGTGAGTGTTTTGATGCATCAATGCCTAGGGAGTCTACCCTTCAAAAGCCACAAAGGTTTGATATGTCTCAAAGTTTCTCAGATCTCAGTCAGATTGCTAGATCATGTCCCACAAGATGTCAGTTGACCTACCTAGCCAGCAAAGGGCTTGAGCAGGGTTGTGGCTTGGTCTGCTGATTGGGAAGTGTTTGTCCTCAATGTCCAGTATGTGCCACACTTGGGCAGTATGGGCAAAACAAAATGATCTTAGCTTGTTGTATAGTTTTTTATATGATACTTGTGGACATAATTTCTTGTTTGGCTTTTGCATCCATGCAGGTCAACACCCATCAGAATAAAGGGATAAAGTAAGCCTTCAAAAAGAAGGTGAGGGGTCCACAGCCAGTAGAGCACCCACTGTCGCAAGTGGTGGGAGAACCTGAGATGCTGGGCTTGGAAGATTAGAGGCCTAGCTGGGGCTGTTTTCCCAACGTGGGTGAAATGGTCATCTGACAATGACACCCCAATGGGCCACATTCTGGCAGTGTCCTATCTAAACCTTGATGGGCATTTGAGGGCAGCACAGCAGCCACAAGGAGGTGAGCACACAGCAAAGTCCTGCCTGTCCCACTGTAAGGTGATTGAGTGAGGTTCTGACTGCTCCCCCTGACAATTAGTGATGAGCCATGTGTAGATGGGAGATTGTTTGTGTTGAAATGTCATGTGTTTCAAAGCGATGTGTCTTATCTCTTGAACCTGGGGCCTAGGACCAAACTGGGGGGAATATTGAAAACACTTATGGGCAGATTTAAGGAAAGTGGTGCTGCACTGGGTGCAGCGCCACTTTCGTTGTGACCCTTAGTGCCCCCCCTACAGCCACCATGTGTGCAGTGTATTTAAAATACGGTGCACCATGGCGCAGGATAGAGGGCAATAGCATATTTTTTTTTTAACGCTATTGGTGTACTATGCAGGAGTAGTGCCAAAATCTTTGTGCTCCTCCTGCAGAGTACAGAGGGGTCCATTATAAATAATGGTATGACCCTTTTTAACGCCTGCTCTGAGCAGGTGTGTACTGCCATTTGATAAGTTTTGTTTTGACCAATGACTTTGTGTTTCACCACTGCGCATATTAGTTGCTCAATGTTCACCAGTAGCACATGGTATGTTTTGTTCAGTTTAGCTGCCTATGGGCTTTGACATTGCATTAGTCATTACATTCTGTATTCTGCCTATTGGCTTTGACATGCTGTATCCAGTCTAGCCGCCTATTGGCTTTGACATTGCATTCCTATTGGCTTTGACATGATGTATTCAATTTAGCTGCCTATTGACTTTGACATGCTATTAGATATGCTGCCTATGGGCTTTGACATGATATTATATATTGCATTTTGTATTCAGCTTAACTGCCTATTGGCTTTGACATGATATTATACATTGCATTTTATATTCAGCTCCGCTGCCTATTGGCTTTGACATGATATTATACATTGCATTTTATATTCAGCTCAGATGCCTATGGGCTTTGACATGATATTATACATTGCATTTTGTATTCAGCTCAGCTGCCTATTGGCTTTGACATGACACTAGACATTGCATTTGATATTTAGGTTAGCTGCCCATTGCCTTTAACGTGGAGTTAGACATTGCAGTTGAGAATCCAAGCAGCATTTTTCCAAGCTGTGTTTTTGCACCAGAGAACCAAGATGTTTTTCTCACAGTAGACTAGACATGATAAGAGAGAGTACATGGGTGTTGTTTTCTTCGCTTGAGCTTGGGAACAGGAGTAGTCTTGGAGACCTGGCCAGTCTCCAAAAGGCTTGCTCAGTTTCCCAGGTCTGAGAGGAGGGAGCACACCTTTGTAACGAATGTAACATGCTGCAGAGGGTCAGATTCGAATCTGCCGGACCTCGTGCTGGAGCTTGGCGCCAGCTGCCAGCAATCCCGTGTGGGTAGATGAATCTCTCTTTCTCGCGGCTGACAGGGGTCATCAGCTTGCAGACCTTAGAAAGATGAAGCTGTGAATAGTTCCCACACGGTGAAGTATTTGTTTTGCTTTGCATTCAATATCTTATAAATATAACCTGCTGTGTATATTGCAAACTGATATATTTTGTTTGATTAACGCGGACTTGAAAGCTACTAATTCGTCATTCATAAAATATTGTGGTTGGGGAAGAATTAACAACAATAAAAGTCTTCTTTGACCTCAGAAGTGCATTTCTGTTGTGTTATGTTAGTGCTTAGAAACTAGATAAGAGGAAAGCACTACAATTGGTACCAGGAGTCGTGGGGTCGGTCATTAAGAGGTGATTAAGAGGGTGTTGACGAGTTGGTAGATTTCTAAGTGCACACTTTAAAAGTGTAATTGTTTTTGTTGTTTGGAGAATTACAGAAATTGTTTTTTTGTTGTTTGGAGAATCACAGTAGCACGGCAGACCATGTCATGTGTTGTTAAACTGCCTGATGGTGCTACGAAAAACTGTGAATTGTTTGTTGTTTGGAGAATCACAGTAGCACGGCAGACCATGTCATGTGTTGTTAAACTGCCTGATGGTGCTAAGAAAAACTGTGAATTGTTTTCTGTTTGGGGAATTACAGAAGAAAATGCATGTGTAGAAAACGTGTGTTTTGGAAGTAATGATGACAGAAAGGTCTGGATACCTTTATCTGCTTACAGAGAAATGCAGGAGAAATGTAGGAAGTTGGAACATGAAAATAGGAATTTACGTGAGCAAATTAGCCAGGATACAATAATTCAAAATAATGCTGAAAGTTATAAAAATCAAGAATCTTTCTTGTCCCATTCCAGTAATGAGGGGGTTAAGACAGCTCCGAGCTGCACTGAGTTTCCGTGTGAGCCAGGGTTTTTGGCAGCCAAAGCGCATTCCTTAACTGATAACACGGACGAGAGAGACCAGAATGTGATTTACGAGTTACCGTTGCAAAATGCACAAGTAAAACGAAAGATTTTAGAGCAAGAGCAGACTTTCATTAGCTTGTTTGATTTTCGGAAAAAGAATAGCCCTCACTTGAGAGAAATCCTAACACTTTTGTATATGGTCACTGTGAAAAATTATATGCAGCTGCGCGCTTGTGATTTGGCAAATGAAATAATGCAGACTTTAGGTTTTTGCGCAGTGCAAGAAGGAAATACTTATGTACATTTAAATCATGAACAAGGGAAGAAAATAGTGCCCCTAGCTAGAATCATACAATGGATCTGGTACTTGCAAGACAGGGCTAGAGTACCACAGGTAAAAGAGTTATCAATGAAGTTGTGTGCACCATTTGAATTCGTGTCCACTGAAGATAAAAAGCATGTTTGTTTTACTAATGATTCATTGACTGAAATGTTGTTTTCTGACACAGTAGAAGGAACAGAGTTGTATAATGTGTGTCAGATTTTAAAGCAAGAGCTACGTGAGATGTGTCATTTTTACGCTGATTTTTGGTTCATTGTTAATGTTTTAGCACCTAACTGGTTCAATTACCTTGCAGATGTTAATGAGAAAAATTCAGAGAGAGGAGTGTTCACCCAGAATTCTGCCTTAGTGGGGATGGCTAAGTGGGTGCCCCAGAAATGTGAACAGCTGAGAGAAAAAGCCACTTACAGGTGGGCAGAGATGAGAGAGATGCACATTCCCCTAGTTTTGATAAAAACTGTGCAGTACGCACAAAAGCAATCTGTCATGCAAGCAGTCACAGAGCAGTTGGGGAGAGGAAAGTTACCAGGACAGGAATGGGAAAGTGATCAGGTTTTAGGGAGAGTGATTGCTGCAGATTACCAAGGAAAAATCGAAATTATGCTGATACCTAGAAAAGAATCTGATTCATTCATACAAATTGGAGACAGAATGGCCCAAATTGACAAAAATGCAGTGAATGGAGGTTTGTTAAAGAAGGAGTCTGCCCCAGCCCTTCTGACAGTGCAAGAAAAGGGAAGCTGTGGTGCAGCAGATAAAAACCTCAGTGCTGATGTGTGGGCTGAAGCCCCAAGTGATCCTCCAGAACCTGCAGAAAATATAACAAAGGGCCTCAAAAACGTCCTGCTGATTATAAAACAGGGAAAGAAAGAGGAAGGGTGCAGTTTAAATGAAAAATGTTATTTGCAAGAAAAGTCATACTTGTTTCTTTTGCAGATCCTACCACGTTTCGCCACTGTCCCTGAGTGTGCTGTGTGGTCCCCCTTCCGGTGTGTGCGTGTGGGGTCGGGGAAGGGACCGAATCCCCAACCTGAACCTGGCTGAGTAAAGCGCCAGCACCATGGATCCATTTTGCGCAAACTGCGCCTTCAGTTCAAGTTCAACTTGTTTGATTGCATTCTTCCACTGGAACTAAGATGGAACTCTGACTTTTGCTTACCTTCCAGCAAACCTTTCAGGTGGACCGTGCATCTTTACATGAGTAGAACTCATGCCACATCAAATTGCTAACGCTGTTGAATTAGAGACTCACTCAGAGTATAAAAATTGCCCAGTCTTTTCTATGTAGATGTATCTGATGTGAAAGGTTATGAAATCAATGTGTTAATCCACTTCTATTGCTTTACAGGGATTGCTTTGATCTGATGTTTTTTTTGTTTTTGTTTGAAACAAGAGATATGTGAAACAAAAATTCATTTGTCAAAGGGCGGAATGTACTGCCATTTGATAAGTTTTGTTTTGACCAATGACTTTGTGTTTCACCACTGCGCATATTAGTTGCTCAATGTTCACCAGTAGCACATGGTATGTTTTGTTCAGTTTAGCTGCCTATGGGCTTTGACATTGCATTAGTCATTACATTCTGTATTCTGCCTATTGGCTTTGACATGCTGTATCCAGTCTAGCCGCCTATTGGCTTTTACATTGCATTCCTATTGGCTTTGACATGATGTATTCAATTTAGCTGCCTATTGACTTTGACATGCTATTAGATATGCTGCCTATGGGCTTTGACATGATATTATATATTGCATTTTGTATTCAGCTTAACTGCCTATTGGCTTTGACATGATATTATACATTGCATTTTATATTCAGCTCCGCTGCCTATTGGCTTTGACATGATATTATACATTGCATTTTATATTCAGCTCAGCTGCCTATGGGCTTTGACATGATATTATACATTGCATTTTGTATTCAGCTCAGCTGCCTATTGGCTTTGACATGACAATAGACATTGCATTTGATATTTAGGTTAGCTGCCCATTGCCTTTAACGTGGAGTTAGACATTGCAGTTGAGAATCCAAGCTGTATTTTTCCAAGCTGTGTTTTTGCACCAGAGAACCAAGATGTTTTTCTCACAGTAGACTAGACATGATAAGAGAGAGTACATGGGTGTTGTTTTCTTCGCTTGAGCTTGGGAACAGGATTAGTCTTGGAGACCTGGCCAGTCTCCAAAAGGCTTGCTTAGTTTCCCAGGTCTGAGAGGAGGGGGCACACCTTTGTAACGAATGTAACATGCTGCAGAGGGTCAGATTCGAATCTGCCGGACCTCGTGCTGGAGCTTGGCGCCAGCTGCCAGCAATCCCGTGTGGGTAGATGAATCTCTCTTTCTCGCGGCTGACAGGGGTCATCAGCTTGCAGACCTTAGAAAGATGAAGCTGTGAATAGTTCCCACACGGTGAAGTATTTGTTTTGCTTTGCATTCAATATCTTATAAATATAACCTGCTGTGTATATTGCAAACTGATATATTTTGTTTGATTAACGCGGACTTGAAAGCTACTAATTCGTCATTCATAAAATATTGTGGTTGGGGAAGAATTAACAACAATAAAAGTCTTCTTTGACCTCAGAAGTGCATTTCTGTTGTGTTATGTTAGTGCTTAGAAACTAGATAAGAGGAAAGCACTACAAGGTGTTAAAAGTGCCGAAAAATATGGCCCAAGGAAATATAAGTCCTTGCGCCATTTTGCGGCCCTTTCTAACGGGTGAACTCTCCCTCTTGCATATATTATGCCAAACGCAGGAATAATGTGGTGCAAGGGTTTACAAAGTGGCGCAATGTGTGCATGCCGCCTTAGCGTAAAAAAAATGAGGCTATGGCGGTACTAAGGTGGCGCTAGGGGCGCTTAAATTTGTCCCTTGCTTTCCAGGGACCACAAATGGCTGCATACAGTGATCATTCATGCACTGTTTGTTGTTGTAGTGGGTGTAATTTCTATCCAAAAGATCGCTACTCCTAAAAATTACAGGCCAAAGGTAAGTAGGTGATGGTTCACTGTCCTCTGCCATGTGTCTCAGTATATGTGTATGTAGACATCTGCCACCCAGGAGCTAGTTCTCTTCAGTGTATGATGGTTCCTGGTGACTCACTTGCAGCGGTAAGAAACTACTTTCCTTTGGTAAGTGCGGAATGCCTATTGACATGTATGATGTGCCATCACTTTTACCAATATTCCTTGTGCCTATATGTCAGCAAGTGTTCCTTTCTCTTAAGTAGGCATTTGTAGGCTGCAGTTCCATGCATGATCTCTGTTGATGGGATGATGTCTATATTCTCTCTCATATATAGACATAAACTATATGTGGAATAGTATATTTACAATGGTGGTACGTTTCATGTTGTGCCACTGGCAGGTGTGTGTCACCATTGTTTACTGTCTGACAGATACCTTCATGGATCATAGTATGTCATTTGGCATGTAGAACTGCAGTAGCAATGAGAGATATGACTGGTAGGCCCAGAGTGTGGAACCACTTTGTGTTTCTACATGCTCTTGATTTGGAATCATGTGGAAAAGTGCACTGCACATGTGTAGTGGTTAAGGACTGTGCCCTGACTGTTGGCATGCATCATGGAGTGACGTGTAGTGATGTTGACATCACATGTGTTTGGGTACAGGTATTAATCCACAAATTGGCATGTATAAGATGTTGATAGGGATGTTGGTTCTCATTGGGCAACAGGTCGTGGGCCTTCTGTTTGTCCTTGCAAGTTCGGTGTCTCTCCAACATGCAAAGGACAGATGGCTCCTACAGCAACTCTCAGAATGTCATTGTTATGGGTGTCAGACATTAATGGTGACTATTCTGGGGCTTGCTGATTCAGTGTTTTGTGTATTCTGGGGGCATCTCTCCCTGACATATTGGAAATTACATCAACAGTGTTCCTTCAATGCCACATGTGAGGCCTATCTGAGTAACATTGATACTACCTCCATGACTCTATTGGGACAGCAGTCACTTCGTGAAGTGTACATTGATGATATGTTTCCAGTGTGGCATGGGCATTTCCATGTCACCTACTCCAGGATAGTGTACTTTTGTAAACAACATAGCAGAATCTCAGAGTATAATTTCTCATTGTTGGTTTATTATGTATCTGCCAAGTGGATGTATGCATGGCCTTGTGTGCGATATGTGGGAATGTACTTTACGTTGGGATACTATTGTTTGCCAAGAGATAACCGAGGTCTGCTGCATGGGGAACAGCTTTGAGGATGAAGATGTCTCCTAGGTGTTGTGTGGTTATTGTGGTTGCACAACTTCAGCCAGCCATGCAGTTGTAGTTTTCTGGGATCCAGATTTTCCTGTGGACAACTTTAGGGAATCCAGATGCCATGCATGCATATGTTATGGCACATGTATGGGCCACTTAAGTAGAGTGTGTTGTTGGGGCCTACTTGACATAATGGGTTTATCAATCAGAGTTGTGGTTGAAGTGTTATCATGGACATGTGATGACCCTATTCCTCTTTCCAGAATCAGCACCAGCAAGCAGAGAAAACAAGGCCAAGCCGAGTTGGGAAGCATCTGGCCACGCGACCTCAGGTCAAGACACAATTGAAACAGGGACCTAGTGGCCCAGAGTGCGAGGGGAGTGCAAAGGGGGAGACCGGGACATTGTCTTTATCATCTGATTTTTCCTCCAGAGGCCACTCCCTTGTGGTGGTGGACCCATAAGGCCCCCCCAGTCCCACCCTTGTCCACCACCCACTCTTCTATCACTGCCCTCCCTGTTGCTCCCCACCAAGTTGGTCGTGCCCCCTCACCTAAGAGATTGGGCGTCTCCTTTGCCGCAGGCACATCTGCCCCAGCCCCTGCAGCCCTCACTTACGAGGCTATTGACCTCCTGAGGATGATCTCTGTGGGTCAATCAGCCATTGTGAATGCTATCCAGGGATTGGCACGTCAGCTACAACAGACCAATGCATTCCTGGAAGGCATTTATGGTGAAATGGCTGGCTTGCAGAGATCTTTTTGGGCTATGGTCTCTTCACCAACAGCAGCCAGTCAACCCCCATCTTCCGTCCCCCCTCCAATTCGTTCTTCCCAATCCAAATCCCCCTCCTCTTACTTACCCAAGGCACACAGACATATCAGCAAACATCCACTTCAATGCCCAAGAATATCTTACACAAATACAAGCACCACAAAACACACTGGGGCACACACACAAACAACATCCACCTACAGTCACAACAAATTCACTACTTCCCTGGACACTCCCATCACTCCCAGAATCACTGACACAGCATCAAGCATGACATTGACACACCCACTACACCCATCAAACCTGGAGACACCACCCCTGCAGACATCCACCACAAGCACAGACACCAAAGCTAGAGACACACATACATCCACTATATCCAGCCAACCCGCCGTCACCACCCCAACAGACACACACACATCTGTCACTCCCACATCCTCCAGCACCTCCACCTCCAGTCCTCCAAGACACACAAATGCCCACACTCACACACCCAACAGATACCCACCACACACAAGAATACCTCACAGAAGCACTCATCCACGACAACCACACCAATGCAGCCTACAACTACTCCCTCAACCTCCAAATCCCAGCCCTATTCTGATGACCGACCCAGTGTGTCAAAAAAACCTTTTTTTGTTTGAGCTTAGCGTTTGCCCTTTTACCCCCATCCCAGATCAAGAAGGACCCCAACTAGCTCCCAGGCCGTCCCTTATACTTCCAAGGCCCCCCGCCCCCCTGCAAGTAGCCATACCCCCACAAGAAGAAGCCCACCCCTTCCAAGAAGACCACCCCTTCCAAGCCCAAGTCCATACCCCCCTCTCAAATCCAATTCTCCACCCCTCCACCCCCTGATAATCCCTGAGGTGCCTGCCTGCCACCTCAATGCCCCTTCATGTGGAGGATCCCTGGCAGTAAAAGAAGTCAAGTGTTGGCACAGTACTCTGTACTTTAAAAACTGATGGACTGGTCATTGGCCTTAGATATTTCCAAATTGTTTTTTGAATAAATCCAAAGAGTTGTTTTATTTTGGGTACACCTTTGTCATGCAATTCCTTTTCTAGCTTTATGTTGTTCCCAAGTGCCTTTGGCTGTCTTCCTCCAGTTGTGTGTGTTTGAGCCTGCTTGCTGCTCCATGTGGTGTTGTTTGCAGTTTGGGACTTTGTGGCAGTGCTGGTCTCCCTCAGGAGAAAGGTATATGTTGTGTGTGTAGGTATGTGTGTGTAAGTGCAATGGTGGTGTCTTGGCATTGTGTACTGATTGGTATGGTAAGTATTTATTTTTGTGTTGTCCAACGTGGGCATGTATGGTGTTAGACTTGCCTCCCTGATGTGTCTAATGTATTCATGTGATGTGTGTTATCTTGATTTTCGTTTGTGCAGACATGGAGTGTGTTAAGTTGTGCTAGCTGTGTTTGCATTAGGCTGTGCATGTGTCCATTTAGCTGTGTTCCCCTTGCAGCTAGTTCTTGTAGAGGTGTGCCCCATGCCGTGGGAGTTGTATCTGTTTTGTTGACTTGCCGTTCCCCTCATACAGATGTACATGACAGTTGGGTTTAGTATTGTTTGCCCCTGAGACCCACGTAGGGCCATTTACTATGTTCTTTGGGGGGCCTGATCAAAGTGATAAATGTCCCAGTGCAGCCTCCTTCCCTGGGTGTCCCAGATGGCCCCATCATAATTGTGCAGGTATAGTTAGTATAGTGTTGTTTGTCTATTTGTTTCTCTGTGTTTTGAGCATACCATTGTCCTTCCGTTGTGCGGTGATGTGTGTCATGTGCGTGTCTATTGCAGGGCTGTTTAATGGTGGTGTTGTTTGTGTTCCATGCCACATCGATACATATGTGTGTTGTGTGTGAGGACAGTCCCTGGCCGATGTGGAATGTGAGTGCGTGAGTTGTATTTGTATATGTCCTAAAGGTGTGTTGTTGATGTTTGTGACAATGTTGTCTACCCTTCATTCTACCTGTGCATGAGCTGTATTTGTGAAGTGTTGCAGTGCAGTGTGTGTGCTTTCCAAAGGAGGAGTATTGTGACTGTGTGAGTGTCCATGTTGATGTATGTTACTGAGTGTATATAGCTTGAGACGTGTACCTGCTGCCCATGGCATGCCCCCATATGATATGTAAGCTGGCACTACAAGCCTTTTTTAGGATTAATGATACAGGTAAGTGTGTGTACTTATGGTTGATGGTGTCCACTGCGGTGTTGGTTTTGTTGTCTTTTGATGATCATCAGCAGTGGCATGACCTTTGTGCAGGGCTCCATGGTGCCACGAAACGTGTAAGGCTGAATGCAGGTGAGTGTCTCCCTTTATAGCCCCCTCTTCCGTCAGCTTGTACATTAAGGTTGGACCACCTGTCACATTGGCAGTGTGCAACCTCGTTATGAGTCCAGCGGAAACACAGGCTCCGCCGGCCTGTTTGTGCTTCCTCATGACCGTGGCAGTCGGTGCTTCTTGGTGGTGCCGGCAGACCACTTGCGGTCTTTAGTTGTTATAACCACCAAACTTCTAATACGGCCCTTAATGACAGAAAGAGCAAGACATATCATATCACAGAAAGGAAAGCGATTATTAAGCCACATGGGGTACACCTACGACCAAGAAAGTACATCGAAGGACATTGTGAATTAGAAATATACTAAATATTACTTTACTGCATGGTATGGGAGGGCCACTACATAAGATGATATGGTCATTAATATAGGGGAATCTAGCTACCCTTATATTGAAGTAAATGAGGTATTCCAGGATATAGAAGAAGAAAGCACTAGCTCCCAGGAGCCCACAATACAAATTCTAAAATAAATACTCTCTAAAGTCCCCAAACAAATCACAGGCCAGCTATCACCCATTCCCACTTTAAAAAAAGAATTGCACAAACTAAAATGAAAAACAGTGATACATGTTCTACCCCTAAAATTTACCAAGATATTGAAATACCTGAACACTTAAAAATCACATATGATGTTATATGTTATACCTGAACACTGATTTCTAATATTTTCTGCAGCAGATAACTTACTAAGGGCCTGATTTAGTACTCGGCGGATGGGTTACTCTGTCACAATGGTGACAGATATCTCATCCGCCGAAAGCTAAATCCCATAGGCCATAATGTGATTTGGATTTCGGCGGATGGCATACCCATCACTGTTGTGAGGGAGTGACCAGTTCACCGAGTTCTAAATCAGGCCCTAAAACAAATCCATTGTGAAACCTGGATTATTGATGGGACCTTAAAAATGGGCCCGAAACCCTTCACTCATATATACACCATACATGGTAAATATCACAACTCAAATATCCCTTTTATTTGTGCACTACTACCAAATAAACAAAGATGCACTTACTACGAACACTTAAAACACATTAAACATAAAACAAGTAACTACTACCCACAAAAGAAAAACATGGACTTTGAGCAATCCATGAATTAAACCATTTAAAAGCTACCCACACACAGCCGTAGAAGCTGTTAGTGCAATTTCAATCAAAGCATATGAAGACATCATCAACAATCTGCACTAAGTGTGGAATATGCTACAAACAGTCAATTTGCCTTTGAAATAAAAAAAATGATAGCACTAGCTTATGCCCCTTTTACTGAGGTAACTAACGACTACATTTTCCTAATAAAAACCCTTTCTACTACCAAAACAAACACAAACTAAGCCAACCTATGAACTATTTTGAAGACAATTGGGTTTGTAGACTACATCATTCTGTACATAGCACCAACCCAAATTCCAAATACCATGGTGGAATATCTATGAAAACACATTGGCACCTGAAGCCAAAACAAACAACGCAGAGGAAGGATGCAGTCCAATCCACACTAGGCAGAGCCTACCCTATTCTCTATATACTTATGGAAGCCCTACAAAGAACAAAGCTATCAACAACTACAAATAGAGCAATCTGTGACCCAAAGTGCACCTAAAATTAGCAAATAAACACAAAGAATGTACAACATGCTACAATTTAAAGTAAAATTCTTCCAAAACAACAAAGGAGTAGATTACTTAGAAATGATAGGCAAAAATCATATTAGAAACTAAATACTAACCTCTATAACTCACAAAAAGCATAGCATAATCTTAATCAATATTACCTATCGTTTTTAGATAAATATTAAACATAATATTTTATTACATCACTCAAAGGATTAAACGGTGCTCCAATTTTATATAAGACTGATAAATGAAAATATGTTGCATAATATTTATATTAAAAAAACCTCACCAATCAAAAACCTTAAACAAAACATGCTGTGAAAAATAATTATGACACATAAAATATGCAAAATAAACAATAATAATCTTATAAATTATAAAATGCATTTCCCAACCAAAACAAATAAACCATGACTACTGCTCTGTAGCTGCAGATCATCCTCGGTATCCACATAGTCAAAAAGTATAATCCACCAAAAACTAAAAAATATTTTTAAAAAATCCCCAAAATTGCAAAAATAAAACCTATCTAATAGACATCTCTTGAACTAATCGAAAGTATCTAGGACCCATAAAAATTCTGAAAAAGTGTATAAGAAAATAAATTCTCCTGAAAACCTGAAAAAAGGAAATAAAATATTGGTTTATTAGAAACCAAAACAGATGTCCTTAAAACAACTCTAAATCCACTAATGCCATAGGAAGAAAAAGCTGCAAGATAAAACAGAATACCCACCTGCAAAAAAAAGTACAATCAACCATTGCAAATACATTATACTTAATCATCAAAAAGCAAGTAACACAATACAATATAACATAACCTATTGATACATTACTAAAAAACATGACGGAAAAGCTGAACCAACACACTGGTGACAAGCACTAAAATTAGAACAACTAAGGGCCCAATTATGAGTTTGGCGGTCGGACCGCCAGACCGCCAAGGCAGTCCCCGAGGCAGACCCAAAAATACCACTGTGGCGGCAGTCCCAAGACTGCTGTGTTATGATGTATACAGGCAGAACTGCCACCTGCCAAGCCACTGTGCTGACTGCGGTGAGGCAGTTTATCTTTCTTGGTGGTCTGTACTCTGGCACCATCATCACCCTGGCCAACCGCTGAGTCGATTACAAACACACAGTTGATGTGTCAGTCCCCTTGTGGCAGATAGCCAATGCCGGTCAACCACTGTGGTATGCATTCAACGAAGCAACATAAAAGTGCCCATTGAATGATTCAAAAACATTACAGCTGACAATCATGGGCCCTAGTGAACACACCTGCAGATCACACTATTAAACACACCCCTTCACAGACCATGACCCTTTGCATCTCTACTGCAACCAAGATTTGATTTTGTTTGGAGAGATAAGAAACCCGTTTTTTCAGTGCCTCTATACCTCTTTTACACACGTTTCTCTATTTACTCCCCATATCACTTTTCATTTGTAAGTAAATCCCTGTCACCCACTTTAATCTCCCACTGTCACATCTCAAAAATCCACGTTTCTCAAAGGATGATTTGGGAGTCATGGTGGATGAAATCATAAGAGTAGACCCACAATTGTTTGGAGTCCAAGTCCAGCACACTCCTCTCAGTATGAAAATGGAACTGTGGCAAAGGATCGTTGATGGAATGAATGTTGTAGGCACCATCCTGCGCATAAGGGAAGACATTGAGAAGAGGTGGAATGACCTGAGGGGCAAGGTGTGTTCCTTGGCCACCAGGCAACAGATGGAGGACAACAAGAATGGCGGTGGCCCTCCCAGTGCCCTATTACAACTCTTTTCCTGGGGGGAGAATGTCCTGCATCCTGCATCCTAAGGGCTTGACAGGAATATCAAGAGGAGAGGAATCTGGTAAGTTACAACACAAAAACTGCTGCAAAACTGCAATTTCATGCGGGCTCACAGCTCAGTTTTTGCCACTGTGTTGTTCATTGACTTTACCAACATTCAATACCCAGAGTATCCCAGAGTATCTGAGATGTAAGACTGTCAATGTGTATTGTTGGACCCAACATCAATGCTACGAGACCCATCATATGCCATTAGTTGGAATGCTGTGTGTAAGTGTTTCAATATAAAAAACAAATTACAGGACTCATGGTATGTCTCAACATGTAAATGTATGCTACAACCTAAATTCAGTCTGGCAACAGATATGCAATATCCAACATTTATCTAGTGTGTAAAGCAGAGGGAGTGACCTGACTGCAGCTCCCAGGAGGCCCTTTTTCTGTAAATACACCTGTTTATGTCCCCTCAAATGTGCTTCACTTACCTAGGAGTATACCATCTGTCAAGTGTTGAGAAGTAGAGGGGGTCACTTGACTGCAAAGCCCAATAGGCCTTGTTACAGTTACTCCAACCACCAGCCCAGTGTTCACTTGCACAAATACACCTGTTTGTGTCCCCTCAAATGTTCTTCACTTGGGAGTATACCATTTTTCAAGTGTTGGGATGTTAAAGGAGTGACCTGACAGCAAAGCACAGTAGGCCCGGTTTCTGTAACTCCAACCACCAGCCCAGTGTTCACTTGCCCAAATACACTTGTTTGTGTCCCCTGAAATGTTCCTCACTTACCCGGGAGGATACCATTTGTCTAGTGTGTGAACTAGAAGGAGTGACCAGACTGCAACTCCCAGGAGACCCTGTTTCAGTACCTCTAACCACCAGCTCAGTGTTCACCTGCCCAAATACACCTGTTTGTGAACTCTCAAATGAAGTTTACTCACTTGGGAGTACACAGTTTGTCTAGTGTGTTTACCATTTGTAAAGTGCTGAAATGTATAGGGAGTGACCAGACTGCAAAGCCCAATTGGCCCTGTTTCTGTACCTCCAACCACTAGCCCAGTTTTCACTTGCTCAAATACACCTGTTTGGTATCTCTCAAATAAAGTGTACTCACCTGGGTGTGAGCAATATACAGATAATGCTCAACTCAGAGCCGTGTCTGTCTACCTTGCTCCATCTTGACCTGGTATCCCAAGAATAAACCATTGAGGACAGAAATCACACCTAACCAAGTGTGTACACCAAGTATTCCTAAGGCATAATCTGCATCAGCAGATTGGTAGCAGCAGCAAACACATTAGCACATTACTGCACACATGATGACTGCAGATACAGCAATGCTGTGGGTTTGCCTGTATCAGACTCAACTAGGCCTCCAAATGGTCAAATGCACATGTTACCTCTCCACTGTGTTGGTTTCACTGTTGGAAAAGTGTCATTGTCATTCCTTCACGCAAAGTGCAATTGATCAGCACATCTAATGAGCTGCTTGAGTCAAATAGTTTAGGCAAACTTCACACATGTGATGTCAAATACTCCAACATCATGGTAACATGGCACAATAGGCTAAACTACCACTTAAGAATGTCCAATGTTTCAACCCCCCACCCAACAAGGGTATCTAGCACAGTTTCAACCTTCTTGTGCCCCCAAGTCCTGGATCCTGAGGTGCAATCCGACACTCATGACACTTAGAGTCTAGGACCCTGTTGGAAAGGGCACCCTGTGCCAAGGGCACAGGCTTGTGGGGGTAGGGTGTGTGGGAGGGATGCTGTGGGCCAGCAGAGTGAGGTCACTGGGGTTGCTGTTGACCTGCATACCATCAGCCATGTCTTGGGGGTCTATCAGAAGTCCCAAGGCGTGCTGGGCCAGGTGTTAACTGAACTCTGGCAAATGAAAAGCTGTAGAGGGAAATGATCTAATAATTGGATGACCACAATTCCAACATGGGCACACTAACCGGGGTGTTGAGGGACACTCATACAACCCTGAGCAGTGCTTTTCCACCACCATCCACCCATTCCTGTAGGCCAACTAACTCAAGACCAAGTACATCTGCTGCAGCCACAGGAAGGGAGGCCAGAAGCACAACCACTCTCAAACACCCCTGCCTCTGCAGCAGCTGATCCTTCCCCATAAGCAGGGATGTTCATGCAAGAATCCAGGAGGTGCGGATGGAAAGGCACTCACTATTGCCAGCAAGAAACCTCTTCCTTAATGTCCTCCTTTGTGAGTCACACATAAACTTTGTGGACTGAACTTGAACCCCTTCCAGTTCCAATGGGGGAGTACGCTGGACTTTGGACTTTCAATGGGTGTGGCATCTACTCCAATGATGTCGTTCATCATGACTGACCCCTTCACTTTACATCCTTGTTTCTTTCTGTGCCAACTCTAGTTTCTGGATTAGCATTGTAATAAATTCACCTGTCACAAATCCATTGTCTACTGTCTTAAAATTCGCATTTTATTATGTAAATGTGTAAGACCATGTGAACCATCTCATGAAGATACAAGTTACTTGTGCAAGCAAGGATATGTTGCATGTACACAGTGTCCAGCTCAGGATTGCAACCATTACACAGGAACACATACATACAAGTGTCTTGTTTCAGAAGAGATTTTATTACATTGTCCAGCACATAGGCTGTCAAGATGTCAGAAACATAGAAATTCAGACATATCAGACTGTGCAGGCCACCAAATATACTGGTACAGAACATTGTAGGAATGGGCATGTCAGACATTGTCCTGTTAAATAGGCAAAAATGGATATGGTTGATGTCATCAGCTGGCACTATATCCCCGAGGTCTCAAATGGAAACCCATCTCATATAATGCAACATCCAGACAGATGGCAGTACAACAGGGTCATGACATTCCAGTGCTACTGCATCTGGTGGTATGACACAAACAAATGTCAGTGATGTGCCACAGGCACTTTGGCCTACTATGATGAAACACATTAACATCTACATAAAGTTCAGATAAAAAGAGTGTTTAGCCAATGTGAAGAGGAACAGACACACATTTGGCCTACAACAACATTTTTACTGACCACATGGTGACATACATGATGCATCATGGCCACCACACAACAACAAAAAGTCCAACTGAGTCTTCTGCACTTCCATCCTATCACTGTGCAAGCTGTCTTGACACAGGTCTTCTACACCCAAAGTCTGTGAAATACATTCCCAGGAACAATCCATGTCCACTTTGTATGTCCCAGCAGCAGAATATATTTGTCAATGTCACAACTCTAAAATGCCTAAATGAAAATCTCATGGTGAAGGTACCTGAAAAAAAAGACAAGGAGTATAGGTATGAAACCATACATTTATGACACAAGCCACATAGCAAACGTCTGGAGAACAAAGTTCATTAGAAAAATGTGACAAAAACAAAGCAACATCATCAAAATGTGAATGTGTCAAAAGCTTCCTCATCGAACACCCTTTGGCAGATTTTGCCTGAGCATCAGATCCTTAATTATTTCCAAAAATATACTCCACTCATTATCACAACTACAGTTCACTGTAGTGTCAAAGTCATGACATCTCATTACATACTTAAACTCATGAGAAGAAGCTTTTGATGAGATCTTGTTGCAAGTCATCTCCTTCCTCTTCTCCACTATCATCTTCATTTGGCATTTCAGGATTCTTAACCAGTAACACTGCAGGCTCCCCCTCCTCTGAGATGCAAGGGATATTCCTCCGCAGGGCGATGTTATGGAGCATGCAGATGCCACAGTGATCTGACACATCTTCCCTGGTGAGCAGAGGAGGGCTCCCCCAATCCTGTCCAGACAGCAAAATCTGTCCTTCAGGAGCCCAAAAGCCAACCCCACTGCCCGCCGTGTTCTTCCATGGGCCTCATTTAAGTGGACTTCCCCTGGCGTAGTTGGATTCCTCAGTTGTGTCAACAACCAAGGACATGGATATGCTGAGTCTCCTTCTTTGGAATGAGTCATAAATGCCACAATGAGTCAATCACTTCATGATTGTAGCATCTGACATTGCACACACAAAATCAGGACAGATGTGACTTACCAACCAGCCAGTCCCTCTCTGGTTGCAGTTGTGGCATCAGCTGGGGGATGGTGTTGTTCCACATTACAAAGGAATCATGGGGTAAACCTGCAAACCGGCACAGACATTTGAGATGTAGAGCTCTCACAAGCAAACAACATACACTTTGATAGAATGGAAGTCCGTCCTGTTGCAATAGACTTGTTCACTGGCCTGCGATGGCACCAAAGCAATATGTGTGCCATCAATGACTCCCACCACATGTGGGAGGCGACCAAAAGCACAGAGGCTAGCCTTCGTATTGGCTAAATCCTCACGTCTAGGGAACATGATATATCTGTCAATTAGTTACATCATTGCTGATAGCACGTCTCTTAACAAACGACTGAAAATGGGTTGAGACATACCACCAGATATGGCCACTGTCTATTGGAAGGACCCTATGGCCAGGAAGTGTTCTACTGCTATGAGTTTAACAATGGTTGGTATGCATGCTGGATTTGTGTTTTCAGGCATCAGATCTGGCACCAACTGGCGACATCAGTCCACAATAGTTTGCCTATTCAGAGGGAGCTGTTTGATGATGTGACGCTCTTCCATTGTTTGATGGTCTGGCAATGGTACACTGGAGCTTGTCGCCTCCTCCCTCTCCCAGGGTACCTATTTGTGAAATTACCAGCTAAGCCAGCTTTTCCCAACCCCCTTTTCACAAATTGGCATACGTGAGACGCAGACGCGGCGGACACACGAGAGACGAGAGAGACGAGCGAGGAGCTCAGACGTACGGCGCTGGTGCCGGGTGGCTCGCGTCGCGGTTTGCTCACCGCGAGTGCAAGTGTGAGCGCGAGGTGCGCGGCGTCCGGCGTCCGGCGCACGGCACACGGTCTGGGGGCTGCCGCTGCTAGCCGCTCCCCGTGCTAGCAGGAGAAACAGCCGCGGGAAGCCGGGAAGCCGAGTGAGCACGGTCCGGGGGGCAGAAGCTGCTGGCAGGGGGGAGCAGCTTCCGCGAGCAGGCGGGTGCGACCAGGGCTGCTGCCTGTTTTTTCACCAGCGCCGTCACGCGTGGTCTGGACACTAAGTAAGCCAGTAAGCCAGAAGGAGCACCAGAGGAGTACCGGAGTCCCAGAGCACGAGAGGAGCACTAGAGGGGTACCAGAGGAGCTTGGAGTTGCTGCCCTGCACTGCCCTGCCATCACATGGACTAGGTGAAGCCAAGGAGGTGAGCCAAGGAGGGTATTCGCTGTTTTCAGCCACCACAGCGGTACCTAGCGGTACCTAGCCATATCTAGTTTTACTCTGACCTGACCTGACCCAACCTAAGGATATTACCCCGACCTAGGTGACTTAAGTGACTTGGGTGACTTAAGTGACCTAAGTGGTTCCTGTGGCTTGGCCATGAGCGGATCAAGAGTGGGCCATACAAAGTAGCGCATCAAGTAATGCATAAGCAGTGCATAAACAATGCATAATTAACGCAAGTAGGCGTAAGTAGCCTTCACAAACAGAGACAGAGACAGAGAGGATCTGAAGGGGCCAGATAGAGAGAACCAGAGAACCAGAGGAGGCCATTAATCGACACATTAAACTGCGCTAGAGGGGCAGATATAATTCGAACACCGCGCTTTTGTACGGCGTATTGTGCATATTGTGCGCGTCACCACACAGCAAGGCAAGCAAAGCCAAGCTCTATATATTCTAGAGAAGCATCCTACAGATCCTACAGATCCTGGAAATTGTTGAAGTTACTGATCCCGATCTTCTCAAACAATAAAAAAAAAAAAAAAAAATGGTTGGAACAAGAGGGAAAACAAAGAAAGCCAGACAGGCCAACGAGGCACTCGGTAATCCAGTGAAACCCCAAAGACCAGAGCAGGAACCTAACAGCTTACAAGATCTGGGGTCAGACCAAGACCAAGACCTGGACCCTAGAGCCACTAAGTCATCCCGAGGGGAATTTATAGACCAAGGAGTGGTCGCAGCAGCTGAGGAAGCCCACAATGGGATTCCCAACGATAAAAGCAAACCAGGAGAAGATCCGGGTGGGACACCCGAAGTGGCACCAGGGCCTATGCTGTCTATGCTGCTAGTCCATACTGACTCTGACGACATGGGGCATGTATCACTGAATGCAGGTGAAATGGCGGGGGGCCCTGCAAGTCCTCCACTTAGGAGACAACAGTATATACCAACGCACCTGGACCCAGGTGGGACCAGGGGAGCAAGGAAAATTAAATCAAAGATAAATACTATTACCAACTATTACAATCATATAAATCTAAATACTGATTGGCTGCAGATGCAAAGCTCTAAAGCTAGCGACCTCCCATCACAGCCATCAGGGGAAAAAGGTGACAATAATGTGGAGGGCGAGCTGGAGCTCTTAGAGACAGGGCATCAGGATTCCTGTCCATCCCAGCAGCGACCTGCCCGACCATCACGACTACCCTGTGGAACAAACGACTCCTTTGTGGGTAGTGAAGTGGGGTCAATTAGTTCCCCAGAATGGGGCAGTTTCTCGGAAGAACAAAGACAAAGAAAAAGAAAAAGAAAAGGTAATGAATCACCTCATTCGGAAGCCCTAATGGGACCACTACATTCTGGGAGCTCTCCACTGACATTCCCTTTACCTCATCTAAAAGTAGAACCTACAATCCTCCAAAATGTAAAGGGGCCTGAAATAGAACAATCACCACAGAAATGCTCACACAAGCTCTCTACGCCACAGCTTCATCATGGAAGCCAAATTGTAAAAACGAACCTAACGTTGAGTAGATTTGATCATAGTTCTTGTAGTCTGGAGCTCTCCTCGCCTGACAACTCCGTAATTGGTAGTATAGAGCCCCAATTAAACAGTATAACATCGGAAGACTTAAACCTCTTGGAAGGTAGTATAATGTTAGGTCATAGAGGAGAGGATGATAAGAACCTAGAAGGCCAGACAAATAATGAGCAAAGTAAGCAAATCTGGGGAAATAGAGACGATCCCCCATTAGATCAACCAATTCTAAGCATCATGAAAGTTATATGCACAACATTGGACTCAATAGCAACAACGATCATGGTCCAGTCTCAAAAATTTGATGATCAACTTGAGCTAACTAAACAATTTACTAACTCATTACAGACCATAGACCATAGGATGGCCTTAGTAGAGGGTGTAATAAGGGAAAATCTGTTACATCAGGCAGTGGCTGAAAATATGGACAAGATGGACAGGCAAGCTTGTGGCCCACTGCTGGAAAAATTACTGGAAGTTCCGAAAGTAATTAAAGACATAATCGAAGATTGCAAATCTAGTCTCAAAAACACACAGGCGTGCAATCACGAGTCAGCAAAAATAGAATCGAGATTAACTGAAAGACCAATAGATAGCGAAGATAAAGAAGGGCCCTCTGGCACGGGACGAGACGAGCACCCAGACATAAAAAACCCACATAGACAAGACGGAGAGAATCAACAAAAGTCCTGTATCAGCAATCAAAATCACAAATATAGTAAAAAAAAAGACTCTGAGTAAAGGGCATCAACAAACAGGTAGATGGAAATACACATGGAAAAAACCTAGAGGAAACAACAAAGTTCCAGCAAAAAAGGCTCAAAATATGCCGAAACAGGCAAGCCCAACAGGGCAGACCAGGAACACAGGCGATGAGTCTACTCAACAGCAGCCTAAAGATCAGTGCATCAAGCCCGAGAGTCTCGAGAAACCAACTGACAAAGATATTAGTTTTATAAATAAAAATCCTGGATTATTGTGCGACAAAAGCTGCACCCACCATTCTCATATAAACCGAATTCCCATTGGTCCTAGGGGCTACCAAGTATCTGGGCATGACTTAGACAAAGGAAAGAGGCCAGAAAAAGACCCCGGTACAAATCACGGGATCAATGAGGCAAACGATCCCCTAGCTAATGGACAATACAAATGGAGCCCAGAGACAACAAATTCAAGTACCAGCATTGATAAGCACCTCCCAGCCATAAAAATAGAACACTCAATTGAGGCGCATTATCCAAATACAGTAGGAGTCCATAATGGAAAACGTCAGCAGCCTCTGAACTTTATTACCGAGGGGGTAGAACAAGAAAACAGCAAAAGTGAAAACGGAAGGGCAGAGAGCCCAGAATGCACAAGAAGCGAACAAAGCACAAGAAAAACCTTGTGCGTGGATAATACAATAGCCCCGGTTCCCGCACCTCGGTCAAAAGTAAAACACTGCTCTCAGGCAAGTTCGGGAAACCACAACTTTAGTAGCCAGCCAGGGTGGGTGACTGATCCACCTGCCCCACCGCGTCCGGTGCTTGACTTGGAAACTAAAGGAAAAAAGGATAATTGGCCTCCAAAAAGATAACCTCATGAGGAACATAGGAACAAGGAGTTGCAATTCGGGAGGGAAAAATGCCAGGTAGAACGAGCATTGACTAGTCGGGCAGCTACCATTTACAATAAAGCAAAGGAAGATAATCAATCTCAAGGAAGATGGTCACAGGGAGGTAAAGGGCATACCGAGATTCGCACTGCAATAATTAAAGAGCCTGATGCCATAATCACGTTTATTCCTCAAGAGGAAGTCATGACATTCTAAATAGGACTAACATCCTACATTTGGTCAATTCTCTGCCAGCTCTGCAGAATGTAACAACTAAAGACCTCCTCTCAGTAAGATTTATGCAAAGGAAAGAATTGGAGAACGGGGAATCAACAGAAACAGTCTGGGCTTCACCCTAGATAGTAGAACAGATTTTAAAATGTTCTAACATGATGAAGACATGGGGAATATCTACTGCTACTCCACAAAAGGAACCGTATCCAATAATATTTCTTGAAAAAGCTCCAAAGCAAAATGTTTCGGGCAGGCAAGAGGTAGAAGGCAATTCTGGTTCGATACTACAGGGAGCAATTAGTTCCAAACAACAACTCCCTGAACGAATAAACCTGAGCAATATGAGGTTCTGCCTGCTTGTTAACTCCCCTAGAAACAGCAGGGGCCATCCCCCACAGTTGCAGAATGATGAAGACCAACCATCTAGAAATTTGTAGCAACAAATGGGCAGCTCAAACATAAAAAATAGTACTAGTCCTACATTAAAAATCTTAAGCTGGAATATTGCAGGCCTAAAAAGCAAAATGGAAGATAAGGATTGGGTTGAATTTATTAAACAGCAAGATATCAGCTGCTTCCAAGAAACTTGGTCTACCAACGCCATTGACCTAGACGGGTTTTCCACTTTTTACATACCTGCTATCAAACAAAAAAAAGGAAGACCATCGGGAGGTCTGATCATTTGGATCAGAACTTCGCTATTGGGAAATTCTGCTGTAACCCATGCCATACTAAGCAAGGAAATCCAGACGCTTGCAGTAAAACATGAGGAGTGGTCACTAGAAATAGTAAACGTGTACTTCCCTCCCATTAGCCGGGCCCAAGTCACGCCTGGTGTGCGGCTCCTCGAAGAACATATTTTAAATAAAAGATCTAAGGGTTGGAGGAACCCAATACTAGGTTACGCGAACAAACGTCCCCCTCAGTTTTGTAAAACCCTTCTACTAATATGTGGTGATTTTAACACTAAACCCCATTCTATCCTTTGGGATGAACAAGTAGTAGAGGAAGATCACGCTTGGAATATACCAACGCCCCTCATCCAACGTTGTCAAGATTCTAAAAAAGGGGAACTAATCTTTGAAGTACTAATAGAAGGCGGAATTCGCACAGTAAACGGAAGAACCAACTCAGATAGAACTTTTAAATCTACCTTTCGAACTGGAAAAAGACATAGTATAATTGACTATATGGCAATAAACATCGAAGCCTGGCATTATGTTATCGATATGGAAATAAGGGACAGGATCGAGAGTGACCACAACTCATTGCTAATGGAGATAATCCATCCGGACGCAAGCCTGGGGAAGGTTGAGTTTCCATTTAACGGAAATTGCTTAGCTATAACCATGAGACCAAATAGGAAAAACATACTAAGGTCAAACGTAGATGAACCCTATTTGAGTGTACCTAGTCAAACCTGGTTTCTATCACTTAGTACGTTTTTAAACCTACCAGTTAATGAAGCTTTACCCCTCCTGGATAATTTTAACAACTTGCTATTACAAACAACAAAGGAAAGAATTAAGCATCCCCAAACTAACCCTAATACGATGGAAGGCTGGTTCGATGAAGAGTGTTTGAAACTAAAAAATACCTTATCGCAAGCACTAAAGAATCGGCATTTGAATAACCATAATGAGCAATACTTTTATGAATGCAGGCAACAGTACAAAAAATTACTAAGATATAAAAGGAAGACATTTCCACATAAGCTCTGGAAATCCCTCCTGCAGGCAATATCGGCAGGAAACTGCAAAAAGTTTTGGGAGATTGTCAGATGGGGATGCGAAGGCCCCTCAAAAAACCTAGAACTGAATATCAACCCACAACTCTGGGTAGAGCATTTTACCGCCTTGTATCAGGATGAGGTCAAGACGGCATCCCGGAGTACAAATAACTCAACCAGCCTCATCCAAGGACTGGAAGGTAGTAATCAAAGATCAAACAAGGCAGTTCCACTTCAAACGACCTATGTAGCATTATCAAAAAGGTTTGTTAGATCGACAAATGGAACCCAGAATGAACTAGTCCCAAACGAACTCCCCGGCATAAATGCCATGCAAGTAACCCATGCCATCCCTTGCGCAATGGAGCTGATACCGGAATTCAGCGAGAAAGAGATTAAACAAGTTATTCTCCTTCAAAAGCCGTACAAGGCTGCAGGCCCAGATGGTATCCCTTCAGACGTCTATCGTAATCAGTTAACGCTATGGCTGCCTGCTCTAACACGCATATTCAACAGTATTTGGCACCACGAGGTAATTCCTACCTCTTGGAAGAAATCAATAATTGTCCCAATTCACAAAAAAGGACCTCGGGACATGGTGTGCAATTATAGGCCTATCTCACTGCTTGACAGCGTTGGAAAAATCTTCGCCAAATTGATCCAGCTGCGTTTAGATCAATGGCTGGAGGATGGAGATTTAATATCGACACACCAAGCTGGTTTTAGGAGAGGCCAAAGTACAATAGACCAACTTTTTAAGCTAAATATGATCTGCGCGAAATACGCCACCCTAAAAGATTGTGCATTATATCTGGTCTTTGTGGATCTCCAAACAGCTTTTGATAGCGTCAATCGCCAAACATTATGACAGTTATTGTCGGAAATGGGCATACAGGGAAAAATTCTAAGGCTGTTAATTCTACTGCATACAGGGAATACTGCCAGGGTTAGATATTCTATGAGAAATGATTATACAGCAGAAATTCCAATCCAGCGTGGTGTAAAACAAGGATGTGTTTTGGCCCCAACCTTGTTTAACTGTTATATAAATAAGGTAAGCCAAGATCTGAGGAAATTAAATCTGGATGTGCCAAAACTAGCCAACGAAAGTATACCTATCCTGCTTTTTGCTGACGACGCTGTACTACTGGCAAGAACAGAGATAGCAATGCATCGTCTACTTAGGGGTTTCGAATCATTTTGCACTTCAAGGAGCATGGTAATTAATGAGGGGAAAACAAAGTTTATGATTCTTAACCCAAAACAAACGATGCATTCGACTTTTAGGGTAAACAACAAGCCCTTGGCCCGAGTGACTACCTATGACTACCTGGGTTGCAGACTGGATGAAAAACAGACATGGAAATCACAAATCTACAAAAGTAACATCTCCTTGGCCCAGCACGCTGGAGCGGTACTTAGATTTGCTAAAGCCACAGGCAATCATTCTGTGAGCTCTGCACTGCTTGCTTATAAAACCAAAGCAAGGACTGCAGCACTTTACAGCGCAGAGATCTGGGGATTTAGAAAGACCCCATTAATACAAGTAACTGAGAATAATTTTCTACGCCGATTACTTTGCTTAGGCACTGCCGTACCAATGATTGCGTTGAGAACTGATCTACAAATGAGAAAGGTCGAGGATTACATTGCATTGGCCCCAATAAGATATTGGATCAGTATCTGGGCAAAAGAGGAACTCAAACCATACAGAGATACACTCATGGACATCATGAAGATACAAAATCATCGAAAATTGCCTTGGTTTAAACACATCTCAACTACCCTGGCTGCTATTGGCCAAGAAGACCTCTGGCTTCATCCAGGGAAAATCAGAAGGCCAAGTTTATCTGTCATTAAAAAGGCATACTGGGACCAAAAGACCCAGAGTATGTGTGAGATACTTAGCCCTCTACTCAAGCGGTACATTTTGTTCAATCAAGAGCTTAAACCAGCATTTTTCATTGACTGCATTTATCCGGAAGAAAAAAGGGCTCTCTATTTTAAATTTCGTATGGGTACATTACCAGTGACGGCGGTGACTAACAGATGGCAAGCCGTCTCACAGCGCGGTTCAGACTGCTGTCCTTGCCTTCATGGTGGTCAAGAAACATTATCCCACTTCCTTTTATTATGTAATTTTACGCTTAAACTCCGCAAACTGTACTTACGTCCGCTTTTTAGATCATACGGAATCAGGAAATGTAATGAGGCGGAAGTGCTTTGTATGCGATCAGATGAGAAACATATTGTGGCGAAGGTTTCAACTTATATATTGGAAGCGTGGAAGCTACGTTCATTAATGTACTCACAGTTGGCCTAAGTATAATTACCTGTGTTATCCTAGCTATCATTTATATTGGAAACCGTTGAAGGTTGCTGATCAAACCGGGCTAGGTCCTGGGTTATTATTATATTGCTGGCAGGTATCGCAAGAACCCAAATGATTAGTGCAAGAATAGGATATTTAAATTTTAGATCTATAATGCTTTTAGAATAAGTAAAGAGTCTTATGCCAATTATGGCTAATTATCAAGTTTTATGATATTGCAGGGTATATTGGATTCACCTAGGGCCATGTAAAATCAAAAACGCAAGTATAGTCTTTCTTTTATTACAATGTTTTATTTAATGTAATTTTATTGCGTGTGATGGATTGATACTTATTGTGTACTATTGTTAAGGCCGGATAGGCTGACAACAATTAAATAAATGGTAAAATGGTAAATTTGTGAAATTAAATGAGTTGGAGCATTAGTCAGTTTAACATACACGATAAATAGGACCAGAATCACGTGAAAAAGCATTACTGACTGGAAAAATCTTACACCCATTACACATCAAGGCTGTCTACTATTAAAGGACCAAATGTGAGCCCCATGGTTGCCTACACATGTGTCTACAACATGGATTTGGACATTACCCAACTATCTGCTCCTCATGTGCCCCTCGAAATTCAACAATCTGTTCTGACCACCAAAAATACTGTCCCCGGCTGTGGACAGTGCACTGCCATAATATCCCATCTGTGACCAGCAACACACTACACTTGTGATTGTGTAGGAGAACTTACACAACAAGGCTGCTTTACATTGTTTGAGATGATCAGACATATATATTGATGTTGTGACATATTTAACAGGGTTCAGTACTGTAGTTACAGCCAAAATGGCAGATGCCTGACCTAGTTCACCAGACATTAGGTAATGCCACAGCCACTTGCAGAAGTTGACTGCACAGTGGGTGGTTTCAACCGCGGTGGACACAGTCATAGACTAACGTTGGTGACTGTGATGGTTGTCAGTGACAATGACGGATTGTACATGTATACCATGTTTTGTTAAATTTCTCATTTGAATCCTGACACTGCTGCCATCAACACCTTCACCAGTTCACCTGCTGTGTGCCGCCTCTGGGGGCAATCATGCCAAGTCAAACAGATGAAGTCCCCCCTGCCTTCTCTTCAGAGGAGGTCCTTCCCCTGTATGGTCAGTTCTATGGTTCACCAGAGGAGCAGGCAAGAACCTCATAGACATATTTGACTCTGTTTTACACCATCCATTCTTTCTTCAAAGGCTAAAATGTGCCTTTGAGTGCCAGTGAGACATTTCGGGTGCCTGTTGCCATATTTTGTGTTACATACATAGGATGTACATGGTGCTGGTATTGGAGACAAGTACTCTATGTATTTCAAATTATCATTGTGTTGTGTGATGATACCTAGATCCTCCTTCTGTTGCATTCATATATCTAGGGAAGGAGACTTTACAGCCACACAATGACATATCTTTGGATATGATGTTTGTAAATGTAAAACAACATGTATGTGCATTAAAGCATGAGCTGTGTATGTATACTATGTATCCTGTGTGAATCATTTGAGGATCTCGTTCACAATTTGTGTTAGACTTGGCATCCTTGGCATAGTCTCCCCTAACTTTTTGTCTCTGCTTCCCAGCTTGTTGATGTGTGCTGGACTCTGTTTGCCCTGTTTTTGATACTCTGGGCACTTTACCACTGCTAACCAGTGCTAAAGTGCAAGTGCTCCTATGTAAAATGTATGTGTAATTGGCTAATCTATGATTGGCATATTTGATTTACTAGTAAGTCCCTACTTAAGTGCAGTAGAGGTGCCCACGGCCTGTAAATCAAATGCTACTAGTGGGCCTGCAGCACTGGTTGTGCCACCCACATTAGTAGCCCTGTAAACATGGCCCAGACCTGCCACTGCAGTGTCCGTGTGTGCAGTTTTAAACTGCCAAATCAAAATGGCAAGTGTACTCACTTGCCAGGCCTAAACCTTACCTTTTTATACATGTAAGGCACCCCTACGGTAGGACCTAGGTAGCCCCATGGGCAGGGTGCAGTGTATGTTAAAGGTGGGGCATGCACTGATGTGTGTTACATGTCCTAACAGTGACATACTGCTAAATCCAGTTTTCACTGTTGCAAGGCCTATCTCTCTCATAGGTTAACATGAGGGCTGCCTTTAAATATAATTAAAGTGCAGATTCCCTTTGAGAGTAGATAGAAATATGGAGGGTCTCTGAACTCACAATTTAAAAATACATCTTTTAGTAAGGTTGGTTTTTAGAGTGTCAGTTTGAAAATGCCACTTTTAGAAAGTAGGCATTTTCTTGTTTTACCATTCTGTCACTCTGCCTGTTTGTGAATTCCCTGTCTGGGTCAGTTTGACAGTTGGACTGTCTGTGAATCCCCCCTAGACAGTGTGAAAAAGGGAGCTGGGGTTCAGCCTGCATGTCCTGATGAGCCATCTGAGTTTACGTGATGTGGCGTAGAATACAGTGGAGTAAAGTGGCGTAGAGTGGCATAAATAGAGTTGTGTAGAGCATCATAGAGTGGAGTAGTGTTGCAGAGTGCAGTAGCATAGAGTGGATTAGAGTGTCATAGAGTGAAGGAGAGTTTTATGGAGTAGAGTGTCATAGAGTGGAGAATCGTAGACCGGAGTGGCGTAGAGTGCATTGGCACATAGTACAAGGACGTAGAGTGGTGGAGAGTGGATTGCAGTGCATAGAGTACATTGTTTCAGAGTAGAGTAGGGTGGTGCAGGGTAGAGTGCAGAGGTGTAGAGTAGAGTGGCATAGAGTGCAGTAGCGTAGAGTAGCATGGTGTAGAGCGCAGTGGCGTGGAGTGCATTGGTGCAGAATAGGTTAGAGTGGTGTGGAGTGATGCAGAGTACAGCAGCATCGAGTGCTTTGGTGAAGAGTGCAGTAGAGTGGCGTAGAGTTGAGTGGTGCAGAGTACAGTGCAGTGGCATAAAGTAAAGTGGTGCAGGGTAGAGTGGTACAGTCTTGTATGGCAGAATGCCATAGAGTGCAGTGGTGCAGAATAGAGCAGCCTAGAGTATAGCAGTGTTGAGTAGAATAGAGTGGTGTAGAGTGTTGCAGAGGGAGTAGAGTGTTGTAGAGTGGAATGGCATAGATTAAAGTAGAATTTCATAGAGTGAATTGACAGAGCATTGTTGAATGGTATAGAGCAGAGTGTAGTGGCATAGGGGGTGTAGCATAGAGTGGAGTGGAGTTTTGTAGAATGGAGTGCCATAGAGTGAAGTAGAATGACCTAGAGTGGAGCAGAGTGTTGTAGAGTTGAGTGGGGTGGAGGGGAGTGGCAGTGTGTCATAGAGTGGAGTAGAGTGATTAATGTGGCATAGAATAGAGTGGAGTAAAGTGGCATAGAGTGGCATAAATGGATTTGCTTAGAGCATCATAGAATGGAGTAGTGTTGCAGAGTGGCATAGAGTAGAGTTGTAGAGTGCAGTAGCGTAGAGTGGAGTAGAGTGTCATAGAGTTAAGTAGAGTTTTATGAATTAGAGTGTCATAGAGTGGAGAGGTGTAGAGTGCATTGGTTTTCAGTAAAGTGGTGTATAGTGCAATGGTACAGAGTACAATGACGTAGAGTGGAGTGACGTAGACTGGTAGAGAGTTGATACCAGTGGCATAGAGTACATTGTTTCAGAATAGAGTAGGGTGGTGAAGGGTTGAGTGCAGAGGTGTACAGTAGAGTGGCATAGAGTGCAGTATCGTAGAGTAGCATGGTGTAGAGCGCAGTGGTGTGAAGTGCATTGGTGCAGAATAGATTAGAGTGGTGTTGAGTGATGCAGAGTATAGTGGCATAGAGTGCTTTAGTTTTGAGTGCAGTAGAGTTGAGTGGTGCAGAGTAGAGTGCAGTGGCTTCAAGTAGAGTGGTGCAGGGTAGGGGGGTACAGTCTTGTATGGTAGAATGCCGGAGAGTGCAGTGGTGCTGAATAGAGTGGCCTAGAGTACTATGGTGCTGAGTTAGAATAGAGTGGTGTAGAGTATTGTGGAGGGAGTAGAGTGTTGTAGAGTGGAATGGCATAGAGTGAAGTAGAGTGCCATAGACTGGAATGACAGAGTGTTGTTGAGTGGTGTAGTGTGTTTTAGAATGGAGTGCCATAGAGTGGAGAGTAGAGTGGCCTAGAGTGGAGTGAGTGTTGTAGAGTCAAGTGACGGAGAGTGGAGTGGCAGTGTGTCATAGAGTGGAGTAGAGTGGACTAATGTGGCGTAGAATAGAGTGGAGCAAAGCGGCATAGAGTGGCATAAATAGAGTTGCATAGAGAATCTTAGAATGGAGTAGTGTTGCACAGTGGCCTAGAGCTGTAGAGTGCAGTAGCATGGAGTGGAGTAGAGTGTCATAGAGTGAAATCATGTTTTAAGGAGTAGAGTGTCATAGAGTGGAGTATCGTAGAATGGAGTGGCGTAGAGTGCATTGGTTTTGAGTAAAGTGGTGTAGAATGCATTGGCACATAGTACAGTGACGTAGAGTAGAGTGCAGTGATGTAGAGTCATGGAGACTGGATTGCAGTAGCATAGAGTGCAGTGGTGTAGAGTAGGTTGGTGCAGGGTAGAGTGCAGAGGCGTAGAGTGGCATAGAGTGTGGTAGTGTACAGTAGCAGCCACACTGACCCTTGGGCTAGTGTGACCTGCCCCCACCACCGGCGCCACCTGCTTGCGGACATGTGTTGCTGAGTTCCAGCCCTCTGCCAGCGGTTCTCTCCCTGGTCTGTGCCCTCACTTTCTGCTCCTCTCACTCGCTCATGCCTTTGGCTGCATTTCTTGTCTCTTTCTTCTTTTCTTGCCTCTTTCTGCTTTATTGCCTTTTTCCGCTTTCATTTTCCCTACTCTCCTCGTTCGTTTTCCGCGCTCTCCCCCGCAATCCACCCCCCTCCCCAGCGCCGTACCTGCTCTTCCCGCCCTCCCGTCTCCCAGCTGTGGCATCACCCACCCACCTCCCTCCGCTATTTATGGCTGCGCAGTTGGGACAGCAGCCACACTGACCCTTGGGCTAGTGTGACCTGCCCCCACTGCCGGCGCCACCTGCTAGTGGACCAGTGTTGCTGGGTTCCAGCCCTTTGCCAGCACTTCTCTCCCTGGTCTGTGCCCCAGCTTTCTGCTCCCCACCCTCTCACACGCTCCTGCCTTTGGCTGCAATTCTTGCCTCTTGCTGCTTTTCTTGCCTCTTTCTACTTTTCTTGCCTCTTTCTGCTCTTCTTGCCTCTTTCAGATTTTTTGCCTTTTTCTGCTTTCCTTTTCCCGCTCTCTTCGCTCCTTTACTCGCGCTTGCCCCTGCCTCCCTCCCCAGTGCTGTACCTGTTCTTCCCGCCCTTCTGCCTCCCAACTGCGGCCCGCCCACCTGCCTCCCTCTGCTATTTATGGTGACTTCACGCAGCTGGCTCCTGCATCTGGACCACGCCCAGCACCAGGAACCCTGGCCCCCGGACCACCAGCTCCTACAGTGCCCGCACTCTCCTCGCTCTCAATGCTGGCAGATCACCCACTTGCCACTCCGCCTTTCTGAGAGACACCGAAGGACCCTTCACCTGCAGGAACTGCAGCTTCACCAGCACCCATATCACCACCCCAAGGACCCAAGAAGCAGGACACAACCTCAGCTGTATCCTCAACACCCGCTCCGTACACAAGCATGCAGTCGAGGTCTGGAACCTCCTCGACTCAACCTTCCCAGATGTTGCCTTCCTCACCGAAACCTGGCTCAACCCCTCCTCGGCCCACGACATTGCCAAAGCAATCCTCGACGGATACAAGATTTACGCAAGGACTGTACCAACCGACCAGGAGGAGGCATCGCCATTGTCTTCAAAGACTCCCTCTACATCTTCGCACACTCCCTTTGCACCTCCACACACTCCGAAAACTCACCGACCACCAAGGAACAACTCCACTTTCGGATCAGAACCAACCCCAACACCACACTCCGAGGGACCCTCATCTACAGACGTCCAGGACCCCGCCCCCCGTTCTGCGACTCCATCGCCGACCTCACCTGCACCTACGCTTTTGCATCCAAGGGCTACATCATATTGGGGGACCTCAACTTCCACCTGGAAAACCCAAACAACAACTCCACCATCCTGATCAAAAACCTTGCGAACCGCAGACTCAAGCAACTTGTCACCGCACCCACTCACTCGGCTATTCACACACAGGACCCCATGTTCTCCACCAGCAACCACGTCTCCATCAGCCACATCACCAAACTCCAATGGACCAACCACCGCTGCATTCCCTTCATCTTCAACAAACCCAT
Organism: Pleurodeles waltl; assembly: GCF_031143425.1. Classification (NCBI taxonomy): domain Eukaryota; kingdom Metazoa; phylum Chordata; class Amphibia; order Caudata; family Salamandridae; genus Pleurodeles; species Pleurodeles waltl. Next base: position 1,782,474,672 of record NC_090444.1, read on the forward strand.
CAGTTGCCACCACGCTCCCTAACTTCCCCACAGAAATTGGAACAAGGTCACTGAAGCCTAGCTCACCACCAGCCTCAATGCAACACCCCCCCAAGTCAACAAAGACGTCAACACTGCTGCACACAACCTCCACAAATGGATCACAGACTGCGCCAACACCCTCGCCCCCCTCAAGGCACCCCACAACAGAAGCACAGCCAAGAAAGCAAACTGGTTTACCCCCCACTCAAAGAATCAAAGCAGGTCTGCAGACATCTAGAGAAGAAATGGCGCACCAACAAGACCCCCGCAAATCACAAAACCTTCAAAAACGCTGTTAAACATCTCCTCCAGCTCATTAGGACCACCAAAAAACTTGCCCTGCAACAACGCATCAATAAAAACTCCCACAGCGGCAAAGGACTTTTCACCGTCATCAAAGAGTTCACCATCCCTAACTCCAACATACCCCCGTTGCAAGAACTCTGAGAAAACCTCGCCAACTACCTCCACCATAAGATCAGAGACATTTACAACAGCTTCACCACCCAGGGACCCCCACTACTCACACCACCAGTCCGTCAACCGAAAAATCACCACACCCCCCTCCCTCCTCCGCTGGAACAATACCGCCGACAAAGACACCCGCAACATCATGGCAACTATCCACTCAGGAGAACCCATTGACCCCTGCCCTCACCACATCTTCAACAAAGCCAGCGACATTATCGCACCCAAACTCTGCCATACCATTAACCGCTCCTTTGAAACTGCCACCTTCCCAGAGAGTTGAAAACACGCCAAGATCAACCCTCTACTGAAGAAACCCACCACCGACCTGACAGACCTCAAGAACTACCGGCCCATCTCCCTGCTCCCCTTTCCGGCCAAAGTCATTGAGAAGGCAGTCAATGAACAACTCACTGCCTTCCTGGAATCCAGTAACATCCTGGACCCCTCTCAGTCAGGATTCAGAAGCAACCATAGCACAGAGACCGCCCTCCTCACCGCCACAGACGACATCCGCACCCTCCTCGATCCTCGACCAAGGCGAGACCGTCGCACACATTCTCCTGGACCTTTCTGCCACCTTGAACACAGTCTCACATGACACGCTACACACTCGACTCCACAACGCCGGCAATGGCTCTCCTTGTTCCTCACCGACAGAACACAGAAGGTCCGACTCCGCCCCCTTTTTTCAGAAGCCACAAAGATCAGCTGCAGCGTCCCCCAAGGATCCTCGCTGAGTCCCACCCTCTTCAACCTCTGCATGACCCCACTGGCTGCCATCGTCAGATTCCACGGACTCAACATCGTCTCCTACGCAGAGGACACCCAACTGATAATCTCCCTCACCAACAACCCGACCACCGCTCAGAACAATTTCCACAAAAGAATAAAAGCAGTCACCGCCTGGATGAAACACAGCTGCCTCAACCTGAACTTGGAGAAAACAGAAGTCCTTATCCTTGGCTACACACCCTCTGCCTGGAACGATTCCTGGTGGCCTCTGCCCTCGGAAATGCCCCCACCCCTACCGACCACACCCACAGCTTCGCCGTCATCTCAAACTCATTGCTCTCAATGGACTGACAGGTGAGCGCCATCACATCAGGTTGCTTTCACACCCTGTGCATGCTTTGAAAAATCTACAAGTGGATCGCTACTGAAGCAAGGACAGCCACCCTGCCCTCATCAGCAGCCGCCTCGACTACGGCAATGCACTCTATGCCGGAACCATCGCCAAGACCCGTAAAAGACTGCAACACATCCAGAACGCCTCCGCCCGTCTCACCAAGAACACCCCACGACACAGCTGCATCTCCCCCCTTCTAAGAGACCTACACTGACTGGCTATCGACAAGAGAATCACCTTCATGCTCCCGACCCACCTACAAGGCCCTACATGATGTCGGACCAGTGCACCTCAACCACAGACTCTCCTTCTATGATCCCGCCAGGCAACTCCGCTCCGCCGACCAGGCCCTCGCCAACGTCCCCCTCATTCGGAAGATCACAGCCGGAGGAAGATCCTTCTCCCACATCGCCGCCAAGACCTGGAACACACTCCCCCACTACCTCAGGCAGTCCCATACCCTGTTTCAGTTCAGGAAGGACCTCAAGACCTGGCTCTTCGACTGATCCTCAGCACCCACCCAGTCTCCCAGTGCCTTGAGACCCTCACGGGTGAGTAGCCGCGCTTTACAAATCCTTGATTGACTGATTGATCTGTGATAGAGTGTGCACCTTAATGGGCTGTGCCTGCCTCTCACAATGCTGGTTCCAACCCACTGGTGTGTGTCTGGGGCCTGGCCTGGGCAAGGCAGGATCTTGTGAACAACAGAGACTTTCCTTTAAAGTATGCCTACTTCAAAGGCAGAAAGGGGTATACGTATTGGACCCAAAACCTCTAAAAATGTGATGACTTCTGGAACCAAGAGGAACCTCTTCCAAGGAGAAGAGCTGAAGAGCCGAGGAGAAGTGCTGCCCCTACCTGTGTTGTGCTTTGTTGGGCTATCCTGCAGTTGCTGCTTCTGCCTGTGAAAGGGGGCAGACTGGACTTTGTGGTATATTCCTGCTTGTGAAGAATTTCCAAGGGCTTCAACTGAGCTTGCCTCCTGTTTTGAAGTCTCAGTGCTATCAAAGTCTTCCTCTGCCAGCACCTGGACTCTCTTCTGAGACTCCTGCCCTGCCAAGTGGTGCGCTATCCAGTCCCTGGGCACTTGAAAGGTGGAGTTGGCAGAACAAGAGCTGAAAATCCATGCACAGAACGCCGTGCAGGGAAATGTTCGATGCACCATCTGCAACGCTGCTGATAAATGATGCGCCGCTGGCTTCACTGCTAAAATAGATGCTCTACCTGCATCACGACTGGGAGATCGACGTATTGTGGCTGGAAAAAGGACGCACAACACCCGCTTGTAGCTGCATATTTTAACTGGTGTATGTTGGATTTGTGTTGTTTGGTCTTGTTTGATTTAGATAAATATTACCTATTTTTCTAAACTAGGGTGGTGTCCATTTTGTAGTGTTGGCACTGTATTACTGTGTGTGTTGGTTGGTGCAAATACTTGACACATTGCTTTTGAGTTAAGCCTACCTGCTCGTGCAGAGTGAGTGGAGGTTAACCAGGTGCATTTCTCCTTTGCCCTGACTAGAGTGAGGGGCCTTGCTTGGACAGGGGTTAACCTGACTCCCAAGCAAAGACCCAATTTTTACCAACGTGTATATTCCAACAGATCACTCAGCCCACATCTAGCCTTGCCAAACTGTTGTATGAGAACCATGTAAAACTCACGGTGACCTTCAGAGTGCCACAAATCCCTGAACCCACATAGAGGATGGGCACAGGATGTGCTGTCATGCATGGAAGTGATGGGAATGTGGGTATCATGTAGGTTATGTATGCTCAGCCTGCAGAGCTCAAGGCCTGCCAAATGTTTCTCCCAGTATGGGACATAGACTGGGCTGGAGTAGAATTACTGTGGCTATGAAAATGTGGGACCTGTCCCACTCCCTGTAGACCTGTAGATCCTTGGATGTAGCCAAAATGAGTCTCCACTGGTAAGACTTGGCCTGAAGGCCTTTGTACATTGACTACACTAGGAATGGGTACTGCTGTAACCCCCTGATAAAGTACATTTTTGTGTTGACCCTCATTGGAAATGTGCGTCATTGACTTATGACAGGTCCCTTACTCCCACATCTCTTTTGTAACCTTTAAATGAGTCATATTAGTACAGTACAGGTATATTGCACAAGTGACAAACCTACAGTGCAGATAGTTGGTTGATTCAGGGGAAGGCATAACATGCGACTCATTAGCTAGGTTACATGCAACCAATCAGACCAAACATACTTTTGTATTTAGGATGCCATCTCTGTAGGATTGCCACATATGGTAAAATGTGTGTTCTGTGCTACACGTACATACCACACCAACCCACTCTGAAGTGGTATGAGATTACATTGGATAGGTGACATGTGCACACATGCACAGAGAAGAGACTTTCCATGCCACCCATGTCAAGTGGCCATCATACATGTAACAGAGCAAACATTGCCCTATGGGTACAGTCACTGAGCAATATTTTCCCTTGGTAAGTAGTGAATGTCCAGTGACATGATTTTGGTAATATCATTGTTGCCATCATTCCTTGTGCCTATATGTTATCATCTATACCTTTAACTTGTCACTGCTGTTTCATGCATGGTCTACCTGCCTTTATGTGATGGTGTCTGATTCCCTCACATATGTGTGCATGCCAACATGTGTTTGGAATTGGAAGTATGTGATGGGCTAATGTTCATGTGGTGACACAGACAGCAGTGTGTCACCATTGCTTTGCTGCTCACACATACCCTCACCTGTCACTGCATGTAATTTGGCATGTATAACGGCAGAAGCAATGAAGGACATGACAGGTAGGACTACCGTTTTTACTCATAATGAGCATATACATGCCAATGATGTAGAATCATTTGGCAAAGTGCTTAACACATGTTAATGGTAAAGGTTCATTACCTAACTATTGACATGCACCAGGGAGTGACTTGCAGGATTCCGTGTGTGAATCATATGTGGTTGTGTACACTCATTCATCCTAGTGAATATGTGTTTCCATGACAAAAAGGGACAGTGATTCCCTTAGCCCCTACACCATTCAATGGACTATTGGCTTTTACTTATGCAACCTGAGTAGGGTATTCTCAGCAGTACCAATCAAGACAGGTAGTTTCCCTGGGGCTTGCTGATTCATTGTGGTGTGGATATTTGTAGACAAATATCCCAGACATTTTGGCCAAAGAGTCTCCTGGGTACTTTTCTGGGCAAGATGTGTTATCTATCAGAGCAACAAAAGTACAACTTCCATTAGTCTATTTAGTCAATGGACATATTGTGAAGTTACTATTGGGGATTTTTTACAGTGTGACATGGGTGTTTCCATGTCACCTTCTTCCAGCTACTGTACTTCTTGCTGCAAGATGGCTGGATTATTTGGCCATCATTTCATCATGATGTGGTTTTGGCTATATGAAGATTAGTTGGATGCATGACCTTTTGTGGAATCTGTGAGATTGAACTTGGAATTGCCATACTACAGGTTTCTGAGGGATGCTACATAAGCCAAACCATTCAAGGTGATAAGGTCTCCTACTTGCTCCATGGTTACTGTGATTGCTCAACTTCACCCATGCAAAGGAGTTGTCTGTGATTCAGATTTTACTGTGGGCAACTGTTCACAGTTCAGGTAGCATGCTTGCATTTGGTGTAGGAAATGTCAGAGCCACTTTGCTGAAGCTTATGGCTGGGGGCTACTGTACATCATGGTAATGTTTGGTGATCAAAGCTGTTGCTCAGTTGTGATCAGACAAATGTAATTACCCTATTCCTCTTTGTAATTTCAGCATCGGCCCAGGCAAACAGAGGTGACAGGGCCAAAACCAGTTGGGAAGATGCTGCTCACAGTAATTTCAGTCAAGAGACATCAGACATGGAGGGACCCAGTGGCCAGGAAGGTGAGGGGAGTGCCATGGAGGACATAGGATCAATATCTTAATCTTCAGATTCTTCCTCCAGTGGTGGCAAACCCATCAGGACCTGTACCTATTCCATCCTTGTCTGCAACCCCCAGGCTATAGACCTCCTGAGGAGTATCTCTGTGGGTCACATGGCCATTCTGAATGCCATCCAGGTGAAGGGCAGCCAGCTTCAGCACATGGTTGCGTACCTGGAAGGCATTCATAGTGCCACATATAGCCTACAGAGATCTCTCCAGGCCCTGGCCTCCATACTGACGGCAGCCTTCCATCCCCCAGAATCCAACCCCCACCACCTACCTCTTCCCCATCCAATTTCCCTCTTCCAATGTCTGTCCTACCCACATTCACATGTGCATGCACCCACCTCAACACACAAGCGGCACAGATAAGCATAAGCACACAACACACACCAGCATGCAAACAATCACTTACACACACCACCACACCCCAAATTCCCACAGATATTACCCCAACTCATACAGACCTACACACCACACCCACCATACCCTCAGACACCACCCCACCACCCACAGACCCACACACACCATAACCCAGACAACACCCCAATACCCACAGATCCAGACACCATACCATACCACATATTCCACAGCAACACCCACAAACCCACACACACCATACCCCCAGACACCCCCCCAACACCCACAGCTACCACACACACATACCCCCAGACACCTCACCAACACTCACAGACACAGCCACCAAACACACCATACACCCAGACAGCACCCAAACACCCACAGACACAGCCACCGTACCCACCTTAGCCATCACCTCCACCTCACAGTCCCCCAAGAGACACAAATGTCCTCACACCCACACAACAGACACAAACCCAAACCCAAACACAAGCATATCTCAGACACACACAAACAAGCACCAACAACACCTGCAGCCAACACAACTACTTTGTCAAACTCCCTAATCCCTTCTGCAGAACCTACCCATTTTCCCAAAGTTTCCTGTTTGGCCTTGTCCTTAACTGCATGAAACCCACCTCCCTAAACCAAAAAGGCCCCACACACATCCTGACCCATCCCTTCCATGTCCAAGTTCTCCTCTGTCACACCTGCCCCAGCCAGACCTCTCCCACCCCGACGAAGAAGCCCATCCCTCCCAAAGTTAATCCCATCCCTCCCAAAACCAAATCCATCCATCCTTCCTAAATCAGACCTCAGCCCACCCAAGGGTGATCACTGAGGTGCCTAGTATGCCCACTTGATGCCTCTTCCTGTAGAGGTTCCTATGACAGTGATCAGAGAGTCACATTGTGGTGCACAGCAGTGTGCATGGACTAATATACGTGGACTGGCCATTGGCCTTTAATCAAAATTTAAGTTGTGTTAATAAACCCAAGCTGTTTTTTTGGGTAAGCATTTGTTCTGCCATTATTTTTCTACCTTTTTGTTGCTTCTGAGTAATTTGTGATATATGCCTACAGTTGTGTTTGATTCACCCTGATTACTGATCCATTTGCTGTGATTGGCAAGCTCTGACTTTGTGAGTAGTGATGGTGTCACTTAGGACAAAGGGAGATGTTCAATAGATGGATATGCGTGTGGTAATCCAATTGTGGTGCCATTGCATTGTGTGTTGTTTGATATGGTGAGTATTTCATCTTGGCTTGGCCAATGTCAACATCTATTGGGTTGCATTTGTCCCTCTGATGTTGATTGGGCATTTGTATCATGTGTAGAAGCTAGAGGTTTATTTGTCCACACATGAAGGGTGTTCAATTGTGCTACCTTCTTATACATTTGACTGACCATATGTCCATTTTCATGTGTGTTCCTTCCTCGTACTTCGTCTAAATGTGTGACCCCTGCTGTTGCTGTTGTATTTGCTTTCTTGACTCGCACTTGCACATTTAGCACAAAGGCATGGCCTTTGGTTATACTATTGGTCATCCCTGATCCCATGGAGCCGCAGTTCCTGTGCAAATAGTGTTTAAGGGGCATCTGCAAAGTGAAATATTATCAAGGGCAGCATCCTTCCTAGGGTCCCACTGATGCCGCCATCCCTAAGTATCGTTTACTTTGTGAGCTTTGGATATTTGTCTCTCAAAATATTGCACATCCCATGTACCTTCCATTCTCTTGCAATGTGGGTGATATGTGTGGGTCCATCACAGGAATGTTGGATGGAAGGGGTGTTTAGGTTAAATGACACATCCATACATATGTGTCTTCAATATCACAACAGGCCATGGCATGTGAGCAAAGCAAGAGTGTCAGTTCAATAGGTAGGTGTGATATTGATGTGGTGTTGTTTTTGTGTGACACAATGTTATGTACACTTCACTGTCCCTGAAACGGGGCACTGTAGACGTGTGGTTTTGTGGCATGTGGCAGTGCAGTGCCAGTGACCTGCCCACAGGGGACATGATAGGGCTGTGATTGGGTCATACATTGTGTACTACTCTGACACAGGACAAACAAATCTATACTTCGTCCATGGTGCACAGTCCCCATTCCAGGTTGATGGTGGTGAGTCAATTTGCTGTTGAGCTTGGGGACATGGGTAAGTGTTTTGTCTTACTGTTGGTTGCATCCACAGTGGTGTTGATTTTGGGCTACTTCTATCAGTGACAAGACGTGAAGGATCAGCTCCATGGTAGCACAGGATGTGCGACGCTGCCTACAGGAGGTTTCCTGCCTTGTGTGCCTCAGTTTCCGTCAGCTGAGACATGGTGGTGTACCACCACAGTGATGTCGGTGAAAGACAACATCATAATATGTCCAGTGGAAACACTAGTGGTCTGTCCTCTGACAGCCTCATTGGCCTATCTCGTGGCAGTTTGCGCTGCCTAGCGGTGCCGGAGGGACCGCAGTAGTTTTTCATCTATGGAACTGCATTGATCCTGAAATGTGTAAAGAAGAAAAGACTTAGGGGGTCATTCTGACCTCGGCGGTAAAAGGCGCTTACCGCCGGTCAGAAGACCGCCAGAACACCGCAGCGGTCGCGGTAAACCGCCACGGTCATTCTGACCCGCAACTGGCAAACCGCCAAAAACCCGACAACAACAAAAGTCCGCCACACCAACTGCCAGCGAAAAACTGGCGATGACCAAACCTCCACCGTCACGCCAACAGAAATACGCCCATGCTATTCCGACCCACAAATCCCCGCAGCGGTCTTTCAACCGCGGTATTCCATTGGCGGTACACACCGCCGCGCTCAAAATACACACACCTTTACAAAACACAGCCACATTGGACAATTCAAAATACACACACCTGAGACACATACACACACCACTCCCACACACCCATTACAATATAAAACACACACCCACATCACCCACAAACCCTTACGACCACAATTGCGACTGAAGGGCAGAGAGAGACAGCACAGAATAGAGTACACCATCACACAGAGGCAAATCACAACATCACCCACACAATATCCATGCACAAAACACCATACACCACCACACTCACCACACTCTACAACACATACACCACCCCTCACCTCATCCACACCACCCCATGGCACCCCAAAGACACCCCAGGTTTTCTGACGCAGAACTCAGGGTCATGGTGGAGGAAATAGTTTGGGTAGAGCCCCAGCTCTTCGGGACACAGGTGCAGCACACCACCATTTCCAGGAAGATGGAGCTATGGCAAAGAATAGTGGACAGGGTCAACGCTGTGGGACAGCATCCACGAAATCGGGACGACATCAGGAAGCGGTGGAATGACCTACGGGGGAAGGTGCGTTCCATGGTATCAAGGCACAACATTGCGGTGCAGAAGACTGGCGGCGGACCCCCACCTACTCCCCCAGAATTTACAGCATGGGAGGAGCAAGTCTTGCACATCCTGCATCCTGAGGGCCTCGCAGGAGTAGCTGGAGGAATGGACTCTGGTAAGTCAAATCTTCACTACTTCATTCCCCCCACCCCACCTGCATGCCAAATCATACCCCCACCCTCACCCCCACCCCCATCACACCAACTCCTTGCAAATGGCTCACCATCACAACCCACCCATCCCAACACCCAGCCCTGCATGCGTCCACAAAGCATGGACACCCATCACCAAAGCATGCCCACTGCACATACCCATCTCCCCCACAAGCCACCGTCACAACAGCCCCCACAAGGGAATGCCAGCACTGGGGTCCACGGCCACCCACCCATTGCACACTATGGCACACACAGAAGCAATAACCATACTCTTATACCCCTGCAGGACCCGACCGCCACCACACCGCCCAGGAGGGTCCAGAAATGTCCATCCCACCCCCAGAAGAGGCCCCCAGTGATGACAGCAGCTCTGTCTCCCTGGACCCAGATGACCAGCCCGGCCCATCGGGGACCTCGGGACAGTCGGTTCCCCTCACACAGCCACAGGCCACAGCAGACCTACCCCCCTCTGGGAACACCAGCACAGCTCCCACCCAGCGGGCCCATGCCTCTGTCTCCAGGACACGCCAATCAGCGGTGTGTCCACCACTACAGGGCACCCAGGTTGACCCACCACCCCAACAACAGCAGGGACCTGGGGGCAGTGGTAGTGGGCACATGGTCCAGGGGACAGAGGCCCAGGGAAACAGGGGAACTGGGAGGGCTGCTGTGCGACGGGGGGGGACAGGTCCAGGGAACTCACTCTCCACGAGGCCCTCTCCTCCATCATGGAAGCATACCACCGCTCCCAAGAGACGATGGCTACGGTACTGGCCAGGTTCCAGGAGATCCAGGTACTGCAGGAGGAACAGTACATGGGGTTCAGGGAAGAACTCCGAGCCATTAGGTCCGCAATGGGGACCATCGTCGTGGCTCTTACCCAGATTGTCATCACATTGCGGGACCATGTGGCACCACAAAGGGCCCCTGTCACTAGCATGGACCAGGAACAGCCTACCACCTCTGCCGGCGCTAGTGGACAGAAGGCCCCACACAACAACAGGCCACCAGAACCCCACCTCCTGCAGAAGAAGAACCACCCCGCAAGCGGTACCTGAGATCTAGGAAGAAGACAGGTTGGATGCCAAGACCCCCGCCAGCAAAGGATACCCCCTGATGTCATCCCACTGTCCCACATTGTCACCCTGTCCAACCTTGAACTGCCCTGCTCCATCCTTCCACAGGCATATGGACAATGCACCTGTGAGACTGAAAAGCTGGACTCTGCCATGGACATTACTCATCACCGATTTTCAAGCATGTCCCTAAATTTAGCACTTAAATAAAATCACTTATTGCACTAAAATTATCTGGAGTCTGCTTGTATTTTGAACATATTAGACGTATTAGACATAACGGTGCCAAAATGATCAGTTACATTGTGATGACAACATACCACTGTCACACAGCTGTAGTCCATGGGCAAACAAAGCAGAGGTCACGCAGTGGGGCCCACATCTCTGAAAACGGAAGGGAAAGTCACAACTCAGTTAACATAAACTGGGGGAAACTCAGACAGTAGAGAGGCAGGAGACTGTAAGTACATGTAAAATGGCGGTGTTGATTCGTACCTGTGTGTTATTGAAAATACTGTTGTATCACTGTGTCCCTGTTGTCTGTGTCGTCCCCGTTGTCTTCCTCCTCTTCACTCTCCACAGGCTCCACAGCTGCTACAACACCACCCTCTGGACCATCCTCCTGCAGGAAAGGCACCTGGCGTCGCAAAGCCAGGTTGTGAAGCATACAGCAGGCCACGATGATCTGGCACACCTTCTTCGGTGAGTACATTAGGGATCCACCTGTCATATGCATGCACCTAAACCTGGCCTTCAGGAGGCCGAAGGTCCGCTCGATCACCCTCCTAGTCCGCCCATGGGCCTCATTGTACCGTTCCTCTGCCCTGGTCCGGGGATTCCTCACTGGGGTCAGTAGCCACGACAGGTTGGGGTAACCAGAGTCACCAATTAGCCACACACGGTGTCTCTGTAGCTGTTCCATCACATAAGGGATGCTGCTATTTCGCATGATGTACGCGTCATGCACTGACCCAGGGAACTTGGCATTTACATGGGAGATGTACTGGTCAGCCAAATAGACCACCTGGACATTCATAGAATGATAACTTTTTCTGTTCCTGTACACCTGTTCACTTTCACTGGGGGGAACCAAAGCCACATGGGTCCCATCAATGGCACCAATGATGTTGGGAATATGTCCAAGGGCATAGAAATCACCCTTCACTGTAGCCAAATCGCCCACCTCAGGGAAAATGATGTAGCTCCGCATGTATTTCATCAGGGCAGACAACACTCTGGACAAAACCTTAGAAAACATAGGCTGAGACATCCCTGATGAAATGGCCACTGTTGTTTGGAATGATCCACTTGCCAAAAAATGGAGTACTGACAGAACCTGCACCAGAGGGGGAATCCCTGTGGGTTGGCGAATGGGTGACATCAGGTCTGGCTCCAGCTGGGCACACAGTTCCTGTATAGTGGCTCGGTCAAGTCTGTATGTCAGTATGACATGTCTTTCTTCCATTGTCGACAGGTCCACCAGCGGTCTGTACACGGGAACATTCCTCCATCTCCTCGCAAGTCCCAGCGGACGGTGCCTAGGAAGGACAACATGGAGCACAGAGTCAAGCAAACCACAGGTACGTTCCCACAGCTTGCACAGTACACGATTCGCTATGCATTGAATGGCTTGGATGAGTGGCAATGCAAGGCCTAGGCCTGTGTGACGCAGTAGAAATTAGCTATGTGGGCCCTTGAAATGGCGGCTGCCTGACCTGTGAAGTGTGACAATGGGATGTGAGGTCAATGCGCTGGCGTGGCACACCGTGGCGGTAGGCGGTCGAAGACCGCGGCGCAAAGCCGCATTGGTTAACATAGAACCCTATGGGTTTCAGGAGCCAATGACGAAGTGCGCCGGCAGTACGCACCGCCGCGGTACGCACCGCCGCGGTACGCACCGCCGCGGTACGCACCGCCGCGGGCGTGACCGCCATTTTCTCTCAGCTTAATCACTTGAGACCTGATCATCCACAGGAGAGGACCTATACTGCAAGTGCTGCTGTGACCTCGGTCTGGAAGAGACAATGGCTGCTGCGACTGGGGAAAGGGCCCCTGCCTTCCCTTCTGAAGAATTGGAGAAACTCGTGGATGGGGTCCTCCCCCAGTATGCGCTACTCTAAGGTCCTCCAGACCAACAGGTTAGTACACTGGGACCATGCTTTGTGGGCAATGCCTGTGTTGAGTGGGGTGAATGAACGAAGGTGCGGAGGGGAGCGTATGAGGCATGCATCAAACGACAGATGAGAGCATGTGCCACATGGCAAGGGTGGGGATGGGGGGACACTCACATCGAGCATGCAGAAAATGTTGATATTTTGTTTTCTCTCCCTGTACGTGTCACATAGGTCAGCGCCCATCAGAAAGTCGACATTTGGCGTGCCATCGCCAAGGACGTCCAGACCCTGGGGGTCCACAACAGACGGGGCTCCCACTGCCGCAAGAGGTGGGAGGACATCCGCCGCGGGAGCAGAAAGACCGCGGAGGCTCTGCTGGGGATGGCCTCCCAACGTAGGAGGGGTGCCACTCGTCTATTGACCCCCCTGATGTCTCGGATCCTGGCGGTGGCCTACCCAGATTTGGATGGGCGCGTGAGGACATCACAGCAGACACAAGGGGGTGAGTACAAGCACATTCTGCTATCTTAGCGCGCAGTGGAGGTGTCTGGGTGGGGGAGGCGGGATGTGGGTATCCCTAGGCCAGGGCGATTTCTGTAGGCTAGTCCCCTCTGTAAGGCATGGCCCTGTGCCCCCGCCCTCCACCTCTGCCGGGTGCCAAGTACAGCTGTCCATGGCCTTGTGTCACCTATGTGTGCAGATGTCGTCCATTGGCTTGTAGGCCAAGTCTCACTGATTGAGTAGTGTACCCCAAGTGCGCGGCGTAGTGCAGGGGGCTTCTGTGTCTGTCCTCTCTGCCAACTGTGTTGCCAATGCATGCACTCAACATGTCTTTATTTCTCTCCCCCCCCCCTTTTTTTGTCTGCTCTTCCTGTTCATGTGTGCATTAGCATCATCTGGCGGAGGAGAAGTGGCATTGGAGCACGAGGGAGCTGCATCTCACATGACCCCGGAGGGCCATGCAACGGACTCTGATTTCACCAGTGAGACGGAGGGCGAGGGGGGCTCCACAACGGGGACACGTGGAGACATCAGTGACACCAACACGTCCTCGGAAGGGAGCTCCCTTGTGGTGGCGGCAACATCCGTGCCCACCGCAACAACAGGTACAGCTGCCACCCAGCACACCAGCTCCGCCCCCCAAGCAGCCCCTCAGCGTTCGCCCCGTGCCCGCTCGCACACCAAGGCGGGCATCTCCTTCGCCCCAGGCACCTCAGGCCCTGCCCCAGTTACCCCTGCTACCCTCAGTGAGGAGGTCATTGACCTCCTCTTGACGCTCATTGTTGGGCAGTCTACCCTTTTGAATGCCATCCAGGGGGTGGAAAGGGAGGTGCATCGGAGCAATGCATACCTGGAGGGCATTAATTCGGGTCAGGCAGCCCATCAGCGATCGTTCAACGCTCTGGCCTCAGCACTGATGGCAGCCATTGTCCCTGTATCCTGCCTCCCTCCTCCAACTCCCTCCACCCAGTCCCACTCCCCTGTCCCTCTGCCTATCCCAGACACACCTCCAGACCAGCCTGCACACTCCTCAACACCCAAGGTCACCTCATCCAAACATAAGCACCACACATCCCACAAGCATTCACACAAGCAACATCCACATGCAGACATACCAACAGCCACTGCCTCCTCTGTGTCCCCCTCCTCCTCGTCTCCCTCCTCCCTCCCTGTGACGTCTCCACTCACACTTGCATGCACCACTTCATCAGCCACTACGTCCATCACCAGCACACCCACCAGAACACTCCGCACACGTGCAGTCACCACCACCACTGCCATTTACACGTCCCCTGTGTCCTCTCCCAGTGTGTCTGTCACCCCCTCTTCCAAACCACACAAACGCAGGCAGCCACCCACCCAACAGCCATCCACCTCATGACAGCCTCCGTCACAAGCACCTGCACCCAACGACAGCACACTTGACTCTCCTACAACCACATCCTCTTCCTCCACTCCCATACCCACTGCACCTACCCTTCCCATTGCTCCTAAAAAGTTTTTCCTCTCCAAACTTAACCTCTTTCCATCACCTGACCCACCCCTCCATTTCATAAAAGTCCAATCAGCACCTCAGCCAGCACAAGCCCTGGACCTACAAGGACCATAGTCCAGGGATATTGGAGTCCACCACGTTCGAGGGCAGCTACATCGGCCAGCAGCAAAGGGACAGCCAGCCCACCTCCTGTGAAGAAATCCAAAAAAGGCAAGGGCCGGCACGAGAGGACAGAGACGGCAGCCTCCACAGGCACCACCCTGGCACCGTCAGGAAGTGGGGTGCCACCTGGCACATCTCCAAAGGGAGGCAAGGGACACAGAGGATCAGGCAAGGATGGCAAGGGCAGCACGGCCGACAAGTCCGGCAGCAGGCGAGCTGCCCAGGAGGGCCCCACCAGACCCATTCCGGGGGTGAAGGAGGACCCCCACGGGCACGGGACACCAGCACAGGAGGGCCCGCAAGCGAGAAGTCGGATGGCGAGTGAACACCATATATTGGCCAGATCTGGTGCCCTGGAAACACATGTGAAGAACCGCTGAACAGGGCCCTTCAAGACAAGCACCGCTGAACAGGGCACCGCCGTCTCAAGAACCGCTGAACAGGGCCCTTCAAGACAAGCACCGCTGAACAGGGCACCGCCGTCTCAAGAACCGCTGAACAGGGCCCTTCAAGACAAGCACCGCTGAACAGGGCCCTTCAAGACAAGCACCGCTGAACAGGGCACCGCCGTCTCAAGAACCGCTGAACAGGGCCCTTCAAGACAAGCACCGCTGAACAGGGCACCGCCGTCTCAAGAACCGCTGAACAGGGCCCTTCAAGACAAGCACCGCTGAACAGGGCACCGCCGTCTCAAGAACCGCTGAACAGGGCCCTTCAAGACAAGCACCGCTGAACAGGGCACCATTGCAAAGGCTGGCAGAGAACAGGTGCAGGGGACCACAGGGGGGCCGCTGCACAGCCCATGCAGACAGTGAACATTGTGAGGGTGCTGGTGCACCCTGCAGGCAACAGCATTGCCGCCTGCTCGATTTTGAGCCAGAGACAATGCTGCCGCTACTTTCCTGCTAGGCTGGCTGGTAGAAACCTCGGTTTCCATCTGTCAGCCTAGCAGGAAACTTGTAATGGGTCCAGCGGGTTTGCAGCCAGCATGGCAGCAACCTCCCCATCGGACGTTCGTCAGACGGGTCTTCCCATTTGTCAAACTCATAATGAGGCCCATAGTCTTACTTAAACTGTCAAGGGGGAACACATTGTCAGACTCTGGTGATGGTCTTAGTTTACTCCCTTGGGTTGTACAGTGCAGGTTTGTTAGTGTTATGGACAGCTTGATACCTAGCACAGTCTCACAGTTCTACAGGCAGATTAGGAAGGGTACTGCCATGCTCCCTAAAGTTTAGTCTCAGAACTTTTGTACCTGATTCTTCGGTAAAGGGGCTCCAAGTCTGGATCTACGTGCATTCTAGTTGGATGCTTGTCTTCAATGATTTTGCACCTTGATGATTGTTCAAAGGCCTGAGAGTGAGAGGTCCTGTATTTTAGATGGCCCACACTTTTCCTGAATGAATAAATGAGAGTTATTTAGACCGTGACAGCTACCAGAAGGCATCCCAATGCTAGGTGTAGCTTATTGGCAGTGGGTAAGTCTACTCTTATGAGACCCCAAGCTTAAAAAGAAGAGAGTTATTTTTTAACAGCTAAATACGAAAGGGATCTGTCACACATTCTGGACAGATTTGTTTCTGGTAAGATTGCTCATGTCTGAGATCAGGTCTTAAGTGATGACAGGGGTGATATCTCTTGATTGTTTGTATGATATAAGTTGGGCCATTGTCATAAAGGATTTATGGCTGAAGCAAAGGGCTTTAAAGTTGACCCAGTTGAGAACAGGAAGCTAGTGGAGAATTTTGAGGCACTGTTTAGCATGAAACTGCTTGGCAACATCGAGGATTAACTTGGCCACTGTAATTTGAGGGTGCTGGCCGGAGACCATAGGAAGAGTTCATCGCCGTAATCGAACATGGATATGATCAAGGCTTTTATGATGACTTTTCTGTGGTTAAAACCCTAACTATAGTGATACTAAAATATCATGTCAAAAATATCGAGCACAAAAATATTGCTTTCCTACACATAAATATAGTATATTTATAAAATACATTCAAAAACAGTTTACACTAATATATATAGACATATATAGAAAAATATCATTTTTTAAGATATATATAGTTACAAAATAGTAAACATTGAAACAAACATGCATTCATATATATGTATGTGCGTATGTCTATTTACACTTATGTAATGTAAATCTATCATTAAAATAATAATTGTAATTTATATTATAATTTTATAATTTCTTAATTTTAATAATATAACATATATATAAATACATATATATATATACATACATATATATATATATATATATATATATATATATATATATATATATATATATAGTCTGTGCAACAGTAGGAAAAGTGCTTGACTCAGGAGGGGTAACATTTACTATTCCCACTTCATTCAGTGCAACAGTAGGGAAAGTACTTCACTTCAAACACATACCTTATTTTAATGCAAGTATTAATTTAATAAAATTATAAAACTATTAACATAAAATTGTATATATACATAACAAACAAATAAACAATTAAAATAATTATAAATACTTTAAATATTTAATATAAGATAAAAAGTTATTTGATCATTAGTTCATTACATTTTCACACTATAGTGCATATTTAACATATCTAAATTAGAAAATTATAAGTACACAATTTACATAATAAATTAACAATTAATAAATCATTAATAAACAAATAATGTATAATTCATTTGTTATTATTTATTTAACTTCCCACCCTATACCCCTAAAATGCCAACAACCTAAATGTAAATTAAAACATTATAATTACACAATAAACATAATTAACAATAATGGATTATTAGTTTATCAATAATTAATTATTTATAAATTATTATTCAATTAACTTCCCACCCTATGCCCTTGTAAACCCAAAAACCCACACCTAAAATATAAATGAAAAGTTATAATATTTACAAAATGTGCATAATTAGTTGGCAATTAATTAATAATGTCCCAATAACTACTAAATGTTCAATTATCATTCAACTTTGCACCCTATACCCATACAAACTCAACAACCCACACCTAAAATATAACTTTAAAAAATATTATTTACACAATTTACATATTTAAAAATCAGATGAAAATGTAATAATAATTTAAAAACGATATCAATTAATTATACTTAGTTAACTTCCACCTCACAACCCACTACAACACTATAAATTACTATTTTACAATTACATTACAAATGTAAACAACTTAAATTTACAAACTATATTTAAAAATATTAACAACAATGGCACAAAGAATATAAAAAAATACAACAGAAGTATTATTTAAATACATAAAGAAATTTTAAAAAAACTATATTTATTACCTTAGAAATCAATATTTTTGTCAACAATATTTTTGCACACAATATTTCTGTGTCATGATATTAAAAACTCAATATTTCTGCAATTCGATATTTTTAAAATTATATTTTGTCCGAACACTGGCAAGGGTCAACAGCAGAATCTTTTGAAGTGTTTAGAGAATAAAAAAGCATGTGGACACTACCTTACATGCATCTGTGGAAAAGTTAATAGACATGTCAAGGATGATACCTGAGTTCTTAATGGTGGTGACTGAGATGGGAGTGGAACCAAGATCTGTGGCCATCAGTCCTGAGTCCAGATTGCTGCCTGTTTACCAAGGATAAGATCTCAGTTTTGTCCCCCTTTAATTTGCTGCAGATCCTGGTAATCCATGTTATCACTGCTCTCTTGCAGCTTTGGAATCTGGATTTGGCTTCTGTTTGATCTTTGGAGAGTGTCAGAAGTCCTCTGTATGTTTTCTTCAATTACCTTCCTCCTAATGGAGCAGGAAAATTCATCAGGAGATGCTCAAGTGAATTTGCTCTCTAATTTATGTGCTTTCATCCTGAGCTCCATACTGTGAGTCCTCAAGTGACTCTTTTTAGGCTTCTCATAATGGCTTGGAGAATTAAAAATGAGCTCTAGAGAATCTGGTGTGTTCCAAAGAGTTAGCAGAATGTATACAGTAGAGTCGCAGATGTTATACTTTCGCATCGTACCATGAGAATTGGCAACAATTTGAGCAATTATGCTCCGTCAAAGGTCTGGCTGCTGTTTTTTGTGAGCCTCGCCCTAGTTTTAAGGAAGGGGATCTTGAAGGGTCTCTTGATTTTAATGCAATAGGTTGCCCTTGGGGCAATCCTGGCTACTGACTAGTCATGGGTGAAAAAGCTAGGAAGAAGGTTTCTTTGAGGTTTTCAACATCATAAAGCAATAACTGACACTCCAATACCTTCCTGAGATGTTTCCGTGGTTCTGCAAAATTTAGAAGGTGCTTCCTTGAATCTTTAAAAACAGTGTCATACTCCTTTTTGTCTGCCAGAGTTTCTTCTTTTAATAGCAGTAATGGAGGCACCACATTTGGGGGAATTAAGAGTCTTGGGTATTGATGAATCATACTTTACAATTCCTCCTGATAGGGTAATTTGATGCCCTGCACTAGGGTTTCAACCTAAAGTATATTCCAGTTTTCATCTAAAGCAAGAAATTATTTCTTTGGCAAATTTGATTACCAGTAGGCAAATTCTGCATTTGTGCAGGATGTTTTCTAATGTTGTGCCCGACCCCTTTAATGATGTAAAAACAGAGACTAATGTGCACAAAAGGCACATAAAACTATTTTATAAATGCAATTTTTCAATGTTTCCAATTTGAATTCAACATTTACTTAGGGCCTCATTTCGACTTTGGCAGTCCCACAAAGGGACCGCGAAAGCCACGGGGAGGATGTCACGCCATGGCGGTGGTGTCCCCCTGCCCTATTCCGATGTTCCTGCTTGTCTGACTGGTAGGAACATTGCAAAAAAACATTCCCGCTGGTCAGGCTGGTAGGAACAGTGTTACAAGACAGCACTCAGCTCTCCTGAAGGACCAGCACCCTCAGAATGTGCACTGTCTGCAAAGCAGACAGTGCGCATTCCAAGGGTGACAGCAGGGGGGCCTCCGCACTGCCCATGACATGGTTGTAGGCAGTGCAGGGGCCCCTCTTTGGCCTCCAGTACAGCCTTTCCACCAGCCTTTCCATGGCAGTTTGACGACCATGGAAAGGCTGGCTGTGAGGCGAGTTGTAATCAGCCAGACAGTGCTGAGCTCAGCGCCGCCCTGGCTGAGTACAACTAAGACTGCCGTCATGCCATCAGGAACCATGTTCCCGGTGGGGACGGTAGTCCCCTGGTGAGTCCACCCACCAGAGTTGTAATAGGGTGGTCGGACTGCCTGGAGTGTGGCGGTCTGACCATCAACCCAAGTGTGGAAGTCTTCAGACTTCACACTAGTAATCAGGCCCTTAGTAACAGCTAACAACTTTCAATAACATTTTAGGTCAGCTCTAAATCAGCACTGGTGCTAAAATGGACACCAATACCATGTGTACTAATTTTCTCTCTCCCTCTGGATCTAAGTGCCTCATTAAAACTTTGGCGGTCAGAATTACCAGACTGCTAAAGTCATGGGGAGGAGGCAGCCGTCATACCGGGTGCCTCTTCCCGAGTCATATTATGATGTTCCTGCCGGGCTGACCAGCGGGAACATCGTATTATGACATTCCTGCTGGTCAGCCCAACAGGAACAATGCTACAGTATTGGGCTTTGCTCCCTTAAGGGAGCCAAGGCCAATACTGTTGCACCACAGCACCCTCGGAATGGAAAGCAGGCAGTTCACCACAACATGGTCAAGGATAGTGACGGGGCCCCGTGACCCCCAGCACCAACTTTCCACCAGCCTTTCCATGGCAGTTCAATCGCCTTGGAAAGGCTGGAGGAAAGGGGACTCGTGCTAAGTCCAACTGCCGTCAACCCATCCGGAACCATGCTCCTGTCAGGGACGGCGGTCCCATAATGGTCCAACCACCAGGGTCGTAATATGGCAATTGAACTGCCTGGAGTGCGGCGGTCTGACCGCCGCTGTGGCATTAGCTGTCCTCGGACCGCCAATGTCACACTAAGGCCCTAAATTGCCACTTTAGTAAGCATGGCTCTTGAGAATAATAAGTAAATATTTTGCATCTTGTTATTTGTGTGTGTGCGGAGGGGTGCATGTGTGAGTGTATAATGGTTGAATAGATGTGTATTTTCATGTTCCTGTCTTTGTGTATAGTTTAGGCTACAGCAGTACCTGAGTTGCATACTGTATGGAATCCTGTCTCCACTCCATGGAACAACTAAAGTTTGCTTGGATATGTATCAGTTGTTTTCATCCAAATAAGTAAGAACTATCTTGCACAAAGCAAATACTGTGTGACAGTTTGGAATATGTACATTGTAGTGGAGTCTGCAGGGTCACATCCAAACATTTTGCTATCACCTCTCCTGTTTTCTGGACCTGGTTTTGTTGGCTTTTAGGACTCCGTGAACTTTACCACTGCTAACCAGTGCTAAACTACTTGTGCTCTCTCTTTTAAACATGGTAAAACTGTCTTACACCCAGTTGTCACATTTAATTTACTTATACGTCCATAGAAAGAAGATACTACATGTACCCAGGCCCTATAAATTAAATACTACTACTGGACCCTGCTTGTGCCTTCCACTTAACTGGCCTTTCAAATACGTCTCAGGCCTGCTTTAGTAGCATGTATGTGCAGTTTTCAAATGCTAATTAGGTAAGGTGAAATCAACCTTTGGCTAGGCCTCAATCTTCCCTTTTAATACATATTTTACCCATCATGTAGGCCCCAAACAGCTGATACAGCAGGGTGCAGTCAGTTTAAAAAGTTAGACATGCACTTTTAACTTTTACATGCCCTGGTAGTGAAAAACCCTTAAATTAATTAACAATAACATTGGGTTAGCTTATTACATATGATAAATGATAACTTTCAATTGGGAGAAATATCAAGTTTGTTATGAAAAGATGTGTTATTCAAAGCCCCCTTTAATGGTAAAGTCAGATTTGAAGTCACACTTCTGAAAGTACCACTTTTAGAAATTCTGCATTTTCTTGTCCTAACCATTTGGTGCCTGTATTCTGGGTCACATGTCAATGGTGTAGCTGGCAGTTGTGTATTCCACTCAGACAGTGAGTTAGAGGGAGAATAGTTGTTGGTCAGAATGATGTGGAGGAGGTGTCATGTACCAAACTTGCACATCACAAAGAATCTGCCTCAGCATACTCACAAAGGGTTTCACACCAGCCTATTGTGCACACAGACAAGCTGGGTCCAGGGCAGGGAGGAAGTAAATTCCAGACACCCCTGTAGGGGAAAAAAATCTAGAAGCTTCTCCTATGTTAAAGTGGGCACGAGGTATAAGTATTGAACCTTCAGACCCAACTTTTCAGTTTACTTCTAGGCCTGCAGAAGGACTCTAAGAGGACCGCCTGCAGCTGTGGCCTGCTGTGTGCTTCAGAAGACTACTTTGCTGCACCTAGAAGGGCTACTCTGTTAACTAACGCTTACCTTGAGCCCCCAGAGGACTGCCCGGCTGCTCGAGCTCTGTTTCACTATCAAACCCAGAACTAGCAGGGGGGCTCAAGGGGCTAGTTGACTGGCCTCTAAATCAGAGCCTATTGAACAAAAAAGGCTCCCTCCATCTTGAAGCCACATTTGGAAATAGCCTAAGTGCATCTTGGCCCTCCAAATCGTGCCCACCATTCCTGGACCCGTGGAAGTGATGGCAAAGGTGACCATATAGCCAACACTAAGGGGGTCATTCTGACCCTGGCGGTCATGGACCGCCAGGGCCAACGACCGCGGGAGCACCGCCAACAGGCTGGCGGTGCTCCCATGGGCATTCTACCGCCGCGGTCAGAAACGGGAAACCGGCGGTGTCCCGCCGGTTTCCCGCTGCCCAAGGGAATCCTCCATGGCGGCGCTGCAGGCAGCGCCGCCATGGGGATTCCGACCCCCTTACCGCCAGCCTGGCTCTGGCGGTTTTGACCGCCAGAACCTGGCTGGCGGTAACGGGTGTCGTGGGGCCCCTGGGGCCCCTGCAGTGCCCCCCTAACAGGGCCCCACCAAGATTTTCAGTGTCTGCCAAGCAGACACTGAAAATCGTGACGGGTGCAACTGCAACCGTCGCACCCATTCGGAGCCGGCATCCTCATGGAAGGGGGTTTCCCGCTGGGCTGGCGGGCGGCCTTCTGGCGGTCGCCCGCCAGCCCAGCGGGAAACTCAGAATGACCGCCGCGGTCTTTCGACCGCGGTACGGTCTTCTGGCGGTTCCCGCCAGGCGGAGGTCAGAATGACCCCCTAAGGTCTTAAAATGTTTTGGCTAAAAATTGCTCTGAGAATTGAAAGGAGACTGAAACCAACCTGCTCTTATATCCCCCCAAGGTGCATTGTCAGTCGGCCTGACTTCGCTGAAGCTACCGCTTCGCTCTTACCTGCAGCAGCAAATCCTGTGCAGTGGTTCTTTGCTCATGGAGTCCGCATTGGCAACAGCTTACAGCACGGTTCAGCTAGAGGTTTTTGAATTCCAAGCATGTCATGAGTGATGCAGTATGTGCAGGGCCACTGGAATTATGTAGCATGAGAGGGCCAAATTATGTAGCATAACTAAGTAAATTATTTGGATAGAAATGGCAAATTATGCAGCATTATGTGGAACATTTTGTGATAATATTAATTTATTATTTTGTCATTTTAAAACTTGTTAACAATGTTTGGGCATCAGTTGTAATTCATTTGTTTACCAGTTTAACACCAAAATATAGCAATAAGCTACAGAAAGGTGACCAGCCTCCCATTGCAAAGGGCCTTCCACTGAGTGGCAACACGCGTTGTTGTGTTTTTAGGAACTATTCAACAGTTTGAGCTAGAAAACATTTTTTTTGGTTAAAACTTGCAAATTATGTGGCATATGACGGAATAGGTGGTAAATGCAGCAAATCTACAACTATGCGAAAATCACCACAGCCACAAAATCGCATTATTCCATTGTTACTGAATATGTGAGGTCATAAGCAGTGCATTCCAGGGCGCAAGTTATAGTTAACTCTGCTAACTATAACTGGTGAATTTCTTTGTTTTTGAAGTTCCAAACGTTACAGTGGAACTGAAATTGCCACCTTACTATAATGTCACTTTAACCTTTGGGTTTATCATTGAATTTAAAATGTTTTTTTAAAGACAAAGGGCCAGATGTATCAAGGTTTTTTGCATTCGCAAACGGTGCGAATGCCCGTTTGCGAATGCAAAAAGCCAGCTCAGAATGTATGAAAGACATTCTGAACGCAATTTTAAGGAATCGCTAAAATAGCGATTCCTTAAAATTGCGTCCCTGTTTAGAGAGTCGCAAATTGCGACTCTCTAAATAAGAAATTGCAAATAAGGATTCCTTATTTGCGATTTCTTAGCACATGTATGAAGCCATTCCTAAATGCGATTTGGGCATTTAGGAATCGCTATTTACCACCAGGTTGAACCTGGTGGTAACCATGTGCAAAATTTAAAAATGCACTTAAAAAGCATTTTTAAAATGTACATGTAAAGCACATGCCCTTTTGGCATGTGTGCACCTCACATGTCCCAAAAACCTTTCTTGGGGTGCAGCAGAGGGGGCCTTAGGCCCCCAGCACCCTGGGGTTTTGCATTTCCAAAATTGTGATTTCTGGTTAAGAAATTGCAATTTTGGAAATGCAAAATATTTGCAGATATGGGCCAACAGGTCCATAGGTGCGAATGGGGCCGGTATCGCAATTTGCGATTCGGTAATAGCATTTGCGATTTTTAAGAAATCGCTATTACCGATTCGCAAATCTGATACATGGCATTTTGCGAGTCGGAAATAGCGATTTCTTCAAAATCGCTATTTCCGAATCGCAAAAGGCCTTCATGATACATCTGGCCCAAAATTAGATCTTATTATCACACCTAACTATAATGTCACTTTCACCTTAGTTTTTTTTGAGAAGTTTAAAGGTTTTTAAAATGTATAATAATATATATTTACAATTCCTAAAGATAAGGTCATGTTAACCATTGTCTTTTCAGTTAATTTCTAGGGTTGGTTGCAGAGCAAGGCCGCAATTAACCACTTGCAGTCAAGCTAGAAGGCTGTGTGTGACATGGGGTTGGCCTGCATCCAAACGCCCACAAACAGCCAACTCCCCACAAGGTGAAGGGGTTGCAAAGCCAACCACTATTGGTTCCAAGAACCCCAGGCTCTTTGATTTTAATAAGGGAGGGAGTGTGTGCAGCCCCTCTCCACAAGCAACTATTGGCTCCAAAGCTCACATTCCCCAAGGTAAAAAAATAAATATAATTTGGAAAGGAGGATTCATGGTCCCCCTTCTCGAGCTTTAAGAGGTCCCAGAAAAACATACATTAACATTGGGGGTGGGGGGACCATATGGCTCCCCCCCAGCCCAAATGGGCCCCAGTGATCCCATCCCCAAGGGCCTGCAAGGGAAGTCCCGTTACGATTAAACCCAAGTGCTGGCATGGGATGGAGGAAGATTTCCCTACAAGGCACCTGGGGGCACGATGGGGAGGAACTTCCCCAGCGAGGAGGAGTGGTTCGGGGGTCATACCCTGGAGGAGCACCAAGAACGGAGGACGGAAGAGGAGGAACAAGGGGGAGGAGAATGACGCAGGAGGAAAACGAGAAGCGGAGAAGTAGGAGAGGCGAAGAAAGAAGACGCCAAGGACGAAGACGCATGACCTGACCGGGAGAAACCAGAACCGGGTAAGAGAGTGAGGGCGGAGAGAGGAGGAGAGACAAAGCCAGCCATGAGCACTGAGCAGTGTGGAGAGAGTATCGCCACGGGACAGCCACGCCACGTTCCTGGAGGAACATGGCTAAACAAGGTATGGTTGTATTTCGCTAAAAGAAGGCCATTATTCACAAAGAGCAGGGAAGGGAAAGAGAGAACAAGGGGGCATTCTTAAATTAATGAACATAGAATTGTTCTGATTGGTGGTGGCAGAAGATTATTATTGAGCACCTTTTGCATGAGAATCACCCTGAACAATAATTCACCATAAATGTAGATACCCCACTTACCTGCATGAGCACCTCCCCAGTGGTCCACCCATAACCCTAAATATTAGAAACACTTACCTGAGACCAGTCAATTTTTTCTTTATTCCGAGGGGGACCAGTCGGGATCTTGACCAAGAGAAAGCTATCTTACGCCATAGAAGCAAATAGGAAAGGGTGAAGATTCAGGACAAGACCTAAAGAGACAGAAAAGAGAAAAACAACCTATGAAGCTACATGTTCCCTACCTCAGACAAGTGAAATAAAGATATATTACCTGGCAAAACCCCTAGTAGACCTCCATTATTACATTGTATCCCACAACATGATCATACTTTAAATATAGCAAAGGGGGTGTATTGCTTGTTTCCCTAAGCCTTAAGAGGGCCCAGGGACCCTATCTCCAGGGCTGTATTTAAAATTATAGGGGAGGAGGTACACATGGCTATCCTCCCTGAGCCTTAATAGGCAGGGTTCCCGATCCTCCAGAGCCAATTACCTTACTATTTGGGAAGGGGGTACATGGCCTCCCTCCTCAAGCCCAAATAGGCCCCAGGGCCCCATCTCCTGGGGCCATATTTTAATTAAAGGTGAGGGGGAGCATGCCCTCCTCCCTGAGTCTTAAAAGGTCCCTGGGACTCCATCCTCCAGGCCATATTACTATAAATAAATGGAGAGGTGAACCGCACACAGCCCCCTGGTCTGTCCTGAGGACCCATCTTCTGGGGCCACATGTCAAAAAAGTGTGGCACCAGTGTCATCGGCTCTCCCTTAATGCTGAAGCCAATGCCACTGCCTCTGCTGGCGGGAACACCACAATATGGCAGGGGCAGGCCGCTGGCTTAGCAGCGTCCTCCTTACCGCCGATATTGCGGTCCAGTGGTCGGACCACCAAAGTCAAAATCAGATCCTAAGTCTCTGAGTCCTGTAATGGCTGGCAGCAACATTTTTTTCATGTTGCTGGCAGCCAGTCAGAGTGCTAGGTCCTGCAGGAGTCTGACTCCCCCATAATGCCCAGGATTCCCACAAATCAACAATGATTACAACATTATTCCAAAGTCAGAATTCTACCATTACTTGCCACTTTCATTCGTCATAATCCATGGTTGCCATTATTGCTGAGAAGTGCACAAAACATTAATTTATACACACAGAAGAACAGACAAGCATACAGACACAATCAGCCAGCAGAAGAACTTATCTACTTCCGGCCAGCTGTTGGACTCACACTCAGACTGCCTCATCTCCTTCTCATGATGCTCAAATTGGCTCTAGGTTTCCTCGATAAATCGAATGACCTTGCATCCCAATAACAATGTGCGTGACAGAGCAGGATAATAACACTATAAGTGTGACTTATGGCCTGCCATTTGTTTAATAGCGCTGTTGTAGATCTCTCTGCTGGACAAATGGAAGCGACATCTTTAGAACCACTTCTCTAAAATCCAACTCTGCAATGGGTCTCTAAAACATACCAACTTTGAATCTCTGATGGGTTAACATTTTTTTATTCTTTAATCCAAGGATATGAAGGTGTATTTCCAGAGCTATGCTGCACACATTCAGACCCAGGAAAAAAGGAAGAAAACTAATTTAAAACTGTCTTGTGGGCTAGCTGTCCCGGATACCGCATCAAATGACTCTATGAATTCTAACTCAAATACATTAAAAAAATTGTACCTACCCTCCAATTGAGTCCACTTCACCCTTTTTTGCCTCTTGCATTGAGATGTGGTATTTAAAAGGAATTGAAATTAAAAAAATATCCTTATCCTGTCTCCTTAAAATTGTTTTGTCATTTCAGGTTTACGTCTAGCCTCCTTCTACTTGCCCCTCTCCACTCCCCCACTGACTTCATCAGCTGAAAGCCCACTCCACTCTTTGATATATACATTTGAGACAAATAAAAACAATTATTTTTTGTACAATCAAAAGGGCTTCAACTGAAGCAATAACTTTACATCCCCGGGAACTAAAGAAGGGGGTAGCATGGACCTGACATTTTTTGATAAAATAATAATGATTTATGACTCAATGAAGGGCTTCATCTTTAAGATAAACAATATTCTGGACCATGGTGAATTTCACCACACACTGAGCCTATATAAACACCTGTGGAAAAGGGTTATGAAAAAATACAACTCAATATCAATGGAAGAGGTAAAAAATGCATGCAGTTTACAAAATGGAGAAATGCTACATGTTAGACCTGACAGCCTTAGGGTGATAACCCCTAACGTTTTGCCTGCCTCCCTCCACTTTTGAGATACTGTTTTTGCTGGTTTTTAGACTCTGCGCACTTTACCACTGCTAACCAGTGCTGAAGTGCATATGCTCTCTCCCTTTAAACATGGTAACATTGGATCACACCCAATTGGGCTATTTAATTTACTTATAAGTCCCTAGTTGAGTGCACTATATGTGCCCAGGGCCTGTAGATTAAAAGCTACTAGTGGGCCTGCAGCACTGATTGTGACACCCACTTCAGTAGCCCCTTAACCTTGTCTCAGACCTGCCATTTAAAGGCCTTTGTGTGCAGTTTCACTGCCAATTCGACTTGGCATTTAAAAATACTTGCCATGCCTAAAACTCCCCTTTCTCTACATATATGTCACCCCTAAGGTGTGCCCTAGGTAACCCCTAGGGCAGGGTGCTGTGTGGGCAAAAGGCAGGACATGTACCTGTGTAGGTTATATGTCCTGGTAGTGTAAAACCCCTAAATTCATTTTTACACTACTGTGAGGCCTGCTCCCTTCATAGGCTAACATTGGGGCTGCCCTCATACATTGTTTGAGTGGTAGCTGCTGATCTGAAAGGAGTAGGAAGGTCATATTTAGTATGGTTAGAATGGTAATACAAAAGCCTGCTGACTGGTGAAGTTGGATTTAATATTACTATTTTAGAAAGGCCACTTTTAGAAAGTGAGCATTTGTCTGCACTTAAATCTTTCTGTGCCTTACAATCTACGTCTGGCTAGGTTTAGTTGACAGCTTCTTGTGCATTCACTCAGACACATCCCAAACACAGGATACTCAGCCTCACTTGCATACATCTGCATTTTGAATGGGTATTCCTGGGCTGCGAGGGTGGAAGGCCTGCTCTCTCACAAAGGACTGCCACACACCCTACTGGGACCCTGGCAGACAGGCCACTCTTTGAAGTCTCCCCCACTTCCAAGGCACATTTAGGTATGAAAACAGGGCCTCTGCCCTACCACCTCGGACACTTCCTAGAGAAGAAACCTGAACCAGAACCTGCACCCTGACAAGAAGAACTGCTGGCTGCCTAAAGGACTCACCTGACTGCTTTCTGAAGAGGACTGCTGCCTTGCTGTTGCCCTGCTGTCTTGCTGCTATCTTGCCTTGCTGCAGAAGTGCTCTCCAAGGGCTTGGATGGAGCTTGACTACTGTTCCCTGAAGTCTCTGGACCAAAAAGACTTCTCTCCTGCAGCTGAAATCCCTGTGACGCACCGCCTGCCAAGAACGACGCACAGCCTGCTCGCAGTGAAAATTTTACCGCACGCCGAGTCTGGAACGACACAGCCCGACTTCGCAAACAGAAGATCGATGCAGCACGAGCGACGCGACCGGAACTTCAAGGCACAACCCTACTGGATTGACGCAAGCCGACTCAGAATGAGGGCGCCCAACTTCCTGAGAGGAATCGAAGCAGCGCCTTCCGTGCAGAAGAAAATTCCATGCATCGCCTACCGGAATTGACGCAGCCGTTGTGACTTCGCTCCTCAAGCCCAGGATTCCAAGCATCGTCCCCGGGGCGTCTGAAAACCCTGCAAACCAAAGAGGATCCAAGTCCACATGCCGGAAATCGATGCAACATCTTCCCTGCGTGGAAAATAACTACGCAAGACCGTGTGCGAAGGGGTGAAACCAACGCACACCTGCCGTTTTCCACGCATCTCCTCCTCTGCTGTCCCTTGCCAAGATTTTTTTACGCAAACCAGGTACTTTGCCCTGCAAGAGACACTTGTTGTTTCTAGGAGAACTTAAGACACTTTTTATTGCTTTTACAGTAATAATTTAACTCTAAGAACACTTCATATCACTTTCAGTGATATCCCTACATTTGCTTATTTCATCTTTAATCGTTTTGACCTGCATTTATTCAGATAAATATTATATATTTTTCTAAACACTGTGTGGTGTATTTCTGTGGTGTTATATTGTGGTATTGTATGAGTTATTGCAAAAATACTTTACACATTGCCTTCTAAGTTAAGCCTGACTGCTCAGTGCCAAGCTACCAGAGGGGGGGGCACAGAATAATTTGGACTGTGTGTGACTTACCCTGACTAGAGTGCGGGTCCTTGCTTGGACAGGGGGTAACCTGACTGCCAACCAAAAACCCAATTTCTAACACTACATAAGTAAAGTTATGATGAACTGACAGAACTACGGTGAAGCTAGGGAAGATGTTTATTCTGTAGACAAAAGTTGTTCACAGTAAGGTTATTTAGGAGAGCTTGTTAGTGATCATGCCACAGAGGTATGAGTGGGTGCATGGAACACCATCTAAGTATGCCAAATGAAACATACACCACTGAAAACACACTTATGAGATCCCACTGTAGATTGTATTCAATGATTTTTATTCTCAATGATAAAGGGATTATGCCATCAAGGACTCAAGGACTCATTACGGGTGTGGCGGTCCGAGGACCGCCACACTCATGTTGACGGTCAGACTGCCACAACTTTGGTGGTCCACCCACCCAATTATCACCCTGGCAGGTGGATCTGCCAGGGAACCGCCATCCCCGCCAGGAGCATGGTTCACAAAGGCATAATGGGAGTCGGGCATGTAACCAGCCAGGGAGGCGCTGAATTCAGCACTGCCTGGCTGATTTTAACCCCTCTTTTTGCCAGCCTTTTAATGGGTGGGACCTTGCCATGAAAGGTCTCATGGTAAGCCAGTGCCAGGGAGCACAGGGGAGCCCCTGCACTGCCCATGCGCATGGGGGCCCAGGGGCCCCCCTACCACGCACCGCTGGAATGCGACTGTCTGCAGACAGTGCGCATTCCGAGGGTGCTGGAGTGTTAAGATAAGGCCTTGCCTCAGTTAAAGGTGCCGAGACCAATATCCTAAGACTGTTTCCACAGGTCAGCCCCGCAAGAACACTTATTACAATGTTCCCAACGGTCAGCCCTGCGGAAACATTATACCATGCTCAGGGGGAAATTCCCCGCTATGGCGGTGGCGTCCTCCCTGTGAGTATGGCGTTTCCCTGGTGGGACCGTCAAATTCATAATGAGGCCCTCAGTATCAGAAATTCTATAAATATTGACAAAAATTTATTAATTTGGTTTCATTTGGACACGAGAACGAAAGACTGTTGACAGTTTATATGAATGTTTTGTAGTGCACATATAGTTGTATATTTCACTAATCCTTGCAGTATTTCCATAGGTAGCCAACAACAGATGACACAAGATTTCAAATCTGTTGTCACAATACATTAAAGATTTTCTGATGCAGGTACACTGATAAACACTACATTATGCCTAAACAATAAGGTGGTCATTATGACATTGGAGGTGACTGTTAAAGTGGCGGTGATACTTCCAAAAGGCTGGCAGTAATTACTGCCAAATTATGACCATGGCGGTGATAACTCCCATAGACAGCCAACGTACCACACCATCCGCCAGGGCGTTAACACCACGCACCACGGTGGTAGCCATCAAAAGCTAGGCGGAAGCCAAGGTATCACCCACCACATAATGACACAGCACACTGCCACGATTTCCGGGGCGGTACCAACGCCATCTAAAGCCTGGCGGAAACACATCACAGAAGCCCAAAGACTCACCAACAGAGACACAGAGAAGCTCAACGCTGCCATGGAACCGGAACTTCAAGTCTTCCCAATGCTCTTCTACGCCATGCTCTACCTGGAAAACCAACGACGACGGTGAGTACAGCCACCTAGCACACAAGGGAGGGAGGAAAAGGAGAGTGACACACACACACACGACACACACCATTCACATATACACACCATACACACAACTAGCTGCAGACGTAAACCAATGGCCCGCGACACACGGCATAATAATACAAGGACTCGAGGTCCGCAGTACTGAAATTGTAATTGCAAGGCAAAAGCCACCATATAGATAAATTTTAGAACGGAGTTACATAACCAATTGTTATGGAGGGAGCTTCATGCCCATTTCCCAATACTGGGGAGTGCAAGGTCACAGTATCTGAAATGGGGAACTTGCCCACTGGTCCAGGAGGGGGCTCCATGCCCATTTCCCAATGCCGAGGAGTGCAGGGGCACAGTCTCTGAGGTGGGGAACTTGCCCACTGGTTCAGGAGGGGGCTCCATGCCCATTTCACACAAAAAGTTCAATGCTGGGGAGTGCAAGGTCACAGTCTCTGAGGTGGGGAACCTGCCCACTGATCCTGGAGGGGGCTCCTTGTACAACAGTCGCTGGAGGGTGGCCTATATGCCCTCTGCTGAAGGTGAGGGCTGCTGTGTGTCAGCTGCTGCGTCTCAGCTGGAGGTGAGGGCTTAGGTGTCTCCTGGGCAACCTCTGCTAGACGTGAGGGCTGCATTGTCTCTGCTGGGGGAGGTGTCACCTGGGCAGCCTCTGCTGGAGGTGAGGGCTGCTGTGCCCCAGCTGGAGGTGAGGGCTTCTTGCCTGTCATTGGTGGTTGTGTGATAATCTTTTCTTGCATTGGTGGTTGAGTGGGAACCTTACCCCTCCTGGCTGGTGGAGTGGGAGCCTTCCCTTTCCTGGCTGATGGAGTAGGATCCTTCCCTTTCCTGGCCGGTGGAGTGGAATCTTTCACTGTCTTGCCTTCACGACTGGGAGGTACCTCCACTGTCCCCGTGGACTGTTTGGCTGAGGTGCTGGGCTGGGTTGTTGGGACCCTGCTCTTACAGGCAGGACTGGGGGAAGTGGTCAAGGCGTGCAAGGAAAAGCTTCATAGGGGCATTGGGGCGTGATGTGGGAGGAGTGCATGGGCACTGTGGACACAGGGGATGCATGGATGGATGTTGTGGCGGTGTCTGCTAGTTAGGTGTGTAGGAGGCTGGCCTGGTTTATAGTGGGTACCTTGGGTACTTACTCCTTACACCGGGTCCAGTTATCCCTTATTAGTGAAATGTAGTAGTGTTCTAGCAGTTTAGGCTGATAGAGGTAGCTGTGGCAGAGCAGCTTAAGCTGAACTAGGAGACATGCACAGCTCCTGCAAGTTACACAGTACTTATACACAAGGAAAAGACAATACTCAGTGTTACCAAAAATAAAGGTAGTTTATTTGGGTGACAAAAGGCCAAAAATATCTTAGAGCCAATACTCCTTTTGGAGGTAAGTATTATACACAATATATACACTAGACACCAAAATAAGGTAAGTAATTAGTCGCCGGATAGTGCAAACAATAGGAAATGCTATAGAATGCAATGGGAGAAAATAGATCTAGGGGCAACATAAACCATATACCAAGAAAGCGGAATGCAAATGACAAACTCCCCCCCAGACAAGTGCAATGCGCAGAGAATCGCTGAGAGAGCAAGAACACAGCAAAGGCAAGTAAATCATCCATCCCAGAGCCCAGGAAAGCAGGAGTAAAGTACTGCAAGTTTCCTCAGGACATACTACAAGTCATGATTAGAGTTATTGCAAGAACCAAGCAAGACTGCAAACACCAAATGGTGAATTCCTGGACCTGAAGACCTGAAAAGGAAGGAGGCCAAGTCCAGAAGTCAAAAGAAGTTCCAGGAAGGACAGGAGCCCCTGCCAGCACAGAAGAGGGTGCAAAAGAAGAGTCCCCGGTTGGACGAAGACTTCAGAAATGCACCCAAGGAAGATGTCAGCAGGTTCCTGCATGATGCAATGGATGTCCCACGAAGAGAAGTTGGATGCAGGCGAGTTTTGGCGCTGGATTCGTCCAACAAGCCTTGGTTCTGGCAAAGTCACATTTTGCATCAAATAGGTGCTGTCTGGACCCAGGAGGGACCTGGGCGCTTCAACTCTGAGGAGGAAGAGGGGGCTCTCAGCACTTCAGAGAGCCTTCAGAGGACCAGACAGCAGCCATGGGAGTCCCAGGACATGGGGACAACGGAGGTGCAAAATGACTACAAAGGAGGGTCCCACGCCACCGGAGGTCAACTCAGCGAGTTGAGCATCACAGGATAGAGTGCTAGGGACCTGGGCCAGGCTGTGCACGAAGGAAGTTTGCAAATAGTGCACAGAAGCCACAGGTGGTGAAGAAGACGAAGTGCACAGGGGTACTGTCGTTCTCGGGGAAGGCAAGGTCTTACCTCCTCCAAATTGGGACAGCAGGACCTCAGGACAATCTGTGTCGAAGGGGTCCACCCTCTGTGTTCCAAGGAGCACACTCATCACCAGGAGAGGAGTCCAAGAGAACCGGTCGTCAACTTAGAAGGTGCCTGCTTGAGCAGGGAAGTGACTCCGTCACTCCACGGGAGATTTCTTCGATCCTTCTGGTGCAGGGTGAAGACAGGGAGTCCCCAGAGCGTACACACCATGGAAACTGTTGTAGTTGCTGGCTGCAGCTGAAGTAGCAGAGGAAAAGTAGCCCTTCTGGATACTTTGTTGCTGTTACAGCGGTTCCTGGAGCAGTCTGTGGTCGATCTGAGGTCAGAGGATGAAGTAGTATTTGCAGAGGATTCCTGCTGGAAACTTGTCAGTAGAATCTGAAGAGAAACCCACAGGAGAGACCCTGAATGGCCCTGAGAGGGGGATTGGCTACCTTATCAGGTATGGACCTATCAGGAGGGGTCTCTGACGTTACCTGCTGGCACTGGCCACTCAGAGACCTCCAGAGTGTCCCCACACCTTGGAAAACAAGATGGCTGAAGTCTGGAGGAGCTCTGGGCACCACCCCAGGGTGGTGATGGACAGGGGAGTGGGCACTCCCCTTTCCTTTGTCCAGTTTCGCGCCAGAGCAGAGACTGGGCATCCCTGAACCGGTGTAAACTGGCTTATGCAAGGAGGGCACCATCTGTGCCCTTCAAAGCATTTCCAGAGGCTGGGGGAGGCTACCCCTCCACAGCCTGTTACACCTATTTCCAAAGGGAGAGGGTGTAGCACCCTCCTCCCATAGGAAATGCTTTGTTCTGCCTTCCTGTGACTGAGCTACTCAGACCCCAGGAGGGCAAACCCCAGTCGGTGAGGTGGCAGCAGCTGTAGCTGCATTGCAAGCCTCAGAGTGCTGGTTTGGTAGTGCTGGGGGTCCAATGTGGAGCCCCCAGGATGCATGGAATTGGCTCCCCAATACCAGATTTGGAATGGGGGATAATTCCATGATCTTAGACACCTTACATGGCCATATTCGGAGTTACCATTGTGAAGATACATATAGGTATTGACCTATATGTAGTGCACGTGTGTAATGGCGTCCCCTCACTCACAAAGTTACAGGAATTGGCCCTAAACTATGTGGGGGCACCTTTGCAAGTGCAAGGGTGCCCTCAGATTTAGTAACTTTGCACCTAACCTTCAGTAAATGAAGGTTAGACATATAGGTGACTTATAAGTTACTTAAGTGCAGTGACAAATGGCTGTGAAATAGTGTGTGCACTATTTCATGCAGGCTGCAATGGCAGGCTGCAGAAGGGTCTGCCTGAGCTCCTTATGGGTGGCAAAAGAAGTGATGCAGCCCATAAGGATCTACTGGAACCCCAATGCCCTGGGTACCTAGGTACCATATACTAGGGACTCATAGGGGGGTTCAGTGTGCCAATTGAAATTGGTAAATGAAGTCACTGGCCTATAGTGACAAAGTTAAAAGCAGAGCAAGCATAAGCACTGAGGGTCTGGTTAGCAGAGCCTTAGTGACACAGTCAAGCACTACTGACAACACAAACATTATGCTATAAATTATAAGCACTGGGGTCCTGACCAGCAGGATCCCAGTGAGACAGGCAAAACACACTGACATATAGGTTTTTATCTATGAGCACTGGGGTCCTGGCTAGCAGGATCCCAGTGACACAGTAAAAACACACTGACCCACACTCACAAACAGGCCAAAGTGGAGGTAACCATGCTAGAAGAGGCTACTTTCTCACAAGGTGTGTGTGCTACTTGGTGTGGTGATGCTGGTATTGGCTGTTGAAGCAGTGCATGCAGGTGTGAGTGTGGATGTTACTGTGAGGAAGGTGGAGGAGGAGGGGAGACAGTGGAGGCAGTGGATGTGGATATGTGTGCAACTGTCTGATGTTTGTGTGAGTGCTTGTGGACTGAAGTGTGGTGCCTGTGTTTTACTGTTCCACTCTTTTGTGATGTCTTGTGTGCATGCTCGTCTGTATGTGTGCATTGGATGGGTTGGGGTTGAGGAGAATGGGACTGGGAAGTGGTAGTTGTAGGGGGGACGGTAGAAACAGGGACAATGGCTGCTATCAGAGAGGAGGCCAGAGCCTGAATCGATCTCTGGTGGGCCGCCAATCCACCGTGAATGCCCTCCAGGAATGCATTGCATGGTTGCATCTGGGATGCCAGCCCCTGGATGGCATTCACAATGGTTGACTGCCCTATAGAGATTGATCTCAGGAGGTCAATATCCTCCTCACTCAGGGCAGCAGGGCTCACTGGGGCAGGGCCTGAGGTGCCTGAAGTGAAGGAGATGCCCACCCTCCTGGGTGAGCAGGCATGGGAAACTCCATGAGGGGCTACTGGGAGAGCGGTGCTGGTACAGGGGTGGTGGCTCTACTTGCACCTGGGTTATCACAGAGGTGTCCACCACCACCAGGGAGCTTCCATCAGAGGAGGTATCTAGGTCAGTGTTGTCTCTTCAAGTCTCTGCTGTGGTGCTCCCCTTACCCTCCATCACATTGGTTCCCTCTGCGTCTGTGGACTCCTGGGTCCTGTGGGATGCAGCTCCCTCAGTCGCCGGTGCCCCTGCTCCTCCGCCAGATGATGCTAATTCACACATGAACAGGATGACAGAAGAAG
Organism: Pleurodeles waltl; assembly: GCF_031143425.1. Lineage (NCBI taxonomy): Eukaryota > Metazoa > Chordata > Amphibia > Caudata > Salamandridae > Pleurodeles > Pleurodeles waltl. The sequence continues at coordinate 1,782,511,346 of NC_090444.1, forward strand.
AAAGGGAGGGGGAGAGAAAGGGAGCACTGGGTCATTTACAGCACCAACACCACAGTTGGCATACACAGTACCGTCACACACAGGGATCAGGAATGGCACTATGCATTGCACTAGCATTCAATCGGCTAGATGACACAGCAAGATGAGGGCCAACCACTGCTGACTGCACCCCTCCTGGGACCCACAAAGCCCTCACTGACATGGAATGCAACCGAGCTAGGTTACCTGCATTTGCTATAAACCCATTACCCTTGAGCTGGATCACGCTGCAAACTCTGACCTGGCATTAAAGGGCACCCACTAACTCACACCCACCACCCGGATCCCATGCCACCTACCAATTATTTAGCAACGACCACTGTACTCACCTGCTTGTGGCTGCTGTGATGCCCTCAAGTGCCCATCCAGCTGGGCCTCTGTGGTTTTCCGTGCCCAGCGTCTCAGGTCCTCCCACCGTTTCCTGCAGTGGGTGCCACGCCTGCTGTAGATCCCCAGGGCCCGCACATCCTTGGTGATGGCCCCCCACAGTCCCTTCTTGTGATGGGCACTCACCTGCAGAGGTAAAACAGACAGGAAGACACCATTACACATGCAATCCAGCCTCTCACACAAATGGCACACAAATCCCATTTCCAACTCCATTGGCACACACATCGCCCAGCACCCACCATGTACACTACCAATAGACATCCTCTCCGACGTACACCGTCACCGCTGCCGCTGATCCCCATTGGCCACTGTACCCCATAGAGCCCCATATTGGCCAATGAGGAGTTGCACGGCAGTGCAAGACTGCCTTCCGCCACGACGGCCAAGGTCAGAAGAGTTACCGCACTTCCACCTGTCCCTAGATACAGGACAGGTGGTCGCCAATTCATGGTGGTGGATTACATGCAGATCTTCCATAGTGAGAAGTGTGGCTCAATGGTTAGAGCAGCAGACCCTGATGCAGAAATCTGGCCCGGGACCAGGGTTCAATTACCGCCTTGGTGGGTCTTGGGCTCAATTTCCTCGGACCAGATAATTCTCGCATCGGTGCCTAATCTAATTCATGGGTCCCACTCTGTAACTCTGGGCAATAGCTTGCTTAATCTCCACAACGGCCCCAACAGCGCTGGGATGCCTGGCTTCACCCTGGAGGTTGCCCAGGAGTGGGCACCTCACAGGGAAAAGCCAGGAGGGGTTCCCCAGCGGTATGCGTACAGTGCCTTGAGACCCTAACCGGTGAGTAGTGCGCTATACAAGTACGAAGTTTTTATAACTGTGTCATTGCCGAAAATTGCACATCCATTGCCATTCCCATCTGTCCCATCACATTAATGCTGTATACACATTGAGGTGGTGGTTCCATTGTTAAAATTGTGACTGCCTACTCACTCTTGTGTCCCTTAGATACCTACCACTGCGGATGAATAGGAGGAGGAGCCCAACCCCTTGTGGACTTGGCTACACTGGAGAACAGGCACATTATACTCACCTAGAGACTGGACAGGGCCACAATCACAGAGCTGTGTGCCCAATTGGAGCGTGACCTGATATTAGCTATCGGTGATCCCACTGGGATTCCCCCCTCTTGTGCAGGTTCTATCAGTGCTCCATTTACTGGCAACTTGTTCATTCCAAGTGGCAGTCAGCTTGGCAGCAGGAATGTCTCACCAATGTTCTCAATCGTGCTGGCAAGGGTATTGTCGTCTTGGTGAAACACATGTGCAGCTACATTTCTTTCCCCCAGGTGGTAGATTTGGCCACTGTGAAGGCCGGATTCTATGCAATGGGACATATATCCCATATTGTTTGGGTGACTGACGGTACACATATTGCGTTTGTCCCCCCACCAGAATGAACAGGTGTTCAGGAATCAGAAGAGTTTCCACTCACTGAATGTGCAAATGGTGTGCCTGGCGAACCAGTACATCTCCCACGTCACTGCCAAGTATCCTGGGTCGGTGCATAACACCTTTGTTCTGAGGATTAGCAGCATCCCAAATGTCATGGCTCAACTACAGAGGCACACGGTGTGGCTAATAGGTGAGCTAGAGTCCCCATCCAATGCATGTCAGTGTATGCCTTCAAGAGTTATCCCCATAGGATTGTGTAAGGCTAAATTTTGTCCCTCACTATTTGCAGGTGACTCTGGCTACCCAAACCTATTGTGGCTCCTGGCCCCTGTGAGGAATGCCAGGACAAGGGCTGAGAAACGTTATAATGATGCACATGGGCTAACCAGGAGAATAATCGCGAGGACCTTATGCCTCCTGAAGGCCAGGCTCAGATGCCTGCATCTGACAGGTGGATCCCTGTGCTACTCACCTGAGAAGGTCTGCCAGCTAGTAGTGGCATGGTACATGTTGCACAACCTGTCACTCAAACGACAAGTGCCTTTTCTGCAGGTGGAGGGGACTGGGGATGCCCCTGTGGCAGCAGTGGACCCTGAGGACAGTGAGGACGAGGAGGCAGAGGATGAGGATATGGACAACAGAACATCAGTTATACGTCAATACTTCCAATGACACACAGGTGAGACAGTGCAACTGACCATTACTCTGACTATTGATGTTTTCTGTGTGGCTGTAGCACGAAGGCATTCACGTCCTTTGCATCTCAACTTACTTTCACCTATGGCTTGTCCTTTTACAGATGATATGACAACAGTGTCCTGATGTGTTTTCTGCAGACAGCTACAGGTCATTATTTGTATGATATCACAGTATTCAGATCATTTTCACTAGATGTGACTGTTCCCATAAATTCACATTTTCAACACATAAAACGATGTCACTCAAATCGTGATCAAGGGTGTTTATTGTAGTACAAATAATTGACTGCAAAGTGCAATGGAATGGGGTGATGGTAGAGGAAAGTCCAGGGTATTGTTCCAGTCTAATTGTAGCACAGGTCCAGTGTCCAAGGGGACATGGTAAGGAGAGCTTCTGCAGGGGGAGGGGTGCTGGTGGCTTGTGGGTCCTGTGGTGGGGCCTCCTGCCCATTAGCTGCAACGGAAGTGGAAGTTATCCCTATGAGAAATCATATTATTTGAAAAATATTCAATATTTTAATGCATAATAAATGTAATTTTTTTCACATATGTATTATAAACCTAAAACTAATAGGTTGTAAATTAACACAAAATTCATTTAAATATGTTTTAAATAATTAATTTAAATACATTTATGCAATCTATAAATTATATTTAAAAAATAGTTTTAATTACATTCTATCCCATAATTTTGTTTCATATTTAAAGTTTGTTAAAATGTGAGTTTAATTAATTTAAATTATTTGCAAATACACATTTTATAAAGTTTTGAAAGAAGTTTAAGTATTAAATTTGACATCAAAATGATGAATAATTATGTATAGATTTTGAAATCATTGAAGACATTACTGTTTTTTTTCCAGTGACTTTCAAAGGTTCTTTAATGTAAGCTAAGATCATATTGCCATAACTAACTAAGACATTGTGTTAACCTTTGTTTTTATTCAGTGAATTTCTAAGTTCTTTTGATCATATTCAGCCAACTCTCTGGCTGCTTATGACTGAAGGCCAGCCCCAGCCCCCATCAGGTAGCCAATCCTCCACTGTGCATATCCTCAACACCCTTTGGCTGTGTAGAGCTGGAGTTGTGTGTTTGAGGAAGGGTATGTGCATAAGGCCTGCCCTTCAGGCTTACATCAAGGACCTTGGCAGAGGTCTCCCCTCGTATGTTTGTGAAAAGCATTTTGAAGTACATTACTAGTACTACTAAAGTCTACTGCAGTACTACTTTATGTATAATGTAATGAAGTTTGTGAATTGGAGCCAGCAAGTGCAAGTTGTGTCCTATAAATATCAGTTAAAAGAATGGTAATTTTCTAAGGTATGCAATATGTACTATGAAAGCTTCTGTGTTGCTTGTAATAGGTGAGTGCTAATTTGTATGTATGCTCCTCAAGAAATAAAGTTCATGAAATGCATTAAGCTGTATAGACTCACTTGTTAACCTGTTAAGTGACAATAGAACATATCATGGATCGTATGATGGAGGAGGTTTGGAATAAAACCATGTTTTTAATATATGTGGCATATAATAACTGTTGGTATCCTTGGCGTGGTCTCCCCTGTCTTTTTTGCCTCTGTTTCCCATGTTTTGACTGTGTGCTGGACTCTGTTTTTGCTGTTATTGGTACTCTGGGCACTGTATCACTGCTGACCAGTGCTAAAGTGCTCTTATGAAAAGGGTATGTGTAATTGGCTTTTCTGTGACTGGTATATTTGATTTACTAGTAAGTCTCTGGTAAAGTGCACTAGAGGTGCCCAGGGACTGTAAATCAAATGCTACTAGTGGGCCTGCAGCACTGGTTGTGCCACCCACATGAGTAGCTCTGTAATCATGTCTCAGACCTGCCACTGCAGTGTATGTGTGTGCTGTTTTAACCTGCTAATTCGACTTAGCAAGTGTACCCACTTGCCAGGCCTAAACCTTCCCTTTGTATCCATGTAAGGCACCACTAAGGTAGCCCCTAGGTAGGCCCAAGGTCTATCTCTCTCATAGGTTAACATGGGGGCTGCCTTTAAATAACCTTAAAGTGCAGTTTCCCTTGAGAACAGATAGAAATATGGAGTCTGGGGTCTCTGAGCTCACAATTTAAAAATACATATTTTAGGGAAGTTGGTTTTTGGATTGTTAGTATGAAAATGAAATTTTTATTGAAAGTGGGCATTTTCTTGCTTAAACCATTCTTTGACTCTGCCTGTTGGTGGATTCTCTGTCTGGGTCAGACTAACAGTTGGGCTCTTTGTGAATCTCCTCTAGTCAGTGGCACAAAGGGAGCTGGGGTGTAGCCTTCATATCCTGATGAGCCATCTGGGCTAGAGTGGAGGGAGGAGTGGTCACTTACACCTGAATGGGCTGTGCCTGCTCTCACACAATGCGGTCTCCAACCCCCTAGTGTGTGTCTAGGGCCTGGCCTGGGCAAGGCAGGATTTTGTGAACAACAGAGACTTTTCTTTGAAGTTTGCCTACTTCAAAGGCAGAAAGGAGTATAAGTACTGGACCCAAAACCCCAGAGTTTAGATCACTTCTGGAAGTGAGAGGAACCTCTGCCAAGGTGGAGAGCTGAAGAGCTGAGGAGAAGGTCTTCTCTTGCCTGTGACTATGCTTTGTTGGGCTATCCTGCAGGTGCTGCTTTGCCTGTGAAAGAGGACAAAGAACGTACTTTGTTATGCATTCCTGCTTGATGAAGAATCTCCAAGGGCTTGAACAGAGCTTGCCTCCAGTTTTTAAATCTCAGGGCCATCAAAGACTTCCTCTGCCAGCACCTGGATTCACTGCTGAGACTCCTGCCCTGCCAAGTGGTGTCCTATCCAGTCCCTGGGCCCTTGAAAGGTAAAGTTGGTAGAACAAGGAAATCCATGCACAGAAGACTATGCGAGGAAAATGTTGATGCACCACCTGCAACACGGCTAAAATCAGCGCTCCACCTCCATCGCAGCTGGGAGATTGATGCATCACGGCTGGAGAAACGATGCAACACCTGCTTGCGGCTGCTGATAATGACGAAAACCCCACGTACCACAGTTTTCCATCACCATGCGGGTGGATTTCATATGCATCATCGCTGGGCATCAAAAATCAACACAAGCCTGCGCTGATCCGGGGTGCCCTGTCTGGAAATTTACGCATCGCTCTCTTGTGAGGAAGAAAAACAATGCATCGCCTTCCCGACTAAAGAAGAATAGACGCACGGTCTCACTTGAGAGTAAGGAATCGACGCATCACTGACTTTTCTGATGCACGCTCACCCGTTTGGCTTTATTTTTTATGCAAACCAGGTACTTGTGTAAAATCAACGTTTCCATTGTGTTCTATGGAGTAAGACATATTATTTTTTAAATGTATATCTTGACTTGTGTATGTTGGATTTTTGTCGTTTTGGTCTTGTTTGATTTAGAAAAATATTGCCTATTTTTCTGAACTGGTGTGGTGTTCATTTTGTAGTGTTTTCACTGTATTACTGTGTGAGTGGGTACAAATACTTTACACATTGCCTCTCAGATAAGCCTGACTGCTTGTGCCAAGCTACTGAGGGTGTGAGCAGGTTCTATCTAGATTGTGTACCTTCATTGCCCTGACTAGAGACAGGGTCCCTGCTTGGACAGAGTGCAAACTGACTGCCAACCAGAGGCCCTATTTCTAACAATACTAAACATACTATTGAAGAGGTTGAGAGGCTAAGATTTAATAAGTAGGAATTGTCGCCAGCAACTGGAGTGAGAGACTGGCAGAATCTGAGAAGATCACTCAGATCCATGAGCAAGTGTTTCCCCATAGGTGGTCGGAGTCCAGCCTTATGAAAGCTGTAGAATGACTCTGATAATTTGATAGTTGGTTGGACTGCCAGAAAAGTGGTAGCCTACCCAATGTGATCTTAAGAACTTAGGGGGCACTTGTGCAGGACATATTTTGTGTGCCCTGGCATGGAACAAATTTGAATTTGTTTACCGATTGTAATAGGCCTCAAGAAAAAGAAAGAAGGCCCACTCTATTTAACACATGGCTTACGAGGGAGACATGCAGAAGTGTACATTGTGCGAGACAAGTACAGGCCTAAAACTGGGTACGATGTTAGAATGGAGTGTAGGGACAGAAAGAAGGGAGGGAGAGGCCAGGTGCAGGCAAAGCAGTTACAACCGGTCTTTACATATCTCAGATAAGTTAGAAGGTCACACACGAGAGACTGAGCCACTCTCTGATACATGTGTTAGGGGGAGGCGTACATCATGGCAGTCCTAAAAGGATGCTTCTGTGCGCAAAGTTCGATAGGGGGAGGAGGACAGGCCGTAAGACTTCAGAGCATGGAAGTAGCGTGGGGAGGATAGACTGACAGAGTTCAGAGGGTGATATCAAAATACACTGTGCTTGTTAGAGGATGTATACGTATATTATATGCACTACAGCTGCACGTTTGTGACAAGTAGTCAGATGCTTTTTAAAGAATTATTGCCTGTGCTAAGAATGAGTAGAGATAACAATGTATTGAGCTACTGTGCAAATTAGGAATATGATAAGAGATGCAAAGTTTCCATTGTGGACCAAGTCCATCAAATATGCCGCTTGTAATAGCTGAGTTGAGTGTGGTTTCAGGTACAGAACTGAACTGTGCTCCAGGCCGTATTTTTATTTGATAAACATATACTATATTGCCATCAGAATTGTGTCACTTCTTTATTTCTTGAAATTCGATAACACGATTCTACACAAATTCAAGCGTGCATGATGCCAAGCAATTTTTCAAAACATGTTAAACTTTAACAGGGTTGCACAAAAACAGTTTGTTAGACTTGCCTCACATTTTTGATGAATTATTTTTGTTTGCCTTTGGACTCTAAGCACTTTACTACTGCTGACTGTTGTATCCTAGCAATCTTAGCAACCAGAGTTCTGTAGAATTCTGTCTGTTAAGTTCTGGAGTTAGAATGGGGCAGTGGAGTTGCTGGAGAAACACAGAGAGGACGTGTACCGGGTTGCTTGCTTCTATCTAATAAATCCATCTTCAACATCAGATGGGAGCCTGTATCATTCTTAAAAATTGGCGATGAGGATGGGATTTGTGTGTTCATCAGGATTTTGAGTCCAACATGTGGGACTAGAATTTTTCAACCCCAGCACAAATGCTCAGGAAGGTGTCATACAAAAACAAAAAAAAGAATAAGACGATCGTGATTGATGGAGTTAATTGATACCGGTTTTGCCTCGTTCATATTTTTTTAGTTTGGAAGTTGTGAGGCTAGTGCATATTGGGACGTTTGCCCTGGTAGCTCATTGGGAACAACGTGCGCAACGGTCAGAGAGCGATCCAGGGCTGGAGTGACAACGAGGGAACACATACGGACGGCGCATTGGGGCAGATAAGCGTTGCTGTAAGTGTGGAGTGCAGAAAGTAAAGAAAGGTAAAGGCACATACTGTTCATTTTCTTTCAAATGAACACGCAAGTAGGATCGGTGTTCATTTGAATCTGCATTTCAGTTGGATTCTCAAGAGAACTCACGCGACGTTGAGGTACTCGAAGCACTCCCAGTCGGTGTTCCTAGCAACTAAGGAACGCTGTGACGTGACGTGCCGTGTTCACGTGGTGTGCGTCACACCGAGGTGTTCCCAGCGATTAGGGACGCTGCGATGTGACGAAGCTGTTGCGTGGTGTGTGCATCGCGCATTGTATTCAGGAAGTCAACATTTCGGGTAACAAGGAACACTACAGCGTGACACGTTTAATTGCTTTGTGGATTGCTGGAAGACATTAAACAGACCGACAAACAAGAACGCTATAACACATAGCAGTATCGCATCTTGTACCAATACTATTCGGCTTCCAGTGCAATGCCCAGAATCACGTTGGGATCTACAGCGTGAAGGGACCTACTCCACGGGCAACGGTGACTACTTTTATTATTTTTGTTTATTTTGTGTAAGCAATGACATTGTGAAAGTTATGATGTACTATTGTGTGAATTGAGTATAATAATATCAGAAGAAGTTAGTTTTTCATAACTAGTCGTACAACATGGATGCCACAATATTGGCTCCGCAGCAATTTTTGCAAAATCCTGGCACTCCTGTGATGGCTTGGGAGGATTGGGGGGAGTCCTTTGAAACTTATCCAGAGGCTGTAGGTGGTACAAATTTTGAAGCTTCAAGGAAGCTTGCACTTTTAAAACATTGTTTGGGAATTGAGGGTAGGAAAGTTTTAAAAACATTACCCAGAAGTACGCGTAATGCATCAAACATGCATGAAGCAGATGGTGAGGAAGTGTCAGAAGCAGAAGAAGCGCTGTTAGATGTGTATGCAAGTGCAATGAAGGCTCTGGAAGACAACTATGGTAAAAAAACTAGTATTGTAGTGGAGAGACATAAATTCTTTTCAAGAGTTCAATTACCGGGGGAGACTGTAGAGCAGTACATTTCAGCATTAAGAACATTGGCTATTACATGTAAATTCAGGGATTTACATGAAGAGAACCAATAACGGAAAAATTCAAGAGAAGTTGTTAGAACTAAAAGACCCTTCTTTGAAGAAAACGATTAATATAGCAAGACGTATAGAGAACACTTCAAGGTATGTTAAAGAGTTGAACTATGAACGTGGTCAAGAGGGCATAGGCAGTGGAAAAGTAAATATAGTACATAAAGGACTGAATTATACCAATGTGAAGGATGTCACGAGTGTGAAAGGAAAACGTTTATGTTACAGGTGTGGAAGTACAAAACATATGGCTGATGCAGTAACGTGTTCTGCCTCTAAAGCGAAATGCTTTAGGTGCAAGAAAATGGGACACTTTTCACGGATGTGTAAGGCAGACCATATAAATGGAAACGAACATAGGGTGCACATGGTGTCTGGATGTGATGATGAGGATATGAATGAGGGAACCGAAGACAATGCAATTGAAGTATTGGTAGTATCTGATGGGGTCACTTGATGTTTCTGATGTAGTGGGAGTAGTAAAAGATGCATATCATCCTCCCAAATGTTTTATGGAAATCAACGGGGTCAAAGCTCTCCTGTGGGCAGATTCATGTTAGCCTTACACCATAATTGATAAAGAGCTATGGAAGAATTTGGGTGCGCGCGAATTGTCGCCTATTGATGTGGAACTGGAGGGTTATTGTGGAACTAGGCTACCTGTGGTGGGATACTTCAACGCTCAGTTAAAATATAAAAATAGGCTGGCACAGGGTAAGGTGTATGTGGTGGATAAAGGTAAGGCATTGTTAGGGGGCAGAGAACAGAAAGCTTTGGGGATAATTTTAGACCCAAATCACCCCGAACATGTGTTGTTGACTGCAGCCGCAAAAATAGATATATGGCATGAGAAGTACCCTAACTTGTTCGCAGGGGAAGTAGGGTGCTTAAAGAAATTTAAGCATCTCATAATTGTGAAGGCAGGGAGTGCGCCCAAGTCGCACAAAGTGAGAAATGTTCCTTTGGCCTTGAAAGAGCAACTTAAAGAGGAACTGGATAGGTTATGTGCGGCTGGGGTAATTGAACCCATAGATTTATCTGACTGGCTTAGTCCCATAGTTTTAGCTCTGAAACCAAATGGGAAGGTACGCATGTGCGTGGACTTAAAAGATCTTAACCAGAGCATTTGGGTTGACCACCATCCCTTACCACATATAAACGGTATGATTTTGAGTGTCAATAATGCAAAGTATTTTTCATCCATAGATCTCTCAAGTGCGTATCATCAGATAAAGTTACATCCAGAATCTAGACACCTCACCTCATTCATAACACCGGAAGGTGCATTTCAATTTTTACGCATGCCCTTCGGGTTGGATTCAGCCTCCTCGGTGTTTCAGCGGCTCATAGGAAACATTTTGGATGGTGAAAAGAACGTTTTGGTATTCCAAGATGATATTTTGATATGGGGTGATAGTGAGGAAGATCACGATTGCAGATTAGAGAAAATATTATTCAAATTGCAGGATGCCGGTCTGACCGTTGGAATTGACAAGTGCAAGTTTGGGGTGCAACAAGTGGAATATTTAGGACATACATTATCTGCAGATGGGGTAAGACCAAAAATGAAGCATTTGGAGGCAATTGAACCGGCTCCAGCTCCGATAAATAAGGAACAGTTGCGTTCGTTTTTGGGATTGGCTGAGTATTACTCCAGATTTGTGCAAAATTTTGCTGACAAGGTACATGCATTAAGGGAGCTAATGAAAAAAGGCATACAATTTGAATGGTCACAGGAATGTCAGGAGGCGTTTGTAAAAATTAAGTCAGACATTGTGCATGCGGTGGCGTTGACACCGTTTGATCCTCAGGATGAATCAATAGTGATGGTGGACGCTGGTGTGTATGGATTTGGAGCAGTTTTGTTGCAGAAAAATAAACAAGGGCATGAAAGGATCATCGCCTTTGCATCTCGTTCCCTCAAAGAGGCAGAACCAACGTACTCGGTGATCGAAAGAGAGGCAGTGGCATGTTGGTGGGGTGTGGATCACTTCAAGATGTATATTTGGGGAACTACATTTGAAATAAGAACGGATCACAAAACGTTGATTGATGTATTATCAACCAAAGGGGCTAGCAGGGCGACGCCTATAATAGCCAAATGGATATGATTTTACCTTAAAGTACGTTCCAGGTAAGAAAAATTGTAATGCTGATTGTTCATCTAGGTTTCCTCTACAGAATGGTCGTGAGGACAATGAAGAGGGAAATGAAGAATGGTTGGTAGGAATGTTGACGAGTCTTGTCAGGGTGCAATAACGGAAGAGGAATGGAGACTTGCTGTTTTGGAAGATGACCTTTGAAGCACATTTCTGCACACTTATCCAAGCCAGTTGAATTTACAGGGTATGGTAAGTTGGAGTGTAAGGATTACAAAGAGGTATGGTTGGAATTGTCAGAGTTGAATGGCATTCTGAGAAGAAATGGAAGATTGGTAGTTCCTGCTCGTTTGCGGGTAAGATTGCTCACGCTATTGCACGAAGGCCATGGGGGTATGTCAAGCATGAAGCGTAGAGCGCATGCTGATTTCTGGTGGCCGGGAATGGATAAGGATGTAGAAAGGTTTGTACGGGCATGTGTAGCATGCATGTGCAGTGACAAAAGTCAGAAGAAACAACCATAGTGGCGTCCCAATTCCCCGAAAAACCATGGCAGAAATTAGCTATTGATATTTGTGTTCCATTCCGCAGTAGAGGTGTGGAAGGGAAATGGGCCATTGTGCTAGTATATTATTTCTCCAACTGGCCTGAGGTGGCGTTTGTAAGAGATATCAGGTCTGAATGCGTCATAAGTTTCTGTGAGGAAATATTTAGGAGAGAGGGTTATCCCGGATGCCTAGTTAGTGATAATGGTCCACAATTTGTTGCTGATGATTTCCAAAAATTCCTAAAGGAAGAAGGAATTGTGTATCAATATAGAACAGCTGTTTACCATCCTGGAGAAAATGGGTTAGTAGGGAGATTTAATCGGGTATTAAAGGAGTGTGTGCAGTTAGCCGAAGGTGATGGTAAATGTGTGTTGGATGTGGTCAAAGCAATGCTGAGGAATTATCGCAACACACCTCATACGGCTACAGATGTAACTCCATTTTTCCTATTGAAGGGAAGAGAAGCAAACACTGCGGTGACACCTGCATGGATGCACAAAACCAGGATTGCAGAATGTGGTAGAAATAAGTTGATGCAAGTTGTGGTACGCAAAGTGGCAGAGTATCAGGGAAAATATGTTCAAAGACATAACGTCAAGGTTAGGAGAAACGGTCGCAGATTTAAAGTGGGTGACTGGGTAAAGACAATGTTGATGAGTGCACGGAGACAAAGCATCAGTAAATGGTCCGAACTTAAGGAAATAAGGAAAGTGTGGGGCAACAGTGTATGGCTGAGTGATGGGAAAAAATGGAACATAAGGAAAGTCACATTATTCAATGAATTGGAACAGAAGATATGGAAGGACAAAGTTGACAATAAAAAATCACATTTGGTTACTAAGGAAGTTCAAGGTGGTAATAGTGGGGAGTGTAAACCATCATCAGAGCTGGAACTAGGACGCGGAAAGCGCTCTAAAGTCAGACCAAACTGGTGGAAGGAGTATGAAATCAAAATGTAATTTCCACAGATTTTTTTACTTATAAGAATGTATAATGCTAAGTTATTATGTTTTTTGTTGTGAGATCTTTAAGATGTTGTATATTCTTTTGTGTTAAGGGAAGGGAGATGATGTTGTATCCTAGCAATCTTAGCAACCAGAGTTCTGTAGAGTTCTGGCTGTTAAGTTCTGGAGTTAGAATGGGGCAGTGGAGTTGCTGGAGAGACACAGAGAGGACGTGTATGGGGTTGCTTGCTTCTATCTAATAAATCCATCTTCAACATCAGATGGGAGCCTGAATCATTCTTAAAACTGACCAGTGCCAAGGTTAATGTGCCCTCTCCCTAAAAAATGGTTTGATTGTTATATACCTAATTAGCATATTCAATTTACTAATATGTCCTTAGTAAAGTGCACTACATGCGCCCAGAGCCTGCAAATGTAATGCTACTAGTGGATCTGCAGCACTCCTTGTGCCACCCACTTAAGTAGCTATAAAACATGTCCCAGGCCTGTCATTGCAGCCTGAATGCAGTGTTACATTGCCATGTCGACTTGGCATTTAAAACCCCTTGCTAAGTTTTAAACCCCCTTTTTATTACATATAGGTCACCCCTGAGATAGGCCCTAGGTAGCCCATAGGGTAGGGTGCTATGTAATTAAACGGCATGGCATATAATTTAAAGTTTTGCATGTCCTGGTAGTAAAAAACTCTCAAATTTGTTTTTAACTACTGTGACGCCTACCCCTCTCACAGGATAACATTGGGGATTCCCTATTACATTTAAGAAGCTTTAATTCCTGATTGAGAAGTGGTAGATCTGTCATGTTTAGTACATATGGAAATATAATGATAAATCATCTCTAATAGTGAAGTCAGATTTATTGTTGCAATTTTGAAAATGCCACTTTTAGAAAGTTGGCATTTTCCTGCTCTTAGACCTCTGTGCCTGCAGCCTATCTCCACTACACGTCTGGGGCGGGGGGACAGCTGGGCCTTATGCATTCCCTCTAGACAGCCACACAAAAAAGGAGTTTAGCTGTGACTGATGGGCCATCTACATTCTGATGGGCAATCCTGACAGGATGGGAGGGAGGAGCTGAACACAGCCTCACACGTACACCTGAATTGGCTGTGCCCTGACCTCACACAAAGGACTGCTTAAACTCCATAGTGAGTTTGGAGCCTGGCAGGGCCTACACAACTGCGGACCCACCTACTTGAACCACTGCCTGAACTTCCATCAGCCCATCAGACAACTCTGCTCCGCTTTCCTTTTTTCTAACCATCACCCCACCCCCCCTGCATCTCATGTAGGAGATGCAGAGTTCGCTCCTTCACTTACCTAGCAGCAAAGACATGGAACAAGCTACCTTTTCATGTCCAGACCTCCCAATCTCATCCAAAGTTCTGAAAGTCCCTGAAGGGGTGGCTATCCAGCTAATCAACTGGACCCTGTGAGCACCTGGATGCCCTCGCGGGTGACAAGAAGCCCGCTACAATTCTACTGATTAATTGACTGACTCTACACTAACCTTGTTCACACTATTCTACCATTTGATACACCTGCACATAGTTGTCATAAAATGATCCAATGAGGTTAGATTAAAGGATGCAATCTTGAGCTCATTAGTTTCTCATGATCCTCCACAATCGAGCTTATCTAAGTGTCCTTCAAAATCACAATTAATAGCAAGTGCGTCTTTAAATGTATAAATGCAAAAACATTTAACATGAAAAAACCCTTCACAGGCATGGGTTGTCCAAGCAAAAGTTACATTTATTTTAATGAGGATTACACAGCACGCTCGTTGCACAGTGCATTACAGAAACACATTAAAAGATCAGAAATTCGCGCAGTGCGTCATCACCACCGGAAGCTGCAAGTAGAAATGCACTGGCAAAGAGCCATGCATACCGCACTTGATAAAGCAAAGGGGCGGCTATGTTTACAGTTCATGTGCGGAAGCCCCATGAACCAAAGCTGCTGGCAATATAATCAAACGTATTTGATTTGTTTTTTTTATCTGCCTGCAGCGTTCTAAAACAACCACTGAGCAAACAAGATGGCAAAGGCAGTCTCTCGTGAAAGGGGGCAATAATTTCATATATCTGTCCCCTCAGGCTTGCTATCAATTATTCTTACAAAGATAGGCCAAAACCTCCGTAGGGGAATCGCTGAGCAGGTCGCATAGAAAGGGACTGCCACTAACAAAGCGAACAGTTTTCCACTGCGAAACGTCGCATGTACACTTCTGTTCGACTAAAAAGGCTTCGAAGTTATAATTTCTCCTTCCCTGCCAAATATTAATCACGTGAGATGAACTTTGCTGCTGGGCATGGTGGGAAATGTCCCATAATTCAAAGAAGAGGCTCTCAAAAGCTGCTACAGGTTTGAAACCTCATGACACAACTGAGTAATGATCCCAGGCTAAACAAGCATTTTCAATGCAATAGGTCTCGCATTTGCTTGAGTAAGAGCCAGTGCTTAATTTGTGCTTGTTATTTCCGGTGCTGAGCACTTGCACTTATTCTTAAGGGCCGGCGCTTATTCTTCTGCCTCAAGCAATTACTAGGAGCAAACGACACATATGGGAAAGACGGAGGAAGAGAAATATGAAAAAGTGTCACAAAGGGAGAAAGCAAAAAGCTGCAAGAGTTAACTTAAGGGGCATGGAGGGGCTTAAAATGGATTGAAGAGGCCTGAGGTAGCTTTAGGATTAAGCTGCTTCAGTATTCCGTGTTCCCACATTTAATTGCAGCAGCTGCGTGTTTGAGAGGAGGGCTTTTGGCACCAGCACGTTTTTATCTACAAATTAAGCACTGGCAAGAGCTATTAACATGTAAATTCATAAACGGACTTTTTGGCTACATAAATTGGTCAACCCTGCCTCATAATGTCGTCTTTTCCTGTCATATAATTCCAGTGGCCCTACATATAACCAAAGCACTTACATTTACCTTCTTCCTCTATCTGCAGCAAAAATGAAAATTTTGTTATTTAGCATCCTTATTTAAAACCTGCCATGTTAATTCCGATAGAATACCACTTTCACCACCCCACCATCAGAGTTACTGGCTGGCTAACGCAATTCACCACAAAAAGACAGAAGACAGCCACAGAGGAGCAATAAACTAGAAGGGTCACTTAAACATTTCAAGAGTGTTAAGTTGGCTTGAACATAGGCGTGGTTAAAGCCCACAATACTTACAACAGGTCAAAACGCTTGCGCACTCAACCTGAAAAGGAGGGGAGGTGATGTATCTTTGTGGGGATGTCTATGAATAGATGTGAAATGTATGTCTGTAGATCTATTGGCCAGTACCAGGAACGCTAAGTAGAAAGCACAATAAGTGTTACACCATAGGACAGACTGTGCATAATGTGAAGGAGAATTACATGCAGTGAAATACTTGAAATGCACATATCACTGTAGGCACTCAAACTATTCTGGTGTGCCTGTTTGCTGATAAGCACTGTCAGCACCATCCGATTAACAGTATTGCACTCTTAATGGTAAGTGGCGGATGATGCCCATTTAAACCACTGAGAAGATTGTGCCTGGCTGTCTCTGAATGTCTGTCTCTGACAGACATCTCTGGGATAATGTGCCTGCACAGGTGCACAGCTGGATGTGCACAACAGTAAAGCTAATTGTGGGGGTTGTTGGTGGATGTCTGTCTTGGCACATGACTGAGGGGAACTGCATGTCAGTGCATCTCTGTCAGAACATGGGTTGATAATGACCATTGGGAATGGGAAGTGCTGCACGTCTGTCTCCACGAGGAACAGAGGGCCATGTGCCAGTGCAGAGCTGTTTGAGAGCAGAGTGTGTGTGTGCTATCAAAGCCATTTCTAAGAATGGGCGGTGATATTGCATGGCTCTGAGTGGCCAGCTGCTACATCAGTCTGGACTGGGGTACGGCTGCGTTACACTCTAAGCATTAGGCTGGGAGTATAGTGTTCTCTCCCGACTGCGCCATGCTGCGGTGCAGAGCGAGACAGCCCTCTGTCATTCAGCGCAGCTGTTGAAATTGTGCCAGGCGCCGTCTCTTGTGGCACCGGGTGCCACAGAGCACACCATTTGGGGAGGGAGGTGATGCCTCCAGCAAGAACACCACTCTGATATTCTCAGTGGGAGGCCTCCAGCTCCTATAAGTTTAACAGTGGGGCACACACGTGTAACAGATGGGGGCAGCACTGTGAACCAGCCAACAACTGTAGTCCTCATGGATCTACAAATGTTGGGAGTTGCCTCTTGCTATACGCCTTGAGAGATGTAATGAACCAACGCCCAGCTACTTCTAGGGCTTTGGTGCTCCATAGAAGTGAAACAAGTGGCTTTAGTCGCCTACCACCTATGCCCCAGGACCCTATTTTCAGTGCCACTGGATGAAGCACGAAGGGGAGAGACAAAATAAATAATTCACCCACATTGAATTATATCGCCAATCGTGTAATAAATCCATGGAACGGGGCAGTCTGCAAGCCGTGACAAAAATAGCCTAAAGGTGGGACAAACAGAAATCATTTACCGATGACATCAAGAGATTTTTTAAACGCAAGCCCACAAACGAGTGAAAGTGATGGGCATGACGTGGATATGGTTAAAAGCCCACAATACTTATAACAGGTCAAATCGCTTGCACACTCGACCTAAAAATGACAATATAACAAAGTAATACTATCATAAAATGTGCTGCATTACACTGCATAATTTGGCTTTTTTTGCCACATGATTTGCTTAACCCTGCCACATAATTTGGCCCTCCCCTGCAGCATAATTCCAGTGGCCCTGGCCTTACTGCAGAATGTGAGTAGGGGAATCTGAGGGCCTGATTTAGATTTTGGCGGAGAGGCTTACTCCGTCACAAACGTTGTTGATATCCCGCCTGCCATTTTAAGATCCCATTATAGCCTATGGAGATCGTAATACAGTGGACAGGATGTCCGCCACGTTTGTGGTAGACTAACCCGTCTGTCAAACTCTAAATCAGGCCCTCAGTCTCCCATATCTTAGAGGTATAAATTGGCTTTGGGTTGAGGGCCTCCTGAACGATTGGGGGCCCACTGTGCTGCAGGGTCTTGGGTTACAACCTTGCTGCAGGGTCTTTTTTATAACTGCTTTGCAAAATAGTACATCAGGAGTGGAGAATCTACTGTGGATAGAAAAGACAAATTGTCACATCACTGTGAAAATGGATGCTTTAAAAAAAATATTGTCTTCTTTTTGTCTCCTCAGACTGCTTATTTTGAGCGGTCTCTGTTGTTTCGTTCAAAAGAAACATTTTTCACACTGCGCACGTTTTACACATCTACTCGTACCTTTTTGTCCCTTAGCATATCAGCCTTCACCAGCACTGAATTCATCATTTCAGGTTAGAAAAATGCTGAAAATTGCAATATATAACATGTTAGTGCCATCTCTGCTAAAACCATTAAGTGGACAAAGCGGTGCCTATTGCATCTGGGTTAAATGCCTCAGTTTAAGTCAGCGGCGAGGCTGCTGAACCATTGCTGTGCGAAGTTGTATCCAATGAAAAACAAGCATTTGCAATGCAAAGGGTCTCGCATTTGCTTGAGTTAGAGCTATTAGCATTGTAAATTCCTAGCTGGACTTTTCTTGCCATATTAACTAAAAATGAAAAGTAAAACAATTGACATAAGCGAGCCGATTCAAAGCGACATGGCTGTCACAAGCATGAGTGTGAAGGAGAGACACAAAAATTAAAAGAAGGTCGCTCACAGTCAAACGTATCGACAATTGAGCAATTATCCATGTAACAGGGTCAGTCTGCAAGGCAGTTACAAAACCACCCCAAGGAGGAACAAGCGTAAAGCATTTACCAATGAAGATAAAGGATTTTTGAAAGGCAAACACATGAACAAATCAAAGTGATGGGCATGCAGTGGGCGTGGTTAAAAGCCCACAATACTTACAACAGGTCAAAGCGCTTGCACGCTCAACCTAAAAACTGCAGAATAAAGACACAATTACCAAACCCACTTCATTAACTTGTATCCATCAAATCCAGATTTTCTTTGCATGATGTTATGTGGGCGGTGGGTGGTGGCGTCTGCTCTGAATCTTTAAAGTGCATAAAATGGAATTCTTCTATTGGCAGTATAGTGTTATCTGAATGTATTAACTTTTTTGATTCTGAGGGAGCGGGTTGTGAGTCTCCAATTCTGTCTTGGGCCAAACTTTCCTGCCTTTTGTTTTCGAGGTTTCACCGACCTGCCCGTAATCGTGCTTCACCCCGGTCCTTGGTCATTTCTAGGGAATCCAGGAATCTCAAGAAAGCGTGCAACAGACTAGTAAGGGCACTCAAGAAAAGTCCTGACTCCAAGTGTTTACTTATTAAATATAAACAATTGAGGAAAGACTACAAGAAGGCTGTTTATGATGACCAGCAGTCCCACCTTAATCAGTTTTGGGCTAAACTTTTAAGTGCGAGCAAAGACTCAAATCCTAGGAAATTTTGATCCCTTATTAACAATCTAAATAGAAATCAAAGAGCCATTGGCATTGCTAACATTTCTGAAGGAGTTTGGATGTCTTATCTGACGACCCACATTTCTGCAAGTAAGTCGGATGGGAAATCATTGAAAGTGGGGGCTTATAGCCCTAATTCCGCTCTGTCTAAGACGTGTCCCATGCCCTTTGGGTCACCAACTCAAACACAGGGGGTGAAGAAGTCCTTTCAATTACACCTTCCTCATATTATCTTGAGGGCTAAGCAATTTGGAGCTCCCGGCCCCAACGGTCTCCCGCAGGCACTGTTCAAACGGGATCCTTTCTTTTGGGCCAACCATCTTGCCCATCTGTTTGAGCACTGCCTTTTGACTTCAACAATTCCTGAGTCTTGCCGGGGTGCCATTCTTCATCCCTTACATAAAAGTGGTTCGAGGTCAGATCCCGCTAATTTTAGGATGATAGCCCTGCTGGATAACGAGGCAAAGTTGTATGCCAGTCTTTTGTTGAAAGATCTTCATGCCTGGGCTGACTCACAGGCCCTAATTCCTGCTGTTCAAACAGGGTTTTCTGCTGGCTCAGGCACTTCGACAAATTTGCTAGCACTCTATTTTGATCGACAGGACGATTTTATCAGGCTTAACGCTGAATTGATGTTTTGTTGATTTTAAGGCGGCCTTCGACCGGGTCCCCCAGAGCGCTTTGTGGGCTAAACTGTAAAATTGGGGTATCGCCCCAGTACTCCTTGGTGCCATCATAGATCTTCATAAAAATACTTGGGTTTGTATTAAGTTCGGTGATGGGTGTTATCTTTCTAGAAAAATCCCCACCTTTTGTGGTGTGAAACAGGGCTGTGTGCTTGCTCCTCTTCTTTTTAATTTGTTTATTGCAAATCTATCAACGTATCTCAATGTTGTTAATTCTCGTTCCCCTAAGATTGGTGGCCTTAGGTTCAGTCATCTGCTTTATGCTGATGACTTGTACTATTTAGTTATACTAAGATTGGCCTACAACAGCTGCTTAATCAACTTGCATGTTATACTTCCGAAAATCAACTGGAAGTTAATTTGCTTAAAACCAAAGTGGTTTCCTTTGGAAGGAAAAAACATTTAGGTTTCAGTTAGTATTATAAAAGCTGTAAACTTGTCTCTGATCAGTCTTACAAATATTTAGGGGTGCATTTTGATTCAAGGGGCAGTTTTGTTAAACACAAGAAGGAGATCGAACTCAAAGCTGTGGCATTGCAGGTGGCCTTATCCAAATTACCAAAGCTTTAAGGGGGCTGACCTTTCTTCCCTTAATGGAAGTTATGAGAGTAAAGATTATCCCTTCATTGGTCTATGGTCAAGTAATTCTGTTGGGCAAAAGTTCCTGCCTATTTAAAAGGCTGGTTAATAAAATCTATAAGAGTGTCTTCTACGTTCCGCGCCTTGTCTCACCGGCGCAGGTACGGTTGGAATTTGGGCTTCCAGATTTGGCAGCAGTTGGTGCCGGTGCTTTTATGAAGCTCTGTCATAAGCTGCGCAGTGCCACAGACGGCCATTTAGAGGAAGTCTTGTGGCAAGAAATCAGTGAGTCCAAATCGAAGGGATCATACTTCCATTTTTTGGCTGAATGCAAATGTCGACTGGGTGCTGATGATCTCTGGGAAAGTAACCCCTCTCTGTTCAAATTAGGCGTAAAAAGACTTGTTCAACAGTATTCGTATCATTCTGATCATTCCCTCCTTGTTCAACAGAAGCATGCCTGGTCAGTAATTACTTCATTTAAGCCAGGTATGCCTTCTAGCTTCTTTTCCTGTTCTTATGGGTTTCGGTTGAAAAGGGACTTTTTGGCCTTGAGGATGGGTGATTGTTTTTTTTTTAAACATCTACCTCAATGGCGGCTATCCTCTGGGGAAGGGGTGATATGCAGAGGCTGTAATAATGCGGAGGAGACACTAGATCATTTGGTCTGTCTGTGCCCAGCTTTCCTTAATGAGCGTAAATCCTTGCTTCGATGCAAATGGAATGAATTGGGAATTTGTTCCTGTCGACAGTCTATTATTCAGTCTCTGGACACTGCTAACTCAATGCTAAATGTGTTACTCATTAAATTTGTTAAAATTACTCAATCTAAATTTAGTGGCACTACAAGCAAAGGATAGGCAGGATTGGAATTTGCTCTTGCCACGCCGTTGCTGTTGGTTAAATTGTGGATTTTAATGGCATATGCTGGCCCTCATTGTAGTCTTTTTTTGTATTTTGCTCTTTAGGGCCTGAGCTTATGTATTTTATTTTGTTATGCATTATGCAGAGTTCCAGGCTGGTGGTTTACTCTATTTTTATACTTAGGACTGTTTTTATATTTTTAGGTAGGAATGCTTTCTTCCTATTATTATGTGTGTTCTAATTATGATGTGTTTTAGTATGTATTTTGCTAACGCTTGTATTTGCTTTTCTTTATCCTTCTGTCCAATTGTATTGGATTGTATTATCTGTACAATAAATATTCCTTCATTAACTTGCACTTGTGAGCTTTATTAAAATTTATAACGGAACACCCTAGATTCAGCCACAAGGTGGCAGAAGAACACAAGCATGTCAGAATACTAAGGCCTTATGCTGGACTGGCAAGAATGCCCAGACTGTCTTATCTTTTAGGCAAGGCCAATGGAACTATGGGGCAGGAAAGGAATGAATTATGCAGCAAGGCTGACTAAAATATGTGGACTAATGTGGCACAGTTTGGTATGGAACTACGTCCTTATGTTGTTATTTTTAACCATGTTAAGACTGCCTTTTTGAAGGTTTCACCTCATTATTGTCACTTTAACATCTAAATGCAGCAATAAATAAATTTGGACTGTTCTGATTCTTAAAATGCAAGAGAGAAGAGAGGTGTTCACCAATTTACTGAGATGAGCACCTAACACTTTCTAAGTAAAACACAACTTTTTACATCCTTTACATTTCACAGCCTGCACGCGGGTTATTATAAACAGTTACCACCAGGCCATAAAGCAAAAACAGAAGCTGGGTATTTTCACTGTTGACTTCAAAGTAAAAACTTCTGTTTCGCAATAATGACTCCCATGTTAGTAAAACCCATTTTACGAACATTTTAGTGTCGTTGTGGGCAGAGTGGTAGTCAGCAGGACTCCGCCAGCTATTCATATCCCATAACGAGGATCCAGATTCACTGAATCATCCACCCCTCGTGTGCCCAGGTGCCATGTACATGCACTAACGCATGTGGGCAAGTGGTGCCTGGGAACATTCATTGTGTGCTGTGCCATGGTAGAGGGGCCAGTCAGAAATTAGAATCTCTTTTAGCCCACAACTGTGAGGACTACGACAACCTCACTGCAGGGGCAATCAGCAGTTTATTTTGTGATAATGTCCCAGCTAAGGGCAAGTGTCAGAAGCAGAATGGACTGTAGGAGAACCCTGCTGCACCCTCCCCAGACTCAGCAGTCAGTGCCTGTCACTCCAGCCCAAGGCCAAGGCACGAACCGAGAAATGCACTGTAAGTTAGTGCATTAAATCATGCTAACGCTGGCCTTTAAATAGCACACAATGCAAATTTACTCCAAGGCACTTATTTAAGTGTTATTATTCTCATTAGTACCCCCTGAACAAATAAAAGAAAGAAATACTGATTTAAAACCTCTAGTAAGTCAAGCTTGGGCCTTGTAAATTACATTGAAATATCTGCAGCAGGTGCTTAACCCAGTGACCTGTCTTATAATGGCTGTAACTTGTTACACAAGGACCTCTGCAGCATCATCATTAACCACTGAACCTGCAGCTTAATTACAAGCACCATAACCTCTTAAACTATGTTATGGTAATTCATATTGATAGGCCAGCAGATTACACTAGCTTTCTGCAGCAAGTACAATAACCCACTAAGTTACTGTACAGTGTGGTCTGTGTCAGCACAAACGAATACCAGAGCAGCATTACTACCACGTCCCCTTCTTAACAATTTCTTTGGGGCACCATTTGGAAAAGCAATGATGCTTCCTGCTACCAGGATGCTGGCGGATTGCCGTGCTTCCACCCATCAGGACTCGGCCCTTTCTTATTTCTGCTGTGAGCACTAACTTGTGGTTTCTGGAGCATGTTTTCTGTTTTCAATTGCATTTAATATGTTAAACTCTGAAAGGATAAGCTTTCAGAAACATGAGGCTTTTTTAAATGCAATATTGTTAACAGGGCGTAGACCTTGCTTGAGATAACAGCAGCAGGGAGGGCGGGTGTCTTCAGGACAGAAAGGGAGGAGGAAGGCAGAGAAAACTAGGGGTCTCACGTTTGCTTGAGTTAGAGTTATTCCAGTTTTAAACTCCTAACCGGACTTTTCTTGCCACATAAAATGAAAAGTAAAACAGTTCACATAAGCGAGCCTACGGCCTCAATGAAGCGTGACGGAGACACACAAAAGGAAACAGAAGTTCGCTCCCAGTGAAACATATTGGCAAAAGTGCAATTATCCATGTAACCGGCAGAAGTGCAATTAGCCATGTAACTGGGTAGATGTCATGCAAAGCGCACAACTACTGCCCAGCGAGATCACGCTGCCTGCGAAATAAAGAGAAATAGTCCAGAAACCATACGCAAAACATGGAGCCTTGTATGTTTTCAGTAGTTGGTCAGTGCGCTCGAGGAGGGCTAAACACCGGAAAAGGCATGACGTATGCATGCCTTTCACAAATTAAATGAAGCCAATTGTAAAATGCAAGCCCACAAACCAACCAAACTGATGGGCATGACATGGGCGTGGTTACAAGCCCGTAGAGAGATAACAACAGGGACAGAGCATTTTGCGCTCAACCCTAACAAGGTAAATGATAAGAAAAAATCAGAATATTTTTCTAGTCCAGCACAAGAATAAAACGAATATGTTATTCTGAAAATTATTTTAAATACACGCACATGAATATCTAAAATCACAGTGAAAGCAGATACTCATAAGCTGTATTAATCAGACACCAGTCATAAGTGAGATCCGAGGGGCACTAAGCGGAGCTTCCTGTGAGACTGGAAGGTCAATATTGCTTGACGGGTTAAGATGAGGCAGCGCAAGAGGAAAGGCAAGGGATTCTTTTTTCAGCCGGTTAACTGCACCAAGAGCACGTAAGAAAAAAATCAGACTGAATGAAAAGCAGTACTCTACTCCTCTTCCCCACCCCCACCCCTTCTCCTCTTGCAGCCTGATTGGTTGTTTTCGGACACTTTGCATATGAATATAGATTTCCTCTTCTTCACCTGAAATCCACTAACACCCAGTGCAATGCAGTCCCCAGAGCACCCTCTACTGATTTCCAAAGGCATTTGCCCTAGATTTGCCAGGCTGAGTACTCGGCAGGCAGCAATAACCCCCCTTGTGTGAGTGATCCAAAAACTTGGTGAAATCATGAACCAGCTAATCATCTAGGTAGGGATGAAAGAAGATCCATTGAAGGTGAACCAATGCTACCAGGGGGGCCAAAACCTTTGTAAAACTCCCTTGGGGCAGACTTGAGACTGAAAGGCAAAACTGTGTATTGAAAAAGACATGTTACATGGCCATGTTCGGAGTTATCATTGTGAAGCTACATATAGGTATTGACCTATATGTAGTGCACGTGTGTAATGGTGTCCCCACACTCACAAAATCCAGGGAAATTACCCTAAACAATGTGGGGGCACTTTGGCTAGTGCCAGGGTGCTCTCACACTTAGTAACTTTGCACCTAACCTTCACTAAGTGAGGGTTAGACATATAGGTGACTTATATGTTACTTAAGTGCAGTGTAAAATGGCTGTGAAATAACGTGGACGTTATTTCACTCAGGCTGCAGTGGTAGTCCTGTGTAAGAATTGTCTGAGCTCCCTATGGGTGGCAAAAGAAATGCTGCAGCCCATAGGGATCTCCTGGAACCCCAATACCCTGGGTACATAGGTACATATACTAGGGAATTTTAAGGGTGTTCCAGTGTGCCAATCAGAATTGGTAAAAATGGTCACTAGCCTGCAGTGACAATTTAAAAGCAGAGAGAGCATAAGCACTGAGGTTCTGGTTAGCAGAGCCTCAGTGACACAGTTAGGCACTACACAGGGAACACATTGAGGCCACAAACTATGAGCACTGGGGTCCTGGCTAGCAGGATCCCAGTGAGACAAGCAAAAACAAACTGACACACAAGTAAAAATGGGGGTAATATACCAGGCAAGATGGTACTTTCCTACACAACCCCCCCAAAGGAGGGACAATAAGGCTAACCTTGCCCAGATGAGTCTTCATTGTCTAAGTGGAAATATCTGGAGAATCCATCTCCATTGGAGTGGGTACTCCCAGGTCTATGTTCCACTGTATAGTCCATTCCCTGTAGGGAGGTGGACCACCTCAACAATTTAGGGTTTTCACCTTTCATTTGTTTAAGCCATAAAAGAGGTTTGTGGTCTGACTGAACAATAAAGTGAGTCCCAAACAGGTATAGTCTTTTTCAGTGCCCAGACCACAGCAAAGGCCTCCCTCTCTATGGCAGACCAACGCTTTTCTCTAGGGGTCAACCTCCTGTTGATAAAAGCAACCGGTTGAACCTGGCCCTCAGTGTTAAGCTGTGATAGCACTGCCCAACCCCTAATTCAGAAGCATCAGTCTGGACTATGAACTTCTTGGAGTAGCAAGGGCTTTTTAGGACAGGTGCAGAGCACATGGCCTGTTTTAGCTCATCAAAAGCCTTTTGACAGCTAGCTATCCACAATACCTTTTTAGGCATCTTCTTACTAGTGAGGTCATTAAGAGGAGCTGCAATGGAGGCATAGTTCTTGATGAACCTCCTATATTACCCTGTGAGTCCTAAGAAGCCTCTCACCTGGGTTTGAGTTGTAGGGGGAGCACATTCCACAATGGTCTGGATCTTCCCCTGCAGTGGTGCAATCTGTAACCCACCTACCAGGTGGCCCAGATAAACCACTTTCCCCTGCCCTATCTGGCACTTTGAAGGCTTGATAGTGAGGCCTGCCATTTGCAGGGCCTCCAAAACTTTCCATAGGTGGACCACGTGTGCTCATCCCAGGTGGAGCTAAAGACAGTTATATCATCTAGATATGCTGCACTAAAAGCTTCCAATCCTTGCAGGACTGTGTTCACCAACCTCTTAAAAGTGGCAGGTGCATTCTTCAAACCAAAGGGCATTACAGTGAACTGATAGTGCCCTCCAATGGTGGAAAATGCAGTTTTGGGTTTAGCATCTTCTGATAATTTAATCTGCCAATACCCTGCAGTTAAATCAAAAGTGCTTAGATACTTGGCAGAAGCCAGTGTATCTATTAGCTCATCTGCCCTGGGTATAGGGTGAGCATCAGTTTTGGTTACTTGATTGAGACCTCTCTAGTCAACACAAAACCTAATTTCTCTTTTACCATCTTTACTGTGAGGTTTTGGGACAAGCACCACTGGGTTAGCCCATGGGCTTCTGAATGCTCAATCACTCCTAAGTCCAGCATTTTCTGTACCTCTTGTTATATGCAATCTCTGACATGGTCAGGCTGCCTATAAATCTTACTTTTGACAGGTAAACTGTCTCCAGTGTTGATTGTGTGCTCACACCCGGTAGGGGTACCTGGTATCAGTGAGAAGAGGTCAGAAAATGTGCCTAGGAGATTTATACAGTTGTCCTTCTGCTCAGCAGTAAGGCAATCTGCAAGCACCACTCCCTCCACTAAGCCATCAGCTTCAGTGGTGGAGAAGAGATCAGGGAGAGGGTCACTCTCTTCTTCCTGTCCCTCATCAGTTGCCATGAGCAGGGTTAAGTCAGCCCTGTCATAGTAGGGTTTTAGGCAATTGACATGGAGCACCCTAAGGGGACTCCTGGCAGTGCCCAGGTCTACCAAGTAAGTAACCTCACCCTTTTTCTCAACAATGAGATGGGGTCCACTCCATTTGTCCTGGAGGGGAAACACCCGGAACAACGACTCCGAAACCACGAAGTCGTGGAAAACGAAAGGGAAACAACAATTTCGTTTTCCACAACTTCCTGGTTTTCGTACCTTAACCACGCATGTCTGAACCACGTACATGCGTGGTTAAGGCACAGAAGAAGGGAGTCGGAGTCGACGCGGTGAAGGAGGAGGTAAGTTGGGCTGGGACTGGGGCTGTTGCTTTTTGGGGGGGCTCGGGTGATTAGGGTTTGGGGGGTCACGGTTTAGGTTTTAGGGGTGGGTTGGGGGTTGGGGTGTTTAGGTTTTAGGGGTGGGGTGGGGACTCAGGGTATTTTTAGTTTTTGGGGGTGGGGGGCATGGGGTGATTAGGGTTTAGGGGGTAGGCGGATCAGGGTTTTGGTTTTAGGGGTGGGTTGGGGATTGGGGTGCTTAGGTTTTAGGGGCGGGTGGGGACTCAGGATATTTTTACTTTTTGGAGGTGGGGTGGGGGGCTTGGGGTGATTAGGGTTTAGGGGGTCAGGGTTTAGGTTTAAGGGGTGGGATGGGGGTTGGGGTGGTTTAGGTTTTAGGGGAGGGGGTTGGGGTTGTGGAAATTTTGGGAGTGGGGTTTGGGGTGGTTGTGGGGGGGTTGCAGTACTTTTTGGTGGCGGGGGGCTAGGGGGGAAGCATGCTGGAACCGTGCATGCTGATCACTAATGCCTTTACCAGGAATGCGTTTACAATGAAAAATCGTTGTAAAGGCTTTCGTGGTAAAGGCATTAGTGATACCAACAAGTTTATTGTTCCGAGCTCGTTGTTGAGCCGTGGGTGCTTGAAGCACTCGTGGTTTCGAGATATAACCATCCTGGAGTGCTCTTAGGACCACAGGCTCCAATACCCACACCTTCTGTCCTGGGTGTTACTGGGTCAGGACAGCCTTCTGGTCATGCCATTGCTTTTGGAGCTCTTGGCTGGCCTGAAGGTTTTTACTGGCCTTTTTCACATACTCAGCCATTCTGGATCTTAGGCCAAGTACATAGTCCACAATGTCTTGCTTTGGATCTTTTAAAGGTTGTTCCCAACCCTCCTTCACAAGTGCAAGGGGACCTCTCACACGGTGCCCAAAGTCTAGTTCAAAGGGGCTAAAGCCCACTCCTTTTTGGGGTACCTCCCGGTAAGCAAAAAGGAGGCATGGCAACAGGACATCCCATCTCCTTCTGAGTGTTTCAGGGTGTCCCATAATCATACCTTTGAGAGTTTTATTAAACCTCTCAACCAGACCATTTGTCTGTGGATGATAAGGAGTAGTGAACATATAAGTTACACCACACTCCTTCCACACAGCTTTGAGGTATGCAGACATGAAGTTACTACCTCTACCTGACACCACTTCCTTAAGGAAGCCCACTCTGGAAAAGATTCCTAAGAGTGCCTTTGCCACTGCAGGAGCTGTAGTGGTCCTTAAGGGAATTGCTTCAGGATACCTAGTGGCATGGTCCACTACCACAAGGATAAACCTATTGCCTGAAGCTGTTGGAGGGTCAAGGGGGCCAACTATGTCAACCCCTACCCTTTCAAAGGGCACCCCAACCACTGGGAGTGGAATTAAGGGGCCTTAGGTGTGCCACCAGACTTGCCACTGGCTTGGCAGGTCACACAAGAGTGACAAAACTCTTTAGTGTCCTCTGACATGTGAGGCCAGTGAAACAATGGAACAAGCCTTTCCCAAGTTTTACTCTGGCCCAAATGCCCAGCCAAAGGAATGTCATGTGGCAAGGTTAGAAGAAACTCCCTATACTGCAAAGGGATAACCAATCTCCTGGCAGCTCCAGGTTTAGGGTCCCTTGCCTCAGTATAAACGAGGTTGTCTTCCCAATACACCTTATGGCTATCAGTGACATCCCCATTCTGCTGTTTGACAGCTTGCTGTCTCAAACCCTCCAGTGTGGGACAGGTCTGCTGTGCCACACTCAGCTCTTCCCTAGCAGGCCCCCTGCACCCAAAAGCTCAGCATTGTCTGCTGCCATCTCATCTGGTGTTGGTTTTGCACAAGGAGAGGATTCCTCTTCCTACAAAGGGGAATCTTCTGGAGAGGGAGGGATAGTGGGCAAGGATTTTACCCTTTCTACCCCTAGCTTTTGGGAGCACTTGGTCCATTGTTCCAGGAACCAAGGTTCCCTGTCCTCTTTGCTTCTTGGCCTGAGCCCTTGTCAAAGCAAAGATATGGCCAGGAATGCCTAGCATTGCTGCATGAGCCCCCAACTCCACTTCACCCCAAGCTGATGTCTCCAAATCATTTCCTAGTAAGCAATCTACAGGTAAATCAGTGGCTACCACAACTTTCTTTGGACCAGTAACCCCCACCCCCCCAGTTGAGATTCACAACAGCCATGGGGGAGCTAAGAGCGTTGTTATGAGCATCAGTCACTTGGTACTGCTGACCAAGTAGGTGTTGATCAGGATGAACCAGTTTCTCAATCACTATAGTGACACTGGCTCCTGTATCCCTGTAGGCCTCAACCTCAACACCGTTTATTAGGGGAAGTTGCTTGTACTTACCCATATTAAGGGGACAAGCAACCAAGGTGGCCCAGTCAATATCACCATCAGAGACTAAAACAGCCTCTGTGGTCTCCCTCACAAGACCAACCCCAACTACACTACCAATGGTGAGGCCAGCTACACCCTTTGATTGGCTATTTGTAGTTGACTTACCACCACCACTGCTATTACTAGGGGCACTAGAGGTTTCAGTTGGGGTTGTGGTAGTGGGAACCTTGGTGTTTTTCTCTGGGCAGGTGGCATCACTTGCCCAATGGCCTTTACTTTTACATAAATAACACCATGGCGTCTTTTGATTGTGGGAAGAGGATTTTTGTGGGCCTGATGAAGACTCAGAATGCTTTTTATCTTTGTCCCCACCCTTGTCAGAAGTCCTACCATCCTACTTCTTGCCATCCTTGTCACCCCCTGTATGAACTTTTCTCTTCACTCTTGTTCTGACCCATTTGTCTGCTTTCTTTCCCAATTCTTGGGGAGAGGTCAGATCTGAGGCTACCAAGTGCTGGTGCAACAAATCAGACACACAATTGTTCAAAATATGCTCTCTCAGGATTAGATTATACAGGTTTTCATAGTCAATCACCTTACTGCCATGTAACCAACCCTCCACCAAGGCCTTCACTAAACAGTCTACAAAGTCTGTCCAATCTTGAGAGGACTCTTTTCTGGTATCTCTGAACTTTATCCTATATTGTTCAGTTGTAAAGCCAAATCCATCTAGGAGTGCATCCTTCAAAACTTTGTAATGATTAGCATCACTTTCTCTGACAGTAAGGAGCCTATCCCTGCCCTTACCAGTGGCCACAAGATAGCAACCCACTGCCTTTGAGGCACCAAGTATACCATACAAGCCCTCTCACGTGCAGCAAACCACTTGTTAATGTCACCCCCTCCTTGTAAGGGGGGGCTATCTTATGGAATCTTGTTCTCTTACAGGATTACTATCAAAGACACTGCTGCTGCCACCATGGGGAACTACCCTCAACCTCTGCCTTTCCCTCTCTACATCTAGAGATTCCATGTCTAAGGCCAGCTGCTGCTGTCTTAGCTTCAGCCTGGCCTCTTCCAACCATAGCTTTCTGAGTTCCCTTTCCATAGTGTTATCCTCAGGGTGGGAGGCTCGGGAATTCTGAGACACAGAAGAAATGTGGGAATTGGCAGAGTGAGACCTGTCTCTAACTTGCTGGACTCTAGTAACCTGGCCTTTTGGAGTGAAAGGTGCCCTACTAGTGTGTGACCCCCTCCCACTACCAGTGTCACTAGGAGGCCTGTTAGCTGGCAGGTCTTTGGATGAACCCTTCCCTGCATCCTCAGGGAACTCCTCTGAGTCTTGCTGGGTACCCCCCTCCTCTACCTCCTGATCCTGGGATGGGCCAGACTGGTTCTGGTCACTTTCTAGGAGAAGGCTAAGGAGAAGATCTTTGGTAGGGTTCTTACCAATGCTTAAACCTCTTTCTATGCAAAGACCCCTCAAAATTTATGTGCATATTTATACTCCGTTTGCACTGAATGTGCGCCAAAGATTTTGACGCACATTTGGCGCAAACTGTGCACCATATTTATACTATGACGCCCGACCCCGCGGACATCAAAATTCCTCTGTGTGCGTAATTTTTTGGATGCAGGAAACCGCCTTGCGTTAATGACATGCAAGGTAGGCGTTCCCGCCCAAAAAATGACTTTAAGGCCTGTGTTCCTTATTTATACTCCCAGGTCATTTTGACGCACAGGAGGGGGCGGGCCTTAAAAAAGGCGCACAGCCTGATGTGTGCCGTTTTTTAACACCTGGGTCAGGGCAGGTGTTAAGGGACCTGTGAGTTCACTTCCATGGTCTCTGACCATGGAAGCAGTCCGGAGGTGCCCTTGCCTGCCCCCAGGGACACCCCCTGCCACCCTTACCCACCCCTGGAGGACACCCATTGATGGGGGGGACCCATCCCAGGTAAGTACAGGTAAGTTGAGGTACGTATTAATTTTTTTTTAAAGTGGCATAGGGGGGCCTAATTTGGGCCCCCCTATATGCCACTGTGCCCAATGGCCATGCCCAGGGGACAAAAGTCCCCTGGGCATGGCCATTGGGCAAGGGGGCATGACTCCTGTCTTTGCTAAAACAGGAGTCATTTCAATGGGGGTTGTGCGTCAAAATATTTAGCAAGTCTGATTTGAGCCATGATTTTTTACTCTAACCTGACTTGCACCATTTTTTGACCCACAAACCCCATTTATCCCTATGCCGGCGCTTCCTGGTTTGAGTCATTTGTTTTTTACTCTGACCAGCCCGTATCACTGGCTAACATCAATCCTTAAATAAGGCACCTGCATGTTGCGTAGGAATGGCGTTACCCGGCGGTAAAAAGTTTTACGCAAACCAGTGCCGGCGCTAGTTTGCGTCAAAAAGTATAAATTTGGGCCTTAAAGTTTAAAGTTTAAACTACCATAGGTTGCCTGGACAACTGTGGGAGTAAGTTCTACTGCAGACATGATTGTTAGAAAGGGTTTAGGACAGAGTGAAAAAAGTTTAGAAACTTTTTAAAGGAAAGAGAAAAATGTTTTCAAACGTTTGTAGAAAGAAAGTTTAGGTTAACTGTGTATATTTTTAAGTATTTGGTATATGTTTTTCCTATGAAAAGCACCAATGACAAAGTGGTAAAGCAGTTACAAAAACGTATCCCACAGCTGCACCACCAATGTAGCAGGCTGGCCTGGCTTATAGTGGGTACCTGATGGTACTTACACCTTGTGCCAGGTCCAGTTATCCCTTATTAGTAGATTAGTAGTGTTCTAGCAGCTTAGGCTGATAGAGATAGCTATAGCAGAGCAGCTTTGGCTGAACTGGGAGACATGCAAAGCTCCTACTATACCACTTATATCATATAGCACTATATCCTAAGAATCACAATACTCAGAGTTACTAAAAATAAAGGTACTTTATTTTAGTGACAATGTGCCAAAAATATCTCAGAGGATATACTCCATTAGGAGGTAAGTAAAATACACAAAATATACACACAAACCAAAATCAGGTAAGTAAACAGTTCGAAAAGTAGTGCAAACACTGTAGAATACAATAGGATGCAATTGGCCTAGGAGCAACACAAACCAAATACTAAGAAAGTGGAATGTGAACCACTTAGGGACCCCGGGCCTAGTGTAGTGTGTAGAGGGTCGCTGGGAGTGTAAGAAAACACTAAGGGTGTCCAAGATACCCTGCCCCAATACCCTGAAAAGTATGAGTAAAGTGACCCTACTTCCCCAGAAACACACTAAAGTCGTGATAGGAGATTCTGCAGAGACCACAACAGACTGCAAAGCACTGAAAACGGATTCCTGGAACCTGAGGACCTGTAAAGGAAGGGGACCAATTCCAAGAGTCACAAAAGTGTCCAGGGGGGGCAGGAGCCCACTAAACCCCGGATGAAGGTGCAAAATGGCTGCCTCCAGGTGGAAGAAGCTGATGATTCGGCAACAACGGAAGATGCCAGGGACTTCTCCTTTGCACAGAAGATGTCTCACGGTGTGCTGGAGGACGCAGAGTTGCTTTTATGCAGAAAGACTGCAAACAAGCCATGCTAGCTGCAAAGGTCACAGTTGAAGAAAATGGGTGCTGCCCGGGCTCAGGAAGGACCAACAGGTCGCCCCTTGGAGGAGGAGACAGAGGAGGTGCTCAGCAGTACAGAGAGCCCATGCAAAAGCAGACAGCACCCGCAGAAGCACTTGAACAGGGGTTCAAGAAATCTGAGCACAGTGGTCATCTCAACACTACAAAGGAGGGTTCCACGAAGTCGGTGGTCAACTCAGCGAGTTGAGCAATGCAGGACAGAGTGCTGGGGACCTAGGCTATGCTGTGCATGAAGGATTCCTTGCAAAAGTGCACAGAAGCCCTAGCAGCTGCAGTTCACGCAATACAAAGGATTACTGTCTGGCGTGGGGAGGCAAGGACTTACCTCCACCAAATTTGGACAGATGGACCACTGGACTGTCAGGTCACTTGGATCCAGCTCCTGTGCTCCAGGGACCACACACGTCAAGATGGGAGGTGAACTAGAGGATCAGTGAAGCAGAAGTTTGGTGCCTGCATTAGCAGGGGGAAGATTCCGTCGACCCAAGGGAGATTTCTTCCGGGCTTCCAGTGCAGGTTGAAGGCAGACAACCCTCAAAGCATGCACCACCAGGAAACAGTCAAGAAAGCCGGCAGGATTAGGTGCTACTATGTTGCTGGTAGTCTTCTTGCTACTTTGTTGTGGTTTTGCAGGCGTCCTGGAGCAGTCATCGGTCGATCATTGGCAGAAGTCGAAGAGGGAGATGCAGAGGAACTCTGGTGAGCTCTTGCATTCGTTATCTGATGAGAAACCCACACGAGAGACCCTAAATAGCCCTCAGAGGAGGATTGGCCACCTAACCAGGTAAGCACCTATTAGGAGGGGTCTCTGATGTCACCTGCTGGCACTGGCCACTCAGAGGCCTCCATTGTTCCCTCACACCTCTGCATTCAAGATGGCAGAGGTCTGGGACACACTGGAGGATCTCTGGGCTCCACCCCTGGGGTAGTGATGGACAGGGGAGTGGTCCCTCACCTTTCCTTTGTCCAGTTTCATGCCAGAGCAGGGGCTGGGGGATCACTGAACTGGTGTAGACTGGCTTATGCAAGGAGGGCACCATCTGTTCCCTTCAAAGCATTTCCAGAGACTGGGGGAGGCACAATTAGGCACCACACAGGGAACACATTTAGGCCACAAACTATGAGCACTGGGGTCCTGGCTAGCAGGAACCCAGTGAGACAGGCACAAACATACTGACACACAAGTAAAAATGGGGGTACATGCCAGGCAAGATGGTACTTTCCTACACTCGCATGCTGTTATTTCCCACTTCTATGCCCACTCACTGTACCCTTTGGTAACTCATTTTGCAGAAGTTGGTGCCCCACTATCGCTCTTGGTGTGATCACTGCAGCCAACTACAGGTCTTTCCAATGTGAACATTACTGTACACTTGAATTGCAATGGTTGAACCTGGTTAAACAAATACATACTTAAATCATTTGACATACTCAATAGGGTGTTTATTTAAGTGCTAAGTAGTAGAGGGGCAAGTGCATTGGGCTAGGGTGATGATAGAGGAAAGTCCTGGGTATAGTTCCGGTCTATTTGTAGCACAGGTGCATTGTCCAAGGGGACATAGGAAGGGGAGCAATGGCAGTTCAAGGTGGACAGGGTGACAGAGTGGGACACAAGGGTGACAATCAGTAGAGTCTCATTTCCTGGCGGGGTCTTGGCAATAGTCTCTGGCTTCTGCCTCGATCGCAGGGAACGTTCACGTGGTGGTTCACCTTCAGCAGGCGAAGGGGTGCTGGTGGCCTGTTGGTCCTGTGGCGGGGCCTCCAGTCCACTAGCGGCAGCGGAGGTGGAAGGAAGTTCTGATGTCTGGCCAGTGGCAGGGGCCCGCTGTTGTGAGGCTGCCTCCCTCATAATGTTGACCATGTCTGCCAGCACCTGGCGTACAGCAGTCCTCACAGTTTTCCTGTTATCCTATGCCTCTGTCCCCTGATCCGTGTGCCCACTGCCAATGACCCCAGGTCCCTGACTGTCTTGGGGGTGAGGTGTGCCCTGGGGTCCCTGTAGTGGTGGACACTGCTGATTCACATGTCTTGGGGACAGAGGTATGGGTACACTGGGTGGGTGCTGTGGTGGTTTTTACTGCAGTGGGAGGCTCTGTGGTGGTGTGTGACTGTGGC
This sequence comes from Pleurodeles waltl, assembly GCF_031143425.1. Lineage (NCBI taxonomy): Eukaryota > Metazoa > Chordata > Amphibia > Caudata > Salamandridae > Pleurodeles > Pleurodeles waltl. The sequence continues at coordinate 1,782,546,593 of NC_090444.1, forward strand.
TGGGTTTCCGACTGTCCAGAAGTCCCTGATGGGCCAGGTTGGTCTTTCAGATCCAGGCATCCAGAGTCGCTGTCATCACTGTGGGTCTCTTCTGTGGGGTAACTGGATAGTGCTGGCACCTCTTCTCTGCTGACATTGGCTGGGGTACCTGTGGGGATGTGAATGCAGTGTTATTGTTTCTGTGTGTGACATATTGTGCATCAGTGGGTTGCCCTCTTTGGTTGTATTCACCCTGTCAGCTTTAATTTGTGTGAGATGGTGTATGGGGGGCTAGCTGATTTGCTCTAGTGGGCATGCTTTACTGATGCAGGGCTGTAAGTGGTGTCCATGCATAGGTGGTGCATGCAGGGCTTGGAGTTGGGATCAGTGATATGGGAAGGTACCATGTGTGGGAGGTGGTGGAGTGATGGGAATGAGGGTGAGGGTGAGGGTATGTGATGGCATGCAGGTAGGGGGGTGATAGAAATTGTAAGTTGACTTACCATTGTCCAGTCCTCCTGCTACTCCTGCCAGGCCCTCAGGATGCATGATTGCCAAGACTTGCTCCTCCCATGTTATTAGTTGTGGGGGAGGAAGTGGGTGTCCACCATCAGTCCTCTGTACAGCGAGTTGGTGTCTTGCTGCAATGAGACGTACCTTCCCCCATAGGTTGTTCCACCTCTTCCTGATGTAGTCCCTTTTTCTTGGACGATGTCCCACGGCGTTGACCCTGTGCACGAACCCCGCCATAGCACCATCTGACTAGCAATGGATATCTGCTGCACCTGTGCTCCAAATAGCTGTGGTTCTACTCAGATGATTTCCTCCACCATGAGCCTTAGCTCCTCCCCTGAGAATCGGGGGGGGTGTCTTTGTGGTGCCATGGGTGTTGTGTGAGTAGTGTGGGTGAAGGTATGTAGGGTGATGTGTTGGGGTGTGTGGTGTAAGGTGCATGGGTGGTGTATATGTGATGGTGGTGTGTGGCTCTAGTCTTGTCTGTGGTCGTGGTGTCTGTCTCATGCCAATGGTTTGTGGGTACTGTGGGTGTGTGTTTTACAGTGGTGTGGGTGTGTGGGTATGGTGTGTGTATGGGTGTCAGGTGTGTGTAGTTTCAATTGTCCAATGTGGTGTTGTTTTGTATGTGTGTGTGTATTTTGAGCGCAGCAGTATGTACCGCCAATGGTTTACAGCTGTTGAATGTCCACCGTGGTGATTTGTGGGTCATAATGTGGTGGATGTTATTCTGTTGGCGTAGCGGTGTTGGTTTGGATACCGCCAGTTTATCACTGACCTTGGGTGTGGCGGAATTGTGTATGGAGCTGAATAGTGACGGATTGGCGTGTGTGTCATAATATGGTGAGCGGATGTCCGCCGCGACAGCGGTAGGTTGGTGGCAGTCAGTGTGACGGTAAGTGTGATTTTCTGCCAGTGTCATAATGAGGGCCAAAATCTTTCGGGCAATTCAGTCTTCGCAGGTGGCAGCTGAACTCAAGATCGGGGAGGTAAGAGTGGACCTACCTCAATAATCAACAGGGAAATTAAAACATACACTACTATTTTGGCCACTCTCCTAAAACAGCATTGCACCCCTTGATCCATCACAATGAATGCAGGTTTATACCTACCCTCAGCACTAGGCACTGTATGCGAAGGTAACATGTTGCCTTGACGCACCGGCATCCCCTCACATCTCCACTGGCATTACTACTAATAGACTTTAAAAAGGCATTTGACACGGTGGACTGGAGTACCTGGACCTTGTGCTTCAAAAAGCAGGTCTGGGCCACACTTTCTGCCATATGGTCCAACTTCTATATCAAGCACTGACATCTTGTGTCCTTGTTAATGGGATACTCTCTAAGGCTTTCCCCACCGGTAGAAGAACAAGATAGGGCTGTCCTTTATCCCCACTCGTCTTTGCCCTGGCCATAGAATCTCCTGCACCTTCAATTAGTCAAGATGCTTTTCTTACTGGGTGGCAATGGACGGGAGAGGAGGAGGATCTCGTAGCCTTATACGGTGATGATGTGCTCCTCTACCTATCTCACCCAGCGGTGAGCGGACCTAGATGCCTTTATCTGCTACGGGTCTTTGAAGAAGCCTCCGACCTTCAGATGAACCACAAAAAAATCGCCCCTAGTCCCTCTTAGGGGCTCACCTGATACTGTAGACTGGCAATTGGACATCCCCATTTGGCATCTCAGCTTCACCTACCTAGGTATCAGAGTGGCCCTAGATATGTCCATGACTTGGGCATTGAATATCACCCCTCTTACTCGTAAGATAAAAATCAACCTTGGGAAATGGAAAGTTCTGCCCCTGAATGTCATGGGTCGTATTGCACTCTATAAGATGTTCATCATCCCCTGCTTCCTCTATATCCTATAAAATCTCCCCATTCAGCTTCCACGTCAGTGGTTTCAAGAGATGGATGCTGTGGCCCATATAGTCATCTGGCATAATGGCAAACTGCACCTCTCCTGGGATGCATGTCAACGAAGTACCTTCGAGGATGGTCTAGGAATGTCCAACTTATATTTATATCATTTGGCTATGCAGATACTTATCATTAACGATTGGTTCATGGGGGTTGGGAGGATCCGGCATATCGTCTGGAGCTCTCACAGATAGGTTTCCCATGCATCATGGGCATGCAATATGGCAGTCGCATCTTCAGGATCACTCTGGAGGTGACGGGTCAGGTCTTCAGCCCAAACACTCACAGGATGGTGGGGCCAAATCACTCAACACACTCCCCTATGGCATGGTACATGGCTATGCGAAGTAGTGGCACTAGAGGGATTCTCACAGTGAGATATGATAGGCCTCACGTTGGTGGGTGATGTCTGGGAGGGTTCCCATATGATGTCCTTTCAAAAACTTCAGCAGACCTACGCACTAGCTAGGGCACATTTTTAAAAATTCTTACAATTGAGAGATGCACTAAAGGTACACCTTCCTAAGTAGACCCCTATACTCGAATTCAGTCCCATGGAGGGCACGGCGATGATGGGGGAGTTGGGCCAGGGGGGTATCATAAATATATCTTTCCCTAATATTCAATGCCTCTCCAACTCTTCAACCCTTACGCTCCAGATGGGAAGCGTGGATAGGACCATTGGGCAATGAAGAGTGGCGGGATACATTGATGGCACCACGTGCTCTTACAATCTCTGCCAGACTATGCTCGGTGCAAATGTACTACCTACAGTGCGTATATCTAACCCACGCCAGACTCCATTGGGCAGGGCTCAGATCTACTCCGCAATGTAATAGGGGCTCCCCGCTCATCTGCTGATTTCCTTTATGTCGCCTGGGCATGCCCCATCATTGTGAGATATTGGACGCAAATTTTGAATGAACTCTCCAGTGTGCTGGAGCTTGCCCTGGAGCCTTCTATGTTGATGATCCTCTTGGGGGTGATGGAAGAAGTCGGAGGCTCATGAGCATTAAAAACACTACTGGGCACGGCGCTGCTCATAGCCATAAGAGATATCGCCGCTCAGTGGGTGATGAGCACTCCCCCTCATTGTCAAAATGGAGGCGAGGATTGGACTGGTGAGCTCAGATGGAACAGCCTGTGTACCAAGCGAGGGGCTGCTTGGAAAAACACAATAAGGTTTAGTCCAAATGGTTGGGGGCTGATTGATCAGAAATGTACATTTTTATTTGGTGTGGGATCTGACTGGCGGGGTTAACCGCTGATACTTAATAGGACAAAGTTAGCCCAAAATGTACTCATGAAATGTAGTAATAACTTGATCTGGATTTGCTTTAATCTGCTCAGTGACGTGTTATTTTACAAACAAAACAATAAAGTTGGTTATAAAAAAAAAGGTGCCTGCTCTATTAGTGAAAATGTGAACAAAATGGCCTGTTCATAGAAAAATGCAGCGCTATTAGTGAAAATGTGGACAGAAAGAATGATCTGTTCTTTAAAAAAAGTGCATTCCCTACCAGTGCAAATGTGTGTTAGAGTGAGTACAGGGTGGGCTGGCGCAGCTTCCTCATATTGGTTTAGCTTCCAGCTAATATGCCTCGAAGAACTCGAGCCGTCCAATTTAATGCCAACTAGAGCGAGACTCCTCCGAGTACAAAAACATAGCTGTAAAGACGACTATGCTTTTCGAGTCATGAAAACCTTCATCTCTTAGTGCCTGTAGCCTTCCTGAGTTATGAATCTTTTGTACAGCAGAGGAACGTAATGTTCAGTCTTCAAGGTCAATCTCTCCTCTATTTAATCTCCACATACCTTCTTTCCCAAAACTGTTCGGAAACCATCCTCCATGGGGAAAAAATGTTAGACAAAAGACTGGAGTTAGAGAAAAATGCTGTCCTGACAGTAGATTAATGCGGCGCCATCCATAGTAATTTGAAAATAGATCGTCTGATGCGAGGAGTGCATGAGCCACCTGAGATGACTGCCTCAGTGTCAACATGCCTGATGCATACTAAAAGCTTCTTCCCTCAGGCGGTGAGTGACATGGTCCGCTTGTTAAAGCAGAATATGAGATTCAGGATTTTTCTATCCACATTCTTAATATATTTGGACGTAATTCACTAAACCAGTGCTGGAGGATTTTATATATCGGAAAATCGTCTGATAAAAGTATTGAGTCCTGAATATGGCATGGAAAAACCGCTTCCAATCGGATTTCATCTAATTAACTCCAATGGGGCGATATTTTTTTATAACTGATATTTAGGACACACTTCTTTCGACATTCTGGTTCTATGGCAAGTGGTTCATATAGATAGGTCTGGCCCTAGGACAACTTGCCTCTCCAGCCCATTGTGTTTTTTAATGAATGTAAAATAAACATAAGTACAGAAGCTTTGGGTCAGAAGTCCTCGGCCTTCATTACAACCCTGGCGGTCGGTGACAAAGCGGCGGTAACACCGCCAACAGGCCGGCGGTAAAACAAATGGAATCATGACCACGGCGGAAACCGGCAACACAAACAGACACTTTAACACACCGACCGCCATGGCGGTAGAAACAAACACCGTGTTGGTAAATGCCAACAGCCAGGCAGAAGACAATGTACCGCCCACTGCATTACAACACGCCTATCTGCCAGCTTTTCAGGGGTGGTACCAAGGCCATCAAAAGCACAGCGGAAACAGTACTCTGAAGGGAAACAACTCACCTTTCGACACTCACGGAAGAACCACGACGCCATGGAGCCTGAACTGCAGGTGTTCCCCATGCTGGGCTACCTTCTCATACACCAGGTACAAAAACTCCGGCGAAGATGACTACAGTGAGTACTCCACCTAGCACACAAGGGAGGGGGGATAAAAAAGAGAGTGACACACACACACACAACACCCCCATCTCCAACCCAACACCACACACACAAACAGATGCAACAACATTACATATACACCCCGTAACCCTCAGGAATAACGCGAGGACAAAAGGAATGGAGTAAAATGAGTGTAATATTATAAATTTTGCAAAATACGTTCTCAAAGTGATAAACAGTATGTACAACATATACAATATATACAAAAGGAGGGACAATGCACACTCCAAAATGTCTGTGGCCCACAGGGCCAAACCACATAGGCCAAGGTCACACTTGACTATTGCCTCAATACGGAGAGAAGACTGCAGAGGCATCAGGTCAAAAACACACAGGCACCTCAGGGGGACACGGAATGGGGGGGCACCTCAGCTGGAAGATGGTACAACGCCACTGGCCTGGAGGGGGCTCCATGCCCACTGCTTGGTCCTGGGGAGTGCAAGGCCACAGTCTCTCAAGTGGGTGGACTGCCACTACACACTGCTCGCCGGCGGTGATGGATGCTCAGTGGGCGCCAGTTGCGCTGCAGGTGGCGGTGCTGGCAGTGGTGGTGGTAGCCTCCAGGCCTGCAACCTCGGATGGCTGCCCACAGGGGCTTCTGCTGCTGGCAGTGGTGCTGCTGGCGGCAGGGCATGTGGCGGTGCTGGCCACGGTGCAGGTGGCGGTGCTGGCAGTGGTAGTGGTAGCCTGTAGGCCTTCACCTGCAGCCTCGGACAGCTGCCCACTGGGGCTGCTGCTGCTGGCAGGGGTGCTGCTGGCAGCGCGGCATGTAGCAGTGCTGGCTGTGGTGCAGGTGGTGGTGCTGGCAGTGGTGGTGGTAGCCTCCAGGCCTTCACCTGCATACTCGGACGGCTGAAGTGCCATGGCTGGTGTTGTGTGCCCCTTCCTGCCCTTGACAGATGGTGGTGCCTCCTTGCTTCTGCCAGCTGGTGTCTTTTTCTTGCTCTTGCTGGCTGGTGGTGCCTCCTCCCCCTTGCTGGCTGGTGTCCCCTTCTTGCCTTTGCTAGGTGGCGGACCCTTCTTGGCCTTGGCAGGTGGTGCTGGCACACTGGCTGGGCTGACGGGTGCCTCCTTGGAGCCTCTCACACCTGCAGTAGCTGCAGAAAGTACAGTGGCCATGGACTGGGTGGGTGAGGTGCTGGGCTGGGTTCTGGCCATCCTGGCCCGAAGTGAAGGACGGGGGAGGGGTAGCGAATAGGACAAGGGTGTCGAGGAAAAGCTTCTTAGGGACACTGGGGCGGGAAGAGGGTGAAGGTTTGGGAGTGGAGGAAGAGGAAGAGGGAGTGGTTGTCGGAGGTGTCAGTCTGCTGTGTTTGGGTGCGGATGCATGGGTTGGATGCTGTTGTGAGGTGGATGGCTCTTGGGTGTCTGTTTGCTTGCGTTTGTGTACTTTGGGAGGAGGGGTCACAGACACACTCGGAGAGGACACAGGGGACGTGTGCATGGATGTGGGGATGGTGACTGCCAGTGAGGGGCATGTAGTGATAGGCGTGCTGTGATGGAGGTAGTGGATGAGGATGTAGTGGATGAAGGTGTGAGTAGAGACGCTATTGGGAGGGAGGTGGACAAGGAGGAGGAGAGGGACACAGTGGAGGCAGTGGATGTTGGTGTGTCTGCATGAGGATGGTGCTTCTGTGAGTGCCTGTCAGATGAAGTGTGGTGCTTGTTTTTGCCTGAGCCACTTCTGTGTATTGATTTGGGTGATTGCTAGTCTGAAGGTGTGCTTGGGATAGACTGAGGTTGAGGGGATTGGGACTGGGTAGAGGAAGTTGGAGGGGGGAGGCTGGAGACAGGGACAATGGCTGCCATCAGTGCGTAGGCCAGAGCCTGGAATGGTCTCTGTTGGGCCACCATGCCAGGGTGAATGCCCTCCAGGTATGCATTTGCTTGTTGCAAATGCCCTGCTACACCCTGGATGGCATTCAGTATGGTTGACTGCATACCAGAGGGGGATCTCAGGAGGTCAATAGCCTCCTCACTGAGGGCAGCAGGGCCTGAGTTGCCTGGGGTGAATGAGATGCCCACACTCCTGGGTGAGCGGGCACGGGAAACACGCTTAGGGGCTGCTGAGAGGGCAGTGCTATTACAGGGGGTGGCGGCTGTACCTGTAGTTGGGGTGGCCACAGAGGTGTCCACCACCGCCAGGGAGCTGCCATCTGAGGAGGTGTCGCTGTCGGTAGTGTCCCCTCCTGTCTCCGTCTTGGTGCTCCCCTCGCCCTCCGTCCCACTGGTGCCCTCACCATCGGTGGATTCGGCCTCCAGGCCCATTTGGGATGCAACTCCCTCAGTCGCCGGTGCCTCTGCTCCTCCGCCAGATGATGCTAATGCACACAAGGACAGGGTGACAAAAAAAAAGGGGGGAGAGACAGAGGATACACTTGGTCAATGCCAGCAACAACACTACTGTTGGCGTACACAACTCACAGGGAACAGCCCTATGCACTAGGCCATGCACTATCTGTTATAATGCTAGTCACCAGCCCATGGGGTACAATGCCTAACACCATTATCTGCACACCTGAAACCCACAGGACCCTGCCCAGTAGTAGATGCCCACTAACATTATTGGGGTTGGAGTGCATCTGAGCTTGCCCATCATTGAACATACCCTGCCATGTTCGCCCTGGCGTAGGGGCACCCACAGCCCACATCCCCCACCCAGGTAAAACCTTAACCTACGCAAAGGCATGATTCTGAATCTGTACTCACCCCCTTGCGGCTGCTGTGATGCCTTCAAGCGCCCATCCAATTCCGGATAGGCCACCGCCAGGATGCGGAGTTGTAGTGATGGGTGTCCATGCACGTCTGTGATGGGGGTCCATGCATTGGTGTTGTATGCAGGGCTTGGTATTGGGATGGGTGGGTTGTGATGGTGGGGTATATGTGAGGTGGTGGGGTGAGGGTAGGGGTTGTTGTTTGTGATGGCATGCAGGTAGGTTCTGGGATACAGTAGTAAAGATTTGACTTACCAGAGTCCAGTCCTCCTGCTACTCCTGCCAGGCCCTCATGATGCTTGATCACCAAGACTTGCTCCTCCCATGTTGTTAGTTGTGGGGGAGGAGGCGGGAGTCCACTGCCAGTCCTATGTACTGCTATCTGATGCCTTGCTACCACAGAAAGTACCTTCCCCCGTAGGTCGTTCCACCTCTTCCTGATGTCATCTCTTGTTCTTGGGTGCTGTCCCACAGTGTTGGCCCTGTCCACGATTCTCCGCCATAGCTCCATCTTCCTTGCAATAGATGTCTGCTGCACCTGTGATCCGAAGAGCTGTGGCTCTATCCGAATGATTTCCTCCACCATGACCCTTAGCTCCTCCTCAGTGAACGTGGGGTGTCTTTGTGGTGCATGGGTGTAGTGTAAGTGGCCTGTGTGAGGGTGTGGGGGGGTGATGTGTTGGGGTGTGTGCTGTGAGGTCTGTGGATGGTGTATGGGTGATGGTGTTTTGTGGCTCAGATTCAGTGGGTGCTCCTGGTTTGCCTCTCTTTCACTTGCCAAAATCTTTGGGTCTTAAAGGGCTGTGGGTAGTGGGTAGTGTGTGTGTGTGTTTTATATTGGTGTGTGGGTGTGGTGTGTGTGTGTGTGTGTGTCAGGTGTGTGTACTTTGAATTGTCCAATGTGGTATTATTCTGTTAGTGTGTGTGTATTTTGAGCGCGGCGGTGTGTACCGCCAATGGTTTACCGCGGTTGAATGACCACTGCGGTGATTCGTGGGTCATGATGCTGTGGGCGTATTTCTGTTGGCGTAATGGTGTGGGTTTTGGTACCGCCATTTTATCGCTGACCTTCAGGCTGGCGGACTTGTATAGTGATGAATATCTATGTGTGGGTCATAATACGGGTAGCGGTATACTGCCGCGGTCACGGTATGTTGGCGCCAGTCAGCGTAGCGCTAAGCGGCACTTACGCCAATGTTGTAATGAGGGCCTTCATTTGTTGGTCTGCTGAGTTATCATTCACATATTGCTTCTACGCACCACAGCCTACACCATGGGATACTGGGTCAACCCTCTTCAGCCATTGGCTCTTCTCCCTGTGAATGATGGTATTTTGCCCCTGCCCCTGTTCCTACCCACCTGCAAAGAAGGGCACTTCACTGTTAGGGCTTGTGAGCCAATATCTCCTTTAAATGTTTTCTTTTTTTTAAATTGTTTTGTTACCCGAAATACTGATTCGGACTGTTAAGAAATGTAAAAGGGCTTTGTACATCTGGCCTTTAGTGAATACAGTTGCAGTTAGGAAACAGTTTTGAGAACTCTTGCACACCGAGGCTGTAACTTAGTGATAATTTGCCTTAAAAAAAGTAGAGGGTCTCTGAAAGTGGCGGAACCTACATAATTAAGGGTGTGGCTTAAATATTTAGGCAAAAAATCATGTATAGTGCTACCTACCTTTGCAGAGAGGCCAAGAATTGGATGAGCATGTATAGTGCACAGCCAACGTGCAAATCATTGCACCCCCATCTCTACAAGGAGCTCAGGAAAGAAAACACGATTTTTGTGGCTCAGCTAGGCAGCCTTTATTCGCATAGAAACACTTAAGCGTTGTTCAGTGGTCAAGACAATATAGCTTTACAGACTGCAACAAGAAACAACAAAACTGCAGAAAATAAACACCCAATTCTACATTTAAGACACTTAACATCGTATTGTCATGAGTTCAGCTGGATACATTGTGCTAGAAGGCACCAAACATGATACATCTCACAGGCCTTCCGTCCGGGTCATCGTTGATCTATTTGTGAAGACCATTTGGATGGCAGACCTTATGAACCCACCACCACACCCCTCCATCCCAGCGGGGTACCATGCTAGCTCATACCCAGGGCAATGCATAGTGCAATACAACATTAGTCTCCTGTTGCAGTTGAATGCTCATTCATGACCAGACCATTCGTTTTAAAGACACAAACTGTTCGCACTCACAGCACACCCAGCACCAGGATGCTCCTCTGGGAGAGACACTGCGCATTATAAATCACATCATGCATTCGTTGATTCTTTCATGCAGCTGTGTATTACACGCTGGTCCACTACATGCCCCGTTTCACAAATATAGTTAGTGAACGATATTCAGAAACATTGCGAACAGTTGCTGTGGTGTCTTATTTTCAGTCTCTTTTACTTCTGAAAAGATTCTCCGGGCCAGCTTGGGTGCGAGCCACAGCAGAGAGTGTTTTTTATTAACTTGGCTGTTGATGATAAAAGTGTAGAGGGGGATTGGTATTTTGTATTAATAGCACTGCTGGGGAACGTGTGCTCTGTGAGTAACTCATAGTTTTGGTAACCTGCTTGCAGAAGCTGACGACAGACGGTGCATCGCACTCAGGCCCCTCCGTCCTGGCTCTCGTTTCCTCTGTTGACTGTCTCTCTTAACACCAGGACTTTCTGTTCTGTCATGCCTGAGGTCTCATCTCCCCATCACTCGCATACCACTGAAGGGCCCAGATAACAAGAATCTGGCACATCAGAAGTGAAGCACCAGTTGTTTTGCACAGCCCCACGCCACTGCCACCTAAGGACAACATGGCAGCGCCCTATTTACAAAACAGCACACCATGGGGCACGTTAGGCCATTAGCGTCCACATTTTTGTCGCTATTGTGGCACTGTGATCCACTAGCGTCAAAAATGTTGACGCTAGTGGAGCAAAGTACAAGGAGGCCCATTGATTTCAATGGATGCGTCCTTTTAACACCTGCTTTGAGCGGGCGTTAAAAATGGCGCCAACAATGGTGCAATGAAATCCTTTAGATTTCATTGCACCATTTTTGTTGGCCTCCTAACGCTGGAATGCCCCCCTTGCATACATTATGTCTGGCGCAGGCATAATGTGGCGCAAGGGGTCACAAAGTGGCACAAGGCATGCATTGCGCCACTTTGTAAATACGGTGCCGCGAGTTTTACCTTGTTGAGCCACATTAATGTAAAGAAAACTGATGCTAATGTGGCGCAAGGAGGCATTAGGGCCTTGTAAACCTGGCCCAAGATGTCTTACTCTCCTAGGTCTTGCTTTCTCTCTCCTTCGCTCACCCACCCTTTCTAGCCCTCCTCTCTCGTACTCCGAGGTTCGTTTGTGACTACCACTCCTCTAAGCTGTCTCTCTCCCTTGTAATCTCTTTCTTATGTCAATCCCCCCACCCTCTTCAATTCCTAAGTCTTTCTCTCTCTTTGCTCTCTCTCTACCGCTCTCTCTCCCTCCCTCTCTACCTCTCTCGCTTCCTCTCTATCTCTCTCTTGTCCTCTCCCTTGCTCTCTCTCTCTCTGACTTTGTCTCTCTCTCTCTTCCTCTCTCCCTCGCCCTCTATCCCCCTCGCTCCCTCTCTACTCCCTCTCTCTCCTCCCCTCTCACTCTTTCTACCCATCTCCCTCCCTCTCTTCCTCCTCTCTCTACCCTCTCCTCAACCCCCTTCTCTATTTCATTTCCTCTCTACCTCTCTGACAGTGTATGACGCTCATGGCCCTCTCTCCTCTTGTGTCTCGTGCTCCTTCTGTTTCCTGACTCCCTTGACACAAGGACGGTGACAGGCCCTTGTACACCCTCGTTCCTGGATCTTTGTCTCCTTTTTCTTTCCCATAGTACCCAGAGGTCTCTCTCTTTTTCTATCACTTTCCCCTGTACCCAAGATTATCTTTCATGTACCTCGGTCTGATTGTCCATGCAATCAAGGGCCCACTCTCTCTTAGCCCCTCGCTCTCTCTCTCTGTTTCTTATCCTTTCTTTCTCTCAAGCTCTCAAGTCTTACAATTTCTTGTCCCTCCATGTCTTTTCCTCACCCTAGCTCCCATAAGCTCTCTCACAGCTCTAGTTTCGCTCTGTTGCCGTTCTCATGCACCCCCCTTGTACTCCCACCTCTCTAACTTTTTAGCTCTTTTTTTGTCCCATGGTGTCGTATCTGTCTCTCACTCGTTCCCTCTCTGTCCTCAGATTTTGCTTCCGCACACCCAAGTGTCACCTTTTTCCATCCCTAGTTCTCATCCCACTCTGTTGCTTGCCCAAGGCCCACACGATCAACATCTCTACTGCTCTAGGTCTCATCGCTATCCTTCGCCCTGAGATATCAAATCTACCTTTTATCAGGGCCGGCTCCTCCAATAGGGTGAGGAGTGTCGCCCCCGCAGCAGCACGAGCCTCAAAACGTTTATAGAAACAACATAATAAACTCAGTTTATTATGTTCTTTCTGTAAAAGTGGGCGGGCCACTAGCGTGACGTAGACGGAGGGGGAGTGCGGCTGGCCAAACATACTTGCGCACAGGGCTCTGAAAGAGCCTGCACAGGCTTCCAGTCTACCAGGGAGAGCCCTGCCTGGACGTTCCCAGCCAATCCTGATGCTGCTTTGAGCAGCGTTAGGATTGGCCACAGGGCAGGCTGGGGGCCTGTACCCGCTTTAAGCATGCAATGGAGGAATAGGGCAGCGCGGAAAAAAAGATACGTTAATTTTATTATTATTATTTTTGCAGGACCGGGAGAAGTTTTAGCCTCAAGAATGTATGAGGTAATGTGGCCCTAACAGTATCACATTTTTACTGGGACCTGAAGAGTAATCTGTTTGTGCTTATACCTACTACTTGAACTTCTTTTCGTAGGAGAGACAGGTTTAGAATATTCATGGGTCAAACCGTGGAGAGAGTAGCACCTATATTGATAAAAAATTATACTTGGTGGCTATTTACCTCAGAATCTATATACAGACCACTCTGGTCTACCTCTAGGTCTGTGCGAAGCATGCAGTCCCCTTTTCCCCTCCGATGACTCATTGGGAGCTGTTGAAATCTGGGGGAAATCATTGATAATTATTCAAGGATTCTGTGGAGAAATAGCCAGATTATATTCAATGTTTTGCTGTATCACTGAAGCTGCAGACATTTTGTTTTAAAATAGTTTTTATGCAGTTTTCAAATATAACAAACAACGTGGGTCTTACATTTATGCAAGAACATTCATTTGACTGTGAAGATATAATCCAACTAGCTAGAGTGTAAGTTCCCCTCAATATGTACTTAGTCAAAACAAGTTATTTTGAAGAGATGTCACATTGTAAAGGTATTGCATAACGGCAGTTGCAAAGTTCAAAATGATTTCTGGGGAGGCACCAATATATTTAACCATCAACACAGGAATCGCCCTCACAGCCATAGGGATCTCCTCTTCATATGTATAACCCACCAAAAAAGTAGTAGATTGAATGCCAATAGGCCTGCATTCCATGTCCCTTCTCTTCACTCATGGCAGTGATCGCCTGGCTCCAACTACCCCACCCGTCCCGCTTCTTAGGTGACCATAGGCGCTGACATGTGCTGCTGTAACGGAGTCCTCATTTCTGCCGGGGTGAATAGTGAGGCGCACACTAGGCAGTATCTTACATTTTGGACAGCTCTTTTCTAGAAATAAACATGCCAGAACTTCTCACAGAGGTACGCATCAGATATGACTTCAGGTGCCAACAGTATCTCTTTCCATTGCATGATCGCCTTTCAGTCGATCATTTTTGGAAAGGTGACTACAGCTGCTTCTGCCCCCACACATCTTAGCAAATCACCTAACCAAGGCATCACAATGCACCTTTCCTGCAACACAAGGGCAAAGTCTACGAGCTTCAAGTGGTATTTGAATACCTTCAGTCTGGGCCTTAAGCCCAACAAATATCGCAAAGTGTCCAGTGGTAATGTCTGCCCAATCACTTCACTGGTGACCTCAATTACTTCCCCCCAATACCGCAAGATGATGGGGCATTGCTACACCATGTGAAAAAATCCCACCTGTGAGGTTTGGCAGTCAGGGCACCTGGAGTCTGCTCCCTCATACATGCAAGCGATATGCACACGGTTGAGGTGGGTCTGGTGTAGGTAGTTGAACTGGGTGTATTTTAGACAGGCGTTACGAGACACCCTGAGGACAAACTCCAGATCTTTAGTCCATTGTCTACCACTATAACCTCTCTTATGTTTTTCTGCCAGCCAGTCTTAAGTGCATTGCTTGGGCAGCATGTTGAATTACTTGGGAATTGAATAGCACCATTGTCCTCCTAACTCACCCATGAGTGAGCAGCATCTGGATTCCAAGAGTTGTGGGGGGGGGGGTACAGCCCTCCTGCCCCCATAGCCTAGGCAATGTTTTGACTATTGCATTGTATGTAATGAATTGTCCTGACCCTAAAGTAAATATGTCCCGTAGTTTCCAGTATGTCCATAAAGTTCCATATACATAAAGGTCACCCCATTTTTTTAATTCATTCCTCTTTCGACATTCGTGTGCCTCTCATAATATGCATGCATTGACTTCTACGGCTCCTGATGTGCTCTCATAATTTTTGAACTTTCTCTGGGATCTTCTACTTTAAATGTGTGATAAGTTACTTGTACTTCTTTATTACAACAGCAGCTGGACCATTTCGGAATATTCTTGGAGGGTCTTCTGTTTTCCATGATAGGGCCTCTTTACATTCACAAATCCTTTCAGACAATAATTTCAAACAACATATTCAAATTAATCCAACGCACCTTGTAGATCAGCATGCTTAATATTGCGGCTTTTACAAGCAAATGGTTCTAACCCCCTGCCCACTCTGAATTCTGTATCAAGCTACCTACATAGAAGGATGTGCACCCTTATGATCTATTTTGTTTCCCTAATGTATTTCTTGCAAATGGGCTTTTAGCAATACTAGTGATGTTATGTGATCATATGGCTAAGCCTAGTGCAAGCTATGTATTCGATTAGGAGTAGTCTATGCCTGTAGCAACCCTGTGCGGAATGAATTTTTGAATACGCTGCTGTGCTTGGTTTCAATGCATGACGTGGACCGCATAAAATACATTTGTTTAATGAAATGCACAGGATACATTTGTCCTTTTAACCTATTTCCTGAACAGTGCAACCCATCAGAAGTTGGTCTAATGTTATGGTAAATTAACTGCACAATGCACTTCAATGTAGGATAATTTGGGCTATGCAAAGGGTTATTTTTGCATGTTGTACTTTTATGGTCGTACTGACTGAAATAAAAATTGATGATGATGTTGATTGTCACTAACCTCTACGAGAAGCTGCTGTAAACCTTTTACAATGAAACGATCATAAACCATGATTATTATCGTTTTGTTGTTAAAGGGGCAGGTCATTGGGGATGACAGGGATAGGGGAGTGCACAGAGCACTCACCTCAGTGCGCATGTATGTTTGGCCGGCTGTCTCGGGCCGGCCAAAAACACATGTGCACTGTGCTCTGTCCAGCCCGGCACTGTGTTGCTGGTCTGGAGAGTACTTATATACCACAGAGGGTGACCCAAAAACCCGACCGGGCTGGGTAGAGATGAATCATTAAAAACAACAATGCCCAGACGGGGAAGGAACAACAAATTATTTATACCCCATAAAATAACATAGGTGAAAACAGACACACTATTTATTCATATAAATATAAATATATTCATTTGTTTACTTTTGCTTAAATATCAATTCAATATATTATACGGATAATCCATCTAAAAAACAGCACACCGAAGGAAAGGTAGTGTGAGAAAAAGTGCTCGTGATAAATAGAAAGAAGAATAATACATATTCAAATGGATCAAAACACCTATACAAAAAACATTAAAAATAGTCGGTTGGTTCTGTTTTGCTGCATTGACTCCATTACAGATCCTAAGAGAGTCTGTATCAAATTCCTTCAATCCTCCACAGGTTCTATGCAGAAACCAATCTGAACTATGATATAATTGTCAACGTTTCGACCCCTCTATATCTTGGGCCACATCACAGCTCCACATTGGGTCTTCATCAGGACTAGTATGATGGGAGTCCCTAAATATATCCTCTGACTGGTCCACTTTATTTCTTTATCTATGTATGAGGGGATCAAATCCTTTTCCAAAATGCCATTTGCCCCCATATATCTGGTCACCAATCAATTCCATTGCACAATTATTTGATCCCCTCATACATAGATAAAGAAATAAAGTGGACCAATGTGGAGCTGTGATGTGGCCCAAGATATAGAGGGGTCGAAACGTCGACGATTATCATAGTTCGGATTGGTTTCTGCATAGAACCTGTGGAGGAATGAAGGAATTTGATACAGACTCTCTTAGGATCTGTAATGGAGTCAATGCAGCAAAACAGAACCAACCGACTATTTTTAATGTTTTTTGTATAGGTGTTTTGATCTATTTGAATATGTATTATTCTTCTTTCTATTTATCACAAGCACTTTTTCTCACACTACCTTTCCTTTGGTGTGCTGTTTTCTAGATAGGTTGTCCGTATAATATATTGAATTGATATTTATGCAAAAGTAAACAAATGAATATATTTATATTTATATGAATAAATAGTGTGTCTGTTTTCACCTATGTTATTTTATGGGGTATAAATAATTTGTTGTTCCTTCCCCGTCTGGGCATTGTTGTATTTAATGGCTGGTCTGGAGAGAGCAGGCACAGGCTCCCTGTCTGCCTGGGAGTGCTCTGGATGGGCACTCCAGCCAATTCTAACACTTCTTTGAGCAGTGTCAGGATTAGCTGCAGGGCAGGCTGAAAGCCTGTGCCTCCTGTATGGAAGAAGGAGCGGTGGCGCAGCGACAAAGCGAGGCAGGTAAATTTGTAATTAAAAAAATAATAATTTAATGTTTATGCCCCCCCCGGCGCGCCACCCTGCCCCTTCACCACGCAGCGAGCCACGACTGATCTCTACACTTCCATGTACTACTTATTTGGTTCTTCCCTAAGCTTTGGAAAGTTTGTCATAAATACAAGGATATCAGCCTTCTGCCAAGGAACATGCACATATAAGCTCCACAAATGTACTTAATGCAAAGGACACCCTGACACAACCATACACATTTTAGGTTCACTCATGCCTGCTTCTTTTCCTGTTTCTGTCTTTTTCTTTTGTGCTTTGTCTCTGAATTTCTACTTCTACTTATTCTTATATTTCTTTATATCTAATCACTTTCTTGTACAATTATTTCCCTAGTCTAGGCACGTAGGGTAAATAAACCCATTCCATTCACCACTTCTTGGCTCAAATACATTCTGTAATTTCTATGCAAATTTGTCCTTTTGTATAGATCAACATCACTTTTAATTCCTCAAACCTTCCATTTACTTCACACATTCACCTAGCTGCTTCCATACTCAATTTGTAGCTTGTAAATATAAATGTTTCGCTTTGCTGGTTCACTTGCTTGCAGTATAGTAGCAGTAGTTACAGCATGAACAACTGTATCAACAGTAGATTTCTTAATCCTACTAGGACCTGCTTTGCTCTCAGATGCAGTTGGCATGCACAAAGCTGTACACTGATATCCAGTTCTGCTTCCTGAACTGGGCGTTTGTGGAACATGAATATATAGAGGAGGCCTTGAGTCTAGTAAATCATTAAAAAATATATCCTCATGACCTGAATTATTCTCCATATTTTTCTTTTCTTTCGCTTTTTCACCTTTAATGTCTTCATTCCCATTAACAACATTAACAATTTTCTTTTTATTTGTGTAATTGACAATAGCAGAGAACACACTCACTCCCAGCACTGTATCCTCTCTCATGCACTTTTCTTCATGCCCTATTTTGAATCTAGTCAATGGCTCACAGCACTTCTAACTTGGCTCTTTATTCTTTTACATTCTTTCTCAATTGCTATATGATCCTACTCATTCAGCACTTCAAACTACACATGTCTAGTATGTGGCTTTCTTTGATACATCAAACACCTCAGACACTCAACCCTTCTTACATTGAACTTACCTATCAAATGAAATTGCATGTTCTAGTGATCAAATGTGATCTCGTTTTATTTTCTTAATCACATACATGTATGAATACATTAATTCAACTTAATTTCATAAGCAAGAGAATCTTCAGGAGGTATTATCTCTACGTCACTCATAGGAACTTTACACTTTTTCAGCGCAGTACACATTTCCACTAGATCTGACTCAAAACAATGTGATATAAACAATGATAACCCCCCAATTACTGTGTGACTTTAGCAGGGACCAACCAATTGTAGCATGACCTACAGCAACAACTTTTCAATCACTGGATGGCACACTGTGATTATTAACCAATTGCAATGGGACTCATTAAGATTCAGTACGTTCAGTTGACTCAGTGTTCACGAGTGAACAAAAAGTAAAAAAATAATAATATTTTGTCTGCCTAACCTAAATAAGTTAAAAAAGGAAACAAATTAATTTCACTAAAGGGAATAGTACTCTCTGGCACTATTAATCACACTAAGTCAGGTTTTAAATTAGCATGGAAACAACTTTGATTAGCATATTTACTCCGGTGCCCTAGAGAAGAACCAATCACCAATCTAAATTACTTGCCACTTGTGAGAAATTGGGTTGTTGGTTGACTGTGGTGTGAGCCATGGTCAAGCAGGAACCACAATTCTTGTCAGAATAAGGCACAAACAAACCCCAACTTGACCTGTGCTCACACTCTAGTAGCTTAGCACAGAGCAGTCCGTCTTAACATGAAGGCAATATGTAAAGTATTTGTGCAACGCTTCACACAGTAAAACAACACATAAAAGAGTCCCACACCATGTCAGAAAAATAACTCTGACTTTAATAAATAAAACATAACCAAAATGACAAATATCCAATCAGTAGAACTTTATGATTTTTTAAATAATAAACTGTAGAATGGCTCTTAGAAGCCAAAAAGCGCCAAACAGGGATATCTGGTTGCACCGGACAGGGTCAAAGTCATAAGTTCAGACCGACCTCAGTGGGGCATGGGACAGCTACAGGGACCCAGTTAGGCCTGCTGAACAAAGTACCTTAATCCTGGTTGTAGAGTGTTGTGTGGATTTGAGGTGAAAATGCGTTGTTCAGCCGATGCAATGCATTGATTCTGAGATGCAGTGAGGCTGCAGAGTGAGGTTCTGTTGCATCGAGGATCCTGTCTATGCTTTGTGATGCAAAGGCCAGTGTCAAGGATGGTTGCGCAGCTGAGGCAATGCACCCGTTCTGATGAGAGGTGAAGATGCAATGCAGAGCTTTAGCGTTGTTGTCAAGACTACTGTCAATGCAAGGATGGCTCCGGTGAAGAGTCATGCAGTGGCGGTTCCGAAGACATTGCATCAAACCCAAGATGCAGGATGGCTCAAAGATGCAAGTCTGTTGCACCAGGTTCAATCCAAGTGGCAATGGCGATGCATTGGTTCTGCTCAAGGACGCACCACTTAGCTGAGGAGATGCATCAGTTCTGCTTGGCGGATGAGCCGCTTAACAGAAAGGATGTTTTAATTCTGCTGTGAAGCAACAAAGGCCCTCTTCCAAGAGTCCAGGATTGACGTGACACCACTTGGCACAGTAAACTCACAGATGGCAGAAACCCAATGCGAAGCAGAGTGGTTGGAAGTCTTTTCTGGCCCTGAGAGTTCAGATGAGGAGGCCAGCAAACCAGCCCTTGGAGTTACACAGGGTTCTGGGATGGAGAGATACATGTCCAGTCCTTCTCACTACCAAGCAAGAGGGCAGCCAGCAACAGATCAGTGCAGCAAAGCAGCAGTCCATCCAAGTGACAGTCCTTCAGCAGCATAGCGGTCCTTCCTGGCAGACTATCCACATATCGAGAGTGTACTGAAGCGGTGGTGCCTGTGATCCAGTCATTATACCTGCGGTGCCTTTTATATCCGGAAGACTTCAAAGACATGGCTTTGAAGTGCACAGATGTCTTGCTATTCCTGCCTGGCCTCCAGACTCACTACAAAGCGTATGCAGGCCTTTGTGTGTGGACAGGACATAGCCTATTAAGGTGTAAGTAAGGCTGGGTCCAGCTCCTCTCTCCCATCCTGCCAGAATGGCCCATCAGGTCACACCTAAGCTCCCATTGTGTGTGACTGTCTAGGGGGAATACACAAAGCCCAGCTATTACCAACCCCAGACATGTTATCAGGGACAGGCAGCAGGCACCACATGGCTAAGGCAAGAAAATATCAACTTTCTAAAAGTGGTATTTTCAGAATTGCTATTTAAAATCCAACTTTACCTTAGGTTAGGGTTTTAAATTGTGATTCCAGAGACACCAAACTTGGAAGGGCCATCTCTTTCCATTTAGAAATTACACTTATAAAATGTAATAAGGCAACTCCAATGTTATCCTATCGGCGAGATAGGCCTTGAAGTAGTGAAAATCTACCAGAGTTTTTCACTACCAGGATCTGTAAAGCTAAAATGTACATGTCCTACTTTTGAAATACACTGCATCCTGCCCTGGGGGCTGTCCAGGGCCTACCCTAGGGGTAATTATATGTAATAAAAAGTAAGGTCTAGGCCTGTCAAAATAATTTTTTTGCCAGGTTGGCCTAGCAGTTCAAAACTATACACACAGGCTCTGAACCACAGCTCTGAGACATGTTTACAGGGCTGTGTAAGTAGGTGGCAGAATCAGTGCAGGCCCACTAGTAGTACTTAATCTGCAGGCCCTGTGCACATGTAGAGCACTTTACTAGGAACTTATGCAAAGATTAAATATGCCAAGGTATACGCCAATGTTACTACCATTTAGGGGAAGAAGTGGTAAAGTGTCCAGAATCCAAAGGCCAACAAACAAAAGGCAGCAAAAACTGAAGTTCTTGAGGCAAAAAATCAGGGGAAACTACACCAAGGATGCAAGGTCTAGCAGCACTTAACTAGATGTTCAGTGATTCAGAAAAGTCTCCATTGTAGTATGAATGTGGTGCATTACAATATACATTTCCATGGACAAGTTCAACAATATGAGTACATTTCAATATCTTGGATTTAGACAAATCAGTTTATCAAATCAAAAAAAAACTGCAATTTCAATTATAATAATTCAATATTTTTCTTTACATTCAATCCCTAACATTCTAAGTAATTTGATGACGAAGTTTGGACAGATTCAGCAATGAAGTCAAAAATATGACAACATCGTCAAAATCACAGCCACTAAGGCCCATATTTTTACTCGGTTTGCGCTGAATTAGAGTAATTTTTTTTAACGCTAATTCAGCGCGAACCTAACTCCATATTTATACTTTGGCGCTAGATACGTCTAGCGCCAAAGTTATGTTGTTAACGTTGTTTTCTGGACAGGAAAACCTACCTTCCGTCAATGAGATGCAAGGTAGGCATTCCCATCCAGAAAAGGGTGATATGGTCTTTGCACCATATTTATCCCCCCATGCTAAAATCCAGCACGGGGGTTGGGGGCCTTAAATAATGGTGCTAAGCTTGCTTAGCGCCATTATTTAATGCCTGGGTATGGGCAGGCGTAAGGGGACCTGTAGGCATATTTCCATGGTTGAAGCCCATGGAAATTGCCCAGAGGTGCCCTTCCCTGGCCCCAGGGACACCCCCACCCACCCACACCGGGAGGACACCCAAGGATGGGGGACCCATCCCAGGTAAGTCCGGGTAAGTATTATTATTTTTTTTCCCCAACACCGCTTGGGCCCTAACTTGGGGCCCCCTGTACGGTGCTGGCCCCAATGGCCCCCAATTCCCCCCTGGGCATGGTTATTGGAGTGGTGGGCATGTCTCCTGTCTTTACTAAGACAGGAGCCATGCCCATGGGGGTTATGCATCAGAAAATGGCAATTGTTTTGCCTCTAAACAGTGTAGCGCCATAATTCGGCTCACAAGCCCCGGTTCCCCCTACGCCTCCCCAGCCCTGTTAGCCTCCTTTACAAGTACACAAACAGGGCATAAGTGCCGGCTAGCGCCATTCCATAAATATGGTGCTCGCCGGCGTCTTGGATTGGCGCTAGCTGGCGCTATACTTTTTCACACAAAACTGGGCTAACGCAGTTTTGCATGAAAAAGTATAAATCTGCCCCTAATTGTCCAAGTAACCCTCAAATCAAAGTTGCTTTGCCAAAAAGCTTTCATATGCTTTAAATCATGATACCACAGAAATCTGTCACAAACTACATGTACACAAAGGGCTTGGTCAACACCACAACCAAGTGCAATGCATTTTCCCTTTTTATACTCACATTCCTTTGCTGCTTAACAGCTTCATGAACATTTCAACACTGCTAATAATCCAAGTTGTCCAAATCATATGAACCAAGTGTTTAGAAAGAAATTCAGGAAAGGGAAAATCTTACGTTTAGATCTTATATAATATCTTATCTACATTCCCCACATTCTGCACCAAAACTGTTGGTGCTATTTTTAATTATCTGATAAAATATGATATTAAGTGCACAGGATCGTGGGCAGTTTTAGCCTCATGAACATATGAGGTTATGTGCCCAACAGAATTAAAATAGTAAAATAGCAAGTAACATAATCAATGAAAATAACCCTTCCAGATTCACGTTTCCTTATTCCATCTGTACAGGAAGTGACGTCTCTGGATTTCCGATCAACCATCTGCATAGGAAGTGATGCCACTTGAGTTCCTATCATTCGTCTGCACAGGAAGTGGACTTCTCATCACCTAAATGCACAGGAAGAGACATCACTCATCTCCACTCCCAGGACCTACTTGATGGCTGCCATAGTGTGGATGCTCAGCAGACATGTCCAGCAGTCATGCTGCTAATTACGAAAGGTGAGCCTGTTTGCACCCATGTACACATTTGACCACACCCAGCATCATAAATCCCACTCCTCCCAGCTCCTGCTGCTACCATGCTGCAACCCTCTGTTTCCTCAGCCCCGAATACTGCTCCACACGCTGCTACCTCACCGCACCAACCACACCTAGGGAGAATTTTCCTGAGCTGCCTGCAAGTTTTCCTGCACTTACCCCCATCAACACCCATGGTACCAACATCACCCAACTCCCCACTCTCTGACACTCATACAGTCCTGCAACCACCCATACAACAATCCACTCTCACATTTATGCTCTTTAACACCCTCTCACTCACTAGCACACCACAGAGATTTCGGACCTCCTGCACAAACATACCCCTGATCTAGAAACCTAGGCTCATCCTACAGAGGCACCTGACATCACCGCATTCATCTTAGCTAGAAAATCTTCAGGCAAAACAGACTTCACAAGCACAGAGGCAGAATCACAATCCTCTTCAAGAACACCATCCGCTTCACCACATCTATGGACATGCCATCCTCCAACATGGAACACCTGTCATTCAAGCTCCATGTCACAACTAACTTCATCCTAATGGCACTCTCATTTACAGACCATCAAGACTGCACACCAACTTCACCGACATCATTACAGACTTCATTGCACCATTTGCCCTAGATGCTAGCAATTGCATTTTACTCAGAGACTTGAACTTCCACCTGGAAGACCACACCAGCCCCAACTAAAGAGCCCTTATTGAGGATATCCGAAAACTGGGTCTGACCCAACATGTAAAGTGACCTTCCCATATCAGTGGACACCTTTTGGACCCTATTTTCACCAACCTTGGCAACATCTAAGATGATGAGCCCACGTCAGTTCCCTGGACAATCCACACCCTTGTCAAGTTCGGCATCTCCATCCTGGTCCAACATACACAAACCATTGCCAGATCTGCCAAACATAACTGGAACACCATCACTGACAAGGGCTGGAACAGCACTTTCAACACCCTGAGACCCAAATATAGCAACAGCCTTCACAAAGTCATCAAGAGTCTTAACAATTGGATCACCTCTTGGACCAACTCTCTGGAACCCCTCATATGTGTAAATTAGAAAACATGAAATTGTGTCTAATATGAACACACAAGCAGAGCTGTGCCTATGGCAGCCTCCATATTCCCCTGTCAATACAGGCCTCTGCAAAACACGGTTGACAGAACAGAAAAGAGAAGCTCTGACTGACAGATTTCTCATAGGTCATACGAACTCAGCACAGCTTTTCTGCTCATACTGTGAGAGCAGAGAGCATGGAATGGGGAGGGAATGTCAAATGGATGGTAGGGATAAGTGGCAGGAGGACAGGGTTGATTTTTTTGTTTTGGACAGGAAAGGGCATGAAAGGGTTATACGCAGATGATGCTGCAAAGTGGGTGGTGGGGGCCGGGTATTTTTGTTTTGTATATATACCATACTTGCCAATATTTTGAACTTGGTAAGAGGGAGATTTTTAAAAACATGGGTAATTGATCTCCCCCATTGACTTACATTGGAGAACAGGCTATTGTAGCCAGGAGGCAGATAAAATAGGCCTTTTTGGGCTTAAAAACATCACAAGTCTCCTGCATGAATCTGGTCTGTTGGCATGTATGGTTGTACTGCCACTGCCTCTTCCTGCAGCCATCAATGGTCTGTTATAGTGCCACAGCCTCTCTTGCCTTTCTTGCATGGTTGGTTTGATGCCCCCGCCCCCCTTTCATCTGCCTCCATGGTACGTTCTACTGCCATTGCCCCTCCCACCTGCCCAGCATGGTCTGCTTGTTGCCTCTGCACGATCCTCCCTGCCCTCCATTATCCGAGGATGTGCCTCCGACCCCTGCCTCCCCACAGTATTTAAATGAACAAGTAGATTGCTAACATTCTAGGTTGGCACATCTGATGTCATCTTGATGTAATCAAAATTGTAATACCTAAAACTTTTCCTTTAGAAATAATAAAAATGAGAGGATCTTATTCCCATAGAAATTATGGTTACTTTTCTAAAAACCTAAACTGAGAACATATTTTCAGAGTTCTGAAATAGTGACAAAGCAATTTAAAGTTATTTGCTATCATTGCTGTCATTGTGTTTTTTATCCAGTTGATTCTTGATTTCCTTGATTATTTGTTAAGCTCAGGGGAGAGGATGTGGCATTATGGTTAGAGCTGCAGACTTTGCAACTGGGGAACCAGGTTTGAGTTTCGGCATCAGGTCGACATCCTGTGATTCTGGGCAAATCACTTAATCTCTGCTTGCGTAAAACCAAATTGGATGTGCCTTTGAATAATTGATGCTCATGGAAAGCACTCCAATACCTTCGGTAAAGTCTGCGTTATATAAAACTACAAAAAGATCACCAAATTATAGGCCTTATTTACACTTGTGCCACTGCAGGGTCATTTTTTAACGTTGTGGTGGAGCTACAGTGTGCCACATTTACAATCTGTAGCAATGGGATCAGTGTTCCAGTTTGTAAAGCCTTGTGCCACATTATACCTGTGTCAGGTATAATGTATGTGTTAGAAATGGGGTCTTTGGTTGGCAGTCAGGTTACCCCCGGTCCGAGCAAGGACCCTCACTCTAGCCGGGGTAAGTCACACACAATCCAAATTATCCTGTGCCCACCCTCTGGTAGCTTGGCACTAAGCAGTCAGGCTTAACTTAGAAGGCAATGTGTAAAGTATTTGTGCAATAAATCATGCAATAACACAGTAGACCACCACAAAAATACACCACATAGTGTTTAGAAAAATATTTAATATTTATCTGGTAAGATGCAGGTCAAAAACGATTAGGATGCAATAAGTATATTTTGAAATATCACTGCCAAAATGAAATACAGTGTCTTTAGTCTCTTGAAAGCAATAAATGTCTCTTGCATGCACAAAGTACCTGGTTTGCGTGCTCCGCAAGGAACCACAGAGGAGGAGAGGCATCGAAAACAGGGAGGTGTGCGTCGATTTCTCGGGCCGCACAGAGCAATGAGTAGTTTGTTTTTCACGCATGGAAGGCTTTGCGTCGATTTTCGGCATTCGGACTTGGGTCCTCTTCGGGTTGCAGGGTTTTCGGATGCCCTGAGGATGATGCGCTGAAATCCGGTATTGGCAGGACAAAGTCACAGGGGCTGCATCGATCCGGTGGGCGTTGCATGGAAAATTCCACCGCTCGGCAGGCGCTGCGTCAATTCCTCTCAGGAAGTCAGACATCATTGTTTCGGGTCGGCTGTGGGTCGATCCAATGGGCCGCGCGTCTAATTTCCGGTCGCTATGCTGGCGATGCGTCGATCTTCTCCTTGTGAAGTCGGGCTGCATTGGGCCGGTTTGGCGTGTGGTGATTTTCTCACTGTGGTGCAGGCTGTGCGTCATTTCTGGCAGGCGGTGCATCGGTTTTCCCGCACCAGGATTTCTTCTTGCAGGAATGAAGTCTTTTGTTCCTGAGACTCCAGGGAACAGGAGACAAGCTCTATCGAAGCCCTTGGAGAGCACTTCTCAGCACAGCCAGAGGGCAGCAAGGCAGCAAGGCAGCAGTCGTTCTCAGAAAGCAGTCAGATGAGTCATTTGGGCAGCCAGGCAGTTCTTCTTGGCAGGTTGCGTGTTCTGGTGCAGGTTCTCTTCTCCAGGAAGTGTCTGTGACAAGAGTGTCTTGTCAAGAAGTGTCTAATTTGGCAGGGTCAGAGACTGCTTAAATACCCAAATGTGCCTTTGAAGTGAGGGAGACTTTAAAGAGTGGCTTAGAAGTGCACAAGGTCCATTTCAGTTTCATCCTGTCTGCCAGGGTCCCAGTAGGGAGTGTGGCAGTCCTTTGTGTGAGGGCAGGTTACTGTCCT
The DNA here is from genome assembly GCF_031143425.1 of Pleurodeles waltl. NCBI lineage: Eukaryota > Metazoa > Chordata > Amphibia > Caudata > Salamandridae > Pleurodeles > Pleurodeles waltl. Next base: position 1,782,573,274 of record NC_090444.1, read on the forward strand.
TTGACATGTAAGTGTCAGACCCTGCAGTCTCCCAGCTTAGGAAGACCCATTCAATATGCAGATGTATGCAAGTGTGGGTGAGCATCCAGTGCTTGGGGTTGTTTGAGTGAATGCACAAGGGAGCTGTCAACTAAACCTAGCCAGATGTGGATTGGCAGGCACAGAAGGATTTAAGTGTAGAGAAATGCTCACTTTCTAAAAGTAACATTTCTAAAATAGTAATATAGAATCCAACTTCATCATTAAGCAAGATTTTATATCACCATTCTAGCCATACTAAATATGACCTGGCTACTCCTTTCAGAACAGTATATGAGGGCAGCCCTAATGCTATCCTATTAAAGGAGCAGGCCTCACAGCTGTGTAAAAACGAATTTAGGAGTTTTACACTACCAGGACACATAGAACACACAGTTACATGTCCTGCCTTTTACCTACATAGTACCCTGCCCTAATGGCTACATAGGGCCTACCTTAGAGGTGATGTATATATAAAAAAGGGGAGTTTAAGGCTTGGCAAGTACTTTTAAATGCCAAGTCGAAGTGGCAGTGAATCTGCACACACAGGCACTGCAGAGGCAGCCCTGAGCCATGTTTAGGTGGCTACTTATGTGGGTGGCACAACCAGTGCTGCAGCCCACTGGTGGCATTTAATTTACAAGCCCTGGCCACATGTAGTGCACTTGAGTAGGGATTTATAAGTAAATTAAATAAGCCAATTGGGTATGAGCCAACGTGACCATGTTTTAAGGAGAGAGCATATGCACTTTAGCACTGATTAGCAGTTGCACAGAGTCCTAAGGCCAGCAAAAATGAGTTCAGAAAAATAGAAGGAGGAAGGCAAAAGGTTTGGGGGTGACTCTGCAGAGAGTCCATTTCCAACAGTATGAAAGGTAGACATTCCTCCATTAAAAGCCACGCAGAATTTACAAGATTTCAATGCATTGTTTTGCGCCTTCACTGTGTCAAAAATGTAAAGCCTGGTCAGAACAGGCGTTAAACTGGCGCAAGTTTTCTTAAAATGAGAGCCTTCCATGCATTGGTGGAGTAGTGTAATTATTTTTCCGCTAGTGCAGCAATTTGTGACCTAAGCGCCACAGATACATCAGAATTTCTGATGCGTCTGTGGAAAATATGCACCGTTGAACTCCGTATAATAAATACAGTGCTCCCATGGTGTTGTTATGAGGTGCAGTGCAGTGCAGTGCAAGAAATCTGATGCATCAAAAGCAAGGTGTCAGATTCTTGTAAATGAGGCCCTAAGGTGCATATTTAAGAAATGTGGCGCTGCACACAGTGCAGCACCACTTTTCTTGCACTCCAGAACACCCCCTAACGCCACCATGTGTGCACCGTATTTAAAATACGACACACCATGGCAATAGTTAGGGGATTAGCATCAGAATTTTTTATGCTAGTCTGGCGCTTTGCAGGTTTAGCATAAAAAATGTTGACACTAATCCTGCAAAGTACCCAGAGGCCCATTGTAACCAATGAAAGCCTCATTTTAACACTTACTCTGAGCAGTCATTGAAAGTGCCGAAAAAATGGCACAAAGAAATCCGTTAGATTTCTTTGTGCCATTTTTTGGCTTCCCCTAATGGGGGAACACCCCCTTTGCATACATTATGTCTGGCGGAGGCATAATGTAGTGCAAAGGGTTACAAAGTAGCACAATGCATGCATTGCACCACTGTGTAAATATGACACAGCATTTTTGGCCCTTTAAAGCCACATTAGCGTAAAAAAATGCTGCTAATGTGGTGTTAGAATGGCGCTAGGGGCTCTTAAATATGCCCCTGAGTGTTTCGCACATTTCTGCGATTAGGCTATACTTGGGCTATATGTGTGGTGCATTTGGACTGTTCTTTCTCTGGTGGTTATCTTGGAAGACCTATCTGTTCCATAATGTCCTTGTTTACTGAAGTATTCTCAGTAGAAAATGTTTTCAGTTAACCACTTTGATTCCCTCAAGATGATGTTCAGATGTGCCACACTGTTGGCATAAATTCGGAATGTCTGCACTCTAGTTGATCATTAGAACACTGTAGTAGTTTCCTAGCTAGTGAGAAGAAAAGTTTCAATTCCATTGAAGACATTGAGGCGAGGATTATGCGTCATCTCCCTCACTGTAATGTCAAAGCAAACAGACAACACCAAAGACAATGTAAACACAGGAAAACATTTCAAAGCTACATGTCCCAAGTGCCCCAATGAGGGAAAACTTCACAGTAACCATTGTCCAATTAGAGTACAGTCTGTTGTATATATCCGTGTGACGTCCCTTCCTCTTCTTTCTTCTTCACTGTAGGAAGTTATCCAACGACATCCAGTGTAATTCCACTACTGGTCGTTGTCTGAAACATACCAGACAATGTCTCAATTCATAATTTTCTCACCTGAATCATCATCCTCATGTAATACTAAGCAATATACCGATTTGATCATAGTAGTTAACCATCAGAAGGCAACGATTTAAACAGTAACAAATACCCATTGTATCCAGGCATCATTTTACAAAATTGTATCTTCATCTTCATTTCATTATGAAACCTTTGTAAATTTTTTAGAGACGTAACATGAATGAAACTGTACACTTACTATAACTTATTTCTTGAAGTGGAAGAGATGTTGCCCAACATCCTGGAAGGGATAACCCTTGCCTCCGTGTCCTTAATAGATTTGAAACTTTCCTTCTCGCTAGCTAGGCTAGGTCATTTTTCATTATATGTCAGGACCGGAGGCGAGGATTATGCATGTTCAAAGCTTCCGTACTACTAAGGTTGCGGCATCATAGATAGGTTTAAAATAGAATTTCTTGAAGGTCGATTCCGCAGACCAATCTACCGCATTCATTATGTCTTTCAGCCTACCACCTCACCTGTATGGCTTTAGATGCCATAGTGCCCCCAGCCGAATGAGCTCCAAACTGCTTCACATCTATTCCTGCCTCTGTCATCACAAGCGATGGAGGGTGAAGAGCCCACTTTAACAGGCTTTTTAATCACTATTAGTAATTGTCTCTTGCCTGCATGTGTATATTCACTGGACAACTCCTCGTACGCCTTGAATGCAACACACCACACACAGTTTAGGACAATCTGCAAACGCAGGATAGGATACCGACCTGGAGATTGTAAATGTTACCCCTTCTGGGGGTGAAGACGCTGGTGGATATATCTAATGTGCACACATCTGAGACCCTCTTGCAAGAGATGACACAAAGAAGTATAGCTAACTTCACAAATAACTCCTTCCTCAACAGGTACTGGTTATCCTGCCAACTCATCAAGAGTCGTAATACCAAGTTAACATCCCACAATGCTGAGTACCGAGGTTCTGGTGGTCTACTGAGTCTATTCCCCTTCATAAGTCCGCAGATTCATGGATGTTCCCCAACCAGACAGCTGTCAATGGTATTTTGACCTACTGAGATGGGGGATCTAAAAGAATTTACCGTACTGTACGCCAAACCTGTGTGGGCCATCTCTGCTAAAAAATAAATTACCTGTGTAATCTATCTCCCATGGAATCCAATTGTCTCTCCACGCACCAACAATGCCATCATCTCCAGGCCGAACAGTATCTCTTAGATGTGCCTGCGGCCCATGCCTAATGGTTCATTTTGAAGCATTCTGTGAAAGGCATTTGTCTTTCCATCGTCGCCTGAAATTCTCCAAGCCATGAAGGTTAGATGTCCCTGCAGGACCAACAGGTGAAGTTGTCCCAGGGGACCCCTGAGTATAGACGGGAATAAGGGCAGAGCGATCTGGAGGTTCCAAGAGATTTCCATCAACAGGGGAAACCATGCCTGAGACCTCGAGATTGGAATGATCAGAATCAATTATGATTTCTGTCTCCGAGCCTGGGCCGACAGTCGGGGAACCATCATGAATGGAGGAAAGGCATGTAATCATCCACTGCTTTGGCTTTCAGGTCCGGTCACCAACTCACAAACCTTGGAAGGTGTTGGTTCAATCTGGACACAAAGCGATCCTGTCCATGAGGGCTAGAAAGGTTCTGCGATCCAACTGCCAGTCACTGTTGTCCACAAAGTTCCTGGAGCTCCATTCCGCGATCATATTGCTGATTCCCGGGACATAATCCGCTGTCACCGAAATCTGTCTCTTGAGGCAGTAGTGCCAGAAGTCCTGTGTGATGCTGGACAGGACAATTAACCGAGTCCCCACCTCCCCAAGCAGTTGACATTTCGGACCACTGAGATGCTGTCCATCTTCAGCAGAATACAACAGGATACCTTGTCCTAGGTGAGAGATTTGATTGCGAAGGACCCCTCCAAAAGTTCTAGGCAATTGATGTGGAGAGTCAGTTCCGCCTCTGAACATCTGTCTCACATGGAGATCTCTCCACATCTGGCTCCCCAGCCGAGGTGGCTGGCATCCGATTCTATAATCAGATCCCGAATATCGCTCGGTTGTTCCAGGGCTCCATGTTGTCCAACCACCATTGAAGCTCTAATCTGGCTTCCATCGGCAGGACCAGCAGTTTTGAGCAGGCTAGACCCCTCCTGAGATGATCCGCTTTCAGTCTCTGCAGAGCTCTGTGGTAGAGAGGTCCCGGAAATATGGCCTGAGTGGATGACGACAGGAGGCCCACTATTCTGGAGAGTCGTCTCAGAGAGACTCTGCCCCTTCTGAGGTCCTTTCAAATTTCCTTTTTCATTTTGGCAATCTTGGAGGCCGCAATTCTCAGAGTGGCTTCTGTTAAGTTAATTAGAAAACCCAAGAATGTAAGTTGGATTTTGTTCTGATTTGTCCTTGTTGATGACGAAGCATAAATACTACAGCAGGGCAATAGTCATGTTCAAATTGTATGTGAGATGATGTTGAGACTGATCCATCAGCAGTATGTAATCCTAAATAAATGATCATTCTCACACCCCCTGGTGCAAAGGTTCGCCACAACCGGCCAGAGAAGCTTGGTAAAGCACCATGGGGCTGCTGATAGTCTGAAGGGGAGAGCACTGAATTTGAAGGTCTGTTCCTGCCAGACGGATCTGTGTGGGGAATAGATTGGGACTGAGAGATAGGCATCCTTGAGGTCCGACTGGACCATCAAATTGCCCATTAAGTGGTGATATACCTACCACTCGTTGAACTCCCTCAAGTTCATGATGGGTCTGAAGCCTTTGTCCTTTTTCTGAACCAAGAAAAGATTGCTCACAAACCTGTTTGGGTGGCATCTTGTTTTGCAGATCGCTCCTTTTGCTAGGAGATCTCTTACCTCTAAGTTTATTAGGAGGGATTGATCTTTTGAAACAACCAAGGGTCGAGGATGTGCGCTCTGATCAAGTATGTGGTAGAATTCTATGTGAAAACCCTTGACTGTCTGGACAACCCAGGGGTCTGATCTGATTCTTTTCTCAATTGAGTGCAAACAGTCTTGGCCTCCCTCCTAGTTGATCAGGAGGGAAAGAAGGGGCAATGCTTACCAGATTGTCCTTTCTGAGAGGAGTTGGTGCCTCTGCCACCCTGATAGGATTTGTATCTTCCAGTTCCTCGGTTCAGATAGAATGGGCCCTATCTTCCATCGTTCCAGCTCTTATTTCCCCTGGTTTGACTTCTATGGGGACCTTGGACAGTTGGAAAGCCAGAGGAATGTCCCCTGCCTCTTCCTGCTCCTATAAAAACCTTCCCTGCGAAGATCTTCTTTATCAATGACTGCGCCTTGTCGAGGGCAGAGAACGTGGAGACAAACTTCCCCAGTTCCTTGACAAAGGGCTCGCCAAAAAGGTGTCCTTGGGTCATGCATATACTTACTGAAGTAGGTGCACATTTTTGGATCTATATCAGGCTTGGCCACCACCTTCCCAGCCAATGAGGATCTAGGGCATTCCGCTCATAGGTGCACCCAGACCCCCTTCTGTAGGGTTTGGTGAACCTTTATCCCCACATTCTCCGCCACCTTAGTGTTTTGAGTCCATTCCGAGGATCTAGGATGGCAGATCCCCTCTGGATCAAACACGTCCGAGTGCCCGGTCTCCCCATCAGGGGAGTCCGATGCAGAAGAGCCCGGGCGCTAAGGCCTACTAGAGTCATTCTGATCATCTGATGACATGTTCCCCTCTGTCTCACCTTACCCTCTCATGGAATTCCTAGGGTCAGGATCCCAAGTTGGGGCAACCAGTTGCCAATTTCCCGAGGTACATCATCCTCCCGGTATGCTGCCTGATTAAGCGTGCATGCACTCTGATGGAAGGTTTTGTACAATTTATTGAAACCCTCAAGGTGCCCCGTGTCACGCTCCTTGGCCTCTTGCCCCCTGCCTGCTCCCCACTAGTACCTGCGCCTAGGGAAGAAGGCTTGGAAAACACCTCTGGGATGCTTTTGGCAAGTCTGTCAACCTTCTCTTTTAAGGTGCCAAGGCTCTAGATATAGCGTGTGACAGAGGTCTATCTACCTCTGCAGGCAGGCTCTGCAGCCAACTCTCTTTAGGCTCCTGTCAGGAGGAATATTCGAGGTCTCTTGTTGAGTCCAGGATAAGGTGGAGGGCAGAGCACACGGTGAGAGGAGTCTACTATAATTATAAAAAATCTGTGAACACCCTTTAGTAATCGGGCAGCCCTGACGTGAGTGCTCATGTCTTTAGGAGGCATGGAGTCCTCGTTTAAACACGCGTGCTCCAAAAGGTAGGCCCGACAGACCTTTGTGGGCTTTCACAGACCGCAGTCACAAGGTGTCAGCAGTGGATGGCAGGCAAGCACTGAGGGAATCATCCTGGGGAAACCTCAGCGATTACCTCATGCGAGCGCAAAGCTGTCCAAGCACTCACTGAGCTGCCATGACAGCTGGCAACTCGCCTAACAGTTCTTCCTTCAGTGCAAAAGAGCACCCTCTGGAGGATACATGTGATACTGGGAGCACTCGGGTCTAAGCCTGCAGCGTGGGAAATTAAAATCAATTATCGCCGCCACAACACAATAATAACAGTCAAGAACCACCGTAATAACGAAGCGATGATTGATGACACAAAAAAGCAGAATGGAATGCAACAGTTAAGCGCGTCATGAAAAGCTGTGACTTAACTGACGAACGAGCAGTGAAGAAGAAGAAAGAGGAAGGGACATCACACGGATATATACAACGGACTGTACTCTAATTGGACAATAGTTTTTATGGAGTCTTCGCTTGTTGGGGCACTTGGGGCATGTAGTGTTAATGGTGTTTCCTGTGTTTACATTGTCTTTCTTTAAATTGTTGTGACATTAAAGTGACGGAGATGATGCATAATCCTCACCTCCTCACATAGAATGTCAGACTTCATTCTCATACGGCTGAGAAATATAATGTGAGTTTACAGAAAATATGCTCTCGTTTTAGCTTCTGGAGCACCTTTCATAACCACTATGGGAAAATCATGAGAAAACTGCTTTCTTTCAAACATGATGCATGAAATCCCGGCAGAAAGCTTTTTCACAAAGAAAAATTCAATTAGAACACACCACAATTCCTAAAATGAGTCTGGTACAATCAACAATGATTTATATTGATGCTAAAATCTGCTATCACCCTTTATATGTTCTCCTTTTTAGGAACCTCCAAATCTGCAATGCACTACTGTTAACACGTTTGTTCCTTCACAGTAATCAATGCTTGACAATGTCAATATATCTTTCGACCCAGCATAAGGATGTAGAGAACAAAACATAACATTTCAATTCATGCCAATTTAAATACACAGTATGACCAATGTGGCCACGCAAGGAAAACTTGAGCTGGGAATAAAGTTAGGGGCTTTTACTACAAACTCAAGCTCAAAGTCATTTAGACAATTCTCAAGACAAAGCTATAAAGATAGAGAATCACCAAGGGTTGACCAAGGTGACGAAACCAATTTAGGCAAACCAACATTTGGAGATGTAGGCACTCTACAACTTTCACACAGAACATAAGCAAAAGAACTTGGTGTACTAAAAACAAGTGCTGCTCAGTTCTAATAAGCATCAAGGGAATTTCAATCATCTGAGTACGGATATTTTGGGCAAGTGGAACCCCGATGAATTAGCCAATCAGGAATTAACATGTTGAGCAAAAGACATAGGGCCAGATGTACTAAAATACAATTTTGCATTTCCTAAATAGCGACTTCGGAAATGCAAAATGCTATATACAGAGATATCGATTTTCTAATAGCGATTCCTATAAAGTAAGATTAATTATTAGGAAATTGTAAATAAGGAATCCCATCGCACTTGTGTCAAAGGGTCAGTATTGCATTTCCCAAATAGCGATTTCCTATTAGTAAATTGCTATTTGGGAAATGCAAAACCAAGGATGGCAATGGGCAAAAGGCCCTCCTCGGTGGATCCCCTAAACTGTGGTGCACATGCAGAGCATACATATGCCCAAGGGGCATGTTTGTGCTCTATTTTAAAAAAAAATGTAAAGCACTCTGGGGTGCTTTTTTAAATTGCACATGGTTACCATTGACTTCAAGTCTATGGTAATTGCATTTCCTAAATGCTGAAATCTTATTCAACAAATGCTTTGTACATCAGAATAGGAAGCGGAAATATGTAATCCCTATTTGATATTTCCTATTCTGGGGACCGCAAACTGAAATTTCTACAGGGTAGAAATCCCAATTTGCTATTTCCTGAAGGCCTTTGTATGTCAGAAAAGACTGTTTTGCATTTCTTAACTGCCCAAAATACCGATTCGGGCCGTTAAGATATGTAAGAGGGATTTGTACATCTGGCCCAAAAAGCACAAAAAGGGCAAAAAGAATTTGGAAAAAGGAAATCTTGGCCAACAGGTCACTAATTAAAATGGGCAAGAAATAGGTGCCCCCTTTCTGTAAAAAATGCGCTGAGCCCCGGAAGATGGCATCTCTGAGGCTAAAAGTGGTCAGTGGATTGACTGCCTTTGGGGCTTTGGTAACAAAGCCTGGTCACAGGTAAGGCATTGTAACCAACCACCGTAGGCATATGAAGCCAAGCCATGCACATCCTTTGATTACTATGCCAACCACTATGGCAGTTCCCTTTAATGCACGTACGGCTTGCTGATAGGGCACCAGATTTAAAGTGTCCACTCTGCAAACGTTCCATTTAGAGAAAATAAACTCCCAAACGGTGGTTTATTTTTCAATGAACAAAAACCAAATGGCCATGACATTCAGGAGGTTTTCTCCCTGTGTGTGGGGGCCATTTAACATGTTCCTTACCTATTTACATCATGCTTCATGTGGCAGTCCACCACCCTTAAAATGGCGGGATTACTATCACTGTGACCTGGCAGTCCCTTGACAGACAGACACCAGGTCAAAGGTTTACACCAGCAGAGTTAGTGGAGGCTGAATTACTTAATGAATGGATTTTATTGATCACAATACAGTTAATTAAAACCTTTACATGATAAAAGAATTCAGTTAACAAAGGAAGACAAGTAAAAAAATGTGCATGGTCAAAGGACCCTTCTAAAACAATATTTAAAATCTTATACTATTAGTGCCATCCGATGCCTGGCATGCCTCTAATTAGATCTCTTCAAATTGCTCCAAAAAGATTGAAATAGCGGCCTTATAGAAAGCAAAAAGTCAATGATTAATACCTGCTGTGCTGGCTGCTTGTTCCTTCAAATAGTAGACACCAATGCCACTGCACCATTTCAACATTTGTCCATAGTAGTGCAATGCAGCAGAAAGTTAAAGTGTCAGTGCTTGCAAAATGCAGCAGGCCATGAGTGTGGCTGTTGAGTCAAGTGTCATCAGAGTATTTATTCATTTACCCACAATGATACTTGGGCTTGCAAAACTGTGTTCAAGTCAGACTGTGGGGCAGCATGCTGCACTCTAAAATTTCAAATGTTTATCCCCTTTTTTTCAATTTTGGTTTTACTTTGGTGTTCGATGGGGCTTTTAAGCTTCATTTTGGCTTTCGCTTGAGGTACCTATGAAGCCGATGGCTTCATCAAGGCATTGAGGACCCAGCTTTGAACAATTTCTCAGCAATAATGATGAACTTTCTCAGACAGACTATTACCTGGGCACTCGAGCCTTGCAAGCAGAAAAGGAGCGCTTGACAACCTTCCCTGATTCCATGAGTGTTATAGATGTTACATAAGAGTTTGTAAGAGTTTATAAGCCTGGGCATATACACGATAAATGCAAGAGATGTTCTTCTTGCGCCAGGCACAGCCTGCATAGCGTTGAGCTAAGTTTAGGGGCCAGCGATGGCAATGCATCGCTTGGTGGTGATAGACCAAGCGTCAGCGCTAAGAGCCTGGATTTATGAAAGTCTTTGATTATTTCAAACAGGTAGTGTTGGAGTGTGTCTTTTAAAATAGTATTAACATGAAAAGCTTGCAATAGGTTGTGTGATGAAGCTGCATAGAAAATGTGTCAACATAGAAAATAATGCACACGTTTGAAATGTGCCCACGGGGAGTGGCTACCAATGTATACGAAGACTGACGAAAAGCTTGTTAATTCTGAATTTTTATGCAATAATTGTTTTGAATTTATATTAGTATATCATAATTAGAGTCATGGGTTAAGAGTTTGCTTTTTTAAATTAGAGGGCCTTAGCTTAGCGAGGGTCTGGGCCTAGTTGCCTAGCCTCATGTTAAACTGCATTTTCTAACGTGTAATGTGCTGTTTTTCTGAAGGACATGAAGCTGTACTGTTCCAGAAGTTGTGTGTTTGTAGCAGTAGTAAATTCTTTCTCATGGGAACCGACTTGCTCAAGGCGACGTTCTTGCTGAATGCAACAGTGTAATTTGTAACAGGTGCAAGGTTAATTGTAGTAGGAGAAAACAATGGAGACACTGACTGGAGCGCAAAGTGTAACTTTTCCTACCTGACATTCCAACCGATGAAGACGTCAACAACATGGACCAATCGCAACATGACAACTGTGGTTTGTGGAAAATTCTGACGAGATGCTTGAAAAATTATAGGACAGAGATAACGATGCACCAATTATTATCCAATGAGGAGTTAAGGGCTAACTAGACAAGTTTTGATCTAACGGTGTGACTCAAGAAGAAATGAGTTCACTTCACTTCAAATTCACTCCATTTCAACATCTCCACTTGTCATTCCTATTACACTAGCGTTTTCCTGAGTTTATTCTGAGTACTTTAAAACCATCCTCTACCCCATTCTTTGCTTGATGCTAACATCTCCTCCGTATGAGGGAAGAGAGTTTATTCTGTAGCTATGCTTTGCCCCGTCCTATCCCTGCTGATGGTGAATCGACTGAAGTCCTGAGGACAAAGATTGACGCTGTTTGCTGATCTGTTGGATTGGTAACTATGTGATGCAAGATTGTAATTGTTTTTTTGCCTTTTCTTTCCAGGTATCAACTGCTATTTCGATAGAGTCCTTAGTTTAGATTTTTTCCAAATTTGTGTTTACTAAAATGTTTTGCATGAAGCCCAACATGCTAATGCTAATTTGAGGTTAGTTAAGGAGTTCACAAATAAATTGGTGAAAATAGACAAATGACTGAGTTCTTGCACTGTTAAATCATGTATTGCTGAGACTTTGCTAAGTTGCTTCATATTAATGATGTGCCTAATTACTGAATGAATATTCTCCATGCATTGATTAAATTGCGTTCTAATGACTAATTAGAAGAGTCTCTAATGAGATATATTGCTAATGAGATTAACAGAGTTAACATTAGATTGTAACATAAATAAATATCCTAACACTTAACGAATTGGTGTGGTTATTCATGACTGAAAGGTCATGGTGTGTTCAACTTATTGATTCTTACTAAATGTTATTGACTAGTTGTCGATTAGCTATTGTAATTATTGATTGGCTTATTGATCTGTTGATTTGGTAATGCCAAGAAGACATCTCGTACTGGGAAGTCCTCGAACGTGGTCCAAAGATTTATCGACCTAAACACGTCTCCTTGTAAGTTTACTTATTAAGGCTCTGACGCGCTAACAGTTTTTGGTAGCAGTGCCGATGGTTTGGCCCTTTGGGGCCCCAGTACGACGGACTACGGTTCGATAGAGTTGACGGGCGTGGTTTGGAAGTAGGCAAGGTGTACCAAATAAATTGGGTTTTTTGTGGTTTTTTTTTTTCCTTTCAAGGATGCAAATTAGAGGGGAGATGTGCCCCTAAGTCCCGAATGACTTTCCCGGAATCTCGGAGCTTGCTGAAGGAAGTTTGAGTATGTTCTCGGCGTTCTAGTGATAGTGTGAATGAAGTAGATTTGCGCTTGCTCAGCTTATGCATACCGCAGGTGAATTGTGAAGTTTGTGGGGATTTTAGGCCAGATGATGTTTTAGTAGGAGTGGGCGTACTCCGCAGTATGAGAGTAGGGAAGTTGGCGAACTTCATGTGAGTGTGGCGCTTGGTGCTCAAAAATTGTTCACGTGGTTGTTGACGATGTACGGACCCTGCGTGGTCTAAGACTCCGGAGTATATTGATAAGTGTATGAGACACTTGGTTTATGTTGCAATTTGTGCGGTTAAATAGGTCGAGGGTGAAGTCGACAAGTTGAGTATGAGTGTATGAGACACTTGGTTTATGTTGCAATTTGCGCGGTTTAAATAGGTCGAGGGTGAAGTCGACAAGTTGAGTATGAGTCAAGGTGAGTGAATGAAAACTTCGATGGAGATTTGGTGAGTTCTAACATGCACTAGAACAATAATCAAAAGTCGAGAGTAAAATTTACGGGTCAAATTTTGCTTGTGAGTGTGGGATCTGAGAAGGAGAGAGTAGCAGCCGAGGCTAAGCGAAATCTCTGTCAAGTTCTGAAGCGATTATGTTACCCTTTCCTGTAGTAAACCGGCAAATTTGGAGTTTTATTTGGTTGGTGCTTGCAATATATAGTATTAGTTTGTGTGAATAGAGGGTGGGAAGACAAGCCGCAAGACTTTGTCAGCCGCAGAGTGTGAGAGTGTGACGTCATTGGAGACGCGCTGGGATAGGTTGGTTAGTGAGAAGGGCCGCGCACGGATTGGCAGCCGTCTGTGAGAGGCAATTGGTTGAAAAGGTAGGCGAAGAGAGTTCTGGGAATTAACGTCACTTCCTGATTTGATTGTAAACAGAATAAAAGACGTAAAAATGAACTTTTTCAAGGCTTTAAAGAGTTATTTGAGGGGAGACGTATATATTACTGCGAGTGTAGGGGAGGTTACACCACCAGAGGTACACCAGCTTATACTGTAATGGAGGAAAAGGGTGTCGCGCCATGTCTTTGGCTAAAGCAATGGTGCAAAGTTACAGAGAAAGAAGGGTGCTTGGCATTTCCTGAGCACGGAACGTTCAATTTGAGGATTTTGGAGAATTTACAGAGAATGCTAAATGAGCTAAAGCCACCTCTGAGGCCAGCACAGTTTGAGGCGTTAGCAATTTGGGAACTGATGGCAATACGACAGCAGCAACAGAAATTTGAGAGGAGAATGAGGAAAGCAGAAAGGACGCTATCGGAGGCTAGGTGGGATAGTGCGCTGAGAGTTTGGAGAAGAGAAACAATAGATGGAGTCAGGCTGTTTCCAGCAATAGCTCAAGAAAGTGAAGACAAAAGGGGGAAAGCTACTTGTAAGACTGACAAAAGTCCCTCCAAAGACAAAGAGACTAGGAAGCCCTGGTCAGAGGTAGATGACTCAGACGATGATGAGTTCCTTAATCAGTTACTAAATGATCGACCACCGCCATACGTGATAGATGACAATAGACCGAGTACTAGTACCTGCCCTGCAGGTTCGACCCAAGAGAAGGTGACAATGAATCTGATACAGGTTAGTCCTGTATCGACACCAGTCCCGGTGCAGAGTCGTTTTAGCGTGACCACTGCCCAGGGTATGCAATCTCAGCTGCAACCCCCACAGGTTCAGAGATTTTACCCCTACGTCCCAATTTTAGAGACTACCACAAACCTGAGAATGCCGACAGAGCAAGTATATGGAAGACCAAAGTTGATTCAGACTGAGCCAACTCCACCTTTACTGCCTCAGGTGCAGCAGCAAATGATTTCGAATTATACTTCGGTCACAGGGCCACAGTCAAACATGGCACCAGTGATGAACCAGAATATGGGAGTTAGCCCTCCACAGGTTTTGGGGAACAAGACAGCCGCCAGCCGCCATATCTTTGCCTACCACAGTTGGTCCACCAGTACCATTGTATGCACAGGCAAAGCCTAGTGTATGCGATCAAGGGGTAATGACTCAAGATATGACAAGAGGAGGGTTCCTAGGAAGCTCCCAAGGAACGACTCCAGTGGAACCGACATTTGAAGGAGCTAGGTGCCTGTTATACTTCAGCCCGATTGGGGCTCCTCCAGGGGCCATGAAACAGTCAGGTTCGAGACTGTTAACTCCGCAGGTCTCAAGTGTGAATATACCCCAGACACCTTTAGCACAAGCTGGGAATATCTCATTACAAGGTTTAACAGCACAACAGCAGACCGATTGGTTAGATAAGCTTAATACTCCACAGACTGCTCCTGTAGCCGCAGGGAGAACGGAAGGAGATGAACATTTGAATTTTGGAAGGTTGGGCATGGAAGCAAATGAACTTGTGGAAGGGTGCGTGGGTGTAACAGGTTAGAGTCATACACGGAAGCAGAATTGAGATACTTGTATCCAAAGATAACTAGAGAAGTGAGCAGGGTGCACCAGAGGTTGGCAAATTTGGCAGACAAATATGGCGTAGATTTGGAAAATACCAAACATCTGAAGAGGAGTTACAGGTTAGATTTTGAGCCTAAGGATTTTGAACATATGAGGTCTACTGGAATGAAAGCACACCTCAAGGAGCTACTACAGAGTGCGCAAGTTTGGGGAGCCTTAGAAAAGTGGGAAGGCAGATGGACGAAGAAAAGAGACAAGAGGAAGAGTGATTGCCTAGAGCAGCCAGCAAGAGCATTACCGGACACCGGTACAGTAAAGATGTTACCAATAAGAGAGACTGCCGGAGGGGTTCTCGTTCATGTACCATGGACTAGAGGTAACATTCTGTTGTTTATGAATGATTTCCCCAGGCTGAGGGAGAAGCCAATAGAGAGGTATCAGCAGACAGACAGGTTTGTGAAACTTGCGAAATGTCTTTGGGAAGACCTGAATACTCTCTTTGAGATCATAGTTCCAGCTGATTTGTGGCTAAAGTGCAAAAGGAGCGTGGACTGGCCGACCGAGGAACCAGCAAGGGACAGGATCACAGGAGCGCCGTCTCCTGAGGTGATGAAGTATTACCATAAGGTGATTGAGTTTCTGAAATCAAGAGTTTTGCCGAAGACTATTGATTGGCAAAGGATTGATCGAACGGCTCAGGAAGTCAAGGAGTCGATACATGCCTATTATGAGAGGTTGTTGAAGGCATTTAGGCACTACAGCGGTACAGAGGTTGTTGAGGCGAAGGACATGAATCACCTTGTGTCTAGGTTTGTGGAAGGGTTGAGACCTGAAATTGGCCAGATGATTAAGAGTCACTTGATCTGCTGGCAAGCAAAGCCGATTGACGAGGTGTTGCAGTATGCAAAAGACTGTAGTGATGAGATTGAGTTAAAGCAGAGAAAGTTAAAGGAAAAAGCGATGGTGATGCAAATTAAGGCAGGGATGCAGGGAGGTTGTCTACAGCAGATGGTGCAACAGCCGCAAGGAAATGGAATGTTTCAGGCGCAAGTGAGAGGTAGAGGTCAAGGAGGTTTTGTGAACAGAAGTCCAGATTGGAACACTGTAGTAGTTCAAAACGATGCACAGGGAATGAAGAAGATGTTACCTTGTCATGCTTGCGGGGTCGTTGGACACTGGAAGCGGGAGTGCCCGATGATGGTGCAGGAGGATGCTGTTCAACAAAGCAATGATGTCAGTTCATTCCAAAATGTGAGAGGACCGAGACTGAGGGGTCCAAATCCGAATTTCCAGCATAATGTGAATCAAATGGGTTTCAATCCATGCAGCAGGTGCAGAAGCCGCGTATACAGCCGATGCAGTTACAACAAATGCAACAGCAGGTTCCCATGGTACATAGACAGCAAATGCAAGCGCATTTAGCGCCAATGGAACAGCAACAGGTGATGCTTCCTCAACAGGTCACAGGTCAAAGAATGAGTCAAAATAACACAGTACAACAGCACCCATTGCGTGGTGAGAATGGAATAAACGATGAATGGTCATATGAGAGTTCAGACAGTGAAGAGTGTAGGCTTGCAGCGTCCATAGAGGTAGACCAGAAAGGGCCCTATGTTCAGGGGAAGGTAATGGGTCACAAAGTTTCATTCTTAGTTGACACAGGAGCTACACGCTCTACAGTCAGAAGCGCAGAGGTTCCGAAATTGTCCCTTTCGGGACACACAGTTAAAGAAGTGGGAGTGGCAAACCAACTCCTGACTAACCCGATCACAGATCCGGTTCAGGTTGAGATTGGCACTTTCCAAGGATTGCACAGATTTGTAGTTTGCGATTCAAGTCCCATGTCCTTACTAGGAAGAGACTTACTGTGCAAGACGAGGTGTTCCATCACCTGTTCCAATGAGGGAATTGAGGTCCAGACAAACAGCAATGATGAAGGGGAGGAACAGGCTTCAGAGCCTGAAACTGAGACCACAGACGAGGAATATCCTCTGATTACTTTCTTTCCGATGTTCACAGTGGCTGATCTCCCGGCAGACTTGCAGGGAACAGTCCAAGAGAAGGTGTGGGACTTGACAGGGAAAGAAGTAGGACTGATAAAAGGAGTAGAGCCAGTTAAAGTCAGTGTGAAGCCAAATGCTGCGTTCCCCCAGATACCGCAGTATCATATGGCGCAAGATGTCCTTATAAAGGTTGCACAATTAATAGCAGATTTCGTGAAACAGGGAGTCTTGAAAGAAGTGATGAGCAGTCCATGTAATTCACCAATAATGGGACTGGGAAAGCCTTGTGGGAAGGTTCGGATTGTCCAAGATTTGAGGAAAATCAGTGGCATAGTGGTGAAATGTTGCCCAGTGGTGCCAAATCCGGCTGTGATTATGTTTCAGATTCCATGCGATGCAGAATGGTTCACGGTAATTGATCTGTCCCAAGCATTCTTTTCTGTGCCTCTTCATGAGGACAGTCAATTTTTCTTCAGTTTTAAATTCCTGGACAAGGTTTACAGTTGGTGTCGAATTCCTCAAGGGTTTTCGGAATCACCTTCCATATTCAATCAGATATTGAAGAAGGATTTGGAGTCACTGGAGTTGCCTTTTCAATCGACTCTAGTGCAGTACATTGATGATTTGTTGATCGCATCCAAAACAAGGGATGAGTGCAAGTATGGTTTGATTGCCTTGCTGAATCATTTGGGAAAGAACGGGCACAAGGTGTCCCCAAAGAAATTGCAATATTGCCAGAAAGAGGTGAAGTACTTGGGTCATCAATTTGAGAAAGGGTTGAGAAAGTTATCCAGGGAAAGAGTGACTGCGCTGTTATAGATGAATTTCCCAATCACACGGAGAGATGTAAGGATGTTTCTAGGGATGGTGGGTTACTGTCGTCAGTGGATCCCAAATTTTTCAGTCATCTCCAAGCCATTGGTGAGACTGATGGTCAAAGAGGGGCCGGATGCCATAGTTTTGGGAGAGAAGGAAATTAAAGCGTTTACTGAGTTAAGAGAGAGCATGTGCTGGGCTCCAGCTTTAGGTATGCCTGATTACACGAAGCCTTTTGTTCTGTTTTGTCATGAACATGATGCATGTTCTTTGTCTGTCCTGACACAGGCCCATGGAGGTGTAAATCGACCAGTAGCATATTTTTCAGCTACTTTGGACCCAGTTGCATCAGCCTTACCGGGTTGTCTGCGTGCAGTAGCAGCAGTGTGAAGGCATAGTGATGGGACATCCTATAACAGTCATGGTCCCTCACTCCTGTTGACCCGTACTAAAACGCAGCACATGAAAAATGCAAGATTGACCAAATATGAAACGGTTACATTGGGGTCACCAAATGTAATGTTAAAAAGATGTACAGTGTTGAACCCGGCAACTTTACTTCCAAGTGAAAATACAGAGGTTGAAAATGTGTAAGATGTAGAACATGATTGTCTTGAGGTAACAGAGATGTGCACCAAACCAAGGCCTGATATTAAAGATACCCAATTGGAGGAAAATGACCAAATTATCTTTGTTGATGGCTCATGTTTGAGAGACACAGTAGGAGTGCTGAGAGCCGGATATGCTGTATGCACGATTTCTGGTATCCTGGAAGCGTTCTGGCTTCAAGGAGTGTATTCTGCTCAGGTAGCTGAACTGGTTGCTCTTACTAGAGCTTGCCATGTCTCTGCTCAAATGAGAGTGACTATCTATACTGATAGTCGATGCGGATTCGGAATTGTCCATGATTTTGGCCAATTGTGGTCACAGAGGAGTTATTTGACCACTTCTGGTTTGCCGGTGAAAAATGGTGAGAGAATAAAGGAATTGTTGCACGCATTTCAGTTACCTCATGAAATTGCCGTGGTGAAATGCAGTGCAGTCACAAGACTTTGTTTCAATGGGAAATGGATATGCTGATCAAGGTTTTGCGCATTGAACTGTATATCGTTTAAGGATCAATGGGAATTGTTGCCTGAAAAGGAAAACGAGACATGCACAGGTTACGCATTAAGGGTAATTGACACAGTAGAAGAATTAAGATTGTTGCAGGGTCGCGCCAGCAAAGATGAGAAAAGTTCTTGGGCTAGGATGCAATGCGTACAAAGACCAGATGATTTGTGGGTTTCAGATGAGGGGAAAATGGTCTTGCTGAACAGTCTTTTGTCACAGTTTGCAAGGTTTTACCATATTCAAGCACATATTGGGAGGGATGCCATGATCAGGTTGTTCAAAATTGACTGGTTTAACCCGAAGTTCAGGCAAGCTGCAGAAGTGAGTTGCCATTGGTGTGTCATTTGCCAACAGATGAATGCGGGGAAAGGGACAGTGGTGAATTTGAGCCACATTGGGAGAGCGGGAGGTCCAATTAGCGGAATGCAATTGGATTTTATTCAAATGCCTGTGTATGGAGGTTTGAGATATGTGTTAGTGATCGTGTGTATCTTTAGCCATTGGACTGAAGCGTATCCTACACGCAGGAATGACAGCCTCACAGTAGCGAAGCTGCTGCTTAGGGAGTTGATGCCACGTTTCGGTTTTCCGATCTCTTTAGAATCAGATAGAGGAAGTCACTTCAACAACGATGTGGTTAAGTTACTGTGTGCAGCGTTGAACATTGAGCAGAAGTTGCATTGTAGTTACCGCCCTGTAGCATCAGGACTAGTGGAACAGATGAATGGTACCCTGAAGTCGAGAATGGGGAAAATGTGTGCAGCCACGAATTTGAAATGGCCCGATGCATTGCCTTTAGTGTTAATGTCAATGAGAAATGCACCTAACAAGAAAACAGGACTGTCCCCTCATGAGATTCTCATGGGTCGAACTATGAGACTGCCTGCAGTGACTGTGAATGCTCTTGTGAATATCACGGATGATATGGTGTTGGACTACTGCAAGGGTCTGGCTGATGTGGTCCGCTCTTTTTCTCACCAGGTGAAAGCTACCACCCTGCCACTGATTAATGATCCAGGACACAACCTGAGAGCTGGTGATTGGGTTGTCATAAAAAAACACGTAAGGAAGACATTTTTGGAGCTACGTTGGAAGGGACCATATCAAGTGATACTAACAACTACTACTGCTGTGAAATGTGCGGGAATTCCGAACTGGATCCATGCCAGTCACACGAAGAAGGTGATGTGTCCAACTGATGAGGAAATTGAGTTGTTGAAAGTACCAACAGCAGACAAGGAAGTCTCAGGGCCGGAGAGCGATCAAATGGGAACTGAGACAGAAGGAGAGCCCGTTGAGGACGGCTTGGTCACTCCAGTAAGTGACGAAGGAGGAGAGATCCAGAGGGGTGACGGTGAGCCTATCTCAGCTGAGGCTGCAGGAGAGCCAAATCAGAGGGAGGTTCTCCCAGAAGCAGGCGATTATGAGAATGAGCTAGAGCATTTGACAGACTCAGAAGGCGAAGGAGTTGCGGTGGTAGAGAGTCAGAGTGTTCAAACTCCTCCTGAGCAGATTGCAGGTCCATCAAGAGAAAACACCATAGCGCCAAGAGAGGGCGAAGGGTTGCCACAGGAAAGGTCAAAGACCAGAGAGATACTGAAAGGAGACAAGTGGCCAGAGTTGCAAGTGAAAAGGGGAGAAGTGGTTGTCGAAGATGCAATAGAGGAAGAAGTTAATACAAGGAGAGAAGATCTAAGTGAAGGAGAGTTGCAAGGTGATCGCAAGTTGAAGAGAAAAAGAGTAGCAAACAGAAGGTACACAGGTCCTGAATGGGCGTATGCAATGACAGCTGAATGACAACAAGAGTTCTTGGCGTTTTGCTTTGATTGAGAGATTCCAGGTCAATACTTTGACACCTGAGTCTAGCTGAAGAGACTGAATTGGTGTAAAGATCGAATTAAAGTTGAAGATTGAAAAAAAGGGACTGATAATTTACCGGATGAGACTTTGAAAAATGAATTTACTTTTGAGAACTGATTTTGACAAGCTGCTAACCTGAATTGACAAGGATTCTGGGAGTGAAACTGAAAGCTGTAAATAAATGCTGAGGGAGGACTTTCGCTTGTTTTGACTTTGCTGCGAGAAAGAAAAAAAAAGAAAAAAGAAAAAAGGAGAAAAGAAATGTATTTAACTGTCCTCTGTTGTTGTTTGAATTAACAATCCTCCACTTTATGATTCTTTATAGATCATGGCTAACACTAGGCAGGATAATAGAGGGAGTAGGCTTTGTAAATATTTGAGTGTTGGTTTGGGTGTTGTGTGTGTGATATTCATTATGGTTGTGATTGTGGGTATGACACTAATGGATAAGAGTGGAACTAACAATGGTACAATTCTTGAGGCTACTACTGCACTAACAGCTTGGGAGAGGTTTGAGCTGGATACGAGATAGTTGCATGAGGGAACTAATGCAAAAGGAGAACTTTCCACTAACGTTTTCTATCCCTTTTCTGAGTGAGTATGTTGACACAATAGATGCGAAGGATTGCTTTGTGTGCACACAGATTCCTGTTTCGGTACGTTATTGATTGTTATAGCTTGCCTATTTGTATTGTAGGTGGCATGTAAAATTAGCAAAAGAATACAACTGAAAATTGCGAAAAATGATAAGAGGAGGTAAGAAAAACAAAGGGAAAAATTGTACAGGGCAAAATCAAAGGGGAAGCAAATGAGGGAAGAAATTGAGTTAAAATAATTTTAGGATGTAAACTTTGTGGGGAAGGTTTTGTGTGATGACGAGAGTCATCAGAGGAGGGATTGTTGGTGTGTGTTTTAAAATAGTATTAACATGAAAAGCTTGCAATATGTTGGGTGATGAAGCTGCATAGAAAATGTGTTAACATAGAAAATAATGCACACGTTTGAAATGTGCCCACGGGGAGTGGCTACCAATGTATACGAAGACTAACGAAAAGCTTGTTAATTCAGAATTTGTATGCAATAATTGTTTTGAATTTGTATTAGCATATCATAATTAGAGTCATGGGTTAAGAGTTTGCTTTATTAAATTAGAGGGCCTTAGCTTAGCAAGGGTCTGTGCCTAGCTGCCTGGCCTCATATTAAACTTCATTTTCTAACGTCTAATGTGCTGTTTTTCTGAAGGACACGAAGCTGTACTTTTCCAGAAGTTGTGTGTGTGTGTAGCCGTAGTAAATTCTTTCTCATGAGAACCGACTTGCTCAAGGCGACGTTCTTGCTGAATGCAACAGTGTAATTTATAACAGGTACAAGGTTAACTGTAGTAGGAGAAAACAATGGAGACACTGACTGGAGCGCAAAGTGTAACTTTTCCTACCTGACATTCCAACCGATGAAGACGTCAACAACATGGATCAATCCGCGGCATGACAACTGTGGTTTGTAGAAAATTCTGACGAGATGCTTGAAAAATTATAGGACAGAGATAACGAAGCACCAATTATTATCCAATGAGGAGTTAAGGGCTAATAAGACAAGTTTTGATTTAACGGCGTGACTCAAGAAGAAACAAGTTCACTTCACTTCAAATTCACTCCATTTCGACATCTCCACTTGTCAATCCTATTACACTAGCGTTTTCCTGAGTTTATTCTGACTACTTTAAAACCATCCTCTACCCCATTATTTGCTTGATGCTAACTTCTCCTCCGTATGAGGGAAGAGTGTTTATTCTGTAGCTATGCTTTGCCCCGTCCTATCCCTGCTGATGGTGAATCGACTGATGTCCTGAGGACGAAGATTGACGCTGTTTGCTAATCCGTTGGATTGGTAACTATCTGATGCAAGATTGTAATTGTCTGTTTGCTTTTTCTTTCTAGGTACCAACTGCTATTTTGATAGAGTCCTTAGTTTAGATGTTTTCCAAATTTGTGTTTACTAAAATGTTTTGCATGAAGCCCAACATGCTAATGCTAATTTGAGGTTAGCTAAGGCGTTCACAATAAAATTGGTGAAAATAGACAAATGACTGAGTTCTTGCTTTCTTAAATCATGTATTACTGAGACTTTGCTAAGTTGCTTCATATTAATGATGTGCCTAATTACTGAATGAATATTCTCTATGCATTGATTAAATTGCGTTCTAATTGCTAATTAGAAGAGTCTCTAATGAGATTTATTGCTAATGAGATTAACAGAGTTAACATTAGATTGTAACCAATTGGGAAATAAATATCCTAACACTTAACAAATTGGTGTGGTTATTCATGACTGAAAGGTCATGGTGTGTTCAACGTATTGATTCTTACTAGATGTTATTGACTCTTTGTCGGTTAGCTATTGTAATTATTGATTGGCTTATTGATCTATTGATTTGGTAATGCCAAGAAGACATCTCGTACTGGGAAGTCTTCGAACGTGGTCCAAAGATTTATCGACCTAAACGCGTCTCCTTGTAAGTTTACTTATTAAGGCTCTGACACGCTAACAATAGCTCTGTGAGTTTGACAATTTGTATGTATTTATACACGTCTAAGGGTGCTTACTCTTTCTGAAGCATTCTTTTCTTTCGCTTACAACAGTAATTTTACTTGTTCCTTCATGGCAAGCTTAAACGTACTATGGGGAATGTTTTCTTCCCAGAAGTGATGTGTGTCCAGCATCTCCAAAGCCTCACTTCTGGTGTGGGTGCATTGGTTCATTTTACTGACTTATTGAATCTCTTTCCAGATAAATGATCTTAGTATGTCCGGCATTGCCTCTATTAACGATGACACCTTGGTGTACCAGCCCTTGATCTTGTAATCTGAACTCTCAGTGGATCTGTGTGGGTGAGGTGTACTGTGGAGGATGGAATATGAGGTGGAAAACCTTGCACTGTGGTATGTTCAAAATAAGTTTAGCTTTCCCGGGAAGGCTTCTGACCCATAGGCTAACACTGGAATCAGCTTTGGATTGATTGCCACCAGGATTAGTTTCCAGAGTCGTCTGGGCATTTTATTGTGCACTTTTTGGCAAGCTAAAAAAACAATTTGGGAATATTTCAGCCCATACAATAAAAAACAGGCACCCTACAATGCTTTAGTGGTACTTCCTGAAAATCGGACTGAAAACCTAGTAGCCAGGAGATCCTCAAGCGACAGTGCAATCACATTGGGTATGGAAATATAAAGCATCTCTTTGTTTCCTCAACTTCAAGGATGAGTGACAGAACTAGATTTTATCAAGGACCTTTGTTCCCCCTCTTGTGCTCCCAAAAGAAGAGGCTATCCACTGTCCCCTGAAGTCAAGTTAAGAAGGTACCTGGGGTAGAAGTTAGTACATTTACTAGGGACTTACATGGTGGCTGAATTGCCAAACATAGTACAGTATTGATGAAAGAGATTTGGCCCTGGAAACCTGTTTAGCAGGGGCACAGGACACTTACAGTTTGAAACCACATCATTTTCCAGGCAAAAAGTAGGGGACTACCATGTCAAACGAGGCCCTTTCTCATACATATACAATGTCAATTAACACCAAATTTGAAAGATTGAGCTTCCTGATAAGAAGAGCCCAAAATGATGTGTACTAGGGAGCAATTTTGCGGCTGTAGTTCTGTAGTGGAAAAACTAGCTGAACTACCAGATGTCATGCAAAACATAGTAAAGGAAATACAACAAGCAGTTTCATTTCATGACAGACAATAATCACTGCCAAAAGCCTTGTTTCTTTGCAAGCAAAGGCATACAATGTCAAAAACTTAACACAATAATTCAGTCGAACAGTGTCAGTAGCCCCTGTACCCCAGAAACTACCATTACACTTACAAATAAAAGAATCAGAAAAAAATAACCCAATTAGGACCAAGTATTATCAGGCAATCCAACTCAAAAAGTGTCAACTACAAATCTAACAAAATGACTCAGAAAACAAAAAATCTGTTTGTGAGATTGGTATCTCAGAAAACTAGTTCCAACTGTGCTCTCAAGGAAAAATAAAAAAAGGCAGTGGAAACTTAACATAAAACATCCAATTAACTGTGCTCTCAAGGAAAAATAAAAAAAGGCTGAGGAAACTTAACATAAAACATCCAATCAGGACACTAAAAAATGTGAGGCACTGGAAGGCCCACAAATGTATCTACCTATTAAACATGCTCAAAATGTCAATGCTGGCAGGCAACCCTCAGAGCAAATAGAAACACCCACAAACATAGAGCACTGAGCAACACAGGCAAAAGTGTGGCTGACAACCCCCTACATCCTGTAACTCAAGGGCTCTGGAATTTGTGTCTTGCAATGTACCCTTGACCAAGATCTGTAATCGTAAGAAATTAATATACCAAGCAGCCATAAAGACCAGAGGGAAGAGCCATTTACCACGACTTTCAAAGAGCGCACACATAAACGTTCGGAAACTATGGGTATTCAAAACACAGTACAGACAATCTCACTTGTCCTAGACAGTGGCACACTCTGTGCACAGCACTCAAGTGGGGGAGAGAACAGGAAAGGTGAGCAGCCAGCTGGGCCATAGCACCACGAGAACTAGACAAGGAATTAGCAGACAATACAATGGCTGACCCATACCCCTGCATACAATACAGTGAAACAGGAGGGTGCTCCTTCTCCTACCTCACAGCTAAACCCTTAAACAGCCTCTCCCTGCACCTGAAAACCTTCCCAACTCTACAGGAGTTCCGTAGGATGCTGAAAACCTAGTTCATTGTCTGAGTACCTGGACCTTGTCAGAGCTTGGATTCCCTCACAGGTGACAAGTAGCGTTCTACAAGCCGACTGATTGACTGGTTGGCTCAAAACGGAGTACAACACAACAACAATCAATGAAGAAAGCCAATCTGAAGGCCAAAATCAAAACTACCAAACAAAATCAAATAAATTTGAGCTAATGAATTGACTGGGCTCAGCACATCCAGCCAAATGGCTAAAACAAACATCCAGACATTGCCGGAGCACACCAGCCTCACAAAGGAAAGGCCTGAGAGGTACTCTACACAATTGCAAAAGCGAAGTTTGGCTTACATTTCCAACTCTTCAGCTCCTAGTACCAGTTATGGGCAGATAAATAACAAAACTGAGACTATAGACCCGTTTTCACCATCAGCTACCTTAGTTTACTGTCTCATCTATAACTCCTGAGGCCCTTGGGACATACTACACAGGTCAAACATAATCAAAGTTTGTTCAGCCCTACCAGGCCTGGACAAAATAAATAGTAAAGATTTGGAATACGCAGCATTCCTGGCACCAGAACCGGGGAATCCATGGAAATACATTTTCATGATGCAACTACTGGGGATCTCATAGTCACAGTGACCTGCTGGAAGAATAAGGCATTACCTTGTGTTGTGCGGTTCCAGAGAAATATTCTCATTTGCTGAACTCGCAGCTTACAGCACTACCACAGAATGACTGAAGACTTCAGGCAGAAAGGCAATCAGTGCTAATAAGTGCTAAACTTATATGAACTACAGCAAACCTGGTACAGATTGAAAATCACCACACCATAAGTGCATGGAGTTAGATGCATTGGTCCTAAAATGTCCTAAAATGCCCTGCAATGTAATCACTAACTGGCTTATGAAAGCTCTTTACAAATGATCCTAGAATCCACTTATTAACAAGAAGCCCTACTGTACACCCCACTAGTAAGATTGCCCCAATATCATGGAACACCACAGGAGCAGGTGAATTCACAGACCTTGAACTAGAAACCCACCTTGGACCATTTGGCATAATATCTCTCCAGGAGACCTGGAGCCTTGGAGAAAACACCACCCTCAATGTATTCAGAATTCTATCACCCTGCTGTAAAAAGCGGAGCTAAAGGCAAACTAATAGCTGGTTGAGCATCTACGTGCCTCTCAACAAAGCTTTAAATATAACCAAGTTGGAAACAGATTCTGTTTTCAAACAAGCAATACAGATTAGTGATTGAAAATCTGACACCCAAGAGAAAACAGTCTCAGTAGTAAACACAGGCCCTCATTACAACATCGGCTGTAAAATGCGCTTACCACCGTGCAGAAGACTGCCAAAACAGCGCCGCGGCCGCGGAATTCCGCCACAGCTATTATGACACACATCTCGGAATCCGCCAAAATTCAGACACCCACACAAGACCGCCCCACCAAAGGTCAGTGATAAACCGGCGAAAACAAAACCTCCACCGTCACGCCAACAGAAACACGCCCATGCTATCATGACCCACGAATCCACGCGGCGGTCTTTCAACCGCGGTATTCCATTGGCGGTACACATCGCCGCGCTCAAAATACACACACATCTCCAAAACACCGCCACATTGGACAATTCAAAATACACACACCTGATACACATACAAACACCACTCCCACACACCAAACACAATATAAAACACACACCCACATCACCCACAAACCCCTACAACCATAATTCACGAAGGCCAGATAGACAGAGAGCACATCAACTGAGAACCCCACCACACAGAGGCACACAACACCATCACCCATACAACCTTACACGCACAAAACACCACACACCACTACACATCACCACACACATCAACACTTACACCACCCCATACATCACCCACACCACCTCATGTCACGCCAAAGCTACCCCCGGTTTTCCGAGGAGGAGCTCAGGGTCATGGTGGAGGAAATCCTACGGGTAGAGCCACAGCTATTTGGCTCACAGGTGCAGCACACATCCATAGCCAGGAAGGTGGAGCTATGGCAAAGAATCGTGGACAGGGTCAACGCTGTGGGACAGCATCCAAGAAATCGGGAGGACATCAGGAAGAGGTGGAACGACCTACGGGGGAAGGTGCGTTCTGTGGTCTCCAGGCACAACATCGCGGTACAGCGGACTGGCGGCGGACCCCCACCTCCTCCCCCACAACTGACAACATGGGAGGAGCAGGTCTTGACCATCATGCATCCAGAGGGCCTCGGAGGAGTCAGTGGAGAAATGCACACTGTTAAGTTAAATCTCAACTATCATATCCCCCACCCTACCTGCATGCTATCACACACCCCCACCCTCACCCCCTCCCCTATCACTCCAACTCCTCACTAATGTACTCATAACACAAACTACACATCTCAACACCAAGCCCCACATGCAAAAACAAAGCATGGTCACCCCTCACCAAAGCATGCTCACTGCACATACCCATAACAACCCCCTAACCATCATCACACAAACCCACACACAGGAATGCTTGCACTGAGGTACACAAACACCCACCCATTGCACACCATTACACACACATGCAATAATCATGAACTTATATCCCTGCAGGACCACTACGGAACGTCACCACACCAGAGGGTCCAGACAACTCCACTCCACCCACAGAAGAGGCCCACAGTGACGACAGCAGCTCCGCCCTACTGGATCCTGATGACCAGCCTGGACCATCGTGGGCCTCGGGACAGTCGGTTCCCCTTGCACAGGCACAGCCCAACACTGACCTTCCACCCTCTGGTAACACCAGCACAGCACCCACCCAGCGGGCCCATACCTCCGTACCCAGGACACGTCAATCAGCGGTGTGTCCACCACTACAGGGAACCCAGGATAACTCACCACCCCAACAACAACAGGGACCTGGGGGCAGTGGTAGTGGGCACACGGTCCAGGAGACGGAGGCACAGGAACACAGGGGAACTGGGAGGGCTGCTGTGCGACAGGGGGTGGACAGGCCAAGGGAACCCACCCTCCACGAGGCCCTCTCCTCCATCATGGGAGCCTACCACCACTTCCAGGAGACGATGGTGACGGTCATGGCCAAGTTTCAGGAGACCCAGCGCATGCAGGATGAACTGTATTTGGGGTTCAGGGAGGAGCTCAGAACCATCAGCTCCGCCCTGGGCACCATCGTAGGGGTGCTGAAGGACATACAAAAGACCATGAGGGACACCGTGGCACTCCAAGGGGCCCCTGACACTAGCATGGACGATGAACTGCCCACCACCTCCGCCGGCGCTAGTGGACAGGACGCCCCGCCACAGGACCACCACACCAGCACCCCACCCCCTGCAGACTGACAACCACCCCGCAAGCAGTCCCTGAGATCCAGGAACAAGACAGAGCAAGATGGCAAGACCCCCGCCAGGAAATGAGACTACCCTGATTGTCCTCACACTGTCTCACTTTGTTACCCTGTCCCGATTGGAACTGCCCCAGCTCCACTTCCTATGCCCATATGGGCAGTGCACCTGTGTGACTAATGGACTGGACTCTGCCATGGACATTCCTCCACCGTCCCCCATCACCATATTACTACCCCCCTCCATTTTTGAGCACTGAAATAAACACCCTTGAACCACAAAACAATCTGCAGTCAGTCTGTGATTTGGTAAATATGTATAATCAATGACAGTGTCAACATGCGTTTCCAATTGTAAAGCCAACATACCTATGTCACATATCACAAGTCCTTGAAGGATGCAAGCAGATGACACACGTTGATAACCACACCTGTGAAACCGTAATGGAAAGGTACAACTCAGTGACCAAATAATGCTATGAACTGACAGACAGGACAGAGGTAGAAGTGTGAAAGTGAATGCAATGGTAAAAAGAAAACTGTCCTCACCTGTGTGTCACTGCAAATATTGCTGTATGACTGACTCCCTGTTGTCTATGTCTTCTTCCTCAGCGTCCTCCTCATCACTGTCCACAGGCTCTACAGCTGCCACAACACCTCCATCTGGACCATCCTCCTGCAGAAAAGGCACCTGGCGTCGCAAAGCAAGATTGTGAAGCATCGAGCAGGCGATGATGATCTGGCACACCTTCTTTGGTGAGTACAATAGGGAACCACCTGTCATATGCAGACACCTGAACCTGGCCTTCAGGAGGCCGAAGGTGCGTCCGATTACCCTCCTAGTCCGCCCATGGGCCTCATTGTAGCGTTCCTCTGCCCTGGTCCTGGGATTCCTCACTGGGGTCAATAGCCAGGACAGGTTGGGGTAACCAGAGTCCCCCAATAGCCACACCCAGTGCTTCTGGAGTTGACGCATCATATAAGGGATGCTGCTATTGCGCTGGATGTAGGCGTCATTCACAGAACCAGGGAACATAGCATTTACCTGCGAGATGTACTGGTCTGCCAAACATACCATCTGTACATTCATGGAATGATAACTCTTCCGGTTCCTGTACACCTGTTCACTCCTGTGGGGGGGGAAACAGAGCTACATGGGTCCCATCAATAGCACCTATGATGTTGGGGATATGTCCAAGGGCATAGAAGTCACCTTTCACTGTAGCCAAATCCTCCACCTGAGGGAAAACGATGTAGCTCCTTACGTGTTTCAGCAGGGCAGACAACACTCTGGACAACACGTTGGAAAACATAGGCTGGGACATCCCTGATGCCATGGCCACTGTTGTCTGAAACGATCCACTTGCAAGGAAATGGAGCACTGACAGCACCTGCACTTGAGGGGGGATTCCTGTGGGATGGCAGATTGGTGACATCAGGTCTGGCTCCAACTGGGTACATAGTTCCTGGATAGTGGCACGGTCAAACCTGTAGGTGATGAGTAAATGTCGCTCCTCCATTGTCAACAGGTCCACCAGCGGTCGGTACACCGGAGGATTCCGCCATCTTCGCAAATGTCCAAGCTGACGGTGCCTAGGAAGGACAACAGCGACAACAGAGTCAACAAAATCACAGGTATGTACCCACAGATACACAGAACACGACAGCAAAGACAAAAATCTTCCTGTATGTGTGTCGAGTGTAGGCCTAGGTATGTGTGACGCAGTTGCAAATTAAGCCATGTGGGCCCCTGAAATGGCGGCTGCTTGACCTCTAAACCGGGACAATGGGATGTGAGGTAACTGCGCTGGCGTTGTACACCGTCGCGGTAGGCGGTCGAAGACCGCAGCGCAAAGCTGCATTGGTTAACATTGGACCCTATGGGTCCCAGGAGCCAATGATGAAGTGCGCCGGCGGTGATGATACGCACCGCCGCGGACGTCACCGCCACGGACGTCACCGCCATTTTCTCTCTGTTCAATCACTTGATACCTGATCTTCGACAGGAGAGGACCTACACTGCAAGTGCTGCTGTGAACTCGGTCTGGAAGAGACAATGGCTGCTGCGTCTGGGGAAAGGGCCCCTGCCTTCACTGCTCAGGAGTTGGAGAAGCTTGTGGACGGGGTCCTCCCCCAGTACACGCTACTCTACGGTCCTCCAGACCAACAGGTAAGTACACAGGGAGCACGTTGTATGGGCTATGCCTGGGTGGAGAGGGCTGGTTGTAACAGGGAAGGGGGCAGAGTGCAGTGAACATGAAGGACTGTGAATGCATGTGCCACATGGCAAGGGCAGGGATGTGGGCCACTCACTTCGACGGTGCTCTTGCTAATGACTTCTCTTCTTCCCCTGCATGTCATGTAGGTCAGCGCCCACCAGAAGAAGGACATTTGGCGTGCCATCGCCAAGGATGTACGGACCCTGGGGGTCCACCAGAGACGGGGCACCCACTGCCGTAAAAGATGGGAGGACATTCGCCGCTGGAGCAAGAAGACGGCAGAGGCTCAGCTGGGGATGGCCTCCCAACGTGGGAGGGGTGCCCGTCGCCCCATGACCCCCCTGATGTTCCGGATCCTGGCGGTGGCCTACCCTGAGTTGGATGGGCGCTTGAGGGCATTATAGCAGACAAAAGGGGGTGAGTACAACATCATTCAGCTAACTTTGCGCGCAGTTGAGGGGTCTGGGTGTGGGAGGAGGGCTGTGGGTTTCCCTAGGCCAGGGCGACTTCCATAGGCTAGGCCCCTCCATAATGCAGGCCATGTGGCACTCCACCCCACCGCAGTAGTGTGACAAGTACAGGTATACATGCCCCTGTGGCATCCATGTGTGCAGATGTCCACCATAGCGATGTAGGCCATATCCCAGGAATTGCATCTGTAGAGGCCAGGAGCACGGCGTAGTGCAGGGGGCTGATGTGTCTGTATTGTCCGCCAACTGTAGCGGTAAGCCATGCACTCAACCTGTCTTTCTTCTGTCGTCTCCCCCCCTTTCTCTGCTCTCCCTGTTCTTTTGTGCATCAGCATCATCAGGCGGAGGTACAGTGGCACCGGGGCACGAGGGAGCTGCATCCCACATGGCCATGGAGGGCCACACCACGGACTCAGAATGCACCAGTGGTACGGAGGGCGAGGGGATCTTCACGTCGGTCACCGGATCTCCAACCAGCGACACGGACTCGTCCGCCGATGGGAGCTCCCTTGTGGTGGCGGCACCATCTGTGCCCCACACTTCTACAGGTACAGCCGCCACCTCCCCTACCAGCACCGCCCTCCCAGCAGCCCCTCAGCCTTTGCCCCATGCCCGCTCACCCAGGAGGGTGGGCATCACCTTCGCCCCAGGCACCTCAGGCCCTGCCCCTGTCACCCCTGCTGCCCTCAGTGAGGAGGACATTGACCTCCTCAGGTCACTCACTGTTGGGCAGTCTACCATTGTGAATGCCATCCAGGGTGTAGAAAGGGAGTTGCAACACAGTAATGCATTCCTGGAGGGCATTCATTCTGGTCAGGCTGCCCTTCATCCCTGCAATCTTTGGCCTCAGCACTGATGGCAGCCATTGTCCCTGTGTCTAGCCTCCCCCCTCCAACTTCCTCCACCCAGACCCAATCCCCTGTACCCCAGCCCATCCCAAGCACACCATCAGACAAGCATGCACACACCTCAACACAAAAAAGTAGCTCAGGCAAACATAGGCACCACACACCCCACAGGCAATCACACAAGCATCACCCACATACAGACAGAGCAACATCCACTGCCTCCACTGTGACCCCCTCCTCATCGTCTCCCTCCTCCCTCCCAGTGTCGTCTACACTCTCACCTGCATGCACTACATCTACAGGCACTAGGACTCGCACCAGAACACCCAGCACCACACCCCGCTCACCTACACTCACCACCCCCACTCCCATTTACATGTCCCCTGTGTCCTCTCCCAGTGTGTCTGTGACGCCCCCTCCCAAAGTACACAAACGCGGGCACCCACACACCCAACATCCATCCACCTCACGACAGCCTCCAGTACCTGCACCTGCACCCGAAACACCTAAAGTGACACCTCCTACAACCACCTCCTCTTCCTCCACTCCCAGACCCCCTCCAGCTACCCATCCCAGTGTTCGTCAGAAACTCTCCCTCAGCAACGTTGACCTCTTTGCCCCCATCCCCACCCCTCCAATTCATAAGTCCCGTAGTAGCGCCTCAGCCAAAAACACTCCAGTACCAGTGGTGCGTGTTACAGGTGTGTGGAGTGCACCAGCCACCAGGGCAGGCAGTGACACGGAGCCAAAGCACTGCCAGTCCACCCCCTGTAAAGCATCTCAAGTTGGAAAGTTGCCGACGGGACAGGGTGAAGACTACTGGCGGCAAAACTGCTCACAAGGGTCCCAGGGGGATTGCAGAGTCAGCTGTGACTCCTCCAAAGGTGGTGAAGGGCCAGAAGAAGTCTGCACAGTCTGGTGAGAGCAGCACGGCGGAGAAGGGCACCATCCTCCCCAGCGGCCGGGACGCCACCGCCAGCACCGTCGTCACTGGTCAGGAGACCACCGCCGGAGTCATTGCCCAGGAGGGCAGGAGTATCGTCACTGGTCAGGAGACCACCGCCTGAGTCATTGCCCAGGATGGCAGGAGTTTCGTCACTGGTCAGGAGACCACCGCCGGAGTCAGTGCCCAGGAGGGCCCCGTCTGCCACAGTCCCCCTGGGCAATGAGGGACCGTCATGCCACACACCAATGCACAGGTCAGAGACCGCCATGGCAAAGCACCGCTGAACAAGGGAATCACCGCCATAGTGAAGACCGCTGAACAGGGCAAAGCACTGTTGAACAGGGCAGAGAAGCGCTGAACAAGGGAATCACCGCCATGGTGAAGACCGCTGAACAGGGCAAAGCACCGCTGAACAAGGGAATCACCACCATGGTGAAGACCGCTGAACAGGGCAAAGCACCGCTGAACAGGGCAGAGAAGCGCTGAACAAGGGAATCACCGCCATGGTGAAGACCGCTGAACAGGGCAAAGCACCGCTGAACAAGGGAATCACCGCCATGGTGAAGACCGCTGAACAGGGCAAAGCACCGCTGAACAAGGGAATCACCGCCATGGTGAAGACCGCTGAACAGGGCAAAGCACCGCTGAACAGGGCAGAGAAGCGCTGAACAGATCAGAGACCGCCATGGCAAAGCACCGCTGAACAAGGGAATCACTGCCACAGCAAGCATCGTTATCCCATGTACAGCTGGGACTGGGACGGAACAGGAACCGTCACGGGGAGCCTAATGCAGTGTGGGCACCATTCCCCCTCCAGAACCAGTGGAGACTGTTATCCACTTGAGAGACTGTGACTTTGCACTCCCCAGGATAGAACAGTGGGCAAACCAATCACTGTAGAGACTTGAGAGACTGTGGCTTTGCACTCCCCAGGATGGAACAGTGGGCAAACCAACCACTGTAGAGACTTGAGAGACTGTGGCTTTGCACACCACAGGATGGAACAGTGGGCAAACCACCCACTGTAGAGACTTGAGAGACTGTGGCTTTGCACTCCCCAGGATGGAACAGTGGGCAAACCACCCACTGTAGAGACTTGAGAGACTGTGGCTTTGCACTCCCCAGGATGGAACAGTGGGCAAACCACCCACTGTAGAGACTTGAGAGACTGTGGCTTTGCACTCCCCAGGATGGAACAGTGGGCAAACCTCCCACTGTAGAGACTTGAGAGACTGTGGCTTTGCACTCCCCAGGATGGAACAGTGGGCAAACCACCCACTGTAGAGACTTGAGAGACTGTAGCTTTGCACTCCCCAGGATGGAACAGTGGGCAAACCAACCACTGTAGAGACTTGAGAGACTGTGGCTTTGCACTCCCCAGGATGGAACAGTGGGCAAACCAACCACTGTAGAGACTTGAGAGACTGTGGCTTTGCACTCCCCAGGATACATCAATGGGCATGGAGCCCCGTCGTGGATCTGGCGTGGTGCTGTAATCCGGCTGAGGTGCCCCCCTTCCCTTCCCCCTGAGGGGCCTGTTGTATTTTGATCTGATGCCCCAGCAGTGTTCTCTCCGTTTGTGGACAGGTATCTATTGTGGGCCTCGCCCATGCATTTTTGGACCAGTGGTGCACGGACATTGATATATGCATACCTGCACTGCTTCTCGTAATGTATATACTTTTGAATGTGTATATATATATCTGTATATATTTGGTAACTGTATTTTGATAAATTTAAATTTTTGGACTGATTTCCTTTGGTGTTTGCATTCTTCCGGGGGGGGTGTGGGTTGTTACTGTGATGTTTTGACATGCATTGGTGTGTGTGTTATAATGTGTGAGGGTGAGGGTGGTGGTGGGGGTGTTTCGTGTGTGTCCCCCTGACTTTTGCCTCCCCCCTCCCCTATGTCGTAGGTGCAGTACTCACCGTTGTCTTCGGTGCCGCCGTTGCTGGTGTTCCTAAATGAGCAGGAAGACAAGGGCAGGTAGGATTTGTAATTCCGGCTCCATGTGTCCTCCTTCCTCGTGGGATGTGAAGAAGGTGAGCGTTTTCCCATTGCAAAAGCTGTTTCCGCCGTGTTTTTATCCACAGTGAATCCGTCCTGGAAAAGGTGGCGGATTAGCGGGTTGTGATACTGTGGGCGGTACATTGTCTGCCGCCTGTCTGTTGGCGGTGACCGCCGCGCTGCTTGTCTGTACCACCGCCGTAGCGGTCGGAGTGTTAAAGTGGCTGTCTATGTTGGCGGTTTCCGCCACGGTCATGATTCCCTTTTTTTGTCCGCCGGCCTGTTTGCGGTATTACCGCACCTTTAACACCGTCCGCCAGGGTTGTAATGACCACCACAGTGCTTCATTTGTGCCTGTTGTTTCCGGTGCTGAGCACCGGCACTTATTTTTGAGGGCCGGGGCTTATTCTTCTGCCTCAAGCATTTACTGCGAGCAAAAGACACATTTGGGAAAGGCGGAGGAAAGGAAAAACGAAAAAGCCTCACAATGGGAGAAAGCAGAAAGCTGCAGGAGTGAGCTGGAGGGGCAGGGGTTGGCTTTTTATGGATTGAAGACTCCCGAGGGGGCTTCAGGATTACGGCGCCTCAATATTCACTGCTCGCAGATTTAATTGCAGCAGCCGCGTGTTTAGGGGGAGGGCTTTGGGCACCGGCACGTTTTTATTTACAAATTAAGCACTGAGTGAACAAATACCCAAACCACAAGTGGCCTGAATCCAAAAGGCAATTGCATCCCGGGAACACGCCCTGCTAGAAGTAAATAGTTGCCATGTGAGTGACGAATGGATATTTGCTTGCGACTTTAACTTAACCCCTTAGCTGCTGGGCCTTTCCCCCCCCAGTGCTGAGCCCTTTTTTGGCTATTTGGGGTAGTTCGCGCTTAGGGCTTCATAACTTTTTGTCCACATAAGCTAACCACGCCAAATTTGCGTCCTTTTTTTCCAACATCGTAGGGATTCTAATGGTACCCAGAGTTGGTAGTTTCCCCTGGAGGAGACCAAGAAAATAGCCAAAATACAGTGAAAATTTAGTTTTTTCCAAAAAAATGGGAAAAAAGGGCTGCCGAAGAAGGCTTGTGGTTTTTTCCCTGAAAAAGCCATCAACAAAGGGTTTCTGGTGCTGAAATCACTATCTTCCCACCTTTCAGGAACGGGCAGACTTGAATCAGAAAACCAAATTTTTCAACACAAATTTGGCATTTTACTGGGACATACCCCATTTCTACTATATTTGGTGCTTTTAGCCTCCTTCCAGTTAGTGACAGGAATGGGTGTGAAACCAATGCTGGATCCTGGAATGCTAAACATTTCTGAAAACTAGACAAAATTCGGAATTCAGCAAGGGGTCATTTGTGTAGATCCTACAAGGTTTTCCTACAGAAAATAACAGCTGAAATAAAAAAATATTGAAATTGAACTGAAAACAACAGCCATTTTTCTTTATGTT
This sequence comes from Pleurodeles waltl, assembly GCF_031143425.1. Lineage (NCBI taxonomy): Eukaryota > Metazoa > Chordata > Amphibia > Caudata > Salamandridae > Pleurodeles > Pleurodeles waltl. Next base: position 1,782,609,659 of record NC_090444.1, read on the forward strand.
TTACTCTGTAACTTTTTCCTGCGATGTCAGATTTCTGAAAGCAATATACTGTTTTGTCTGCTGTACTCTTCTGGTTGCGGGGATATAAAGGGCTTGTAGGTTCATCAAGAACCCTAGGTACCCAGAGCCAATAAATGAGCTGCACCCTGCAGTTGGTTTTCATTCTATACTGGGTATACAGCAATTCATTTGCTGAAATATGAAGAGTGAAAAAGAGGTATCAAGAAAACCTTTGCATTTCCAAAATGGGATCAAGATAAGGTTTTGAGGAGCAGTGGTTATTTGCACATCGCTGAATTCCGAGGTGCCCATACTAGCATGTGAATTGCAGGGCATTTCTCAAATAGACGTCTTTTTTACACACTCTCTTATATTTGGAAGGAAAAAATTTAGAGAAAGATAAGGGGCAATAACACTTGTTTTGCTATTCTGTGTTCCCCCAAGTCTCCTGATAAAAATTATACCTCACTTGTGTGGGTAGGCCTAGTGCCCGCGACAGGAAATGCCCCAAAACACAACATGGACACATCCTATTTTTTTTATAGAAAACACAGCTGTTTTTTCCAAAGTGCCTACCTGTAGATTTTGGCCTCTAGCTCAGCCGGCACATAGGGAAACCTACCAAACCTGTACATTTCTGAAAACTAGAGACCTAGGGGAATCCAAGGAGGGGTGACTTGCGGGGCTCGGACCAGGTTCTGTTACCCAGAATCCTTTGCAAACCTCAAAAAGTGGCTAAAAAAACAAGTTTTCCTCACATTTCGGTGACAGAAAGTTCTGGAATCTGAGAGGAGCCACAAATTTCCTTCCACCCAGCGTTCCCCCAAGTCTCCCGATAAATATGATACCTTACTTGTGTGGGTAGGCCTAGCGCCCGCGACAGGAAACGCCCCAAAGCGCAACGTGGACACATCCAAATTTTTGGAAGAAAACAGAGGTGTTTTTTGAGAAGTGCCTACCTGTAGATTTTGGCCTCTAGCTCAGCCGGCACCTAGGGAAACCTACCAAACCTGTGCATTTCTGAAAACTAGAGACCTAGGGCAATCCAAGGAGGGGTGACTCGCAGGGCTCGGACCAGGTTCTGTTACCCAGAATCCTTTGCAAACCTCAAAAAGTGGCTAAAAAAACAAGTTTCCTCACATTTCGGTTTCAGAAAGTTCTGGAATCTGAGAGGAGCCACAAATTTTCTTCCACCCGGCGTTCCCCCAAGTCTCCCGATAAAAATGATACCTCACTTGTGTGGGTAGGCCTAGTGCCCGCGACAGGAAATGCCCCAAAACACAACATGGACACATCCTATTTTTTTTATAGAAAACACAGCTGTTTTTTCCAAAGTGCCTACCTGTAGATTTTGGCCTCTAGCTCAGCCGGCACATAGGGAAACCTACCAAACCTGTGCATTTCTGAAAACTAGAGACCTAGGGGAATCCAAGGAGGGGTGACTTGCGGGGCTCGGACCAGGTTCTGTTACCCAGAATCCTTTGCAAACCTCAAAAAGTGGCTAAAAATACAAGTTTTCCTCACATTTCGGTGACAGAAAGTTCTGGAATCTGAGAGGAGCCACAAATTTCCTTCCACCTGGCGTTCCCCCAAGTCTCCAGATAAAAATGATACCTCACTTGTGTGGGTAGGCCTAGCGCCCGCGACAGGAAACGCCCCAAAGCGCAACGTGGACACATCCAAATTTTTGGAAGAAAACAGAGGTGTTTTTTGAGAAGTGCCTACCTGTAGATTTTGGCCTCTAGCTCAGCCGGCACCTAGGGAAACCTACCAAACCTGTGCATTTCTGAAAACTAGAGACCTAGGGCAATCCAAGGAGGGGTGACTCGCGGGGCTCGGACCAGGTTCTGTTACCCAGAATCCTTTGCAAACCTCAAAAAGTGGCTAAAAAAACAAGTTTTCCTCACATTTCGGTGACAGAAAGTTCTGGAATCTGAGAGGAGCCACAAATTTCCTTCCACCCGCGTTCCCCCAAGTCTCCCGATAAAAATGATACCTCACTTGTGTGGGTAGGCCTAGCGCCCGCGACAGGAAACGCCCCAAAGCGCAACGTGGACACATCCAAATTTTTGGAAGAAAACAGAGGTGTTTTTTGAGAAGTGCCTACCTGTAGATTTTGGCCTCTAGCTCAGCCGGCACCTAGGGAAACCTACCAAACCTGTGCATTTCTGAAAACTAGAGACCTAGGGCAATCCAAGGAGGGGTGACTCGCGGGGCTCGGACCAGGTTCTGTTACCCAGAATCCTTTGCAAACCTCAAAAAGTGGCTAAAAAAACAAGTTTTCCTCACATTTCGGTGACAGAAAGTTCTGGAATCTGAGAGGAGCCACAAATTTCCTTCCACCCGGCGTTCCCCCAAGTCTCCCGATAAAAATGATACCTCACTTGTGTGGGTAGGCCTAGCGCCCGCAACAGGAAATGCCCCAAAACAGAACGTGGACACATCACATTTTTTCATAGAAAACAGTGCCTACCTGTGGATTTTGGCCTCTAGCTCAGCCGGCACCTGGGGAAACCTAGCAAAGCAGCACATTTTTGAAAACTAGAAACCCAGGGGAATCCATGATGAGGTGACTTGTGGGGCTCGGACCAGGTTCTGTTACCCAGAATCCTTTGCAAACCTCAAAATGTGGCTAAAATACCACGTTTTCCTCCCATTTCGGTGACAGAAAGTTCTGGAATCTGAGAGGAGCCACAAATTTCCTTCCACCCGCGTTCCCCCAAGTCTCCCGATAAAAATGATACCTCACTTGTGTGGGTAGGCCTAGCGCCCGCGACAGGAAACGCCCCAAAGCGCAACGTGGACACATCCAAATTTTTGGAAGAAAACAGAGGTGTTTTTTGAGAAGTGCCTACCTGTAGATTTTGGCCTCTAGCTCAGCCGGCACCTAGGGAAACCTACCAAACCTGTGCATTTCTGAAAACTAGAGACCTAGGGCAATCCAAGGAGGGGTGACTCGCGGGGCTCGGACCAGGTTCTGTTACCCAGAATCCTTTGCAAACCTCAAAAAGTGGCTAAAAAAACAAGTTTTCCTCACATTTCGGTGACAGAAAGTTCTGGAATCTGAGAGGAGCCACAAATTTCCTTCCACCCGGCGTTCCCCCAAGTCTCCCGATAAAAATGATACCTCACTTGTGTGGGTAGGCCTAGCGCCCGCAACAGGAAATGCCCCAAAACAGAACGTGGACACATCACATTTTTTCATAGAAAACAGTGCCTACCTGTGGATTTTGGCCTCTAGCTCAGCCGGCACCTGGGGAAACCTAGCAAAGCAGCACATTTTTGAAAACTAGAAACCCAGGGGAATCCAAGATGAGGTGACTTGTGGGGCTCGGACCAGGTTCTGTTACCCAGAATCCTTTGCAAACCTCAAAATGTGGCTAAAATACCACGTTTTCCTCCCATTTCGGTGACAGAAAGTTCTGGAATCTGAGAGGAGCCACAAATTTCCTTCCACCCAGCGTTCCCCCAAGTCTCCCGATAAATATGATACCTTACTTGTGTGGTTAGGCCTGGTGCTTGCGACAGGAATAGATCACACAACGGTCAATGTTGGTCCTTACGTGAGGCAGCTGTTGACCCTGGGGTGATCCATTCCTGACACAGGCACTAGGTGTAGGCACTCAAGTGGGGTAGTGTTTTTATCAGGACAGGTGAGGAGTCACTGGGTGGTAGGAATGTTGTGGATCCCAGCATATTCCTGTAGTTTGTGTGACAGAAATGCGAGAAAAATAGAGTTTTTTTTCAACATTTCAGCTTTGCAGGGTATTCTGGGTAAGAAAACTTTGGGGAATCCACACAAGTCACACCTCTGTGGACTCCCCCGAATGTCTAGTTTCCAGAAATGTTTGGGTTTAGTGTGTTTCTCTATATGGCCGCCGAATCCAGGACCAAAAACACAGGTGCCTGCCTTACAAAACCAGTTTGTTTTGCCATAGACAATTTTGATGTCTCCACAATATGATTTGGGTGGTGGAATTTGGGGCTGAACTGAATTGGTGAGCTCCCAAGAGAGCACTCTCTCTCTGCTTGCCGCCGCATTCACCTGCTCTCTGGGTTGGCCTAACCCACTATTACCCAGTTGCACGAACAGCTTGCGAAGGGACAGCAGGACTGTCCTCATCACCTCCCTCATAATGTACTGGAAGAGGAGTTTTCGAATGGGACACCTCTGACTGAAAAATCACTCCCAGAGTCTGCGCCATTGTCCTATCCCTCAGATGCTGTCTCAGTATCTGATGTCTCAGTCTCTGATCCTATGTCAGAGCGGTCCTCTATAACCCGAGTGCAGGCAGCAGTCATCCATCAAGATGCCATCTCTGCTATTGGCTAAACTGTTGCTCTAAAACACTAGCCTACGTAGACAGTCACAAAATCGATGGTGTGTGTGAGATACGTGCAACAGTAGAGGCCACCTTACCTGCGCTTCTTCCCTCAATCAGCACGTACTTTCAAGACACTCAAAAAACACCTTGTCACATACCATTCGTCACAGTCTTTAGCACCTCCTGCGCCCAGTCCAACAATCATTATTGGTGCTCCCACTCCCTCCTCCTCGGATTCCCTCATTACCACCCAGCAAAAGTGCCCTTCATCTCTCCATAGACTTTACTAATGTACTCAGCTATTTACGTAAAATACAGATGTGCTCTTTGCAGTAGGCATATAAACCTTCTGCGCTTCTTTATGGCACTAAAACTGCCACTAGACAAGTCGGACCCTTTTCCCCCCAGGGAAACCACACACATATTGACAAAAGTGATGTATATATGACAGCCAACCACCTGAAACTCAACTCAAGCAAAACCGAAATAATCCTCTTTGGCCCTCACCAAAAAAAACTGGGACCCCCCATGGTGGCCCACCACGCTAGGCCCTGCACCCACCCCCGCCAACTACGCACGCAACCTCAGCATCATCCTAGACTCCTCCCTCTCTATGACCCAACAAATCAACGCTCTTACCTCCTCATGCTTCAACAAACTCCGTATACTGAAAAACATTCAAATGGATCCCCACAGAGACCAGAAAAACTGTCACTCACGCACTCATCAGCAGCAGGCTTGATTACAGAAACGCCCTCTACGCCGGCACCACTCTAAAACTCAAGTGCAAACTACACGCATCCAGAACTCAGCAGCACGACTCATCCTCGACCTCCACCGACACGAACACATCTCTCCACACCTCAAATCCCTCCACTGGCTCCCCATTGACAAAAGGATCACCTTCAAGATCCTCATCCTCACACACAAATCACTCCACAACACAGGCCCTGCCTACCTCAACGAGAGTCACCTTCCACACCCCCACACAAAACGTCCGTTCAGCTGACCTCTCTCTCGCCTCTGTCCCCCGCATCAAACACACCACCACCGGGGGCAGATCCTTCTCCTACATTGCACCCAAAACATGGAACGCACTCACAACCCACATTCGCAAGACCCAAAACCTACTTCTTTTCAGGAAGGGCCTCAAAACCTGGCTTTTTGAACAGTGAACTTCCTAGCCCCTTTCCCTCCCCCCATCCCCCCCCAGCGCCTTGAGACCCTCACAGGTGAGTAGCGCGCTTTATAAATCTCTTTGATACAGATCTACCTATATATATATATATATATATAAATATATATCTACATAGATATATCTATCGATATATCCATGTACCTAGATATATCTATCTACATAGATATATATATATAGATATATACATATATTTTTTTTTAGTTGTTGTATGGTTTCCTGGGGGCCAAAATGGCCCCCAGGGAAACCCTACAACATCTAAAAAAAAAATTGCCCCCACAGGGTGTCACCCTGCCCACGGGCGACCCCCTGTCATTTCATATTTTTTTATTTTTTTAGAAAAAAAAAAATCCCCTGGGGGGGCACCTACCTTTTTTTTTTTAAAGAAAGTTATGCCGGGGGGGGGGGGCGGCCCGTTTTCCGGGGGGGGGCCGCCCCCCAAAAGTGAAATCCCTGGTGTCTAGTGGGGTTTCCTGGCCCCCCATCGCAGCTGTGCTGCGATCGGGGGCCAGGAAACCGTTTCAGAAGGCCTCGTAAGAAAGGGGAGACTCTCCCCTTTCTTACGAGGCCTTCCTGAATGTGTAAAAGGCCGTTTTCCCCATGAAAGCAGGAAGCGGCCGCAAGGCTGCTTCCTGCTTTCATGGGGAAAACACCTTTGCAACATCAGCGGACGTCACAAAGGGGCGGGTGGGGGGCGGGGGGAGACACAGTAGCTTCCGTGTCTCCCGGGGGGGGAAAAAAAATAAAAAATCCTCGATGCACCCGAGGATTTATTAATGCCCTTCCTGGTGTCGGCCACTGGTCGTGACCCGCACCAGGGAGGGTGTGTGGGCATCGGCCAGTGGCCGACGCCCGCACTTAAGAGGTTAAATTTGGCAAAACATCGCAAGAGCAGCAAGGAAGTGCGTGTCTTGAACACAAGACAGGGCATACAGTGGAAGGTCTCACAATATGTAAAGATAGCTCTGACCACCAACTGCTGTCCATGATTGAATCCATGGGTCTTAGCACATGAAATGTGAGGATTGCTACAGACCGCCCAATGGCAGCGACACGAAAACCAAGTCAGTGCTGGACTATGTATTTGACTCCTTACACGTGTTCCAAAGGGTCAAAATTTTCAAAGTGGAAAATCACTGTGAAAGCGATCATCAGCCCCTGACTGAAGAGATCAAAAATGATAATGAACACATTGCCCAGCGGAACAATATAGGTCTTCAGGATCCAGGAACAACCTGGAACTGTGTAAGTTGGTCTGAACTTGCTTCATTGGAGCAAATAAATGGCAACAGCTGAACTACCAGAGTTCGACCCAAAAAAGGTGGTTCAACAACGCACATAGACACCAGCAAAGGTAAAGCAACATGCAAAAGCATCCGGATCTCATTTGCCAGAGCTGATAAAGCTAAGGAAAGAGTACAAACAAGCAATTAGGGAAACAAAACTTGCAAAGTGCGAGCAAGACTGGATCAAAGTCATACTTATCTGTAAGTCAAAGAATAATACAGTTCTGTGGGCCTTGATCAACCGGCTAGAATATGGCTTGACTCTTCTGGCAATCACATCCCTTTACAAGCCTAGCTAACCCATATTAGCTCTCTGCATACCTTGGAAAAATCAAAATTATACAGAGATGAGAGAGCAACTCTCCAACTCTTTGCTTTTCCCAAACTGCATTTGGAGCCTGAATGAAGAAAATCAGAAAAAATGTGGCACTGGGCTCAGAATGGACTGCCAGCTTTGATCTATAAGCACAACCTAGGGTTGTGAAGTAAACAACTCTGCCAGCTATACAAGTTCTACTTCCAAGAAAACAACATCCCAGAGTTTTTTAGCGCAGGTCTACCGTCCATTCCTCCTATAAAACAAGCATTTGCAATGCAAAGCGTCTCGCGTTTGCACGAATTAGAGCTATTCGTGTTTTAAACTCCTATGCGGACTTTTCTTGCCACATAAACTGAAAAGTAAAATAGTTTCACATAAGCGAGCCGACGGCCACCATGAAGTGTGACAGAGACACACAAAAGGAAACAGAAGTTCGCTCGCAGTGAAACATATTGGCAAAGGTGCAATTATCCATGTAACTGGCAAAAGTGCAATTAGCCATGCAACAAGGGGCCACATGTTCGAAATTTCGGATTTGCGAACCGCAAATTGCGAGTCAGAGCGACTCGCAATTTGCGAGTCGCAAATCCGAATGTAGGATGGTGTTCCTGACACCATCTGCGATTCGCAAGGGGGTCGCAAATGCCCACCTCATGAATAATCATGAGGTGGGTCGCAATTTGGGACCCCCTTGCGAATGGCGTCCCTTACAGGGATGGTGGCCTGCTGCGGACAGCAGATCACCATGTCTGTGACTGCTTGTCAATAAAGCAGGTTTTTTTTTTGTAATGCAGCCCGTTTTCCTTAAAGGAAAACGAAATGCATTACAAAAACGAAAAATGAAACGTTTTTGTTTTATTTTTTCAGAGCAGAGTCCTTAGGACCACTGCCTGCTCTGAATTTTTTTTTACAGTGCCATTCACAACGGGGAAGGGGTCCCCAGGGGACCCCTTCCCTTTTGCGAATGGCTACCACCCAATTCACATGGGTGGAAAATGCGATTGGTTTGCGAACGAGTTTCGCAGTCACAAACCAATCCTACATTGCACTGCGACTCGCAATTAGGAAGGGAACACCCCTTCCTAATTGCGAGACACAAACCTGTTTTGCGATTCCGTAACCAGGTTACCGAATCTCAAAATGGGGTTTGTGCATTGCGATGTGCTTTTTGCATGTCACAAACAGCGAAATTAGCTGTTTGCAACGTGCAAAAAGCTTGCTACATGTGGCCCAAGGTCGATGTCATGCAAAGCGCTCGACTACTGCCCAGCAAGATCGCGCTGCTTGCGAAATAAAGAGAACACGTAGTCCAGAAACCATCTGGAAAACATGGAGCCTCGTATGTTTTCAGTAGTTGGCCGGTGTGCTTGAGGAGGGCTAAAACCAGAAAAGGCATGACATATGCATGCCTTCCCCGAATGAAATAAAGCTAATTGTAAAAGGCAAGCCCACGAACCAACCAAATTTATGGGCATGGTTAAAAGCCCATGGAGAGATTATACCAGATTACAGCTTTGAGCTCGACCCTAAAAAGGCTCTTACTCGGACACAGATAGCTGTTGAATAGAGAAACTGGAATGCTGGATGGAAGAAGCAGGCTTGATTCAACAAAATCAAACAGGCTTTCTAGCACGACCAATATTCTTCTGGCTATTTCCATGCTAACAGATAAATACACTCATACTGCTCTACACAGGTTTTATTGATTGCTCAAAAGCTTTCGACAACATGGACAGGAATCTGCTGTGGCATAAGGTGGTATCATGAAACTTCCCAACAAATCTTTCATGAGTGGTGCAGTTTCTGTATTCCACAGCCTGGGCAAAGGTGAGTCTGGTCACGAATAAGGGCCTATCCCCGCGATAACAACTGAGTGAGGTCTTAAATAAGTCAATGGAGGCACAGCTGGGGTATACATGTTGCTCGCTCCGACTTTGGATGAAGTGGGCCAACTGCAACCTCCACCAAAATCTAAATGATGCCCTAATTCTTGTGTCATTTTTTTCTATATTTGCATTTCCATTCAGGCTAATGTACATTCAGTTAAGGGTGCCTCACTATTTTGTTTTTGGGGTCAAAATGTTGACAGTTCAAACTTGATTGTTAAATGCCTAAGCATCACAGCATTGGCCCATACTAGTACCACTAAAGGCACCGTATCTCCTTCGTCCTGGCCACATAATGTATTGAATAGTCAAAAATGCTTCCTGCTTTGTGCTTTCAAGCTATGTTACTCTGAATTGTTCCACATATGTGACACCCTGAGCACTGCACTGTCAGGGTATGTAACTGGTACAGGTGTATAGCACCATCTAGTTTCTTGTGGCATTGCTCTCATTAATGAATCTGTATAAAATTACATTGGATATACACCTGCCTGACAGGATATTTGTGAACACCTATACAGTGACAACTACTCTACATTCTCTACTTCCAATCCAATAGCACAGTAAACACTTGTTGGGTCACCTAAAACAGTGACTGATCATTTTTGAGAGGTTTAGAAATGCATACCAATATTTTTTTTCCATAGTAAAACGCATAATTCATTAACCAAGTAAAAGAAGACGTCTTGTGTTCATGACTCTCCTGCAGAGTAGCAAAGAGAGGGAATCAGGTAGGAAGCAACTACAGTTTTGCAAATAAAAGAATTTCTAGGCAGCTCCATGCTTCTTCAGTGAGTCTGGGGTAGGTTGGTCCTGCCACAAACCATGAGAGCACAATGACTATTTCCAGGCCATTCAGGGATGCAGATTCCCCTTACCAGCTTAAAGTCCTGGTGACAGACTAAACTCAGTTTAACTTTAATCCAGACCATCACGTTGCTCTATAAAACTGCTAGAGTGCATGTCGTGAAGCCCCAAATACACTTGGGATCACGATATTCACTTTATCTTCAGTTATAGCTCCTAGTTTGATGTCGCTGGCTGGTGGCATCTCCCATATGGATTTGAGAATGTTCCTAGGTCCCTGATCTTTTTTCCGGAGCAAACTGTAATGCCCTCATAGTCACATGATTCCTCTTTGCGGGCCTAATTTTGGGATCTGTAAAAATAGTTTGGTAGACTATACTACCTTCCATCGAGCTGTGGGTTTTCATGCTTTTGGACAGTGAACAAGATCCAGAAGTTATATTTCTGTTTGGGTTTGGAGGTAATTGCAGGATTAAGTGGTCGTGTCTTCCATTTGCGTTTGGGCATTAATACTAAAAACAAGCAAATTAGAGAGGGACCCTTTTTAATGGACTGTTCAATATCTACAGGGTTAATCTCTTTGTAGATTGTGTCATCACTGCCTGAGTTGCACATCTAACTTTTGTCACCAATGCCCTTTAGTTGAACTAGCCCCCTTTGGTGAAGGGCAGCTGTTGTATGTTACTGGCAGTAATTAATACCAATAAGTGAATCTTCAGTGCCGCCTGGTAAATTGTCTTCCGCTGTCATTTTGTACTGTCCTGTCTTGTACTTTGAGTGGAGGCAGAAGCCATACATTCATCTTTTCATTATCCTTTCCTTTCATCCGCTCTTTCAATCACCACTCTCTTTTTTGTCTTTGTATTCTCGTAAGGGTAGTTACGGAATATTGGTTGAGGCTTCCTAATTGTGGGCATTAGGAACACTGCTGTAATGTAGGGTGACACCCAAAGAGGAAAGTCATTGGGGTCCTCGCTGCACATGGGTTTTATGTTCCACATTACCTGTGACTTCTTTTGAATTTGTTATTTGTGGTGCTATTCAAGACTCATGAGGCTTAGAACTCTGTGATTCTTCCTTATCTCGCTCTTTGGTCCTTTCATTTTCCATTTTCTCTGGGAGAATGCAGTACAAGAACATCTCAGGTAAAAAGTATTTGCTTATGGTCCTGAGTGAATGGCTCTGCTAACCTGGGACTACTTGTTCCTGATAGCCTAGGCGTTGCAGTTGGGATTTAATTTTTCCCTTTCATTACGATAATTAACCACAAGTGTATCATTCAATTTCTGGTCATATTCATTTCTCTCATTACCCATCCTTCTCCTGGTGCTTTCATAAATAAAGTACATCATCTTCCTACAGGCACCTAAACGTAGCAAAAGAAAGGAGAACACCTGCTCAACTTCCCCTTCCACTTCACAGCTTTTCCCCAACAAGGTCCATACTTCTAACAAGTCCATAAGAAGCAGAGTGTCTCTCAACTCACCCTGTAATCTCTAATCACCAGAAGGGTGAGTTGTAAGTAATGGGACAAAGTAGGATAATTTGAGTAGTGAAGATTATTGGCACATTACCTCCCTTGTCCCAGTCCTTACATGAACAAGAATGTACCAGAGCAGTAATATTATGCTTACACTCAATGCAAATATGTTATGTCAGTACATCTATGTATCAAATGAATACAGCATTCTGACAAGCATAAATTATCTTAATTCTCAATTGCAGCCTGTTGGACTTTTTTGCTTATGCAGGGTCATCCCCAATCTTTTTGCCTCCTGCCTCCTATTTGCTCTGACCTGTTGCTGTTGGCTTTTGAATTCTGAGCACTTTAACACTGCTAACCAGTGCTAAAGTGCATATGCTCTCTGTGTACATTGTATTGTTGATTGGTTTATCCATGATTGGCATATTTGATTTACTAGTAAGTCCCTAGTAAAGTGCACTAGAGGTGCCCATGGCCTGTAAATCAAATGGTACTAGTGGACCTGCAGCTCTGGTTGTGACACCCACACAAGTAGCTCTGTAATCATGTCTCAGACCTGCCACTGCAGTGTCTGTGTGTGCAGTTTTTAACTATAAATTCGACTTGGCAAGTGTACCCACTTGCCAGGCCTAAACCTTCCCTTTTCTTACATGTCAGACACCCCGAGGGTATGCCCTAGATAGCCCCAAGGGCAGGGTGCAGTGCATGGTTAAGGTAGGACATATAGCGATGTGTTTTATATGTCCTGACAGTGAAATATTGCTAAATTCGTTTTTCACTGTTGCAAGGCCTGTCCCTCTCATAGGTTAATATGGCGGCTACTTTTAAATCTCATTAAAGTGTAGATTCCCTTTGGGAGCAGATGGACATGTGGAGTTTGGAGTCTCTGAGCTCACAATTTAAGAATACATCTTTTAGTAAAGTTGATTTTAAGATTGTGTGTTTGAAAATGCCACTTTTAGAAAGTGAGCATTTTCTTGCTTATACCATTTCTGTGACTCTGCCTGTTTGGGGATTCCCTGTCTGGGTCAGTTTGACAGTTGGGCTGGTTGCACCTCACACTAGACAGTGACACAAAGAGAGCTGGGGTGTAGTCTGCATTTCCTTATGAGCCATCTGTGCTAGGAGGGAGGGGAGGAGTGGTCACTTACACCTGAAAGGGGTGTGCCTGTCCTCGCACAATGCAGTCTCCGACCCCCTGGTGAGTGTCTGGGGCCTGGCCTGGGCGAGGCAGGATTTCACATTCAAAAGAGACTATACTTTGAAGTAGGCCTACTTCAAAGGAGAAATTGGGTATAAGAAGGGCACACACAAAAACCACAGACTTTAGAAACACTTCTGGAAACAAGAGGAACCTCTGCCTGGAGAAGAGCTGAAGAGCTGATGAAGAAGAGCGGTCCTGCCTGTGACTGTGCTTTGAGGACCTATCCTGCAGTTGCTGCTTCTGCCAGAGTAAGAGGGCAAAGACTGGACTTTGTGTGCCTTCCATCTTAAGAAGAAATCTCCAAGGGCTTGATTCAGAGCTTGCCTCCTGTTGTTTGAAGTCTCAGGGACCACAAAGACTTCTCTCTGCCAGCACTTGGAGTCTCTGAAGAGACTCCTACTCTGCCCTGTGGTGCCCATCCAGTTCCTGGGACCCTGAAAGGAGAAGCTGGCAGCCTAAGAGGAAGAAATCTACGCACAGAGCGCCGTGCGGGGAAAAGATCGACGTGACTCCGATCTGCGGCTGAAGAATCGACGCACAGAGCAGGAGAAATGATGGGCAGCATTGCTGACGAAGGCTGGGAGATCGCGACCCGTGCTGCGTGGTTTTCAGATCATCATGCGGCTTGATTTCTGGCGCAAACCATCGTTGTGCATGCAAAAACAATGCAGGGCCTGCCTGGACCCGTGTGGTGACCGAATCAACGCATCACTCTCCTGCGGAGAGAAGAACAGACGCACGCCTACTCAACAGAAGGGGGAACCGACGCAAGGTCTTGCTCGTGAGTGATATCGACGCAGCACAAGCCTTTTTTGACGCACACCCACCCGTGCTGGGTTATTTTTGACGCGCACCAGGTACATTTTCACGCTAGCAGCGCTAGCGTGTGTTTAAAACTACTTAAAGACTCTTTTTGATTTTCAATTGATAACTTGGCTTGTGTAATGTAGGGTGACACCCAAAGATGAAGGTCATTGGGGTCCTCGCTGCATATGGGTTTTATGTTCCACATTACCTGTTGTTGGACTTTTTGCCTTACGCAGGGTCATCCCCAGTCTTTTTGCCTCCTTCCTCCTGGTTTTTCTGACCTCTCGCTGTTGGCTCTAGGACTCTGAGCACTTTATCACTGCTGACCAGTGCTAAAGTGCAGGTGCTTTCCCATCTAAAGTTGGTATGATTGGCTTATACCTAATTGGCATATTTAATTTACCTATAAGTCCCTTGTACAGTGGTATCTCTATACCCAGGGCCTGTAAATTAAATACTACTAGTGGGCCAGCAGCGCTGCTTGCGCCACCCACTGAAGTAGACTTTCAAACCTGTCTCAGGCCTGCTAGCGCAGGGCCTGTGTGCGCAGTTTTCTGCCACAGGGACCTGGCATCTAAATTTACTTGCCAGGCCCAGAACTCCCCTTTTACTATATGTAAGTCACCCCTAAGGTACGCCGTAGCTATTCCTATGGGCAGGGTGCCATGTATGTAGAAAAGCAGGAAATGTGCCATATTGTATGGCCTGTCCTAGTAGTGACAAACAGCCTAACTTGGTGTCTCACAGCTGTGAGTGCTGCCTTCTCATAGGATTGCATTAGAAATGCCCTGCCTTATGTGTAAGGGGTATTGTCTGATTTATGAGGGGTAGCGTAGGCGTGTTTGGTATGGTTGTGATAGTGATAATAAATGCTGCTTACTGGTGTGGGTGTATTTTTTATTACTATCACAGAAATGCCACTTCTAGAAAGTGCGCATTTATCTGTGCTTATGACTCTGGTGTTTTGCAGCTTGACTCCAATCCACGTCTGGGCAGAGTGACAGTTGGGGCTTTGTGCATACTTTTCGGACAGCCTGTACACAGGGAGGGTGGAGGTGTCACAGAGGTGCATCTGCATACTGAATAGTCTTCCTGGGCTGAGAGAAGGGAGAGGCGGGACACACCTGCATTTGTAAAGACTGTGCCCTGGCCTCACACAATAGGGTTGTTAACCCCCCCACTGATCTTTGGAGCCTGTGCTGAAAGGAGAGAGGGGGCACTCCCAGAACCAGTTGTAACTGACTGGAACCTCCTCTCCCTACCATTGTAAAACACTGTAAGAACTGACTATAAGTACAGGGGAATTTTCCCCACAATTTGGAGACTCTTGGAATCATTTTGGAACTGGACACCAAAGGCTGAAAGGACTCACCAGGAACCGCCATGGACTGCTGCTGCTGTGCTGACCTGTGACCTGCCTGGTCACTGTGAAGGACTTGCCACTTGCTGCCTTTCCCTTGTGCTGGCCTGTAGCCGGGCCCTCCACCTGAGGACCTTGTCTTAAGATTTTGCTCCCCAGGGGCAGGGTGCTATGGCCCCTGACCCCTGAATCCATTTCTTCACGAGGGGTGCTTCTCCGTGGTTGCGGCTGCCATAGCGCTGATTGCAGCGCGCTTATGGAGCCTTGGGAGCTCGTAGGCTCCTTGATGCATTGTGCCCCTTTAAATAAGATCACCGCAGTGGCCCGGGAAGCTGGAAGAACACTCGCGCACCGCTTCGGGTGCAGGCGAGTGTCTGCTCGGGCCCCAGGAGGGGTCTGATCTTCTTGTGGCTTCACGGCAGGACCAGGGGAAGGCGCAGGGAGTGCCCCCTTCCCCCTGGCCTCTGCGTTAGGAGCAGGACACTCCTTTTCTGCTGTTAGGTAAAACGGGCATTATTGTGGCCCCCCCCTTTGTGGAAGGGCCAGTGGAGGCCCAGGGGGCCCCCAGAGATCGCGGGTCCCGGGAGGGGCCTGTCATTAAACCAGAGGGGGTGCGTGGTGCCCCCCTCCTGCCCTAAGTTGTTTTTGCTGGCTTTGGCCCCCCTCGTGAGGGCCGGTTGAGGCCCTGGGGGGCCCCCAGTAATCACAGTCCCCAGAGGGGCCTGTCTATAAAAGAGAGGAGGTGCATGTCGCCCTCCTCTGACCCCAGAGTATAAGGGAGGCCCCCGTTTTGCGCATAGGAGCACCGGGGGCCCCATTGTTCGCCTTCAAGGCACTGGAGGTGCCTTCATCCAACCAGGTAGTGTTTAAAGGACCAATATAGTTGCAATCCAAAGTTCTTTCTACAGACTTTTGTTTGATTCATATATTACCTACCTGCGTTTGATGTTTTTACATATGTGTATGCAAATGTTCCTTTTATGGACATGCTTGCTAATATAATTTTCTAACTTGCCATATGTTTTCTAATGTTCCTACTATGGGCATTTTATGATATTCTTATGACAAGTGCTGTGATGTAATAACGTGTTTTCCTGACTACTGCTTATGTTGCAGAATACTGAGTAACGTGTTTGTTATGTGTGACTACTGCTAGGTTGCAGAGTAACTAATGTGTAACGTTCTGACAACTGCTAAGGTAGCAGGATAGTACTGATATGTGATGTTTGGTCTGATAATTGCCCTGTGTACAATACAGTATATTTTCATATAATCTGGTGTTGTGTTTCCTTTGTGGTGGGGATATTGCGTCACATGTGTTGTGTGTGTTGTGCATACGCTTTACACATTGCCTCCAGGTTAAGCCTGACTGCTCGTGCCAAGCTACCAAGGGGGTGAGCAGGGGTTATCTTGGACGTGTAACTCCCTTGCCCTGACTAGAGTGGGTAAGTTCTGCCTGGCTGAGGTGCATACCCTAGCCAACCAGAAACCCCATTTCTAACACCTGTGACTTCTTTTGAATTTGTTATTTGTGGTGCTATTCAAGACTCATGAGGCTTAGAACTCTGTGATTCTTCCTTATCTCACTCTTTGGTCCTTTCATTTTCCATTTTCTCTGGGAGAATGCAGTGCAAGAACATCTCAGGTAAAAAGTATTTGCTTATGGTCCTGAGTGAATGGCTCTGCTAACGTGGGACTACTTGTTCCTGATAGCATAGGCATTGCAGTTGGGATTTCATTTTCCCCTTTCATTACCATGATTAACCACAAGTGTATCATTCAATTTCTGGTCATATTCATTACTCTGATTAACCATCCTTCTCCTGGTGCTTTCATAAAAAAAGTACATCATCTTCTTACAGGCACCTCTACTTAGCAAAAGAAAGGAGAACACCTGCTCGACTTCCCCTTCCACTTCATAGCTTTTCCCCAACAAAGTCCATACTTCTAACAAGTCCATAAGAAGCAGAGTGTCTCTCAACTGACCCTGTAATCTCTAATCACCAGAAGGGTGCGTTGTAAGTAATGGGACAAAGTAGGATAATTTGAGTAGTGAAGATTATTGGCACATTACCTCCCTTGTCCCAGTCCTTACATGAACAAGAATGTACCAGAGCAGTAATATTATGCTTACACTCAATGCAAATATGTTATGTCAGTACATCTATGTATCAAATGAATACAGCATTCTGACAAGCATAAATTATCTTAATTCTCAATTGCAGCCTGTTGGACTTTTTTGCTTATGCAGGGTCATCCCCAATCTTTTTGCCTAGACTTCTCTCTGCCAGCACCTGGAGTCTCTGGAGAGACTCCTACTCTGCCCTGTGGTGCCCATCCAGTTCCTGGGACCCTGAAAGGAGAAGCTGGCAACCTAAGAGGAAGAAATCCACGCACAGAGCGCCGTGCGGGGAAAAGATCGACGTGACTCCGATCTGCAGCTGAAGAATTGACGCACAGACAAGAAGAAATGACGAGCAGCATCGCTGACGAAGGCTGGGAGATCCCGACCCGCGCTGCGTGGTTTTCAGATCATTGTGCGGCTGGATTTTTGACGCAAAGCATCGTTGTGCATGCAAAAACAATGCAGGGCCTGCCTGGACCCGTTTGGTGACCGAATTGACGCATCGCTCTCCTGTGGAGAGAAGAACAGACGCACGCCTACTCGACAGAAGGGGGAACCGACGCAAGGTCTTGCTCGTAAGTGATATCGACGCATCACAAGCCCTTTCTGACGCACACTTACCCGTGCTGGGTTATTTTTGACGTGCACCAGGTACATTTTCACGCTAGCAGCGCTACCATGTGTTTAAAACTACTTAAAGACTCTTTTTGATTTTCAAATGATAACTTGGCTTGTGTATTGTGGATGTTTGTCATTTTGGTCTTGTTTTGTTTAGATAAATATGTCCTATTTTTCTAAACTGGTGTTGTGTCCTTTTGTAGTGTTTTTCATTAAGTTACTGTGTGTGTTGGTACAAATACTTTACACCTAGCACTCTGAAGTTAAGCTTACCACTCTGCCAAGCTACCAAGGGGGTAAGCAGGGGTTAGCTGAGGGTGATTCTCTTTTACACTGACTAGAGTGAGTGTCCTTGCTTGAACAGGGGGTAACCTGACTGTCAACCAAAGACCCCATTTCTAACACAGCCTGTAAGCACTCTAATTCTGAAGTCTCCGGCCTAGTGACCTACCACACCCAGCCTTTAATTTATTAGATCTGCCATTCATATGAGCAAAACAGAATCTACCTAACAACTCACCATTGAAGTGGAGCCCTTACATCCTAGTGCAAAAATGCTACAATTTGCAAAATGACGTTGAGCGAGACAAACAGATTCGAACTGCTCGAGACACAGCTAATAAATGTTAGGATTTTGTCCTCTAATGAAGAAGATGTAGGCAATAAGGAAGGATGAGCTATCCCCTATTCTAGCTGGAAAGAAGAAATAGTGTTAGGCCAAAAACCCATAACTAAATATAGCAAACATCCATGCATTAAAACTCTAAACTACCGGGTTCAGATTGATAAAGAAGCCAGTTCACCAACATGGCAAGATGAACTAAGGTCCACTAAAAAAATGTGTCTTCGATGTTAGAAACTTAGGGCCGAATCGGATTTTGGTGGACAGAGTAATCTCCATTGACGTGGCAGAGGACTATAGGCAGAGACTATTCCGCTCGCCAAATTTATAATTGACCGCCAATGGAGGCTGCTGTCACTGCATTTTTCAAAAATAAAATCTGAAAATGGGATCTTCTTTCAAACAATAAAACATGCAATGCTCCCCTAGCCATTGGCACCCTTCACTATTGCAAGGGGAGCGTTTAGTAGTGTTTACCACCCCTTATCGCCAGGGTTTTCCTGGTGGTGAATTGCAGTGAAAACTGACCTGTAATTCTGCCCATCTAAACTATTGAACCCTGTAACTGAAAAGTAACTTGTGCAAGTCCTAGGAACTTCTGGCAGCTCACTCCAGTTTGATAAGTTCATCTTTTGTGATGGCAGCTACAGGGCCTATGCTAAATGGGATTGTCAAAGTTGCTAACCATCCCACACTGCTGTCATCTGATGTAATCACCAGCTTTCTCCTCTTCTACGTTTATGGCTTGCAGGCCCCTCTATAGATTGTCTTGAATTTTCCTGGTTATCGGAACTGTATGATTGTTGTTTCTAAAGGATACATTCCAATGAAGTAATATATGTCAACTGGGAAATCTAAGGCATTGTGAAACCACAAGCTGTCTTCAGTAAATAAAGAAAATAACCAAACCAAATAAAAAATAGACTGGAATCTAAAAAAAAGAATCTACTTAAGGTGTTGCATTTTCAAGCAAGCTTACCTAGCCTCTCTGCACCCGAAGCCATTCCCTGGCAGGAACATGGATCTGATTCAATAAGACTGACAGATGTGGTTGTAGCTTTGAAATCGTTGATTTGGGGAGAAACACTGCACCCAGCTATTTTCAAAATGAGGCTCACATGAATTTGGGATCCTGAATCATCTAGTAGTGATTTCTGATATTTGAAAACAAATCCATTGTTTACCAAAAGTTGACTGTTCACATCTGCTTAAATCCTTTCTGCTGAGGTAGCGTAGCTCAACCAGCCGAACAGATAGACATGAACTAACATCACTTCATTGTGAAGGATTCCTACCAAGGGAGATAACACCTTTGTAAATATTCTTGAAGAAGTCTTTAAACTAAAGGGAAGAACTCTGGACTGCCATTTAAGCCACTTTACAGAAAACAGAAGTAACCTCTGATGAGGTAGCATCGCTGGCACATGGAGGTACGCATCCCGTAAGTCTATGGCAGTCATCCACCATCCTGGAGTAATCAATGGAATAATTTTCTGAAGAGCTTCCATTTTAAGAGAATTATTCTTAAGTAACAATTTAGAGGTTTTAAATTGTTAATTGGATGGACTTTTCCTGAATGTTTTATTACTAGGAATACAGAGCAGTAGACTTCCTGACCTCTTTCATAAGGGGAAACAGAACCTCTTTATTCCACTAATTCTACAGTTCCCTGAAGAAGAGCCTGGAGATTGGAATGATTCTTTGGCCATAATGTGAACACAGGATCAGAATCTGGATGGATTGATTTGAAATAGAGTGAATAACCTCACTTTACTACATCCAGATTCCAAGCATTCGAAATTGAGTCTACTTAAACATAGCTGAAGATGGCAAGACAACCTCCCACCAGTCTGGCGTAGGAGGATAAGTGGCAAAGTCAGCACTGTAGTTAATATTTGGATGAAGAAGCTGAAGGGCCTGACCCTGAAATGGCTGCTTGAATTTGCCTACAGACACCGGGTGACTGACAGTGCTTGTGCTGATACTTGTGTTAACAACTACTGAAATGAAAAAATCAAAAGATCTGGACTGTCCTTTAAACATCTCAGAATTCTTTAGATTCTTGAAGACTCTTTAAATAATATCTTTTAAGTGACCTCCAAACAAGCTGGAAGCTCCAAAATGTAGTCTCAGAAGAGCTGCTTTGACTGCACCCTTCACCTTCCAGTCATAAAGGTAGATTTGTCCTCATTCTGTCACTATAGCACTTGCAGCAAAAACAGTTGTTTTTGCCTCATAACAGTTACATTAAAATTATGGAGAATGTAAACCCATGCTAGCCAATATTCTAGAACATTCATCTTCTGATTCAACAGCAGATACCAGCGTTTGAGAGTCTTTCACCAGAGACTGAGCTGCGTAACCAGCATAAAGGAAAGCTCCTGTTGCTAAGTTTACACTAAAAACAACCTCTTTAAAGCAGCCTGTATCAGCCACTGTCACGTCATCTGCAACAACTGATGAACTTCTGTTATATTTTTGCCAGCATAGAATCTAAAAATCAAATAAGCAGGGAGCTTTAATTGGTTATTTGTTAGAGCTTTGTAAGATATCTGGCTATGCTGCTTTCTCAGGATTTTCCCGCCTTTGTAGCAGTAAATCTTTTATCTTGTTATTCAACAGCAGTGTAGGAAAATAAGATCATGATTTTGATTTAGATAATAAAGCACACTTCTATCCACGCTCGGGAGTCCTAGGTGTAAGGAGTTGCTGAACCCAAAAAGAATGACGATTAGTGTAGGAAAAAACATGTTTTCAACTATTTTCCATAGATACTTTTGTAAGCAATAGATCTAATGCTCAAAAGAAAAATGCAAGAAGAAAAAATTAGCATCTTCCCTGCCCAGAGAGCTTATAGTATTGAATACAGGGCAGGTGTTGATTCGTAGAGTGAAGATTGTATGTGGGAAAATAGGTATGAGTGAGCTGTTGTGAGTAAAGTGGACCTTTGCCACCTTTGCCACAAAGGGCCTGAAACACATAGGAAAGAGGTTTGAAAGTATTCTATTTAGTTATTGCCAGCCAGAGAAGGTGGATTAGATGATAGAAGATACGTTGGTTGTGGGGCATGATCAGGAGCAGCCAGCAGAGCAGCTGCATTTTGGATGAGTTGAAGCTGATGAAAAAAAAAAAAAAAAAAAGCTGATGAACACGCGTTTTAGACAAACCAAGAAAAAGAACAATTGCATAGTCGATGTGGGAGATAAGAGCCTGGAGTTTAGTTTTGTGAGAGGTCTTTGGGAAAAGAAGGAGGATCTTTGTTAATGTGCACAACATGCAAAAACAGCAGACAGGAAGCTTCTGGAGTACCAGCACTGGAACTGGACATCTCATCCTCTACTTCAAGTTGAGGATTGCCCGCATAATATCTAAATAAAGAAGGCACATAAGTACACTGTTTGAACTTCCCTCTTTGACGCAAATCATTGTAATGACTCTTCTCATCATCTTCATTTTTCGAAGGTGGACAGGAAGAATGTGAAGATAGGAAAAGAGTTTCTAAAACAAATACAGATACAAGCATGGAAAAATGAGAAATATCCCTGAACAGTCTGTCTGACAGTTGAACATGTTTTGCCTACTACAGTGCTTCAGAAACTGAAAGAATCGTGTACTGTATCAGATTCTGACTGTCAGCTGTAAATGTAGGGGGGTGGACAAAGTCCAATTTGTATCTTTGTCTGCAACCCCCTCCACCTCATCTATGGAGGTACAGTGTCTCTTGGTAAGTGTTTATGATGCTTAATCTTTCATCAAGTGGCAACACACACTGAAGTCTAAGCCCTGAGATTCTTCTATACAACCTAGTTAGTACCCATAAGTAACCAAACTCTTGCCTAAATTTAAGTAAAAATCTGCACATCACTGCTTAACATACAGTGTAAAAGACCCCTTTTCTAAGCAAAATAAGAATCTTTGTTGTCCTATTTCTGTACCAGAGTAAACCTACTTACCTCTGTTCTCATGAATTAGACCACATTTTAACAACAGTTGACTGTTTATGATTGAGAAAAGAACTCTAGTGGCTGCCCTGTTAGCCCTCAGTTTCATTTAAAACAGCAGACACCTTCATAATTAGCTTTCTTTGAATAAACTGTCCTTCTATTTCTCATTTATTTAAATGCCACTTATTGATTAGGTCAGTTCCAAATCTATTTTTCTATGCCCTGCAACTCCTTGGTGTTATGGTTGAAAGTCCCCTTTCAGGCTCAAGAAGAAAAGGCACAGTGCATTCATCTGGTTGACACTTCCTGCTTAATATTCACAGGGGCCTATTTACTATACTAACTCCAGTCCCCGGAACATTTTGGAGAAAGTTAAAAATGATCAAGTATTTTAAGAAAGGGTTGAAAAATAATCATGTTACACTAAAATGCTGCCTTGAGGGTGTCACTTAAGGCAAAAAACAATTAATACCATTCTCCCCACTTCAGCTCTGTGCTGACCCACCGTGACTCAGTGGAAATCACACCACGTTCTGGGAAAACAGGACCATTAAATTAACATCTGCACCAGGCCAAACCATAAGGAGCAATGATCTTGAAAACCTCAACCAGCAATAGTTAACAGGATAAAATAGAGAGACTTGCCACTTATGAAAAAAAAAAAAAAAAAGAATGAATCTAGCTGAGCCTGATCCAAAGATCCCAGCGAAAGCAGAAACAAAATAACACGATTCGTAGAGGGATGGGCTACCCTCTATGGCCTTGTAAATTTGTGTTTGTAGCGAGGCAACACCCCACATTCATGGAAAGACTGGAGGTGGGCTGAGGAGATTATGAGCATCTAGGGGAGGGTAAAAGGAAAAGGTCAAGGCAAATGTAAGTTGCAGTAAGATGCTGCCATTTGTTGGAGCAGGTAAGACCTTCTTTAAGGTTTTTATTAAGATTTTGGAGGTATGGGGTTCTGGTGAGTAGTAGCAATTAGTAGTTAGAATTGTGCGTTTTTTGTTAAGTTTAATACTAGTTTTCTCATTTTACTGCTTTTTTGTTTCTGTTTGATATAGGTTGTTACATGATAGTGACCTATCATTGTTATACATCGATTTGTGTTATATTATGCATATTGTATAACATAACCAATATGTAATTTTTATGTTTGAATGTACTGCTCTTTGTGGTTGGGCATTGTCTCTTTTTACAGGTATATGGATATGAAGGTGTCTTATGGACATTTGGTTTTCCCTTTATTTTAATCATTTTGGTTTCTAGTTTGGTTTCTAGGTTTCTAGTGGTTGGATGATGCCTAGTGTGAAATGGAAGGCATTATGCTATCCTTCCACTATGTTGTTATTTTTGGCTTCCTGTGCCATGGTGCTGTCAAAGACATTCCTCCATGGTATTTGGAATTTGGGTTGGCATCTGTGTCCTGACCAATGCAGGCTGCCAATCCAGGTGTCTTTAAAATAGTCTGTTAAGGAACTTAATTTGCCTTCGTTTTGGTTTCTAGGCTGTTTGTTGCATACTCTACTTTGATGCAAGGGCACCACATTCAGTGCTCCATATTCACAAAGTGACACATTTGGCAAAGTGTGTCACTTTTCTTTCCTGTGTGTCATGTTTACCCTGCGCTACAATCGACTGTGTCAGGTTAAGTTAATCATATGCAAGGTAGGCGTTCCCTATTTACAAGTTTTTAGGGAAGTGACTCATCATTGGCAAATGTCCAAAATGCATCAAAATTCCTATGCCTGCTTAACCTAGGCATAGAAACGACGCAGTGGCTTTTCAATAGTGATCTGACCACCTGAAGTCACTTTACACACTGGAATATGTATGTATTCACTTCCCCTCTACTAGTAGTGGGTCACACATGTGCCAATCGTGGCGTAGGACTCATTGACCAAGCTAGGACCATGGCACCTATGGTTCCATCATCCTCTGCATTTAGGCTAAATGACACTGTGTATTGTTTGCAAGGGACAGGCCAGGATTGTCACTTATCCATAGAAGAAAGGGTCCCAAAGTCCAGGTCTGCGTACTCCGAAACAACAGCAGGTAAATACACACATAAGGTAGGCAATACATGTATTTCCACTTCACATTCCAACATATACTTGTGTTAACTTACATTACACTGTCACTTACTGTGTCACACATATGCAGGTCTTCACATACACATACACTGTAATGTGACACATAGACATACTGCATGCATACTGCATGCATACCCTTTTATATCCAGGACCAATGTAAAAGTGTGGATGGTGCTATTCCACTATTTTATAGTCTTTACATTGGTCCTAAAAATTAGGCTACTTGTGTCATTTCAAACTGACGCAGCACCTCTAAATTTTGATGCATCGCTGAAGCTGTGTCAGTTCTGAGGCAAACTTCTGCAATGCACCACTTATTGGGTGGAATCTTTACATCAACGGTCCCACTGATGCATCAGGATTTCTGACACACATTGGGTCCTTACATCATGGTCCCCCATAGGTTAAATATGGTGCATCCATGGCATCATAACGTATTCCTGCGCATCACAACTGTTTTTGGCTCATCACTGCTGCAATGCAGCAATGCTTCATTTCTTGTAAATATGGCTCTTTATGTGGATTGTTGGAGGTGTCTCAAAATACTTCGATTAAAGTGATAATAATAGTCTTCTGTGGCAATGTGTGGGTACATTTTTACTATGGTCTGAATCATGGCTTGTTCGAAATCTATTATTATTATTTTTTCATGTGGGGTGTAATTGTTTGTTTTACTTTTAATCTGGATTAATAGTTACTACTTTGTTTATTAGGTATTAGGACATATACAAATGGTATATTAGTCTTTTGATATTCACCATGTACGGTGTATATATGAGTGCATGCTTCATTATTTTTGACATTGGGTTAGTTTAGTAAATTAACTGTAGTGGAAAATATTATGATAACACTTTTCGTTGTTTATTTTTTTGTATAAATATATATAAATATATATATATCTATTGTATTATGTGTGATGGTTAATTGTTCAGGAATTTGTATATCTTGGTATCTTCCAAGGGCAGGAGCGGTGTCAGTGGTGGCTTTTTAGTTTGTGCTACTGAGCGATTTGAGGTGGGTAAAGGTGGTAGCTGACCTCTGATATAGTCGGGGACTTTAGAAGGGCTGGAGCAAGGTGAGTTGAGGTGATAATGATCGTCTAGGGGAGTATAAAAGTAAAAGGCCAAGAAAAATGTAAGCAGTAACAAACAGGTTATAATGACCTTTCAAGAAAGACAGTATAAGGATGGGATAGGTAAATTAAACTGCTTCCTGCATAGCTACGTCTATAAATGGAAAGTCAAACAAATCAAACAATGCATTATACATTTAAAATCAGAATACTGTCTCAAACTACATTTGCTATGCTTCCTCTCTCCCCTTCCTCACCTGCTTACCCCATAATCCCTTTCCTTGACATTTTGACATTACCACAGGGCCTTTTATCCAAGACAGCAGAAAATAAGGGACGGAGTTGTAGAGCAAAGAGCTGGCAACCAGCACCACCACTTCTATTGGTGATCTGCAGCATGATGTTAGCTGGAGATTGGCTCTGTCAGCTCTGACTCCTGCTTGACACTTCTAGTCTGACTGAGTGCTGACTCCTCTACTCTGGAGGTATCGTGCATGCATTGATGTTGGTGGGCCGAAATCATAGGTCTCACTGGACATTAGTGCCAGAAGCAAAGTAAATAGAGTATGGTTCTTCTGAGAAGATGTGGTGCAATTGGTCAACAGGAGTTATTCATATCAAACTTGCTTCTCCAGTGGAATTACAGGCAAATCTTTGCATGAGAATGAGATCATATTGGCATTTGCAACAGCTGTTGCTTCCTCCATTTTGAATGCCTTCACATCCTAAACTGTACAGTCTAGGCTACTTCACCACCCTCCTGAGCATACAAACCTTCTTAAATGAACTGTTGGTGAATCCGTTGAAAGTAGGTGAACATTATTATCCATGTTTATTGTTGTTGTAATGATGTTATCAGTTTTGGGACTTCTTTCACTGCATCATCCTGAATGAATGCCCTGGGTGCTGTATCTATAGTGCCCAGTTTCCGAGTGTGGTGCTGGTGTGTCAGTATTTGCAATGAGGATTTAGAACATCTTTCAGCTTTTGTGTATACATGCTCACTATGGCCATCATTATGACTGCGGCGGTCTTCCGACCGCTGTATTATGACTGCCACCGGATATCTGCAACTCCGGCTGTCGGATATCCGGCGGCATTTATCACGGCAGTCGGCGGCACTTAGGTGGTTCAAATGCCGGCACCGCCATGCCAGAAATCCGCCCACAGAATTACAACCAGTAATTCTGTGTGATGGTCCCCTGGTGGTATGGTGGTGCCAGCGGTTGGAGCGCCGGTCCCGTCCCCTAACGGAGGAGCACCTTGTCGGATGAGGTAAGGGCAGTCCGCAAGGGGAGGGTGTCGGTGTGTGTGAAATGGTGTGTGTGAGTGTGTGAGTGTGTGTATGCGTGTCATGAATGGGGGGGAGTGTTAGGGAGGGAGGGGGTGAGCCTGTGTGTGAATGCGGCGATGGTGATGCCTATGTGTATTCATGCGAAAGAGGGTGGGGGTGTGTGCATGGGTGAATGTGTAAGAGGTAAGGGGGAGTCAGTGAGTGCGTGCAGGTGCGTGTATGTATGTATTCATGTACTTGAAGGGAGGGGGTGGGGGATGGAGAGTGTATGCGTGCATGTGTGATGTGTATGGGTATGTATGCGTGTCTATGGGGTGAATGTTGTGAGTGCGTGTGTGAGTGGGGGTGTGTCTATGTGTGATTGTGTGTGTGTTGGTGCACGCATACATGTGTGGAGGTGCTTGGGGGGGTATCCCGGCGACAAGAACGCAAGTTCCTGTCATCGGGATACCTTACAGCCAGCATTTTGTGGTGATGAAACCTCCAGGAAAATGCTGGTGGTGTCTGGGGTCGGAATAACCTCAGCGGTTATCCGACTCCCACCGGGCTGCAGGTGGAAACCTCCAGCCCGGCAGGCCATGGTAAATTGGTGGGACGGGCTGGGATGCTGTCGTAATATGGCTGTCTGCACTGCTGGTCCCGCGGCGGTGAGACCACCCCGTGGCCCTGCCGGTCCATGGGCTGCCAGTGTTATAATGAGGGCGTATGTGTGTTGTGCTACATACAAATTATATCCGAGCCCTCACTGTTTGCTCATGTGTAGGCTGCCACTCAAAATTGCTGTCTAATTTCGTCCTTTCTTATATGCAGCTTTCAGCGGGCGATGTTGTATGTAAGTGTACCTGTTTTTGTGAAGTTCATCATGCATGTATGCACTGTTTATTCTATTACTTCTATTGTACTGTAACGGTGCCAGCTACCCATGGAACCTGAATTTAATCTCATCTTCGTTCCTGCTTAAATGGAAACCACATTTCTTCATGGCTCTGGGACCCACTCAGCAGGTCATATTGCTAATCTAGTGAGTTCAATAGGGCGTCATCCTAAACATTAGGGCCCAGATTTACTAAACATGTAAAGCAATGCAGCAAGGGAGCTTTTGCCAACACAGAAGCCCTTGTGCCACAATACAAGAATGCCTGTGTTGTGGTCAGAATAGTTTTTGTGCAGGAAGGCATACTGTGGTAGGCTGTACTACGAGCGGATCAAGTAGAGTCAAGAGAATGGGATATTTTTACTTTTAAATTTTATTCTCTGTTCATTCACAGGCTATTTCTTTTAACCGCTACTTTAAGGGTTTAAGTCTTTGGGGTTTCTGCTTTCCGCAACTTCTTTCTTTCTCCTAGGTTTTCCTTTCTTTTTCCTGGTCGCCTTTGGTCTGTGGAGGATGGGCGTCTCTCTCGGACCCCGCCCGAAAGGAAAGAAACAGAAAAAGAATCGGTAAGTACTTCTGGGGTACTGGGTGGGGTACGGTGCTCGTGAGGTTTAAGGCAGCATGCGGGCAAGTTCGTGAGGGGGTGATCAGGGTTGGGGTTTAGGGTTGCTGGGGTCCATACTGTGCTTATTTCCCTTCTTGCCCCTTCCCTTGTCTCTCCTTCACCCTCCCCGTCCTTCCTCCCACTTCCCTGGTGCCTTTCCCCGTAACCGAGTCTCCCCGTGACCCTCCCGTCCCTAGGAGGGACCGTACCTTGTCAAGCCACGACCCTCCTGGGTCGTGGCGGCTTTCTCGTTTCTCCGGCGTCTCTTCCTTCTCCGGTTCCCGCGTTATGTTGCTTCCTCTGTGGGCTTCTTCCTGGTTCCTCGCCGGGGTGGCTAGCGGGTCTGTCCTCCTCTCTCCGATCGGGTTTTCCTTTCCGCTCGTTTCCTCTCCGTCCTGCGTTCCGGTCGCTCTCCACTCTTCTCTCTCCTGGTGGTCCGTCGCGCGCCTCTCTTCCGGATCCGCCTCCCTCTTCAGTCGGCGAAACCAGAAGTCGTCAATGCTGTAACGGCGTGGCGTCTCCCCGTTGCCATGGGAACGCCGCGCCGATTCCGTGGAGCCAGCCGAAAGATGGAGGACTCGAGGTGAGTGAGACGTGGCCTCCGGGACCCGTCTACAATCCCCTACCCTAGATCGGGGCTGTTCGAGGTCCGATGACGGAGGGAACCGGGAGAGCTAGTCGGCGGGTCCTTGTAGGGAACCAGGGATATGGCGAACCTAGAACGTAAAGGGTTGCAGTTCTAGGAACCATCTCAAGATTCTGGAGTTAGAGTCTTTGTGAGCGGCAAGCCAGGTGAGAGGGGCATGGTCAGTGAACAAAACAAAGGACCTACCCAAGAGATAATACTGTAAGGAGTCTACGGCCCACTTAATGGCGAGACATTCTTTTTCAATCGTTGGGTAATGGGTCTCTCGCGGAAATAATTTCCTACTTAGAAAAACCACTGGGTGGTCAAAACCCTCTTCATCGGGCTGTGTAAGCACGGCACCGAGGCCTACGTCCGAGGCATCAGTATATAAGTGAAAAGTATTCAAGAAATCCGGGCATTTTAGTATTGGGTCCGTGACAAGAGACTGTTTCAATCGTTCAAAGCTACTCTGTTGGAAGTCGGTAAATGGAGCCAATCTGGTGGGGTTTTGTTTGGTCAGGAGGTCAGTCAAAGGAGCAGCAAGGGTGGAATAATTGGGGATAAAGCGGTGATAGTATCCTACTAAACCTAGGAACGACCGTAGGTCTTTTTTTGTTTTAGGTTCAGCTGTTTGTAAAATGGCCTCAACCTTGTTTTGTTGTGGTTGTAGAGTGCCATTTCCTATGATATAATCCAAATAGGAGATTTCAGTGTTTCCTAGTAAACACTTCTTAGGGTTGGCAGTTAAACCGGCTTCCGTTAAGGCGGAAAAGATCGTATCCAGATGGACTAAGTGTTCTTGCCAGGTTTCGCTAAAAATGACTATGTCGTCCAGGTAGGCGGCTGAAAACGTTTGGAACGGTTTTAAGATTCGATCCATCAGACGCTGGAAAGTCGCGGGAGCGCCGTGAAGACCAAAAGGTAAAACCGTAAATTGGTAAAGGCCGGAAGGGGTTGAAAAGGCTGTCTTTTCCTTGGCATCGGGATGGAGGGGTATCTGCCAATACCCCTTGGTTAAGTCCAGGGTGGATAAATAACGGGCTTTCCCTAATTTCTCTAAAATGTCATCCACCCGGGGAATGGGGTAGGTGTCAAAAAGGGAAATCTCATTAAGTTTGCGAAAATCAATGCAAAATCTTATCGATCCGTCTGGTTTAGGAACCAACACTACGGGGGAATTCCAGGGACTATTAGAGGGTTCAATAACCCCTAAGGCTAACATTGCTTCGATTTCGGCTTCAATGATAGGCTTCCGGGCTTCGGGGATGCGATATGGACGAAGACGTACTACTTGTCCTAGAGGAGTGTTAATGTGATGGTAGGTTAGTGTAGTTTTTCCTGGTGTTCTGGAGAAGAAATGAGGATGTTGCTCGATTAGGGTGTCTAGTTGGGTTTTTTCAGTATCAGTTAGCTTTCTATTAATACTGGGTTTTTCTTCAGGAGGGGTTCGTCCTATAGGGCATAACTCTAGTTCTCGTTCTTGGGTATAAGAGACCAAACACCCAATGTCCGTCTGGTCTGTAGTCTCTTCTGCCGATTTCCATTGTTTTAGCAAATTTATGTGGTAAATTTATGTTTTTCTTGGGTGGGTACTTATCTCTAATAGATAAGTGACAGGGGAGACTGATCTAATAACCCTATAAGGTCCTTGCCATTTAGCAATCAGCTTATGGTCAGATGTAGGTCGCATAATAAGGACCTGTTCATTAGGGAGGAAGGAACGAATTTTGCTTCCCTTATCATAGTAGGATTTTTGCTGTTTTTGAGCTGTGACTAGGTGACTATGAACATCTTCCCAGAGGGTTTGTAACTGACCTCTGAGTTGATGGACATAGTCCATCAGGGGTTTCCCTTCTTCCTGTTCTTCCTCCCAGGTCTCTGCAGCCATATCCAGAAGGCTGCGAGGTTGCCTCCCGAAAACCAATTCAAAGGGACTATGGGGGTCATTCTGACCCCGGCGGTCTTAGACCGCCGGGGCCAGGGTCGGCGGGAGCACCGCCGACAGGCCGGCGGTGCCCCGCAGGGCATTCTGACCGCGGCGGTAAAGCCGCGGTCAGACCGGCAACACTGGCGGTCTCCCGCCAGTGTACCGCCGCCCCTTTGAATCCTCCAAGGCGGCGCAGCTAGCTGCGCCGCCGAGGGGATTCCGACCCCCCCTACCGCCATCCAGTTCCCGGCGGTCCGCCCGCCGGGAACCGGATGGCGGTAGGGGGGGTCGCGGGGCCCCTGGGGGCCCCTGCAGTGCCCATGCCACTGGCATGGGCACTGCAGGGGCCCCCGTAAGAGGGCCCCTACGAGTATTTCACTGTCTGCTTAGCAGACAGTGAAATACGCGACGGGTTCAACAGCACCCGTCGCACCTTCCCACTCCGCCGGCTCGATTACGAGCCGGCTTCATCGTGGGAAGGACGGTTTCCCCTGGGCTGGCGGGCGGCCTTTTGGAGGCCGCCCGCCAGCCCAGGGGAAACCTCAAAATACCCACCGCGGTCTTCCGACCGCGGTACGGTATTTTGGCGGCTCCCGCCGGGCGCACGGTGACCGCGCCCGGCGGGAGTCAGAATGACCCCCTATGTCCCGTAGAGGACTGTTCGTGGGTCCGGATAGCATATAGAACCAAAGGAAGCTTCTGATCCCAGTTGCGACGGATTCATCCACAGTTTTCCTCAACAGTGTCTTTATTTTGCGGTTATATCGTTCTACCAGCCCATCTGTCTGCGGGTGATAGACCGAGGTTCGTAGCTGGGTGATCCCTAATAACTGACATATCTGCTTCATGAGTTTTGACATAAAGGGTGCACCTTGGTCCGTCAATATTTCCTGGGGAAAGCCTATTCGGGAAAACACTGTTATCATGGCTTGGGCTATTGTCTTGGTGGTCATGCTGGCGAGGGGTATGGCTTCTGGGTATCTAGTCGCATAGTCAACTATGACTAATATGTAGGTATGACCTTTAGAAGAGGGAAGGAGGGGTCCCACCAGGTCCATGCCCACCCGTTTAAAGGGGATATCAATAATGGGTAAGGGGTATAATGGCGCTTTCCTGGGCATCCCTGGCTCAGTTAACTGGCATCTAGGACATTGGGAACAGTATCTGCGTATCTGAGCATATATTCTGGGCCAATAGAATTTTCGCATCAGGTATTCTTCAGTTTTTTCCCGACCAAAATGACCTCCCCCGGGTTGATTGTGGGCTAAGAACAGTACGTGAGCTCTAAACGGTTCTGGAACAACTAATTGTTGTTTGGTTTCCCCTTTAACCGTTCTAGTTATCCGGTATAGGAGGTGTTTCTTGATAAGAAAATAAGGACCCACCTCATTAGTGATCTCTGTCCTGGCCGAGTTCCAAGCATGGGAAAGGGTAGGATCTTCTCTCTGGCTGTTTTGAAAGGAGATGGGTCTGCTACTAATCTCTGCTACTAGTTTAGGAGCATCCTTGGTCTTTCGGGTTTCATGATATTGTCTTTTCTCCCGTCTTTTCTCGTTTCGTGTAAGTTTCTTCCGGTACGGTGGTACTTCCATGGGGACATTGGAAAAAGGGGCTTCGGTCCACCACTCGGGAGCCCCAGCGGGTCTACGGACTTGATCTAATAGGTCATAGAATCGTCTATAATCAGTCCCGATAATACAATCCTCGATGAGTTGTTCCATAACCCCTATCGAAAGCATATCCTGAAAGGGGCCCCATTCTATCTTGACCGTGGTGAGGGGATAAGTTCCTTTGTCTCCATGTATACAACATATGGAGACCCAGCGGTTAGTGACCGACGTATCCACAGGGATTATATCCTTCCGGATTACAGATTGTCCACACCCTGAATCAATTAGTGCCGAAATCACCAGTCCATTTATGGTGACCAGGTATCTAAATTTCTCATTCCCTTTCCCTGTACACAGAACTCTACGTCGTGTGACCCCAATTTCCATAGGTTCCGGTCCTTCGGATTTCCTGGGACATATTCTGGCAATATGCCCCCACTCTCCACTGTGGAAACATTGTGGGGACTGCATAGGGTGATGTTCAACGGGTGTAGGGGACCGCGTTTCCTCGGGGAAATACCTAGGAGTTGGTTTTAGTGGAGGGATGGGGTTTTTTTGGAAAGGTCTCGGGGTGACGGGTTTACTTTCTGTGGAACGATGGAAAGCACAAGCCAAATCAATAGCAACCTCAGTGTTCATGTTGGGATGTTGTTGGATCCAGTTCTTAGTACTAAGGGGTAGTGAATCCAGATACTGTTCTAAAGTAATTGTCTTAATGACATCCTCCCGAGTTGTCCCTATGGGTCCCAACCATTTTTGAGCCAGGTCTTTCACCCTAAAGTAGAAGGAGCGAGGATCCTCGTTCGCACTCCATTTTATTTTTCTAAATCGTAAACGGTAATATTCCGTATCATGTCCAACCCGCCCCAGGATACTTTTTTTTATCTCTTTATAGGGGGTCGTACCATCAGGATTGGCGGATTGGTAGGCCGTCTGCAGGAATCCTGTAAGCAAGGGGGCCACATACTGACCCCAGCGGTCCTCTGGCCGTTGAGCAGACGAGGCTACCCTCTCAAAATTCGTGAAAAATGAGTCTGGGTCTTCCCCTTCTTGGTACTTTTGGAGGACCGGACTGGGAACGTTTGGGTGTACCTTACTGGCCGCGATTGTATTGGTTAGTTTTTGTAATGCAGTCTCATGCACTAATTGATTATTGGCTAGTATTGTAGCCTGACTTTTTAACGCCGATTGTAAGGCCTCCCGGTCTTCCTTGGCCTCTCTTTGGTGTGCTTCCCACACCAACTGCAGATGTCTCTGTCCTTCTGCGAGTTGCTTAATCATGTCCTCAAGGGATGGGGTTTCACTCATGATGAAATGCTCGTAAGCCCACCTGAGAAGTGATCCCACTTCTGACACCACTGTGGTAGGCTGTACTACGAGCGGATCAAGTAGAGTCAAGAGAATGGGATATTTTTACTTTTAAATTTTATCCTCTGTTCATTCACAGGCTATTTCTTTTAACCGCTACCTTAAGGGTTTAAGTCTTTGGGGTTTCTGCTTTCCGCAACTTCTTTCTTTCTCCTAGGTTTTCCTTTCTTTTTCCTGGTCGCCTTTGGTCTGTGGAGGATGGGCGTCTCTCTCGGACCCCGGCCGAAAGGAAAGAAACAGAAAAAGAATCAGTAAGTACTTCTGGGGTACTGGGTGGGGTACGGTGCTCGTGAGGTTTAAGGCAGCATGCGGGCAAGTTCGTGAGGGGGTGATCAGGGTTGGGGTTTAGGGTTGCTGGGGTCCATACTGTGCTTATTTCCCTTCTTGCCCCTTCCCTTGTCTCTCCTTCACCCTCCCCGTCCTTCCTCCCACTTCCCTGGTGCCTTTCCCCATAACCGAGTCTCCCCGTGACCCTCCCGTCCCTAGGAGGGACCGTACCTTGTCAAGCCACGAGCCTCCTGGGTCGTGGCGGCTTTCTCGTTTCTCCGGCGTCTCTTCCTTCTCCGGTTCCCGCGTTACGTTGCTTCCTCTGTGGGCTTCTTCCTGGTTCCTCGCCGGGGTGGCTAGCGGGTCTGTCCTCCTCTCTCCGATCGGGTTTTCCTTTCTGCTCGTTTCCTCTCCGTCCTGCGTTCCGGTCGCTCTCCACTCTTCTCTCTCCTGGTGGTCCGTCGCGCCCCTCTCTTCCGGATCCGCCTCCCTCTTCAGTCGGCGAAACCGGAAGTCGTCAATGCTGTAACGGCGTGGCGTCTCCCCGTTGCCATGGGAACGCCGCGCCGATTCCGTGGAGCCAGCCGAAAGATGGCGGACTCGAGGTGAGTGAGACGTGGCCTCCGGGACCCGTCTACACATACCTTCCTGCATAAAAATGATTCTTAGAGGCTTATCATGCAAAGAGGAAGAAACAAAGAGAAATAAATATATTTATCCTTTTTCCACCAGCCTTGGGGATGATTGCTTACATAATATGGGAGGGCAACTACAAAAAATTATGTTTTAATTCATGTAACACAACCACCCCCTAAATGTGACAGGAATAGAGGTAAAGGTGGTATTGCAGTATATAAGAGAGGCATGCACTAGCTCCCAGGAATGCACAAACAAAATCCTTAAAGATATAGGGTCCAATTACGAGTCTGGCGGTCACCAGATCGCCAGACTTGTGGTGGCGGTCAGACAACTGCCAATGCGGTGGCCCGACCGCCATATTACGACCACAGCAGTCTCTGGGGATTACAACCTCGTTCTCCACCAGGACTGCCATGAAAAGGCTGATGGAGAACAGGTGCAGGGAGCCCCAAGGGGGGCCTCTGCATTTCCCAAGCACTTGGCAAGGGCAGTGCAGGGGTCCCCCTGGCTAGGACCATCACCGTGTTTGGTTTCTGCCCGCTGACCTAGTGGGAAACTTGAAATGGGCCTGGTAGGGAGGTAGCCACTATGGCGGCAACCTCCCTGTCGGAAGTTTGGGGGACAGCCTAAACCACCCACTGAACTTGTAATCAAGCCCATACTGCCTAAAATCCTCAAACAGATCACAGGCCAACTACCACCTATACCCATTTTAAAACATTTAATTGCATGAACTAAAAAAGCCACCAGCGATAGCCCTGCTACCCCTAGAGAGTACCAAGACATAGAAATATCTGTACATCTAAAAATAACACATAATAAGGAACGGAATCCTTTTAAATGACAAACTAAACAATGAAAAACAAGCTGTAATATTTTCTACAGCAAACAACTTATTAAACCTGGATGATGGATGGGATCTTCACAATTGCCCCAAACCAGTCACTCAGATATACACATACATGGTGAATATCAAAACACTAATATCCATTTTTATATGCCCTACTACCAAATAAACAAAGTAACACTTACTATGGCCTATGAAACCACATTAAATATAAAACAAATACCTACTACCCCCAAAACATCATCATAGACTTTGAGCAAGCAATGACTGGAACCATTTAAAACATTTAACCCCACAGCCATATAAGGTTGTTACTATAATGTCAAGCAAAGCACATGGAGATGCCTCCAACAATCTGAAGTAGGTCTAGAATGTTCTGCAATAAATTTCCGTTCAAGGAGTATAAAAAATGGGTATAATAATATGAGAAGAAAGGTAATTTTGTAGAAACACAAACTTTCAAGATTTGTAATATTTGAAGTTAATTAATAAGTGTACTTTTCTAACATTTATTTATCTTTCCTCAATTTTTGAATAGTGAAATGCTTATGATAATAAAACATTTGATCAGTGTAATATAAAAACGAGAGCAGGGATTCATAAGTATCTAATATCACAACTTATCTAGGAGCTATGCAATGACCTATGAACATGTTAAGCATAGAATAACATAATAACATACATATATACATGTATATACACACACATACATACAAACATGCATACACACAAATATACACATATATTTCTTATATATATATGTATTCTAAGGCGTAGGCCGTTTTTTCTGGTGGCACCTCGCAGTCTGCACTTTCATTGTTATGAAACAATAAATTCTTTATAAAAAAGCAATAATCCGTACCAGATTTGTGACATTTTCTGGGATTGCTCAAAGAACAAATTTCAGAGTAAAGCAGGTTCCCTGGGTAAGGACAAATATATATATATATATATATATGTATATATATATATATATATATATATATATATATATATATATATATATATATATACATATTTAACCGTGAGTAAATATACATTTGTTAAACAGGTTTAAAGAGTATGTGCGTAATTTATTCTTATGACATAGTAGCAATACATATTTCCTAAAGAACTCTACATATCTGGAATATACGCATAATCAGATTAAAACTATTTATCAACACAGACATTTGCAGTCCATTGCTGTTTGAATATGGTGGTTATGAAGGAAAGAGCGAACTCTTGAGTAGTCTTCTGAAGACAAGATAGTTATCCGTGGATCTTATATTTGGGGGTAATGCATTCCATGGTTTGGCTGCTTGAACAGAGAAGGATATACCACCTACAGTCTTTTTCATATATGGTGGTGTACTAAGGCGGGGTGCCAATCTTGAGCAGAGGTTTCTTTGTTGAATGTATTTGGTTATTTTGTTTCTGATAAAAAGCGGTCCTGTTCCATGTATAGCTTTGTGGGTGATACAAAGCAGCTTGAAGGTGGATCTTCTAGCAACGGGTAACCAGTGTAGTGCTCTCAAGGCAGGGGAGATATGGGCTTTGGTATCAAACATGTCGGAATCATACCCCAATACTGTTGCCAGTATTGGAAGTATGATTCCACGCACTCTGGGGGCTCCTTAGAGAACCCCCAGCATTGCTACAACCAGTCTTCCAGGGTTTTCCGGGCACCCCAAGCTGCTGCCACTCCTCAGAAAGGTTTCTGCCCCCCGCTGCTTGATCCGATCAACCCCAGGAAGGTAGAACAAAGGATTTCCTTTGGGGGAGGGAGGTAACACCCTCTCCCTTTGGAAATTGTTGTGATTGGTTTTGGGAGGGGTAGCCTCTCCACGCCACTGGTTTTGCTTTGAAGGGCACATTTGGTCAGGGACCCCCAGTCCCTGCTCTGGCACACAGGGGTGGTACTCAGAGCTCCTACTGAGGGCTTCTGGGTTCTGCCATCTTGAATCCAAGGTTGGCAGGGAACTCTGGAAGCATCTGAGTGGCCAGGCAGGTGACGTTGAAGCCCCCTCTTGAAAGTTGCTTATCTGGTTAGATGACCAGTCCCTCTTTCAGGGCTATTTAGAGCCTCTCTCTTGGGTGGGTCCTCAGATTTGGTTTGCAAGACTCCAGCAGAATTCCTCTGCAACCTCCACTTTGACTTCTGGCCACTGGAACTGTGACTGGACCCTCAAGACTCATGAAACCAACAAAGCTGCAATCAATGAAGAAGACTCTTCTGCAACTTTATTTCCACGGCTCCTGCCATGTTTGCAACATTTCCCCAGCTGTGCATCCTCAGAAGACAGCAAGTCTTCAGCCTGCACAAGAAGAAGGAATCTCCCTTGGATTGAAGGAGTCACTCCCCTGCATCCACAGGCACCTGCTGCAACGACGACTGGCTGCGTGGATCCTGCATCACGGGTGGTGGTCCGCAAAAGTCTTCTTGGTCCTCTCTGTCAGCTGTCCAACTTTGGTGGAGGTAAGCCTTTGCCTTCCCATGCAGGACCGTACCCTTGTGCACCACGTCTCTTGTATCTGCCAAGGCTCCAGTGCCGAGCACTCCTTCCTGCAAACAACAGCCTCCTGTGTGGTTCTCATGTAGTGTGGGATCCTCTTTCGTAGTGCTGCCTGGGCTCCTCCTGCTACTCCTGTGTCCTCGTCCTGTGGGTGCTGACTCTGCTCCTGTGGGCTCTCTGCAACACAGAGGGTCCCCTTTTACTCCCCCTCCTAGGCCTTGCTGGTCCCCGGCATCATCTCTTTTCCGCCAATGAGTTTGCCTTTGCCAAGGCTTGTTAGTGGAATTTCTGTACCGACACTCGTCTGTATTATTCCTTCCAGCATGGGACATCTTCTGCATTTATCAGGAACTCTTCTCTGATTCCAGGACTGCAGTGCTCACAGTCGACCAACTCCTGCAACTACAGTTGGGTGGGTATTAGCTCCTACACCTCCTGGACTCCACTGTAACTCTTGGACTTGGTCCCCTCTCTCCACAGGTCTTCTTGCGTCAGGAATCTACCACTGGTTTTCTTTTAGTCTTCTCTGGGTGTCTTCTTTTTCCTCCTTTTGGGTGGTTTGGGGAAAATCCAGTGATTTGCTCCTGCTTTCCTGGCCGCTGGGGGGTGTTGTGGTACTTACCTCTGGTTTTCTAGCACCCCCAGCTCCCCTCTACACATTCCACTTACCTAGATGGGGGTCCTTTGTTCACCTTCCATTTGTTTTAGTATAGGCTTTGTGCTCCCCCTAGGGCCACTATTGGCTATTGCTGTTTGCACTGTTTTCTAATCTTTTCTATGCCTAATTCTGATTGCTAGTGTATATATTTGATGCATTACTTACCTTCTATTTGAGAGTTGCCCTTCTAGTATTTTGTTGTATTTTGTTCCAAAAATAAAGTACCTTTATTTTTGTACAACTGAGTGTTTTCTTTCATGTCTGTAAATGTTGTGCGACTACATTGGTATTGCATGAGCTTTGCACCTCTCCTAGATAAGCCTTGGCTGCTCATCCACAGCTACCTCTAGAGAGCCTGGATTTTAGACACTGCCTACACTACGCTAACAGGGGATACCTGGACCTGGTAAAAGGTGTAAGTACCTTGGGTACCCACCACATACCAGGCCAGCTTCCTATACCACTTGCATGTTAAGCACCTATCCACTGAGTGTGATTGAAGAGTGCTTGCAGGGGAACATAACCTCATTATAATCACATGCACTGATCTATCTCAAATTCCAAATGGTCTGAGTCTGTAACCCCTCTATGAATACCACTCTCTAATTTCTTTATAATTGGCGACTTGTGACACACCTAGTGTGCAATTATCAATAAAAGATGTCAAAACTCAACTATTATAAGTTATTGCAGTTGAGTACTGATGTCACAATGCCTACAGGTGCAGCCAGCAGCCGACGTGAAATACGGGACAGGTCACTGAGCATAATTGGAGCAGACGTTTGAAGCAATGAAAAAAAATGTTGTTTTTCTTTTTTTCTGGTCTATTTTAGTTTACTAAGACAAGCAGAGAAAATATGCTTATTTTTTTGTACACCTTAGAGTAGAGCTCGAATGTTTCTAGACATTCTGAGCTACTGCAACTTTTTTTATAAACTAACTTGTATTGAACTGTTTCTAGTATTTGTTTGCAACTAATATTTAACAGGTTTGTGATGTGTTTCATTTTGCACTGGAGGTTTTATTTTAAGTCTTCATATTTGCTAACATGCTCACTCTCATTTTAAGTGGTTTATGGGAAAGATGATGGTGTGACCAAGTATTATATGGGATAAAAGTACCCCTTTGGTGGGTGTACATGACCAGGATATTGCAAGTCACCTCGGCCTCATTCCTCCATATGGTCATAGAACTCCTCTATGACTTGCAATATCCTTATGATGCACAGCAGGGGGTAATTTATCTCTTATAAGTACACATGTCTACCCTTACCAACCTTTTAAACAACAAGTATTACTATTATCCAACTTAATGATACCAAACTCACTGAATTGGCATCACTAGGGTTTGAATTTGTGACCTGAAAAACTGCTTAGCATTTAAGGTTGGATCCCCCAATTCCCTTAATTGTGCCTCTCGACTGAATCAGTCTACGAAAGCACTGCAGGCAAGGAATTGGAAATGTCTTCCACCTACTACATAGCAAATGTATGCTATAGATGCACAGGATATTAAATTATCATTTAAAAAGCTAAAAACTATCAGCTAATAGTGGGATGGCAGTGTAATAAGCTTGATTTTGAATGTCCCTTTTTAGCCATTCAATTAACGTATATCCAGAAATGGACTTATAGGGCCATCTTTCTTAGGAACATGCAATTATGTTTGAGACACGCCTTGGTTCAACTGACATGGCCTGGGAGTTTCATATAGACTGTTTCCATTGGGGCAGGGTAAAGACTAATTTGCTTATGGTCCAGTCTGAACTAAGGGGGCATGGTGTGCAAAATAACGATGGATTGGGTGGGGCCCAAATAATTACCTGTGGCTGAGCTTAATTCAGGCATCCCATCACTTTTGGTATACTTTAGTGATGTAAAAGGCATGGCAGTGCTTAGGCCATTTTGGTGACTGAATGGTGAAGGAAAAAGGCAAGTACGTGTTTACTTTGACAGCATTTGATAAAGCACAAAGGTAATTAAGGAAAGTATCTGGGGTGGCAGTGGAGGTTTTGCAAGGGCTCAGAAAAGCAGACAATTTTCCCACACACTTTTTCAATTTCCCACCTTCAACAGCAGGGTATCCTTCTGGATGTTACAAACAAATATATGCATTTTCCCCCCAAAGGTGTACAGCACAAAAATGCCACTCCAGAAGAGAACGAGCAGACTAGTCACAGTTTAACCAACGTAGCTATGAAGATTCAAATGGATTTTGCCCCCAAGGAAAGGGGAGTGGAAGGCTGAGGCTGCTCAAGAACAATTGAAGTACTTTTTACAAGCCATCCTTGGATACGGCGAACTGCTGAAGATACAAGACAGAATTTGCAGAGCAGCCTTTTCAGAGAGCCAAAGGAGTTGGTTTTCTAGAAGGAACAAAGTAAGTTAGAAGAAACCAAACTGGGGCAAATGTTAAAACGGGCCACTGTCCAGATTTCAGAGGATAAAAAATATTTCGTGAGTTCACCTTTTCTGTTAGAAAAAAGGACAAGGGGTGGAGACCAGGTATAAATCTTTAGGAACTGAATTAGTTTGCAAATAATGTCCTTTTTAAAAAGAGATTCATGGCCTAAGGGACATTCTTCAGGAATGAGAATTGCTTGCAGGGTTGGATCTAAAATATGCTTATTTCACACAGCCAGATGCTGCCAAGAGTACCATTACTGCAATTCAGATGGTTTGTCATCCTTTTCATTGGCACCCACTTTGTCTGGCCTCAGTTCCATGAGTGAGTTAAGGTGGCAGTGAGTCCTGTGGCAGAGTTTTTTCAACAATGATGAATAAGGTTGATAACGTACCTGAACGATTTCTCCATCATGTGTCAGGAGTAAGAGATATTAGGGAGTCACTTGAAAACGACTGTGGGTTTGTTGAAAAGTTTGGAGTTTGGGCTTCGTGATAGGCCAAAAGAGATAAATTGTGGAACCAAGCAGGGAGTTGGAATTTCTGGAATTCCACGTGGATGTGGTGCAGTGTTAGGCTCCCAGGAAGAAAGTGAAAACTACCAAGTCAGAGATTTGAAGGTTGTTGAGTTGTGAAGATTTTACTACGAGTATGCTGGCTCTGATGATAGGTCTGTTTTCTTCAATTCTGACAGTTTCCAGGACCATCACACTACAGTAACAATAGTCCTTGAAAAGTCAAGTCAACTTAATGACCAACTCCAGGACCAAGTGTTCGCTTAATGACTGACCAACAGTGGTTAAGTAAAACCACAACTCTGTTCTTGTGGATCTTGCAGTGACCAAATGTGATCCTCTTGGTGCAGGTTCCAATGAGCATGCATGTCCTAAATGCCATTTGAGTTTAGTTGACGCCTTCCTTAATAGAAAGCTACCTCTGATGCCAGCGGCTGAAAAACAGTCTGGTATTTGGCTCCCTCGGATGCAAGCACCAGGGAGAAGAAAATATCTACATTTTGGGGATATCCCGCATGTTTTATTTTGAATATGGATGTTTGGCCACAGGAAAAGCATGTAAAGAAGCTTATTTAAGTTTAAGTGACATCTGTTTTTTCAATCTTTTTTGCATGTAAAGTTTATTTGCCTGGATCACTTACAAGAGTGTCAGAATTTATTATCTGCAGTTTAACATTAAAAATGCAATTTTATAGTACAGTCAAATACACTAGTAGCTGAAATATGATACCCACTACACATGTTGATGATTACTTTTAAAATGCAATAAACAGTACCTGCATAAATTATTTTTTGTCCTCCAACTGGAAAGGCATCCTTTCCCTTCTCACACTCTGTCTTCTCTTTCAATGCCTTCACCTCTCAATCTCCAAAGAGTAGATTAGTTAGAAATATTAGTAAAAACATATTATAAAATAAATAGCAACCTACCAAAGTCCAAAAAACATTAACAAAATGTAGGCAAACATGACATATCATTTTTTCAAATTATAAAGATTAGATTTTATTATATCAATTCAAATATTAAATGAAAGTCCATTGGTAATGAACACTGAAATAATAAAATGATAT
Organism: Pleurodeles waltl; assembly: GCF_031143425.1. NCBI lineage: Eukaryota > Metazoa > Chordata > Amphibia > Caudata > Salamandridae > Pleurodeles > Pleurodeles waltl. Next base: position 1,782,652,001 of record NC_090444.1, read on the forward strand.
ATAAATTATTTAAACAATCATTGTAATCATAGCCAACTAAACAACACTAAAAACCAAAACCAGTCATCACGTAAAATAATAATAACCCATGAAAAACACAATTCCAAATAACAATCACATAATATTTACACAGATAATAAAATATAACATTTCCCACCCATAAGAAACTAAATAAAAAAGACATAGGGCCTCATTAGGAGTTGGGTAGTCGGACCACCCGCACTCCAATACAGTGGTAGCGAGGCGGCAATCAAGCTGGTGGCCTTACTACCGCCATATTACAATGTTTATGCTCGGCTGTCTGGTGGAAACAGTGTAGTGGCCAATGCCGTCACACAGGCAGTGCCACCAGCACCCTCGGAATGCGCACTGTCTGCCACAGCAGACAGTGCGCATTCCGAGGGTGTTGACAGGTAGCCCTTGCACTGCTCATGACATGGTTATGGGCAGTTCAGGGCCCTGGTGGCCCCGAATCTACCTTTCTGCCAGTATGTTCATGGCGGGGATCCTGCCATAAAAAGGCTGGCGGAAAAGAAAGTCGTGATCAGAATGGCAGTACCAAACTCTGCAACTCTGTTGCTCACCACCAACTTCACCACCATCAACCCATCAGGATCTCTGTTTGTGGCAGTGATGGTGGTTTCCTGGCGGTCCGACTACCAATCGTAATCTGGCGGTTGGACCACCAGGGATGTGGTGGTCGGACCGCCACAGCGGGTACGGCAGTGCTATGGACCAGCGTACTCGTAATCAGGCCCTTACTGTTGCGTAGCTGCAGATCTTTTTCTGAATCCATGTAGTCAAACATAGTAAACCATAAAAAATGGGAAACATATTATCTAAAAGACCCCAAAAAATGCACCATAAAAAACCCAGAAAATGTAAAAAAAAAAAAAAAGAAAGGCTTTAGAAAGCCTGCAAACAAGAAAATGAAAGTAAAAAGCATTTGATTTTTATAAACCAAAATTTATTTCCTTTAAAAAAATGGAAAATCCAAATGCCAATGGAAACATTCATAGACAGAGGCCTTATATAGTATAGAAGAAAACCCAACTGTAAAGCACAGTACAATTCCAAAAAATACATATAAATCACACATAATCATCACATCATCAAAATAGAAATAACATAAGACAACTTAAAATAACATATCAATACATGTATAATAAAACAGTGTGTGAAAAGCCAAAAATACAAACTAGTGAAAGTCACTAATATTAATGCTTCCAAATATAAAACAAGCCCACAAACAATAGTATATCCACTTTCTAGACCTCCCCACTAAACCTCTTCACCCTCAAAACCCACAAAACCCTTTAAAAAACTCCTTAAAAAAGGACTTACCTGCTCTGACAAATAGAAGCACCTTACCACGACCTGGTTCTAGGAAAATAGACTAAAAATAACACAAATAGGTTACAAAATAGAAGGTAGCTGTAAAAAAAAAAAAAATGACCACAAAATGAAACTAAATAAATAATATTTCCCCATTGAAATGAATAGAAAATAATGTAAAAATGTTGAAAAAATGTATAAATAAATGTGAAACAATATAAACCTGTGACAAATGTCAAAAATGTTTTACAAAATGTTAAAAATGTAAAACTGTAAATTAAATAATAATATAAACTATATATACCTATGTGATATCTATTGAACAAAGTTAAAATGATGCTGAAAATGTGTATATAAAAGTAGTTAAGACATTTTTAAATAAAAATGGAAAAAGCAGAGAATGTACAACACATACAAGTATTTTAATATATTTTATGTTTTTTATTTGATAATGAAAAGTCATGAAAACATTTTATTTCTTTAACTATAGAAATGTGTATTTTTGGAGTTGGAATGTGTATATATGTGTGAAAATATAAAGTTATGTAAAATAAACTTTAAAAACATTAATAAAATGAGAACAATGTATTACAAAAAAGTAATTATTGCTATTATTGCTTACAAACATGCAGCTATCTGTTGTTATTATATTACTAACATCCGAAATACAAATAACATAACACAACTATTTCTCATACATACAAATAAAATTGAAACAATGGATTTCAGACTAAAACTATGCTATGAAATAATCACACTCCAACACAAACTATTTATAAGAAAGCACACTAAAGGGGTGACATGTATTATTCCCACTTCTAAACCAATTTGAGGAAAGTGTTGGACACTAAAAGAGTTTCATTTACTATTCCCAATTCAATCTATACCAATTTGAAGAAGGTGTTGGACATTAAAGAAGTCAAAAATACTATTCCCAAACTAATCAAAACCAATTTGGGGACAGTGTTTGACACTAAAGTGGGTGACATTTACTATTTCCAATCCAATCTAAATCAATTTAGAGACAGTGTAGGGCACTAAAGGGATATCATTTTATATTCTCACTCCAATCTAAACCAATTTGGCGAAAGTGTTAGAAATTAACCCCCTAGGTGCCTTGGACGAGCTGGTCTCGTCCAGACACACAGTGCTCGTGTGCCCTGGAAGAGACCCGCTCCTCCTGCACCCGGCCCACGGGGGGAGCGCTATCACGCCCCCCCATGGGCCTTCCACCCACTCCCCCAAGTTGAGGATGGAAGGGGAATCCCTTCCCCTTCCACCCTTGACCCCCCCATCGGCAATCTGATGACATCAGTGTGCTCACTGCGCGCCGTCATCAGAAGCTGCTGAGGACGCGCTAGAAGCCATTTGCTTCCAGCGTGAGGAGAGAGAGGACTTGAAAAGGTAAGCCTCTCTCTTTTGGGGGTTTTGGGGGGGGAAACAGGCACGGGGGAAGGAAAGAGTTTTTCCTTTCCCCCGTGCCTTTTTTCAGTGGATTCCTGGTCCACGATCGTGGGCGGAGCCCGCGATCGTGGACCAGGAATCACCACTGGGCACCAGTGATTTTTTTTCAGGTTTCTTTTTGGGAGCGACCCCTTGGGCAAGGGTCGCTCCCATGGGGGGGCTATTATTTATCCTATTTCGGCCCCCCCTTGAGGCAGATCGGCCATTTTTTCAGCCGATCTGCCTCTAGGGGGGGTCAAAAATCACATGACCACCAGGGATTTTATTTTTCCTTATGATTTTGGGGAGCAACCCCTTGGGCAAGGGTCGCTCTTCTGGGAGCCCATAACTAATCCTATTTCGGTCCCCCATGGGTGCAGATCGGCCGTTTTTTTGGCTGATCTGCCCCGGGGGGGGGGGGGATGAAAACCACTAGACCATCAGGGACTTTATTTTCCTTATGTTTTTGGGCAGCGATCCCTTAAGCAAGGGTCGCTGCCCTGGGGGCAATAATTTTTTATATGTTTCGCCCCCCCGGGGCTAGATCGGCCATGTTTTTGGTCGATCTTGCCCCCAGGGGGGTCGAAACACACTAGGCGCCAGTGATTGTGTTGTGTGTGTGTGTTTTGTGTGTTTGGGGGCACTCCTTGGGCAAGGGTCGCCCTGCCAAAGGGGGGAATATTAGTATTGGCCATTTCTGCCCATTTTTTTAGGCACATCTGCCCCCAAGGAGGGCAGAAACCAACAATACGCCAGGGATTTTATTTTTTGTTCCCATTTTTTTGTTTTGTGCTGGGGGTGCCCCCTTTTGCCCCCTTTGGCAAGGGTCGCCCCCTAAAGGGGGCACAGAGCTGTTGGGCATTTCTGCCCCCCTTGGGGGCAGAGCGGGCAATTGTTTTACGGCCATCTGTCCCCAAGGGGGGCAGATTCAACTTAGGCACCAGGTATCCTGTGTGTGTGTGTGTTTTGTGTGGGGGGCAGCACTTTTGGCAAGGGTAGCCCCCAAAGGGGGCACGTTACTGATGGCCATTTCTGCCCACCTTGGAGGCAGATCACACTATTTGTTTTTAGGCCCATCTGCCCCCAAGGGGTCATAAGGTACCAAGATGTTAGAGATTTTTTTTTGGGTTCCCTTTGTTTTTTTGTGTGCTGGGGGTACCCCCTTTGACAAGGATCACCCCCCGAAGGGGGCACAGAGCTGTTGCCCATTTCCAGCCCCCTTGAGGGCAGATTCGCCTATTTTTTAGGCCCATCTGCCCCCAAGGGGGGTCAGAATCCACTTAGGCACCAGGGATCTTGTGTGTGTGTGTGTGTTTTGTGTGGGTGGGGAGGCGGCCCCTTCGGCAAGCGTCGCTCCCCAAAGGGTGTTGAAGTAAGCCTCAGCAAGGCCTACTAGTGCAAGGGGTTCATCTTTCATTGCACAAAGTCCTCAGACCATGTAGGAAGAAGTTGAAACAGAAACTGAAATAAAAGACAACGTTTATTAAACCTCAGGAGGTGGTACTACAGTTCAAACAGCACCCTTCGGTAATGTTTGACGTAGCACACTGAACTGAGAGAGCATGGTCCTTTTATACCCACGCAGGGGCTAAAAGGAGGTGGTACAATTATAGAAGCAAGACTTGCATACATGTAAGGTCATGTGGAAATGCACAGTCGACAGGTAGGAGGAGCTGACAGTTTTCAAGGACAAACAGCTGCAGACCTTACTGAGCATGTGCGAAGTGGGAGATGCTAAATATAACTGGTCACTAGGCAGATTTTCAAGAGTAGTTAACAGAAAGGTAGGACAGAGCACATGGTGAGCACATGGCAGCATGTGGCAGAGAAAATGGCTGCCATGAATACAAAATGGATTCTGCGAAATGTTCACAATAGTTACTAAATACAAGATGTCTTCTGCTAATGCTTAATCTAATTGCTGATAAACTACAACAAGGGGGGAACATTATTGATGACCATTTCTGCTCCCCTTGGGGGCAGATCGGGCTATTTATTTTAGGCATATCTGCCCCCAAGGGGGCAAAAGCCACCAAGACATGAGGGGATTTTTTTTTTTTGCTCCCCTTAGTTTTTTGTGCTGGGGGCACCCCGTTCACTCCCTTTGGCAAGGGTCGCCCCCCAACCCCAAACAGGGTACAGAGCTGTTGGCCAGTTCAGCCTATTTTTTTAGGCCCAGCTGCCCCCAAGCTGGGCAGAAGCCACTTAGGCACCAGGGACAATCTCTAAGTTCTTGGTGGCGGGGTGTTTGTCAACTGGCGAAGTATTTGTATTTGTGATTATAACAGTTTATTTCTTCTTTTTGTTCTAGTTCAAAGCTTTTCCTTCCTTTGCTGTGGATCCGTGCAGTTTTAGCAGTAGTTGTCCTGTGGTTTGCATAGTTGCATGTTTTGGGTAAGTGAAAGCAATTTACTCCAAAGGAGTATTGTTGACATGCATGAATGACATGTTTGTGGCTGGTGTACTAAATGCAGTACTGTGTGTGAAATTGTCCTTAGATTTGAGCACAATGATATTTGTGTTGTCATATGTCTAATTTGCTTTTTTCGTTTTTCTTTTAGGTGGGATATTATTGGTGATTGCTGTGTCTGTGCAGAGTAGTTGCTGGTGAGTAGCTTTTTCAGGCAAGTGAGTGGTATATTTTTTTTAGTACATAACTCTTTGTGATAAAGCTACAGTTTGTTTATTACTTATTTTAGTGCTGGTTGTTGTTGGCAATCCATTTGTTGTTAGTGAGGATCATGGCTGGCTGCAGAGTGACCACTCAGCAGGTTGTTGGCATGCTTTTTGAGTCGTCTTCAGACCATGATTACGAGACTGACTCTGCATCTGAGGCAGAGGAGGGAGTGAGAGATTCTGGCAATGAGTCTTCTGTCTGAGAGGATTCTTCTGATGAGGAAGCCACTCTCAGTGCAGATGAAGGGCCTGTTTTAGAGGAGGACATTGATGTGCCAAGAGTGCAGCAGCCTGGGGCTGAAGGGTTTCCCATTAGAAGACCTGACACCTGGATTGCCCCAAACATGGAGCAGCCACAGTTACTGCATTTACTGGTCTCCCAGGGTGTAGAGTCAATACGGAAAACATTTTGCCTGTCAATTTCTTTCATTTGTTTATGGACGATGTATTTTTGGAAGAGATTGTGGAGCAGACTAATGTGAATGCGGAACAATATTTGAGGGAAAACGCTGCCAGACTTAGGCCTCAGTCTAGAGCTACTCAGTGGGTTCCCCCATATCTGGAAGGGATGACAAAGTTTTTATGTTTGACTTTTTTGATGGGATTGATGAGGAAGACGTCACTGGCTTCTTATTGGTCTACTAGTCCCTTGATGGCAACGGCTATATTTCCTGCAACTATGACTCGTAATCACTATTTGCTTCTTCTTCGTATGCTGCATTTTGTAGACAATGCTTCAGCCTTGCCACAAGATCACCCTGACTGTGACTGTCTTTTTAAAATTAGGCCTGGCCTTGATCATTTTGTAGATCGGTTTTCAGAGGTCTATGTTCCAGGCAAAGAGATAAGTGTGGACAAGTCTTTGGTCCTTTTCAAGGGGCGTTTAGTTTTTAAGCAGTACATTCCTAGTAAGAGGGCACGGTATGGGATTGAATTGTATATGCTGTCAGAAAGAAGTACAGGATATGTGTATAATTTCAAGGTCTACACTGGTAGGGATTCCAGTATTGACCCTCCTGGTTGTCCGGCCACTTTTGGAGTTAGCCAAAAAATTGTGTGGGAACTTGGTAGACGACTATTTAACAAAGGTCACCATTTGTACGTAGATAATTTCCACACAGGAGTGCAGTTGTTCAAGGAGTTGTTTAGAGTGGACACTGTTGCTTGTGGCACAATCCGTTCTAAACGGAAAGGCTATTCAAGGGAGCTTGTCTGTAAAAAACTTGAGAGGGGACAGTCCAGTGCCTTGCGGAAAAATGAGCTGCTAGCTCTGTAATTTTCAGACAGGAGGGATGTGTACATGCTATCCACCATTCATGGTGAGAGTACTTCCCCTGTGTCTGTTTGGGGTCATGTTGCTGAAGTACGGAAACCTGTGTGCATTTTGGACTACAGTAGGCACATGGGTGGTGTTGATAGAGTAGATCAGAGGTTGGAACCTTACACTGCTCTTCGTAAGTCTTACGTGTGGTATAAAAAGTTGGCCCTACATTTATTTCATTTGGCAACTTTTAATGCTTTTATTGTGTTCAAGGATTGTTCACCTGAGTCAAGGATGACATTTGTTAAATTAGGAGTCAGTGATGGAGAGCCTTATTGTGGTGGAACAGGCAAGAGCTCCTAGAGTAGCAGTGGTGGAGGATGTGGCTAGATTGAAAGATCGCCACTTTCCAGATCACATTCCTCTCACTCCCAAAAAAGACTTACCCACTAAGAAATGTAGAGTATGTTCCCGAAGAGGTATCCGGAGGGAGAGCTGGATGTACTGCCCCGATTGCCCTTCAAAGCCTGGGCTGTGCGTGCCCGGCAGTTTCAGAAATTACCACACAAAGAAAATTTGGGGGGAAATACTGTGAGTAAACTGCCTATTTTATATTTTCATATGTTCAGTTTCACGGTTGGCATTACTGTCATGTATTTACTAAGAGCTTTTGTGTTTGTAGTTTTGTACTTATTTTATAGTTAGTTAGTGGTTTCTTTGTTGTTTATAAACAAAAAAAGTGCTGGTGGTGTGCGTGGGGTGGCGCTTGGCTGGCGGTGTGTGTGGGGTTGCATTTGGCTGTCAGTGTGTGTGGGGTGGCGCTTGGCTGGCGGTGTACTTGGGGTGGTGCTTGGCTGGCGGTGTGCGTGGGGTGGCGCATGGCTGGCGGTGTGCTTGGGGTGGCGCTTGGTTGGCGGTGTGCGTGGGGTGGCGCTTGACTGGCGGTGTGCTTGGGGTGGCGCTTGGCTGGCGGTGTGCGTGGGGTAGCGCTTGGCTGGTAGTGTGCTTGGGGTGGTGCTTGGTTGGCGGTGTGCGTGGGGTGGCGCTTGGCTGGCGGTGTGCGTGGGGTGCCGCTTGGCCTGCAGTGTGCTTGGGGTGGCGCCTGGTTGGCGGTGTGTTTTGGGGTGGCGCTTGGCTGGCGGTGCCAGCCAAACATCAGTCCACACACTCCCATCAGCTAGTGTGACTGCTGTATCAGGTATGTGGGTGTATGTAAATGATGGGCCCTTGAGTGGCGCTGTCTGTCGATGCAAGTGTTGTAATGTGCTGGGCCCGTGGCTGGCGGGGTGAATGGTCTTGTGCATGTCATATATGAAAGGTGTGTGAATGGACTGTAAAACGGTTGGTGCCTTGACGCGGCTTTACAGCTCACGAGCTGTGAGCCATTAGTTCCGTTTTTTGGCCTCTCAGTTATTACCAGTGCATTTCACTTTTGTGAAATCTCTTGTTAATAAAATTTGATCTACTGAACCATCACTCACCCTCGTGCCAAATCCAACCAGTATGTGTGGTACAAATGACAAAACCTGCTCCGCTGTGATCAGGCATCGCAGCACACTTGTGACACACTAGGTGTCTCAGGTGGGACCCCGATGATGAAGCATGCCACCAACTTGGTTGGTGGGTGAGGGGTCTTTTTCACATAACCTAAATGCATTTATTTTCACAATTTTAGTGTTTGGCACATCACGGACGTGCGTGGACACATCAAAATCATATATTGCAAAACTACCTGTGTTTGGGGGTACCTATGTTTTTGGTCGTGAGTGCGGCCTTCATCTAGGGAAACCTACCAAACCCAGACATTTTTAAACACTAGACACCCCAAGGAGTCCAGGGAGGTGTGGCTTACGTGGATGCACCAACACTTTCTTACCCAGACTCCTCTGCAAACCTCCAAATTTGCTTAAAAAAGCATATTTTCCTGACTTTTCTTAGTAGGATCACCGCTCCAGCACAAGATTCCTGCTCCCCAGTATTCCCCTCAGTCTCCCAATTAAAACGACAGCTCACTTGTGTGGTTCCCCAAAGCAGAGTCAGCCTAAAGATATATAAAAGAAAAACATGTCCTTATCAACTCGCTGTGCTATCCCCTCTATCTCTACAAGTTTTTGGCCTTTTGCTGTTGCAGGCACCTGGCCCACCCACACAAGTGAGGTATCATTTTTATCGGGAGACTTGGGAGAACGCTGGGTGGTAGGACATTTGTGGCTCCTCTCAGATTCCAGAACTCTCTGTCACTGAAAACCTCGTTCTCCACCAGGACTGCCATGAAAAGGCTGATGGAGAACAGGTGCAGGGAGCCCCAAGGGGGGCCTCTGCATTTCCCAAGCACTTGGCAAGGGCAGTGCAGGGGTCCCCCTGGCTAGGACCATCACCGTGTTTGGTTTCTGCCCGCTGACCTAGTGGGAAACTTGAAATGGGCCTGGTAGGGAGGTAGCCACTATGGCGGCAACCTCCCTGTCGGAAGTTTGGGGGACAGCCTAAACCACCCACTGAACTTGTAATCAAGCCCATACTGCCTAAAATCCTCAAACAGATCACAGGCCAACTACCACCTATACCCATTTTAAAACATTTAATTGCATGAACTAAAAAAGCCACCAGCGATAGCCCTGCTACCCCTAGAGAGTACCAAGACATAGAAATATCTGTACATCTAAAAATAACACATAATAAGGAACGGAATCCTTTTAAATGACAAACTAAACAATGAAAAACAAGCTGTAATATTTTCTACAGCAAACAACTTATTAAACCTGGATGATGGATGGGATCTTCACAATTGCCCCAAACCAGTCACTCAGATATACACATACATGGTGAATATCAAAACACTAATATCCATTTTTATATGCCCTACTACCAAATAAACAAAGTAACACTTACTATGGCCTATGAAACCACATTAAATATAAAACAAATACCTACTACCCCCAAAACATCATCATAGACTTTGAGCAAGCAATGACTGGAACCATTTAAAACATTTAACCCCACAGCCATATAAGGTTGTTACTATAATGTCAAGCAAAGCACATGGAGATGCCTCCAACAATCTGAAGTAGGTCTAGAATGTTCTGCAATAAATTTCCGTTCAAGGAGTATAAAAAATGGGTATAATAATATGAGAAGAAAGGTAATTTTGTAGAAACACAAACTTTCAAGATTTGTAATATTTGAAGTTAATTAATAAGTGTACTTTTCTAACATTTATTTATCTTTCCTCAATTTTTGAATAGTGAAATGCTTATGATAATAAAACATTTGATCAGTGTAATATAAAAACGAGAGCAGGGATTCATAAGTATCTAATATCACAACTTATCTAGGAGCTATGCAATGACCTATGAACATGTTAAGCATAGAATAACATAATAACATACATATATACATGTATATACACACACATACATACAAACATGCATACACACAAATATACACATATATTTCTTATATATATATGTATTCTAAGGCGTAGGCCGTTTTTTCTGGTGGCACCTCGCAGTCTGCACTTTCATTGTTATGAAACAATAAATTCTTTATAAAAAAGCAATAATCCGTACCAGATTTGTGACATTTTCTGGGATTGCTCAAAGAACAAATTTCAGAGTAAAGCAGGTTCCCTGGGTAAGGACAAATATATATATATATATATATATGTATATATATATATATATATATATATATATATATATATATATATATATATATATATATATACATATTTAACCGTGAGTAAATATACATTTGTTAAACAGGTTTAAAGAGTATGTGCGTAATTTATTCTTATGACATAGTAGCAATACATATTTCCTAAAGAACTCTACATATCTGGAATATACGCATAATCAGATTAAAACTATTTATCAACACAGACATTTGCAGTCCATTGCTGTTTGAATATGGTGGTTATGAAGGAAAGAGCGAACTCTTGAGTAGTCTTCTGAAGACAAGATAGTTATCCGTGGATCTTATATTTGGGGGTAATGCATTCCATGGTTTGGCTGCTTGAACAGAGAAGGATATACCACCTACAGTCTTTTTCATATATGGTGGTGTACTAAGGCGGGGTGCCAATCTTGAGCAGAGGTTTCTTTGTTGAATGTATTTGGTTATTTTGTTTCTGATAAAAAGCGGTCCTGTTCCATGTATAGCTTTGTGGGTGATACAAAGCAGCTTGAAGGTGGATCTTCTAGCAACGGGTAACCAGTGTAGTGCTCTCAAGGCAGGGGAGATATGGGCTTTGGTATCAAACATGTCGGAATCATACCCCAATACTGTTGCCAGTATTGGAAGTATGATTCCACGCACTCTGGGGGCTCCTTAGAGAACCCCCAGCATTGCTACAACCAGTCTTCCAGGGTTTTCCGGGCACCCCAAGCTGCTGCCACTCCTCAGAAAGGTTTCTGCCCCCCGCTGCTTGATCCGATCAACCCCAGGAAGGTAGAACAAAGGATTTCCTTTGGGGGAGGGAGGTAACACCCTCTCCCTTTGGAAATTGTTGTGATTGGTTTTGGGAGGGGTAGCCTCTCCACGCCACTGGTTTTGCTTTGAAGGGCACATTTGGTCAGGGACCCCCAGTCCCTGCTCTGGCACACAGGGGTGGTACTCAGAGCTCCTACTGAGGGCTTCTGGGTTCTGCCATCTTGAATCCAAGGTTGGCAGGGAACTCTGGAAGCATCTGAGTGGCCAGGCAGGTGACGTTGAAGCCCCCTCTTGAAAGTTGCTTATCTGGTTAGATGACCAGTCCCTCTTTCAGGGCTATTTAGAGCCTCTCTCTTGGGTGGGTCCTCAGATTTGGTTTGCAAGACTCCAGCAGAATTCCTCTGCAACCTCCACTTTGACTTCTGGCCACTGGAACTGTGACTGGACCCTCAAGACTCATGAAACCAACAAAGCTGCAATCAATGAAGAAGACTCTTCTGCAACTTTATTTCCACGGCTCCTGCCATGTTTGCAACATTTCCCCAGCTGTGCATCCTCAGAAGACAGCAAGTCTTCAGCCTGCACAAGAAGAAGGAATCTCCCTTGGATTGAAGGAGTCACTCCCCTGCATCCACAGGCACCTGCTGCAACGACGACTGGCTGCGTGGATCCTGCATCACGGGTGGTGGTCCGCAAAAGTCTTCTTGGTCCTCTCTGTCAGCTGTCCAACTTTGGTGGAGGTAAGCCTTTGCCTTCCCATGCAGGACCGTACCCTTGTGCACCACGTCTCTTGTATCTGCCAAGGCTCCAGTGCCGAGCACTCCTTCCTGCAAACAACAGCCTCCTGTGTGGTTCTCATGTAGTGTGGGATCCTCTTTCGTAGTGCTGCCTGGGCTCCTCCTGCTACTCCTGTGTCCTCGTCCTGTGGGTGCTGACTCTGCTCCTGTGGGCTCTCTGCAACACAGAGGGTCCCCTTTTACTCCCCCTCCTAGGCCTTGCTGGTCCCCGGCATCATCTCTTTTCCGCCAATGAGTTTGCCTTTGCCAAGGCTTGTTAGTGGAATTTCTGTACCGACACTCGTCTGTATTATTCCTTCCAGCATGGGACATCTTCTGCATTTATCAGGAACTCTTCTCTGATTCCAGGACTGCAGTGCTCACAGTCGACCAACTCCTGCAACTACAGTTGGGTGGGTATTAGCTCCTACACCTCCTGGACTCCACTGTAACTCTTGGACTTGGTCCCCTCTCTCCACAGGTCTTCTTGCGTCAGGAATCTACCACTGGTTTTCTTTTAGTCTTCTCTGGGTGTCTTCTTTTTCCTCCTTTTGGGTGGTTTGGGGAAAATCCAGTGATTTGCTCCTGCTTTCCTGGCCGCTGGGGGGTGTTGTGGTACTTACCTCTGGTTTTCTAGCACCCCCAGCTCCCCTCTACACATTCCACTTACCTAGATGGGGGTCCTTTGTTCACCTTCCATTTGTTTTAGTATAGGCTTTGTGCTCCCCCTAGGGCCACTATTGGCTATTGCTGTTTGCACTGTTTTCTAATCTTTTCTATGCCTAATTCTGATTGCTAGTGTATATATTTGATGCATTACTTACCTTCTATTTGAGAGTTGCCCTTCTAGTATTTTGTTGTATTTTGTTCCAAAAATAAAGTACCTTTATTTTTGTACAACTGAGTGTTTTCTTTCATGTCTGTAAATGTTGTGCGACTACATTGGTATTGCATGAGCTTTGCACCTCTCCTAGATAAGCCTTGGCTGCTCATCCACAGCTACCTCTAGAGAGCCTGGATTTTAGACACTGCCTACACTACGCTAACAGGGGATACCTGGACCTGGTAAAAGGTGTAAGTACCTTGGGTACCCACCACATACCAGGCCAGCTTCCTATACCACTTGCATGTTAAGCACCTATCCACTGAGTGTGATTGAAGAGTGCTTGCAGGGGAACATAACCTCATTATAATCACATGCACTGATCTATCTCAAATTCCAAATGGTCTGAGTCTGTAACCCCTCTATGAATACCACTCTCTAATTTCTTTATAATTGGCGACTTGTGACACACCTAGTGTGCAATTATCAATAAAAGATGTCAAAACTCAACTATTATAAGTTATTGCAGTTGAGTACTGATGTCACAATGCCTACAGGTGCAGCCAGCAGCCGACGTGAAATACGGGACAGGTCACTGAGCATAATTGGAGCAGACGTTTGAAGCAATGAAAAAAAATGTTGTTTTTCTTTTTTTCTGGTCTATTTTAGTTTACTAAGACAAGCAGAGAAAATATGCTTATTTTTTTGTACACCTTAGAGTAGAGCTCGAATGTTTCTAGACATTCTGAGCTACTGCAACTTTTTTTATAAACTAACTTGTATTGAACTGTTTCTAGTATTTGTTTGCAACTAATATTTAACAGGTTTGTGATGTGTTTCATTTTGCACTGGAGGTTTTATTTTAAGTCTTCATATTTGCTAACATGCTCACTCTCATTTTAAGTGGTTTATGGGAAAGATGATGGTGTGACCAAGTATTATATGGGATAAAAGTACCCCTTTGGTGGGTGTACATGACCAGGATATTGCAAGTCACCTCGGCCTCATTCCTCCATATGGTCATAGAACTCCTCTATGACTTGCAATATCCTTATGATGCACAGCAGGGGGTAATTTATCTCTTATAAGTACACATGTCTACCCTTACCAACCTTTTAAACAACAAGTATTACTATTATCCAACTTAATGATACCAAACTCACTGAATTGGCATCACTAGGGTTTGAATTTGTGACCTGAAAAACTGCTTAGCATTTAAGGTTGGATCCCCCAATTCCCTTAATTGTGCCTCTCGACTGAATCAGTCTACGAAAGCACTGCAGGCAAGGAATTGGAAATGTCTTCCACCTACTACATAGCAAATGTATGCTATAGATGCACAGGATATTAAATTATCATTTAAAAAGCTAAAAACTATCAGCTAATAGTGGGATGGCAGTGTAATAAGCTTGATTTTGAATGTCCCTTTTTAGCCATTCAATTAACGTATATCCAGAAATGGACTTATAGGGCCATCTTTCTTAGGAACATGCAATTATGTTTGAGACACGCCTTGGTTCAACTGACATGGCCTGGGAGTTTCATATAGACTGTTTCCATTGGGGCAGGGTAAAGACTAATTTGCTTATGGTCCAGTCTGAACTAAGGGGGCATGGTGTGCAAAATAACGATGGATTGGGTGGGGCCCAAATAATTACCTGTGGCTGAGCTTAATTCAGGCATCCCATCACTTTTGGTATACTTTAGTGATGTAAAAGGCATGGCAGTGCTTAGGCCATTTTGGTGACTGAATGGTGAAGGAAAAAGGCAAGTACGTGTTTACTTTGACAGCATTTGATAAAGCACAAAGGTCATTAAGGAAAGTATCTGGGGTGGCAGTGGAGGTTTTGCAAGGGCTCAGAAAAGCAGACAATTTTCCCACACACTTTTTCAATTTCCCACCTTCAACAGCAGGGTATCCTTCTGGATGTTACAAACAAATATATGCATTTTCCCCCCAAAGGTGTACAGCACAAAAATGCCACTCCAGAAGAGAACGAGCAGACTAGTCACAGTTTAACCAACGTAGCTATGAAGATTCAAATGGATTTTGCCCCCAAGGAAAGGGGAGTGGAAGGCTGAGGCTGCTCAAGAACAATTGAAGTACTTTTTACAAGCCATCCTTGGATACGGCGAACTGCTGAAGATACAAGACAGAATTTGCAGAGCAGCCTTTTCAGAGAGCCAAAGGAGTTGGTTTTCTAGAAGGAACAAAGTAAGTTAGAAGAAACCAAACTGGGGCAAATGTTAAAACGGGCCACTGTCCAGATTTCAGAGGATAAAAAATATTTCGTGAGTTCACCTTTTCTGTTAGAAAAAAGGACAAGGGGTGGAGACCAGGTATAAATCTTTAGGAACTGAATTAGTTTGCAAATAATGTCCTTTTTAAAAAGAGATTCATGGCCTAAGGGACATTCTTCAGGAATGAGAATTGCTTGCAGGGTTGGATCTAAAATATGCTTATTTCACACAGCCAGATGCTGCCAAGAGTACCATTACTGCAATTCAGATGGTTTGTCATCCTTTTCATTGGCACCCACTTTGTCTGGCCTCAGTTCCATGAGTGAGTTAAGGTGGCAGTGAGTCCTGTGGCAGAGTTTTTTCAACAATGATGAATAAGGTTGATAACGTACCTGAACGATTTCTCCATCATGTGTCAGGAGTAAGAGATATTAGGGAGTCACTTGAAAACGACTGTGGGTTTGTTGAAAAGTTTGGAGTTTGGGCTTCGTGATAGGCCAAAAGAGATAAATTGTGGAACCAAGCAGGGAGTTGGAATTTCTGGAATTCCACGTGGATGTGGTGCAGTGTTAGGCTCCCAGGAAGAAAGTGAAAACTACCAAGTCAGAGATTTGAAGGTTGTTGAGTTGTGAAGATTTTACTACGAGTATGCTGGCTCTGATGATAGGTCTGTTTTCTTCAATTCTGACAGTTTCCAGGACCATCACACTACAGTAACAATAGTCCTTGAAAAGTCAAGTCAACTTAATGACCAACTCCAGGACCAAGTGTTCGCTTAATGACTGACCAACAGTGGTTAAGTAAAACCACAACTCTGTTCTTGTGGATCTTGCAGTGACCAAATGTGATCCTCTTGGTGCAGGTTCCAATGAGCATGCATGTCCTAAATGCCATTTGAGTTTAGTTGACGCCTTCCTTAATAGAAAGCTACCTCTGATGCCAGCGGCTGAAAAACAGTCTGGTATTTGGCTCCCTCGGATGCAAGCACCAGGGAGAAGAAAATATCTACATTTTGGGGATATCCCGCATGTTTTATTTTGAATATGGATGTTTGGCCACAGGAAAAGCATGTAAAGAAGCTTATTTAAGTTTAAGTGACATCTGTTTTTTCAATCTTTTTTGCATGTAAAGTTTATTTGCCTGGATCACTTACAAGAGTGTCAGAATTTATTATCTGCAGTTTAACATTAAAAATGCAATTTTATAGTACAGTCAAATACACTAGTAGCTGAAATATGATACCCACTACACATGTTGATGATTACTTTTAAAATGCAATAAACAGTACCTGCATAAATTATTTTTTGTCCTCCAACTGGAAAGGCATCCTTTCCCTTCTCACACTCTGTCTTCTCTTTCAATGCCTTCACCTCTCAATCTCCAAAGAGTAGATTAGTTAGAAATATTAGTAAAAACATATTATAAAATAAATAGCAACCTACCAAAGTCCAAAAAACATTAACAAAATGTAGGCAAACATGACATATCATTTTTTCAAATTATAAAGATTAGATTTTATTATATCAATTCAAATATTAAATGAAAGTCCATTGGTAATGAACACTGAAATAATAAAATGATATATAAATTATTTAAACAATCATTGTAATCATAGCCAACTAAACAACACTAAAAACCAAAACCAGTCATCACGTAAAATAATAATAACCCATGAAAAACACAATTCCAAATAACAATCACATAATATTTACACAGATAATAAAATATAACATTTCCCACCCATAAGAAACTAAATAAAAAAGACATAGGGCCTCATTAGGAGTTGGGTAGTCGGACCACCCGCACTCCAATACAGTGGTAGCGAGGCGGCAATCAAGCTGGTGGCCTTACTACCGCCATATTACAATGTTTATGCTCGGCTGTCTGGTGGAAACAGTGTAGTGGCCAATGCCGTCACACAGGCAGTGCCACCAGCACCCTCGGAATGCGCACTGTCTGCCACAGCAGACAGTGCGCATTCCGAGGGTGTTGACAGGTAGCCCTTGCACTGCTCATGACATGGTTATGGGCAGTTCAGGGCCCTGGTGGCCCCGAATCTACCTTTCTGCCAGTATGTTCATGGCGGGGATCCTGCCATAAAAAGGCTGGCGGAAAAGAAAGTCGTGATCAGAATGGCAGTACCAAACTCTGCAACTCTGTTGCTCACCACCAACTTCACCACCATCAACCCATCAGGATCTCTGTTTGTGGCAGTGATGGTGGTTTCCTGGCGGTCCGACTACCAATCGTAATCTGGCGGTTGGACCACCAGGGATGTGGTGGTCGGACCGCCACAGCGGGTACGGCAGTGCTATGGACCAGCGTACTCGTAATCAGGCCCTTACTGTTGCGTAGCTGCAGATCTTTTTCTGAATCCATGTAGTCAAACATAGTAAACCATAAAAAATGGGAAACATATTATCTAAAAGACCCCAAAAAATGCACCATAAAAAACCCAGAAAATGTAAAAAAAAAAAAAAAGAAAGGCTTTAGAAAGCCTGCAAACAAGAAAATGAAAGTAAAAAGCATTTGATTTTTATAAACCAAAATTTATTTCCTTTAAAAAAATGGAAAATCCAAATGCCAATGGAAACATTCATAGACAGAGGCCTTATATAGTATAGAAGAAAACCCAACTGTAAAGCACAGTACAATTCCAAAAAATACATATAAATCACACATAATCATCACATCATCAAAATAGAAATAACATAAGACAACTTAAAATAACATATCAATACATGTATAATAAAACAGTGTGTGAAAAGCCAAAAATACAAACTAGTGAAAGTCACTAATATTAATGCTTCCAAATATAAAACAAGCCCACAAACAATAGTATATCCACTTTCTAGACCTCCCCACTAAACCTCTTCACCCTCAAAACCCACAAAACCCTTTAAAAAACTCCTTAAAAAAGGACTTACCTGCTCTGACAAATAGAAGCACCTTACCACGACCTGGTTCTAGGAAAATAGACTAAAAATAACACAAATAGGTTACAAAATAGAAGGTAGCTGTAAAAAAAAAAAAAATGACCACAAAATGAAACTAAATAAATAATATTTCCCCATTGAAATGAATAGAAAATAATGTAAAAATGTTGAAAAAATGTATAAATAAATGTGAAACAATATAAACCTGTGACAAATGTCAAAAATGTTTTACAAAATGTTAAAAATGTAAAACTGTAAATTAAATAATAATATAAACTATATATACCTATGTGATATCTATTGAACAAAGTTAAAATGATGCTGAAAATGTGTATATAAAAGTAGTTAAGACATTTTTAAATAAAAATGGAAAAAGCAGAGAATGTACAACACATACAAGTATTTTAATATATTTTATGTTTTTTATTTGATAATGAAAAGTCATGAAAACATTTTATTTCTTTAACTATAGAAATGTGTATTTTTGGAGTTGGAATGTGTATATATGTGTGAAAATATAAAGTTATGTAAAATAAACTTTAAAAACATTAATAAAATGAGAACAATGTATTACAAAAAAGTAATTATTGCTATTATTGCTTACAAACATGCAGCTATCTGTTGTTATTATATTACTAACATCCGAAATACAAATAACATAACACAACTATTTCTCATACATACAAATAAAATTGAAACAATGGATTTCAGACTAAAACTATGCTATGAAATAATCACACTCCAACACAAACTATTTATAAGAAAGCACACTAAAGGGGTGACATGTATTATTCCCACTTCTAAACCAATTTGAGGAAAGTGTTGGACACTAAAAGAGTTTCATTTACTATTCCCAATTCAATCTATACCAATTTGAAGAAGGTGTTGGACATTAAAGAAGTCAAAAATACTATTCCCAAACTAATCAAAACCAATTTGGGGACAGTGTTTGACACTAAAGTGGGTGACATTTACTATTTCCAATCCAATCTAAATCAATTTAGAGACAGTGTAGGGCACTAAAGGGATATCATTTTATATTCTCACTCCAATCTAAACCAATTTGGCGAAAGTGTTAGAAATTAACCCCCTAGGTGCCTTGGACGAGCTGGTCTCGTCCAGACACACAGTGCTCGTGTGCCCTGGAAGAGACCCGCTCCTCCTGCACCCGGCCCACGGGGGGAGCGCTATCACGCCCCCCCATGGGCCTTCCACCCACTCCCCCAAGTTGAGGATGGAAGGGGAATCCCTTCCCCTTCCACCCTTGACCCCCCCATCGGCAATCTGATGACATCAGTGTGCTCACTGCGCGCCGTCATCAGAAGCTGCTGAGGACGCGCTAGAAGCCATTTGCTTCCAGCGTGAGGAGAGAGAGGACTTGAAAAGGTAAGCCTCTCTCTTTTGGGGGTTTTGGGGGGGGAAACAGGCACGGGGGAAGGAAAGAGTTTTTCCTTTCCCCCGTGCCTTTTTTCAGTGGATTCCTGGTCCACGATCGTGGGCGGAGCCCGCGATCGTGGACCAGGAATCACCACTGGGCACCAGTGATTTTTTTTCAGGTTTCTTTTTGGGAGCGACCCCTTGGGCAAGGGTCGCTCCCATGGGGGGGCTATTATTTATCCTATTTCGGCCCCCCCTTGAGGCAGATCGGCCATTTTTTCAGCCGATCTGCCTCTAGGGGGGGTCAAAAATCACATGACCACCAGGGATTTTATTTTTCCTTATGATTTTGGGGAGCAACCCCTTGGGCAAGGGTCGCTCTTCTGGGAGCCCATAACTAATCCTATTTCGGTCCCCCATGGGTGCAGATCGGCCGTTTTTTTGGCTGATCTGCCCCGGGGGGGGGGGGGGTGAAAACCACTAGACCATCAGGGACTTTATTTTCCTTATGTTTTTGGGCAGCGATCCCTTAAGCAAGGGTCGCTGCCCTGGGGGCAATAATTTTTTATATGTTTCGCCCCCCCGGGGCTAGATCGGCCATGTTTTTGGTCGATCTTGCCCCCAGGGGGGTCGAAACACACTAGGCGCCAGTGATTGTGTTGTGTGTGTGTGTTTTGTGTGTTTGGGGGCACTCCTTGGGCAAGGGTCGCCCTGCCAAAGGGGGGAATATTAGTATTGGCCATTTCTGCCCATTTTTTTAGGCACATCTGCCCCCAAGGAGGGCAGAAACCAACAATACGCCAGGGATTTTATTTTTTGTTCCCATTTTTTTGTTTTGTGCTGGGGGTGCCCCCTTTTGCCCCCTTTGGCAAGGGTCGCCCCCTAAAGGGGGCACAGAGCTGTTGGGCATTTCTGCCCCCCTTGGGGGCAGAGCGGGCAATTGTTTTACGGCCATCTGTCCCCAAGGGGGGCAGATTCAACTTAGGCACCAGGTATCCTGTGTGTGTGTGTGTTTTGTGTGGGGGGCAGCACTTTTGGCAAGGGTAGCCCCCAAAGGGGGCACGTTACTGATGGCCATTTCTGCCCACCTTGGAGGCAGATCACACTATTTGTTTTTAGGCCCATCTGCCCCCAAGGGGTCATAAGGTACCAAGATGTTAGAGATTTTTTTTTGGGTTCCCTTTGTTTTTTTGTGTGCTGGGGGTACCCCCTTTGACAAGGATCACCCCCCGAAGGGGGCACAGAGCTGTTGCCCATTTCCAGCCCCCTTGAGGGCAGATTCGCCTATTTTTTAGGCCCATCTGCCCCCAAGGGGGGTCAGAATCCACTTAGGCACCAGGGATCTTGTGTGTGTGTGTGTGTTTTGTGTGGGTGGGGAGGCGGCCCCTTCGGCAAGCGTCGCTCCCCAAAGGGTGTTGAAGTAAGCCTCAGCAAGGCCTACTAGTGCAAGGGGTTCATCTTTCATTGCACAAAGTCCTCAGACCATGTAGGAAGAAGTTGAAACAGAAACTGAAATAAAAGACAACGTTTATTAAACCTCAGGAGGTGGTACTACAGTTCAAACAGCACCCTTCGGTAATGTTTGACGTAGCACACTGAACTGAGAGAGCATGGTCCTTTTATACCCACGCAGGGGCTAAAAGGAGGTGGTACAATTATAGAAGCAAGACTTGCATACATGTAAGGTCATGTGGAAATGCACAGTCGACAGGTAGGAGGAGCTGACAGTTTTCAAGGACAAACAGCTGCAGACCTTACTGAGCATGTGCGAAGTGGGAGATGCTAAATATAACTGGTCACTAGGCAGATTTTCAAGAGTAGTTAACAGAAAGGTAGGACAGAGCACATGGTGAGCACATGGCAGCATGTGGCAGAGAAAATGGCTGCCATGAATACAAAATGGATTCTGCGAAATGTTCACAATAGTTACTAAATACAAGATGTCTTCTGCTAATGCTTAATCTAATTGCTGATAAACTACAACAAGGGGGGAACATTATTGATGACCATTTCTGCTCCCCTTGGGGGCAGATCGGGCTATTTATTTTAGGCATATCTGCCCCCAAGGGGGCAAAAGCCACCAAGACATGAGGGGATTTTTTTTTTTTGCTCCCCTTAGTTTTTTGTGCTGGGGGCACCCCGTTCACTCCCTTTGGCAAGGGTCGCCCCCCAACCCCAAACAGGGTACAGAGCTGTTGGCCAGTTCAGCCTATTTTTTTAGGCCCAGCTGCCCCCAAGCTGGGCAGAAGCCACTTAGGCACCAGGGACAATCTCTAAGTTCTTGGTGGCGGGGTGTTTGTCAACTGGCGAAGTATTTGTATTTGTGATTATAACAGTTTATTTCTTCTTTTTGTTCTAGTTCAAAGCTTTTCCTTCCTTTGCTGTGGATCCGTGCAGTTTTAGCAGTAGTTGTCCTGTGGTTTGCATAGTTGCATGTTTTGGGTAAGTGAAAGCAATTTACTCCAAAGGAGTATTGTTGACATGCATGAATGACATGTTTGTGGCTGGTGTACTAAATGCAGTACTGTGTGTGAAATTGTCCTTAGATTTGAGCACAATGATATTTGTGTTGTCATATGTCTAATTTGCTTTTTTCGTTTTTCTTTTAGGTGGGATATTATTGGTGATTGCTGTGTCTGTGCAGAGTAGTTGCTGGTGAGTAGCTTTTTCAGGCAAGTGAGTGGTATATTTTTTTTAGTACATAACTCTTTGTGATAAAGCTACAGTTTGTTTATTACTTATTTTAGTGCTGGTTGTTGTTGGCAATCCATTTGTTGTTAGTGAGGATCATGGCTGGCTGCAGAGTGACCACTCAGCAGGTTGTTGGCATGCTTTTTGAGTCGTCTTCAGACCATGATTACGAGACTGACTCTGCATCTGAGGCAGAGGAGGGAGTGAGAGATTCTGGCAATGAGTCTTCTGTCTGAGAGGATTCTTCTGATGAGGAAGCCACTCTCAGTGCAGATGAAGGGCCTGTTTTAGAGGAGGACATTGATGTGCCAAGAGTGCAGCAGCCTGGGGCTGAAGGGTTTCCCATTAGAAGACCTGACACCTGGATTGCCCCAAACATGGAGCAGCCACAGTTACTGCATTTACTGGTCTCCCAGGGTGTAGAGTCAATACGGAAAACATTTTGCCTGTCAATTTCTTTCATTTGTTTATGGACGATGTATTTTTGGAAGAGATTGTGGAGCAGACTAATGTGAATGCGGAACAATATTTGAGGGAAAACGCTGCCAGACTTAGGCCTCAGTCTAGAGCTACTCAGTGGGTTCCCCCATATCTGGAAGGGATGACAAAGTTTTTATGTTTGACTTTTTTGATGGGATTGATGAGGAAGACGTCACTGGCTTCTTATTGGTCTACTAGTCCCTTGATGGCAACGGCTATATTTCCTGCAACTATGACTCGTAATCACTATTTGCTTCTTCTTCGTATGCTGCATTTTGTAGACAATGCTTCAGCCTTGCCACAAGATCACCCTGACTGTGACTGTCTTTTTAAAATTAGGCCTGGCCTTGATCATTTTGTAGATCGGTTTTCAGAGGTCTATGTTCCAGGCAAAGAGATAAGTGTGGACAAGTCTTTGGTCCTTTTCAAGGGGCGTTTAGTTTTTAAGCAGTACATTCCTAGTAAGAGGGCACGGTATGGGATTGAATTGTATATGCTGTCAGAAAGAAGTACAGGATATGTGTATAATTTCAAGGTCTACACTGGTAGGGATTCCAGTATTGACCCTCCTGGTTGTCCGGCCACTTTTGGAGTTAGCCAAAAAATTGTGTGGGAACTTGGTAGACGACTATTTAACAAAGGTCACCATTTGTACGTAGATAATTTCCACACAGGAGTGCAGTTGTTCAAGGAGTTGTTTAGAGTGGACACTGTTGCTTGTGGCACAATCCGTTCTAAACGGAAAGGCTATTCAAGGGAGCTTGTCTGTAAAAAACTTGAGAGGGGACAGTCCAGTGCCTTGCGGAAAAATGAGCTGCTAGCTCTGTAATTTTCAGACAGGAGGGATGTGTACATGCTATCCACCATTCATGGTGAGAGTACTTCCCCTGTGTCTGTTTGGGGTCATGTTGCTGAAGTACGGAAACCTGTGTGCATTTTGGACTACAGTAGGCACATGGGTGGTGTTGATAGAGTAGATCAGAGGTTGGAACCTTACACTGCTCTTCGTAAGTCTTACGTGTGGTATAAAAAGTTGGCCCTACATTTATTTCATTTGGCAACTTTTAATGCTTTTATTGTGTTCAAGGATTGTTCACCTGAGTCAAGGATGACATTTGTTAAATTAGGAGTCAGTGATGGAGAGCCTTATTGTGGTGGAACAGGCAAGAGCTCCTAGAGTAGCAGTGGTGGAGGATGTGGCTAGATTGAAAGATCGCCACTTTCCAGATCACATTCCTCTCACTCCCAAAAAAGACTTACCCACTAAGAAATGTAGAGTATGTTCCCGAAGAGGTATCCGGAGGGAGAGCTGGATGTACTGCCCCGATTGCCCTTCAAAGCCTGGGCTGTGTGTGCCCGGCAGTTTCAGAAATTACCACACAAAGAAAATTTGGGGGGAAATACTGTGAGTAAACTGCCTATTTTATATTTTCATATGTTCAGTTTCACGGTTGGCATTACTGTCATGTATTTACTAAGAGCTTTTGTGTTTGTAGTTTTGTACTTATTTTATAGTTAGTTAGTGGTTTCTTTGTTGTTTATAAACAAAAAAAGTGCTGGTGGTGTGCGTGGGGTGGCGCTTGGCTGGCGGTGTGTGTGGGGTTGCATTTGGCTGTCAGTGTGTGTGGGGTGGCGCTTGGCTGGCGGTGTACTTGGGGTGGTGCTTGGCTGGCGGTGTGCGTGGGGTGGCGCATGGCTGGCGGTGTGCTTGGGGTGGCGCTTGGTTGGCGGTGTGCGTGGGGTGGCGCTTGACTGGCGGTGTGCTTGGGGTGGCGCTTGGCTGGCGGTGTGCGTGGGGTAGCGCTTGGCTGGTAGTGTGCTTGGGGTGGTGCTTGGTTGGCGGTGTGCGTGGGGTGGCGCTTGGCTGGCGGTGTGCGTGGGGTGCCGCTTGGCCTGCAGTGTGCTTGGGGTGGCGCCTGGTTGGCGGTGTGTTTTGGGGTGGCGCTTGGCTGGCGGTGCCAGCCAAACATCAGTCCACACACTCCCATCAGCTAGTGTGACTGCTGTATCAGGTATGTGGGTGTATGTAAATGATGGGCCCTTGAGTGGCGCTGTCTGTCGATGCAAGTGTTGTAATGTGCTGGGCCCGTGGCTGGCGGGGTGAATGGTCTTGTGCATGTCATATATGAAAGGTGTGTGAATGGACTGTAAAACGGTTGGTGCCTTGACGCGGCTTTACAGCTCACGAGCTGTGAGCCATTAGTTCCGTTTTTTGGCCTCTCAGTTATTACCAGTGCATTTCACTTTTGTGAAATCTCTTGTTAATAAAATTTGATCTACTGAACCATCACTCACCCTCGTGCCAAATCCAACCAGTATGTGTGGTACAAATGACAAAACCTGCTCCGCTGTGATCAGGCATCGCAGCACACTTGTGACACACTAGGTGTCTCAGGTGGGACCCCGATGATGAAGCATGCCACCAACTTGGTTGGTGGGTGAGGGGTCTTTTTCACATAACCTAAATGCATTTATTTTCACAATTTTAGTGTTTGGCACATCACGGACGTGCGTGGACACATCAAAATCATATATTGCAAAACTACCTGTGTTTGGGGGTACCTATGTTTTTGGTCGTGAGTGCGGCCTTCATCTAGGGAAACCTACCAAACCCAGACATTTTTAAACACTAGACACCCCAAGGAGTCCAGGGAGGTGTGGCTTACGTGGATGCACCAACACTTTCTTACCCAGACTCCTCTGCAAACCTCCAAATTTGCTTAAAAAAGCATATTTTCCTGACTTTTCTTAGTAGGATCACCGCTCCAGCACAAGATTCCTGCTCCCCAGTATTCCCCTCAGTCTCCCAATTAAAACGACAGCTCACTTGTGTGGTTCCCCAAAGCAGAGTCAGCCTAAAGATATATAAAAGAAAAACATGTCCTTATCAACTCGCTGTGCTATCCCCTCTATCTCTACAAGTTTTTGGCCTTTTGCTGTTGCAGGCACCTGGCCCACCCACACAAGTGAGGTATCATTTTTATCGGGAGACTTGGGAGAACGCTGGGTGGTAGGACATTTGTGGCTCCTCTCAGATTCCAGAACTCTCTGTCACTGAAAAGTGAGGAAAAAGTGTTTTTTAGCCTAATTTTGAGGTTTGCAAAGGATTCTGGGTAACAGAACCTGGTGAGAGCCCCACAAGTCACCCCGTCTTGGATTCCCCTAGGTTTCTAGTTTTTAAACATGCACAGGTTTGGTAGGTTTTCCTAGGTGCCGGCTGAGCTAGAGGCCAAAATTCACAGGTAGGCACTTTTAAAAAAACACCTCTGTTTTCTTTGAGAAAATGTGATGTGTCGACTTTGTGTTTTGGGGCATTTCCTGTTGCGGGCACTAGGCCTACCCACACAAGTGAGGTACCATTTTTATCGGGAGACTTGGGGGAATTAATTTTGGATTTTTAAACTGTTTCCTGTGTTTTATTTAATGACTGTTTTCTGATATTTGAATGCTTTACACTCCGTCTCCTTAGTTAAGCCTTGTCGCTCGTTGCCAAGCTACCAAGGGTTGAGCTGGGTTTAATTTACTGAGACCTAACTGGACCTAAGTGGAGGTTGGTGGCCTGTTGCTAAGTGTAGGTACTTACTTGCCCTTTCCAATAGCCCATTTTCCAACTGTAACTATAAAACTATATATACAACAACTCAAATTATTAGATTTTGTTAAAATAAATTGTTCTATATTTTTATTTTTTATTTTTTTATACCTTAATTGTTTTCTTATATTTCATAAATGTTATCTTTAAGTTAATATAATTAATATATATTTTAATTAAGTCTACATTAAAATGTTTTAGAAATATTGATTGCAAAATACATTTAAAAACAGTAAATATTAATTTACGTATCATTAAAATAATTAACATAAAATTTACTTTCAGATATACACTTTTCAAAAATCTCTCCACAACTTTCAACAATTTCTTGACTTTCAAATTATCTCACTGAAAAATTATAATTTAATAAACATATAGAAGCAAACACACAGCAATAAACTCCATACTAATTAACACTTACAAACAATATTACAAACAACAATATTTTCTAAATCCATATATTATAAAAAAAATAAAAATGACACTTAAAATGATATTTTGCCTTTGATCTTCCTGTCAATTATATTTTTGACATCCCAATATTCTTGACACAATGAGCCTAATTAGGATTTTGGCAGACAGGAAAACTTGTCCACTGAACTTCAGACTTGGATGTTGCTGCTGCACTGGCTGCCTCCCCGCCGGACCTATTAAGACTTTCCCGCTATGCTGACTGGTGGAACCCAAGGGTTCTGCCAATCAGCCTAGCGGGAAAGTGGTGGCAGCATTGTCTCCAGCTCTTAATCGGCAATGCTGTTACCTGCAGGGTGCACCAGCAACCTTGCAATGTTCACTGTCTGCAGAGACTGAATGGGAGGGCAGGGGGGGCATAGGAGCAGGGAGCTTGGGAGGGGAGGGGAGAAGGGGCTGAGACAGGAGAGGAAATAAACATAGAGGAGGGGAGAGTGTTTAGTCAGGTAGACAGTAGTTGGGAAAGTGGGAGAGAGCAGAAGGTTTTTTGAGTCAGGGGGAGTGGGGTTAGCGGTTGAGGGAACAGCGTTTACACAGTCAGAGGGGGCCCAGGGGTTAGGGGCCATTCTAGAATGGAGCGAGGATGAGGAAGAGGAGCAGGAGGTTGACGAGGATGGAATAACATGAAGGGTACGCCCCGTGCTGCACGTATGGAAAGCGGGTGGGGGCTGAGGATTCATGGGTGACACAGAGGGAAGAAATGTAAGCGGAAGGGTGGGGGGATCTGGGGGATGAGGAAGGTGTTGAGGCACAACAGCAGGAGGGTGGTCAGATTTTCGGTCCACAGCTCACCGGCACATCAGACCTTCTTTGGCAAGATCAGACACACAGGAGGCAAGGTGACTCAGGCAGGTTTAATGCGGCCCGGGAACCCTGGGATGAAGTGAAGGCGGGGTCCAGCACGGCCGGCTGGATAGCACCAATGCGGATGGAGGAACAGGAGAAGGTGGCGGCCAAGGTTGGTATCAAGGGGCAGTGTGGCGGAAAGGGTTTTTCGCCCTCCGGTGACGTGGCGCCCAACAGTCAGCGACCCTGGCCCTCCAGAACAGCTAGGAAGGATGCGGACGGCCTCCAGACTGCCGTCACTTCATGCAGCAGGCAAGGAGACCGGTATAAAGAAGGCAAGGGTTTTTGAGTGCGCCATTCTCAGTGACTGTGGTGGGAGTGTCCGCAATGAGTTGCTGGATTATGATGAGGATAACGTGGAGGAGGGGGAGTTACACGAGGATCAGGAAGAGGAGTGGTGGAGTAGGCAGGGGGGTGTCTAATGCTGTCGATAAGTTATTACAGGTATCGGACAATTCATCGGGACCGGAAAGAGCGGCAAGACGGACGGTTCAAGAGTGGCCCCTGTCGTTGTAAAAAGGTAAAGGAATGGGGGCGATGCGCCCAGGTGTTGTGTTGGTAGCAATAGAGACGAATGCAGACAGCTCGGGTATTCTTACATAAAGGGGTCTATGTACTAGATGTCGGGATGGGTCTGGATAAGGGGGGAGAGACAGTGAGTGTGGGGATGGGGAGAAGTCAGGTAAGTCCAGCAACGTTCAAAGCAAGGAGAAGGAAAGTGGGAAGCCGAAGCACCTGCTCTATATCGGTACAGCCAAGCCCCTTTGGGCCCATCTTATGGCTGCCACCAAGGAAACGATATGGAAAGGGGAGTATGTCGAAATGCTAAAGTTGTTGCATAGGGAAGTAAGGTCGAAAGAAGGTTCAAAGGAGGAAGAATATGAATTGGCTAAAAGCCCCAAGGTCCCAGTAACCATTGAAAACTGGACTGCCGCATTTTTGATTTTTGCAAGTGTATTTTGTGAGCGTTTTCCTGACAGGTCTGTAGTGCTGTTTAAGTATATGGACGTTATTCGGAAGGCGTACCTCAATTACGGAGGATATGCTTGGGTACAATTTGATGAGGAGTTTCGTGCCCGTATGGTAGCAGATTCAGAGGTGCAATGGGGGGAAATTGATGCAGATTTGTGGCAGCGTACAATGGGCCTTTAAAAATGTGGCAAAACCATATTTACAGCAGTCAGTTTGCCCATTACGTACCGGTCCTTTCAAGATCGCTCCACCCAGGGTGGGGCCAATACACGTGCAAAGGGAGGGTCAGGAGTGCCAGGAAGTGGAACGCAAAAGACAGGAGCTTGTTGGTACTTCAACTAGGGACTTTGCACTCTGGAATATTGTAAATTCAAGCATGAGTGCTCAAAAACCACAGGCAGACATGCCCTCATCAACTGCTGTGGGGCAGGCAGCATGGGGAACCAGGTTACAGGACAGGGAGGAAGTGCCCAAGGGGGTCAGAGTCCGACCTGGACTCTGGGAAAAAGCTATTACTCCAGTTAAGGCTGACAAGCTGCGTTTCTGGTTGGAGCGACATGACAATAGACAAGCAGGACAATTATTGCTACGGGGATTTCTTCATGGTTTTGAGTTGGGATACAAGGGGCCTAGGCAGCGGCATTGGGCTGAGAATTTGCGTTCAATCCGGGGAAAAGAGGAGCTGGTGCGGCTCAAATTGGTGAAAGAGGTGGCGGAAGGGCGAATGGAAGGTCCTTTTTTAGACTGGCCCTTGCTGAATCTCATTGTTTCCCCCATTGGAGTTGTTCCTAAGAAAGAACCGGGGCAATATCGCTTCATACACTACTTATTTTGGCCGGAGTGTTCCTCCGTTAATGATGTAATTCGGAAGAAGTCACTAATGTGTTGTATGCGTCTGTTGATGTGGCCATGGCAATGGTGGAGACGTTGGGCTCTGGCGCATTAATGGCAAAGACAGATATAAAATCAGCTTTCAGGTTGCTGCCGGTGAGTCCCCGGGACTTTAAGTTGTTGGGTATTCAATTTCAGGGCAGTTGGTCTGTGGATAAAGTGCTCCCTATGGGCTGCTTGATTTCTTGTTCCCTCTTCGAGTGCGTTAGCACATTTTGCAGTGGATCTTTGAGACGGTGACTGGCCACAAGGAAGTGACTCATTACTTAGGTGACTTTTTCTTTGTGGGGCTTCAGGGTTCTGACTGTTGTGCAGTGGTGCTTCGCCAAGTTCAAGAAATCATGGGGGACCTGGGTGTACCCCTGGCCCCCGAGAAAACGGTGGGGCCCTGTACAGCCTTGGCCTTCTTAGGTATTGAATTGGATATGGTAGCCATGGTGGCTCGGTTGCCCGCGGACAAACAGACAGCCATGATTGAGATGGTACAGGCTATGGTCCATCGGAAGAAGGGGACGGTCAAGGACATTCAGGTACTCCTGGGGCACCTCAATTTTGCCTGCATGGTAGTTAGAGCAGGACGAACATTTTGCAGGAGATTAGGTATGGCTCTATCAGGGTACAGTTTACCACATCAGCATGTGCGACTTAGCGTTGGGGTAAAGGAGGACTTGAGGATGCAGTGTGTATTCTTGGAATCGTTCAATGGTATTCCAATTCAGACATGGCAGGTGTGCAAATGGGACATCCAAGTTTTTTCAGATGCGTCGGGGGCTTTGGGATTTGGCCTGTACTGGCAGGGAAGATTTTGTGCTGAGGAATGGCCGGCGGTGTGGCGTGCTGGCGGGCGCAGCATTGCGTTCCTGGAGTTATTTCCTTCGGTGGTGGCGTTGTGTGTTTGGGGTAACCTCCTGATGCATAAAAAACTGTTGTTCCGGGCAGATAACTTAGCAGTTGTTCAGGCGGTCAATTGTCAGTCTGTTAGGGATGTACAGGTTTTGCAGCTGTTGCTCATCTTTGTTTTAGAGTGCTTGCGCCGCAACATATCTTTCAGGGCGCAACATGTATCAGGAGTTAACAATGACATTGTGGATGCGTTATCTCGTTCTCAGTGGGAGAGGTTCCATGGGTTGGTTGCAGATGAGGCCCTGTGCATGATGACTATGCCGACAGCTCTGTGGACCATAGGTGACGGAGGATTCTGCGGCTGGTGGTGAATTCATTGGCAGCCTCCACACGGCAATCGAATGTCAGAGCGTGGTGCGATTTTTTGGGGTCAGGGGCTGAAAAACGCAATTTTGACGAGGACAGAGTAAACTTCATAATGGATATGGTGGGAAGGAGCTTGTCAAGGGTCTCTATTGCGGGGAAGTTGGCAGCTGTTGCATTTATGGGTAAACTTTTTTGGGGTTATGCACCGTCGGCGGGTGAATTGGGGCAGAGAATACTTGAAGGTTGGGCCAGGGAGGAGAGCTCAGCGGGAAGGTTGAGGCAGCCTATAACACTGAGACTTTTTAAAGAGGTTATGCAGGCATTGAGGGTGGTGTGCTTTGATGAGGTAGAATGCTTATTGATTCACACTATTTGTCTTGGATGTTTTTTGGGGCATTTCAGGTTTCGGAATTGTTGGGGTCCAGAACAACACGAGTATTCAGTGGCGCGATGTTTGCATCAGGGCACAAGGCGAAGTGCTGCGCATACAGAGATCAAAGACGGATCAGAGGGGGAGAGGCACACATGTGGTTCTTGCGGCTTACCCAGTTTCGGATATTTGCCCTGTTAATCTATGCTTTGGGCTAAGGGGCATTGCTAAAGAGGATAAGGGAGGAGTTTTTTTTTATCATTTACATGGTCAGGCAGTATCAGCATATCACCTGTTAGCGGTGTTGAGAGCATCATTGAAGGCAGTGGGGCAAGACTTTACAATTTGGGGCTCATTTTTTTCAGATAGGTATGACGACAGAGGCAGGGTTTCAAGGTTAGAAGACAGTGGAATTGTTGGAACTGGGAAGGTGAAAGTCAAATGCTTATAAGAAATATGTTAGAAAAGGGGTTACTGCGATGGGATGGTAATATATTTTTTCTCCTGCTGCAGGTTCAGTGCCCGGACCAGCGGTGCAGTTCATGTCCATCTGGGCCGTAGGCCATTCATTTGTCAAGTGGGCCTGGAGACAAGCGCGGATTACGGCGATTGGGGACAACTTGAGTTTGGACAGGGACAGGTACCACAACAATGGGAAGGTAAAGGGGGGATGTGTTGGTAAGAATTATTTGGGACATTACAGCGGGTTAGGGGAAGGGGTTTTTGTCCAGATGTGTTGCTTTTACATTTGGGCAAAAACGACTTGGTAAAAAAGGACAGGTTTAGATATCATGAGGCATATGAAAAAGGACTTGCATGAGATTCAACGACAATGGCACAGATGTCATGTGATGTGGACAGCCTTTATCTCTCGTAGGATATGGCGAGGGGCGAGGAAACCGGGTGCAATCGAAAGGGCGCAGAGAAAAATTAATAAAGAGATGCATTTGTTTTGCAGGAAAAATTGACTTACTTATTTGGAGCACAGGGATTTACGTTTCGAGGACAAAGAGTTTTTTCGGAGCGATGGAGTACACCTGTCCTTTATGGGCATGGAGCTGTACCTGCTCCAGCTGAAAGAAGCTTTGAAAGGGAACCATAATTACATTTTATGCATATCAGTTTGCAGCGGCCTTGATAGAGAAGTAGACTAAATAGCGCTGGACGGGGTGGGGGCAGAAAAGGGAGGGTCCCCCATTTTTCTGGTGGCGGAGACAGATACTGTTCACATGACAATGATAACAGATGGACAGAAAATCTGCCAAGACACGTTCAGATTGGAAGGGGGTGGACAGCAGCAGGGCAACAAAGACAGGAAATTGGGCATTAGGGGTTGGAGACTTGCAGGTTCAATGGGTAGGCGGCAGCAACTGACTATTAAGGTAATAAACGGATTCAACAAAGAAAGCGTTACAAAAGGATGACTGGATTACTGAACTGCAAGATTAAGGGAAAGGGAGGGGGAGGGTACGGTAGGGAAGGGGAGAAAGTTTTGGTAAAATGAATATGATGTATAGTGAGGCGTTTAGTTTTGTGAGGCTTGAGGCCAGGGTATTGTTTTTGTGAGTGCACCTGTTTCCAATAAAGCGGCCTTTCACACACAAAAAGGGTGTAGTGGTGCTGTTTTCCCTCTTCCTCAAACGACTATTCTGTCACGGCACTCTGCTCAACAATGGTGAAAATCCCAGGGGTGGTTCCTTCGCCCCAAATTTAAAAATGTGCTAATAAAAAATGGATAAGTGTTATATGTCTCTCAAGTTTAATTCATTCCCAAATGTATATTCTTTCCTTTGCAGAAAGACGTGGCCTGAAGCTTTTGTGCACAGCATTCTGTTTTAGAACGATACGTTTTAAAGCATTAAATCAGTGTTTTGTGAACAATCATTCCAACACAACGTGTCTTCGGGGCTCATCATCTCTTTTCTTTTAAAGTCGACAGCCTTCCTTGTTTGTTTCCTACCCGCAGAGACTTTTTTCTCTGTAAATTAAGGCTTTTGCATGGAGTTGAATCACAGAGTTTTCAGGCATAGGCAAATTACCGTTTACAATAATTGCAGCACTTGGCAAGCTTTAAGAAGAAGTACTGAATGTTGTGCTTTTCCTTCTTTAAATACATCCCCGACCTCTCAGGCGTATTATAACTTTAATTTACCAAATCAAAGAGTGTCATCTTTGGAGCTCGCCTTTCTTTTCAACACACATTCTGAGACTTCTGGGTTACTGAGATAATCTGTCTGGGCCGTGAGAATTTTCTCTGCTTTTCATTGGTTTATTAAATCTAATTTTGCTATCACCCCAAATGTGATTGTTGTAGCAGGAAGCTCCAGTGGAACAAAGTTGATCCCGAGCAAAATCTCAGGCAATGTAATAAATGTAATGTAATAAATTATCCATAGAGACACCAGTAGGGTTCAGATTTCAATGTAGAGAGGGAGCCTCACTTCAAAAGACAATCAGCTGCCTGTATTTAAGGATCGAGCTGAGTAGGGTGTGGGAAAACCACCTCCACTGCAATACCAATGTGGAGAACAAACCCCTCTGTTGTGGTGCACCAAAGGGTTTAAGACAGATAAACACCAGTCTGGAAAGGAACCTTCATTGACAAATGACAAAATGGGAGAATCGCCCTGCTGAACAGTGTGTTGGTGACCTGTCCATATAATGAGGCTAGAAATAAGCATTTGTGTATAAACTACACACCACATCCGTGTCCCGGGGCCATCCAAATGCAAAGTATAAACAGTGTGGCATAGGCTACCGGCACAAAAGTGTTACCAAACTGGAATGTGTTTTCTTTTTTTTAAACCTGTTCTGTGCCGTGGACGTAATGGTTACGTCCTACTGCACAGTGCTCATGTGCCGAGGACGTAGCGCTAGCGCTCCCTTTGTGGGCTTCACTCCCACCCCCCAAGGCAAGGATAGAAGGGGAAGCCCTTCCCCTTCCACCCCGACCCCCCCTGACACCCCCAGTGATGTCTGATGACATCAGCGCGCATTTGCGCGCTGACCTCATCAGAGGCCACTTCCCCATCGCACTGGAAGCACAGTTTCAAGCACGATTTGCATTTCTCTTCCGATCATGTGATGGGGCCCTGAGAGGCTTCAAAGGGAAGGAAAGGAATTTACTTCCCTGTGAAGTCTCTCAGAGCATTTCAAAAGCCCGATCGTAAAGCGATACGGCAATATTTTTCAAGGCCTTTTCTGCCCCCCGTAGGCTCCAGGGATAATTTTTTTTTTTTTTAGTTGGGGAGCGACCCCTTAAGCAAGGGTCGCTCTGTGGGGGGCACATTGTATTTTGACCATTTCTGCCCCCCTTGGGGGCAGATCGGCCGATTTTTGTTATGCTAATCTGCCCCCAAGGGGGGCAGAAACCACTAGGCACTGGGGATCTTTTTTTTGCGCCAATTTCACGCTAGGGGAGTGACCCCTTAGGCAATGGTCGCTACCTGGGGGGGCAAATTTATTTTAGGCCATTTCTGCTTCCCCCGGGGGCAGATCGGCCTATTGTTATTAGGCCAATCTGCCCCCAGGGGGCAGAAACCTCTAGGCTCCAGGGACATTTTTTTTAACGTTTTTTTTTTGTTTGTTTTTTAGAGGTGGGGAGCAACCCCTTAGGCAAGGGTTGCTCCCCTGGGGGGGGGGGCACATTGTATTTAGACCATTTCTGCCCCCCTTGGGGGAAGATTGGCTGATTTTTGTTAGGCCAGTCTGCCCCCAAGGTAGGCAGAAACCACTAGGCACCGGGGATCTTTTTTTTTGCGCCAATTTCACGCAAGGGTCGCTCCCCGGGAGGGGAGGGGGGATATTTATTTTAGGCCATTTCTGCCCCCGCGGCGGCAGATCGGCCTATTGGTATTAGGCTGATCAGCCCCCAGGGGGGGCAGAAACCTCTAGGCACCAGGGAATTTATTTTTTAGGGTTTATTTTTAGTTTTTTAGAGGTGGGGAGCGACCCCTTAGGCAAGGGTCACTCCCCTGGGGGGCAAATTGAACTTATACCATTTCTGCCCCCCTTGGGGGCAGAACGGCCGATTTTTGTTAGGCCAATCTGCCCCCAAGGTAGGCAGAAACCTCTAGGCACCGGGGATCTTTTTTTTTGCACCAATTTCACACAAGGGGAGCGACCTCTTAGGTAAGGGTCGCTCCCTGGGGGGGGGGGCAAATTTATTTTAGGTCATTTCTGCCCCCCCCGGTGGCAGATTGGCCTATTGTTATTAGGCCGATCAGCCCCCAGGGGTGGCAGAAACCTCTAGGCACCAGGGAATTTATTTTTTAGGGTTTATTTTTTGTTTTTTAGAGGTGGGGAGCGACCCCTTAGGCAAGGGTCACTCCCCTGGGGGGCAAATTGAACTTATACCATTTCTGCCCCCCTTGGGGGCAGATCGGCCGATTTTTGTTAGGCCAATCTGCCCCCAAGGTAGGCAGAAACCTCTAGGCACCAGGGATCTTTTTTTTTGCACCAATTTCACACAAGGGGAGCGACCTCTTAGGTAAGGGTCACTCCCTGAGGGGGGGGCAAATTTATTTTAGGTCATTTCTGCCCCCCCCCGGTGGCAGATTGGCCTATTGTTATTAGGCCGATCAGCCCCCAGGGGTGGCAGAAACCTCTAGGCGCCAGGGATAAAAAAAATGTTTTTTTTTTGTTGGGGAGCGACCCCTTAAGCAAGGGTCGCTCTGTGGGGGGCACATTGTATTTTGACCATTTCTACCCCCCTTGGGGGCAGATCGGCTGATTTTTGTTATGCTAATCTGCCCCCAAGGGGGGCAGAAACCACTAGGCACTGGGGATCTTTTTTTTGCGCCAATTTCACGCTAGGGGAGTGACCCCTTAGGCAATGGTCGCTACCTGGGGGGGCAAATTTATTTTAGGCCATTTCTGCTTCCCCCGGGGGCAGATCGGCCGATTTTTGTTAGGCCAATCTGTCCCCAAGGTAGGCAGAAACCTCTAGGCACCGGGGATCTTTTTTTTTGCACCAATTTCACACAAGGGGAGCGACCTCTTAGGTAAGGGTCACTCCCTGAGGGGGGGCAAATTTATTTTAGGTCATTTCTGCCCCCCCCGGTGGCAGATTGGCCTATTGTTATTAGGCCGATCAGCCCCCAGGGGTGGCAGAAACCTCTAGGCGCCAGGGATACAAATTTTGTTTTTGTTTTTTTGTTTTTTAGAGGTGGGGAGCAACCCCTAAGGTAAGGGTCGCTCCCTTTGGGGGGCAAATTGTATTTAGACCATTTCTGCCCCCTTTGGGGGCAGATCGGCCGATTTTTGTTAGGCTAATCTGCCCCCAAGGGTGGCAGAAACCACTTAGGCACCAGTGATTGGTGTGTGTGTATGCCTATTTTTGGAAGGCCCATCTGGCCCCAAGGGGGTGCAGAAAGCCCACCAGAGACCAGGGAAGTTTTTTTTCCAAAATAGGAGGGTGTGGGTATGGCCATACCCACACCCCAAATAAATGGGGCCAAAGTTGTTCTGCCCACCAGTGGGCAGATGGGGCAATTACCCCTGACCACTCCCCAGGGGGGCAGAAAGTCTACTAGATGCCTGGGAATTAAAAATATATATATATATATTGGGGTGGCGGCTACCAACCTTATGGGCCTGGTTATGCCCCCACCCCAACTGAAGGGGGTAACAGTTTTTCAGCTCTCCCCCGCACTCTAAAACATCTTATCCCACAGCAAGCAAGAAGACATTTGATTATTTTGGTTTCGGTTTTACATTTGGGCCATGAGAGCTTGGATAACTCTCAAAATCGTCCCACTTGGAATGGTGAGGGCTGCACTTTATGGACTTTGGGACGCTGCCATGTAGAAAAATCCACAAGACCTAGACACATCTCAAAACTAAACATCTGGGTGATTCCAGGGTGGTGTTTCACATGCACCCGCACCATTTTTGTACCCACAATGCCCTTCAAACCTCCAACTTTGCTGGAAATCACACATTTTTCCCACGTTTTTGTGATGAAACCTTCCGGAATCTGCAGGAATCCACAAATTTCCTACCACCCAGCATTGTCCCATCCATACCGATAAAAATTCTGCTGCACTTGTCAGCCTAAAAATGTTTTTTTGGAAACTGCCCTTTTGGACACCCTTTAGTTTCCCCTCAATATCAACATGTTTTTGGCTCTTCAATTTCACAAGCACTTGGCCCGCCTACACAAATGAGGTATCATTTTCACTGGGAGACTGAGGGGAACATTGGGTGGTATGAAATTTGTCCCAGTGCGGTGATCCCACACAGAAATGTGGGAAAAATTAGATTTTTTTTGCTAAATTTTAGGTTTGCTGAGGATTCTGGGTAACAAAACATTGGGGGATCCACGCAAGTTACACCTCACTGGACTCCCTCGGGTGTCTAGTTTTCAGAAATGTCTGGGTTTGGTAGTTTCCGTAGAAGGCTGCTGAGCCCTGGACCAAAAACGCAGGTGCCCCCCGCAAAAACAGGTAGTTTTGTATTTGATAATTTTGATGTGTTCAGATAGTGTTTTGGGGCATTTCCTTTCGCAGGGAGTAGGCCTACTCCCACAAGTTAGGTACCATTTATATCGGGAGACTTGGGGGAACGCTGGGTGGAAGGAAATTTGTGGCTCCTCTCTGATTCCAGAACGTTCTGTCACCGAAATGAGAGGAAAAAGTGTTTGTTTGGCCAAATTTTGAGGTTTGCAAAGTATTCTAGGTAAAAGAACCTGGTCAGAGCCCGACAAGTCACCCCATCTTGGATTCCCCTAGGTGTCTAGTTTTCAAAACTGCACAAGTTTGCTCAGTTTCCATAGGTGCCGGCTGAGCAAGAGGCCAAAATCCACAGATAGGCACTATGCAAAAAACAGCTGTTTTCTTTGTGAAAATGTGATGTGTCCATGTTGTGATTTGGGGCTTTTGCTGTTGCGGGCGCTAGGCCTACCCACGCAAGTGAGGTACCATTTTTATCGGGAGACATGGGGGAACACAGAATAGCAAAACTAGTGTTATTGCCCCTTGTCTTTCTCTACATTTTTTCCTTTCAAATGTAAGACAGTGTGTAAAAAAGACATCTATTTGAGAAGTGCCCTGTAATTCACATGCTAGTATGGGCACCCCGGAATTCAGAGATGTGCAAATAACCACTGCTTCTCAACACCTTATCTTGTGCCCATTTTGAAATACAAAGGTTTTCTTGATACCTATTTGTCACTTTTTATATTTCAGCAAATGAATTGCTGTATACCCAGTATAGAATGAAAAACCCATTGCAAGGTGCAGCTCATTTATTGGCTCTGGGTACCTAGTGTTCTTGATGAACCTACAAGCCCTATATATCCCCGCAACCAGAAGAGTCCAGCAGACGTAATGGTATATTGCTTTCAAATATCTGACATCGCAGGAAAAAGTTACAGAGTAAAACGTGGAGAAAAATGGCTGTTTTTTTCACCTCCATTTCAATATTCTTTCATTTCAGCTGTTATTTTCTGTAGGAAACACTTGTAGGACCTACACAAATGACCCCTTGCTGAATTCAGAATTGTGTTTACTTTTCAGAAATGTTTAGCTTTCTGTGATCCAGCATTGGTTTCTCACCCATTTCTGTCACTAACTGGAAGGAGGCTGAAAGCACAAAAAATAGTAAAAATGGGGCATGTCCCAGTAAAATGTCAAAATTGTGTTGAAAAATGGGGTTTTCTAATTCAAGTCTGCCTGTTCCTGAAAGCTGGGAAGATGGTGATTTTACCACCACAAACCCTTTGTTGATGCCATTTTCAGGGAAAAAAACATGAGCCTTCTTCTGCAGCCCGTTTTTCCCATTTTATTGAAAAAAACGAAATTGTGGCTAATTTCTTGGTCTCCTTCAGGGGAACCAACAAAGTCTAGGTACCGCTAGAATCCCTAGGATGTTGGAAAAAAAGGACACAAATTTGGCGTGGGTAGCTTATGTGATCAAAAAGTTATGAGGGCCTAAGCACAAACTGCCCCAAATAGCCAAAAAAAGGCTCGGCACAGGAGGGGAAAAGGCCTGGCAGCGAAGGGGTTAATGAGCAGAAGGACTGCCAGAAATAATGAAAGTCTACCTCAGACACTGTGGGCCTCATTTACACATTTTGACGCAGGGCAGCGCCACAAGCCTTCTTGCGGCACTGCCATGCGTCAAAACAAAACAGCAGGGATGTGGCCTATCTAAAAGATACAGCGCATTCCTGTAATTTTTTCCTGTGCTTGCGCACAAATTGCTAACATACACCAATGCAGGTACCTTGGTGTAAGGGTGTCTGCGTTGTGGGGATGATTGTTTTGTGCAGGAAGGGACACCTTTCTGCACAAAAACAATCATGTAAATCCGGGAATATGTCAAAATCCATGGGTGTTGCGTGGGAACACTCACCACAACACCCATGCAACGCCTCCCTCATATAAAGTATGGCAGTGACTTGTGCTACATTGCCTTATTCCATATCTACAGGCCATGAAAAGCCACGATAAGTTGCTTGCCTGGCCGAATACCCAAAACCAAGATGGAATATGCCTAGTTTTATTAAAAGTTTTCAAATGAAGTATGTTAACAGTGATGCGATGGATGCAGCAATGCATGGAAAGGGTAACATGTCTCTATAGTGAGGCCCTACTTTTTGTGCAAGTAAAATCTGATGAGCACAATTAGAACTTTGACTGCTATGCATTAGAAGTGAAGTCATAAATGAGCAGTCAGCACTGTAATCTCACACACACTGCACTTTTGAAGACTATTTGGTAAATGATTCCCTTATGTAGCAAACACGTTTTCTTTCTAGCCCCTGATTACATCTGGATGGGAAGAAAACATCCTTAGACTTTTGAAGACAATCCTAAATTCATAAGAGAATCCAAAATATGAATTTCCTCTACCTTTACATTGCTAAGGTGAAGGATTTTTTTAGATGGATGTGTTGCTCACGATCACCCATATATATATATATATTAAACCACATGGACAAGTAAAGATGTACATGAGAGTTTCACTTTTGAAAGCAATAAGCCCGCCTTGCACCCATTAGTACCCTGAGACCTCTTTCTATGTTCTTAGAAAGGTTTGCGAACTTCCAATTGCTGCATTTGTCCTGGGGTGGTATCTCATCATATGTGCTGCACCTCATAATGCAGTTTGGTTCTGGGAATAGGTATTTAGCTAAGGGCACTTGCATGCTCGTACTCAGGTAAACAGTGGTTTGTCATATTTCTGCTGCCCTACTTCTAGAATTACATACTGCTTGTTGGACACCATGTTCACGTGGTTTGAAAGTGTAGAGGTGTGTGTGATTCCATTACTGGATTATTTGGGCTAAGTTTCAACAAGGCCTTCTCTGTTGTTATGTATGTTCCTTCTTTTCCTTTCTATCTGTTGGGGGTAATCTCAGGATCTGAGTTTCTTAATTAGTGTATCAGTTTGTGCCTCGAAGCAGGTTAAATCTGAGTAAAAACAATGTATGTGTAAATAATGATCAAAGAGCAAGTTATCTTGTAGTGGTCTCAGGTGGTTGTCACGAAGCCAAAATAGTGTAGTGAATGCCTATTGTGACCAAGCAAACAAAATATTTTATTGATGTTGTACCTTTCACAAAATATTGTTCCTTTATCACATGAAATGCACCAGAGATTAACTGATCCTATTCATTGTGTGGCCACCATACACGTCTATGGTGCCATGGTAATGGAAATTCTACCAAAGGAACCTATTATAATTAACCCAGCACAATGACCTAATCATAAAAATAGAACAGCCACTATTCATATGGAGTTGGCATAAATTAAGGATTTTATACAAATTTTAAAATGTCCAAAATTCTGAAAATATATTCAACGCTTCTCATGTGAGACAACATATTCATATTTTAAGGATGATTTTCATGTAAAACAGACAACTTAAACTGAAATTCAGACTATAAGAAAAACTGCTCCAAGGCCCCTGGCAAGCAAAGGATGTTTACTAGCTGCAATATGGAAATGCAACTGTGTGAACCTTTCACTGTGTTTTAACACACTTAGGGGTTATCACACAAAAACTAGGAACAAATACTGTTGAGCAAAGGTGTAGCATTCAACAACAAACAGATGAAACCATTTAGGAGAAAAGGCATACTAAACATAACGTATCTTAGACAATTATAGAGAAACTGAAAACCTACACAAATGTAGCAATATGCCCAGGCACTGCATATTAAGGAACAGGACTGGGTGTTTAGGCCACGGATGCACCTAACTGGCTTCAGTGATAAAGTGGAATCGAGTCAAATACAGGACATCGCAAAGGATATGATTCTAATGGACTTGAAGGGAATATGAACCGTGGCAGTCACAGGTATGTAGGGCTAATTTAACTTGTGTGACATTTGTAATGAAGGACTGTTCAGGATCTAACATGTAGAATTCTGATTTCACATAGTATTTGGATGCTACTTGAAGAGACAAGGTGTTGGAAGGTGGATTAATAGCAGGGGGAAGTATGCATGTACCACTAGCAATAAGGCCACCAACCCAATGTTAGGTCCAGTCAACGTCTCAAAACATTAGCCTCTGGCTCAACCCCTGGTAGCTTGGCAACGAGCAGGCAGGCTTAACTTAGGAGAAAGGTATGTAAAGCATTTAAATACACAGATACAGTAAATAAGTAAGACACAACGCACAATAAAAATCCTATACCAATTTATAAGTATAGAAAATATTTGTATCTATAACATGACACAAAAATGACAAAAATCCAATAAGTGAAAAGGGAGATATTATTTTTTAAATAAAAAAATGTGATTTCTAGTTCTTAGAAATCAGTAGTGCCAACTGGGACATATGGTCACGCTAGATTGGGACCAAGTCACAAATTAAGACTGGCCGCAATGGAGCTCTGCTCAGATACAGTGATTTATCCTTTGGACGTAGTCGTTTTTCTGGAGCTTTTTCTCTTGACATCAGGGGATGCTCCTCCTCAGGCCGGGTCCTGATGCGACCTCATCAGCTTTAGTTTCTGTTAAGCCCCATTCAAATCCTGGGAGTCTGGAGCTCCGGAGCTTTCAGCAGAATGAACCTGAAATCCAGGCTGAGTCGTGGTTGAAGGTAGCCGGCTTGACTCTTAACGTCAGGTCGGTCCACTGATAGAGCTTTTTCCATAACTAGCTACAAACTTCTTCAAACTTCTGGAACTTCTTCCTGAAGTTCCCCTTGAGGGTCAAAGTGTCAAAAAACATATCCAAGGGTCTAGCAAGGCTGACATGTTCCTTAGAAGTTTGAGACTTTATTTCCCACAATGCACCTTGCCAAATCCTTAATAATCCACTGGACGCACTGCAGGCTGGGGAC
This sequence comes from Pleurodeles waltl, assembly GCF_031143425.1. Lineage (NCBI taxonomy): Eukaryota > Metazoa > Chordata > Amphibia > Caudata > Salamandridae > Pleurodeles > Pleurodeles waltl. Next base: position 1,782,694,116 of record NC_090444.1, read on the forward strand.
AGTTGGTGCAGGCAAGCCCTGTTAACTTTAGTCTTTTTTAAGCAAGGCGAAGTCCTTAGGCCAGTGTGCAACAGGAGCAGTATTTCAGTATTCAGTATTCAGTATTTTTGTTTATAGATCAAGGTTCCAGTAGGGCAGTCCTTCTTCTCCTGGTGGTTTCAGGAAGCAGATCAGAGTTGCTAGGCAGATCTCAGATATTTATTCAATCATCTTGGGGGACGCACAGGGGACACCGCTGTCTAATGACATGCAGGGTGTCATCCAAAAGCATGACAGCGTCCTCCAAAGAGTGGCATGTTCTTGTCCCCCAAAGCACTGCACCTTAAAATCTAAGATAGAAGATTTCCCTCCAGCAGAGTAAGACCTGGCTAAACCAACCTACCAGTGTGCCTCGTTTCCATTAACACTCCCCTTCCAGATCCTCTGCAAATTCCTCTCCCTGTCCTGCCATCTGGCTGAGGGGTACAGGAAGAGGGGGTCGACCTGGCTGGCATTCCTAGCTCCCCTGCTCTCTTTGAAGTCCAGTTTGATTTACCCAACACCCTTTCTGGCCTGAGCCCTGCAGAGCTCTCCCCACAGATAACTTTGCCTCATCAAAGCAGCCAGGCTAATCCTGTTAAGGCTGACCAATCAGAGGAGGCCACTAGCAGTCTGGATTTTGGATTACAAAAAACAAAGTCCAATAACCTATTTTCTGTGTTAGTTTTCATAAATTCAATAGTGCCAAGTTGTTGGATTTATCATTACCAATCGTTTGAGTCCTTGAATGTTACATTAAGCTCCTTACTTGCAATGTTTATACTTATATGAGATATTCCCATGTTAGCCCATAGAACTAGCCCTCTACAATGGGGAAAAATGAAACAGTTCCCTCACCACAACATATAAAACATTCTATATAATGTCCCTGCTTATAGTTGCCTGGCACTCCACCCCTAGGGCACCTGGGGGGGTCCTTGGGGATGCCTTTTATGTAGAAATTAGGTAGATCACCACTTTGGAAGTACATTTAATTCCAAAGTCGAATTTGCACACATTTTACTTTTTAAAGCCTGTCTGCAAGGCAGGGCAGCCTTTAAAAATGACAACAGGCAACACAGCAGTGCACCTTAAAATGAGGGAAATCTGCTGGGCCTTTAAACCTGCCTGTTTTATTATATACTAGGGACTGATAGGTAATTTAAATTCCACTTACCCTATTATATACCAGGGAATTACAGGAGTCTGTCACTGCGCCACTGGATTCAAACTAGCCTTGCTGATGAGGGGTGATACCCCTGAAACTAGTCTCTGAAAGCTTGTTTCCGATCCACGGAGGCCCTGGCTTTGCAATTTAGGCTGGACTGTTCCTATGGGGAGCAAAGACTGATGTGCATATTGCTGGGTCTAAACTGGGGTGACGTGAGAATGAAAAGAATGATGGATTAAACCCAGGTCTGTGACAAGGAGTGAGCATTTGAAAAGTTTTAACACTCCGTCAATCATTTTGTTTTGTGGGGTTGCTATGTGCACCCTAAGTGGCTAGGGTATGCCCAGATTTGGGTCCCTTGCTCACTGCGCTACTGGATTCAAGCTAGCATGGCTGATTATAGGTGATAACCATAAGATGGTCTCCAGATGCTTGTTTCCGGTCCACGGAGGACCTGGCTTGACAGTTTGGGCTGGACTGTTCCCAAAGTGAGCAGGGTCAAGACTGATTTGAATATGGCTGGATCCAAAGTTGGGTGATGTGGTGAGCAAAATACAATGGATTAAACACAGATCTGTGACTGGGGGTGAGTGTTTGAAGGCTCAATATTTCCTCCATCATTTTATTTTGTGGTGTTGCTATGTGTGCCCTAGGTGGCTAGGGTATGCCCAGACATGGGTCCCTTGCTTGCTGCACAACTGGATTCAAACTAGCCTAGCTGATGAAATGTGATACTCCAGCCCCAGTCTCAGGATGTTTGTTATTAATCTAGGGAGAACATGACTTGGCATTTAGGCTAAACTGATCCCATGGGGAGCAGGGTAAAGAATGATTTGCATATGGCTGGGTCCAAACTGGGGTGACGTGACGAGCAAAATAATGATGGATTAAACTTAGATCTGTGACTGGGGGTGAGTGTTTCAAAAGTTTCAACACTCTGTTAATCATTTTATTTTGTGGTGTTGCTATGGGTGCCCTAAGTGGCTAGGTTATTCCCAGGTTTGGGTCCCTTACTCACTGCATCCTGATTTTAAGCTAGCCCAGTTGATGAGGGGTGAGACCCAGAAACCAATCCCACCATGCTTGTTTGTGGTCCAGGGACAACCAGGCTTGGCAGTTTGGGATTGACTTTTCCCATAGGGAGCAGGGGCAAGACTGATTTGCATGTGGCTGGGTCTAAACTGGGGTGTTGTGGCGAGCAAAATAATGATGGAGTAAGCCCAGATCTGTGAATGGAGTGAGTGTTTGAAAAGTTTCAACTCTCTGTCTATCATTTTATTTTGTGGCGTTGCTATGTGCTCCCTAAGTGGCTAGGGTTTGCCCAGATGTGGGTCCCTTTCTTGCTTTGCTGCACCACTGGATTCAAGCTAACCTGGCTGATGAGGTGTCATACCCTGAAACCGGTCCCAAGATGCTTGTTTCTGGTCCAGGGAGGACCTAGCTTGGCAGTTCGGGCTGGACTGTTCCCATGGGAGTAGGGTCATGACTGATTTGCATATGGCTGGGTCCAAACTGGGGTGATGTGACAAGCAAAATAATGATGGATTAAACCCAGATCTGTGACTGGGGGTAAGTGTCTGAAACGTTTCAATACTCCGTCCATCATTTTATTTTGTTGTGTTGCTATGTGTGCCCTAAGTGGCTAGGGTATGCTGAAGCATGGGTCCCTTGATCGCTGCGCTACTGGAATCAAGTTAGCCTGGCAGATGAGAGGTGATAAGTTTGCTTGTTTCTGGTCCAGGGAGGAGATGGCTTGGCAGTTCGGGCTGGACTGTTTACATGAGGAGCACGGTCAAGACTACTTTGCATATGGCTGGGTCCAAACTGGAGAGATGTGGCAAGTGAAATAACAATGGATTAAACCCAGATCTGTGACTGGTGGTGAGTGTTTAAAATGTTTCAACCCTCCGGTTATCATTTTATTTTGTGTGTGTATTTTTTCAATTCCATATTAAAGAATTAATAGTCTCTTTGCAAGTAAATTTTGTTGGCCTACCAAAAAGAAGTCATACCCCTGCCCAGGTTTTGCCAATGGTCTGCAAACCCAAACTGATCAACCAAATTATTTACTTAGTTAGTATATATATATATATATATTCTTTTTTCCTTAACCAGTAGTGCCCTATCACTAATTTAAAACCATTGCAGAGTACAGAACTTTTCTGCAGTTCCATTGTGAGAAGGTTCTTTCTGATTTGTAAAACTCCTACTGCTGATCTTTAACTATGAAGACAAGGTTTCTTTGGGAGAAAAGACTACCAGTCTCATCCACATATCTGACTGCAAGGAGAGGGAGTCTCTTTTGCAGTTAGTGCATGAGGTAATTGGAAATAACAGAAATCATCATCACAATACTTTTATTAGACATTTGTTAAGAAAAAATGCTTGATTTTAGAACTGTCAGCCTAGGGGGCCTTCCCCCAAACCTTTTGCCTTCATCTAAGAGACTGGCTCTCTATATAGTGTACAAAAATGATGTGCACTGTGCAGAGAGTCTGAGCAACCCCATCATGGTTTACAGTGGTAAAAACTAGACCACCTACTGCTCTATTTTTGATAGTAGCTTGGCCGAGCAGTTTGGCCACTCTTGGAGAAGTGCTAAGCATTTGTTGTACTCACAGTATCAATGAATGTGGATATGTACTGAAAAGAATAACTTTATACCAATTACAAAAATATTTCAGATTTTTATAATTTTTTTAAGACCAAGATCATCAAAATTACACATCATAGGATTCAATGGGAGAAAACTTTAAAAATGCATATAAAATCAGGCAATGCGTTTACCAATGTCTCCTTCCGTTTTTAGGTTGAGGTCATAGAGGAATCCTGTGGGCCAGCTGGAGAAGTTTGAGCGGTTCCCGGTTCAAGCCGGATCAGCTGCTAAAAGTCTTGGAACAGGTGCAGGACAGGCGAGGGAGAGCACTTGGAAATGCACTGCACAGGTGAACTTTAAGGTGAGTCTGGTGGGTTCCCTTGGAGTGTAAAGTGCCCAAGGGGTGGGGAACCCTTAGAGCACAGCTGGTTCTCCAGTGCAGGGGCCAGTGAGGCCGGGTGCAGAGCAGATAGGTCAGCCAAGAGCTATGCGTAAAGGTGCCACTGGAACCCGGAGGCAGGTCACTTTGAGGGCGGACTGCAGGTCAGCAGAGCCCCTCCGTAGGGTTGCTTCTTATGTGTCCTAAAGCTCATCAACTGGGGCTTGCTTCTGGTCCTTGGAGAGACCAGATGGGACTTTTCTTCTTGGTGTCCGACATTGGGGGTCTACTACCCCTGGCTATCGCACAGTTCAGCCACTGCAGGTTGCAGTCCCACCAAGCTTGGCACACTTGCAGGATTTGTCCTTCGGGTTTATTGACTAAAATTTGGTCCAGCTGCTTTCTTCGGTTCCTTGGTCAGTGGCCGGTCAGTGAACTGGACTTCACTGGTTCTTGCTTCTTGGCTGCAGAGAGTGATGCCTTCACTCAGGAGGGAGGTTCTTGGCAATTTTTAGAAGGTTGGAGGTCCTCTGGGGTTTCTGTCCGATGTCCAGTCAACCCCTCAGCGGCTCTTGTTGTGTCCTGTGTGCAGCAGGCAGGGTTTGGAGCCTTTTTCTTCTTGCAGCAGACTTCTGTTCTTCTTGTTGCTGGTCTTCTTGTGTCCGTCAAATCTGATCTGCTGGTCTAGGGGTTCCCAATAAATACTGCATTTAGTCGGTGTTTAGGGGGTCCCTAGTAGTGGCCAAAGGGCCATCTACCTTAGGGTGGCTACACCCACTATGTGACTACTTCCTGTGGGCAGAGGTCACTTCTATATCCCTGATTGGCTATTTTCCTACTATGCAAAATGGAGGAGAGTGAAATGGAGGGGTCACCTCGCATGCAACTTCTTAGGGTGGTGCAGGCTGGGGGTGGACACTCCTGTCCTTTGTGGATTTTCCCACCATTACTCCCTCCAAAAGTTAGCTAGCAGCAGGGCTGGGGGTCGAGTTTCAATTACGGAAAGCCCTTTAAAGCTTGCAGGCAGCGCTGTGCACATTCCTGGTGGAGGAGGTGTAACACCTCTACCCAGGAAAGGCTTTGTTTTCTGGACCCAGAGAGCAAAGGCTCCTACTCCAGGGTTCCAAAATCTTGTCTGGTGGTGGCAGGCTGGTTGTGGCCAGCCAGCAACCATGTCAGGGTTAGTAAGCTTTTGCAGGGGTCACCTCTAAGGTGGCCTCTGGGTAAATTGTACAATAAATACAATACTGGGACCAGTTTGGATCTGTTGTTCTGAGTCATTTGATACAAAACAACCCAGGGTTCAGAATGGCCATCATATAGCTAGGAAACATATACAGACCAGGGTCCAGCACACACATTTAAAATGGCTGCTCTGTACACTTACTATGTCCCAGGTTTAGCAAGGACAAAGTAGGGGCATATTGCTCATACATATATGCCCACACACGCAGTTTAGTGAACCCTACACTAGGGCTGAAAAGCCTGCCAGAGGGGTGACTTTCATATATAGCATGCCGTGTGTAGGGGACCAGATACAAGGTCCCTGAGGGTGGCACAATCTACACTGCTGCCCTCAGGGGCCTACCTTTAGTACCCCATCCCCTGGGTACCTAAGCACCATTTACTAAGGACTTATAGAGGCAGCTAAAGGTTTTGCCAATTGTGCCAGTGCATCACAATGGTCTTGGGAAAGAAATCTAGCCAGGGAACCTCGTTAGCCGGGGCCCTGGCACTAACAACTTTGAAACCACATTAAATACCAGGCAAAAAGTGGGGGGGGCTAACATGTCAAAAAAGACAGTTTCTCACAATTCACCACTCCTATTTTTGCTGATCTTGTTTTTGCTGGGCTTAGGACCCTGGCCACTTTGCCACTGCTGAGCAGTGCTAACGTTTTTGTGGTCTCTGCTCAAAACATGATGTCACCCTGGCTGTCATGGGTTCAGGTGCAAGTCCAAACCCTTTGAGTCAGGCAGGATGCCAGTGGGGCAGCAATCCAGCAAGGCATCTGTCCAGCAAGGCAGTAGTCCTTCCAGCAGCAGAGCAGTCCTTCTTACTGGCAGAGTCTCCACAGGTCCAGAAGTGTACTGAAGAGTTGGTATCTGAGGTCCAATATTTATACTAGGTGCCTTCTCTGAAGTAGGCAAAACTTATAGTTTTCCCTTTGATGTTTACAGGTTTCCTTTCTCCACTGCCTTAACTTCAGACTAACTAGAGGGGGTGGGCAGCCTTTTGTGTGGAGGCAGGACACAGTCTATTCAAGTGTACGTAGGGCTGTGCCCAGCTCCACCCTACCATCCTGCCAGTGAAGGCCGATCCAGGCACACCTAAGCTCTCTTTTGTGTGTGGCTTTTTAGGAGGAATACACAAAGCCCAACTGTCAGCTACACCCAGTCATGCGACACAGAGACAGGCCACAGGCACTAAATGACTAATGCAGGAAAATATTACAATTCTGAAAGTGTTATTTTCAAAATTGTAATTTAAAATGTGAGTTACCATTAGAGAGGATTTTTCATTGCAATTCCAAAGACACCAAACATAAACTGGTAACCTGTTCCCATTTGGAAGGTACAGCTTATTAAATGTAGAAAGGTAACTTCAGTGTTGTCCTATGGCAGAGGTAGGCCTTGCAGTAGTGAGAACTGAATTTAAGTGTTTTTCACTACCACAACATGTAAAACCTAATACTGCATGTCTAACATTTTAAATACTCTGCACCCAGCTGTCTGGACTGTCCAGGGAGTTCCTAGGGGTGACTTATGCATTAGAAAGGAAGGGTTGACCCCGGAAAAAGGTCTATTTTGCCCGATGTAAATAGCAATTTAAAAGCTGCACAAACCAGGCTGTAATATCAGGCCTAGGACCTGTTTAATGGTCTACTTAAGGGAGTGGCACAATACACAATAAGTGCTGCAGGCCCTCTAGTAGCATTTAATTTACAGGCCCTGGGTACATATAATACTACTTTACTAGGGACGCATAAGTATGTTTAATTAGCCAATTGGAGATAGGCCAATGTTAACATATTTTAAAGAGTGAGCACATGCACTTTAGCACTGGTTAGCAGTGGTAAAGTGCAGAGAGTCCTAAGGCTAACAAAACGAGATCAGCAAAAATGGAGGAGAATGCAGAAAGTTTGGGTAGAGACCACCCTAAGGCTGGCAGGTCTAATCAGCCCTCTTACAGTATTGTGCTTTCCCTTCTAAAATTTGGTATATTATTTAATTGTATGACCGTATGGCTGATGTTGCCTTGTGCTCAGTACATAAGCCCTCTGTTGGTTATGGATGGTGATAAGTCATTGATAACAACTGCAGTCTCATTGGCTAACCAGGCAAAAATATTTCTGTTGCCAGAGGTCTGTTCTGTTTAGTATAAAAATGTGTTATAAACACATTAGGCGAGACATATTTATTGCCAAAAGCATATGTTAAAATCAACAGGCATTTAAAGGTGGATTGTTTCTTGTCTGTGTTAAAACCTCCAGCTAGGTATCTAATTATACAAAGTTTAAAATTACCTTTGCAGAGAATAATTTTGATGTTGTTTACTGCTTCTGACAAAATTTAAATGGTGAAGATTTGCAGTGTAAAAATCCTTGCTATAATATTTTAGATGCCTGTCAGGATCTTGTAATATAAAAATCATACAAACATCCTTTATTTAGATATATATTCATATAGATACATAAGAGGCCTCTGAGCTCCCTTTGATCTGTCATTGGTGTGAGTGTTATTTACACACTGCTTCCATCAATGACAGTAAAATGCACAGGGCAACAGTTCACTTGGCATTAGCTATTGTTTCACTTTCCCTTCAAATTATGGCATTTTGTCATCACATGTGTACATTCATCTGAAAATGAGTGTGCTTCATTATCAGGGCTGCTTGACCAGTCCTTTGCTTTTGAATGTTCTTGTTTTATAGTTCCCATTTCATTTCTTTGCTTCTGCTATTTTTATTTTAATATTTCTTATGAGCATACTACATCTTTCTATGCAGTGCTAAGGAGTTGCTTGCTTACTGATCCTTTCATCTGCAATGTGCCACATTCATTGTGAGCACTTCCTCTAAACCAGGAGATCATTATGAAATAATCTTGCCCTCAGTGTATCATTGTTTTACCATTCCAAGATAGCCAAAATGTTAATTCTATATGTGGTGACCATGCTTCTACTGTAAAACAACAATAGACTATTTACGAAACCTTTGCAAGGTGGACACCCGCTGCTATACTTAGTTTTGTTACTGCAGATCAATGCCTGACAACACATTTTCTTTTTTCTATTTGTATTTTTTACTTTAGCTTGCATATGTTGTTGGGTTGTGTGTGTTTTATTGCGGTTGTGTCAGAGAGTGAAAGGAAGAATGAGTCAGATAATTAATAAATGGATGCATGAGTTCAAAGATGAGTGGCAGGGTGCATGTATAATAACGTTTTGAGGCCCATATTTATATTTTTTTAGCACCACATTTGCGTCATTTTGTGACACAAAATTGGTGCAAACTTACAAAATAAAGCTGTGTTTTGTAAGTTTGCGCTGCTTTTGCGTAAAAAAAAAAGGCAAATGCGGCACTAAAAGAAACAAAATATGGGCCTGAGTGTCTACACTAATCAGTGCAAAAAATGCACTTCCATTCATAATCCAGACCTATTGGCATTGGCAATGCTTGTTGATAAAAGCTTCAGCTGAGGCAAAACTGGCAAACACAGTGATGACACATAATCTATGAGGAGGCACCTTGGATTCAAACACACTTTTGAAGCCAGAAGATAAAAGATGCCGTGATGATTAGATGCCTTGTACCTAAGTAGTACTATACTACGAATGACATCTCTAGATTACCTTATGCCACCAGGTGTACGGAAACCAGAAGAAGGAAATGTGGACAAATGCTTCCAGTACACCGACTTATAATGCCTCGACTCAGTACGCATATTAGCATAGGCAATAGATACGATGAGCAGACCAATCTCTAATTTGCTTTGGTACCCTGTCAGTGTCTTTACCCCCAATTCATTTTTATACACTAGCAGTTGTTCAATTTAAAGTACACGTTTGAGTTAAAAAAAGAATAATGCCCCCTAAAAAATAACAATGAAGAGGGCTGTGCCCAAAGTTCAAACGCTTTATGCCCAAAAGCCACAGGATATAGATAGCCATCACTTTGAGGGCAAATGTCTTAAAATAATTTCCATAAATCATTGGCCCAGGCCCTGCACCAGCCCTGAATGCAAGGCCAGGGCTGTTGCCCGTTTAGACCATGGGACCACCCCAACTACACATGGGCAAGAATGTGGGAAGCCGGGGTTGGGTGCAGAGCTGATTGGGCCCTTGTTGGATTCAGGGTGTCAGAGAGTGTTGTGTATAACTCTTGAGGTAGAATGTTTTGCAGACGTCTTGCTGATTTGGGCTGACACCGATATCTGCTGTTAGCCTAACAAACATTGTGGACAGAGGGGCCCTGGAAGCCACCATGACACTGCAGATGAAAAGCTGCTGGCAAATAGACTGGTCTGGAGATGCAAGGAAAGGTTATGGTACTAAACCAAATAAGCTAGAAGCCCGCTGAAGCATTCTGTGCAAAGAATTATGCACAAGAAATGAACTCTGACATTAAGTATACAGTGTGTGACTATTATCTGCGCATCATAATGCCACCAGAGACAACCTCATTACAACCTGTTGTCCTGTATATTACACAGAACAATTCACCCATCGGCACATTTCAGCCATCTAGTCCTGACGAAGAGCCTGCGAATGATAGAATGCCACAAGATAGGCTGAAACGTGTAAACCAGACTCCCACACGATAACAGAGCCCAGAACGATCGGAACAAACATGGACTGTAGAGCTAAAAAGATGCTGAGTTACTTTATCCAAAACTTACCACTGGAGTTACTTTGTCTTTCTCTGTTAAATGCTCATGAAGTATATAAACCAGAGAGCACTCAAAATGATCCAAGTTATAGATTCTCATTCTTGACATTTAAAATGATTGCTGCTTTTTCAGTTTGAAAATCACTCAAATGTATGACGAAGGGCGCATGTCAACTGATACACAACATGAATACACAAAAGTTTACTTTGTATATATGGAATAACATTTTAAACATATTTTAATACAGTTTAATGAAGTAATACCTCTTTCGATGTGAGGTAATAGACTGAAAGTGCTTAGTTATTATTGAGACTGCAACAGGAACACCTGAGACTCATAAATAAAAACGTGCCTGTCAGTTATAAAAGTCTTGTAATTTATGACCGCTGAGAGATGCATAATGTATGTTTTTAAAGATAAAGCGAACATCAATTTATTTGAGAATAATAATCCATTTTTTTCATTGTTTTTAAGTTGGAAATAATTTGTTTTAGCTAACATGGAAGTGGAAGTTTACAGTAATACTTTGATTGCACATGCTATGGCGATAAATGATATGGTGGATATTTAACTAAATAAGCCTACATTTGATTATATGTTAGTAAAATGACACCGTTTATTAGGATGACTGCATGAACATTTAAAGCACACAAATGATTTTGTGAATATTGGGTGAAACATTCAATTTTAGAAACACTACTTTCTTTAAACTGGCTTTTAGGTCTGGCCTTTGATTCAACTGTGACATCAGACTATTGAGTTTCCCACAATACACACTGAGAGTGGTTTTTGGTCTGCGAACTTTATGCATTGGTCTTTTAAATTGCCATTCACATTTTGTTAATGCCCACTTTCAGCATAATAAATGGGGTTATGGGTCAGTGCACTTTACTCCATGGCTTCTTTAATTCTGAGTGACTCCACAAAGCCACTTTCGTCATTTTATTTCATGTTATATTCATGCATCCAAAAATATTTATCATCACAGCAGCAAAGACCCGAACTATTTGGCTTTGTCAATGCTTGTTAAGAAATAGCTGTATCCGCCTTCCCCATTCATCCTGCAAGGTGACCTCGGGAACTGGAAAACGCTGGATCATCAAATTCAAATTTGCGAATTGACACAGGCAGCTTATGGTGCATATTTGGTCCATAGATCACTGAGTATGTGTGCAGTTAATAAAGCTTTCAGCTTCTCGTACGTTAATGAGGCATAATTTGTTCACAAAGGGGAAACAATTTAATTAAACTCGGCTACAGCAAAAGAAAAGGTCAGCCTGAAACGGGGAGCGTTTTCCGCTGTTTCAGGAAATTAATCAAGGAAAACAGAATTTGATATTGTTTAATGAGTATGAACGAGGAAAAAACAGCGCTACTGCAGTTCACCGAATTACTCAGTTTCGGAGATTGCCTTAAAAAAAAATTGCGGTACCTCAGTAGCTTTCTTTTTCTTGAAAACAAAAAGTAATCTTATTATTCACAAATCTTTTCTTGGAGAACGCGGAAGTGATGAAGCGAAGTTTCAAAAATCCCTTTTCCAAGTTATGCACTGAAGCATCGATGTATCCTAGAAGGATTGCAAGCGAGGGCTTCCGAGCCTGAGCTGCAATCAATAAATGCTTTCAAAAAGCATTGGCAGGCCCAGTTACTAAACACCTCCGGGAAAATAATTATGGTGTGGAGAGTTAAACATTGTCATACAGTTGTAATTTGCATTCTAATTGTGCCTTACAGTAGGTTGGAATTAGTCTAAGAGTAATTCAATGCTCTCGCAACAAGCAATTAAAAATAGAGATAGGTGTAAGCTTATTTTCCTGGAGACGTTTACATAGCTCCAGTGAGCCCGGTCTTAACACAGGATCAATGGAATAATATAGTTCTGTGTCAGAATCGAGAGCCTGATGCATATTTGCAATTTCAGCTCAATAAAATCTAACTAAGGTGGGACAACGTATGCTAAAGGTTTAATAAAAAAAGCACCACACCTGTTGCCACAAAATCACCCAATGAAAGCCCCTTGTCATTGGCAGACCCTCTAAAAAGGTGAGCTGGTCATCTTTCAGTTGCTGGTTACTGTTTTCGCTATTAAAATGCTACTATTGAAGTCAAACGTATGTTAACGTACAAGGTTGCGAAGGGCTTCTGCAGCGTGGGAAATGAGGGCTGCCTTGGGGCTCAATTTGTGGACTACACTTCCCGGCGCTCGACCATACGGCTTCCTAATGTGCCAGTAGGCACAGAGAGTACAAATCCACGAAGGGCTCCCATGGCGCGGGGAACTAGGCCTGCGTGGGGTCTAAAATTTATGGACTACCCTTCCCAGCACTCCATCGCCTGGCTTCCTAACTCGTCAGGAGGCGCAGAGAGTACAAAGCCACGAAGGACTCCGGCGGCGGGGGGAACAAGGGCTGCCTAAGGGCTCATTTTTTGGACTACACTTCCCAGTGCTCCACCAGCTTCCTAACGCACCAGGAGGCACACAGGGTTTTCCATGTTTGACTGTTAATTTTGCTTTTGCCCCCTTGGAGGTTTAGGGGGTTCACATTCATCATGGTAAAGTGGAAATTGCCTGGTGCCAAAGTAGGGTGACCACCTGGCATTGAGGCAAATTCTGGACAGGACTGTAAAAAAATCAGGACCAAGGGTCAAAATTCAGGACAAAAATTCAGGACAATGGGTCAAAATTCAGAACAAAAATTCAAGAACAAACGTCAGTTTTACAGACACATGCAAGAGAGGCCATGCCTCACTATGCTGTCAGTGCATTTATTCACTCATTTTTAACATAGCACTATTTATTCACTGTGGTCTTTTTGTGGTTGCCTCCTGGTATGCTACATTCAGGTGTCACATTACGTCCTTGTTCAGTAGTAAATTAATGCCCTTCAGTACTGCGGCAAGGCCATCACCCCTACCCAAATCTACCCGATCTTTCCTGAAGAGAAAGTAGCAGCAACATTTTGATCATGTTTCTGAACATTTTAAAACCCCTGGCAAACAGTTTGGGAAACATTAAGGTAATTAACCTTATGCTAGTTTAAACAAATTGAACAAAAACAACTGGCTTACCCCAACCGCCCATGGACTTTCAACCTTATTTTTTTTTAAAGAGGCAGGGCAGATGGTGTGGGCGACAGTCTCACACCTAATGTCAGGATGTGATGTACCCATAACTTGTCTGTAGTCTCACTGCACTAGAGTGTATGCCTGGGACTCTACATATATCTAAGAATTTGGGAGCCCGGACTACCAATCAAAGATAATAAAAGAGGAGGATGAAATCGAGAGCAAATGGGAGATCCACGGCAAGTAATTCAAAGGGCTGTTTCTAAAAACTGGATAAATAAAGAAGAGAAGAACAGGGTGGGACAATTTCTAAAATCAGACAAGATGGGTCCACCAAGACTATTGGAAGGAATTGGGTACCTGGGGAGTTGTCTCTGCACACAGGAGCGAAACAGAAGGGGCACTGTCAAGTGGTTGAACAAGCAACACCCATCCACCTTGGCAAACTCTTCTGGTGCAATGGGCCGCTGTTGAAGGGTGAGCAGGGGCCAGACCCCTTGCAAGGTTGTGCAAAGCAATTGCCCGCTTTGTCCATGGCTTTATATGGTTTTGAAATTGAGCAAAAGCCAAACTAGAGATCTGGGTTATCCCTAAGTGTCAAGTACACATAGAATCTTCAAAATATTTGGTATGTAAATTGCACAAACAAAATATAAAAATTGTAAAATTGTATTAGTGTTTCTTTAACATATGGTACAGGTTTTTGCCTTTATATACAATTGGATCTCAGATTGAACTGGGAACCAGTTACCTTTTGATACCAAGCCAGAGACTAAATTAAAGACACGGGTAGTGAGTGGTAAGAATGCCGCACTTCCGTTCCGTTACAATTCTTGTTAAGGTAACACTATAAGTTAAATGAGAAAAGGAGGTGCCTCTTGGTCAGGTGCCCCACTACCCTGGTAGGCACAAAGATTTGTGTATCAAGATACACAAAAACAGTAAGTACAGGTAGACCAAGGCACACAGAGAAGTAAAAGTTCAACAATGTTCATGGGATGAAAGTAGAGCCCAAGTACAACGAATCCAAAGGCGAAGAGTAAAGCGATGATTCCGGGTAGGTGTTAAAGGTAGAGTCTTTATTCACAGGTTTAGGTTTGTGTCATCTTACAGGAAACAGCCAACACGTGTTTCGTCACACAAGTGACTTTATCAAGGCTGTGAAGAAGTAATAAAAATATACCAATATATACAGTTGGTCTGAATATATGAAATTGACAAAAATTTTTTACAATGTATGTTAAACCCGTAATCATCAATGAAAAAGATGCATGCGCGATTAGATCCAAGTGAGAAAACAGTCATGCGGCACGGCAAAAAATGGATGCTGTTATGTTGATCCAAACACAAGTGCGAGTTAAAGCAAAGACTGTGTGCAGTGAGTTCGGCGCGACGCGTCTATTTTGTATGCCTACGAATATGGTGAATATATCGTGAAGTGAACCCAAACATCAGTAAGATAGAAAGCAAACAGGTAAGGTTACCACAGTGACAACAGTGATTATGTTGGTAGAGTAAAGTATAGTACCATATGAGAGGGTTTGGCCCGAGAAAGTGCTCAGAGAAAGTGGCAAGGTAGCCAGAAAGGGAATGAGTTCAGAAAAGGGGAAAGAAGAGGGGGAGGAAAACGTGATGTGGGGTAATATAGAAATTGCTACAAAGGTAAGTCATGGAAAACCATACCTGGGCCCGTCCGGCCAGAGGCACAAGAAGACAGTAAATTCAGTAAATGTAGAAATGAAGATTTCCAGTGGTCGAGTATACGGTGATATCAGAGCCCTGATAAGCCCAAAATGTAACCTAATTGGGTAAACAGAATTGTTGTCAAAGAGGTTGTAGGGGTTGGAATCTCCAAAAAAGGCTTGCGGCGTAGAATAGTTTGAAAAATTAGATCGAAAAAGCTCGATTGCTGGTAAGGCACAATGTTGCGCTAATATATAAGCGCGAGGTAATATTATCCATGCCCTGAAAAAATAATAAGACTGAGCCAATATAAGGCATTAGGTGTCAGCGTGACCGTAGACTTAAAGTGAAAGCCGGGCAGATTCATCAACATTAGACACTGGAGTAAGCCTCCGTTGCATAAGAGTAGGTAACAACACCTTGGAAAGTAAAAGCAAAAAGCTTGCTTGTATGTCAATTGAATATGCCAATGACCGAGTTGTAGCGTGTACGAAAGTCGGTTTGCATAATACTATTTATCCAAGTATGGTGAGTGGAAAATAGTGAAAAAGAACCCCCCAGTAGTATGAGCCACGTTGGGAGGGTCCCGATTACCTGAATGTTGGTCCGGGAGTTTCTAATTTGGCGAAGCGAGTCCGTAGCTCAACGACGCGCGTTCGTTTTGAACTCAATCAGAACGGGTAGAAATAGAAGAGGGACTAGGCTAAACAGTTGTAGGGAGGTGGGTGGCTAAAATCACGGGAAGAAGGAAGGGAACGTAGGCGGCCATATTGGGAAGGATACGAAAGCATTAGAAATATAGTAGAAAAGACTGAGAGATGACTATAAAAAATGAAATTACAGGAAAGAATATGGAAGAACAAGTCAATGTAAGTGGACCAACAGAAGTCAATGTAAGTGGACAAACAGAAGCAGTGAAGAAGGGAAAGAGGATAGTATGTAATGTAGTTTTAAAGAAGTGAGGATAGTTAAAGAGTGTGGTGTGTGTAAAACACCGAGAGAATCACCCGACAATGTGGAAACGTATATGTATTAAGGGATTAATACAGTTAAGGAAATTAAAGAACATATATACAGCCCGTGAGTACTGCTGAGCTGTGTAGGAAACATATTGTGTACAGGTGTCATGTCATCTAGGGTGGTTATTCAATATTAGACATAGAGTAATGTAGTAAAAGCAACAGCGAAACACATTGGAAGAGTTTGTAAGTTCCGTGGTTATAGACAAGTTAGGAAAAGCAATTCATACTGATGGTAGACACAACAATGTTGAGATATTCCAGGCCAGGTTTCTCTGAGTCAATCAAAGCATAGGGTGCAGTGTGTACATAAATGTGGTCACTTTCTGTGTAAAGCCGATGCCAGGATATGGCAATGCGCAACAAGTATTGTGAAAGTTACAGTCATGTATATTACATAGTACAAACAAAAAAGTAATAAACACAGAAACATAGCATTGATGGTAAACACATTTTTACGTGAGGAAAAAATGCAGTTCGTGGTCAGTGTTGAGTCCAAATTCAACTGCACGGAGTTTGAGAATCCATTTGGCCTCGCACTTGCGGAGGTCCCTGGTTCTGTCACCCAGTCTAGGTGATCCTGTGACCTGAGCAATTCCATGAAATTTGATGTTGAGGATGTCCCTCTCACCATGTGAGGTGTTGAAATGAACAGCCAGCGGGTATGCATTGTTGTTGTTTCTGATAGCCCTAATATGTTCCTGAACCCGTTCTTTGAGTGGCCGTATAGTACTGCCGATATAGATGCGGCCACATGCACAGATGATACAGTATACTGTGTATCTAGTATTACAATTGATAAAGCTCCTGACATTGTAGACCGTCTTAGTATTGTAGGAGAAAGAAGTAGTTCTGTTGAGAGCCATTTGGCAGGAAATACAGCCCCCACATTTGAAGAATCCATTGGGTTTCGTAGGAAACCAAGTTGGGGGGTGTGTCTGTGTATGGGGCATGATAAAGCTAGGGCATAAGATGTTCCTAAGGGTGCGTCCCCTGCTGTGCGTCATGGTAGGTGAGCTGTTGATGTAGTTTCTAAGACCTGAGTCAAGGAGTAGTAGGTGCCAGTGTCGTTTGAGGATGTGAAGTACAGTTTTGCTGGCAGGGCTATACTGAGTGATGAAGGAAACGGGACGTTTGTTAGATGTTTTGGACGTTCTTTTTGAGCCCCTTATGAGAAGCGAGTGTTGATTAATATTGGAAACCCGTTTGGTAGCCGTTGAGATGAGCTTCTCAGAGTACCCCCGTGCTTGGAAACGGTGTGTTAGCTTCTTGAGTTCATCTTTGAAGATGTCAGTATTGGTGCAGTTACGACGAACTCTAATCATTTCCCCATATGGAATTGCTTTGATTTGTGTCAAGGGATGGGCACTCTGCGCATGTAGGATAGAGTTGCAGGCTGTTGGTTTTCTGTACAGCCTGGAGGTAATTCTGTTGTCGGTAGTGTATAGAAGAAGATCCAGAAATTTAATTTGGGTGCGATCTGTCTTATGTGTGAAGGTTAGATTGAAGTCATTGTTGTTGAGATGAATTATGAATGTGTCTAGATCAGAAATACTGCCTGTCCAAATAGTGAGAATGTCGTCAATGTACCTTCCCCAAAACAGAATGTGTTGATTGATGTGTGCCGGGCATTTGGACCAAAGGTGAATTTTTTCAAACTGTCCCATGTACAGGTTGGCATATGATGGAGAGAACTTAGCACCCATCGCTACCCCCTGGCTTTGTCGGTACCAATTACCATTATGTAAGAACACATTGTTTTCAAGTACCAACCGTGTTAGATCAAGAAGCATAAGCGTGTGTTCATACAAGGTGGCATCGCGTGAAAAGAGAGTCAATGAGAGCATCTCCAAACCCTTTTCTAGGGGGATTGAGGTGTACAGTGAACTAACATCTAGACTGACGAAAATACAATCATCATTCCATTCTATGTCCTCAAGTTGACATAGGAGATCCCTGGTATCTTGAATGTAAGAGGGAAGATTCCGAACCATGGGTTGTAAGAAGGAGTCAATATACTCAGAAATGTGTTCTGTGGGAGAACCAATTCCTGAGATGATGGGCCTGCCCTGTGGAAAGCTGCCCTGTTTGTGTACTTTGGGTAGGATGTAAATGCAGGGTGCGCGGGGTGCTGACACAAAAAGGTATTTGTAATCCTGATCGGAAAGGAGACAGGTATTTTTCCAATGGGTCAATTTACTCTCGATAAGTGTGGTGATGTCAGGGAGAGGGTTAGACTGGATAGTGGTGTAGGCTCGTGTATCTTCAAGTTGTCTGTTTATTTCCAAGATATAGTCAGATCTGTCCATCACCACCACGTTACCCCCTTTGTCCGCTTCCTTAATGACTAAGTCTGTACGTTTTGAAAGACCTTGTAGGTCTAGGATTTCTTTTTGTGTCAGATTCTTGTTATGTTTACACTTGTGTGTCCCGAGTTTGTCTTCTAGTTGGAAAAGGTCGGTGCTCACTGCCTTGTAGAAGACATCGATACAGTTATCCGGGGGTAGTATCGGCACAAAAGTAGATTTTGGTCTGAGTCCACTGTTCAGCTCAAGATTAGATGGAACGTCAAGTTGGATTAATAGTTCGTCCAGACAGTTGGCAGACAGGGATGGGTTGTCAAGTGAGAGTACTGTCTGTATATCTTGCAGATCCTTGATGGATCTGTTGCATGGTAGAGTTGGGTTAGGTGAGTCCCTGTTGATTGTTACTTTATTGTGGAAGAATTTCTTCAGTTTGAGATTACGTACAAATTTAAAAAGATCGACGTGTAAATTAGTGTAATCAGGTGTGGAAGTAGGACAGAAGCCCAATCCTTTTTTCAGAACATTTATTTCATGTATAGACAGACAAGCGCTAGATAAGTTAATAACCTGTACAGAGTTGTCTAATGTGGTTAGTGAGGCCTGATCTGATTTCTTACTCAAGATTTCTGTGTTTTCGAGATGGAACGGGTTGTCATTTTCTCTCTTGTGTTTGGTGTTGTGTCTGATCCCTCCCCTCCTGGTGTGTTTCTGTTTTGGCCTGGTCTGTTGAAGTTCTGCCGTATCCCTTTCCTGTATCGGCCTAGTTCCTCTAAAAAAGCATTTGGTTGGTGAGAGGCATTTGCGTGAGTAGTATTGTCAGAGGGCCTGTCTAAGGAAAGGCTTGTGCTATCACTAGAAAGATTGGAGACGTCAGACAGACTACCGGAGATGGACTCAGTCGGAGTGGTGAATCTAGTTTGTACGTTGGTGGTTTCTCTATTAACCTGGTCAAATTTTCGTGCAAACGTGTATATTCTTCCACTACTGTAGTCATTCTCGTCCCTAATGAGCTTCCTCATTTTTTTGTCTTTCACATATAGTTGGTAACCATTAAGGATATCTTTCATGATTGCATAGTTCTTGTCGGTTGCTTCAGTGAGGTTGAGATTCTTGATCTCCTCCTCAAGTGAGGCAATTTCCAAAAGTAATTTGTTACGTTTTCTGTCAGCATGTTTAATGAGTATGTTTATCATGCTGAAAGAGGTAGAAGAGATGAGATGTTCCCACTCTCCTAACAAATCTGGATCTAGGTCTTCAAATGATGGAAAAATTATGACACGCAGTCCTCTCGGGACTTGTTTGATTTCTAGGTAACGTTTGAGAGTAGTTATGTCCCACCAACGAGCTAATTCTTGTTTCCTGAGTCTTTCTAGTTTGATGAATTTATGTTTGAGCCCTTCTTTGGGTGGTATGGGATTAATGACACGTGTAGTTAGTGGTTTTTTAGAGAACAATTCAGCTGCTAAAGTGTCTCGGTTATCGTCAAAAGAAGCCATGCCTGAACTCCTGGTGGAGAAAATGTCTTGAAAGTAGAAAATACAGCAGTTAATGAAAATCGTTTAAGAGTTGGCGGAGTGCAGCTATACCACAAAGGAGGCAAGACCAAGCCAGAGACTAAATTAAAGACACGGGTAGTGAGTGGTAAGAATGCCGCACTTCCGTTCCGTTACAATTCTTGTTAAGGTAACACTATAAGTTAAATGAGAAAAGGAGGTGCCTCTTGGTCAGGTGCCCCACTACCCTGGTAGGCACAAAGATTTGTGTATCAAGATACACAAAAACAGTAAGTACAGGTAGACCAAGGCACACAGAGAAGTAAAAGTTCAACAATGTTCATGGGATGAAAGTAGAGCCCAAGTACAACGAATCCAAAGGTGAAGAGTAAAGCGATGATTCCGGGTAGGTGTTAAAGGTAGAGTCTTTATTCACAGGTTTAGGTTTGTGTCGTCTTACAGGAAACAGCCAACACGTGTTTCGTCACACAAGTGACTTTATCAAGGCTGTGAAGAAGTAATAAAAATATACCAATATATACAGTTGGTCTGAATATATGAAATTTACAAAAAATTTTTACAATGTATGTTAAACCCGTAATCATCAATGAAAAAGATGCATGCGCGATTAGATGCAAGTGAGAAAACAGTCATGCGGCACGGCAAAAAATGGATGCTGTTATGTTGATCCAAACACAAGTGCGAGTTAAAGCAAAGACTGTGTGCAGTGAGTTCGGCGCGACGCGTCTATTTTGTATGCCTACGAATATGGTGAATATATCGTGAAGTGAACCCAAACATCAGTAAGATAGAAAGCAAACAGGTAAGGTTACCACAGTGACAACAGTGATTATGTTGGTAGAGTAAAGTATAGTACCATATGAGAGGGTTTGGCCCGAGAAAGCGCTCAGAGAAAGTGGCAAGGTAGCCAGAAAGGGAATGAGTTCAGAAAAGGGGAAAGAAGAGGGGGAGGAAAACGTGATGTGGGGTAATATAGAAATTGCTACAAAGGTAAGTCATGGAAAACCATACCTGGGCCCGTCCGGCCAGAGGCACAAGAAGACAGTAAATTCAGTAAATGTAGAAATGAAGATTTCCAGTGGTCGAGTATACGGTGATATCAGAGCCCTGATAAGCCCAAAATGTAACCTAATTGGGTAAACAGAATTGTTGTCAAAGAGGTTGTAGGGGTTGGAATCTCCAAAAAAGGCTTGCGGCGTAGAATAGTTTGAAAAATTAGATCGAAAAAGCTCGATTGCTGGTAAGGCACAATGTTGCGCTAATATATAAGCGCGAGGTAATATTATCCATGCCCTGAAAAATAATAAGACTGAGCCAATATAAGGCATTAGGTGTCAGCGTGACCGTAGACTTAAAGTGAAAGCCGGGCAGATTCATCAACATTAGACACTGGAGTAAGCCTCCGTTGCATAAGAGTAGGTAACAACACCTTGGAAAGTAAAAGCAAAAAGCTTGCTTGTATGTCAATTGAATATGCCAATGACCGAGTTGTAGCGTGTACGAAAGTCGGTTTGCATAATACTATTTATCCAAGTATGGTGAGTGGAAAATAGTGAAAAAGAACCCCCCAGTAGTATGAGCCACGTTGGGAGGGTCCCGATTACCTGAATGTTGGTCCGGGAGTTTCTAATTTGGCGAAGCGAGTCCGTAGCTCAACGACGCGCGTTCGTTTTGAACTCAATCAGAACGGGTAGAAATAGAAGAGGGACTAGGCTAAACAGTTGTAGGGAGGTGGGTGGCTAAAATCACGGGAAGAAGGAAGGGAACGTAGGCGGCCATATTGGGAAGGATACGAAAGCATTAGAAATATAGTAGAAAAGACTGAGAGATGACTATAAAAAATGAAATTACAGGAAAGAATATGGAAGAACAAGTCAATGTAAGTGGACCAACAGAAGTCAATGTAAGTGGACAAACAGAAGCAGTGAAGAAGGGAAAGAGGATAGTATGTAATGTAGTTTTAAAGAAGTGAGGATAGTTAAAGAGTGTGGTGTGTGTAAAACACCGAGAGAATCACCCGACAATGTGGAAACGTATATGTATTAAGGGATTAATACAGTTAAGGAAATTAAAGAACATATATACAGCCCGTGAGTACTGCTGAGCTGTGTAGGAAACATATTGTGTACAGGTGTCATGTCATCTAGGGTGGTTATTCAATATTAGACATAGAGTAATGTAGTAAAAGCAACAGCGAAACACATTGGAAGAGTTTGTAAGTTCCGTGGTTATAGACAAGTTAGGAAAAGCAATTCATACTGATGGTAGACACAACAATGTTGAGATATTCCAGGCCAGGTTTCTCTGAGTCAATCAAAGCATAGGGTGCAGTGTGTACATAAATGTGGTCACTTTCTGTGTAAAGCCGATGCCAGGATATGGCAATGCGCAACAAGTATTGTGAAAGTTACAGTCATGTATATTACATAGTACAAACAAAAAAGTAAGAAACACAGAAACATAGCATTGATGGTAAACACATTTTTACGTGAGGAAAAAATGCAGTTCGTGGTCAGTGTTGAGTCCAAATTCAACTGCACGGAGTTTGAGAATCCATTTGGCCTCGCACTTGCGGAGGTCCCTGGTTCTGTCACCCAGTCTAGGTGATCCTGTGACCTGAGCAATTCCGTGAAATTTGATGTTGAGGATGTCCCTCTCACCATGTGAGGTGTTGAAATGAACAGCCAGCGGGTATGCATTGTTGTTGTTTCTGATAGCCCTAATATGTTCCTGAACCCGTTCTTTGAGTGGCCGTATAGTACTGCCGATATAGATGCGGCCACATGCACAGATGATACAATATACTGTGTATCTAGTATTACAATTGATAAAGCTCCTGACATTGTAGACCGTCTTAGTATTGTAGGAGAAAGAAGTAGTTCTGTTGAGAGCCATTTGGCAGGAAATACAGCCCCCACATTTGAAGAATCCATTGGGTTTCGTAGGAAACCAAGTTGGGGGGTGTGTCTGTGTATGGGGCATGAGAAAGCTAGGGCATAAGATGTTCCTAAGGGTGCGTCCCCTGCTGTGCGTCATGGTAGGTGATACCTAATGATTTATATCTACCATTCTTACACTGATTTCCAGGATGAAAATCTCGGCAGAGCGAACGGTCCCTCCAAGCCCAGTTTGCTTTTTGGTCTTCTCTTCTGCTTTCTGTAGAGGCCATGTGGCACTAGTGAAGATGGTGTGCTACCCCAATGATAGTATTATTTTGCAAACCTTCCCCTGGTCATCCTTCTTCAGACAGGCCACACATCTGATTTGGTCACTGCGGCGCCATCGGGAGCTCTTTCCACTCTAAAGCTAACTGTGACTGCGGGTGGATTAGGTCTTCTGGACTTAGAATGCTATTATTCAGCTGCACAGGTCCAATGGGTGTCTTGCTGGCTTTCTGCCCACCTCCCTGCATGAGATGGGGTTTAACAATAAAGACTTTTAAGAAAGGCTCAATGCACTGCTCATTGTTTCCTACTGACCATTCTACGGATCACCATGCAGGGTTATCATGCACGGCTTTCTCTTGCCTTGCCAGAACCTGTAAACTCACTGACACGAAGAAACCCTATGCTCCTGCACTACCTTTGCTAAGCCTTCCCACTCGCACAGGATGGCTGTGCTCAGAGCAACTCCATCAGTGACATGTTGTAGGTGTCTTAAAATTGGGGACTTTGTTTCTGAACAGTGAGCTACTAAATTTCCAAACCCTTGTGGCAGACTACCATCTTCACCCCGGTCAACTCCTTACTTACAACCACCTTAAATAATCAATAAATGCCCTATTTCATGTCTGCCACCTAGCACTAACCCTACAAGAGGTGTGCCAGAAGCTCTGTATCATAGGAAATGGTGGCAAACTGATAGAATGGGTGTACAGACCTATCCTGCAACATGGAAACCACTCCAGGTCTTCTCGTCATACTACCTGGGTGATTGATGTGGCCAAACCTCTGCAAGATATGGACTAAAACATCGGACTTTCCCCACAAAGTATCCCACAGCTGTCCCTTTAAGTAAATTCATAGTGCTTCCTTGTGAATGCATTCTGCCCGTTGCTTGCCATTGACCTTGTGGTTTGTAACTCACAATTTGCTGGCTTTATTTGTTTTAGGCTATGCAGTTTGAATTCGTCCCTTCCCTTGCCAAAACCGTATTTACAGTATCCTGCAGAGTGCTCCCTTTCTGTAAACAGGCCTGTAAATCTTGTTCTTATCTTGTCATATTTGCTGTGCATTCAAAGAACAAAGTCAAATGTCAGGCTCTGTCTTCGGTGGGAACTTAGTGTTTACTTTCCTTTCTCTGACTTCAAAGTGAGAGGATTTATGCGACAATCTTGCTGGATACTGGGGTTAGGGAAGAGTTTTTTCTATCACATGACAAAATGTAAATAAACCTCAGAATATATCAGAATTAGAAGTACAAATCAAGCACATTTTTGTTAATTCTGAACTGTGCTGGAAACAAATACCTTTACATGATTAAAACAAATCATTGCATTAGGTGATGCAATTTCCACACATCATCGTCTGTGCACAGTATAGTTTGATTTGAAAAACTGTATATCTGTGCAAATGTAATGGTCATTTCAATCAAAAATGTGTTGTCTGTAATGGCAGTGTGTTGGCATACCATCCATACTGCACTCCACTCTGCTCCGCACCACTACACGTCACTGCACCCTACTCTGTATCACTCTACTTTACTCCACTCCATGCCACTGCACTCTTCTCCATTCAGAACCACTCCACATTATGCCTCTCTACTCTGTACCACTCTGCTCTATGCCACTGCACTTTACGCCTCTCTACACCACTGCGCTCTGCTCGTCTGCACGCCATACCACTCCAGTCTAGGCAACACCAATCTAATTCGCACAACTCCACTCTGCAACACTGCACTGTATGCCACTGCACTCTATGCTAATACACTCTATGCTGATGCACTTTACTCTGTAACACTCAACTCTATGCCCCTGCACTCTACATCAATACACTGTACATCACTATAATCTACTCTGCACCTCTGCACTCTATGCCACGGCATTCTACACTACTTTACTCTTTGCCATCACACTCTATGCCACTTTATGCAACTCTACTCTACCCTGTACCTCTCCACTCTAGGCCACCTCACTCTACTGTGAAATAATCTACTTTATGCCACTGCACTCTGTGCCACTGCATTCTATGCCACTGCACTCTACCCTGCACCTCTCTACTCTATGCCACTGCACTCTACTGTGAAACAATCTATTCTACGCCACTGTACTCTATACCACTCTGACCACTGCACTCTAGTTGAATGCACTCTACACCACTGCAAGCCAGTGCAGCATACAAGAAAGCCATCTGCGAATGGAAATCAGCCCTTAAAGAAGTATCCTGGGAGCGATTAGTCTCTACCTGTAAATCGGGAGATTCAAGGGGATTTTTGTCCATTGTCTATGGGATGCAGCTTTGTGTGGCTGCACCTGACAACATTGGTTTCTCTATTACTCCTGACTAATGGGTGTCTATAGGAGGCTGGCCTGGTTTGTAATGGGTACCAAAGGTACCTACACCTCATACCAGGTCTAGTTATCCCTTATTAGTGAAATGTAGTCAGCGTCTAGAAGCCAGGCTCTCTAGGGGTAGTGTGGATAAGCAGCCAAGGCATAACTAGGAGACATGCAAAGCTCATGCAATACCACTGCAGTCACACAGTACTCACACACATCAAAGAAAATAGTGTTACAAAAATAAAGGTACTTTATTTTGGTGACACAAATGCCCAAAATACCTTAGAGACTATACTCCCTTAGGACGTAAGTAATATACACAGTATACTAGAATACAGAAATAGCTGTGAAAACGGTTAGAAAACAGTACAAATAGTGAACATCAGAAAAATAGTTAGAACTGGGCCTAGGGGGAACACAAACCATATACTAAAATAGTAGAATGAGAAAGTCGGTTTCCCACCTAGGCAAGTGTAGTGTGTAAAGGGGTGCTGGGAGTATTATAAAACACCAAAGGTAAGTAATATAATCCACCCCAGAGCCCAGGAAAGCAGGAGTAAATCACAGTAATTTTACTAGAGCACACAAGAACACTAGAAAGAAGATAATGCAAGAACCAGAAGAGACTGCAAGAGACCAATGATGGATTCCTGGACCTGATGACCCGTGGAAGAAGGGGACCAAGTCCAGGAAGCACTGAAGAGTCCGGGGAGAACAGGAGCCCCTGCTAACCCGGATGATGGTGCAAAAGAAGAACCACCAGTGAAGAACAACAGTCAGTACTCGCACCCAAGAAGACGGATGTGGGTTCCTGGCTGGTGCAAATGATGTCCCACGCCGGATGGATGATGGCAGTCTGGTTTGCATCAGTGGATTCCACCAACAAGCCTTGGCACACGCAAAGTTCACAGTTAGCAGAAAATGGGGCTGCCTGGGACCAGGAGGAACCTGGTGGACTCCATCCAGAAAGGATGCAACTCAGAGAGCCCTCAGAAGACCAGGCAGCATGCACAGGAGTCCCACAGCACGGGGACAAAGAAGGTGCAAAAGGAGGCCCACGCAGTACTACACAAAGTGATCCCACACCACCGAAGGGCCACGCAGGAGGCAGTGAATCACAGGAAGGAGTGCTGGAGCTGCACAGTGCACAAAGAACTTTATGGAAGGATGCCAACAAACCTTGGCAACTACAAAAAACACGGTGCATGGGGGTACTGTCTAGCATTATGAGGCAAGCTCTTACCTCCACCAAAGTTGGACAGTTGGACGTCAGGACCATCGGACAACTTCAATCCACCACCCGTGTTGCTGGATCCACGCACTTCTTCAGGAGAGGGGGCCCAAGCCACTGGTCATCGCTGCAGAGGGATGCCTGCTGAAGCAGAGAAGTGACTCCTTCACTTCAAGGGAGATTCCTTCATTCTTCTGGTGCATGCTGAAGACTGGCTGTCCTCTGAGGATGCACGACCGGGAAACAGTTGCTGTTGCTGGCAGGAGCTGAAGATACAATGTTGCAGAAGTAATCTTTGCTTCTTTGTTGCAGTTGTAGAGTTCCTGGAGGGTCCAGATGCAGTTTCTTCGGTAAGAAGATGAAGTAAAGGATGCAGAGGATTCCTGCTGGAGTCTTGCAATCCGAATCTGAAGTGCCCCTCACGAGAGAGACCCTAAGTAGCCCTGGAAGGGGGATTGCTCACATAAACAGGTAAGCACCTATCAGGGGAGGGCTCTGACATCACCTGCCGGCACTGGTCACTCAGATGCTCCCAGAGTGCCCTGTCAACTTGGAATCCAAGATGACAAAACCCAGGGACACGATGGAGAAGCTCTGAGCACCACCCCTGGGGTGATGATGGACAGGAGAGTGGTCACTCCCCTTTCCTTCGTCTAGTTTCACGCCAGAGCAGGGACTGGGGGGGTCCCTGAACCAGTGTAGACTGGATTATGCAAGGAGGGCACCATCTGTGCCCTTCAAAGCATTTCCAGAGGCTCTGGGAGGCTACCCCTCCCATGCCTGTAACACTTATTTCCAAAGGGAAAGGGTGTAACACCCTTTTCCCAAAGGAAAATCTTTGTTCTGCCTTCCTGGGCTTGAGCTGCTTGAGCAATAGGAGAGCAACAACTTGTCTGTGAGGTGGCAGCACCTGGGGCTGCCTGGAAAACCTCAGAAGGCTTCAATGGCAGTACTGGGGTTCTCTAAGGAGCCCCCAGAGTGCATGGAACCATACAAACCCATGATTGCAAAAGCTTTGGGGTATGATTCCAACATGTTTAATAACAAACATGGCCATATTCGGAGTTACGATTTTGAAGCTGTACATAGGTAGTGACCTATGTACAGTGCACGCTTAAAAATGTGTCCCCGCACTCACGAAGTCCGGAAAAATGGTCCTGGGTGATGTGGGGGCCTCTCTGCTAGTGCTGGGGTGCCCTCACACACAGGTACTCTGCACCCAGCTTTCAGGGTTGGAAAGCCTGCTATATGGGTTACTTATAAGTGACCTGGTGCCGTGTAAATGGCAATGAAAGGGTGCATGTACCATTTCACACATGCTGCAATAGCAGTCCTGTAGAAGCCTTGTTATGGGCTCCCTATGGGTGGCAAAAGAAATTCTGCAGCCCATAGGGATCCCCTGGAACCCTAATGCCCTGGGTGCCTGGGTACCATGTACAAGGGACTTATAAAGGGGTGACCAATATGCCAATTTGGGATGAAATACTTGGTTACCACAATACAGTGACAACATTTAGAGGAGAGAGATCATAAGCACTGGGGTCCTGGGTAGCAGGATCCCAGTGACACAGTCAAGCACACTGACATCAAGCAGACATAGGGGGTAACATGCCAAAAAGAGAGTACTTTCCTACACAACCTCCGCCCCCCTGCCCCCCCAAATGAGGGACAATGATGCTAACCTTTCCCAGATGAGTCTTCATTATTTAAGTGGAAATATTTGGAGAGTTCATCTGCATTGGAGTGGTTACTCCCAGGTCTATGTTCCACTGTAAAGTCCATCCCCTATAGGTAAATGGACCACTTCAACAACTTAGGGTGTTCACCTTTCATTTGTTTTAACCATAAGAGAGGTTTGTGGTCTGTGTGAACTATGAATTTAGTCCCAAAGAGGTATGGTCTCAACTTCTTCAGGGCCCAGACCACAGCAAAGGCCTCACTCTCTATGCCTGACCAAAGCTTTTTTCTAGCGGTCAGCCTTCTACTAATAAAAGCAACAGGTTGATCCTGGCCCTCTGAATTAAGTTGTGATAGCACAGTCCCAACCCCTTCCTTTGAAGCATCAGTTTAGACAATAAACAGTTATAATAAGATTTAATGGTGCATATATAACGATCAAGTTTCAGTTAAGGTATGATCAGTTAAAATGGTTTGGGTAGCATCCTCTATGAATACACTGCAAAATGGGGTGACCTATGCATGGGATTTACACCTCTTTCTATTTGGTTATGTAAAGGATGTGCATGCACACTTTGTAAAACCAGTTACTGTTTTCCACACATGGAAATTGGATTTATAAATGTGGAGTATTAATATCTAACTTGTCATAACCAAGCGACAGACGTATACATATATTTCCACTGCTAAGTATGTAATTTCGCTGCAATGCAATAATTCGAATGACCTTATGGGACACATAATATTTGTATGATATAACATTATGTGCACAATGTTATTATAGGAGGTCCTGATGAAATCCAGGGGTACTCCCCGGATGAAACACGTGTTGACAAAGGGACAAGACAAAGGGACAAAGGAGGAAGTTGCTGGACTGAATGGTAACTTTGGAATCAATTAGACAAAGGAACAAAGGAGGAAGTTACTGGACTGAATGGTACTTTGAAACGAATTACATAGGAGACACAATTGGATGGCTTAAATTGGTAACTCTGGAATCAATCATGTAGGACATTTATTATGGACTTGGAGATATTATCTTTGGACTGTGGAGAAAACACAAATATTGTGAACCAATTATATGAAACTATTATTTGAGGAACATTTGATTGAAGATTGAATTGCAATATTTAGAGTTTTGTTTTTGTTTATACTAGATGTCAATAAGATCAGAATACATAATTGAAACTAGAATTGGTTTTTGCGTTAATATTACGTGTGCAAGTGTATTTATGTTCATGGTAGACAACATAATGTTGTCTTTTTAGGGGATGTTGAGGGTCTGATCCCAGTCATTTGCACCGTACGATATTGTGAAGTATAAATATTACAGAGTTAGAGTAGGGAGCGCTTATTACTCACTATTCACCCTCTTTTTTGATGTAAACGTCTTTGAGTAGTTTGGGCTTTTTAGGACAGGTGCAGTACACATGGCCTGCTTAAGCTCCTCAAAAGCTTTCTGACAGCTAGCTGTTCACAATACCTTTTTAGGCATCTTCTTGGATGTGAGGTCATTAAGAAGGGCAACAATAGAGCCACAGTTCTTAATGAACCTCCTGTAATACCCAGTGAGACCAAGAAATGCTCTGACCTGGGTCTGTGTTGTAGGGGGAGCCCAGTCTAAAATTGTCTGGATATTCCCCTGTACTGGTTCAGTCTGTTCTCCACCTACCAGGTGTCCCACATAAACCACCTTCCCCTGCCCTATCCTGCACTTTAAAGCCTTGATACTGAGGACTGTCTTTTGCAGGGCCTCCAAAACTTTATAGATTTGGACCAGGTGGTTATCCCAGGCAGAGCTGAAGACAGCAATATCATCAAGATATGCTGCACTAGAAGCTTCCAGACCTTAGAGGACTGTGTTCATCAGCCTCTGAAAATTGGCAAGTGCATTCTTCAAGCCAAAGTGCATAACAGTGAACTGAAAATGCCCTCCAATGGTAGAAAAACAGTTTTGGGTTTAGCCTCTTCTGATGGCTTGATCTGCCAATACCCTACAGTCAAGTCAAAAGTGATGAGACAATTGGCAGATGCCAGTGTATCAAATAAGGTCATCTGCCCTGGGTATAGGGTGAGCCTCTGTCTTAGTGACTGTGTTGAGCCCTATATAATCTACACAAAACCCCATCTCCCTTTTTCCAGTTTGAGAATGAGGCTTGGGTACTACCACCACTGGGCTGGCCCAGGGGCTATCTGAGTGCTCAATCACTCCTAAGTCCAACATCTTCTGAACCTCAGACTTAAGGCAGTCCTTGACATGGTCAGACTGTCTATAAATCTTCCTTTTGAAAGGCAAACTGTCTCCAGTATCTATGGTGTGCTCACACCAAGAGATCTGACAAGGTGTCAGAGAGAAAAGTTCAGAAAAATGTCCCACTTCTGCTTCTTCCTTCTGCTCCTCAGAAAGGCAATCCACAAGAAACCCCTCTTTCACAAGAGCGAATGGGCCCCTAACAGGGTGATCAAAAGGGAGTTCAAATGGGTTGTAGCCCACTCCCTTCAGGGGTACCTCCCTGTAGGCAAAAAGGAGGCATGGTAATAGGACATCCTATCTCCTTCTGAGCTTTTCTGAGAGTCCCATAATCATGCCTTTGAGAGTTGTATTAACTCTCTCAACCAACCCATTTGTCCGGGGATTATAAGGTGTGGTGAACTTGTAGGTTACCCCACACTCTTTGCACATTGGTTTCAGCTGTGCAGACAAAAAGTTACTACCTTTGTCTGACACCACCTCTTTTGGAAAGCCCACGCTGGAAAATATTACCAGGAGGGCCTTTGCCACTGCAGGAGCTGTAGTGGCCCTCACATGAATTGCTTCTGGATATCTAGTGGCATGCTCTACTACCACCAAGATATACCTATTGCCAGAGGCAGTAGGAGGGTCAAGGGGCCAACAATGTCAACCCCTACCCTTTCAGAAGGCACACCCACCAATGGCAGTGGGATCAAGGGGGCCTTTGGGGTGCCACCAGTCTTACCACTGGCTTGGCAAGTGACACAAGAGTGACAAAACTCTTTTTTGTTTTCTGACATGTGAGGCCAGTGAAAGTGAGAAACCCGTCTGTTCCAGGTCTTTATTTTCCCCAAATGCCCAGCAAGGGAAATGTCATGTGCTAGTGTCAGAAGAAACTCCCTATGCTGCAAGGGAATGACCAGTCAGTCTCCTGGTAGCGCCATGTCTTGGGTCCCCTGCCTCTGTATAAAGGAGATTATTTTCCCAGTACACTCTGTGAGCATCACTGACATCCCCTGCTTCCTGTTTGACAGCTTGCTGTCTCAAACCCTCAAATGTGGGGCAGGTTTGCTGTGCCACAGTCAGTTTCTCCATTGCAGGCCCCCTGCACCCAAAAGCTCAGCTGTGCCAGCCTTGAGCTCCTCTGGTGAAGGTTCTGCACAGGACATAGACTGCTCCTCCTTAAAAGGGGAATCTTCCGTGGAGGGAGGGATAGTGGATAAGGGTTTATCCTTTCTACCCTTAGTTTTTGGGAATACTTGGTCCATTGCTCTAGGATCCAAGTTTCCCTGTCCTCTTTGCTTCCTGGCCTGAGCCCTTGTGAAAGCAAAGATATGCTCGGAAATGCCCAGCATTGCTGCATGAGCCTCCACCTCAGCCCAAGCTGAAGTCTCTAGATCATACAGGTAGGTCTGTGGATACCACAACTTTCTTTAGGCCAGTAAACCTCCCCCAGTTGAGATTAACAACAGCCATAGGGTGGCTAACAGTGTTGTTATGGGCGTCAATCACTTGGTACCAATGACCAAGTAGGTGTTGCTCATAGACTACTAGTTTTTTCCATTACCACTGTGAAATTGGCACCTGTGTCCCTGTAGGCCTCAACCTGAACACCATTGATTTGGGGTTGTTGCTTGTACTTATCCATGTTAAGGGGACAAGCAACAAGGGTGGCAAGGTCAATGCCACCAACAGAGACTAAAACAGCCTCAGTGGTTTCGCTAACTAAACCAACCCCCACTAGATCACCCAGAGTGAGCCCTGCTACACCCTTGGACTGGCTATTTGTAGTGTTTTTCCCACCACCACTGCTGTTACTAGGGGCACTAGTGGAAGCAGTGGAGTTGTGGTGGTGGGAGCTTTGGTATTTTTCTTGGGACAAGTGCTGTCACTTGCCCAATGGCCCTTGTTTTTACACACGTTAAAACACCAAGACTTTTTATTCTGTTGGTTGGAAGAGGATTTAGACCCACCCCCAGAGGATTTTTGTGGGCCTGATGAAGACTCTTGCTTTTTATCTTTGTCCCCACCTTTGTCATGCGACTTACCATCCTTCTTGTTGTCCTTGTCACCCCCTGTATGAGCTTTCCTGCTCACCCTTGTTCTGACACATTTGTCTGTCTTCTTTCCCAGTTCTCGGGGAGAGGTCAGATCTGAGTCTACCAAGTATTGGTGTAACAAATCAGACACGCAGTTATTCATAATATACTCTATCAAAATTATATTATATAGACCCTCATAGTCAGACACTTTGCTGCCATGTAATCATCCTTCTAAAACCTTCACAGAACAGTTCACAAAGTCTATCCAATCTTGTGAAGACTCTTTTCTGCTCTCTCTGAACTTTATCCTGTATTGTTCAGTGGTTAAGCCAAATCCATCAAAGAGTGCAGTTTTGAGAATACTGGAATTGTCTGAGTCTTCTTCTCTGACAGTGAGAAGTCTAGCCCTCCCCTTGTCAGAAAAGAACAATCACAGAATAGCAGCCCACTGCCTTTGAGGGACCCTCTGAACTTTGCAGGCCATTTTAAGTGCAGCAACCCACTTGTAAATGTCATCCCCTACCATGTATGGTGGAACAATCTTAAGCAGGTTTCTACAGTCTATGGTGTCCTCCCTAACTCCATAACTCCGGAAACTGCTGCTGCCACCATGGGGAACTAACCCCAACGCCTGCCTCTCTTTCTCTACAGGCAAAGCTTCCCTATCTAGGGCTAGCTGTTGCTGCAGCAGCTTCAACCTGGCCTCCTCCAGTCTACGTTTCCTGAGCTCCCTATCTATGGAGTCATCACCTGGAGTTGAACCATGGGATCCCTCAGAAACTGAGGTGATATGAGAGTGGGCAGAGGTAGATCTTTCCCGAACTTGACTAACCCTGGTAACCTGACCTCTAGGTGTGAAGGAGCCCTCCCAGAGTGACTACGCCTCACACTGCCAGCTGCACTAGAAGGTTTGTTAGGGGGAAGATCTGTGGAAGAGCCCTCCCCTGAATCTACAGGTTGATTCTCTGACTCTAAGGAGTCAGAATCTCCCTTCCCCTCCTCCTCCTGGTTATCAGCATGCTCACGATCATCCTGGAGAGGAAGGCTTAACAGAAACTTCTTATCAGGGTTCTTTCCTACATCTAGGCTTCTCTCTGAGCAAAGCCTCTTCAGTTCTTTGAAGGTCATGCCCTCATAGGGAGTACCCATGACCTCAGAGCTAGGCCCAGCAGTAGACATGATGTAGTGAGTGTTATTGTAGTGTAGGTGAATCAAAACCTACTCTAGCTAACGTCTAGTCTCTTAGAAAGGAAGGTAAGAGACTAGACTCTGTAACTAGGTATATGTATGTATAGCTCTAGATACAGAGTATTCTTTCCTGTGGAAAGCACCGGTGACAGAGTGATAAGGCAATTGCAAGTACTTATCCCACTGCTACACAACCAATGTAGTAGGCTGTCCTGGTTTGTAGTGGGTACCAAAGGTACTTATACTTTATACCCGGTCCAGTTATCCCTTATTAGTGAAATGCAGTCAGTGTCTAGAAGCCAGGCTCTCTAGGGGTAGTGTGGATGAGTAGTCAAGGCCTAACTAGGAGACATGTAAAGCTCATGCAATACCACTGTAGTCACACAGTACTCACACACATGAAAGAAAATACTCAGCGTTACAAAAATAAAGGTACTTTATTTTGGTGACACAAATGCCAAAAATACCTTAGAGACTATGCTTTTCTTAGGAGGTAAGTAATATACACAGTATTTACACCAGAATACAGAAATAGCTGTAAAAAACAGTTAGAAAACAGTGCAAATAGTGAAAATCACCATAGCTAGAAATTGGCCTAGAGGGAACACAAACCATATACTAAAATAGTGGAATGGGAAAGTCGGTTTCCTACCTAGGCAAGTGTAGTGTGTAGAGGGGCGCTGGGAGTATTAGAAAACACCAAAGATAAGTAATAGAACTCAGCCCAGAGCCCAGAAAGCAGGAGTTAATCACAGTACATTTCCTAGAACACACAAGAACACGAGAAATAAGATAATGCTAGAACCAGAAGAGACTGAAAGACACCAATGATGGATTCTTGGACCTGAGGCCCTGTGGAAGAAGGGGACCAAGTCTAAGAAGCATTGAAGAGTCCAGGGAGAACAGGAGCCCCTTGTAACCCAGATGAAGGTGCAAAAGAAGAACCACCGATGAAAATCAACAGTCAGTACTGCACCCAAGATGAAGGATGCTGGTTCCTGGTTGGTGCAGATGATGTCCAACGCCGAATGGATGATTGCAGACTGGTTTGTGTCACTGGATTCCACCAACAAACCTTGGCACACGCAAAGCTTGCGGGTAGCAGAAAATGGTGCTGCCCGGGACCAGGAAGGACCTAGTGAACTCTCCCCAGAAAGGAGAGTCAGAGGGGGCTCTCAGCGACTTAGAGAGCCCTCAGAAGATCAGGCAACGCACACAGGTGTCCCACAGCACAAGGACAAAGAAGGTGCAAAAGGAGGCCCACACAGTACGGTGCATGAAGACCTTTGTGGAAGGATGCCAACAAGCCTTGGTAACTGCAAAACACACAGTGCATGGGGGTACTGTCTTGCGTGGGGAGTCAAGCTCTTACCTCCACCAAAGTTGGACATCAGGACCAACAGGACCATCAGGACCACTTCAGTGCACCACCTGTGTTGCTGTATCCATGCACTTCTTCAGGAGAGGGGACCGAAGTCACCGGTCGTTGCTGCAGAGGGGTGCCTGCTGAAGCAGAGACGTGACTTCTTTACTTCAAGGGAGATTCCTTTGTTCTTCTGGTACAGGCTGAAGACTGGCTGTCCTCTGAGAATGCACAACCGGGAAACAGTTACAATTGCTGGCAGAAGCTGAAGATACAATGTTGCAGAAGTCCTCTTTGCTTCTTTGTTGCAGTTGTAGAGTTCCTGGAGGATTCAGATGTACTTTCTTTGGTAATAGGGTGAAGTAAAGGATGTAGAGGATTCCTGCTGGAGTCTTGCAATCCAAATCCGAAGGACCACCCAAGAAAAAGACCCTAAATAGCCCTGAAAAGAAGATTGGTCACATCAGGGTAGGGCTCTGACATCACCTGCTAGCATTAGCCACTCAGATGCTCCCAGAGTGCCCTGCCAACTTGGAATCCAAATGGCAAAACTCAGGGACACTCTGGAGGAGCTCTGAGCACCACCCCTTGGGTGGTGATGGACAGGGTAGTGGTCACTCCCCTTTCCTTTGTCCAGTTTGATGTCAGAGCTGGGACTGGGGGTCCCTGAACTGGTGTAGACTGGATTATGCAAGGAGGGCACCATCTGTGCCCTTCAAAGCATTTCCAGAGGCTCTGGGAGGCTACCAGTCCCATGCCTGTAACACCTATTTCCAAAGGAAGAGGGTGTGACACCCCTCTCCCAAGGTAAATGCTTTGTTCTGCCTTCCTGGGCTCTAGCTGCTTGAGCAACAGGAGGGCAGAAACCTGACTGTGAGGTGGCAGCTGCTTGGGCTGCCTGGAAAACCTCAGAAGGCTGCAATGGCAGTACTGGGGGTCGTGTAAGGAGCCCCATAGTGCATGGAATCATACAACCAATGCTTGCAAAAGCCTTGGGGTATAATTCCAACATGTTTGATACCAAACATGGCCATATTCAGAGGTTCCATTGTGAAGCTGTACATAGGTAGAGACCTATGTACAGTGCACTAGTAAAATTGCGTCCCTGCACTTACGAAGTCTGGGAAAATGGTCTTGGGTGATGTGGGGACACCTCTGCTAGTGCAGGAGCCCCCTCACACACAGGTTCTCTGCACCCAGCCTTCAGGGTTGGAAGGCCTGGTATATGGGTGACTTATAAGTGACCTGGTGTAGTGTAAATGGCAGTGAAAGGTTGCATGCACCATTTCACACAGGCTGCAATGTCAGTCCTGTAGAAGCCTTGGTATGAGCTCCCTTTGTGTAGCAAAAGAAATGCTGAAGCCCATAGGGATCCCCTGGAATCCCAATGCCCTGGGTACCTAGGTACCATATACTAGGGTCTTATAAAGGGTGACCAGTATGCCAATTTGGGATGAAATACTGGGTTACCAAGATGCAGTGACAAATTTTAGAGGGGAGAGAGCATAAACACTGGTGTCTTGGTTAGCAGGATCCCAGTGACACAGTCAAGCACACTGACATCAGGCAGAAATTGGGGTAACATGCCAAAAACAGGGTACTTTCCTACAGTGTCCCATTTTCGAAAGGTATATACACTTTGTTAGAAATGTTTTTTTTGGTTGGCAGTCAGGTTACCCTCTGTCCAAGCAAGAACCCTCACTCTAGTCAGGGTAAGTCACACACAATCCAAATTATCCTGTGCCCACCCTCTGGTAGCTTGGCACGAGCAGTCAGGCTTAACTTAGAAGGCAATGTGTAAAGTATTTGTGCAATAAATCATACAATAACACAATATAGCACCACAAAAATACACCAGACAGTGTTTAGAAAAGTATATAATATTTATCTGAGTATTTGCAGGTCAAAACGAATAAAGATGCAATATGAAATTGTAGAGGTATCACTGAAAAGTGATAGAAAGTGTCAAGTCTTTAAAAAGCAAACAAAGTCTCTTTCAAGCACAAAGTACCTGGTTTAAAGTGGAAAGTCTCCGCAAAGGGCCGCAGGGGAGGAGATACGTGGAAAAATGGTGTGTGCGTCGGTTTCGCCCCTTCACAAACGGACTTGCGTCGTTATTTTTCACGCGGGGAAGTCGTGCGTCGTTTTCCGGCGCGCGGACAGTCTCTTTCTGTGGTTCATGGGATTACCAGATGTCCCGGGGTCTGTGCGTGGAATCCTAGGCTTGTTATCCGGCTGCACTTCGTTCCGGTGGGCTGTGCGTGGAGTCTTCTCCCTCACAGCAGGTGTTGCGTCGATTTCCTCTCTGAAGTCGGGCGGCGTTGTCCAGGCGAGGCCGTGCGGCGAAGTTCCGGTCGCACCGCAGGTGTCGCGTCGAGCGCCGTCTTTCCGGATCGGCGTGCGGTGAACTTTTCACCGTGGAGCAAGCTGTGCGTCAAATTTTTCGGCGCACAAGGCGTCCAGTTGAAAAAGAGAAGTATTTTTGGTCCTGAGACTTCAGGGAACAGGAGGCAAGCTCTATCCAAGCCCTTGGAGAGCACTTCTGCAGCAAGGCAAGAGTTCAGCAAGGCAGCAGGGCAACAGCAAGGCAGCAGTCCTTTGTAGAAAGCAGTCAGGTGAGTCCTTTATGCAGCCAGGCAGTTCTTCTTGGCAGGATGCAGGTTCTGGTTCAGGTTTCTTCTCCAGCAATTGTCTGATGTGGTAGGGCAGAGGCCCTATTTTATACCCAAATGTGCTTTTGAAGTGGGGGAGACTTCAAAGAGTGGCTTAGAAGTGCACCAGGTCCCATTTCAGTTCAATCCTGTCTGCCAGGGTCCCAGTAGGGGGGTGTGGCAGTCCTTTGTGTCAGAGCAGGCCCTCCACCCTCCCAGCCCAGGAATACCCATTCAAAATGCAGATGTATGCAAGTGAGGCTGAGTACCCTGTGTTTGGGGTGTGTCTGAGTGAATGCACAAGGAGCTGTCAATTAAACCCAGCCAGACGTGGATTGTAAGGCACAGAAAGATTTAAGTGCAAAGAAATGCTCACTTTCTAAAAGTGGCATTTCTAGAACAGTAATATTAAATCCAACTTCACCAGTCAGCAGGATTTTGTATTACCATTCTGGACATACTAAATATGACCTTCCTACTCCTTTCAGATCAGCAGCTACCACTTCAATAATGTATGAGGGCAGCCCCAATGTTAGCCTATGAAGGGAGCTGGCCTCACTGTAGTGTAAAAAACGAATTTAGGAGTTTCACACTACCAGGACATGTAAACTACACAGGTACATGTCCTGCCTTTTACCCACACAGCACCCTGCTCTAGGGGTTACCTAGGGCACCCATTAGAGGTGACTTATATGTAAAAAAAAGGGAGTTTTAGGCTTGGCAAGTACTTTTAAATGCCAAGTCGAGGTGACATTGAAACTGCACACACATGCCTTGCAATGGCAAGCCTGAGACAAGGTAAAGGGGCTACTTAAGTGGGTGGCACAACCAGTGCTACAGGCCCACTAGTAGCATTTAATCTACAGGCCCTAGGCACATACAGTGCACATTACTAGGGACTTCTAAGTAAATTAAATAGTCCAATCAGGTATGATCCAAGGTTACCATGTTTAAAGGGAGAGAGCATATGCACTTTAGCACTGGTTAGCAGTGGTAAAGTGCGCATAGTCTAAAAGCCAGCAAAAACAGTGTCCAAAAAGTGGAGGGAGGCAGGGAAAAAGTTAGGGGTGACCACCGTAAGGCTGTCAGGTCTAACACACTTAATGAAGGCATGTCTGTGATTGCTGAGGAGGAGGACCAGCCTTTTCCATTGAACATCAGCTTTGACATGACCGAAGTGCGTGCTGCTAACTTAGCCAGTCCCTTAAAGCTCCTTTCCTGGACGGGATTTCTATGGACCTTTATAAGGCAGAGGACCTTCCTCTGGGACCCTGTTTTAACAAATGCTCTGAATGCAGCCACCAAGGTTAACAGCCGCCCACCCCCGACCTTGGTAATCTGCAGTGACCGTCCCTGTTTTTTAAAAGGGAAATCAATATTACTGACCCATTAATCTTTTACATTCAGTTGTAAAGGTGGTGGGGTGCATCATTTTACAGTGCATAGAAGACTGTGCCAGTGTTAACAGCATTCTCTGTCCAGCCCAATACGGATTTAGGGAAGGAAAGGGTACCCTGGAACAGTGTATGAATCTCAATTTACTGATGGTTAAATATGTGGTTGCCAAACAGGGGACAATTCACTTAGCATTCATGGATCTGAGTTGTGCTTTCAACCAAGTAATTAGGTCAAAGCTCTGGTGTTATTTATTGGCCCTTGGGTTACCTTGCCCTCGGGTTGATTTCCTTAAAGCACTCCATATGGATGTGACTGGATGTGAATGCCTCTGTTAGATATGGGATGCATCCATTCTTTTAGCCTTCCACGTGGAGTTAGAAAAGGTTGTGTGTTGGCACCTATCCTCTTTTTATTATATATCAACAGTCTCAATCACCACTTGGCTGTGAATGAGAAAGACCTGCCCAGGTGAAGACTGCCTTTGTACCCTCTCTGTCGTATGCAGATGACTCAGTGTTGTTGTCTCATAATGCTATGTGCCTTAAAGAGCTTGTTGATTTATTTGTTAGTTTTATGGACGAGCTAGGCCTGGATACGAACATCTCAAAAACCCATTATATCGCTTGTGGGAAGCAGCATTCCAAATCTAGACCCATAGCTATTAAGAGGAAGATTGTATCAAGGGTGGCTGCATTTTCCTACTTGGGGATCACTTTTGACCAACTAGGTAATTGGCAGACTGGTTTTTCTAAATGCTGCACCCGCTTTGGTCAAGCATGCAGTGTTTTGTTTAAATTTGCTCTCAAGGTAGGCAGTAAACCCATTTGCCTCTGCTACAGATATCTAAAATGAAATGCCTCCCTTTTTGTTGTATGGTGCTGCTATGTGGGGGATTTGCAATTGTAGGGGCATCCAAAATGAAGAGAATCATTTTTGTAGAAGACTGTTGGGTGTGGGCCCTACCAGCTACACGTTTTTCATGCATGAGGAACTGGGCATTGACTATGTTGAGGATCACTTGAAACTGGCCCCATTGCTATTGTGGATTTCAGTGTGGATCAGTGAGTTTATGGCCTCTAATAGGAATGTCATTGAGGTCATAAGGTACCATGGTTAAAGTATGTCATGTCTGTTGCACAGTCTTTGGGTCGCCTTGAATTATTCAACAATCCTCACCATATAAGAAAGCAGGACAGAAGGTTAATCAGCAAATTATTTTTAAGTGATGCAAGGGAAGAAAGGGAATCTATGGCTCTTGCAAAACCCGCTACACACTCTTTTTCGCTTTTGACAACAGGTTCCTGAGCCCTATCTCTGTTCTGTTAGGTGCCCATGGGAGAGATCCCTCTTAACCATGTTTTGACTGACTACAATTCGTGCTCATATATGCGGTCCTCCCTGTCAGTTTGATCCAAATATGATTCTGGTGTGCCCTTGTGGTGGTAGCTCAACTCATACATTGGAGCATCGTGTCGTATTTTGCAGCTATTATGTTTTTTTATGGCACAGGTATTTGCTCCCAATTTTGAAGACCAGGGGCCTTTGGCAATTTCAGCCAGCATTTTTGTCTTTACAAATATAAAATTATCTAGTGGTGGTGCGGTCTGTTTCTTCTTTTCTGAAGGGTGTGCTGTTTTGGAACAAGATCTTGAATTCTTAACTTGTCTGGGTGTCCTTTTTACACATGAATGAAATTAATGTCTGGTTTTATTCCCTTTTCATGATAGTATGTAATTTTAAGTTAACTGTAGTTTTATTGCATTTTTTTAAATGTGTCTGGTTTTATGTGTATTTATATTCTTTCCTGGTTATTTTTATAATTAAATAAATATGAACTGAACTGAACTACATTTTATTGTATAGATTTGTAGAGCATACTATCACCCGGGATGTTGTCCTGGTGCTGAGCAGGTAATAGTCTAAGCCCATCTACAGCCTAGTGGGACGACTTGAAAAGCCAGGGCCCAGATTTAAGAAAATGAAGCACCTTTGCACCATTTTTTTGACGTAACACAACGCCATATTTATATTTGTCGCTAGAGCAGTCTAGTTTCAAAATATTCAACTTAGCGTAACGTTTTGGGAGCGCCACCTCACCTTGCGTCGTTTAATGACAATGATATGTAAGGTAGGCGTTCCCTCTTAAAAAATGACTCCCGGTTGCTAGCACCATATTTAGAACCCGGCGGAAAAATGATGCACGTAAAAGACCGGGTCCAAAAAATGATGTTAAGTCCGATTAGCGTCAAAATTGTGATGCCTGGTGAGACCAGGCATTAAAATGAGGCCAATACACTACTACATATGGGAAATACACAGAAGCAACATTCCCAAGCAACTGGACAACACAGACCTGTTATTGCTACAGCTTGGCACCCGTAGAGGATGACAGCCATGACGCCAAGTGCCACCAGCACCATTGCATCAACTGCAAACACCTCCACAGCAGTCACAAAGGCAGCGTGGGAGGCGGGGGAGGATCTGTCATCAGCGTGCAACCCTCCTGGCCCTCAGGGAAGGAGAGGTGATCAGACTCTACCATCTGAGGCGGGAGTCCATTATGCACCTGCTCCACCACATTGCCCCAGACATCACAACAAGAGTGCAGAGTCACACAGCATTACCACCCATGACCAAATTCCTGTCTGCCTCCTACCTGTCCAGCCAGGCCAATATTTTTCCTGTCTTGTCCCCCATTCAATTGATGTGGTGCTGTGTTGCCCTATGTTGCATTTTAGCAGCTTCATGGGCCACTTCTTGGCATTCTTGTTCCTTATGGGCTAGGATGTGGGCTCCCTCAGATCCCTCCTCATCTGGTAAGCTGGCCTCAAGGGACAATAACTCATGTTCAAGAGCCTTCAATTTGGCCCTTTTTCGTTTTTTTCCTTGCACCATCATAGAGAAACCCACCCCCTTGGCTACTGACTTATTGTCCGCCCACAACGTGCAGACTCGACTGAAGTGCTGTTCTCCAGAAAATAATGTTTAGTTGCGGCTAACATCCCTTCTCTAACATTTTGGCACTTTAAGGTACCAAGGGCTCAATATAATGTGCCTGGTGTTCTGCCTCTAGTCCGACCAGACACAGGGAAGAATGGTCAGTAATACCCCTGGTTAAGTTGGTAATCTTCCTGACTTTTAACAGATTGACAGTTGGCATGAGACAGCGATCAAATCAGGAGAGACTATCATGCACCCCCAAGTAAAAGGAAAAAGTGATGGGTTGCTGGACTGAGGGTACGCCATACATCTATCAGTCCCTGGGCAGTGAGTAAGTCTGAAAATGGTCATCTAACTGTGTCCAGGGGCATGGGGGGGATGTTGGTGAATGCTATATCTCAGTGTTGCATTAAAGTCCTCTCACATGAACAATTCCACATCCGGAAGACTGTGTAGCAGACCGGTCAGTGCTGGTAGTACTGAGTTGTGAAGTCATATTGGGCTAAATACTGAAAGTTTGTTTAAGATCCCCCCTCCCAGGTCCCAGAGAGCATCACATAGCGACCCAGCTGATTGGGCCATATTTGCCAAATGACCTGGGGCAGCCTTCTCCCCACCAAAATTACTACTCCTCTAGAGGAGGTGGTATGGGCCACATGAGCAGCCTTTTTATATCCCCAATGGTCCAGGGCATGACACCTATTACCTAGGAGGTGAGTCGCTTGTAGGTGAAGAATATTAGGGGAGTCTGGTTTGATGAACTGGAGCACCACTCCCCATTTGACTTTGTCACCTAAGCCATTGGCGTTTCAGCCTTAGGGTTGACATACTATCTTTGGAAATCCCACTGTATGGTTAGTGGACCACACCTGGGGGGTGCAGGGCTAACATTGAATGTCCTGTGTGCCTGAGCTATGTTGACTTGCCGTATGTATCTTGCCTGGACGTATACTGCAACAATAATCCTATTACCCCTCTTTAAACATAAATCCCCTTTCACTGCTACAATGTGCTTTGGAATTTAAATTGCCCACCTCCCCAACTGCACATAGCTCCTGTTGTCCCAGATAAACATACCACGAATTAGGAAGTGTCACTACCACCTTCTGGCCCCCACCCAGCCCCTTACTGGAATTTCTTTACCAAGTTTGTTTCTTATTTCCTCTGTCCCAATCTTGGCCCCATTCACCGATTTAGGACCATCGAGGGCAGCTCCCAGCCCACTCACCAGATGCTCCCAGTGCATCTCCAGTGCCACATTTACAATCCCATGAGCCCCTCTCGTCTCCCCCTGGGTCCCAAGATCCGTTGCAGGGATCAGGACAATGCCCCAGGCTAGGCCAATTTGTTTTTCCCCACATCTCTACTTCAAGTGTATCACAATTCTCCTTTGTGGTGCTGCCACCCCGGCACCTCTTAGAGTAGTCGCAATGTCTTGACCCTACTGCCACCTGACATACAGCCAGCTAATCCCTGCTAGCTTCTGGGCTTGATAATAGTGAGATTTGCACACTATGACTTATCAAAGCTGCGCCAGATAAATCTTTAAATACTTGTGGTCCCTGGCCCTCAGATCTTTCTTCACCTAGAGGAAACAGCGGCACAGCCTCTGGGCCCAAAGACTGAAATTGGGGGAGAAGGTTACCTGACCTTTACCTATATGCAATCGAGGGGCAATGCGAACTGCTTGGAGAATCACATCCCGGTATTGCTCCACCTAAAAGATTTTGGAAAGTCCACATGTTTTCAGCTGTTTCAGGATGAGATCCTCCACGGACAGGTCCAAGGCTGGACTCTTAGTATCATTATATTATTTTAGTAGGAACAGCCCACCAAGTCTACCACAGTCTCTCTCAACTGTCCTACTGTAGCTTCACATCATTTGTTATACATGGCCACATACTCACATTTGCATTCCACAACCTATATCACATTCTCCACAAGTGTATTTTGGTACTGTGATTACTCATGTCAGCTATGAGTGGATGGAATGACACAATCAACCTTTCTGTGCTGTTCTTCACACATACAATTTGCCAAGGGTCTGTGACTTGTTTGTACATTGCTTGACTTAAATGCACATTCCTAAATGATTGAGTGTGATACCTCCTAGACATTTATGTGTATTGGTCCCTGTATGTCACTGTCTTGCTAAAACATTGTAGTGGCACTGAGAAGTATGTTCTCAGTACTCACATGTGACATTGCCATTCAGACATTTCTAAGTCACATAGCAGCCATTGGGGGTAACTGATAGCCTTTTCCTACCTAGCCCATACATCTGTCGAGCAGCCTTCACGTTTACTGCCAGGGTTGCTACAGGCATATGTCAAGCCAACACACTTGTGTGATATGTGTGTGACAATGTCAAATGTATTTGCTACAAACTATGCCGACATTCCACCCACACATTCAGGTGGTAGTGAATTCTTTTAAATTGTTTTTTGTCCCTGACTATTGGGCAGATTCAAGAAAAGGGGTGATCCAAACAGTGCAGGGCCACTGTTCTTTTGGCCCTTAGCACCCCCCACTGCCACCATTTGTACGTCATGTTTTAGAGACTGCGCACCTGGCCTGGCCTGTCAGTTCGGGCTAGACTGTTCCCATGGGGAACAGGGTCAAGACTGATAGGGCTGGCTGAGGTTTCTACAGCATGGTAAATGTGGGGCCGTGCCAATATGTGAGGTGTTTGATGGATGAATGGCCGATGCAATTCACATAGCAGAGCGATTCCTTGATAAGTGTTCTGCGTGAA
Source organism: Pleurodeles waltl (assembly GCF_031143425.1). Taxonomy (NCBI): domain Eukaryota; kingdom Metazoa; phylum Chordata; class Amphibia; order Caudata; family Salamandridae; genus Pleurodeles; species Pleurodeles waltl. Next base: position 1,782,738,733 of record NC_090444.1, read on the forward strand.
GGATCTGTGTTTTGGTGTCAACCTGTGAACACATGGAGATGTTTGAGGTCTGCTTTTGTATTCAAAGGGGACATTGCTCTACCTGTTAGTCCTGTGATGTGTCAGTCAGGTGGTGTCAGGGACTTGTAGATATGGGCATATGTGACAGTGATGTGCATTGAATGTGGTGTAATGTGGCATATATTTTATGGTCTATACATCTGTGTTTCCCTGTCCACATGTGTTTAGTGTGGTGTATGTATTGTTTGTACTTTGGTGTGTTGAATGTGTTATGATTTATATGCTAACTTACCTACAAGTAGGCCATTGCCATATTGTCCATTCTGGAATCATTGGTTTATAGTAGGGTGCCTGAAGATGTAAGCATCATGGATGCTGCTGGTATATTTAGCTAGAATGTTTGAGATGATTCCACGGTGATACACAATGGTGTTCGGTTGCAGCAGGAGGGACAAGTTGGAGATGGGTGCAGTGCATTGCACCCAGCACATGCATGAAGCCAGCAATTTGATAGAAACCTTGCTTGGGCTCCTGTGAAGTCCTGGGTGTTGAGGAACCCGATGTGGTGGGGTGTGAGTCTCATGATGGCATCCATGACCTTCAGGGAGAAGCTAGAGAGGGATGGTTGGGAGATCCCACCCATTTGTGCTTCAGTCATCTGGATGTACCTATGCCAGCAAGTGGAGGACAGACAGGAATTTGCCTGAATATGTATTGCACATGGCCCTTCCTATCTTCTGTTATTGATTTGAAACATAGAGTCGAAATTCTGACATGACAATGCGGTAGACCCACAATATGAGTAGAATCCCATATGTACATTCTGTACACATGTGTAAACACGTATGTGGCAAAGAGCCTTCATACACATGCACATTTGCAAACAGTAACAGTCCTTGCATGCATCACACACACATACAAACATATGGTAACACATTCCCATGTTACCGTTACCCATGAACTGCACAAGCACACACATGTAGCCAAACCATACAAACTACATAGATGCATAGCCCCTTTAACAAGGTATGTGAATCTGGGTGCACTGTCAGTCTTTCCACCAAAAACCACCCATGGTCGTTAGGTGTAAAACAAAAAGTGACTCATACGGTACTTCTCACTACATCCCTGAGCACTAAAATGATGCCTGGAATCATGCCCGCCTAAATTGTCTTGCCTTTTCAGCCTTTCCTCCAAATTCCTTGCGTGCCCTGTATGCTTCAAAAATTATTATGCATACCATTGTGCTACATACAACACACATGCCTAAAATGATGCCTGACCCCTGCGCATCAATGCTAAGTTGACAGGCCTTGTCAGCCTTCATAGAAAAATTCCACGCATGCCTGTCATGCGTCACAAAAATTACGCATATCAGAAAAACGCAATGCATATGCCCTGGAAGTAATGTAACAGGACTTCCATACTGCAAACATGGTGAATTGAAATGTCTTTGGCTTTTCGTTTACAGACTTCTAGTCTGTGGTTGTGAGAGGTTTTGTGGAGCTTGTGCTGGTTGAGTGGTGGTTTTGGAGAGTTGTGTGCTGTGGTCTGTCTGTGTAAAATCCAATTTGTCATATTTGTAAGTTTTGTGTACTTTATTGTCCTGTTGTTGTAATTGTACTGTTGGGTGTTCATCTTGGGGTAGTGTAGTTTGTTTGGGGTTTTGAAGTCTGGTGAGGTATTGTTATATTTTTGTTTGGCTCATTGTTGCAGTTGAGGGAACCTGCAGAATGTCAGGGACGGGGAGAACCCTTTGCATGAGTGGTGATGAACTGGGAGGGTTCATCTGGCTAGTGTGCCACTACCTACCGAACATGGGGGCCATGGGTGGCTGGGTCATCATGGGCTGCCCAACGAAGGCAAGGAAGCTGAGGTCCAGCAAGATACTTCACCTGTGCAGGATCTTTTCAGTGGAGCAGACGGGCCACCAGCTCAAACACTAGTAGGCAGACCTCATTGCCCAGGAAGGAGATCTCTTGATTCACCTGGTGATTCAGGTTGGTGGACCTATTGGTAAGTACCCCTTTTACATTGCAACATCCTCATTTGCATGTGCATGACACTAGGACATAAGGATAACTGCAGCATATAATGACAAGGGTCAGGACAGCAAGTTTTGTGTCTCAACCAACCTGCATTTATGAGAGCTCAGAAAAGCACCGGTTGCAGACAAATTGCACATTCCTCTCTGTGTACTTTGTGTATTACATACACATAATAAAGTGCCAACAATCCTACACACGTGTAATTGTTCAAGGGTTCATGTTTCCCAGGCACAAATGTATACGTCCATCATGGGCTTCACAACTGTGGAAATGTGGCAAGTAATTTTTCAGTGATGACAAACTTGACGCAGGAGTATTGTTAGTCATGGGTGTGTGTGTGCCTTAAGTCATGTATGTGCAGAGTGACATGACGAGAGCACAAAGGTAAGTGATTGCCTCATAATGCAACATCTCCGTCTCAGGGTTTGAGGGGGATGTTGCTGATGGAGGCAAGTATTACCTACCCAAATGTCAAAATTTGGCCAGTGCAAGCTTTGTGGCTGTTTGAAAGCCTGGTGCCACATGATGGCAGCACCAGGCCTGAAGAGTGCAAAGTGAGTATTCTGCCGTAGGTGGCACATTATAAAAAGAGCCTTTAAATGAAGTTGGTTACACTGTACCTCCTTTTGGAGTTAACTTGTAGTTGTGCCTAAGGCAGTTTGGTTACATGACAATTCTATTGTTATCAAAATGCCTGTTTTCATTTTGCAGATATAGCACCTGCATGTATGGTCCATAATGTTATAGTTACCAATGTCAGTGTCCTGAAATCTGCCATGGTGTGCCATATGTTACATACAGCACACACATGATGGAGGTATGTGGTGGTAGTATGGGTTTAAAAAAGTCAAGCATCTGAGTGATTGCTGCTTTTTCACATAGATTCACTACAAAATTCTAAGCCTCTGCCAATGGACAGTATCCTGTCCCCCAAAAATGTGTAACATATGTATCTAATACATGTATATATGTCTACGTCCCATATCTGTACATGTATTTATGGGCTAACTATGGGCCTGATATTAAGGTAAGAGGCGCAGCCTCAACTGCGCCACTTTTTGAATGCAGGGCTGCGCCGTATTTACAAGAGTACGGTGCTGCCCTGCCCTGCACCTTCACCTAATTTAGCTGCCTGCACCAACTCAAGCATACTTACACCGTAGGACAAGTCTGTCTGCGTTAAGGGGAGCATTTGTTTTTATGTGCAGGAAGGGACACTTTACTGCACATAAGCAAACATCCATGGCATATTGCTTCTTCGGTGTGTGGTGCGGAATGCACCACACATAGAAAAAGCTAGAAACGAGGAGGAATACTAGCATTCCTCATCATTTTACCATTCTAACGCCACCACTGGGGTGGTATTTGTGTTTGGTGTTGCCATCAATTTACAATATCTCGTAAATCTCGGGCAGCGTCAAAGGTAATGGTTGTCGCGATGGGACTCCCACTGCAACACCATTGCAGAGCCCTCTGATGCAGAAAACTGTGTCCTAGTGGTCGATATTTACATGGAGCTGTTACGTCACAAAAAGTGGCATTACAGCTCCTATGGTGCAGTGAAAAGCACCTTAAGAGCGTCATTGGAAGTGACGCTCTGGTGGCACTAGGGCCTTTTAAATCTGGACCTCTATCTTTCTGACAGACATGCAATAGTTGCCAGTTGTTCATTTCTAACACTAAGTTGACTAACTCACTCAGTTAAACAAGTTAGTTGTTTAACAATCACAAAGCTATGTTTTCCTTTCACATTTGGAGAGGTTTCCCGGTTTGAAGACCCGGATGCAGTCAGTAAGTGTCACCTTGTATGTACAGGGGTGTGTATGAGAGGGTATGATGTGTGCAATGCCATGTGTTAATCGCATGTGTGACAAATAAGAATGTCTGATGTGATGTTGAGTATGTGGAATGAGTTGTTGATTCACAGGAGCCTACGTGTGCTGCAATGGAATTGTCGGTATTATGAAAAGGTAATTATGCCTATAAACACAGGGATGTCAGTCAAGATTAGTCAGAGTTGCTTTCTTTTAAAAGTGAACGGATGTTGCCAACATATTTATCACAACACATGTTGCTGCACTGTGTGCCAAACATTTCACTAATTTACTCTGGACACTGTGCAATTTATGTACATGTGTTGAGGTCTCTAAGAGGCTTATCAATGAGATACTTGCACCACAGTGTTTCACTACTCTTCAGAAATGAAGTGAGGCACTGGCCTACAAGGAGCTTTTTTTGATGGGCAACAGTCAGCTGAGTATACAGAGAGATTTAAACTTTTCTCCAGATGAACGTAGGACATGTCTACGGATTGTAGTAAACAAGATGTATGCAGATTAACCTATATGATGTACGCAATATGATAACTGTGCGCAAGCATGATCACATTACGTGTGTATGAGATGTGCATGGTGAGTGTTTACCTGGTACTTAGGAGATGTAAAAAGGCGAGTGCACAAATAGGTAAATATTTAGGAAAAGTGATGCTGCACCCAGTAAGTGATGCTGCACACAGTGCAGCACCACTTTTCCTGTGCCCATTAGCCCACCCCTACTGCCACCATGTGAGCGCTGCATTAAAGATTTGGCATCACCATTCCACAGGGTAGAGGGCACTAGGGTATAATTTGTAGATGCTATTGTTCAGGCTTAGTGCAAAATATATTGGCACTAACCCTGAACAGTACATAGGGGCCCATTATAACCAATGGTGTGCCCCCTTGTAACGCCTGCTCTGAGCAGATGTGAAAAGAAAAAGAAAAAAAATGACGCTGTGGAATCTCTTACAATCACCAGCGCCATTTCTCCAGGCCCCCCTACCGGGTGAAACCCACCTTGCATACATGATGCCTGACCAAGGCATAATGTAACACAAGGGGTGACAAAGTGGTGCAATGCATCCATTGCGCCACTTTGTTGCTATGGCACATGGATGTTGGCCTTGTTGGACCACATCAGCCGCACAATAATGATGACGCTAATGTGGCGCAAGGAGGCACTAGTCCAACTCAAATCTGGGCCCTAAAGTGCAACATTAGATAGCCGTGTCCCTGTGACATGATACTGTAGATACCTGGTAGGCAGATTTGTATTGATTTGTATCTTGATATTGTTGTAGTATATCTGGTGGATGACACGTGTCATCTGAAAATGTTGTATACATTGCATGGTTGTTTTTCCTTGGCCCAATGCAGTTTTTGATGTCATGTTCTCCTCATGTTTTAGATTCCCCAATGACCCCAGCACACAAGTGTGCATTTGAGAAGAGGGCAGAGCGTTTCCACCACAAGTTGGAGGTGCAAGCAGGTTACTGCAAGATGGCGAAGAGACATTGGAGGTAAAAGTCATCGGGGTCTTCGCTGGCATTCCCACACAGGGGACCACCTCAACAGACAGCAACCAACAGCGATAAAAGCTCCAGTTCCACGCCAAGGGTCAGTGGTGCCTCAGCAGGTCCCACCCCCTCCACACCCACTGCATACACTTTGACAGCAGCCCAGCAACAGCCACCACCAGCTGCCACAGTCTCCACCTTTGAGAATGACATGAGAAGGGACATGGCAGATGTAAAGGCCAGGTTGTCAAAACTTGAGCAAGATAATGTGCACAACTATGAACTACTTAAGTACATTAAGAAAAAGGTGAAATAGCTGTGAATTTAAAAATAATGACTCTCCCAGTTCTTTCCCTTCCTTAATTTGATATTGTATACATATTTTAGTGGGTTTTAGGTGGGTAGTTGTAGGTTAGGTAGCATAGATTAGGATACAAATGGTATAGTTGGGGTTGGTTATTGGTATTTTATTGTTTATTCGGTGGGTTATTGGTATTTTATTGTTTTGGGGGGTTGGGTGGGGGGGTATGTATGGGGCTCTATGTAAAAAAATATATAAAATAAAAACATACATAAAAATATATATTTGTGTAGGCAAAAGGTTTAGTTAGTCTATGTGTAGCTTAAGTTCAGGTTGTCCCACTCATCTATCGTCTCTTAAGAGGGATAGGGGGACAATGTTTATTTTGTGGCGTTACATGTATAAGATACGTTTAGAGTAGGATAGATAAGTTAGTATAGGTTAGCTTAGTGTATAGTTTAGGTTTTTATTAGGTTGTGTTTTTAAGTGACAATAAATCCTGTTAGTTTTAGATAATCAGGTGTCCATGCTGATTGACTCTCTGGGTGTTCTCATGTCTACGCAGCCTTTAGAAAAAAAGCCTTAGGTTATGCATTCAGTATTTTTTTATATATATGACTATGTGTATCTCCAATGACCAAGGAGCTGTCTGATTGGCAGCGGTATGACATCAGCTACTCAAGACAGTTTTCAATGCAGTTCCTGACACTCAGATTGTGTATGGATCCTAATTCTTTAACAAGTAACAATACAACATCAATTGTCATTGCTAAGGTCTGTAACAATCATTCTAGAAAACGTTAGCACATTAAACTCCACCTTATTTGGGGAATGGAACTGGCACACTTACAGCTGTCCCTCACAGTCTTACATTTGCCTCTTCTGTTTCTCGCAGATTTAGTGTACAGGTGCAATCATCAGGGTAATTTCCAGTCACTGGTGTTCTGAACCACACATGCTATATGTCAACTTGAAAGGATTTCTGTTGGATACATGCTGTGAAGCATCAGATAGTAAGCCACACATGTCATTTGGTTCTGTACTCATGGACATAGCTTCACACAATGCATACATTCATAGGAGTTGATGGAACACTGAAAAAAGCAGGACATGTGATTATGGTGATTTATGGTTTGGTTTCCAGTGATGTCCAATGTACTGTCACTGCCCCCATGAGAGATCCCAAGCCATTGAATGTTCAGAGTTCAAGAGTGAGGGACTTGTCATAGGACATGTGTAGGAGAGGTGTGTATTAGTGAGGATGTGTCCAAATTGACAATAGGTATAAATTGAGATAATGACAGTTCATACATGATAAGTCAACAGTGGCAGAGTGAAAAGGGCACATTGCCAGCTGTCACATGGGCATGATCTTAAGTACCGAACTAAAGAGATACTGTCCATGCGGCACACACTGGAGCTACTGGGTCATTTTCTGTTTGAATGTTGTTCCTTCCACATCTTCATCCTCTGATATGTGTGGTGACTCCTGCACCATGGGTGCTGCTGTGGTTGAAGTTGAGGGGGCCACACACACATCAGGGGATAGAGATGTGGAATCAAAGGTCCCGGCAGCTGCCATTTGTGGGAATGCTTAAGGCATCACTGCAGCAAGGAAGAACTGCTGGTTTCGCAAAAGCACTGCTTCATCACAGTGGTAGGCAGCCGTATTTTCAGTGAGGGGGGCCACATCCCGCTGTATGGACTTCAGAGCATTTTGTGTACCCCCCATTCTTGTCTCAATCATGCTGCTGGCTCTGTGGGAGTGCACTTGCTCAAGCCTCTGCCTCATGACAGCAGCTATGTTGGCCAAGGACTCCTGGAGTCCGTGCAGCAGGGAGTGGGTGCCTCTGATGGCAGCAGAGTTGTCCTTATTTGGACTGAGGCACCTCTGCACTCCCTCTAGGCTACCGGCCATGGTCTCTATCCCCACCTGCACCTGCTGCGCCAGCTCCCGCTGGACTCCAATCTCTGTCCTCTGAAAGGTAATGTCTGGGTCCTCAGAGTCCAGGTCAGTGGCCGGAATGATCAGTGCTGTGTTTGGTAGGTGGGTGGTTCATGTAGAGACCCTGCAATGCTGTGTGTCCTCCTTGCAACTGGAGGTGGTGTCTGTAAGAAACCCAGAACATCCTGGAGAGTGTCAACATTGATGGTCGGCAGCTGGTCATCCATATCATCTGTGAAATCCAGGACAGGCAGATCCACATCATCCTCTGCAAAGGGATAGTGAAAGTTCAATATTTTACTGTAGTGATTGTTGACATGGTTCATCATTTACTTGCTCTTGGTGGCTAAGTGACATGGCACAGACCCCCACATCAAACCACACATTTGTGGACCCCTAATGGAACACTGTGCCACCTGAACATCATTTGTGTGTAGTCACCATTTACACAATCTGCCATTTCACAGTTCACAGTGTGCTACACCCACCTTGATTGTTTGATCATGGACTTCAACATATGTACCCCTTTTATTGACTTGACTGTATTTACTTTGCAAGCCATGAGCATTGTTCAGGATGTGTGCTCACAACACAAGTGGACATGTACAAAGATACTGGGAGATTGTTCTTACAGATATTTGAGTATGTAACCGATTCATCTGCCACCCTACCTGTTTTGTTGGAGTGATGGTAGGGAGTGAGCTGTCCACATGCATCCTCCTAGCCACTTTGAGTGGTGTGTCCAGCATCCTGCACCACCCATTGTGAGATTCAACTGCATTATTTGTATGTGATCAAATAGGATTTTCTCCCTTCCTGCAGGACAACACTCATCCGCGCATCTCAGATTTCCCTGTTGCCTAGCTGCAAGGATGGCTGCATTGCTGGACTGAGTGTTACCTTGGTGCAAGGTAGACCTTCCTGTTTGCACACACACACATGAGATGATTCTTTTGCAACGCTCTGGTGGCTCTTTTCACTGCTCCATATTTACAAGGAGGCGTGATTCCACTTTTTGTGGTATTACACCTCTTTGTAAATATGGGCCCTTCCACCACAAACTCCATTGCTTTTGATGCTCTCTCAGATTCTCAATAAATTGTACATCTGTGGCAGCGGCAATTATTAACGCCACTCCAGGGGTGGTGTTTGCATGGCAAAATCATGAGGCATGCTTTTGTTCCCCATTGTTTTTTTTTCTATGTGTGCTGCATTCTGCAGCACACATAGCATTAGTAAAATGCCATGGATGATTGTTTCTGCACAGGAAGGTGTCCCTTCCTGCACACAAACAATCTATCTCCTCAATGCAGACACCCTTGCACTATGGTGCATGAATGCCTGTATTGGTGCATGCAGCTTCATTCAGTGCCAGCACAGGGGGAAACTCAGGGGTGAGCCATATTCCTGTAAATTGGTGCATCTGTGCATTTCAAAAGTGGCACAGCATGGCACTGCTGTTTTTGGAGCTGCACCGCGCTGCGCCACTTTGTCATTAATCTGGGCCTAAGTGGCTAGGATCAAGTGTGGTGCAAGGCGGAGGTTATACCTTATACCTTAAACATTTTGAGGCTTGTTGATGTGTTGATGCATCATGTTGGGACACAACATCAGGGGTGACATTGTAGTTGTGGTACTAAAGACAGACATAGTAGTAATCCTATAGTGTCAATGTGTGCTGCAATCATCGTCTAACATTGTAAGTGGCAGACAGCATTAATGTTAGTAGATTCAGTAGGAAGTGTTCCTTTCTGCAGATGTGAATTAGGACCAGCAAAAGGGACACCCCTACACCATGCAGGTTGTGTGGCAATGTTTGTGAGGTCTGTCACTTATTTAGGCATTAACAAGGTTAGTAGAGGGATGCATTGACTCTCTGTGACAAGTGCACATCACTGTACATTTTAATTAATGTTGCACAGTTGTGCAAGCTGAGCTGTGGCATTGTTTATTTCTTTATAAATGGGTAATTATGTGCCAGTACATTGACACACAGACATTTCAGTGCTCTACCCAAACATATTAATTTGTTGATGTCTACTCGAGTAGTAAATAGTGATAGGTCATAATTAACATGCCAAGGTGAGGCACCTTGTATACCTTATCCAGGCATATTTTCCATGTGCCCCTCTCACACCTGACACTGCATGTAATAGGCATTCCGTGTTTATATTTGTGATATTCCCAGGCAACACATGTGTGACCCAACCAGCTTTTGATCCCTTTGAAAAGGTCAGCACATATGGAATTGGTTAAGTGTAGTCCAAGAACTCAGGGTGGTGTGGGAGTGACAAGTTTGTTATTCTGCAGATCGTAGTGGTTTATTGTGTGTTGCATTATGCATCACACATCGGGCAAACTTTCAATGTACCTGGTGCAGTGATCCCCCCTCACCATTTTCTTTGCCGCCCCCTTGCCCCAGCCAACGACAGCATGGAAGTATGTTATTGACATTACTGGTCATCATGGTGGACATTCCCACAGTGGTCTAATGAGTTTTATCACTAACTGCATAAACCATAAATGATGGCACTAGTGCAGCAAAGCACAAAGATGACCATTGCGTACAATGCTTGTGTCACTTTTTCATCTGTCTTTGGCAGGCCTCACACATGAGGTTATTAGATAGCACAGTACAACATTTATGGATTATCAGCCCCATTAATTCTTTCCTCCCTGCGTAAGGAATATTTCCTTGAATATATCATATCTGCCACAGGCATTTAGTGGTAGAAGAATGTACAAAGTCGATCAATGCATGCATTGTGCAACTTTGTTGATGTAGCACAAGGGGAATGGGCAGCTTGTATCCACATTGTCAACAATTTGTATAATGCTAATGTTGCATTATGGACTTATAAAATTGGGCCCCTATTGCGATACTGATACCACTTGTAGCTGTTGTTACACATGGTGTCAGTTTGTGCACAACACCAACCATTCCCACAAAATAGTCAACTCGGCTACATGGTGAAATGGAAGCTACTTGCATAGCAGCACAAATGATGATCACAGACATGCCCCGTATATTGTATATGCTCACTTTTGTGCCCATTCCAAAATGATGCATAGAGGTGTGTCGCAGTTCTTGTGGATCCACCCTGTGCAACAAGCATACTACATGTTGTCCACGAGTGTTACACCAGGGCAGGTGGATCAGTGGCAACAATGGAACGATTGCTGGGTTGGTCAGTGCATATAGGGGGAAGGTGTGGGTGCATCTGAAGTGTTTGTCCATTATGCCCCAGGTTTCAGGGAAAATGATGGAGCACAATTCTGCACCACAATTGGCAGCGCCACACTCCGTCAAGTGCAATATGCAGGGATCCCCCGGTTTAAGCTTATACAGCGCATTCCTGTGTTGGCCCCTGAGCCGGCATTATTTTTCAGAAGAGCGCCAACGCAGACAACCTTGCACCATGGTGCAAGGATGGTTGTGCTGCGGGAGAGATTGTTTTTGTGCAGGAAGGGACACCTTTCTGTACAAAAACAATCTTCTATGACCATTTGCACTTTCTATGTGTGCTGCAGGATGCAGCACACATAGGTAGAGCAAGACCACAAGGAGGAATGAAAGCATTTCTCCTCGTTGGGCAATGCGAACATCACCCCTGAGGTGGTGTTAGATTTTGGCTCAACCTCAAGTTTACATGAACTCGTAAATCTGGGGCAATGTCAAAATGCAATGTGTGTTGTTGTGGCATGCACACAACAACTGCAATTAAACACCCCTTCCAGCAAAGTGCTGTGTGAAGGGGCTATATTTACAAGGTGGTGTTAAGTCACAAAATGTGGCTTAACGCTACCTTATAAATATGGAGGAGTGCATAGCTCCACCGGAGCATCATTAACAGTGATGCTCTGCTGGCGATATGATTTTGATTCTGCCACCTTTGGCCCTCTAATGACCCTGGCGGTCCGAAGAGCCGGCGGTGAAGACCGCCACATTATGGGTGTGGCAGGCTGGCCTCTGCCAACCTGCCACATCCCGCTTATACCACCAGGGTGGGTGGACAGCCAGGCTAGAGAGTAGCATCCCCGACCCGGCGGTCCACTGAAGACGCTGGCATCCCGAGTCGACTTTCCACTAGGGTTTCTGTGGCGGTAGCACAGCCACGAAAATCCTGGGGGAAAGGCTACCGGTGACAGGAAATTTCTTTCCTGTCACTGGTAGACGACTCCCCAAACCCCCCCTGCAATCCCAACACGCCCAGCCCCTCCTTCCATACCAGAACAACCCTCCCCCACCCCTCCTTCCAGAACAGCACCCCATCCCACCACCCCAACGGCCCCTACCCACGTACCCGCACACACACACACGCACACCGCATACACTCATTCACCAACATTTATATACATGCATTCACTCACACACATCCATACTTGCATTTATTCACATGCATCCATACTCGCATTCACTCAAACATTCCAACACGCACTCACTTCAACAATCACACATGCATTCAAACACCCATACACACACGCATTCAAACATGCATACACACATGCATACACACACACATACACACATGCATACACACTTACATTCACACTCGCAGACAACACCCACTCACAGATGCACACACAACACCCCCAACCCTCCAATCCCCCTCCCCTTTCGGATGATCGACTTACCTTGTCCAGCAAGGAGGTCGTCCGGCAGGGAACAGGTGCTTCCACCGCCGGCAGCGCCCCGCCATCAGGACACCACCAGGCCATATTATAGGTCGTAATATGGCTGGTGGAGTTCTTTTGGCAGGGCGGGACCGGTGGTGGAACTGCCCATGCGCCTTCAACCTCCAGCACGACTATTGGAGGATTTCCGCCCAACTTGTGGCAGAACTCCTTCAGTACTCATAATATGGTGGTGAGAAGACCGCCAGCACTGGTAGTCTTCTTGCACCCGCGGCTTCGGCGGTGTGCTGAAAAGACCACTGAAGTCATAATGAGGGCCTGTGTGTCTGATGCAACCCTTTTGCATGCATTCAGTGTGTCCTATGTGCCTCTCCCTTATGCCAATTGTTAATTTTCAGATTGACCCTCACTGCAACTTACACTGAATTTGTGGTAGATCTTGGAAGTCTGCTCTGTCCTGGCCTGTGATTCCAATGACCAGCTCCTCCGGGATGACTGCTGCCACCATCTCCTCCAGCTCAACCAGGTCGTCCTAGGGTGCAGGAGCTCCACCTCCAGTCTGCAGTGTGCCTTTCGGTTCCTGACCAGTTTCTCTTTACAGTAGTTCTGCACTTGTAATCATGCCAGCACTTCTTACAATCGGTGACACTCCTCTTCACCTCTGCCACATTGTTGACTTTATCTACTATTGCCTGCCATATGGCCTCTTTCCTACTTATTGGCCATTTGGAGGTGACGAGGAGCTATTGTTGGTGCTCCATCACCTCTCTGACCAAGATGTCATTCTCCTCATCACTGATGCGATACTTCTACTTCCGTTTCTCCTTGTCCTGGGATTTTCTGGCTCCATTCTGGCTTGTACTGGGCTGATTGGGATCTCTCAGGGGTCTCTCCTGGCCTGCACTATCCATCTTGGCTCCCTTCAGATTTTTTTATTGCTCATGGGCTTTTTTTGGACACTAATGCTGCAAATATGGTGCTAACACGATTAGCGTAAAAGAAAACGTGCTGCTAATCATGCTAACGTAACTTTTGCAGAATTAGCATTGTTTTTTCTTAAGACATGTTGCAAAGGTTAGCTTCATATTTTTTACACAAACCTTTCCTTTGCATCATTGGGGTGTTGTTTTCTAAATACGTTGCACAGATGTCACAAAGAAATGTCGTTAGCCAGTGTTAACATTTTTGACGCACAACTGCGCTATCGCAGTTGTTTGTCATTTTTCTTAAATTTGGGCCCAAATCTTTAGCTTCTTGCTGAATTCAAGAAGTGAGGAGTAGGCTCTTAAGTGAAGTGGCAGGTTGTTCCGTACTTTAGGAGCAATGTAGGTGTAGGCTTTACCGCTGGATCAGTATGCATGGGATTTGTGCAAGTAGACGTCCGGATGAGCAGAGGTGTCTGGAAGGTTTGTGAAAGCAGATGCGATTGTTGAGGTATGCTGGTCCAGTGTTATTAGTGCCTTGAAAGTGTGGGTGAGGAGTTTGAATTGTCCTTGTTTGTGAATGGAGTGGCAATGGAGCTCCTTCATGTGTGGTGTGATGGGAGTTCGGCTTGGGAGGTTGAGAGTGATTCTGGCCAACTGAGTTCTGAATGGTCTGTGGCCTTCTGGTGAATTCTATGTTGATCCTGGCTTAGAGGGTGGTCCCATAGTCCAGTTTTCTTGTGACCGGTGTGTGTGTGATGGTTTTCTGGGTGTTGTTTGGGAGCAATCCTAAAATCTTCATCAGCATCATTAGGGTATGCTAGCACGAGGCAGAGATGGCATTGACTTAGACAGTCATGTTTAGACAGTATTACCATGATAAAATGTCATGGCAAAAAAGGTGTGCCACATAAGTGCACGATAAGTCTGCCCACTAACCCCTGGAACCATGGGCAATCAATACGTGTGCTATTTTAAAAAAAACTCATTAATCAAGCAATCTATCAATGTACCTCAATAATCACTTGCACCATCTGGTGACAGTAGTCAAAACATTGAAAACAATGCCAACTGCCACATAACAAATATTGTTTGCAACATTTAGGGGCATGTTTATGTAGAAATCATGGAGCTCAGCAAGTCACCTTGTTGCGCTGCATGATAGGGAAAGAGCAGGAATGTGCTGTATTTAAAATAGTATGGGGCATTCCTGCTTTTTCCCAGCGCTAGTGCACAATGTACTACCTAGCGTCAATGCAGACACCCTTGCACAATAGTGCAAGGGTGTCAGGGTTGTAAGCAGGATGGTTTTTGTGCAGGAAGGGGCACCTTCCTGCACAAACACAATCCACTGAGGCATTTTCCTCTTTCTATATGTGCTGCAGATTGCAGCACACATAGAAAGATGAAAAAATGGGGAGAAATACAAATGTTTCTCCTTATTACGCCTCACCTGGGAGGCATAGTAGTGTTGGCGCATTCCCAGGTCTACCACTTATGGTAAATCAATGGGTGTTGTATGGGAATACCCATGCAAAACCCATGGGACTCCTCCCTGGGGAAGAGTAATGCAACTCAGTGATTTGCACTGCATTACTTTGGATTTATCAAGCCACTCAGGACTACGCAAGGTGGCCTTGCATGGCTTGATAAATCGCATATAGTAGGTGAGTCAAGTTTGCACCGCGTTGCATGAGGCAAAAGTGATCAACTACTTCACAAATATGGCTCTTAGTTTACCAAAAAAGTATTCCTCAGTGCTCAAGTGACAATACAAGGTATCATAGCAGATAGAAGATTGTGTTTAATACAAGAGAGGCAATGGACCATATCTATAATTTTTGTCACACCGTGCATGTGCATGTGCATGAGGCTCTACTGCAGGATTCTCTAATCCTGCAGTAGAGCCTCGATTCCCACAGTCCTTAAATCTTGCAGTAGATCCTTAAACCCTGGGTCCCTTGAATACTGCAGTAGATCATTGAATCATTCTGTAGCCTGCAACTCACATGGGCTTTACAATCATCACTTATGGGGTGCTCACATGGGTATAGGATTGGCTGAGAAATAAATATGAGATATTTCCTTGTTCATATTTATAAAAGTTGACAATGTTTCAACCCACAACAAATTCAGGGGTCATCGTCAGTCAAAAAAGGTTGAGGCCAGTTCCCAGTAATTGCAGGCGATTGTTTATAGGAGTCTAGAGGAGCTCGGCCTGGAAGAGTTTCAAGCTATGCTTACCTTATGAGCAAGGAGTACAAGATAGTACTGCTCCACACACTGGCAAATCATATAGGACTGTGGCGGTATCTGCCGGTTTTTAGGTTAGATGGGATGAATATAGAAATAACCCCTCACATTCACACAATCCAGATTTGCATTTGTCAAAGATGAGAGGGACTAGTCGAACAGCCAGGTCTTCAGCTTCTACTTCAAATTCTTCTACTAATGATAAATCTGATCACATCTTGAAACACAGTTACTAGAAAATATGTGAAAAATAATGTTGAGAGTATAATAACTGCAACTATGACAAACAGGCCAGTAATCAAGCACTATCAAAAACTGGCAAGCGTTTGTATCTTGTGCCAAAGGTCCAAAACATCCAGGTACAGTGTTAAGTGGAAAAGAAAGGCGTCTTGCAGTTTGCCAGACCTTCAGATTTTTCTTTAAAGACACCCATGATTGACAGAAGGGAAAGCATTTTTTTAAAGAAAATAGAATGCATTGCAATATATATATTCCCTGCTACCCTCTTTGCTTTAGTTTAAGTGAATATACCTTCTGATTATTGAGAGTAAACACAGCTAGTGACAGATATATTTATTTATCATTCCACTGTTCATTTAATGCTGCAGTGTCTGAGATAGGTTTACAATTACTTTGGGGCTTCTGGGCACCTAGCAGCCACTTCTTTTAAAATATATAGTAAATCTGCACCTGGTCCAGATTTAAACATATTTTAATTTTTTTAAATCGCAAATTTCTCCTGGAAAACCTTCATGAATTTTGTGACTTGCCAATTTTATTTATTTCAATGCATTTCCACATGTGCAATTGCACATAGTAAACGTGGTGTACTAATGTATGAGATAATGCCTTCATACATTGGCATAAATATCAGGTCAAGTCCAGGTTGGGAATGTGTTAGAAATGGGGTCTCTAGTTGGCAGTCAGTTTGCACTCTGTCCAAGCAGGGACCCTCACTCTAGTCAGGTCAGGACAAGGGAGAATTTGGCAGTATTTCACTGTTAAGACATGTAAAACACATCAGTACATGTCCCACCTCTCACATACACTGCCCCTTACCCATGGGGCTACCTAGAGCATACCCTAGGGGTGCCTTACATGTACAGAAAGGGAAGGTTTGGGCCTGGCAAGTGGGTACACTTGCCAGGTCGAATTGGCAGTTTTAGAACTGCACACACAGACACTGCAGTGGCAGGTCTGAGCCATGTTTAAAGGGCTGCTCGTGTGGGTGGCACAATTATTGCTGCGGGCCCACTAGTAGCGTTTGATTTACAGGCCCTGGGCACCTCTAGTGCACTTTACTAGGGACTTACTAGTAAATCAAATATGCCAATCATAGAAAAGCCTATTACATATGCAATTTACACAGGGAGCACTTGCACTTTAGCATTGATCAGCAGTGTTGAAGTGCCCAGAGTAACAACACCAGCAAAAACATAGTCCAACGCACAGTCAAAACATAGGAAACAGAGGCAAAAAAGACAGGGGAGACTACACCAAGGATGCTAGGTCTACCATGATGCATCAAGAAAAAGTGTGTGAACAAATAGGTATGGCTGGCCTGGCTATTGCTTCTAGTGCACACTCCTGCTACTGCTAGAAGCATAGTGGGCAGTTTCAGCTCATACAGAGAATTGGAAAGTGAAGGTTGTGGAAAATTGGATTATTAGTTGTGCAGAATGTGAGGCCCGTGTAGGTAATAGATCCACAATTTCCACTTTCTGGGAACCAAGCATGCCATTGTAGTGCTTGACTCTCTCTGTGTAGCGAAGCATAGCAGTCCAAAATCTGGGGAGATGGTGTGGGCTAGTAATCATCACTGGCTGGCACACTATAATAACACTAAATAAAGAATTGTCTAGTCAGTGTTAATTCTTTAGAAAAAGGAAAAGTACATTTATTACACCCACATTACTAAATTCTGCACATTAATTTACAAATATATACATAAAGCTGCAGAAAGGGGCGGTGAATATTTGAACAGTGGGACTCCGGCTATGTTGCAAACCAGTGTCTTTGTATTTTTTGCTTTCGTTTAGGGGTGCCCGGTCCCAGTCAGGCACCCCCATGCCTTCTTTTGGTGAGAGTAGTCCAGGGAGCCCAACCTTGGCTTCCCTGGCCAGCTCCCCACGTGGGCAGCATCTTTTCCCCTGCCCGAGGGACCCACCAACCCTGACCCTCTTCCTGCTTTTGCGGTCAAGGAGTTTATTTACTGTGGTGGCTGCACTCCCCCCACCCAAGACACTGAAGTGGGAGTAAGGCTCACTACCATTGGGGGTCTGAAGTTGGAATCCTATGCCCCTTCTCCTTCTCTAGGGGGAGAGCGATAATGCTCCCTCACTCTCTGATTTGGCTCCCGGGGAGATGAGACCCCAACTCAAAAGTAGAAAGGGGGAGGGAGCCCCATGCATGCCCTTCCCTCTAATGAAATAATTATTGCACTAAACCCTGGGCCCTGGCCCACCTGGGCATAGTGGAAAGAAGATGTGGAGGCCCCATGTTCTCTTTTTTGGGAAAAAGACGAAAGGTCACCAACTTTTAAAACGTTGTATCTTGGACCCCGTTTGGCTGATTTGGACAATCTTGGGCTCATTTCTAGCAGACCTCCTCTATTCAAAGTGGCGTAATCTAGAGGGAGCTACCTCCATAGGCACCCTGCACCAGCTTGCCTCCTGATCTTTGTCTCTGGGTGCAGAAGTCCAGATCTTTTCCCCAACTAGTCCTCACAGGATGTAAAGTTCCAGCCTCACTGGCACTTAGAGAGGCCCACTGGTTCTGGTGTCAACTGAAGGCAGAGTCCTTAGTCATTTTGGTAATCAGGGGGTTTCTCCTTTCAGTTGTCTATGGCTGTCTCAGTCCCAAGGTCCAGCCTCGGGAGCGGTGGAAGGTTCTTGAAGCCAGACAACCCTGGACAATCTTGGGTGCCACATCACTTCTCCACCTCTGTCCCAACTCTCCTGCACATCATGCTAGGGCAGTGCAAGATGGCATCATCCAGGTGTCACCGGTCGCATCTGCTCTTGGAGGTCTCAGCTCCGTCCCTCACGGACATCATTGCCAGGTCCTTTTCCACCAAAGGGGACCCCCTCTATGTTAGCTCTAGTTGCCTGAGCTCCCTCTTTTGTTTAGTGGGCCAGGGCTGTCCCTAGCCCTGGTACAGTGTGACAGGTAATTAACAGATGCAGATTTTCATCCCACCCCTTCCTGCTGAGGAGCTGAGGGAAGCACTGTTAATTACTCCTTTTGTGTGGGGAGGCATTTGTTCCTGCTGCTGATGAGAAATGTAATTAACTTGGCTCAGCAGGGTAATAAAAGATGTGGTCTCTGATCCTGAGTTGGGCCAGAGAAAAATGACATTTTTGGATGATCCATAAGTTGTACCTTCTTGGAACTCGCAGATTTGATTTTGGTGCACATGTTCCATTCCATTTTCATATGCAACTGGACTTTGTAGGACAAAGGGAAGCAAAACTGCACTCTAAGACAGTTTTCCCCCTATGTGTATAATAAAGTGTTATGGCATACAAAAGAATATAGCACACTGACATTTCCTATGACGATACAATGACATTATAAGGCCTATCTCAGGTGTTAGAAATGGGGTCTCTAGTTGGCAGATGTATACATCAATCCTAGTCAGGCTAAGTCACACACAATGCAAATTATCCTGTACCCTCTGGTAGCTTGGCAATGAGCAGTTAGGCTTAACTTAGAAGGCAATACGTAATGCATTTGTGCAATAATCATACAGTATAACAGTGACAACACCACAAAATTACACCACACAAGTTTAGAAAAATAGATAATATTTTTCTGAATAAAATAAGGTCAAACAAAAAAGATCCAGTAAGCACAATTTGAAACCCTTAATACATAGAAATAAACATTTGTCTCTCTGTTACACACAGTACCTGGTATGTATCAAAAGTAACGAAGCAAGGAGACCGCAGAGGAGAATTTGCATGTAAAAATCTGGTGTTGCGTCAAATTTTCCAACACAGCACAGACATCCTCACTCCGGTGCGGGGATATTGTGACGCCCAGGACGATACAGGGAAAACTTTTGATGCTCTGGAAGAAGGTACGTGCTTGCGTCGATCCGGTAGGTGATGCATCAAATTTTCTGTCACAAGGCAGGGGATGCGTTGAATTTCCATTCGGGAAGTCGGGGCTGTGTCATTCCGGTCAGCTGTAGGGTGATTTTTCGGTCACAAAACAGACTTTGGGGGTCATTCTGACGCCAACGACCGCGGTAGCACCGCCAACTGGCTGGCGGTGCTCCCATGGGCATTCTGACCGCGGCGGTACAGCCGCGGTCAGAAACGGAAAACCGGCGGTGTACCGCCGGTTTCCCGTTGCCCTGGGGAATCCTCCATGGCGGCGCAGCTTGCTGCGCCGCCATGGGGATTCCGAGCCCCATACCGCCATCCTGTTCCTGGTGGTTTTGGCCGCCAGGAAGAGAATGGCGGTATGGGGTGTCGCGGGGCCCCCGTAACAGGGCCCCACAAAGATTTTCAGTGTCTGCCAAGCAGACACTGAAAATCGCGACGGGTGCAACTGCACCCGTCGCACCCCTTCCACTCCGCCGGCTCCATTCGGAGCCGGCATCATCATGGAAGGGTGTTTCCCGCTGGGCTGGCAGGCGGCCTTCTGGCGGTCGCCCGCCAGCCCAGCGGGAAACCCAGAATACCCGCGGCGGTCTTTTGACTGTGCAGCGGTATTCTGGCGGGCCCCGCCAGGCCGGCGGCTACTGCCGCCGGCCAGGGTCGGAATGAGGCCCTTTGTGTCGATTTCGGCAGGCCGTGCATCGATTTTCGATACACAAGGAGTTTCTTTAAGAGATCGAGTCTTTTTGGCCCTGAGACTTCAGAAAAACAGAAGGCAAGCTCAATCCAAGACCTTGGAGAACACTTTTGGGGAAGGCAGAGTCCTTCTCAGCAAAGTCATAGGCCAGCAGGGCAGCAGGGTAACAGCAGGGAAGAAGTCCTTCACAGCAAAGTAGTCCAGATGAGTCCTTTGATCAGCCAGGCAGTTCCTCTTGGCAGGGTGCAGGTGTAGATCCAGGAGTGTCTGGTCTGGTGGGGTCAGAAACCCAGCTTATATACCCAAAAATGCCTTTTAAGTAGGGGAGACTTCAAAGAGTGGTTTTGAAGTACACATGTTCCCCTTTCAGTTCAGTCCTGTCTGCCAGGGTCCCAGTCGAGGGTTTAGCAGTCCATTGTATGAGAGCAGGCCACTGGCCTTTGAAATGTGTCAGGCCCTCCACCTTTCCAGCGAGGAAGACCCATTCAATATGCAGATGAATGCAGGTATGACTGAGCGTCCTGTGTTTATGGTTGTCTGGGTGAAATGCACAAGGGAACTGTCAACCAGCACAGACCAGACGTTGATTGGAGACAGGCTGTCAGGCACAGATGGTTTTATGTGCAGTGAAATGCTCACTATCTAAAAGTGGCATTTCTAAAATAGTAATATAAAATCCAACCTCACCAATAAGCAGGATTTTCTATTACCATTCTGGCCATACTAAATATGACCTGGCTATCCCTTTCAAAACAGAATCTACCACTCAAAAACATTCTGAGGGCTGCCTTAATGCTATTCTATGAAAGGAACAGGCCTCACAGTAGTGGAAAACAAATGAAGGAGTTTTTCAATACCAGGACATATAAAACACATGTTAATATATGTACATGTCCTGCCTTTTACCTACATAGTACCCTGCCCCATGGCTTACCTACGGCCTAACTTAGGGGTGATTTATATGTACGAAAAGGGGAGTTTAAGGCTTGGCAAGTACTTTTAAATGCCAAGTCGAAGTGGCAGTGAAACTGCACACACAGGCCTTGCAATGTCAGGCCTGAGACATGGTTAAGGGGCTACTTATGTGAGTGGCACAATCAGGGCTGCAGGCCCACTACTAGCATTTACTTTACAGGCGCTGGGCACATGTAGTGCACTCTACCAGGGACTTATAAGTAAATCAAATATGCTGATTGGGGATGAACCAATGTTATCATGTTTAAGGGAAAGAGCATATGCACTTTATCCTTGGTCAGCAGTGGTAAAGTGCGCAGAGTCCTAAAATCGGCAGAAACAGTGTCAGAAAAGTAGGAGGAGGCTGGCAAAAAGTTGGAGGATGACCACGCTAAGGCTCTTAGGTCTAACACCGGGTCATTATCTAATCCTGCAAACTACCTGCTTGCAGTAACCGGGCTGCGCATAATGGTAGTCTCACATCTGCACCCTGCACATGTGTGCACACATGTGTGCAGATGTTTTGACATGTAACTACTAAGTGACTTTTAGGCTAGCTGAGTCACAGCTGTCTTAGCTTAAAAGGCAGACACTGGCGGACACTGGTGGTAAACATGCACTGTTCAGTTACTGTGTGATTACTGTGGGTGAGACACATGTAGTGAGACTCACCTACAGTAAAAAAACAGAACTAGGTGATCAAAAAAGCAAAATAATCTGGGCAGATTAAATGGGCAGAGCCCTTATGGCATCACAAGTAATTCAAATAAAATGATGCAGCATGGCTGCATACTTGGTGGCAGATTTACTAAGCTCATGCATCATCTGTGCTGATGCATTGTTTGGAGCCTTGCACCATATTGCAACAATGTCTGCAGTGGTGGTAGGCTGCACACAGTGCCCCAGCATAAGGCGAAAGTACATATGCTGTATAACTTACTAACTAAGGAACATTTCTACTCACTCCCTCTCACGCAAAGCAGCACAGCAACTTAGCTTGCTGCCCTTCATTACATCAATGTTCAGAAAATTTGATCACACAAAAATGCTGAGTCATAGGTAAACCACAAATATTTAAAACTCTTTATTTATAACATGCATTCAAAAGCTCAGCTAAGTGTATTGTGTAGTGAATTTAATGTGCTCATTTAGAAATAGAGCTCTACAGCAAAACATGGAATGACACATCACCATTTGTTAGACATATAACCCAACAGACAACCTGGAAGTCTGCGTATAGAAAGACACAACACGCATAACCAACATCACTGCCATTAGCCATACCAACAACCAGGTTTAATAATACATCACTCCCTTGTGAGCACGTGTGACTAACAGCCATGTTGTCATACCAGTGGTAAAACTACATGTGAATTTGCTGCACTATAACACTGAATATGATGTATTTTGTACAAACTAGTTTGCTTTCTCTAGGATCATATCAATTGTTTCTTAATATAATATTTAGGCTCGCATGTATTTTAAATTACAATAGTTAATACAAATAACATGGCACCAACAAAAAGTGATTGTGTAAATGTATAATGAAAGAGTCTGACAACAGATTTTTGAACAAATCTTATTTTTTAAAAGACGTTCATGGATCAACATCATCGATTTGTCACAAATATTTTGTAAAGTTTACAAAGGAGGAAAATTCTGAAAATATCCAATTGTACAAAATAAATATAATGCACATCTTTTAATTATTGTTTTAATTCAGATTTGTTTCCAAATTATAATATCAAGAAAAGGTGCTTTGTGACAAACAGTAGCTGTAAATTACAAATACCATAACATAAACAGAGGACTACAGAGATAATGCTCATCTCACTGATCTACAATGCAAACTAATCCTCCAAAGAATCAGCTCTGTCCACTGGTTGTGGCTCTGCTGTTGATAGAGGAGGGGCCATTCTTTCACATGCACCCACTGCTAAACCTGCAGAGGAACAAGAAGTAGTCTACAGGTTTGAGCTAACATTAGTGGTTGAATTGAAGGCTCCATAGAAATCCCCATACTCTGTAAAAAAGCAACAATGTTGGTGTTGAGGGTCCTAATTGTGGTCAATCTTGGACTCCAATCCACGATAGCGAGACTCCATTTTGTTATTTAAGGTTTGGATGGAAGAACTGGTGACCCCTAGCTGGGTGACAACATCACCAGTGCATGATGAACAAGGGTGTTGATGTTGTCTCATCATGACATAAGCAATGCCAATTAGGGAGTCATACATTCCATAGAGCCAAGAAAGGGTGTCTCTAGAAGCCTTTGTCAATCACTTGTTGGGGATGAGACACCTCAACACTCCTTCAAGGGTGCCCCTCTAAAGTATCCATCCCAGGCTTAACATGTTCCAATATTCACTGATGCACCCCAACTGCTTTGCACTCAAAATTTACATTTGGATTTTCTTGCTGTCCAGGAGAACACTGAGCTGGTGCTGGATCAGATCACTTGAAGACACAATAACAACTTCATTCCTTATCAGGTTTGGAGGATATTATTCAGGATTTGGTTGAATGTCTCATTATCCATGGAGGGCAGGTAATAATCGAGGTCTGTGTAGAGATCAGTGTCAGTGTCTTGCCCAAGACATATGTTCTTTCTCTGAAACATTAGGTGACATCATAATTAACTCTTATACGTCAACACTCACAATAGTAACAAAACAGTTTGATGATAAATTATTTATGTTAAATATCTTTTGTAGTTTATGACACAAACCTAATCAGTTCCAGCACATTATTCTATACAGTGGTACATTTAGCAAGACTTTGCTTAGACATAACAGCACACAAAATAACATAAGACAAACACAAATGCTTCAGTCATATATTGAAAACTATACAAAGGTGCAATTTTTCAAATGTTGCTTGATTTTATAATTGATTGATAACAATATGCAGAAGCTTTCACTGTGTCAAACAATTGTTCAAGGTATTGCACTTTCCTTGGGTGCAGTGAAGTCATTAGCATACATCCAATCATGGCTTTTGCTACTTTCGATTATTAAGTAAAACTAACTGACTGTTTAAAACATCAAAATAATACACCTTACACAGAGAGGACTACATAACAACAACATCTCTAAAACTCAGGTGGTCATTATGAGTCTGGCGGTCCATGGACCGCCACGGTGGAGGTGGCGGTTGTACTGCCGCGGAGCAGACTGCCATATCATGAGCATATGGATGGAACCAAAAGAAGTTGCCGCCCGAACCGCCAGTGCGGATGGACCATTGAATCCGGCGGTAGGCATATCCAGGCCGGCAGTGAGGCTGTTTCCCACAACCCTATTACGAGGCTGTACACTGCCAGGATTTCCGGGGTGACGCACCGCCACGAAATGCCTGGCGGAAACGAATCACTGAAAAGGGAACACTCACCTTCGGGAACACATGTACACCCGCAGGTGCCATGGCATGCAAATTGCAAGTCTTCCCAATGCTCCTGCTGGCCATTGAACTCCAGGACCACCGACGAAGACACCAACCGTAAGCACACCCACCTAGCACACACTGGAAGAAAGGACATTAGTACACACACACGCATACAAACACCCGTACCAACATACACACACACACACATACACTCACACTCGCCAAATCGCATATACAACACATACATGTGGAAGGAAAGCCAGGGCAAGGTTGCTACCATCAACACCAATGGTGCAGCGGTGCAGATATATTAAAGAAGGGAAAATGATATGAAGAACGATGTACAAAGGGGCCCTAGCGCCAGTCGTCCAAAATGTCTATAGTGCCCCTAGCACACTGGACACAGATTAAGCCCCCAACTTGACTCCTGACTGCAAACTGCTGGCCTCCACTGGACAGGGGCATCAATGGGGCATGCAGGCACCTCAGGAGTGAGTGTGGTGGCTGGGTGGGGGTTTGGGTTTGGAGGGGGGTTCTTAGGTTTGAGTTTGGAGGGGCGATCCTTGGGAATGGATTTGGAAGGGGGGTCCTTAGGCTTGGATGGGGGTTTGGGCTTTGACTTGGATTTTGGGGGAGTGGGCTTTGGTTTGGCTTTGGCTTTGGGAGGGATGACTGTGAACTTGGTGGGGGTGGAAGTCTTAGGTGGGGGAGGGGCATGGTGACGACCAGGGGAGGACTGGGAGGTGGAAGGCAGAGGTGTGGGGAGGGTAACAGGGTGCTTGGTGGGTCAGGGGCTAGTTCAATAGTTTGGAACAGTGAAATTTCACGGAGGAAACGTTTCTTGGGGGCATGGGGACGGTCATGGTAGAAAGGTATGGGAGTGGTGGGAAAGGGAGTGGTTGACAGGTGTGTACGTGGAGGTGATTTGGGGGCAGGTACATGCTTGAATGCCAGGTGTGTTTTCTGTGACATTTGGGTGGATGACTGTGGGTGTTTGGATGTAGTGGGAGGAGGGGGGAGGAGATGCAGGGAGATGGCAGAGGGAATGTGTGAGTTAATGTTGTGGTGGTGTCTGCAGGTAGGGTGGGTGTGCTGCATGTGGGGGTATTGACAGTCGTGCTGAGTGCACATGTGGTGTATTGGGTGCATGTATGCAGGTCTGATATTGAGGTGATGGTGGCAGTGGGGGCACTTGTGGCAGGATCTGGAACTGATGAGGTGGTGACTACAGGTCTGAGTGGTGTAGTGCCTCTGAGGGGGAGTTGATGGGGGAGTCGGTGTAGGGAGTAGATGTTGACATGTCTGCATCTGAATGTTGTGTGTGTGGATGGTGGTGGTGGTGTTTGTGGTGCTTATCATTGTCCTTGCGTACATGTCTGTTGATGTGGATGCATGTGGGTCAGAAAATGTACCTTATATGGGTGAGGGGAGAGGGATGTGGGTTTGGGAACAGGTAGCTGGAGGGGCAAACAGAAGAAGTGACACTAGCTGCCATCAATGTGGAGGCCAGAGCCTTAAATGATCTCTGCAGGCCAGCCAGGGCACCGCAAATGCCTTCCAGGAACGCATTGGTCTGCTGCATCTGTGATGCCAGTACCTTTATGGCATTCTCGATGGTTGACTGTCCCACAGAGATGGACCTCGGAGTTCAATAGTCTCCTCATTGAGGGCAGCAGGACTAACTGGGGCATGGACAGAGGTGTCTGCGATGAAGGAAATGCCCACCCTCCTGGGTGAGCGGACACTGGTAACAGGGTGGGGAGCTACAGGGAGGGCGGTGCTGGAAAGGGGGGGTGGAGGACAAGGATGTTACTGGGGTGGTCCCAGATGGGTCTGCCACCGCCAGAGAGCCACCATCAGAGGAATATGAAGATGGAGTGGTCAATCCTGTCTCCCCCGTCCCACTGGTACCCTCGGCTCCACTGGAATCAGCCTCCTAGGTCTGTAGGCTGCAGCTTCCTCACTCGCCGGTGCCCCTTCTCCTTTGCCAGATGATGCTGATGCACACAAAGACAGAGGAGGAGGAGAGGGGGGCGGGAGAGTGGAAGAGAGAGACAGGGTGCAATGGTTTAATGCCAGCACAACAGTAACACAGAGTAACAACATCATTATCTGCTGCCATGCCATGGCACGCATGCCCTCACCTACACATGCTACAACAGTGGGACACCATGGGGGAAACTACTGATATGCTGATGTGAACTACTGATGGTAGTACAATTGCACTTATGTACTTGATGTGAGTCATACTAGTCTTCCCTCATTGGGAGGACATCCCCAGCTGGGCCTCTGCAGTCTTCTGGGCCCAGCGTCTCAGGTTGTCCTACCTCTTTTTGCAGTGGGTGCTCCACTGGGCATGGACCCCCAGGGTCCACACTTGCTTGGCGATGGCACGCCAAATCCCCTTCTTCTGATGGGCACTGACCTGCATGGGTGACAGACAGAAGTACAAAGTCATGGAGAATGGCATCACAGGGACAGCAGTGGACAGCACACATCTCACACATCTCATGCCCACACTCACATGTATTCACGCCACTTACGCTCAGACTCCTGACCCATCTCCATGCATCCACTCTATCTGCCTCGTCTCACAGCCATTCATCCACATACACATCACTGTCAGACAGAACGGTGAAATTAGACTCACCTACTGCTCTGGTGCCCCATGCAACTGTCCATACAGGGGTAGGACCCAGTCCACAAGCTTCTCAACTTCGTCCTGGGAGAAGGCTGGGGCACTGTCTCCTGCAGGACGTGGCATCTTGGCTATCAGAGTCAGAACACAGCAGCACACGCAGTGGAGGTCTTGTGCGCAGGAGTGTCAAGAGTCAAGTGAGCGTTGCCACATGAATGGTCACTGCCTCTGCAGACATCACCCTCACCACCGGCGGCGATCACCATTGGCTTCAGTCTCCCAGAGACAACCATGTTATCCAATGAGGAGTTGCACGGTGGTTGCGACTGCCTACAGCCATGACATCTAACTCCGGCAGTATGAGGTCACTTGCATCTGTCCTGTGCATGCAGGACAGACGGCTGCCATTTTACATGTATATGGTGAATAGTGGCTGAATGTTAGGTACATCATGGGTGACAGTTGGTGACTATTGCACACCTTTACTGTGTCCACACAGTCATTGCAGTTCCTTGTGACTTCTCCCTCTCCTATTCCCAGACACAGTGCAATGTTGAGGATGAGACATGCTGCTGTGTACCGGCCCCTAGTCAACCTTGCTACCCTGAAAGAGCGACACATCATTCAGACTTATCGTCTGAACCGTCAGACCATCATGGAGCTGGTGACCCAGTTGGAGCCTGATCTGTTGCCTGACATATGTCATCCCAAAGCCATCCCTCCCGCAGTACAGGTGTTGTCAGTCCTCCACTTTCTTGCCACAGAGTCGTTCCAGACGACAGTGGGCTTGGCAGCAGGGATGTCACAGCTGATTTTCAGTAATGTTTTGAGGGATGTACTGTTTGCCCTGCTAAGACTTCTGTCCTGCTACATCAGGTTCCCCCAATGTGCTGGGTTTGCCACTGTCAAAGCTGTCTTCTATGATTTAGCACATGTCCCCCAGGTGATAGGGGCAATAGATGGTAAACACATTGCCTTGGTGCCACCCAGGAAAAATGAACAAGTGTTCAGGAACCCCCCCAAAAATATTCTATCAATGTGTAGAGGGTGTGTCTCACTGACCAATGTATCACTCAAGTGATGGCCAAGTTCCCTGGATCTGTACATGACTCCTTCATTTTGTGGAACAGCAATGTCCCACACATGATGGCATCACTACAGAGGGACTGGCCTGGATCATGGGTATGTATCCATTTGTATGTGTACCCCTGTACACTCAACTCTCTTCACACCCTGCCCTATCTCCCTCCCGGTCTTGACATGTGTCCTACCTCTGTGCACACAGGTGACTCTGGCCATCCCAATCTTCCCTGGCTACTGACACCTGTGAGACATACGACTACAAATGCAGAAAACCGTTTTAGTGAGGCCCACGGTAGGACAAGGCGTGCGATCGAGAGAACCTTTGGGCCACTGAAGGCCAGATTCTGGTGTCTACACATCTCCAGAGGTGCCCTACTCTACAAACTACT
Source organism: Pleurodeles waltl (assembly GCF_031143425.1). NCBI lineage: Eukaryota > Metazoa > Chordata > Amphibia > Caudata > Salamandridae > Pleurodeles > Pleurodeles waltl. Next base: position 1,782,767,423 of record NC_090444.1, read on the forward strand.
GAAAATATGCCAGATAGTTGTTGCCTGCTGCATGCTACACAATCTGGCCCTGATACGTCACATCCCATTTCTGGATGCAAAGGAGGTGGAAGCTTGACCAGTGGCTGATGAAGGGGACATAGGGAGTGATTAGGAGGAAGATGAAGAGGATGCAGCTGACTCTAGAGCAGAGTTGATACAACAATACTTCCACTGAGTTACAGGTGTGTGTCAATTGTATGGTATGTGACCTGTACTCCTGGCTGCCTTGTTACATAGATCCTCCTGTTGTCGGTTAGCACGGGTGGTACTGGGTGCAGCTCTGTCTCTGGGTGGGTTTGGGGGGTGGGAGAGGTCACATTTGCCCATCAATGGAGTTGTTACTGTGCAAATGTCAGTGCAATTCTCACCCTGCTGTTGTGTTGCTTCACTTGTGACATGTTTGTGCATTTCCATTGTTCCCTGAACTGCCATATCACCTGCAAAACATTGTTGTGTCAACAGAATTGCTACCTATCCTGAATCCACACTGGTAGCCAGTGCAACATTACTGTTTCTGACTGTGGAACATGCCTTAAGTTTTGCTTTGTCTGCTGTGATGGAAGAACCATTGGGGATGGTTGTCTTGGTAATGTGGGTCTAACATGGGCATTTGGTTAGAGCTGACACTTGCCATCTCACCCTAGGGACTTTGTAATTTTAGTGCAATGGTGATCAAGTTCTGCTGTGCATGGACCGCTGGGCAGAAAACTGACATGTTATAAGGCGGATGGAATGTTGTCGGCGTGGCGGGCTAGTGGTTGGACAGTCATTCTTTCACCGTCGGTTGGCCTGGCGTTGTTGAATTTGTGGCTGTATTTGGGAGGTTTTCACTTTGTGACTCGCAATACGGCGGTCACTGTACTTCCAGCACTGACGGTATGGTGGCGGTATTCTGCACAGCGATCTTGGCTGGGAACCGCCAAAGTCGTAATGAGGGCCTCAGTATTCCATTGGGTTGCTATGTCTGATGCTTTGAATGTCATGCATAGAATGTGTAAATCCCCTATGAGGATTGTTTTTGTGTCTGAAAGTATTCATTCATTGACACCAAAAGTGTAAACTCACTCAGAAGTGTAAGGTACCTTTTCAAATCAAGCCCAATGTGTTTACAACTGTTGCCAGGACCGTCCTGCTCTATAACTCAAAGTGATCTCGTTACAAAGCCCTAGTTCCTCAAAGATTGATTTTCTTTTGACATCTGTCACTTCCCTACCGATTATACCTTTGTAAACAGGAAAAGAGAATCTCTTTAGGTAAAACCAAAGCTTTCTATGGTCTTCAGCACTCATGAATTTACAGCAATATAGAAACACTTATTGGTAGAATTGTTTATCTTGATAACCCTCTGGATGAGTAGTAGATAGGGTGGCCAAAGGTCGCATTGTGATTAAGCTCTACCTATTTATTGTGAAGTTTCCCTTGGTTGCTTTTGGTGAGTTCCAAAGAATAAGGAGTAGATGGTCAGTCTGGATGGCCTCAGATAGGCGAAGAAATCGGTCCTTCTTCAAAATGGCATTATCTACTGTAAACATGCATTTACAGCTGTAAATTGCTCTACTTACGTAAGAAAGGATGCTTGGCATGGTGAGTTTCTGAATGCCCAAACATGTGTCAGCCTGGGATGATTCAAAAATGTCTGTCCAGTTCTTACCCACCCTGGGAATTGTCAGAGATTTGCTTGTCCGGTGAGCTGGAATAAATTCCCTTCAACAGTGGAATGGAGGTGGAACACCCTCAAAGTTCTTATGGTAGAGGGGAAGTTTCTCCATAGGTAAGAGTGTTTACCTGTTTCCCGAGTGTGGAACTATACCTTGTGCACAATTCAGAATGGGGGAAACAGAAACCTATAAATATGTGATGTGGCTGTCCTATTACTGTGCCTGTAAAGCTGAGGCTAATGCAGTTTTCCAAAAGTAACTGGGAAGGATTGTGAATTGTGAAAAGACGTGTGCAGGAGTTTCAGACTAACTGTTCCCTTTGTGAATCAGGGTCATCGATTTGAAAACAGGGGATTATGGATTAGAGGCACACGGAAAATCATTTGACACAGAGTTATCCAGTTTAATATAGATTGAAGCCTTATCCTGGTGTATACTGTTGGCTCCAGAAAGCTTCAATATTCCCTTTATTTTCTTGGCACGTGTTTTCATTTACAACTTTATTGCTACATTTTCTCTTCTCAGCAGTACCACTGCTCAGATGAGAAAGAAAAATATACCTACTTTGATAATGGTAGGATCTCAAGCATGCCTCGATATTTTTAGTGAACATTGGAAGCAGAAATATTGTATTGCAACTAAGCTTTGGTCTTTTTCTCTAAATTGTTAAAGACTAGGGGCAGGCGAAATTCATGTAATTTGCTTGGGTAATTTTTATATAATTTTAGACACCATAAAGAAGACAATTCGAATGAGTATAATCAGAGTTCTACATTTTTAAAAGAAAAATAAATCAGTGCATTTAAATCTTGCAAAACAATATCATTGTGGTCAATGGAGATATGCACTTGTGACAAACGGTCACTTGCAAGTCGAGTCCAGTGTAAGCCACTGGTGTAGAGGTCAGACATTCCCAAGAACCAGGCTCTGAAACTTGGTTGAATTTTACGTGGCTCATATAACCAGGGTGCAGAGTTGTCCTGGCTGTCCCTAGTGCTAAAGGCGGAAGCCAAGGGTGCTGATTTTGCCATTTAGATGGTGCTGGTGAGGAAGGAGATGAAAAGTCTTGGCAACGTGGACACTGGGGTGTTGGGTTGAAGATGATGCAGCATTCCCTTGAGGCACACTGTTGAATAAAGGAAGTGGTAGCCTAACTGGTCATCAACAAGCCTTGTAAGCAGCCAGCTCAGCCTTCTGTCACTTTGCCACCCTGGAGACTGGGGGAAAACTGTAGCCCCTGAAACGTGCTGGAGGTCAGGGCTATGTTTCCCACAATGCACTTCACCATTTACTTTAGGGCAACCTGTAAGAGGGCTTGATGGCCCGTGATTCTTTAGTTCTAGGAGTGTGAATAATCTGTGGGTTGCAGGGGACTAGCATCTCTACAAAGGAGACTCACCTGCCTGGATGTTGTTGTATGGAAGGGTCTCGCAGTCAATAACTCACCACCTGCCAGAGGAGGAGGGGCTAGCCTTCAAGGAGGGCACTGCGGGTGACACTCTATAAAGTGCTTGAACCTTCCCCTCGGCGTGGAACTCACCTGCTTGGACCTTGTTGTGTGGAAGGTACTCACAGTCCCTTAACTCATCACCTATCAGAGGAGGAGAGGCTGACCTCCAAGGAGAGGGCTGCGGGTGATGCGCTGTAAAGCACTTGCACCTTCTCCGCAGCTCTGGACTCACCTACCTGGGCCTTGTTGTGTGGAAGAGACTCGCAGGGTTCTGCAGCGCCTCCCTGTATTTGATGTTGTGCCCGTACTGAAGCAAAGAGGGCTGCCTCTCAGATGGGGAAGAGAAAGGTGGGCCCCCCTGTTTCTATGTCTCCAAGTCAGCCCCTCGAACACCGACGATTGAAGGGTTACTTTCCCTGGTGGTGAGTCTGGTATCCAAAGCAATAGCTTTGGCAGGGAGAAGGCTATCTATGTCTAGGGTGGATTCCTCGCTGATCGGCCCGGCCGAAGGTAGCTCTGTGGAGATTTCAGCGATCCCTCCAGTCTTGGGCACCAGCTCAGTGGTCCAAAGATGGGGGCAGGGTGAGGGGGTGAGGAAGAAAGGTAGGCCCGTCCAAACCTATCAGAGCCTGGATTAGCCAGGGCTAACCCTCTTTCATTTCATCCTCAGCTAACTGCACTGCTCCTTTCCCCTTTGCCTCCCCTGCACCCCCACCCCTGAACTTCCCCTGCACCTCCCCTGAGCCTTCCCTGCCCCTGCGTTGCTCCCTGCCTCTGAGTCGCTCCTTCCCTGCACTGCTCATTGCCCTGGATCGCTCCTTGTCCCAGCGCCTCCTCTGCATCTCCCCTGCTCCTATGCCTCCCCAGCCCCTGCACCCCCCACCCCGGCACTGCCCCCGTGTTGCTCCTTACACCTGCATTGCTTCTTGCTACTGCATCGCTCCTTGCCCCTGCACCTCCCATGCCCCTGCACTCCCTACCCCTTGCATCACCCCTGTATTGCCCCTACCCCTACATCTCTCCTTGCCCCAGTGCTGCACTGGGCCTTTCATCGTGCCTGCCTCTTCATCACGCCGGCCCCTGCATTACATCAGCCCCTGTGTCGCACCTGCCCAGCATCACCCTTGCGCAACTTTGGCCTGTGCTTGCTCATCGCCACCCCTACTCTCCCCTGCAAAGCCTACCACATGCCGTGACCACCTAGGACATCCATGGAGACAGCCACACCATGCAAGAGTCACAATCAGCAAACGCACCTCCAGAGGGACCCCTAGTCCTGCCAGCAGCCTCCGTTACTCCACCAAGGAACTTCTGAACCCAGTTGTCATAGCAGCTGCACCTTCGTCATCCCAAAATCCAACTAAGGACCATTCTCCTGCTGACACTACCTCTTCTCAGGTGACACCGCTCACAAGGAGCTCCATGCTACTTCAACCAAGAAGCCCAACACCACTGTGCACCCACTCCAATGCATCCTGCTCAACGCCTGCTCCCTCTGCAAACACGCTATAGAAGTCTGGGGCACCATCACCAGCCTCTCCAAGGACATTGCATTAATCACCAAAATGTGGCTCAAACCCTCTGGAAATCCCAACATCGCCACCGTAACCCCCAATGGCTACAAAATAGTATTTTACCACCGCACCAACAAACAAGGTGGAGGAATCGTCATAATTTTCAAAGACACCACCAGATGTTCCATCATTAATAATGGCTCTACGCTGCTCATGGAACACCTCAACTTCCTACTTCAACCTGACCAAAATACCATAATAAGAGGCATCCATACCTACAGGCCTCCAGGACCCCGCTCTACCTTCTGCAACAACATCTCCTGTCTCATAGCCCCCCTAGCCATCAACATCCAACACTACATCCAACTCGGCGATCTCAACCTCCACATTGATGACCTCACAGACACCAACGCCACCACTCTCCTGGAAAGCCTCAATAACATTGGCCTCACCCAACTGGTCACCGTCCTCACTCACAACTACAGCTACACACTCAACACCATCTTCATCTCCAGTGACAGAATCAAGTTCAGACACACTACCGAACTCATCTGGATCAACTACCCCATTGTGCACTTCACCATCCCAGAAGCCCAGCACATCACCTTCAAGCAACAGATCTCCTCCCACTTCTCCTGGGCCTCGGTCACCAAAACTCAATGGACCCTCACCTCCTCCCACCCTGAAGCCACTGCTGACCTCAGCTAAGCAGTCCAGAACCTCACCTCCTGGGGCACTGACTGTGCCAACAGGGTGGCTTCACTGAAGCCAGCAAAAACCATCAGTACCTTCACATGAGCTAGCTGGTTCACCACAGAGCTCCGGACCGCGAATCACATATGTTACCAACTTGAAAAGTGAAGGCGCACAACCAAGAATCCGGCCAACAGATTCTCCTACAAAGCAGCCCTCAACACCTACCACTGACACATCAAAGAGGCCAAGAAAGCAACTGTCACCACCCGCATCAACTCAGCAGCCAACCGCACCAAGGGAGTTTTCAAAATAGTCAAAGATTTTTTCCTACCCGCCAGCCACAGAGAACACCATTCATCCCTCCAAAGAACTCTGCAACACCCTCTCAGATTTCTTCCACAACCAGATTGTCAACATCTACCACAGTCTTAACTCCCAACCAGCTACCTCCAACCCCGGCACCACGAACCAACAAGCTAACACCAACCAGGCCACCACTGCCTGGACCCCAATTACCATCTCGACCACATAACCTCCATCCACTCCGGTGCTCCCACTAACCCCAGGCCCCACCACCTCTATAACCTTGGAACCAACCCGATCAGACCACACACCTCACCAGTATCATCAATGCCTCAATCTCCACTGCAAACTTCACAGACATGTAGAAACATGCCGACATCAGACCCCTCCTGAACAAACCCTCTGCCAACCCCCACAACCTCAGAAACTAACCCGATCTCTCTCCTCCCCTTCCCGGCCAAGGTTCTGGAATCATCCTCCAACTCACCACCTTCCTAGAACAGAACCACCTTCTGGACACTTCACAGTCAGGATTCTGCACAAACCACAGCACTGAGACTGCTCTGATCACCACCACAGACAACATCAGAAAACTCCCTGACCACAGAGGCACGGCTGCTCTGGGCCTACTTGACCTCTCCACAGCTTTCGACACAGTCTTCCACAATACCCTCATCAACAGACTCCACAACTTAGTAACACAAGAATTACAAGAAGATGCCCTCAAGTGGATCACCTCCTTCCTCGCAGGATACACTCAAAGCATCCACCTGCCCTCCTTTACTTCAACACCCAAAGACTTTGTATGCGGCGTACCGCCGGGATCAGCCCTCAGCCCCACCCTGTTCAACACCTACATGACCCCCCTAGCGAACTTCATCAAATCCCATGGCATCAGCATCATCTGCTACACTGACGATATGCAATGTATCCTCTCCCTCACTGATGACCCGGCCAACACCTAAATCAACTTCTCCAACACCATGACTGATGTAGCCAACTGAATGAGAGACAACCACCTCAAGCAGAACTCTGACAAAACTGAACTCATCTTCGGAAGCAACATCTTCGCCTGGGACAACAGCTGGTGGCCAACCAAACTTGGACCCAGCCCTACCCCTAGAGACCATGCCCCCAACCTAGGGATTGTTCTCGACAGTCTACTGACCATGAAACGTCAGGTCAACATCGTCGCCTCCTCCTGCTTCCACACCCTCTGCATGCTTTGCAGAATCTTCAAATGGATCCCAGGAAGACCATCACTCAAGCCCTTGTCACCAGCCGCCTCAACTACGGCAATCCCCTCTATGCCGGCATATCCACTGCAGACTGCTCAGAACGCGGCAGCCCGACTTGTCCTGGACCTCCCCAGATTCACTCACATTAACCCTCAACTGACAAACCTCTACTGGCTCTCTGTCCAGAAGAGATGCCAATTCAAGATCCTCACTCTCGCATACAAGCCCCCCACAACCTCAGACCCTCTTACATTAACCAACGTCAGAAGTTCCACCAACCCTTCAGACACCTCCACTCCGCCTCTCTCACCCTTGCACACACCCCCTGCATACGTTGTAGCTGCTGAGCGGCAGCTGTACCTTATGTTACATCACTGCAAGAGCCTGGAACTACCTGCCACCCCACCTCCAGACACCCCCTCGCTCACAGACTTTAGGGAGAAGCTTAAGACCTGGTTATTCGACTAAGGCACAGCACCCAGATATCCTACGGGGTGATAGTGTGCACTATACAAATGCATATTGATTGATTGAGTGATTCTTGTGGATTCTTATTTACCCCAAGAGATGTTATTAGTGAGGTGGGATCTCAGGGGGCTCAAAGAGTTTTAAGCCTCCCACAAGAGTCTGAGGTGCAAGCACAGAAAGTGGTCGGTCACTCCTAACCTGATAGCTGCTTATGTATCAGTGGGTGTGCAGACGGAGCCTCTCCTGTGTCTTTCGCCTTCGGGTGAGCTGGGCAGGTGGCAGGAAACCATTTCTGGTGTGGTCAGTAGCATGGGGAATTCAAAGTTAGAGCCTCCTCTAGGCTGGAATTATTTGAAGGGAGTATTGCGCAGCTGGGGGTCCAATTAAAAGCCCTATACCTTTTGTATAAGGACTTGAAACACCTGGTTGAAGTGGGCCATGGAACCAGCAGTGCAGTAAGGCCTCAATGTTCCGTATCCAACCAAGAGGAGGTGGTCCCTTCAACTTCACAATCAAGTAGGCCATTGCCAGTTGCCCCCATACAAATGCAAGCTCTAGTACTTCCCTGTCAGGGTCATGTCACCCTTTAGTCACTCACACACTAGCTTCCTACCATGGGGTGGCGATTAACTTGCCCCCAGAAGCATCCCCTGATGTGGTGGTTTTAGGGATTGTCTCTCACTAGAGAGGTAGAAGCCCAGAAACCTTTGAGGAACTGAAGAATAAGGTTGAGCACTGATATAAGGTTCAGGTAAACTTCAGTATGGGAATTTCTGATTTAATCATAAGGATTAGGAAGGTGAGCTGGATAGGTCCGCATGCTAAGAAATGGGCAGGGGATTGTGTGGTGGTTCATTGGAACAATTCTCATATCCCAGCGTGTAGTCTCACTACGGTCAGTCTTAACTGGTCTCCCATTATGACTGATATTTTTGTGCTGCCTTTTGTTTATTTTTATAAGCCGAATGTTGTATGTAACACTCCCTGGATACCAATAAGGGTAGTGCAGGACGTTGTGGCTGCCTACATTATCCTCAGTGGTCCTCTCTTCTCTGTCTCTGAGTAACAGATTTGAGCCCCTGAGTCAGCTGGACTACTGTGATTGACTGACTCCCTGTGAAGGTGAATTCTCTTGGCCCCTGGCCAGGATATCTATTCTTGTATTGGTGATGATTTGTGGTTGATGTCTTGAAACATTGCGGGCTTCTCCGCAAAGCTCAATGATAGCAACTGGGTGCAGTTTATTTAGAATTACTAGGTGATTTGTTTCTTGGAAACCTGGGAAGTAGGTAACTCCTCCTTCCTTGAAGGTTACAAAACCTATTTTGTACCTGCATTGGCATCTGTATCAGGGAGGGTCAAGGGCACTCTGGTAATCTTTGTAACTTTGGAGCTATGTGGTTGTTAAAGATCTCTAGTGGGATTCACATTTGTCTCAGGCCCTTAAACTGTATGTACCAGGCTCTATTTTGATTTCTCTGATTAATTTTTATTGCACAAAATCCTTATCTTCTGGGATAACTAGTTTCCGTAGCTTATTCTTGGCTGTTAACACTTTGGAAGGGTGGGGCATGGGACAGGAGAAGCTTGCCCTGGTGGGAGACTTCAACTGTCATATGTGTCCTAGCTACCTAGATTTTGGTGATGCAAACACAAGATGTATGATCGAGGAGGGACTTCACATGGTGCACACTCCCGAAGGTAGTGTGCTTTATATCTTTTTGCACACCCACATTCTGACTTTTGCTCTGGAGTTGACAACTGTGACTAATCACCATATTACCCAGACATTTAAAGGGAGCGGCTGTGCACCGATAAGAGATTTTATATTTGTTTATGCTTCCTTGTCTTCATTTATCTCAAGTTTTAACATAACACACAGTCCCTTTAGTGATCACAACCCCCTGACATTGTCTATTGGGGGAATAAGAGGTTGGATCAAGCCAGTGTCAATAATACAGGGTGAACTTATTACCTCTGATTGAGGCAGACAGCTGAGATGGTCGCTCGTGGACCCTAAGACATTCAACCGGCCACTCTTCAAGGAATGCCAGCAGGAGATTGCTATGTGCTTGGATGTGGGTGCCTCGGATGTGGCAATCCTCACTGCATTTGCAGGAATTGCACAGAAGGTTTTGGCATTACTCAGGCCCCAGTGATTAGGTACAAATCAGATCACCCCAAATAGTTCAACCAAGATTGTTCAAAGAGTCTACACCTTTTGAAATCTGCTTCAAACAGTACCCCAGAGATAAGGAACTCATGGCAAAATGCTGAAAAGACTATCCGAGGTCCCTTAAAAACCGAAACATATATTTTACAAGGCTGCTTTGGAGGATTTGGCCCAAGCCTGTGAACTGAATGATAGTGCTCTCTTTTGGCGGGTGGTTTTAATAAGCATGCGGGCCATCACATCCCAGAGCAGCAGGGGGTGGACTGGTGTCTTTTCTGGACCGGTTTGCCTTTTACGTGGATAGCTCGGACCTGGTAGTTATTTTTTTCCAAATCATACGTATTGGTAGCAGGCCCTCAATCAACACGCTCAAAAACTTTCAGGGTGGGGAATCAGACCCTGGACAAGGTCCCAGCCTTCCCCTATCTGGGGATATTATTTGATGCTAACATGAGTGGAATCCTTTGGTGGAGGGCAAGACTTGTGATCTGATGAAGACCAACGGAACGGTAGCCAGCTTTGCTCACAGGTTGGACTCTTGGTCACCGGCTACTCAAGTCCAGCTATTCCAGCCTAAGTGTTAGATGGCAGTGATGTATGGGGCTACAGGTGGGTTAGCAAGATCTAAACTGCAGAAAAAATGTTCCTATGGTCAATCCTCAGAGTCCCACATAGCACCCCGGCATTCTTGGTTCAGGAGGAGTAGAATCTCAGATACAGTATTGATCTAATAGTTCTCAGGCCTTTGCTCTGTTGGGTTAAGCTATAGACTGGGGAAAGCCTTCCGCTTAACAGGTTGATCTTGTTGAATTACTTATCTTTAGATCACATGCTCAAAATTCCCTAGATAGTGCATGTGAAGGCAACCCTGTCTACCCTAGGGAGGGCAGATATGTTTTATAATGAATATTTTATGCGCCCCTCGGAGCAGAAAAAGGGAACAGAAATAGTTTCTTGAATATGCCTTCATGCAGCATGACCAGTCAGAGCTTGGGAAACCCATGTTCTGGGTAAGGAGCCTCACCTGTCCTTGGTATCTAATGCTAAGGATATGTTTGTGATGGCTCATTTCAGATTTAATATGTTGCATCACCTTTTGGCCTTCCCAAGCAGCTAATCTAGTTCAGGCTCCTTAGGGCCCCAAGAACGGGGCAATGTGTCTCCAGAGGATAACCTTTATTTTGTATTATTGTGAAAATGATTTAGGGGGTCATTACGACCCTGGCGGCCGGCGGTAAGGTGGCGGTAACACCGTCAACAGGCTGGCGGTGTTCAGCCAGCAATTATGACCGTGGCGGAATTGCCACGGCATTACCGCCGGCCCCTCCAATATCCCGCCAGGATTCCGCCTGGCGGTCATAATCCCCAACCGCCACCGTGTCCGTGGCGGTAGACACCGCCATTGAAAGGCTGGCGGTAAGGGGACTTGGGGTGCCCCTGGGGGCCCCTGCCCACCCATGCACTTGGCATGGGCAGTGCAGGGGCCCCCAGGCATAGCCCCGTCGCGCATTTCATTGCCAGAATTTCGGGCAGTGAAATGCACGACGGGTGCTACTGCACCCGCTGCACATCAGCAGTGCCGCCGGCTCTGTTACGAGCCGGCAGCAATGTTGATGTGACGTTTCCGCTGGCCCAGCGGAAATGTCATAATAGGGAGCCAGGAATACCGCAGGCAATGGCGGTATTCTGTCTCCCGCGGCCTCGGCAGTCTTTTTACAAGACCGCCGAGGTCGTAATGACCCCCTTAGTGTTCCCAAGAAGCTTCTTTTTACCTATTTAAAAGGTGTGCTTTTTGTTCAAGTTCGCCCGACGCTAATGTACCTCCAGCTTTTGCCAGACATGGACGTTCTGTCATCTATTTTAAGTTTCTTGTGTACTGCTATGAAATCAAGGTATTCTAGGCTGGATTGATTTTGTTGTTGTTCCACAATTTTATATGGTATCTGATGTGTTTAATGTTGTTGTTCTTTTATTCTCTTAAAATGTGACATGATGATGAATTTTATGATCTTATGTCCTTTTTGTTATAGTATTGACAATTGAATAAAGATTTAGTAATCATAATAATAAATCCAACATAAGTTTATTTTGTATAAAACATTATTATTATTTGTATTATATTATGTCACCTTCACATAGTCAAATTTTAAAGAAGAAATTACGGGGCACAATTTTCAAAGGGAACATTTCAGGGCAAAAATCCTCAAAACTGCAATGCAGAAGTAAATACGAGGGCCCATATTTATACTCTGTTTGTGCCGAATTTGCGTAATTTTTTTTTAAGCAAATTCGGCGCAAACTTAACTCCATATTTATACTTTGGCTCTAGACTCGACTAGCACCAAATTAATGGAGTGAGAGTAATTTTTTTACTGTGGAAACCTACCTTGCGTTAATGACATGCTTCCAAAAATGATGCTAGGCTATGGTTAGAGCCAATATTATTTACTCTAACCTGACTAGCACCATTCTTTGGCGCATAACCCCCAGTCTTCCCTTCAACTCCGCTGCCTGGTTACCGTCATTTATTTTTACGCAAACCAGGCCACAGCGCCGGCTACCGTCATTCCATAAATAAGGCGCCCAGCTGGCAATTTGGAATGGCGGTAGCCCGCGTTAAACTTTTTGATGCAAATCTGCGGTAGCGCAGATTTGCGCCAAAAAGTATAAATATGGGCCTTGGTGTGATCCCCTTCTTCAGTCAAGCACGTCTTAAACAACTTAAATGTGACAGAATTTGTGCAATTCATGAATTAAGCCAATAAAATACAGGAAAGCGTAAACCCCTTCAAGCCAGTGCCTTAACGAAACTGGAGGGGGGCCCCTGCAAAGAATATGGGGGAGGTCCCCCTCTGGATTCACTCAGGCCAGGGGCTGTACCAAGGCGGCCTCCTGAAGCTCTGGGCCCTGCGCACTGTAGGGGCTGTCGGGGCCTTTGTTACACCACTGTTTCAAGCCTCCCTAATTAATTTTTGTACTTCTAATTTCTCAAAGAATACAGGATGGGTTTACACCGTGCCACAAAATTCACACTTTCTGAGTAAAGTTCTACATTCACACCAGGTTTGGAATAAATCCATTCAGGTTCTTATGATGTAGCAGTAGGTAAGCTGTAGCAGTAAAAAATGTGTTATTGGAGCTAAAATAGAAATCATATCTTTAATCATTCCCTTTAAAGCCGCCATTTAAACAAAAAATGTAAATGTAAATTGGCAGGGGAGACCTTGGCCGCTTGTGCTGAGCAAGTCCCTGATGTTGTCGCGTAGGCTCTCATTATCCTAATGAGACTACTGGATTTTTGGGTAACAGGGTCGTTCACGGTGTGGGGGACTAAGTCTAACCCACGGTGAAGGACCCTTGTCACCCTCAATCCGGTTTTGCTCCGGCTAACTAGCAGTGCCTCATCTCTCCTAGAGGGAAGAGATGATTGGGCAGCCGAGCGCATGACATCTTCGTGCTTCCCAGGAAGTCGTGGTCACTCAGATCCCAACCAGTTCTCTCATACACAGTGTGGTCTCATATATAAAGGACAAAGGCAGTTTGAGTTTTAAAGATTGGTTTAATAAAACGACTGCATTTTAGATAACAAAGCGTGAGCCGCAATAACGAGAACATACAACACAGTAGGATTGAGATAGTAACGAGGAGAGTGAAATATAAGAATAACGCTATCATAGTGCTACTAGATTACGTTCTCTCTTCTAAGTTCTATTTTGAGCACAGCATGTTAAGCTCTAAGCCTGTCTTTTAGGTTCCCCCGGGAGGACATCAACCCTCATACCTGAGCAAAGGCCTGTGATCTGGATCAGCATCTGCAACAGGGCAGTCAGCGTCTAGTTGTGGTTCCCTGGTCGGAATCTCCCTCTTACGTGTACCAGGACTAGGAAGTGTTTTTATAATTAACACGCCGGTGTTCTAAGAAACGTCCCTACGTAAGAATGTGTGTTTTCTACGAACCCTAAAGACTAAACTCCTACCACGTCTATTGGCAATGTACCAGATTGTATCCTTGACTGAAGAACAGAGCGAGCAAGAATGTACTGTTTGAGAACTCCGGTGCTGAAGTAAGCTAAACAGTGTGATAGAAGAAAATAAAACAAGACCGTGAAACTGGTTATTGAAAAATAACAGTGCGAGGCAGAATAAAACGCATCTAGAACAAAGTGCACAGAGGCCTAATACTTTAAGCAAACGCGCAAAAGCTATATTAAAAAATGGCTACAAAGTAGAAAGTGGTTTAAATCTAATCCTAAAAACTGCCCTATGTTAAAACAAAAGGTAACTAAAATCTTATATAATTTCAACAAGTCAAGAGGACACCAAAGCACAATAATCCTAAATTTAAAAATAAGCATGGAGCTAAGAGCCAAATTCATATACTAGTGTCAATTTAGACCAAATCCAATTCAAACGCTGGTCATTGAAAGCAGGAGGTTCTCCACTTCGGCAGATGACCGGACCGGAAAATCCACGCCAAAGACTATTAAGGAGCAGGTGTGTTCCAAAGCCTCAGAATCAACCAAGGCGGCATCCTGTGCAGTGCCTGTAAACAAGTTAATATCAACTTCCTCCAGGAAGGGTATTTCGTAATCAGCCTCACGAAGCAAACGCAGCCTCAGCGCGCATGTCTGGGAATGAGCCCTCATCGGGAACATCAACAGATCAGCATCAACCACTGGGGAGCGCTGCTGTGAAAGACAGACGACTAGTGCATGTTCAAACGAGCACCAACGGCACCGAAACACGGGCTGCACACAATCCAAAAACGGTCTGAATGACAGAGACCAGTCACACTCCAAATGTCCCAGGAGTGTTGCTCCGAAGTGCTGCATCATGCGTTCACGACACAGCTGCGCTGATGGGAGCGCCCACATTCGTTCTTGTTGCGGCGGGACAGCCATTGCGGAAAAACAACAGCAACAGCAAAACGCCGACTAATAAAGCCAAAGTGATCGGAAATCCCCCAAAAATGCTTCCGAAAATTGAATGAATAGCCGAAGGTATCAAACCGAATATGGAAGAGAAGATGTGAACAAAACCAACACCTACGACTTTGAAAAAATGTGCTAATCCAGCTGTGCTGGACGCATTAAATGTACGTCCCACGAGTTCACCAAAGTGGCTCAGAAAGTTGATATTTAACAGGGACTGTATTTCTGCTGATGACCTTGCCACCTGAAGTGCGTAGGTCTTGCGCGCAGATGTAAGGGCCACATGCTTTTGAAACAATAAAGCCTTTAGTCTACTTAACTTGTCGAAATTCACCTTGGAAGTAGCAATGTGAGGCCAGATATCTGCTACCTCCCTGAATTTAGTGGGGGAAAACAACACATTCCCGCAGCAAGTAACGACCTTGGTGACCGAAACAGCGTAAACTATTCCGGCCCGCATGCCACAACAGTCTTCACTATTGAGGAGTACGTAGCTGCCATTTGAAAGCACCTGGAATGTGCGTTTAATCAAGGGGACTGGAACTCCCTTCAGATAGCAAGCCAGGTTCGCAACCGAGGCATTACATGCCCCATGCAAGGACAGCTGCTTACAAATCATCGAATGGCTAACTGAAGTCTCGCATTCGCTACCACTAAGAAAAACCTCTCAAGCCATTGAGACATTTGTACAAGAAGCAAAGTTCCCACACCTCATGTATATAACTATCTCCCAGCTTTTCATATCTGCCCACCGGAACATGTTTTAAACAAGAAGTGAATTGTAGTGTAGAAATAGGCAGATTAATAACCCTGTGTATCAACCACTCAGCTGAGGGAATCTCGGCCACGGTAAAAGGCAATCTTTCCAATTTTTCAATGTTAAGCATACCATAAGTCGCCTCCTTCTTAGCCATTAGTTGTTGTTGTTGCGTCAAATTAAAGGAAAAAAATATCTCCCTGGCCCTGATGTGCTGCCACAGAACGCGACCCGCCTTCAGTGTTTGAAGTATCCAACCCAACTGCATAATGGACCTTGTTTGACTTTGTCCATGATATAAAGAAGACATATCAGATCGTATGATGTCTATGGCAGAAGAAACAATATTGTCGATGGTATATACTGTATTCGGTCGGACAGAGTGTGAATTCCATTATCCACAACAGCTAATGCCTTTTTCAAATTTTCCTGATCTATCTGCCTGAACCAGGCCGCAGCCTCTTGTTGGGAAAGCTTCCATATTTCATTGTATACTTCATACAATAAACGCTTCCTACATGGTGTCACTGGGCCTGACAAAAATTCTTGCAAGTCAGTGTTATTAGACAGGAGAGTGAGATGTGTCTTTACTGCATCTAGCGAGGAGTATTTTAAACATTGTTGACACAATTTTTCAACACTATGGCCCTCATTCTGACCTTGGCGGTCGGCGGAGAGGCGGCGGTCGGACCGCGAACAGACCGGCGGTCAAAAAAATGGCATTCTGACCGCGGCGGTCACCGCCGCGATCGACCGCCACTTCCCCACTCCGACAGCCACGGCGGTCATGACCGACGGGCTGAAGTCTGCGCACTCCGGCCCGGCGGTCGACCCAAGACCGCCAACGGTATCATGACCCTGCTTACCGCCGCGGTTTCTGGCGGTCGGGAACCGCCATGCGAACCATGGCGGTAGGCACTATCGGGGCCAGGGAATTCCTTCCCTGGCACTGATAGGGGTCTCCCCCACCCCCCACTGCCCCCCCGAGTCCTCCCCCCACACCCTCCACCCCCCTGCCACCCCCCAGAGGTGGTACGAACCCCCTCCCCACCCCCACCCCGACATGCACATACACGCACCCCGACATGCACACACCCCCAACATGCACATATACACACCCCCTACACACACACATACACAACGGGGACACATACCCGCACACATACATGCCGACATGCGCACCCTCCGAACTACACACATTGCCCATAGGCACAGCAGCACCCCCCGCCCGCATGCACGCACTCACACACCCCCTCTACACACTCACACGCACACCCCCATGCACGCACACATCACACAACACCCCCCCACCCCCTCCCCTCACGGACGATCAACTTACCTTGTGCGTTGGTCCTCCGGGAGGCGACAGGAGCCATGGGGAGGTGACCGCCAACAGAAGACCGCCAACAGAAGACCACCACACAGATATGTGGGTCGTAATTCTGTGGGCGGTGTTCTGCTGGCGTGGCGGTGGAGGTTGACCAGTCTCCACTTTCCCGCGACCGCCAGTGTGGCTGCTGGCGTTTTTCCGGCGGAACGCTCCCAGCGGTCGGAATGCGCACAGCGGCATACCGCCGCGGTCGGCGGTCTTCACCGCGGCGGTAACTCGGCGGTCTTGCGAAAAGACCGCCAAGGTCAGAATGACCCCCTATATGTAGTAATGATTTCAGCATGTTCAGGTGATATATAGCGAGGGTCTGCCCGACTCGTCCTGAAACCCCCTGAGGAGGTGACGAAACGTTGATGACACCCATTGGTGTCTACAGGCCACAATAACCACCCGCCCGGACGTGCAAATGAAGTGTTAAATGTACCATTCTGGACCCAGTCTGTAAGTTCACCAAAAGTGGCATTGATATATTTCTGCCAATCCTTCATTTTTGTAGGGACAGGTATACTAGGCATATTCAATTCTCTAATCGTTGCTAAGCCCAAACAGCTAGTCTGTTGTACTGTTTCATTTAAAAAAATAATCTGGACGGGAATGAGACATGCTCTAAACAATGTTTCCCTACCCTGTGTCTGCCAATGTTTTGTTCCCCAAACACATTTCAAATCAACATTATTTGACCAATATTCATAACCTTCAATCGACAGTCGGGAAACAAAAGAATCGGAATATATGAATTTCGTATTAGTCAACAACATTTGCTTATCTTTAGACGAAGTTAACTTAAAATAATATGACTTAGCATCCATTGGATGATGCCCAGAAAAATACGCAAATTTGTCAGAATATGTTTTAGAACTTCCCTTTGGGGGAGTCGGGCAATGCTCTCATTGCGTATAATCAAATATCGTTTTCGGACTACTTGCTTTATGTATAAAGTGGTGCCCATAATAATTATAGCAAAACATGTCACCATAATTCTCTTTAAACTGGTAAACATCTTCATTCTCTTAGACAGTATAGTATTGTAATTCAGTCATCATGGAATCAACTGTCTTCACATCCCAATCATCAGATACAATGCCTGGTATTACGATATCATTCATAGATAATTTTAGAACATATGGTATTTGAATTATCTCAGTGGGACCATATATATCAAACATTACTTTATCCCACACAATCCCACCCGGAACTGGTACTGCAGAAATATTCACAAAGGACAAGTCTCTTTGAACTTTATGTGACGAAAAATGTGTCTTCAACACCTCCTCCACCTGTTCAACCGCTGATCTCTCAGGAAGAAAATGACCATGTATCAAAAGAAAAAAGGTAATGACAAACCCTATCCAGAGAAAAAATGCTATCATAGTCAACAAGAGCCACAGATAGTTCCAAGGGAAAACAAAATACGTATCTTTAAGCCAATAAATCAGCTTACGTGGACCTGGGTCAGGTGTTGAAGAGGCAAATGAGTCCGATAGACCATCGTTGTTGTTGGCAAAGTACCCAGAGGCAGTTCTTGTAAAAGGTGCCGCTATATTCAAGGGAGGAGTTGGTGTTTCTCGCGGTGGTACACTGTAGATTACACCACCCGCAACATCAGCAGTCATAGTGACTCAATCAAATGTTTCCAAATTATTTGTCGTTAGTGGAACTATCGCAAGATCATCTTCCACCCTCCCCAAGCTCGGAGAGGCAACAGTGTTGGTATAAATAACTTGGAGCAGAACATCTTCCCCAGTAGTGAGAGGGATTCGGGAACTACAGGACGTTCCTCTTGGTCTGCTGTGCAGAATCGGCCACATGTTGTAACTTGACATTGTCAATGGAAACAAAGCGATTTTCTTTGGCACCTGGCAATGGTGGTAAAATAACAGTTCTTGTTCCGTGTATCCCCAACACAGGGACTGGTGCTCGATATGAAGGGCCAAATTCTTTTTTCACTGCAACCTTTTCACGCACAAGATCCCCAACTCTGGGAATCCAACCAGTAGGCGTTACTGGCACATACTTAATTCCTGTAGAGGCAGCACTTTTAGAAGAGTTATCTTCACGGAACTGTTGTAATTCCTGCAAAACAGTGACACGATCATTTATGTCAAAAGGCGTTTCCGCCGCCTCCACACCAGGACCATCTAGATCCGGAACAAACATTTGTGTTCCGAACAGGCACTCATATGAAGTACGACCCCCCCAAGGACCTTCTAGGCAGGTTATTCAGTGCTCTCTGTACTCTATACAGGTGGGTTAGCCAACTACGACCCGTACCTAAGACTCTTGCCGTTAAGGATTGCTTTAAATCGCGATTCAAACGCTCCACGACAGAATTTCCCTCTGGATGAAATGGAGACGAAAACTGGAGCTGGACCCCCAACTAAGCCATGGTGTTCCTGAATGCCCTTGAGGCAAAAGTAGGGCCCTGGTCCGAATGGAACGCCGCAACTCCATTTGTACCGAAAAAGACACGCAAATCTTTAATAACAGTTTGAGCGTCAGGCGAGCGCTGTGGCCATACCCACACAAATCTGGAGCAAGAATCTACAGCCACCAGGATATATTCCCAAGAAGTATTGATATATATTAGGAAATCCTTTAGGATAAGGCGCGCCATCAACCGTAGCTTTTATGGCAGACAGGATCTCTGTGTCTGGTTTGGAACTCGAACGAGTAACTGCGGCCACAGTGGCAACTGCCACTGCTGACTTTGCAGCTTCATCAGCCAAAGTATTCCCAGCAACGTGTATTCCAACGTGCTGGTGTCCAAGAAGAGTATGTACAACATGGACCTTCGGTAGCGTCTCCTTCAGGTCTGCTACCTTCCCCCACAGTAGTCTGTGTTTGATGGTGTTGCCCTTCGAGTCTCTGAACCCATTCAATCGCCAGTAATGTAGATATTCATTAAAAGACTGGACACAATAATATGAATCACAAACAATCAGTGTAAACTGTGTCGGATCCGTATGTTCTAGTGCCATCACTAGAGCCAATTGTGCCGTACAGTCCCCTAATGTTTCTGTATAAGTATGTTGGGGGCAGAATTTCTCCCCTTTCATATGGCCGCTCACCACTGCACATGCAGCTGAATATTGGTGTTTTGTCCCCACCGCCGGTTGCGCAGAGCCATCGCTGTACATGACTACTTGATAATGATCAATAGGCAATGTGTCAGCGGGAACTGGATATTCAATTTTATATTGCAAAAATTCCTGAGTCTGTAACTTAGGGTCAAAAATGTAATCTACATCAGTGGCTGTTAAAGACGTAGCCCGTTGTATCCATCGCGGGTGCAATGCTTTCGCATTAGGAACACTCGCTTTTGTAACAGCCTCTAGGGCCGGAATAGGGGAAACTACTATAATGCGTTTACCCTGGGCAAGAGGTCGTTCTTTAATAACAGCCATCTGTACTGCAGTGAGAATTTTCGCCGTTGGTGCGAATCGTTGTTCAGCAGCCGAATACAAGTGAGACTTGTATCCAATCGGGACTGTCTTACCTTCATTAAAGGTGACATACGTAAACCCAATGGCCCCAGCTATTACCCTGATGACCAAATGTGTCTTATTGTCCAGTGTATGTAAATGTTTTGCAGCCAGGAGATCTTCTTGCAACTCCCGAAGAGTATGTGTATGCTCAATCGTCCAGAATTTGCTTGAAAAATCAGGACGTATTAATTCGTATAATGGTTTTATGCGTGTAGCATAATCAGGAATGTATGTTCTGCCAAAATTTAGAAAGCCCAATAATTATTGTCATTTCTTAATCGTATTAGGTGGTTGCAATTGTGCACATTTTTCTAAAAATTGTGGCGCCAGGCTCTTACCTTCATTTGACAGCTCATATCCCAGGAATATGACGCTGAGGAAGGCAATTTTAGATTTTTTGAAGTTAAATTTGTAGCCAATTTTGGCAAACCCAACAACAATGCGGGCTACCCGTCTTAAATGTTGTAGCAACTCGTCATCCGTGAGATATATATCATCCACGTATGACAATGCTTCAGGGTCCAACCCGTGTAAAATTTCAGTCACACGAGCCCCAAAGAGTCCCGGGCTATTCTTATACCCCTGAGGCAAACAACAGAATTTTTTCTGGGATCCTAACGCACTAAAGCTTGTAAGATCCCTGCTTTCGGGTGCTATATTCTGGCAGAAGATACCATTCGAGATGTCTAAAGTTGTTTTGTACTTTTTCCGCACAATGTTATTCATTAGTGCCACGCTATGTGAATTTTGTATAGCGTATATACGTGTGTGTCCGTTCAAGTGTCTGTAGTCTAAGAATATTCTATATGAATGGTCCGGTTTAGCTACAGGGAATAAGGGATTATTCATCGGGGAGACACAGGGTTCAATTACTCCCTGATATTCTAATTGCGTACGTTTTTCTCTCACCGGTGCCCTTGCTTCATGTTTTATTGGATATTGCGGTTGTGGCTGAGGTTCACCTTTAATTGTTAGTACATGATATGGAGAATCCCTATCCCACCCTACGTGATTTCTATATAAGGCAGGGGCTTGTGACAGAGCCCATTTGATGCTATAGGACTGTGCGAGTTCTCCTGGAACAAGTGGTGAGAACGAAGGTTTAATAACCTCCTCCCCAACTGGGCAGGTGCGAACAAAGTCAGGCGGCCAATCCTGTTCAGCCAGCAAAATGTCATATATCTTGACTACACGATCCCAAAAGATTGCGTTTATATTGCGTTCAATGTCTCCTTCCAATTGTAAAATCACTGTATATCCCCCATCGGGTTCAGAGACACGCATATCTGCTGTTTCAACCTGTACGTAGTCATCAGTTGCTTTCACCTCCACATGCTCTAGAAGATTCCGGCGAACTATTGTGACCTCTGCCGCACTGTCTAACAGTGCTAGTGCCCACGTCTTGTTCTTCAAGAGAACTCTCTTCCTGTGTGGCATGTCTAACTGAGACTGCCGCCACCTTTTTCTTCTTAAACTGTTGTTTTTGTTGTATCGGTTTCTCTTCCTTCTTGACAGAAACCTCTGAAGAGCATTGTGATTCCTGTCTTGGTTTCACGTAGTCTGTTCTCCGCTCTGACCACCCACCTCTCTCATTTCTCTTTTCCGATGAGTCCTGAAAGGAACGAGATTGGCGTGTATCAGTGTATTGATATCTATCAGGCGTTTTCAAGTTATCCCTATTTCTGAGATTATACCTAGTCTGCGGGGTCTCCGGTCACGGAGATTCTTCCCTTTCTTTTTTAGGTGTCTGTTTTTTTTTTTCCCAGCACTTTTTATTACCCTCAGGTTGCTGTTTAGTATTATCTTTACTAATTTTCCCTTGAAACTGTGGTTTCTGTGGTCTAGCCCCTAGGCTATCTCGACCGATACTGGAATATGTTTCCGCTATTATTTTAGGCAGTTCCCGCTCCTGATCTAGTTGCAGGCCGTCACGAAGACACATATGCACCGCTAGTGCGACCGCCTCCCCTTTAACCCCTTCGCCGCCAGGCCTTTTCCCCCTCCTGTGCCGAGCCTTTTTTTGGCTATTTAGAGCAGTTCGCGCTTAGGCCCTCATAACTTTTTGTTCACATAAGCTACCCACGCCAAATTTGCGTCCTTTTTTTCCAACATCCTAGGGATTCTAGAGGTACCCAGACTTTGTGGGTTCCCCAGAAGGAGGCCAAGAAATTAGCCAAAAAACAGTGAAAAGTTCGTTTTTTTCAAAAAAATGGGAAAAATGGGCTGCAGAAGAAGGCTTGTGTTTTTTTCCCTGAAAAGGGCATCAACAAAGGGTTTGCGGTGATAAAGTTTCCCAGCTTTCAGGAACAGGCAGACTTGAATCAGAAAACCCAATTTTTCAACACAATTTTGGCATTTTATTGGGACATACCCCATTTTTACGATTTTTTGTGCTTTCAGCCTCCTTCCAGTCAGTGACAGAAATGGGCATGAAACCAACGCTGGGTCCCAGAAACCGCAACATTTCTGAAAAGTAGACAAAATTCTGAATTCAGCAAGGGGTAATTTGTGCAGATCCTACAAGGGTTTCCTACAGAAAATAACAACTGAAAAAGAAAAATATTGAAATTGAGGTGAAAAAAACATAAATTTTTCTCTAAGTTTTACTCTGTAACTTTTTCCTGCAATGTCAGATTTTCGAAAGCAATATACCGTTACGTCTGTGGACTCTTCTGGTTGCGGGGATATATAGGGCTTGTAGGTTCATCAAGAACTCTAGGTACCCAGAGCCAATAAATGACCTGCACCCTGCAGTGGGTTTTCATTCTATGCCGGGTATACAGCAATTCATTTGCTGAAATATAAAGAGTAAAAAATAGCTATCAAGAAAACCTTTGTATTTCCAAAATGAGCACAAGATAAGGTGTTGAGAAGCAGTGGTTATTTGCACATCTCTGAATTCCGGGGTGCCAATGCTAGCATGTGAATTACAGGGCATTTCTCAAATAGACGTCTTTTTTACACACTGTCTTACATTTGGAAGGGAAAAATGTAGAGAAAGACAAGGGGCAATAACACTTGTTTTGCTATTCTATGTTCCCCCCAAGTCTCCCGATAAAAATGATACCTCACTTGTGTGGGTAGGCCTAGCGCCCGCGACAGGATATGCTCCAAAACACAACGTGGACACATCACAGAAAACAGAGCTGTTTTTAGCAAAGTGACTACCTGTAGATTTTGGCCTCTAGCTCAGCCGCCACCAAGGGAAACCTACCAAACCTGTGCATTCCTGAAAACTAGAGACCTAGGGGAATCCAAGTTGGGGTGACTTGTGTGGCTCGGACCAGGTTCTGTTACCCAGAATCCTTTGCAAACCTCAAAATTTGGCTAAAAAAACACATGTTCCTCACATTTCTGTGGCAGAAAGTTCTGGAATCTGAGAGGAGCCACAAATTTCCTTCCACCCAGCGTTCCCCCACGTCTCCCGATAAAAATGATACCTCACTTGTGTGGGTAGGCCTAGCGCCCGCGACAGGAAATGCCCCAAAGCGCAACGTGGACACAGCCAAATTTTTGAAGGAAAACAGAGGTGTTTTTTGCAAAGTGCCTACCTGTAGATTTTGGCCTGTAGCTCAGCCGCCACCTAGGGAAACCTACCAAACCTGTGCATTTCTGAAAACTAGAGACCTAGGGGAATCCAAGATGGGGTGACTTGTGTGGCTCGGACCAGGTTCTGTTACCCAGAATCCTTTGCAAACCTCAAAATTTGGCTAAAAAAAAACATGTTCCTCACATTTCTGTGGCAGAAAGTTCTGGAATCTGAGAGGAGCCACAAATTTCCTTCCACCCAGCGTTCCCGCACGTCTCCCGATAAAAATGATACCTCACTTGTGTGGGTAGGCCTAACGCCCGCGACAGGAAACGGCCCAAAACACAACGTGGACACATCAAATTTTTTCATAGAAAACAGTGCCTACCTGTGGATTTTGGCCTCTAGCTCAGCCGGCAACTAGGGAAACCTAGCAAACCAGCGCATCCAAGATGGGGTGATTTGCGGGGCTCTGACCAGGTTCTGTTACCCAGAATCCTTTGCAAACATCACAATTTGGCCAAAAAACACTTTTTCCTCTCATTTCGGTGACAGAAAGTTCTGGAATCTGAGAGGAGCCACAAATTTCCTTCCACCCAGCGTTCCCCTAAGTCTCTCCATAAAAATGGTACCTCACTTGTGTGGGTAGGCCTAGCGCCCACGAAAGGAAATGGCCCAAAACACGTGGACACAACATATTTTTTCACAGAAAACAGAGGTGTTTTTTGCAAAGTGCCTACCTGTGGATTTTGGCCTCTAGCTCAGCCGGCCCCAGGGGGGGGGGAATGCCCTAAAATAAATAAATTTGACCCCCCACCCCCCCAGGAGCGACCCTTGCCTACGGGGTCGGTCCCCCTGCGTGACATTGGCGCCAAAAAACAAATCCCCGGTGCCTAGTGGTTTCTGCCCCTAATTAGATCTGCCCCCATGGGGGGCAGAAATGGCCTAAAATACATTTTCCCCCCCAACCCCCACCCCACCCCCGGGAGCGACCCTTGCCTACGGGGTCGCTTCCCCTGCGTGACATTGGCGCCAAAAAACAAATCCCCGGTGCCTAGTGGTTTCTGCCCCCTTGGGGGCAGATTGACCTAAAATCGACCAATCTGCCCCCAAGGGGGGCAGAAATGGTCTAAATACAGTTTGCCTCCCAGGGGAGCGACCCTTGCCTGATGGGTCGCTCCCCATCTCTAAAAAAACAAACATACAAAAAAAAAACACACAAAAAAAATTTGCTCTGACGCCTAGAGGTTTCTGCCCCCCCTTGGTGGCAGATCCGCCTAATAATAGGCCGATCTGCCCCCAGGGGGGGCAGAAATGGCCTAAAATACATTTGACCCCCCAACCCCCACCCCCCCCCTCGGAGCGACCCTTGCCTACGGGGTCGCTCCCCCTGCGTGACATTGGCGCCAAAAAACAAATCCCCGGTGCCTAGTGGTTTCTGCCTCAAATCGACCAATCTGCCCCCAACGGGGGCAGAAATGGTCTAAATACAATTTGCCCCCCAGGGGAGCGACCCTTGCCTGATGGGTCGCTCCCCATCTCTAAAAAAAAAAAAAAAAAAAAACAAAAACACAAAAAAACAATTTGCCCTGGCGCCTAGAGGTTTCTGCCCCCCCTGGGGGTAGATCGGCCTAATACCAATAGGCCAATCTGCCCCCAGGGGGGGCAGAGATGGCCTAAAATAATTTTGCCCCCCTACCCCCCCCGGGGAGCGACCCTTGCCTACAAGGTCGCTCCCCTTGCGTGACGGCGCAAAAAAATATCCCTGGTGCCTAGTGGTTTCTGCCCCCCTTGGGGGCAGATTGACCTAAAATCGGCCGATCTGCCCCCAAAGCGGGCAGAAATGGCCTAAATACATTTTGCCCCTCCAGGGGAGCGACCCTTGTCCAAGGGGTCGCTCCCCATCTGTAAAACAAAAAAACAAAAAAATCCCTGGTGCCTAGTGGTTTCTGCCCCCCTAGGGGGCAGATCAGCCGAATCAAAATAGGCTGATCTACCCCCCAGGGGGGCAGAAATGGCCTAAAATAATCCCCCCCCCCAGGGAGCGACCCTTGCCTAAGGGGTCGCTCCCCTTGCGTGAAATTCATGCAAAAAAAAAAACTCCCTGGTGTCTAATGGTTTCTGCCCCCCTTGGGGCAGATTGGCCTCATCAAAATAGGCCAATCCAAAAAAAACTCCCTGGTGTCTAATGGTTTCTGCCCCCCTTGGGGCAGATTGGCCTCATCAAAATAGGCCAATCTGCCCCCAAGGGGGGCAGAAATGGCCTAAATATATATTGCCCCGTAGGGGAGCGACCCTTGCCTAAGGGATCGCTCCCCACCTAAAAAAAAAGAAAACATCACAAAAAAATAAAAATAAAAATAAAGCTCCCTGGTGCCTAGAGGTTTCTGCCCCCAGGGGGGGCAGAAAAGGCCTTCCTAAAAAAATGCCCCCCTGGGAGCGACCCTTGCCCAAGGGGTCGCTCCCTTTTGACAGTTTCATTGAAAAAAAAAAAATCCCTGGTGTCTAGTGGGGTTTCAAAAGCCGGATTGCAAGCAATCCGGCTTTTGAAACCCTGTGAGAGACTTCAAAGGGAAGGAAATACATTTCCTTCCCTTTGAAGCCTCTCGGGCCTCCCCCATGGGATTGAAAGAGAAATGCAAAGCATTTCTCTTTCAATCACGCTGGAAGCTCTGCTTCCAGCACGATGGGGGAGACCCTGTGACTAAGCGCGCGCTCGCGCGCTGACGTCACAGGAGGGATTGGGGGGGTCGGGGGTGGGAGGGGAAGGGCTTCCCCTTCCATCCCTGACTTGGGGGGGTGGGGGGGAACCCCACAGAGGGAACGCTAGCGCTCCCTCTGGGCTCTGTGCACAGGACGTAATGGTTACGTCCTGGGCACAGCAGCACTGTGCCTCAGGACGTAACCATTACGTCCTGGGCACAAAAGGGGTTAAGATTACTTAGTATTATTGAAGAAACCTTGGCAAAATTGCCCATCAGTTGCATTCCAAAATCTAAGGCTGGGGCAGCCCCATATTCATCCTGAATCTGTTTAAGCACTTCTGGTAAATTCGCCAATGTCGGTGTACCGTGAGCTGTTGTGTAGAGCGCGGCAAACACCGTGCCCCATGTATTACAATGTTCCACTGTGGGAATCATGCCAAATGGTAAACACATAGTTAATATTCTATGTTTGTCCTGAGGTCCCGTATGGGGAAATACCGCCTCCAGCGTATTAATTTTTTGCACCAGCCAAAATGGAGTCTCCTCCCGTTTTGCTTAGACCTTACCCATGATAGAGTGTACAGTCGCCGGGTTTATACCTGGAGCTACTGCATGTTGTTGTGCTGGAGCAGCACGCTCTGGGTTTGTATTTAGTGTCTGCATCACAAATTGTACTAAGCGTCTATATGTAGCCGTTAAGTTTGTATATAAACGACGAACTTCAGCCACAGGCATATTTGCAACCGCAGGATGTGGTGTATATGTGGCCAATAAAGGCCAGGTAGGACCATCATTACTCAGTGGACCTAACATTACTGGTAATATTGTATGGGGTAGGGCGCCATCAAGCCAATTATTATGCTCTTGATAAGATAGAGGTATCTCTAAATATGCGTACGCCTTCTACTTGCCAGGCGCGTTCGCAATCGTATATGTGTGAAATGTATTTGTGTTCCCATCAACTGCTGGAAATGTGACCCAAGAGTAAAAAAGTTCTGTTCTATAGGCTGCATGGGCGGCCACCACAAACGTAACTGGACCCCCCTGGTTCGTAAGACCATGTTCAAGCAAATGCGCTGTGAGCGGTTGTCTCATATTAAGAGCTATTTGTATTACCTGGGGATTCGCCATTAGAAAAACAGCGATGTTTCAGAGAAGGCACACCAAAAATGGGTTTTTTTCCTTTTAAAGTTCAAGCTTGAACAACCATCCGCTATCTCTAGGATTACCTATATCGCGGTTGTGGAAGTCCTCGGTGCCACGGACGTCTCCGTTAAAGGAACTGAGGGATCATTTTAATATATGAGACCGAGAGAGACTGGTGGACCCGTCAATTAGAGTCGGACCAATCGTTGGCGGCGCCATGTCGCGTAGGCTCTCATTATCCTAATGAGACTACTGGATTTTTGGGTAGCAGGGTCGTTCACGGTGTGGGGAACTAAGTCTAACCCACAGCGAATGACCCTTGTCACCCTCAATCCGGTTTTGCTCCGGCTAACTAGCAGTGCCTCATCTCTCCTAGAGCGAAGAGATGATTGGGCAGCCGAGCGCATGACATCTTCATGCTTCCCAGGGAAGTCGTGGTCACTCAGATCCCAACCAGTTCTCTCATACACAGTGTGGTCTCATATATAAATGACAAAGGCAGTTTGAGTTTTAAAGATTGGTTTAATAAAACGACTGCATTTTAGATAACAAAGCGTGAGCCGCAATAACCAGAACCATACAACACAGTAGGATTGAGATAGTAACGAGGAGAGTGAAACATAATAATAACGCTATCATAGTGCTACTAGATTACGTTCTCTCTTATAAGTTCTATTTTGAGCACAGCATGTTAAGCTCTAAGCCTGCCTTTTAGGTTCCCCCAGGAGGACATCAACCCTCATACCTGAGCAAAGGCCTGTGATCTGGATCAGCATTTGCAACAGGGCAGTCAGCATCTAGTTGTGGTTCCCTGGTCAGAATCTCCCTCTTACGTGTACCAGGACTAGGAAGTTTTTTTATAATTAACACGCTGGTGTTCTAAGAAACGTCCCTACGTAAGAATGTGTGTTTTTCACGAACCCTAAAGACTAATCTCCTACCACGTCTATCGGCAATGTACCAGACTTATCCTTGACTGAAGCACAGAGCGAGCAAGAATGTATGGTTTGAGAACTCCGGTGCTGAAGTAAGCTAAACAGTGTAGAAGAAAATAAAACAAGACCGTGAAACTGGTTATTGAAAAATAACAGTGAGAGGCAGAATAAAACGCATCTAGAACAAAGTGCACAGAGGCCTAATACTTTAAGCAAACGCGCAAAAGCTTTATTAAAAAATGGCTACACTACAATGTTGTGCAGCTCTATCCCTAGGGATAAACAGATCAAAAATTGCTTTTTTCACTGGAAAGTGGTGACTGCATCTGTGTAAATCTATATACATTACAGTACAGGGTTCACTTTATAGTTATGGTTCAGACTTTATGCCGGACATGGCATGAATGTAGATATCAATTTTTAAATTCACAATTTTAAGTATCAATTTTGGAATTCAGGATTGATGTGAAAAATGAATTTTCATAACAAAAGATGAAAACAGTCAAGGTTATGGTTGGGTAAAGGCCCGGTAGGCTGCGCAGGTGTGTGGCTGCATGGTCTGACCTCAGCAAACCCCAGCTGTGCACATGCAAAGGCCTAATGTAGCTCGAAATGGGTAAATGGTAAATGGGTAAATGGTAGATGAATTCCATACTTGGATATTGATTCACCGAAATGCCAGGGTAACAGAAGTGACATCACACATCCTTTGACCACATGCCATCATAGGAAGGCATATCATTTGACTTTTGAACTGATATAATTCTAGAAAGAGATGTAACTGGAATTAAGAACAAGAAAAAAGTACAGTGACCATTTTAGATAGCGCCTATATTTAGGTAGAATGCTATCATCTGCCCAATTACTACCAAAGGTGGTCACTTGCAAGTACAGTCCAAACTGCCAAGGCACATCCAAAATGCCAAGGCACAACTATTAAATGCTTGGCCTTCCATCATTGCTTTTCTGTTCATCATCATGTTAGAATGCAGTACACACGCCATGCTCTGCCAGATTATTACTTATTTGCTAGAGAAAGTGACTGCTCTCTTTTCCCTTGTATGCCTCATTTATCTCTCTTTCTCTCCTCTCAAATCTCTCTTCCCCTTGTAGAATTTCTGAGTTGTAAATTTCTCTGCACTGCTCGCCCCGCACATCTCTCTTGTCCTGTTCTGCTACTCCACTCTCCCTAGCTGCATCTCTCACTACACCTCTCCACTTTTCCCTGTCTTCCTCTTTACAGACGTTTCTCTTTCCTCTCCTGTCTACCTACCTTTCTTCTTTCCCATTTACATATCATTTTTCTGTTCTACCTGTCTACATTTTTCTTTCTCATATGTATCTTTCCCATCAGCTGATGACTGCTTATTTCCTATCCATTTTTTCACCTGTATTTCCATTCTATCCACCTGTTTCTCAGCGGACTGTCTCTTTACCAACTCCTGCATGCTTCACCTTCTCTTTGAGCTATATTTCACATCTCTCTCTTTCTTCTCACTCTCACTTGTCTCCCACCTCTATGAAGGGTTCACTTGCAAGATCTCACTTCTCTCTATCACCTCTGTATCTCTCACCTATCCCTCTTTCCCACATCCATTTCCAGCTGTCTCTATATAACTTGTTTGCTTTTCTTTCTCTTTCCTGGTCTCTCAGTCTACCACTTTTTCGCTCTTTTTCTGCTGTTGCTCATCTCTATGTCTCTTTATGGGCTTCCAGCTGTTCCCCCACTCTCTCAGATGTTTTTCTATAATTTGTCTCTATTTCCCACCTCTCTATCTTCCAAATGTCCTCAGTTGTCTCTGTCAAACCTGTCTCTTTTTCGTTGGTCTCTGTCTGTCTCCTCTCCGTTCCTCCCACTCTGAGCTGTCCCTTACCAGCTTACATCTCCCACTGGCCCTACCCTCTTTTGCCAGTCTCTCCCCTGTCTGACTCCATCACGCCACACCTGTCGCAATTTCTCATCTGTTTTCACTTTCCTGTCTTTGTTCTGTCTCTTTGTCGCACGTCTCTGTGTCTCTGTTATCCCTCTCACTTCTGTCATGCATATCTTGCTCACAACTGTACTTTGTCTCTCTCGGCCCTGTGTTACCCGTTTATCTCGTACACGTGCACACATACACCCCCCCTTTGTCTCTTCCTCTCGCCTGTTTCTGTCAGTGGTGTAGCCAGTGGGCCATGGGCCGTAGTGTGAGTAAAGACCGGGCACACTGGCTGCTGTTTATTACAAGATACAGAAATAGTCCGGGTTCAGTGAGCCCCTCGGGGCGTTGTGCTCCAGTGCTTTACACATGCAGCATCGTGAAGTAGCGCCTCTGGTTCCTCCGCAGTGGCCTCTTTTCTTCCGTCTGATTCTCTCACTATATATAGCCTCTGCTGTATTTCCCTTTCCATTTAGGTAACCAGGGACAGCCAGAGATATCGAGGCTCGCTTTTTCCAGCTCCTCTAACAAATTAATTTTTAACTTGACTACTTTTTCAATGTGTTTCCAGTGTCTTCACACACACAATGCATAGTATTCCAAGGGGCACCTCAGAAGAGAGGCTACGAAACATACAAATATCCCTGTACCGTGCAGCCTACACATGTAAAAAAAGCTCAGAGCGCCCTGCTCTTGGCACTCCTTCTGCTACTCTTAAGGCAAAGGCTGTGCCAGGGATCCCAGGAGGTAAGCCTGTGATGTCCACGATGCCATATCATTATAAGACAAAAAGTTACTGCAAAAACACAGTAACCACAAAACATAAAAGCTAGTGAAATGAACAATTCAGGGTATGGGTCGCAGACCTAGCACTATAACCCATGACCCCTTCCACGTTTTGCTATTGGTAGCCAGTATTTTTAAACATGCCTTCGGCAAAGAGGAGCACTTATGCAGCCCCCCGACGCCCCTGAGTGTGCGCACCAGTAATATAGTGCTACCACCAACATAGTGCAACATGAATAGTGCTACTGGCTCAGCATCCGGTTATAAATATTATAGGGGGGGGCTTGTTGAGCACTGTTTGCTTTTGATGCCCATTGCTGTTTTTGTACCTTCAGATCAGGGATAGTATGGGGCATGCCAGGGATGCCAAAAGGTAAGTTAGGGGCCGCAGCTGCTAGTCCTGACTATGCATAATTGACATCAATGGACACTGATGCCTAGATCAAATGCAAGAAGTGTGGAAAACAGGGTCACCTTTAAACCACAATTATTGCTCCAATTAAGCTAGGTATGCAGAACCCAGGGCAGCCTCCTGCATACATTAACATGTCTCTTTTCAGTGGGATTGATACATTTAACAGACAAGGGTTGCCTTACCTGAGGGAGTCCCCTACATTCAGTGACACTCCTGTAGTAGAGGAATGCAGACTGAATAATTCTCATGAACCTAAGGGAGTCTCACAGATATGCTACAAATGTCCCTATGCTACACAGAACCTTCTTCTCCCTTAGCCCCTTGTAGTTTTCAAGATAGATTAATAATATATGCGTACCCTCATTATAAAGTGCAGACGGGGAGAAGAGGAGGAAAACACCCACTGTATGTCCTCCTAACTAACCTCAAAAAAGACAATATGTATGGTGAGCAGGAAAATGGGAAGGATTTTATTTTTTGCATCCTATCTGAACCATAGGATCACATGTTGAATCCAGCTTTTCTGGATGAGGAAGCCTCACCCACAGTATGTGACATGCTTCATCATCATCTACATCATCCCACCTTCAGTAGGACAGCACCAGGGTGAACACGACTCAATGTTGTGAGGGAGGTCCTGATTACCGAAATATAGTAGAAATACAGACAGTACTAAAAATACCTTAGACTAAACCTGAATAACTTTTCTTCATTAATAGGTACCCTAGGTAGAGTTAAAAACATATGTCCTGGATGATCTAGGTACTAAGTGTGGAATTCATCACTTATATATGGAATATTAATGTCCTCATAATCTGTAAGAGAATACATTGACTTAATAATAAAAAGCACAACCTGCAAAAATAAAAAAAAACAACAAAGATTCACATTCACATGGGTTGGAAATGTTCAGACAAAGTATAACTGGTAGGTGATACATATTCTGTTGTTTGCTTGAGAAAGGAGGCCAAAGGTAACCACAGTATTTGAGCATTCTGAGAGGAGGAACATTAAGACAAATAAGTACTGCCCAGTTTATGATGTAAACAAACACTATCCCCCCAAGCCTTTTCTTATAATTTAGGTGAGCATTTCCAGTAGAAAGCAATCTGTTAAAAAGCCAATTGCCAGGAGGATGGATGTCTAAGAGTTTTCAATCAGGGAAAGAAGGTCAAATTGGTTAGATAAAGTACCCAAAAAAAGATGGAAAATGTTGAAAGAATGTTGTATGTTGAAAATTTTTCAAATTGGGGAGCAGACTTTGTGCAAAAAATAGAGCCATCAAGCAGCATATGTATAATGTCAATATTGGGTTAATCACAATACAAACATTTAGAAGAAGTACTTGGTGAAAATTTGGAGCATTATATGGGGGTGAATCACAGCCCATGGTAGAGGAAAAAACAAGGATTGTGTAATACTAGCTGTTCTAGAAATGTTATAAATATGTGACCAAACCTTATTCCAAAAGGTAATCTGCCTTTTTATTCCGAGATCCTGTTTCCAAAGGAGCTAGTTATTGGACTTGGTTCTAAGATTATCCAAAAGTGTTTTTATTTTATATAAAGCAGAAGCTCTAATGCTAACATTAAGAATTTTGGTTAAGTCAGATGTGTGAGGTAAAATGACAGGGTATGTTGCAAAGCAAAATAGGCATCCAGGAAACATTCACAAGCAATAACAAACAGGCATGTAAAGACTGAGGACAACTGAAAAAATGTTTCAAAAGGGGGAAAGAAATAGGACCATAGTTTTCAAATAACTGCAGAAACCACATTATAACTTTATTTATCCAGGAGTGCTAGAAAATAGGCCTGTTATTATTCTTAATAAGTTTATTATACCATATAGACATATTAAGAAACATTGAGGGGGTTATTGCTTTATGAGTAAATGTAGTTTTGGTAAGGACAATAGTATGATGAAAGAGTGGGTATATTAGAAGTGAAGATTTAGAACAAAAAAAACCACTTCTTTTTGAAAGAAGGGATAGAGAAGAGCTCTTTCTACATCTAACCATGAGGGCGAGAGGAGTGAAGATGAGTTAGAAAGTCTAGAGTAAACTTGACATAAACCAAAAGCTTTATGATATCTATAGAAATCTGTGGAAATTATGCCTCCTTCTAGTTTCAATTTTTGTAAAAGAGATAGAGAAACGTTTGCTGTCTTACTATTCCATAAAAATTATTAGTATTTGGAATTAATCCTTTTAAAAATAGTCTTAGGAGTTATAACTGGTATCATAGAAAGAAGATATACCAAAGGAGGAAATATCATCATTTTAATGGAGTCTAAACATCCACACCAGGATA
The DNA here is from genome assembly GCF_031143425.1 of Pleurodeles waltl. NCBI lineage: Eukaryota > Metazoa > Chordata > Amphibia > Caudata > Salamandridae > Pleurodeles > Pleurodeles waltl. Next base: position 1,782,801,254 of record NC_090444.1, read on the forward strand.
AAAAGAAGATTCAAAGAAGAAAGCAGAGTTCCAATGTTGGTGAAAAGATCTTTAAATTTGATCATAATGGTTTCTTGTACTGATTCAGTGAACCAAATACCCAAATATTTAATCTTGAAAGATGCAGCCCATTGAAAACGAGTTTCCATAAAGGATTTTTTTGCTGGAATATTTATTAAGTGGAAAAAAATCAGTTTTATCTTTATCAATTTTATATCCAGATGCTAAGTTTAGCTCATGATCTCCAAACCAAAAGCCAGATATAGATGAATTAAAATGAATGTGGGAAAGGAAAAGCTCAAGTGCTAGAACAAATAATAAAGGGGAAAGAGGACAACCTTATTGTACACCACTCTAAAGAGGAAAGTATGTAGACACTTTCCCATTAACAAGAACAGAGGCACATAGTGAATGATAGAGAAGGGAGATTAAATCTATTATTTTAGGACCAAAAGCATGCCAAGCTAATAGTTTTAACATAAAATCCCAACTTATCATGTCAAAAGCTTTCTCTGCATCTACTGTAATTGCTGCAAGAGGGTTTATTAGAAGAGGATATTTACTAAGTATATTGAGAAACAATTCAGTATTATCTGACACTAATCTACTTTTAATGAAACTAGATTGTTCTTTTCCAATAAAGTGAGGATGAAATGATTCTAATCAGAGAGTTAAAAGTTTAGCAAAAATCTTGTAGTCTACATTTACCTACGAAAGAGGTCTGCCATTTTTACAAGTAGGGTCTTTGCCATACTTGTGAATAAGGCAAATTGAGGCTTCTTGAAGCATAGCATAAGTAGATTTAGAGTCTATAAAATAGTGAAAAGATGCAACATGTGAGAGGAAATAATGTTAAAGAAGTCTAAATAAAATTCCACAGTAAAGCCAACTGGTCCTGGTGTTTTCCCTTTTTTTAGCAAGCTTAATGTTTGGGCAACTTCATCAATAGTAACATTTATTTCCAAAGAACCAACATTTAAATGAGAAGGTATAGAATGAGTAGTTTTTTGCAGGTATTCTTCTATGTGAGATTGATCGGTTGGACTCTCAGAAGTATGTAGATTTGTATAGAAGTTAACAAACTAATTTAATATATCTTGATGTTTTGTTCTTGATACATCTTGCAAGTCAAGTAATGAGTCAACTGTATGCCCCTGATTCTTCCTTTTCAAATAATTAGCTAACAGTTTACTAACCTTGTTCTTCTCACCATAATAATGAGTGTTGCTTCTAAGCAAAATAGATGAAGCATCATTGTTGGAAATATAATTGAAATATAATTTGTACTTAAGAGGAGTTTGAAGATCAGTGTTTGATTTGGAAGAAAGCTATTTTTGTTCTAAATTGTTTTTAAAGATAATAATGACTTGTATTCTTTTATATGACCTTTCTTCTTTTCTGCTAAGTAGTCTAGTCTAAATCCACAAGCTGCTGCCTCAAATGTGTCCAATAATAAAGGAGGAGATATAGATGAAGTGTCATTAAATCAGAAAAATTCAGAGGCAAATGACATAAAGGAGGAGGAGAATTATACATCTTTCAACAACAAAAATGAACTCTCTATCTATGATTGTCTGATTGGGGGAGAACCAAGTAAATTCTGTAGTGACCATGACATGATCTGAGAGTAATATGGGGCTAGTAACTGATTGGACACTGTATTGTGATAGGAGTTTAAAGATAGAAATGCGGTCTAATCTTGTGAGTTGACATGTGAAGCTGAGTAAAAGGAATAATCCCGGGAATTGGGGTTAGATATTCTCAAGGGGTCAACTAGTTCCTTGAAATTGTTTCTGTACTTTATTGGGTAAAAAATGTACCGGGGATTATCATTCTAAAAATAGATCCATGTTTTAATTACAATCACCTCCTAGAATAAAGTATGAATATTGATATTGATTTCAATTTTTATAATTGAGGGCCAAAATGTGTAATCTGGTTGTGATAGAGCATAGATATTTAAAACAGTTAATGGTATTTTATCTATTAAAAAGATAAGAACAATCCATCTTCCTATGTCATCTTTTTCTTGTGAGAGCACAGACACATTAAGGGCCGAATTAAAAAACAAATGGTGCTGCATCCAATGCAGCGCCATTTTTCTTGTGCCCTCCTGTACCCCCCTACCGCCACCATGTGTGCACCATATTTATGATACGGTGCACAATGGCGGTATTAGGAACAATAGTGTCAACGTTTTTCACGTTATTGTGGCGCTTTGCTCCACTAGCGTCACAAATGTTGACGTCAGTGGAGCAAAGTGCAAGGAGGACAATTGATTACAATGGGTGCATCCTTTCAATGACTGCTTTCAGCAGGTGTTAAAATTGGTGCAATTAAATCTTGCTGATTTCATAGCGCCATTGTTGTAGGCCTACTTATGTCAGAACGCCCCCTTTGCATTCATTATGCATGGGCATGCAAATGTGGGGCAAAGGGTAATAAAATGGCGTACTGTATGATTTGCGCCACTTTATAAATATGGCGCGGGGAAAAGGCCACCTTAGCACCGCCTTAACATAAAAAAATATGAAAATGGTGCAAGGGGCTCTTAAATTGGCCCCAAAGAGTTTTCTCACATAAGGCATTAACAGCATTTTTTTTATATTGGAGGTGGGATATACAAATACTGAACCCACTTAACCTTGTTTAAGTTTTAAAGCTTTAGGTTCAGGAGGGTGAGTTTCTTGGAGTGAAACTAAGGGCCTGATTTAGATCTCCATAGAGGGGTTACTCCATCGCAATGGGAATAGCTATCCTGTCTGCGGAAATATAAATACCATTGTTTTCCATGGTATTTAGATTATGGCAGACAGGATATCCATTACCATTGAGATGGAGTAACCCCTCCACCAAGTTCTCAATCAGGCCATAAATCAGGATCATATTTGCCTACATGGGCTATTATTCTCTGTTATTTACCTGGATTCATGTAACCTTTAATATTCCATGAGATTACTCTGAATGTTACAGCATAAGTACAGTAAAGAAATCATGAGGGCTACCCAAAGTGGAATAAAATTTTAATTAGAACTAAAAAGAGTGTACAGGAGAATGAAAGAGTGAATATTAATACACAATGATATAATGGGGAAAAATGCGAAAAACGGAACGAGGTAAGGAAAATAAAATGAAAGAAGAAAGAATATCAAAAAGAGACTATACATGTCAAAAAATTATAACATACCTCAATTATAAAGTCAAGGAAGAATGGGGTGGTGACAACACAGATGACATTGGCACAGCTGATAAGGGGATCACACACCACAGCAGGACGATAAATAAGCAGGAGGTGAATAAGCAACGTACACAACTAATATAGATCTGTAAAAAATAAAGAAGAACAGGTTAACAGAGATATTGCTACCTCAAAATATACACTTTATGTTAAAATGCAAGCTAGCAACAGATTAATCAAGTCCAAAGAACTTTTAACATGTAGAAGGGACAGTAGTCTTCATATTGTCCACAATGTGAGAGTTAATTTATTTCTTGAGATCAGCTGGATTTTCATATGACTTAGTATTATTTTTATAAGTGACCTTAAATAGGCACGGATGGAACAAGTCCATATTGAGCTCCCAAGCTGAGTAAATCTGAATAAAGATTGAGAAATTCCTTCCGTCTGATGGCTGTAGCTTTGGATACATCTTGTGATAGAAGATTCTTCTTGCCCAGCCATGTAATTTGTTTTTAAGTTTTCCGCACTGATGCCTTTTAAGAGATCTGAGAATTCCAAAAATATTAGAATAACTTCTCTCGGCTTAGCATTTAATTTATGCGTAGAAAGACAAGGACCCAATCTGTGTGCTCTTTGTATGTTGAGGGTAGTGGAGGGAGGTAGGTACAACAGTTTCGGAAGAAAGGATCCAAAAAAGGTGCCTTTGTGAACACCATAAATATAAGTATTATTACACCGATTTCTGCTTTCCAAGTCTTCCAATGTTTCTTTAACTGGAGAACCTCTTTTTCCAAAATTATAATTAAACTGGTTTTATCATGATGTTCAATTACTTGTTGTTCGGTAAAAGACACACTTGTTTACATGAGAGACTATTATGTTGTCAAGGTGATAAGATATGCTTATTAGTTTCCTCTACGAAAGGACCTAAGGCTCAGATTTCCTCCAGCAGAATTTCTAATGATATAGGAGAAGGAAATTTTTTCGGTGAAGGAGGATCTTGTTTTAGTCTTTTGTTGGTGAAACAAGGTGATTGTGTCTTAACAGAGGAGAGAAGCACAAATGAAGATCAAGGAGTAACTGAATGCGTCATGTCATTGGGAGATTGCAAATTAGCTATTGGTAAACGGTTAGTGTTAGAGGAGTGAACGTTGGAGTTGGGGGTTAACTGAGTCTTAGAAGTGATTGAGATATGCAGTTTCTTCAGTCTGCCCATGAACACTAAGGACACAGAGTGGAATTTAATCTACAGCATATATCTGGAATGCTGCACGTATATCACTTGGAATGATGATAATTGATCATTAGACAGGTGCATTATGTGACTGGTATCAGGCAGGTACAGCAGTATCAAGGAAGGCCAAAAGTACCTAGGATCCAGGTATAAAATGATTTATGAGGCACTCTTCAATCTTAATCTAATTAAATAGTCCTTAAAAACTCAGAGAACTAGAAAAGTAAATCCTTGGAGCAAAATAGTCGACATGGGACTTGTACTGAGAAATGAGAGGCATTCAAGTCTAGTTTGTGAAAAATACTCTCGGTAAACAATGTGCATTAAATCTATTAGGTGGGAAGAGGCATGAAAGCAGCCAAAATGAAGGCCAGGAGCAATGTGTCAACCGCATAACTGAAATAAAGTTTAAATACAGGCTTCACCTGCATCCAAAATTCGTGAAGTATATGCCCCCAACGGTCTGCTGCATCAGAGGAACACTCTTCCTCACTGAAACTGCATGGAAGATGCCAACAGATGTGCCAAAGGTCCATCGTGTGGTAGAGTTCAGAGATCAGGTGGCTACCATAGGTGGCGCCAAAGCCACACACCATCATTAGATTATACTAAACACATTCATAGGAGGAATTTCCTACCTTCATTGGTATTACAAGCCAACCTAGGGAAAAAATGAACTAGTTATCCAACTATAAACAATGTTCATAGCATTAGGATGAGAAATGATAATCAGCACTTGTGACACTCTGGTGACACTGCAAATCAGTACACACAACACTTGATTCCATGGCTTTATAAAGAAGTCATGCATTTATTCAGACACTGATCTTACCATAACTTAGGCAGTTAATTGCTTTATCGTTTTGCTCAAAGAACTCCTATAATCACAGCTTTGAAACAAAATAGATTAATATCACATTTCATTCAGGATAAAGAAGAGTTATGACTACCCCCAAAGTTCAAAGGCAATTAAAATCAACTGTTGCCAGTCAGCAGAGGTGACCCTAAGCTATAGGTAGCAGTTAGAAATTGTTGCTGGCAGTGGAGGAACTGGAGCAAAAGAACTAGAGGAATAATGCCAAGGAAGCTCAAATAATTTCTGACACATAAGTGACTGTAGAGCATGGGGTGCCCAGATGACAATTAGAAAAATTAGTAAATGGCACAGGAGAGAACTCCTCAATGACTGGTAGGAGCAGAGTGCCCCAAAGACAAATAAGGAAAGTACAAATAGAATCAGAGGAAAATCCACAATAGCTGGTGGGAGGAGAGATGAGAAGTACACACAAAGTAATCAGTGAGCGTGCTCTCAGAGAATCTCAAGTGGAGACAAAAGTTCCCTCCTGAGAATGATCTAGTAAAAAATGTACTTCATTGAGAACTGGCAGCATACAACCTAAAGTCCACCCTTCAGCCAGCCGAACCTGTTTGCTGAAACAAGAAGACTGTGATATTTAACTTGACAGCCACCATACAAAGGACATGATTGGTGTGCACATGCAAACTCTAGGACTGGCATTACAGTGTATTGGACATGCACGTGTGCCCAAAGAGCCAGGGAGCATGGGAACTGTAGTTTGAGACAGCTCAAAAGTGAGTGTAAAGCTCAAAGGGTAGTAACAAATTGTTATGACTGGAAATGTAATGTGTCTGGAACCTGGAATGTGAACTCCCTTCATGTTCCAAGAACCAGCTCCTAAGCCAGTGTTCCAGGGATGCCAGTTGGTGTCTGATTGGGTGAGGTACAACTGCACTGAATTGTAGAGGAGTTATCTTGAATAAAACTGACGTCACTCACTGTTATGTGTTCTGTCTTGTGAGGGAGGATCGTACAAGAATCTGGTGATGAGTTGGCCAGCCAGAGTTTACAACCGTGCTTCACAGCTGTGAATCCATTGCGTACTGTGGCATCTCTTGGATTTAAGAAGTGACATTTAATCCTCATCAGTGTTCACTAAGTGGGTGGATAGGACCCAGAGCTGAATTCATATTTTTTTTTTATGTTCCCCAGGATTGACTGAGGTGTGAGGAAATCCACTGCACATGTGTCCATAGGTGTGAGACTTGAATGTGGGCAAGAGGCGCGAGCAGTACAACGCTCAGTGCAAGACCCAAGACGCTTATGGTAAGATGAGCTTTGCAGAATGCTTTATAGTTGCTGTGTCAGGATGTGGGTTGTACGCTCTACGTGAAGCCACCATATATTTTTTGGGGTCAGCAACGTGCACCCATGGGCATACGGTAATATGCACATGACTCTTCAATTGTCTCACCAGAAACCTGTATGTTGTGCCACCAGTATTTTATCAGTGTGCATTATGCTATTGTTTCGCTGTGATATGCATCCCCCAGCTGTGGATCAGTGAATCGCACACCCTTACATTATTGTGAGTCACAGTTCACTTCTTAGTCTACTGGATGCCAATTAAAGGCATGGGTATGGCAAACATTCTTTATTTTCAAGATGACATCTTACTATTTGATGACTCCATTGAACAACACAACATGGTACTTAGGCAAGCTCTCCATAGGATAATGGAGGCTGGTTTATCACTCAGGTGAGACAAGTGTGCATTTTTGGTAGATCAGGAGGAATACCTTGGGGTTAAAATCACTGCTGATCGGGTGATGCCAAAAGAAATTTGTTGGATGCAATAAAGTTGGCACCTTCACCAGTGGATAAAGATCGTTTGAGGTCTTTCTTGGGCTTCATTGAATATTATGCCAAATTTGTATCAAGGTTTCTGGATAACACAGAATGCCTGAGGCTTTTGGTAAAAAAAAAAATAAGGTGCCCGTTTTTAGTGGGGAGATGAGCAACAGAAGTATTTTGAGCAGATTAAGGAAGAAATTTGCAGTGCTGGCATTTTGACACAGTCTGATTCCAGGTTGAAATCCCTACTCACGGTTGATGCAAGTGCCAAGGTAATCTACATGAAACAGTGGAATTTGCATACAGAACCTTGACCACCTCTTAGATGATCCACTCTGTTATCGAGCGTGGGGCACTTGTGACATCCCGGGGTATGGAATATTTCAGAACTTACCTGTGGGGATCAAAGTTTATTCTGCACACAAACCACAAGCCCCTGGTTAAGATATTGTTACCAGGTGGAGCAGGTGAATGCTCTGCGATATTGTCCAGGTTGGCAGCTCGCCTTCAGGAGTATTGCTACACACTAGAACACATTCAGGGGTGGAGGAAATGCCAAGCTGACTGTCAAAGTTATCTTTGGATTGGTGTGTGGTGGCTGATCCTGCTGTTTTAGCAAGGTAGAATGAAGATGTGGTAGCATCGGTACTGGACGTGCTTGATCTTAGTAGTGCGCATGCAATTTCCATGCAAGATCGCCCCTCCTTATGCCCATTAAAGGTAGGTGGGTTACGAAGGATTGTCATTCTGAAAAGTAGGTCATGGTTCTAAAGCATTTGGGAAACACTACTTTAAGTGACAAAAGTTATGCCCAGAATTTGGTTTTGAGCTCACTGTGCCACTGGAACCAAGCTTAATCCAACTGAAGAGTCCCAAAAAAGGCCAACACAGGTCTTGGGATGCTTGTGTTCGAGTTCACAGAGGACCTGGGTTGCAGTTCAGGCCAGACTAATCCTACTGAAGAAGGACCAAGACTGATTTGCACATGGCTGGGTTTAATCTGACGTGGCATGGTGGACAAAGAAACAACAGGATGGAATGATACCCTGGGTGATTATCAGTGGCTCGACTATTTGCAAGAGTTCCTCCCATCACTTTTTGTGTCACTGATGTAAACAAAATCTACCAGCCTGAGTTTCCTAAATATAAAAAATATCTTCCACTCATTACTAAAAAGTTAGACCTATTTGCTATGACACAGTTTCAATAAACCAACTTTGCGGCCAAGATTGACTAAAGCTTTGCTGTTGATCCAATGGGATCATAAAAAATCTGAAGAGGATATTGCTGTTAAGAATTCCAGTGGCCAAGTGACAACTGGAATGGGCCTGGACTTTGCTGTTGTCCTCTGCCGACACCATGACAGTCTGTCTCTGTAAGATTCTCCATTTATCATACAACTATTACTTCACATACCTTGACCACACATGGTAAGTCTAAAAAAAAAACACAGAAATTCACTGAAAAAAATGCATAAGAGTGTTATATCTTGGTGAAAGTGTCAGTTAAAATATACTGTTTTAACCAAATAAAAAGACTGAAATTCACTATTTATAGTTATCTCAATTAACTATAACACATGCCCTAAAGTAACTATAGCATGCGTCCCTGCCATGCACACTGTCATCAATGATGTCATTTCAAATGTTGCAGTGATTATATCAGCGATGCCATAAAACATCATGAGTGATGTAATATGTGAGGTCATATGTAGTGCATAAATCAAGCCGGTTGCCTTTACAATTCGGACACAGGGCACACGTATAATTTTATCAGTTGAGCCATTAGTGTAAAAAATGTTGGACTGAGTGTGCAAATCATGGTTAAAAAGCAGCCTTACACTGCTCTGTTGGTAAGCAAGTCCAAGTTGTTTTTCCACCAAAACCAAAAATAATAATTTGGTGAACAAATTACAAAAATATGTTATTTGTGCTAAGATGTTTTCATTTTGTCATCTTGTCTGTCCTGCTGATGTGAATCCTCAAAAGCTGGAAACCTGCAGAAATCCTCTTTTCACCAATAAATTTAATAGAATTCAAATGTATTTATGATAGATAATTTAAAAACGATTAAATTCAAAGTGATTTCACATTCTTGTCAAATTTTATGTTATATTGAGCGCCTTGAGAACCTCACGGGTGAGTAGCCGCGTTTTACAAATATTTATTGATTGGTGATGCACTATCATCCAAGAGGGTATCCAGGCGCTTGGGCAGGTGTGCAGGTATGTGGTCCCCAAGGTGCTTATTCAAAGGGCCAGAACGAATGCGGGTAATGTGTGCCAGTGAGAGGCACATTATACCTCAAAATATAATCAAATGCACGCGTTACACCTCAAAATATAATCACCCCATTGAACTGAATTTCTGATTGCATTGCAGGTATATTTATAAACATGCGCTATATATGTTCTGAGAAGAGATTGGGCTATTTTTCTGCGGTGGAGCATTTGTTAGTTTGGCGGCACAACATCCCGAGTTAGAAAGAAACGTCATCTCCTTTCATTAGAGCAGGGATAACAGCTTGAAGGCTCATCCTCCCTGTGGCAGCGCCGGCTTCCATTTCCCGTCCTTTCTGAGGTCCACAAACTGATCCAAACTGCTCTGGGGCTGTCTGAGTTGCAATCAGAACTGGGTCAGAGCCTGTTCAACCCCTCCCCCCCGAATTATAAGCTTACAAATCAATAACAGAGCTGGATTAAATATTTGAAATTGCCTTCGCTGCGCAAAAACAAGAAAAGAAAAAAGGCTGTACAATTTCCAGACAACTAAAAAAAAAGGGATCCCAGGCACTTCACTGCAGAGATGACAAAAGAAGAGATATTAAATCCATCTCCCAGCAGACGACATGCAATGCATTTGAGTTTGACATGAGTGCAGCAGCAAGCACATTAGCCATCAAAAGGAAGACTGGAATAATTACACTGCATTTTGCTATTCAAAATCTCATATCGTGAAGGCAGAAATTAGAGCAATTATGGTGTTTGGGATATCTGTAAGTGGTATATGACTTTGAGGGGAGAACTATAAGAGGAGCAGTGTGTGTGCTGAATTAGTGTAAGGCACCCTTGCTCTGCAAATGAAGCAAACATAGGAAAATGTAACAACAGAAAATGACAATAGTTCTGGTGATGCTCTCATTTGCTCATGAGGGTTGGAGCCATGGCAGCATTTCATGATAGTTACATGGAGTGCATGTGTTTACTGAGATTCTAATATGGTTCACTTCCTTGTCATGCCGGGGGATGGCTGTCTTTGGGGTGTCTCTGGACCAGTTTTCACATGCTGCTGCACAAAGGGTGTTTGGGTTCAGGCTATGTTGAGCATAAACCACTAATAAGGGATCACTGACATAGTATTAGAACCAACAATATCATGCTACAAAAATATTGTGTCAAAAATATTGCTAATAAAAATAAAAAATATTGCAAAAATAAAATATTTAGGTTTTACTACTTTAAACTATATATAAACATATATATATATATATATATATATATATATATATATATATATACACACACACACACACCACACCACTCAATGCAGAAGTCCTGCCCAGCCTACTGACTGGGGCTCGCACAGCATGCGTCAGTAATCCCAAGACTCCGGTGATTCTCGCCAGACAGCAACACAAGCCACTCCTCAGAGCACCAAATTGCGTAGTCACTGAGAATTAATTTCAAAACAACAAGGAAATCACGTGTTTCGTCCATTACGGTCTTGGTCATGTAATATGCCATGAATGTTCAATCGTCCTTTAAGAAAGCCTCGGCGGTATTACAATTTCTTTTAACTCTGAGTACTTCATCATAGGGAATACTCCCTTTCATTGCTGCCTGGTGCTCACTTTCTGCATGTATAAGGCCATTGCTAGCTGTGAGTTTTCTATACAACTTAGTTTGCATAGCTTTGCCAACAATGGTGACCTCTACACCTAGAAATTCAACCTTCTCCTTGCTGATGTTCATAGTGATTTCTAAATAAAAATTATTCACCCTGAGTTTAACAAACTCTACAGCTGAACTCTCAGTGTCCTATCATATGATGAATAGATTGCCTATGTACCGTAGCCATAATGTTGCCCTGTGCATGTCCTCAGATGTATAGGGGTTCGTGGACACCTGCTCCTCCTACCATCCGAGAAAGATACTCGTGAAACTGGGAGTGAAGCAGGCGCCCATCGCAGTCCAGAGACTTTGTTTGTGCAAGGTACCATTGAACAGAAAAATATTAGTGGTCGAATAGTAATGAATCATATGAATCAACATCTCATTATGCTCCACAAATCATAGGGGTCTGACTTTTAGGAAATGGTTGCATGCCATGATACCTGCTTCATGATCAATAAAAGTGTAGAGAGAATTTACATCTAAGGTAACCACTAAAAATCATCTTCCCATTTAATACCTTCCAATCTCCCCAAAAAATACTTTGGGGTCATTATGACATTGGCGGTAAATCCCACTTACTTCCACGCTGACAGCCGCCAACATACATCCACGATGGCGAATATCCGTTCGCCATATTATGACACACACCAATCTGACAGAATACAGCCACATACACAAATCCTCCAGCCAATAGGTCAGTGCTAAAGTGGCAGTACCAACACCCATACCGTTACTCAAACAGAACAATGCCCACCACATGATGACCCTCGAATCACCACGGCGATCTGAAATAATGACCTGTAGCTTTCTGTAGTCATCACATTAGTACACAGTTGTTATATCACCAACATCTGTAAAATGACAAGCCATAGGTGACAGTAAGTTGAAATGCAATGGAAGTTAATGCCATCATGCTACAGCCACACAGAAAACATCAATAGAAAGAGGAATGGTTAGTTGCACTTTCTCACCTGTGTGTTATTGTAAATATTGATGTATAACTGATGTTCGGCTGTCCTCATCCTCACTGTCCTCAGGGTCCACTGCTGCCACAGGGGCATCTCCAAGCTCCTCCTCCTGCAGAAAAGGTACATGCCTTTTGAGGACCAGGTTGGACCACATGCAGCATGCCATTACTATCTGGCAGACCTTCCTGGATGAGTAACATAGGGATCCACCTATCAGATGGAGGCACCTGAACCTGGCCTTCAGAAGCTCGAAGGTCCTCTCGATGATCCTTCTGGTTCGCCCATGTACCTCATTATAACATTCCTCAGCCCCTGTCCTGGCATTCCTCACAGGGGTCAGCAGCCACGATAGGTTTGGGTGGCCAGAGTCACCTGCAAGTATTGAGGTACAACATTTAGCCTCACACAATGCCATGGGAATGACACCTGAAGGCATACACTAACATACAGTGGGTGGGGACCATGGCTCACCTATTAGCCACACCCTGTGCCTCTGTAGTTGGGCCATCACATTTGGGATGCTGGTATTCCTCAGAACAAAGGCGGCATGCACCGACCCAGGATGTTTAGCATTGACGTGGGAGATGTACTGGTCCACCAGGCACACCATTTGCACATTCAGTGAGTGGAAACTCTTACGATTCCGGAACACCTGTTCATTCTGGCGGGGTGGACCAATGCAATATGTGTCCCGTCAATGGCCCCAACAAAATTGGGTATATGTCCCGTTGCATAGAATCCAGCCTTCACAGTGGCCTGACCTTCCACCTGGGGAAAGCTAAGTAGCTGCACATGTGTTTCACCAAGGCAGACAAAACTCTGGCCAGCACGATTGAGAATATTGGCTGTGACATTCCTGCTGCCAAGCCCACTGTCACTTGGAAAGAACTAGTTGCCAGGAAATGGAGCACTGATAGCACTTGCACAAGAGGGGGGAACCAGTCGGATGACAGATAGTAGATATCAAGGTCAGGCTCCAATTGGGCACACAGCTCTGTGATTGTGGCCCTGTCCAGGCTATAGGTGAGTATAATGTGCCTGTCCTCCAGTGTAGCCAAGTCCACAAGGAGTCAGTACATGGGGGTATGTCTCCTCCTCCTATTTATCCACAGCAGTAGGTATCCAAGTGATACAAGCATAAGTAGGCTGTCACAATTTGAACAATGGAACCCCAACCTCAGTGTACATAGTGCATTTATGTGATGAGACAGAGTGAATGGCAAGGTATGTGCTAATGTAGGCAGTGACGCAGTTAAGGTTGATATGACCGTTGTCCGCCACCCTGAAATGGCGACTGCCTGTCCTGTATGTAGGGATAGGTGGAAGTGAGGTAACTCCGCTGACGTTGGGCGTCGTGCCGTAAGGCTGTCTTGCACCGCCTTGCAATATCTCATTGGATAATATGGGGCTCGATAAAGTACAGTGGCCAATTGGGATCTGCACCGGTGGTGACGGTGTACACCGCCGCGGATGTGACCGCCATTTTCTATCTGAATCCTCACTTGTTTCCTTACCTTCAACAGGAGAACACCTACACTGTGTGTGATGCTGTAAACTGTGTCTGGAACCTACCATGGGCCATGTGACCGGGGAAAGGGCACCTGCCTTCACTTGTGGTGGAAGGGGTCTGTAGGAAGTTGGCTCTGTATGTACTATTTCAAAGTAAGAAATAGCATGCACAGAGTCCAAGGGTTCCCCTTAGAGGTAAGATAGTGGCAAAAAGAGATAATTCTAATGCTCTATTTTGTGGTAGTGTGGTCGAGCAGTAGGCTTATCAGAGGGTAGTGTTAAGCATTTGTTGTACACACTCAGGCAATAAATGAGGAACACACACTCAAAGACAATTCCAGGCCAATAGGTTTTTATATAGAAAAATATATTTTCTTAGTTAATTTTAAGAACCACAGGTTCAAGATTTACAAACAATACTTTAAATGAAAGGTACTTCACTTAGGAACTTTGAATTAACAAAATAGCATATACAGTTTTCACACAAATGTCATATAGCTATTTTAAAACTAGACACAGTGCAATTTTCAACAGTTCCTGGGGAGGTAAGTGCTTGTTAGTTTTGCTGGATAAGTAAACCACCTACGGGGTTCAAAGTTGGGTCCAAGGTAGCCCACCGTTGGGGGTTCAGGGCAACCCCAAAGTTACCACACCAGCAGCTCAGGGCCGGCCAGGTGCAGAGGTCAAAGTGGTGCCCAAAACGCATAGGCTTCAATGGAGAAGGGGGTGCCCAGGTTCCAGTCTGCCAGCAGGTAAGTACCCGTGTCTTCGGAGGGCAGACTAGGGGGGTTTTGTAGGGCACCGGGGGGGACACAAGTCAGCACAAAAAGTACACCCTCAGCGGCATGGGGGCGGCCAGGTGCAGTGTGCAAACAAGTGTCGGGTTCGCAATAGGTTTCAATGGGAGACCAAGGGGTCTCTTCAGCGATGCAGGCAGGCAAGGGGGGGGGGCTCCTCGGGGTAGCCACCACCTGGGAAAGGGAGAGGGCCACCTGGGGGTCGCTCCTGCACTGGAGGTCAGATCCTTCAGGTCCTGGGGGCTGCGGGTGCAGTGTCTTTACCAGGCGTCGGGTCTTTGAAGCAGGCAGTCGCGGTCAGGGGGAGCCTCGGGATTCCCTCTGCAGGCGTCGCTGTGGGGGCTCAGGGGGGTCAACTCTGGCTACTCACGGTCTCGTAGTCGCCAGGGAGTCATCCCTGTGGTGTTTGTTCTCCACACGTGGAGCCGGGGGCGTCGGGTGCAGTGTGCAAAGTCTCACGCTTCCTGTGGAAAACGTGTGTTGTTTCAAAGTTGCTTCTTTGTTGCAAAGTTGCAGTCTTTGTGGAACAGAGCCACTGTCCTCAGGAGTTCTTGGTCCTTCTAGATGCAGGGTAGTCCTCTGAGGCTTCAGAGGTCGCTGGACCCTGTGGAACACGTCGCTGGAGCAGTGTTTTTAGAAGTGGGGAAACAGGCCGGTAGAGCTGGGGCCAAAACAGTTGGTGTCTCCGTATTCTCTGCAGGTTTTTCAGCTCAGCAGTCCTTCTTCGTCTTAGGTTGCAGGAATCTATCTTGCTGTGTTCTGGGAGCCCCTAAGTACTCGATTTAGGGGTGTGTTTAGGTCTGAGGGGTTAGTAGCCAATGGCTACTAGCCCTGAGGGTGGCTACACCCTCTTTGTGCCTCCTCCCTGAGGGGAGGGGGGCACATCCCTAATCCTATTGGGGGAATCCTCCATCTGCAAGATGGAGGATTTCTAAAAGTCAGAGTCACCTCAGCTCAGGACACCTTAGGGGCTGTACTGACTGGCCAGTGACTCCTCCTTGTTTTTTTCATTATCTCCCCTGGACTTGCCGCCAAAATTGGGGGCTGTGTCCAGGGGGCGGGCAGCTCCACTAGCTGGAGTGCCCTGGGGCATTGTAACACGAAGCCTGAGCCTTTGAGGCTCACTGCTAGGTGTTACAGGTCCTGCAGGGGGGAGGTGTGAAGCACTTCCACCCAGAGCAGGCTTTTGTTTCTGTCCTCAGAGAGCACAAATGCCCTCACCACATGGGGTCAGAAACTCGTCTCTCAGCAGCAGGCTGGCACAGACCAGTCAGTCCTGCACTGAACAATTGGGTAAAATACAGGGGGTATCTCTAAGATGCCCTCTGTGTGCATTTTTTAATAAATCCAACACTGGCATCAGTGTGGGTTTATTATTCTGAGAAGTTTGATACCAAACTTCCCAGTATTCAGTGTAGCCATTATGGAGCTGTGGAGTTCGTTTTTGACAGACTCCCAGACCATATACTCTTCTGGCTACCCTGCACTTACAATGTCTAAGGTTTTGCTTAGACACTGTAGGGGCATAGTGCTCATGCACCTATGCCCTCACCTGTGGTATAGTGCACCCTGCCTTAGGGCTGTAAGGCCTGCTAGAGGGGTGACTTACCTATGCCACAGGCAGTGTGAGGTTGGCATGGCACCCTGAGGGGAGTGCTATGTCGACTTAGTCATTTTCTCCCCACCAGCACACACAAGCTGGCAAGCAGTGTGTCTGTGCTGAGTGAGGGGTCCCTAGGGTGGCATAAGACATGCTGCAGCCCTTAGAGACCTTCCCTGGCATCAGGGCCCTTGGTACCAGGGGTACCAGTTACAAGGGACTTACCTGGGTGTCAGGGATGTGCCAATTGTGGAGACAATGGTACATTTTAGGTGAAAAAACACTGGTGCTGGCGCCTGGTTAGCAGGGTCCCAGCACACTTCTCAGTCAAGTCAGCATCAGTATCAGGCAAAAAGTGGGGGGTAACTGCAACAGGGAGCCATTTCCTTACAGGGTCCTACCCCAGTAAGGACTGCTGTATGGGCCTCCAGACCAACAGGTGAGTACACCTTGGGCACGATGCATGTGGGAAGGATGCATGGAGACGGGGGCAATGTCTTGTGGTGGTGTACATGGTGTGCGCCGGCTGATGTGTGTGCCAATGGTGACGGAAACAGGATTGGTGGGCCATAGGTGTGACTGGCTGGATTGTATGTGGAATGGTGTACTCCTGTCTTTCTTACCTCTGCAAGTCAGCGCCCATCAAAAGAAGGGATTATGGTGTGCCATCGCCAAGGATATGCGGACCATGGGGGTATATGGCAAGCAGAGCACCCACTGTCGGAAATGGTGGGAGAACCTGGGACTCTGGGCATGGAAGACCATGGAGGCCCAGCTGTGGATGGCCTCCCAACGAGAAAGGGGTGTCCATCCAAACCTGACCCTCCTGATGGCCCGCATAATGGCGGTGGCCTTCCCAGAGCTGGATTGGCATTTGAGGGCATCACAGCAGCCACAAGGGGGTGAGTACAGTGGGCATTACTACAATAACTGGCATGTGGTATGGGATTTGGGTGGTGGGTGTGAGTTAGTGGGTGCCCCTAAGGCATTGCAGCGTGATCCAGCTCCAGGGTAATGGGTGTATGGCAAATGGAAGTAACCTAGCTTGTTAGCTTTCCATATCAGTCAGGGCTTTGAGGGTCCCAGGCGGGGTGCAGTTGGTGGTGTGTGGCCCCCATCTTGCTGTGGCATCTAGCCAAAATCGCTGGCAGTGCAATGCATAGTGCTCAAGCCTGATCCCTGTGTGTGATGGTGCTGTATATGGCAACTGTGGTGTTGGTGAAATAATTGACCCAGTGTTTTCTTTCTCTCTCTCTCCCCCCCTTTTTTCCTCTGTCATACTGTCCATGTGTGCATTAGCATTATCTGGCGGAGGAGCAGGGGCACCAGGGACAGAGGGAGCTGCATCCTACAGGACCCTGGAGGCAGAGACCACTGACGCCGAGGGAACCAGTGCGACGGAGGGCGAGGTGAGTACCACGGCGGAGACAGGAGGCGACAACACAGATTCAGATACCTCCTCCGATGGAAGCTCCCTGGTGGTGGCATACACCTCTGTGACCACCCAAGATGCAGGTACAGCTGCCACCCCATACCAGCACCGCCTTCCCAGTAGCCCCTCAGCGAGTTTCCCGCGCCTGCTCACCCAGGAGGGTGGGCATCTCCTTCGCCCCAGGCACCTCACGCCCTGCCCCAGTGAGCCCTGCTGCCCTGAATGGGGAGGCTATTGACCTTCTGAGATCCATCTCTGTAGGGCAGTCAACCATTGTGAATGCCATCCAGGGGCTGGCATCCTAGATGCAGCAATGCAGTGCATACCTGGAGGGCATCGATGGTGGATTGTCGACCCAACAGAGATCGATTCAGTCTCTGGCCTCCTCTCTGATGGCAGTTATTGTCCCTATTCCTACCGTCCCCCCTCCAACTACCACTTCTCAGTCCCACTCCCCTCAACCCCAACCCATCTCAGGCACACTTACAGACGAGCATGCACACAAGACAACACACAAGAGTGGCACAGTCAAACACAGGCACCACATTTCATCCCACAAGCACTCATACAAACTCCAGACATTTGCAGACAGAACCACTGCCTCCACTGCCTTCCCCTCCACCTCCCTCACAGTCACGTCCACACTCACACCTGCATGCACTGCCTCAACATCCACCACCAACATCACTACACCAAGCAGAACACACACCTCACTGGCAGACACATCACAACAACCATGCACATGTCCCCTGTATCCTCTCCCACCGTGTCTGTCCCCCCTCCTCCTAAGGGACACAAACACAAGCACTCAGACACCCAACAGCCATCCACCTCACATCAGTATACAACCCATGCACCTGCACTAAAATCCAGCAGAGATACACCTCCAACAACCACTCCCTCATCCTCCACTCCCATTACTCCTCCTCCCTCCTCCTTCCCCAAAGTCCCTAAAAAGCTTTTCCTTTCCCAATTTGACTTGAACCCTACCCCTCCCCCCGTCCTGCACATATGGGCAGGGTACCAAGGACACAGCACAGCACCTCAGCCACACAGTCCACGGGGACAGTGGTAGCACCACCTACTCGTGGTGGTAAGGATACCAGACCTACAACACGGAAGGGGAAGGAGCCAGGACCACCAGGGAAGAAAGGAAAGAGTCCTGCTCCACCAGGGAAGAGTGTGAAGAGTCCTGCACCAGCTGTGAAGAAGGGGAGCGTGCACCACCATGCAGAAAGGGGAAGAGCCCATCCACCTCTGCCAGTAAGGGTAAGGGATCCACGACCGACGGACAGGAGGAGACGAGGCACTCTACACCATCAAAGCTGTCAGGCTAACACCGCCACCATCACCAGCAGTCACAGGGCCCCCACTACCATCTGTGGAAGTGCAGCCATCAGGGAATGCAGGGTCCGGCCAGGGGGCTCCCCCAACCACCACCACAATGCAGCCATCAGGGAGTGTAGGGGCTGGCCACGAGGCTCCTCAAACCACTACAATAATGCAGCCATTAGGGAGTGCAGGGGCTGCCCAGGAGGCTCCTCAAACCACCACCACAATGCAGCCATCAGGCAGTGCAGGGGCTGCTCAGGAGGCTCCTCCAACCAACACCACAGTGCAGATATCGGACAGTGCAGGGGATGCCAAGGAGGCTCCTCCAACCACCACCACAGTGCAGATATCAGATATTGCAGGGGATGCCCAGGAGGCTCCTCCAACCACCACCACATTGCAGCCATCACCGCCAGCGAATGACATGTAGGCCACCCACCAGGGTCTGCTGTGCGGGCTGCCCCCTCCAGGACCAGTGGGCAAGTCACCCACTTGAGAAATGGTGGCCTTCCACTCCCCAGCACAGAGAAATGGGCATGTTGCCCCATCCAGAACAAATGGGCAAGTCACCCACTTGAGAGACTGTGGCCTTGCACTCCAGAGGACAAAGCAATGGGCATGTTGCCCCCTCCAGAACCAGTGGGCAAGTCACCCACTTGAGAGACTGTGGCCTTGCAATCCCCAGCACCACAGAGGAATGGGCATGTTGCCCCCCCCAGAACCAGTGGGCTAGTCACCCACTTGAGAGACTGTGGCCTTGCATTCCCCAGCACAGAGAAATGGGCATGTTGCCCCCTCCAGAACCAGTGAGCAAGTCACCCACTTGAGAGACTGTGGCCCTGCACTCCCCAGGACAAAGCAATGGGCATGTTGCCCCATCCGGAATCAGTGGGGATGTTCCTGTATTCGGCTGAGGTGCCCCACCTGGAATCAGTGGGGATGTTCCTGTATTCGGCTGAGGTGGCCCCCACCCCCTGGGGTGCCTTCCCGCTTGCAAAATGATTCCCTTGCAGTGTTCTCTCCGACTGTGTCAGGAAACAGGTTGGGCCTTGGACTGTGCCCTGGGGCTTTGTGTGCCCTCATGACTTTGGACAGGGCATTGGTCCTTTATGGATATTTGTATATATACTTTGTTTGTGTGGTCGATTTTTCTATGCTAATACGTTGTTGTTACTCCATCATTATGGTCTGTGTTTTATTATGCCATGTGTTATGTGCGATTGGTTTATGTGTGCAGCTGGTTGTGTGTATGGTGCGTCTGTGTCGGGTGTGTGTTATGCGTGTGTGTGTGTTACTCTCGTTTTCCTCCCACCCTCCCTTGTGTGCTACCCGGCTGTGCTCACCGTCGTCATCTTCGTCGGCGTTGGTGTTCCAGGTGGAGCATGACATAGAAGATCATCGGGAAGACTTGCAGTTCGGGTTCCATGGCAGTGTGGTTCCTCCCTGTGTCTACATTGATGAGTCCTTTCACTTCTGAGCTTTGTTTCCACCAGGCTTTTGTTGGCTTTGGTACCTCCCCGGAAAAGGTGGCGGTTTGACGTGTCTTAATATGGTGGGAGGTACTTTGTCTCCCGCCTGGCTGTAGGTGGCTACCGACGTGGTGACTGTTGCTTTCACTGTGGCGGTTGGTGTGATGCATTGGCTGTCTATGGGAGTTCTCACCGCCATGGTCATAATTTGGCAGTACTTACCACCAGCCTGTTGGCGGTATTGCCGCCACTTTATCACTCACCACCAGGGTCATAATGAGGACCTAAGTAACAAAACAAATTACAAAAAAATAACGAGGCATAAATTACCTCATGCACCGATTGTGTTTGAAAATAAGACGATATGATGTTTCATAACATAATTAATATATGCACAGTCCAAGTGGAGCAAAGCAGAGCAATAATAGCCAGCACCAACAGTATAATGTGCAGGAAAAAAAATACAAGTGCAACTCTTACTGCTCATACCCAGTGGGCGAGGTTGCCACAAGCTATTATAATTTGTGTCACAAAAGCATAAATCTGCAAAAGTATGAATGCACAGTTACAAAATAAATACATTGCCCATGTCAAACGTTGTTGTATAGCTCACTACATCAAATGCCATTACATGCAAGTTTAATTGCATGCAAGCCACCTGTTATAATGCCCAAGTGGGCTGATGTTACTCCCCAGCAAAGTAGGACATATCAACATTAGTACCACATTCTAATGTACAGTCAATTGGACATCTGCCAGATTGCATACAAATAAAAAAAAAACATAACATGTCACCCAGTATCACTATATGTAGTGTCATGGATGAGTAGATAGGGTGCCCCAGCCATGGCATCCTCTCATATCCCAGTGAGGTCAGGTGAGAGTTCCTTCCCCTCCTCCCTGAAATAAAAACAGAAAAGGTATCAACTACTGCAGAGGAATGAAAACACCATTGGATTTGTATTAAAAGGGCTCCTCGTGAGAGTTCAACTTATTTAGAGGTTTGGTGTTTAGCTCCATGAATAAGCTAGATTCTCAATTTCTCAGTGTGGCTACCCTGTCACCTCGTCTTGAATCCACTGTCATCTGATCAATGTACAAGAAGTTTAAGAACTTTCTGTCACTGTAGTGGTGTGTCTCAAAATGATGTACTACAGGGTAATGCTCGTCACGATTTGTAATCACTCTGGTATGTACTAAAATCCTTTTACACAATTAGGCCCTCATTACAACCCTGGCGGTAAATGGCGCCTACCACAGTGCTGACGGCCGCCAACATACCGTGACCGTAATCCGCCACAGGTATTATGACCCACACAGAGAATACCGCCACATAACAGACCCCCACACAAGTCTGCCACATCAAAGGTCAGTGATAAACTGGCGATAGCAAAACCCACACCGTCACGCCAACAGGAATACGCCCATAGTATCATGACCTACAAATCAACACGCAGGCTTTTAACCGCAGTAAAGCATTGGCGGTACACACTGCTGTGCTCAAAATACACACACATTTACAAAACACCACCACATTGGACAAATCAAAATACACACACCTGACACACATACACACACCACACACTCACAACACTATAAAACACACACCCACATTTCCCACAACCCCTCACAACCAAACAAAAGAGACCAAGCACAAAGAGACAAGCAAAGAGCACACAATCACTCAGAGTGACAGAACACCATTACTCATACACCATCCACGCACATCACATTATACATCCCAACACATCAACCCACACATCACCTGACACATATCACTCACACCACATCATGTCACCTCAAAGACACCCCAGGTTTTCTGAGGAGGAGCTAAGGGTCATGGTGGAGGAAATCATCTGGGTAGAGCCACAGCTATTCGGATCACAGGTGCAGCAGACGTCCATTGCAAGGAAGATGGAGCTATGGTGGAGAGTCGTGGACAGGGTCAACGCCGTGGGACAGCATCCAAGAATAGGGATGACATCAGGAAGAGGTGGAATGACCAACGGGGGAAGGTGCGTTCAGTGGTATCAGTACAGAGGACTGGCGGTGGCCCCCACCTCCTCCTCACAACTAACAACATGGGAGGAGCAAGTCTTGGCGATCATGCATCCTGAGAGCCTCACAGGAGTAGCAGGAGGACTGGACTCTGGTAAGGCAAATCTTTAATACTTTATCCCCCCCCACCCTTCCTCCATGCTATCACATACCCCCACCCGTACCCTCACTCCCATCACTCCATCACCTCACATCCACCCCACCATCACAACCCACACATCCCAATACCAAGCCCTGCATGCAACAACAATGCATGGACACCCATCACAGCCCGGCATGGATACCCATCACCACAGGATGCCCATCACAGAGACTCACCCAGCCCACAAAATCACCACTCACACAAGGCCAAGGCGACAGGGAAAGCACAATTCTATAAGGGAAACACACCCATTGCACAAGATGGCACACACAGAGACAATAACAATGCATTTGCATCCCAACAGGACCCCTACCCAACGTCACCGGACAGGAGGTGCCACCTACATCCAGTCCCCCCCAGAAGAGGCCCACAGTGATGACAGCAGCTCTGCACGCCTGTATCAGGTTGACCAACCTGGCCCATCTGGGACCTCTGGACAGTCGGTTACCCTGCTACAGTCCCAAACCACCACAGAGCCTCCCTCCTCAGGAAACACCACCACAGCACCCACCCAGCGGGCCCATGCCACTGTCCCTAGGACACGTCAATCAGCAGTGTGTCCACCTCTACAGGGACCCCAGGCAACCCCAATAACCCAGGACGATCAGGGACCTGGGGTCAGTGGCAGTGGTCACACGGTTCAGGGGACAGAGGCACAGGACAACAGGGAAGCTGGGAGGACTGCTGTGCGACAGGGGGAGGACAGGCCCAGGGAACCGACCCTCCACGAGGCACTCTCAAACATCATAGGAGCATACCACCATTCCCAGGAGACCATGGGCACGGTACTGGCCAAGTTTCAGGCGACCCTGTGGCTGCAGGAGAGACAGTACATGAGGATCAGGGATGACCTCACACAAATCTACACCATCCTGGTCACCATAGCAGGGGTGCTGGCTGATATGGGCAAGAGCATGAGGGAGGCAGTGGCACAACAAAGGGTCCCTGACACTAGCCAAACCAATGAACAGCCTTCCACCTCCGCCAGCGCTAGTGGACAGGAGGCCCCACCACAGGACCAACAGGCCACCAGTATCCCAGCCCCTGCAGAAGGAGAACCACCCTGCAAACAGTCCCTGCGATCCAGGCAGAAGACAGAGAACATTGCCAAGACCCCCGCCAGGAAATAGGACCCTCCTGATTGTCACCCTTCTGTCCCACTCTGTTACCCTGTCCACCTTGAACTGCCATTGCTCGCCTACCTATGCCCCCTTGGACAATGCACCTGTGATGCCATGAGACCTAACTCTACCATCACCCTAGCCCATTGCACATACCCCTATACTTATTAGCACCTAAATAAACACCCTTGAAACAAATACCAATCTGGAGTCAGTCTGATGATTCACAAATGTATTACTACAACATTAGCAAAGCATTGCAAGTTATATGTTCATTTACTCATATCAATGCATGACAGTTGCTGGGCAGCAGTACACATAGCATAAGCCAGAATTGCGTACACAGATCTCAAAAAAGGAAACCCAGGGGGAACAGTCAGTGTCTATAGACAGAGGGCAAGAGACTGCCATGTACAATGTCCTAAAGTATACTGAAATGTGAAGAGGAGTTACAGTCTCTTACCTGTGTGCCACTGGAAGTACTGCAGGATAATGTTTATTCTGTTGTCAACATCTTATTCCTCTGCCTTCTCTTCCTCACTGTCCACAGGCTCCACCACTCCCACAAGACCATCACACGGCTCATCCTCCAGCAGAAAAGGCACCTGGCGTCTTAATGCTAGGTTGTGCAACATACAGCATGCCACGATGATCTCCCTGTACTACTCACCTTCTTGGTGCAATGATGCCATGGCCACTGTAGTTTGGATGGAGCCACTTGCCAGGAAATGGAGCACTGACAGGACCTGCACTAGAGGGGGGATACCTGTGGGCTGGCGGATAGCTGACATCAGGTCTGGCTCCTATTGGGCAACCAGTTCCTGTATTGTGGCACAATCAAGTCTGTATGTGATTATAATGTGTCTGTCCTCCATTGTCGACAGGTCCACCAGGGGTCTGTACACCGGAGGATGCCGCCATCTCATCATCTGCCTCAGCGGTTGTAGCCTATGGAGGAGAACGGTGAGCAGAAGGTCATTTACCACATAGATAGCACAACTGTGTCTGAATTAATGTTACAGAAGCACTGTGTGAAATCGAGAGTCAGTACATGTGCCAATATGTGCTTTGTCGCAGTTAGGTGCCATGCCATGTGCCCCCCCTGAAATGGCGTCTGCCTGACCTGTAAGGAGGGACAAGGGGAAATGAGGTAACTGCGCTGGCGTTGTGCAGCGTTGAGGTAGGCGGTCGAAGACCGCCGCACAACTTCGCATTGGTTATCATTGGGCCCTATCGGTTCCAGGAGCCAATGGCGATGTACGCCGGCGGTGACGGTATGCACGCCACAGACATCACTGCCATTTTCTACCTATTCACTCACTTGCTACCTGACCATCAACAGGAGAGGACCTACACTGCAAGTGCTGCTGTGACCTGTGTCTGGAATCGACAATGGCTCATGTGTCTGGGGAAAGAGCCCCTGTGTTCACTGCGGAGGAGTTGGAGAAACTGGTGGATGGGGTCCTTCCCCAGTACACTCTACTCTACGGTCCTCCAGACAAACAGGTGAGAACACTGTGAGCATGATGCATGGGCAATGCCTGTTTGGAGTTGTGTGGATGTAAGCCACATGTTGGGGGGTGCTAAGGCGTCCTGGCCTGACTGCTGCATGAGAGGTGGTCACTGTCTGTGCATCAGGGCATGGGTGGGAACTGGTGGGCAAAGAGTATGACGGTCCGGACGGGTGAGTAATTACATTTTCCGCTGTCTTTACCCTCTAGGTCAGCGCCCACCAGAAGAAGGGTATTTGGCGTTCCATCGCCAAGGAGGTGCAGACCCTGGGAGTCTGTCACAGGCGGAGCACCAACTGCCGCAAGAGATGGGAGGACCTGCGCTGCTGGACCAAGAAGACGGAGGAGGCCCAGCTGGGGCTGGCCTCCTAACAAGGAAGGGGTACCCGTCGCACCATGACCCCTCTGATGTTCCGCATTCTGGCAGTGGCCTATATGTAGTTGGATGGGCGCTTCAGGGCATCACAGCAGCCACAAGGGGGTGAGTACAGTTTCAGAAAGCTGACTTTGCGCACGTTATGAGGTAGCTGGGTGGGGGATGTGGGCTGTTGGTGCCCCTAGGCCAGGGTGATCATGCCAGGGTAGGTCCCATGTTTGTAGGCTCTAAAGCACCCCTACTCCAATGGTTAAAGTGGCGATCTACTACTGGGCAGGGTCCTGTGGGTGTCAGGTGTGCAGGTGCTGGTGTTAGGCATTGTACCCCATGGGCTGGTGACTACCTTTGTGAGTGGTTGGGCATGGTCTAGTGCATAGGGCAGCTCAGTGTGTGTTGTGTACGCCAACGGTAGTGGTGTTGCTGGCATTGACCATGTGTGTCCTCTGTCTATCCCCACTTCTTGTTTT
Source organism: Pleurodeles waltl (assembly GCF_031143425.1). Classification (NCBI taxonomy): domain Eukaryota; kingdom Metazoa; phylum Chordata; class Amphibia; order Caudata; family Salamandridae; genus Pleurodeles; species Pleurodeles waltl. The sequence continues at coordinate 1,782,826,996 of NC_090444.1, forward strand.
GTCACCCTGTCCTTGTGTGCATTAGCATCATCTGGCCGAGGAGCAGAGGCACCGGCCATGGAGGGAGCTGCATCCCACATGGCCCATGAGGGTGAATCCACGGAGGGTGAAGCCACCAGTGGGACAGAGGGAGAGGGGAGCTCCACGATGGGGACAGGAGGGGAGACCAGTGACAGCGACTCCTCCTCTGATGGAAGCTCCCTTGCGGTGGCGGACACCTCTGTGCCCAACCGAACAACAGGTAAAGCCACCACCCCCTCTACCAGCCCCTCCCTCCCAGCAGCCCCTCAGTGTGTTTCCCGTGCCCGCTCAACCAGGAGGGTGGGCATCTCCTTCGCCCCAGGCACCTCAGGCCCTGCCCCAGTCAGCCCTGCTGCCTTCAGTGAGGAGGCTATTGACCTCTTAAGATCCCTCACTGTTGGGCAGTCAACCATTTTGAATGACATCCAGGGTGTTGAGAGGCATTTGAAACAAACTAATGCATACCTGGAGGGCATTCATTTTGGTGTGGCGGCCCAACAGAGAGCATTTCAGGCTCTGGCCTCCGCACTGATGGCAGCCATTGTCCCTGTGTCCAGCCTCCCCCCTCCAACTTCCACTACTCCGACCCAATCCCCTCTATCTCAGCCTAACCCCAGCACACCTTCAGACCAGCATGCACACACATCAACACACAAAAGTGGCTCAGGAAAACATAAGCACCACACATCATCACACAGGCACTCACACAAGCACCATTCCCATGCACACATACCAACATCCACTGCCTCCACTGTGTCCCCCTCCTCCTCTTCCTGCACCTCCCTCCCAGTATCGTCTCCACTCACACCTGCATGCACTACATCATCAGCCACTGCCTCCATCACCAGCACGCCCATCACAACACACCCCTCACGAGCAATCACCACCCCCACAACCATTCACACGTCCCCTGTGTCCTCTCCCAGTGTGTCTGTGAGCCCTCCTCCCAAAGTACACAAATGCAAGCACACACCCACTCAACAGCCATCCACCTCACAACAGCCTCCAGCCCATGCACCTTCACTCAAACTCAGCAGACATACACCTCCTACAACCACTACCTCTTCCTCCACTCCCACACCCCCTCCATCTTTCCATCCCAGTGTGTAAAAAAACTTTTCCTAGCTAACGTTGACCTCTTCCCTACACCTCCCCCCATCCTTCCCCTAGGGCCAGGATGTCTAGATCCCAGGCCAGCACCTCAGCCACCAAATCGGCATCCGCTGTGGTCCCTGCAAGTCTGGGAGGATCGAAGGGGGCACCCGTCAGGGCTGCCAGTGTGCCACCTACAGATGGTAAGGACCACCCAATTCCGTCACCTGCCAAGGTTAAGAAGGGGCGGCATGCAGCAGGGAAAAGTCGCACCACCCATCCAGCAAGGCCTCATCCAAACACAAAGAGGAGAGTGCCAAGGTCCCAGCAGCGACTACCAAGGTGGGGAAGGGACACGAAAGCAAGGGCAAGTCACCTCATGGCACTAACCCTCCTGGTGAGGGGCTGGTGACCACTATTTCCCCAGACAGGCCAGCAACCTGTACCACGTCAGCACTGCCGCACCGACCGCCACATGCACCACCACCTGCAACGCCACCTGGCACGCCATCTGCACCACCCCCTGCACCGCCACTGTCACAACGTCAGTCATCAGCATCCTCCACAGTGATCAGCTGTCCAAGGCTGCCAGAGAGTGTCTGTGTCTCCCTCCACTACTACAGACACCTGCACCATGGGCAGAACTGGCAGCATCTCTGCCGCAGCCACCTACAGCAGCCACCACCACCTGCACCGCCATCTGACCGCCACGTGCCCAATCGGTTCCCCTACATCGGATATCAGCAGCATCCCAAGTGGGCAGCCGTCCGAGGCTGCAGGTGACGTCCTGGACCCTGCACACACCACATGAGGCACCACCACCAGCACTGGCACTACCAGCAGTTTGCAGCTTAAGTCGCAGCAGGATGGAGTGTGGCTCTGCCTCCATGGAGTATCATGCTACCTGTTCCCTGCACATCTCGTAGCTCAGACAACCAGGTGAGGGAATAGGAACTGCCACACCCCAGGTGCACCATCACTGGGCACAATGCCCCCTCCAGAACCAGTAGAGAAATGCATCCACTCCCCCAATCCTTGGCAGGATGAAGCACTCTGGCACAATGCCCCCTCCAGAACCAGTGGAGAGATGCATCCACTCACCCTATCCTTGGCGGGATGATGCACACTGGGCACAATGCCCCCTCCAGAACCAGTGGAAGAAAACATCCACTTGAGAGACTGTGGCTTTGCAGTCCCCAGGACCAAGCAGTGGGCACACCACCCACTTGAGAGACGGTGGCTTTGCACTCCCCAGGACCAAGCAGTGGGCAAACGACCCACTTGAGAGACTGTGACTTTGCACTCCCCAGGACCAGGCAGTGGGCAAACCACCCACTAGAGAGACTGTGGCTTTGCACTCCCCAGGACCAAGCAGTGGGCAAACCACCTACTTCAGAGACTGTGGCTTTGCACTCCCCAGGACCAGGCAGTGGGCAAACCATCCACTAGAGAGACTGTGGCTTTGCACTCTCCAGGACCAAGCAGTGGGCAAACCACCCACTAGAGAGACTGTGGCTTTGCAGTGCCCAGGACCAAGCAGTGGGCAAACCACCCACTTGAGGGACTGTGGCTTTGCACTCCACAGGACCAAGCAGTGGGCAAACCACCCACTTGAGAGACTTGAGAGACTGTGGCTTTGCACTCCCCAGGACCAAGCAGTGGGCATGGATATCCATTGAGGAGCAGGGGCGTAGTACCATCTTCCGGCTGAAGTGCCCACTCCCCCTCCCCCCTGAGGTGCCTGTGTTTTTTCGGCCTGATGCCCCTGCGGTGTTCTCTCCGTTTTGAGGCAGGTGTCATGTGTGGGCTTCGCCCATGATTTTTGGGACCACTGGTCCACGGACATTTACAAGGGACAGTGTACGGCCTTCGGTACATAATGTAAATATGTGTATATACTGATTTATTTTTATTCGATTGCTATATCTGAATGTTCCAATATATCACTGGTTAAACTAATTTCCATTTGTCCTTGAGTTTTTCCAAGGGGTGACGGGGTGTATCTGTCATGTTGTTGGATGTGTTAGTGTGTATGGTGTTGTGGTTGAGGGTGGGTGGTGGCGGTGTTGCCTGCCGCGTGTGTAACTCTCTTTTACCTCCACCCCTGTGTGCTAGGTGCAGTACTCACCGTCGTCGTCTCCGCTGCCTTCTTTCTATTTCCTGGTGTATTAGTAGATACACCAACATGGGGAGGACCTGAAGTTCGGGCTCCATGGCGTCCTGGTTCTTCGTGGAATGTCGGAAGGTGAGTGGTGCCCCTTCAGTGTACTGTTTCCGCCATGCTTTTGATGTCGTTGGTACCGCCCCGGAAAAACTGGCGGATTGGCCTTTCATAATAGGGTGGGCGGTACATTGTCTTCCGCCTGTGTGTTGGCGGTGACCGCCACGGTGTTTGTTGCTACCGCCCTGGTGGTCGGAGTGTTAAAGTGTCTGTCTGTGTTGGCGGTGACCGCCGCGGTGTTTGTTGCTACCGCCCTGGTGGTCGGAGTGTTAAAGTGTCTGTCTATGTTGGCGGTTTCCACCGTGGTCGGAATCCCATTTTTTTTACCACCGGCCTGCTGGCCGTGTTACCGCTGCTTTAACACCGACCGCCAGGGTTGTAATGAGGGCCTTTATATATTGTGCTTACCACAAATCACAGTGACATTGTAGTACATAACTACAAAAGTAGTTCTGCATGTAATGAGTTTCTTTACTCATCTACGTTTGGTAGTATGTGGGATTACAAACTCTTTACAATTAGCAGAATATTGACATGCCTTGCATTTGGTTGTACGACGGAATGCCGACTGACAAAACAACGGGTGCTTAAACAACGAGGTCGGAACACCGACCTCGTTGTTACTACTAATGCCTTTACCACGAATGCCTTAACAACGATATTTTGTTGTAAAGGCATTCCTGGTAAAGTCATTAGTAACAGGCACCCATTGATCCTGCATGCCTCACCCCACCCCCCCAACCCCACCCCAAAACCTAAGACCCCCGATTCCCCACCCCCTCCCCAAAACCTATAACGCCCCACCCCCCCCAACCCCACCCCAAAACCTAAAACCCCCGACCCCCCACCCCCTCACCAAAACCAAAAACGCCCAACCCCACCCCAAAACCTAAAACGCCGACCCCCCCACCCCCTCCCCAAAACCTAAAACGCCCCACCCCCCCAACCCCACCCAAAAACCTAAAACCCCTGACCCCCCACCCCCTCCCCAAAACCAAAATCGCCCCACCCCCAACCCCATCCCAAAACCTAAAACCCCCGACCCCCCACCCCCTCCCCAAAACCTAAAACCCCCCACTTACCTGAGTCGTCACCTCATCTGCGTCGTCCTCCTCAGCCGACTCCCTTGTTTGTACCTTAACCATGCATGTCCGTTGTTCAGGACATGCGTGGTTAAGGCACAAAATAACGAAGTCGTGGTTGAAGAAAGCGTTGTTCCGCTTTCGTTAACCAGGACTTCGTTATAAAAAAGTCGGCATAAAGGATGTTTCCCCTTGCATTTCCCACATGTGTGAAAGCCTGTTAGCTGGAATCCTAATGCAGTGTTGACACCCTTCAGCTGTAAAACTTTTCTTGACTAGTAGGTTTCTGGGGGATCTATTCCTGCATATGTAATTTTAGGTGTGTCACGCACCAGATTCTGATTATAAGGTCACATTTAAGGAGACTCCAATTCTTGGCTAGATAGTGGAATTCTCTTACTTATTATCACCCATGTGGTTACTGTGACCAAACAGAACCTCATTTCTGGAATGTGGTCTCACTCTATGTATAGCTTAGTCTAACACCCATTTAGGGCAGCCTTGTTGGATAAAACATTGCATAATGGCTTCCTGTTTGATCAGAAAATCAGATTCATCACTGCAATTTCTTTTGGCATGCACTAGTTCACCATATGGAATACTCCACTTCAGCTGGCTTGGATGACTACTTAATGCGTGGAACAGGCAATTGTCTGCGGTAGGTATCCTGTGCAATCTGGAGATTACTTTATTCTGCACTATAGACACCTCTACATCTAGAAACATATTATGTTCTCTGTCCATATTGCATGAAAAGTCAGGATTAAGATTGTTGTTGTTTAAATTGTTCGCAAACATTTTAGCCTCATATTCACTACTCTGCCATATAAGGAAAAGGTCATCAATAAATCTTATGCACAGTTTTATCTTTTCCATGTCATCACTAAACTCCTTTGTGGTTGACACCTGCTCCTCCCACGAGCCCATCAGCAGATTCACTTAGCTATGTGCAAAAGCAAGTGCCCATCACAGACTTCTGTGTTTGTCTGTACAGTGTTGCATTGAAGGTGAAGATATTATTAGCTGAGGAAAATTGCACTATAAACATAAGCATTTTTATGTGGGCATAGTAGCAAATGGGTCTTTTCCTGAGAAAGTGTACACACATTTTTAAACCATCATTATAATGAATGCTAGTATATAACTAGTAAATGACTTGACATATAGGGTCAGCAAAAGAAAATCAGGTTCCCACACGATGCCTTCTATCCTTTTCAGGAAATCCTTGATGTTTGTATTTGGGATGTTAAAGCACTTACCAATGGAAGTAAAAAGTGATCACTATATACAGGTGTATTTTCAAGAAGACTATTCCTAGACAATAGTATTGGTTTACCTCGGTCATTGGTGAGAGATTTTTGCACCTTATGGAGTAGGTACAGAATTGGAAGTCTAGGATATCCACTCTTGAGAAATTGGTACTCCTTAGTTTGAATCAGACCTTTACTCTTCCATGTGTTAAATTTCTCCCAAAATTGAACAATTGAGCTCCCCCATTCTGACTGAGTGATAGCTACACAACAGTTTCTATTGTCTAACTGTCTGTATGCTTCTTTGAAATACATATTAGCGGGCATGACCACATTGTTCCCTCCCTTATCAGCTTGCCCAATAACTATGCTTTTGTCTTTGGCCACAGTGTCAATGGCTTTAATCTGACTCCACGTCATTTTCTTTTAGCTATGATACCTTTGGACCTCAGTTTCCTCAGGTCACTAACTACCTTATCATGAACGGCACCAAGACGAAACCCAACAAAGAAGTAAACTTAGATTTTGGTTTAAACTCAGTAGGTACACTGCAGTCATTAACATTTCTTAGTCTTGAAACATCATTAAAAGTTGCATTGCTTTCCTGCAATTCCACCAATGCAGTGACAAAGTCAGCATCTCCTACATGTATGTCTTCCAGGACAGGAAGGGCGCACAGTTGGTATCCCCCTGGGTTCTGGAGTAGAGATAGATTTAAAGAATTTTATCAACTTAAGGCATCTTGTAAATTAGAAAAGGTCAATTCCAGTAGTTACAAAGTCAGTTTCTCCTGTAGGACAAAACAACAGCCCAAAGCACAAAACATTCAGTTAAGGTCTCTATCCTACAGTTTAATCAGTGTGCTAGTACCTCTATTCACTGTCCCACTTGTCAGACCCCTTTGCGCGTTCCCATGGGGCTTCTGTTGTTCCTCTCCTTTCTCTGTAACTTCTGTTTTTGCCTCTCACGACTTCTCAGCGTTCTCTGGTGTTCCTCCTCAGGTGGACAGCAGACTCACCATACTATTCCTACAGTCTAAGCAACAATATGAAAAGTGTGGGACTTTCAGAGGGGTAAGCTTTAGCATCCCCACTCTTGTCTGTGCAAGAGTAGGGAATGCGTTGGACTTCAGAGATTTACAATTTTCTATTCCCACACCAATTAGTGCAACAGTAGGGAAAGCGTTGGACTTCGGAAAGGTTAAAATCACTATTCCCACTCCAGTCTAAGCAACAGTAAGAAAAGTGTTGGACTTCGGAGGGGTAAGTTTTACTATTCTCACTCTAGTTTATGCAACAGTAGGTACAGAGCTTGACTTTGGAGGTGTTAACATTACTATTCTCTCACTCCAGTCTAAGCAACAGTAGGAAAATGTTGTACTTCGGAGGGGCAAACGTTACCATTCCCACTTAAATCTAAGGAACAATAGTTAGGCTACTTCACTTCAAACACATTACATATTTGCATAAACGTATCTATTGAGAAAAAATATGATTTTTTGTATATATTATTACTTAACATAAATTATATATATATATAAATATATATATATCCAAAGATTCTGGAATTTCACAGCTGATTGTGCGGCGATCTGTGTTGGCCTCCGGTAGCCCTAAACATTTACGAAACCACTCCTCCAGTCAAAGGAATACCACTTACAGTCCTCTGAACAACAAAATCGCTGACTTGAAGCGAGGGTGTCACGTTTGATTGGGACTGGACCCGATATTTAACTTATCCAAAAATTCTCCTTCAACAGCAAGGATAAGTGCACTCAGCATTCTGCAGATGCTTCTAAGATTTTGTTTACACCAACACATGCATTGTGTTTAGGCCGAACGGCCCTGCTCACGCTAGCATGTTAAAAATAAGCCACTGTTTTTAAATGTGTAACAAGTGATAACAACAACCAATGGAATGGGTAAGACCCATGCTCATTACAGAGGCCACTTTAGCTTTGGCCATATTTAAGCAGACAAATAAGCAGATAGAGTATCACAAAGATAATGCCAATATCAAGACTCCTACATAGTCAATTAAATTATGTATGTATTATGTACAAGGACATTCCGTGTGTGTGTGTATGTGTGTATATATATATGTATTGAAAAAATACAAACTAACCAATTTATCTATTTATACTGCCACCCTATACCGCTACAAGCCTACCAATGCATAATTAAATTAAATAAATATAACACAATTTATGTAATTGATAATCAATTAACTATTAATTAATGAACAACTACTTAATTAACTTCCCACCGAATAACTGTACAAATGGAGTAGCCCACACCTAGAAAATACCTAATTGGTGTAATTAGTACACAATTTACAGAATTATTAATCAATTAAACATTTGATTATACAATCATGGTTTTATTTATTTAAATATTACTTAATTACCTTCCCACCCTAAACCCCTACAATCCTAGCAACCTGCCACCACAATATAACTAAAACAATTCTTCATTACAAAATATACTTAATTATTAATCACTCCAATACTAAATAATAAATTAATAATTTATTATTAATTAATAATTATTTAGTTAACTTCCCACCATATGCCGCTAAAAAACAAACAACCTGCACCTAAATTTGAACTAAAATAACTGATTAGTACATGATTTACACAATTAATAATACATTAAAAAAAATATATATATTGATTACCTAAAGTATTTGTGAAACACTTAAAACATTAAAACAGTGAAAACACTAAATGGAAATAATCCACACCAGGTTAGAAAAATAGAGCTTAAATTACTTCCTGGTTCTAATTGGTCGCACTAGACCGGGTGAAATCTGGAAAGTCAAGCCGGCTGTGATGGAGCATGGGTCGGATACAGGGACCAACCTTGTCCCGCTGAAGAAGTACCTTGTTGCGCCGTCGACAGGCCCAATGCGTGGAGCAAGGGAGGCGTTGCATCATCGTGGAGCTAGCTGGATGTAAGTGATGCATCAGTTCAGAGCCTCACAATAGGAAATGCTTCATTGGCAGTTTCTTAGCAATGTAGGCGATGCAAAGTCTTTGAGCCACACAGCCGTTAATACGATATCTTGGTCCTCAGTGGCAGCAGTGATGCGTCTCATTAATGGCGATGCCTGGATTTTACAGTTGCACCACTTTATACATGCTTTCAAGGGTCCAGGACTGGATTGGCACCACTTGGCTGGGCATGACTTGCAGCAAGCAAAGCCCAGGTGCTATTGCACAATGAAGTGAAGTCTTTGATGTCCTTGAGTCTTCAGAAGAGGAGGCAAGCCAGCAATCCCTTGGAGTCATTTTGGTTCTGGGGATGTAGATGCAGGCAGGGAGAGCAGCAAGCAGCTGGGCAGTTGCAGCAGAGCTGGAGTCCAGCAAAGTGACAGTTAATTCAGTGGCACAGCAGTCCTTCCTGGTAGAATAACCTCAGGTCAGGAGGCCATCGTGGAGTCAGAGGTCCAGTTCTTATGCCCACGGGTGCATTTGAAGGGAAGGAGACTTCAAAACGAGGCTTTGAAGTACACAGAGTCCCTGCCCTAGGTACTCTGGTTCCAGGCTCACTACAGGAGGTTATGTAGCCCTATGTGTGGGATCAGGACACAGCCCATTCAGGTGCTGGGCAACCATCCTGACCAGGATGTCCCATAAACATCCTGGAGGGTGTGCACCACTCATTCACACATATGCTCCCTTTGTGTGTGGCTGTCTGGATAGAATGCACAAGAGCCGAGCTGTCACCCACCCAGACGTGTATTCAGAAACAGGCAGAAGTCAGTAGATTGTTAAAGTAAGAAAATGCCAACCTTCTAAAAGTGGAATTTCAGAATTGCCTTTTAAAATCCAGCTTCACCATAAGTTAGGTCTTTTAAATTGTGAATCCAGAGACACCAAACCTGGGGGTTCATCTCTTCCCAATTGGAAATTACACTTATAAATGTAATAAGGCAATCCCAATGTTAACCTATGGGAGAGATAGGCCTTGAAGTAGTGAAAAACACAGTTAAGAGTTTTTCACTACCTGGACATGTAAAACATAAAGGTACATGCCCAACCTTTTAAGCACACTGCACTCTGCCCTTGGGGATGTTCAGGGCCAACCTTAGAGGTAACCTATAGGTATTAAAAAGGATGGTTTAGGCTTGGCAAAGAGGTTAACTTGCCCGGTCGACATGGCAGTTTAAAACTGCACCCACGGGCTTTGCAATGGCAGGCCCGTGTCATGTTTAAAGGCCTACTGAAGTGGGTGGCACAATCAGTGCTCACGTTCCACCAACGTCATTTAATTTACAGGCCCTGCGCAAACCTAGTGCACTTTACTAGGGGCATATACGTGAACTATGCAAATTGTAGATAAGTCAATATTACCATGTTTGAAGAAGAGCATAATTAAAGTCAACAAACAGAAGGCCAGAAGGCAAAAATGTCCGGGGAGACAAAGCCAAGGGTGCCAGTTCTAATACGTGTCCCCCTCAGATGAAAAAAGGGAGAGCTACCCAACCCCTTGGGAGTTCTCTTCACTATGGTGGAACAACCAGGTAAGACCATCAGCAATGGCATTGTCTGTTCCAGGACGGTGCTCTACCATAAAGTCAATTTCCTGTATGAAGATGAACCAACTCAACATTTTGGGATACTCACCTCTCATTAGCATTAACCATCTGAGGTGCCTGTAGTCTGTCTAATCCAAAAGAGAATACCAAACATGTATGGTCTCAGCTTCTTCAGAGGCCAGACCACAGCAAAACATTCCCCTTTTATTGTGCTCCACCTCTGTTCCCTGGGAAGTAGCCTGCTAATGATGAAGGCTGCAGGCTGATCCAAGCCCTCTTCATTTAGCAGTGAGAGCACGACCGCTAGGCAATGCTCTCAGGCATCTGTCTGCAGAGTTAATTCTTAGGAGAAGTCAGGGGCCTTGAGAATGGGTGCTGTGCACATGGCCTCTTTCAGGGTGTCAAAAGCTTTCTGGCAAGCCTCTATCCAGATCACCTGATGAGTCAGCTCTGTCAAGGAGACAACAATGGTGCCATACCACTTGATGAATCTCCTGTAATAACCAGTGAGGCCTAAGAAGGCTCCTACTTTTGTCTGGGTCTTGGGGGTTTCCATGACAGAATGATTTTGATTGTGGCCTGGAGGGTGTGCAGCTTGCCACCTACCACTCGGTAAACCAAGTAGACCACTAAAACCTGCCCTGTCTGGCACTGATTGACCTTGATAGTCAGGCCTCCACTTTGCAGAGCCTGAAGCACTTCCTTGAGGTAGCACATGGCGTCATTTCAGCTAGTACTGAAGACTGAAATGCTGTGTAGGTAGGCAGCACTGAAGTTCTCCAGTCCAGCTAGGGCCAGCTTGATCAACCTCTGGAAGGTGTCACCCGAAACTGGAAGTGCCCTTTGAGGGTAGAGAATGCAGACCTCTCTTTGACCCCCTTGGTCAAGGCAATCTGTCAGTACCCTATGATCAGCTCAGGATGGGGGCTACGTCAGTCTTGGTGACCACATTGAGCCCATGGTAGGCCACACAGAACCTACATTCAGGTGTGACACCTGGAGGGGCAACCTTGGGGGCCAACATTACTGGGCTGGACCAACGGCTTTTTGAGGGCTCAATTACCTCTAATGTCAAAATGTTGGAGACCTTCTCCTTGATGCTGGCTCTCACCTTATCAGACAACCTTTTAAATGTTGTTCTTTACAGGTGTGCTGTTCCTAGTATCAATATCAGGGGTACATTATGTAGAGATGTTGAAGTAAGCCTCAGCAAGGCCTACTAGTGCAAGGGGTTCACCTTTCTCTGCACAAAGTCCTCAGACCATGTAGGAAGAAGTTGGCACAGAAACTGGAATAAAAGACAAAAGTTTATTAACCTCATGAGGTGGTACTACAGTTCAGACAGCACCCTTGGGTAATGTCTGAAGTAGCACACTGAACTGAGAGAGCATGGTCCTTTTATACCCACACAGGGGCTAAAAGGAGATGGTACAATTATGGAAACAAGACTTGTATACATGTAAGGTCATGTGGAAAATGCACAGTCGACAGGTAGGAGGAGCTAACAGTTTCCAAGGACTAACAGCTGCAGACCTTACTGAGCATGTGCGAAAGTAAGAGATGCTAAATATAACTTGTCACTAGGCAGATTTCAAGAGCAGTTAACAGAAAGGTAGGACAGAGCACATGGTGAGCACATGGCAGCATGTAGCAGAGAAAATGGCTGCCATGAATACAAAATGGATTCCGCAAAATGTTCACAATAGTTACTAAATACAAGATGTCTTCTGCTAATGCTTAATCTAATCACTGCTAAATTACAACAGAGAGGCCTGGGTTAAGGGGAAAAAAGAAGCAAACTGCACCAGCAAATGGCAGCTGTCTCTCTGCTGGTCCAGGGCCAGTGTAGGGGAGAGACGGACATCCTCCAGTGACCCATTCTGCTACTTGGAAGATAGGCATTCGGGGAAAGGTTCACTCTCCTCTTCCACCCCATCATCAGTAACCAAGAGTACGTTATGCTCAGATCTCTCGGAGTGGGGCTTAAGGCGATTAACATGCAGGTCCCTCAAAGGAGTCTTAAGGTCCAATAAGAAAGCAAAATCTCTCTTGCACTCCTTCACCACATAAGGCCCAGACCAGCACTCTTGCAGAGCCCAGGGCTCCACAGGCTCCATCATCCACACTTTTTAGCCAGGCTGAAACTCAACTAGAGTGGCATTCTGGTCAAACCAACGCTCTGGCTGGCTGGCTTCCAGATTCTCCTGTGCAAGATTCTTGAAGCAAGGTACTTGGTTGCGAATGGCCAGCATGTAGCTGACCACACCCTGGAGGCTCTCCTGGGAGCTCACTCTCAGCCTATTTTTACCAAAGTCAGAGGCCACCTCACATGGTGCCCGTACAGACATTCAAATGGGCTGAAACCAACCCCCTTCTATTGTGCCTGCCTGCAGGCGAACAAAAGACATGGCAGGATGATGTCCCATTTCACCTCATGGTTTATTGTAGACCCTTAATCACACCTTTTAGGCTTTGGTTGAACCTCTCAGCCAACCAATTGGTTTGGGGGTGGTTTGGAGAACTTGTAGGTTACCCACTTTCCTTCCACATGGCCTTCATGTAATTAGACATGAAGTTGGTACCCTGTTCAGATGCCACCCCTTTGGGGAAACATACATGGGTAAAGATCTCCATCAATGCCCTGGCAATGGCAGATGCATTCACTGTCCTCAGATGGATAGCTTACAGGTACCAGGTGGCATGGTCCACCAAGACCAGAACAAATCTGTTGCCCATGTCTGCCTTGGGATTCAGAGTCCCAATGATGTTGATGCCCACCATCTCAAACGGGGTGCTAATGACAGGTAAAGGTTGCAGACGGGCCTTGCACTTCCCCCTGACTTGCCACTCACCATGCAGGTAGGACAGGGCCTGCAGTATGCATCTGAGGCCTTCCTCAATGGAGGCCAACAGAAGTGGGTAAAAAGCCTATCAAAGGTCTTGTCTTGACCCAAATGATCTACCAGTGGTATATCATGAGCCAGACCCAGTAGGAAGGTCCTATCATACTGGGGGACCACCAACACATGTGTTGTGCCAGGCTCAGGACCCTTAGGCTCACTATACAGACGACTATTATCTCAGTAAATTAGGTGTTTGCCAGAGGTGCCACTAGCTGCTAGGTCTGAGCCTGCTGCTAAAGACTCACAAGACAAGGGCATTCCCTATGCACCTTGCAGAACTCCTCCTTGGTGGGACCCTATTCCTGCTACCAGTTGGACAGCTCAGGAAGATTCCCCAGTTAGGCTACATTCTCCTCTGTAGGTACCAGGGTGTACCTCTCAGGTTCAGCCTCCTCCTGGACTCTGAGAGTCTCAGGAGCGAGTTCCTGCACCCCTTGCCCTTACTCTTCTTAGCAGGTACCTGGGACATTCTTCCAGGACATAGGTTGTCTTGATTATGACGTCGGGCTACCTTGAACTGTGTGGTCAGACACACCGACTCAGACAACCCCAGGCAATCTCAACATCTCCAAGTGTGACCTGAGCTCCACCTCCTTCCAGGCGGTATACTCCAGGTCTTTACCAAGCAGATAATCCTCAGGCATGGAGGGACTCACAGCTACCCTCAAGGACCACATCCATTCAAAAGTAACCAGAGCCACTAGGTAGTGGCTCTCACAGTTGTCAGCAGCAGCAACTTGGTGTTACACATTAGGGGCTATCTGCTCTGAAGACACCAGATGACACCTGCCAGTTTTCATGCTGGCTCCTGTGTCTCTCAGACCCTCCATCCTCTGCCCATTGATGGTGACCCACTGACACCTACTTCATAGTATTGTCAGGCATGTGGGTTCTCCACTCCATCTCTTCATCACCCAGGGACACCAGGTAACCTCTCCACTGTCCCTCAAACTAGCTGAGACAATATCCTACCTAAGCCTATACTAGCAAAACCCCATCACTGCCCATCCTGTGCCCACTTGGGACACTTGGCATCTCCCTTGAAGTGCCCTTCCTGCTGACAATCAAAGTACTTCATGGGTGCCTTCTCTGCAGACCTTCTGTCAGGAAACCTTTTCTTTTTCTTCTCAGTAGAGGGATGGAAATGGTGACCCGAAGAACTATTTTAGGGCCCTTCAGAGAACTCCCTGCTGTTGTTTTGTCCCACTCCTTCTTTTGATGAGGACCCTCAACCATCCTTGTGATGATCCCCTCCAGATACATTCTTGTGAACGTTGGTGCTAACCCAGTGGTGCGCATCCTTAGCATGCTCCCTGCGGTCAGAGAGCTTACTGTCAACAAGGTGTTGGCACAGATTTGGAAAACAAAGACTGAACATATGGTCTTTTACAACCAAATTATACAGACCGTGATCATCCTTTACCTCACTGCCCTTCACCCAAACATCCAGTAACTTGCAAAAGGAATCCACATAATCCACCCAGGTCTGTTGAGATAGTTACTGACTGTTCCTGAACTTCTGTATGTACTTCTACCTCATCCAGTTGGAGTGAATCCTAGTTTGTTTTAATGGGATAACAGGAATGAGATTAGCCTTTGGTTTGCAGACTGGTGCCCCGGTCACCTAGTGACTTTTAACCTACTTAGCTTGCTCTGTCTTGGACCATATATTTAATTAATTCTTCTAAGACGGCTGCCTTGTTTATAGTTAATTTCAACTCCTGTGACAAAGACAAACAAACTGTAGGTGCTCAAATTAGGAATTACCATCCCAAGCATGCTGTGTTAACTATTGTTTTGGAACAACCTACGTTAGGGGTCCAAGTAGATCTGTGTAAATACATCACACTTTAGACAGATAATCAGAGGGATTCCAACAAGATACCACCACTGCTATCAATGCTGCATGTCGCCTTGATGCTGACCTGGACTTCGTGTTCTTCTGAAGTCTGAGCACGAGACCTCATTCCAAGGTAACAAGGGTTGGGGGCTCCTTCCAGGGACATGGCATTGGCAGATTAGGTTTAACATACCCAGTTCTCCTCTAGGTAGAAGGTCAGGCCTATTATGGTAGGGTATTAGGACATATCACACCCTCAATGTCTCTTCATGCTATTGCAAGATGGTGGGGTCTTTATAATCATGAACCTTGTCTTTAAAATTGTATTTCTTGCACTGTTCATTATCTTAATTATTGCAGCTCATGCGATTTACCGCAGTTTGCAGATTGTAATAAATAAAAACTATTGAAACATTACTGCATCTTTGTTATTGCCTGTGTTTGATTGAAACATGATATCTGTGAGAAAGTGGTATCTCCGTTTAACCACGACATTCCCTGAGATGTCATACTTCTGAGTCCATGCATAAAGGCTGCCACAAATCACCTTTAACTGTTTGGGTTTTTGGTGAGGTACTGCTAGTGAGCCGGAAGGGTTGGGACTACAGTTGCGACTTGTTGTAGGATAGGTATAGTCACCTACGAACATAAGTACTGTTGTCCTTGAATCAGCAGTCTTGCCCATAGCAAGAGTCCAAACTACAACATGGCGCCACCAACGATGGTGTTTAGGCACTAATTTACGGGTTCCCCGACTATCACTGTCTTACGGACAACAGGTACCCTAAGTACCATTATACGGAGATGTCTGTGGTCTTTGGGAAAATCCTTGTCAATTGAACAGGGAACACCTAATTAGGCTGTAGGTTGTTGGAGCTCAAACTCATAAAAAGGAATATACTCCCCACTTGGTGTTCCATCTCTTCACCCATTTTTTTTTTTCTTCCAAATATGGACATAGACATTCCTGAGAATGCTAGACAAGCATTAACATTATATCTAATAGCGCACAGCTTAAAAGAAGAGGGAGGGGATGTCACTTTCATAGTAGAAGCTAATGAGGCTTACCAAACAGAAATATTCTACTCCTGGGTCACCTTTCCTAAGGAAGACCGCAGGTCAGTCACATTCCACACATATCGAATTGCTAATGTACCTCAACGGTATGAAGCATACTAGTACCATGAAATCCCGCTTACCTATCAAGAGCTTAAGAACTGGTTTGAAGGCGCCCTACCACATGTAATACAACGCATGAGATTAGGTCCTTTAGGGAATTGCGGACCTACATGGCCTATGTTTGCCACATATACACCTGACCCGGGTATACAAAATTTGTAAGCAGCAGATCTGTGAAACTTATATAATGAAATAGTAACATCATATAGACGGCTTGTTCAGTTCGTAATGCGGACTTTGAACACAACACCAGCGTGTCAAGCACCCCCAGCACCTGCTGGATACCAATTGGCTACTGGGATTAATCCAGAAACAGTGCATACTAATATGGGTAAAGTACACACAGAGCGGGAAAAATACCTTATTGGATAGCCCAGAAAACAAATCAGCTGGAAGCAATGGTTCCCCATACGGACCACAGGAGAAACATAGAATTCTAACAATGTGCTTGCCCTTTGGGATGGTTCCCTCGGTGGATGACTGTGCCACATGGGGTACAGTCTTTGCTGCAATATATACTACCACACATGGCACCCTGACACTTGCCAATTTACCGGAAGTGTTAAAACAAATACAGGCCTACGGCTGACCCGAGCGACCTGAAAAACTTCCGCCCCATCTCTCTCCTGCCTTTCCCAGCCAAGGTAATAGAGAAGACCGTCAACAAACAGCTGACCACCTTCCTGGAAAACAACAACCTGCTCGACCCTTCACAAACCGGATTCCGAACCAACCACAGCATGGAAACCGCCCTCATCTCAGTCAGAGACGGTGAAACAGTCGCCCTCATCCTCCTCGACCTCTCGGCGGCCTTTGACACCGTCTGTCACCGCACCCTAATCACCCGCCTCCGCTCCACCGGGATCCAAGGCCAGGCCCTGGACTGGATCGCCTCCTTCCTCTCAAACCGTTCCCAAAGAGTTTACCTCCCACCGTTTCGCTCAGACCCCACCGAGATCATCTGCGGCGTACCTCAAGGCTCATCGCTCAGCCCGACACTCTTCAATGTCTACATGAGCCCCCTCGCCAACATCGTACGCAAGCACGACATCATCATCACCTCCTACGCCGACGACACCCAACTTATACTCTCCCTCACCAAGGACCCCGCCAGCGCCAAGACCAACCTACAAGAGGGTATGAAGGACGTCGCAGATTGGATGAGGCTCAGCCGCCTAAAGCTGAACTCTGACAAAACGGAAGTCCTCATCCTCGTCAACACCCCGTCCGCCTGGGAAGACTCCTGGTGGCCCACGGCCCTCGGCACCGCACCGACCCCCACAGACCACGCCCGCAACCCCGGCTTCATCTTGGACCCCCTTCTCACCATGACCAAGCAAGTCAACGCCGTGTCCTCCGCCTGCTTTCTCACCCTCCGCATGCTCCGCAAGATCTTCCGCTTGATCCCCTCCGACACTAGAAAAACCGTGACCCACGCCCTCGTCACGAGCCGCCTGCACTACGGCAACACCCTCTACGCTGGGACCACCACCAAACTCCAAAATCGCCTGCAACGCATTCAAAACGCCTCGGCCCGCCTCATCCTCGACGTACCCCGCAACAGCCACATCTCCGCACACCTGAGACACCTGCATTGGCTCCCAGTCAGCAAAAGGATCACCTTTCGACTTCTCACCCACGCACACAAAGCCCTCCACAACAAGGGACCGGAATACCTCAACCGACGCCTCAGCTTCTACGTCCCCACCCGCCTCCTCCGTTCCTCTGGCCTCGTGCTCGCTGCCGTCCCTCGCATCCGCCGCTCCACGGCGGGTGGGAGGTCTTTCTCCTTCCTGGCAGCCAAGACCTGGAACTCCCTCCCCACCAGCCTCAGGACCACCCAGGACCACTCCGCATTCCGGAGACTCCTAAAAACCTGGCTTTTCGAGCAGCAGTAACCCCCCCTCTTTCCCCTAGCGCCTTGAGACCCGCATGGGTGAGTAGCGCGCTTTATAAATGTTAATGATTTGATTTGATTTGATTTGAATGAGCATGGAGCAGCACCTTCCCTAGATTTGGGGATGAAATTAATGAATAATTTTGACGCGGTATCCTCAATAATATTAAGTAACATTAAAGGGGAAGCGGTAGCACTGGCTATAAGCCAGCGTCTTTGAGAAACTCCACATTTGGATCATGAGAGACAGCTACCAAAAATGATTTCCGATACCTATACTAGTATAGGGCAGGATAGTCTGGGAGCCAAACCAAAGAAATTGGAAGTACAGAGTACCACCCCTAAGGAAGGTACGAAAAAGACACAAAAGGGTTCGAAAAAGCTCTGGCAGAAGCCAAAACAATTTAAAGACAGACAGAAGCAGATTCTCTGCATCCGGAGAACTCCGAAAGGAGATATACTCTCAGAAATGGGGAGAATATTAGAACTCCTGATAGATACACTGATTCACGTCCCTCTCGTTCTTTTCAGGATGCTGCGGATAGCCGTAGAGAGACAGGGGGCCGTCCTGACCGACGTCCTGAATACGTGAAACAAAAGTAAGACTCACTGCAGTATACAGTCAAAAAAGAAGAGAAGACTTTCCAACAAAAGCCACAGTTTAAAAAGAAAAAGGTGGCAGCACTATCAGTCAAAAATGCCAATGCACTTGAGAACATTCCTGAAGAACAAGATGTGGGCAGTAACACTGCTAGACAGCGCAGCAGAGGTCACGATATGTCGCCAGAGCCTGAAGGATCATCTGGATGCGACAGCAACTAGCGATTTTGTTGCAGTTGAAACTGCAGACAGGTGCGTACTCCCACCGGATAGACTTTATGATCTAAAGATCCAAATTGATGGAAATGTGGAATGCACCATCGGTGTAATCTTTTGGGATAAACTTAATTGTGACATCCTGTTGGCCGAAAGAGATTGGCCGCCCGAACACGTCCGTAAGCTCCCACATGGGGAAAATGTCATTTTGCCTTCTTTCTCTAATCTTGTTCCAGAGGCAGAAAAGGTACACTACGCTGTCAAATGGGCTCTAGCGCAGGCACCTCCATTATACCACATCATGTAGGTTGGGACAGGGATTCTCCGTGTCATATAATACCTATCAAGTCTACACCCCAGCCTCAGACACAATATCCAGTCAAACACAAGGCTAAAGCTCCAGTGAGGGAGTTCCTCACTCAGCTAGAATATCAGGGGGTAAGTGAGCCTTGCGCCTCTGCAATGAATAATCCATTATTCCTGGTTGCAAAGTCAGACCATTCCTATAGAATAGTCTTAGATTACAGACACTTAAACAGTCATATACGTACTAATGCGATTCAAAATTCACATAGCACAACACTGATAAACAACATAGTGAGCAAAAAATATAAACCAATGTTGGATATTTCCAATGGGTTCTTCTGCCAGAATTTAACAGAAGAAAGTCGGGACCTAAGTGCATTCTCATTTGGCTCACAAAAACACTTTTGCCGTTTACCCCAGGGCTATAAGAATAGTCCAGGGCTGTTTTCAGCCCGAGTAACATCAATATTACATGATATTGATCCTGAGGCGTTATCCTATGTGGGCGACATATATCTCACAGACAACAACCTGAACATTCATCTTATGAGGGTGGATCGAATAATTTTGGGGTTTGCCGAAGTTCGTTAAAAATTCAACTTTAAGAAAAGCAAGATCGCCTTTTTCAGTGTATTGTTCCTGGGATACGAGCTATCAAACGAAGGAAAGAGCCTGGCCCCGCCCTTCCTAGAGAAGTGTGCACAACTACACCCACCAAATACGCTAAAGAAACTACAGTCTTTACTTGGTTTATTTAATTTTGGCAGAACATACATTCCTGACTATGCACAAAGTATCAAGCCACTATACGACTTAATACGTCCAGATTTTTCTAGCAGACACTGGACAGTTGAACACACATGCATCAGAAGGGATTAGCAACAGGATATGCTGGAAGCTAAACACTTACACACCCGTGACGATCAAAAGAATTTGGTCATCAGAATAATTGCTGGGGCCCTTGGGTTTACCCATGTCACCTTCAATGAGGATGACATGGTGCCATTGCATATAAATCTCATTTAGACTCAAATGCGGAGCAACGCTTTGCACCCATAGAAAAAAATCTAACTGCAGTTCAGATAGCTGTCATAAAAGAGAGGCCACTTGTCCAGGGAAAACGCATCATTGTCGTTACCCCGGTGCCAGCTTTAGAGGCAGTCACCAAAGCAAGCGTTCCTAACGCTAAGGCTTTACATCCACGCTGGATTCCGTGGGCAACTTCTCTGACAGCTACTGATGTAGATTATATTTTTGATCCGAAACTTCAGAAGAATTTCTCCAATATGAACAAGAGTGCCCCGCTCCTCTACATCTTTTACCTTTAGACAACTATGATACTGTCATTTATACTGATGGTTCAGCCCAACCAGCTGTAGGTACCAAACATCAATACTCAGCCGCTTGCACAGCCGTGAGTGGAGTAATGAAGGATGGAGTCTTCCACCCTCATAATACCTACACGCAGACCCTAGAGGACTGCACAGGTCAGTTAGCCAAACTCAAAGCTCCTATTTTAGCACTAGAAAAAACTGAGACAGGAAGACTGACTTTGATAGTCCGTGATTCATATTACTGTGTTCAGTCTTACAATGATTATCTTAATGATTGGAAACTGAACGGGTTTAGAGATTCTAAAGGGAACACCATAAAGCACAAGACATTGTGGGGGAGAGTAGCTGATCTGAAGGATAAGCTACCGTGCATCCATGTAGTACATACATTGGGCCACCAATGTGTAGGAGTACACGTTATCGGTAATACTTTGGCTGACGAAGCAGCCAAATCCGCAGTAGGTACGGCTTCTGTGGCTGCAGTAACTCGTTCCCATAAGAGATTGGATAATGAAATAGTGACTGCCATGAAAGCTTGGCTTTTACCGCCAATGTTGTAATGAGGGCCTATGTTTGTTAGTGAATACATTCTGTTGGACAGGGTGTTCATGAAACTTAGCCGGTGTGGAGATACTGGGCGTGTTCATTTCTTTTTTTTTTGCTAACCCGAGGCAGGACATCTGTTGAATAGTGTCATTTAAAAAAATCATTTGTACAGGAATCAGGCATGCTCTGAACAAGGCTTCCCTACCCTGTATTTGCCAATCTTGTGTCCCCCATACACTCTTTAAATCAATACTCTTCTTCCAGTGATCATAACCTTCAATGGTAAGACGGAAAAACATAGGCATCTGAACATATCAGTTTTGTATCCGTTAGCCAAATTTTCCTAATTTTTGATGGAGGCAGTTTGAAAAAATATGACTTGGAATTTCTTGTGTTATGCCTGGAAAAATACGTACATTTTTCTAAACAACTTTTTGGGCTCCCCACTGGTGGTGTTGAACAATGTTCCCACTGTGTATAATAAAGTACCGGTTTGTGTCTAGTTGCACGGTGCAGGTAGTAATGTCCCCATTTATTGTAGCAGAACATTTTCCCATGATTCATAGTATTTGCATATACATCATCACTTTTAAGTACTGAATAGTCCTTCATTTCAGTTAACATAGAATCAACTGTCTGGACATCCCAATCATCAGATGCAACACTGGGTGTGATAACATCTGTCATCCATATTTTGAATACATATAGAATTTGAATGACCTCAGTAGGCCCATATATTTCAAAAGGAACTTTGTCCCACACAATCCCATCAGAAATGGGTACAGCTGAAATGTTCAACGGGGACAAGCTTCTGCGGACCTAGTGTGAGGAATGATATAGAGTTTAGACTTCATCTACTGGCGCTACAGTGGCACGTTCTGGAATGTAATGAACAAAAACAGTCACGAAACCAATCCAAAAAACTAATGTTGAGAATGTTAGGCAGAACCATGAATAGTTCCAGGGATATATCAAGTAGTTTGTTTTAAGCCATAGATATAGCTTGCGTGTCTTTGAATCATTTTTAATCACTTCAGTGGATGAGTTTGAAGAAAAGTCATCAATGTCGATGAAGTAACCAGAGCCAGTCTCTACAAAAACAGGAGCAAGTTCGGTACTTGTAGATGTGTACACTTTACATGGAAGTGGTGACAGGAGCCAGCAAGAGCTCATTCCCCGCCCTCCCCATGGTCGAGGAGGAATCTATAGCATTGTTGGACATTGTAGCATAGTCCATAGTAGTGTTGGTCACTCTATTCTGAAGAGGAATGTCCTGTTGGGTAGTGAGAGGGGATCGGGAACTACCCAAGGGACCTCTGGGCCTACTGTGCAGGATCAGCCATATGGTGTAGTTTGACATTGCCCAATTGAAACAAATCTGTTTCCTCAGGAACCAGGCAATAATGGCAAGATTACAGTTCTGGTACCTTGTATTCCCAAGACTGAGACTGGTGCTCTGTAGGATGGACCAAATTTCTTCTTTACAGCAATCTTTTCACAAACCAGATCCCCAACTTTAGGAATCCAGCCAGTGGAAGTTGTTGGAATATCCCTTATTCCTAAGGTGGCAGCACTGGTGGATGATTTATCATCTCAAAATTGTTGAAACTCCTGTAAGACAATGAGACATTAATTTATGTCAAATGGTGTTTCTGCTGCCACCGTACCAGAACCATCAAGATCTGGGACATATATAGGTATCCCAAAGAGAACCTCATAGGGAGTTCGTCCCCCCAAGGACCGTCTTGGCAGATTATTCAGTGCTCTCTGGACCTCATATAGGTGATGAAGCCAGCTGCGGCCAGAACATAATACTCTAGCTGTTAAGGACTGCTTTAGATCATGGTTCCGCCTCTCCAAGACCAAATTTCCCTCAGGATGGGATGGTGAGGGGTAATAGAGTTTAACACCCATCGTCCCCATGGTGTCCCTGAATGCCTTAGAGGCAAATGCAGGGCCCTGGTCCGAGTGGAATGCTGCAACTGCATATGTACCGATAAAGATCAGCAAATCTTTTATAACAGTTTGAGCGTCAGCCGACCGCTGCGGCCATACCCACAGGAATCTAGAACAAGAATCTACAGCGACTAGGATGTATTTGTATGTACCATCCGGTTGGAGTGGACCACAATGGTCCAGGTACACACATTGTAATGGCCTGCTGGACACTACGAGGGATGTCTGTGGTGGGCGTATGATATTTATTCGCTGGCAGATGTCACAACAAAGGACATATTGCCGTGCAGAAGACCGCCAACACACTGCCGCGGCCGCGGAATTCCGCTACAGCTATTATGACCCACAGTTCTAAATCCGCCAAAATCTAAACACCCACACAAGTCCGCCACACCAAAGGTCAGTGATAAACTGGCGAAAACAAAACCTCCACCGTCAAGCCAACAGAAATCCGCCCACACTATCACGACCCACGAATCCACGCACTGGTCTTTCAACCGCAGTATTCCATTGGCGGTACACACCGCCGCACTCAAAATACACACACATTTACAAAACACAGCCACATTGGACAAATCGAAATACACACACCTGATACACACACACACACCACTCCCACACACCCAATACAATATAAAACACACACCCACATCACCCACAAACCGTTACGACAACAAATCACGAACGAAAGCCAGAGAGAGACAGCACCAGCAAGAACAACAGCATCCACAGGCACACAACACCATCACCCACAGAACTTCCACGCACCTCACACAACACCCCACTACATATCAGCACACTTATCACCCCACACTCCACCCCACACATCACCTACACCACCCCATGGCATGGCAAAGACACCCCAATCAATCAATCAAAAAATTTGTAGATCGCGCTACTCACCCGTGAGGGTCTCAAGGCGCTGGGGGAGGGGAAACATGGGGGGGCAGGGAGGGACACTGATCGAACAACCATGTTTTGAGGTTCTTTCTGAAGACCAGTAGGTCATTGGTTTTGCGAAAGTCAGTGGGGAGGAAGTTCCAGGTTTTGGGGGCGAGGTAGGAGAAAGACCTGCCTTCTGTGGTGGTGCGTTGGATGCGGGGGGACTGTGGCTAGGGCGAGTTCGGCTGATCGTAGGTTGCGTGTGGGAATGTGGAAGTTAACTCTTTCATTGAGGTAGGTTGGGCCGGTGTTGTGGAGGGATTTGTGTGCGTGGATGAGGATCTTGAATGTGATTCTCTTGTCTATGGGGAGCCAGTGAAGAGATTTGAGGTGTGGTGAGATTCGTTCGTGGCGGGGGAGGCCAAGGACGAGGCGTGCAGCTGTGTTCTGGATTCTCTGGAGTTTGCGTTTGAGTTTGAGTGTGGTGCCGGCGTAGAGGGCGTTACCGTAGTCCAGTCTGCTGCTGATGAGTGCGTGGGTGACTGTCTTTCTGGTTTCTGGGGGAATCCATTTGAAGGATTTTTTTAGAGTGCGGAGTGTGTGGAAGCAGGAGGAGGTTAGAGCATTGATTTGCTGTGTCATGGAGAGGGAGGGGTCAAGGATGATGCCGAGGTTGCGTGCGTGATTTGCGGGGGTGGGTGCGGGGCCTAGGGCAGTGGGCCACCAGGAGTCGTCCCATGTGGTTTTGTTGAGGGCGAAGATGATGATCTCGGTTTTGTTTGAGTTGAGCTTGAGGTGGTTAGTGGTCATCCAGTTGGCGGTGTAATGGAGAGCGTCGTGTAGGTTGGTTTTCGCGGTGGTGGGGTTGCGGGTGAGTTAGAGGATGAGCTGGGTGTCATCTGCATAGGAGAGGACAGTGATTCCGTGTGCTCAGAGGATGTTGGCTAGGGGGATCATGTAGATGTTGAAGAGTGTGGGGCTGAGGGAGGACCCTTGGGGGACTCCGCAGGTGATCTTGGTAGTGTTGGAGTAGAAGGGCGAAAGGCAGACTCTCTGGGTCCGGTCGTTGAGGAAGGAGGTGAGCCAGTCTAAGGCTTTGTGGCCAATTCCTATGTTGTGGAGGCGTGTGCGGAGTGTGTGGTGGCAGATGGTGTCAAAGGCTGTGAAGAGGTCTAGGAGGATGAGTGCGACGGTCTCGCCTTTGTCGACTTTGGTCCTGATGTCGTCAGTGCATGCGATGAGGGTGGTTTTCGTGCTGTAGTTTTTGCGGAACCCGGATTGTGAGGGGTCAAGAGTGTTGTTTGCTTCCAGGAAGTGGGATAGGCGGATGTTGACTAATTTCTCTGCAATCTTGGTGGGGAAAGGGAGGAGGGAGATTGGCGGCTTGTTTTTTTTTAGGAGAGTGGTGATTTCCGCGTGCTTCCAGGGGTCTGGGTAGGTGGCGGAGTCGAAAGAGGAGTTGATTATGTTGTAGAGTATGGGGGCGATGGTTGGGCTAGCTTTGTTGTAGATGCAGTGTGGGCAGGGGTCGGAGGGGGAACCGGAGTGGATGGAGTTCATGGTTTTTTCGGTTTCTTCGTGTGTGGTGGAGGTCCATGTGGAGTGTGTGGTGGGGGGTCATGAGTGAGGGTTGGGTTGGGTGAGTGAGGTGTGTGTGTGTGGTATGAAGCTGTTGTGGATGTCCAGGATTTTGTGGAGGAAGTGGTTGGAAAGGGCGTCACATAGGGGCCGTGTGTGTGTGGGGGATCTATGTTGCTGGCTTTGGGTTTGACAAGTTCATTGATGATGGTGAAGAGTTCTTTGCTGTTTTGAGAGTTGTTGTCAAGGCATGTCTTGTAGTGATCTCTTTTGGCGGTGCGTATGAGTTGGTGATGGGTGCGAATGGTGGTTTTGAGGGTGGAGAAGTTGGTTGTGGAAGGTTCTAGTCTCCATATTTTCTCAGCTTGGCGGCATTTGCGCTTGGAGTCTTGGAGTTCAGGGGTGAACCATGGGGTGCTCTTGATGTTGCGGGTGGCGATGTGTTTTCTGAGGGGGGCTAGTGTGTCTGCACAGGTAGTGATCCATTTGGAGAGGTTGTGTGCTCCTGTGTTGGGGACGTTGGTATGGGGGGGATTATGGGCCAGTTGGGAGTTTAGTCGTTCTGTGGGGATCTTGTCCCACATGCAGTAAGGTGTGGTGTGTTGATGGTAGTGTGTGGGGGGTTTGGCGAAGGAGAAGTGGACGCAGCGGTGGTCAGTCCAGAGGAGTTCGGTGGTGTGGGTGTAGGCTATGTGTTGGCTTGAGGTGAAAATTGCGTCGAGCGTGTGTCCTGCTGAGTGGGTGGGTGCTGTGACCAGCTGTTTGAGTCTGAGGTTGGTGAGGCTGTCTATGAGGGAGGTAGTGTTGTGGTCTTGTGGGTTTTCTAAGTGAAAGTTGAAATCACTGAGGATGATGTAGTCTGTGGAGGTGAGGGCGTGCGAGTTGGTGCTGTCGGCGATGGTGTCGCAGAAGGCCGGGCATGGTCCGGGTGGTCTGTAGATTAGTGTACCTCTGAGGGTGGAGTTGTTGTTAATGTGGATGAGGAAGTGGATGTGTTCAGTGTTGTCGATAGTGTCTTGGGAGCTGGGTGGTGACTTTGATGGTGTCTCTGTGTAGGATGGCGATGCCACCGCCTGGCCTGTTGAGGCGGTCTTTGTTTTGGAGTTTGTATCCCTTGGGGGTGGCTATGGCTATGTCGAGTTCTGAGGAGGGGTTGGTCCAGGTTTCCGTTAGGAAGGCGATGTCAGGTGAGTGTGATGTGATGAGGTCCCAGAGTTCTATGGCATGTTTTTGAAGGGAGCGGATGTTGAGGAGCAGGCAGTTGAGGTGGTTGTGGTGGTTGGCGTTGGTGTGGTACGTGAAAGTGTTGTTGCAGGGTGTGTTCTGGTAGTGGGCTGGTGTGCTGCGGGGTTGGTTGGTGGGGGCAGGGTGGGTGAGTCTTGTGTTGGGGATGTTGTGTTTTTTGAAGGTGGGGTCGCTATGGTTGGTGTGTGGTGTGAGGGATGACGAGCAGGAGAAGTGGCAGGTGTGGCAGGTGAAGGGGCCATGAGTGTGTGTGGGGCTAGATAGGGGGCATGTGGGGCGGGGGCCTGGGTTGAGAGAGTGGAGGGTGAGGGGGGAGTAGGTGTGTCTGAGAGGGCCTGGGGAACTGGCGCTGGGCGCGGTCTTGGCGCGGAGGGGCGCAGACGGGCTTGCCTTTGGCACGCCTTTGGCCGCGGCTGCCATAAAAGGAGGGGAGGGTGGGAGTGGCAGCTGGGAGGAGGGAGGACTTGACGAATGAGAGGGCTGGGGCCACAGGGGATGCAGCAGCGGGGAAAAGAGGCTAACTGGAACAGTGAGGAGGAGGGGGGAGGTGGGAGAGGCCGCAGAGGATGCAGCGGCGGGGAAAAGAGGCTAACTGGCACGTGAGGAGGAGGGGGAGGCGGGAGGGGCCGCAGGGGTGCAGCAGCGGATAAAGAGGCTAACTGGAATGGAGAGCAGGAGGGGGATGGGGGAAGGGCCTCAGGCGATGCGGCGGCAGGGAAAAGGAGGAAAAAAAGGAGTGGAGGTGGCGCGGATGGCGGAGAGGGGAGCGACCTGCCTGCAGAAGCAGGGTCAAACGTTGCTCCCTGTTACTGCGCCGCGGCTGCCATAAGAGGAGGGGAGGGTGGGAGTGGCAGCTGGGAAGAGGGAGGGCTTGATGAATGAGAGGGCTGGGGCCGCAGGGGATGCAGCAGCGGGGAAAAGAGGCTAACTGGAATGGTGAGGAGGAGGGGGGAGGCGCCACAGGGGATGCAGCGGTGGGGAAAAGAGGCTAACTGGAACGGTGAGGAGGAGGGGGAGGGGCCGCAGGGGCGCAGCAGCGGATAAAAAGGCTAACTGGAACGGTGAGCAGGAGTGGGGAGGCAGGAGGGTACGCAGGGGACGCAGCGGCGGGGAAAAGGAGGAAAAAAAGGAGTGGAGGTGGCGCGGATGGCGGAGCGGGGAGCGACCTGCCTGTAGAAGCACGGTCAAAGGTTGCTCCCTGTTACTGCGCAGCGGCTGCCATAAGAGAAGGGGAGGGTGGGAGTGGCAGCTGGGAGGAGGGAGGGCTTGACGAATGAGAGGGCTGGGGGGGTGGGGACGCAGCGACGGGGAAAAGAGGCTAACTGGAACGGTGAGGAGGAGGGGGAGCAGGGAGGGGCCGCAGGGGACGCAGCGGCGGGGAAAAGAGGCTAACTGGAACGGTGAGGAAGAGGGGGGAGGCGGGAGGGGCCGCAGGAGATGCAGCGGCTGGGAAAGGAGGCTAACTGGAACGTTGAGGAGGAAGGGGAGGCGGGAGGGGCCGCAGGGGGCACAGCGGCGGGAAAAGAGACTAACTGGAACGGTGAGTAGGAGGGGGGAGGCGGGAGGGGGCGCAGGGGACGCAGCAGAGGGGAAAAGGAGAAAAAAGAGGAGTGGAGGTGGTGCGGATGGCGGATGCAGAAGCAGGGTCAAAGGTTGCTCGTAGGAGGAGCTCAGGGTCATGGTGGAGGAAATCGTCCGGGTAGAGCCACAGCTATTCGGACCACAGGTGCAGCACACCTCAATTGCAAGGAAGATGGAGCTATGGCGAAGAATAGTGGACAGGGTCAACGTAGTGGGAAAGCACCCAAGAAATTGGGAGGACATCAGGAAGAGATGGAACAACCTACGGGGGAAGGTGCGTTCCGTGGTCTCAAGACACCACCTGGCGGTTCAGCGGACTGGCGGCGGACCGCCACCTCATCCCCCACAACTAACAACATGGGAAGAGCAGGTCTTGGCGATTTTACATCCTGAGGGCCTCGCAGGAGTAGGTGAAGGAATGGACTCTGGTAAGACAAATCTTAACTATTACATCCCCCACCCTACCTGCATGCCAGCACATACCCTCACCCTCATCCCCAGCACTCCAACTCCTCACATATATCCCAACATCACAAACCACCCATCCCAACACCAAGCCCTGCATGCAACAACAAAGCATGGACACCCATCACCAATGCATGGCCACTACACATACCCATACATCCCCCTAAACCATTATCACACAAGGTCCTACACAGGAATGCAAGCACTGGGGTACACAGTCACCCACCCATTGCACATCATGGCACACACAGATGCAATAATCATGCCTTTACACCCCTGCAGGACCTCTACCCAACGTCACCGGACAGGAGGGACCAGATATGTCCACTCCACCCACAGAAGAGGCCCACAGTGATGACAGCAGCTCTGTCCAACTGGATCTAGATGACCAGCCCGGCCCATCGGGGACCTCGGGACAGTCGGTTCCCATCACACAGTCACAGGCCACTACAGAGCTTCCCCCCTCTGGAAACACCAGCACAGCACCCACCCTGCGGGCCCCTGACACTAGCATGGGTGACCGGTGCTAGTGGACAGGACGCCCCGCCACAGGACCACCACACCAGCACCCCACCCCCTGCAGAGGGAGAACCACCCTGCAAACGGTCCCTGAGATCCAGGAACAAGGCAGAGCACGATGCCAAGACCCCCGCCAAGAAATGAGACCACCCTGATTGTCATCCTACTGTCCCACTTTGTCACCCTGTCCATAATTAAACTGCCCCAGCTCCACTTCCTATGCCCATATGGGCAATGCACCTGTGAGACTAATAGACTGGACTCTGCCATGGACAGTCCTCCTCCATCACCCCTCACCATTTTACTACCCCCTCCAATAATGAGCACTTAAATAAACACCCATAAAGCACAAAACAATCTGGAGTCTGTTTGTGATTTCGAAATAGTGTATTAGCAATTACAGTGACAAAATGCTCTTTCAATTGTAATGTCAACATACCTATGCCACACAGCTCTAGACCATGAGGAATCTAAGCAGATGTCACACAGTGGGACCCACATCTGTGAAATCGTAACGGAAAGTGACAACTCAGTGACCATACACTGGGTGAAAACGACAGACAGTAGAGAAGCAGTAGTGTATAAGTACATGTAGTAGGCAGGTCTGTACTCTTACCTGTGTCTCACTGGAAATATTGCTGGATCACTGAGTCCCTGTTGTTCATGTCTTCTTCCTCTGCTTCCTCGTCTTCACAGTCCACAGGCTCCACAGCTGCCACAACACCGCCATCTGGACCATCCTCCTGCAGAAAAGGCACCTGTCGTCGCAAAGCCAAGTTGTGAAGAATACACCTTCTTTGGTGAGTAGAATACGATCCACCTGTCATATGGAGGCACCGGAACCTGGCTTCAGGAGGCCAAAGGTCCGCTCGATCACCCTCCTAGTTCGCCCATGGGCCTCATTGTAGCGTTCCTCTGCCCTTGTCCTGGGATTCCTCACTGGGGTCAGTAGCCATGACAGGTTGGGGTAACCAGAGTCACCTGCAAATAGCGAGGGACAACTGTTAGACACGCACTAACCTGTAGGGATATACCCAGACAACCATTTCCACTGTCTTGCTTCCAGGTGCTCACCTAATAGCCACACACGGTGCCTCTGGAGTTGACCCATCACATAAGGGATGCTGCTATTCCGCAGGATGTAGGCGTCATGCACTGAGCCAGGGAACATGGCATTCACATGGGAGATGTACTGGTCTGCCAAACATACCATCTGTGCATTCATTGAATGATAAGTCTTCCGGTTTCTGTACACCTATTCACTCCTGTGGGAGGGGGGTACCAAACCCACATGTGTCCCATCAATGGCACCTATGATGTTGGGGATATGTCCCAGGGCATAGAAATTACCTTTCACTGTAGGCAAATCCTCCACCTGAGGGAAAACGATGTAGCTCCGCATGTGTTTCAGAAGGGCAGACAACACTCTGGACAACACGTTGGAAAACATAGGCTGGGACATCCCTGATGCTATGGCCACTGTTGTTTGAAATGACCCACTTGCAAGGAAATGGAGAACTGACAGCACCTGCACTTGAGGGGGGATTCCTGTGGTATGGCGGATTGCTGACATCAGGTCTGGCTCTAACTTGGTACACAGTTCCTGGATTGTGGCACAGTCAAGCCTGTATGTGATAATCACATGTCTTTCCTCCATTGTCGACAGGTCCACCAACGGTTGGTACACCGGAGGATGCCACCATCTCCTCACATGTCCCAGCAGACGGTGCCTATGAAGGACAACAGTGAGCACAGAGTCAAACTACTCAGAGGTACGTACCCACAATTTATACAGAACACCATTCATACACAAAAAGTGGCCTGTATGTGTGTTGAGTCTGGGCCTAGGTATGTGTGACACAGTTGAAAATGAAGCCCTGTGGGCCCCTGAAATGACGGCTGCCTGACCTCTAAAGTGGGACAATGGGATGTGAGGTAACTGTGCTGGCGTTGTACACCGTCGCGGTAGGCGGTCGAAGGCTGCGGCGCAATGCTGCATTGGTTAACATTGGACCCTATGGGTCCCAGGAGCCAATGACGATGTACACCGGCAGTGACGGTACACACCGCCGCGGACGTGACCACCATTTTCTATCTGTTCAATCACTCGATACCTGATCTTCGACAGGAGATGACCTACACTGCAAGCGCTGCTGTGACCTCGGTCTGGAAGAGACAATGGCTCGATTGTCTGGGGAAAGGGACCCTGCCTTCACATCGGAGGAGTTGGAGAAACTCGTGGATGGGGTCCTCCCCCAGTACACGCTACTCTACGCTCCTCCAGACAAACAGGGAAGTACACAGGGAGCATGATGTATGGGCTATGCCTGTGTGGAGTGGGCTGGATGTAAGAAGGACGGGGGGAGAGTGTGGCATGCATGAAACGACGGTGAATGCATGTGCCACATGGCAAGGGTAGGGATGGGGGCCAATCACTTTGACGGTGTAGGTGGTAATAACTTACTCTTCCCCCTGTACATTTCATGTAGGTCAGCGCCCACCAGAAAAAACATATTTGGCGAGCCATCGCCAAGGACGTCCGGACCCTGGGGTCTACCACAGACGGAGCACCCACTGCCGGAAAAGATGGGAGGACATTCGCCGATGGAGCAAGAAGACGGCGGAGGTTCAGCTGGGGAGGGCCTCCCAACGTGGGAGGGGTGCCTGTCGCACCATGACCCCCCTGATGTTCAGGATCCTGGCGGTGGCCTACCCGGAGCTGGATGGGCGCTTGAGGGCATCACAGCAGCAACAAGGGGTGAGTACACTCTCATTCTGTTGAATTTGCGTGCAGTGGAGGGGTCTGGGTGGGGGAGGTGGGCTGTGGGTTTCCCTAGGCCAGGGAGAGTTCCGTAGGCAAGGTCCCTCTGCAAGGCAGGCCATGTGGCACCCCACCCCACCTCTGTAGAGTGCCAAGTACACGTAGTCATGCCCCTGTGTCATCTATGTGTGCAGATGTCGTCCATATCCTTGTAGGCCATTTCCCAGGAATTGAACAGTGGAGCCCAAGAGCACGGCATAGTGCAGGGGGCTTGTGTGTCTGTCGTGTCCGCCAACGGTAGCGGTAACGCATGCACTCAACATGTCTTTCTTCTGTCGTCGTCCCCTTTTTGTGGTCTCCCTGTTCTTGTGTGCATTAGCATCATCAGGCGGAGGAGCAGTGGCACCGGAGCACGAGGGGGCTGCATCCCACATGGCCGTGGAGGGCCACACTACAGACTTGGACTTCACCAGTGGGACGGAGTGCGAGGGGAGCTCCACGGCAGGGACAGGAGCTGAGATCAGTGACACAGACTCGTCCTCTGATGGGAGCTCCCTTGTGGTGGCGGCAACATCTGTGCCACCCCCATCTACAGGTACAGCCGCCACCACCCCTTCCAGCACCGCCCTCCCAGCAGCCCCTCAGCCTTCACCCCATGCCCGCTCACCCGGGAGGGTGGGCATCACCTTCGCCCCAGGCCCCTCAGGCCCTGCCCCAGTCACCCCTGCTGCCCTCAGTGAGGAGGCCATTGACCTCCTCAGGTCCCTCACTGTTGGTGTCAAAGCCCAGCTCACCTGAGTCCTTGTTCAGTTCTGATGGAGGTTGAAGACAATCCGACCCCACCCTGAAACTGCTTGTTCCAGCACACTAGTTTTTAAAACAGTGCACTAAGAACAGAAGCTCAAGGGAAGGGGGGAAGTGGATAAAATAAAATAAAGAGACAACTGCGTTTCCACTGTTGAAGTGCTGCACAAATCTGCGGCCCTCTCTGACTTCGGTAGAAACTGGTGCCTAATGAAACATAAACAAAGAACAGATAAGTACATCTTATTCCTAACTGGGTTCCTGACTATCCCTTTATTTATTAGAAATTTTCTTCTAAAAGTACCTCTTGGATCCTGGTCTCTAGTTTCCAGGTTTGGAATGTGTTGCTGCTCTGGGATGTGCTTTCTATTACTCTAAAGCTTCTAAAACATTAAACAAATACCGTTATCAGAATTATCAATATCAAACATTCATCTTAATATAACTAAAGCCTAAATTGCCAATAGCAGACTCACTTTTCCCATATTTCCAGAATCTTTTATCAAACAAATACTGTACTTTTACGTCAAAATACAGCATGTAATTTGTGCAAGTCCTTGATTTACTGTTTGCCTTGCTGTTAATGGTTTCCATGGTTCGATTCTTAAAAGTTCCATAAAAAAATGTTTGCTTCACAAAGTTCCGCAAAGTATTGTTGTAACAAAGAGTTTGAATCACAATGTTCGTGGAAGGTATCTTGTTTCAAATTGTCTATACACGAATCCAGAAATTATTGTCAAAGTTCTTTCAGGTAATAAAAGTTTTGCCTAACCTTGTCTTCTTTCTCTTTTGCAGGTTGCTTGTAGGAGAGAGGCTGAGGCAAGAAGGAACCGGAAACCGGAAGAAGGAAGAGCCAGCAGCTGCGCCCATTGAAGCCAATGAAAGTCTGTAGAGAGCAGGAGTGCCAGCGCCAAGGGATCTGTCCTCAGGTAAGCGGGAGGTAGACGAGCACAAGCACTGGGCGAGGCTCGAGGGCTGCCTTTTATAGACAGGGCTGGGTGTGGTCCTCACATGCTGCACATGTTCTTGAAAGGTGTGCAGAGCTGGGTGTGGTTTGAAGAGCTGGGTGTGGTCCTCACATGCTGCACATGTTCTTGAAAGGTGTGCAGAGTTTCAGTTATTATGCAAATGAGTTAAATTAACACATGGCCTAGAGAGGAGTGTTTTAAAGAAGCCTTGGTAAAAGCAAGGCCCAATGTGTAAACAAAACAGCACATTAAACAACATACACAGAAGCCTAGGGGGGGGGGGGAAGGTGAGATAACAAGAAAGGCTTTCAATAGTAATTTTAAAAGGGAGCTATTACAGAACCCACTAGTGCAGTTAGAGGGGACATGCTCTTTGCTGTGCAAAAAAACCCTAACAGTTGCCCCCCTCAAAGGCCCTCCTACAGGACGGGGTTTTCCTGGATTTTTTAAATAAAACCGTCTAATCAGCTGTGGGGCATGTACATATGATGCTGGTTCCCATGAATTCTCAGATTCATCATATCCTTTCCATTCTACTAAATAAAACAGACGTCCCCTAATTCTTTTTGAGTCTTTTATGCTTTTCACTTCATATTCTAGATTTCCCTTAATTGGTATGGGTGGAGGTGGTGGTTCAGGTCGGGTTTTTGGATTGTACGGCTTAAGCAAGGACACATGGAATGTAGTATGTACTGGATATTCTTTTGGTAAATCTAATTTTACTGTTACCGGGTTTACTATGGCAGTTATACTAAAGGGTCCAATGAAACGTGGTTGCAGCTTTCGGGATCCCTCTATGTTTAGGTTCTTTGTGAAGAGCCATACCTTGTCACCGATTTTATACATTGGGGCCTCAGATCTGTGTTTGTCTGCTTGTCTTTTCATGCTTTCCTTGGACTTTAATAAATGTTTTCTGGCTTTGTCTTGTATGTCACCTAACCTTGTTAGTCTATCCGTTACTGTAGGTAACAGAGAATCTTCTAACAAAATGGGTATAGCTCTTGGATGATACCCCTGCAAGAAATAGAATGGTGAGCAAAGTAGAGCTGAATGCTCAGTATTATTATAAACAAACTCCGCTACAGGGAGAGCTTCCAACCATTCACTAGAATAATCAGCCAATAAACAACGTAGCGTTTGAAGTAAGGTTTGGTTCAGTCGTTCAGTCTGTCCATCTGTCTCTGGGTGGAAAGCAGTGGATAATGCCACATCTATTTTCAGTTTTTTACATAATTTTTTCCAAAATTTAGAGTTGAACTGACTCCCTCGGTCTGACACCACTTTGCTTGGCAAACCATGTAAACGCACAATTTCCCTTATAAAAATATCGGCAAATTCTGCCGCCGTGGGTAATTTCCGTAATGGTACAAAATGTGCCATTTTAGATAAAAAATCCACTATAACCAACACTGTTGTGTAAGATTTTACAGGTGGTAAACCTACAATAAAGTCCACGCTCACAGTGTGCCAAGGTTGCTTGGGTGTTGGCATTGGTATTAACAAACCGTCAGGGGCCTTATGAGAAGATTTATGTCTTGCACAAATTGGACAGGTAGTGACAAATTGCTTAATGTCCTTTCTTATAGTGTCCCACCAAAAGTGTTTTTGCACATTTTCCAGGGTTTTTACCCAACCAGGATGACCTGCCAACGGTGAGGCGTGATGCCAAATTATCACCTGTGTTTGTAATTCAGAGGTGGGCACTAACAGCATGTTGTCGTGATACAATAAACCTCGTTGTATTGTGTTATGGGAATCTTTTAACCAATCCTGAGGTGCTATTTGCATGTGTGCATTATATAGATCTGTGATGAAATCCTTCTGTTGTACTGGTGGCAAAAACTTTTGGGGAGGAATAATGGGTTCTCCTATTTTATCTTGTTTCATGTCTGAAGTATGTCCGTATCTAGATAACACATCAGATTGAATTTGTTGTGCACCTGGTCTATAGGTTATTACAAAGTCAAATGTGCTAAAAAAATTTAACCAGCGCATCTGACGTGGTGTTAGTGCTTTAAGTGATCCAAAAAACTGTAGGTTCCTATGGTCAGAAAAGATTGTAACTGGGTACTTGGCTCCCATTAAATGGTGCCTCCATTCTGAAAAGGCTACTTTGATAGCTAGTAGTTCCCTTTCAGCCACAGTGTAATTTTGTTCAGCTGGTAATAACTTTTTGGAATAGAAGGCTATAGGATGTAACTGGCCATCTACAGCATCTCGTTGAGAGAGAACTCCTCCTAAAGCTACTTGTGAAGCATCAGCTTCAACAAAAAAAGGCAAGTCAGGATCAGGATGTTTCAGAATTGGGGCTGAAGTGAACTTTTTTTTTAGGAGTTGAAAGGCATGTGCCGCCTCATCAGTCCAAAGAAATCGTTGCCCTTTCCGCAACAAGGTAGTTATTGGGGCCGCAATGTCTGCGAAATGTGCAATAAACCTCCTATAAAAATTGGCGAAACCCAGAAATTTCTGAATATCTTTTACAGAGGATGGTTCTGGCCAATCAGCAATAGCACTGATTTTCTTTACATCCATAGTTATTCCTTGAGGTGACAGGCAGTATCCTAAAAAGTCCACCTTGCTGACATTAAAAGTACACTTTTCTAACTTAGCAAAAAGATGATTTTCTTTTAACTTTGATAATACTGCACGAACATGTTGGGTATGTTCTTCTGAGTTCTTAGAGTAAATGAGGATGTCGTCTATGTATACTATGACACAAACGTCCAGGAATTCGTGTAGGACCTCATTTATAAAGAACTGAAAGGCCGCAGGGGCATTACATAACCCAAAGGGCATTACTGTGTACTCAAATAAACCAAACTTTGTCTTGAAAGCTGTCTTCCACTCATCCCCCTCTTTTACTCGGACCAGGTGGTAAGCTCCCCGCAGATCTAGTTTAGTGTATACAGTAGAATGTCTTAACTGATCCAACAACACAGGTATTAGAGGAAGAGGATATTTATTCTTGATTGTAGCCTTATTTAGTCCACTATAATCGATACACGCGCGCAGGGATTTATCCGGCTCCGGGATAAAAAAGAGTGGAGATGACACCGGAGATG
This sequence comes from Pleurodeles waltl, assembly GCF_031143425.1. Taxonomy (NCBI): domain Eukaryota; kingdom Metazoa; phylum Chordata; class Amphibia; order Caudata; family Salamandridae; genus Pleurodeles; species Pleurodeles waltl. The sequence goes on from NC_090444.1 coordinate 1,782,863,843, forward strand.
TGGAATGACGGATGAACCCAGACTGTAGTAGGTCATCTAGGTAGGTTCTTAAGTATTTGGTTTCTTCGTCAGTCAAAGCATATACTCTGTTATTAGGTAAAGGGGCCCCTGGGATAAGATCTATACAACAGTCATAAGACCTATGTGGGGGCAGCACACTAGCCTTTACTGGATCAAAGACGTCTTTAAAGTCAGAATATTCAGGAGGGAGACTTGGTTCATCTTGTATAACACTAGCACAGTGTAATACTGTGCTCTGTTCTGTACCTGCTTCTTGATAGCAATTGGTTCTACAGAAAGAGGAATCCAAAGTAACATTTCTATTCACCCAATCAATTTTTGGGTTATGAGTTGTTAACCAGGGTACCCAGAGAATCAAACCAAAATTAGGAGTATCTATCAGATGAAAGCTAATCACCTCTGTGTGCCCGTTCTGACAGACCATAACAAGTGGACTTGTTTGTTTTGTGATTAATCCAGAGGTCAATTCTGACCCATCCACTGCACATACTGCTTCTGGACAAGGCTTTAGGCACATAGGAAGTCCTAAGCTTTCAGCTAACTTATTATCCACAAAATTTCCTGTCGCGCCTGAGTCCAGTAGGACAGGGAGAGAATGCCTCACTTGGGTAGTAACAATTAAAACGACCTGAATTATGAAATGTCTAGGTATGTGCAGTACCATGAAGGCTGCAGCATTAGTGGTTTGATTAAGATGTTTTCTCGAACAAGTAACCTCTCCCCTTGTCGAGCTTAATCGTTTCCCGATTCAGTTGAGGAGGTGGAGGAAACAGCACCCTTTCGTGGATTTTTAGGCTTTACTGGACATTCTCTGGCAAAGTGACCTGCCCTTCCACAATATAAACATAATTGAAGTTTTCTCCTTCTTTCTTTTTCCTCTGATGTGAGTGAACCTCTGAGTGTCCCTATTTGCATAGGCTCAGGTTCAGGGAGTTTATTATCTGGGTCTTTCTTCTCGTGTCTAATACAAGTTAACTGTGATTCCAGTTTGTATTTATCTCCCTTTCTTTCTCCTAGTCTATGTTCTAATTTCACAACTAACTCTACAAAGTCCGAATAGTCTTCTGGCAAATCAACGATATGAGCCAGCGCGTCTTTTAACTCGTCTCTCAAACCTTTATAGAAAAGGGAGACACGCTTTTCTTCTGGCCAGTGTGTCTCGGTGAGTAAACGATTAAAACTAGTGAGATAGGTCAATAAATCCTTGTTACCTTGTTTAAGATTTAAAAGCTCATTATCACTTGCCTGCATGAAAGTGTGTTTTGCAAAAAGGCTGGTCATGGTACGTTTAAATTGATTCCAATTATGGAGGATGGGATCATCTCTCTCCACGAAAGGAATTGGCCAATTGGCTCGTGTGCCACCCAAATAAGACAAGACGAATGCCACTTTCGTAGCATCAGTAGGGAACTGTTGTGGCTTACAAACGAAGTGTAATTGACATTGATTGATAAAAACATGGAATTTGTTACTATCTCCATGAAAACGTTCAGGTGCTGCTAAGGGCACAGCATTAGGAACATTAACAGTGACCTCAACTGGGGGAGGCAAAGTTGTATGTTTTGATGGCACCCCTGTCTCTGAGGAGGTTTTAAACAAAGGCGTAAAAGCTGTGTTCCACTGAGATACCCTAAATTTATACCTGCTTAAATCCTGTTTTAAAGAGGTATTCTCCATCTTTAATCTCTCTATTTCCTCTTGCATATGTTGCAAGATGCCAGACACTGATTCATTATGAGCCAAGTCCTCATTTAGGGCCTGCGCCATATCCGTGACATCAATGCCCTCTATTTCTTCCCCGATATTCATCGTCCACCAGAACTGAATTTTTTTTTTTATTTAAGGCTTGTGCTTCTGTCAAAGCCCAGCTCACCTGAGTCCTTGTTCAGTTCTGATGGAGGTTGAAGACAATCCGACCCCACCCTGAAACTGCTTGTTCCAGCACACTAGTTTTTAAAACAGTGCACTAAGAACAGAAGCTCAAGGGAAGGGGGGAAGTGGATAAAATAAAATAAAGAGACAACCGCGTTTCCACTGTTGAAGTGCTGCACAAATCTGCGGCCCTCTCTGACTTCGGTAGAAACTGGTGCCTAATGAAACATAAACAAAGAACAGATAAGTACATCCTATTCCTAACTGGGTTCCTGACTATCCCTTTATTTATTAGAAATTTTCTTCTAAAAGTACCTCTTGGATCCTGGTCTCTAGTTTCCAGGTTTGGAATGTGTTACTGCTCTGGGATGTGCTTTCTATTACTCTAAAGCTTCTAAAACATTAAACAAATACCGTTATCAGAATTATCAATATCAAACATTCATCTTAATATAACTAAAGCCTAAATTGCCAATAGCAGACTCACTTTTCCCATATTTCCAGAATCTTTTATAAAACAAATACTGTACTTTTATGTCAAAATACAGCATGTAATTTGTGCAAGTCCTTGATTTACTGTTTGCCTTGCTGTTAATGGTTTCCACGGTTCGATTCTTAAAAGTTCCATAAAAAAATGTTTGCTTCACAAAGTTCCGCAAAGTATTGTTGTAACAAAGAGTTTGAATCACAATGTTCGTGGAAGGTATCTTGTTTCAAATTGTCTATACACGAATCCAGAAATTGTTGTCAAAGTTCTTTCAGGTAATAAAAGTTTTGCACTTACCTGTTGCTGGCAAGAGATACTGATCAGTCTAACCTTGTCTTCTTTCTCTTTTGCAGGTTGCTTGTAGGAGAGAGGCTGAGGCAAGGAGGAACCGGAAACCGGAAGAAGGAAGAGCCAGCAGCTGCGCCCATTGAAGCCAATGAAAGTCTGTAGAGAGCAGGAGTGCCAGCACCGAGGGATCTGTCCTCAGGTAAGTGGGAGGTAGACGAGCACAAGCACTGGGCGAGGCTCGAGGGCTGCCTTTTATAGACAGGGCTGGGTGTGGTCCTCACATGCTGCACATGTTCTTGAAAGGTGTGCAGAGCTGGGTGTGGTTTGAAGAGCTGGGTGTGGTCCTCACATGCTGCACATGTTCTTGAAAGGTGTGCAGAGTTTCAGTTATTATGCAAATGAGTTAAATTAACACATGGCCTAGAGAGGAGTGTTTTAAAGAAGCCTTGGTAAAAGCAAGGCCCAATGTGTAAACAAAACAGCACATTAAACAACATACACAGAAGCCTAGGGGGGGGGGAAGGTGAGATAACAAGAAAGGCTTTCAATAGTAATTTTAAAAGGGAGCTATTACAGAACCCACTAGTGCAGTGAGAGGGGACATGCTCTTTGCTGTGCACAAACCCTAACAGTTGGTCAGTCTACCATTTTGAATGCCATCCAGGGTGTAGAAAGGCAGTTGCAACAAACCAATGCATTTCTGGAGGGCATTCATTCTGGTCAGGCGGCCCTTCAGCGAGCTTTTCAGACTCTGGCCTCAGCACTGATGGCAGCCATTGTCCCTCCAGCCTCCCCCCTCCAACTTCCTCCACCCCGACCCAATCCCCTGTACCTCAGCCTATCCCAAGCACACCTACAGACCAGCATGCACACACGTCAACACACAAGGGAAGCTCAGGCAAACATAAGCACCACACATCCCACAGGCACTCACGCAAGCATCACACACATGCAGACACACCAACATCCACTGCCTCCACTGTGTCCCCCTCCTCCTCATCTCCCTCCTCCCTCCCTGTGTCGTCTACACTCACACCTGCATGCACTACCTCTACAGCCACTACGTCCCTCTCCAGCACACCCACCACCACACCCTGCTCATGTGCAGTCACCACCCCCACTACCATTCACACATCCCTGTGTCCTCTCCCAGTGTGTCTGTGACGCTCCCTCAGAAGATACACAAAAGCAGGCACACACCCACCCAACAGCCATCCACCTCACGACAGCCTCCAGTGCATGCACCTTCACCCAAAGTCAGAAAACGAACACCTCCTACAACCACAACCTCTTCCTCCATTCCCAAACCCCCTCCAGCTACCCGTCCCAGTGTGTCAAAAAAACTTTTCCTGTCCAACCTTGACTTCTTTCCCACACCTCCCCCACCCCGTCCGTCTCCTAGGTCCCGAACTAGCATCTCAGCCACAACATCTCCGGGACCAGTGGTGCCTGTAGTCACAGGAATCTGGAGTGCACCGGCCACCAGGGCAGCCAGTGTGGCACGGAGCCACAGCACAGACAGTCCCACAACTGTGAAGCATCAGAAGTTGGCCAGTGCCCGGCGGGAGAGGGGGAAGACTCCAGCCACTAAAGCCGCTCCCAGGGGTCCCAGTGGGAGTGTGGAGTCAGCTGTGACACCTTCCAAGGTGGGGAAGGGCCAAAAGAAACCCGGCAAGTCTGGGAAGAGCAGCATGGAGGAGAAGACCGCCATCACCCCAATGCCCAGGAGCCCACCTCCAGTACCAGCCCAGCTGCCCAGGACAGGACCGCCAGCACAAGCCCAGCTGCCCAGGACAGGACCGCCAGCACCAGCCCACCTACCCAGGACAGGACCGCCAGCACCAGCCCACCTGCCCAAGACAGGACCGCCAGCACCAGCCCACCTGCCCAGGAGGCCACCACCAGCACAAGCCCACCTCCCCAAGAGGCCACCACCAGCACAGGCCCAGCTGCCCAGGAGGCCACCGCCAGCACAGACCCAGCTGCCCAGGAGGCCACCGCTGGCACAAGCCCCGCTGGGCCATGAAGGACAACCAGCAAAAGCCCCGCTGGGCAATGAAGGACCGCCAGCAAAAGCCCCGCTGGGCCATGAAGGACCGCCAGCACAAGCCCCGCTGGGCCATGAAAGACCCCCAGCACAAGCCCCGCTGGGCCATGAAGGACCACTAGCATAAGCCCCGCTGGGCCATGAAGGACCGGCAGCATCTGAGTCCCTGCAATGGAGACCGCCGCCTCAAGCACAGCCGCACAGGGCACCGCCGTCTCAAGCACTGCTGAACAGGGCACCGCCGTCTCAAGCACCGCTGAACAGGGCACCTCCGTCTCAAGCACCACTGAACAGGGCACCGCCATCTCAAGCAGCTGAACAGGGCACCGCCGTCTCAAGCACCGCTGAACAGGGCACTACCGCCTCAAGCACCGCTGAACAGGGCACCGCCGTCTCAAGCACCGCTGAACAGGGCACCACCGTCTCAAGTACCGCTGAACAGGGCACCGCCGTCTCAAGCACCGCTGAACAGGGCACCGCTGTCTCAAGCACCGCTGGCCCATGAACGGCAAGGGCACTGACGCAACTGAGTCCGTGATGGGGTGAATGATGCACTCTGGGCACAAAGCCCCCTCCAGAACCAGTGGATATTGCCATCCACTACCTCTGTCCTTAGTAGAATGAAGCACTCTGGGCACAAAGCCCCCTCCAGAACCAGTGGAGTATCACATCCACTACCTCTGTCCTTGGCAGGATGAAGCACTCTGGGCACAGAGCCCCCTCCAGAACCAGTGGATATTGCCATCCACTACCTCTGTCGTTAGCAGGATGAAGCACTCTGGGCACATAGCCCCCTCTAGAAACAGTGGAGACTGTCATCCACTACCTCTGTCCTTAGCAGGATGAAGCACTCTGGGCACAAAGCCCCCTCCAGAACCAGTGGAGTATCACATCCACTACCTCTGTCCTTGGCAGGATGAAGCACTCTTGGCACAGAGCCCCCTCCAGAACCATTGGAGTATCACATCCACTACTTCTGTCCTTAGCAGGATGAAGTACTCTGGCCACAAAGCCCCCTCCATAACCAGTGGAGAAAGGCATCCACTACCTCTGTCCTTAGCAGGATGAAGCACTCTGGGCACCATGCCCCCTCCAGAACCAGTGGAGACTGTCATCCACTTGAGAGACTGTGGCTTTGCACTCCCCAGGATTGAACAGTGGGCAACCCACCCACTGTAGAGACTTGAGAGACTGTGGCTTTGCACTCCCCAGGATTGAACAGTGGGCAAACCATCCACTGTAGAGACTTGAGAGACTGTGGCTTTGCACTCCCCAGGATTGAACAGTAGGCAACCCACCCACTGTAGAGACTTGAGAGACTGTGGCTTTGCACTCCCCAGGATGGAACAGTGGGCATGTGTCCCCCTCTTGGATTTGGCGTTGTGCACTCAAGCGGCTGAGTTGCCCCCCCCTTTCCCTACCCCTGAGGTGCCTGTTTAGTTGCTCTCTGATGCCCCTGCAGTGTTCTCTCCGTCATGGTCGGGGATCTTGTGTGGGCCTCGCCCATACCGTGTGGTCCCAGTGTTCCACGGACTTTATCAGAGCACTACCTGGACTACTATGCTTGGTATATAGTTTGTACATGGTGTATATATATATTTCTGCCTACTTGCTTTTAATATATTACAATGGTTACACTCATTTTCTATTGTCTTTGCATTCTTCCGGGGTGTTTGGGGGGTGTAACTGTGATGTATTGATATGCATTAGTGTGTGTGTTGTAGTGGGTAAGGGTGGGGGTGTTGCGTGTGTATGTCCCTGTTTTTTCCCTCTCCCCTCCCCTGTGTCGTAGGTGCAGTACTCACCATGGTCTTCGCCGCTGGCGTTTGTGCTCCTGGTAGAGGAGCAGGAAGACTATTGCAGGTAGAATTTGGAGTTCCGGATCCACCATCGTAGAGGTGAGCGTTTTTCCTTCGGTATTCCTGTTTCCACCGTGTTTTTATCCGTAGTGAATCCGCCCTGGAAAAGGGGGCGGATTGGCCTGTTGTGATACTGTGGGCGGTACATTGTCCTCCGCCTGTCTGTTGCCGGTGACCGCCAAGCTGTTTGTTTGTACCGCCGTGGCGGTCAGAGTGTTAAAGTGGCTGTCTTTGTTGGCGGTTTCTGCCACGGTCGTAATAGCAAATTCTTTTCCGCCGGCCTGTTGGCGGTCCTACCGCCGCTTTATCACCATCCGCCAGGGTTGTAATGACCACCATAGTGTTGTCTATGATTGATATCATTCAGTCAGACATGTCCCGTTCATATCATGGACAAAGTCAGCTGCGTTCAATTATGCAGCTTGGTTGGACATTACAAACTTTGAAAAATGGCCATATTCCATGGAGATACATTAACGGTAGTGAATTGTTCTCTGCTTTTCATTTATCAGAGAAACAGACAATGGCTAAAAGGGAAGGGAGTTTCACCATGCTTCATATAGAACAGTTGGAAAAATTGCCTTTTACGATAGCAGAGAGTCCGTCGAATATAGCTATACCCAGACGTATGAGCGTCTGGGCTATAGCTATATTAAAGAAGAGTGGGAGTTGCCCTTTGATTACAAATGTCTGAACGGCGAAACAGAGGTCTTTCTTAGCGGAAGCGAATGTGAGACTACTGTTAGTCATTCAATGATCTGCAAGTAGGTGTCCCTTCACGGCCACTGCAATGCGGGGGTCACAAACTTAGCCTGTTTCCTGAAGGGTACTCCTGTCTCTTTGATGCGACCAGCATTTCATGTACTTTCCAATGGCAGTTATGTGGTGCTGAGCGATTAAAGCTGGTGCGGTATGCGACTGGGTATTGCCTACACAATTTCGGTCTCTAAGGTTGTTACGTGTTGTGGACATGTTTTATTCCCCCCCACACAAGAGATAAAGGTATTAGAAATGTGGCCTCACATTGATGCTATTAATGTAAATTATGACAAGCTGAGTAGGCTAAAGGCGCTACTGTTTCAAAAAAAGGTTGCATTGACATCCGCTAGAGAGACGTATGTTCTCCAGATTGCTAGATCATCAGCCAAGATACAATCCCTATTAAATACCAACTTCTCCAAGCACTTTGGTGAGCTGGTATCTAGAATTTTCAACGCCTCGAGCGCTACTGGGATTGTCCATTTCTTTAAGGCTGTCGGGTCTGAATTTGTGTCCATCTTCCAGACTATCATTGGAGTCATCCCGTCGGCCATCCACTCACTATTTTCAAGTGTGTTTGGTGGCTTTCTTGTAATTTTGGTGTTTTTTGTTGGAATACTGCTGCTATTTTTTCTGATTTGCAGTGGTTGTTTCTTTACAGCTACACGGAGCAATGGAGCCGCTGCCGCCAGCACAACTGTGCCGTGAATGCATGGATCAGATCTTCGATGCTTCCTTGCTGGAGGAACTAGAGTGGAATTGGTCATTGTCGAGTTAACCACTCATCTGGTGTGTGCAGCCTGTCTTTCGCTGTGTATGGTGCCTCTTCGAACACTTGCCGACAGTGTGCCTTGCCGTCTTGTCAGTATCTCCTGTGGACCAAGAACTGCTGATGTCCCCGATGAGGGTTCATACACGGTCGTGCCCCATGAGACTGAGGCTGATCCGCGAGGCCACTTATGAACACTCCGTGTTGACTGAGTTTGCTCTTTCTTCCACGGACAATGGCACTAATGCAGGTGGACATGCTCAAGAGACAACTGCACACTTTTGCTCCGTGAATCCATCCGCCCAAGTGATCGCTCTTACATCAGACGATTTGGCTTCATTTTTTGATGATTTTTTTAACAGGTGATTTTGGAGCTAGTCTTCAAGATCACGACTATAGTTCCACACCACAATGATTGGATTTTTTTTTGCCAAACTGGCTTCAAATGTATGATTCTTTCTTTGGCCTGCTGTGCTTGTCATGGTTGACTTTAAGTCTCTTTTGTATGTTTTCTAACAGTTAATTTTAAATTATGTTTTTAACTTTGTTTTTATGCTTCGCTTTTAGTCCAGGGCAGTTTTTCAGCTTTTGGATTCCCTCACTGTCGGTGGCGTCCAGTACTGGTGTCATACTTGTTACGGCAATGGGGAGGGTGTAGAGAATCCTAGTTTGTTTTAATGGAATAACAGGAGTTAGCTGAGCCTTTGCCTTGCAGACTCGTGCCCCCGTCACCAAGTGACTTTTAACATACTTAGCTTGCTCTGTCTTAGACAATTCAATTAATTAATTATTCTAAGATGGCTGCCTTGTTTATAGTTAGGCCATTTTGTTTAGGTTTATGTTATCAGTGTCACCGTGATAAGGTGTCAACTCCTGCGACAAAGACAAACAAACTGTAGGTGCTCACATTAGAAATTACCGTCCCAAGCATGCTGTGTTATCTATTGTTTTGGAACAACCTACGCCAGGGGTCCAAGTAGATCTGTATAAATACATCACACTTTAGACAAATAATCAGAGGGATTCTGACCAGATACCATTGCTGCTATCGATGCTGCACATCGCCTTGACACTGACCTGGACTTTGTGTTCTTCTGAAGTCTGAGCACGAGACCTCATTCCAAGGTAACAAGGGTTGAGGGCTCCTTCCAGGGACATGGCATTGGCAGATTAGGTTTAACATACCCAGCTCTCCTCTAGGTAGATGGTCAGGCCTATTATGGTAGGGTATTAGGACATATCACACACTCAATGTCTCTTCATGCTATTGCAAGATGGTGGGGGTCTTTATAATCATGACCCTTGTCTTTACAATTCTATTTCTTGCACTGTTCCTTATCCTAATAATTGCAGCCCATGCAATTTGCAGCAGTTTGCAGATTGCATTAAATAAAAATTATTAAAACACTACTGCATCTTTGTTATTGCCTCTGTTTGATTGAGACATGATATATCTGTGAGAAAGGGGTAATCTCCGTGTAACCACGACATTCCCTGAGATGTCATACTTCTGAGTCCATGCGTAAAGGCTGCCACAAATCACCTTTAACTGTTTGGGTTTTTGGAGAGGTACTGCTAGTGAGCTGGAAGGGTTGTGACTACAGTTGTGACTTGTTGTAGGATAGGCATAGTCACCTACAAACATAAGTAGTGTCATCCTTGAACCAGCAGTCTTGCTCAGAGCAAGAGTCCAAACTACGACACTATCACCCCCTCTTAGGCCAGTAGAATGTGTCTCCCCTCACTAGGGATATGCCTCCACACACTAGCACCACAATCCTCCCCAGAACCTTGTGCATCTGTAATGTAATTTCATAGCCTTAAACCATCAGTCTATGTCGTCTCCCACGTCAAAGTCATACACCAAACCCTTGGGTATGTGGACCCTCCTGTCAGAGGGCACTGCTGACTTACTGCCACCATTGAACTCTACTTGCATACCTTAATGTCCAGTTCCTTTAGGGCTCCCTTCATGAGCCAACCGCTCCAGAGCAATCCTGTCCTACAAGGCCAGTTTCTTTTGCTCTTTTTCAATAGCCAGCCTTTTGTTGACCATTGAATGAATAAATTAATGAAATGTGACTTGTAAAGCATGTGGCTACTCGAAGGAGTGTCCTGGCGCTGCACTTATTGGCCACCTCACAGAATGTAGTCAGACCCTTCATTTGTGCTTAAAAGCCAGGTTTTCAGACTTTTCTTGAACAGTGAGATAGCATCCAATAAGCGTAACTCCAGAGGGAGGTTGTTCCAGCAGATGGTTCAATATTGAAGAAGGCCCATCTTAGGGATCCTATTTGGAAAGCTATTAGCTGACTGCAGGTTTCTAGAGGGGGTCGTAAAAGATGATTCTTGCCCTAAAGTAGCCTGCACTAGTATGATGAAGTGTCTTGTGGACCAAAGCTAGGTTTTTAAAGACAATTCTCTTCCTTATAGGGAGCCAGTGAAGGGAACATAGGTGTGGGAACACTTGCATTCTAGAAGGCAGGATAAGGAGAATAAGGGCTGCTGTATTGTGGACCACCTGATGTCTTTTGAGTAGGTAGTCCAAAAGTCCCAAATATAAAAGTCCCAAATATAGGGCATTTCCATAGTCCAGCCTAGTAGTTATAAGCACCTGGGCGACCGACTTCCTTTCAGAAAATGTTTGCCTACCACAGACTTGATCTGTGGTTAAAAGGATAAGCAAACGTGAAATTTGACAACCAGGTTCTTAACTGTTCCCCCCTGAGGGCATGGGGGTGAGGCATTATTAGGCCAAAAGATCTGACATATTTTCAGTGCGTTTTGATCGAAGAATAGTATTTCGTTCTTTTCCACTTTACATTTTAGTTGATGGGTAGTCATTCAGTGGAACACAGCTGTAACACAGGTTGTGATGGAATCTCTTCTCCCCTCCCACAGGAGAACAACAACTGAGTGTGATCAGCATATGAGATCACTTTTGCCCCCAGAGCTTCTGCCAGCTGTGCTAGAGTGGTAAGGTACATGTTGAATAGTGTGGGGCCCAAAGCAAAACCCTGTGGCATCCCCACTATCAAATTACAGGATCTTGAAGAAAGAGGAGAGACCCATATTTCCTTTCCTCTGTCCTCTAAAAAAGAAGCTAGCCAGTTCAGTTCTTGTTCACCTATCCCGATAGATTGGAGACACGCTAGAAGCCTGGAGTGAGGGACCAAATCAAGGGCCGCTGACAGATCTAACATAATCAGCACAGCCTTTCCCCTAGCATCGAGAGTCCTTCAGATATATTCAGCAACTTCAATTAGCACCATCTCCATATTCAAGTTAGGTTCAAAGCTGGACTGGATAGGATGGAGACAATCATTGGTTTCAAGATATTGGGAAGGCCGCAAGGCCTTCTCGTCCTCCAATTTGAGCTTGGCTGGCCAATTTCAATGTTTTATCATTCCTCCTGTCTTCCAGCTCCTCTGTGGGCAGGCCTCTGGATGATAAACTGTTCCCTGCCCTAGGGGCAACAACTATTCCAGGCATGACATTGGCTCCCTGTCCCACAGGCAGTCCCAGATTCTCCAGTGAATCCTGGTTCAGCTCCTCATCTTCTAGCATCTCCTCCTCTGGGGTTACAGGTGATACATCATGAGCTTCAATCAAGGCCTTCAGCACCTCTTGCAGCTCCACCTTCCTGGTGAAGCCTTTTATAGAAAGCTCATACCCTTTTCAAAAACTCTTGAGCTGGGCCACAGTGTAACTCCCAAGCTTGGTCAGCTCAAAATCAATTTTTGCAGATGCAGGTGCTGATGTAGAACCTCCAGTCAGAGACATGATTTTAGCAAAAGGTAGGGTTACCAATCAGGGAGAATGGAAAAATTAAAAAATGGCAATCAGAGATGACAGAGAATAAAAATACCAATCATGAAGGATTGACGCAAATTCGGCTTAAGTATGGCATAGTAGTGTACACCAAATTACTGTAAGGTACTGCACAAACACAAGTCCTATCCTCACCGCTGATCAACAATATTAGAAATTGGGTTTTTGGTTGGCAAAGATATGTACCTTGACCAAGCAGGAACCACAGTCCTAGTCAGGGTATGTCAGATCATAAATTAACCTGTGCTCACCCTCTTGTAACTTGGCACAGAGCAGGCAGGCTTAACTTAAGAGGAAATGTGTAAAGCATTTGTGCAAAACTTAAAACATTAAAACAGTGAAAACACCACACAAACATAATACACATCAGGTTAGAAAAACTGAATTTAATTTGTTGAACAAAACAAGCCCACATTGACAAACACGTAATAATTAGAAATCGAGATATGAATTTATAAAGTATATCTGCAAATATAGGGACACATTTAAGAGCCCCTTGCCCCATCTAATGACATATTTGCATTATTTTTTTTATGCTAATGTGGTGTTAGATGGCCAAAAACGCACCCCCAGATTTACAAAGTGGCGCAATGCATGCATTGTGCCACTTTGTAACCCTTTGCGCTACATCATGCATGCACCAGGCATAATGTATGCAAAGGGGGCATTCGCCAATTAGGGGGGGCTGAAAAATGGTGCAAAGAAATCTAAGAGATTCTTTGCGTCATTTCTTTTGACACATTTGACGCTAATCCTGCAAAGCTCCAAACTAGCATAAAAAATTATGACGCTAGTTCCCTAACTACCACTATGGTGCGCCGTATCTTAGATACAGTACACACATGGTAGCATAAGGGGATGCTAAGGGTGCAAGAAAGGTGGCGCTGCACTGGATGCAACGCCAATTTTCTTAAATCTGGCCCATAGTGCATATAACCATAAAGCACCAACCCGGGCAATCTGGCCATGCTATACTGGGTGAAATCTGAAAGGTCAGGCTGACCGCAATGAAGCACTGGTCAGATACAGGGACCAACCCTGTCATGCTGAAAAAGTACCTTGTTGCGACGTTGACGGCTCCGATGTGTGGAGCAAGGGAGGTGATGTGTCATTGTCGATCTGACTTGATGTAGATGATGCGTCAGTTCTGAGCTGCTCAGTGTCATCTGCGGTTTCCAAGCAATGTCAGAGATGCACTGTCTTCAAGCTGCACAGCCGGCGATGAGATACCTTTGTTCTCAGCAGCAGCAACGATGACTCAGCGTCAAGGGGAGATGCGTCAGTTCTGACCAGCGCATCAGCAGAGATGCGTGGATTTTATAGTTGCAGCACTTTATACCAGCCTTCAAGAGCATCAGACTAGATTGGCACCACTTGGCAGGGCGAGGATTGCAGGAATGCAAAGTCCGGGTGCTGTTGCAGTGTGAAGTGAAGCTTTTGATGTCCCGGAGACTTCAGAAAAGGAGGCAAGCCAGCAAGTCCTTGGAGTCACTTTGGCTCTGGGGATGTAGAAATGCAGATCCTGTCCTTCTCACTCCCAGGCAAGAAGAGCAGCAGGCAGGCACAGCAGAGCAGGAGTCTAGCAAAGTCCAGCAGAGTGACAGTCCCTTCAGCAGCATAGCTGTCCTTTTTCCTGGCAGAATGTCCTCAGACGTTTACGGATCTGGTAGGGTCTGAAGTCCAGTTCTTATACTCTTGGGTGCATTTGAAGTGGGGGAGAGTTTAGTCCCTGTCGTCCCTGCCCTGGCTTTAGACTCACTACTGAGGGTTATGCAGCCTTTTGTGTGGGATCAGAACACAGCCAATTCAAGTGTGTCAGCTCTTCTGCCTTCCCACCCTGCCCAGGATGGCCAATCAACATGCAGATGGCCACTCATTCACACCTAAGCTCCCTTTCTGTGTGGCTGTCTAGAAAGAAAGCACAAGAGTCAAGCTGTCACCACCCATACGTATATCAGAGACAGGCAGAAGGCACTAGATGGTTAAAGTAAGAAAATGCCAACCTTCTAAAAGTGCCATTTTCAGAATTACAATTTAAAATTCGACTTGACTTCACCATATGTTGGAACTATAAATTGTGATTCCAGAGACACCAAACTTGGGGGTCCCATCGCTTCCCAATTGGAAATTACACTAAGATGTAATATGGAAATACCAATGTTAACCAATGGGGGAAAGAGGCCTTGGAGTAGTGAAAAACAAATTTAAGAGTTTTTCACTACTTGAACATATAAAACTTAAAAGTACATGCCCAACTTTTTAAATACAGTGCACCTTGCCCTTGTGGCTGCCCAGGGCCTACCTTACTGATGACTTATATGTATTAAAAATGAACGTTTGGGCCTGGCAAGAGTGTTAACTTACCAGGTCGACATGACAGTTTAAAACTGCACTCACAGGCTTTGCAAATGGCAGGCCTGAGTCATTTTTAAAGGGCTACTGAACTGAGTGGCAAAATAAGTGCTGCAGACCCACCAGTAGCATTTAATGTACAGACCCTGGGCACAGGTAGTGCACTTACTAGGGACTTATAAACAAATTAACTATGCCAATTGTGGATAAGCCAATGTTACCATCGTTTTGGTGGAGAGCACATGCACTTTAGCACTGGGTAGCACTGGTGAAGTTCCCACTGTCATAAAGCCAACAAAAATGAAGTCAGCAAACTGAAGGTCATATGCAAAAAAGTCTGGGGAGACCACACTAAGGATGCCAGGTTTTAGCACTGTACAATGAGGTGTGGCTCTGCACGGACCCCCTGTTCGCTCCCATTAGAGGTTGGCGGAAGCAAGGAGGTGGATGAGTTATAGAGTGGAGCCAGTCCCAAGCAGGAGCAGGGTAACAAATATAGCAGACAGTATTGGAGTGAAGTAGCTGATCTCCAGTCATCAGGCATCTGTGATCCGGGAGCATGGGCTGCTTCATTTATTTGAGGCAATTATGTATCAGTTTAAAACAGCTTAATATATTTTCTTCATCTGGATTACCTGCGCTTTGTGCAGTGTCTCTCAGTATGTGGAAGAACACTGTGGAAAAGTAGTCTAACATCTAATTGTTGGCTATCAGAAGGTTTTCTTTGGTTGAATGGATCAAACTGTAAGAGTGGTCAGGTTTGAGATTCTGACTTTTAGCTTGCCATCGAATGTGAGCATTCTTGGCACCTCATTCCATCAAGTCAGTGATCTGTGGATCATTTTTAAATTGGACCTCAAGTTTACCCAATAAATCAAATGTGTGATCAAGAAAACGCGCTTAGACTTCTCTTCACTGGAAAATACTCTAGCTCCTTCAAACACACCTCTGAATTGATTTAACGTGTGCCAGCATCCATTCTGTTTTTTAAGCTCATTAACATTGTTTCCATGCACTGGTACTCCTAGTTTTGGAGCTTAAGAGTGGAACATGTGAGGCTACAGAATATGCCCTCTCTCAGAACCTGCACTGACTCAGTAACCTGAGTAAGTAGCCCTTCTCTGAGAATCTATATCATCAGTTTTCCCTTCCAGTTCACAATACTATGCTTAGACTAAGTTTTAAACTTTCCCCACCTTGTATGTGTGCTGTAAAGTACAACACACATGCAGAGTCAGAAAAGAAAGGAGAAATAAAAGCATTTCTCTGTGGTAGCTCCTATTTGAAATGGGCGCTATTTTTGTACACAAAACCCTGTCTACTTTTTTGAGTAAATAGGATTTTGCATCAAAAACCTTGCGTGGTTGCATGGGAACGCCCATGTACCACCCATGGAAAGCCCCTTTGGCGCTAAGTAATGCAAAGTAGCGCTATGCACTGATTTCCATTACTTTCAAGTGATTTTCCATCGCAAAGAAGTATTGCGCTAGAATGTAAAAAAGGTAAAAAAAGGTTTTGCATTGATTTGCGTCACTTTTGTGACACAAACACAGCGCAAAATCTTCCTCTTTCGTATGAATAGGAATCCTGCACGGAAGTGGGATGCACCGTTTGTATATCTCGAGTGTGTGGGACATTGTCTATGCTTCAATAGATGCTCTTGCTACGTCACTGTCAATAATCCTGAACATTTCTAATGTCTCCCTAAGATGTAGACCAATGTTGGATACATTTGTAGTTTATCAATGCTGCAAACCCGAACAATACCTTTGTAATAGCCCCCAGAAATGTTCTCCAGTCCAATTCCTGCATCAGAGATCGTATAGATGTGAATGCAGAAACTGCCAGTCTTAATTGGTAAAAGTGGATCATTTCTTCACAATGGTTTTGTCTCTCATTGGGAAAAGGTTAATCGTATCTTAGAAATGCGGCTTGGAAAAGAACATTGCCTCTTGTATTTCTAAATGAGATGACATAAAAAAGGTGATGTTATTCCATAATCAAACAGGCAGGCAAAAAAATAGGTGAAATGCATTAATGATATTGATTTTGCTAATTTTATGATTCATAGCCATGTAACCTGCAGCGGAGGGCCAGATCAGCTATAAAATGCCCTTCCCTGAGTTATAGGGGATTGTAGGAGCTATTTCCCAAGGCAGAAATGCCTCACGTGCATTAGTGCTTTCTGTTCATTGTTGTCAGAATGTCACGGATTAAATAGGGTGAAATAGAAAGGCAAATATTAGGATATTGGAGCATAGCCACTAACCCATCCATTATTCGCCCTCAACCTACTACTGTCATCAGTGGAACTTCCAACATTACAGCTTTTTATGTGAGGTTCATAGCATTTGTTGAAAGCCCAAGTCGAGAGTTAGGGCATACAATGGGAGAGGTGACATTTACTCACTGGGAAAGAATTTTGTAAATTAAATAGTGATATAAAAAACAAAAAGCATTGGACTGTCACAACAGAGAATCTACACCAACCCCTATTTGCTATCTGCAATGCAATTGCAGAATGGAGCTCTCAATACTCCAGTTTCCTATATTATTACATGAATTTAATGAAGGAGAAATATAAAAGAAAACCTTGTAATTTTAGTATAAAAAGGCATATGCTAGTGTTTGCTCATGACTTCCCGTTTCTTTCAATGCAGCACCCAACATTCCATTGCTCCAATATAAATTAACGAACTAGCTAATTAACTAGTTACAAGAACAGTTTTCTATTTTAGGAAATAGTTATAAACCATAAAATCATATTTCTTTTAGAAGGGAAATTCAGCAATTGTATTTCAGAGAAGGAAAATAAGTATATGTGGTTTTGGAAACTGCGGAAGTCTAATTATCTGTGCAGCAATTGTCTTAAAATTAAAAATAACATTTAAAAAACACTTACCTGTGGCGCCGCAACCTTTACCACCATGCTGCTCCTCTCCTCTTCTCTTCTCTGCCTGCAGACACAGGCTCCCAGCCTGCCCTGCGCCAATCCTGACGCTGCTTAGAGGATTGGCTTGGAGCGCCCAGGCAGGAAGCTCCCAGGCAGACTGGGAGCATTTGTAGGCTCTCTTCAGGTCAGCAATTGTGTTGCTGGGCTGGAAAGGGCCCTGTGTGCATGGGTGTTTGAAAGGCCCTAGATGGCCGGTAGGCCAAACATACAGGCACTCTGAGGGGGAGTGCTGAGCACCCCCCTCATTGCTTGTCACCCCTGTAGCCCTGACCCTTTCCCACAAAAATGATAAAAATCATAGTTTATTATCGTTATTGTGGAAAAGGTTTGCAGCTGCCACTGCTGGTGGGGGGGAGTTACGCTCCTTCGCCCTTATGGAGCAGCCGCCCCGGCTTCTTTTCCACCTTATTCCTGCTTGTGCTTTTGCATTTCCTTTTGCCCTCTTTGCACTCTTTGCCTCTTATCCTTCATCTTTACTCTCTTTTTTGCGCCCCTCTTTTATATTTCTGTCTCGATTGTGCACTCACCATTGTTTTTTCAATCACACATTTTTGCTCCGTTTTGCTCTCTGACCTTGGCCTCCTTTCTGCTGCTTTTTCACCTTTATGCCTCTCTTCAACTCTGCATCTCTTTGCCACTCTCCTTTATCCTTTATTTCCCTCCTTCTGACTGACACTTGCTACCTTTTGCCTTCTTTCTTCTCCTCTGCCACCCTTTTGGCATCCAGCCGCGTGCTCCACATTGCCCAATCACAACTACCGCCTCTGGGATCCCCCCAGACCTTCTCAAAGGCGGCTGCAGTTCAGACCAGCCATTAGGAAGATTCTGCTGCACCTTTTTGCCTCTTTACTGACCTCTGTTTTCTCACTGTCTCTACTCACTATCTCACTCACACATTTTGCTCCATTGTGCTTTCGGCACTCAGCCTCCTTTTAGCAGATTTTTTCACCTTTTTGCATCTTTCTAAGTTTGCCTCCCTTTGGTGCTCTTTGTTATCATTTGTTTGCCTCTTTCTGGCTCTTGCTTCCTTTTGCCACGCAAGGTGGCTTTGTGTGGCATAGTAAATCCCAGTTAAAGGCTTGTATTCCCTTGTGTCAACTTGGATGAGGCAAGCACAATGCAAGCCCTTCATAAATCTGGCCCTTGGAATTCAAAACCAACAGCTCCTTTAATACCACCCTGAGAGAAGCCATACTCAATAGATCCTCCTCACCAAGATCTAACTTTGGAATGGCCATCACAGAGAACACCTCCAATGATAACAAATAGATTTTTACCATAGTGAAGGACTTAGTGGGTCATTATGACCCCGGCGGTCGGTGATAATGTGGTGATAATGTGGAGGTAGTACCGCCAACAGGCTGGCGGTACATACCGCCACATTATGGCATTAGCGGGTTGGCTTCAGCCAACCTGGCAATTTACCATTCTGACCACCATAACGGTAGCAGCCGCCGGGCCGGAGATAAGAATCTCCAGCCCGGCAGCCGCTATTGTACTGCCGGCAGCATTATGACCCTGCCTACCGCCATGGTTTTTGTGGCATTCGCAACGCCACGGAAACCATGGTGGTAGGCCCTACCAGAGAAAGGGAATTCCTTCCCTGTCACTGGTAGGAGGTTCTCCCACCCCCCAAACACTCCCCAGATCCCCCCACAACCCTCTGCTACCACACCCCCCTTCTGATTCCCCACCCCCTCATTCACGCACTCTCGCAGACATGCACCACGCATACACACACTCACTCACACAGGCATAAACGCATTCATTCACACATGCATCCATTCATTCTCGCACACATCCGTACACACATTCACACTGACATGCAGACACGCATTCACATTTCCATTCATACACGCATTCACACACATGCATACACCCACGCAAATAACACTACACACCCATTCGCATTCATGCACACATTCATGCACACAACCCCCCACACACACACAACACCCCCACCCCCTCCCCTGTTGGAAACCCAACTTACCTGCATCCAGGGGGTCCGGCAGGGAATGGGAAGGGGCGCTGCTACTGCAAGCAGTGCCCACCAGCAGGACACCGCCAGGCTGTATTATTTGTCATAATACGGCTGGCAGCGGTCTACTGGCCTGGCAGTACTGGTGATAGCAGCGCCACCTTAACACATTCCGCCAGTATGGCCACAACTGGATTTTCACCCTTCTTGTGGTGGAAATCCAGATGTGGTCATAATTTGGCGAACGGATGTTAGCCGCGGCGACGGTTTTTGGCGGCCGTTGCCGTAGTGGTAGGCAGCATTTACTGCCAATGTTTAAATGAGGGCCTTAATCTCCCCCACAATTAGCTCCACGATCATCACCCCATCCCAGAATCTCTGCACCCAGCTCTACCTCTACCTCAGAGACAAAATCAGCAACAGTTTAGACCAAAAACTTGCTACCCAGCCGGACTTACATGCCCTTGCTGCTCTGCTGTACCTCCTATCCAATCCTGAAAACTGTTATGACCTGCTGGCCCACCAGTATCATGTCAGAAACCATCAACACTAGGGGGCCTCATCAGACCCAGCCCACACTTACAACTTCACTAAAGGACTCAACCCCTTCTGTGCCACACACGCCCAGGTACTCAATGACTCCTTCACCACCACTACCTTCCCAAACAGATGGAAGCACACTACCAGACATCTTCTTCAGAAGTAACCTGCAGCAGACCAAAAGATTCTAGCAATCTACAGATCAATCTCCCTCCTTCCCTTTGCAGCTAAAGTCCTGGAAAAACTTGTCAACACCAGGCCAACTACCTCAATGACAACCACCTCCGGGGCCCCTCTCAATATGGATTATGTCCTAATCACAGCACACAGACCACCCTAATTTCCACAAGTGAAGACATCCATATGATCATGTGCAGAGGACACAACGCAGTATCCATCCTGTTCAATCGCTCAACATCATTGAAAACTGTCTCTAACCCCATTCTAATCCAATGCCTCCACAAAATCAGCATACATGAACTTGCCCTCCAATGAATCATCTCTTTCACTGCTAGGCACACCCAATCAGTCAGCCTTATGCCATAAAGCTCCACCTCTGCCAATTTAATCTGCAGAGTCCTGCAACGATCCTCACTCAGCCACACTCTCAACATCATCCAAGCCCACAGAATCAGCGTCATCTTGTATGCCATTAACACCCAGTCCATCCTCTCCTTCTCTGATGAAACCCCAAACGTCTAGATGCAGTTGAAGTCTACAACTGGATAAAGACCAACTGTCTGACGCTCAACAAGATAGAGGTGGTACACGTCAGAAAAGACACCTTGCAATACAAACAGCCTGGTGGGCAGTCAAATTAGACCCAACACTCAACCCATCTAAGCAAGCCAGGAGGAACCTAGGAATACTGGTGGGCGATCAAATTCTCAATGACCAACCAGATCAACTTAGTCACCTCCTCCTTTAAGCCCCTCAGAGAAACATTCAGATGGTTCCTGCTCAATACCTGTCAAACCGTCACACAGGCTCCGACCACCAGCAAGCTGGGCTACAGGAATGTGCTCTACATTGGCATCTCTTCACGTCTCAGCAAGAGACTCCAAGTCATCCAAAGCACAGCAGCCGGCTCGTGCTCAAACTTCAACTCCACACCAACATCTACATGCATCTCAAAGACCTTCACTGACTCCTGAAACCTCTGCTGAAACCTTCATTACGTCTTGAAACCTCTGATCGACCAGCCTGTTGCTGGACCACATCACCTGGATCGAAAGAGCCAGAGTCAGTGTGTGCCTATTCTTGTATCTACCTCCCAAAGTCTGGAACAATCTGCCTCTGCACATCTGAGCCTCCAGCTCAGTCTTTCATTTTTGAAAAACAAAACTGGTAACCTGGGTCTTCCAATAGACCTCCATCTATGACTGCAGTTGCCAGGATACCCTCCTAGATGATTTGCACATGATACAAATACACATAACATAACATAAAATATCATACCATAACATATAACATAACATAACAAGCCTGAGATACTTTTTTAATAAAAGCTTCACATACTGAAGCATTGCAATGTGCAAACATTGAAAGATTAAATAAATATGTAAAGTGTATTACCCTGATGATATCATCAGCTGCAACAAACAACGAGGTGAGGGTTGAAATTCTTGAATTAATCTCAACCACTGGCATTCACTCAGGCAGCATTCTAGTCCATTGTTTTTCATCCACCATGCCACCTTAGACAAAGGCCTGTCTGACCCGGAAGGGGACCCTGAGTGATATCCATTGGCTGAGATTCATTACAGCATTACTTCACCTTGTTGTTTTTGCAGATGATAACCATCAGCGGCACTAGTGCAAAATATTATGACTTATAACAATGGTAAATGGTGCGCCACAGTGCACAGGTGTCTTGCGTGCAGCATGCACTCAGAATACAGCATCAAGTACAAATTGATAGAGCAGTGTTCAATTGGCTCATTTATGTAAATTACATGTTTTTTGTAGGAATTTTTGGTGATATTTCGCTTGCTTCTTTCTTGCCTCAGATTTTTTTCCAGGTGTTAGGATTTCACACTTGGCTATGTACCGCTTTCTTTGTTAAATAGCTTTGTTTTAAGTTTTAGGGCTGTGTGTTTGGGTCCCACCCTTTTATGGCTCTGTATCTCACATTAGCAGAGTGGCTTTTTGGCAGTGCACCTGTGCCCATTTCTCTGCCCCAAACATCAACATTATACCCACAAAAAATAATTACAAGCAGTTTGGGTAATATTTTAAGGAATAAGGGCCTCTCTATCTCGGTACTCTCAACCTTGTTTGGCACTTCATTGCTTCCCAGCTACGTATTTGCTATGCCATGGGCATTCACAAACACTTTCCCAGGGGGCACAATGTATGGCCTATAGCAGCACTGATGCTATCAGGGTGAGAGTCGGGGTGGTGTAAGGTTGACATAGGGAAAGTGAATCTTGTACATGGTGTGGACAGTGAGTCATGGAGTTATTTTGAGGGTGAAATCATATCCTTCCTGTGCCTTTGTCCCCTTAAATGTCATTATGTGATAGAAGCTGCTGAGCCGCAGAAGGCTTAAGCCAAGCTAAAGCTAGATTCCTGGCACTAGCTTAGCATGAGGTTCTCTTGGATCCTGGAGCCCTCCAAAAAACTAGCTTTCATATGGTTCCTGTCTGCTACCCAAACTCTAACATCGTGCTCCAAGAATTAAAGGCGAATCATTAACATTTCATTTAAAGTGTGAGCGGGAAAGAGATACCCATCAAGTGGTTGAATTGCATAATATGAAATCATAAATCCTGGACTCAATCTCAGCTCCTCCCTCTTGACCAAACTGTGTAATCCTAGGCAATTGTTTTATTTCAATTTGCCTTTTCGTTCATTATCACAGATGAAAGCACCTTGAAAAACATGGCTTCAGGACATATGCTGTTCATAGCAGTGTCTTTTGTTTGATTTAATAAACTATTTTGTTGTTTCATGTATGATATAAACCCAAGCCACCTAAACGATGCACATCACACATGACTAGCAATTCAATTCATTTACTTATGCTATTTTTGGCAGGGTCGGGAAGGCATGCATATTCCCAAGTTCATGTTTGAAAACTTTCACTTATAATAAATGCCTCGTTTATAGCATGGAGTTTAGCATGGCAAGATCCTAAATTTTTATATGCAGTAAGTATATGCACTATCAACATTCTTTCCTAAACAATTTACATTGGTGCAGCAATTTCTAGCTCACAAATACATTTCTTTGTTACATTAACATCACCTAAAGTGCTATACAGCAGTATATATTTTTCCACCTTATCACCAACATTTCACTCATAGTTATCAGATTCCCATCGTTTCCATTGTGTCTATCAGATTTTAATCAGATTTTCATTGTTTCTGTCAGACAAATG
Organism: Pleurodeles waltl; assembly: GCF_031143425.1. Lineage (NCBI taxonomy): Eukaryota > Metazoa > Chordata > Amphibia > Caudata > Salamandridae > Pleurodeles > Pleurodeles waltl. Next base: position 1,782,886,981 of record NC_090444.1, read on the forward strand.
ACACCTGGGGGGGTCATTCCGAACTTGGCGGAGTAAATGGAAGCCGCTGCTGCAGCGGCCATCAAAACAACGTCATGATGGTGGACATACATCCGCCGTATTATGAACCACACAGTGAAAATCACCACAAAACAGCAATTCATCCGAAACCAACAGGACAAGGATGACTGAAAAGAGGCGGTCCCACCACCTGCACCGCCAGCCTGACAAAAATCCACCCATCAGATTACAATCCACAAATCACAAAAGTGGTACTTCTATGATGGAAAACAATTGGCGGTGTGATCGTCCGCGGTTGAATATCACTTCACAGCACCACATTGGATAGTATGAAAACCCCACATCTGACACACATCCACACACCCAACACACCTACTCACTGCACTATAAAATACACCCCAACACAACCCAAAATACTGGTCGTCAGGCACCAGCTGGTGGTTCACAAAACTGGCGGTGGACCTCCACCTCCTTCCCCTACTTTCACATCTTGGTAGGGGATGGTCTTGTACATCCTGAATCCTGAGGGCTTGATAGGAACACCTGGGGGAATGGATTCTGGAAAGTACCCACAACATGCATGTCACTCTACTGGCTTTTCCTGCATGCTTCCTCAACACCTACACCCACCTACACCCACACCCATTAACATTCCACCCACTACACCTCTGTCTAAATCACCTGAAAACCATCTTGTGCATGTCACTTCTCCACTGCACTCATCAGGCCCCACAGCACTTGGAAATGACAGCTGCCCCACTGGCGATTCACATCACTACAACTCCCAGAGTGCATGTGTCTACCTTACTGGAAACATTGATAGAGCACAATTTTTCACTTGTCATGTTGGATTACTAAGTCAATGTGAACACCATCTCATATGTGCCTGTGTGGAGCAGTAAATGGCAATGACAGCAATGTATACGCCCACTCACACAAACATACCAAGCATAATACTGCAACAGCTGAGGGCCCAAATATCATGGCAATAGTACAATGATACCTAGCTATAAATTGCAACCCCTGGTTTGGTAAGTCAGATGGCTGAATCAATACATATGAGGGACAGGAAGATAGAGGCCAATGTCCCTCTCGAAACCACATACTGTGTGACAACAAAGATTACAGCTTGCATCGTTCTGCTCCCATTTGTGCCATCCAACATGCCAGACAGTGCACTAGGTAACAGAGGTGAAGAGCTATGTCTACAAATAGACAGCTACTGATGCCACCAGCAGTACCATCACTTTCAACCTAGTTGAATAACTCATGCAGTATAAAGTCCAAGTCACAGGGTGATGTGTGCAACATAGGTACGCTGTGAAGCAGCTGTCAGTGTCATTGCGGTGAATCATGGGGAAGCCACTGTCTGCATCTCACACAATGGCAACAATACAAACATTAAAAACTAACATCTGTGTCTCACACACTCCACAGGTAACCTTGCCTTAGCCAAGATCGACAGGACACCAGCGACTGACACTTCCCCTCGGGATGAATGCCCCAGTTAGGACAACACCCTTGGATGTCTGGACATGGGCGACAAACCTGGCCCATCTGGGAGTGCTGGTCAGTCGTCCACTTCCAGCCTCACCCTGCCCACATCTTCACGTCCCAGTCCAGTGGCGTCAACATCTCAAGCAACCATTGGCCCCCAAACCTGTGCCCCAAGGACATGTCAATCAGTAGTGTGCCCCACAGTGCAGCAACCAGATTCACACCTCACCACCTCAGACAATGAAAGAGCTGCACCCACTGCCAGGGGCAGAGGCACATGGGTTTGGGGTGTCTGGTTGGGAAGTTGTGGGCCAGAGGATGGGGCAACCAAGTTCATCAGCTGACCAGGCAACCCTCTCCCAAGTCTTAGGAGCCTACGAAATGTTCCAAGGTATGATGGGCCAAGTTATCACCATGTTGGGGGACCTCATCAAGCTGCAGAGGAACAACCACACAGAAGTCATGGGGCAGTTACAAAAACACATCACCATAGCTTCTATAGCAGGGGTGCTGACAGACTTGAATTCCACTCTAGGTAGGTATTGTCAACAGCTAGCCCCTTCCACTAGCACTCTTCTATCCGCCCCTTCAACATCTGCGGCCTCTATTGGGATGGTGGCCCTACCTGGGGAAGGGCTGGCCTCAGACACCCCTCCCTCTGTAGCTGAGGAACCCCCCTGTAAACTTGGAAGTCCATCCAGACATCCTGCAGGAGTGTTCCAATACCCAACTCCATTTTCCTATGCTACATGGACACTGGACCTGTGTTAATAGCTTGACTAGACATGTGTTCATAACTGGTGTAGCAGTTACTTGGAAGATTTCGTCCTCCATGACTTTGCCCATCACTTTTGTTTTACTCTCTTCTGTCAACCAGTTATTTTTTTCATACGTGCACAAACTATACTGTTCAGCATACTTGGTATGAACCATCTCTCTATCTGATTCCACATTTACATCATGACAATGGTAGTCCTTCACATACCCATTAGTCAATTGTAGTACTGATTGATGAGGTCTGCCCTAGTGTTTCCAGCTTCTTCTTCCTCTGATTCATCATCACTTGGCAAATCTGAATTTCTGCCCCCATGGCCTGCTGCCTTCACCTCATCTGGTATTAATGGTATCTGACACCTCAAGGCTACGTTGTGGACCATGCAGCAGACAACTATGATTTGACAGACCTTGTTGGGTGCATACAGGGGTGCTCCCTCTGACAAGTCAATGCACCTAAATCTTGCCTCCAGGAGACCAAAATCCTCTCTATCACATGCCTTGTTCTCCCGTGGGCCTCATTGGAGCCGACTTCTCCTGCCGTGGTTGGGTTCCTCACTGGTGTCAACAACCAGTTTTTGCTAGCCAGAGTCACCTGAGCAAAATAGATGTGCAAAACAAACATGTATGTGGGACCTGCAACATAGTCATGGCAGGAGTCAGACATTGATAACACACATTACTAATGTCACCTACCAACCAGCCAGGCCCTCTCTGTGTAGACTCATGTCATCAACAGTGGGACATTGCTGTTCCGCTTGATCACGGACTGATCCAGGATATTTGGCTGTGACTTGAGAAATATACTGGTCTGCCAGACATACCACTTGAACGTTGATCGAGTGGTAGTTTTTCCTGTTTCTATACACCTGTTCATTGGTACTGGGGGGAACCAAAGCTACATGGGTGCCATCTAAGGCCCCTATCTCATGTGGAATGTGTCCTATAGCATAAACATCTGCCTTCACATAGACCAAATCTGCTCGTAGAAGAAACCTGATGTAGCTGTCCAGGTGTTTTAACAATGCAGACAGTATATCCTTCCAAACCATCCTGAACATGGGCTGAGACATCCCTGTAGTTAGGGCCACTGTATTCTGAAAGGACCCAGAAGCCAGGAAGTGTAGTCCTGACACGACTTGTACTATGGGAGTGGTAGTGATTCTGATTTCCAGGCAACAAATCAGGCCCCAATGGTTGACAGAGATTGTTGATGGTACGACGATTCATACAATAAGTCTGGATACAATGTTAGTCTTCCATTATCTCCAGGTCAACTAGTGAATGATACACTGCTGGCTATCTTGCTCTCCTCATAGCAGCAGAACTATGTGGAAAGAGTTAAACAGAGAATGTAGAATACTGCTATTTCCCTTTTCTATTCTCCCCTCCCACCCTGTGATACCCCCACATGACCTATGTCACTACACAGTTCTGGGTCTTCCACCTCTCAAACCACCCCTGGTCCCCCTGCAAGTACCCATGCCCCTCCTGTCACATAGCCACCCACCCCTCCCAGGAATCTCCAACCCACCCCAAGCCTAAGACTTAATTCCCCCCTCCCATGGTGAATACCACAGGGCCCCCTCCCACAGCAGAGCCCAACCCCAAACCTTCGGCACCCCCCAAACCCTCAGGTGCCAGCCTGCCCCATTGAAGCCCCTACCTGTGGTGGTCATTTGGCAGTCAGGAGACAAGTAGTGGGCACACATTTGTGCACTATGTGCATACTGCACACTAGATACGGACAGACCATGGGCTAGATGTGGTACACATGTCATAAAATCTAACAGGTCAGGAGCAACATGTTGCTGGTAAATGACAGCTATCTTTGTCATACATTCTTTACTCTAGTATGGAGTTGTTCGTGCCTGGCATGGATTGTGTGGATTGGGTAGGCAGGTAATGAGGGGGTGTGTAGTTATATTGTACTCCAGTGGTTTCATGTGTGTTGTAGGTAGAGAATGTGTATGTTGGGTGCCTATGCTGGTGATGTCATTGCTTTGGTATGTTCACATTTGTGCTGTTGTGTGCTTAGTTGGTGTTATGTGTCTCACAACTCATCCGTGTCTCACAGTCACATATATATCACACTTTCAAAGTCAAACAGAGGCAGAAGAGCCAACATTTTTTATTAGAATGAATACATTCCTGACTTCGAGGCATGACTTGCCAGAACTTGGATGAAGCAACACATGAAGGACATTTTTTTTACATGAAGAGTGTTTCACACCCTTCCCCTTGCCGTATTAAAGTATGAAAAAGTCTTTGATAAACATGAGAGCTACTAATAGCTAATCTACGATGCATGTCCTGTGGGACGCCAATACTGAAAAGTCCAAAACACAGGTGAGTTTGATGAGCCTACATGCTAAAGGAGTAATTCATGTCTCACTTTCCCGGCAGGAACAGCTTGTCTTAAAAGTCATTATCTATGGAAAAGTCACCCATTATATCAGGCACAATTGACGCCAGTAACTGTCCAACTTTGGCTGGTGGTAAGGTAACCAAATCGTCCCCAAGGATCTCCAAGGAGCACTCATGTTCCAAATCCTGTTCTTCAGCTGAGGCGGCAGAATTTTGTATTTTGGCCATTTGGTGTCCAAGGGCAGCCTGATCCACAAATGGCAGCTCATAGTCTGCTTCACGTACCAAATGCACCCTCAACAAACATGACTGGGAATGAGCCCTCACAGAGAATGTCAAGAGATCAGCGTGCAGTGTGAGTTAATGTCACGTGGTACGACACACTTTTACTGCACACTCTAACTGATACCAGTTGTATTGGAAAACAGGTTGGACACATTCCAATACCGGTCTGAATGTCAACGACCAGTTGCACTGCGGTTCTTCCAGGAGTAGTGCTCCACAGTACAGCATCATCCGGTCACGACAGAGTTGTACTGGTGGAAGCAATTTCCCTTCCCCTAGTTGTGACGGTACAGTCATTGTGTCGGCATAGGTTTTCAAATGCAAGATGCCACCCAAACTTGCCAAAGTCATTGGGAATCCCCAGTTGGAGCTAACTAAAATGATGTGTATGGCTCTCAATGTTAGGCCAGTGTTGGAAATGGGGTCTCTGGTTGGCAGTCAGTTTGCACACTGTTCAAGCAGGGACCCTCACTCTAGTCAGGGCAATGGAGAAACACACTTAGATAAGCCCTGCTTACCCCCTTGGTAGCTTGGCACAAGCAGTCAGGCTTATCTCAGAAGCAATGTGTAAAGTATTTGTACCAACACACACAATAATACTGTGAAAACACTACAAAATAGACACCACACCAGTTTAGTAAAATATGCAATATTTATCTAAATCAAACAAGACCAAAATTACAAAAATCCAACATACACAAGTCAAAATATGAATTTTCAAAAGAATAAGAGTCATAATCCATAGAAAACAATGGAAACATTGATGTAACACAAAGTACCTAGTTTGCATCAAAAATAAAGCTTGCAAGTGAGGCTGCATGTCAATTTCTTCTCCGGTCGGGTCGACGGTGCGTCGATTTCCGGGCGGAGCACCTCAGATCCACAGAGGTTTATGATGACTTTCACGCCCAGGGACGATGCATGAGAAATCCGGTTGTGCGGTGTTAGAAAACTGCACTGTGTGGGGTTTGTATCATTATCAGCAGCAGGAAGCATTTCTTCAGCCGTGATGCATTGATCTCCCAGCCGCGATGCAGGTGGAGGATTGATTTCAGCCATGAAGCGAGTTGCACGTCGTTTATCAGCTGCGTTGCAGATGGTGCATTGAAGATTTCCCTGCACGGTGTTCTGTGCATGGATTTCAGTCCTTGTTCTTCCAACTTCACCTTTCAAGGGCCCAGGGACCGGATAATACACCACTTTGCAAGGGAGGAGTCTCAGCAGACAGTCCAGGTGCTGGCAGAGGAAGTCTTTGATGGCCCTGAGACTTCAAAACAGGAGGCAAGCTCAGTTCAAGCCCTTGGAGATTCTTCTTCAAGCAGGAGTGCACAACAATGTCCAGTGTTTGTCCTTTTTCACAGGCAGAGGCAGCAACTGCAGGATAGCCCGGTAAAGCACAGTCACAGGCAGGGGCAGCTCTTCTCCTCAGCTCTTTAGCTCTTCTCTTTGGCATAGGTTCCTCTTGGTTCCAGAAGTGATCTAAAGTCTGGGGTTCTGGGTCCACTACTTATACTCCTTTCTGCCATTTAAGTTGGCAAACTTCAAAGGAAAGTCTCTGTTGTTCACAAGATCCTGCCTTTCTCAGGCCAGGCCCCAGACACACATCAGGGGGTTGGAGACTGTGTGAGGGCAGGTACAGCCCATTCAGATGTAAGTGAGCACTCCTCCCTCCACTCTAGCTCAGATGGCTCATCAGGATATGCAGGCTACACCCCAGCTGCCTTTGTGTCACTGTCTAGAGGAGATTCACAAACTGTCCAACTGTCAGTCTGGCCCAGACAGGGAATCCAGGAACAGGCAGAGCCACAGAATAGCTTAAGCAAGAACATGCCCACTTCTTAAAAGTGGCATTTTTAAACTAACAATCAAAAAAACAACTTCACTAAAAGATGTCTTTTTTTTAATTGTGAGTTGAGAGATCCCAAACTCCATATTTCTATTGGCTCTCAAAGGGAAGCTGCACTTTAAGGATATTTAAAGGCAGCCCCCATGTTAATCTATGAGACAGATAGGCCTTGCAACAGTGAAAACTGAATTCAGCAGTATTTCAATGTTAGGACATGTACAACACATCAGTACATGTCCCACCTTTAACATACACTGTACCCTACCCTTGGGGCTACGTAGGGCCTACCTTTGGGGTGCCTTACATGTGTAAAAAGGGAAGGTTTAGGCCTGGCAGGTGGGTGCACTTGCCAAGTCAAAATTTCAGTTTAAAAATGCACACACAGACACTGCAGTGGCAGGTCTGAGCCATGTTTACAGGACTACTAAGGTGGGTGGCACAACCAGTGTGCAGGCCTGCCAGTAGCATTTGGTTTACAGGTCCTGCGCACCTATAGTGCACTTTACTAGGGACTTCCTAGTAAATCAAATATGCCAATCATGGAGAAGCCAATTATACATACATTTTACACAGGAGCACTTGCACTTTAGCACTGGTCAGCAGTGGTAAAGTACCCAGAGTACCAAAAACAGAGTCCAGCACACAGTCAAAACATGAGAAGCAGAGTCAAAAAGGACAGGGGAGACCACGCCAAGAATGCCAGGTCTAACAGCCAGGTACTGAGGTGTGGTCGGGTACGTAACCAGCTCCAATGGCCTCACGTACATGCATTATCCCAATAGCACTGTGGAAATTAAATAGTCTCACAATTAAATAATAGAGTTGTGTTTAGCAGTTTATACTTAAAAGGGACATGATTTCGCCTGATGACCTTGTAGGCAAGAGCGCACTGCTCACTTACGCAGATGTATGTGCACATGTTTTTGCAACAGTTGGGCCTTGATTCTGCTCAAATTTTCAAGATATACATTTGCAGTAGCATTATGAGGCCAATTTTCAGCAATTTAATTCTGCTGTGTGGGAGCTATATGGACATTCCGGCTACAGGTGAAAATCTGGAGCCTTTAGCAACAAAAACTATTCCTGCTCACATCACTCAACAACTGTCACTGTTGAAGCACATTTCATGCCCATTCAAGGTCACCTGGAAGCAGCTATGGTCAAGGGGACTGAGACTTCCTTCAGATAGTAAGCTTAGTTCACTGTAGACAAGTTGCACACCCTGTGAAAGTACAGCTGCATCCATAACATCATATGGCTCGAAGTAGTCTCGCTGTGACTGCCACACAGGCAGGCCTCCTCCATGCCATTGCAACAAATCTATGACAGAGGATAGTTCCCACACCTCATCTATGCCACAATCTCGTAGCCTTTCATAGCTGCCTACTGGAAAGTGTTGCACATTGGATGTTGATTGCAGTTTTGAATGTGCCATATTTTTCAACCCGTGTGGCTGACATCACACAAATTGCATTTGTGCTACAGTGGGGTATCTGTGTGACATACAACATTGACATGGCAGGAGTATTACATTGCATTCACAGTTTGCAATATGCACTTACAATTTAGCCAGGCATTGTAAGTGTGGAGTTGTGTCATCTGCTGTGGGACACTTCCATACATGTAGTGTGACTTCAGATGGCAGCCGCAAGTCCCACTGTTGTGGACATGTGGAAGTGTCCTTACTCCGCCACCGGCTACGGTCCTTTGCCTGGTGGACTTGCCCAAGGAGGGTGGGTGTCTCCTCCGCTGCTGTCACCTCTGCCCCAGAGCCGGTCAGCCTTGGTCCCTTCAATGACGGGGTATGTGCTCCTGGCTAACCAAATATATGTGTGTCTGTATATGTGTGTGGTGTTTGCCCTACATGTTTTGGTTTGGCAGTGTATGTGGTTGTATGCGGTACATTATTTCCCTAGTAATGGGTGTGTGTTGTGTGATGTCCATGTGTGTGCTGGAGGCATGTGGTGGTGAAGGTGTTGTGTGGTGATTGTGTTGCTAAGTATTTGCTGCAGGGTTGTGTGTTAATGTGTGCCTGGATATTGTGTGTGTCTGTGTGGTGGGAGTCATGTCAGATACGCTGTGGTGTGTGTTTGCTGGGTGGGTTGATGGATGCGTTGTGTCCTTGTGTGTTTGAGTGTGTACATTCCCTTTTAGTGGCATGTTGTGTTGTTTGTGTGACTTGTCGATGGATGGTGTGTCTGTGGGTGCATGGTTTGCTGTATATGCAGTTTGTGGTGTTGTGGTGTAGTTTGGTGGTATTGTGTGTTGTTGTGTGTGGTTGTGCCAGAGGTGTGTTTCTTGGGGTAGTTCTGTGTGTAGCTTGGCGTGTGTGAGATGGCCGTAGAATGTGAGGTATGTTTGTGCAGGTGTGTTTGTGGCTGTATGTGGGAATGCGGGTCGATGTGAGGTTACGTGTGTCTCAGCCTCGCCTCCCGTTTCCGACTGATATGTGGTGTGTGCGTACGTACTTGGGTATTTTGAACAGTTACAGGTAGCCATGTGTACTTATGGCTGCTGTTGACGTGGAGTCGCTGCCACTGAATTCGGTGCCTCTGGACGAGCAGAAGCAGCGGGAAGAATGTAGTTCCGCTTGCATGTCTGCTTTGGACAAGTGGGGCTTCCAGTAGGTGGATGTCTCCTTTAACCCCTTCGCTGCCAGGCCTTTTCCCCCTCCTGTGCCGAGCCTTTTTTTGGCTATTTGGGGCAGTTCGCGCATAGGCCCTCATAACTTTTTGTCCACATAAGCTAGCCAAGCCAAATTTGCGTCCTTTTTTTCCAACATCCTAGGGATTCTAGAGGTACCCAGACTTTGTGGGTTCCCTTGAAGGAGGCCAAGAAATTAGCCAAAATACAGTGAAAATTTCGTTTTTATTTCTTTTTTTAATGGGAAAAAGTGGCTGCAGAAGAAGGCTTGTGGTTTTTTCCCTGAAAATGGCATCAACAAACGGTTTGCGGTGTTAAAATCACCAGCTTCCCAGCTTTCGGGAACAGGCAGACTTGAATCAGAAAACCCAATTTTTCAACACAAATTTGGCATTTTACTAGGACATACCCCATTTTTACAATTTTTTGTGCGTTCAGCCTCCTTCCAGTCAGTGACAGAAATGGGTATGAAACCAATGCTGGATCCCAGAAACCTAAACATTTCTGAAAAGTAGGCAAAATTCTGAATTCAGCAAGGGGTCATTTGTGTAGATCCTACAAGGGTTTCCTACAGAAAATAACAACTGAAAAAGAAAAATATTGACATTGAGGTGAAAAAAAATCACTTTTTCTCTACGTTTTACTCTGTAACTTTTTCCTGCAATGTCAGATTTTCAAAAGCAATATACAGTTACGTCTGCTGGACTCCTCTGGTTGCGGGGATATATAGGGCTTGTAGGTTCATCAAGAACCCTAGGTACCCAGAGCCAATAAATGAGCTGCACCCTGCAGTGCGTTTTCACTCTATACCGGCTATACAGCAATTCATTTGCTGAAATATAAAGAGTGAAAAATAGCTATCAAGAAAACCTTTGTATTTCTAAAAAGGGCACAAGATAAGGTGTTGAGGAGCAGTGGTTATTTGCACATCTCTGAATTCCGGGGTGACCATACTAGCATGTGAATTATAGGGCATTTCTCAAATAGATGTCTTTTTTACACACTCTCTTAGATTTGGAAGGAAAAAATGTAGAGAAAGACAAGGGGCAATAACACTTGTTTTGCTAATCTATGTTCCCCCAAGTCTCCCGATAAAAATGATACCTCACTTGTGTGGGTAGGCCTAGTGCCCGCGACAGGAAATGCCCCAAAACGCAACGTGGACACATCACATTTTTTTAAAGAAAACAGTGGTGTTTTTTGCAAAGTGCCGACCTGTAGATTTTGGCCTCTAGCTCAGCCGGCACCTAGGGAAACCTACCAAACCTGTGCATTTTTGAAAACTAGAGACCTAGGGGAATCCAAGATGGGGTGACTTGTGGGGATCTGACCAGGTTCTGTTACCCAGAATCCTTTGCAAACCTCAAAATTTGGCTAAAAAAACACATTTTCCTCACATGTTGGTGACAGAAAGTTCTGGAATCTGAGAGGAGCCACAAATATTCTTCCACCCAGCGTTCCTCCAAGTCTCCCGATAAAAATGATACCTCACTTGTGTGGGTAGGCCTAGCGCCCATGACAGGAAATGCCCCAAAACGCAACTTGGACACATCACATTTTTTGAAAGAAAACAGAGGTGTTTTTTGCAAAGTGCCTACCTGTAGATTTTGGCCTCTAGCTCAGCCGGCACCTAGGGAAACCTACCGAACCTGTGCATTTTTCAAAACTAGAGACCTAGGGGAATCCAAGATGGGGTGACTTGTGGGGCTCTGACCAGGTTCTGTTACCCAGAATCCTTTGCAAACCTCCCAATTTGGCTAAAAAAAACACATTTTCCTCATATTTCGGTGACAGAAAGTTCTGGAATCTGAGAGGAGCCACAAATTTCCTTCCACCCAGCGTTCCCCCAAGTCTCCCGATAAAAATGATACCTCACTTGTGTGGGTAGGCCTAGCGCCCGCCACAGGAAATGGCCCAAAACACAACGTGGACACATCACATTTTTTCAAAGAAAACAGTGCCTACCTGTGGATTTTGGCCTCTAGCTCAGCCGGCACCTGGGGAAACCTAGCAAACCAGTGCATTTTTGAAAACTAGAAACCCAGGGCAATCCAAGATGGGGTGACTTGTGGGGCTCTGACCAGGTTCTGTTACCCAGAATCCTTTGCAAACCTCAAAATTTGGTTAAAAAAACACGTTTTCCTCACATTTCGGTGACAAAAAGTTCTGGAATCTGAGATGAGCCACAAATTTCCTTCCACCCAGCGTTCCCCCAAGTCTCCCGATAAAAATGATACCTCACTTGTGTGGGTAGGCCTAGTGCCCGCGACAGGAAATGGCCCAAAACACAACGTGGACACATCACATTTTTTCATAGAAAACAGTGCCTACCTGTGAATTTTGGCCTCTAGCTCAGCTGGCCACAGGGGGGGCAGAAATGGGCTAAAATAAATTTGTCCCCCGCCCCCCCAAACCCTCCCCCGGGAGCGACCATTGCCTACGGGGTCACTCCCCCTGCGTGACATTGGCGCCAAAAAAAAAATCCCCGGTGCCTAGTGGTTTCTGCCCCTTGGGGGCAGATTGACCTAAAATCGGCCAATCTGCCCCCAAGGGCGGCAGAAATGGTCTAAATTCAATTTGCCCCCCAGGGGAGCGACCCTTGCCTAATGGGTCGCTCCCCATCTCTGAAAAAACAAACAAACAAAAAAAAAACACACAAAAAAAAATTGCCCTGGCGCCTAGAGGTTTCTGCCCCCCCTGGGGGTAGATCGGCCTAATAACAATAGGCCGATCTGCCCCCAGGGAAGGTAGAAATGTCCTAAAATAAATTTGCCCCCCCACCCCCCCAACCCCCCCGGGAGCGACCCTTGCCTAAGGGGCCGCTCCTCCTGCGTGACATTGGTGCCAAAAAAAAAATCCCCGGTGCCTAGTGGTTTCTGCCCCTTGGGGGCAGATTGACCTAAAATCGGCCAATCTGCCCAATGGTCTAAATACAATTTGCCCCCCAGGGGAGCGACCCTTGCCTAATGGGCCTCTCCCTATGTCTGAAAAAACAAACAAACAAAAAAAAACACACAAAATAAATTTGCCCTGGCGCCTAGAGGTTTCTGCCCCCCCTGGGGGCAGATCGGCCTAATAACAATAGGCCAATCTGCCCCTGGGGGGGCAGAAATGGCCTAAAATAATTTCCCCCCCCAGGGAGTGACCCTTGCCTAAGGGGTCGCTCCCCTTGCGTGAAATTCACGTAAAAAAAAAAAAACTCCCTGGTGTCTAGTGGTTTCTGTCCCCCTTGGGGGCAGAAATGGCCTAAATATAATTTGCCCCCTAGGAGAGTGACTCTTGCCCAAGGGGTCACTCCCCACACCTAAATCAAAAACATAAACAAAAACAAAAGAAGAAAAAAAAAATATATCCCTGGGACCCCTCTGGGGGCCCCCCTTTCTGCCCCCAGGGGGGGGCAGAAAAGGCCTTCCCAAAAAATGCCCCCCCTGGGAGCGACCCTTGCCCAAGGGGTCGCTCCCTTATGTCCATTAAAAATAAATAAATAAATCCCTGGTGTCTAGTGGGCGTTTCAAAAGCCGGATTGCAAGCAATCCGGCTTTTGAAACGCTTGGAGAGACTTCAAAGGGAAGGAAATACATTTCCTTCCCTTTGAAGCCTCTCCTTGCCTCCCCCACGTGATCGAAAGAGAAATGCTTTGCATTTCTCTTTCGATCGCACTGGAAGCTGTCACAGGGGGGGTGGGGGGGGGGTCGGGGTGGAAGGAGAAGGGCTTCCCCTTCCATCCCTGCCTTTGGGGGAGTGCGGGGAAGCACACAGAGGGAGCGAGAGCGCTCCCTCTGGGCTGTGTGCCGAGGACGTAGTGGTTACGTCCTCGGCACAGCAGCACTGTCCCGAAGGACGTAACCACTACGTCCTCAGCAGAGAACCGGTTAAATATGTTGGTTTCAGCCTGGGCTTATATGGTGGGGTGACAGCGGTGGAAACCTTGGCGGTGTGCAAGTTCATAATCTGTCCGGCGTCAACATGGCCTCCTCCGGCCTGCAGGTGGCTATCGTAGTCCGTGGCACTGGGTCCACAGTGGCAGTGGCGGCAGTGCATTGACTGTCTTCTGTAGGGAATCCCGCCATGTTCTTTATTTGGGGTTCTTCTCTGCCAGCCTGTTGGCAGTACGTCCACCTCCTCCGACATGACTCAATCAGCACCTCCAAATTCCTTATTGCAGCCCCTAATGCATGGCACAGGCCACTTTTACTAAAATTAGGTAGCTCTAGATAATTGGTCCTCTGTAGTGGATTATATGTCTCTATATACATCTGAAATATTTATTACTAGTCGAGATAAACACTCTTGCCCTGTTTTAGGTGCCAATATCCTTTTAAATGCATCTCTGGATGATTTGGAATCCATGTCTAAGTGTTATTGCCTGAGTGGAAAACAAGAAAACCCAACTATCAAACAGTTCAAAGGGCCTCAAAGGCAAGTGCCTTTGTTAAAAATAGTGTTTGTCTTCATCAAAACTGACCCTATTCATCAGGACCAAATAGTAGTCCTCATTCTCAGCTTCATTATCATGTTTGTGTTGTTTGCCTTCAAAAGAGAAAGGAAAGGACTCCATAGATGGGATTAAATAGTCTCAGCCCCACAGCCATCCTAAAGATGTTTTCCTGGGCTGTTTTGAAAGCTGTTAGAAATGGGGTCCTTGGTTGGCAGTTAGGTTACCCTCTGTCCAAGCAAGGACCCTCACTCTAGTCAGGGTAAAAGAGAATCACCCTCAGCTAACCCCTGCTTACCCCCTTGGTAGCTTGCCATGAGCAGTAGGCTTAACTTCAGAGTGCTAGATGTAAAGTATTTGTACCAACACACTCAGTAACTTAATGAAAACACTACAAAATAATACAACACAGGTTTAGAAAAATAGAGAATATTTATCTAAACAAAACAAGACCAAAACAACACAAATCCACAATACACAAGTCAAGTTATCAATTATAAAGCAAAAAGAGTCTTCATGTAGTTTTAAACACACACTGACACTGTTAGCGTGAAAATGTAGCTTGGGTGCCTGAAAAATAACCCTGCATGGGCGAGTGTGCGTCAAAAAGGGGCTTGCGATGCATTGATTTCACTCATGAGCGAGAACTTGCATAATTTCTCCTTTTGTCGGGTCGGCCGCGTTATTTCTTCTCCCCGTAGGAGAGCGATGCGTCGATCCGGTCAGCACTCTCGGGTCCTAGCAGGCCTTGCGTTGTTTTTACACACCCAGCGGTGCTTGCGCCAGAAATCCAGCCGCGCGATGATCCGAAAACCAAGCAGCATAGGTTGCGATCTCACCAGCCTCTGTCAGCGATGCTACGCGTCATTTCTCCAGCCACAGGCGTCGATCTTCTGGTCACATTGCAGGCGAGCATCGATTTTCAGCCACGAAGCTGGCGGCGTGCTGATTTTCCAGCTGCAGATCGGAGTTGCGCTGATCTTTTCCCCGCAAGGCAGTCTGTGCGTGGATTTCTCACTCTTGGCCTGCCAGCTTCTCCTTTCAGGATCCCAGGGACTGGATGGGCACCACTTGACAGAGTAGAAGTCTCAGCAGAGGCTCCAGGTGCTGGCAGAGAGAGGTATTTGCTGTCCCTGAGACTTCAAACAACAGGAGGCAAGCTCTAAATAAAGCCCTTGGAGATCTTCACAAGATGGAAGGCACACAAAGTCCAGTCTTTACCCTCTTACTCTGGCAGAAGCAGCAACTGCAGGATAGCTCCACAAAGCACAGTCACAGGCAGGGCAGCTCTTCTTCCTCAGCTCTTCAGCTCTTCTCCAGACAGAGGTTCCTCTTGGTTTCCAGAAGTGTTCTAAAGTCTGTGGTTTTGGGTGCCCTTCTTATACCCAATTTCTCCTTTGAAGTAGGCCTACTTCAAAGAAAAGTCTCTCTTTAATGTGAAATCCTGCCTTGCCCAGGCCAGGCCCCAGACACTCACCAGGGGCTTGGAGACTGCATTGTGTGAGGGAAGGCACAGCCCTTTCAGCTGTGAGTGACCACTCCTCCCCGCCCTCATAGTACAGATGGCTCATCACGATATGCAGGCTACACCCCAGCTCCCTTTGTGTCACTGTCTAGTGTGAGGTGCAACCAGCCCAACTGTCAAACTGACCCAGACAGGGAATCCACAAACAGGTAGTCACAGAAATGGTATAAGTAAGAAAATGCTCACTTACTAAAAGTGACATTTTCAAACACACAATCTTAAAATCAACTTTAGTAAAAGATGTATTTTAAAATTGTGAGCTCAGAGACCCCAAACTCTGTATGTCTATCCGCTCCCAAAAGGAATCTACACTTTAATCAGATTTAAAGGTAGCCCCCATGTTAACCTATGAGAGGGACAGGCCTTGCAGCAGTGAAAAACAAATTGGGCAATATTTCACTGTCAGGACATCTAAAATACATTACTATGGGGGTCATTACAACATTGGCTGTGCAGAAGACCACCAACACACCGCCGCGGCTGCGGAATTCCGCCACAGCTATTACGACCCAGAGCTCGTAATCTGCCAAAATCCAGACACCCACACAAGTCCGCCACACCAAAGGTCAGTGATAAACTGGCGACAACAAAACCTCCACCGTCACACCAACAGGAATACGCCTACACTATCACGACCCACGAATCCACGCAGCGGTCTTTCAACCGCGATATTCCATTGACGGTACACACCGCCGCGCTCAAAATACACACACATTTACAAAACACAACCACATTGGACAATTCCAAATACACACACCTGATACACATACACACACCACTCCCACACACTCACACCACTATAAAACACACACCCACATCACCCACAAACCCTTACGACCAGAAATGTAGACGAAGGCCAGAGAGACAGCACAGCAAAGACAACCCCACCATACAGAGGCACACAACACCATCACACATACACATCCACGCACAAAACACAACACACCCCTAAACATCACCCCACACATCACAACACACACCACCTCACACATCACCCACACCACCCCATGGCACCGCAAAGACACTCCGGGTTTTCTGAGGAGGAGCTCAGGGTCATGGTGGAGGAAATCATCTGGGTAGAGCCACAGCTATTCGAATCACAGGTGCAGCACACCACCATAGCTAGGAAGATGGAGCTATTGTGCAGAATCGTGGACAAGGTCAACGCAGTGGGACAGCACCCAAGAACACGGGATGACATCAGGAAGAGGTGGAACGACCTACGGGGGAAGGTGCGTTCCGTGGTCTCAAGACACCAGATTGCAGTTCAGAGGACTGACGGCGAACCCCCACCTCCTCCCCCAGAGCTAACAACATAGGAGGAGCAGGTCTTGGCTATACTGCATCCTGAGGGCCTCACAGGAGTAGCTGGAGGAATGGTGTCTGGTATGTCAAATCTTTCACTACTTCATCCCCCACCCTACCTGCATGCTATCACATACCCCCACCCTCGCCCTCACCCCCATCACTCCAACTCCTCACATATGTCCCTCTATCACAACCCACCCATCCCAACACCAAGCCCTGCATGCAACAACAAAGCATGGACACCCATCACAATGCATGGCCACTGCACATACCCACACACACCCCTAAACAATTATCACACAAGGTCATACACAAGAATGCAAGCACTGGGGTACGGGGTCACCCACCCATTGCACACCATGGCACACACAGATGCAATAATCATGCCTTTACACCCCTGCAGGACCCCTACCTAACATCCCCGTCGACAGGAGGGTCCACACATATCCACTCCACCTACAGAAGAGGCCCACAGTGATGACAGCAGCTCTGTCCAACTGGATCTAGATGACCAGCCCGGCCCATCTGGGACCTCGGGACAGTCGGTTCCCCTCACACTGGCACAAGCCACAACAGAGCCTCCCCCCTCTGGAAACACCAGCACAGCACCCACCCAGCGGGCCCATACCTCTGTCCCCAGGACACATCAAGCAGCAGTGTGTCCACCACTAGAGGGAACCCAGGCTAACCCACCAACCCAACAACAGCAGGGACCTGGGGGCAGTGGCAGTGGGCACACGGTTCAGGGGACAGAGGCACAGGAACACAGGGGAACTGGGAGGGCTGCTGTGTGACAGGGGGAGGACAGGCCCAGGGAACCCACTCTCCACGAGGCCCTCTTCAACATCATGGGAGCCTGCCACCATTCCCAGGAGACGATGGCAACGGTACTGGCCAAGTTTCAGGAGACTTAGCGGCTGCAGGAGGAACAGTATTTGGGGTTCAGGGAGGAACTCAAAGCCATCAATTCCACCATGGGCACCAATGTAGGGGTGCTGAAGGAACTCATCAACACCAGGAGGGACACTGTGGCACAACAAGGGGCCCCTGACACTAGCCTGGATGATGTACTACCCACCACCTCCGCCGGCACTAGTGGACAGGAAGCACTGCCACAGGACCACGACACCAGCACCCCACCCCCTGCAGATGGAGAACCACCCCGCAAGCGGTCCCTGAGATCCAGGTCAAAGACAGAGAACAATGCCAAGACCCCCGCCAAGAAATGAAACCACACTGATTGTCATCCTTTTGTCCCACTTTGTCACCCTGTCCATCCTTAAACTGCCCCAGCTCCACTTCCTATGCCCCTTTGGACAATGCACCTGTGAGACTAATAGACTGGACTCTGCCATGAACATTCCTCCACCATCACCCCTGACCATTTTACAACCCCCTCCACTATTTACCACTTAAATAAACACCCTCAAATCACAACAATATCTGGAGTCAGTCTGTGCTTTCGAAAATGTGTATTTGCAATAACTGAGCAAAAATGATATATCCATTGAATTGTCAACATACCTATGTCACACAGCTCTAGTCCATAAGGAAACAAAGCAGATGTCACACAGTGGGACCCACATCTGTGAAATCGAAAGGGAAAGTGACAACTCAGGGTCCATACACTGGGTGAAAGTGACAGACAGATGAGAGGTAGAACCAGTGTATCAGATGTAGCAGGCAGTGATGTCTTCTTACCAGTGTCTCACTGGAAGTATTGATGAATCACTGTGTTTCTGTTGTCGATATCCTCTTCTTCTGCTTCCTTGTCTTCACTGTCCACAGGCTCCACAGCTGCCACAAGACCTCCATCTGGACCATCCTCCTGCAGAAAAGGCACCTGTCGTCGCAAAGCCAAGGTGTGAAGCATTCAGCAGGCCACGATGATCTAGCACACCTTCTTTGGTGAGTGGAATAGGGAACCACCTGTCATATGGAGGCACTTGAACCTGGCCTTCAGGAGGCCGAAGGTCCTCTCTATAACTCTCCTAGTTCGCCAATGGGCCTCATTGTAGCGTTCCTCTGCGCTTGTCCTGGGATTTCTCACTGGGGTCAGTAGCCATGACAGGTTGGGGTAGCCATAGTCACCTGCAAATGTCGAGGGACAACTGTTAGAAACACACTAACCCTTAGGGACAACCCCAGACACCTAGACGCACTCTATAGGGTCCATGTCCTCACCTAATAGCCACACACGGTGTCAACACCAGGACAGTGTGCGCTCTACGGGCATCTAGAATGCAAAAACCCAACACTCGCAAGATAAAGTAATTTATGCATTGTGATGATATGTTATTGTTTAACCTTTTGCATTGCAGAATTCCATCCAAAAGATTCATTTTTAAGGTGCTTATAAATACTGTACATTTACAATGTATTGCTGCAGACATTCAGAGTGTGTTAGGGTGTGGTCCCTTTCCAGGGACTTCTGGAGACTTTCCCTGCACATGCCTGGGCGTGGTTCTAGGCTGGGCCAAGACTCTATAAAAGAGAGTCAGCCCAACTTCCAGTGCTCACTATTCAGAGGTGCCGGTGCAGAGCAGCAGCTTCTTCCTGAGCTCCTGTCCCGGCGGCCTATTTGGATTTTCCAGTCTTCTGCACTCATCTCTCATTGGTGATCACTGTTTCCAGGCGGTAAGACGGTGTTTGGACATTTCCCAACACCGTAATTGAGAATCTTCATATTCTTGATTTTAATTCTTAAATGAATAACAGATTACTTGTGCGCTGCCATTTTTTGACATTTGTATGGTGGTTTACAAATAGGGAGGACGCGCAATTTATTCCATAAAGATTTGACTTCGTTATTACATTATTGTTCATTGCGCGCTGATATTTCTTGACATTTACATGATGTTTTACGAGTTGGCAAGACGTGCAACTCGTTTCATGAGCATTTAACTTTGTTGTTCATTGCGCGCTACCTTTTCTTGACATTTACATGGTGGCATTCGAATCGGCGAAATGCGCAATTCACTTCTCGTGTGTAATTCATGCTGTTCATTGTGCGCTACCATTTTCTGGCATTTACATGGTGGCATTCGAATCGGCAACACGCGCGATTCTTTCCTTGAGTGTTTTTTCATGTTATTCATTGTACGCTACAATTTCTTGGCTTTTGTATGGTGGCATTTGAATCGGCAAGACGCACAATTCTTTCCTCGTGTATAAATAATGTAAGTTACAGTGCGCTACCATTCTAAGACATTTTCTTGGTAGCATTTCAAGTTGACGCGTCGTGTGATTTATTCCTTGAATCTACGTTGTGTGATTTCATGATGCACAAACCTTTATGGTGTTTAATACTCATATAAAAATCTGCAATGTGCGCAATTTACTTCCCAATGTTTTTTCTGAGATGAACACAACAATACCAGAGTTCTAGATGTAATGCTGTGTGTTCCTGATATGTATTCCTAGAAGGAGATTCATATGGTTGTTTGAAATTGCTCAGAGTGTTTCCTGATTCTCATGCTAAAGAAAGTACTTGAATCTGAAAGTCCTATTTAACTTTTCCTGTTTCCTCCTCAGGTATTCGGTCATCTAAAGCCTAGTCAGTTTTAGGATTATTCTAGGGTTGTTCATGTTTTTTGGAAAAGACGAAGCTTAGAGTTGTAGCATGGTACTGATTTCATGAGATGTAATTTTGATGTTGTGTTTTAGCCTTTTGCTTCCTACAGGTCTCCTTCCCAGCTGTTCCCGTCCTAATCCTCTTTTCCCCACTTCGACTCTCTTAGACTCTGTGATAAATCTAATCAGAGTATTGGAGCTGTCTTGTGGTGGAAGTGTTGGGATCGTGCACGGACCCCGAGGATCTGGTGACTCTGACACACAATGCCTCTGGAGTTGCCCCATCACATAAGGGATGCTGCTATTCCTCAGAATGTAAGCGTCATGCACTGAGCCAGGAAACTTGGCGTTCACATGGGAGATGTACTGGTCGGACAAACACACCATCTGCACATTCATTGAATGGTAACTCTTCCGGTTTCTGTACACCTGTTCACTCCTGCGGGGGGGGGGACCAAGGATACATGTGTACCATCAATGCCACCTATGATGTTGGGGATATGTCCCAGGGCATAGAAGTCACCTTTCACTGTTGGCAAATCCTCCACCTGAGGGAAAACGATGTAGCTGCGCATGTGTTTCAGCAGGGCAGACAACACTCTGGACAACACTTTGGAAAACATAGGCTGGGACATCCCTGATGCTATGGCCACTGTCGTCTGAAAAGACCCACTTGCCAGGAAATGGAGTACTGACAGCACCTGCACTAGAAGGGGGATACCTGTGGGATGGCGGATAGCTGACATCAGGTCAGGCTCCAACTGGGCACACAGTTCCAGGATTGTGGCACGGTCCAGTCTGTAGGTGACAATTTCATGTCGCTCTTCCATTGTCGACAGGTCCACCAGCGGTCTGTACACCGGAGGATGCCGCCATCTTCTCATCTGCACCAGCGGACGTGCTCTATGGAGGAGAACAGCGAGCAGAGGGTCAGCCAACACTGAGGTACGAAAACACTACTTTATTGCACAAATTTTTCAATCCGCTATGTCCCTGTCGTAATGTGCATGCAAGGCCTAGATATGTGTGACGCATTTAAAATTAATGCCATTTGGCCCCCTGAAATGGCGGCTGCCTGACCTGTAATGTGGGACAAGGGGATATGAGGTAACTGCGCTGGCGTTGTACACCGTTGCGGTAGGCGGTCGAAGACCGCAGCGCAATCTTGCATTGGTTAATATTGGACCCTATGGGTCCCAGGAGCCAATGACGATGTACGCCGGCGGTGACGGTACGCACCGCTGCGGACGTGACCGCCATTTTATGTCTGTTCACTCACTTGATACCTGATCTTCGACAGGAGAGGACCTACACTGCAAGTGCTGCTGTGACCTCAGTCTGGAAGAGACAATGGCTCATGTGTCTGGGAAAAGGGCCCCTGCCTTCACCACGGAGAAGTTGGAGAAACTAGTGGATGGGGTCCTCCCCCAGTACACGCTACTCTACGGTCCTCCAGACAAACAGGTAAGTAGACTGTGAGCATGCTGTATGGGCAATGCCTGTGTGGAGTGGTGTGGATGGAAGATGGGGGGGGAATGAGGCGTGCATGAAACGACAGTGAGTGCATCTGCGTCATGGCAAGGGTAGGAATGCGGGTCAATGACTGTGACGGTCCAGATGGTTATATCTTCTCCTTTTCCCCTGTACCATTCCGCGCCCACCAGAAGAAGGATATTTGGCGTGCCATCGCCAAGGAAGTCTGGACCCTGGGCGTACTCCACAGACGGAGCACCCACTGCCAGAAAAGATGGGAGAACATTCACCGCTGGAGCAAGAAGACGGTGGAGGCCCAGCTGGGGATGGCCTCCCAATGTGGGAGGGGTGCCCGTCGCACCATGATCCCCCTGATGTTCCGGATCCTGGAGGTGGCGTATCCAGAGTTGGATGGGCGCTTGAGAGCATCACAGCAGCCACAAGGGGGTGAGTACACTCTCATTCAGCTGATTCAGCGTGCATTACGAGGTGTCTGGGTGGGGGAGGTGGGCTGTGGGTTCCCCTAGGCCAGGGCGAGTTTAGTTGGCAAGGTCACTTTGTAAGGCAGGCCATGTGGCACCCCACCCCACCAGTGTTCAGAGGCAACTACACCTAGTCAGGCTCGTGCGACTTCCATGTGTGCATCAATCGGGCATAGGCCTTGTACCCCATGTCCCTGTGATTATTAGGGAACTCTAAGTGTCTGTAGTGTCCGCCAATGGTAGCGGTATTGCATGCACTCAACATGTCTTTCTTCAGTCTTCCCCCCCCTTTTTTTGGTCTCCCTGTTCTTGTGTGCAACTATTTCATGAGTATCCAGACATACCCTCTTGAAAAAAGAATAGATTTAATGCCACCATGTTCTTTGCAAATCAGTCTGTGAAATGTCCCATTGGCTCCCGTGGGGAGGACAACTAGGAAGCACTGGGCTAGCTCACCATATTGATCAGCCTCAAAAAGGGGCGGTGTGTAGACCTGAAATGGAAATGCTCTATGGACAGCGATTCTTGCTCAGGAACCGCTTTTGATGTGAGAGGCTGCCATTTTCACAATGCTAACATATTCCACCAAAATGATTTGTGCATTAGACCGTCTCACTCCGTGTCATCTCTGGCTGGCACTGCTTCCAATCCTGAATTTTTCCCCTACAAATCATTGGTAGAAGGCGTGTCAGTGTAATTCATTCCAAGTGAACTAAGACTACAGCACCTAAGATGCATTTGGCTGACACACAAAAACCCAGGACTGGAAACTGTGTCCGTAATGACATAGGCGGTCATTCCTACTTTGGCGGGCGGCGGTCGCCGCCCGCCTGTCGGGAACCGCCAGAAGACCGTACTGCGGTCAGAAGTCCGTACTGCGGTCAAAAGACCGCGGCGGTCATTCTGTCTTTCCCGCTGGGCTGGCGGGCGACCGGCAAAAGGCCGCCCGCCCGCCCAGCAGGAAAGCACCAGCAACGAGGAAGCCGGCTCAGAATGGAGCCGGCGGAGTTGCTGGTGTGCGACGGGTGCAGTTGCACCCGTCGCGATTTTCAGTGTCTGCCAAGCAGACACTGAAAATCAATGTGGGGCCCTGTTAGGGGGCCCCTGCAGTGCCCATGCCAGCGGCATGGGCACTGCAGGGGTCCCCAGGGGCCCCACGACACCCGTTCCCGCCAGCCAGGTTCTGGCGGTGAAAACCGCCAGAACCAGGCTGGCGGGAAGGGGGTCTGAATCCCCATGGCGGCGCTGCTTGCAGCGCCGCCGTGGAGGATTCACAGGGGCAGCGGGAAGCCGGCGGGGAACCGCCGGCTTCCCTTTTCTGACCGCGGCTTTACCGCCGCGGTCAGAATAGCCCCAGAAGCACCGCCAGCCTGTTGGCGGTGCTTCCTCCGTCCCCTACCCTGGCGGTCTCGGACCACCAGGGTAGGAATGACCCCCATAGTGTGAGTATGGAGGTCATGACCCCCG
Source organism: Pleurodeles waltl (assembly GCF_031143425.1). Classification (NCBI taxonomy): domain Eukaryota; kingdom Metazoa; phylum Chordata; class Amphibia; order Caudata; family Salamandridae; genus Pleurodeles; species Pleurodeles waltl. Next base: position 1,782,910,656 of record NC_090444.1, read on the forward strand.
GCTTGCCCTTTGCTACCCCTGCACTGCCTTTGCGCCCCAGGCCTTGCAGGTGGCAAATTCAGCGCCAAGAAGGTCGTCCATATGGACGTCAGATGGGACTCTGCTCTCTTTGTTTTCTGTAAATTAAATAATAGCGAATTATAACATATTATTCACTATTGGTGTAGTAAAAAGCTGGTACCATTAGCTTGAATATGCCCTTGCATGGCAGCTGAGGTGAGTAAAATGCTATTAAATGATGTGTGCATGCTTGTGGGTGAAAGTGTGTTTATAGGTGTGTGTGTGTGTGTGTGAGAGAGAGAGAGAGAGAGAGAGAGATAATTTGTATGTGTCTGTGTCTGTGAGTGTAAGCTGAGGACAAAGGACGTGTGATGTCAATTCTACTACCACTGGTATTTTGGTGAATTGACACCAATGAATGTAAGGAGGCAATCTTAGAAGAAACAGTTACTGCATGTTAATATCCATCTCTAATGAGACTGTGCTGTATGTGGGGATATCTTAGAAACAGCATGCATTTACTTGTAGGCAGTATACTAACTGTGTTCATTGATAAACATTTTGGGGGTCATTACAACATTGGCGGTAAAAGGAGCTTACCGCCGTGCAGAAGACCGCCAACACGCGGCCGCGGAATTCCGCCACAGCTATTACGACCCACATCTCGAAATCCGACAAAATTCAGACACCCACACAAGTCCGCCACACCAAAGGTCAGTGCTAAACTGGCAAAAACAAAACCGCCACCGTCACGCCAAGAGAAATACGCCCACACTATCACGACACACGAATCCACGCGGCGGTCTTTCAACCTCGGTATTCCATTGGCGGTACACACCGCTGCGCTCAAAATACACACACTTCTACAAAACACCGCCACATTGGACAATTCGAAATACACACACCTGATAAACATACACACACCACTCCCACACACCCATTACAATATAAACACACACCCACATCTCCCACAAACCCCTACGACCAAAAATTCTGAAAGAAGGCCAGAGAGAGACACCACCATCCACAAACTAGCATCCACAGGCACTCAACACCATCACCCACACAACTTCCACACACAAAACACCACCTACCACTACATATCACCACACTTCTCACCACACAAACCACCCCACACATCACCTACACCACCCCATGGCACGGCAAAGACACCCCAGGTTCTCGGAGGAGGAGCTCAGGGTCATGGTGGAGGAAATTGTCCGGGTAGAGCCACAGCTATTTGGAGCACAGGTGCAGCACACCTCCATTGCAAGGAAGATGGAGCTGTGGCGAAGAATAGTCGACAGGGTCAACGCAGTGGGACAACACCCAAGAAATCAGGACGACATCAGGAAGAGGTAGAACGACCTACGGGGGAAGGTGCGTTCCGTGGTCTCAAGACACCATCAGGCGGTTCAGAGGACTGGCAGCGGACCCCCACAACTAACAACATGGGAGGAGCAGGTCTTGGCGATTCTGCATCCTGAGGGCCTCGCAGGAGTCGGTGGAGGAATAGACTCTGGTAAGACAAATCTTAACTATTACATACCCCACCCTACCTGCATGCCATCACATACCCCCACCCTCACCCTCATCCCCATCCCCATCACTCCAACTCCTCACAAATGTCCCAATATCACAGACCACACATCCCAACACCAAGCCCTGCATGCAACACCAAAGCATGGACACCCATCACTAAAGCATGCCCACTGCACATACCCATACACCCCCCTAAACCATCATCACACAAGCCCCCACACAGGAATGCCAGAACTGGGGTACACGGTCACCCACCCATTGCACACCATGACACACACAGATGCAATAATTATGCTTTTCCACCCCTGCAGGACCACTACCCAACGTCACCAAACAGGAGGGTCCAGACATCTCCACCCCACCCACAGAAGAGGCCCACAGTGACGACAGCAGCTCTGTCCAACTGGATCTAGATGACCAGCCCGGACCATCGTGGGCCTCGGGACAGTCGGTTCCCCTCACACAGGCACAGGCCACCACAGACATTCCACCCTCTGGTAACACCAGCACAGCACCCACCCAGCGGGCCCATACCTCCGTCCCCAGGACACGTCAATCAGCTGTGTGTCCACGACTACAGGGAACCCAGGATAACCCACCACCCCAACAACAACAGGGACCTGGGGGCAGTGGCAGTGGGCACACGGTCCAGGAGGCGGAGGCCCAGGAACACAGGGGAACTGGGAGGGCTGCTGTGCGACAGGGGGTGGACAGGCCAAGGGAACCCACTCTCAACGAGGCCCTCTCCTCCATCATGGGAGCATACCACCACTCCCAGGAGACAATGGCAACGGTCCTGGCCAAGTTTCAGGAGACCCAGCGCATGCAGGAGGAACAGTATTTGGGGTTCAGGGAGGAACTCAGAACCATCAGCTCCACCCTGGGCACCATCGTAGGGGTACTGAAGGAAATACTCAACACCAGGAGGGACACTGTGGCACTCCAATGCATGGACGATGAACTGCCCACCACCTCCGCCGGCGCTAGTGGACAGGAGGCACCGCCACAGGACCACCACACCAGCACCCCACCCCCTGCAGATGGAGAGCCACCCCGCAAGCGGTCCCTGAGATCCAGGAACAAGACAGAGCACGATGCCAAGACCCCCGCCAAGAAATGAGACCACCCTGATTGTCAACCCACTGTCCCACTTTGTCACCCTGTCCATATTGGAACTGCCCCAGCTCCACTTCCTATGCCCATATGGGCAATGCACCTCTGAGACAAATAGACTGGACTCTGCCATGGACACTCCTCCGCCATCACCCCTCATCATTTAACTTCCCCCTCCAATATTTTGTATGTAAATAAACACACCTAAAACACCAAAACATCTGGAGTCTGTCTGTGATTTTGAAATAGTGTATTTGCAATTTCAGTGACAAAATTTCCAGGAAATAGTAATGTCAACATACCTATGTCACACAGCTCTAGTCCATGAGGAATCTAAGCAGATGACACACGTTGGGACCCACACCTGTGAAACCGTAAGGGACAGTGACAACTCAGTGACCATACACTGGTTGCAATCGACAGACAGGAGAGAGGTAGAAGTGTAAAAATACTGGTAGTAGGCAGGAATGTATTCTCACCTGTGTTTCACTGGAAATATTGCTGGATGACTGAGTCCCTGTTGTCAATGTCTTCTTCCTCTGCTTCCTCCTCATCACTGTCCACACGCTCCACAGCTGCCACAACACCGCCATCTGGACCATCCTCCTGCAGAAAAGGCACCTGTCATCGCAAAGCCAAGTTATGAAGCATACAGCAGGCCACGATGATCTGGAACACCTTCTTTGGTGAGTAGAATAGGGATCCACCTGTCATATGGAGGCACCTAAACCTGGCCTTCAGGAGGCCGAAGGTGCGTTTGATCACCCTCCCAGTGCGTCCATGGGCCTCATTGTAGCGTTCCTCTGCCTTGGTCCTGGGATTCCTCACTGGGGTCAGTAGCCATGACAGGTTGGGGTAACCAGAGTCACCTAATAGCCACACACGGTGCCTCTGGAGTTGACCCATCACATAAGGGATGCTGCTATTCCGCATGATGTAGGCGTCATGCACTGAGCCAGGGAATATGGCATTCACATGGGAGATGTACTGGTCTGCCAAACATACCATCTGTACATTCATGGAATGATAACTCTTCCGGTTCCTGTACACCTGTTCACTCCTGTGGGGGGGGGGGACCAAAGCCACATGGGTCCCATCAATGGCACCTATGATGTTGGGGATATGTCCAAGGTCATAGAAGTCACCTTTCACTGTAGGCAAGTCCTACACCTGAGGGAAAACGATGTAGCTCTGCATGTGTTTCAGCAGGGCAGACAACACTCTGGACAATACGTTGGAAAACATAGGCTGGGACATCCTTGATGCCATGGCCACAGTTGTTTGAAAAGACCCACTTGCAAGGAAATGGAGCAGTGATAGCACCTGCACTTGAGGGGGGATTCCTATGGGATGGCGGATTGCTGACATCAGGTCTGGCTCCAACTGGGTACACAGTTCCTGGATTGTTGCACGGTCAAACCTGTAGGTCATGATCAAATTTCTTTCCTCAATTGTCGACAGGTCCACCAGCGGTCGGTACACCGGAGGATTCCGCCATCTCCTCACATGTCCCAGCGGACGGTGCCTATGAAGGACAACAGCGACCACAGAGTCAAACAACTCAGAGGTATGTACCCACAGTCTAGACAGAACACGATTCATACGCAAAATCTGGCCTGTATGTGTGTTGAGAGTAGGCCTAGGTATGTGTGACGCAGTTGGTAATTAGGCCATGTGGGCCCCTGAAATGGCGGCTGCCTGACCTCTAAAGCGGGACAATGGGATGTGAGGTAACTGCGCTGGTGTTGGACACCGTCGCGGTAGGCAGTCGAAGACCGTGGCACAATGCTGCATTGGTTAACATTGGACCCTATGGGTCCCAGGAGCCAATGATGATGTACGCCGGCGGTGATGGTACGCACCGCCGCGGACGTGACCGCCGCGGACGTGACTGCCATTTTCTATCTGTTGAATCACTCGATACCTGATCTTCGACAGGAGAGGACCTACACTGCAAGTGCTGCTGTGACCTCGGTCTGGAAGAGACAATGGCTTGTGCGTCTGGGGAAAGGGCCCCTGCCTTCACTGCAGAGGAGTTGGAGAAGCTCGTCAACGGGGTCCTCCCCCAGTACACGCTACTCTACGGTCTTCCAGACCAACAGGTAAGTACACAGGGAGCATGTTGAATGGGATATGCCTGTGTGGAGAGGGCTGGTTGTAAGAAGGAAGGGGCAGAGTTCGGCGTGCATGAAAGACGGTGGGTGCATGTGCCACATGGCAAGGGTAGGGATGGGGGCCACTCACTTTGACGGCGCAGTTGGTAATGACTTCTCTATTTCCCCTGTACATTTCATGTAGGTCAGCGCCCACCAGAAGAAGGATATTTGGCGTGCCATCGCCAAAGACGTCCGGACCCTGGGGGTCCACCACAGACGGAGCACCCACTGCCGGAAGAGATGGGAGGACATTCGCCGCTGGAGCAAGAAGACGGCGGAGGCTCAGCTGGGGATGGCCTCCCAACGTGGGAGGGGTGGCCGCCGAACCATGACCCCCCTGATGTTCCGGATCCTGGCGGTGGCCTACCCTGAGTTGGATGGGCGCTTGAGGGCATCACAGCAGACACAAGGGGGTGAGTACACTCTCATTCAGCTGACTTTGCGCGCAGTGGAGGGGTCTGGGTGGGGGAGGAGGGCTGTGGGTTTCCCTAGGCCAGGGTGAGTTCCGTAGGCTAGGCCCCTTCGTAAGGCATGGCTCTGTGGCCCCCAACCCCACCTCTGTAGAGTGCCAAGTACAGCTATTCATGCACCTGTGTCATCTATGTGTGCAGATGTCGCCCATAGCCTTGTAGGCCATTACCCAGGAATTGCACTGTAGAGCCCAACAGCACGACATAGTGCAGGGGGCTGCTGTGTCTGTCTTGTCCGCCAATGGTAGCGGTAATGCATGCACTCAACATGTCTTTCTTCTGTTCCCCCCCCTTTTTTTGCGGTCTCCCTGTTCTTGTGTGTATTAGCATCATCAGGCAGAGGTGCAGTGGCACCGGAGCACGAGGGAGCTGCATCCCACATGGGCATGGAGGCCCACACTAAGGACTCTGAATACACCAGTGGGACGGAGGGCGAGGGGAGCACCACGGCGGTCACTGGATCTGCAACCAGCGACACGGACTCGTCCTCCGATGGGAGCTCCCTTGTGGTAGAGGCAACATCTGTGCCCCCCACTTCAACAGGTACAGCCGCCACCCCCCCTACCAGCACCGCCCTCCCAGCAGCCCCTCAGCCTTCGCCCCGTGTCCGCTCACCCAGGAGGGTGGGCATCACCTTCGCCCCAGGCACCTCAGCCCCTGCCCCTGTCACCTCTGCTGCCCTCAGTGAGGAGGCCATTGACCTCCTCAGGTCCCTCACTGTTGGGCAGTCTACCATTTTGAATGCCATCCAGGGTGTAGAAAGGGAGTTGCAACACACAAATGTATTCCTGGAGGGCATTCATTCTGGTCAGGCTGCCCTTCATCGAACCGTTCAAACTCTGGCCTCAGCACTGATGGCAGCCATTGTCCCTGTGTCTAGCGTCCCCCCTCCAACTTCCTCCACCCAGACCCAATCCCCTGTACCTCTGCCTATCCCAAGCACACCATCAGACCAGCCTGCACACACCTCACCACACAAGGGAAGCTCAGGCAAACATAAGCACCACACATCCCACAGGCCCTCACGCAAGCATCACACACATACAGACACACCAACATCCACTGCCTCCACTGTGTCCCACTCCTCCTCGTCTCCCTCCTCCCTCCAACTCTCAGTTACACTCACACCGGCATGCACTACCACTACAGCCACTACGTCCCGCACCAGCACACCCCGCTCACGTGCAGTCACCACCCTTACTACCATCCACAAGTCCCCTGTGTCCTCTCCCAGTGTGTCTGTGATGCCCCCTCCCAAGATACACAAACGCAGGCACACACCCACCCAACATTAATCCACCTCACGACAGCCTCCAGCGCATGCACCTGCACCCAAAGCCACAACAGTTACACCTCCTAAAACCACCTCCTCTTCCTCCACTCCCAAACCCCCTCCAGCTACCCATCCCAGTGTCTCCAAACAACTTTTCCTGTCCACCCTTATCCTATTTCCCACCACCCCCGTCCAACTCATAGGTCCCGTACTAACACCTCAGCCACAAAATCACCGGGACCAGTGGTACCTGTTGTCAGAGGCATGTGGAGTGCACCGGCCACCAGGCCAGCCAGTGTATCACGGAGCCAGAGCACAGCCAGTCCCCCCCCTGTGAAGCACCAGAAGTTGGCCAGTGCCCGGCGGGAGAGGGGGAAGACTCCAGCCACCCAAGCCGCTCCCAGGGGTCCCGGGGGGAATGTGGACTCAGCTGTGACTCCTCCCATGGTGGGGAAGGGGCAGAAGAAAACCGCAAAGTCTGGGAGGAGCAGCACGGCAGAGAAGACCGCCATCATCCCCGCTGGGCAGGAGGGCACTGCCAGCCCCATCGTCGCTGCCCAGGACGCCACCGCCAGCCCCATCCCCGCTGGGCAGGAGGGCACCACCAGCCCCATTGTCACTGCCCAGAACGCCACCGCCAGCCCATCGTCGCTGCCCAGGAGGGCCCAGCCAGCCCCATCGCCGCTGCCCAGGAGGGCACGCCAGCCCCATCGTTGCTGCCCAGGTGGGCCCCGCCAGCCCCAGCTGCCCAGGAGGGCCCGCCATCCACAGCCCAGCTGCCCAGGAGGGCCCCGCCAGCCACAGCCCAGATGCCCAGGAGGGCCCCGCCAGCCACAGCCCAGCTAGGCAATGAAGGACCGCCAGCCACAGCCCAGCTGGGCAATGAAGGACCGCCCACTCAAGCACCGCTGAACAGGGCAAGGACCGCTGAACAGAGCAAGGACCGCCTAGGCAAGCACCGCTGAACAGGGCAAGCACCGCTGAACAGGGCAAGGACCGCCAACTCAAGCACCGCTGAACAGGGCAAGGACCGCTGAACAGGGCACGGACCGCCAAGGCAAGCACCGCTGAACAGGGCAAGGACCGCTGAACAGGGCAAGGACCGCCAAGGCAAACACCGCTGAACAGGGCAAGCACAGCTGAACAGGGCAAGTACCGCTGAACAGGGCAAGGACCCCTAACTCAAGCACCGCTGAACAGGGCAAGGACTGCTGAACAGGGCAAGGACCGCCAAGGCAAGCACCGCTGAACAGGGCAAGCACCGCTGAACAGGGCAAGGACCGCCAACTCAAGCACCGCTGAACAGGGCAAGCACCGCCAACTCAAGCACCGCTAGTCCATGAGCGGCAGGGGCAGTGACGCAACAGGGACCGTCACGGGGTGAGTGATGCACTCTGGGCACCAGTCCCCATCCAGAACCAGTGGAGACCTGCATCCACTCCGTCTGTCCTGCACAGGATGAAGCACTCTGGGCACCAGTCCCCCTCCAGAACCAGTGGACACTGTTATCCACTTGAGAGACTGTGGCTTTGCACTCCCCAGGATACAGCAGTGGGCAACCCACCCACTATAGAGACTTGAGAGACTGTGGCTTTGCACTCCCCAGGATGGGGAAACCACCCACTGTAGAGACTTGAGAGACTGTGGTTTTGCACTCCCCAGGATGGTACAGTGGGCAAACCACCCACTGTAGAGACTTGAGAGACTGTGGCTTTGCACTAACCAGGATGGTACAGTGGGCAAACAACCCACTGTAGAGACTTGAGAGACTGTGGCTTTGCACTCCCCAGGATGGTACAGTGGGCAAACCACCCACTGAAGAGACTTGAGAGACTGTGGCTTTGCACTCCCCAGGATGGTACAGTGGGCAAACCACCCACTGTAGAGACTTGAGAGACTGTGGCTTTGAACTCCCCAGGATGGTACAGTGGGCAAACCACCCACTGGAGAGACTTGAGAAACTGTGGCTTTGCACTCCCCAGGATACAGCAGTGGGCATGGAGCCCCCTCGTGGATCTGGCGTCGTGCACTCATCCGGCTGAGGTGCCCCCCCTTCCCTTCCCTCTGAGGTGCCTGTTGTATTTCTATCTGATGCCCCTGCAGTGTTCTCTCCGTCATGTTCGGGTATCTTGTGTGGGCCTCGCCCATGCATTTTGGGCCCAGTGGTCCACGGACTATGAATGGTGCAATACCTGGACTACTATTGTGTGCAAGCAAGTAAGCCGAACAAGCACATTTTCAAACATTGGTGTATATAGGTGCAATATATCTGGAATAAAAAAGAAAAGCTCTGTGTTCTCTGCAAAGAGGCCAAGGAATAGATGAGTATGTATTCTGAACAACTTTCTGACCCACTGACAGACACTTTTGTGTAGAATATTGCTCTTGTAGAGTCTAAGAAAAGAGCAACCAGGGCACTCCAAAAACATGAGTCCAAAATTGGATGGCCATCCAATTTTGGACTCATGTTTTTGGAGTGCCCTGGTTGCTCTTTTCTTAGATTCTGTAACGTACAGCGCATGACATAGGTGTTTTTCATATCCACCTCTGTTTGTGTGCACCTCGAAACCCTTGGTGGTTGGGTTTCTTGCACCAGGCTGGCACCCGCCACAGGACTTATTGATGACATACTACTTTTGTTGTTTTTGGTTACAGGTGTGCGTCGCTAAGCATCAACCACCTCTCTTTAGTATCATTGTTGCTCTTGTAGGGTGCATGCTCTGAAATGAGTCATCTCCAGGTGTTTATAATGGTCCAAACTTAAGAGCTCTGGACATGAGGCTGAAGGAAGTGCAAATTTCTTACAGAGCCACAGTGCGGGTCAGAGAGGTGTTCATAAAACATGCACATCCATTCCCTGGACTCTTTGAGGTGCCCACAGAACAATGGTTATGTATTCTAGTTGCAATTGTGATGCTGCGAAAATGCATGTGAAGTAGATGCACAGTTATCAAAATATTAACAAGGCAAAAAGTAAAAAACAGTGTAGAGTTTAGATTACTGGATTGTTAGACCTGACAGTCTTAGGGTGGTCACCCCTAACTTTTGGCCTGCCTCCCTCCACTTTTTGGACGCTGTATTTGCTGGTTTTAGGACTCTGCACATTTTACCACTGCTAACCACTGCTAAAGTGCATATGCTCTCTCCCTTAAAACATGACGACATTGGATCATACCCAATTGGCATACTTGATTTACTTGTAAGTCCCTAGTAAAGTGCACTACATGTGCCCAGGGCCTGTAAATTAAATGGTACTAGTGGGACTGCAGCACTGGTTGTGCCACCCACATAAGTAGTCCCAAGGCCTGTGTGTGCAGTTTCACTACCACTTCAACTTGACATTGAAAAGTACTTGCCAAGCCCTAAAACTCCCCTTTTTCTACATATAAGTCACCCCTAAGGTAGGCCCTAGGTAACCCATAGAGCAGGGTGATGTGTAGACAAAAGGCAGGACATGTACCTTTGTAGTTTACATGTCCTGGTAGTGCAAAACTCCTAAATTTGTTTTCCACTGCTGTGAGGCCTGTTCCTTTCATAGGTTAATATTAGGGCTACCCTCATATACTGTTTGAGTGGTAGAATCTGATCAGAAAGGGGTAACCAGGTCATATTTAGTATGGCCAGAATGGTAATACAAAATCCTGCTCCTTGGTGAGGTTGGATTCTACATTTTTTTTTTTTAAATGCCACTTTTATAAATTGAGCATTTCTCTGCACTTGAAATCCATTGATGCCTTACAGCCTGTCTCCAATCAACATCTGGGTTGGACTGGTTGACAGCTTCCTTGTGCATTACACCCAGATAACCACAAACAGTTTTTATAGTTTACAGTTATTTATTTTTTACAGTTTACAGGTTATTTTTAGTTTTTTTTAACAAGGATACTCAGTCACACCTGCACTCATCTGCATACTGAATGGGTCATCCAGAGCTGGAAGGGTGGAGGGCCGATACTTACATTTCAAAGGCTAATGGCCTGCCCTCACACAATAGACTGCCAAACCCCCTACTGGGACCCTGTCAGATAGGCCTGTACTAAAAGGGGAACTTGTGCACTTCAAAACCACTCTTTGATGTCTCCTCCACTTCAAAGGCATTTTTGGGTACGTAAACTTGGTCTCTGACCCCACCAAATCAGACACTTCTGGACCTGAACCTGCAACCTGTCAAGAGGAACTGCCTGGCTGCCCAAAGGACTCATCTGGACTGCTTTGCTGAGAAGGACTGCTGCCCTGCTGCCCTGCTGTTGCCCTACTGCCTTGCTGCCCTCTCACTTTGCTGAGAAGTGCTCTCCAAGGGCTTGGATTGAGCTTGCCTCCTGTTTTCTGAAGTATCAGGGCCAAAAAGACTTCATGTCTTCAGGAAACTCCTTGTGTGCCAGAAATCGACCCACAGCTTTCCGAGAAGGATGCACAGCCGTGGTGCAAACGAGAAATCGCAGCAGAACTAAACCGGAATAATTCAGTCCAACTTCCCAAATGAAGAATCGATGCAGTGTTTGCCTTGTGGCTGGAAATTCATCGCACAGCCCTACCGTATCGACACACAGCAGAACCGGAGTGATGCAGCCTGACTTCCCGTGTGAGGAATCGAAGCAGTGTCTGCCATGTGACAGAAAATTTGACGCATCACCATATCGGATTGACGCGATGCCTGTGACTTCTTCCTGCACACCCAGGATTTCCACGCATCATCCCTGGATGTAAAAAAGATCCCCGCATCGCAGTGAGGAACCAAGACAAGACACTTGTAGCATGGATAGAAACTACGCGTCATCTGTGCCGCATCGGAAGATCCGACACAGAACCTATCTTTCCACGCTTCTCCTCCTCTACGGTCTCCGTGTGTGTTATTTTTGACACAAACCAGGTACTTTGTGAAAACAAGAGATAACTGTTGATTTCTAAGATTTAAGACTCTTTTTAATCTTGCAAAAGTGACATCTCAACTTGTACTTGTACGATATTTATCGTTTTTGACCTTAATCTAACCAGATAAATAGAAACTATTATTCTAAACCTGTGTGGTGTATTTCTGTGGTATTTTCAATGTGTTACTGTATGATTTATTGCAGAAATACTTTACAAATTGCCTTCTAAGTTAAGCCTGACTGCTCAGTGCAAGCTACCAGAGGGTGGGCACAGGATCATTTGGATTGTGTGTGACTTGCCCTGACTGGGACTGTGGTGCCTATGTGGACAAAGGTGAATACCTCTGCCAACTAGAGACCCAATTTCTAACAACGGACTTTACAAGTACCCAAAGTCGCAAAGTTAGGATCCTTAAATGTTGTCTGCAGAAGTAGTACAACAATAAAATTTGTGAGGGAGAATGACGATTCTCCACTTTATATGCAGAGCACAATATGGGATATCTGTCCATTACAACAGCTCTCTTCTCCTTTTAGGCTGCGACGTAGAAAAGGTATCTCAAACTTGAAACAAATTTGAACATCCAAAGAATGCAATCAACGATTCCAACAGCCCATAGTGATCTAGTCCCATTATGAATTGTTTCCTATGGAAATATCAATAACATTCCCTTGAATTAAAATTTCCTTTTGAAGAGGTGTTTATAAAATACATCAACAGTTCTACATGAACAATGAGTATTTCGTCCTTGATATATATATATATATATATATATATATATATATATATATATATATATATGTATATATGTCTTATCACCAGACCCAAATAAAAGATACAGGGGGAGGTGGGTGAGATAATGATAGCCTCCATTGTCTTTAATGAAATCAAGATTCTCTTTGCATATTAACTGGAGAATCCTTATTTCATTACAAGACCGGAGGCTACCATTATGCATGTTTAAAGCTACCAATAACAATGCTACTTACATGCTTCACTGGTTTCAAATAAACATTTGTGAAAGTTCTGGCATTTGACCAATCTGCTGCTTTTAAGATCCCAACCCAGAATACCTTACTGGAAATTGGAGTGTGCACCGAATTATGACAGATCTATGCCTGCCTCACTCATTATTGCTCTAAGCCATCTAGCTATTGTGGATGTGGAAACTGGTTATGTTGTTTGACATAGGATATTAAGAGATGAGAATCCCCATCATGTCTAAGTTCAAGAATTCTTTGCTCACAGACCTTCATACAACATAGTCTTTGTTACTTTCCATATGTCAAAATGTACAACATCTGATGAGCAAACCCTATTACAAATTTTCAAAACTTTACCATCTGAGACCTTACTGAAGGACACCAAACAGATTTGTGAGACAAGCATTGCTGAGAAAGATATATATTTTCAGGCCATGAGTCGAAAAGTTTAAATATCAAATTTACATCCCATAAACAAGAATAGCTAACCCAGGTGGTCTTTTAAGTTTTACCCTTCATTAACCTACAAATTAGAGCATCACATCCATTCACAACATCAGGCTATGGCCAGCAGAAACACCTGACCTATGACAGTTAATAGTTCTGTAAAGTAAGCCTGACTGAAACAGTTCGGCCAAATAATTTGCTAACTCTGTGACAGGTGCTTCCACGGGATCCAGATTTCTTTCCATGCACCACCTACACCATTTACACCAAACCCCTTTATACCATTTCTTAGTACATGGTGCCCATGATTCATCCACTAAATATTTAGCTTTTCCTGAAAGGCCAGGGATTCTTCTGGAAGCCTGATATATTCCAAATAAGAAAGTCAAGTTTTCCTTCTTACACCAAAGGATGCTCCTCTCCATCTGGGCCCATCAGTAAACCCTGATGTACCAGAATAAGGTTCCTCTACTGCAAGTTCCATTACCCCAGGAAACCATACTTGTAAAGCCCAAAAGGGGGTGACCAGAATAAACCTGCAATCTTCCTTCTGGACCTTTCAAAGAACTCTCTGAATCATTGCAAATGGGGGAAAGGCATAGGCCCATTCTGCTAACCAGTCCCACACAAAGAGAGCCACTGCCGGAGCTTCCTGGTTGGTTCTCCAACTGAAACATCTTTGAACTTGACGAGTTAGCTTGCTCGCAAATAAATCCAGTTCTATTGGGCCCTAGAGGTCTTTAAGTTTCCTGAAAACTATTGGGTTTAATTGCCAGTCACTGGAATCTCTGAAATGACATGAATTCTAATCTGCTCTCTGATTCTGTTTGCCTGGAGTGTGGCCTGTTGACAAAGTTATCTTGTGCTCCCAACACAAATAAGATATTTCTCTTGTCAGATCCAGGCGATTGATATACGAGACTGCAGAAACTTTGTCCAAATGAATCATCACTATACTATTTGCTTAATAGGTTTTGAATTTCTTCAAACCATCCAGACCTGCCATCAATTCTAGACAATTTATATGCTACAGACTCTCCTGGAATGACCATCTTCCTCCTGTCTCTAAGTTGTTTAGACAGGCCCCCCAACCTAAGGAAATGGCATCTGTTTCTAATATAAACTCTGGCACAGTTCCAAAACTAGCTTTGGCATTCCAATTCTCCAAGCTGTTCAACCACCACTCCATATCCTCCCTGATCTTTGGGGATAAAGTCACCAAAATCCGCGTACCATAAACCGAATCCCCTGAGAGTTACTACTTCCTTTCTTAATTTTCTTTAGCTTTTTCTGAGGCAAGAGTAATTGTGACCTTAGAGTATCCACCTGAAAACCCAGGACTGACTTGGTATCAATACCGATTTCTCTATGTTCACAACAAACCTCAACTTCCTCAGCAGTTCCCTTGCCATTCATACATGATCCTGAAGTTCTATTTTTGTCTGGCTCAATAATAAATATGTTATCCAAATATAATATCAGGGGAGTACCCCTTTCTCTCGGGAAAGCTACTACAGGTCTTAAATCTTTGATAAAGCACCATGGTGTAGAGGATAGCCCAAAGGGGAGACAACAAAACTGGTACATTATCCCTCTCCATTTGAAACGGAGATACTTATGTGAAAAACGCATCTTTGAAATCGTTTCACTAATCAATCTTTTTCCAGCAGAATATCCCTTAAAAGATGCATTCCCTCTATCTTGATGTGTTGACAGACTAAAAATTTGTTTAGCTCCCTCAGATTTATTGCTGGGCACCGTCTCTTGTCTTTCTTTTCTTCTAGAAAGATTACACTTACAAAGCCATCGTTCGTGTCTATTATTTCTCTTTACTGGAACATCTGTAAATCTCTGCATAGACCAAAGCAATTCTTTGTTTGTCGAAGACAATCTCATGGAGTTGAGACACCTGAACAGGTGTTTTGCAGAACTCTACTCTGAAACCTGAAATAGTTTCTAAGTCCAAGCGGTTGCTTGCCACTTCTCTCCAAACGTAGGAAAAATATTTTAGTCTTCCACCAACTTTTATTTGGGAGGAACCAACTGTTCCACTTACCTTCCAGGTCTGAACCTTGAGATCTGGTTCTTCCACCTCTTGATCTAGATCTTCCTCTCTGCAGATAGAAGGTTGGCGAGGTTTGGAAACCCCTGCCATAATGTCTTGATCCATGGGAGTATACTGGTTCTGAGTATAGAGCTGGGACCTTCTGATACCTTGGCCAGCAGCCAGTCCCCTCCTGTCGGCCCTTCCAAAAACACGTGTTCTGTAAACACACCTCATGTTGTACTGGGCTTTACTTAAAGATATGAAGGTGGACACATAGGCCCTCATTCTGACCCTGGCGGTCAAAGACCGCCAGGGCGGAGGACCGCGGGAGCACCGCCGACAGGCCGGCGGTGCTCCAATGGGGATTCCGACCGCGGCGGTAAAGCCGCGGTCGGACCGGCAACACTGGCGGTCTCCCGCCAGTGTACCGCCGCCCCATTGAATCCTCCAAGGCGGCGCAGCTTGCTGCGCCGCCGAGGGGATTCCGACCCCCCCTACCGCCATCCAGATCCCGGCGGTCCGACCGCCGGGAACCGGATGGCGGTAGGGGGGGTCGTGGGGCCCCTGGGGGCCCCTGCAGTGCCCATGCCACTGGCATGGGCATTGCAGGGGCCCCCGTAAGAGGGCCCCTACAAGTATTTCACTGTCTGCTTGGCAGACAGTGAAATACACGACGGGTGCAACTGCACCCGTCGCACAGCTTCCACTCCGCCGGCTCGATTCCGAGCCGGCTTCATCGTGGAAGCCTCTTTCCCGCTGGGCTGGCGGGCGGCCTGAAGGCGGCCGCCCGCCAGCCCAGCGGGAATGTCAGAATTCCCGCCGCGGTCTTTCGACCGCGGAACGGTAACCTGACGGCAGGACTTTGGCGGGCGGCCTCCGCCGCCCGCCAAGGTCAGAATGAGGGCCATAGTTGGCCAGGGTTTTAATAAATAGTATCCAAAGGTCCCCCAAGGTCGCCTTCTGAATCCATATTGGCCAAGTCAGCAGGTTTAGGGCTCATTCTCATACCAATTGCCTTTTCTCTTGCCATAATTAGGCCTGCATTAGCATTGTCCAGCATGCAGATTGCCCTCTGGCCCCAAACTCTGAGGAGGTCTAGGTTTACTTCAGTATCATTAACATATGCTCCCTCAGTCATTTCCAAAATGCATGCCAAAGGGCCTGAAATATCTAGCAGACAGTCCTGACATGGTTTCAGACACCTTTCCAGGCCCTTTCTTGGGTCTTTTCCTGATTTAAATAGAAATGTAATTAATGCTGGGTCCTGGTTTGGTGACTGGCATGCTGTGTCATCGACCACTGGTCTAGGGCATTCTGCCCTCCTCAAACTACATTGTTGCTTCTCAAGAGGTCTCCTTACCCGATATCTTATAAATTTCGCCACATGAGTTAATGACGACCACTCCGAACTGCGTGGATGTTTAATAGCCTCAGGGCTAAACATGTCATTTCCCAAGGGGGCTTTATTTGGTTTAGTAAAGGTGGAAGCCTGTAAGTCTTCGTTGAGACTTTCCAGGTTATCTACACCCTCATCTGAGTCAAAGACAAATTAATCAAACCCTTTTGTATCATAATTTGCATCGAGCATATCATCCAGGCTAGATGAGTCCTGGTTCTCTATTGTGCCGTTAAGGACACCATTTCCTCTTGTGCTGACACAGACACCATTGTCTTTTGTAGCACTAAAACTATCCCTATCTCTTGCAGCGCTAGGGCTAAGACTCAAAGAGGACAGGGTCTCGTCCCTTTTTGTCCTTGACCCAGAGTTTATGGATCTGCTCAGATGCCTTGTTTACCTCAGGGCCTTCCCACCTTTTTTTGGATTCAAATGTCTGTCTTCATCAGAAACAGAAAACAGAAAAGTATTTATTCTCTAAAGGAACACTTCTCTTTCTTTTTGATATTGCTGCCTCCACTGCGTCTTGGATAGAGGTCTTCAGACTCTCCTCAAAACCTCTTTTAAACATTTCCTCACTAACCTCTAAATGAAGGGGTCTGCCTTTTCTCAGACATGCTGTCTGACAGATCACAAGTAATCTATACTCAATAATAAACAAATAAGTCAAATGTTTAAGTTAAAATAATAATAGTAATAACTATAGGCTTAAATCCAAAGGTTTCAAACCAGATATCTATACTCTTAATTTAAGAAATCTCAATTCTAAATTCTCCTCATTATTTTTTAGGTCGAGCGTTAGCGTTCGGCCTGCTGTATACTAAAGTATACAATAGAGTGAGTTCCAGCGTTCTGATTTGTTAGATGCAGTGTCCTTCAAAAATCCTTGCTTGCTAGTGGTCTTTGTCCTGCTTTTTTTCACTTTGGGAGCAGCACAAAGTACTGTGTAATTACGCTATGTCCTGTTTATCTCTTCTGTAAGGGACTTTTTTTTATGGCATTTGCCTGTTTCACCTCAACAGTGTGGGTGCTTGTTCAGTCCCTCCTCCCCACCAGCTCCCTCTGTAAACATAAACCAACATCAGAGGGGGGCTTTCCCAGGGCCAGCTCACTCTCGCTCTCTTCCTCTTGTTATTTTCCATCTGTGTGGCAATAAAAGTCCAGTCAGTAATTTACAACACTCTGAGCCTTTACTCAAGCAAAAATGTTTGTTATAGTTTCATTACTACGCCTAACTCGTCAATCGAACATTTTACAAAATAATTCTATGCTGCTCAGCCCCGGTGCCACAGACTATAAGTTATCAGAGCCCTGGCAGCGTCCAATGCCTTTCCCTAAGTTTGGGGGTTTCCCTGGAGTCCCCGGCCGGCAGCAACGCCGCCTCCTCCGCACAGCCACTGCAGCCGGACGTCACGTGACACGACTGCCGCAAAGCAGCTCTTTCCAACACGGTGACCGAGGAGCTGCGCAACAGCCGCAACAGCGAGCTGGGCAAAGCTCCTGGACCGAGGCTGGCTGAGGGGCCGCAGCGCCGCGAGTGCCGGGTGTTTGGGAGCCGAGACGCGCACACCCCGGGAAGCCCGCTCCATGAGTCGCTAGCGCGGGGCAGCCACAGCGATTAGTGGCAAATGGTGTCCAACATGGAGAGAGAGATTGTACTCACCAACATCCAGATGAGAGGCCGGGACCCAGTGCTGCCCCATTGCCTAATCCCGGAAGCTCCTCTGTGCCCCCAAATTTGGGACAAATGTTTGTAGTCTAGCGAGCAAGCAGGAACCTGCTCGCCAGATGTATACGTTTTGTATACATTTTTTATAAATGTTCTCGAACACCCCTAATTGGCAGATGGAGAATTCTAAGTATGAGTATTAGATTTCAGCACGTATACCATCGTCCTCAATGTTCATAGAAGTTCTCTGCAATGTACATTCATGTTCCTCGCTACGCCCACTGGAGTAACGGTGCTCCAGTCACATACTTTTTACTTCCTACTCAGCGTGATCTCGCTAGGCAGTAGTAGAGCGCTTTGCATGACATCGACCCTGTTACATGGATACTTGCACTTTTGCTGATTATATGGATAATTGCACTTTTGCCAATACGTTTCACTGCGAGCGAACTTCTGTTTCCTTTTGTGTATTTGCTTTGCTCTCATGATGGCCGTCGGCTCGCTTATGTGAAACCGTTTTACTTTTCATTTTATGTGGCAAGAAAAGTCTGGTTAGGAGTTTACAAAGCTAATAGCTTTAACTCAAATGCGAGACCTGTTACATTGCAAATTCTTGTTTAAATATTGTAGCCAAGTATAAAAAAGGTGTCTGTGGATGAAGAAACAGAGTAGAGTCGCTTAACCCAGCAACACGTGTTTATTTGCTTGAATTGCTATGGTAGCTAGCCTCGACAAAACTGCTCAGAACAACATGGCGGCTGTAAAGCAGTCTGCTTTCTGTGTGAATGCTCTTGTTGCAATGGCTTGTTGTAGCCCAGTACAAACCTCCCACAGGCTTGCACTGAGCGCAAGGTAGAGGGCCTCAAAAGCCCTTTTTCCCCTCTTCGGCTGAATCCCAGCGATGTGAGAGCGCCTGGTCGAGCAGGGAAAGTGAACGCTATAGAAGGGCGAATTCAGAGGCTGCCTCCTCTCACTCCGATAAAACTCTCTGGTCAGGAGAACATAAGCAGTACTGAACCGCAGGAGTGGTTGGCGCTCATTAAAGGGGGCGTGGCACCTACAGAGCAAACTCCCACTCTGGACCATGGCCTCCGGGCCTAAGAAGCTCAAACAAGGCGGGCTTTAAACAATAAAGTAGCAAACAGAGATAGCACGTCACTGCCAACCAAGCAATAAGTGTGATCAAGATGTAATAGATGTAGTCGCACCCTGAAAATAATAGTTCCAACCTAACACTATAAGAGAGAGAAATATAGTGGAAAAGAGAATAAAAGAGAAAGAGAGAAACTAACCATATATTGGAATGGCTCCAAAAGTGAAAAAACAGAAGTCTAATAAAACGTCAGTAAATAAATACGTCAGTAAATGTATAAAGGCATTAGTCAAATGAAAGTAGTAGACTACTTATTATCTGTCCAGGGGCAGCTAATAAAAGAGGAAGAGAGATGTTGTCATTGACAGATATCTCATTTTGTGGTTCTGGAGTGGAATGGTCATTATTTATGATTTATTTATGTTCTTTAAAGGGCTGCATGTGAGGCAGCAATAAAAGGTAATTGCATAATGATAGCGTCCGGTCTTGTTATGAAATATTGCTGCAGTAAAGTTTCTGCAGAAGAAGTTTTTTGTATATTTTCTTATCTGCAAGCCAACAGTGTGCCAGTATTTTCACCCTCTGTTTTTCTAAAAACCCTTTCCATTTATTGGTAATAGAGAAGTGCTCGGCTTAAAAAGCTGAAAGGGCTTAGCACAGCTGATAAAAGCTCATCCTATGGGGAAACAGATAAGGGTTTTTAATCCAGGGCCAGTTGGAATATGAACATGAATGTGGGTGACAGTGAGGGGCTGCAGAAGCATCGTAGTAAATCTTTTTCAGTTCAAGTCCTAATTTTAGTGCAATCAACTGTTATAATGTCCTTCATTTAAAGAAAGGTTTGAACTAGGTATTTTTATTTTGTGTGTTTTATTTTTTAGGGCTTTTCCAGGCCATGATCCCCTTTCCAAATTATATGACAGTTGTTAAGGATTAGCTATTTACCGTTCTCCACCATTGGCATGGAGCTTCGATAATAACAATGTAACTCGAGAGTGCAGTGCCTGAAATATAAGCCCTAGCTAGAAGAGAACTTGAGTGTACATCCCATGAACCGATCTGTTCTAAGATGTCATAGATAGCTGGGGGGAGATCAGGTTGTGTTCATTTTTCAAGACCCATTGCACAAAGGAACAACATTTGGAGCCACACTCCTCAAATATGTGTCTATTGTGAGGTATTTGTTGAATCACTGTTACACTCTTAATCTGGTGAGTTTATAGAAGATGTAATGTTGGATGAGTTACACCCTCAGTGACAACATATTGGTTGCTCAGCAGAGCCTCTCAAGACTTTGCAGAAGAAAGACAAGCAAAGACAAGCAAAATTCATTTGGTGGTGTTAGCGCGTCAGAGCCTATCATTAATATGAATCAACTTAGCAGTGTCTCATTAGTACATGAATCAACAAAGCAAGATCTCAATCATTTGTCTATTTGCACAAGGTATTAGTGAATGCCTTAGCATTAGCATATTGGGCTTCATTCAAAACATTTAGTGAACACGAATTTGGAAAACATCTAACCAAGGCCTCTATCAAAATAACAGTTGGTACCTAGAAAGAAAGGCAAACAGACAATCACAATTTGCATCAGATAGTTACCAATCCAACAGATCAGCAAGCAGCGTCAGTCTTCGTCCTCAGGACATCAGTCGATTCACCATCAGCAGAGTTAGGAGGAGACAAAGGGCCAGATGCAGGAAACGATTAGCGAGTCGCAAACGGCGAAAATTGCGGTTTGCGACTCGCTAATCGCATTTCCCGATGCAGAAATGCATATTGCGAGTCGGGACCGACTCGCAATATGCATTTCAGAATCGCAAATAGGAAGGGGTGTTCCCTTCCTATTTGCGATTCGGAGTGGCATGCAATACCATTTGCGACTGCCTATGCGGTCGCAAATGGTATCACAGTTACCATCCACTTCAAGTGGATGGTAACCCACTCGCAAATTGGAAGGGGTCCCCATGGGACCCCTTCCCCTTTGCGAATGGACCCAAAACAATTTTTTCAGGGCAGGTAGTGGTCCAAAGGACCACTACCTGCCCTGAAAAAATACCGAAACTAAAGGTTTCGATTTTTTTTTTAAGTGCAGATCGTTTTCCTTTAAGGAAAACGGGATACACTTTAAGAAAAACTGCTTTATTGATAAAGCAGTCACGAACATGGAGGTCTGCTGACGACAGCAGGCCTCCATGTTTGCGAGTGCCTAGACTCGCTATGGGGCCGCAATTTGCGACCCACCTCATTAATATTAATGAGGTGGGTCATTGCAACCCCATAGCGACTCGCAGACGGTGTCTGAGACACCGTTCTGCATACCAATTTGCGAGTTGCAAATTGCGAGTCGCAGGGACTCGCAATTTGCAAGTCGCAAATTGGCATTTTCCTACATCTGGCACAAAGTCTCAAGATAGCATAGCTAAGGAATGGATTACTTCCCTCAGATGGAGGAGAAGTTAGCATCAGGCAAGAATGGGGTAGAGGATGGTTTAAAGTGACAGAATAACTAAACTAATATATGGCAACTAGCAAGAGTCTCATTAGCAAAAGGAATAGCAAATGGCAAGGGTAAGAGTCAAAATGTAAGTGGAAGTGTATTTGGAGTGGAAGAAAAAAGTGTTCCCACTTTCCTTGGGTCACGCCGTTAAATCAAAACTGTCTAACTATTCCCTAATTCCTCATTGGATAAAGTTTGGTGCATCATTATCTCTGACCAATAATTTGGTAAGCACCCTGCTAGAATTTTCCACAGTCCACAGTTCTGACATCACGGATTGGTCCACGTTATTGACGTCTTCAACGGTTGGAATATAAGGTAGAAAATGTTACACTTTGCGCTCCAGTCAGTGTCTTCATTGTCTTCTCCTAGTACAGTTAACCTTGCACCTGTTACAAATTACACTGTTGCATCTAGCAAGAACATCGCCTTAAGCAAGCCGGTTCTCATGAGAAAGAATTTACTAAGGCTACACACATATAACTCCTGGAAAAATACAGCTTCGTGTCCTTCAGGAAAAAAACAGCACACTACACGTTAGAAAATGCAATTCAATATGAGGCCAGGAAGCTAGGACCAAGCCCTCGCTCAGTTAATAAAGCAAATTCTTAACACATAACCCTAATTATGATATACTAATACAATTTCAAACATTATTGTATAATAATTCAGAATTAACAAGCCTGTTCATTAGTCTTCGTATACATTGGTGACCACTCCCAGTGGGCACATTTCAAACGTGTGCATTATTTTCTACGTTAACACATTTTCTATGCAACTTCATCACACAATATTTTGCAAGCTTTTTGTATTAATATTGCTTTTAAAATACACACTCCAACAGTGGCACTGGTTTCTCAATGAACACTAGGATGACACATATGAGTTCCAATGTACAGAAAGAGTGAGTGAGTCAGTGAGCGAGTGAGTGAGTGAGTTAGTGAATGAATGAGTGAGTGAGAAAAGCGAGTCAGTGGGTGATGAGGCGAGCATATAAGGTGATGAGTGTGCTATAAAGCACTAATGCAGAACTATCTCATGGTGCTATGTCCCAAGCAGTGCCTAGGGAGTAAGAGAGGCCCCCGCAGCCACCTCTGTGAGGGTGGGACAGGCTTACCCATACTGAAGGGTGTCCCCTCAGCCCCTACTGATGTGAGTTTGGGGGGACCCATCAGCATATCTTGCAGGGGGGGCCCAATGTTCTGTTACGCCACTGACCCCTACAATGGAAGCAGTATCTGAGAAGTGGTCAGGTGGACTGACCTTTCCAACGTACAGCTATGTTAAACTTTACTGCACAACACATGTTACTGATCACAGGCCACCGCAAAGGTGGATATTTACTGTTGTTGTAGGATGTGTACTGCGACATAACAAAGTTAAAGAGATGCTTTTCATGTTCTTGGCTCCAATACCCAACAGTGGAAATCTGCATAGTAAAAAACAGGGTTATAGTAAATAGCAAAACACACAGGTGCCAAATCCAGAAACATTTTGGAGTACATAATGTGGTACTTGTTTACATATTCTTACATGCATTAGTGAATTGACACTAAAGGATCTAAATGAAAAAAAGGATGGCAATATTAAGGAAAAATCATATACAGTTAGGCCCAGATTTATACTTGCTTTGCGCCGTATTTGCGTAATTTGTTTTATGCAAATTTGGTGCAAATCTAACTCCAAATTTATACTTTGGCGCTAGACTCGTCTAGCGCCAAAGTTTTGGAGTTAAAGTCATTTTTTGCTAGCGGAAAACTGCCTTGTGTCAATGAGATGCAAAGTACATGTTCCCGGGCAAAAAATGACTATATGTCCTTAACGCCATATTTACCCCCATGCTAAAATCAAGCACAGGGGGCCTTAAATAATGGCGCTAAGCTTGCTTAGCACCATTATTTAACGCCTGGGTCGGGGCAGGCGTTAGGGGACCTGTAGGCCTATTTCCATGGTCACAGACCATGGAATGGGCCCACTGGTGCCCTTCCCAAGCCCCAGGGATTCCCCAACCCACACCAGAGGGACAGCAGAGGATGGGGGGACCACATCCCAGGTCAGACAGGTGAGTTCAGATGAGTATTTTCATTTTATTTGAAAGTGCCATAGGGGGGCCTAATTTGGGCCCCCCTACATGGCACTGAGCCCAACGGCCATGCCCAGGGGACATATGTCATATGACATATGTCTTTACGAAGGCAGGAGTCATGTCCATGGGAGTTGTGCGTCAAAGTATGACGTTAATCTGGTTAGAGGCATTTTTATGCCTCTTACCAGACGAGCATCACCCTTTGACGTACAACCTCCTGTTCCCCCTACGCCTCCCCATCTTGCTTTTTCATGGCGCTAGCCGGGCCTTACCGCCGGCTACCGTCAAACCATAAATATGACGCCCGGCCTGCGTCTTGGGATGGTGCTACACAGCTGTATACTTTTTCACGCAAAACTGAGTTAGTGCAGTTTTGCGTGAAAAAGTATAAATCAGGGCCTTAGTACCTATAGCTATGACTGTGCACTTTTCCTAATAAGGAGTTGTAAATTCAGAGCGATTCACAAAACCATGGAAGAGTACGTAAAGGAATACTCCTGTAGTACTAGTTCAGTTACATAAAACTGTTTTACAAATGCGGACAATAATATTCACTTTTATTATGATACAATAAAATAAAGTACAATATAATATTATATAATATTATATAATATAATAATGTAGGTAACTTAAAGCGTACTTAAACCAGCATGTGTTTCTCAGCGCATGGAAAGAATTTTGTTTTAACCATTTTGGAAGTGCAGTTGAATTTCTATGATTATAACTATTTTTCGTTTGCATCTCCTTCATGGAAATATAATTGCCCTGCACACGGAAGGCAGTTGCTAAGTGCTCGTGTGCTCTTTACAGGAATGGGTCTACCGTCATTTGTTTTCCATCCGGTGATTAAACGTCCTTCTGTGGTAGGAGGCGCAGAGCACTCTGGGTTGTTATTGTCCGCCTCGTGCTGTGGTTAACAACAGACCTTGTTAATAATGGCTTGAGAAGAGCAGAGGTCAGGCCGGGCTTGTGCAGTACTAATTATAATAACAGTTGTGCTCTTTATCTCCTCGCAGAGCCACAATGTGAATTACTCCAGCAGGGAGGATGCAAGAATCAGACTGCTAAAATGTGGCAAAGACCTACACACACAAGCAATGATGATGATGTTAATATTAATAGGAATACTAATAACAATATTAGCAATAATACTATTAGTGTTAGTGATAAAGATGACATTATCTCAAATAATAATAAAAAACATCATCATCTTCATTACAAGCACAATCAAAGTGCCACATGGTGTCATGTTTCAGGTGTGGTCAGTGTAGAATTTTTTTTGTCTTTGTAAGGTGAAGAGGATCCTGAGATGTTTTAGGAGCTCATTTAGACCAATTGTTTCCTGGACGGCATGCGATTGTTGAGGCGGATGCCCCGCCCCCACCAGTCCAGAGACTGGCAGCCAACCATATTTAAAGGTCCCTCTTGCTATGATGGGGAATTTTAGCTGAAAGTGGTCCATCCAACCCCGCGGGAGAACATTTAATGAAAATATAATACCTACCTAGCGCAGTCATCATTTTCTTTGGCTTACAATAACAAACTCCCCATATGGGAGTTGTTTCTATAAAACAAATAACAATGGTCCTAACGCAATAACAACTTTCTCCCAGTTCATGGGTCATTGTTCAATTGTGCTCCTTGTTAGGGCTGTGCCTGACACAATGGTGGAAAACATGATAAGAACCAGTGTCAGAAAGAATTTCCTAAAAGGAGTGGGTCATCTGATGCTTTAAAGTTGGTGGTCCAGTGGTGGATTAGCCACTACAAAACGATTTGTGATGATGGAGCCAGCTGAGGCTTTGCACTCAAAACTAGAACAGGAACCTCTACATTGGCTCCATCTTCAGAAGCAAAGCAGTTCCTCCGTCTCTAAATAGCACCTGTGAACTGAGAGTGGAATAGACATGACAACTACTAATTTGTAGCAGTATTAAAGATATTTGTGGTGTTATTCTGGGGAGTATAGCAGTACCCTTCTGAGTACCTAAACCATAACTTCAAACGACCTAGGGGCATATTTATACTCCGTCTGCGTCGATTGTGCGTCAAATTTTTTTACACACAATCAGCGCAAACGTTGCCCCGTATTTAAACTTTGAAGCCCGAGCCCGCGGACGTCAAAATTCCGCCGTGTGCGTAATTTTTTGAATGCAGCAACCCGCCTTGCATTAATTATATGCAAGGTAGATGTTCCCGTCCAAAAAATGGCTTAAACGGCCGTGCGTCATATTTATGCTTTCGGGCAAATATGACGCACGGCCGGGAGGTGGAGCCAGAAAATGACGCACAGCCCGATTTGCGTAGAAAATTAACGCCTGTGTCAGGGCAGGCGTTAAAATGGGGCAAACACACCTGTATTTAATCAGAACACACAGAACAAACAGCAGAGCAGCAGAGCAGCAACAGGGAGCCATGGAGGTGATTCTAATCCAGCTTGCACGCAGACGCAGAGCCCAGCAGCAAAAACAGCAGCTACAACAACACCAGCAGGGACCCCAAAGGCAGCGCAGAAGGCAGGAGAGGATATTCCGCCCAAGAACAACCCTTCAGGGCCTCAGGGAACACGACATCATACAGAGGTACCGGTTGAACTGGCAGGCCATTCAGCAGCTGCTGCGAAACATTGAACAGCAGTTGGCCCCCACTTTGGTGACACCCTCCACCATCCCAACAGAAACAAAGCTGCTTGCCGTACTTCACATGCTGGCAAGTGGCTCTTTCCAAACAACTGGAGCCCTGGTTGGCGGAATATCACAACCATCATTCTCTGCCTTTTTGCCCAAAGTACTGGACGCCATAATTCGACTGACACCCCGCCACATCTGCTTCCCTAACACACTGCAGAAGCAGCAGGAAACTAAACAGGGGTTCTACGCAATCAGTGGCTTCCCACACGTCCTTGGTGCAATCGACTGCACACATGTACGCCTTGTGCCACCTGCTGCAATTGAACACTTCTACCGCAACTGGAAGCACACACATTTCATCAACGTGCAGGCCATTGTCGATCACCAGGGATTGATCACCAACATCGTGGCTAAATATCCTGGGAGTGTACAGGACTCCTTCATCTTCCGTCACTGCACCATCAATCAACACTTCCAGGATGGACGGTATGGCAATGGACTACTTGTTGGTAAGTACAAAAACCTACTTATATACACACTGCACAGCAACCCTCTAGGACACACAACACATACACCACAATAGCAACATGTCAACAGGAATACACTGAGGTCGTGACTTCACTAACCATGTTTCTTAAGTCACCATTGAACCTGTCACACATTGGAATTTACTGTACAGCCTAATGTGAAGACGTCAATGAGTGTGGTTGCCGAAATGTCACCTTGCAAATTGTAAGTGTCCCAATGACCTTTACATTAATACATTGCATAAGTCTAAAGGTATGGGATGTCCAGGGTACTTTGATATGAACGTGTTAACAACACTTACAATTTTAACTGTGAATGGAACTATCATCTCACCCCCAAGGAAGACACACGGACACCTGTATCACAAGTCACAATGCTAGGGAGGGCACACTGTACTGCAAATCCCAAAACATACTGCTGACAAACGGTTAGCAGACAAACACTTGTTTAGCCAAGGAAACAACACAATGCAGATGGTATAGCCTACAAGCATAGGATGTGACATTAGTACACAAAAGAGTCACAGACAACACAAGACAACTACTGCCATGAAAGGTCTTTTCAATAATGCCAGCTACATCAACATGATCCCATTCAATTTCTCTTGCAGCTGATCAGGGGTATGGCATCCAGCCATGGATTATGACACTATTTGGCAACCCGAGTACAGCTGCAGAGCGTGCATACAACGAGGCCCATAGGAGGACACGCAGCATTGTCGAGCGGACCTTCGGCATCCTCAAGTCAAGGTTCCGCTGCCTCGACATCACTGGTGGTAGCCTCCTATATTCCCCCGAGATGGTCTGTAGGATCATCTTCACATGTGCAATATTGCACAACATTTGCATCAGAAGAAACATTCCCCTCCTGGAACCAGAGCCACACATGCCTGAAGAGGAGGATGCTGGCCTGCAACAGGAGGGGGAACTACAGAACACAGCTGCTGGTATACGCAGGCGGCAACAGATTGTAAATAATTTCTTCCGAATATGATCACCTTCACCACTTTAGTTAACAAATTTAAATAAACACCTATTATATTCACCATATCATGGTCTGGCTATTCCTTTTTACACACCTTCATCTCTACTTATCAGAATAAGAGTGTTGCCTCATGGAGCATTGCTGAGATACTGAGTAGGACACGGAACATCCCAGAGCTTATGTGATGCCTTACATACAATGGTCACATACACACACACTCTTAATGACATAAATCATGTAAATTTCTCCTTTGAAAGCCAATAGCAGAGGACCACAACTATTTCACACATACATTTTGAAAGCAAGGTCCAACGCAGCACACAACTATGACACCATCACTCAATAAGGGGAAAACAAGCCTCATACATGAGGCAGTCAATGTGCTTTGGCATCACTAACAGGAATGTCTGACAAGACCCTTGACAGCAGTTAGTCCAACTGCATCCAATATTTGCAAGGAATATCTGTGACTAGAGTTCCATAGAAGCAGAACATAGACAGCACAAGTGCCACACATATGACATGCATTGCCCACATGACATTCCATGCACTTGTCAGCCCATTTCCTAACTCCTGACACACCCATGCAACTGGTCAGAACCCACCTGTCGGAAGAAGTCCCTGGAATACTAAGATGTGTACCCTGATAATACCTCCTCTACACACACAGACCAACATTAGCAAACCTGTGTGCTACACCCCTTCCTAAGGTATGCCATTGTCATATAACATCTGACTGCATGGACGTCAGGTCAATTTATACACTGTCTTCTAGTTTCAAAGCCCTATTAGCACATGTAGATTGCTTCCCCTTGTGAAAATGTCTGTTGGCCCTTAGAATGCAAGTCTCACCTACAGGACTGGTGAGAAACAGATGCAGCCCACACCTGTGATCACCTCCATGCACACCACCCATTGCAAAAAGCACTGCCCCTGATGATGCCTGGAACAGCATAGGAGTTGCCATTATGTCAAATACACATTCAACCATTGATACTAATTAAGCCGTGTAACACAGCCCTTGGGTTAATTTGTCACCTTCAAAAACACAGGACATACACAGATTGACATGTCAACTGTCTAGTTTGTCCTCCAAACAGTCTCAGTCAGACCACTGATTATGTAACTTGTCCAGTAGCTGGCTCCTGAATCACCTTGCATTCTGTCAGCCTGACTGGCAACTGTCTGTGCGTCACACTAAAGTATCCCTGTGTCTACATATGTACCACAGTTGTGTTAGCACACCTGCCATTCATCAGGGGGCATTGGGCATGGGCTTCTTCCATGCATACACAAATACATTGTATAGCATCATCTGCTTTTTAACTGTACCATTTGAGTTACTTCCTCTTGGAATGCGAAATTCATGGCCCATCCCTTGTGTGGGTTGCATATATGCATGAATGACAAAGTGTGACAGTGTCCCAGGGTCATAGGCAGGGATTGGGTACGGGGCTTTCAGCACAACCAGCAACCTCTGATAATATACATGAATAATACACAAATGTCACAACCATGACAGTTCACACACAGCATCACAGTGCCCACAACATAGTGATGGGCCGTGTGTGGTGAATAGCTGCAAGAATAAACAGCACAGAGGCTATGATGTTCCCAGGTGCAGTGGGAAGTGAAAAGGCCAACCTGTGTACAAATGTTGTAATGACACCTGCTGGAACATGACAATTGAGACATTATCTCACTCAGCACACCAAGTTTGCCCATTTGACTGTCTCATTACACGTCTTTAGTGACAGGGTGGGACCATCCACATGTTGGTTCACATGTCCACATCTACTTTACTCACATTGATCAACAAAGGATACTCAGTAGTTACAGGAATAGCTGCCACTGACTCATGATGAGTCCTGGTCCGAACTGTGACAAATTACACCCCAAACAATCTACAGGATCATCATTGGACCACACACATGAACAAGACACCTATGTGCAATTGATCACTGGAAATATGTGGACACGTGCTGTCTTGTATGCTGGTCCACCACAGCCACTTGATAGTTGGGTGTTACTTCTATGGCCTCAACTGTGGTGTCATCATACATATGAGATTGACCCTTGTCTGTCTGTGCAAACAACATGGTACCCACTTCCTCAATGCATGTGTATGACTCACTGTGGGATTCATCAACTAGTGCCTAGGAAGCTCTTACCAATACTCTAGGACATAGGATGTAGAAAATGTGGACCATTGACATGAACATGCGTCTGCCATCCATCTGGTGCATGCTATGTCACATGTGGTGTCTACGTGACCCTAAAACTTGGAAGTATACTTTACGGGTGTTGTTACATGTATGACTAACACATGCCCTTGCTCATTCAAATTTCACTTGCATCTTAGGGTAGGACACATGGACGTCACATTCACACAACCAAATGTACAATAATGCTTCATGTGATATACACACACACTTGGTCAACCAACAAATTAGTTGTCAAAGCACACACTTTGAGCCAAAGGCAATTAGGTATTGTACATATGTGCGTCACATTGCTATCCTCTCCTTATGGCAAACATGTACAACTTGTGCCATACATATATGTAAGCCACACTTATGACCATCTATGACGTCAGCCAACTGTAAACATACTGTGAAGGGTGTAGTGGATGATGTTCTGCTGCAGTATGATGTCACACATGTGAACATACACCATCAACACCATACTGTCTTCAATTAGCCAATCTCTGATGTGTTCCAAATGTAAAATAACCAAAAAAGAAGTAAAAATGCCCCAAACCAGTTAATGCACTGTAATTTTGACGTCCCTAGCGGTGTGCGTCATTTTTTGTTTACCAAAACTGTATTTGCGTCTTTTTTTTGACGCACAGGAGTGAAATTTAGCCCGCATCCAGATATTTGTACAGTCCATGTATCATTATGTGGATGCGGGTTAATATTCACGTCTGTGTGTCAAAAAAAATGACGGAAATACAGTTTTGTGCAACAAAAAATTACGCAGAACTCGAAAAAGGCGGGACTTTTCATACAGGAAGTGATGTAATAGGATATCCTGTTTACAGATCATGTACAGTGGGTGTACTTTCACTTTGCAGTCTATGATCCTTCTAGACTGTGTGGCTGTGTAGAGAGTGTTGTCCAGAGATTTTGTGCTGTATTTGTCCTGTGTGCTATCTGTAAAGTCCTTTTGTGAAATAAATATTGTTTGTGTATACTGTAGTACTGTGTTTTGTCTGCATTTGTCCATTTATCTTGTGTATTTCTTGTTTGTGGGAGATTGTTGTGGATAGTGTTAGTTTGGGGATAGTTGGGCACTTTTAGTGTTTAGGTTTACTTTTTTTCTGTCTTTTTACCCCTACTTTCACCCATTTCCCCTTTCTATTTCTTTTACCCCTATTCCTTCTCTTCAATTATAAGTATGTCTGGTAGGCCACTTCTTGGCAGGATGGGGGAAGAGGAGTTGGGGGGCTTCATCTGGCTGGTGACACATTTCTTGCCTCTCATGATCCAGGCAGGGGGCAGGGTCATACAGGGGTTACCGACAGAGGCGCGCAGAATCCGGTCGGGAAAGGTGCTGCATCACCTGCAGCGTGTGTATGCCAGCCAGAGGAGTGACCACCAGCTGAAGCACCGGTGGGCTGACCTCATCACCAGGGAGCAGGATCTCTTGGACCACCTGGCAATTATGATTGGTGGCACTGTTGGTGAGTACGACTATTGTTATTGTGCACGATTAAATGCTCTGTAGTGACATCAGGGGATTATTGCAATGTCTGCCAGCTAACTTGCTGACTGTGTGTAATGCTGGGGAAATCTAAGGGGATCATTGATGCACTATGGCAAGGATTACAATTGCTAGCTGTCAGGTGGCACGTGCTCAGCAAACTTACAGGTAACTTTACCATGAAGGAAATTTGTGCGGCCTTTTTGTCAGCACAGCTAACAAAATAGGAGCCAATCATATCTATATAGGGTATTATTGACATAGAAGTACAGATGTACCAACATTTAGGCCAACAATGTTGACGCAATTGCTAGACTGACTTTAGAATCACTACATGATGCTGAAAATGAGTGCTGCCTTCACGTCAAATGATAATAGCAAAGTGGCTCAAACATTGGTCTAATGTTAGTCTGGTGAGTGTGGAAGGAAAGCGTTCACAGAAGTACTATGGATGTGTGGGATTATTGTGTTTCTTGATCTTTTTGGATACATGTCAGTTCATGATTTGAAAACATTGTGAAAAGGTGTAAGGTGCCCTCAGCAAACATCTCAAGATGTTTGTTGGAATTGGTTGAGCCACAATCCAAATATGGATGGCAGCCCAAGTGTATGCACATGGCTTCACATCTCCATGGTTGGTGCAAATCACCATAGCTGGGCCATATCAATTGACTATACTGTAACAACAGGATGGCTTACAGGAGTCCCTGCCCCTCCCTCTGTACATTGGGCCTATGTGCAATAAATGTGTCATGGCCACAAGGCATGTTTGACTGGTAGTGCAGTCCTCAAGTAACCAGCCGTTGGATGTTTCTCTTGGATGCACATGATGAGACGATTACACTCCATATTTTTTAGTGCTCACCAATTATGGGGCAAGTTTGCAACCACATGATAGTTAGGGCCAATGTATGTGTGCAGATATGTGTGTAACTGTCACAGGAGACCCATGCTATGTACAAGTTGGCCGTGAAATATCAGATGCAGTACCATCATGTCTGAATGGCTGCCA
Source organism: Pleurodeles waltl (assembly GCF_031143425.1). Lineage (NCBI taxonomy): Eukaryota > Metazoa > Chordata > Amphibia > Caudata > Salamandridae > Pleurodeles > Pleurodeles waltl. The sequence continues at coordinate 1,782,943,162 of NC_090444.1, forward strand.
TGTCCTTATTCAGCCTACACATTGTAAATGATAATGAAATTGTTGCACTGTGCACAGATTTTGAGCACATTTCTTCCTTCCATACCTTACAGGTGGACCGGCACCCTACACTGTGGGAGAGGTGGCGACATTTGAGGACCCTGACCACTCCAGTAAGTCTTGATATGTCTGTTATGTGTTGTGTTTGCTGGTTATGGACTCGTGTGAGTTGGACGCATAGCAAGGTGTGATGCGTTGGGCAAGTTTTTCACTTGTTCCATGAGTGGGAATGCAGTTCTCACATGTTTTGAGCTAGCCAATGCGTATCCAATGGTATCATGTAGGGATTGTAGGACATCCCTGTAGGCCCCACTGTGAGTACAGGGGATAGTCATGTGTCTGACACTTGTATCACCAAGAGTCGCAATGGAAGTCAGCCCCTATTTAGTCAGCCTGTCAGACCCACATTCTCTAAGATTGGTGGAGCTAATGGCTTCCCAATAGACATCTGCTTCACTATTTACCTACGTAAGTTTGAAACAGTAGGTAGAACCTCCTAGCAGCATGTATTTCCACATGTAGTGCATCAAGTCTGTGGACCCTGAGTGTAATGGCCTAGGTGTGCATGCAATTCATGATCATGGGTGTTCTAGCAACTCTGTGTCTGATGTAAGTCAGGCCTCACTGGAAGTATATGTTGTGTACTAAGTTCTGCATTTCCTGACATGTCTGACCCTATGAGTGCTCTAGGGTTTGCTGACTCCAAATTGTAGATACTGTAGACCTTACCTGTGGTGTGTCTGTAGAGACAAACATGTGTGGAGTTGCCTATACACTCCTCGGTGTACATGTTGTTGGCAAATTATAGTTGTGTATCCACCGCCCCCCCTCAAACACGGCCATGGGTTTGTGAATGGGATACCTAGTATTGATACTACCAGTATGTTACACATACCTGTGAATAAGTGACGGTTTGGTTGCATAGTAGTATACACACTCAGGTTTGGCACTTGGTACCATACTGGAAAGTCCAGTTACAACTTTCAGACCATGTGGCTTTAGTTTTGCTTTCCGAACACTGACATTTGTAGCCCAGCTCTTGGTGGAGGATATGCAGCATGATTCTTAGAGGTTAACTGTCAGAACTCAGATTGCAAGTCAAGGCCAGTTGTTATCCATCTTGTGGGTTATGGATGTGCTTTGTGTGATGTCACCTTTGTTGTCTGGCCTGCCATATACTTCCTCAGGGACATTCGATGCTCTGTATCGTGATATGAGCTGTTACAAGTACAGTAGATGTAATGTCTGATTAACTTGCTGTGCCGTTTCACACAATGCAGTTACTAATGTGGCATATCTGCATTTGTCTTCACAGCAGCTAACATGACTCCAGACCAGGTTCGTGAATTTCAGCATCAGGCCATGCGATACCAGCACATCCTGCTGGTGGTGTCGGGGTTCCGGAGAATGGCCCGGCGATATCGCCATGAACGTGCCTCCGGGGCATGGCGAGCCTTCCCACAGGGTGGGCCTACTTTGCCCACCACAGCCACCACAGAAACAACCACCCACAGTTTGTTGATTCAACATCTGCTGGACTTCCTGGCCCCAGCATTGCCACCGGTGCAGGACAGCCCACACAGACCTCCTCCACCGGTACCCAGACTGCCACTGCTCCAGCTGTTGACCCTGCAGCCTTCAATAGACTTGAACACAAGATAGACAAAGTGCTGCGCAAGGTGAGCCACCTGAGCCGGACCGTGCGGCACATTAAACGGCGGGTCAAGGATATAAAGAGGGCCCTCCGGAGGGCCAACCTCTAGACAGTTGAATATATGGACATGATACCCTCCCCTCCCTCCTCTTTCCTTGTTCTTATAGTTAGTGGGCTTAGGGAGCTTAGTGTTAGGTTAGTATAGGCTGTTAGTTTAGTCAGTGTTAGTGGGTGGGGGGTAGGGGGTCCTGCTTGTTTCTTTTTTGACTTATTACATGTGTGGGTGAGTGGGTGGGGGGCTATGTTGGGGTTCTTGTGTGTAAAAAAAAAAAAAAAAAAAAGAAATTGCCAAAATAATTATGTATTTGTTTAGGTTAGTATGTGTTGTCCTCCATGTGTCCCATCTCATTAGGGGGGTAGATGTTTAGAATGTTTCGTTACATGTGATAAGTAAGTGTAGCTTAGGTTAGTTAGGGACAGTTGTGGGTAATGAGTAGTCAGGGTAGATTAGGGGAGGTAAGATTTTTCCTTCAGTTTCCTCATCTATGGTTAGCTTTTAATACATATTTGGTTACCCCTCAATTGTATGTGTTGAATGGTACTTGATTGTGGGTTTGGATTCAGTGTACATCTCTTTTGTACTATAACATCTGTGTCCAATGCTACAAACAAATCCCAACTGAGGTGTACGATTGGCAGCTAACCCAGAGCTACCTTGCAAAGTGTCTACCCTTTGTTGCAACTACCAATCACAGTTAATATGGATCCCAATGTGTTTCTGTTGATAAGAGTGTTTTCAAAGTCACTAACAGTGCTTCCAGACTTGATATTGGGGAAACAGTTTTAGGGCTGACTGCAGTGTGATGATCATGCATACCCTTATAAGATGTCTTCTCATTGGCAATCTTGTATTCTTGTCTTCATCACCCTCATACATCGTTTGTGACACAGTTCGGCATGAATACCTATTTGTATGTTAACTCAGACACCTTCATTTGTGCAGTTTTTTTATTTTATTTACTTAGATTAGTGTGGCATGCTTATTGTGTTATTTCTGCATGTTGACAACATTTAGCGGGCACTATTTGATGACTTACTTATCCCCTGAGGAAGCATTCTTCTGTCCTACACAGCATGGTGGTGTATGGTTTCTCACTTCATCAGATTATTCCCTCAGGATGGGCAGAGTATGATGCAATCATGGTCACTGTGCAGATTTCTCTAACTACATAATATCTGGACAGTTGTATTGACAAGCTACGTTATTTGACAGAAGGCACATTTCAGTTATCTACTGCACAGTTGATATGTCAGATTACCCAGAGACAGATTTGTTGTGTAAGTGCTATTTATTGAAAAGTGCTGTAGTGCTATATGTACATTGTCCATGATTGTGAGTCCATTATAGTGATATCTTCCATTGTGATCCAACACAAGGGTTTACCAAAATGCTTTTGTCATGCTGGGGTTGCTGTTTCAGACAGTGCAGAGGGACAGACTTAGCCAATGAGTAGGAGAGAGACAATCACTGGGCTGGGTGACAAGATATACAGTGGTTAGCAGAACAGTGCTTGAGTACAGTTGTTGTAAGACTGTCATGTTTCAAAACGCAGGACTTTGGTAATAGATGGCAATGTGGCAGGGACTAGTGCTTCCGGGTACTTTTCCTTGTGAATGTGATCTGTTCCATGTCTTCTTCTTCTGATGTGTGTGTTGCCTGCTTTGTCCTTGTTGTTGTTGGTTGTGAAGGGGCAACACACACCTCAGTGTTAGAAGATGTGGAGTCAGACATCCCGGTCGCTGCTCCCTGTGAAGGTCTTAAGGGCAGTACTGCTGCAAGGAGGGCCTGCTGGTTCTTTAGAATAGCAGCCACATCACGATGGTAGGCAGCCAGGTCGGCCCTGAGGGGTTCAATGTTGCATTTGTGCACGCGTTGACAGGATTGCTGTTGTAGGTGTTGGGTCAACTGTATTACAGCTGTGCTGATTTCCTTCTGGGTTTTCTGCACTTCCTGCAAGATAGATGTTAGGGCTTGCATAGCTGCTGCCTGATCTGCAGATGACATCATGCACGAACGCATCCCCTCAAGGCTGGCTGCCATATTTTGCATCCCCACCCGCACCTCCTTGGCCAGCTCCCGCTGTACTCCAACTACAGTTCTCTCAAAGCTGGTGCCAGTGTCGTCTGAGTCCTCAGCTGTATTGGAGCTGGCAGGTCTTACAATTGGGGTGGTGGGTGGTTCCTCTGCGATGGCTGCTTGTTCTGTGCCCCTCCTTGTGACAGAAGGTGGGGTCTGGAGGGTTTCAAGGACCTTTTGGATAGTCTCCTGGGGAATGTTTATCGGCTTGTCATCCATGTCATCAGGGAAATCTGGGAAAGGCATATCGGCAGGAGATCCATCTTCCTCTGCAATGAAACAGGGTAAAATTAGTGTGTCTGTGTTGTGACAATTTTGATGAATTCACTTTGTGATCTTGTTTTGTGTTAATATCTGCAGTCCTTCAGATGGGCATTGTTTCAGGCCTATGGCCCACCTGCGTGTCACATGTATGTTATTGAGTTATCATACTTGTCAGCCTCATCACCTCTAGGTGTTGGTTTATGCCAAATAGAGAATTGCCACCTTCTTGTCCTACTCGACCCTCCGTGTACATCCATTCTCATGGTGAGAAGTTTCACTGGCTGTGGGTGTTCTGATGGCCCTGGCAGCACACTTAACAATCTGGACCTGCCCCAATCCCTGATCGTTCACATCGACTTAAATGTAATAGACATGTGGCATATCCTCAGCATGGCAATGTTATGATCTGATATGGATGTTGACATTGTTAATGTGTCCTGCTGATGTTGGGTAATGTGTGTTACATTGGATTGCCCTGATAGTCGTATCAGTGTGCTATTTCGTCCTCTGACTGTGCAGGTGTATTTCAGTGACCAGTTACATGTGTCCCCTCCTCAATGCTGTTGTCTGAGCAGTATGACATTTGGGATGTTGCCTTGTTACCCAGGCACAGGATGGACCCTGACATATGCAGCATGGGTGTGTCCTTAGTGCTGGGTTGCTCCTAATTTTGTTTACTTTGGCTGATGTTTGTGACAACTATGGGCATTGACATTTGAGTGTACTGGGGCCTTTGTCTTGTTTCAGGGGATTGTTGCAGATGTCATCCTCACCCCCTAATTTAGGTGTGTATGATCCATGGGGAGGTTACTGCCATTGGCTACTTGAGCTGCACACAGATCAGAGGTGGTAGTGGCAACTGTTGTCGCAGTTACATTGCAGTTATCGGTTTGGCTACAGGATTGCTAATAGGGCCCTAGTTAATGTAGGAGGTATGTTGGCTGACGAGTGCCAGGATGTAAGTTTGACATAGTGGCCTTCCCTCCTGTCGTGGCTTTCCCTTTCCTCCATCATTGGCATGACAGCATGCCCCCATGGGACTGGTGTTGGTGTAGTGTAATGGTGTGCCCCAGCTTCTGTCTGTGCAGGCCATGCCCCAATGCCATGCCCCTTTACCCATGCCACTCCATGTATATGTTGACTTCCATGCATTTTGTGGTTGGTATCCCTCCCCGCTTGCAGTTAACATTAGTGCTTTTTAATTCCACATGCGACTTACCCTGCATGTGCGTTGTCTCCTGGTAGTCTGCGCTGTCCTGTCCTTGAAACCCTGTGACGATCTCCTCAGGGATGACGGCTGCGACCATCTCCTCCATGTGGTCCAGGGCCTCCTGGTGTGCTGGACTCCCACCTCCAGTCTGCAGTGCTGCCTTCCTGTTCCTGGCCATCTTTTCCTTGGTCCTGCGTTTGCAGTCATGCCAGCGCTTCTTGCACTCAATGACAGTTCTGCGTACTTCTGCCACACTGTTAATCTTGTCAACAATTTGTTGCCAAATAGCCTCTCTCCTACTGATTGGCAACTTTGATGTGACAAACAGTTGGTGCTGGTGTTCCGTCACCTCTTTAACCAGGATTTCCTGCTCCTCTGCACTGAAGCGACACTTTCTATTCTTCTTAAAAGTGTCCTGGTTCTTGTGTGGGTCCTCCTGGCTGGTTCCTGGTCTGCTGTCATCTTCCTGGGGTCTGTAGTGGCATCTGGGATCCATTTTGGCTCTCCTCTGGTGAAATGGCTGTGTTCGCTGGGGTTTTTGACGCAATTGCGTAAAAAAAAAACGGCGCATATCCGGTTTGCGGTGTCGTAAATCGACCACAGTCATTTCCGCCGCGTTAACGACGTTTTCCTTTACGACTTGACGCTGCGGTGTGCGTAAAAAAAAATGCCTCCCACCTGTTGTTTGCGCTGCCATGCGTCAAAGTATAAATATGACGCCCGCACGGCGCACCAAAATGGCGTTAGCCGGCGGTAATATTTTTGACGCAAAACTGCGCCCGCGCAGTTTTGCGTCAAAAAGTATAAATATGGCCCCAAGTGTTTGCCCTATGATGCCACAGGTTTATATGCATGCTGGAGATCTCAACAGGCTTGGCTATGATTTGTCTTCTGCAATACCATTGGTCCTAAATGTTGCATATTACTAGAAAGTCTAGGAAAGCAATTAGTTTGAGTTGGTTGGTGAGGTCAGCTCTAAAATGCTTATCAAATCCAGGGTAAAATGTAGTGGTAAACAAACCTTTCTTATTAGCCGCCTTTCAGACATTCCAAAGGGTGATCTTCGTTTCTGTATATCTGTTAGAAATGGGGTCTTTGGTTGGCAGTCAGGTTCCCCCCTGTCCAAGCAAGGACTCTCCCTCTAGTCAGATTAAAGGAGAATCGCACTTGGTTAACCCCTGCTCATCCCTTGGTAACTTGGCATGGGAAGGCAGGATTAACTCAAAAGCAATGTGTAAAGTATTTGTCCCCAAAACACACAGTAATACAGTAAAACACTACAAAATACTCAGCACCAGGTTAAAAAATCGCCAATATTTATCTGAACAAAACAAGGCCAAAATGACAAAAATCCAACACACCCAAGTTAAGTTATACATTTTTAAAGATAAAACACAAAAATTGCTCTTAGAAACCCAAATGCTTTGATTAGGTGATATCACAGCGTAGTGATGGAGTCGTTCCCAACAATCTGACTCCAATGGCACCGGTCACGGAGTCACACGGACCCCCAGGTTCAGTAAATTGTGAAAATGAGGAAACAAGCCAGTGCACGGAGTCGGGGATCGCTGTGTCGCTGGTTCCAAGGCAGCATTAGTTCCAGTGCTGTGGAGGGAAGGAGCGGAGGCGTCAAGAAGAGGCATCGGGTCTTTGCTGCGGAGCGGTGGAGGTGAGGCGGCGTCGGTGCGAAACGTTGGATCCGCACACTTCTGGCAGAGTTGATGTCCAGCGGTCACGGTGTGGTGCGGCGACGTCTACAGAGTCGCATATTTCGGCAGAGCTGCAGCGGCACGGGCCTGTGGGGTCGTTGCACTCCAGCGAGGACCACAGCTTTGGTTGCAGGCGGCGTCACGGGATTCGGCAGTGGCATCGGTCCAGAGTTGTCTGAAGTCGGTTTTCTTGTATTTTTCATGTTTTCCACCTGCTTCTCCATTCAAGAGCCCAGGGACTGGATCAGGAACCATTTGGCAAGGTAGGAGTACCAGCAGAGAATTCAGCTGCCAGCAGAGGATGTCTTTGATGGCCCTGGGACTTCAAAACAGGCGGCAAGCTCAGTCCAAGCCCTTGTAGATTCTTCTCAAGCAAGAATACACCACAAAGTCCAGTCTTTGCCCCCTTTCACAGGCAGAAGCAACAACTGCAGGATAGCCCAACAAAGCACATTCACAGGAAGGGGCAGCACTTCTCCTCAGCTCTTAAGCTCTTTTCCGTGGCAGCGGTTCCTTTTGAATCCAGAAGTGATCTAATCTTCAGGGGTTTTGTGTCCAATACTTATACCCCTTTCTGCCTTTGAAGTAGGCATACTTAAAAGGAAAGTCTCTGTTGTTCACAAGATCCTGCCTTGCCCAGGCCAGGCCCTAGACACACACCAGGGGGTTGGAGACTGCATTGTGAGAGGGCAGGTGCAACCCATTCAGGTGTAAGTGACCACTTCCCCTTCTACTCTAGCTTGGATGGCTTATCAGTATATGCAGGCTAAACACCAGCTCCCTTTGTCTCACTGTCTAGAGGGGATTCACAAACAGCCCAACTGCCAAACTGACCCAGAGAGGGAATCCACAAAGAAGTATAGTCACAGTATGGTTTAAGCAAGAAAATGCCCACTTTCTAAAAGTGGCATTTTCAAACTAACAATCTAAAAAACAATTAATTTAGCAGTATTTCAACGTTTGGACATGTAACACACATCAGTACATGTCCCACCTTTACCATACACTGCACCCTGCCCATGAGGCTACCTAGGGCCTACCTTAGGGGTGCCTACATGTATGAAAAGGGAAGGGTTTGGCCTGGCAAGTGGGTACACTTGCCAAGTCGAATTGGCAGTTTAAAACTGCACAGACAGGCACTGCAGTGGCAGGTCTGAGCCATGTTTACAGGGCTATTCATGTGGATGGCACAACCAGTGCTGCTGTTCCACTAGTAGAATTTGATTTACAGGCCGTGGGCACCTGTAGTGCACTTTACTAGAGACCTACTAGTAAATCAAATATGCAAATAATGGATAAGTCAATTACACATACATTTCACATAGGAGCACTTGCACTTTAGCACTGGTTAGCAGTGGTAAAGTGCCCAGAGTATCAAAAACAACAAAAACAGAGTCCAGCACACATCAACAACCTGAGAAGCAGAGGCAAAACGTTAGGAGAGACCATGCCAAAGATGCAAAGTCTAACAATATCCCTCTCTCCACAACCTCCTGTTCCCTAGAACTTTCTTCTTCATTAGGAAACTGATGTACGTTTGGCAACAACCTGTCTAGTTTTGAAAGAAATGAAAAGGGAAACATCAGCAACAATATTGGATTTAGTGTGATATATCAAACCAGACCTACAGCCAGGAATCCCATGGACACACACCGATTGTAAGCACTCCTTAGTCATCTTGTTAAATTCCTTTAAGAGACCATTTCCTCTAAGGCAGCACAAAACAGTTTCAAGGTGTCTTCCTCACATACAATAAGAGGTTAGTTAGGAATCAGTATCTGCAACTAACTCACCAGGAATACCTTCTTCCATAAACACATGACATTATCAATGGCAGCACATGTCATGCACATTTTGACTTCCTTTCTATGAGGTAATCCAACCCTGGCCACCAGTATGATGATTTAACTTTATTCTTGGACAGGTGTCTCCCGTAGTGTCCCTCATGTGCCAAACAGATCATCTTGTCCCTCAAATACATAAGTGGTACCACTTTTCCACCTCCAAAATGTTTGCACCATTAAAAGGCACTACCAGATTCCCGAGGAAACACAATCCGAAAACAATAGCCAAGAGTAAGTTAAAAAAACTAAACCTATCACAGGAACTAGGCAGCATATGAGAAATCTCTAAATGTATAGATTACAGTAGTGTTAGAAACATAGAAACATTCTATAAAAAATGGGAATCTGCAACACAAAGGTGGAGCAAAAATGTGAAGCAACACCTCACATGTACACCAACTGGAGGTCTAACATAAGGTTGTAATAGCACCTGGATTTCTGATCACTTGTGTGTCCAAGTGGCAATTTGCAAATCCCGATGTAGGGTAGTGTCTTTGACAATAATTGCGACTCGCAAGGGGGTCGCAAATGCCCACCTCATGAATATTCATGAGGTAGGTCGCAATTTGCGACCCCCTTGCGAATGGCGGCCCTCACAGGGATGGTGTCCTGCTGGCCATCCGCCACCCAGACTTGGGTCTCCAGCCCGGCGGCCGTCACAAGACCGCCGGCGGTATCACGACCCGGCTGACCGCCATGGGTTTCATGGGGTTGGGTTTCATGAAATCCATGGCGGTAAGCACTATCAGTGCCAGGGAATTCCTTCCCTGGCACTGATAGGGGTCTCCCCCACCCCCCACACCCACCTCGAGTCCTCCCCCCACACCCCCTACCCCTCTGCCACCCCCCAAAGTTGGCAGGACCCTCCTCCCCACCCCTACCCCCAACATTGCTACACAGACACACACCGTACACGCATGCATACACCACCAACACACATACCCGCACACATACCAACAAACATGCCTACAGACACACACACAGTCATACACGCACACCCATAAACAGACATACACGCACACATCCATACAGACATACATACAGACAGACACGCACACATTTCCGAACACACTACACCCCCTGCATGCATTCACGCACTCACACACCCCCTCTACATACTCACACGCACATCTCCATGCACGCACACAACACACAACAACCCCCCGCCCCCCTCCCCAAACGGACGATCAACTTACCTGGTCCGTTGATCCTCCGGGAGGGGAAGGGATCCATGGGGGCTGCTCTGCCGCCAGCACCCCGTCACCAGAACACCGCCACACCGAATCACGGAACATGATTCGGTGGGCGGTGTTCTGATGACGGGGCGGTGGAGGTGGAGCAACCTCCACTTTCCCGCCGACCGCCAGTATGGCTGCTGGTGGCTCTCTGTCCGAAAAATGATAGTGGGCTGCCAGCAGTCATTATTCGCCTAGCGGAAAACCGCCTGCACTGGCGGTCTTCAGCACGGCAGTCCCTCAGCGGTCTTTCAAAAGGACCGCCGAGGTTGTAATGACCACCTATATGTTTAACTGATATGAAGAATTCTGATTCAGGTTCTTCAGGACAAAACAATTTACACTCATTAGGCTTGGATATTACTCTTGGTGTCTCACAGAAATAGATAAATCGCTTATCATCTAACATGCATTGACAATTAATACTCACTTCATTCCTTACCTGCCAATATGTTCGGAATAAGGTAATCCAGTAAACCTTTGCATGCCTACTTTCTCACAGCGTTTAACACATCATCCATTTTTTTGACTGTGTCCCACTCAATCTCACTAGTCCCTCTTACAACAAAAGATCATGATCACTTCTTCACAAATTATGTCAGTTTCCTCTTAGATAACATTTTAAAGGAGTCAGCTTCTAGGTTCCTCAGCCCAGGATGTTATTCTATCCTAAAGTAAAATCCTTCAAGATCAAGTAACCACCTCGCCTCATGTGTCTTCATTAGCGAAGACAATGCAAAAGGTTTTTAAACTATAGGGCATATTTAGAAGAAAGTGGCACATCGGTCGCGATGTGCCACTTTTCCTGCGTGCCCCTACTGCCACCCAATGACATCATTGTTGTGCTATGTTTACAATATGGTGTACTATGGCAGTCCTTAGGACAATAGCATCAGAAATGTTGATGCTATTGTGGCGCTTTGCAGGATTAGCGCTAAAAATATGGCTCTAATCCTGCAAAGTAAAGGGAGGAGCATTGAAAACAATGGAAGCGTCATTTTGACGCCTGCCTTAGGCAAGCATTAAAATTGATGGTGCAGTGAAAGCTTGTAAATTTCACAGCGCCATTTTTAGTGGCCTCCTAACGGGGGAAGTCCCCCCTGGAAATACATTATGCCTGGCGCACGCATAATGTGGCTCAAGAGGTTACATCATACTATACTGAATACCCTCATCAGAAGTGGTGCCCAAGTTTGAAAATGATGCCTACAGGACTCAGGATATTATTGGAAGTATAATAAACAAGCCACCCCGAGTAATATTGAAACTTTATGAGAGTCCCACCCAGGTGCTGGAATAGACTTAAAAAGTGGTAATCCCCTTGTTCTCTGGTGCTGCAGTATCTGTGCCTTAATTCTCATGCCTCTGGTGCTGCAACATCTGTGCCTTAATTCTGATGCCCTCCTACTAACTTCCAAAACTATCTACAATTGGGGTGCCTACTGCCTACATGCTTCTCTCATGTCCTCACATGCTTGACTTTTAAGCTACAGTTTGGCTGATCTCACCATTTGCTTGTAGGTTGTACATTTTATGACTGTATTAACTCCTCATCCTCAGGTATCATTTAATTGGCCATATAGAGTCCACATTTGGGCCCAGATTTAGGAGGGCCTAGCGCACATTAGCATTATTTTTTGACACTAATGTAGAGTTAGAAGGCCAAAAACGCAACGTCATATTTACAAAGTGGTGCAATGCATGCATTGCACCACTTTGTAACCCTTCATGCTACATTATGCCTTCGCCAGGCATATTGTATGCAAAGAGAGTGTTCTCCCGTCAGGGGGCCCAATATAATGGTGCAAGGAAATCTAAGAAATATCCTTGCGCCATTTTTTTCAGCACTATTTTTTTGATAGACCATTTTTATTAGTTTTATATAGAACAGCATGAAAACCCAACAGGTCACTAATACAATCAATACAATTAGGAGAACGCACTGTACAAATCCAGAGCATAACAAACTGGTATACATACAGGAACTATCCCGATGTTCGAAGAGCTGCGCACACCCCCCTTATGATAAGGCTATGCCCCTTGACCCATCCCATCTCCCCCACATACTTGTATACTTGGTTGGGCGTCCCTTTGCTTCGTAGACCAACTTCTCCTGCTGAGCGCACCAGTCCACCCCTCGACACCACTTTGTGATCGCAGGTGCAGTCTCCGACTTACAGTTTGCTGCAATGTCCCTCTTGGCCATCAAGCAGGCCGTCCCCACAAATGCCCGGTGTGCTCTGCTGGAACCCAACCCTTCAAGCACACCCAGTAGAATCAGTAACGGAGCAACCTCATCTTCCACCTGTATAACTCCTGAGATCTCTCTGACCACCGCCCGCCAGTAAGTGGTTATGAGGACAAGTCCACACCATGTGAAAGAAGTCTGCACTGGGGCTTGCACATCGAGGACATTCAGCCTGGGGCCTAAAGCCCGATCTATGCAACCTGTCAGGTGTGAGGTTTGCCGTATGAAGAAACTATATCTGCACCACACGGAGACGAGAGGTCATGGTCAGGGACCGCGGGGCCATCAACGCATATCTCCATTCTCTATCGTCCATCGGACCCACCCACCGCTCCCATTGCTCTTGGAGCTGATCAAGCGTTTGGGCTGTGTTAGTAACTAATGAGCGGTAGATGCGTGACACCGCCCCTTTACCCAGAGCGCCCATCATTATTTTGGCCTCTACAGGGCTAACCTCAGGGAGATCCGTCCCTGCCCGAATGTCCACCTGCAATGTGTGCCTGAGTTGCAGATACTTCTGAAACTGGGACTTATTAAGCTCAAACTGCTGCTGATGCTCCCGAAAGGACCTCATGTGGGAGCCAGCCCAAACATCGCCCAGCTGGGAGATACCTATAAGGTCCCATTTATGGAACCCCTGGAGCTCTGAGACCTCCCCCAGCCACAGTCCCTGCCACAGCTGTGTCTGTTGGGTGAGACGGGGCCACCACCCTGTCATCCGCTGTGCGGCCCCCTCTCCGTCAGCACCACCCTAGTCACTTTGTGAACGCTACACGGCAGGGGGCCACTGTACAGCATCCCCAGCAGACCAGGAAAGCCCATCATCAAGAGTTCTAACTGATACACAGGATCCCACCAGCCCCCTCCAAACCAGTCATGGATGACCAATAAATGCATTGCTAGGTAGTAAATATAGAGGTTAGACATCCCCAACCCCACCTCGTAGACATCACCCTGACAGGTACGGAGCGCCAGTCGGGGGCGTGAGCCATGCCAGAGGAACTGCTGTGCAACCGCTTCCATCTCATTGAACCACTGCTTGGGAATATGTTGCTAGCCAGTGCAGAAGTTGCTAGCCAGTGCAGAAGCTTGCCATTTTTGTCCCCCCAACCATAAACCCGGGCCACAGAAGCCCGCCACATGTGCTTCCCCATCTCAACGGTAACATGTCTAATCTCTTGTTGATACAGGGTGAGCTTCCTTGCGACTGCTTCATTCTCAGCCTCAGCAAGTTGGTCATCCAGACGCACCGCCTGTGCCTCCAGCACTGACACCGTCTGACTAGGCGCCCTTTTCCCGCACACGAAGAAGATGTTTGGCGTGCCCCCTAAGAGTGGCCTTGCAGGCAGCCCAAAGCATACTCGGAGACGACACCGAGCCAAGGTTAAAAGAGAAATATTCTGACAGTTGATCTCCTATAGCTTGGACATAATCGTTATCCTGAAGATACCAGGCATTGAGCCGTCACTTAGGGCATCTATCCGCACCAACATCATCCAACCGGAGCAGGAGCGGCGCATGATTTGAGACCCCATGCGGGAGCAATTCCACCCCTGTGACTCAAAGTGCATCAAGGGCCGGAACAAGAAAGAGGTCTATTCTGGCATGAGTGTTGTGTGCTGCTGACGTGTGGGTGTACTGCCGCAAATGGGGATGCCATATCCGCCATACATCGCAAAGACAGAGACCCTCCACCCATTTAAGCAACCCAGACGCTCTGGCAGCCCGATTTGAGGATAAAGGTCCATAATGTCCAACTCTGGGTTCATTACGGAGTTAAAGCCTCCCCCCAGAATAGTCAGACCTGGGGGAAGCCCTGCCACCACCTCCCTAAGGGTCATAAGAAAACACTGTAGCGCCCCCGGAGGAGCATAAACACTAAGGATATTGATGGGACACCCTCCTAACAGCCCGGAGATCACTACGTACTGGCCCTTTGGATCCGAGCGGGAGGTAGCAACCACTATTGGTAAAGAACGGTGCAGCAAGATGGCCATCCCATTGAGCCCCTGGAAAAACCTGCATGATAGACCCTGTTGTATCCCCCTCTCATCATCATGGGGCATCGAGTACCAAGTAGATGGGTCTGCTGCAGTAGGACTATTGACGGAGCAAATCGACAGAGGGTGCTAAACACCGCTGATCGCTTGATTTTATCCAGGAGCCCATTTACATTCCAGGATAGAACCCGTTTAGCAGACTCGGACATAAGCAAGGGATCAATGATAGTGTATACTGTGCCCCCATCGGACCTCCCCTTCGTGACCTGTTAAGCCAACCCTGAAAAGTAGAACACTGACTCAGCCATAACAAACTACAGCTAAACAACCCCTTAACCCCCCAACCGCCCCCCCATACTTCCATCCCAGAAGCATCTGTTGCCCCAAACAGTAGAAACAGAGTGTCTACAGTAGGTGTGGAGTGATGAACCCCTCCATTGAGTCAGAGTTCTGCAATGTGGCTGACCACTGCCCCATGCCTCACTCCCAGTGTGGGGGAGCGCTCGCTCAAACTCTCCCAGTTACACACAGTACACACAAGTCAGAATCCGGAGAGCAAGAGAGATTGGCTCAGGGGCTCCCCCTCCACATCTGGAGCCAGCCTCTTCTCCTCAGGGCCATCCGGCGCAGTCTCCCCCCAGAGGGAGTCAAGTCCGGCACACATCCTCCCTCGAATCAACCACGGAGACCGCTCCTCCTTCTCTGACGGGACCGGGTACGCCTGCTGCTCCTCTGAGCTCCCAAGAAGCTAACTGTACCAATCGCTGATGGACCACTCCCCAGCCCGGGAGGGCTCCTTCTGGTCACTCAGTGTTCCTCTGTGAGCCACTACCACGCAGCCTCCAGCGAGTCAAAGAAAAAAGATTTCCCATCCATCATGACCTTTAGCCACGCAGGGAAGAGGAGCATGTATGTCAATTGCATTGCCCGCAACTTCTGCTTGACTCCCTCGTACGAGCGGCACCTGGCCTGCACCTCACGGGTATAATCCGGTAATATCAGGATCCTGTGATTGTCCCAGCGAAGGTCCGGCTGGGCCCTCGCTTCCCAAAGGACCACATCCCTGTCCTTAAAGTTGAGGAATCTTGCAATCATCAGCCACCGGGGCCCACGCTCTATGGCAAACCACAGGGAGAGCCGCTGATCTGGGACCCACAATCGAATCCAACGCTCCAGGAAGTCAATCGTGGAGCTTTTCTCCATACCCTCTGGGAATCCCACGAATCGCAGGTTGTTGCGTCTGAAGCGATTTTCAGCATCTTCAGCTCTATGGTGTAGTTCACTGGTACGAGTCTGCAGCTGGGCAACCTTGATCTTAAGGTCCGCGATCTCGTCTCAGTACTTGGCCTCCTTGATGCAGCCCACCGCCTTCTGCAAGTCCTGTCGCAAGAGGCCCACATCCTCCTTCACTTCACCGACCTTGGCCTCCACAGCCAACTGTGAGGATTGGATAGCCTGAAGAATCGTATTCACCCCCTCTGCCGCCGTGGCCTCTGGCTCTGGATCTCCCACTGCACGAGAAGCTCCTTGTCTAGCAGATTGGTCAATACGCTGCTGCGATGCCGGAGGCTGTCTGCCTGCCTTGTCCTTCCCCATATCGGGTATCAGTTCAGGGCTGCACTGAAGCCATCAGGCCCCTTCCACTGATTTGGTCAATGAGAGAGCCTCACGCGGAGTCCCCAGCCGTGCACTCGGGCCCCAGGGAGCACCCCCAGGCAGGCAAGCGGGCCACGACCCCTCCAACCCGGGGAGCCCCAGCCCAGCCCCGACTCCTTCTCACGTTGGCTGCAGACCAGGACCTGTTCACACCCGACCACCAGCCGGTACTCACCGGTCGCCCACAGCTCTTCTCTCTAGCCGATGCGCTCCGTAGTACATGCCCTTCGCTGGGGCTCAATCACACCGCTATGGGCCACTCGGCTCCTCAAGGGTCTCTGTCACTGCTTGTGGGCCCCCCCGGCGACTGCTCGCGGCCCTGGCATCCACGAATGGGGAGGAGAAGGAGAAAGAAGAAAGGGGTCATGGGCTGCAGGGTCAGCGCCAGAAGTCCGCCCACTCGGCCCACCGCCGCCGGACCCTCAGAACCAGCTGCCTATCTCGCAGGGCCCGTCTTCTCCTGCCACCCCAGCCCTCAATACCAGTGGCGGCCTGTTGTCACCACCGTCTATCCCAGGGAGGCCTAGGATCTCCGCCACCACCTGGATCTCCTCTTAGGCCCCAGGCCCCGGCGCTGGTCACCGCTTGCGACCCTAAGGGGCAGGACACCTCTGCTGCTCCTTGCCGCCGACCGAGTCAAAATCTCCAAATGGGGGCGGCAGCGCTCCGGGCCCAGGTGCGCCACTGGCCAACCTGTACTCCGCTCCCAGTGGCCACCGGCCCCCTCCTTCAGCAGGCCCACCGTCACCGACTCCAAGGCAAGGAGGCACAGGCCCCTCTCTTTGTCGCACTGCTTCTCCTCCCGCCCGGGCCGCGGCACGGACCACAGGCCGCATTCCGAGGGCCAAGGCTCCACCTCTCTTCCTCGCCGCCGGATGCAACAAGATCTCCAGCTGGGGCAAGCGCCGCTCCAGCTCCAGGCGCGCCCCCGCTGGCACTCCTGTGACCATGCCCCCCTTTTTTCAGCACTATTAACACCTGCTCAGAGCAGGTGTTAAAAGAAGGCTTCCATTGGTCTCAATGGGCCTCTGGGTGCTTTGCAGAATTAGCGGCAAAAATTATGATGCTAGTACCCCTGACTACCGCCATTGTGTGCCATATTTTAACTACAGCACACACATGGTGGAGTTAGGGGGGTCACTAAGGGGTGCAAGAAAACTGGTGCAATACTAGGTGCAGTGCCACTTTTCATAAATCTTCCCCTTTGTATTTCTACAATTCTTAGTAGCCCAATAGGATTTCCTGCTCCAGGTGACTGAACTACCTTTATTGGCATGGGTACTAGCAAGCTAATTTGCTGAAATGAAGTAATGACAGCAGACTCTTTGACGTCAGAATTGAAGCTGTTGTCAGAGAGGTATGACCTAAGAAGAGGTATAAACCTGAAAAAAGATAACTCATCTAGGTGTGATCCATAATATTAGTGAATTGATAAACTTCATTCTAAGTGGGTTGTGCTGGGTGATCCTTTGGAAAATGGCTAGTTCAGTTAAAAGAATCATAAATTTTGCAGGTAGCTCACCTGCATATGTAGTCAATCATTTGTCACTCTTTTCCTTGGAATGCCATTTACATAATAACCATCTTCAATAGTACCTAATTCATAAGAACAGCTTGGCTATAACATTAAATAACCGGCTAAGCAATTCTATGATAACTCCCACATTGCTGGTCATCCCTCCCATCCCAATTTCGATTTGCCATAATGTGGTCTAGTGTATCAGGAAGGCCCACCAAAATAGGGAGGATTGTGCACTCAAGCAGGTTAATATAGTAACTCACTAAACCTTGAATATAAATCATTCCTAAACTTAAGGTCCATTGAGCATTATTTATACCTACTCTAATTATCGGACAGGCACAGGAAATATCCAACAAAATTCAAAGAAGCAGACCCCTAGCTAGTCATTTCCTAGATCAACTCGATGTGGGGTTCACAAAAAACGGATATATATGTAACTGTTGTGGTTTATCCAGCCAGGTTTCCAGAAAACCTTTAATTGTAGAACGTGGCAGATTATCAATATTAAATTTTGCGGTCAGCCCTGAAATGTTCTAGGAGATTATCCTTTGTGTGTGAGAACGCATCTGGCCTGTTTTCTAATTTCTCTGGTTCTGATGTATCTTTTTTCTTATGAGTTCCGAGGGGTAAGGAGAAGCAAACCAACACTTTTCAATCAATTAACAACGTAACCATTTGGTTACCCCCATTAAATCTCAAAGGCAGAAATTCAAGTTCAAAAGTTTTATTACAAATTTAAGACCAGACTTATATAAATGAGTCTCAGAAATAGTATATAAGTACAGAATCACCAAATGAGAATTAAATCGTCTAATTAGATTAAATCATACAAGCGTAAGTCATACCAATATTTCAGTCACTGCAATACAAAAGATAATAAACAACACTCGATGTTCAGAGTCAAAACTGTGACCTTCCTGTCTAACCATTTGAAACCTAATTAAATCCAATTATTCTAACTAAGTTAAGGGAAAACCTAAAGATTTCTCCAGAAAATGTAGGAAATAGGAAAAACAATCAAAAGTGTCAGCATAGCAGAAACCTTAGTATAAGCTCTGCAAGCGAGATGTGCTTGTATGAAGCCACTTCAGATAAGATAAGGTAGAGAGATCTGTACTCCTTAGGTCTCTAGGGATCTGCTCTAGTCAAAGTGTAAAAAAGGGTCTGCTTCACCTAACTAACTGGACACAACTTTAGATCTTGCAGAACCTTTGAAAGTCCACATCATCATAGCCAGTAGTTTTCCATCTTCCGTGCACAGTTTAGAATTGGCAACTCCCACCAGACTTTCATCACACAAACCAAACATCAGGATACCCTTGGGTAACTCCTTCATCCAGGAGCTAAGAGGGGAGTTCTTCTCCTTCATCCTCATCCTTGCCAACATACCCTCCCCTACCCCTTTTATATGTCAAATTCACAACAGGCCTTTCACTAACTGTAGACTTGTGCAGACACACCGTCAAACAAATGAAAATGCAACACACGCAAAACTTCATGTTGAAGGTTAAGTGTAGGAAAACATTTTAGAACTTTACTTGAGTCAACTTAACACAGAATATATTGCACATTTGGACACATGACTACACATGCATTTCTCCTCACCAGTACTATAAATGATGAATAACTTTGATGAAATAACGTTTACCTATAATGTCATAATCCCCAATACATTGAATATGAATGCGTACATGTATTATTTTTCAGTCAATAAATGGCATTACAGAAACATGCATATAACTTTTCTTTGTTTCTACTTGTGAGTGCACCTTGATTATTGATTTTCAGTGTACAACTGGTGCAGCATATCATGTATGCTTTTAACGAGGTCAATGAATTTTTTCACCCAGTATAAGAAGTAGAAAGGTTAGGCATGAAAACTCAAACAACAATTCAAAATGACAGTATGACCCATTTGTCCATACAAGGAAAGCTCCAGTCAGGAATAAGGTTAAGGATTTTATTCAGTCTAATGCTCAAATTTATGTTAATGATTCTCAAAACAAGACTATAGAGATACAGAATTGTCATGTGTTGTCCCAGGTGATGGAAGAAATTTAATCAAACTAACATTAAAAGGACTAAGCACTCAACAATAGTAACAAAAAACATCAACAGAATGATCTGATGGTCAGTAAACAAACGCTGTCCAATTTTTTTAAGCAGGCAATTTGAGACTCATCTAAAGTAGCTAGCTAGGGAAGGGAAGTCCCTACAAATTAGCAAGTCACAAGTTAATATGTGCTGAGCTACAACACCTGAGCTCAAAAAGTAAAAAGATAATAGAGGACAAAAAGAATTTGGAAAAGTGGCATCTGGGATAAAATGTGACTAACCAAGATCCACAAAAAGTAGTTAAAAAGAGAAGGTGTCAGCATTTCAGAAGCTTGGTCAAGAGTCTTCTCTTTGGGTCGAGGAAAATTTCGAAATCTCAGCAAATTATTGAAAATGAAGGGTAAGTGTAGAGAGGTCTGTATCTCCCAAAGTGCAGGCAAGTTCTCCTAAAGGGAAAGGCAAAAAGAATGCTCAAGTGAGATCTGCCACTAATCCAACTGGAGAATGGTATATTAAAGTCCAAAATGCACAATGGTTTGTCAATTCATCACACTACATGAATGGGACAGTTTAACTGTTCAACCACAGTCATATGACAGTCATTTGAAACATCAGGAAAAATTCTCATTACCAACACGGGAAATGCATCCATCTTAGCTTATCTGTATGATTTGAACCAATTGCATATCATACATTTTCACAGTTCCTCAATGTACTGGGTTCCAGGTTACTTTCTCATGCTTACTATGGGTAAAACAATAGGACATCTTCTTCCAAGCTAACATTCTATGGAAACAAAGCCTGAAAAGAATGAAACGTTAACAAGAATGACCAAACATTTTCTCCACATTTTATGAAACAGGGCCTTGCAGGCCTCACATAAGCTTATTCAAGTGAATTAAAATGGTACACTCATTTATAACAAGCAGGGAAAATATAACATTCAAAATTATGAAATCATAAAAAATAAGCTTTTCAGTGTTCATGTTGCAGTAGATTCAAAATGTAATAACTCTGTTTCAGTGAATATATAACGCAGAACTACATTTTCATCATTTGCATATGACATTTAAACATTCCTTTTTAGAAATTAATTATCATTTTAGTGCAAATTATTAATTAACATAATTAGAAACACATGAAATCAAATTCATTATTAATGCATGAAGTATTAGGGCTATACCACATCACTTAAAATCACTATTCTACAGTGAATGCACTTTAATATAGGCTTTCAGTGCACCACTTGTTAGAACTTCAAATAACAAAATGCAAATATAGTCACATATAAATGGTCACTGTGGTGTCAAAGTAGCAATAATACTTCAGCTACATCAGCACGTTAGCATGAATACATTAGAACACACATCAAATATGCCATTGATTACACTTTAACATCACTTCCATAGCCAATAATTGCACAGACAAGTTATGCCCTCGCAACACCCCCTCTGATGCCGTATCAATTCATCACAATCTTATTCCTTTTTTAAATGAGACAGACTAAAACCTTGTCGTTTTCATCAGTTTTCACATGAATTCTTCCAGACTCTTCATATTTTCATAATATTTACACTGACTATCTTATAGGTCAACATTCACTCTCTCTTCTTTGCCTTTTCAATCTTCGTTCTCTGAAAGATGTTAAATCCCACCATCAGCACTATTGCACATACAGCAATAATCAACAATGGCTTCAAAACAAAATATCCAACTCCACTTCATGAGTTTCCAAACCATCTGCCTACAGATGCAAATCCATCTCCAATTGCTTCTCAAGCACCTGTTGCTTCTATCTCTTTCATGTGCTTCATCAACACAGAAATGTTCTAAATATTCTTTCGTAAGTACTTATTACATTCAGGATCCAACAGAGACTCAGCTCTCTTTTGCAAGCAAAGGTTTAACGCAAGTCTATTCTGCAAAACCATAAATCTTATCACTACCATCTCTGTGTTTATAACCAACAAGGCATTCACTGTGCTAGTAGCTAGCTTATCCGCTATTGTAGACAACTTTCTAATCTTCCAGTCATTTAAAATCATACCTACAGAAGGAATCAATTAACTAAATATGTCTCCCACTTCTTCTGCAACACTAACATCTCTTCTAGTTTTAGGTTTCATATCCCACACATGATTCTCAAAATGGTCTACATGATAAATCTTCAGGAACACTATATCAAGCTAGCATGTACCATGCCATCCTTTAGACTATTTGAAATAGGCAGACTGTCCAAAAATAAAATACACTCCATGAGTCACAGGATCTTTCCCATCCAAAAATAACTTACTATTTCCCTTAAAGTCAAAAATATGCTTGAAATCACTCTTCCCTATAAACAATGTGTCTGTATAACTTTGATCAATATGTATGCACAACTTCCCTTTGTGTTGCCAATCTAAAGTTAAGGCTGGTAGATTTACCTTTACTTTACATTCAATCTCTTCTTTATTCCACCTGCATTGTGCTTTAATATCTTTGTCTGTTTTAGATTTAGACTCTAAGGGCCACATGTACAAAGATCCGGTTTTGCGACTCGCAAACTGCGAGTCTTAGAGACTCACAATTTGAGAGTCGCAAAACCAGATGTACAACAGTGTACTTCACACTATTTGCTATTCCCAATGGGGTTGCAAATGACCTACCTCATGATTATTCATGAGATAGGTCGCAATTTGCGACCCCATTGGGAATGGCCGCCTTCACAGGGATGGTCGCCGGCTGGAGACAGCAGACCACCATGTCTGTGACTGCTTTTAAATAAAGCAGTTTTTTCTTTTTTTTAACGCAGCCCGTTTTCTTAAAGGAAAACAAGATGCATTTCAAAAACAAAAATGAAATGTTTTCTTTTCATTTTTTCAGTGCAGGCAGTTGTCCATGGGCAGTTTGAGAATAGGTT
The DNA here is from genome assembly GCF_031143425.1 of Pleurodeles waltl. Lineage (NCBI taxonomy): Eukaryota > Metazoa > Chordata > Amphibia > Caudata > Salamandridae > Pleurodeles > Pleurodeles waltl. Next base: position 1,782,965,637 of record NC_090444.1, read on the forward strand.
AGCACCAGTGTGAAACTGGTGCTAACTGCGATTGTTTTGCGACTGCATTTGCAGTCACAAAACAATCATACATACCATTTAGATTCAGTATTAGGAAGGGATGCCCTTGACACACCCCTTCCTAATACCGAATCACAAAACCCAAACTGCGATTCGGTAACAAGTTACTGAATCGCAGTTTGGGTTTTGTACATCCCAAAAAGCATTTTTCAAGTCACAAACAGGCAGATTCTGTGAATCGGCCCCTTTGCGACTTGAAAAATGCTTCTTACATCTGGCCCAAAATCCCTTCTCCTGTCGTGCATCAAATGTAGGAATTTATTTTCTACATTCTTTTCTACATTTGTCATTGCACAGGTCAAGTTATGTCTGTTTGCATATGCAGTGTTTAAAGGCTTTAGTGATACAAAATATTTTCCTGCTATTTCTGCACCCTTAATATAAGGATTCTTGTTCAAATATTTGCACAAATTAACTTCTGGAAGTACTAAATCATAATTTAAAAATTAATATTGGAAACTTCCCTCATTTAAAATATACTTAATATAAGACTTCAAGATACTCAGGTCAAACGAATGTGATGGTAAGTGATGCCCTCGGAAACTGAGGCAAGTAATTGCGTACCCACGTAGCAATCCCTTGCATCAACAGTATCAGTGTACCCTTAAAGCAGTCTAAAATATTTATTTGAAGAATAATCTCCTCTAGAATCATCTATATATATGTCAAACCTTTTCATCTAATCTATAAAGATTGCTATCTGAAGGGTGATAACGCGTCCCTTTCCAGATAATTTATTCACTCTGTGACTCGTTTTAGGCCGATGAATCTTTTGACCCTGATTGAAGTCTCCTTAGGACAAGGTAATCACTCGACATGTCAATCAATAGATCAATAACCTCATCAATAATCACAATAACAACTTAATCAAATTAATCAATGATATTAATAAGAACTTAAACACCCCATGACCTCTCAGTCATGAATGATCACACAAAATTTAGTAAGATTTATGACATTTATTCCCTACTGATTACAATTCTACTGATAAGTTTATTAGTCTCAAAACCATAAAACACATTATCAATGTCACAATATGGCAACTCTAATAAGACTTCAGCAATGCAAAGATCATAAACATTAGAACCAAAGCACAATTTCAACATGGATTAACTTTAGCAGAGTATCATTAGCGCATTATTCAACAAAGCATAGATTCAGTCATTTGTCTATTTGCGTCATTCAGTGAACTCCTTATCTAACCTCGAATTAGCATTAGCATGTTGGGCTTCATGCAAAACAATTTAGCAACACAAATTTAGAAAAACATCTAACTACGGTCTCTGTCAAAAGAGCAGTTGGTACCTAGAAGAAAAGGCAAACAGACAATTACAATTTCATCGTCACATAGTTACCCTCCATAATGAGTCAGCATTCATAGTTAGTCTTCGTCCTCAGGACATCAGTTGATTCGCCATCAGCCAGGAAACTCAGCAAAGTTCAGCAAGACGGAATAATAAGAGACACTTCCCTCATTAGGAGGAAAAGTATAGAACGGGCTAAGCAAAGTGATGATGATTCGAAGAATTAAACTACAAAGTCTTTAGGCAAAGTGACAAAGTGTCTAGATAATCGGCAAGCATAGCTTCATCACCCCAGAATCGTTGATTTCTCCTCGTGTCATACAGTTATATCAAATTTGGTGTACAGTCCCCTAATTTCCAATTGGGCAAGTTCTGGTGCATCATTATCTCCATCCAATAGTCCTTTTGTCGCCTCATTAAGATTGTCACCCCATAACAGTTCTCACGTAGTTTATTGGCTCCTGTGATTGACGTCTCCATCGGGTAGAATGTCAGGTGAAAACTTTTAGTTTCTCAGGCTCAGTCAGTAGCTCCCATTGTCTAAACCAGTTTAGTCGACCTTGTACCTGTTGCAAGTCTACACTGTTGCATTCAGTAAGAATGTCTCCTTGAGCAAGTCGAGTCTCATGAGAAAGGATTTACTACGGTTACACACATCTTCTAGCTTCTGGAAAAGTATGACTACATGTCCTTCAGCAAGTCAGCACATTGCACGTTAGAAAAACACATTAATATGAAATCGGGCAGCTAGGCCTCGACTCAGGCTAACTAAGGCCTAGTGATTAATTAGCAAAACCTTAACATATAATCCTTAATACTAGTACACAATCATACATTAGTACATTAATATTCCATCATTAGTCAATTTCATTAATCATCGTATACATTGGTGGCCACTCCTCGTGGGAACATTTCATACGCACGTTTAGCAAAAGTACATGAATACATTTTCTATGCGGCATCATTATGCATTAATACGCCAACATTTAACGTTAATTTTGAATATAAAGCTACACTCCAACAATGGCATAAAGCCTGATTTAGAACTCAGTGGACATGTTACTCCATCGCAATGGTGACGGATATCTTGTCTGCTGAAATCTAAATCCCATTCTATCTTATGGGCATCACAGAATCTACAGCACATAATCTACAGTATGTAGTGTAGCAAAGAACTACACTCAGGCCTTCTAGCATTTCCATATGTTTGTGTAAGCACTGAGAGAGTGCAAATCCCCCAAAAGCAGAAAAGTGCAAATGACTTTATGTAATTATGCAACAGAAACTTTCTCTCAGCTCTAGGAAGGCAATTAAGCAATTGTTATCCCAAGGTACTGGGTCAGACACATCCTTGTGTGTCAACCTATGTAAAGGTTTTGCCACTAAGGAAATGTTAGGTATCCATTGGCAACAGTAGCCCACCATTCCCAAAAATATCCTAACTTCTCTCTGCGTAGTTGGCAGATTCATTTTCACAAGGGCTGAAATACTGTCTTGTGGCAAGTTTCTCACTCTTTTTCCAATATGATGTCCACAATATTGAACCTCTTTCTGACAGTAGTGGAACTGACCTGGGGATACGTTATGTATAGTCTCAGCCAGGTGGTTCAGCAGTACATTGGTATCTCATTCGCAAGCTTCCTGAATGTTCAATACCACCAATAGGTCGTCAATGTACTGCATCAGTACTAATTTACAAGGCATGACTAGAGACTACAGGTTTTTCTTTAGAATCTGGTTAAACAAGGATGATCTCTCAGGATACCGCTGTGGGACTTGCCACCATGTCAAATCACTATTTCCAAACTGAAATGCGAGGAGCAACTGGCTGTTCTCATGCAATAGTATCAAGAAAAAGGCTTGACACAAATCAATGACAGTGAACCACTCAGTCTCACATGGTATCTGAAACAATATCACAGCTGGATTTCTTACTATGGGACAATAAGTAACAACAATATTGTTTACCTTTTTCAGATCCTGTACAATTCTTTATTTCCTACTGAGCTTATGTAAGCCCATACTGGGTGTATTGCCAGGACAACCCATAAGATCCTATAGGATCCTCTGTTGAATCATGGACTCAATCACTGGGGTCACCATAGCAATTGTCTCAGGTGTCAAATTAAATTAGGGCAGTGGTTCCCAACCTGTGGGCCGGGGACCCCTGGGGGTCCACAAAGCCTCCTCAGGGGGTCAGCGACTGCTTTGAAAATTTAATAATATTAGTTTCCAACTATCAGTAATGACTCAGTGGGGGTCCCCGGATTTCAATAATGAGTCAGTGGGGGTCCCCGGGCTCCAGTATTGATAAGATGGGGGTCCACAGAAGTCAAAAGGTTGGGAACCACTGAATTAGGGCATTCTCAGGTTCTCAGTATTTGGCTTAAATGTAATTTGGACAGGTTTAATGCCTTTAATCAGTTTGATGTATTTTGCCACGCTTCATGTTTAATGGTGTGTTTAAGATCTGGTGGTGACTCATTAAGGGTAAAAGAGTAAACAACGTACTGTAAGATCTATCATTCGCCCGTTTAAAGGCAACATCCGCATCATGAGTATACAACTCTATGCCCATTGACATACAATAGATGATGCAGTTCAACTTACAGGGAAGGTACCTTTCCAGAAAACACACTGGGCTGAAATCACAAACCACAAATCAGTGATTCTCTTCAAAAGACCCTATTTTCACCGGAATTTCTGCGGTCCCTTGCTTTGTCATCTGTTTATTCACTATTCCTACAACTTGGACCATTGTTCCCAATAGTGGTAGGTTTGGGACTTCTGCTGTTCTTAAAGTTGAATGAGTAGCATCAGTGTCAACTAAAAATGACACTGGTGGCCATTCACTTCACCATCTACGAATAGACCACAAAGGTCTTCCTCCATAACTGCAGTCTTCCTCCCCTCTCAGGCACCGTCAGGCTAACTGATTGGAGCTATAGCTTTCAAGTATCTCAAACATGGGAAACTGTTGGAAAGGATTGTTGTCTTGAAACACATTTGTGTTCATATTCGGGACTTGGTTGGAAGTTAGTCCAGGACAATCAGCATTCTGCTGTGGCATTGGGGGTTGTGGAACCTGCATTACCGAAGCTTGGGGCACATTGTAATTTTGCCCTCTCTGTCTTTGTACATTTTACATTTGTGTGGGATTAATATTCTGAGATGGCAAAAATCTTGAATTTTGAAGTTGTTTAGCTGGATTACAACATTCCCTCTTCCAATGCCCTAATTTGTTACATATATGACAAGGGGTGGCCTTCAAATTATTGACATCCATCCTTGTACCAGGATCAATTAAGACTCCCCAACCTCTACCTTGCATTGGATTTTCTCCCTGTTTGTACACTCCTTGCATAGCACCAATGTTCTCCACAAATGTCTACACCTGACTTCTCTGATCCTCTTTAATCTGAGCAACCATCAACTTTTCCTTCAGCTTCTTCTGTTTCATCTAAAGTTCATCACTGCCGTTCTTGGCATGTCTCAAAATGTCAAGAACTGATGTGTTCTGCTAACAGATCAAATGTTGCTAAATCATCATGCTAATTTCGAGTCTCAATCTTGTCACAAACCTTGACACAAAATGTCCCATATCTTTGGTCTCAAGCGTCTCTATTCCACTGTACTGCTTAAATGCCTGCACAATCTCTCATAATACGAATGAATCTATTCTTTGAGTTCCTGAATCATTCTGTCAGTCTTAACCCAATCTATGACTTGGGGTGGTACTTTGACTACAAAAATGTCATGACCTGCTGATACTTTTTCATCACCAACGGAGAAGGACCTTTCGTAAGGAGGCTTCTTGGTGGCTCTGTTTCAGGTGATTGAACAGTCACCTTACATTCCGCCCACAAGTCACTGGAAACCACAATGTCAAACAAGGTGTTCAAATCGACCCACAACACTGATGAAATGATCACAATCCTTTCAACCTGCTTGTACCAGTCCACTGTCTTTTCTCTCAATTTTGGGAAATCATTTGTGAATGATTCAAGATCAATTCTGCTTCAAGCCACATGTACCTAACCTCCTCCAGGCACTTCTCTCAACGGGACATTTGTTGCACCCTCCCCAACACCACTACAGGAGGTGGGTCCCCAGGGGTTTCTTTGAATCTTTCTTTCACACCCATCAAGCTTTCCACTTGTCCAATTCATTCAATTTCTGAATGTTTTGAATCAATTCTTTAATTTGTGTTTTCATTCCTGGAATTCTCCTATCAGTTATGTCTCTTTCATTAATGCAACTCGGATAACTTCTCTGTAAAGCTGTGGTTTTGTTAGAATCTATTGATTATCGCTGGGCTAATCCCATTAGTTTATCAAAAACTTGTCCTGCCCATCTAGTGATATCATTACATATAAACACAAGTTTATTCTCATGATAAGTGTCTAAACGAACCAACTCAAAATTTCCACTAATCATCTCATGTAGTTCTAACTTTAATATCACTACATCTACCAAATTCTCCAGTGACTGAATTGGTCCCTGACTCAACTCTGTACTCATACTTTCCCTTGAAGGGGTATCACCATTGAAAGCCTTTGCTCACTCATCTATTTCTTTGGCACCAAACGTCCGTGTTACTACAGGAATTTTAGGTACATTTCCATCTTCATGTCTACCGTTACTAGGATTTATAGGCATTTCCCATATGGATGTTCCAGTAGTTGGTAGTTGAAATCTTCACTCGTCACACATGGAGTACTCATATGTTTTTTAACCAAAGCAACAAATTCTCTACTATTGGGACTTGCTGCAACTTTACTTGATCAACCAACTGCTTGTGGAACAGCCACATTATAAGGTGCCTTTCCTGGGCCTTCAGGTTTATACATAGGGACCACAGGGCCAATGGTAACTGGGACAGTAAGAGCATCAACAGTGTACAAAGTAGAATCAGCTGAAACACAAATTCCTGAACCATGTCCCCTTTGCTCATAATGAACATTAGTCGGATTGGCTGCCACAGAATTAGGAGTCATATTTGTTGGGGTAGTGGTGAAAACAACCTTTCCACTTCTGCCTATGCCGCTTCCACCCTCCTCCCAAGTATCATTATATTGGGGTGGGCATTCTGACAATAGTACATCTAGAAGACTCTCTCCCGAATCACTGTCTTTGACCTCACTAATATCATCCGGTTCTTTTTGCTTTCCCTCTTTTCATTTTTTATCTTTTTTATTTTCATTCTCTCCCTCAAACATTTCACTCGTCTAATTGGATACAACCTAACACCCTCTATCATATCAGTTCTCCACCTTTTCCGTTCAGCATTCCACCTAGCACTGATATTTCTTTCTTTCTGACGTGAGCAGTACATTCCCAAGCATTTAGTGCCTCATACTCTGCAGGTCTGGGAGGTGGTTTTATCTCGCACAATACCCTTCTAAAATTTTCAATAATTCTCAAATTGAATTTGCTATATCGTGGAAACCTTAATTCACTTTCCTTTTCTGTGATCTTGTGCCATTGACTAAGCCAAACACATGTGTGGAGCACTAGGTTTATTGCCATCTAGTGACCTGGGGTAACTTGAAGAGTTGCCTCTTCTCTGTCTTTACTAGGTATAAGAACATCTCCTCTAAACAAGTCTTGCATAACCTTAAAACATTTCATTTTCGTTAATCAACTATCAATAATCACAGAAATTTTTTGTTTCAAATCAGGAAATAACACTATATCCACAATCCCATGTTCAGCAGTAACAACCAATTGCAGCACAACCCCCTTATGACGTTCACAACCAGCGCAGCAGCAGCAACCCATTAACCAGCCTATACCAGTGCAGCACACTGTGATGTCAGATCTCACTCCTTGCAGCAGTTCACCCTCCTTTATAATCTGCATGTACACACTCTCTTCAACATCACACGTGTACACTGCAAAATACAATACAATAACCTTTGTCTGCTCCACTAAAAAATCAACAGTATTCAGTCACACAAGAATATCAATCACTTCGAATGAAACTTCCACCCGTGGGGTACCATCCAGATTAGAATACGTTTACTCTGCACATTAAGATCCACTATAACCATCACCTCACATTCACACAAAGATAAAGTCCCTATTGCAATTGTGCCATTAACGATGTTTCATGACAAGCACTAGCAGACAAACTCAGCATGGTTCCGTCTACACCTTTTAATACTATCCTGGGATCTTAGGCCACCTCGGACCCAATAACAACTTCAACTTCTTCACTAAACACCACAGTTACACAATATTAAAAACATCTCTGCAAAACATCATCCCAATCCACAAACACTGCAAACAAAGCATGACACACTTCAATTTGCACCCTATTGATACTCACTCATCCATTGCCAATAAAGCTCTCTTCCGAATCTCAAAAACTCCTCTGATCCTCCAAAGTCTGGGCACAGGCACTAGGGACTGGGCTCTGATGGCTAACTAATCTTAAAAAAAGGGTTCTAGCTTTCCTTACTTCAGGATCCTAACCATCGCACTCTGCTACCACCTGAGAACACATCTGGCCCATTTTCTAATTTCTCTGGATCCGATGTATCTTTTTAGCAGTTTCGAGATGTAAGGAGAAACAAACCAACACCTTCTAATCAATCAACAGTGTATCCCACTTAGTCAAATATCAAACCTCAAGGCAGAACTTTAAGTTTAAAAGCTTTATTAAAAATTTAGGGCTAGATTTACAAGGCCCTTGTGCCTTCTTGCACCACAATAATGTCATTTGTTTTACATTAATGTGGCGTTAGGTAGGCATTTCTGACACGCCACATTCACAAAGTTACGCAGTGCTAGCATTGCACCACTTTGTAACCCCTTGTGCCACATTATGCCTGCGCCATTTTTACCGTCATTTTTAACGCTTGCAGGCATTAAAGTGACAGGCCCATAATAACCTATAGGCCTCCCTCGTGCTTTGCTGGACTAGCACCAAAATTAATGGCTCTAATCCAGCAAAGCACCACAATAGTGTCACAAATTCTGATGCTATTATGCTAACGTGCATCATTGTGTGCTGTATTGTAATAAAGCATTACCATGGTGACGTTAGGGGGTTTGGGGGGCACAAGAACATTTCTTGTAGATCTGGCCCTTAAGGCCAGAATTATGTAAATGAGTCTCAGAAACATACTTAGTACAGATTCACCAAAGGAGAATCAAATCATCTAATCAGATCAAATCGTACAAGCATTAGGAATACCAGTATTTCAGTCAGAGCAATACAAAAGATAAGATAAAAAACTTGGTGCTCAGAGTCTAAATTGCGATTTCTCCGGAAATGCAGAAAATAGGAAAATTAATCAAAAGTTTCAGCAGAACAGAAACCTCTGTAGAAGCTCTGCAAGAGAGATGTGCATAGCATGAAGCCACTTTAGGCAAGTTAAATTAGTGAGATCTGTACCCCTCTTGGGGCCGCATGTATGAAATGATGAGTTTGTGATTTGCTAATTGTGAATTTTTGTGATTCACAATCAGGAACTCGCAGACACCCATGTACTAATGTGTCCTAAACACATTTACTGATTAACAGTGGGTCGCAAATAAACCTACCTCAATAATATTCATGAGGTAGGTCACAATTTGTGACCCATTGGGAATGGCTAAATATTACAGGGATGGTGGCCAGCTGGGTTCAGCAGACCACCATGTCTGTGATTGCTTTTTAAATAAAGCATTTTGGAGCAGATTTAAGAAAAGTGCCACTGCACCCAGTGCAGTGCCACTTTCCTTGCACCCCCCCACCGCCACTATGTGTGCGCCATATTTAAAATGTATTGCACCATGGCGCAGGGTAGAGGGCAGAACCGTAATTTCTTTTACGCTATCGATGTACTCTGAAAGAGTAGCACCAACACTTTGGCACTACTCCTGCAGAGTACAAAGGGGCCCATTTTATAAATATTGTTATTCCCCCTTTTAATGCCAGCTCTGAGCAGGTGTTAAAAGTGCAGAAAAAATGACGCAAGGAAATCTCTTGCACCATTTTTACATCCCCACCTAATGTCGGAACACCCCCCTTGCCTTCGTTATACCTTGAGCAGGCATAATGTGGCGAGAGCGTTTACATAGTGACGCAATGCATGCACTGCACCACTTTGTAAATATGGTGTGGGGAAAATGCCACTTTAGGGCTGCCCTAGTGCCAAGAAAATGACGCTATGAAGGCGCTTAGGTGGCGCAAGGGGCTCTTATACATGCCCCTTTGTTTTTTTAAATGCTGCCTGTTTTCCTTAAAGGGAAACAGGATGTGTTTCAAAAAGAAAACTGAAAAGTTTTCATTTAATTTTTTAAGTGCAGGCAAATATATTGCACATTGTTTAGGGCGTACCCTAGCGGTCATTTTCATATATTAAAAAGGACGGTTTGGGCCTGGTAAAAGGTTTATTTTACCAGATCGAAATGGCAGTTTAAAACTGCACTTACAGACTGCAATGGAAGACCTGATTCATGTATAAAGGGCTCCTTCAGTAAATAGCACAATAAGTGCTGCAGACTCACATGCAGTATTTAGGGATTGATTTAAGGAAAGTGGTGCTGCACACAGTGCAGCGCCACTTTCCTTGCACCCCTTAACGCCTCTCTACCACCACCATGTGTGCACCGTATTCAGAATACAGTGCACGATGGCACAGGGTAGGGGCAATAGCGGCATTATTTTTTACGCTAATGATGTCCTCTATAGGAGTTGTGCCAAAATGTTGGCGCTACTCCTTCAGAGTACATAGAGGGCCATTGTATTCAGTGGTATGCACCATTTTAACACCTGTTCTGAGCAGGAATTAAAAGTGCTGAAAAAAAGGCAACATTTTTTTGCCCCCCTAATGTAGGAATGCCCCCTTTGCATACAGTCTGCCTGATGCAGCCATAATGTAGCGCAAAGGGATACAAAGTGACACAATGCATGCATTGAGCCATTTTGTAAATATGGCATGGTGTTTTTGGCCATCTAATGCCACATTAGCGTAGAAAAAATGATGGTAATGTGTTGTTAGGATGGCGCTAGGGGCTCCTAAATCAGCCCCTTAATTTACAAGCCCTGGGTACATGTTTTACCATTTCACTTGGGACTTATAAGTAAATTATCAATGCCAAATGGGTATAAGCCAGTGTTGCCATGTTTTAAGAAGTGAAAAAGAGCAGATGATGGATGGAATGCTGAACAATGCAAACAGTCACAGATCTGGGTTTAATCCATCAATTATTTTGCTAACCATGCCATCTCAGTTAGGACCCAGCAATATGCAAATCAGTCTTGACCCTGTTCCCCATGGGAACAGTCCAGCCCCAACTGCCAGGCTAGATCCTCCCTGGACCAGAAACAAGCATCCTGGGACCAGATTCAGGGTATCACCCTTCATCAGCTAGGCTAGTCTGAATCCAGTGGCACGGTGAGCACGGGACCCACATCCGAGAATACCCTTCCCACTTAGGGCAACAAAAGAGCAGATGATGGATGCAATGATGAACAATGCAAACATTCACCCCCCGGTCACAGAGATCTGGGTATAATCCATAATCCATCATTTTTTTGCCCACCACAGCACCCCAGTTTGGACCCAGACATATGCAAATCAGTCTTGACCCTGTTCTGCATAGGAAGAGTCCAACCTGAACTGCCACACCAGGTCCTCCCTGGACCAGAAACAAGCATCCTAGAACCCGTTTCAGGGTATCGCCCTTCATCAGCCAGGCGAGCTTGAATCCAGTGGCATAGTGAGTACAGGACCTACATATGGGCATACCCTCCTCACTTAGGGTGACAAAATCAAAAAGAACAAATGATGGATGGACTGCTGAACACTGCACATTCACCCCCAGTCACAGTGATCTGCGTTTAGTCCATCGTTTTTTTTGCCCACCACGCCACCCCAGTTTGGACCCCACCATATGCAAATCATAATTGACCTGTTCCCCATTGGAACAGTCCAGCCCCAACCAGTGTCCGGGGACTGATTTCAGAGTATCACCCCTCATCAGCCAGACTAGCTTGAATCCAGTGGCACTGTGAGCATGGGACCCACATCTGGGCATACCCTTCACACTTAAAACAAGAAAAGCAAAAAGAACAGATGATGGACGGAATGCTGAACAATGTAAACATTTCCCCCAGTCACAGAGATCTGGGTTTAATCCATTGTTTTTTTACCCACCACGTCACCCCAGTTTGGACCCAACCATATGCAAATCAATCTGCATCCTGAGACCAGTTTCAGGGTATCACCCTTCATCAGCCAGGCTAGCTTGAATCCAGTGGCGCAGTGAGCATGGGAATTGTCTGGGCATACTCTTCCCAGAATGCTGAACAATGTAAACATTCCAACATTCCCCACAGTCACAGAGATCTGGGTTTATTCCATCATTTTTTTTTACCAACACGACACCCCAGTTTGGACCCAGCCATTGCAAATCAGTCTTGACCCTATTGCCCATGGGAACAGTCCAGACTGAACTGCAAGTCCAGGTCCAGCCTGGACTGGAAACAAACATCATGGGACCGGTATCAGGGTATCACCCGTCATCAGCCAGAGTAGCTTGAATCCAGTGGCACAGTGAGCACGGGACCCACATGTGGGCATAACCTTCCCACTTAAGGCAACAAAAGCAAAAAGAACAGATGGTGGACGGAATGCTGAATAATGCAAATGTTCACCCCCAGTCACAGAGATCTGGGTATAATCCATCTTTCTTTAATCCACCACGCCACCCCAGTTTTGACCCAGCCATATGCAAATCAGTCTTAACCCTGTTCCCTAGGGGAACAGTCTAGCCCGAACTGCCAAGCCAGGTCCTCTCTGGACTGGACACAAACATCCTGGGACTGGTTTCGGGATACCATCTCTCATCAGCCAAGTTAGCTTGAATCCAGTTGCGCTGTAAGCACAGGACCCACATCTGGGCATACCCATCCCACTCAGGGCGACAAAAGCATTCCTTCCAGGTACAGCAAAGCAGTCTTGTGGCATATGTAGCAGGCCATAGCAGCAGGCTGTCCTCTGAGAGCATTTCGACAGGTCAAGAAAGTGAACTGAACAGTGCGTCTGAATATCCCTTTTTTATACCTGGTACCTTCTTTGAAATAGAAGAAGTTTCCAGAGGTTTCTCTTTGACGTGCTTGGAATTTCCTGACTTTCCTGCCCTGGCTCAAAGCTGGCTGCAGGAACAATGAAGTGGTGACATTACCTTTTTTGTCAAGGCAGAGCGCAGCCTATTCATTTGCAAGGGGGGATATGCCCTTCCATCGTTCCAGCAGATGGCCTTTCAGGCACACATAATCCCCAATTGTGAGACTGTCTGGGAGGAATTCACAAAGTCCAACTGCACTATATCCAATCATGTGACCTAGAACATGGTGCAGGCACCAAATAACAAAGGGTAGGAAATGCCAACTTTCTAAAAGTGGCATTTTCAAAATTGTAATTTAAAACCACACATTACCATTAAAGAAGCTTTTAATTACAATTTCATAGGCACCAAACATGCAATTCATACCTGTTTCCAATTAAAAGTTTGAATTTATTAAATTGAATAAGGCAATTCAGTGTTATCCTATGAACAGGTAGACCTCAAGCTAGAGAAAAATGAATTTAGGGGTTTTTCACTACAAGGACATGTAAACTTAAAAGTACATGTTCAGCCTTTTAATTCTAATGCTTTACAATTTCTATGGGCTACTAGGGCCGACGTTAGGGGTGACTAATATGCAATAAAAGTGAGTTTAAGGCTTGGCAAGGGGGTTATATTGCAAAGTCTAATTAGCAGTTTAAAACTGCATTCAGAATGTAATACCAGGACTGATACATGTTTTAAGGGCTGCATAAATGAGTGGCACAACATGTGCTGCATGCCCACTAGTAGCATTTAATCTACAGCCCCTGGATATGGTATGCCACTCTACAAGGGACCTTAAATTAAATATGCAAATGAGTGCAAGCCAATTTTGCCATGTTTAGGGAAGCGAGCACAAACATTTCCGCACTGGCTAGCAGTGGTAAAGTGCACAGAGTCCTAAGGCCAAGAAAAATGAATTTCAGCAAAAATGGTGGCAAATTGTTTGGGCGAAGACCACCCAAAGGCTGACGGATCTAACAGTAAAAATCTTGACTAAGTGATGTTGTCCACTGTCATGACGCTGGCCCTGTTTGCAGAATGTGACCTGTCCTTCTCTGAGATTTCCTTGCCAAAATCAATGGCTTGAGGGAGACTGTTTGGCAAAATATTAGATTTTAAATATCAAGCTACATAAATATGGAGTTTTTAATATCATTACACATAAATATCGTGATGCAGAAATATCGTTGACAAAAATATAGATTTTTTAGGTATGTAATATTGTTTTAGATAATATCTGTGGTGTTAATATTGTTTCCAATAATATAGTTGTAAAAAAGATTGATTTTTAATTATCTTCATGTGTTTTGGTTCATATTTCAACTGTATATGTTATATATATTGCTTGTATAATTGTACTTACTATGTTTAAATATAGTTTGCAATTTATTTTAATTTTAATTTTAAGTTATTTATAACTTTTAATTTAACCCCTTGGGTACTAATGATGGATCAGTTCTGTCATAAGCACTGGTATGCGTGTGCTGAGGACGAACCACTCCATCTTCGCACCCACCATTGGGGGAATTGCTGGTGCTGCCCCCATGGGCAGCCAACTTTCACTCTCCCACAGGGCAGAGCAGCGGAAGCGCTTCTACTGCAACCCCGGCCGCCCTCGGCAATCCAATGACGTTGGCGCACACAGCATGCACCAACGTCATCAAAAGCTGCCTGACGTGCTGGAAACAGTTTTGATCAAGTAGGTTTTTTCCGCTGTGAAGTTTGTATGGCGCACAGAGGCATAAGGGGAGAGGAAACAGTTTTTCCTCTCCCCCGATGTCTCTCTGCAGGGCATTCCTGCAGCATGATAGTGCAAGGGGTCTTAATTGTGCAGCAAGAATGTTGCCACTAGCACCAGGGATTTCTTTGTTCAACTAGTGAGCACCCCCTTGGGCAAGGGCCACTCTAAAAGAAATAGGCAATGTTTTGACCATTTTCTGCTCCCCAGGGGCAGGTCGGCCCTATTTGGAGGCCCATCTGCTCCTATGGGGAGCAGAAAACCCACTAAAGCCAGGTTTAAAAAAAAGATTATGTTTGGGGGAAGCCCCTTGGGTAAGGGTCACCCCTATAAGGGATACACATTGCTAAAATTACTTTTGGCCATTTTCTGCCCTCCTTGGGGGCAGATTGGCTCTACTGGGAGGCCCATCTGCCCCCAAGTGTAGGGTAGAAAACCACTAAGCACCAAGGAAAGTTTTTTTGTGTGCCTGGAACTCAAACAGCAGTGTGTGTGGACTAGCGCTTGCTGGCGGTTTGCATGGACTGGCATTTGGGTAGGGACATAGGGGGTCATTACGACGTCCAGGGGTAATGTGGCGTCCGTACAGCCAACAGGCTGGCGGTACGTAGACCCGTATTACGACCGCGGCGGTAGCGCAGCGGTCGCACCGCCGGGGCCGACGGTTTCCCGCCATTTTAGCCCCGGGGGTGATAATCCGCCAGGGCAGCGCTGCAAGCAGCGCTGCCCTGGGGATTATGACTCCCCTACCGGCAGCCTGTTTCTGGCGGTTTTCAGCTCCAGGAAGAGGCTGGCGGTAAGGGGAGTCCTGGGGCCCCTGCGGGCCCCTGCACTGCCCATGCCTCTGGCATGGGCAGTGCAGGGGCCCCCTAACAGGGCCCCGTGCAGCTTTTCACTGTCTGTACAGCAGACAGTGAAAAGCGCGATGGGTGCTACTGCACCCGTCGCACGGCCGCAACACCGCCTGCTCCATTAGGAGCCGGCTCCTATGTTGCGGCCGCATCCCCACTGGGCCGGCGGGCGTAAACTAGGTTTGCGCCCGCCGGCCCAGCGGGGATGTTGTAATGGGGTCCGCGGGAGTGTGGCCGCCGCCCGCCAAGCTTGTAATGACCCCCATAGTATTTTATAATGTTAACTGTTTTATTTCTTGTCATTTGCATCTGTTATTGTTATGTTTTATTTCTCCTATTTATTTTTAATGCAAAGCTTTTGATTTCTGTTGCTGTAGTTCAAGCTTGCGGTTTCATCACTGATAGATCTCCAGTTTGTGTATCTGCATGTGTTTGGTAAGAAAATGTTTTATGTTATTTACTCTTAATGAGTATCATTTCCATGCATAAATGTGTTTTTGGTAAATTGTGTAATAATAACGGCATGTTGAGCTTCTGTTTTATTGTGTGTGAAATGAAATTCTCTTTGCATTTGTGCACAATGTTTATTGTGTTGTCTTGTGAGTATTTTCTTTTGTTTTTCCTTTCTAGTGGGATATTGTTGGTGCTTGCTGCGTCCGTGCAGAGTAGGTGCTGGTGTGTCTAGCTGTCTCTGGTAAGTGAGTTGTATTGTGTTTGAGTATATAGGTCTTTGTGATAAAGCCACACTTTGTTTACTACCTATTTCATACAGAGTTGGTTGTTGTTGACTTATTTGTCAAGTTGCTTTCATTAGTAAGGATTAAGCTAGCCACAAGATGACCATTCAGCAGGTTGTTGGTATGCTTTTTGAATCTTCCTCGGCCACGGTTATGAGACTGACTCTGCATCTGAGGTATCTGCATCTGTGGCTTGTGGTGTGCGTGGACTGATGCTTGGCTGGTAGTGTGTGTGGACTGGTGCTTGGCTGGTGGTGTGCGTGGACTGGTGCTTGGCTGGCGGTGTGTGTGGACTGGCACTTGGCTGGTGGTGTGTGTGAGCTGGTGCTTGGCTGGCAGTGTGTGACTGGTGCTTGGCTGGTAGTGTTCGTGGACTGGCACTTGGCTGGCAGTGTGCGTGGACTGACGCTTGGTTGGCAGTGTGCGTGGACTGGCGCTTGGTTGGCAGTGTACGTAGACTGGTGCTTGGTTGGCAGTGTACGTAGACTGGTGCTTGGCTGGTGTTATGCGTGGGCTGGCAATTTGCTGGCGGTGTATGTGAACTGGTGCTTGGCTGGCAGTGTGTGACTGGTGCTTGGCTAGCAGTGTGCGTGAACTGGCACTTGGCTCGCAGTGTGCGTGAACTGGTGCTTGGCTGGCAGTGCGTGACTGGTGTTTGGCGGGCAGTGTGCGTAGACTGGCACTTGGCTGGCAGTGTACGTGGACTGGTGCTTGGCTGGTGGTGTGCGTGGACTGGCAGTTGGCTGGTGGTGTGTGTGAACTTGTGTTTTGCTGGCAGTGTGTGAGTAGTGACTTGCTGCAGGTTACTACACACACTGCTAGCCAAACACGAGTCCACCCACCCTGTCAGCTGGTGTGATTGCTGTGTCAGGCATTTGGGTGTATGAAAGTGATGGGCCCTTGAATGGCACTGTCTGTTGATGTGAATGTTGTAATGTGCTAGGCTCACAGTTGGCGGCGTGAATGGTCTTGAGCGTGCCACGCATGAAAGGTGTGTGAATGGACTGTAAAGCAGTTTGTGCCTTGACGGGGCTTTACAGCTCACGACCTGTTAGTCATTGGTTCCATTTTTTGTTCTTTCAATTGTTAACAGTACATTTCATTTTTGTGAAATTTCTTGTTAATAACATTTTATATATTGAACCATCATTCAACCTTGTGCCAAATCCAACCAGTATGTGTGTGTACTTGATGAATATATGGTTGTTCAGTAATAATTGTCTTTTCTGTTCTTTTCTGCCAGGGTTTACACAGTCTCTACATTGTCCCTTGCTGTAAATGTTGTAATGTGCTGGACCTGTGGCTGGTGGTGTGAATGGTCCTGTGTGTGTCACTTATGAAACAAGTGAATGTCCTGTAAATCGGTTGGTGCCTTGTCGCAGCTTTACAGCTCACGAGCTGTGAGTCACTGGTTGAGTTTTTTGACCTTTCAATTATCAACAGTGCATTTTATTTTTGTGAACTCTCTGGTTAATAAGATTTTATATATTGAACCATCACTCACCCTTGTGCCAAATCCAGCCAGTATGCATGTGTAAATGTAATGGTGGGTAGCCACAAGATGTTTTATTGCACTTCTCCTCTAAGTTGGGAAATCAACTCACAAATAAGCCTGCACCCCTGTAATTAGGCATCAAAGCAAAGCCCTGACACACTAGGGTGCTCATTATGACCCTGGCGGTCCGGGAACTGCCGCAATGGAGGTAGCGGTTCCACCGCTGCGGTCCTGGTGGTGAAGACCACCTTATCATGAGGAAAGCAGTGTGGGTGACTGAAAACAGCCACACCACCACCAGTTCCGCTGGTGCGGTTAGACCGCCGCAGCCGACAGGTGGCTTCTACAGGCCGGCGGCATGCTACACACCGCTGACTGTATTAAAAGGGTGCATACCACCAGGGTTTTTGCTTTAGTTGCCCCGTCACAAAAACCCTGGAGGTAACACACTCGATGACAGGAAAACCATTTCATGTCGCACTCAAATGCACCCTCACACTTACACACACCCATTCAGACACACACACGTGCCTGCAGACGCACACATGCACTCACCACAAACATACACATCTCGCCCACATTCACCCCCCTATTACAGTCGTCCCATTTACCTGTCAGGAACACACAGAAGCCCATGTCGTGGAGGTCGTCAGTTAGAGGGCAGAAGACAGCGATGACAGCTGCCGTGTACCAGATCATCACCACTAGCGTTTGTCATCATGGTCCCAGTCAGCAACGGTACCCCATTGGTTGGTGCATGATGGTGCGAACCAGCAATGGTTCATCATTGTGCAGAGACCGCCGTGCTCAATTGTGGCTCGTAATATGGCAGGCGGAGTCTTGATGTCATGGCAGTGCAGTGCAAAGCAGACACTGAAATAAAAAGTGGGGCCCTCTTACTGGGGCCCCTGCAGTGCCCATGCCATTGGCATGGGCACTGCAGGGGCCTCCCGGGGCCCCACGACAACCCATACCGCCATCCTGTTCCTGGCGGGAGAACCGCCAGGAACAGGATGGCGGTATGGGCTGTCAGAATCCCGCCATGGAGGATTCTAATGGGCAGCGGAAAACCGGCGGGAGACCGCCGGTTTTCCGCATCTGACCGCGGCCAAACCGCCGCAGTCAGAATGCCCTGCGGGGCACCGCCAGCCTGTTGTGTATATATATATATATATTTCTTATTTTTTTACAGTAGTAAATAAAAAAAACACAAAAAGTGTAATATAATGTCAAATATATTTTTAATAATAGTGTTATGTTACATATACACGTATACATATAAACATACAAACACATATATATTTATTTGTGTATATTTATGAAAGTATATATTTCAATGTTTCTTTAATGTATTTAGTTTACATTATATTAATGTTATTGTTAGAAATGGGGTCTTTGGTTGACAGTCAGGTTACCCCCTGTTCTAGCAAGGACCCTCACTCTAGTCAGGGTAAAAGAGAATCACCCTCAGCTAACCCCTGCTTACCCCCTTGGTAGCTTGGCGGAGCAGTAGGCTTAACTTCAGAGTGCTAGGTGTAAAGTATTTGTACCAACACACACAGTAACTTAATGAAAAACACTACAAAATGACACAACACCAGTTTAGAAAAATAGGAAATATTTATCTAAACAAAACAAGCCAAAACGACAAAAATCCAACATACACAAGTCAAGTTATGAATTTTTAGAGATTAAACTCAAAAATAGCGCTTAGAAACAAAAATGCTTTGATGAGATGTTAACACGGCGTCATGACGGAGTCGTTCCCAACAAGCCGACACCAGCGGCGCCGGACATGAAGTCGTGTAGACCCCCAAGTACAGTACCTTTGGTGAAGAGTGAAAACAAGCCGATGCGCGAAGTCGGGGATCGCGGCGTCTGTGCAAAACGTTGAATCCGCGCACTTCGAGCGGCGTCGGTCACGACGTGGTGCGCCGACTTCCACGGAGTCGCGGACTTCAGCGGGGCTGCAGCGGCGTCGGGCCTGCGAAGAGCGTCGCGTTCCAGCAAAGGTTATGGTGTCGGGTGCAGGCGGAGTCACCGGATTCAGCAGCGGCGTCGGTCCGGAGTCGTCCGAAGTCGATTTCCTTGAATTTCCACCAGCTTTCCTTTCAAGGGCCCAGGGACTGGATAGGGCACCACATGTCAGAGCAGGAGTCTCTCCAGAGACTCCAGGTGCTGGCAGAGAGAAGTCTTTGCTGTCCCTGAGACTTCAAACAACAGGAGGCAAGCTCTAACTCAAGCCCTTGGAGATTTCTTCACAAGATGGAAGGCACACAAAGTCCAGTCTTTGCCCTCTTACTCTGGCAGAAGCAGTACTACAGGAAAGCTCCACAAAGCACAGTCACAGGCAGGGCAGCACTTCTTCCTCAGCTATCAGCTCTTCTCCAGGCAGAGGTTCCTCTTGGTTCCAGAAGTGTTTCTAAAGTCTGTAGATTTGGGTGCCCTTTTTATACCCATTTTAGTCTTTGAAGTCACCTTTCTTCAAAGGGGACTCACACCTACTTGTGAAATCCTGCCTTGCCCAGGCAAGGCCTCAGACACACACCAGGGGGTTGGAGTCTGTATTGTCAGAGGCAGACACAGTCCTTTCAGATGAGAGTGACCACTCCACCCCTCCCTCCTAGCAGAGATGGCTAATCAGGAAATGCAGGTTACACCCCAGCTCCCTTTGTGTCACTGTCTAGTGTGAGGTGAAAAACAACCCAACTGTCAAACTGACCCAGACAGGGAATCCACAAACAAGGCAGAGTCACAGAATGGTTTAAGCAAGAAAATGCTCACTTTCTAAAAGTGGCATTTTCAAACGCACAATCTCAAAATCAACTTTACTAAAAGATGTATTTTTAAATTGTGAGTTCAGGGACCCCAAACTCCACATGTCCATCTACTCTCTCGGGGAATCTACGCTTTAATCATATTTAAAGGTAGCCCCCATATTATCCTATGAGAGAGACAGGCCTTGCAACAGTAAAAAACGAAGTTGGCAGTATTTCACTGTCAGGACATATAAACCACATTACTATATGTCCTACCTTATCCATACACTGCACCCTGCCCTTGGGGCTACCTAGGGCCTACCTTAGGGGTGGCTTACATGTAAGAAAAGGGAAGGTTTAGGCCTGGCAAGTGGGTACACTTGCCAAGTCGAATTTACAGTGTAAAAATATACACACAGACACTGCAGTGGCAGGTCTGAGACACGATTACAGGGTTACTTGTGTGGGTGGCAAAACCAGTGCTGCAGGCCCACTAGTAACATTTGTTTTACAGGCCCTGGGCACCTCTAGTGCACTTTACTAGGGACTTAACAGTAAAACAAATATGCCAATCATGGAGAACCAATTAAGTACAAATTTTAAACAGGAGCACTTGCACTTTAGCACTGGTTAGCAGTGGTAAAGTGCCCAGAGTAACAAAAACAGTAAAATCAGAGTCCAGCACACATCAACAACCTGGGGAACAGAGGCAAAAAGTTAAGGGAGACCACGCCAAGGATGAAAAGTCTAACACGTGTCCCCCCCAGCTAAAAGTGGGGAGCAACTACCCACCCTCATGGGAGTTCTCATCACTAAGGCGGAAGAACCTTGACAGACCATCAGCATTGGCGTGCTCTGTACCAGGACGGTGTTCAACCGTAAAGTCCATCCCCTGTAGGGAAATGGACCACCTCATCAGTTTTGGATTCTCACCCCTCATCTGCATTAACCATCTGAGGGGCTTGTGGTCGGTCTGAACTCAGAAGTGAGTCCCGAACAAGTAGGGTCTTAGCTTCTTCAGTGCCCAAACCACAGCAAACGCTTTGCGTTCTATGGCACTCCACCTACCTTCCCTGGGTAGTAACCTCCTGCTAATGAAGGCTACGGGTTGATCTAGGCTCTCTTCATTAAGCTGTGAGAGTACTGCTCCAATACCATGCTCTGAGGCGTCTTTTGCACAACAAACTCCTTGGAGTAGTCAGGTGCCTTCAGCACAGGTGCTGTGCACATGGCAGCCTTCAGGGCATCAAAAGCGTTCTGGCAAGCCTCTGTCCAGATCACTTTCTTGGGTTGCTTCTTAGAAGTCAACTCAGTTAAGGGGGTAACAATGGTACCATATCCCTTAACAAACCTCCTATAATTTCCTGTGAGACCTAAAAAGGCTCTCACTTCAGTCTGGGTCTTGGGAGGCTCCCAAGCCAGAATCGTGTCAATCTTAGGCTGTAGGGGTGCCAACTGGCCACTCCCCACCTGATGTCCTAAGTACACCACAGAACCCTGCCCTATTTGGCACTTGCTCGCCTTAATAGTGAGGCCTGCCTTCTGCAGGGCCTCTAACACTCTCCAGAGGTGTTGCAGGTGTTCCTCCCATGTGGAACTAAACACAGCAATGTCATCCAGGTAGGCGGCACTGAACTCATCCAGTCCTGCCAACACCTGGTTGGCCAACCTCTGAAAGGTGGCAGGGGCATTCTTCATTCCAAAGGGCATCACGTTGAAGTGGAAGTGCCCATCTGGGGTAGAGAATGCTGACCTCTCCTTGGCCCCCTCAGTTAAGGCAATCTGCCAGTACCCAGATGTTAAATCAAACGTACTGAGGTACTTGGCAGCTCCTAATCGATCAATGAGCTCATCAGCTCGGGGGATGGGGTGTGCGTCAGTCTTGCTGACCGCATTGAGACCCCGGTAGTCCACACAGAGCCTGAGTTCCGGAGTGGCACCAGGCGCAGCAGCCTTTGGGACCAATACCACTGGGCTGGCCCAAGGACTGCTGGAGTGCTCAATAACCCCTAGCGTTAACATTTTGGAGACTTCTTCCTTAATGCAAGCCCTGACCCTGTCAGTCACCCTGTAAACCTTATGTTTAACAGGTCTACTGTCCCCAGTGTCCACATCATGTGTGCACAGGTGTGTGACTCCTGGGATCAGGGAAAACAGCGAGGCGAACTGTCCCAACACGTGGCGACAGTCCCTCTGCTGTTCCTCAGTCAGGGAGGGGGAGAGGATCACTCCCTCCACAGACCCATCTTTCTCTCCTGCAGACAGGAGGTCAGGGAGAGGCTCACTCTCTTCCTCCACCCTGTCGTCTGTCGCTAGGAGCATGGATAGCTCAGTTCGCTCAAAGTGTGGTTTGAGGTGGTTGACATGTAGGACCCTCAAAGGGTTCCTGGGGGATTGCAAGTCTACCAGATAGGTGACCTCGCTCTTTCTTTCCACCACCTCAAAAGGCCCAGTCCACTTATCTTGGAGAGCCCTAGGCTCCACTGGTGCCATGACCCACACTTTTTGTCCAGGCTGAAACTCAACCAGAGTGGCATTCTGGTCGTACCACCGTTTCATATCCTCCTGGCTTGCTTCCAGGTTCTCCTGAGCGAGACTCCTGAAGCGGGCAGTCTGGTTTCTTAGTGCCAGCATGTAGCTAAATACATCCTGGGGTGGTTTACTAGGAGCTTTCTCCAAAGCCTCCTTCACCAGAATGAGCGGTCCCCTCACAGGGTGGCCATAGATGAGCTCAAAGGGGCTAAGCCAAGTCCCTTTTGAGGCACCTCCCTGTAAGCGAACAGAAGGCATGGCAAGAGGACATCCCACTTACGCCTCAAGGGCTCTGACAGGCCCTGAATCATGCCTTTCAAGGTGCGGTTGAATCTCTCAACCAGACCATTACTTTGGGGGTGGTAAGGTGTGGTGAACTTGTACGTTACCCCACACACCTTCCACAGAGACTTCATATAAGTGGATATGAAGTTTGTACCTCTATCAGATACCACTTCCTTGGGGAACCCCATGCGGGTAAAAACTCCCATCAAGGCACGTCCCACCACGGGGGCAGTGACCGTCCTTAGAGGAATGGCTTCTGGGTACCGTGTGGCATGGTCCACCAAGACCAGGATGAACTTGTTGCCCATGGCTGTCTTGGGATCCAGAGGCCCCACAATGTCAATTCCTACCATTTCAAAGGGCGTACTGACTACAGGTAAAGGTTGGAGGGGAGCTTTGCATTTCCCCCCACTCTTGCCACTTGCCTGACAAGTCCGACAAGACCTACAATAAGCAGCTGACTGCTTGTGCATCAAGGGCCAGTAAAAGTGGGAGACAAGCCTCTTATAGGTCTTGTCCTGCCCTAGATGTCCTGCCAAAGGCACATCATGAGCCAAACCCAGTAGGAAGGCCCTGAAGCACTGGGGTACCACCAGCATACGAGCTGACCCAGGCTCAGGAACCTTAGGCTCACTATACAGGAGGCCATCCTCCCAATATATCAGGTGAGTACCTGGCGTCTCGCCAGCCGCCTGGGCTGCAGCCTGCTGCTGCAGCCCCTCAAAAGTAGGGCACTCCTTCTGCGCTGTGCAGAATGCTTCCCTGGTTGGTCCCCCTTCCTGCTGCCACTGTGACAGCTCAGGGACCTCCCCAGTTCAGCCACCTGCTCCCCTGTAGGTTCCGGGGCGTCACCCTCAGGCTCTGCCTCCTCCCGGAACATGGGAACTTCTGGGGCCGGTTTCCCGCGCCCCCTGCCCTTCCTCTTCTTGGCGGTCCCCTGGGCCACTGTTTCAGGCTCCAGGGGCTCTTGACTACCCTGATTGGCTGCCATAGACCGGGTGGATACGCATACCCACCCAGGCAGACCCAACATCTCCAAGTGAGACCTGTGTTCCACCTCCTTCCAAGGGGAATCCTCCAGGTCGTTGCCTAGCAAACAATCAACAGGCATGGTTGGACTCACAGCTACTTTCCAGGAACCTGAGACCCCCCCATTCAAAGGGAACCGGCGCCACTCTGCAGAGGCGCTCAGAGTTGTCTACCGCAACTGCTTGGTGAAGTACCCGGGGATCAATCTGCTCTTCAGACACCAGGTGACTCCTCACTGTAGTCACACTGGCTCCTGTGTCTCTCAGAGCCTCCACCCTCTGTCCATTGATGGTCACCCATTGCCTGTACTTCTTAGTGTTATCAGGCATTAGGTTTCTCTGGACCATCTCACTGTCCCCTAGTGAGACAAGGGTAATTTCTGCTGGTTCCCACCCACCTGAAACCAACTCCTCCCCAAGCACTACACTGGCCAAACGCTGAGACGGTGCACCAGTGGGTGCCGGTGTACTTTTGGGGCATTTGGGGTCCCCCCTCACATGACCCACCTGGTCACATGCATAGCACTTACGTGGGGGACCACCTGCCACTGGCTTCCCTTTGGACAACCATGGCTTCCTTTCACTGGGGGGTTGGGAATCCTTACCCTGGGAATCAGTTTGGGGCCCTTTAGAGAACTCCCCCTGTTTGCCCTTACCCCCCCTTTCTTCTGAGAGGGACCCTGCCCACCCTTGGCGTGGTCTCCCCCATACCTCTTTTGGACCCTGGTGCTCTCCCAGCGGTCCGCTTCCTGTGCAAGCTTCCTGGGGTCAGTCAGCTTGCTGTCAATGAGGTGCTGGCGCACCTCTGGAAAACATAAACTGTACAAGTGCTCCCAAGCAATTAAATTGTAAAGCCCCTCATACGTGTTTACCTTACTGCCCTTCACCCAACCATCCAGTGACCTGCAAAAAGAATCAACACATTCCAACCATGTTTGGGGTTCCTTTCTCTTGTAGGATCTAAACTTCTCCTTGTACTGCTCAGGGGTGAGACCATACCTGGTGAGTAAGGCCTCCTTCATGACAGGGTAGGTGAGATCCTGAGCATCCCCTAAGGCTGTCAGTGTGTCCCTCACCTCTGCCTCAAAATGCTTCCACAGGGCTGCCCCCCAATGAGCTTCAGGAACCAGGTTCATGTGGAGAGCCGACTCATAACCCTTGAACCACAGGTAGATATCATCCTCCCTCTTATAATCCCTCACAAGGTCTTGTGGGATGTGTACCCTTCTCTCAGGCTGCACTGTAGGATTGCTGCCACCATCTCTACTGGACTGGCTTCTGTGATCCATCTCTCTCAAGCTAAGCTCATGAGCCATCGCTAACTTCCTCTCCTCAAGGGCTAGCCTCCTCTGCTCCAATTGGTACTCCCTTTCTGCCTGCCTGTCCTGTAACTCCTCAGGTGTCAGACCCTTGGATGAGACACTGCTACCTGCCCTGGAGACCTTCTCCCTGGACATAACAGGCCCACCCACAATACCATTGTGTACTGAACACTCTTCCTCATCCTCCTCATCTCCCTCATCCTCTGTGTGCCCTTCAGTGCTCTTGGCTGTCACCCAGGCCCTCAGCGCCTTTTGCAGCGCCTCCTTCCTGGATGAGCTCTTAATGGGACAGTCAAAACTTTTACAGAACTGCTTCAACTGAGCTTTGGTATAACTCTCCAATTTCTCAAGGTCAAAGTCAGCTCCAACTGATGCATCTCCAGCATGGGACATGATGAAAGGTAAAAAGAGTGCAAAGTTCCAAATGCAGAAACAAGTTCCCAAATGAAGTTCCAGAAAAGTCAATCACAGGATCAGCGAAAAAAGAAACTGAATGCAGAGCAAAAACAGTCCAAATAGAAAAAAAACAAAAATCACAAGACTAGTAGTATGTGGTCACGTAGTGGTCTGAACTCAAACAGTAGTGTACACTTAATTACTGTATGTCAAGTACAAATACAAGTCCAAATCCCAACCGCTGATCACCAATGTTAGAAATGGGGTCTATGGTTGACAGTCAGGTTACCCCCTGTTCAAGCAAGGACCCTCACTCTAGTCAGGGTAAAAGAGAATCACCCTCAGCTAACCCCTGCTTACCCCCTTGGTAGCTTGGCAGAGCAGTAGGCTTAACTTCAGAGTGCTAGGTGTAAAGTATTTGTACCAACACGCACAGTAACTTAATTAAAACACTACAAAATGACACAAAACCAGTTTAGAAAAATAGGAAATATTTATCTAAACAAAACAAGCCAAAAAGTTATGAATTTTTAGAGATTAAACTCAAAAATAGCGCTTAGAAACAAAAATGCTTCGATGAGATGTTAACACAGCGTCATGAAGGAGTCGTTCCCAACAAGCCGACACCAGCAGCGCCGGACACGGAGTCGTGTAGACCCCCAAGTACAGTACCTTTGGTGAAGAGTGAAAACAAGCCGATGCGCGAAGTCGGGGATCGCGGCGTCTGTGCAAAACGTTGAATCCGCGCACTTCGAGCGGCGTCGGTCACGACGTGGTGCGGCGACTTCCACGGAGTCGCGGACTTCAGCGCGGCTGCAGCGGCGTTGGGCCTGCATAGAGCGTCGCGTTCCAGCAAAGGTTACGGCGTTGGGTGCAGCCGGCGTCACCGGATTCAGCAGCGGCGTCGGTCCGGAGTCGTCCGAAGTCGATTTCCTTAGATTTCCACCAGCTTTCCTTTCAAGGGCCCAGGGACTGGATAGGGTACCACTTGTCAGAGCAGGAGTCTCTCCAGAGACTCCGGGTGCTGGCAGAGAGAAGTCTTTGCTGTCCCTGAGACTTCAAACAACAGGAGGCAAGCTCTAACTCAAGCCCTTGGAGATTTCTTCACAAGATGGAAGGCATACAAAGTCCAGTCTTTGCCCTCTTACTCTGGCAGAAGCAGCACTGCAGGAAAGCTCCACAAAGCACAGTCACAGGCAGGGCAGCACTTCCTCCTCAGCTATCAGCTCTTCTCCAGGCAGAGGTTCCTCTTGGTTCCAGAAGTGTTTCTAAAGTCTATAGATTTGGGTGCCCTTCTTATACCCATTTTAGTCTTTGAAGTCACCTTTCTTCAAAGGGGACTCACACCTACTTGTGAAATCCTGCCTTGCCCAGGCAAGGCCTCAGACACACACCAGGGGGTTGGAGTCTGCATTGTCAGAGGCAGGCACAGTCCTTTCAGATGAGAGTGACCACTCCACCCCTCCCTCCTAGCAGAGATGGCTAATCAGGAAATGTAGGTTACACCCCAGCTCCCTTTGTGTCACTGTCTAGTGTGAGGTGAAAAACAACCCAACTGTCAAACTGACCCAGACAGGGAATCCACAAACAAGGCAGAGTCACAGAATGGTTTAAGCAAGAAAATGCTCACTTTCTAAAAGTGGCATTTTCAAACGCACAATCTCAAAATCAACTTTACTAAAAGATGTATTTTTAAATTGTGAGTTCAGGGACCCCAAACTCCACATGTCCATCTACTCTCTAGGGGAATCTACGCTTTAATCATATTTAAAGGTAGCCCCCATATTATCCTGTGAGAGAGACAGGCCTTGCAACAGTGAAAAACAAAGTTGGCAGTATTTCACTGTCAGGACATATAAACCACATTACTATATGTCCTACCTTATTCATACACTGCACCCTGCCCTTGGGGCTACCTAGGGCCTACCTTAGGGGTGCCTTACATGTAAGAAAAGGGAAGGTTTAGGCCTGGCAAGTGGGTACACTTGCCAAGTCGAATTTACAGTGTAAAAATACACACACAGACACTGCAGTGGCAGGTCTGAGACATGATTACAGGGTTACTTGTGTGGGTGGCACAACCAGTGCTGCAGGCCCACTAGTAACATTTGATTTACAGGCCCTGGGCACCTCTAGTGCACTTTACTAGGGACTTAACAGTAAAACAAATATGGCAATCATGGAGAACCAATTACGTACACATTTTAAACAGGAGCACTTGCACTTTAGCACTGGTTAGCAGTGGTAAAGTGCCCAGAGTAACAGAAACAGTAAAATCAGAGTCCAGCACACATCAAAAACCTGGGGAACAGAGGCAAAAAGTTAAGGGAGACCACGCCAAGGATGAAAAGTCTAACAGTTATATGTTAAAATATTTTAGACATACTATTTTAAACTATATATTATATTCAAAATTGATAATTTGGTATGTTCTAATGATATTATTGTTAAACGATACATTGTTTTCAATGTTTTTGTACTCACCTTTAAAGTATAGGGAAACAATATTTTTGTGATCAATATTTTTGACATGATATTTATGTGTCAAAACATTTTTGTGATCAAAATTATGTCACTGATCCAGGGAGACTTCACTCACCGCCTATCTGACTTCAGTGAGAGCTTCTCAGATGCACCCTGCTGCCTTGTCATGCTGAAGGATTCTGACTTCCATTTTGCAGGCTAAGGGCCCGATTAGGAGTCTGGCGGTCAGACAAGCCGACTGCCAGACTCGCAGTGAGGAAACCACAGAGGACTTGGCGGTCTCCCTACCAGCCACATTACAAGGTTTCCACTGGACTGACCTTGGTTTCCGCTGGTCAGCCCAGTGGAAACTGTGTGGCGGCATTGGTCTCAGCTCCACATGGACCCCAGAACGGGCTTACTCCCAGCTTTTCCATGGCGGTCAGAATGCCATGGAAATGGTGGTAGTAAGTAGAGTTGTAATCAGCCACCCTGTGGTCCCCAGCACTGGCTTACCGTCAGCCAGGCAGTGTTGAATTTAGCGCTTCCTTGGCTGAGTTCAACTCAGACCACTGTCGGACCATCAGGAACCATATTACCAGCGGGGACGGCAGTCCCCTGGCAGTCCAACTGCCAGGGTTGTAATGTGACAGTCAGACGGCCACATTTTCAGCAGTCCGACCATCATCTTGAGACTGGTAGTCCTTGGAGGCCCAAAGTCCAAGTCTAAAACCCTTGACCAGGCTGTCCCACTGGATGTATCCGACTTCATGATCGGCCTTAAGGTGCACCTAGGTCCCAGTCTACGATGCTCACAGACTATCATTGGTGCTGATTGCTTTTTGGTACTACGCTCACTTAAAATGTATGTTTTTTTGTCTTTTAGGTATTAATTTGTTTATTAAACTGTACTCTATTATTCTAATTCAGTTTGGGATTATTATTTATTTTGACGTTATTACTGTTTTTGTACTGCATAAATGCTTTACACATTGCCCTAAATTAAGCCTAACTGCTTTCTGCCATAGCTGCCAGGGAATGAGCTTAAGTTGATTTTGTGACTGTTTGGGCTCAGGCTGATGGGATACTGTTATTATTCCATGAGGTGATTGGCTGCTCACCCCAAATATGAATCCACTTTCTTCCACTGGGCATCCTGAGGACAAATCAAAGAGATGACCTTTGTATCAACACAATTTTGAAAGTCAAGTTTGGAATTCATCATCTGAGTTTAATGAGATCTAGAAACCATCTGAATTGCCCATTTATGTTTAATACATTTCTTAAGTCATGAAATTGTTTTTTTCTGAGGGGCAGTGTAACTGCCCTCTTGCCTAAACAGCTTTTATAATGAAAGGATCCGTGGGGAATTGAGGGATCACTGCTGTACACTGTACTGGAAGGAAAAAAAACTCTATGTAATTTATTGGACACTATGAAAAGAATTGTAGGATCCTTAAATGAGCAGGATCATGAAGTACTGAAATTGCAAAGTCAACACTCTATCAGCACTCGTGTTACAAGGGCCTGAAGCCATTAAGGATCTGTACTTTCTAGGGGGTAACATGATATACCCTTTTTAGACTCAACCTCTTATTGAAAGAACCAAAATGATGAAGAAGAGCTACTTCCAGTTGTGAACCATAATCATTGGCAGATGCTCTGTTGGACTTGACCCTCTCTGCAAGGTCACCTCAAAGTTTTTGGGCTTCATTCCTCCTGTTTTCTGAACTCATTGTATTGGCTTTCAGTACACTCATGCGCTTGCTCGCTTGCTTTAAAAATGGTAAAATTGACTTACACCCAATTGGCACATTTAATATACTTATATGTCCCTAGTAAAATGGTACTACAAGTACACCTGCACCCAGGACAAGGACAATACATGCTACTAGTGGGCTACAGCAATCCTTGTGCTACCCACTAAACATAGCCTTTCTAAACATAACCTGCCATTGCAGCCTGCATGCAGTTTTCAACTGCCATTTCAACCTAGCAAATAAACCTTTGGCCAAGCCTACACCTTCCTTTTCTATACACATAAGTCACCCCTAGAGTAGCCCCTAAATAGACCTTAGGTCAGGGTGTAGTGTACTTAAAATAATTGGACATATACCTTTAAGTTTTCAATGTCCTGGTAGTGAAAAGCTCTAAAAGGCCTAACTCCCCCATGTGATAACATTGGGTTAAGAGTGTCATGGTTACACTCAAATTGTAATTTAAAACCCTCTTTAGTAATGAAATCACATTTTAAGCCACAATTCTGAAAGTCCTACTTTTAGAAAATTGCCTTTTTTGTCCAAACCCTTTGGTGCCTGCAGCCTGAGTACTGGGTCTTATAAGGTAAGGTGCACCTAGGTCCAATTGGCCTTTTGGAATTCCTCCCAGACAGTGCGAGACATCAGGACTAGATGTTGTGGGGATGGGCCACCCTTCCGGGATGCAAGCAGCAGAGTTGTTTTCTGCCCCAAGTACATTTCAAATGGGCTGTCTTGAGCCCACTTACAATTAACTTGACAATGACCTATTGTCACCCAAACCCCATGAAGCCTGGATAGGTGGAGTAAAGAAATTCCAGAACCAGAGTACATATTGGACCCTCAGACCAACTCTTCCAAACACTCCTGGACCTGTGAGCACTCCAGAAGAAGACCTGCTGTTTAAGGACTGCCCTGCTGCTTAAAGGCCTGAACTACCCTCTGAAAAGGGAAACTGGACATGCTCCCTTTATTCCAGGATGGGTGACTCCAAGGGTCAGTTTGACCTGCTGCAATGGAATTGCTGGTTGTGCAACTGGACCTGCCTTATACCTGCTGGCATCTGATGGAGTGAGTTCCTGATCCCCAAGAGGTGCCTCTAGAGGTCCTGGACTCTTGACTGGCATCAGAGAGAACTTCTTCTGGCCTAAATGAATGTTACATCAAATCCAAAACTAAGCAATGAGAAGGCCCACAATGCCTTGGTGCACAGCTGAAAGTTTCATCGGAACCGATGCTGAGTAACACCAAGCCCCGCAAAGCCTCACCATACAGCTTCACACTTCATTGGAACCAAAACCGAGAGACGCAAAGCCCCACAAAATCTTGCTGCACAGCTTCATTGGAACCAACGCTGGATGAAGCAGTGCCTCAAAAAGCAACTCCATGGAAACAGAGCACCAAGGACATAAAGTACAATCCTCAGTGGGTCAAACTTGGTCCTGTGCCGGATCTACCCTCCATCACAGTTGGCCTGAACTTGTGACATTGTCCCGGTCCAGCAGAACGGGATACCCTTAGTTAGCAATTTGTTACTTTTGGTGCTACTTTAAAATTCAATATCTCCAGTACCGTGTAGTGTTCTACTTAATAGATTTTTGACATTTTGGTCTCAAATTATTTATTAAATCACAATCTATTTTTCTAAGTTGGAATGTGATTTTTCTTATGTTGCGTTTTCTCTTTATTACTGTTGTGCTTCATAAATATTTCACACTTTGCCTATAAGAAACACTTGACTGCTTTCTTGATAAGTAGGTTAATTTAGTGACCCTTGTGGTTTTCCCAGGCAAGGATTGAGGTTGTTTACTTGAGAAAGATTAACACCTCCCTCAACCAATAACCCAATGTCTCACATGCTCCCCTTCCTTTGATGCAGGACATGCCTTAACCCCTTCGCTGCCAGGCCTTTTCCCCCTCCTGTGCCAGGCCTTTTTTTGTCTATTTGGGGCAGTTTGCGCTTAGGCCCTCATAACTTTTTGTCCACATAAGCTAACCAAGCCAAATTTGCGTCCTTTTTTTCCAACATCCTAGGGATTCTAGAGGTACCCAGACTTTGTGGGTTCCCTTGAAGGAGGCCAAGAAATTGGCCAAAATACAGTGAAAATTTCGTTTTTTTTCAAAAAAATTGGAAAAAGTGGCTGCAGAAGAAGGCTTGTGGATTTCCCCCTGAAAATGGCATCAACAAAGGGTTTGCAGTGATAAACTCAGCAGCTTCCTAGCTTTCAGGAACAGTCAGACTTGAATCAGAAAACCCAATTTTTCAACACAATTTTGGCATTTTACTTGGGCATACCCCATTTTTGCAATTGTTTGTGCTTTCAGCCTCCTTCCAGTCAGTGACAGGAATGGGCATGAAACCAATGCTGGATCCCAGAAGCCTAACCATTTCTGAAAAGTAGACAAAATTCTGAATTCAGCAAGGGGTCATTTGTGT
Source organism: Pleurodeles waltl (assembly GCF_031143425.1). Classification (NCBI taxonomy): domain Eukaryota; kingdom Metazoa; phylum Chordata; class Amphibia; order Caudata; family Salamandridae; genus Pleurodeles; species Pleurodeles waltl. The sequence continues at coordinate 1,782,997,910 of NC_090444.1, forward strand.
AGATCCTACAAGGGTTTCCTACAGAAAATAACAGCTGAAAAAGAAAAATATTGAAATTGAGGTGAAAAAACCATCAATTTTTCTCTACGCTTTACTCTGTAATTTTTCCCTGCAATGTCAGATTATAGAAAGCAATATACCGTTACGTCTGCTGGACTCCTCTGGTTGCAGGGATATATAGGGCTTGTAGGTTCATCAAGAACCCGAGGAACTCAGAGCCAATAAATGAGCTGCACCCTGCAGTGCGTTTTCATTCTATACCAGGTATACAGCAATTCATTTGCTGAAATATAAAGAGTAAAACATTGCTATCAAGAAAACCTTTGTATTTCCAAAAAGGGCATAAGATAAGGTGCTGAGGAGCAGTGGTTATTTGCACATCTCTGAATTCCGGGGTGACCATACTAGCATGTGAATTATAGGGAATTTCTCAAATAGATGTCTTTTTTACACACTCTCCTATATTTGGAAGGAAAAAATGTAGAGAAAGACAAGGGGCAATAGCACTTGTTTTGCTAATCTATGTTCCCCCAAGTCTCCCGATAAAAATGATACCTCACTTGTGTGGGTAGGCCTAGCGCCCGCGACAGGAAACGCCCCAAAACGCAACGTGGACACATCCCATTTTTTTGAAAGAAAACAGAGGTGTTTTTTGCGAAGTGTCTACCAGTAGATTTTGGCCTCTAGCTCAGCCGGCACCTAGGGAAACCTACCAAACCTGTGCATTTCTGCAAAGTAGAGACCTAGGGTAATCCAAGATGGGGTGACTTGCGGGGCTCGGACCAGGTTCTGTTACCCAGAATCCTTTGCAAACCTCAAAATTTGGCTAAAAAAACACATGTTCCTCACATTTCTGTGGCAGAAAGTTCTGGAATCTGAGAGGAGCCACAAATGTCCTTCCACCCAGCGTTCCCCCAAGTCTCCCGATAAAAATGATACCTCACTTGCGTGGGTAGGCCTAGCGCCCGCGACAGGAAACACCCCAAAGCGCAACGTGGACACATCCAAAACTTTGGAAGAAAACAGAGGTGTTTTTTGTGAAGTGCCTACCTGTAGATTTTGGCCTCTAGCTCAGCCGGCACCTAGGGAAACCTACCAAACCTGTGCATTTCTGAAAACTAGAGACCTAGGGGAATCCAAGATGGGGTGACTTGCGGGGCTCGGACCAGGTTCTGTTACCCAGAATCCTTTGCAAACCTCAAAATTTGGCTACAAAAACACATGTTCCTCACATTTCTGTGGCAGAAAGTTCTGGAATCTGAGAGGAGCCACAAATTTCCTTCCACCCAGCGTTCCCCCAAGTCTCCCGATAAAAATGATACCTCACTTGCGTGGGTAGGCCTAGCGCCCGCAACAGGAAACACCCCAAAGCGCAACGTGGACACATCCAAAATTTTGGAAGAAAACAGAGGTGTTTTTTGCGAAGTGCCTACCTGTAGATTTTGGCCTCTAGCTCAGCCGGCACCTAGGGAAACCTACCAAACCTGTGCATTTCTGAAAACTAGAGACCTAGGGGAATCCAAGGAGGGGTGACTTGCGGGGCTCGGTCCAGGTTCTGTTACCAAGAATCCTTTGCAAACCTCAAAATTTGGCTAAAAAAACACATGTCCCTCACATTTCTGTGGCAGAAAGTTCTGGCATCTGAGAGGAGCCACAAATTTCCTTCCACCCAGCGTTCCCCCAAGTCTCCCGATAAAAATGATACCTCACTTACGTGGGTAGGCCTAGCGCCCGCGTCAGGAAACACCCCAAAGCGCAACGTGGACACATCCAAAATTTTGGAAGAAAACAGAGGTGTTTTTTGCGAAGTGCCTACCTGTAGATTTTGGCCTCTAGCTCAGCCGGCACCTAGGGAAACCTACCAAACCTGTGCATTTCTGAAAACTAGAGATCTAGGGGAATCCAAGATGGGGTGACTTGCGGGGCTCGGACCAGGTTCTGTTACCCAGAATCCTTTGCAAACCTCAAAATTTGGCTAAAAAAACACATGTTCCTCACATTTCTGTGGCAGAAAGTTCTAGCATCTGAGATGAGCCACAAATTTCCTTCCACCCAGCGTTCCCCCAAGTCTCCCGATAAAAATGATACCTCACTTGCGTGGGTAGGCCTAGCGCCCGCGACAGGAAACGCCCCAAAACGCAACATGGACACATCCCATTTTTTGAAAGAAAACATTGCCTACCTGTGGATTTTGGCCTGTAGCTCAGCCGGCACCTAGGGAAACCTACCAAACCGGTGCATTTCTGAAAACTAGAGACCTAGGGGAATCCAAGATGGGGTGACTTGCGGGGCTCGGACCAGATTCTGTTACCCAGAATCCTTTGCAAACCTCAAAATGTGGCTAAAAAAACACATGTTCCTCACATTTCTGTGGGAGAAAGTTCTGGAATCTGAGAGGAGCCACAAATTTCCTTCCACCCAGCGTTCCCCCAAGTCTCCCGATAAAAATGATACCTCACTTGTGTGGGTGGGCCAGGTGCCTGCAACAGAATAAGGCCCAAAACCTGAAGGGATAGAAGGGATAGCACAGCAAGTTTATAAGGGCATATTCTTTTATACATCTTGAGACGGACTCTGCTTTGGGGACCCACATAAGTGAGGTGTCATTTTACTTGGGAGACTGAGGGGAAAACTGGGTGAGTAGGAATTTTGTGCTGGAGCGGTGATCCTACTAAGAAAAATCAGGAAAATATGCTTTTTTATGCAAATTTTGAGGTTTACAGCGGAGTCTGGGTAAGAAAATGTTAGGGGAGCCACGCAAGCCACACCTCCCTGGACTCCTTGGGGTGCCTAGTTTTAAAAAGTTTCTGGGTTTTGTAGGTTTCCCTACATGAAGGCCGCACCCAGGACCAAAAACATAGGTGGGCCCTCCCCCCCAAACATAGGTATTTTTGGAATATATCACTTTGATGTGTGCACATACATCCGTGATGTGCCAAACACTAAAATTGTGAAAAGAAACACACTTAGGTTATGTGAAGAAGACCCCTCACCCACCAACCAAGTTGGTGGCATGCTTCATCATCGGGGTCCCACCCGAGGCACCTAGCGTGTCACAGGTGTGCTGCGACGCCTGATTACAGCGGAGCAGGTTTTGTCATTTTTTACAACACATACTGGTTGGATTTGGCACGAGGGTGAGTGATGGTTCAGTGGATCAAATTTTATTAACAAGAGATTTCACAAAAATGAAATGCACTGCTAATAAGTGAAAGGCAAAAAAGTGAACCAATGACTCACAGCTCGTGAGCTGTAAAGCCGTGACAAGGCACCAACCGCTTTACAGTCCATTCACACACCTTTCATACATGACACGCACAAGACCATTCACACCGCCAGCAACGGGCCCAGCACATTACAACACTCACATCGACAGACCGCGCCACTCAAGGGCCCATCGCTTACATACGCCCACATGCCTGATAGAAGAATAACACCAGCTGATGGGAGTGTGGACTGCCGTTTGGCTGGCACCGCCAGCCAAGCGCCACCCCACGCACACCGCCAGCCAAGCGCCACCCCACACACACCGCCAGCCAAGCGCCACCCCACGCACACTGCCAGCCAAGCGCCACCCCACGCACACCGCCAGCCAAGCGCCACCCCACGCACACCGCCAGCCAAGCGCCACCCCAAGCACACCGCCAGCCAAGCGCCACCCCAAGCACATCGCCAGCCATGCGCCACCCCACGCACACCGCCAGCCAAGCGCCACCCCACGCACACCGCCAGCCAAGCGCCACCCCACGCACACCGCCAGCCAAGCGCCACCCCACGCACACCGCAATCACTTTTTTTTATTTATAAACAACAAAGAAACTACTAATTATAAAATAAGCACAAAACTACAAACACAAAAGCTCTAACTAAATACACAACAGATGCCAACCGTGAAACTATAAAACAGACAGCTTACGCTCACGGTATTTCCCAAAAGTTTTTCCTTGTGTGGTAACTTCTAAAACAGCTGGGCACACACAGCCCAGGCTTTGAAGGGCATTCGGGGCAGTACATCCGGCTCTCCCTCCGGATTGATCTCCGGGCACATACTCTACATTTCTTTGTGGGCATGTCTTTTTTGGGAGTGGGAGGAATGTGATCTGGAAAGTGCCGATCTTTCAATCTAGCCACATCCTCCACCACTTCTACTCTAGGAACTCTTGCCGGTTCCACCACAATAAGGCTTTCTATCACCGACTCCTGAAATTTAACAAATGTCATCCTTGACTCGGGTGAAGAATCCTTGTATACAATAAAGGCATTAAAAGTTGCCAAATGAAATAAATGTAGGGCCAACTTTTTATACCACACATATGACTTACGAAGAGCAGTGTAAGGTTCTAACCTCTGATCTACTCTATCAACACCACCCATGTGCCTACTGTAGTCCAAAATGCACGCAGGTTTGCGCACTTCCGCAACCTGACCCCAAACAGCCACAGGGGAAGTACTCTCATCATGGATGGTCGATAGCATGTACACATCCCTCCTGTCTGAAAATTTCAGAGCTAGCAGCTCATTATTCCGCAAGGCACTGCACTGTCCCCTCTCAAGTTTTTTACAGACAAGCTCCCTTGGATAGCCTTTCCGGTTAGAACGGATTGTGCCACAAGCAACAGTGTCCACCCTAAACAACTCCTTGAACAACTGCACTCCAGTGTAGAAATTATCTACGTACAAATGGTGACCTTTGTTAAACAGCCATCTAGCAAGTTCCCACACAATTTTTTCGCTAACTCCAAAAGTGGCCGGACAACCAGGAGGGTCAATACTGGAATCCCTACCAGTGTAGACCCGGAAATTATACACATATCCTGTACTGCTTTCTGACAGCAGATACAATTTAATCCCATACCGTGCCCTCTTACTAGGAATGTACTGCTTAAAAACTAAACGCCCCTTGAAAAGGACCAAAGACTCGTCCACACTTATCTCTTTGCCTGGGACATAGACCTCTGAAAACCGATCCACAAAATGATCACGGACAGGCCTAATCTTAAAAAGGCGGTCACAATCAGGGTGATCTCGTGGCAAGGCTAAAGCATTGTCTACAAAATGCAGCATACGAAGAAGAAGCAAATACCGATTACGTGTCATAGTTGCAGGAAATATAGCAGTTGCCATCAAGGGACTAGTAGACCAATAAGAAGCCAGTGACGGCTTCCTGATCAACCCCATCAAAAAAGACAAACCTAAAAACCTTTTCATCTCTTCCAGATATGTGGGAACCCAATGAGTAGCTCTAGACTGAGGCTTAAGTCTGGCAGCGTTGTCCCGCAAATATTGCTCTGCATACACATTTGTCTGCTCCACAATCTCTCCCAAAAAACATCATCCATAAACAAGTGAAAGAAATGGACAGGCAGAAAGTTTTCCGTATTAACTTTACACCCTGGGAGACCAGTAAATGCAGGTAACTGTGGCTGCTCCATGTTTGGGGCAATCCAGGTGTCAGGTCTTCCAATGGGAAACCCTGCAGCCCCAGGCTGCTGCACTCTTGGCACATCAATGTCCTCCTCTAACACAGGCCCTTCATCTGCACTGAGAGTAGCTTCCTCATCAGAATACTCTCGGACAGAAAACTCACTTCCAGAATCTCCTGCTTCCTCCTCTGCCTCAGATGCAGAGTCAGTGTCGTAATCATGGTCTGAAGACGACTCAAAGAGCATGCGAACAACCTGCTGAGCGGTCACTTTGCGGCTAGCCATGATCCTAACAACAAATGGATTGCCAACAACAACTAGCACTAAAATAAGTAATAAACAAAGTGTAGCTTTATCACAAAGAGTTATGTACTACAAAAAACTATATCACTCAGTTGCCTGAAATAGCTACTCACCAAGCAACTACTCTGCACAGACAGCAATCACCAATGATATCCCACTAAAAAGAAAAAAGCAATTTAGACATATGACAACACAAACATCACTGTGCTCAAATCTAAGGACAATGTCAAACACACAATACTGCATTTAGTACACCACCTACAAACATGTCAACAATACTCCTTTGGAGTAAATTGCTTTCACTTACCTAAAACATGCAACTATGCAAACCACAGGACAACTACTGCCAAAACCGCAAAGATCCACAGCAAAGGAAGCAAAAGCGTTGAACTAGAAGAAAAAGAAGAAATAAATTGTTATAATCACAAATACAAATACTTTGCCAGTTGACAAACACCCCACCACCAAGAACTTAGAAGTTGTCCCTGGTACCTAAGTGGATCCTGCCCCCCTCGGGGGTAGATGGGCGTAAAAAAATTGGGCAATCTGACCCCAAGGGAGGCAGAAATGGGCAACACCTCTGTGCCCCCTTTCAGGGGGCGACCCTTCCCAAAGGGGGCACCCCCAGCACAACACAAAAAAAAAAAATCCCTGCCGTATTAGTGGTCTCTGCCCTCCTTGGGGGCAGATGGCCCTACAAAATTACGGGCAGAGATGGGCAATATAAATTTTCCCCACCTTAGGGGGGCGACCGTTGCCCAAGGGGTGCCCCCAAACACACACCAAACCCAATCCCTGGCACCTAGTGTGCTTCCACCCCCGGGCCAGATCGGCCAAAAAATGGTGGTCTGCCATCGGGGGGGGCGCGAAACAGAAAAAAAAAAAGCTCCCCAGGGGAGCGACCCTTGCCCAAGGAGTTGCCCCCAAAATGAACAATAAAAACAAAATCCCTGGTGTCTAGTGGTTTTCGCCCCCCCCCCGGGGGCAGATCAGCCGAAAAAACGGCGGATCTGCCCCCAGGGGGGGCGAAATACAAATAAAAATTGCCCCCGGGGGGGCGACCCTTGCCCAAGGGGTCGCCCCCAAAAACACACATAAACAAAGATATCCCTGGTGTCTAGTGTTTTTCGCCCTCCCCTGGGGGCAGATCCGCCGAAAAATCAGCGGATCTGCCCCGGGGGGGGCGAAATACAAATAAAAATTGCCCCCGGGGGGGGCGACCCTTGCCCAAGGGGTCGCCCCCAAAAACACACATAAACAAAGATATCCCTGGTGTCTAGTGTTTTTCGCCCCCCCCTGGGGGCAGACCCGCCGAAAAATCAGCGGATCTGCCCCCGGGGGGGGCGAAATACAAATAAAAATTGCCCCCGGGGGGGCGACCCTTGCCCAAGGGGTCGCCCCCAAAAACACACATAAACAAAGATATCCCTGGTGTCTAGTGGTTTTCTGCCCCCAGGGGGGGGCGAAATACAAATAAAAAGGGGTCACCCCCAAATTTACCGAAAAAGAAAATCCCTGGTGGCTAGTGGAGATTCCTGCTCCACGATCGCGGGCGGAATCTTCTGAAAACAGACACGGGGGAAAGGAAAAACCCTTTCCTTTCCCACCGTGTCTGTTTTCTCAACCCCCCCCGACCCCCAAAAACGGAGAGGACTCACCTTACAGGTCCTCCTCCGAAGACGCGCTGGAAGCAAATGGCTTCCAGCGCGCCCGGCAACACTAGATGACGTCAGGTCTTCCCCTTCCATCCCCGCCTGGGGGGGAGGGAGTGCACGGGGGGGCGCGCTAGCACGCCCCCAAGTTCCCCTGTACCTAGGACGAGATGATCTCGTCCAAGGCACAGGGGAACTGTAGCCTTGGACGAGATCATCTCGTCCAAGGCACAGAACCGGTTAAAAGTGAAAAGCAAATGTCATGTTTTCAAAGACTTAAGGAACCTTGTTATCTAGTTCTTTGCAAAATACATTTTCCTACTGAATGGCATATGAAACAATAAGCCCATCTGAAGATAATATGCGTGCCACTCTCTCATTCACGTTTCATCTGGCTGTCACTGCGGAAGTATACGTAAATGTTGCATCTTTAATAGAATCAATGGGTATAATAGGCAGTAAATCCACTTGTTCCCCTTTTACTGACAGCACATCTAAGAAGTCTGAACCAGCATGCAAACATTCAAAGAGGGACATAAAATCTTGCTTTGGTTATTTAGCCACATAGGCAGCATAAACCCCAGTTCCCATAGACAAGTTTACTCCTGTATGCAATCTATTTAGTGCGGAATCAGCATTGCTGTCCACTGAGCATTTAGGTGCCATGTTATTAGCAGCCATTGACATAAGTCCAGCAAGATTAGGAGGCACTGCATCAACTGGTACAGCTTCAGCTAAATCTAGTTCCACACTATCCATGGAGTATATTTTTGCCATGAAAATTGGCATAACCCATGCCTCTTGGTCTCCCCCGTGGTAGCCACTATCGATCAAGGGTGGTGGGCCACTCCTCTCCTCCTGACAGTCACTGGGGCACAGGCTCCCAATCCAGACGCTGCTCTCATGCTATACCAAGCATGAGCGCAGCGCTGAGATTGGCCTGAGTGGGCTGGTTTGACGCTCGCTCAGCACAGGGATCCTGTCATTTCTCCTACCATGCTGTGTAACACAGCTGGTTTGAAGAAATGAAAGTTATCATGACGGTTTGGCCATCCTAAGACAGCCGGCCAAACCGACATGCACACTTTAGAGTGCCCACCACTCCTCCCTATGAACTGGCCTGCGCCCCCAGACGTGCTGTCAGACAGTGACAAATAAAATGACAATAAAATTATTTTATCATTTTATTTGTCACTGCCTGACTGAGCGGGGGGGCAACGCTCCTCCACCATTACGGAAGAGCGCCCCTGCTCTCTCCACTCCCTTAATACAACACTCTTTAATCAATTTTAAAGAGTCATTCCAAAAGGAGAAGCAAATTTGTTTTTAGGAAAAAATCACCCACTCATAAAAAGAGTTAGTTCCACATTTTCTCACAAATGAGATTGTATTTGCTGCACAACGTCTTTTAACATAGATTGAGATTGAGGCATATCTATTTCTTCAAGATCATAAGGTAATGTTAAGATAGAGTTCCTTTCCTTCTTCCTGATTGCCGCTTTTACAGCCTCCTTGATCACAGTTTGTAATTCAGAGTGTGATCTAGGCAAGTCTTTAACTTTCTTAGATGCACTGGTACTCATTAGTGAAACAAACGAAGACGATGTGTGAGAACAGGCACAGAGTCTGGTTCTCTATCCCATTCTTTTCTCCTCCAGGGTATGGGAGCTTCTTCTCCCCAACATCAGGATGCAGATTGGTCAGTAAAACTTGGGGGGGAGGCAGGGGGAGGGTGAGCTTCAGATTTTCCATAAAAAGACTTTGGGCCTGATTTAGAACTCAGCGGACATGTTACCCTGTCACGACGGTGATGGATATCCCGACCAACAAAATCTAAATCCCATTATTTCCTATGGAATTTAGATTTTGGTGGACAGGATATCCTTCACCACTGTGACGGAGTAACCCATCCAATGAGTTCCAATTCACTCCTCATATTTTCTAAAATAACCAACAGAGAGGGAGTGAGTGTGTGTTTGTTTTTGCCTGTGTGTATGCAAATATTCCTGGTGAAATCTGACAGAAACCTCCCCAGATCCGACTAAAAGCGACTGTACCCAACTATTTACAAGAAAATACATTCATTAACCCTGTCGCAGCCGAGGACGTAATGGTTATGTCCTTGGCTGCGGCACTCAGGCACCAAGGACGTGACCGTTACGTCCTTGGAATGGCTTATGGTGGGAGCGCTAGTGCTCATCCCATGAGCCTCACCTCGGTGCCCCCAGGGCAGGGATGGAATTGCTTCCCCTTCCACCCCTGCCCTCACCTGACCCCCCACCCGTGGCATCTGATGACGTCAGCACGCGATCGCGCGCTGACCTCATCAGAGGCCTACCCCTTCCAGCGTGGATCGGAGCAGAAATGTAAAAACCATTTCTCCTCTGGTCACGTGGAGTTGGGGGAGAGAGAGGCATGAGGCCTTTTCTCTTCTTTCATGTCTCTCTCAGCATTTCTGCTGCCCGATCGCGATCGGGCAGCAGAAATGGCCACTAGACACCAGGGAGTTTTTTTTCTGTAATTGAATAAAGGGAGCCGCTCCTTGGGAAAGGGTCACTCCAGGGGGGAAAAATTACTTTTAGGCCATTTCTGCCCCCCTTGGGGGCAGACCGGCCTATTTTTACTAGCCCAATCTTCCTCCAAGGCGAGCAGAAACCACTAGACACCAGGGATTTCTTTTTATATTATTGAATGAGGGGAGCTGCCCCTTCGGCAAGGGCCGCTCCCCAGGGGCGCAAATATTTTTAGGCCTTTTCTGCCCCCCCCAGGGGCAGATCGGCCTGTTTTATTAGGCCGATCTGCTCCCGGGGGGGACAGAAACATCTAGACACCAGGCATATATATTTTTTTGTTTACTTTATTTTTTTATATGTGGGGAGCGATCCCTTAAGCAAGGGTCGCTCCCCTGGGGGGCAAATTGTATTTATTTTTATTAGGCCTATCTGCCCCCAAAGGGGGCGGAAACCACTAGACACCAGGGATTTTAATTTTTTTGTGTCAATTTCACGCACGGGAGCGACCCCTTAGGCAAGGGTCGCTCCTCGTGGGGGTACATTACTGTTGGCTATATCTGCCCCCCTTGGGGGCAGATCGGCCTATTTTTGGAAGGCCCATCTGCCCCAAAGGGGGGCAGAAAGCCCACCAGAGACCAGGGAAGATTTGTTTTTCAAAATAAGAGGGTTGGGGCATTACCATACCCCACCAGTGGGCAGATGGAGCAATTACCCCTGATCCAAACCCCTGAGGGGCAGAAAGTCTACTAGATGCCAGGGAATTTAAAAAATAAATAAATAGTGTGGTGGTGGCTACCAACCAGTATGGGCAAGCAAGAGGACATTTGATTATTTTGGGTTTTGGTTTTACATTTGTACCATGAAAGCTTGGCTAACTCTCAAAATCGTCCCATTGAAATGGTGAGGGTTGCCCTTTTTGGACTCTGGGACACTGCCATGTAGAAAAATCCACAAGGCCTAGACACAGCTGAAATCTAAACATCTGGGTGAGGCCAGGGTGGTGTGCTTCACATGCACCCTGCACCATTTTCTTACCCACAATGCCCTGCAAACCTCCAACTTTGCTGGAAATCACTCATTTTTTCCTCATTTTCGTGATGGGACCTTCCGGAACCTGCAGTAATCCACAAAATTCCTACCACCCAGCATTGTCTTATCTATACCGATAAAACTTTTGCCCCACTTGTCAGCCTAATTTTTTTTTTTTTAAGCTGCCCCTTTGGCCCCTTTTGGTTCCCCCTCAATTTTGACATGTTTTTGGCTCTTCCCTGTCACAGACACTTGGCCCACCTACACACGTGAGGTATAATTTTTACTGGGAGACTGAGGGGAACATTGGGTGGTAGGAAATTTGTCCCGGTGTGGTGACCCCACAAAGAAATGTGAGAAAAATGTGATTTTGTGGCTAAATTTGAGATTTGCTGAGAATTCTGGGTAAGAAAACATTGGGAGATCCACGCAAGTCACACCTCCCTAGATTCCCTCAGGTGTCTAGTTTTCAGAAATGTTTGGGTTTGGTAGGTTTCCCTATATGGCTGCTGAGCCCAGGACCAAAAATGCAGGTCCCCCCTCAAAAACAGGTAGTTTTGTATTTGATCATTTTGATGTGTCTCATAGTGTTTTGGGGCATTATCTTTAGCGGGCACTAGGCCTACCCACACAAGTGAGGTACCATTTATATCGGGAGACTTGGGAGAACGCTGTGTGGAAGGAAATTTGAGGTTCCTCTCAGATTCCAGAACTTTCAGTCACTGAAATGTGAGGAAAAAGTGTATTTAGCCAAAGTTTGAGGTTTGCAAAGGATTCTGGGTAACAGAACCTAGTGAGAGCCCCACAAGTCACCCCATCATGAATTCCCCTAGGTGTCTAGTTTTACAAAATGCACAGGTTTGGTAGGTTTCCCTAGGTGCCAGCTGAAGTAGAGGCAAAAATCCACAGCTTGACACTTTGCAAAAAACAGGTCTGTTTTCTTTGGGAAAATGTGATGTGTCCAAGTTGTGTTTTGGGGCATTTCTTGTCACGGGCGCTAGGCCTACCCACACAAGTGAGGTACCATTTTTATCAGGAGATTGGGGAAACACTGGGTGGAAGGAAGTTTGTGGCTCCTCTCAGATTCCAGAACTTTCTGTCACCAAAATGTGAGGAAAAAGTGTTTTTTTAGCCAAATTTTGAGGTTTGCAAAGGATTATGGGTAACAGAACCTGGTGAGAGCCCCACAAGTCACCCCATCCTGGATTTCCCTAGATGTCTAGTTTAAAAAAATGAACAGGTTTGGTAGGTTTCCCTAGGTGCTGGCTGAGCTAGAGGCCAAAATCTACAGCTAGGCACTTTGCAAAAATCACATCAGATTTCAATGTAAAAATGTGATGTGTCCATGTTGCGTTTCCTGTCCAGAGCATTAGGCCTAACCACGAAAGTGAGGTACCATGTTTATCGGGAGACTTTGGGGAACATAGAATAGCAAAACAAGTGTCATTGCCCCTTGTCTTTCAAATGAAAGACAGTGTGTAAAAAAGACATCTATTTGAGAAATGCCCTGTAAATTCACATGCTAGTATGGGCTTCTTCATAGATGCCCAAATAACCACCGCTTCTCAACACATTATCTTGTGCTCATTTTGGAAATTCAAAGGTTTTCTTGATACCTATTTTTCACTCTTTATAATTCAGCAAATGAGTTGCTATATACCCGGTATAGAATGAAAGCCCATTGCAGGATGCAGCTCATTTATTGGCTCTGGGTGCCTAGGGTTCTTGATAAACCTACAAGCCCTCTATATCCCCGCAACCAGAAGAGTCCATCAGACGTAACGGTATATTGCTTTAAAAAATCTGACATTGCAGGAAAATGTTGCAGAGTAAAACGTGTAGAAAAATTGCTGTTTTTTCACCTTAATTTCAATATTTTTTCATTTCAGCTGTTATTTCCGTAGGAAAACCTTGTAGGATCTACACAAATGACCCCTTGCTGAATTCAGGCTTTTGTCTACTTTCCAGAAATGTTTAGCTTTCTGGCATCCAGTATTAGTTTCACACCCATTTCTGTCACTAACTGGAAGGAGGCTGAAAGCACAAAAAATAGTGAAAATGGGGTATATCCCAGTAAAATGCCAAAATTGTGTTGAAAAATTGGGTTTTCTGATTCAAGTCTGCTTGTTCCTGAAAGCTGGGAAGATGGTGATTTTAGCACCGCAAACCCTTTATTGATGCCATTTTCAGGGAAAAAAACACAAGCCTTCTTCTGCATCCCTTTTTTTTCCATTTTGTTTTTTAAAACGATTTTTTTGCTGTATTTTGACTAATTTCTTAGTCTCCTTCAGGGGAACCCACAAAGTCTAGAATCCCTAGGATGTTAGAAAAAAAGGACGCAAATTTGGCGTGGGTACCTTATGTGGCCAAAACGTTATGAGGGCCTAAGCGCGAACTGCCCCAAACAGCCAAAAAAATGCTTGCCACCTGAGGGGGAAAAGGCCTGGCAGCGAGGGGTTTAAGGGTGTGTGTAACACTCCAAACACCCCCTGAAGTTACACCCCTGCCCAACATACTTCATCTCAAGTTCTAATGCACTCTACCGGATGCTGTACCCCTTGCCATCCTTGAGGACAGAATTAGCTCTGGATATCAGCAAGGAAAGTCTGCCTCGGCCACCGACGTCTGCCCCTGAAACGAAGGAGATTTCACTTGTTTTGGGGAAACTGGCATTGGTAGCGAGGAACAGTGCCTGAAGCACAACCAACAAACAAGGTCTCTTGAAAACATAGTCCACCGACAAATAACAAAACAGGAAGTGTCGTCAGTGACAAGAGGTGCGTATAATAGTTAAGGGGTGGGGCAAAAAATGAGAGAGAAGGTAACCTGCCTTTCACTGTTACAAAATTGACAAGGATAACAATGAATGTGATGGCAAAAGTAAATGGGGAAGCTGAAGGAGTTATGGAGCCTGGGGAACGGATTTTGATTATAAATATAAGTATTAATTGGTAATGGATGTAGTACAAACGTTAACGTTCTAGGCGCTTGAGAGTCCAGATTACAGGTTACATACAAACAAGGATCCTTGAAGTATGAGGACACTGTGAATAAACAGTCAGGCAGGCTAGAAGCATCACATATGGAAAGAGGGACACATCATGAGACATGCTAGCATTTCGTGGAAGAGACTACATGAATATGTTTTCACTTTGATCCTCTAGTGTACACGAGGCCTGGGCAGAGGCAATTTCCCGGGGGTCAGGTAGGGAGACTACAGCAAAGTAACTTCTGCCTACTTTACTCCTGCATTTCGTCTCAGGATCCTGGAGGATGTTTACCAGGGGCGCGGGAGGGGGGCGTAATAATGATTGTACATTATTAATTTGGTACAGGTACTTTCAGTCGGATCTGGGGAGGTTTCTGGGGGATAATGATTGTACATAATACTAATAGGTGACACACATTATTTTAAAATGAATTCGACAGCAGAGGAAGCAAGTGGAGAATGATTAATTGAGAATAATCCGTATAGTATTTCTCCAGGTAATGGTTGAACACCCTGTTGCCTTTTCAACACTTTGCACCCTAGCTACTTGGAAATCCGAGCCCTGCAAGTTTTATACTTCCTGAAAATAAAATTCAGATCTAGTAGAACCCATTAGCTTTCAGAGTCCCCGAGACCCTTCGACAGATGACAATTGTGTGAACATCAGGATACAAAGAACCTTGAGGATGTAAGTTTCATATAGGCATAAAATATATGCTTGCACAATAACCTTGGGCTCAAGGACACATCTGTGAAGCTGAAACAAGGATGGCTTTTGGTCTTGGAGTATGATATATTTTTAGAAGAAATCTTTGCTAGTTGAACGAAGAAAAACAACCATTAAATGAAGAAAGGCAAAATTGAGAAAAGAACAGGTTTTCCAACCCGTTTTAAGACTGAAGTTAAATGATAATTATTTTCAAACCATTCAACCATGCCTGCATGTTACCTCGCATTCATCCTTCTCATCCCATTCGTTGTGTTGTCTTCCCACGAGCTCTGTAGTGTGTTGGTCTTTGGGTAAAATGGCAGTGCGTGGGAGATTCAACAATGAAGATAATAGAATCTATAGGCTCCATGTGGATTACAAACAACCTTAAAATAACAGCTTGTGTTAACAGGCAGGCTGACTAGAGGACTTTGTCACAATGATATAGATAAAATGACAAGCACGTGGATTACCGTGGAGTAATTACTTACATGTATGAGTAGTGGATTCTTCAAAGAAATTCTGCTTGGCTAAAAAAAATTTCATCACCAAATTTTATTATTTTATAGTGACAAATGAACAAACAATTGTACCCCACCCCGATTTACACGTGGGACTCCATATCCAGACAAACAGTACAAAAATCGCCGCCTTACCCAAATTAAGAAGCACCGCTGTAAACGAGAGTAAATCTACCATTGACACCATCATTTGGCATGCTTATGTGAGCATCTCTTGACTGGTAAATGGGCTCTTCCAGTTAGGAACACCAATCCATAGCCAAATGCCAATCTGTAATCCTTGGGGGATGCGCTGTACTCCACCAGTGTGCTATGTCGCGCTTGACAAGCAGCATACCCATGCCCACCAATGTATGTTCTCCCTGCGGTCCCCTGAAATCGATAGACAGATAGTTCTGTGCCACACGGGGACATGACCACCGGACCAGACCACCCCACATGGTAAAAATCACTTGCTGGGACTGCACAGCAGTTACACTTTGAGGTTGGTCTCCTATCCATCTTCCAGAGCCGCATTGGGTATGTAGCATGCAGATAATGGAGTTGGATGAGCTGTAGGCAAGAGGAAATAGTTATTGTTTGGAGGGCCATTTGTCCATCCCTCCAATCTGACTCATCCAGTGGGCCCCCCAGGTTTCCCATTTTTGTTTGAGGAGGTCGAACCTATCGGGGAAGTAATGGTCAGCGATTTATAGAGTTGTGAAATCCCATCCTTATCTAGAGGGCCCTGAAACAGTTCGGTCTTGAGTGGAATATATTCCAGGGGGCTAGGAGTTTCTCCCGATGGGAATAGAGGGCGTGTCGCAGCTGCAAGTACTTGTGGAACTGTGTAGTGGATAGTAAGAACTGTGCTTGCAAGGTGCAGCACATATAGAAGTACCAAATCATCATTGATTTCCTTCCTCCACATAATGGATGGATGCAGCACATATAGAAAAAGCAAAAATGAGGAGAAATAAAAGTATTTCTCCTTGTTGCGCCATGCTAACGCCACCCCTGGGGTGGCATTCGTTTTTGGCGCTGTCACAGAGCTATGATTTCTCGTAAATCTGGGACAGTGTCAAAAGCAGCGGGTGTTGCAGTGGAATGCCCAAAGAAACACCCATTGCATGCCACTCTACCATAGAAAACTGTGGGGGGGGGCCCATATTTACAAGGAGATGTTAAACCTCAAAAAGTGGCTTAACTCCTCCTTCTAAATATGGTGTTGTGAATAGCACAACCAGGGGCGCCACTGAAAGTGCCGTTCCGGTGGTGCTAGGGCCTTGTAAATCTGGCCCAAGGTTTGATAAAAATCTGCAAAGGCCTCAGCAATAGCTGTTGCCATATGGTGAATCACATCCCTACTATCAATGACCTCAGGCAGTTTCCCAGAGAGTCTATAATGGGTAACAAGCCAATAAAGTAATTTACTGGATTTAGCTCCAAACTCATAAACCTGGTGGAGGGAGGTGCACCAGCACTGGTGGGCCTATTCCAAGACAAGGTGCCAAAAGGAATATCTGGTACTTCCAGGTTCATTGGGGGATTACTATGCACTGCTTCTTACATTTTAGGATTTGTGTTTCTAGGGCTCTTATATGTTGACATTTTTCCTATTTTTGGTTATGGATCAGAGATTTCGCCCACTCCTGTATCGTGGCTTTGCCCACCCCTGTATCCTGGCTTTGCCTGCAGCCGACAGCAAGCCTGCAAAGGGGATGGAACCCTGATTGGATTCAAATTAAGCTGTACCCTTCTCCGTAAGGTGCTTAGAATATTGGTCATTAGTTTGGAACCAGGCATTAAGCTGCCTAATCAGTCTTCATGGTTATTGGTGGGGTGCCTATGTGACGGCAGACTGGGGAATGAACTGAGATACCTTGAGGGAGAATCTCCACCACCATGGTGAGAAGTACATCAGCTACTGGGTACAGT
Source organism: Pleurodeles waltl (assembly GCF_031143425.1). NCBI lineage: Eukaryota > Metazoa > Chordata > Amphibia > Caudata > Salamandridae > Pleurodeles > Pleurodeles waltl. The sequence continues at coordinate 1,783,014,966 of NC_090444.1, forward strand.
ATTAGGTCAATAAGTGTGAGGATTTTGTGAGCTGCTGACACATGTAAATTCTCTCTCTCAGGGATGCCTCACCTTTCACACATCTCAGATGCATAACAAGGTCATCTAGGACTCCAGTAGTTTGGAGCCACTTCTTTGGTACGCCGCTGAGCCAGTGGCGGAATTGTGGGGTACAATCTCAGAAGTAGGGCATGCCACTTGTCCAAAGCTCCCCTGGGAGACTGTGATGGAATATAAACACTGAGGAGATTATAGTGGGATCCCTCCAGGCTCCCCTCCAGGTTCCCCTCCAGTCCCAAAAATCTGCCCTGCGTGTCTGCATGTATCTTAATGTGAATAATAGGAAAGGGCCTCTGCAAAAGTATGGCTACAACCCTTATACCACTGGAGGAGTCTGCGTGGAACACCCAGTCATACCCAAAATGATGTAATAAGGGGCACTGAGGGGTATATTTATACTCCGTCTGCACCGAATGTGTGTCAAACTTTTTGACGCACATTCAGCGCAAACGTTGCCCTGTGTTGAAACTTTGACGCCCGAGCCCGCGGACGACAAAATTCCGCCGTGTGCGTCATTTATGGGATGCGGCAACCCGCCTTGCGTTAATCATATGCAAGGTAGGCATTCCCGTCCTAAAAATAACTTAAACGGCTGTGCGTCTTATTTATGCTTTTGGGCAAAAATGACACACGGCCGGGAGGCGGAGCCAGAAAATGACGCACAGCCCGATTTGCGTCTTCATGGCCTCAGGGAACACAAAATCATCCAGAGGTACAGGTTGAACTGGCAGGCCGTTCAGCAGCTGCTGCGCAACATTGAACCGCAGTTGGCACCCACTTTGCTGACACCCCACACCATCCCAACAGAAACCAAACTGCTTGCCGTACTTCACATGCTGGCAAGTGGCTCTTTTAAACAACTGGTACCCTGGTTGCTGGAATATCACAACCATCATTCTCTGCCTTTTTGCCCAAAGTACTGGATTCCATCATTGGACTTACACCCCGCCACATCTGCTTCCCTAACACACTGCAGAAGCAGCAGGAAACAAAACAGGGGTTCTACCTCATTAGTGGCTTCCCACATGTCCTTGGTGCAATCGACTGCACACATGCATGCCTTCTGCCATCTGCTGCAACTGAACACCTCTACCGCAACAGGAAGCACACACATTCCATCAACGTGCAGGCCATTGTCGATCACCAGGGATTGATCACCAACATCGTGGCTAAATATCCTGGGAGTGTACATGACTCCTTCATCTTCCGTCACTGCACCATCAATGAACACTTCCAGGATGGACGGTATGGCAATGGACTACTTGTTGGTAAGTACAAAAACCTACTTATATACACACTGCACAGCAACCCTCTAGGACACACAACACATACACCACAACAGCAACATGTGAACAGGAACACACTGAGATCGTGACATCGTTAGCCATGTTTCTTAAGTCACCATTGAACCTGTCACACATTGGAATTTACTGTACAGCCTAATGTGAAGACGTCAATGAGTGTGGTTGCCGAAATGTCACCTTGCAAATTGTAAGTGTCCCAATGACCTTTACATTAATACATTGCATAAGTCTAAAGGTATGGGATGTCCAGGGTACTTTGATATGAACGTGTTAACAACACTTACAATTTTAACTGTGAATGGAACTATCATCTCACCCCCAAGGAAGACACACGGACACCTGTATCACAAGTCACAATGCTAGGGAGGGCACACTGTACTGCAAATCCCAAAACATACTGCTGACAAACGGTTAGCAGACAAACACTTGTTTAGCCAAGGAAACAACACAATGCAGATGGTATAGCCTACAAGCATAGGATGTGACATTAGTACACAAAAGAGTCACAGACAACACAAGACAACTACTGCCATGAAAGGTCTTTTCAATAGTGCCAGCTACATCAACATGATCCCATTCAATTTCTCTTGCAGCTGATCAGGGGTATGGCATCCAGCCATGGATTATGACGCTATTTGGCAACCCGAGTACAGCTGCAGAGCGTGCATACAACGAGGCCCATAGGAGGACACGCAGCATTGTCGAGCGGACCTTCGGCATCCTCAAGTCAAGGTTCCGCTGCCTCGACATCACTGGTGGTAGCCTCCTATATTCCCCCGAGATGGTCTGTAGGATCATCTTCACATGTGCAATATTGCACAACATTTGCATCAGAAGAAACATTCCCCTCCTGGAACCAGAGCCACACATGCCTGAAGAGGAGGAAGAGGAGGATGCTGGCCTGCAACATGAGGGGGAACTACAGAACACGGCCGCTGGTATACGCCGGCGGCAACATATCGTCAACAATTTCTTTTAAATATAATCACCTTCACCACTTTAGTTAACTAATTTAAATAAACACCTATAATAATCACCATATCATGGTCTGGCTATTCCTTTTTGCACACCTTCATCTCTACTTATCAGAATAAGAGTGTTGCCTCATGTAGCATTGCTGAGATACTGATTAGGACACTGAAAATCCCAGAGCTAATGTGATGCGTAACATACAATGGTCACATACACACACACTGTAAATGACATATATCATGTACATTTCTCCTTTGAAGGCCAATAGCAGAGGACCACACCTATTTCACACATACATGTTGAAATCAAGGGCCAACGCATCATATGGCACACAACTAAGACACCATCACTCAATAAGGGGAAAACAAGCCTCATACATGAGGCAGTCGATGTGCTTTAGCATCAGCATCAGTAACAGGAATGTCTGACCAGACCCTTGACAGCAGTAAGTCCAACTGCATCCAATATTTGCAAGGACTATCTGCGACCAGAGTTCCATAGAAGCAGAACATAGACAGGGCTAGTGCCACACATATGAGCAGCATTGCACACATGACATTCCATGTACATGTCAGCCCATTTCCTAACTCCTGACACACCCATGAACCTGGTCACAACCCACCTGTCTGAAGAGATCCCTGGAATACTAAGATGTGTACCCTAATATTACCTCCTCTAACCACACAGACTAACAATAGCAATCCAGTGTGCTACGCCCTTTCCTATGGTATGCCATTGTCATAGAACATCTGACTGTATGGACGTCAGGTTAATTTATACACTGTCTTCTAATTTCAAAGCCCTGTTAGCACATGTAGATTGCTTCCCGTGTGAAAATGTCTGTTGGCCCTTAGAATGCAAATCTCACCTACAGGACTGGTGAGAAACAGATGCAGCCCACACCTGTGATCCCCTCCATGCACACCACCCATTTAAAAAAGCACTGCCCCTGCTGCCTGGAACAGCATAGGAGTTGCAATTTTGTCAAATACACCATTAAGCATTGATACTAATTAAGCTGTGAAACACAGCCCTTGGGTTCATTTGTCACCTTCAAAAACACAGGATATACACAGTTTGACATGTCAACTGTCTAGTTCGTCCTCCAAACAGTCTGAGTCAGACCACTGATTATGTAACTTGTCAAATTGCTGGATCCTGAACCACCCTGCATTCTGTCAGCCTGACTGGCATCTGTCTGTTTGTCGTCACACTAAAGTATCCCTGTGTCTACATATGTACCACACTTGCATTAGCAAACCTCTCATTCATCAGGGGGTATTGGGCATGGGCTTCTTCAATGCATACACAAATACATTGTATAGCATCATCTGCCTTTTAACTGTACCATATGAGTTAAATCCTCTGTGAAAACCAAAATTCATGGCCCATCCCTTGTCTGGGTCTCATTTATGCATGAATGACAAAGTGTGACAGTGTCCCAGGGCCGTAGGCAGGGATTGGGTATGGGGCCTTCAGCAGAACCAGCAACCTCTGATAATGTCCATGAAAAATACACACATGTCAGGACCATGACAGTTCACACACAGAATCACAGTGCTCACAATATATTGATGGACCGTGTGTGGTTAATAGCTGCGAGAATAATCAGCACAGACGCTATGATGTTCCCAGATGCAGTGGGAATTGCAGAGGCTAACCTGTGTACAAATGTTGTAATGACACCTGCTGGAACATGACACCTGAGTCATTATCTCACTCAGCACACCAAGGTTGCCCTGTTGACTGTCTCATTACACGTCTTTAGTGACAGGGTGGGACCATCCCCATGTAGGTTCACATGTCCTCATCCACTTTACTCACATTGATCAACCAAGGATACTCAGTAGATACAGGAATAGCTGCCACTGACTCATGATGAGTCCTGGACCGAACTTTGACAAATTACACCCAAACTATATACAGGATCATAATTGGACCACACACATGAACAAGACACCTATGTGCAATTGATCAATGGAAATATGTGGACACGTGCTGTCTTGTATGCTGGTCAACCACAGCCACTTGAGAGTTGTGGCTCACTTCTATGGCCTCAACTGTGGTGTCATCATACATTTGAGATTCACCTTTGTCTGTCTTGGCAAACAACATGGTACCCACTTCCTCAATGCATGTGTATGACTCACTGTGGGATTCACCATCTAGTGCCAAGGAAGCTGTTACCAAAACTCTAGGACATAGGATGTTGAAAATGTGGACCATTGACATGAACAAGCGTCTGCCATCTATCTGGTGCATGCTTTGTCACATGTGGTGTCTACGTTACCCTAAATCTTGGAAGTCCACATTACGGATGTTGCTACATGCATGACTAACACATGCCCTCTCTCACTTCCACAATGACTTGCATCTAAGGATTGGACACATGAACGTCACATTCATACAAGCATATGTGCACTAATGCTTCATGTGATACACACACACTTGATCAACAAATACATTAGTTGCCAAAGCACACACTTTGAGACAAAGGCATTTAGGTATTGTACATATGTGCGTCACATTGCTACCCTCTCCTTATGCCAAACATGCCCAATTTGTGAAACACATATATGTAGGCCACAATTATGACCATCTATTGCGTCAGCCAACCGTAAAAATTCTGTGAAGGGAGTAGCGGATCATGGTCCGCTGCAGTATGATGTCACACATGGGAACATACACCATCAACACCATAGTGTGTTCAATCAGCCTATCTCTGATGTGTCCCAAATGTAACATAACAAAAAAACAGGAAAAATTGCCCAAAACCAGTTAATGCACTGAAATTTTGACGTTCCTAGTGTTATGCGTAATTTTTTGCCCACCAATCCTGTATTTGGTCATTTTTTTTGACGCACAGGAGTGAAAATTAGCCCGCATCCAGATATTTGTACAGTCCATCTACTATTATTTGGATGCGGGCTAATTTTCACTCCTGTGCGTGAAAATAAATGACGCAAATACAGTTTTGGTGGACAAAAAATTATGCATAACGCGAAAAAGGGCGGACATTTCATACAGGAAGTGATGTAATAGGATATCCTGTTTACAGATCATGTTCAGTGGGTGTACTTTCACTTTCACTTTGCAGTCTATGATTCTTCTAGACTGTGTGGCTGTGTAGAGAGTGGTGTCCTGAGATTTTGTGCTTTTTTTTCCTGTGTGCTATCTGTATTGTCAATTTGTGAAATAAATATTGTTGGCGTATACTGTACTACTGTGTTTTGTCTACATTTGTCCATTTTTCTAGTGTTTTTGTTGTTTGTGGGAGTCTGTTGTGGGTAGTGTTAGTTTGGGGATAGTTGGGCTCTTTTAGTGGTTAAGTCTACTTTTCATCTGTATTTGTACCCCTACTTTCCCCCTTTCTATTTCTTTCACCCCTATTCCCTTTCACATTTCCACTATGTCTGGTAGGCCACGTCTTGGCAGGATGGGTGAAGAGGAGTTGGGGGGGTTCATATGGCTTGTGTGTCATTTCTTGCCACTCATGATCGAGGCAGGGGGCAGTGTGATACAGGGGTATCCAACAGAGGTGTGCAGAATCCGGTGGGGAAAGGTGCTGTATCACCTGCAGCATGTGTATGCCAGCCAGAGGAGTGACCACCAGCTGAAGCACCGGTGGGCTGACCTCATCACCAGGGAGCAGGATCTCTTGGACCACCTGGGAATCGTGATTGGTGGCACTGTTGGTGAGTACTAATCATGTAAATTTGCACGATTAAATGCTCTGTAGTGACATAAGAGGATTTGTACTATGTCTGCCAGCTAACTTGCTGACTGTGTGTAATGCTGGGGAAACATACAGGGATAATTGATGCACTATGGTAAGGATCACATTTGCTAGCTGTCAGGTAGCACGTGCTCAGCAAACTTACTGGATACTTTTCCATTAAGTAAATTGGTGCGGCCTTTGTGTCAGACAACCAAACAAAATAGGAGCCAATCATGTCTATATAGGGTACTATTGACAGAGAGGTAAAGATGTACCAACATATTGGCTAACTTTGTTGACGCAATAGCTAGACTGACTTTAGAATCACTAGATGATGCAGAAAATGAGTGCTGGCTTCACTTCAATTGATTATAGCAAAGTGTCTCTGACATATGTCTCATGTGAGTCTGGTGAGTGTGGAAGGAAAGCGTTGACGGAAGTACTATGAATGTTTGGGATCATAGTGTTCCTTGATCTTTTTGGATACTTGTCAGATCTGGATTTGAAAACATTGTGAAAAGGTGCAAGGTGCCTTCAGCTAACATCTTAGACTGTTTGGTGGTGTAAGTTAAGCCACATTCCAAATATGGATGGCAGTCCAAAGGTATGCACATGGCTTCACATCTCCATGGTTGGTGCAAATCACCAAAGCTGGGCCACATCAATTGAATCAAATGTAACAACAGGAGGGCTCACAAAAGTCCCTGCCCCTCCCTCTGTACATTGTACCTATGTGTAATAAATGTGTCATGGCCACAAGGCATGTTTGACTGGTAATGCAGTCCTCAAATAACCAGGCTTTGGATGTCTCTCTTGGATGCACATTATGAGACGATTACAATCCTATTTTTTTTTCAGGTCACCAATTATGGGGCATGGTTGAAACCACATGATAGTTAGGGCCAATGTATGTGTGCAGATATGTGTGTAACTGTCACAGGAGACCCATGCTATGCACAAGTTGGCTGTGATATATCAGATGCAGTATCATCATGTCTGAATGGCTGCCATTTCCTTATTCAGCCTACACATTGTATATGTTTATGAAATTGTTGCTCTGTGCACAGATTTTGAGCACATTTCTTCCTTCCATGCCTTACAGGTGGACCGGCACCATACACTGTGGGAGAGGTGGCGACTTTTGAGGACCCCGACCACTCCAGTAAGTGTTGATATGTCTGTTTTGTGTTGTGTTTGCTGGTTATGGACTCGTGTGTGTTGAACGCATAGCAAGGTGTGATGCGTTGGGCAATCATTTCTCTTGTTCCATGAGTGGGATTTCAGTTTCTCAAATGTTTTGAGTTGGCCAATGGTATTATCTAGGGATTGTAGGCCATTCCTGTAGGCCCCACTGTGAGTAGTGGTGTTAGTCATGTGGATGACACTTGAATCAACAAGAGTCGCACTGGAAGTCAGCTCAGATTTAGTCAGCCTGTCAGACCCACATTCTCCAAGATTGGTACAGCAAATTGCTTTCCAATAGACTTCTGCTTCCCTATTTACCAAAGTACTTCTGAAACTGTAGGTAGAACCTCCTAGCAGCATGTACTTCCACATGTAGTGCTACAAGTATGTGGAACATGAGTGCAATGGCCTAGGTGTGCATGCTAATCATGATCATGGGTGTTCTTGCAACTCTGTGTCTGATGTAAGTCAGGCCTTACTGGACGTATATGTTGTGTACCAAGTTCTGCATTTCCTGTCATGTGTGGCCCTATGATTGGTCTAGGGTTTGCTGACTCCTAATTGTTGATAGACCTTACCTGTGGTGTGTGTGTAGAGCCAAACACGTGTGGAGTTTTCTATACACTCCTCGGTGTACATTTTGTTGGAAATTGATAGTTGTTTATCCACCCCCCCACCCTCAAACACGGGCATGGGTTTGTGAATGGGGTACCTAGTACTGATGCTACCAGTATGTTACACATACATGTGAATAAGTGACTGTTTGGTAGGAACCTAGTATACACACTCAGGTATGGCACTTGGTACTACACTGGCAAGTCCAGTTACAAATTGCAGACCATGTGGCTTTAGTTTTGCATTCCGTACACTGACATTTGTAGCCCAGGTCTTGGCGGAGGATATGCAGCATGATTGTTAGCTGATAACAGGCAGAACTCAGATGGCAAGTCAAAGCCAGTTGTTACCCATCTTGTAAGTTATGGATGTGCTATGTGTGATGTGACCTTTGTAGGCTGGCCTGCCATGTACTTCCTCAGGGATATTCAATGATCTGTATTGGGATATGAGCTGTTATAAGTACTGTAGATGTATAGTCGGAATAACTTCTTGTGCCATTTCACACAATGCAGTTACTAATGTAGAATATTTGCATTTGTCTTCACAGCTGCAAACATGACTCCAGACCAGGTCAGTGAATTCCAGCACCGGGCCATGAGATACCAGCACATCCTGCTGGTGGAGTCGTGGTTCAGGAGGATGGCCCGGCGATATCGCCATGGACGGGCCTCTGGGGCATGGAGAGCCTTCCCACAGGGTGGGCCTACTTTGCCCACCACAGCCACCACCAGCACAACCACCACTTCAAGCCAGGTGGCCCCACCCACAGCTTGGACTGTTGTGCCTACATCTGCTGGACTTCCAGGCCCCAGCATTGCTACTGGTGCAGGACAGCCCACTGGGCCTGGCACCACACACACACAGACCTCCTCCACCGGTACCCAGACTGCCACAGCTCCATCTGTTGACTCTGCAGCCTTCCACAACATGGAACGGAAGATGGACCGTGTGCTGCGCAAGTTGAGCCACCTGAGCCGGGATGTGCGCCACATTAACCGGCGTGTTAAGTAAATCAAGAGGACCCTCCGCAGGGCCAACCTCTAGACTGTATTTGATATGGAAATGATTCCCTCCCCTCCCTCCTCTTTCCTTGTTCTTATAGTTAGTGGGCTTAGGGGGCTTAGTCTTAGGTTAGTATAGGCTGTTAGTTTAGTTAGTGTTAGTCGGTGGGGGGTGGGCGGTCCTGATTCTTTCTATTTTTACTTATTAAGTGTATGGGTGGGTGGGTGGGGGATTATGTTGGGGTTCTTGTGTGTTTAAAAAAAAATAAAAAAATAAAAAATTATATATTTGTTTAGGATAGTATAGTATGTGTTTAGGTTAGTATGTATTGTCCTCCATGTGTCCCGTCTCATAAGGGGGGTGGGGGGGTAGATGTTTATAACGTTTTGTTACATGTGATAAGTAAGTGTAGCTTAGGTTAGTTAGGGACAGTTGTGGGTAAGGAGTAGTCAGGGTAGATTAGGGTAGGTAAGATTTTTCCCTCAGTTTCCTCTTCTGTGATTAGCATTTAATAAATATTTGGTTAACCCTTAACAGTATGTGATAAATGGTACTTGATCCTGGGTTTGTATTCAGTATACATACATTTTGTACTATTACATTTGTGTCCTATGCTACAAACAAATCCCAACTGAGCTGTACGATTGGCAGCTAGCCCAGAGCTACCTTGAAAAGTGTCCACCCTTCACTGAAACCACCAATCACAGTTAATATGGATGACAATGTGTTTCTGTTGATAAGTGTGTTTTCAAAGTCACAAACAGTGCTTCCAGACTTGTTATTGGGGGAACAGTTTTAGGTCTGACTGCAGTGTGATGATCAAGGACACCCTTATAAGATGAATTCTCATTGGCACTCTTGTATTCTTGTCTTCATGACTCTCATACATAATTTGTGACACAGTTCAGCATGATTACCTATTTGTATGTAAACTCAGACACCTTCATTTATGCAGTTTTTGTAGTGTTTGCTTAGATTAGTATGCACTGTTATATGTGTTATTATTGCATGGTGGCAACATTTTGCGGCCACTATTTGATGACTTAGATATCCCTTGAGGAAGCATTATTCTGTCCAACACTGCATGATGGTGTACGGTTTCTCGCTTCATCCGATCTTACCCTCAGGAAGGGCAGAGTATGATGCAATCATGGCCACTGTGCTGATTTATCTGACTATATAATATCAGGACAGTTGTATTGACAAGCTACGTAATTTGACAGTAGGCACATTTCAGTTATCTACTGCACAGTTGATATGTCACATTACCCAGAGACAGATTTGTTGTGTAAGTGCTATTTATTGAAAAGTGCTGTAGTGATATCTGTACATTGTCCATGATTGTGAGTCCATTATAGTGACATCTTACATTGTGATCCTACACAAGGGTTTACCGAAATGCTTTTGACATGCTGGGGTTGATGTTTCAGACAGTGCAGAGGGACAGAATTTGCCAATGAGTAGGAGAGAGACAATCACTGGGCTTGGTGACAAGATATACAGTGGTTTGCAGAATAGTGCTTGAGTACAGTTGTTTCAGGACTGGCAAGTTACAAAGCGCAGGACCTTGGTAATAGTTGGCCATGTGGCAGGGACTAGTGCTTCCGGGTACTTTTACTTGTGAATGTGATATGTTCCATGTCTCCTTCTTCTGATGTGTGTGTTGCCCCTCTGTCCTTGTTGTTGTTGGTTGTGAAGGGGCAACACACACCTCAGTGTTAGAAGACGTGGAGTCAGACATCCCGGTCGCTGCTCCCTGTGAAGGTCTTAAGGGCAGTACTGCAGCAAGGAGGATCTGCTGGTTCTTGAGAATAGCAGCCACATCACGATGGTAGGCAGCCAGGTCGGCCCTGAGGGGTTCAATGTTGCATTCGTGCACGCGTTGACAGGATTGCTGTTGTAGGTGTTGGGTCAACTGTATTACAGCTGTGCTGATTTCCTTCTGTTTTTTTTGCTGTTCCTGCAAGATAGATGTCAGGGCTTGCATAGCTGCTGTCTTATCTGCAGATGACATCATGCACAAACGCATCCCCTCAAAGCTAGTTGCCATATTTTGCATCCCCACCAGCACCTCCTTGGCCAGCTCCCGCTGTACTCCGACTACAGTTCTCTCAAAGCTGGTGCCAGTGTTGTCTGAGTCCTCAGCTGTATTGGAGCTGGCAGGTCTTACAATTGGGGTGGTGGGTGGATCCTCTGTGATGGCTGCTTGTTCTGTGCTCCTGCTTGTGACTGAAGGTGGGGTCTGGAGGGTTTTAAGGACCTTTTGGATAGTCTCCTGGGGAATGTTTATCGGCTCGTCATCCATGTCATCAGGGTAATCTGGGACAGGGATGTCCGCAGGAGATCCATCTTCCTCTGCAATGGAACAAGGTACAATTAGTGTGTCTGTGTTGTGGCAATTTTGATGTGACATGCCTGCCTTGTGATGTATTCACTTTGTGATCTTGTTTTGTGTTCATTGCTCCAGTCCTTCAGATGGGCAGTCTTCCAGGCCTATTGCCCACCTGCATGTCAAATATATGTTATTGAGTTATTAGACTTGTCAGCATCATCTCCTCTAGGTGTTGGTTTAGGACAAATAGTGAATTGCCACCTTCTTGTCCTACTCAAGCCTCCATCTACATCCATTCTCATGGTGAGACCTTTCACTGGCTGTGGGTGTTCTGATGGCCCTGGCAGCACACTTAACAATCTGGACCTGCCCCAATCTCTGATCTTTCACATCCACTTAAATGTATTTGACATGTGGCATATCCTATGCATAGCAATGTTATGACACAATATGGATGTTGGCATTGGTAATGTGTACAGCTGATGTTGGTGAATGTGTGTTACATTGGATTGCCCTGATAATTGTATCAGTGTCCTATTTCCTCCTCTGACTGTGCAGGTGTATGTCAGTGACCAGTTACATGTGCCCCCCCCTCAATGCTGTTGTCTGAGCAGTATGACATTTGGGATGTTACATTGTGACCCAGGCACAGGATGAACCCTGACATATGCAGAATTGGTGTGTCCTTAGTGCTGTGTAGCTCCTATTGATGTTTACATTGTCTGATGTTTGCGACAACTATGGACATTGACATTTGACAGTACTGGGGCCTTTTTCTTGTTTCTGGGGATTGTTAAAGTTGTCATCCTCACCCCCTAATTTAGGTGTGTATGATCCATGGGGAGGTTACTGCCATTGGCTACTTGAGCTGCACACAGAGCGGAGGTGGTAGTGGCAACTGTTGTCGCAGTTACATTCCAGTTGTCGGTATGGCTAGAGGTTGTTAATAGGGCCCTAGTTACTATATGGGGTATGGTGGCTGACGTGTGCCAGGATGTCAGTTTGACGTTGTGCCCTTCCCTCCTGGCGTGGCTTTCCCTTTGCTCCATCGTTGTCATGGCAGCATGCCCCCATGGGACTGTTGTTGGTGTAGTGTAATGGTGTGCCCCAACTTCTGTTTGTGCAGGCCATGCCCCCATGCCGTGCCCCTTTACCCATGCCACGCCAGATATATGATGACTTACATGCAATGTGTAGTAGGTATTCCCCCCCGGTTGAAGTTGACATTAGTGTATTTCAATTCCCCATGCGACTTACCCTGCATGTGCATTGTCTCCTGGTAGTCTGTGCTGTCCTGTCCTTGAATCCCTGTGACGATCTCCTCAGGGATGATGGCTGCGACCATCTCCTCCATGTGGTCCAGGGCCTCCTGGTGTGCTGGACTCCCACCTCCAGTCTGCAGTGCTGCCTTCCTGTTCCTGGCCATCTTTTCCTTGGTCCTGCGCTTGCAGTCATGCCAGCGTTTCTTGCACTCAATGACAGTTCTGCGTACTTCAGCCACACTGTTAATCTTGTTGACAATTTGTTGCCATATAGCCTCTGTCCGACTGATTGGCAACTGTGAAGTGACAAACAGTTGGTGCTGGTGTTCTGTCACCTCTTTAACCAGAATTTCCTGCTCCTCTGCACTGAAGCAACACTTTCTTTTCTTCTTATAAGTGTCCTGATTCTTGTGTGGGTCCTCCTGGCTGGTTCCTGGTCTGTTGTCATCTTCCTGGGGTCTGTAGTGGCATCTGGGATCCATTTTGGCTCTCCTCTGGTGAAATAGCAGTGTTCGCGTTTTTTTTTTACGCTATTGTGTCAAAAAACAGCGCATATCCGGTTTGCGGGGTCGTAAATCGACCCACAGTCATTTCCGCTGCGTTAACGTAGTTTTGCTTTACGACTTGACGCTGCGGTGTGCGTCAAAAATAATGACTCCCACCTGTGGTTTGCGCCGCCGTGCGTCAAAGTATAAATTCTGACGCCCGCACGGCGCACCAAAAGGGCGTTAGCCGGCGGTAATATTTTTGGCGCAAAACTGCGCCGGCGCAGTTTTGTGTCAAAAAGTATAAATATGGCCCTGAGTGTCCACTAGGTGTGTCTCCTGGAGCATATATCTTATGGAATACGGCTGCTCTCTTGATACAGTCTAGTAGGTCATTGACATTGCAGAAGAGGATGGAAAGGTTAATCATGGGATCTATAGTTGCAAAGGGATATGGATATGAATTGGGAACTGGTTACAGGGCCAGGCCCATGAGGGCTGCATAGGTCCTTTGAAAGAGATGCCCGTTGTGGGACCAAGATTGGAAAAGTGTGTGAGGGTTCAGGTACCAATAACTGCACAAAAAACAATTGGAACAACAACAACTCCCCTACACCATACACTACCCCTAGAAGCAGCTGTCATCTCTGAACTACCCAAACAACCCTTCATGCTGCCCAGTACTTGGGAGGCTCAATGGAGAACCTCCTGTCATCCCAGGACAAACAATTTTGCCTGTGGCATTTGGGCGAGGAGAGGGTTTCGTAAGTAGAGGATCAGCCCAGCGCTGTCGGGTAAAATGGGGCACAGTGCCAAGGGGGTAAAACTATACCTCATCTACTAGATTGTCATACCACTCAAAGCTGTATCAGTCTGGGATTGCCCAAAGCATTTCACTTGGGGGTCCAGAGTTAGGGAATCTGTGGCTTGGTTACCCGCATTGGATCTCTACAGGTTGATTTTGGTCATAGTGGAATCTGGGGTTGCGCGAGCCAAAATGTGCTAGTGACGTGACACCATCCTCCTTTGTCATCAAGGGGATGTCCGGTTGATGCCCTCATCACCTCTCTCACAACACCCTCCCCTCTCCATCCACTAAGGTGAAATTCCTCCGCCCTGTTGTCCAGTCCCAGGGGTGCTAAAGATATGGGCACAAGAGTCATGGGTTACTTTCACTGTAGTGGGAAACATCAGCATATATTTGAGGTTCATGGCCTGCAGCTTTTTGTTTACCACACTCAAAGATTTCCACTTCTGCTGCACCACTTTGGAGTAGTCCAGAAGGATCATGAGGCTTGTGGATTGATGCATCAGGTCTCCAGCCTTCCATGCCTCTCGTAATATCACATCTTGGTCCTTAAGCTTAAGGATCCATGCTAATAAATGTCCCAGAGGGGCTTCCAGCAGATGTTTGGATACCAATGATCTGTAGGTACATACCAAGATGAACTGGGGGTGAGGAATTCAGCTGAGATCCAAGAACAAAGGCAAGTTTCCATGAATTTCTCAGGGTCTGTACCTTCGGAGCCTTCTAGGAATCCCACGAAGTGTAGTTTATTCTGCTAGGCCCTGCTCTCTACATCATCCGCTCTGGTCACAAAGTTTTTAGTTGAGAGGGTCAACTTCGAAACCATGGGCTTAAGTCTGGATATCTCATCTTCCAATGTGGAGTATGGGCTTTCGGCTGCAGTGACCCAGTTTACAACATTTCAGATGTCTTTTCTAAATAGAGTGCCATCTATTCTCATCTCTCCAGTTCTAGTTTCGACTGCTTTCCTTGGCTTATAGGATGGCAGTGGTGAGCATTGAGTTTGGCACAATTATCCCAGTGGTCAGCTCCGATAAAACACCTCCTGTCGTAATCGGAGGACTAGTGAATCTGTTGATTATTGATTGCGACTGGGCTGTGGAGCACCTTCCCTTCCCCACGGCTCTCAGCCACGCTGTAGCAGCTTCCCTTATGTCACCACTCAGGGGAAAACACCACAAGATTCGGGGCCCACCAGCCCGCTCCCAGAAAACAGATGTTTCTAGGGGTTCAACCCACTTGTCCCACACACTGTCCGGGCAATGGGACCGCACAAGCAGTCATTTCCCTTCTAACTGAGAAGCTAGTCGGGCATCTCCTCCAGGCACCTCAGGCAGTCCAGGACTCCACTGTAGCTGGCCAGCCCAACCAGGGAGTCAACTGTAGGGGCTGTCTTCCAGGTGGCAGGCCTGGCACTCCCAAGGGTGCCCCCCGGTCTGACCTGCTTACCCCTGTATGGTGAGGAGAGTAGCATGAGCAGTTTGCAGGTCCAACAGGGTCAACGGAGTCCCAGGGAAATGACCTCCACTAGGTCCGGCATGCCTTTAGGACATACAGATTACTGCCTCTATGGGGCTCGCTACAAGCCACTGCCACCAGGATTGCTGCTTGAGGCTCGGAGGCGCTCCCGCAATACCACAATAGGCCATCCCCAGGCTGAATTCACCATCATTTCGGGGCCCAGGCCAGACCCCTGAGCCCCACAGGAGACCTGTGGTGGAGAGAAGAAAGAAAAAGAGGGAAGGGGGTGGCCACAGTCCCTTACCACTAAACGATTATGTGGCCTCTGCCGTGCCAGTTGTGATATCCGTCTCCTCAGTGTGGCTCCTCTCCCCTCTGATGCAATGGCACAAAAGCACCCACAAGGCCCAGGGCAATTGCCTCCCCCACTCAGGTGTCATGGGACCTGCTTCACTTGGCCTCCAGGTCACTACAGGGGTTCAATTTCAACTTGGAACCACATGTGTGATCAGTCCAATCCCAGTCACTCACACCGAGATGGCCGACTTGTTCACGCTGAGTATATCCCTTCTGGCTACAGCCTTTCTCCCTGTAGTCCAGATAGCGTTCAGGCCACGTCCTCAGCACCGGATTTTATTAGATTTATAGAAGGTGCGAGTGGCTCTCCTAAAAGCATCTGCCATCTTGGACTTGTTGGCTTCGCCCCTGCTGGTAGAGGATTTTATTACTTATCCTATCTGTGTGTTGAGGCTGAGAACCGCATCCTATTGTACATTTCACTCTTTAGCCTCAATGGCATCCATTATGCAATGGATGTAGGAAGGGCATAGTCAAAGTCTCTCAGTTTAATTAGTTTATATGTTTATGATGTTCTATCCTTTCCAGAACACAGATGCCTCAAAACTCTAGAACATGTATGCAAATTGATCATGTTCTCTTCTTACTCTATGAAAGTTATGTGTGGTGAGCTGAGGAGCTTACGAACTTCATCAGTGATTTGATATTAATTTTGAAGAGGTGATAGGGCAGGCAGGAACACTTGTGGACAAGAAAAAGAGGGCAAGTCTTTGAGTAGAACACTTTGGTAGCACACCGACAGGACTGAATTGAACAATTTGAGACAAAGGTCCAATGATCTGGCTACTGACTGGAGATGTTTATCAAGAATATTGGGGAACGCTGTGTTGCAGGAATTGGAGAAGACGTATTTATGCATGCCGAGAGCACTCATGTCTAGTGAGTTTAGTAAATGGCTCTTTAGAATGATGAGACTTGTTATCATTTTATTACATGGCATAAAGTTGTATTTAGGTGGGTATATACCGTTGAAAGTGTTGTGAGACTGAAGAGGGGCAGTGACTATTTTTAGCAAGAAGTTTGGAGTGCTATGGTCTGACTAATGTGGTTGAAGTCCACTGGTTCAAGGGAGAATTCTTTTTTAGAGGTTGCGAGGGGATGGGGGTTGAATCAGACTTTTCTGAAATGTATGGTATTTTGGGTGTAGTAGGTGATGTCAATAGTTCCGTAATGAGGATGGGAAAAACATATCACACATCTTGTCCATTCTTTTATGCTTCCTGCCCACTTACATACTAGAACTACTGTGTTAATAATGTTACCTAGGTGGTATTAGTTTATTTTGTAACATTGTGGCACAGATGTGTTTTACTAATTGTATTTATTCAGATACCTCTATTTTAACATGTCTTGTATTTATTGACAGTATTTTCTGGATAACAGTTCCAGTAAATGTATATTTATTAACTGCTTTAGCTCACAGAACAGCTTCTCAGATATCCTAAACCAACTGCACCGATACCTTATACAATAATAATCAGAACACAGTCCTTTCAGAGATGGCTACCATCAAGGAGTGAAATGTACAACTGAATGCAATTCTCAGTCACAGCACCCAGGTAGGAGACTGTTAGTCTGATTGGATTTCTCAGGTGAGTGTTGAGTGTTTTCTAGAGTTCTGAGCCTAGCACTTGACTGCTTTCCCCTTTGTACCTCTTGTAGTTAAATCTAGTATTACAGATTAAGGGGGTCATTCCGACCCTGGCGGTCCAAGACCGCCAGGGCCGGGGACCACGGAAGCACCGCCAACAGGCTGGCAGTGCTTCCCAGCCCATAAAGGGAATCCGGCGGTTTTCCCCCGGATTTCCCCTGCATGGGCTGAATCTCCATGGCGGCGCTGCAAGCAGCGCCGCCATGGAGATTCCGACCCCCTTCCCGCCACCCTGTTTCTGGCGGTTTTTACCGCCAGGAACAGGATGGCGGGAACGGGTGTCGTGGGGCCCCTGGGGGCCCCTGCACTGGCATGGGCAGTGCAGGGGCCCCCTAACAGGGCCCCATAAAGATTTTCACTGTCTGCATTGCAGACAGTGAAAATCGCGACGGGTGCAACTGCACCCGTCGCACCCCTGCAACTCCGCCGGCTCCATTCGGAGCCGGCTTCATTGTTGCAGGGCCTTTCCCGCTAGGCCGGCGGGCGCTCCATTGGCCGCCGCCCGCCAAAGTCAGAATGAGGGCCTAAATGTCTTCCCAGATCTACGACTGCAGCCAAGTTGTAATGTGTGGATGTCAATTAGAGAAAGACAGTACTAGCAGCTGCTATTGGTTGCTTATTCTTTGGTAACCCTGCCATTGCCCTTATAAACCGCGGCTTCAAAAATTATGAAGGAAGCTGCCAGAACAATAAGGTAACAGCGCTTCACAAACTCAGGGGCTGATTTCAGAGCCCCTAGTGCCTCCTTGTGCCACATTAGCATCATTTTTTTTTAACGCCAACGTGGACCAACAAGGCCAAAATCGTTGCGCCAAATTTACAAAGTGGAGCAATGCATGCTTTGTGCACTTTGTAATTATTTGCGCAACATTATGCATGAGCCAGGCGCAAAGAAAATGGCAAAAAGAAATCTAAAATCAGAGCAGGCGTTAAAAGGAGGCATGCTATTATTTTCAATGGGCCTCCATGGACTTTGCAGGATTAGCGACAACATTTTTTACTCTAATCCTGCAAAGCTCCGAACAAGGGTCAAAAATGTTGACTCTAGTTCAGCTAACTACCGCACACATGGTGGCGATGGGGGAGGGCGTGAAGGGGCGCAAGGAAAGTGGCCCTGCACTAGGTGCTGCCCCACTTTTCTTAAATAAGGGCCTAAGTTTTCTTTCTGCAGTTTCTACATTAGCCTTTCAGCAGGAAATAGAAGGTGTCTGAGGTACTAAGAAAGAACTAAGGAGGGACAAAGAGACAACACTGTGATGTTATTAGCAGTCAAAGGATTCTTGATCCCAGTTCCACTGTCATTGGCATTTGGCAAATCAACACACAAGGTGTAATCGTGTAACAAACAAAGGAGATATTGTTGCCCCATTCCCCTCTAGTCCTTGAAGACTGTACACTACAATATGAATTTAGTTATTAAATAGGTAATCTCAACATGATGTTACATGAGTTCCCGTGTGGCCCAGCTACTATATGTGACAGGCAGGAATCATATGCCTCCTTAGTTCACCATGGGTAGTGGTGGTGGAATAAAAAGGCCAATAATGTGTGGTAGATGATCATGTGTATCACAGATCTACACTATTCAAATAACTTGTTTTATCTAGCCAGAATAGCTACAGAAGAAGAAATATCCCATAAGAGACCATAATGAAGACCAGGGCCTACTCAAACTTTTCAAATAAAATGACAACATCAAGCTTAATACTTAGAGATGGAAGTTAGAATGAAAGCCAAATACAAGGGATGTGAGCATAGGTCAGTGAGGTCCTGTGATGTTCTGTTCCTGAAAAAAGGATTTCCAAGTAGTCTGCCTGGGTTCCATTTGGCACCACTTAAACTTTCTGCAGTGATACTCAGTCCACTGTGTGGTTATCACACTGTGCATGGGGAATGATGAAACTGGCTTAGGAGAGTGAGGGCAGTAGATTGCCTAGGTTACTGATATAAACATGTGCCTGACATGCTATTCTAAAATAACATAAAGCACGTTAAAGTAATCTGAGTGTTAGGTTTGGGGACATGATGGATGATGCCTTTCTAAAATCCATTTAACATAACATATCATACAACAGCATGAATATGTAAAGAAAACATTCATCGGTGGGTCAATACGACACTTAAAAACAAAATATTTGTGTTACCCAAATTAATGATAGTAACAGGGAATCTAACCTGGGGAACATGAGGCTAAACATATGTTACTGAAATGTTTGCATTAGTCCACTGAGCAACCAGACAGTGCAGGGGTGAAAAGCTGCTAAAATCAGTCCTTTCTTTATTAATTGAAAGGCATACAGTCTGAGAGGGAGATCATAGTAACCTATGGTTCAGCCTTGATTGCAGAAGCGCCTGAGAGTGCTGCTCCTGTATATTTGGAGACTGGACTCTAAGACTGAAAACCTGGTAAGTGGTGTGGACTTGGCAGCCCTAAGATATTATTCAACCATGTCTGAAATTGGGCCAATAGTTGGATGAGGTATGCACCCTGCCCAAGTATGGACTACCATCCTACTCAGAATAAGGCACAACACAGCCTAAATTATCCTGTGCTCACTCTGTGGTAGCTTGGCATACTTGAGCTAGAGAGCTAATGAGCAGGCATGCTTGAGCTAGATAGCAATGTGTAAAAATGTGTGCAATACCTCATACAGTAATATATAAAAATATCACAAAAAGACTCCACACCAGGTTAGAAATATGGATTATGATTTTATAAATAAAATATGTTCTAAGAATCAAATAGCACGGTTAGGGGTTACTTTAGTTTACACTGAACCATGGCAAACTCAAAGCCGAGATGTGTTGGTTCCGAAGTGAGATGTGCTGGGTTTCTCCATGCAATCGAGAGAAGCTTTGATCTCCATAGGTAGACTGCTGGGGCGGTGAAGTGCTGTTCCGATACGTCGGGCTCTCCAGGTAATGCATTGGTACCAAGAGTGATGCACGGATTCTACTCCCACAACAGGGTTGATGACCCGGTTCTGCTACACACAGACAGTAGGTGCATCAATTTACATGATGCAAGTATCTGGGTCCTCTTCCAGTGAACCAGGCACAGGAGCAGGGGTAGAGACGTTGGTGTCCCTGAGTCTCAAGCAAAAGAAAGCAAACCAGAAACCCCTAGGAGATCACTTGTGGTTCAAGGCAGGCTCCAACCCTCTCTCAGCAGGGTAAGAGAGCAGCAGGCAACACAGCAGTACAGCAGAAAAGCAGTCCTTCAAGGTCAGCAGTCCAGTAGAGTGACAGGCCTTTTTGCAGTACAATGGTTCTTCTAACAGAGTCTAGTTGCAGATCCAGAAGTGTCTGATTTGGTGGGGTATGTGACCCAATACATATATCCAATTGTGCCTTTAAAGCAGAGGAGACTTCAAAGAAGAGTCTTTGAAGTGCACTTGAGCCCTTTCATTCCAGCCCCAGCTCCAGACTATCAATAAGGTGTAATCAACTCTCTGTGTGGGGGCAGGCACTGCTTATTCAGGTACAAATGTCATCCCCTCCTGGACTTCCTGCTCATGTAGATACATGTTGATGAGTACTCAGACACACCTAATCTTCCTTTGTTTGTGGCTGTCTGGAGGGAATGCACAAAGTGTAGCTGTCACCCACCCCAGACGTGTATTGGAGACAGGCTACAGGCACACAGAGCTGTAAGAGCAAAGAAATATCTACTTTCTAAAGTGGCGTTTCTAAAATAGTAATGTTAAATCTGACTTTACCAGTGAAGAGGATTTATCATTGCCATTCCAAAGATATGAAACAGGACATAGCTACTCCTTCTCAATGAAGAATTACAACTTAAAAGTGTACTAAGGAATTCCCAATATTAGCACGTGAGAGGGGTAGGCCTCACAGTAGTGAAAAATGACTTTGGGGGGGTTTTACTACCAGGGCATGTAAATTTTAAAAGTACATGTCCTATCTTTCAGTTACATAGCATCCTGTCCTATGGGCTACGTGGGGCCTACATTAGGGGTGATGAATCTGTAATAAAAGGGGAATCTGAGGCTTGGTTAGGGGTTGTAAATGACAAGGTAAAATGGCAGTAAACTTCACACACATGGCAGGCTTGAAAAAATGGTCAAGGGGCCACTTATGTGGGTAGCACAATCAGTGCTGCAGGCCCATGAGTAGCATTTAATTTATAGGCCCTAGGCAAATGTAGTGCACTTTACTAGGGACTTTTAAGTAAATAAAATAGGCCAGTTGCATATGAGCCAATATTCCAATGTTTGGGAGAGAGAGCACAGGTACTTTAGCACTGGTCAGCAATGGTAAAGTGCACAGAGTCCTAAATCAGTAAGAATGAGGGAAGAAAAAAGTTGGGGGAACCCCCCCCAAGGCTGTCAGGTCTAACAATCCATTAACTGATCAACAAACTACAGGGCTAGCTCCATATTTATTGAATACTGAGCCAATAGCTACTGTGCTGACACATATATTCACAGATTTTCCCATAAGGCACCATTGATGACTGAACATCAACAAAATCCTCTACCTTACGCAAACTGCCATTGAAACCCTCACTATGACAATTATATCCCCTTAATATTTATTTCTTTGTACAATGTACTTTACAGACTTAATTGTCTCTAGGTGCCACAATTCAGTTTAAAAATTAATAATTACTCAGTTAGACTGTAAAGTGAGATCAAAGATAGTCCAGGGAAGGTCTAAAAAGTGTAATTCTGTTTTAAAAAAAGAAACACTTTTGTTATCTTTCCAATGTTCAGAAGGGTGTGAGTGTTTATTTAAACTGTGAGAAGTTCTTAATAGGAGAACCAAGTAAAGAGGATTGATCTAAGTTTAAGGATGACAATTATTTGCTATTTCTTCTTGAAGATAAACTGATTGTTGAGATCATGAGCATGCCCTAATATAAAACAATCAGGACCCTAACATCATAAGAAAATGTATGGTATACCCTCACACACCGCCCTGGGTGTCATGATTCATCACTGGTCCTCCCAATGGGGAGCACATTTGGTCCCAGTCTGGCATGTATACATACATCAATTTGAATGTGACAAAATACACACTACTGTGACACCATATACATTACAGACAAGCCTTATAGGAGCATTATCATCTTATGGTGCAGGTACATCGGTGATGTCTTTATCTTTTGGTGCAGCAGTATTGAGAACGCTCAGGAATTCGTCAGATGGATAAACACTCAAGAATCTTCTTTGAGATTCAGAGATACCATCAACAGCCGCACTATCACCTTTTTGTACTTAGACATTCAAAGCAGAGAAGGCAAGTTTGTGTCAAATGTTTTTGAGAAATCAACAGACAGACATAGTCTACTTGATTTTGATAGCTATAACCCAAGGGCACTCAGGGACATTCTTCTCTTTAGACAGTATTTATGCATCAGACACAACTCCTCAGGCATCCATACATTCAATGAACAAAAGCAAATAGACTAACAGATAAACTCATGACCCGGAGATATAAAAGGAAATTACCAAACGTATTAGAAAACAAGAACATAATAACAACAACAGAGACTCACTTTTGTAAATGCATCTAAAAGAACAGGCAGATAGATGTACCTGCGTAACAAACTTCTCACCTATCCCCAATACAGTAAAGAACATTATTGCTGAAAATTGGAACATTCTCTGCAGAGCCGGTAATGAATGGTCTCCTCCTCTCTTTTCTTTTAAGAGAGGTACCAGCCTAAGAGACAGATTAGTTCACACCAGAAGTAGGCCACCTGCAACAACAACATCCGGCCCTACCACTTTATTGAAATTACCACCAGTTAGCAGGGATTACCCTAGTGATAGATGTTCTGTCTGTCCCTTTACAAAAGCATGTAAAGAGATAGATATCGGTACCAACCTCCCATGGGTAATCAAACACCACACCAATTGCAACAGTGAGAATGTCATTTACATGATTACAACTACTTGCTCATAAAGACACATAGGAATGACCTTATAGAAAATACATATCAGGATAAGTGAAAACTGCAGCAACACCAGGTGGAGGAAAAGTCCCATGTGCATGAATAATCTTTTTGTGGAGCATAACATTTCTGACAGAGACATTACATTGATGATCCTGGAAAGAACAACACCCAAACCACATAGCAACATATGGCCCGATGTACAACCATTTCATTTTGCGAGTATCTAATTGCGATTTTTCGCGACCCGTCTCAAACACATTTAGTGATTCGTAATGGAGACGCAAATAACTTACCTCATCAATATCCATGAGGTAGTTTACAATTTGCAGCCCCATTGAAAATGGCTAGCACTCGGGAGTAAGATGGTGCCCATGTAGTGCGCTGGCTGGTTGTCTCACCCTTTCTGTAGCTGGTATGTGAAGGAAGAAGGAGTTGTTCTGCAGAATGTTTTTGTGTTATTATGTACTTCCGCTGTGCAGTCATGGTATGATTGGCGCCACCAGGAAGTTTTAAAATCTGTTTAGGCTTACATGGGCCATACTCAGAAACGTTGCAGAGTTGCTCTGCACCGTGGACGCTTTGGCCTTCTGGCACTGCGCTCTGCAGGCCCTTTTGCCCACTCAGATTGTTGTGTGTGGGAGGCCTCTGGTGGGCAGGCCATGGCCAGTAAAGGAGGCAAAGGGGTGTGGGGTTTAAGAGTGTGAAGAGACAGTCCCCAGGTGGAGTCCCCAAGCAGCTATCGCGGAAGGGGGAGGAGAGACCCGCTAATGCGCCTGTAGAGATGCCGGCCCTTACCTCAAAGAACCAGCACCTGAAGGAGGTGCGACGGGATTATCTTGCTGCAAATAAAATTTTGCAGCCCTCTATTACAGATATGTTCCCTCTCCCTTCGTCCACAGTTCCTCCTGGACCTTCAGACTTACATCTGTAATTATTACAGGAAGCTTTGAATGCTGAGGGAGGTGATTATAACAAGGCCTCTACTCAGTCTGCGGGGAGAGCCGAGAGTATCCATGATGTGTGTGCTGGCCCTTATGTTACTGGAATTACAAACGCTGTGACTGCTACTACGTGATCTGGTACAGAGAACATGATGGTGTCACTGTTTCTGTGCAAAATCACTCAGGGGAGAATATTTGTGTGTCTAAGGTTGGGCCAGCAGAGAGTCACCTGTTTGAGGGTTCTGTGCCAAATACCCTCCTCCCACAAGTGCAAGTGAGCTCTGTGGCACCCCAAACAGGATTAGGATTTGAAGCTATACAGAGCGCTGAAGAATTCCCTGATACTGGAGATAAAATTGTTTCGCTCACTGACGATTATGAAAAATCAGAGATTAGTGGAACGTTGTCTGTATATTTCCAGCAGCTTAGCAGGAGAGGCAGCGGCAACAATCAAACGTGCTGGGGGGGGGAGGGGTCGCATAGGAAAAAAGGGGGTTTATCCAGCGGCGCAAAATTGGCTTCTGAAGAGAATGTGGCCTGCAAACTTAAGTGAGACTATTTCGCCACACAGCAGGCATACTCGGAGGCCCAAAACGTCCCAGATCATTTACACACTGGTTACCCCCTGGACAAAGCTACAAGAGACACTGTAGAGGGTTGTGAATCTTTGCTGTTGCTTATCTTTCAGTCTATAAAGCAGTTGCAGGAGGATGTGTGCTCAGAAAATTGGCGAACTCGCATGGCCTCTAAAAAACACCAAGCTGCTTGTAAGAAGGTCAACAAAACTTGGGGGCATATTTATACTTTACTTTAGTTTACACTTACGCAGTTTTGCATCAAAAAAGTTTTGCACCGGCTTGCACCATTCCTGAGCGCCAGCCGGTCGCCATATTTATGGAATGGTGTAAGCCAGTGCAAAGGGTGGGCTAGCGTAAAACAAATGACGTTACATAGGTGGGGGTGGCACTATGGGAGAAGGGGGTTTTGCACCAAAAAATAAGTTAAGCTGGTTAGAGGCAAATAAAATGCCTCTAACCAGCCTAGCTTCATTTTCTGACACAAAACCATCCATACCACATGACTATTGTCTTAGAAAAGACAGGAGTCATGTCCACCATCCCAATGGCCAGCACAGTATACCAGTGTCCCCTGGCCATGGCCATTGCACCCTGTGCCATGCAGGGGTGCCCCAAGTTGGGCACTTTAAAAAAAGAAAATACTTACCTATACTTAACTTACTTACCTGGGACGGGGTCCCCCATCCTCCGTTGTCCCTCTGGGGTGGGTGGGGGTGTTTCTGGGGCTTGAAGAGGGCACCTGTGGACCCATTCCATGGTGTTTAGCCATGGACGTGGGTCCACAGGTCCCCTAATGCCTGGTCTGACCCAGGCAATAAATAATGGTGTAAAGCAAGCTTTACACCGTTATTTAGCCCCTCCTACCAACTGTGTGTCATTTTAGCACGATCTTTTAGATGGGAACGCCTACCTTGCATCACATTGATGCAAGGTAGGTCCAAGCATCTAAAAAATGGGGCAAACTCCAATATTTTGATGTTAGACAGGTCTAACGTCAAAATATAAATATGGAGTTAGTTTTGTGCCGAATTTGTATCAAAACAATTATGCAAATTCAGCGTAAAGCAGGTATAAATATGCCTCTTACTCTGACATTGGTGAACAAATTGCTGTTGTGGAAGAGCGCTCTGAGCAGCTTGAGTCGTAGGTTGGTGCAATAAAGACCCAACTAGGATCACAAGAATCTCAAATGACAGACGTGATGTGGAAGTTTGAGGAATCTGAAAATCTTCTGCGTAGAAATAATCTATACTTTCTAAGGATTGCTGAGGATGCAGAGGACAATGATATTCGCTCTTTTATGTTAACACTTCTGAAAGGAGAGTTCCCTGAGCTGACCCAGTGGGACTGGGACTCTGAGCTGAAGCAGGTACACCACTTTCCTATGACTATGAAGAAGCCACGGATGGGTCAAGGGGAGAAATCAAGAGCTATATGAGTGTATTTTGGAAACTTCCTTCTGAGGGAGGCTATATATTCGAAAGCATGCCCTGATGCAAAGAGGAACTTTGATGGTCATTCCTTTTTTGTAAGAGCTGACTTTTGCTACTTCTCGGTCGACCGACGGTGGTGCCTTAGACAACTCTTCACCCCCTTCCAAAAAATGGGAGGAGAGGTCTTCCTGCTTAATCCTGCCCATCTCAAAGTAAGTATTACTGGGAAAACACGCACCTTCTTATCAGAGATTAAGGCAAATGTGTATTTAAAAGAGCTTGGGGCCGCTTTTTCTCAGAGACTCAAACAGACTTAACAGACTCAATTGCAGGGTGAGGGCTGCCTAGGTTTATTTTGCCCTTTCGGATTTCTCTATGGCTTCTTAATGTTGTTTTTTGATGAGTTTAACGGCACTCACCAGGGGGTGTTGGCTTGGGATGTTGTTTGGGGGTACTATGGAGGTTTTGTTTCTCACTTTCTTTTTTATTACTTTATCTTTCTCTTTTCTTTATATTTGTAATTCTGCTGGATGGGGGTCAGCGGAAGTGCTGCCGGGTGGCAGCTATCAGATCATAGATCTGATTGCTCCATTTTGGGTGTTAGGGAAGCGGGGGTTGGCGTGATGGAGGGTCAGCCAAGGCAGGAGTGGGTACACCTTGGGATTGCTTGAGGGGAGTGTGATGGGGGGCACTGCTTCAACACAAGAGTGAAGAGTTCCTCTTTTGTACAGATCCCCGAAGGGCATTTATGGTTGTTGTAAGAAATGGGGTCTCTGGTTGGCAGTCAGTTTGCACTCTGTCCAAGCAGTGGCCCTCACTCTAGTCAGGGCAATGGAGATACACACTTAAGATAAGCCCTGCTCACCCGCTTGGTAGCTTGGCACAAGCAGTCAGGCTTATCTCAAAGGCAATGTGTAAAGTATTTGTACCAAACACATACAGCGATACAATGAAAACACTACAAAATGGACATCAGACTAGTTTAGAAGAATAGGTAATATTTATCTAAATCAAACAAGACCAAAACAACAAAAATCCAACATGCACAAGTCAAGATATGAATTTTCAAAAGAATAAGAGTCTTACTCCATAGAAAACAATGGATGCGTTGTTCTTACACCTGGTTTCCTCAAAAATAAAGCCACACAATCGAGCGTGCATTGGAAAAGTTAGCGATGCTTCTATTCCTTACTCGCAAGCCAGGCCGTGCGTCATTTCTTCTCCGGTTGAATCGGCGATCCGTCGATTTCCAGATAGGGCACCTCGGATCCACGCAGGCTTGCATTGATTTTTGACACCCAGCGATGAAGGGTGAGAAATCCAGCCTCACGGTGTTTAAAAACCATGCTGCGTGTAGTTTGTGTCGTTATCAGCAGCCCCAAGTGGGTGGAGTGTCATTTTTCACCCGCTTTGCAGGTGGTGCATCAAAATTTTCCCCTCACGGTGTTCTATGCGTGAATTTCAGTCCTTATTCTGCCATCTTTACCTTTCAAGGGCCCAGGGACTGGAATGGGCACCACTTGGCAGGGCAGGTGTCTCAGCAGAGAGTCCAGGTGCTGGCAGAGGAAGTCTTTGATGGCCCTGAGACTCCAGAACAGGAGGGAAACTCAGTCCAAGCCCTTGGATATTCTTCACAAGCAGGAATATAC
This sequence comes from Pleurodeles waltl, assembly GCF_031143425.1. Classification (NCBI taxonomy): domain Eukaryota; kingdom Metazoa; phylum Chordata; class Amphibia; order Caudata; family Salamandridae; genus Pleurodeles; species Pleurodeles waltl. The sequence goes on from NC_090444.1 coordinate 1,783,042,702, forward strand.
CACAAAGACCAGTCTTTGTCCTCTCTCAGGCAGAAGCAGCAACTGTGGTGTGACCCAGCAAAGCACAGTCACAGGCAAAGGGGCAGTACTCCTCCTCCCACCCTTCAGCTCTTCCCCTTGGCAGAGGTTCCTCTTGAATCCAGAAGAAAATCGAAAAATCTGGGGTTTTGGGTCTACTAATTATACCCCTTTCTGCCTTTAAAGTTGGTAAATTTCAAAGGAAGGTCTCTGTTGTTCACAAGATCCTGCTTGCCCAGGCCTGGCTCGAGACTCATACCAGGGGGTTGGAGCTTGCATTGTGTCAGGGCAGGCACAGCCCATTCAGGTGTAAGTGACCACTCCTTCCTCCACTCTAGCACAGATTGCCCATCAGGATATTCAGGCTACACCCCAGCTCCCTTTGTGTCACTGTCTAGAAGGGATTTACAAACAGCCCAACTGTCAGTCTGACCCAGACAGGGAATACACAAGCAGGAAGAGTCACAGAATTGTTTAAGCAGGAAAATCCCACTTTCTAAACGTGAACACACTAAGGGGCAACCCAGTATTGCCATGGGAACTGGGTACAGACAATGTTTCACTTAAAAATGTTCCTAGAGGAGATATTTAGATATGGTATGCGTACATATGAACCAGAATTCTGACTCGCACGTGTTGAGTGGATGTGGATTGAGACAGACGCTAGTGGTCAAATATTTAAAAGATTTGTTTACTTGGGCTTGTAGGTTGAAGTCCCCTGGTGTGTTGCTTCAGAGCCTATTTTTGCAACCTGTGGTATTATTTAACAACACTGAGTCCTGATGATGGTGTGACGGACCTCTGACTGCCACTATAGGCCGAAAGGTCGACATTACCTTCTCATCTGAAAAGCTGAATTGAAAGTCTATGATATTGGTTGAACTGGGACTGAAAAACAGGCAATTATTGTGCCGAACTGTGTCATGAGGAGGGTTATAACGCCTTCCTGGATCTGCAGTTGGGATTCAATCTTATGGTCTAGAGGGGTTATATACAGTGTTTTTGTTTATGAAATGGACATTTGTTGAAATTGTTGTAAACATTTTTGAACTTCCTGAATCCTATTGAGTAATATATTGCATTTTAACAGTACGGAGTTGTCTTATTACTTAATTGAAGACTGGATCATAAGTACGCATACTATATCTAAATAATTCCTCTAGGAGCATTTTTAAGGGAGACACTTTCTAAAAGTGCCATCTTCAAACTAACAATTTAAAAGCCAACTTTACCAAAATATGTACTTTTAAATTGTGAGTTCAGACACACCAAATCCCATATTTCTATCTGATCCCAAAGGGAAGCTGTACTTTAAAGGTATTTAAAGGCAGCCCCCATGTTAACCTTTGAGAGATTGGCCTTGCACAGTGCAAAACAAATTTAGCAATATTTCACTGTTAGGACATGTAAAACACATCAGTACATGTCCCACCTTTGATATACACTGCACCCTACCTGTGGGACTACATAGGGCCTACCTTAGGCGTGCCTTGCATGTATAAAAAGGGAAGTTTGGTCCTAGCAAGTGGGTGCACTTGCCAGGTTGAATTGCCAGTTTAAAACTGCACACACAGACACTCCAGTGGCATGTTTGAGCCATGTTTTCAGGGCTACCCATGTGGGTGGCACAACCAGTGCTGCAGGCCCACTAGTAGCATTTGATTAACAGGCCTGGGCACCTCTAGTACATTTTACTAGGAACGTACTAGTAAATCAAATGCTCCAATCATGGAAAAAACTATTTACACACACAGTTTACACAAGGAGCACTTGCACTTTAGCACTGGTCAGCAGTGGTAAATTGTCCAGAGTACCAAAAACCGCAAAACCAGAATGCAGCACACAGTCAAAACATGGGAAGCAGAGGCAAAAAAGACAGGGGAGACCACGCCAAGGATGCCAGGTCTAACAGTCTTCTATAATTGGGTTTTGTTGGTTATGGATCCTCCTTGATGCCGTTAATGGCTAATAGTTAGGATTAATATTTGAGGATTAAATGACGTTAAAAAATTGCCATAAGATTGCCTTGGAGTTACAGCTCTTAAGGGCAGACATCATCTGTCTTCAAGAGACCATATTGAGGTCTCCTAGCAAGGGATTCTTGAGTCACTTGGGCTTCAGTTAGTTGGTGCTACCTCATTTTGTGAGCACGATCGAGAGGTGTTGCAAATCTTATGAGAAGGCAACTCTTTTCCTTCAGGTGTATACAAGCTGATAGCCAAGGGCGGTGGGTTCTCACGAAGTGCGAGATGGCCAATAGGGCATTTACACGCTGTTCAATATACGGGCCTAATGCTGATGACCCATCAGTGTTTGAATGGCCATCACCGATTATTGTTTGTGCCGACTTTAATGTAAATGACAGGCACTGGGATGAGGGTAGACCGCATCCTGGTAGAAACCCAGGGTCTCCCGCGCTTTGGGAGACCTGGCTTATAATCATGGGCTGGTAGACGTCTGGGGGTCTATAATGCTTTCTGATCCCAGATACATGTTTTATTCCACTTCTCACTAAAACTATGCATGGCTCAATTACTTTTTGCTATTGAGTTCTCTAATTCGGGACTGTAGGAATGACAGGTTTCCAGGGTATGTGTCTGATCATACTCCTCTTGTGTTATCTGTAACATTTAAGGGGTGGGGAAGGCGCCCACCGAAATGGACCTTTGAATGTGCCCTCCTAGTGGATGAGGACTATACTAACACCATCAAGAAATGGATCCCCACTTTTATTAAAGAAAATATTAGGAGCGCCCCATTCGGGTTGTGTGGGACATGTTTAGAGTTGGTATACGCTGAGAAATTATTACGTTATAGCCTGAACTGCCAAAAGGAGGGGAAGCGCCATACAGCCGAGCTACATGCATTTCTGTTGTTGGCAGAAATTAGGTTGGTATCGGCAGTCACTAATGGGAAGAATATACAAGAAGCTCAACACTTAATCCTATGATTAAGGACTCGATCACAGAGGTGACTGCCAAGAAGGCAGTAGACAAGTACCTCGCTGTGGCACTCTTACTGGTGCAGACCTGGCGGTAAAGACCGCCGCATTACAAGTTGTGGGGTTTGGCAGAAGCCAAACTGCCACAACGCTGCCTGGCCCGCCAGTGTAATCGCACCGACGCGGCCAGCTGTGAGCTCTTCAAGTCCGACAGCAGGCCTCTGCCTGCCGGCCGGATTACAAGGCTGCACACTGCCAGGCTTTTCATGGCGGTTACCCCGCTATGAAAACCCTGGCTGTAACGCACCCGGCAACAGGTATCTCCATTCCTGTTACCGGCACACACCCCCTCACATGTCCACACATATGCAAACACCCCCTCCACCCGTCCACACACTTACAACCCCTCCAACTGTACACATCCATTCTAACACCCCCATCGCTCGCAGATCTGCACACATACACCCCCACTCGCATACATCCCAGTAAACACACCTACTTACTCGCACCCCAACACACCCTCCTCCCCTCCACATACATGCAGACACCCCCCCAACTGCACACATATATCCAGACATGCCCACTCGCTTGCTCACAAACACGCACTCAGACACCCCCACTCACACACATACACACACTCAGACACCCCCATTCACACACATACACACACACCACACACATGCACCCAACGCTGCCCACCACCCCACTCCCTTTCGGATGATCAACTTACCTTTTCCGGCAAGGTGGTCATCCGGGAGGGGATGGGTCCTGGCAGTTTTGCACTGCCAAAACTACCACGCCAGCAAGGAGTCTTGCTGGTGTGGCGGTGCTGGTGATGTAACTGCCTCTTCAAATCCGTCGGCCATGCCGACGGAGTCGGACTTCCACCCATAAATGTGCAAAAGTCCAAACATAACTCCTAATATGGAGGTCTGTTGGCTGCACCATGTCACATAGGCTCTCATTCTGCTAATGAGGCTACTGGATTTGGGAGATAGGATCACATGAGGGTGGGTACTAAGTATGATTCCACACCACATGACGCCTGTCGGCCTAATCCGGGTTCTCCGGCTAACTGACAGCGCCTCATCTGTGACCGAGATGATTTTGGCAACCGTGCACATGACAAGAAGACTGCTCAGGGGACTCGTGGTCGATCAGATCCCATCCCTTTCTCTCAGTTACCAAAGAATCTCAAACAGACAAAGACAACAGAGGCAGGATATAGTTCAATAAGGATTTATTGAAGTAACTGCATCTTAGATAAAAAAAGGCATGTATTGCAATAACTAGGATGATAAAACACAATAAAAGCAAACAGGTGACTAACAGAGTAAAACACAAAAATAGTCCTACCTTACTGTCACCAGGAGTGATGTATGTGTTTCTCATACCTAAACCATGTCTGAGCACAGTGTAATAAGCATAATCTGCCCTTCTGGTTTACCCCTTGGGGTACATCATCCCTCATACCTGGAGAAAGAAGCCTGTGGACTTGAGAGACACCATCCCTATGTGGATCAGCGGTCCGGCCATCTAGGCAGGTAGCTCCAGCGAAGCGGTCAGCAAACAGAATGCAGTCGTGATCATCTGGCTGGAATCTCCCTCCAACGTGTCTCGGTCAAAGAGGTGTTTTTGTATGAGTGTGTGTTTTCTGTGAATGTTGGAGACACAGCATACCACGTTTGTCAGCAACCCTATCTGACTGTAGGCTTGGAGAAAGCACAAAATGAAATAATTGTCCTACTAAGAACGTAGTGCTTTTCTAGGCGAAAGTACAATGCGATAAAGAAAACAAAACAGCACTGCAAATGTTGCTAAATAGAATGTAACAGGGCTAAACTGCACAGCAGCACTTTAGTTAACATAAAACAACGTGTCTAAAACATGGCTAAAATAGCTATACAACATCCTCCCCTTGCCATTCAAAGGTGATTTTTAAAGCTTAAAATAAAATAAATCTAATAACTCTTATGCTTAACTTTTTTTTAATGTATATATGTCAATAGTTAAAAATTAAGAGACACAGAGGCAGGAAAAGAACAGTTTGAACAATCCAAATTCAATAGTCAATGTCACTTTGGAAATTGCCAATTACATTCGGGACAATTCAAGCCAGGAGATGTTCTACTTCGGCAAGTGATAAAATATCCAAACCATAGCCAAAGAAAGCCACAGAGCACTCATGTTTCAAAGCCCGAGCTCCAGCTGAGGCAGCAGCATTCCGTGTTATGCCTTTCACAGATTTAAGAGTCACGGCATCCATAAAAGACAATTCATAAATGGCTTCCCGTAGCAAATGCACCCTCAACGTGTATGTCTGATAATGATCCCTCAGTGAGAACATCAACAGATCAGTGTCGAATGAAAGTAAGCGCTGCATAGAAAGACAGACTTTCAGTGCACATTCATGGCAGGGAAAGATGACTTTGGTGATCTTTTTGGCAGTTTTGCTTTAGAAAAGACCGCCAAAGTCGTAATGAGACTCTTAATCTGGAAAACGAGATCTTTTCAGTGTTTTTTCTTTGGAAAAGACTGCTGAAGTCGTAATGAGGCCCTTAGACTGGAAACATAGATCTTAGTAATTCAATGAGCGGGTCGGCCATCTTCCTGCCATTCGTGTGCGTCAGCAGCAAGTACAAAGGTAAATATAAGAAGTAAGGGATTCCACGCCTGGTCTCCAAACCCTCGGATATTTGAGCAATATTTCAAAAGTACTATTCAAACTTAAACAGTGAGGATATGGACTGGGAGGATACATAGGTCCAGCAATTCTGGGATGAAATCCCCTCAAGTGTCTTAGATAGATCTGACCAAGAGTCATTAGAAACTCTTATCCCATGGGTAGAAATTCTGCTGGTGATCTCCTGCCTATCATCAGGAAAGGCAGTCGGACCAGATTGTAGTCCCCTCGAGTTCTAAAGGGTGTTTTCTGCATCCATTAGTCATATTTATTCGACATTTGTTTTCTGCATATTCAAAATAGCAGGGCTCAGTCTTTCAAGCTAGTAATTTCCCCATATTTTCCCCATATTCGAATTGGGCTAGTTTATTTGCCTCCCATCGTTGTGCGATTCTTGCTTGCAATAGAGATTCCATCTGTGACTTCAACTGTCTTCTCCTATTGTTCAAGTCCTCTTCGTCGTCCCTCTCTACACATTGGGTGTTACATAACAAAATATCCTGTAGTATTCCCTCCAACTCCTCCCTGTAGAGCTTTCTTCTATAACTAGCTAAACTTAAAATCCTTCCCCTCATCACCGCCTTAAAGGTGTCCCATACTACTATTTTAGAAGCAGATTAATATTAAAAATGGCCTCCGTCTCCTTGTGAAGATAACTAATGACCTCCTCCTCTAGTAACAGAGGCCAATTCAAAGTCCACCTCATCCCACTTCCCTCTTAGGGACATCTCATTTTTAAGATCACCTCAGCGTGGTCTGATAAGTGGGCCGGTGAACACACAATACTAGCTTGGAAGACTAAGAAAGATCAGGCAAGGAATTGTATGGAGTTAGTAGATAGCCAGTCGGGGGTAGTCTTATTGCCTCGGAGGCTATAGAAGAGGCCTTTTATAGGTCTTTCTCTGTGCTTTATACTGAAGAGAGGGAGGTGCGAGATGAGGAAGTTGGTGAATGGTTGGATATAGATATGCTCCCTCGTCTTATTGAGAGTAAACAAACTTACCTGACTAGACCAATTACCGAGGGAGAAATAAGAACAGTTCTAAAAGAGTGCAAGAGGGGGAAAGCGCCAGGCCCGGATGGTATCCCTGTAGAGTTCTATAAGGCATTGGGTGACTCTATAGTTCTGTCAACTCTTCAATAAGGTCAGACATTTTTGATGAAGGAGCCCCTCTGCCTGCTTCTTGGTATGAGGCAACTATCTCTGATTTTAAAACCAGGAAAATCTCCATTGAGATGTGAGTCCTACCGTCCAAAATCATTGTTAAATTGCGACCATAAGCTGTATGCTAAGATATTGGCAAATAGGTTAAGTCGGGTGATGAGGGATTTGAGTCACCCGGACCAGAAAGGTTTTATTCGGAATAGATTCTTACACGAACAAACATTTAACCTAATAGGTGCTATTGACTTAGCTACTGCATATCGAGAACCTTTGTCCCTCATTGCGATCGATGCAATGAAGGCTTTTGATAGAGTCAATTGGAATTATTTGAATATGGTTCTTGAACGAAACAATTTGGGTACTAAGGGGCATATTTATACTCCGTTTGCGCCAGAATTGCGTCGTTTTTTTTTACGCAATTCCGACGCAAAACTAACTCCATATTTATACTTTGGCGTTAGACGCGTCTAGCGCCAAAGTCCATGGAGTTAGCGTCATTTTTTAGCAAGGACACCTACTTTGCGTTAATTATATGCAAGGTAGGCGTTCCCGTCTAAAAAATCGACTCCGGGGCATGTGCGTCGGATTTATACTCCGGGGCAAAATTCACGCCCGGGAGTGGGCGGGTCAAAAAAAATGACGTACGGCTGCTTTTGCGCCGTTTTTTAGCGCCTGCAAAAGGCAGGCGTTAAGGGACCTGTGGGCTCTGAAGGAGCCCAGAGGTGCCCTCCCATGCCCCCAGGGACACCCCCTGTCACCCTTGCCCACCCCAGGAGGACACCCAAGGCTGGAGGGACCCATCCCAGGGACATTAAGGTAAGTTCAGGTAAGTGTTTTTTTTTTGTGGCATAGGGGGGCCTGATTTGTGCCCCCCTACATGCCACTATGCCCAATGACCATGCCCAGGGGACAGAAGTCCCCTGGGCATGGCCATTGGGCAAGGGGGCATGACTCCTGTCTTTGCTAAGACAGGAGTCATTTCTATGGGGGTTGGGAGTGAAAAAAAATGGCGCAAATTGGGTTGAGGCGAAAAAATTGCCTCAACCTGACTTGCCCCATTTCTTGACGCCCAAGCCCCATATCCCCCTACGCCGGCGCTGCCTGGTGTACGTCGTTTTTTTTAACGCACACCAGACGGCGCCGGCAGCTAACGCCGGCTAACGCCGGCTAACGTCATTCAATAAATACGGCGCCTGCATGGCGCTTCAGAATGGCGTTAGCCGGCGCTAATTTTTTTGACGCAAAACTGCGTTAGCGCAGTTTTGCGTCAAAAAGTATAAATATGGGCCTAAATTTTGCAAAGCAATTCAATAAATTTATCAGGCGCCATTGGCACAGGTCCTGGTAAATGGGAAGTTAACTAACACTTTCGGGGTCACTAGGGGTACCAGACAGGGTTGTCCCCTTTCTCCCTTGTTGTTTGATATGTATAGAGAGCCTTTGGCTAGAAGGATTAGCCAAGATCCTAGAATTTCCCCCTTTAGTAGCAAGGGGTGGGTGAAGAAAGTTGCTCTGTTTGCTGATTATTTTTTAGTTTATACTTCAAACTTATCTACTGCTTTACCCACTCTATTAGACATCACAGAGGAATTTGGAAAGATTTCTGGCTATCACATTAATCCCAAAAAAAACAAGATAATGGTATGGAATTTGAACCCCGACAGTTGGCGTACTACTAATTCAATGAGGTATTTAGGGATAGAAATTGTGCAGAATTTGGATCAAATACCGGTGGTTAATTTGAGGACTGTTGTAACAGATTGTAGTAAGTTAATGTTAGGCTGGCTACACCTCCCCCTCACAATAATAGGGAGGGTCAATTTGGTCAAGATGATAATTTTGCCTAAACTGAACTTTCTTTATAATTCTATCCCACTACAAATGGATAAGAAACTTTTGGCTATTCTTCAACAGAAAATAAATTCCTTTATTTGGGCGCAAAAGGGTCCCAGAATTGCATGGAAGAAATTACGTAGAAGAAAGGAGAACGGGGCCTTACTCTTCCTGACATTCATTACTATGCATGGGCGTTCCACCTTAATACTGTTAGAATGCTATTCTATTTCCTGGATCGTTCAGCGATTGAAGAGATGTTTAGCTTTATGGTAGCTACAGAAAAAGGTGCAGCAAAATATTTTCTATATAAGTTCAGTGACCCAAAATTCTTTAAGAAAGTAAGATTAAAAATATTGCAGGATGCAGCTAGGGCTTGGTTTCAGTTGCGGCAAGTGGCAAAAATAGACTATTACAGACAATGGGCTCCGGTTTGGGAATCCCTGGGAACCCCTGAGTGCTTAACAGATGTATTGGCTGGGATTGAATTTTGGGGGGATTTATTTAGGGACGGTCTTTTGTTGACCTGGGAAGAACTCACAGAGTGGACAGGAGGGAATTTCTCAAGATTAAAGTATATTCAATTAAGGAATTGGACACAAGGGTTCGCAGGGAGGTTGGGGTCTGTTAACATGTTAGAGGGTGATTTAATTAAGAATCATTGTGGATTAAAGAAGGTTTCAAGTTGGTATTGGAGTATTGTTACTGTACTGGATACTGTGGATGGGGACTTTAAGCTGTCTGTCTCCCTTTGGGGGGGAGAGATGTCTACGGATCAAAAACAAGCATGTTGGGGGTCATCTATGCAAATGGTATTTAAGGCCATTAAACCAGCATCTCTAAGGCGAAATCACCTTTTTACGCTGCAAAGGGTTTTTTCCCCCCGGGGAAACTAACTAAGATAAGAGGGGGAGAGGAAGTTAGTTGTGCTAAATGTGGTTTACCGAGGGGTATCTGATATTCATATGTTTTTAGAATGTCCAGTAGTTTTTGGTTTCTGGGGGAAAGTATGTGAAAGGATCTCGAGTCTTGTAATGCAATACATTATGCCGTCTCTTCCCTCAATTATTTTTGGTATTGTGGAGGAAGGGGAAGTGAGTACTAGAGCAGTAAAGACAGTGTTTATTTATGCAAAACTTGTGACTAGTAATACAGGATGGGTGTTTATGTCCTATGATCACAAGCTTGTTTACTCTCCTGCCTCAGATGCAGACCCTGTGTGTCAAGGGTTAAGTGAGAGAGATTCAAGCTCCCTGGCATTGGTCATCTCCAAGTATGAGAAGTTTTGGTAAGGGGTTATGGAGTTGATTGGGAGCCAGAGGTGTATGAGGACATAAAAAGCAAAGAAAAAAAAAATAGCAAGGCTCCTCAGACATCGTGGTCCATGGCTAACATTGTGGTTTTCCCTAAAAAACATAAACCTTTGCAGGAATTGGGATCTTACTGTCCAAATAGGTTTACTAACGGGGACTCCAAGATTTATTCTGAGGTCCTTGCTATGTGCCTGTCTAGTGTTATCAGCAAGATTGTATCACTTAGACAACATGGCTTTATTCCTGGGAGGGGACGACTGACCACACTCGCCATATGATTTCACTTTTTGACATTGCAGACATAGTGCGAGATCTTATGGCTCTGGTTTTATTGGATGCTGAAAAAGCATTTGATAGGGTCTCCTGGCGGTACTTGTGGGATGTCATGCGGAAAATGGCCATCGGCCCTGGATTCATCAAAGCCACTCAGGCTCTGTATCAAGAACCAATGGCCAGGGTGTTTGTGATCCTATTAGATCCAAAGGGGGCAGTGATGTCCTTTACTCTTTGCCATATATACAGATCCGTTTATTTGTATATTGCAGGCTAACTCCAAGATTGTTCCAATTCAGTTGAATGCATGGGATACTAAGACCATGGCATATGCCAACGACATTGCAGTAGTTTCTCCAGATCCTAAGACTGCTTTGGAAGAGATTGGAAACCAGGCTAATCAGTTCAGGGGGGTTTTCGGGGTACTGGCTCAATCACGACAAGACTCAAATGGTGGTCAACAGGTCAGTTTCTTTGAATGATTCTTGTATAGTTGATAGAGCAATATACTTTGGAGTCAATATTTCCTCTACTATTGACCGAATTGTTGGCCTAAATCTGGAACACTTAATAGAGAAAGCCAGTAAGGATCTTACTCGGATGAACAATATGCATCTCTCTCTGGTTGGCTGCTCTAATGTTCTTAAGATGCTGCGTCTTCCAAAAGTCCTATATTTTTTCCAGGCTGTCCCCTTAGAAGTCGAGAATGGTTGGTTTAAAAATCTAGAATGCCATGATGTCAAGGTTCATATGGTCTTACGGCCAACCCGGAGAGCTTTGAGGTTTTTAACACTCCTGTGGGATAGAGGAGGCTGGTAGGTCCCAAATCTAAAACTATATTATTGGGCTTCTACTCTCCAGCAATGCCAAATTCTGTTTCAGGTCGTGAGCTCAGTTTTGGTGGTTGTCGACCACATCCTCCCCACACAGTTTGCATTCCTTCTAGGGAAAGAAGCTTAAGGGCTGCTTGTGGAGGCAAGTTAAAAACGGGTATTTTAAAAAAAGGTCTGTTTTAAGTCTGTGCTAAGCGCTTTTAACCCCTATGCTGCCAGGCCTTTTCCCCCTCAGGTTCCAAGCCTTTTTTTGGCTATTTGGGGCAGTTCGAGCTTAGGCTCTCATACATTTTTGGCCACATAACCAACCCATACCAAATTTGTGTCCTTTTTTCCAACATCCTAGGGATTCTAGAGGTACCCAGACCCTGAAGGAGACCAAGAAATCTGCCAAAATACAGTGAAAATTTCAGTTTTTTAAAAAAATGGGAAGAAGGGCTGCAGAAGAAGGCTTGTGTTTTTTTCCCTGAAAATGGCATCAACAAAGTGTTTGTGGTGCTAAAATTACCAGCTTCCCAGCTTTCAGAAACAGGCAGGCTTGAATCAGAAAACCACATTTTTTAACACAATTTTGGCATTTTACTGGGGCATACCCAATTTGTACGCTTTTTTGTGCTTTCAGCCTCCTTCCAGTCAGTGACAGAAATGGGTGTGAAACCTATGCAGGATTCCAGAAAGCTAAACATTTCTGTAAAGTAGACACAATTCTGAATTCAGCAATGGGTAATTTGTGTAGATCCTACAAGGGTTTCCTAAAGAAAATAACAACTGAAATAAAAAAAGAAATTGAAATTGAGGTTGAAAAAACAGCCATTTTTATCTACGTTTTACTCAGTAACTTTTTCCTGCAATGTCATACTTTTTAAAGCAATATACCGTTAGGTCTGCTGGACTCTTCTGGTTGCGGGAATGTATAGGGCTTGTAGGTTCATCAAGAACCCTAGGTACCCAGAGCCAATAAATCAGCTGCACCTAGCAATGGGTTTTTATTCTATACCGGGTATACAGCAATTCATTTGCTGAAATATAAAGAGTGAAAAATAGGTATCAAGAAAACCTTTGTATTTCACAAATGGGCACAAGATAAGGTGTTGAGTAGCAGTGGTTATTTGCACATCTCTGAATTCCAGGGTGCCCATACTAGCATGTGAATTACAGGGCATTTCTCAATTACAATTCTTTTTTACACACTGTCTTACATTTGGAAGGAAAACATGAAGAGAAAGACAAGGGGCTATAACACTTGTTTTGCTATTCTGTGTTCCCCCAAGTCTCCTGATAAAAATGGTACCTCACTTGTGTGGGTAGGCCTGATGCTCGCGACAGGAAACGCAACATGAACACATCACATTTTTACATTGAAATCTGATGTGTTTTTTGCAAGGTGCCTAGCTGTAGATTTTGGCCTCTAGCTCAGCCGGCATCTATGGAAATCTAGCAAGCCTGCACATTTTTGAAAACTAGACACCTAGGGGAATTCCAGATGGGGTGACTTGTGGGGCTCTCACCAGGTTTTGTTACCCAGAATCCTTTGCAAACCTCAAAATTTGGCTAAAACACTTTCTCCTCACATTTCGGTGACAGAAAGTTCTGGAATCTGAGAGGAGCCAAAAATTTCCTTACACCTGCGTTCTTCCAAGTCTCCCGATAAAAATGATACCTCACTTGTGTGGGTAGGCCTCGTGCCCGTGACAGAAAATGCCCCAAAACACAACATGGACACTTCAAATTTTCCAAAAGAAAACAGAGGTGTTTTTTGCAAAGTGCCTACCTGTGGAGTTTGGCCTCTATCCCAGTCAGCACCTAGGGAAACCTCCCAAAATTGTGCATTTTTTAAAACTAGACACCTAGGGTAATCCAAGATGGAGTGACTTGCGGGGCTCTCACCAGGTTTTGTTACCCAGAATGCTTTGCAAACCTCAAAATTTGGCCACGAAAACACTTTCTCCTCACATTTTGGTGACAGAAAGTTCTAGAATCTGAGAGGAGCCACAAATTTCCTTCCACCTAGCGTTCCCCCAAGTCTCCCATTAAAAATGATACCTCACTTGTGTGGGTAGGCCTAGTGCCTGTGACAGGAAATGCCCCAAAACACTATCTGGACACATCAAAATGATCAAATACAAAACGACCTGTTTTTTGGGGGGCCACCTGTGTTTTTGGTCCTGGGGTCAGCAGCAATCTAGGGAAACCTACCAAATCCAGACATTTCTGAAAACTAGACACCCAAGGGAGTCCAGGGAAGGCTGACTTGCGTGGATCCCCCAATGATTTCTTACCCAGAATCCTCAGCAAACCTCAAATTTAGCTACAAAATCACTTTTTTCCCACATTTCTGTGTGGAATCACCGCACCGGAACAAATTTCCTACCACCCAACGTTCCCTTCAGTCTCCCAGTTTTTGGGCGGCCACCTGTGTTTTTGGTCCTGGGGTCAGCAGCAATCTAGGGAAACCTACCAAACCCAGACATTTCTGAAAACTAGACACCCAAGGGAGTCCAGGGAAGGCTGACTTGCGTGGATCCCCCAATGATTTCTTACCCAGAATCCTCAGCAAACCTCAAATTTAGCTACAAAATCACTTTTTTCCCACATTTCTGTGTGGAATCACAGCACCGGAACAAATTTCCTACCACCCAACGTTCCCTTCAGTCTCCCAGTAAAAATAATACCTCACTTGTGTAGGTGGGCCAAGTGCCTGTGACAGGGAGGAGCCAAAAACATGTCAAAATTGAGGGGGAACCAAAGCGGGTCCAAAGGGGCAGCAAAATGTTTATCGATATAGATTCGTTGGTAGGAATTTTGTGGATTCCTGCAGATTCCGCAAGGTTCCACCCCAAAAATGTGGGAAAAATGTGTTATTTTCAGCAAAGTTGGAGGTTTGCAGGGCATTGTGGGTAAGAAAATGGTGCTGGGTGCATGTGAAGCACACCACCCTGGAATCAACCAGATGTTTAGTTTTTAGATGTGTCTGGGTCTTGTGGATTTTTCCCCAGGGAGCGACCCTTGCTGAAGGGGTCGCTCCCTAAACAAAAAAGAAAAAAAAATCCCTGGGGGCAGATATGGCCTGAAAATATGTGCCCCCCTGTAGTGCTTTCCTCTTATCTAGTTTTAAAGCACTAACATAACACAACAGAAATGCACTTCTGAGGTCAAAGAAGACTTTTATTGTTGTTAATTCTTCCCCAACCACAATATTTATGTATGACGAATTAGTAGCTTTCAAGTCCGCGTTAATCAAACAAAATATATCAGTTTGCAATATACACAGCAGGTTATATTTATAAGATATTGAATGCAAAGCAAAACAAATACTTCACCGTGTGGGAACTATCTACAGCTTCATCTTTCTAAGGTCTGCAAGCTGATGACCCCTGTCAGCCGCGAGAAAGAGAGATTCATCTACCCACACGGGATTGCTGGCAGCCTGCGCCAAGCTCCAGCACGAGGTCCGGCAGATTCGAATCTGACCCTCTGCAGCCTGTTACTTTCGTTACAAAGGTGTGCCCCCTCCTCTCAGACCTGGGAAACTGAGCAAGCCTTTTGGAGACTGGCCAGGTCTCCAAGACTACTCCTGTTCCCAAGCTCAAGCAGAGAGAACAACATCATGTACTCTCTCTTATCATGTCTAGTCTACTGTGAGAACAAAACATCTTGGTTCTCTGGTGCAAAAACACAGCTTGGAAAAATACAGCTTGGATTCTCAACTGCAAGATCTAACTCCACGTTAAAGGCAATAGGCAGCTAACCTAGATATCAAATGCAATGTCATGTTAAAGGCAATAGGCAGCTAACCTAAATATCAAATGCAATGTCTAGTGTCATGTCAAAGCCAATAAGCATCTAAGCTGAATACAAAATGCAATGTCTTATATCATGTCAAAGCCCATAGGCAGCTGAGCTGAATACAAAATGCAATGTATAATATCATGTCAAAGCCAATAGGCAGTTAAGCTGAATACAAAATGCAATATATAATATCATGTCAAAGCCAATAGGCAGCGGAGCTGAATATATGATATCATGTCAAAGCCAATAGGCAGAATATCTAATAGCATGTCAAAGTCAATAGGCAGCTAAACTGAATACATCATGTCAAAGCCAATAGGAATGCAATGTCAAAGCCAATAGGCGGCTAGACTGGATACAGCATGTCAAAGCCAATAGGCAGAATACAGAATGTAATGGCTAATGCAATGTCAAAGCCCATAGGCGGCTAAACTGAACAAAACATACCATGTGCTACTGGTGAACATTGAGCAACTAATATGCGCAGTGGTGAAACACAAAGTCATTGGTCAAAACAAACTTTATCAAATGGCAGTACACCCCCTGAGGAGTGGCCCTTGCCCAAAGGGCCGCTCCCCTTATGTCCATTACCAAAAAATAAATTCCCTGCTGTCTAGTGGGCATTTCTGCTGCCCGATCGGATCGCCTTTCCTTGCCTTTTATGTCTCTGCTGGCCCTCTCCTCCCGAGTGGAAGAGAAATACTAAGCATGCTTCCAGCGCGATGGGAGGTGACTTCTGATGAGGTCAGCACGTTTTTGGATGCTGATGTCATTAGACATCATTGGGGGGGTCAGGGGGATCGGGGGTGGAAGGGGAAGTGATTCCCCTTCCAGCCCTGACCAGGGCACTTCCCCCTGAGGGCTGGTATATCGACGTAAGGGTTACGTCCATGGCGCCACACAGGAGCAGCCATGGACGTAACCATTACGTCCATGGCGTTAAAGGGGTTAAGGTATAGGTCGCAGTGCATAAACATCTAGGTATAGAGCAGGTTAATTATTATACTCCCATGGCTAACAATCCCTCTCTTCCAGATATATTTCAAGACTCCTGCATCTCTCGGTAGAAAGGATTGGGGCTCTCCAGGTTGGGGGAGATTTTTTCGGATACGGGTCTGGTTTCCTTTGAAGATTTGGTTAGGGAATTCTCAATTGGGCATAAGGAATTTTTTTAATTGTTGCAAATTAGGGACTTTCTTAGCCGGAAGGGAGGCAGCCCCACTGGATTCCTGAGGGTAGGGTTAGTGGATTTACTCAAAGGGCCGGTTCTTAACCAATGGGGGAAATTTATGGCTCGTTAAATCAACTTATGAGGACTGACTTGAAAAAACACTTGGATAAATGGCATGAGAAGTTTTCCATTTCTAATTCTGTTCCTTTGGATTCTCACTGTCTTGCCCGCTTGGCTTTCTTGTCTGATAATTCGCTAGCCGAGCATTATAAGACCTGTTTGAATCTGTACAATACACCCAAGAAGATTGTGCAGTTGGGGGGAGATAAGGGAACTTGATGCAAAGATGCCTCCTCCATGGTGCAGACCTGATTCATGTGTTTGCAAGTTGTCTGGGGCTCATTATCAGTGAAATGTCTGAATTTTTGAATGGGAATCTTGAACTGCAAATCTTTTTAACTTCGCAGTTGATAATACTAGGAGTACAGGAAGATGTTCCCAAAGGAGCTTGTATGTTTTGTTTATTGGGGTAGCAGTATTTCAGCCATGCATTGCTTCTTCCTGGCTCGACTCTGAAGCCCCTTTGGACAGTGGTTTACTAAATTGATGGCCACATATAAGGAAAAGAAAGATTTGTACTAGTTGAAGGGTAAAAAGGCCAAGAAGAGGGGGATCAGCATATGGGCCCCTCTCCTCGAGTGGGCACAGATGTATAATGAATAGTTGATAGCTGTTCCTGTATAGAACACTAACAGCCCTTTTGACAGCGTAACTGCTAGTAGAAGTCAATCTGATATTAAGGGGAGGGCTGTGGTATGGTTTATTGCAGTTAGCATCTGGCACTTTATTTATTTCATTTTATTCACTGCGCTTTATTTATTGCACTTAACTTGATTAAATGAATGTGGGGATTTGTAGGTGTTCTGTATATCAATTAGTAATTGCTACTGTGTTGGGGGGCTGGGATCATTATTATATTTTTTTAAAATTGAAACAAATGTTATTAAAGAAAGAAAAGAAATGGGCAGCACTCACAGGGATGGTGGCCTGCTGGGGGCAGCAGACCACGATGTCTGTGACAGCTTTTTTAGCACAACTTTTTTTTAAAAATGCATCCCATTTTCCTTAAAGGAAACCAGGATGCATTACAAACAAAAAAAATGAAAAGTTTCCTTTTAATTTTTTCACAGTGGGCAGTGGTCTGTGGGACCACTGCCTGCTCTGAAAAAATGTTGGCACCCCGATTCACAAAGGGGGAGGGGTCTGTTGGGGGTCCCTTCCTGTTTGTGAATAGGTTACTACCATCTTGACTTTGGTTTTAACTGCGATTGTTTTGCGACCGCATTCACGGTTCCAGAACAATGTTACATACCACTGCGACTCGCTATTTGGAAGGGAAGCCCTCGGAACACCCCTTCAAAATAATGACTCGCAAACCTATTTTGTGATTCGGTAATTAGATTACCAAATCGCAAAATCGCATTGGTGTATGCCAAAATGCTATTTTCTTGTAGCAAATGGGCTAATTCTGCAAAATGGGCCGTTTGTGACATGAAAAGAGCTATGTAAATCTGGCCCATAGTGCAGATACTACTAAATAGGGAACAAGGCTGGGTATCATTTTAGAACCCATATGTACGGGTTGATTGACAACATCCTCTGGTTACAGATTACAACATGAATATCCCAGAATGAATATCCCAGTGGGATACCCTCTCTTGATAACTTACAGCTGTAGAGCTGGATTTTGTATGAGTCCTTATTTACCTTCACAAGGACTGTCACCTAATTACCATAAAGAATTTGTTTTCACTCAACTGAAAGGTTAGCGATTGTTAGACCTGGCATCCTTGGCGTAGTCTCCCCTGTCTTTTTTTCCTCTGCTTCCTATGTTGTGACTGTGTGCTGGATTTTGTTTTGCTGGTTTTTGGTACTCTGGGCACTTTACCACTGCTGACCACCGCTAAAGTGCAAGTGCTCTCTGTGTAAACTGTATGTGTAATTGACTTTTCCATGATTGGCATATTTGATTTACTAGTAAGTCCCTGGTAAAGTGCACTAGAGGTGCCCAGGGCCTCAGCCGAGTTAGGGAGGTGATATCCAACCAATGTTTATGCTGTTAGCTGTACAGAGTTTCTTAATCTGTATGTATTTGATTGTTTTGTCCAGGATATAAGCCCTCATTACAACATTGGCGGTAAATCCCGCTTACCGCCGTGCAGAAGACCGCCAACACACCGCCGTGTCTGCAGAATTCCGCCACAGCCATTATGACCTACAGTTTGGAATCCGCCAAAATCTAGACACCCACACAGTCCGCCACACCAAAGGTCAGTGATAAACTGGCGAAAACAAAACCTCCACCGTCACGCCAACAGAAATACGCCCACACTATCACGACCCACGAATCCACATGGCGGTCTTTCAACCGCAGTATTCCATTGGCGGTACACACCGCCGCGCTCAGAATACACACACATATACAAAACACATCCACATTGGACAATTCCAAAAACACACACCTGATACACATACACACACCACTCCCACACATCCAATACAATATAAAACACACACCCACATCACCCACAAACCCTTACGACAACAATTCACGAACGAAAACAAGAGAGAGACAGCACCAGCAAAAACACTAGCATCCACAGGCACACAACACCATTACCCACATAACTTCCACGCACCTCACACAACACCCCACAACATATCAGCACACTTATCACCCCACACACCACCCCACACATCACCTACACCACCCCATGACACAGCAAAGACACCCCAGGTTCTCGGAGGAGGAGCTCAGGGTCATGGTGGAGGAAATCGTCTGGGTAGAGCCACAGCTATTCGGATCACAGGTGCAGCACACCTCAATTGCAAGGAAGATGGAGCTATGACGAAGAATAGTGGACAGGGTCAACGCAGTGGGACAACACCCAAGAAATCGGGAGGACATCAGGAAGAGGTGGAACGACCTACGGGGGAAGGTGCGTTCCGTGGTCTCAAGACACCACCTGGCGGTTCAGCGGACTGGCGGCAGACCCCCACCTCCTCCCCCACAACTAACAACATGGGAGGAGCAGCTCTTGGCAATTCTGCATCCTGAGGGCCTCGCAGGAGTAGGTGGAGGAATGGACTCTGGTAAGTCAAATCTTAACTATTACATCCCCCATCCTACCTGCATGCCATCACATACCCCCACCCTCACCCCCAGCACTCCAACTCCTCACAAATGTCCCAACATCACAAACCACCCATCCCAACACCAAGCCCTGCATGCAACAACAAAGCATGGACACCCATCACTAAAGCATGCCCACTGCATATACCCATACACCCCCCTAAACCATCATCACACGAGGTCCCACACAGGAATGCAAGCACTGGGGTACACGGTCACCCACCCATTGCACACCATGACACACACAGATGTAATAGCCATCCTTTTATACCCCTGCAGGACCCCTACCTAACGTCACCGGACAGGAGGGTCCACACATGTCCACACCACCAACAGAAGAAGCCCACAGTGATGACAGCAGCTCTGTCCAACTGGATCTAGATGACCAGCCCGGCCCATCAGGGACCTCTGGACAGTCGGTTCCCCTCACACAGTCACAGGCCACTACAGAGCTTCCCCCCTCTGGAAACACCAGCACAACACCCACCCAGCGGGCCCATACCTCCGTCCCCAGGACATGTCAACCAGCTGTGTGTCCACCACTACAGGAAACCCAGGCTAACCCACCACCCCAACAACAACAGGGACCTGGGGGCAGTGGTAGTGGGCACACGGTCCAGGGGACAGAGGCCCAGGAACACAGGGGAACTGGGAGGGCTGCTGTGCGACAGGGGGCGGACAGGCCAAGGAAACCCACTCTCCACGAGGCCCTCTCCTCCATCATGGGAGCCTACCACCACTCCCAGGAGATGATGGCAACGGTACTGGCCAACTTTCAGGAGACCCAGCGCCTGCAGGAGGCACAGTATTTGGGCTTCAGGGAGGAACTCAGAACCATCAACTACACCCTGGGCACCATCGTAGGTGTGCTGAAGGAACTCGTGAACACCAGGAGGGACACTGGCACTACAAGGGGCCCCTGACAATAGCCTGGACGATGAACTGCCCACCACCTCCGCCGGAGCTAGTGGACAGGACGCCCAGCCACAGGACCACCACACCAGCACCCCATCCCCTGCAGAGGGAGAACCACCTCGCAAACAGTCCCTGAGATCCAGGAACAAGACAGAGAACGATGCCAAGACCCCCGCCAAGAAATGAGACCACCCTGATTGTCATCCTACTGTCCCACTTTGTCACCCTGTCCATCCTTAAACTGCCCAAGCTCCACTTCCTATGTCCATATGGGCAATGCACCTGTGAGACTAATAGACTGGACTCTGCCATGGACATTCCTCCGCCATCACCCCTCACCATTTGACTACCCCCTCCAATACTGAGCACTTAAATAAACACCCTTAAAGCACAAAACAATCTGGAGTCTGTCTGTGATTTCGGAAAACTGTATTAGCAATAACTGTCTCAAAAAGCTTTTTTCATTGGTAATGTCAACATACATATGTCACACAGCTCTAGTCCATGAGGAATCAAAGCAGATGTCACACAGTGGGACCCACATCTGTAAAATCGTAAGGGAAAGTGACAACTCAGTGACCATACACTGGGTGAGAACGACAGACAGTAGAGAGGCAGTAGTGTTTAAGTACATGTAGTAGGCAGGTCTGTACTCTTACCTGTGTCTCACTGAAAATATTGCTTGATCACTGAGTACCTGTTGTTCATGTCTTCTTCCTCTGCTTCCTCGTCTTCACTGTCCACAGTCTCCACAGCTGCCACAACACCTCCATCTGGACCATCCTCCTGCAGAAAAGGCACCTGTTGTCGCAAAGCCAAGTTGTGAAGCATACAGCAGGCCACAATGATCTGGCACACCTTCTTTGGTGAGTAGAATAGGGATCCACCTGTCATATGGAGGCACCGGAACCTGGCCTTCAGGAGGCCGAAGGTCCGCTCGATCACCCTCTTAGTTCGCCCATGGGCCTCATTGTAGCGTTCCTCTGCCCTTGTCCTGGTATTCCTCACTGGGGTCAGTAGCCATGGCAGGTTGGGGTAACCGGAGTCACCTGCAAATGGCGAGGGACAACTGTTAGACACACACTAACCTGTAGGGATATACCCAGACAACCATTCCCAATGACTAGCTTCCAGGTGCTCACCTAATAGCCACACACAGTGCCTCTGGAGTTGACCCATCACATAAGGGATGCTGCTATTCCGCAGGATGTAGGTGTCATGCACTGAGCCAGGGAACATGGCATTCACATGGGAGATGTACTGGTCTGCCAAACATACCATCTGTACATTCATCGAATGATAACTCTTCCGGTTTCTGTACACCTGTTCACCCCTGTGGGGGGGGACCAAAGCCACATGTGTCCCATCAATGGCACCTATGATGTTGGGGATATGTCCCAGGGCATAGAAATCACCTTTCACTGTAGGCAAATCCTCCACCTGAGGGAAAACGATGTAGCTCCTCATGTGTTTCAGCAGGGCAGACAACACTCTGGTCAACACGTTGGAAAACACAGGATGGGACATCCCTGATGATATGGCCACTGTTGTTTGAAGTGACCCACTTGCAAGGAAATGGAGCACTTACAGCACCTGCACTTGAGGGGGGATTCCTGTGGGATGGCAGATAGCTGACATCAGGTCTGGCTCCAACTGGGTACACAGTTCCTGGATTGTGGCACGGTCAAGCCTGTATGTGATTATCACATGTCTTTCCTCCATTGTCGACAGGTCCACCAACGGTCGGTACACCGGAGGATGCGGCCATCTCCTCACACGTCCCAGCGGACGGTGCCTATGAAGGACAACAGTGAGCACAGAGTCAAACAACTCAGAGGTACGTACCCACAGCTTACACAGAACACCATTCATACTCAAAAAGTGGCCTGTCTGTGTGTTGAGTCTAGGCCTAGGTATGTGTGACGCAGTTGAAAATGAAGCCATGTGGGCCCCTGAAATGGTGGCTGCCTGACCTGTAAAGTGGGACAATGGGATGTGAGGTAACTGCGCTGGCGTTGTACACCGTCGTGGTAGGCGGTCGAAGACCGCGGCGCAATGCTGCATTGGTTAACATTGGACCCTATGGGTCCCAGGAGCCAATGACGATGTCTGCCGGCGGTGACGGTACGCACCACCGCAGACGTGACTGCCATGTTCTATCTGTTCAATCACTCGATACCTGATCTTCGACAGGAGAGGACCTACACTGCAAGTGCTGCTGTGACCTCGGTCTTGAAGAGACAATGGCTCGAGTGTCTGGGGAAAGGGCCCCTGTGTTCACATCAGACGAGAAACTCGTGGACGGGGTCCTCCCCCAGTACACGCTACTCTACTGTCCTCCAGACAAACAGGTAAGTACACAGGGAGCATGATGTATGGGCTATGCCTGTGTGGAGAGGGCTGGATGTAAGAAGGAATGGGGGAGAGTGTGGTGTGCATGAAACAACGGTGAATGCATGTGCCACATGGCAAGGGTAGGGATGGGGGCCAATCACTTTGAAGGTGCAGTTGGTAATAACTTTCTCTTCGCCCGTACAATTCATGTAGGTAAGCGCCCACCAGAAAAAACATATTTGGCGTGCCATCACCAAGGACGTCCGGACCCTGGGGGTCTACCACAGTTGGAGCACCCACTGCCGGAAAAGATGTGAGGACATTCGCCGCTGGAGCAAGAAGACGGCGGAGGCTCAGCTGGGGATGGCCTCCCAACGTGGGAGGGGTGCCTGTCGCACCATGACCCCCCTGATGTCAGGATCCCGGCGATGGCGTACCCGGAGTTGGATGGGCGCTTGAGGGCATCACAGCAGCCACAAGGGAGTGAGTACACTCTCATTCTGCTGACTTTGCGCGTTGTGGAGGGGTCTGGGTGGGGGAGGTGGGCTGTGGGTTTCCCTAGGCCAGGGCGAGTTCCGTAGGCAAGGTCCCGCCGTAAGGCAGGCCATGTGGCACCCCACCCCACCTCTGTAGAGTGCAAGTACACCTAGTCATGCCCCTGGGTCATCTATGTGTGCAGATGTTGTCCATAGCCTTGTAGGCCATTTCCCAGGAATTGAACAGTGGAGCCTAAGAGCGCAGCGTAGTGCAGGGGGCTTCTGTGTCTGTCGTGTCTGCCAACGGTAGCGGTAATGCATGCACTCAACATGTCTTTCTTCAGTCTTCCCCCCCTTTTTGTGGTCTCCCTGTTCTTGTGTGCATTAGCATCATCAGGCGGAGGAGCAGTGGCACTGGAGCACCAGGGGGCTCCATCCCACATGGCCATGGAGGGCCACACTACGGAATCGGACTTCACCAGTGGGACGGAGGGCGAGGGGAGCTCCACAGTGGGGACAGGAGCTGAGACCAGTGACACAGACTCGTCCTCTGATGGGAGCTCCCTTGTGGTGGCGGCAACCTCTGTGCCACCCCATCTACTGGTACAGCCGCCACCCCCCCTTCCAGCACCGCCCTCCCAGCAGCCCCTCAGCCTTCGCCCTATGCCCGCTCACCCGGGAGGGTGGGCATCACCTTCGCCCCAGGCACCTCAGGCCCTGCCCCAGTCACCCCTGCTGCCCTCAGTGAGGAGGCCATTGACCTCCTCAGGTCCCTCACTGTTGGGCAGTCTACCATTTTGAATGCCATCCAGGGTGTGGAAAGGCAGATGCAACAAACCAATGCATTCCTGGAGGGCATTCATTCTGGTCAGGCAGCCCTTCAGCGAGCTTTTCAGACTCTGGCCTCAGCACTGATGGCAGCCATTGTCCCTCTGTCTGGCCTCCCCCCTCCAACTTCCTTCACCCAAACCCAATCCCCTCTACCTCAGCCTATCCCAAGCACACCTACAGACCAGCATGCACACACGTCAACACACAAGGGAAGCTCAGGCAAACATAAGCACCACACATCCCACAGGCACTCACGCAAGCATCACACACATGCAGACATACCAACATCCACTGCCTCCACTGTGTCCCCCTCCTTCTCGTCTCCCTACTCCCTCCCTGTCTCGTCTACACTCACACCTGCATACACTACCTCTACAGCCACTACGTCCCTCTCCAGCACACCCACTACCACACCCAGCTCACGTGCAGTCACCACCCCTACTACCATTCACACATCCCCTGTGTCCTCTCCCAGTGTGTCTGTGACGCCCCCTCCCAAGATACACAAACGCAGGCACACAACCACCCAACAGCCATCCACCTCACAACAGCCTCCAGCGCATGCACCTTCACCCAAAGTCAGCAAACGAACACCTCCTACTACCACCACCTCTTCCTCCACTCCCAAACCCCCTCCAGCCACCCGTCCCAGTGTCTCCCAAAAACTTTTCCTGTCCAACCTTGACCTCTTTCCCACACCTCCCCCACCCCGTCCGTCTCCTAGGTCACGAACTAGCACCTCAGCCACAACATCTCCGGGACCAGTGGTGCCTGTAGTCACCGGAATCTGGAGTGCACCGGCCACCAGGGCAGCCAGTGTGGCACGGAGCCACAGCACAGACAGTCGCCCACCTGTGAAGCATCAGAAGTTGGCCAGTGCACGGCGGGAGAGGGGGAAGACTCCAGCCACCAAAGCCGCTCCCAGGGGTCCCGGTGGGTGTGTGGAGTCAGCTGTGACACCTTCCAAGGTGGGGAAGGGCCACAAGAAACCCGGCAAGTCTGGGAAGAGTAGCACGGCGGAGAAGACCGCCATCATCCCCGCAGCCCAGGAGGCCACCACCAGCACAAGCCCAGCTGCCCAGGAGGCCACCGCCAGCACAAGCCCAGCTGCCCAGGAGGCCACTGCCAGCACAAGCCCACCTGCCCAGGAGGCCACTGCCAGCAAAAGCCCAGCTGGGCCATGAAGGACCGCCAGCAAAAGCCCCGCTGGGCCATGAAGGACCGCCAGCAAAAGCCCCGCTGGGCCATGAAGGACCGCCAGCAAAAGCCCCGCTGAGCCATGAAGGACCGCCAGCAAAAGCCCCGCTGGGCCATGAAGGACGGCCAGCAAAAGCCCCGATGGGCCATAAAGGACCGCCAGCAGCTGAGTCCCTGCAATGGAGACCGCCGCCTTAAGCACCGCTGAACAGGGCACCGCCGCCTCAAGCACCGCTGAACAGGGCACCGCCGTCTCAAGCACCGCTGAACAGGGCACCGCCGTCTCAAGCTCCGCTGAACATTGCACCGCCGTCTCAAGCACCGCTGAACAGGGCACCGCCGTCTCAAGCACCGCTGAACAGGGCACCACCGTGTCATGTACCGCTGAACAGGGCACCACCGTCTCAAGCACCGCTGAACAGGGCACCGCCTGTTGTAATTTAGCAGTGATTAGATTAAGCATTAGCAGAAGACATCTTGTAAATAGTAACTATTGTGAACATTTTGCGGAATCCATTTTGTATTCATGGCAGCCATTTTCTCTGCTACATGCTGCCATGTGCTCACCATGTGCTCTGTCCTACCTTTCTGTTAACTGCTCTTGAAATCTGCCTAGTGACAAGTTATATTTAGCATCTCTTACTTTCGCACATGCTCAGTAAGGTCTGCAGCTGTTAGTCCTTGGAAACCGTTAGCTCCTCCTACCTGTCGACTGTGCATTTTCCACATGACCTTACATGTATACAAGTCTTGTTTCCATAATTGTACCATCTCCTTTTAGCCCCTGTGTGGGTATAAAAGGACCATGCTCTCTCAGTTCAGTGTGCTACTTCAGACATTGCCCAAGGGTGCTGTTTGAACTTGGCTTACTACAACAAATTGGCGCCCGAACAGGGACTCATCGGCGACTCGGATGCCCAACGGATTGGTCGCGACGAAGGATTGGAATCTCGCTGCGGACGATCAATGCCTGAGGAGACCCGAGTCTTGGCAACCACGGCGTTTTTCCCTTCTTTCTGATTTGACCATTCAGGTGGCGCCGGTCCTCGACTGAGATCCTTTTTGTTCATTCGTCATGCAGTGACCATTTGGTCGATTTTAGAACTTGGCAGGTGGAACCTGGACACCCTGTGATTGGTAAGAGCCGTTTTACGGCACTTGCTGTGGGTTTTGATGCCTGCGTTTGGTAATGTAGTTTAGCACTACTTACTGTGGCTCTCGTGATTTGGGTGACTAGTCAATTTGTATTCTTTGGATTTGATAAATAAATTGCAATTTATATAGGCAGGTAATGAGGAGAATTTTCTCCAATTTAATTTTGATTTGAACGGCACCTTAAGTGCTACTTTGATTATAATATTGCATATTCTGCACTATTTTTGGCATGCCTGTTTTTAGCGCACTTCGTAGGATATGTTGCTTTTGTAATGGTACCAATTTGAGACTGGAAGAATCGCAACCGGCACCCCCAGAAGGGACGCCAAATAGAGATATGTATGTTAAACATGGTCTTTCTTCTATAATGTACAGCACATTATGGAATAAATACACCCGCGCGGATCCTGAGTTACGTTGGCCTATGCATGGGTCATTTGATTAGCGAAAGATTGAGTATGTGGAACAATGTATGTGCAAGCGAAAGTCTAGGCAAGATATGTTTGACTGTGTACGAATGTGGGAGAAAGAAGCGCGTGGACGAGTGAAGCGTGAGCAAGCCTTGCTTGAGAAAGAGCAGCGGAAGAATGTATATGTGAAAGCATTGGAAATAAGAAAGAAAGAAATAAATGACTTAAAGGAGCTAGAAGAGAAAGAACGTAAGCTACAGGTAACTGGCCAATACACTGTTAGGCAACCTCTCTATCCTATCCTTAATAAACCACATGATGATTTATTCTTACTAGATCGCCCTCCACCTCCGTATGTCGTCCCTTCTGCCCCTCATTAGTTACCTAAAGTCTCCAGTTCGGAGCAACAGAAGATGCGGGACAGTCGCTCTATGCTGCCTGCTGACCGTGCGTCTGAGCTTAGATCTATTGCTCGTAAAACAATTCGTAGCGTTGTTTCTGCTTCTGAACTTTTAGACAACATGAAAGGGTGGACGGAAAAGGAGCAGCTATATTTTACTGAGGCATTTGGCTCAGAAGTTATTGAACTATATCGGAAATATTCTGATGAGTTAGAGCCCGATGACGTAGCAGCTGATCATAAGCAAATGCGTGATGGTCTTTTTGTTTTCTCCCAGGTGGCTGATGCAATCAGGCGTTTAATGAAATTACGTATTGTGGCAGTCCGTTTGCAAGAAGAGAAAAGGGCTGTGGACGCAGTTGCACGAGCATCTCAGACCGAAGGGGCGCAAGCTTCCATCTTTGAAACAGATAAGACTATGATAGTTCACGCGAAACCAATGCGGGAGGCCGCGCCTTTGTATGTTCCTCTTAAAGGATTGGGTACAAATGATGATAAAACTTCTGTTGATGCTAAGGGTTATTTTATTTATAATTGGGTGTATACTCCTTGGAATAGGGCAGATGTAATGGCACTTAAAACAGCATTACCTGACCCGCGGAAAAATCCAGCCGCCTTTTATGAGGAAGTTGAGGGAGCAATTAGTTCTTGTACTATGACTTTGGCTGACATTGATTTATTTTTCGGATTGATATTACCGCCAGATATGTGGAGAACTGTTCGTAAAATTGATGATCGTACAGTTTTTGGGGCATCATGGAAAGAAATAGAACAGATGGACGGGGATAGGGAACCTGCGAAAAAGCCATATCAGTTGATTCTAGATCTTCCTGCAGCCATATTAGTTAAGTTGAAAACGATTATTCCCCCTAAAAAGATAGATTGGACTGTTTTAGCGTCTTGCAAACAAAAGGCAGATGAATCGGTCTCTGATTTCTTTACACGCTTTGAAGAAGCATTTCATGATTTTAGCGGTCAGTCATTGTCAGATGATACGGGCAGACATTTGTTCGTCGATAAATATGTTGCAAATCTGTTACCAGGAATAGCTAGTCGTCTAAAAGCTAGTGAAAGTTCATGGACTACCTCTACTCTGGTTTCTCTTTTGACTATGGCTCAGTATTATGAACGACAGGAATTAGAAGCAAAAGGTAGCGAGGAGAAAAAGATTAAAGAATTAAAGACGAAGGTTATGTTGGCTCAAGCTTATGGTCCGCCTTTTAGAGGTAGTGCTAGAGGTGGACGTGGATCTTATGGTTCTTCTTACACTCGTTCGAATTTGTCTGATGATCAGTGTGCGTATTGTAAGAAATTTGGGCACTGGGCTGCCGATTGTCCAGCACTACGTGTTCAGCAGTGTTCACGTGGTCGGGGACAAATGAGAAATCACTCAGGATATTCAGGATCTAGAAGAAGCACAAATGATCATGCTAGGGTTGATGCTAATACACGAGGGCAGGATGGGTTTAACACTTTTGATAGACGGAACCAATACCAGATGTCTGATCATGTGCAGCCTGATTTCCAAGATTCTGCTTATGCATAGGATTGCCTAGAATGGGGTAAGGAATCAGTTGAAGTTCCAGTAGATCATAGGGGTCCCTATGTTACAGCACATGTTTTGGGTCTTACTGATCAGTTTCTGGTTGATACAGGAGCTACTCGTAGCACCTTGTCTAAACAATTGATTCCAAGGGCTCCGCAGTCTGGCTTAACCATTACATCAATAGGTTTCGATGGAACACCTTCCCCTAGCCCATTGTCACAACCACTTGCATTCCATGTTGATACATTTACTGCTCCATGTCCATTTTTGCTTTCTCCAAATACACCAGACAATATTGTGGGTCTTGATATGCTCAAGTATTTCAGGGCTACAATACGATGCTCTCCTGAAGGGGTGCGTGTTATTTTAAATGATAATCATCCTGTGATGGAAAGAGTTTGTCTTGTTAAAGAGGATGTTGCATTAGCTTCACTCCCTAGTACTTTGTGGGCTACTTCAGATACTGATGTGGGACAAATGATTATTCCACCGGTACATATTAGTGTCAAGGAGGGAGCTGTATTGCCACGTTTGCCTCAATACAAAATTTCACAGGAGGGCGAAGAAGCACTCACACGAATTGTGCATGATCTTATTGCAGTTGGAGTTGTCGAGGAAGTTCTGTATAATGTTTGTAACAGTGTGATTCTTCCTATTCTGAAAAAGGATACTGATACTAGGATTTACCGATTCATTATTGATTTACGAGAAGTCAATAAGATTGTGATACCACAATATCCTGTGGTATCTGACATCACGACACTCCTTACTTTGGTTCCCCCGACAGCAACTACGTTCTCTGTGATAGACTTGAAGAATGCTTTCTTTTCGATCCCTATTCATCCTGACAGCCGATATTTGTTTGGTTTTACTTTGAATAAACGATCATGTAGATTGTGCAGAGTTCCTCAAGGCTATACGGAGAGTCCAAGTATTTATAGTCAGGCGTTAAAACGACAACTTGATTCTTTTGTTTGCCTGAAGGTGTGGCTCTCATACAATATGTTGATGATATTTTGTTGGCAGCTGATACCCCGGAGCAATGTGAAAAGTGCACTTTGTCCTTACTTTCTTTTCTTGCTTCACACCATCATAAAGTGTCACGAAAGAAATTGCAATATTGTAGACCAAAGGTAACCTATTTAGGTCACCTTTTGTCTAAGGAGGGCCGTGCACTTACATCAGATCGTATTCAAGCAATTTTAGACACACCAGTACCCTCTACTCAGAAAGATGTTCGTGCATTCTTTGGTCTTACTTCTTTTTGTAGGCAATGGATATTAGGGTTTTCACACATTGCCAAACCTTTGCTAGCACTTTTGACTAAAGATACTCCAATGCCCCTCCCATGGACAGATGAATGTGAGACTGCTTTCCGGCAGCTGCGACAAGCCCTTTGTTCTGCACCAGTGTTAGGTACTCCAGATTACATGAAGCCTTTTGCACTTTACGTACACGAGAAAGATGGATGTGCATTGTCAGTTTTAGTACAGACACATGGCGATAAGCAGCATCCCTGTGCATATTTTTCAGCAGTACTTGATCCTGTCGCTAGAGCGTTGCCCGGGTGTTTTCGTTCATTTGCCGCAACAGCTGTCTCAATACGTCAGAGTGAAGGGATAGTTTTGTCACATAAGCTGTTGGTGCTAGTACCCCATGCAGTTGATGCTCTTTTAAATCAAACAAAGACACAACATTTAACTAGCGCCGTGTGACAGGTTATGAGTTGACATTGTTGGCTCCTCACATTACACTGAAGAGATGTGCGACACTAAATCCAGCTACTTTGTTGCCATAGCCGGTGACTCAGCCTCAGTCACAAGAAACACATGATTGTATATTCCTTACCGAAGAACAGACAAAGGGTCATGTTGATTTACAAGATACGCCCCTTTTAGATATAGACGGGGAACTGTGGGTTGATGGGTCTTGTTTGAAGTTGCCAGATGGTACGACCTCAGCTGCATATGAAATCACCACAATACACACGGTAGTGGAGACAGCTCGTATACCACAGAAGTCAGCTCAAGCAGCTGAACTAATAGCTTTGACACAAGCATGTGAGCTTAGTACTGATTTAAGTGTGAACATTTACACAGACAGCCGCTATGCTTTTGGAGTGGCTCATGATTTTGGTTTGCTTTGGAAGGAGAGAGGTTTTCTCACATCCCACGGGATGCAGATAATGCACGGAGAATTAGTGCATAACCTCTTGACTGCATTGACATATCCAAATAAACTAGCTATTGTGAAATGTAGTGCACATAAGAAAGTGAACGATAAGATAGGGCAAGGTAATGCCCTTGCAGACCGTGTAGCACGTGAGACTGCGATGCAGCGAAGTACTACTTTTATGTATGTAGTGAAGTCACAAGCTGAACGTTGGCATAATGCTAGACAAGACGTATTAGATATTCAGAAATCTGCTTCTGTGAAAGAACGTGAGCAATGGTCTAAAGTTGGAGAATTGGATGATGAGGGCTGTTGGCGGAATAAGCAGATGGATAAATGGAAATTGCCTATAGCTTTTGTACAACCTATGGTTCAGATGGCACATGGGCTGGCACATGTTGGAGCTTCAACAATAACGAAGTTGCTTACGCAAGTTTGGGAGCATCCAGAAATTTCCAGTACAGCTAAGAGAGTAGTACAGTCTTGTTTGATCTGCTTACAATACAATCCTGGAAAAGGGACACGTACTCCTGCAG
Source organism: Pleurodeles waltl (assembly GCF_031143425.1). Lineage (NCBI taxonomy): Eukaryota > Metazoa > Chordata > Amphibia > Caudata > Salamandridae > Pleurodeles > Pleurodeles waltl. The sequence continues at coordinate 1,783,073,886 of NC_090444.1, forward strand.
GAGGGTTTGCTACACCAACTGCACCTTTTGAAGTTCTACAAATGGATTATATTCAGCTTGAACGCTGCAACAATTTAAAGCATGTCTTGGTGGTGGTTTGTGCCTTCAGTAAATGGATAGAGGCGTACCCCACAAAGGATAATACTGCCATTACCACAGCGAAGGTGCTTTTGAAAGAATTGTTCCCTAGGTTTGGTGTTTGCAGACTTTTATGGAGTTATAATGGACCTCATTTTGTTGGGGAAGTTATTAAGTATGTCCTGAAAGGATTAGGGATCAAACAGAAGTTCCATGCGGTTTTCCACCCACAATCAGCAGGGTTGGTGGAAAGGTATAATGCTACATTGAAGTTGAAATTAGCGAAGATACAGGCTTCCACATCCTTAACTTAGCCGGATGCATTACCATTGGCATTATTGTCTATTACAGTGGTTCCCAAACTGTGCGCCGCGGCTCCTTGGTGCGCCGTCAAAATTAGCCAGGGGCGCCGCACACAGTCTGGAAACCACTCGGAGGTGCTTTTAATCGGTAGCTTTTCACCGTGGTTTTGGAAACAAAACCCCCTGCATTAATTATTGTGACCAGCGGAGGGCGCCAGAGTACCATTAATTATATCCCTATGACAAAAGAAAAGAAATAGTTTAAAATAAATGGTTTTCAGGAACCTGAACGAGAGAATTAAGAAGTCAAACTGTAAATAGTGTAGGTACAGGTACAGGCTGGGATTACGTTCCCCCACCCGCCAAAAAAAAGTAACATAATGGGGAGCCGTGGCCAACACGGCCAATAGGTCAAAGGAGCCGGGGATCGAAAAAGTTTGGGAACCACTGGTCTATTAGGTCAGTGCCACACTCCCGACTTGGCCTTAGCCCCTATGAAGTAGTATTTGGGAGACCAATGAATATTTGGGGAGTTCCTAAACCAAAATCTGTATATGATGTACCTTGTGTCCTGATGAATGATTATTTGGCACAGTTAACCGACAATTTGGTTTCTATTCATCAACAGGTTCGAGAAGCACTTCCTGACAGATCTACAGGTGAAGGCCATGAACTCCGACCTGGTGACCAGGTGATGATTAAGGGGGGGACCGCGGATGCACCGCCAACAGGCTGGCCGTGCATCCAGGCCAATTCTGACCGCGCCGCACCCGTCGCACGCCTTCAACTCCGCCGGCTCCATTCGGAGCCGGCTTCATCGTTGAAGGCGCTTTCCCGCTGGGCCGGTGGGCGGCCTCCTGGGAGCTGTTACCGCGGCCGGCGGGAGTCGGAATGACCCCCTAAGTCTTTTGAAAGATCAAGCAGCTTGGAACCAAGGTGGAGAGGCCCAGAACAGGTGCTCCTTGCAACAAGGACAGCAGTTCGAGTGATGAACCAAAAGAATTGGGTCCATAGTACTCACTGCAATAGAGTGCTACCTACCTTGGTGGAACCTGCTGTGCTGACCGATCATCGAGAGATTTTGACTACGGAGAAAGGCCGTGCTATATCACCTGACGAATCTGCAGAGGTCTTCCCGGACCATACGACTTCTGGAGTGTCGCGATATAATTTGAGATTAAGGAAAGAATCTGAAAATTGTTTTGAAAAGACTGGTTGAGCTACCGCCCTGGGTTAGTGAAACGGAGAGCCAATGTGGCAAGGGGGGTGGATCAGCCGTGCATTAGAGTAGTGACACCCGTCTTGGCCCGTGGTGAAGAAATCAGCGGCTGCCCAGGGATAAGAGCTCCAACGATTGTTTTTAATTCATTTCTGAAAGGGTCGATTATCACTGTTTCTAAAATGAATAACAAATTGATCATTAGTATTATGGGGTTTGTTGTTGTTTTGGTGGTTACAGCAACAATCGCCTGGTTTATTGAAAAGAAGTCTCCTGTACATGAGTTTTTTGTTGCCACTACTCCAGTACCAGAGGATCACTATTACTTTACGCTTTCCTATCAGGAGCAGAAGCACCGTCAATCGTACTTCAATAATACTTTCATTCAGAGGTTGCATCATACTCATAATGCTACAAATACTACTAACTGTTGGGTATGTGGAATGATACCTGCACATCAAAAGAAAGGAGGAACACCTTTCATTCCTCTTCCTTTTTCACACAATGGTTCTTGTCAAGCTTGGTACATGCTTTTGTTTGCATCTGGAAAACGTACAGAGGGCGGACTTCTTTTTCACCTTAATAAAGTATGCTACCAAGACAAAGATGGGTATCCCCAAGCTAAAGGAACTAAATGGGAATCAGAAGAGTATCAACCGGACAATGTTTCAATACCATATGTCTTCACAAATATACGAGACTCTGACAAGAAAGAACAATTTGTGATTTCTGTTACAAAAACTAAAGCAGATTTATGTATACGAAGCATTGGACGAATTCCAGTAGGGATAAGCGATTGTACCTTGATTTTAACTATTGAAAGTGTAAATAATAGTAGTTTTACAGCTTCACATAATACATATTTTGTTTGTGGTAACTATGGATATTACCAACTACCTGTTGGGTGGTCAGGTGTGTGTTATGTATCTTTTCTATTACCCCCTGTGTTTTTGGCTCCTGCATCATATCACCGAGATTTAAAACTGTTCAATGACATCATTAACAATAGATATAAAAGGGAAATAAGTACAAATGAGGTAGACCAAACGGATACTAGCCTGCAACAATATGTTGATTTTAATTTAGGATTGTTCCCCTTTGTAGGTGTTGCGTTAAACAGTAGGAAAGTGAGACAATTGACTAGGGTTGTGGAAGCTGTTACCAATCAGGCAGCTCTGGCACTTGGGAATATTACTGAGGAGCTCCAAATTGCGAGGATTGTAGCGCTCCAAAATCGTATGGTACTAGATGTGATATTAGCTGATCGAGGTGGTGCATGTCGAATCATCGGTAGTAGTTGTTGTGTTTTTATCCCAGATCACTCACCTTCAGTATATGATGCAATATCTAAATTGCATAAAATTGCTGCAGAAATCCATACAGAGACTGGTTCTTGGACTTTTTCTGGATGGTTTTGGGCTCTTGTTTCCGCCTGGGGCTGGAAACTACTGACTATCCTGTGTGTAATAATTGCAATATTTTTTACATGCTGTATCTGTATTCAGTGTGGTCCAATGTTCTGCTCCATGTGTATTACTGCTTGTATGCCTACCAAAAGAAATATTACAGAAATGAAGGCACAACATATGTTAGATAAGGAAATAGCTGAAATGATGAGCATAAATATACAGGATGAATATTTAGATTATCCCAGAAGGACGAATGTCTTCAGCTAATGCTGAAAGGGTCGTCTGGTGTCATTTAGCAGTGATTAGATTAAGCATTAGCAGAAGACATCTTGTAAATAGTAACTATTGTGAACATTTTGCGGAATCCATTTTGTATTCATGGCAGCCATTTTCTCTGCTACATGCTGCCATGTGCTCTGTCCTACCTTTCTGTTAACTGCTCTTGAAATCTGCCTAGTGACAAGTTATATTTAGCATCTCTTACTTTCGCACATGCTCAGTAAGGTCTGCAGCTGTTAGTCCTTGGAAACTGTTAGCTCCTCCTACCTGTCGACTGTGCATTTTCCACATGACCTTACATGTATACAAGTCTTGTTTCCATAATTGTACCATCTCCTTTTAGCCCCTGTGTGGGTATAAAAGGACCATGCTCTCTCAGTTCAGTGTGCTACTTCAGACATTGCCCAAGGGTGCTGTTTGAACTGTAGTACCACCTCATGAGGTTAATAAACTTTTGTCTTTTATTCCAGTTTCTGTGCCAACTTCTTCCTACATGGTCTGAGGACTTTGTGCAGAGAAAGGTGAACCCCTTGCACTAGTAGGCCTTGCTGAGGCTTACTACAACACGCCGTCTCAAGCACCGCTGAACAGGGCACCCCCGTGTCATGCACCGCTGAAAAGGGCACCGCCGTCTCAAGCACTGCTGAACAGGGCACCGCCGTCTCAAGTACCGCTGGCCCATGAGCCCCAAGGGCACTGACGCTACTGAGTCCGTCACGGGGTGAATTAAGCACTCTGGGCACCATGCCCCCTCCAGAACCAGTGGAGACTGTCATCCACTACCTCTGTCCTTAGCAGGATGAAGCACTCTGGGCATAAGGCCCCCTCCAGAACCAGTGGAGACTGTCATCCACTACCTCTGTCCTTAGCAGGATGAAGCACTCTGGGCACAATGCCCCCTCCAGAACCAGTGGAGACTGTCATCCACTACCTCTGTCCTTAGCAGGATGAAGCACTCTGGGCACAATGCCCCTTCCAGAACCAGTGGAGACTGTTATCCACTTGAGAGACTGTGGCTTTGCACTCCCCAGGATTGAACAGTGGGCAACCCACCCACTTGTGAGACTTGAGAGACTGTGGCTTTGCACTCCCCAGGATGAAGGAGTTGGCAACCCACCCACTGTAGAGACTTGAGAGACTGTGGCTTTGCACTCCCCAGGATGGAACAGTGGGCAACCCACCCACTGTAGAGACTTAAGAGACTGTGGCTTTGCACTCCCCAGGATGGAACAGTTGGCAACCCACCCACTGTAGAGACTTGAGAGACTGTGGCTTTGCACTCCCCAGGATGGAACAGTGGGCAAGCCACCCACTGTAGAGACTTGAGAGACTGTGGCTTAGCACTCCCCAGGATGAAGGAGTGGGCAACCCACCCACTGTAGAGACTTGAGAGACTGTGGCTTTGCACTCCCCTGGATGGAACAGTGGGCATGTGGCCCCCTTGTGGATTTGGCGTTGTGCACTCAACCGGCTGAGGTGCCCCACCTTTCCCTCCCCCTGAGGTGCCTGTTTTCTTGCTCTCTGATGCCCCTGCAGTGTTCTCTCCGACATGGTCGGGGATCATGTGTGGGCCTCGCCCATACTGTGTGGTCCCAGTGTTCCACGGACTTAATTGGAGCACTACCTGGACTACTATGCTTGGTATATATTTTGTCAGTGGTGTATATATATATTTCTGCCTACTTGATTTTAATATATTACAATGGTTACACTAATTTTCTATTGTCTTTGCATTCTTCCAGGGGTTTGGGGGGTGTAACTGTGATGTATTAATATGCATTAGTGTGTGTGTTGTAGTGGGTGGAAGGGGGTGTTGCGTGTGTGTGTCCCTGTTTTTTCCCTCCCCCCTCCCCTGTGTCGTAGGTGCAGTACTCACCGTGGTCTTCGCCGCCGGCATTCGTGCTCCTGGTAGAGGAGCAGGAAGACTATCGCAGGTAGAATTTGGAGTTCCGGGTCCATGGTGTCCGCGTTCCTTGTGGGGTGTGTAGAGGTGAGCGTTTTTCCTTTGGAATTCCTGTTTCCGCCGTGTTTTTATCCGCAGTGAATCCGCACCGGAAAAGGTGGCGGATTGGCCTGTCGTAATAGTGTGGGCGGTACTTTGTCCTCCGCCTGTCTGTTGGCGGTGACCGCCAAGCTGTTTGTTTGTACCGCCGTGGCGGTTGGAGTGTTAAAGTGGCTGTCTTTGTTGGCGGTTTCCGCCACGGTCGTAATTGCAATTTCTTTTCTGCCTTCCTGTTGGCGGTCTTACCGGCGCTTTATCACCATCCGCCAGGGTTGTAATGACCACCAAAGTCCTTTCTTGGTCTTAGTGCTTTTTCCCACTGGTAATGGTTCTTTTTTTCCTCCCCAGGTCTTTTTGTGCTCTCAATGGCCCAGCAAACGGCAGATAGCAAGAATAGGGAAAAACAACAAGTAAGTATTGCGTTATTTGTCTCTTTTATGAATGCAATGGGGGAGGGGTTTATGAAGGGGTCCTTAATGTGATTCATGCTTGCACAATGTGTTGCCCAGGTGAGACCTTGGTGTCGGGGTTAGCGTGCAGGAAAAAACAATGAAGGATAGACCCCACTTCCTTAAACCTCCTCAGGTGTGTCCTTGGTCCTCCACACTCTTTCTTCACCAGCCTCTTCTTGTCTCCCCACCTTCCTTAGCACCAGTGTTATGTGACTGCGCAAACAGTCCCGTACCTGAACCAGCCACTTCTCTCCTGGGATGCGGCTGGCCCCCTTAACGTCTCCCATAGCTCTCCACTTTTCTACACAGTTCTCTCTCAGCACCATGCTCCTTCGGGCTCTCCATCTTTCTCCCCAGCTCTCGCTCTGCTCCACGCTACTTTGGACTCTCTGCCTTTCTCCCCAGCATTCTGTCCGATCTACGCTCCTTCGGGTCCTCCATCTTCACTTCTCCATGCTGTCTCTCTCTTTCTTTCTCCCTCCTGTTTGTTCTCACCCACTTCCTCCCCGCGCTCCGTGATCTTCACTTTTTCCCAGCCAACGTCCGCATGCCCCTGGATGCGTACAGACGTCATTCCCGTGTCAGTCCCCCTAGGGGACTCGAGCACCGGCTCAGTGCTCTTCCGCCAGGACGTACCCTGCCCTCGTGGTGATGCCCTGTCACACTGCCAATTTAACCTAGCAAGTGTACCCACTTGCCAGGCCCAAACCTTCCATTTTTGTACATGTAAGGCACTCCTAAGGTAGGCCCTAGGTAGCCCCATGGGCAGGATGTGGCGTATTTTAAAGGTAGGACATGTACTGATGTGTTTTACATGTCCTGACAGTGAAATACTGACAAATTCGGCTTTCATTGTTGCAAGGCCTATCTCTCTTATAGGTTAACATGGGGACTGCCTTTAAATATCTTTATAGTGCAGTTTCCCTTTGGGAGCAGATGGAGATGTTGGGTTTGGGGACTCTGAACTCACAATTTAAAAATACATCTTTTGGTAAAGATGTCTTTTAGATTGTCAGTTTAAAAATGCCGCATTTAGAAATTGGGTATTTTCTTGCTTAACCCTTTTGTGCCTCTGCCTACTTGTGTATTCCACATCTGGGTCAGACTGACAGCTGGGCTGTTGTGAATTCCCTCTAGACAGTGACACACAGGGAACTGAGGTGTAGCCTGCATATCCTGATGAGTCTCCTGGGCTTGAGTGGGGATGGAGGAGCTGACACTTACAACTGAAAGGGCTGTGCCTGTCCTCACACAAAGAGTCTCCAACCCCCTGGTGTGTGTCTGGGGCCAGGCCTGGGTAAGGCAGGATCTTGTCAACAACAGAGACTTTCCTTTGAAGTTTGCCATCTTCAAAGGCAGAAAGGTGTATAAGTAGTGGACACAAAACCCCAGACTTTTAGAACACTTCTTGATCAAGAGGAACCTCTGCCAAGGAGAAGAGCTGAAGGAGGAGTACTGCCCCTTTGCTGTGTGTGCTTTGGTGGGTTGGTCTTCAGTAGCTGCTTCTGCCTTAGAGAGGACAAAGACTGGATTTTGCTGTGTATCCTGCTTGTGAAGTTTATTCAAGGGCTTGAACTGAGTTTTCCCCCTGTTCTAAAGTCTCAGGACCATCAGAGAATTCCTCTACCAGCACCTAGAGTCTCTTGCTGAGACTCCTACCCTGACAATTGGTGCCTAATCCAGTCCCTGGGCCCTTGAATGGAGAAGCTGGTAAAAAAACAAGAAAAGCCAAGTGCACCGACCTAAGACGATGCCCGAACTGATGCTGCTGCTGAATCCCTCAACTCCGCCTGCAACTGCAGCCGTGGTCCCTGCTGGAGCACAACGAACTTGACCGACTCTGCAGGCCAACGCTGCATCACTGAAGTCCCCGACTCTGTGAGTCCTGACGTCCATGACACTCGACTACACCTGCAGCCTCATGCTGTGACCTCGACCCTGTGAAGTCGCCCCACTGCGTCTTGATCGCCGGACATCGACCCCCCCGGAAGCAGAAGGAATGACACTTCACACCAACGTCGCCTCATCTCCACTGCTCTGCAGCAGGGACCTGACGCCTCGCACTGACACCTCCGCTTCTCTGCTCCACAGCACCGGAACTGATGCCGCACTGGATACAGCGACGCGTTGATCTCCTACTCCGTGCACCGGCTTGTTTCCTCATTTTCTCAAGGTACTGTACCTTTGGGATCCGTGTGACTCTTTGACCGGCGCCATTGGCATCAGATTCTTGGGAACGACTCCATCACAATGCCATGATATCACAAAATTGAACCATTTGTGTTTCTAAGCGCTATATTGAAGTTTAATTTTTGAAAATTCACATCTTTGATTGTGTATGTTGGATTTTTGTCCTTTTGGTCTTGTTTTACTCAGATAAATATTGGCTATTTGTCTAACTTGGTGTTGTGTCCATTTTGTAGTGTTTTAACTGTGTTACTGTGTTTTGGTACAAATACTTTACACATTTTCTCTGAGATAAGCCTGACTGTTTGTGCCACGTTGGCAAAGGGGTGAGCAGGGGTTATCCTAGGTGTGTATCTCTCTTACCCTGACTAGAGGGAGGGTCCCTGCTTGGACAGAGTGCAGACTGACTGCTAACCAGACACCCCATTCTAACAGCGATACTCTAAATGTTTCCATATTTTTTATCAAAATTACTTAATTCTTTCTTACCCACTGTGCTACAATAATTAATTGATGTTGTAGGTTTCCATAGATGCACATACATTGTTGTATGTGTTGGGGTGTACATTTTAGTAATGCTTTCAGTGACCCAGACATCAGCATTCAGTGACATTTATATTCACGTTTCAAAGTCTAACATAAAGAGAAAGCTGCATTGACATGTATTTTAAAGGTGCTTGTGTTTATTATTGTGGTGAACATTGTGCCTAAAAAAACGTAAAATATTATTGAAGCATATTTTATGCATTAGAGTAACTGTTAGTAGTGAAACAAATTTGATTTATAGTGAATAATATGATTTAATAGTACAAAGTTATGTGTGCAGAAGTATAAATGCACTTGTCTGTCATACTTAGGGCCTGATTTAGAGTTTGGTGGAGGGGTTACTCATCTCAAATGTGACAGATATTCCGTTCACTGTATTACAAGTTCCATAGGCCATAATTGAGTTGTAATATGGTGGGCAGAATATATTTTATGTTTGTGATGGAGAAATTCCCTCTGCCAAACTCTGAATAAGGCCCTCATTATGATGCTATAACAAAAGGTTGCAACTATTAATGAAATGTTTTTACATATTCTGATGACATATTAATAATGCTGAACTTATAAGTTTGTATATTATGTGTGTTTTATTATTAACAATATTAATTGTGCTAGCATAACTAGGCCTGAAGACTTCATATTTGCAGTCATGTAAAAGTAATGAATCATTTATTTCCCATACATTAATTTTTCTATTAGGTTGTTTCTCGTGAACAGTAAAGAGTCCCATTGTTCACTGTATAAGATTTGTTTCCCAATTACCTTGATTCTAGAACACTGAAACCTGGAGATTGAAAGCTAAGGTAGTGGATACTGTTGAACTGGGTCTTTCCCCTGTGAACTGTTAAAATCGTCTTACTCCATGAGAAAATGTGAATTTCAACAAGTGATGTACAAAATTGTTAAACTATTGGATTCACACGGAAAGAAGAGACGACCTCATCAAACCTAGGAAATTTCTATCATGCTACAAACTTGATTTGTGCACAAATTATAATTGGACATTGCCCCTTTTACATGATGTAGACTCATTGAACTGACCCATCAAACAATTTGGAGTATTCCTGATTAAGAGATGGACTTGTAAGTTTCAGTCAGAGCCCCTTTAGAATCGTGTTCTGTGCACTTCCTCTTTGGATGGTTCCTGATTTCCCTGTGCAGCTCATGTTCTTTACTTTTCCCCTGATGATGCTTTAACAGACTTTGCTGGTGATCTACGTACTTTGCTGACAAAACTGAATTGAATGCTGACCCTAGGAGATGTACATTCTATTTAAAATGGTATTTTCCCCTGACCTGCTTTTCTTTCATAGAAGTTAGTATGCTGACACCTATCTATTTTATTTAGCCCAAGATAGATGATTTTCCAAATTATTTTTGTGTTTTTCTTTTTTACTTTTGCCACAGGTGTTAGCCCGTTCCCACATATGCAAGTCTTAATTTGGCAAGAATAGGATGATATGTCCAAATCCTGAAGTCTAACCTTTGTAATCTGATTTGACTGATGTATTCACAGTATGATTTAAAGGGTACTTCTGTTTCTCAAATTTTGTCTTTATTAATATAGGTTATTCTTCTCGAATGTCTAATGGCGTTAATGTTGAGTAGATTAAACTTGTTTCATAGATGTGGTCAACCTATGGTGTTTTTTACCTTTACAATTTGATTTAGCACACTATTTACGTGACTTTGGCTTTTTGGTTGTGAAATAAAGCTTTAAAACCTTTATTGATCAGAGTTTTCTTCCCTGGCCAACTAGATCATGGTGTTTAAATTTTATGTTGGGTTTTGAATTGATTGTGTGTGGTTATCACACTCTTCACTGGGTCCAAAGATCCCATCGACCTCGGGGAAGCATTTTCGAATACTGCGAAGGATGAGAAAAATGCATTAACATATGTGAGGACGCACACTTGGCATTCCGCCTGGTTGCTCAGTCGCAATCGATAGAAGCAGAGCCTCGTTTACACAACAAACTACATATCACAGGCACCCCACCATTATGCCACATGTGGTGATGTTATCATGATACCACAGGCTGGTGCCACCGACTTGAACTTTCACAGGCCCGAGGACAGGCTGAATTACTGTCATGAGGAGTTAAAAACTCCTTGTGATAGTAATGCAGACCTTTGACGAATTACATGATTTAAAGAAAAACTTTATTTCTCACCTATTCTCACATTGTTCTTGATGATGGTGTGTTGCTTCAAGGCTCCCCTCCTTAACTTCTCCAGGTTGTTCTCTTGGCCTATGGCAAGGATAAGGACGTGTGTGAACGTAGATGCATTTTTTAACACACAACAAGTATATCCACCAGTTTGCAGTGGCTGTCAGTGATTACCACCTATTTCGGTTTGTGTGCAGTGACACACAGCTGACACAACATGTTTTAACTGGGGGTTCCTTCTCTTTTGTTTGTGCGTGTGTCCTGTATGTCATTTGTCCTTATGTCTACTTTTGTAAGTTTTATTAATTTCCTCTGTTTGTATGTCACAGGATCTTGTGAGCCTTGCATAATTAGCAAGTCTTATCTCACTGGCAGAAAAGTATTAATGGCATTAAAAGCATATATGCTGGTGGTGTTTGTATGTAGTCAGAGAGTCAACCTAGGAAAACACAGGGATCCGCTGAATTTCTATGGTTCTGTGTGTGTCAATTCAGAGCCTAACTATAAAATCTATGTAACATTTAGTTTGTTGCAGTGAAAATATATATAGACATATATCTTTCTTAAAATTTCCCCAAAAATGCACTTCCACCTAGGGCACCAACAGCTCAATGTTTTTAGGGGGCCATAATGGGGAGCCCAGAGCCCCCATGGCTCTAGTCAGCTCCCCTGACAATAGCTGACCCTTTTTCAAGTTTCTGGTGGGCGTCCCTCTCGTGGCCTCCCAGGTCACGCACACTGCTGGCTCCACTGGGGGAACCCCAAGGCTCCCGGTGGTCTAACCATCACCCTACTGTGCGCTGGTGAGAGCTAGCACCTTTCCTTTGCTCTCACCCGGGCAAGAGCAGCATTTTTTACTTCTCCCACTGGACGGGAGTGCCAACAGGGTATGCCCACACTCTGCCAGGTGGGGAACTACAATGTCCAGGGTATGGGCTCCCTTGGACACTCTACAGTATTGGACACAAGGGATAGGGTCCCCCAGGGTTGATGTCAGCATGAGGAGGGAGGCGTGCAATACTTTGGCCTCTAGGGATGAAATCCCTAGGGCCTGAGAAGGCTCAGCGAGGCGGGCCACAAGCCCCCCTTTTATTATATTGAAGTCTCAGTGGATTGGCCCCTGGGGGTAGAGGCCTGGGGAGGGGAGCCACATGACCCATGAAATGTATATAAGCTCTGGGGGATGGGGTCCTAGGGCCACAACAAGGCTCAGGGAGGGGGGACTGTGCTCCCCCCTAATTAATGAGTTGGCCTTGTAGGACATAGAAGGCTTGAGGGGGTCGCGTGCCCCCCCTTCCCTTAGTATCAAATTGTGGGCCCTGGGAGATGGGTCCCTGGAGCCGCAAACGGCTTGGATCAGGGTGCCCAAAGCATACCCCTCCCCAAATAATTATATATATTAACCCCCGGACCCTGGCCCACCCTGGGCATCATATTAATTTTTTTAAATACTAGTGGATGCCATTTCATTTTGCAGTGATCCCACAGGAGTACTGCAGGATTTCGGCAAAAAAGTAATAATAATTTTGGACACATGTTGGTCCCTGCCTACCATATCTTTTTTTAAACATTTTTATTACAGGGAAAAATTTTGTTCATGTTGTGGCCAGCCAATCAGAGTGCTTTCATCCTGCAGGACCATCACGACCACAGGAGAGAGATGGCCCAAGTGGTAAAAAAACCTTTGCCAATCAAAAGTTTCAGAACACAATTTTTTTCTGTTGTGCTTGGGGAACTCGCACACAAGTCCTTCAAACCCAACCGTCCAGATATACAAATATTTTGTACCTTCATTTCTCAAAGAACTGCTAAATGGATTTACACTAAATCACAAAAAGCACACTTTCTTAACTCAAATCTAGCTTACTACCAAATCTGGTGAAATTCTGTTCAGTAGTTTTGTGTATCTTGTTCAAAAAAGTCATTGGAAAATGCATGAAGATTTTTGTGTTTTGGGACCCAGGCATTTTCTCATTCCCCCATTAACCGATCACCCCAAAACTTTCAAGGAAGAAGCTTAGCAAAAAGAGCACTTTTTGGAAAGTTTTGTCAAGATCCTTCAAACGGCGCCAAGGTTAAAGCAAAACATGATTCTCCTGTGTATATATATATATATATATATATATATATAAAAATATTGTACACCTCCATATACAGTGTATTAAACTCAAAAGCCTCACCAAATTAACTATAACTTGCCACTCTATACAGTGTGTTCTCACAAATGATGTAATTTGCTAAGGTATAAGTGTTACTGTAAATGTTATTATTATAGATGCTATAACTATTACAAAAGAGTATAAGTAGTGCATGGAGAAGGAGAAAGTTATAATTATTGTAGTGTGGCTACTGAGTTGAATACATCGTGTAATGAGATGTGCAAGTTAAAATAATATGAAGGTGTCACATTATTTCTAACCTAAAAGTATAAATTTGGAATTTTGTGTGTTGTTTAAATTTGGTTTATCCTGCATAGTTAATGTGGTGAGTCTCCCGAATTAAATACACTGTGTATGGGGGATCAAAATTTAAAATAATTAGAAGGTTTTGCATAAATTATAAATTAAAGGCATAAGTATAAGTTTATAATGTATATTTTTTGTGTACTTTAAGTTTGGGTTGTATCTAAAGAATATATAGTAATTTAAAGGTGGTGTGTAAATTATAAATTTCAGGTGTAACTATAGATGTAGAATTTGTAATCTTGTGTAGAGTGGAGTGGCATATTGCGGAGTGGAATACAGTGGAATAGAATACAGTGGACTGGCATATTGTGCAATTGCATAAACTGGAGTGGCATAAAGTGGAATAGTGTAGAGTGGATTGGCTGTCAGTAGAGTTGAATACAGGGGAATAGGGTACAGCGGAGTGCGGTACAGTGAAGTGGCTTAGGCTTGAGTGGTGAAGAGTGTTAGAGCGTAGAGTGCATTTGCGTAGACTGCAATAACGAAGAGTGGTATGTTGTAGAGTGGAGGGGGGTTGAGCCAATCTGCATGTTGTGTTGTTTGATTTGAAATGTAATTTTATGGTACGGTGGTGTGGTTTGGCTTTACAAAGTTTGATTACATTGGAATATATATACAAGTAACCAACCACACTAATATTGCATTTGCCTTTACTATTTCAACCTGCAACAATGCCATGTTTCACTAGCTACATGTTTTTCTTCCTTGGCTGCTTTTAGGTGCACAAGAGAAGAAGTAACATCACCTGTAGTACTTCTGCTTGTGCAACTTAGTGCCACTGCCAACTCAGAGCTTTAAGATGGCCCCAAGGAAAGTTGCTCCTAAGAAAGTGGTCAGTGAGAAGAAGCAGCTTTCCGCCAGTGGTGTGCTGAATACAACTTTGAAGGAAACGTGTGCCTGCAACACCACCCCAACATAAGCCCATGACCATGTCTGTCAGTGAGGCAGCCACTGCAATTATGGCGATGTTGACGAGCAGTGACACTGAATTGGATTTGTCGTCTTCTAAAAGTAGTACTCAATTGTTTAAGGAAACAGAGCAAAGTGGACAGCAGCCATATCCAGCAGTAGTAGAACTATTCAAAGTTGGAGCAGAACAAGAGATCAAGCTACCTGCTGAGCAAGAACCTCCTCTTTTAGAATCATTGGCTCCCAGATCTCCAACAAGAAAAAGGAAAGGTACTACTCCAACATCTTCTCCAAGCACCACTTCTGATGACAATGATAGGGACATGGAATGGACCCTGGCAGAGTCTGGGAGATGCCAGAAGAGTCAAGGGAAAAGTAAAGTTCCTGAAAGCCTTAGAATCATGGAAGGGGATGATGAAGAGAATGACAACTACGAGCCAGTCATTGTGGAAACTGACACAAAGGAGTCCGACATTACTGTTCAACCTGCTCGAAGGTATGTAGTGGAGGTAGCACTGCCAACTCCCATATTTGTAAAGCCCCAGCTGAGACCTGCAGAGAGGAAGAACCTCCAGCTCTTCTTCAGGCAGTGGCCCACTAAAAAAGGACTTGTCCCCAGTTTGGGACTTTTTTACGCCTAGCAAACAGAAGGAGAACATTGCAATATGCTCAATTTACCACATGAGTGTCAATCGGGGTAAGACTGGTACAATGAAGGTGAGGAGAGTCAGGAAACATCATCCTTAACTGGTCCTATCATGGTAAGAGGCGAGAAAAAAGAAATTGACATCCTCACTCAAAGTAGTCCTGTCCCCAGCAGTGTGCCACAATCACCCACCTCAGCGACCTCACAATAGCACAGTATGAGTCAGAATGAGACCCAATGCAGACTCAGTGCGCACCCCCACAATGCACACTGAGTTTACCACCACCTACTTCTCGAACCTCACCTACATCACTGGCCCCCAGAAAAGGAAAAATCCACGCTACTATTACAGGCATATTTAGGCAGGAGGAGTCCCACGAGCACAACTAACCAATAGCATGTTTGTACAATGGGAAGCTGGCAAAAATGTTAGGGGTGGACCTCCTCCCTTTTTCTTTTGTGGAAAGTAGTGGAATTCTTAGAATTGTTAGCAGCCATCTGCCCAAAATGGAAGGTTGCAAGTCAGACCTATTTTGCCAGAATCGCTATTCCCATGGTGCAACATGATATGCTGTTATTGGTTGGACACGCTTTCCAGCAAAGTGCCATCCACACTATCCACCTGATGACAGACATGTGGACCAGTTGTCAGTCTACTGACACTGGATCTCTTTTGTGGAGGTAAAGCAAAAGCAATCTACAGGTCTTAGACCTGAAGAAAATCTTAAGAGCATTTGGCAGCATGGACAAGTAGCCATGTTCACCATGGAGAAACCACATACAGCTGCAAAAATCTTGAGCAAATGTAATAGCAAGGCTGCGACCCTGAGGTCTACGAATTGGATTTGTTGCCATGGACAATGGGAGTAACATAGTCAAGGCCACGGCAGATGGTGGCTATTTCAGGGCCTGTGTTTGGCGCATTGCATCAATCTCAATGTGTTTCTCAAAAAAGAAGACATAGGCGGTCATTACAACATTGGCGGTAAAAGCCGCTTACCGCCGCGCAGAAGACCGCCAAAACACCGCAGCGGACGCGGAATTCCGCCACAGCTATTATGACCCACATCTCGGAATCCGACAAAATTCAGACACCCACACAAGTCCGCCACACCAAAGGTCAGTGATAAACTGGCGAAAACAAAACCTCCACCGTCACGCCAACAGAAATACGCCCACACTATCACGACACACGCTCAAAATACACACACTCTTACAAAACACAGCCACATTGGACAATTCGAAATACACACACCTGAGACACATACACACACCACTCCCACACACCCAATACAATATAAAACACACACCCACATCACCCACAAACCCCTACGACCACAATTACAGAGAGAAGGCCAGAGAGAGACACCACCATCAACAAACTAGCACCCACAGGCACACAACACCATCACCCACACAACTTCCACGCACCTCACACTACACACCACTACATATCACCACACTCATCACCAAACACACACCACCCCACACATCACCTACACCACCCCATGGCACGGCAAAGACACCCCAGGTTCTCGGAGGAGGAGCTCAGGGTCATGGTGGAGGAAATCGTCCGGGTAGAGCCACAGCTATTTGGATCACAGGTGCAGCACACCTCCATTGCAAGGAAGATGGAGCTATGGCGAAGAATAGTCAACAGGATCAACGCAGTGGGACAACACCCAAGAAATCGGGAGGACATCAGGAAGAGGTGGAACGACTTACAGGGGAAGGTGCATTCCGTGGACTCAAGACACCACCAGGCGGTTCAGCGGACTGGCGGCGGACCCCACCTCCTCCCCCACAACTAACAACATGGGAGGAGCAGGTCTTGGCGATTCTGCATCCTGAGGGCCTCGCAGGAGTCGGTGGAGGAATGGACTCTGGTAAGTCAAATCTTAACTATTACATCCCCCACCCTGTTGTAGTTTAGCAGCGATTAGATTAAGCATTAGCATAAGACATTTTGCATTTAGCAACTATTGTGAACATTTCGCGGAATCCATTTTGTATTCATGGCAGCCATTTTCTCTGCCACATGCTGCCATGTGCTCACCATGTGCTCTGTCCTACCTTTCTGTTAACTACTCTTGAACATCTGTCTAGTGACAAGTAATATTTAGTATCTCCCACTTTCGCACATGCCCAGTAATGTCTGCAGCTGTTAGTCCTTGAAAACTGTTAGCCCCTCCTACCTATCGACTGTGCATTTCCACATGACCTTATATGTGGAAGTCTTGCTTCTATAATTGTACCACCTCCTTTTAGCCCCTGCGTGGGTTTAAAAGTACCATGCTCTCTCAGTTCAGTGTGCTACTTCAAACATTACCGAAGGGTGCTGTTTGAACTGTAGTGCCACCTCATGAGGTTTAATAAACTTTGTCTTTTATTTCAGTTTCTGTGCCAACTTCTTCCTATATGGTCTGAGGACTTTCTGCAGAGAAGGGTGAACCCCTTGCACTAGTAGGCCTTGCTGACGCTTACTTCAACAACCCTACCTGCATGCTATCACATACCCCCACCCTCGCCCCCACCCCTATCACTACAACTCCTCACAAATGTACCAATATCACAAACCACACATCCCAACACCAAGCCCTGCATGCAACAAAAACGTATGGACACTCATCACTAAAGCATGCCCACTGCACATACCCATACACCCCCCTAAACCATCATCACACAAGCTCACATACAGGAATGCCAGCACTGGGGTACACGGTCACCCACCCATTGCACACCATGACACACACAGATGCAATAATTATGCCTTTACACCCCTGCAGGACCACTACCCAACGTCACCAGACAGGAGTGTCCAGACATCTCCACTCCACCCACAGAAGAGGCCCACAGTGATGACAGCACCTCTGTCCACCTGGATCTAGATGACCAGCCCGGACCATCGTGGGCCTCGGGACAGTCGGTTCCCCTCACACAGGCACAGGCCACCACAGACCTTCCCCCCTCTGGAAACACCAGCACAGCACCCACCCAACGGGCCCATACCTCCGTACCCAGGACACGTCAATCAGCTGTGTGTCCACCACTACAGGGAACCCAGGATAACCCACCACCCCAACAACAATAGGGACCTGGGGGCAGTGGCAGTGGGCACACGGTCCAGGGGACGGAGGCCCAGGAACACAGGGGAACTGGGAGGACTGCTGTGCGACAGGGGGCAGACAGGCCAAGGGAACCCACTCTCCACGAGGCCCTCTTCTCCATCATGGGAGCATACCACCACTCCCAGGAGACGAAGGCAATGGTCCTGGCCAAGTTTCAGGAGACCCAGCACATGCAGGAGGAACAGTATTTGGGCTTCAGGGCATCAGCTCCGCCCTGGGCACCATCGTAGGGGTGCTGAAGGAAGTACTCAACACCAGGAGGGACACTGTGGCACTACAAGGGGTCCCTGACACTAGCATGGACGATGAACTGCCCCCCACCTCCGCCGGCGCTAGTGAACAGGACACCCCGCCACAGGACCACCTCACCAGCACCCCACCCCCTGTAGATGGAGAACCACCCCGCAAACGGTCCCTGAGATCAAGGAACAAGACAGAGCACGATGCCAAGACCACCGCCAAGAAATGAGACCACCCTGATTGTCATCCCACTGTCCCATTTTGTCACCCTGTCCATTTTAAAACTGCCCCAGCTCCACTTCCTATGCCCCTATGGGCAATGCACTTGTGAGACTAATAGACTGGACTCTGCCATGGACATTCCTCCACCATCACCCCTGACCATTTTACAACCCCCTCCACTATTTGGCACTTAAATAAACACCCTTGAATCACAAAACAATCTGGAGTCAGTCTGTGCTTTCACAAATGTGTATTTGCAAAAACACAGGAAAATAGCAATGTCCATTCTATTGTCAACATACCTATGTCACACAGCTCTAGTCCATGAGGAATCTAAGCAGATGACACACGTTGGGACCCACACCTGTGAAACCGTAAGGGAAAGTGACAACTCAGTGACCAAACACTGGGTGAAATCGACTGACAGGAGAAAGGTAGAAGTGTAAAAGTACATGTAGTAGGCAGGAATGTATTCTCACCTGTGTTTCAATGGAAATATTGCTGGATGACTGAGTCCCTGTTCTGCATGTCTTCTTCCTCTGCTTCCTCCTCATCACTGTCCACAGGCTCCACAGCTGCCACAACACCGCCATCTGGACCATCCTCCTGTAGAAAAGGCACCTGTTGTCGCAAAGCCAAGTTGTGAAGCATACAGCAGGCCACGATGATCTGGCACACCTTCTTTGGTGAGTAGAATAGGGATCCACCTGTCATATGCAGACACCTGAACCTGGCCTTCAGGAGGCCGAAGGTCCGCTTAATCACCCTCCTAGTTCGCCCATGGGCCTCATTGTAGCATTCCTCTGCCCTTGTCCTGGGATTCCTCACTGGGGTCAGTAGCCATGACAGGTTGGGGTAACCAGAGTCACCTAATAGCCACACGCAGTGCCTCTGGAGTTGACCCATCACATAAGGGATGCTGCTATTCCGCAGGATGTAGGCGTCATGCACTGAGCCAGGGAACATGGCATTCACATGGGAGATGTACTGGTCTGCCAAACATACAATCTGTACATTCATGGAATGATAACTCTTCCGGTTCCTGTACACCTGTTCACTCCTGTGGGGGGGTACCAAAGCCACATGGGTCCCATCAATGGCACCTGTGATGTTGGGGATATGTCCAAGGTCATAGAAGTCACCTTTCACTGTAGGTAAATCCTCCACCTAAGGGAAAACGATGTACCTCTGCATGTGTTTCAGCAGGGCAGACAACACTCTAGACAATACGTTGGAAAACATAGGCTGGGACATCCCTGATGCCATGGCCACAGTTGTTTGAAAAGACCCACTAGCAAGGAAATGGAGGACTGATAGCATCTGCACTTGAGGGGGGATTCCTGTTGGATGGCGGATTGCTGACATCAGGCCTGGTTCCAACACAGTTCCTGGATTGTGGCACGGTCAAACCTGTAGGTGATAATCAAATTCCTTTCCTCCATTGTCGACAGGTCCATCAGCGGTCGGTACACCGGAGGATTCCGCCATCTCCTCACATGTCCCAGCGGACGGTGCCTATGAAGAACAACAGCGAGCACAGAGTTAAACAACTCAGAGGTATGTACCCACAGTCTACACAGAACACCATTCATACACAAAATGTGGCCTGTATGTGTGTTGAGACTAGGCCTAGGTATGTGTGACGCAGTTGGTAATTAGGCCATGTGGGCCCCTGAAATGGCGGCTGCCTGACCTGTAAAGTGGGACAATGGGATGTGAGGTAACTGCGCTGGCGTTGTACACCGTCGTGGTAGGCGGTCGAAGACCGCGGCGCAATGCTGCATTGGTTAACATATGTCCCGTTGTCGGACTGAATACGGCAGCGTTAGCACGCGCTGTCGATCGCGCACACACACTGGTGTGCAGTTTCCCGGAATCTGGGGAAACACGGCACAACTTATACAGACTGGTTTTACCAAGGCCGCATTCAGAGTGTTCTTCCTACTACGGACACACTCTACATGATAGCTTGCTAGCTTCCTAAAACAATACTCGTTTCTTGAATATAAAGGGACCTTGTTACTATGATGGAGAACCCTTCGGTCTCCCTGAATTCTCACGTGGAACTCCAACAGGAACATTTTGATTCCCATTTACAGTTTAGTTCATGAGCCTTGAAGAAGTCCGTTGAGGATGAAACACGTGTTGGCTGTTACCGAATTTTCATGCATTTATCAAAACATATGGACACTATTATTACTTATAAATATGAAGTTATCACCATGGAGGTTTACTAATAAATTCCTCTGCTAATCTACGTATCTCGGTTCCATGACTTAGGAGTGCCCTGGTTGCCTTTTTTCCCTTACATATGTCCCTATGTGTCCCAGGAGCCAATGACGATGTATGCAGGTGGTGATGGTATGCACCGCCGCGGACGTGACCTCCATTTTCTAATGTTGAATCACTCGATACCTGATCTTCGACAGGAGAGGACCTACACTGCAAGTGCTGCTGTGACCTCAGTCTGAAAGAGACAATGGCTCGTGTGTCTGGGGAAAGGGCCCCTGCCTTCACATCAGAGGAGTTGGAGAAGCTCGTCAATGGGGTCCTCCCCCAGTACACGCTACTCTACGGTCCTCCAGACCAACAGGTACGTTCAGAGGGAGCATGTTGTATGGGCTATGCCTGTGTGGAGAGGGCTGGTTGTAAGAAGGAAGGAGGCAGAGTTATGCGTGCATGAAAGACGGTGGGTGATTGTGCCACATGGCAAGGGTAGGGATGGGGGCCACTCACTTTGACGGTGCAGTTGGTAATGACTTCTCTTCGTACCCTGTACATTTCATGTAGGTCAGCGCCCACCAGAAGAAGGATATTTGGTGTGCCATCGCCAAGGACGTCCGGACCCTGGGGGTCCACCACAGACGGAGCACCCACTGCCGGAAGAGATGGGAGGACATTCGCCGCTGGAGCAAGAAGACGGCAGAGGCTCAGCTGGCGATGGCCTCCCAATGTGGGAGGGGTGCCCATCAAACCATGACCCCCCTGATGTTCAGGATCCTGGCGGTGGCCTACCCGGAGTTGGATGGGCGCTTGAGGGCATCACAGCAGACACAAGGGGGTGAGTACACTCTCATTCCGCTGACTTTGCACGCAGTGGAGGTGTCTGGGTAGGGGAGGAGGGCTGTGGGTTTCCCTAGGCCAGGGCGAGTTCCGTAGGCTAGGCCCCTCTGTAAGGCATGGCCCTGTGGCCCCCACCCCACCTCTGTAGAGTGCCAAGTACAGCTATTCATGCACCTGTGTCATCTATGTGTGCAGATGTCGTCCATAGCCTTGTAGGCCATTTCCCAGGAGCGAGACGTAGTGCAGGGGACTTCTGTGTCTGTCTTGTCCGCCAACGGTAGCGGTAATCCATGCACTCAACATGTCTTTCTTCTGTTCCCCCCCCCTTTTTTGTGGTCTCCCTGTTCTTGTGTGCATTAGCATCATCAGGCGGAGGAGCAGTGGCACCGGAGCACGAGGGAGCTGCATCCCACATGGCCATGGAGGGCCACACTACGGACTCAGAATACACCAGTGGGACGGAGGGCGAGAGGAGCACCACGGTGGGGACAGGAGCTGAAACAAGCGACATGGACTCGTCCTCCGATGGGAGCTCCCTTGTGGTGGCGGCAACATCTGTGTCCCCCACTTCTACAGGTACAGCTGCCACCCCCCCTACCAGAACCGCCCTCCCAGCAGCCCCTCAGCCTTCACCCGTGCCCGCTCACCCAGGAGGGTGGGCATCACCTTCGCCCCAGGCACCTCAGCCCTTGCCCCAGTCACCCATGCTGTCATCAGTGAGGAGGCCATTGACCTCCTCAGGTCACTCACTGTTGGGCAGTCTACCATTGTGAATGCCATCCAGGGTGTAGAAAGGGAGTTGCAACAAACTATTGCATTCCTGGAGGGCATTCATTCTGGTCAGGCGGCCCTTCACCGATCCTTTCAAACTCTGGCCTCAGCACTGTTGGCAGCCATTGTCCCTGTGTGTAGCCTCCCCCTTCCAACTTCCTCCACCCAGACCCAATCCCCTCTACCTCTGCCTATCCCAAGCACACCATCAGATCAGCCTGCACACACCTCACCACACAAGGGAAGCTCAGGCAAACATAAGCACCACACATCCCACAGGCACTCACGCAAGCATCACACACATACAGACACACCAACATCCACTGCCTCCACTGTGTCCCCCTCGTCCTCGTCTCCCTCCTCCCTCCCAGTCTTGCCTACACTCACACCTGCATGCACTACATCTACAGCCACTACGTCCCACACCAGCGCACCCACCAGCACACCCCGCTCACGTGCAGTCACCACCCCACCACCATTCACACGTCCCCTGTGTCCTCTCCCAGTGTGTCTGTTACGCCCCCTCCCAAGATCCACAAACGCAGGCACACACCCACACAACATACATCCACCTCACCACAGCCTCCAGCGCATGCACCTGCACCTGCACCCAAAGCCACAAAACATACACCTCCTACAACCACCACCTCTTCCTCCACTCCCAAACCCCCTCCAGCTACCCGTCCCAGTGTGTCCAAACAACTTTTCATGTCCACCCTTAACCTATTCCCCCCGTCCAACTCATAGGTCCTGAACTAGCACCTCAGCCACAAAATCTCCGGGACCAGTGGTGCCTGTTGTCATAGGTATGTGGAGTGCACGGCCACCAGTACAGCCAGTGTGTCACGGAGCCACAGCACAGCCAGTCACCCCCATTGAAACACCAGAAGTTGGCCAGTGCCCAGCGGGAGAGTGGGAATACTCCAGCCACCCAAGCCGCTCCCAGGGGTCCCGGTGGGAGTGTGGACTCAGCTGTGACTCCTACCAAGGTGGGGAAGGGCCAGAAGAAACCTGGCAAGTCTGGGAGGAGCAGCACAGCGGAGAAGCCCGCCATCATCCCCGCTGCCCAGGAGGGCCCCGCCAGCCCTATCGTCGCTGCTCAGGAGGCCACCGCCAGCCCCATCGTCGCTGGCCAGGATGCCACCGCCAGCCCCATCGTCGCTGCCCAGGAGGGCCCCGCCAGCCACAGCCCACCTGCCCAGGAGGGCCCCGCCAGCCACAGCCACCTGCCCAGGAGAGCCCCGCCAGCCACAGCGCACCTGCCCAGGAGAGCCCCGCCAGCCACAGCCCAGCTGACCAATGAAGGACCGCCAGCCCCAGCCCAGCTGGGCAATGAAGGACCGCCAACTCAAGCACCGTTGAACAGGGCAAGCACCGCTGAACAGGGCAAGGACCGCCAACTCAAGCACCGCTGCACAGGGCAAGCACCGCTGAACAGGGCAAGGACCGCCAACTCAAGCACCGCTGAACAGGGCAAGGACCGCCAACTCAAGCACCGCTGCACAGGGCAAGCACCGCTGAGCAGGGCAAGGACCGCCAACTCAAGCACCGCTGCACAGGGCAAGCACCGCTGAACAGGGTAGGACCGCCAACTCAAGCACCGCTGAACAGGGCAAGCACCGCTGAACAGGGCAAGGACCGCCAACTCAAGCACCGCTGAACAGGGCAAGCACCGCTGAACATGGCAAGGACCGCCAACTCAAGCACCGCTGCATAGGGCAAGCACCGCTGAACAGGGTAAGGACCGCCAACTCAAGCACCGCTGACCAGGGCAAGGACCGCCAACTCAAGCACCGCTGCACAAGGCAAGCACCGCTGAACAGGGCAAGGACCGCCAACTCAAGCACCGCTGAACAGGGCAAGGACCGTCAACTCAAGCACCGCTGCACAGGGCAAGCACCGCTGAACAGAGCAAGGGCCGCCAACTCAAGCACCGCTGAACAGGGCAAGCACCGCTGAACAGGGCAAGGACCGCCAACTCAAGCACCGCTGCACAGGGCAAGCACCGCTGAACAGGGCAAGGACCGCCAACTCAAGCACCACTGAACAGGGCAAGGACCGCCAACTCAAGCACCGCTAGCCCATGAGCGGCAGGGGCACTGACGCAACAGGGACCGTCACGGGGTGAGTGATGCACTCTGGGCACCAGTCCCCCTCCAGAACCAGTGGAGACATACATCCACTCTGTCTGTCCTTCACAGGATGAAGCACTCTGGGCACTAAGCCCCCTCCAGAACCAGTGGAGACATGCATCCACTCTGTCTGTCCTTCACAGGATGAAGCACTCTGGGCACAAAGCCCCCTCCAGAACCAGTGGAGACATGCATCCACTCTGTCTGTCCTTCACAGGATGAAGCACTCTGGGCACAACGCCCCCTCCAGAACCAGTGGAGACATGCATCCACTCTGTCTGTCCTTCACAGGATGAAGCACTCTGGGCACCAGTCCCCCTGCAGAACCAGTGGAGACATGCATCCACTCTGTCTGTCCTTCACAGGATGAAGCACTCTGGGCACAAAGCCCCCTCCAGAACCAGTGGAAGACAGCATCCACTACCTCTGTCCTTCACAGGATGAAGCACTCTGTGCACAAAGCCCCCTCCAGACACCAGTGGAGAATGTTATCCACTTGAGAGACTGTGGCTTTGCACTCCCCAGGATTGATCAGTGGGCAAACCACCCACTGTAGAGACTTGAGAGACTGTGGCTTTGCACTCCCCAGGATTGATCAGTGGGCAAACTACCCACTGTAGAGACTTGAGAGACTGTGGCTTTGCACTCCCCAGGATGCAGCAGTGGGCAACCCACCCACTGTAGAGAATTGAGAGACTGTGGCTTTGCACTCCCCAGGATTGATCAGTGGGCAAACCACCCACTGTAGAGACTTGAGAGACTGTGGCTTTGCACTCCCCAGGATTGATCAGTGGGCAAACCACCCACTGTAGAGACTTGAGAGACTGTGGCTTTGCACTCCCCAGGATACATCAATGGGCATGGAGGCCCCTCGTGGATCTGGCGTCGTGCACTCATCTGGCTAAGGTGCCCCCCCTTCCCTTCCCCCTGAGGTGCCTGTTGTATTTCTATCTGATGCCCCTGCAGTGTTCTCTCTGTTTTGATCTGGTATCGTGTGTGGGCCTCGCCCATGCATTTTGGGACCAGTGGTGCAATACCTGGACTAATAATCTTGGTGTATATTTTGTTAATAGTGTATTTAAGTATATTTTTGCTTACTGATTTTTGATATATTACAATGGTTACACTCATTTCCTTTTGTCTTTGCATTCTTCCGGGGAGTTGGGGGGTGTAACTATAATGCATAAATATGTATTAGCGTGTGTGTTGTCGTGGGTGGGGGTGTTGCATGTGTGTGTCACTGTTTTTTCCCTCCCGCCTCCCCTGTGTCGTAGGTGCAGTACTCACCGTGGTCTTCGCCGCCGGCGTTGGTGCTCCTGGTACAGGAGCAGGAAGACAATCGCAGGGAAAATTTGGAGTATGGGGTCCATGGTGTCCTTCTTCCTCGTGGAGTGTGTAGAGGTGAGCGTTTTCCCTTCAAAATTCCTGTGTTTTTATCCGCGGTGTATCTGCCCCGGAAAAGGTGGCGGATTGGCTTGTCATAATAGTGTGGGAGGTACATTGTCCTCCGCCTGTCTGTTGGCGGTGACCGCCGAGCTGTTTATTTGTACCGCCGTGGCAGTCGGAGTGTTAAAGTGGCTGTCTTTGTTGGCGGTTTCCGCCACAGTCGTAATTCCAACATTTTTACCGCCGGCCTGTTGGCGGTCTTACCGCCGCTTTAACACCATCTGCCAGGGTTGTAATGACGCCCATAGTCAGCAACATACTGAGCCCTCTGCACTCATTTCAGCCATTCTTTTAAAGCCTGGAAGCAGTTGCTGATTATTCAGCATGCTAATAAAGTAGCAGTTAAAGCCCTGATGTAGGAGATGCCAACACATTAGAACTCAACCTATTATATGTTGCATCGTCTGTTTGAGAAGTACAGACAGACAAATTAATATGTCATTAAGGGAAGGGGATGCAATTGGGAAAGCTATGGCCATGGATTGAATAAATGGGGCCTAGCCATATGCCTGACACAGATGCTGCTCCCTTTTGATGTTTTCACACAGGAAGTTATCAAGGAAGATAGTACAATGGGCCAAGCTAACCCGTTGTTGCATCTGCTACAGGACCAGCTAAAGAAGGTGCCTGAGAGGTGTGAATGAAAACCCACATGCCTTGGTTGAGACCTTAATATATTGCTCGACTTGTAATGCAAGGCTACCATATGACATTATCTCATCCAAAGAGTATATATGTGTCACCCTACTTAACCCATGCTACAAAAAATTCTTTCCACTTTCATTCCTTTTTCTAAAGGGAATGTTTCAAAATACAAGAGGTGGATTGTTGAGCAGGCTGGAGACCTGGAAGAAGAAAGGCTGGACCTTAGAGTCCCACTCTGCAGTTCTGGGGTGTCACCTTCAACTACCAGAGAGGGTAATCTTTTCTCACAGCAGGCAACAAAAGAAACAGAAGAATTGGACCTAACCTCTGCATTTGCTTGGCTTCAAGTGGAAGGTCTTAAGTAGGTCTGGGTGGAGTTTGCGCACGGAACTCCGCGAAGTGACCAAAAAACTCCTCCGTGCTACATAGAGTTTCGCAAAGTGGCAGAGTGTGTTAGGTTGCGCCGTTTGTGCAGATTTTTAGCACCAAGTGTTTGTCCTGCGCTGTAAAATTAGTGTGAATGGCACCACGTGCAGTGCAAGAGGGGGCTGCTTTCTTTCTGCCACCCAAGTAGATTTTTGACTCAAGCTGCAGCATCATCAACGTGAATAGAAGGGTTCTCAACATGAATGGTAGCGACCATCCGCAACTGCCCGCGTTGAGATTGCCTGGAAGGGGTCTGGAATAAGATTTTCCTTGCTTGCCAACTTAATGTTGGTGAGCGAGGAACAAAACTCCGCTATGTGGAGTTTTTCAGGACCCCACACTCTAAGCGGAGCACGGAGTGTGAAAAACTGTGCACACTTTGTAAGCGGAGCTGAGTTCACTGCCCACCCCTAGTCTTAAGTCCAGTGAAGAGGCGAAAGCAAAAGAGTTAGAGCAAGTGGCAGCACCAATGACAATTCAGAGAATGTTCCATGAGTATCTGGATGACCAAAAAGGCGTATATGTGGATTAAAATTCATTGGTGTATTGGTATGGGAAGATGCACAATGGCATGAGCTCAGCAGACTGGCAATAAAGTATCTTTCTTGTCATGTAGCCAGTGTGTCTGATGAGCGTGTGTTCAGTGCAGCTGGCCCAATTGTTACAGTGAAAAGGGCCAGTCTCTCACCTCAAAACATGAAGAGATTAACCATGATCAAAATGAACCAACATTTCATACCAACTGACTGCACCATTCCTGAAACACCACAGGAGGAGGAGGATGATTGGTCAGAATCAAGTGTGTTACCTGACCAGCTTCTGGGAAACCCACCAGAGTTTGAGGACAAACTCTACTTTCCAGACTGAGTATGCTAGTGCACCACAGAACTTTTTTCTCATTTCTCGTTGAAATTCTTTCTTTTGCAAAAGAAAAAAGAAACTAGTGGAACATTCTTTGAATTTGATATAATTGTGTACTGCCCCACCATTTTGTAATCACATATATGGTTGGATTGTAGTTAGACCAGTATGCAGTGAAGAAGCCTCCACAACAATACCTTCATGAAATTGGAGAAAATGCGTGCCTACCTCCTCACATGCTTAGCCTTTTGCATCACTAAGCAAGGCTGCCCCAGAAGATCATTTATTTATAAGAGTGTGAATACCAAATTCCAATGAGTTGACTGTGTCAAAGATACAATTGTGTACCAACCTAACCTACCCATGCCTGTATTGGAAGAGATCACTATAACTAAGTACAACTACTATAACAATGAGTGAGTGATTGTGAGTGATTATTAATGATTTATTTGGTGGCAGACAGGGAGGGTGTTCAATTGAAAGTGAACTTGGCTTTGATCAGTGCTGGTGCTTGATGGCAAGATTTTTCTTGAAGGTGATCAGCGTTTACAAACTGAGGCCCATTTTTATGGAAGGTTAACGTCTCCTTAGCGTCATTAATTTTGACACAAAAGGGGCGCTAACTTAACTCCATATTTATATTTTGATGCTAGACCCATCTAGTGTCAAAATATGGGAGTTAGCGCCATCTCCAGGAAGCCCCAACCCACCTTGCATCAATGAGATGCAAGGTAGGCATTCCCGTCCTAAACAAATGCTAGCCCCTCAGCGCCATATTGAACTCCTGACGCTGAAACGATGCACAAGTAGGAGGCAGACCTAAATAATGGCACTAAGCCTGATTAGCACCATTATTTAACACCTGGTCAGACCAGGCGTTAATGTGCAGGTAGGCCCATTTCCATAGGGAAACACCATGGAATGGCACAAATATGCCTACCCCAACCCCCAGCATCATTACCACCACACCACAGGGACACTACAGGAGGAGGGAGCCCACCCCAGTTAAGTTGTAGGGTAAGTGTACGTGTATGTGTGTGGTGTGATAAAGGGGCCTCCTGGCTGGCACCGGGTATGTTGGTCTTGCCCTGGGAACACTGGTCCCCTGTGGTGGGCATTGGGGTGGTGGTAATGACTCCTGTCTATACTTAGACATGAGTCATTTTTTGGCTGCTTGTGCATCAAAAAAATGATGCTAGGCTGGCTAGCAACAGATATTTTGCTGCTAATCAGCCGAAAGTCATTTTTGACCCATGTTAGAAATGGGGTCTTTGGTTGGCAGTCAGGTTACCCCCGTCCAAGCAAGTCACTCTAGTCAGGCTAAATGAGAATCACCCTCAGTTAACCCCCACCCACCCCCTTGGTAGCTTGGCACAAGCAGGCAGGCTTAACTTCAGAGTCTGGGTATAAAGTATTTGTACCAACACACACAGTAACTCAGTGAAAACACTACAAAATGACAAAACAACAAAAATCCACCATACACAAGTAGTTAAGAATTAAAAAGCAAGAAAGAGTCTTAAATCCTTCAGAAAACAGTAAAAACACTTTTAGCTTTGAAAAGTACTCATATTGAACCATGGGATATATTTTGTTTATTGTAAAGCTTCTGTGATTGGCTGCTAAGATTAAAGCATAGAAAGAGAAGCATAATCTGGGTAGCATGAAAATGACACGCATGGGCGAGTGTGCATCAGAAAAGGCTAGCGATGCGTTGATTTCTCACCCACAGGCAAGACCACGTGTCGTTTCTCCTCCTCCGGTTACGTCTGCATGCGTTGTTTCTTCTCTCCACAGGAGAGCGGTGCATCGTTTTTTCGCACCCAGCGATGTTGTGTCGAAATTCCAGCCGCACGGTATCAGGGAAATCATGCTGTGTGGGTTGTGACGTTATCAGTCTCCGTCAGCGGGTGTTGCACATCGTTTCTCCAGCTGCATGCGTCGATCTTCCAGCCGCGATGCAGGTGGAACGTCGATTTCTGCCATGAAGCTGGCGGCGCGTCTCAGAAGGTGTGTCAAAATTTTCCTTGCATGGTGGTCTGTGCGTGGATTTTCAATCTTGGTCTGCCAGCTTCACCTGTCAAGGCCCCAGGAACTGGATAGGGCACCACTTAGCAGGGCAGGAGTCTCAGCAAAGAGTCCAGGTGCCGGCAGAGGATGTTGTTGATGGACCTGAGACTCAAATAACAGGAGGCAAGCTCAGGACAAGCCCTTGGAGATTTCTTCACAAGCAGGAATGCACAACAAAGTACAGTCTTTGTCCCCTTTCACCAGGCAGAAGCAGCAACTGCAGGATAGCTTCACAAAGCATAGTCACAGGCAGGGCAGCACTTCTCCTCAAGTCTTCAGCTCTTCTCCGGGCAGAGGTTCCTCTTGATGTCCAGAAGTGATCTAACATACCAGGGGTTTGGGTGCTCTTCTTATACCCATTTTGGCCTTTGAAGTAGACCTACTTCAAAGGAAAATCTCTCTTGATTGTGACATCCTGCCTTGCCCAGGCCAGGCACCAGACACCCATCAGGGGGTTGGAGACTTTATTGTGTGATGGCAGGCACAGCCCTTTCAGGTGTACGTGACCACTCCTCCCCTCCCTCCTAGCACAGATGGCTCATCAGGATATGTAGGCTACACCCCAGCTCCTTTGTGTCACTGTTTAGAGAGAGGCACAAACAGCCCAACTGTCAAACTGACCCAGACAGGGAATCCACAAACAGGCAGAGTCACAGAATGGTTTAAGCAGGAAAATGCCTACTTTCTAAAAGTGGCATTTTCAAACACACAATCTTAAAACCAACTTTACCAAAAGAAGTATTTTTAAATTGTGAGCTCAGAGACCCTAAACTCCACATGTCTATCCGCTCCCAAAGGGAATCTACGCTTTAATCATGTTTAAAGGCAGCCCCCATGTTAAGCTATCAGAGGGATAGGCCTTGCAACAGTGAAAAACAGATTTTGCAGTATTTCACTGTCAGGACATATAAAACACATTAGTATATGCCCTACCTTAAACATAAACTGCATCCTGCCCATGGGGCTACCTAGGGCCTACCTTAGGGGTGTCTTACATTTAAGAAAAGGGAACGGTTAGGCCTGGCAAATGGGTACACTTGCCAAGTCGAATTGGCAGTTAAAACCTGCATACACAGACACTGCAGTGGTAGGTCTGGGCCATGTTTACAGGGCTACTAATGTGGGTGGCACAACCAGTGCTGCAGGCCCACTACTAGCCTTTGATTTACAGGCCCAGGGCACCTCTAGTGCACTGTACTAGGGACTTACCAGTAAATCAAATATGCCAATCATGGAAATCCAATTACACATACATTTTACATAGGAGCACTTGCACTTAAGCACTGGTTAGCAGCGGTAAAGTGCCCAGAGTAACAAAAACAGCAAAAACAGAGTCCAGCACACATAAACAACCTGGGAAACAGATGCAAAACGTTAGAGGAGACCACGCCAAGGATGCCAAGACTAACAACCCACTGGCACCATTTCCCCTAATGCCATCCCTCACTGGCTAGCGTCTCAAAAAAAGACCATTCCTTAGCACCATTATGCTTCATTTCTTAAATATGGTGCACGGATGGCGATAGGGAACGGCGTTAGTTTTGTGTTAAAAAAAATTACACACAACTGCGCAGTTGTGTGCCATTTTTCATAAATATGGACCTGAGTCAGCAAAAATGTATCTGTACAGTCCACACCTTTTTCCTGGTTCTTCAGAGACCTGACCATTCACTTTAGTTAACAAACACAAAACTATACAACACACAGCAATTCAGTTTCTCTGCTTGTTCTTAAATCACAGTGCACCACACATCGATCTTGCTCCTGTCAGGACTGGAACGGAGTTACTCGGAGTAAGGAGGAGGGTTGAATGACACAGGGCCGGACTACGTCATCAACAGCAGCTAGAAGAACGGAGTTATTGACTTCAAATAGAAACCATGACTCAGAGGCCTGGTACTCAGCTATGTGAATTGGAGAGAGGTACATTGATTTGGGAAATGCTGATGAGTGTCTGTCTTTCAATGGTGGCAAAAGTAAAACTATGAGTTCTCTTGTTTTTAGCTCTGCCTCTGAGTCTTCTTGGTACATCTATCATGAAGCTTACCTTCCTTCTGTCCTTCTCCTTGACTCTCCAAAACAGTTTCTGTTTTACAATCTACAGGTGTTCTCCTTCTCTCCTGCCTGAACAAAAGGTAAAAGATTAGCTCAACACTCCTGCTTACCTGCCGGACCAGTCTTGAGACAGGCACCCAAACGTGAGGGACATTCCAAGGAGAATACAGATGCACAGCACAATTTGGCAATAGAATATAATTTTTCTTTTAACATTCACTTTTCTTAAAACTGGGTAGGTTCAATTCACTCCACCATATTCAAACCTAGATGACAAAACAGTTGGATATCTAATACCTTGCTTCTCTGGGGCAGATGTACTGTTTGAAATGCATTTATTGAACTGCATTTATTCATTCCTTCATTCATTTCCTACCAGAACTAATTGGTAATGATAATGTGCTGCTAATCGCCCTGATGAATACAGTTGTTGTCTTTGTCACACCTTTCCCCAAATCCCCTTTCCCATCCATTCATCAAATTCCTAACCCTCTTCCCCTGGGCTGTGTGATTTAGTGAAGTGTGACTTAACTTCATTTTACACCAAATAGATCCCACACTTGATGGGGCAGATCTGGTTAAATGCAACACCAACTCACATGCAGATCTTCTATTACCTGAGCAATGGACCACACCAGTCTCACTTAACCAACAAACGTCATTCCTCAATGTCAATATACCATCATTAAGGCATTTTGTATGCATCAGTAAACTGCTTAACCTTGTTGACTACAGAGTACAGTCTTTGTGTACATTTGTCATGACATGAGGATTTCATAACTTTGGTTTTCCAATTCCATGCTCACCATTGCTCAGAATAATTTACTATTGCTGGTTTTTGATATGAGGTATTCTTTGATGTGTCATGGTGGTAGTAGTATGTTCTCAGTCTTTCTAAGGTTATAATACATATGTATATGTATAACCTACCAACTCTAGTTTTTGTTTTCAACTTAGCTGCCTGAGATCCTTGGGGAACCCACAGCAAGGTGTTGGAACTTGGAAGATTGACAGAGGGAGCAGCTACCAGCCATTACATCATCTTATCAGGTAAGAGACCTATGGGGATGAAATGAACAACTTTACTTAGTACATAACTTATATACTGCAGTTGACATAAGTGCTTGCTTGTTTACATATGTTTCTGTAGGCACTATAGGGAATGGCAGCATACCCTCCTAACTGCCGTACACTTAGAGAAAGGTAGATTAAAAAGACAGACTGCAGAAAAAGGCATCAGTGCAAAGTTGAAAGTAAAACACAAAATCACTTTAGACATAAAGTGGATTTTAAAAACGTCCCCTTCGGTAACATATAATTAAAAATAAACTGTAAAACCCACCTACAACAGGCCCACCCCTCTCCCAAATCTTTACCAATCTCCAACCAATGTCCAAAATAAATATCCAAGTACAATGTCCAAAAATGCCCTTCCCAAACTCTCACCCTCCACACCCACAACAACTTCCTCCCGCCAAAAACTACATTAAAAAAAGGGCTAAAAAAGGGAATTTTCAATTAGGTTCTCAAGATATTCGATGCGGCCCTTGAGGGATATCAGCCACCAGTTCACTTGTGCCAGCTCACGGAGCACACCGTGATGAAACAGCCGGTCTGAAAGGGGGGGTGGCATGGTGATGGGGACAGGCAGCTCCAGGCTGGCAACAGTGCTGGTGTTGCCTGGTAATGTTACTTGGTGGCCTCCAGCCTCTGCAGCCAGAACCGGGATGTGATCTCCTGCCGGGTCAGTGGTGAAGGTAGACCAGCAAGAGTAGCTATAGTAAGAAAGGCAAAAAAATAAAAAAAGACAAATTGTAAAGAACCTTCTGTGCAAACACTTTTTTACAAATTACGTAGTGGCACTGTTAGAAATGGGGTCTTTGGTTGGCAGTTAGATTACCCCCTGACCAAGCAAGGACCTTCACTCTAGTTAGGGCAAAGGAGAATCACACTCAGTTAACTCCCACTCACCCCCTTGGTAGCTTAGCACGAGCAGGCAGGCTTAACTACAGATGCAATGTGTAAGGAATTTGTATTAACACACACAGTAATACAGTGAAAACACTACAAAATGGACACCACACCAGTTTAGAAAAAAAGGAAATATTTATCAAAATCAAACAAGACAAAAATGATAAAAGTCCAACATACACAAGTTAAAATATGGATTTTCAAAAGAATAAGAGTCTTAGGCCCTCATTACAACCCTGGCGGTCGGTGTTAAAGCGGCGGTAATACCGCCAACAGGCCGGCGGTAAAAGAAATGGGATCACGACCACGGTGGAAACCGGCAACACAGCCAGCCACTTTAACACTCCGACCGCCACGGCAGTAGCAACAACACTGCGGCGGTAACCACCAATAGACATGCGGAAGACAATGTAACGCCCACCCCATCACAACCCGCCTATCTGCCAGCTTTTCCGAGGCGGTACCAACCCCATCAAAAGCACAGCGGAAACAGGACTTTGAAGGGAAACCACTTACCGCTCGACACAAACGAAGAACCAGGATGCCATGGTGCAGGTCCTGCCCATGCTGGTCTACCTCCTCATTTACCAGGAATATGAAAGGCAGCTGCGACGACCACAGTGAGTACAGCACCTAGTACACAGGGGAGGGGGGAGGAAAAAGAGAGTGACACACACACATGCAACACGCAAAACCCCCACCCCCACCCTCACCCACAACACCATACACACAAACACATGCAACAACATTACATTTACACCCCGTAACCCCCTGGAAGAATGCAAGGACAAACGGAATAGAGTTAAATCAGTGATATTTTAGAAATAGGGAGATATACGTAAGAAATATAAAAACGGTATTTATAAAAATATACAATATGTACATAAGGCGGTACATTGTCTATTCAAAATGTCCGTGGGCCACTGGGCCAAAAATCATGGGCCAAGCCCACACTTGACTCCTGCCTCCATACGGAGAGAACTCTGCAGGGTCATCAGGTCGAAAACACACAGGCACCTCAGGGGGATCGGGAAGGGGGGGCACCTCAGCCGGAAGATGGAATAACACCACTGCTCCTGGATGGGGCACCATGCCCACAGTGATGTCCCGGGGAGTGTTGAAGGCCACAGTCTCTCAAGTGGGTGGTTTGCCCACAGCAATGTCCTGGGGAGTGCAAAGCCACAGTCTCTCAAGTGGGTGATTTGCCCACTGCTTGGTCCTGGGAGTGCAAAGCCACAGTCTCTCAAGTGGGTGGTTTTCCCACTGCTTGGTCCTGGGGAGTGCAAAGCCATAGTCTCTCAAGTGAATGCCTTTCTCCACTGGTTCTGGAGGGGGCTTTGTGCCCAATCTGCTTCTTCCTGCCTAGGATTGAGTGAATGGATGCCTATCTCCACTGTTTCTGGAGGGGGCCTTGTGCCCAGTGATGCAACACTTGGGGTGTGGCAGTTCACAATCCCTCACCTGGGTGTCTGAGGCACGTGATTTGCAGGGATCAGGTTGCATGGTAGTCCATGGAGGCAGGGCTAGACTTCATCCTGCAGCGGCTAAGGCTGCAAACTGGTGGTAGTGCCGGTGCTGGTGGGGGTGCTGCCAGTGTTGGTGGGAGGCTCCAGTCCTTCTCCTGCAGCCTCGGATGGCTGCCCACTGGGGCTGCTGCTGCTGGTAGTAGAGGTGCTTGCAGCTGTGCAGGTGGCGGTGCAGGTGGCTGTGCTTGCGGTGGGGCTGCTGGTGGTGCTTCCCGCGGTGCAGGTGGCGGTAATGGCGGTTGTGCTGGTAGCCACCTGGCCTTCACCTGCAGCCTCCGACGGCTGAAGTGCCTTGCCTGGTGTTTTCTGACCCTTCCTCACCTTGGCAGATGGTGGTGTCACCTTGGGTCTGGCAGCTGGAGTCTTTGAGGTGGCCTTCCTGGGTGGTTGGTGCTCCTTCCCCTTACTGCATGCTGTCCCCTTCTTCACCTTGGCAGGTGGCGGAATGGTTGTGTCCTTGGCAGGTGTTGGTGGCACACTGGCTGGGCTGATGGGTGTCCCCTTTGAGCCTCTGTTATTCTGCAGGAACCACAGCAGACGTCGACTAGGTAGCTGTGGTGCTCGGCTGGGTTCTGGACACCCTGGCCCAAGGGGAAGGACGGGGGGGAGGTGTAGAGAAGAGGTCAATGTTTGCCAGGAAAAGCTTCTTAGAGACACTGGGGCGGGAAGGGGGAGAGGGTTTGGGAGTGGAGGAAGAGAGAGTGGTTGTAGGAGGTGTCTGTCTGCTGTGTTTGGGTGCAGGTGCATGGGCTGGATGCAGTTGTGAGGTGGATGGCTGTTGGGTGGGTGGGTGCTTGTGTTTGTGTACTTTGGGAGGAGGGGTCACGGACACACTGGGAGAGGACACAGGGGACTTGTGCGTGGATGTGGGGGAGGTGACTACCAGTGAGGGGTGTGTGGTGAGAGGCGTGCTGGTGATGGAGGTAGTGGATGAGGATGTAGTGCATGCAGGTGTGAGTGGAAACGCTACTGGGAGGGAGGTGGAGGAGGAGGGGGACACAGTGGAGGCAGTGGATGTTGGTGTGTCTGCCTGGGGATGGTGCTTGTGTGAGTGCCTGTGAGATGAAGTGTGGTGCTTGTGTTTGCATGAGCCACTTCTGTGTGTTGTTTTGGGTGATTTCTCGTCTGAAGGCGTGCTTGGGATAGGCTGGGTTTGAGGGGATTGGGGCTGGGTAGAGGAAGTTGGAGGGGGGAGGCTAGAGACAGGGACAAAGGCTGCCATCAGTACTAAGGCCAGAGCTTGATATGCTCTCTGTTGGGCCGCCTCCCAGAGTGAATGCCCTCCAGATATGCATTTGTTTGTTGCAAATGCCTCTCGACACCCTGGATGGCATTCAGAATGGTTGACTGCCCAACAGTGAGGGATCTCAGGAGGTCAATAGCCTCCTCACTGAGGGCAGCAGGGCTGACTAGGGCAGGGTCTGAGGTGCCTGGGACGAAGGAGATGCCCACCCTCCTGGATGAGCGGGCACGGGAAGCACACTGAGGGGCTGCTGGGAGGGTGGTGCTGGTGGGAGGGGTGGTGGCTGTACCTTTTGTTGGGGTGGGCACAGAGGTGTCTGCCACCTCCAGGGAGCTTCCATCGGAGGAGGAGTCGCTGTCTGTGGTCCCCCCTCCTGTCCACGTCATGGTGCTCCCCTCGCCCTCCGTCCCACTGGTGCCCTCATTGTCTGTGGATTTGGCCTCCAGGCCCATGTGGGATGCAGCTCCC
Organism: Pleurodeles waltl; assembly: GCF_031143425.1. Taxonomy (NCBI): domain Eukaryota; kingdom Metazoa; phylum Chordata; class Amphibia; order Caudata; family Salamandridae; genus Pleurodeles; species Pleurodeles waltl. The sequence goes on from NC_090444.1 coordinate 1,783,110,817, forward strand.
TCCGTCGCCGGTGCCTCTGTTCCTCTGCCAGATGATGCTAATGCACACAAGGACAGGATGACAAAACAGAAAGGGGAGTGAGAGACAGAGGAAACACTTGGTCAATGGCAACAACACCACCACCGTTGGCGCACACAACACACAGAGAGCAGCCCTATGCACTAGGCCATACACTACCAGTTACTTAGATAGTCACCAGCCCATTGGGTACAATCCTTAACGCAATTAGCTGCACACCTGAAGCCCACAGGACCCTGCCCAGTAGTAGATGCCCACTAACACCATTGGAGTAGGAGTGCTTCAGAGCCTGCCCAACAAGGGACCTACACTGCCATCTTCGCCCTGCCCTAGGGGCACTAACAGCCCACATCCCCCACCCAGGTAACCCTTAATGCGCGCAAAGTCAGGATTCTGAATCTGTACTCACCCCCTTGTGGCTGCTGTGATGCTTTCAAGTGCCCATCCAACTCTGGATACGCCACCGCCAGGATGCAGAACATCAGGGGGGGTCATGGTGTGACGGGCACCCATTCCTCATTGGGAGGCCAGCCCCGCTGGGCCTCCTCCGTCTTCTTTGCCCAGCTGCGCAGGTCCTCCCACCGTTTGCGGCAGTGGGTGCTCCGCCTGTCAAAGACCCCCAGGGTCCGCACCTCCTTGGCGATGGCACGCCAAATACCCTTTTTCTGGTGGGCCCTCATCTGCATGGAAAAGACAGCAGAAAATGGAATCAGTGAACTATCCGGACCGTCACACTCATGGCCCACCATATCCCTCCCGTCCCGTGATGCACATAGATTGACCACCATACATGCAGCATTCTGGCCAAGATGCCTCTGCCCCCCCTACATGTGGCTTACACACAAAGCAAGCCATACATTCATGGCCCATGCATTGTGCTCACAATGTACTCACCTGTTTGTCTGGAGGACGGTAGAGTAACATGTACTGGGGTGGGACCCCATCCACCAGTTTCTCCAACTCCTCCGCAGTGTAGGCAGGGGCCCTTTCCCCAGACACACGGGCCATTGTCGCTTCCAGATACAGGTCACAGCAGCACTTGCAGTGTAGGTCCTCTCCTGTTGAAGGTCAGGTAGCAAGTGAGGGAACAGACAGAAAATGGCTGTCACGTCCACGGTGGTGCATACCGTCACCGCCGGCGTATATCGCCATTGGCTCCTGGAACCCATAGGGCCCAATAATAACCAAGGCAAAGTTGTGCGGTGGTCTTCGACCGCCTACCGCAACGGCGGACAACGCCAGCGGAATTACCTCATTTCCACTTGTCCCTCCTCACATGTCAGGCAGCCGCCATTTCAGTGGGGCACAAGGCATGGCACCTAACTGCGTCACAGCAGACATTGGCACAGCAACTGATTTTCGGATTCACATACTGGTTCTGTAAAGAAAAAAATCATAATTAGTGCAATAGATGTGTGAATATGACCCTCTGATCACCGTTTTCTTCCATAGGCTTCAACCGCTGAGGCTGAATATGAGATGGTGACATCCTCCGATGTACAGACCCCTGGTGGACCTTGCGACAATGGAGGACAGACACATTATCATAACATACAGACTTGATCGGGCCACAATCCAAGAACTGTGTGCCCAATTGGAGCCAGACCTGATGCCAGCTATCCGCCTGCCCACAGGTATCCCCTCTCTAGTGCAGGTCCTGTCAGTGCTCCATTTCCTGGCAAGTGGTTCCTTCCAAACAACAGTAGCCTTGGCATCAGGGATGTCTCAGCCAATGTTCTCCAACGTGTTGACCAGAGCCCTGCTGAAACACATGCGCAGCTACATCGTATACCCCCAGGTGGAGGATTTGGCCACAGTGAAAGCTGATTTTTATGCCCTGGGACATATCCCCAACATCCTTGGTGCCATTGATGGTACACATGTGGCATTTCCCCCCCCCCCAGAGAAATGAACAAGTTTTCAGGAATAGAAAAAGCTATCACTCCATGAATGTGCAGATGGAGTGCATGGCGGACCAGTACATCTCCCATGTGAATGGCAAGTAGCCGGGCTCTGTGCATGATGCCTTTATCTTGAGGAATAGCAGCATCCCATATGTGATGGGTCAACTCCAGAGACACTGGGTGTGGCTAATATGTTAGCCCAAGGTCACCACGCAGTATAAGTAGGTGTCTGGGTATGGGGTTGTCCCTAAGGGTTATTGTGTGGCTAACAGCTATCCCTCAATATTTGCAGGTGACTCTGGTTACCCCAACCTCTCATGGCTACTGACCCCAGTAAGGAATGCCAGGACAAGGGCAGAGGAACGTTACAATGAGGCACATGGGCGAACAAGGCAGATAATTGAAAGGACATTCGGCTTCCTGAATGCCAGGTTCAGGTGCCTCCATCTGACTGGTGGATCCCTGTAATACTCACCCAAGAAGGTGTGCCAAATCATCGTTGCATGTTGCACAACCTGGCCTTGAGATGCCAGGTGCCTTTTCTGCAGGGCGATGAGCCTGGAGATGGTCTTGTGGCAGCGGTGGAGCCTGTGGACATTGAGAAAGAGGAGGTAGAGGAAGAAGATGTGGACAACAGAAGTAATATAATACAGCAGTACTTCCAGTGACACACAGGTAAGACACTGTAACTTCACTTTACTTTTCATTTTCCTATTGGACATTGTACATGGTAGCCTGATTTCCCTATGTCTATGGCCACTTACTGTACCCTTTGGCATCTCTAGTTTGAGATATCTGTGGCCCACACTGGCTCCTTGTGTGTTTACTGCTGCCCCTTAAAGGTCATTCCAATGTTAATTTGACTGGACATATGACTTGCTATGCTTTGATGATGTTGTACTAATACATATTTGAATACTTTGACAGACTCCAGATTTGTATTTGTTCCAAGGGTGTTTATTTAAGTGCTAATAAGTAGAGGGGGATGTGCAATGGGCTGGGTTGATGGTGGAGGAAAGTCCAGGGTAGAGTCCAGTCTCTTGGTATCACAGGTGCATTGTCCAAGGGGGCATAGGAAGGGGAGCAATGGCAGTTCAAGGGAGACAGGGTGACAGAGTGGGACAGAAGGGTGACTATCAGGAGAGTCTTATTTCTTGGCAGGGGTCTTGGCAATGTTCTCTGGCTTCTGCCTGGATCTCAGGGACCGTTTGCGGGGTGGTTTTCCATCTGCAGGGGGTGGGGTGCTGGTGGCCTGTCGTTCCAGTGGCATAGCCTCCTCTCCACTAGCGGCAGCGTTGGTAGAAGGCTGTTCATTGGTGTGGCTAGTGTCAGGTGCCTGTTGGTGTGCCACTGCCTCCCTAATGGTCTTGCCCATGTCTGCCAGCACCCCTGCAATGGTGACCAGGATGGTGTAGATGTTTTTGAGGTCCTCCCTGCTCCCCTGGTACTGTCCCTCCTGCAGCTGCTGGGTCGCCTGCAACTTGTACAGTATCTGGCCCTTGGTCTCCTGGGAATGGTGGTATACTCCCAGGATGTTAGAGAGTGCCTCCTGGAGAGTGGGTTCCCTTGGCCTGTCCTCCCACTGTCGCACAGCAGTCCTCCCAGTTTCCCTGTTGTCCCATACCTCTGTCCCCTGAACCGTGTGCCCACTGCCACTGACCCCAGGTCCCTGATCGTCCTGTGTTTGTAGGGTTGTCTGGGATCCCTGTAGTGGTGGACACACTGCTGATTGACGTGTCCTGGAGACAGTGGCATGGGCTCGCTGGGTGGGTGCTGTGTTGGTGTTTCTTGAGGGGGGAGGCTCTGTGGTGGGTTGGGACTGTGGCAGGGTACCGACTGTCCAGAGGTCCCTGATGGTCCAGGTTGGTCATCATGATCCAGGCGTGCACAGCTACTGTCATCACTGTGGGCCTCCTCTGGGGTGGGGCTGGATGCTGGTTGCAACTCCTCTCCGGTGACGTTGAGTAGGGGTCCTGTGGGTATGAAAATGCAGTGTTATTGTATCTGCGTGTGCCATTTTGTGCATGGGTATGTTTCCCTCTATAGTTGTTATTAGCAAGACAGCTTTGGCTTGTGTGATTTGTGCTTGGTTTGGCTAAGTGATTGTCAGTATTGTGCATGCTGTGGTGATGGGTGTCCATGCAGGTCTGTGATGGGGGTCCATGCATTGGTGTTTAATGCGGGGCTTGGTATTGGGATGGGTGGGTTGTGATAGTGGGGTATTTGTGAGGTGGTGGAGTGATGGGGTGTGGGTAGGGGTAGGAGTTTGTGATGGCATGCAGGTAGGGTGGGGGATATAGTAGTAATATAGATTTGACTTACCAGAGTCCAGTCCTCCTGCTACTCCTGCGAGGCCCTCAGGATGCATTATTGCCAAGACTTGCTCCTCCCATGTTGTTAGTTGGGGGGAGGATGTGGGGGTCCACCACCAGTCTTCTGTACGGCTACCTGGTGTCTTGCATCCACGGAACGCACCTTCCCCTGTAGGTCGTTCCACCTCATCCTGATGTCATCCCTCATTCTTGGGTGCTGTCCCACGGCGTTGACCCTGTCCACGATCCTGCACCATAGCTCCATCTTCCTTGCAATGGACGTCTGCTGCACCTGTGATCCGAATAGCTGTGGCTCTACCCGGATGATTTCCTCCACCATGACCCTTAGCTCCTCCTCTGAAAACCTGGGGTGTCTTTGGGGTGCCATGGATGCGGTGTGAGTGATATGTGTGCGGATGTGTGGGGTGCTGTGTTGGGGTGTGTGGTGTGAGGTGCATGGATGGTGTATGGGTGATGGTGTTTTGTGGCTCAGATTGAGTGGGTGCTCCTGGCTTGTCTCTCTCTGTTTGCTATCTTTTTTTTCATAGAAGGGTTGTGGGTAATGTGGGTGTGTGTTTTATAGTGGTTTGTGGGTGTGGAGTGTATATATGTGTCAGGTGTATGTAGTTTGAATTGTCCAATGTGGTGTAGTTTTGTAAGTTATGTATTTTGAGCATGCCGGTGTGTACCGCCAATGGTTTACCGCGGTTGAAAGGCTGCTGCAGTGATTTGTGGGTCCTGATACTGTGGGCATATTCCTGTTGGCGTAACGGTGGGGGTTTTGGTACCGCCAATTTATCACTGACCTTTGATCCGGCAGTCTTGTGTGGGTGTCTGTATAGTGGCAGATTCCTCAGTGTGGGTCATAATACCCGTAGCGGAATCCCGCCGCGGTCACAGTATGTTGGCGGCCGTCAGCACGGCGGTAGGCGGCATTTACCACCAGGGTTGTAATGAGGACCTTAATCCTTAGAAAACAGCTGTGAATGCTGTTGTTACACAAAGTACCTGGTTAGCATAAAAAATAAAGCCGCTCTAGTGAGCGTGCATCGGAAAAGGGTAGCGATGCATCGATTCCTTACTCGCAAGTGAGGCCATGCGTTGTTTCCTTCTCACAAGAGAACAATGCGTCGATTTCCTGACAGGGCACCTCGGATCCGCGCACAGTTGGGTTGACTTAGATGCCCAGGGACGATGCGTGGAAAAGCAAGTTGCACGGTATCAGAAAACCACACTGCATGGGGTTTGCCTCGTTATGAGCCTCTGTATGCGGTTGTTGCACGTAGTTTCTCCAGCTGCGATGCGTCAATCTCCCAGCTGCGATGCAGGTGGAGTGTTGATTTCAGCCGCAAAGCTGGCGGTGCATCCTTTATCAACTGCATTACAGAAGAAGCCTCAAAAATGTCCCCGCGCGGTGTTCTGTGCGTGGATTTTCAGTTCTTGTCTACAAACTTCACCTTTCAAGGGCTCAGGGTACGGGATAGGGCAGCACTTGGTAGGGCAGGAGTCTCAGCAGAGAGTCCAGGCGCTGGCAGGAGAAGTCTTTGATGGCCCTGATACTTCAACAACAGGAGGCAAGCTCAGTTCAAGCCCTTGAAGATTCTTCTCAAGCAGGAATGCACAACAAAGTCCAGTGTTTGTCCCCTTTTAGAGGCAGAAGCAGCAACTGCAGAATTGCCCAACAAAGCACAGACACAGGCAGAGGCAGCACTTCTCTTCAGTTCTTTTCCTTGGCAGAGGTTCCTCTTGATTCCAGAAGTGATCTCATTTTCAGGGGTTTTGGGTCCACTTCTTATACCCCTTTCTGCCTTTCAAATAGTTAAACTTTAAAGGAAAGTCTCTCTTGTTTGTAAGATCCTGCCTTGCCCAGGCCAGGCCCCAGACACACAGCAGGGGGTTGGAGACTGCATTGTTTGAGAGCAGGCACAACCCTTTCAGGTGTGAGTGACCACTCCTCCCCTCTCTCCCAGCACAGATGGCTCATCAGGATATGCAGGCTACACCCCAGCTCCCTTTGTGTCACTGTCTAGAAGACAGGTGCAACAGTGCAACTGTCAAACTGACCAAGACAGAGATTCCATAAAAAGGCAGAGTCACAGAATGGTTTGAGAAAGAAAATGCCTACTTTCTAAAAGTAGCATTTTCAAACACATAGGGGATCATTACAACATTGGCGGTAAAAGGCGCTTACCGCCATGCAGAAGACCGCCAATACACCGCCGCGACCACGGAATCCCGCCACAGCTATTATGACCCACATCTCGGAATCCGCCAAAATTCAGACACCCACACAAGTCCGCCACAACAAAGTCAGTGTTAAACTGGCAAAAACAAAACCTCCACCTCCACGCCAACAGAAACACGCCCATGCCATTACGACCCACGAATCCACGCATCGGTCTTTCAGCCGCGGTATTCCATTGGCGGTACACACCACTGCGCTTAAAATACACACACATCTCCAAAACACCGCCACATTGGACAATTCCAAATACACACACCTGATACACATACACACACCACTCCCACGCATCCAATACAATATAAAACACACACCTGCATCACCCACAAACCCCTACGACCAAAAAATAGAGACGAAGGCCAGAGAGAGAGCACAGAATAGACAACCCCAGCACACAGAGGCACACAACACCATCACCCACACAACATCCACGCACAAAACACCACACACCACTACACATCACCACACTCATCAACACATACACCACTCACACATCACCTACACCACCCCATGTCACGCCAAAGACACCCCCGGTTTTCCGAGGAGGAGCTCAGGGTCATGGTGGAGGAAATCCTACGGGTAGAGCCACAGCTATTTGGCTCACAGGTGCAGCACACATCCATAGTCAGGAAGATGGAGCTATGGCGCAGAATCGTGGACAGGGTCAACGCTGTGGGACAGCATCCAAGAAATCGGGAGGACATCAGGAAGAGGTGGAACGACCTACGGGGGAAGGTGCGTTCAGCGGTCTCCAGGCACAACATCGCAATTCAGCGGACTGGCGGCGGACCCCCACCTCCTCCCCCACAACTAACAACATGGGAGGAGCAAGTCTTGACCAACATGCATCCAGAAGGCCTCGGAGGAGTCAGTGGAGGAATGGACACTGGTAAGTCAAATCTTAACTATTATATCCCCCACCCTACCTGCATGCTATCACACACCCCCACCCTCACACCCTCCCCTTTCACTCCAACTCCTCACTAATGTACTAATAACACAAACCACACATCCCAACACCAAGCCCTCAATGACACAACTAAGCATGGTGACCCCTCACCAAAGCATGCTCACTGCACATACCTAGAACACCCCCCCACCATCATCACTCAAGCCCCCCCACAGGAATACTTGCACTGGTGTACACGGTGAGCCACACATTGCACACCATGACACACACACATGCAATAATCATGCATTTATGCCCCTGCAGGATCACGAAGGACCGTCACCACACCGGAGGGTCCAGACAACTCCACTCCACCCACAGAAGAGGCCCACAGTGACGATAGCAGCTCTGCCCTACTGGATCCTGATGACCAGCCCGGACCATCGTGGGCCTCGGGACAGTCGGTTCCCCTTGCACAGGCACAGCCCAACACTGACCTTCGACCCTCTGGTAACACCAGCACAGCACCCACCCAGCGGGCCCATACCTCCCTACCCAGGACACGTCAATCAGCGGTGTGTCCACCACTACAGGGAACCCAGGATAACCCACCACCCCAACAACAACAGGGACCTGGGGGCAGTGGTAGTGGGCACACGGTCCAGGGGACGGAGGCACAGGAACACAGGGGAACTGGGAGGGCTGCTGTGCGACAGGGGGCGGACAGGCCAAGGGAACCCACTCTCCACGAGGCCCTATCCTCCATCATGGGAGCATACCACCACTCCCAGGAGACGATGGCGAAGGTCCTGGCCAAGTTTCAGGACACCCAGCGCCTGCAGGAGGAACAGTATTTGGGGTTCAGGGAGGAGCTCAGCACCATCAGCTCCGCCCTGGGCACCATCGTAGGGGTGCTGAAGGACATACAGCAGACCTTGACGGACACCGTGGCACTCAAAGGGGCCCCTGACACTAGCATGGACGATGAACTGCCCACCACCTCCGCCGGCGCTAGTGGACAGGACGCCCCGCCACAGGACCACCACACCAGCACCCCACCCCCTGCAGACGGACAACCACCACGCAAGCGGGCCCTGAGATCCAGGAACAGGACAGAGCAAGATTGCAAGACCCCCGCCAGGAAATGAGACCACCCTGATTGTCCTCCCACTGTCCCACTTTGTTACCCTGTCCCTACTTTAACTGCCCCAGCTCCACTTCCTTTGCCCATATGGCCAGTGTACTGTGTGACCAATGGACTGAACTCTGCCATGGACATTCCTCCACCGTCCCCCATCACCATAGTACAACCCTCATCCATTTTTGAGCACTTCAATAAACACCCTTGAACCACCAAAAAATCTGGAGTCAGTCTGTGAATTTGGTAAAATGTATTATCAATGACAGTGTCAAAATGTGTTTCTAGTTGTAAAGCCAACATACCTATGTCACACATCACAAGTCCTTGAAGGATGCAAGCAGATAACACACGTTGGTAACCACACCTGTGAAAACGTAATGGAAAGGTACAACTCAGTTACCAAATAATGCTATGAAATTACATACAGGATAGAGGAAGACGTGTGACAGTGAATGTAATGGTAAAAATGAAAATGTTCTCACCTGTGTGTCACTGGAAATATTGCTGTATGACTGACTCCCTGTTGTCGTTGTCTTCTTCCTCAGCTTCATCCTCATCACTGTCCACAGGCTCCACAGGCTCCTCAGCTGCCACAACACTATCATCTGGACCATCCTCCTGCAGAAAAGGCACCCGGCGTCGCAAAGCAAGATTGTGAAGCATGGAGCAGGCGATGATGATCTGGCACACCTTCTTCAGGGAGTAGAATAGGGAACCACCTGTCATATGGAGGCACCTGAACCTGGCCTTCAGGAGGCCGAAGGTGCGTTCGATCACCCTCCTAGTCCGCCCATGGGCCTCATTGTAGCGTTCCTCTGCCCTGGTCCTGGGATTCCTCACTGGGGTCAGTAGCCAGGACAGGTTGGGGTAACCAGAGTCCCCTAATAGCCACACACAGTGCCTCTGGAGTTGACCCATCATATAAGGGATGCTGCTATTGCGCAGGATGTATGCGTCATGCACTGAGTCAGGGAACATAGCATTTACCTGGGAGATGTACTGGTCTGCCAAACATACCATCTGTACATTCCTCAAATGATAACTCTTCCGGTCCCTGTACACCTGTTCACTCCTGTGGGGGGGGGACCAGAGCTACATGGGTCCCATCAATAGCACCTATGATGTTGGGGATGTGTCCAAGGGCATAGAAGTCACCTTTTACTGTAGCCAAATCCTCCACCTCAGGGAAAATGATGGAGCTCCTCACGTGTCTCAGCAGGGCACCCAACACTCTGGACAACACGTTGGAAAACATAGGCTGGGACATCCCTGATGCCATGGCCACTGTTGTCTGAAAAGACCCACTTGCAAGGAAATGGAGCATTGACAGCACCTGAACGTCAGGGGGGATTCCAGTGGGATGGCGGATTGGTGACATCAGGTCAGGCTCCAACTGGGTACATAGTTCCTGGATAGTGGCACGGTCAAACCTGTAGGTGATGATTAAATGTCGCTCCTCCATTGACAACAGGTCCACCAGCGGTTGGTACACCGGAGGATTCCGCCATCTTCTCAATTGTCCCAGCTGACGGTGCCCAGCGACCACATAGTCATCAAATTTCCAGGTATGTACCCACAGATACACAGAACACAACACCAAACACAAAACCATTCCTGTATGTGTGTTGAGTGTAGGCCTAGCTATGTGTGACGCAGAAGTAAATGAAGCCATGTGGGCCCCTGAAATGGCGGCTGTCTGACCTCTAAACTGGGACAATAGTATTGTGAGGTAACTGCACTGGCGTTGCACACCGTCGCGGTAGGCGGTGGTAGACCGCGGCGCAATGCAGCATTGGTTAACATTGGACCCTATGGGTCCCAGGAGCCAATGAACAAGTGCGCCGGCGTTGATGATACGCTCCGCCGCGGACGTCACCGCCGCGGACGTCACCGCCATTTTCTATCTATTCAATGACTCGATACCTGACCTTCAACAGGAGAGGACCTACACTGCAAGTGAAGCTGTGACCTCGGTCTGGAAGCGACGATGGCTGCTGCGTCTGGGGAAAGGGCCCCTGTCTTCACTGCTCAGGAGTTGGAGAAACTAGTAGACGGGGTCCTCCCCCAGTACACACTACTCTACGGTCCTCCAGACCAACAGGTAAGTACACAGGGAGCACGTTGTATGGGCTAGGCCTGGGTGGAGAGGGCTGGTTGTAAGAGGGAAGGGGGCAGAGTTCATGGAACATGAATGCATGTGAATGCATGTCCCACATGGCAAGGGTAGGGAGGGGGGACACTTACATCAACGGTGCAGTTGGTAATGACTTCTCTTCTCCCCTTGTGCATGTCATGTAGGTCAGCGTCCACCAGAAGAAGGACATTTGGCGTGCCATCGCCAAGAAAGTCCGGACCCTGGGGGCCCACCAGAGACGGGGCACCCACTGCCGGAAAAGATGGGAGGACATTCGTCGCTGTAGCAAGAAGACGGCGGAGGCTCAGTTGGGGATGGCCTCCCAACGTGGGAGGGGTGCCCGTCGCACCATGACCCCCCTGATGTTCCGGATCATGGCGGTGGCCTACCCTGAGTTGGATGGGCGCTTGAGGGCATCACAGCAGACACAAGGGGGTGAGTACACTATCATTCTGGGGACTTTGCGCGCAGTTGAGGGGTCTAGGTGTGGGAGGAGGGCTGTGGGTTTCCCTAGGCCATGGCGACTTCCATAGGCTAGGCCCCTCCGTAATGCAGGCCATGTGGCACTCCACCCCACCGCAGTAGAGTGCCAAGTACAGGTATACATGCCCCTGTGGCATCCATGTGTGCAGATGTCCACCATAGCCATGTAGTCCAGATCCCAGGAATTGTATCTGTAGAGGCCAGGAGCACGGCGTAGTGCAGGGGGCTGCTGTGTCTGTATTGTCCGCCAACGGTAGCGGTATGCCATACACTCAACCTGTCTTTCTTCTGTCGTCCCCCCCCCCTTTTTCTGCTCTCCCTGTTCTTTTGTGCATCAGCATCATCAGGCGGAGGTACAGTGGCACCGGAGCACGAGGGAGCTGCATCCCACATGGCCATGGAGGGCCACACCACGGACTCAGAATGCACCAGTGGGACAGATGGCGAGGGGAGCTTCACTTCAGCCACCGGATCACCAACCAGCGACACGGACTCGTCCGCCGATGGGAGCTCCCTTGGGGTGGCGGCACCATCTGTGCCCCCCACTTCTACAGGTACAGCCGCCACCTCCCCTACCAGCACCGCCTTCCCAGCAGCCCCTCAGCGTTTGCCCCGTGCCCGCTCACCCAGGAGGGTGGGCATCACCTTCGCCCCAGGCACCTCATGCCCTGCCCCAGTCACCTCTGCTGCCCTCAGTGAGGAGGCCATTGACCTCCTCAGGTCACTCACTGTTGGGCAGTCTACCATTGTGAATGCCATCCAGGGTGTAGAAAGGGAGTTGCAACACGGTAATGCATTCCTGGAGGGCATTCATTCTGGTCAGGCTGCCCTTCATCGAACCCTGCATTCTCTGGCCTCAGCACTGATGGCAGCCATTGTCCCTGTGTCTAGCCTCCCCCTCCAACTTCCTCCACCCAGACCCAATCCCCTGTACCCCAGCCCATCCCAAGCACACCATCAGACCAGCATGCACACACCTCAACACACAAAAGTAGCTCAGGCAAACATAGGCACCACACATCCCACAGGCACTCACATCACACACATACAGACACAGGAACATCCACTGCCACCACTGTGTCCCCCTCCTCATCGTCTCCCTCCCAGTGTCGTCTACACTCTCACCTGCATGCACTACATCTACAGGCACTGGGACTCGCACCAGAACACCCAGCACCACGCCCCGGTCACCTGCACTCACCACCCCACTCCCATTTACACGTCCCCTGTGTCCTCTCCCAGTGTGTCTGTGACGCCCCCTCCAAAAGTACACAAACGCGGGCACCCACACACTCAACATCCATCCACCTCACGACAGCCTCCAGTACCTGCACCTGCACCCAAAACACCTAAAGTGACACCTCCTACAACCACCTCTTCTTCCTCCACTCCCAGACCCCCTCCAGCAACCCATCCCAGTGTTCGTCAGAAACTGTCCCTCTGCAAAGTTGACCTTTTTGGCCCCCACCCCTCCAATTCATCAGTCCCGTCGTAGCGCCTCAGCCAAAAAGCCTCCAGTACCATTGGTGCGTGTTCAAGGTGTGTGGAGTGCACTGGCCACCAGGGCAGGCAGTGTGACACGGAGCAAGGGCACTGCCAGTCCACCCCCTGTAAAGGCTCTGAAGTTGGAAAGTGGCCGACGGGACTGGCTGAAGACTCCTGGAGGCAAAACAACTCACAGGGGTCCCAGGGGGATTGCAGAGTCAGCTGTGACTCCTCCAAAGGTGGGGAAGGGCCAGAAGAAGTCTGCACAGCCTGGTGTGAGCATCACGGCGGAGAAGGGCGGCATCCTTCCCGGCGTCCGGGACGCCACCGCCAGCACCGTCGTCACTGGTCAGGAGACCACCGCCAGAGTCATTGCCCAGGAGGGCCCAAGTATCGTCACTGGTCAGGAGACCACCGTCAGAGTCATTGCCCAGGAGGGCACAAGTATCGTCACTGGTCAGGGGACCACCGCCATAGGCATTGCCCAGGAGGGCCTCAGCAGCCACAGCTCCGCTGGGCAATGAGGGACCGTCATGCCACACACCAATGCCCAGTCCAGAGATTGCCATGGCAAAGCACCGCTGAACATGGAAAACACCGCTGAACAGGCCAAGCACCGCTGAACAGGGCAAAGACCGTCATGGCAAAGCACCGCTGAACAGGGCATGCACTGCTGAACAGGCCAAGCACTGCTAAACAGGGCAAAGACCGCCATGGCAAAGCATCGCTGAACAGGGCATGCACCGCTGAACAGGCCAAGCACCGCTGAACAGTGCAAAGACCGCCATGGCAAAGCACCGCTGAACAGGCCAAGCACCGCTGAACAGGGCAAAGACCGCCATGGCAAAGCACCGCTGAACAGGGCATGCACCGCTGAACAGGGCAAGCACCGCTGAACAGGGCAAAGACCGCCATGGCAAAACACCGCTGAACAGGGCAAGCACCGCTGAACAGGGCAAAGACCGCCATGGCAAACACCGCTGAACAGGGCAAGCACCGCTGAACAGGGCAAGCACCGCTGAACAGTCCAGAGACCGCCATGGCAAAGCACCGCTGAACAGGGCATGCACCGCTGAACAGGGCAAAGACCGCCATGGCAAAGCACCGCTGAACAGGGCAAGCACCGCTGAACAGGGCAAAGACCGCCATGGCAAACACCGCTGAACAGGGCAAGCACCGCTGAACAGGGCAAGCACCGCTGAACAGTCCAGAGACCGCCATGGCAAAGCACCGCTGAACAGGGCATGCACCGCTGAACAGGCCAAGCACTGCTGAACAGGGCAAAGACCGTCATGGCAAAGCACCGCTGAACAGGCCAAGCACCGCTGAACAGGGCAAAGACCGCCATGGCAAACACCGCTGAACAGGGCAAGCACCGCTGAACAGGGCATGCACCGCTGAACAGGGCAAGCACCGCTGAACAGGGCATGCACCGCAGTAGAAGGAAAAGACCGCCACATCAAGCATCGTTATCCCATGTGCAGCTGGGACTGTGACGGGACAGGAACTGTCACGGGGAGACTAATCCAGTCTGGGCACCAGTCCCCCTCCAGAACCAGTGGAGAGATCCATCCACTACCTCTGTCCTTCACAGGATGAAACACTCTGGGCACCAGTCCCCCTCTAGAACCAGTGGAGGCTGTTATGTACTTGTGAGACTGTGGCTTTGCACTCCCCAGGATGAAGCAGTGGGCAAACCACCCACTGTAGAGACTTGAGAGACTGCGGCTTTGCACTCCCCAGGATGGTACAGTGGGCAAACCACCCACTGTAGAGACTTGAGAGACTGTGGCTTTGCACTCCCCAGGATGGTACAGTGGGCAAACCACCCACTGTAGAGACTTGACAGACTGTGGCTTTGCACTCCCCAGGATGTAACAGTGGGCAAACCACCCATTGTAGAGACTTGAGAGACTGTGGCTTTGCACTCCCCAGGATACATCAATGGGCATGGAGCCCCGTCGTGGATGTGGCGTGGTGCTGTAATCCGGCTGAGGTGCCCCCCCTACCCTTCCCCCTGAGGTGCCTGTTGTTTTTCTCTCAGATGCCCCAGCAGTGTTCTCTTCGTTTGTGGACAGGTATCTTAAGTGGGCCTCGCCCATGCATTTTTGGCCTAGTGGTGCACGGACATTGAGATGTGCATATCTGCACTACTTCTCGTTCTGTATATACCTTTGTGTGAGTTTATATATATCTGTATATAATTGACACATGTATATTGATACATTACAATGTTTGAACTGATTTCGTTTGTTCTTTGCATTCTTCCGGGGGGGTTGGGGGTTGTTACTGTGATGTTTGTAATTGCATTGGTGTGTGTGTTGTAATATGCGAGGGTGGGGGTGGGGGTGTTGCGTGTGTGTCCCCCTGACTTTTGCCTCCCCCCTCCCCTATGTCGTAGGTGCAGTACTCACCGTTGTCTTCGCCACTGCCGGCGCTGCTCTTTGTAGATGAGTAGGAAGAGAAGGGCAGGTAGGATTTGTAATTCCGGCTCCATGGTGACCTCCTTCCTCGTGGGATGTGTTAAGGTGAGCGTTTTCCCATTGCAGAAAGTGTTTCTGTCGTGTTTTTATCCACATTGAATCCGCCCCGGAAAAGGTGGCGGATTGGCGGGTTGTGATACTATGGGCGGTACATTGTCTTCCGCCTGTCTGTTGGCGGTGACCGCCGCGCTGCTTGTCTGTACCGCCGTGGCGGTCGGAGTGTTAAAGTGGCTGTCTTTGTTGGCGGTTTCCGCCAAAGTCATGATTCCCTTTTTTTGTCCGCCGGCCTGTTGCCGGTATTACCACACCTTTAACACCGTCCGCCAGGGTTGTAATGACCCTCATAGTCTAAAAACCAACTTCACTAAAAGATGTATTTTTAAATTGTGAGTTCAGACCCTAAACTCCAGATTTCTATCTGCTCCCAAAGGGAATCTGTACTTTAATAATATTTAAAGGCAGCCCCATGTTAACCTGTGAGAGAGATAGGCCTTGCACAGTGAAAACCAAATTTGGCAGTATTTCACTGTTAGGACATATAAAACACATTAGTATACATACACTGCACCCGCCCCATGGGGCTACCTAGGGTCTACCTTAGGTGTGCCTTACATGTATGAAAAGGGAAGGTTTAGACCTGGCAAGTGGGTACACTTGCCAATTCGAATTGGCAGTTTAAAACTGCACACAGACACTGCAGTGACAGGTCTGAGCCATGTTTACAGGGCTACTCATGTGGGTGGCACAACCAGTGCTGCAGGCCCACTAGTAGCATTTGATTTATGGGTCCTGGGCACCTCTAGTGCACTGTACTAGGGACTTATTAGTAAATCAGATATGCCAATCATGGAAAGCTAATTACACATACATTTTACTTAGGAGCACTTGCACTTTAGCACTGGCTAGCAGTGGTAAAGTGCCCAGAGTATCAAAAACAGCAAAAACAGAGTCCAGCACAAATCAACAACCTGGGAAAGGAGGCAAAAAGGTAGGTGAGACCACTTCAAGGATGTCAACAGGTACAGTATAAGTACATCGCTGCTGGTCCCCTGCTGATCCCCTAAGGCCACTGGAAATTTTGATGTGATGATTACGATAGTCAGTCACAGGGAGGGACATGATTACAACACATGCCTCAGAAAATAACTGACTGGCTGAAAGGAGACAGCATAATATTCAAAAAAGTAAAGGGTTTCCTAAAAAACATTAAACCACTCAGGTACTTTGTGTGAAAAAAATAAAAATAACTCTTTTTAATGACTGAAGCATAATCCATTATGGAGTGCAAGTATGCTATTCTTGTTGTACTAAAGGACTGGAAGAGTGTTAGCTAGTGCATCGAGTATCCTACTTTCTGCTCTCTGCAGCTGGGGCAGATGTAATGGACAAAAAAAATAACTTTTACTCTAATGGCCCTGCTCGTCTCCAAATGCCTTTCAGTTCTACCCTGACTACAAGTGCAGATGCTGATTATATGTCACACCTGTCATGTATGAAATGAGGTTAATAGATATCCTGTCTGGCTTAAGCAGATGGTAGGAAAAATTATGTACTGCAGTACAGGGAAAGGAACAAGATATATGGATTTATTTTGGTGTGTTCATCACAGAGTATCCCATTTTCAAGAAGACGAAATCACAGACACTTAGGGGTATATTTATACTCTGTTTGTGCTGAATTAGCGTCATTTTGTTTTACGCTAATTCAGCGCAAACTCAACGTCATATTTATATTTTGAGGCTAGATGCATCTAGTGTCAAAATATTGGTGTTAATGTCATTTTTCGTATGTGCGAAACCTCCTTGCGTCAATGCGATCAAAGGTAGGCGTTCCCGTCCAAAAAATGACTCTAACCCCCTAGCACCATATTTATGCACCTGGGCAAAAATAATGCATGGATGGGAGGCGGACCCAAAAAATTAAGTAAACTCCGATTTGCGTCAAAATTTAACACCGGGGTGAGGGCAGGTGTTAAAACACACACAGAAGCAACATTACCAACCCAGATGAGAAGATGGAGGTGATACTGATCTAGCTTGTGAGACAACACAACAACTACAGCAATCACCACCACCACAACGCAGCCCACAAAGGCAACGCAGAAGGCAAGAGAGGCTCTTCAGCACCAGGACAACCCTCCTGGCCTCAGGGATTAGGACATCATAAGGTCCTACTGACTGAACTGGCAAGCCATACTGCACCTGCTGCATCACATTGAGCCACTAATCATAGCTAGCCTGCAGACACCACACAACATACCAACTGTGACAAAGCTGCTAGCTGTCCTGCACATGCTGACAAGTGGCTCATTCTAAACAATGGATGGCCTGGTTGCTGGTGTCTCACAGCCGTCATTCTCTGCATTCCTGCCAAAGGTGTTAGACGATACAATTTCCCTGACACCCCACCACATCAGCTTCCCCAACACCTAGCAAAAGCAGCAGGAGACAAAACAGGGGTTGTACCAAATCCAAGGCTTCCCGCATGTGCTCAGTGCAATTGACTGCACCCATGTCCGGCTCGTACCACCTGCAGCAACAGAGCACTTATACCAGAATCGCAAGCACACGCATTCCATTAATGTGCAGGACATAGTGGACCACCGGGGACTATTCATGAACATTTTGGCCAAGTATCCTGGGAATGTCCATGATGCCTTCATATTCCGACACAGCATGATCAATTAACAATTCCAAGATAGACAATATGGAAATGGCCTACTTGTGGGTAAGTCAACAAACCTATCAAAATACACACAACACATCAACCCTGTAGGACACACAAGACAGTACACCACTACATTAACACATGGGCAGGGTAACACAGATGTGCATGTAACAACACATATGCACCATGCTCGAGTAAAGAACAATCAGCGCACACCACAAACACATACATCCACATGTATGTAACACACCAACTACTTGACAGGCACACCACGTAAAGGACAGGTGCAGACATGTACCCTTTACTAACAGAAGAACTACACAGACCACTACAAGTGCCCACAGGTTGCCTACTACGTACACTTCTCACACAGTACACCAAACAAAGAATAGCACAGCCATGTCAATAGCATACACCATGCTCATGTTATGTAAGTTCCATATAAGCACAGATCCCTCAAATCATGCCATGCAAGTCACTGCCACACCAAACATCAAATGCCAGACAACTGCTGCCTATACCAATTACATCTCATCAACACATACCTGACTTACCTGTAGTGTGCAGAGACATCTGCCTGACACATTGGCTGGCACACATAGGAATAGAGGATTAATGACCATGTGCCAGATGTGTGATAAGTGGTACCACACCTACTGTAGTGCCGCCTCACATGCACCACTTACTGACCCACAACACCATCATGTTCGTACCAGACACAATAAATGGCCCACCATGGGGCAGAGTCACTGTCAGACAGTGCAGATCATGGATGCCATAGTGGGATCCTGTAGGAGAATATGGGACATCACTGACCTCACATGCACTGTGCCAAGGGACACATTTGCTAAGTAGCTGAGCTCCATTCCATAGCCTGCACTATGCATGTGTTGACAGTATAAATGCTGAATCATGTGTTGGAAGATAGGAGAGACACTGATAGTTATGTTGATCATCTTGTAACAATGGGACACACACCCTTGGACACCTCATGGCTGCCACAGGTATTAGCTGCCACTCTGGATCACCAAGGGACCTATGTAAAAGCCCACAGTTCCATTGTCATGTCCTACAATGTATGTACAAGTTGGCAGATGATCATTTATAATGACTTGAAGCCACATTGCAAATTGTCCACCCTCCCATGAAGTATGTAGCGTGGAAGGGGTGTACAATGTGTGTTGCTGCAGGTCTGATACATAGCATGATGATGCTGACTCATGTAGGTGTCACCAAAAACCTGAGGCAGCGCCAACATCAAACACCAACCCAGGCGTGCCGTTTGCAGGTTCCAATAATGAAGTAGCTGTGCTTTGCTACTGTGCTTTGAACTCATGGTTGTGCCACCAATGCATGCTGCATACTGCTGCACACACAGAAAGAGCCAATTGTCCATCAAAACAGAATATGTATAGGGCGGTATCCCTTCCTGCACAGATACATCCACCTCCACAGGACAGCTAGCCAAGTACCCTGGTGCAAGGTAGGTAGTGTAGGTGCATGGCTGCATATGAGCAACTGGCGCAGGGGACAACAAAGGGTTGTCTAGTAAAATGCATGGGGAATTCTTGCATAGTCAAAATGTTGCAGGACAGTGCTGCCAATTGTGGAGACATGTTGTGCATTGTCACTTACCCATTTCAATGTGCCTAGGTGTCGTACATCATCTGCAATGACATATGTCAAAATGGATGGGATGTTCAGGCTCTGTAGTGCTACCATGTTGCCACCACATCTGACCCCATTGTGTTGTGAGGATGTGTCATGTCCCCTCTAGTGATAGCACACTGATACAAAGGTGCACTACACAACGCATGGTACATACATACTGACTATCAGCTAGGAATCCAAATCATATGTCCCAGGTCCTTGAGCCAAACACAAGATTGTCATGTCCAACAACCCAGTGCTGGGAAGGCCTTACACAAGGCCAGAAACTCACACCATACCACAAACACATATGAGTCACAACCAACTCAAAATATCAACAGCCATGCTACATGACAAGCCTGTTGTAAGCCTTAACAACAACTTACTCCTTTAATCTTTTGCAGCGGATCAGGGTTATGGCATATAGCCATGGATAATGACCCCGTTTCCCAACCCAAGCACAGCAGCAGAGCGTGCATATAATGGAGGACATTGGAGAACACAGACTATTGTGGAGAGGACATTTGGCATCCTGAAATCAAGATTCAGGTGCCTGGACATCACAGGAGGCAGTATCCTCTATGCCCCACACATCGTCTGCAAGATCATAATGACATGTGCTATCCTGCACAACATATGTGTGCGGATGAACGTCCTTTTTTATGAGCAGGTTGATGACCTGCCTGAGGAGGAGGATGGTGGTGAAGAAAATGAGGGGGGAACAGCACAACACAGCTGCTGGGATACACCACAGACTGCACATAGTTGAGAACTTCTTTACTTAAAAATCATTTAACTTACCTTGTACATTTTGTCAATAAACACCTCATTTATTCACACAATCCAGCTTTTGTCTCTTCATTCTCCACAACATATACCTCAGGATTGTGAGTCTAACCTCAGGGAGCATGTTACAAACATTAATCTGAAAAGTACTGTTGCTGCATCACATGTGATGCAGAAGATTGTACTGCTACCATCACACACATCACAAATAGACTCATCACTTGAATGTGACAACTGATGGACACAATCTATGGACCACAACATATAAATTGCATCCATGTTGCCAACTTGTACAACAATAGCTCTTCACACACAACTACAACATGTCCAAATATGAGGTAAACAAGGGCCCCCACATGAGGCAGTAGATGTCAAATTTGGAAAGACAGTAATGATTGAACAGACTACTGTCACAACTCAGTGTGAGAGTTGCAATGGCTGCATGGAGTATGTGTGACACGGAGGGCACATCATTGGTAACAATGGTCATTATGATCAGCCCAGGCATGACAAGCAATTTAATTATTTGGACCTGTGCAGTACATCCATGGTAATCAGTCCTGCCACTGCTATGGGGCCCAATCCTGACACATGGTACAAATGACCTCACACTTTGCACGGACACGTCCGTAAAATGCATATCAGAATGGATGAAAACATATGTAGCTAGGGCTAGAGGTCCACCACATAAAAACAACAACCATTTCTAAATGTAATGAGTTTAATAAAACATTTGTGGACAAAACAAAATATGGGTGGAATGTAGGCGGAGTGTGTCAAACACAGTATGTACCAAATATGTGCATATGTCAAACATATGTGTAGTCCACACACAAGTTACCATAAACTCAAAATCTACTTATGGAGACAGGTTTCGGATAACATTTAATAGGTAGCATTTATTAGCCATCATCAGCAATGCCTGAGCTGTGTATGTCGTCTTAAATGTTATGCTCTGTAAGACAACTACATACATCACATAAGTAAACACAAATCACAGTCACAAACCAGAACTATTGCATAGTACTGACTGCCATGCATATGTGGATACAAAGTTGTCACACATGCATACATATGCACGTACAAACATTTGCATGCTGCTGACTCTGTAACACACACATCTTTGTAACAGACCAATCACACCCAAATCACATTGTTGCATGGACTAGAATATGTGGCCATACACAATATGCCACACTGCAGCACAGACCATTTCATTTGTATGTTGATACGGGGTGCATCCTTAGACAATGGAACAAAATCACGCAATCAGGAATAGAGTCCAAAAAATTGACGCAAGTGTGTCAAAAACATCCGCACAGCAAAGTATATGACCCATGGGCCCTTAGCGTGAATTTCACCTTCGCACTCATTTCAATGCTGATTTTCTGTTAATTCAAGACATAAAGGTAATGGGTAAAAAAATCAATGCACGTAGGTCATGCGTCCAAAATACTCACACAAATATCACATGCGTCAAATAAATACACGCATAACAGAAAACGTGACACACGGGGACAGGAAGTGATGTAATAGGAATTCCTATTTACAGGCATGGTACAGTGGGTGTACTTTCACTTTCTCTTTACAGTCTGTGCCTCTTTTGAGTGTGTGGTTGTGTCCTGGAGGTGGTGGTGTATTTTCCCTGAGTATTGTATCTTGTAGTGTACCTCCTGTAGTGTTTTACCGTATATACTTGAGTATAAGCCGAATTTTTCAGCCCACTTTTTTGGGCTGAAAAATCCACTTCGGCTTATACTCCAGTGAACAAAAAAACAAAAAAGAACTTACCGAGGACTTGCGCGCGGCCGAGGCTTCGGTGCTTCCGGGATCGCCATTCACAGAAGATGCAGCTCCCAGCGTGACACGTCATCCGGATGGGCTGCGAATGAAGAAAGTCCTACCGCGCAGGCGCAGTACAGCTTAAACGCGATAGAGGTAAGGAGCCTGCGCATGCTCTGTTTCACAGCATGAAAGACTAGCATGAACCCCGGACGCAAACGAGCAATACAGTATATATATATATGCATATGTGTATATATATATGTGTGTGTGTATATATAGATTAAAATAAAAAAACAAATATATATATAGATAGATGTATGTACAAAAAAGTACCGGTTTTCTATTCGTGTTTATGTGTATACAGTCCCATCGCACTCCTGAAAGGAATTTAATTTTAATTATGGTAAAATTGGTTAGGTGGTTGTGGAAATAGCTGAAGCTTCCACTGCTACAGTCCCAGAATTGCTGCTCACACTCCAAAGCAGTTACAATAAATGATTGTTTATTTTTGTAGTGTCACAATTGCAAAGCATTGCTTGAAGACACCGCAGTTCTTTTCTTCAGACATAAAAGTTCTTTGCAAATATGACATAATATACACATACATATTGTCAAATTATATTTTTTTTGGGGGGGGGAGGAGCAGATAGAGCTTTATTTTGATTGTACTCTAGTTACAGTATTTTTAGAGTTGGGTTTACGGTATATTTTTATTTTATGGTATGGCATTTTTTTTTAAAGTTTTTTTTTCCTGTTAGAAATGGATCCCAGTACTTCTAATCCTGCACCAAAACAAAAACGCAGGTCATACGAAGCTGCTTTCAAACTAAAGGTTGTGTCAAGAGCAGAAAAGAGCAATAACAGTATTGCAAGTAGGGAATTTGGTGTTGATGAAAAACAAGTGAGGGAGTGGCGGAAAATGAAAGCTGACTTGGAAAAGATTCCAAAGGCAAAAAAAGCTTGACATGGTTTAACAACTCCATATGGGGCTCTAGAGACTGAATTGCATAAATGGGTTATGGAGTGTCGTCAAAATGGTTACTGCGTAACACGCATGGGAATTCGCTTACGTGCCCTTCAAATGGCTAAAGATGACAAATTAAAAGCACCAGGCATTGAAAATTTTGTTGCGTCAGCAGGATGGTGTACTGGCTTCATGAATAGGTATGGCCTATGTTTGCGGCAAAGAACAAAGATTTCACAGAAGTTGCCAAAAGACCTTGATGAAAAAGTGATGTCATTCCATTCATTCATCATAAAACAAAGAAAGATCCATAACTATGACCTGGGAGATATTGGGAATATGGATGAAACACCTATGACCTTTGATCTTCCAAGCAACAGAACCGTGGCAAGTTTGGGAGACAAAACTGTTTTACTCAGAACCACAGGTAATGAGAAAAAACATTTTACAGTTGTTCTGTCATGTTTGGCTAATGGAACTAAGCTGCGGCCCGTCATTATTTTTAAAAGAAAGACCTTGCCTAAAAAGGTCAATTTCCCACCACGAATTACAGTGCGCGCACATGTTAAAGGCTGGATGGATGAAGATGGAACAAAAAAATGGCTGGAAGAAGTTTGGAACGGACGACCAGGAGCAGCCTTAAAGAAAAAACCATCATTGCTAGTTTGGGATATGTTTAGAGCCCACACATCTGATGACATAAAAATATTGGCAAAGTCTTCTCAAGTTACTTTAGCCGTTATTCCAGGTGGGCTTACATCTGTATTACAGCCCTTAGATGTGTGTTTAAATAAACCTTTCAAAGACCGTGTGCGAAAGATGTGGTGCGAATGGATGTCATCTGGTCAAGCCCGACTGACAAAAGGTGGAAATATGATGAAGCCTGACATAGAACTGATAGCAAAGTGGGTTCGTGATGCATGGGAAGAGATTCCAGAGGACATGGTGAAGCACGCCTTCAAGAAATGTGGCATAAGTAATGCTATGGATGGCAGTGAAGACAGTGCTTTGTATGAGGACGACAGCTGTGATAGTGATGACTGCGAACTCTGTGACAATGTATATGATGATAACCTGACACCAGCTACAGCTGAAGCTCTGTTTGGACATACAGATGAGGAGGAGGAATCCAGTTTTGAAGGATTTTGATGCTTGTGTTTTAGCTTGGTTGCTTATTGAGTTAAGGTTTTTGTACATTTAAAGTTATTGTTAATATTTTAATGTTATATATTGTTTTTGTTGAATATATTGATAATATATTGTTTTTGTTGACCCTCTTTTCCACATGCCTCAATTAAAGCAATTTTATTGTTATCTACCTGTATTTTTATTTTTGAAATTTACCGTGAGCTGCTGCATTTCCCAGCCTCGGCTTATACTCGAGTCAATAACTTTTTCCAGTTTTTTGGGGTAAAATTAGGGGTCTCGGCTTATACTCGAGTATATACGGTATGTATTTTTGACTGTACTTTGTCCCAGTGTCAGTAAATTTGTGTGTTTTTTGTCTATAACTATACTTGTACTGTGGGGTGTCTGTCCAGGATAGTTGATAAGTTGGGTAAGTTGGGATTCATTTTTGGGCCTTAAGTTTCCTTTATATTCTTTTTTTTTTTTCAACCTGTACATGGCAAATATATCTGGTAGGGGGAGGTTGACAAGGATGGGGAGGAGTGGCTGGGTGGCTTCGTGTGGTTGGTAGCCAACTACCTGCCATTGATGTTGGAGATGGGGGACCGTGTAATCCAAGATTAACGGACGGAGGTGAGTCAGCTGCAGTGGGGCAAGGTGCTCCACCACCCGAAGAGGGTGTTTCGGAGAACCAGGAACGAGCGCCAGCTCAAGTATCGCTGGGAAGATTTGGTGGCCAGGGAGCAGGAACTGCTTGACCATCTTGCTGTGGTGATCGGTGGCCCTATTGGTGAGTCTCTTATTGGCATACTATTTACTGTTCACCGCTCTTGAATGACAATAGCAGATGTGTTGGAGTGCTGCATGCAATGCTTGTGGACAGGTTGCATGCAACCAGAATGAAGTTTAACTGCGCCAGTCTAGACATGAAGTTCACATGTCCTACCATTTTACCAATGCAGATCAGATGTCTGGTGAGTCATGCACAACCACCACTAAGTCACACATTTAAGGGACCATGGCAACACCTGTGGCCCGGCATAGTGTCATGTATGATACGTCAAGACCCCGCCAGCCTTCCATATTTAACTGGATTGTGTCAACAAAGTAGGGCAATGCATGTATAGCGCTACATTGTCATCATTTCACACACATGATCCCTGCCATCATGTTAGCAAAGGGGGCTTACCCGCCTTAGGGGGCACTGTGAATGGGGCATTTGATACCATCAGACAGCTTTGCCACATCAGTCATGGATTACTCAACATATGATCATTGCAGACTAATAATTGAGCAGCATGTCCATCACAAAGTGTCTCTGGGTGCCTTGCAGGACAAGCGTTAATAACTCAGTCAATTGTCTTGCAAAGCACCAGGGTAGTGTCATGTATTTGTCACCCAACTCCCCCTCATACCATACTCATACCAGCTTGTCACCAATTCCGCTGCTGCCAGTTTGGGAGGGGAGTTGTTGTGGCCTCTCCCTCATGGCAGCAGCTATGTCCCTCAGACACTGCCGGACTCCATGCATTGGGGAGTGTGTGCCTCGTTTGGCTGCTGTCTGCTCAGTGGCCATAATGATGCACGTGAGCATACCTTCTAGGCTGGCTGCCATAGTTTGCATCCCCACCCGCACCTCCTCGGCTAGCTCCCACTGGACACCTACCACTGTCCTCTCAAAGCTGGTCCCTGGGTCCTCGGAGTCCTCAGCTGTGTCAGTGCTGGCAGGTCGCACTATGTATTGGGTGGGGCCTCTGGGATGGCTGCTACATATTTCACCTTCCAACTGGAGGTGGTGTCTGGAGGGATACGAGGGCTTCTTGGAGGGTCTCTTGGCTGATGGTTGTCAGCTGGTCATCCAGATCATCAGGGGACTCCAGGACAGGCAGATCCACAGGAGATCCATCATCCTCTGCAATGAGATGGTGTAAAATCAGTCTATCTGTGTTGTGGCAGTTGATATGTCACCTCACTGACTTGCTATTGGAGGCTTATTGTCATATTATTTCCCAAACATTGTTCCTGTACATAATGGTTGCAGTTTATCAGCCCTATGTCCCACCTGCTTTTCACATGACGGGAAGCCCTGTTTGCGCAATTGGCTGTGTCATATCTTCTAGGTGTGATGTATATCCTTTTTGTGACTTGACACCATCTTGTTGTTGTCAACCCTCCCTATGCATCCATTTGCATGGTGAGGCCTTGCAATGGGTGTTGCTGTGCTCATGCCACAGCACCACACGTGACAATTGTCCCCTGTCCCAGTCCTACATGTTTCACATACACCCATGTGGTGCTGAGACATGGCACCAACCCAGGGATGGTATTGCCAGGACACTATGCTCTTGTTACCATTGATAGCTCCTCATGTTGAAGGTTGTGTATTTGTGCTACATTGCATAGCACTCATGGACCTAGCAGAGTTCAATTTCATCTTCGGTTTGTGCAGGTGAGTTCACCCTCCTACACACCTATGTCCTCCCCCTCAATGCAGCCCTCCTTCGACTATGATACATGAGATGCAGCATGGTGGCAATGCAGTTAATTTGACACAGTCACAGTGGTTGACCCAGGGATGGCCAGCATGGGTATAAGATTTCTGCTGTGTAGATCATTATGTTTGTGACAGTGCCTGATGGTAAATGAGCCTATGGACTTATCCAGTTTACAGGAGTTGAACTTAGGTCAGAGCCTGAAGCTAGTTTGATGGTGATTGTACAGGTAGTCATACTGGCCCCTCATTTCAAGGGTGTCAGTCCTATGGGCACCTGACTGCCATTATCTATTTGACCACCCCAACAGCACAGGTGGCAGTGGCAACTGTTTTCAATGGGGAATGCCCCATGGGCCAAAGGCCTGGCACTGGCAGGTTTCCAACAGCTTACAGACTGCCAATGCTAGCTGTCCTGTGACACCAGACCAGTATTACATTCAACGCTAACCTCCAGGTCTGTTTTCCCATTTCCAACACCCTTTGCATGGTGGTGAAACCCCCATGCAAAAGTCGGTGGTGATGTGGTGTGGTGTGCCCCTGGGTGCCCCTGCACAGCCCATGCACCTGGCATGGGCAGTGCAGGGGTTCCCATGCCCTCGCCGTTTGCCATTTCCACTGCCTGAGTTGCATGGCTAAGTGCACTGTGTCCTGTCACACCCCAAAACTGGCACTGACTGTATTTGATCCTTTAACAATGTTGTACTAAGTGCCCAACAGAGCTACCATGAATAGACAGATTTCCACCCGCCATCCCAACGTGTGACTCATACTGCCAACCGTAAAGGGAACACTGCACAGGCAGTCTTACCAACACCAGACTTGCCCCTGCACCATCCCCGCCTATCGATGTGAAATTATAAGCCATTATGTTCACAGTCATACCCCATGTGTTGTATGTGTTTGTTTGTTTCCCCATTCATATGTGTCCCACATGGTTGTGTCAGAGTAGTTTTGGGCTCAGCCTGTGACTATTGTGACCTACTGTTTGCTATCTGTGGTACATATTTTCTGTAGTGGCACATTTCTGTTCAGCATCAAGGTGTGTGGTTCAACACTACAGCAGTTTAGTCGGTCTGGTTAGTGGCATGTTACCAATGATACACGACCAGCCTGCTATTCCCCCAGCGCCTGTTCAGTTCATTGTTCCCTGCACCCAGAGGGCATCCTGACTGCATGACGGCGTGGTGGCTGCCCTATGTGGATGTGTTGTCAATGTGCGGGGTGGTGATGCTACCGGCACATGTCTGGGTACTGTTGGGACAGTTGCAATGACTTGTGTGCTGTGAGATGGAGCACACATGTGTTTGGGCAATGAGGCAAGGCAGTTGCAAGTTTTACTGCAAGGGACACCACCATGACATTACCCCAGGAATGATATTGACTGACTACATGCCATCCATCCCATGTGCTGCATATGTACATGTAGGTATTTAGGCCTGGTGATCAACATATGTCCAGGTTGTGTATGTGCTATGGTGCATGGCGCTACCAAGGCGAAGGAACATGTGTAGCTTACGTCAGCATGGTGCAACTTGCTTCATGTGCATTGTGTCCCTCTGCGCTCCTTTGACATGCATTGTGTGAGTCCTATGTGCCTCCCCCTTCATGTACTTGACATTTTAGCATAAATTTCCCCCATGCAACTTACCCTGCATTTGTGGTGTTTCGTGGTAGTCTACGCTGTCCTGTCCTGCCATTCCTGTGACAATTTCCTCCTGGATGACCACTGCAACCATCTCCTCCATCTCGTCCAAGTCCTCTTGTGGTGCTGGACTCACACCTCCAGTTTGCAGTGCTACCTTCCTGTTCCTTGCCATTTTTTCGTTTGTCCTTTGCTTGCAGTCATGCCAGCGTTTCCTGCACTCTGTTACGGTTCTCCTGACTTCTGCCAAACTGTTAATCTTGTCTACTATCTGCTGCCAAATTGCCTCTCTCCTTCAATTTGGCAAATCTGAGGTGACGAAGAGTTGATTGTGATGCTCCATCACCTCTCTCATCAGTATTTCATGATCCTCCGCACTAAAACAACACTTTCTCTTTTTCTTCTCCCTCCCCTGGGTCTTGTCTGTGTCCTCCTGGCTGGTTCCTGGTTGATTGTGGTCCATTTTGGCTCTCCTTTGCACTGTTTTCTCCGTTAGTGTCTGTATTTGACACTATTGGGGGCAAAATGGTGCATTTCCGTTTTGCGACATGTTTACATGTCGTAAAACGGATTAGAGTAATTTTTCCTGTATTAATATCATTTGGCCTTACGACAAGGCCCAATGGTTAACGTCGAGAAAAATGACTCTAGACTATTTTTAAATAATGGCCCCAGTCAGCGCTAAACTTTTTGATGCAAAACTGCATTAGCACAGTTTTGCGTCATAAAGTATAAATCAGGGCCTTAATCCCCCTTTACTTCTGGCCTCACCCTCAAACGCAAATTATACAAAGGAAATACATTCACTTGGCATTCAGTGAAGGAAAATGAAAGGAAACTTGAGTTATGAACTGATTTAGTTTGGCAGAGGGGTTACTCCATCACAAACATGACAGATATCCTTTCCGCAATATTGCAATTCATAATACAGTGAACAGGATATCCATCACATTTGTGATGGAGTGACCCCCTCCACCAAACTCTCTCAATCAGGCCCTTACTCTGCTGATAAGGTATAGGGAAAAGTCCGGGTAGGTACGGTAGAGGTTTTTTTTGGAATACTGGGGGTGGGATGGTGGTTCACTTATGGTGTACCTTAGACTTAATCAGTCACTGTAGTTGAATCTGAAAGTTGATGAATGTTATATTTGAACAGGCGTAAATCCATGATGGAAGCCAAATAAAGTATGAACCACCTATCCGGGACATAACAGTTGACACATATCAAAAATGTGTTTTTCCCAATGTCCCAATGAACATATATGTATGGTACTAGGGGAGGTGATTGAGTGGGCACTAGGAGGGAAGAGAAAAACACCTTGTATTTGTTTCAGTTTGCAATCCATTGAAAGCTTTGTAAATGCTACATTAAAAAAAAAAACAGATGCTCATTACACAGCCAATACTGCAGTGCTGGATTCAACCATGCTGCAGTAAAGTGGTGTCATCACCATCATCGTCATCACAACATATGGCCCGTGGGTTGGACTTACGATCCACAACGTGCCATGGGTAGGGAGGTCTTGGATGATGATGGATGGGTGGAATCTACCTGACTTAACCAATACAGTGGATATACTAGTATTTGTCAATAATCAGCCAGTGTGGCCTACCATCACCAGACCCTGCTGCCGCAGAGATTCCCCCTTCAGGTGCTTCATCCAACGCACTGGTGTTGGCCCTGGCACTGGTGGTCTATGTGGCTAGGAAAAAACAGCATTACACATTTTAGATGCCATATACGCCTCCCCTTTTTTTAACAAAATACAACCACGACACATGACTACAGTTCAGTTGCAGTATCTCCTTTCCCATCTAAAATAGTCACTTTGAGCATTTTGGTGGTTGACAATGAAGAAAACTACAGCCAGTA
Organism: Pleurodeles waltl; assembly: GCF_031143425.1. Classification (NCBI taxonomy): domain Eukaryota; kingdom Metazoa; phylum Chordata; class Amphibia; order Caudata; family Salamandridae; genus Pleurodeles; species Pleurodeles waltl. Next base: position 1,783,140,897 of record NC_090444.1, read on the forward strand.
ATCAACCCATCTGTGATGGAGGGGAAGAGATAGGAGGATAATTGTGAATCGTTTCAAGTGCAATGAAGGGAAACAATAAATTGGTCAATGAAGGACACATGGTTTGGTTTTGATTGGCAATTTTGGCAAATGCAATGGGACTTCCCTCAAACTACTTTACTGCCTTGCTGCACTGTCATCGAAACTGCTGGGTTAACACAACACAGCATTGGGGGGGGGGGTTCACCATTAATTTGACCACTCTCTTGTTATTTGAACATGATCAACAAATAGAATGCCTACTCAACAAAAGTGTGAAAGAGCTTGCTTGGGTCTGGAACGTTTGCAATTTTCACAGTGGTCTAATCTGGTGTCTTAGGTCCTGATTATGAGTTTGGCATTCAGGCCTCTAGACTGCCATGTTGGCGTTCCTGAAAAGAACACCATGCCGGCAGTCGCCCAGACCGCCATATTAAGAGTTATACAGGCAGGACCGCCGACCGTCAAGCAAAAAAGGGAGAACGCCAGTGGAGCAGCGGCCTCGATATAGACAGTCCAACCTCCAGCACGTTCAGCACCGTGGCCAACCATTGAGCTTCTTACAATCACACAGTGGTCCTGGCAGTCCCCTTGTGGTGGTTGACCACAGTGGTTTGCGGTCAGACAGCTGCACATTGGATGAATTAAAAAACAACACAGCTGACATACATTGACAACGTGGACACACCTGCAAAGGACACTATACAAACACCCCCCTTCACAGGCCACAATCCCTTGCATTTCCACTGCAAGACAACTAAGCCTGAGCACCTTTTTTGTAGCAAACGTAGAATATGCACCCCTTTTTCCCACTATCCCATAGAATACTCTGCACACACTTTTGTCCATTCATACCTTATTACACTACCCCTGTTAAGTAAGTCCCTGTCACCCTTTTTTCTTTTTTTTCCACCATGTCACATTAAACAAATCTCCATTTTTCTGAAGATGAGTTAAGAGTAATAGTAGATGAAATCATAAGAGTAGAACCACAATTCTTTGGAACACAAGTCCAGCATACTCAGAACGGAAAACTGAAATGTGGGACAGGATCGTCGACTGAGTGAATATGTAGGCACCACCATTGCACAAAGAAGGACATCAAGAAGAGGTGGAACAACCTCAGGGACAAGGTCCATCCCTTGGTTTTCAGGCACCAGCTGCAGGCCAAGAAGACTGGGGGTGGTCCTCCCAGTGCCCCATTAATACTGTTTCCCTGGGATGAGAAGGTCTTGACCATCCTGCATCCTGAGGGCTTCACAGGGATACTTGGGGAAGCGGAGTCTGGTAAGTTACACCACAAAAAATGTCTGAACAATTAAATGTCATGCATGCTCAGAGATCACCTTTTACCAGCGTCTTGTTCATGTACCCGCCCAACATTCAATACCCCGAGTATCTGAGTTTTAACACTGTCAATGTGTATCACTGGACCCAACATCATAGTAACCAATGCCCATCACATACCATATGTCCAAATGTGGGGTCTGGAAATATGGCATTAACAAAAGCACATTCCAGGATCCATATTATGTCCCAAAATGTTAATGTATTTTCAAACCTAAATGGAGCATGCATACAGATATGTAATACACATCAGTTGTTAAGTGTTGAGGAGTAGATGGAGTGACCTAACTGCAACTCCTAGCAGGCCCTGTTTCAGAAATTCCAACCACCATCCCAGTGCTCTCCATATACCCCTGTTTGTCAGCTCACAAATCAGGTTTACTCACCTGGGAGTGAACAAGCGCAGATCATGTTCAAATCAGAGAGGTGTCTGTCTACCTAGCTCCATCTTGACTTGATATGCCAAGATGAAACTATTGAGGACAGGTTTGCCACCTTACCCAGTGTGTACAACAAGTATCCATAAGGCCTCAAGATGCATCACCAGTTTGGCAGCAGACACATTGACACAGCACTTTGTACATGATGACTCTAGTCACATATACAAACAAAGTCCTGGGTTTGCTTGCATCACACTCAAATAGGCCTAAAAAATGACAAAGCCATATCTTGATTTTCCACTGTGTTGGCTGCACTGGTGGCAAGATGGCATTTTCAGACCACCCTCCAAACTAAAATTGATCTGCACCACTCAGCAGCTGTTTGAGTCAAACTGTGTAGGCATGCTTCAGATGTCATGTCAAATCACCAATACCATGGTTACTTGCCACAATTGGATTAACTACGACTTAACTCTGTCCAATGTCTCTGCTTACTGTAGCACTAAACCATTAGAGGTAGATGTCACAATACAACCATTAACAATGTATGTTTTATATCAACAGGTGGATCTCCTGCTGGGCACACAGATGCCACGGGACAGACTTCCACTACCCCCTGGATGACGTCCTCAGTGATGACGACACTCCTGGACATTTGGATGTGGCGGACAGTTCAGGCCCATCTGGGCAACCTGGTCATACAGCAACAGTGACTCTCACTGTGCCCACAGCAATACTGTTGCTTCAACATCCCAGGCAACCATTCACGCCCCAACCTGTGTCTCTGGCACAGTGTCCACCATCTCGTGCCCCCAGTCCTGGATCCTGAGTTGCAGCACAACACTTCAGTCAATGAGGGTTTAGGAACAAGTTGGAGAGTGCACCCTGTGGCAAGGGCACAGGTCTGTGGGGGTAGGGTGCATGGAAAGGATGTAGTGGACCAGCAGGGTCAGGCCACTAGGGTTGCTGTCAGCCAGGACACCATCAGCCACATCTTGCAGGTCTATCAGGAGTCCCAAGACATGATGGGCCAGGTGAACTAAGGGAAATCAAGCAGCTACGGAGGGACATACATTTGAACATGCAGGAACAGATGGAGGTCCACAATACCAGCATGGCCTCCCTAACAGTGGTGTTGAGGGACATACACACCACGCTGAGCAGGGCTTTTCAACACCAGTCTCCCAGCAGACCCATCAACATCGGTGCCAGCCCCTGGAAGGGACGCCCTGCCCTAGGTACAACAAGACCCAGACACCCCTGCCTCTGTAGCAGCATATCCCCCCTCCCACGCAAGCAGGGATCCAGCAAAGAATCCAGGAGGTGCGAATGGCAAGACACCCACTACTGACAGTAATATCCTTCTTCAAGGACCTCCATTGTCTGTTATACATTCACTCAGGACTGATCCTGAACCACCTACCATTTCCAATGGGAGGAGTACTCTGAACCTTGGACTCCCAATGGTGTGGCATCTGCTCCAATGGCTTCATTCACCATGACCGGCCCCTTCACATTTGCATTTTCGTTGAGTCATGTCACATACGTTTTATGTTAATCATAGCTGCCCAATAAAATCAACTTTCAATGACTTATTGTCTGCTAATTTTCATTTCATATTTAGCCATGTAGATATGTCAGACCATGTGAACCATACGATGATGATCAAAGGTGCTTGATCAAAATGGAATATGTTGCATGTACACAGGGTCCAGCTCTGAATTACAACCCTCCCACACAAACACATAATTTCAAGTGTCTGCTCAAACTTAAAATGTTATTACAGTATTCAGCCTAAAAACTCTCAATATGGCTGAACTATTACAAATCATGAATGATTGACTCATGCTAAGTAAATTAACATATTGACAGGTACAGACCCCCAGACCTCGGAAGGAAGGGATTTGTCAGACATTGTCCTGTAGAATAGGCTGAAATTGATGTGATTGATGTCATCAGCTTGGCCTTATCACATACCACACCAAAGTAATTCAACATCACGTAATCCAAGATACATACAGATGACAGTACAACAGTCCCTGATCACAGGGCCATCATAATCCAATGCCCATGCATCTGTTGATATGACACAAACATATGTCAGCGTTGTGGCACAGGCACATCTAAAGCCACATACAGTTCATACAAAAAGAGTGCTTAGCCAATGTGAAAGAAAATGACTTGGTCGTAAGCTAGGACTACATATTTTATTACCACACAAAGACACACATGATATATTAGGCCCACCACAGCACACAAAACAAGTCCAATGGGCACTTCTGACCTTCCATCCAAATACTGTGCAAGCTGTCTCACAGGTCTCATGCACCGAAACTCTGCGACCTACAGCACCCGGAAGAATCCATGTCGACTTCGTAAGTCAGAACAGCATCACATACGTGCCAATGTCACAGCTCTGAAATGCCCACATGAAGATGTCATGGTGAAGGTACCTATACAATAAACAAAACAAGGAATATAGGCTTGAAAACCATACATATGACACAAGCCAATTAGCAAGCATCTGGAAAACAAAGTACATGGCAAGGAACTGACACAAACAAACCAACATCATCAAGTTGGGGATGTGGCAAAAACTATCTTATTAAGCAGCCTTTGGCTGGTTATTACAGAATATCACCGCTCTAGCTGTATCCAAAACACTCAAATCCACACATTCCCACAACTACAGTTCATTGTACAGTCAGTCATGACGTCACATGACATAGTTATACTCATAAGAAGTAGCTGTGGATGAGATCTTCTTGCAAGTCAGCTCCTTCCTTTTCTCCTCTGTCATCCTCAGTTGGCATGCCAGAATTCTCACCTATTGGCAATGCAGGCTCACCCTCCTCTGGGATGTACGGGATATTCCTCTGCATGGTGTTGTTGTGGAGCATGCAGCATGACACAATGATCTGACAGACTTTCCCAGGTGTATAGAGGAGGGCTCCATCCGTCCTGTCCAGACACCAAAATTTGCCATTGAGGAGCCCAAAAGACTGCTGCACTGCCTACTGTCATCTTCCTTGGGCCTCATTGAAGCAGACTTTCCCTGGCGTAGTTGATTCCTCAGTGGTGTCAACAACCAAGGACGGTTTGAATATGCTGAGTCTCCTGTTAAGGAATGGGACAAAAGTGCAACAATGAGTCACTCACTTCGTGATTGTAGCACCTGACATTGCTCACACTCAGGACAGATGTGACTTACCAACCAGTCAGGCCCTCTTTAGTGTAGTTGTGACATCAGCTGGTGTATAGTGCTGTTCTGCATTACGAAGGAATCATGGGCTGATCCAGGATAATGGGCACACACATGTGAGATTTAGAGATTCGTCAGACAGACAACTTGCATGTTGATGGAATGGAAGTTCTTTCTGTTGCTAATTACTTGTTTGTCCACCAAGCCAAAATGTGCACCATCATGGGCCCCCAACACATGAAGGAGGTGGGCAAAACCATAAAAGTCAGCCTTCACATTGGCTAAATCCTCATGTTGGGAAAACCTGATACAGCTGTCAATGTGTTTGCCTATCTAGGTGGTATAACTGGGTTATGTGGTGTTCCTCCATGGTCTGAAGGTCTGGTAGTGGATGGTAGACAGGAGGTTGTCACATCCTCCCTCTCCCAGGGGAGACAAAACATGATTTGGAACATTAGTCAGTGTGTCCACAGCGACATACATGATGCATGCCAACAATGTCATGTGACAAAGCATTTCTGACTGGATAGACATGACACCCAGTACACATCTCAACTGGCTGGTACACAAGGGTCACATGTGACCCCAATGGTTGTCAACACTTGAGTCCACAACATGGATTCGGGTGAAACCCAACTATCTGCTCCACAACTGACCCCCAAAATGTGACTGTGTTTTCTGACCGGCAAAAACACCCTCGGTGGTGGTGGACTGTGCGCTGCCGTCATATGCCATCTGTGCCCTATAACATACTACACTGGTGATTGTGTAGTAGGGCCTGAATAACAAGACAAAATAAGGATATTTGTAATGATCCAAAACATATATTGAGGTGTGAAGCAATTTACAAAGCCATATAGAGCATTTGAGAACGCCAAAATAGCGGATGCCTGGCCTACTTTACTGGCTATTAGGAACCGCCTGCGACCACCGGCCGAAGTCATCTGCGTGGTAGGCAGTTCCATCCACGGCAGACACATCCATAGGATAAAGTTGTTGCCTGTGGAGATCACATCCCAATGGCTGTGTCTGTTGGCGGTGATGACCAAAACGTGGCTGACGTGATCACAGTCACTTGACTCCTGACACTGCTGCCAGCAACACCTTCTCTATTTGAGCTCCTGTTTGACGTCTCTGGGAGTAATCATGCCACATCCAGCAGGTGATAGGGCCCTTGCCTTCTCTCCACAGGAGCTGGAGAGGCTTGTGAATGAGGTCCTTCCCCTGTATGGACAGCTCTATGGCTCACCAGAGAAGCAGGTCAGTGCCTCATGTGCACAGCTGACTTTGTTCAACACTATCCTTGCCATCTCACAGGCTACGTTGTGCCCCTGTGTGCCAGTTATACTTCTTGTTTGCCTGTTGTTGCAGTCTGTGTGGTATTAATGGGATTTACATGGTCAGGTATTGGTGACCAGTGTTGTGTTCATCAACATTGTTTTGTGTGAGTTTTTTGGGGTCCTAGATTCTCCTTGTGTTGGATGCACATAACTATGCAAAGAGACTGTCCAATGGCATTTCTTTGTTTATGATGGTTGGGAATGTTCGACAACATGTATGTGCATGGCAGCATGAGCTGTGTATGCATCTTCTCTGAGTCATTTGAAGATCCTGTAAGCACTGTGTGTAGTGCCACAGATCTTTCAAACCACATCTGACCTTGCAAAACTGTTGTCTGGAGGGCATATCAGGATTCACTCTGCCGTTCAGTGTGCCACACAAGCCACAAGCCACATTGATGATGGCCACATGATGTGCTGTCATGCATGGAAGTGATGGGAATGTGAGTGACATGTAGTTTCTGTATGCTTAGCCTGCAGAGACCAGGACCTGTCAGATGTATCTCCCATACATAGTCAAGGCTGTGGGAGAGTCACTGTGGCTATACAACTGTGGCTCTGTGCCACTCCCTCGACAAGAGCAGATTCCTTCATGTGGTCAATATGAGGCTCTAGTTGCAACACTTGTCCTGAATGCCTGAGCCCATTGACTAGATTAGGAGTGGGTACAGAGGTACATCCCAGAAATAGTCCATATCTGCATTTCTCATCATTGTCAATGTGTGCCTTTGACTCATGACAGGTCCGTGACTCCCATAGCTCTGTTGCCACCTTCACAGACATCATATTTGTCCTGTACAGGCTTACTACACAATTGACAGACCCACAGTGCAGACAATGTGTAGATTCCTGGGAGGTAATGACATGTGACTCAGTAGCTTGGTTACATAGCAGAAAATAGACAATTCATACCTTTGTATGTTGGATGCCATCTCTGTAGTTTAGACACATTTGCCCTAAGGAGAGTTCTGTGGTACAGGTACATACCACAGAAACCCCCAATGAAGTGGCATGAGTCTGCATTTGGTAGGCCACATGTCTACACATGCACAGGGAAGACACTTTCTGTACCCACCATGCCAGCCCCTTCATTGTCACTCAAGTGTATGGATGAAGTCTATACTATGGAAGTTGCCTTTAGGAACTGTATGCAGTGAGCCAATCTTGCAGAGTGTAAATGTGTTGGTTCAGTCAGGCTTAGGGAGCTTATCCTTCAGAAGTCACATAGGTGTGCAGTGTTTCATTGTGGCTCACATTGAACCATTCTGGCTGTGGTGTGGCGTATCAGGACCTTGATGGGCATTTGAGGGGAACACGGCAGCCACAAGGTGGTGAGTGTAGGGTATATTCCTGCCTATCACATTACAAAGTTAATGTGTTAGGTTCTGACATCTCTCCCTCAAAATAAGGGATTAGCCCTGTGTGACACCATAAATGTATAGTGCTGTAATGTAGTGCATACTGATGTGCCTTGCCTATTGGTCCAGGACATAGGACACAACTGGGTACAATTCACAAACAATTTGCTCTCCAGGGACAACACATGGCTGTGTACATTGATCAATCAACTAATATTTGTTGTTGTGGGTGTAAGTTCTATGCTACAGACCACTACTCATCAGTGTTTCAGGCTAAAGAAAAAGAAGGTATGGATCACTGTCCTCAGCTATATGTCTGGTCAAGTCAGTAAATTGGCATCTGCTCCCCAGAGGCCACTTGTCATCAGTGTGTGATGAGGGCTGGTGCATCACTACTGTCCGTAATGTAAAGATGGCTATCATACATGTAAGAGAGCATGCACTGTTCTTTGGATGCAGCTACAGGTCAATACTTTCCCTTGGTAAGTGGGGAATGTCAATTGACATGATTTATGTGCCGTCACTCTTGCCAACATTCCTTGTGCCAACATGTTGGCATGTGTTCCTTTCTCTTTTGACAAAATATGTACACTGCTGTTTCATGCATGGTCTACCTGTCTTCATGGTATGATGACACATATATATGCATGACAACCTGTGTTTGGAATAGGACATTTGCAGGGGGGCTACATTTCAGTGCGCGCCACAGACAGGAGTGTGTCACCATTGATTGTTGGCTCACACATACCCTCACCCACCATAGCATGTCATTTGGCATGGACAACTGCAGTGGCAATGAGGGACATGACAGGTAGTACCAGCGTTTTTACACTCAATGTGCATTTCCATGCTTTTGATGAGCATCATGTGGAAAAGTGTACTGCACATGTATAATGGGTAAGGTTTGTTACCTGGCTGTTAGCATGCATCATGGAGTGACTTGCAGTTATGTTGGAATCATATGTGGTTGGGTACAACCATTCATCCACATACACCTGGGTTTGCAGGACCAAAATGGAGACAGTGATGTAGGTTTCCATTGGTCAACATATGTGGGCCTTCTACAAGCACCTCCACATTTCTAGGCCGCTCCAGCATACTAATGGCCTCTACTGATCCAATTAGAATATGTCATTGTAAGGGGTGCCAGACATTGGTGGTGATTTCCCTGTGCTTTGCTGATTCATTGTGTTGGGATTTTAGGAACATATCTCCCAGGCAATTTTTACATTTTGTCTACAGTGTACATTTCCATGCCCAATGTGTAGCATATCTAAGCAACATTAGTACTACCTCCATGACTCCATTAGGACAAATTTCACATGGTGAATTCTGCATTGTTGATATGTTTCCAGTGTGACATGAGTATTTCCATGCCACCTTCTCCAGTTGTCAGAAACATGGCAGGTTTTAGGGTCATCATTTCTTATTGTTGTGTTATTGTGTTGGCATTGGCCTACTATTGTATGACAACAGGTAACTGAGGTATGCTCCATCAATCAATCAATCAATCAAGCTGTATTTATATAGACCAGCTTATCACCTGCAAGGGTATCCAGGTGCTTTGCTTTAGATCTCATTCGAAGAGCCAGGTCTTTAAACCCTTTTTTAAACTCGACCAGCGTGGGCGAGGTGCAGAGATGGAGGGTGTTCCAGGCTTTGACTGTGAGATGGGAGAAATAACGTCCTCTGATGCAGCAGTGATGTACGCAGGGGATCTCTGTGAGGGCCCAGTGTGCAGAGCGGAGGTTCCTAGAGGGATGGTAGAAGTGTAGCTGATGGTTCAGGTAGGCAGGTCCCTGGTTGTGGTAGACTTTGTAGGCATGGGTTAGGAGCTTGAATTGGCATCTCTTCTGGACCAGGAGCCAGTGGAGTTCTTTCAGGTGCTCGGTGATGTGGGCTCTCTTGGGTAGGTTGAAGATCAATCTGGCAGCTGCATTCTGGATCAAATGGAGTCTTTATACAGTATAAGTTTGTTGGAGGAGCCTGTATAGAGTACATTGCAGTAGTCCAGTCAGCTGGTGATGAATGCATGCATCACTGTCTTCCTAGTATCGATGAGGCAAAGCATTGAAGGTGATGTGGTCTTCTACGTGTTCAATGGTTACTGTGATTGCACAACTTCAGCCATGCAATTCTAGCTGTCTAAGATCCTGATTTTCCTGTGGGCACATGTTGATAGTTCAGATGGCATGCATGCATACGGTATGGTACATGTAGGAGGCACTCTGATGTAGTTTGCTGCTGGCCTTCTTGACGTCATGGTAATGTTTGCTAATCACAGCTGTTGTTCAAGTGTGTTCAGGAACATGTTGTGACCCTTTTCCTCTTTGTATTTGCAGCATGAGCCCAGACAAGTGAAGGAGACAGGGCACAACCAAATGGGGAAGCTTCTGATCATGGTACCGCCAGTCTTGACACCACTGACATGTAGGGACCCAGTGGCCTGGAAGTTGAGGAGAGTGCCACAGAAGAGACAGGCTCAACGTCGTCATCATCAGATTCTACCTCCCTAGTAGTGGTGGATCCTCTATACCCCCAGACACCACCACAACACCCACAGATACATCCACCACATCTACCATACCCGCAGACACCACCCCAACTGACATGCAAACATCCACAACATCCAGCATATTCATATACACCACCCCAACAGGCACACACATCCACCACTCCATCACCCAGCACCTCAACCTCCCAGCCCCCAAGAAACTCAAACACTCACACTCACACATGTACCACCCAAACAGAAGTATACCTCACACATGGTCATACCCAAAGCATCTACACCCACACACAAGACAAACGCTCCCTCAATCTCCAAATCTCCAACCCCGTCTGCTGACCCTCCCCATTTTCCAAAAGAGAGTTTCTTGTTCGAGGTTGCCCTTTCCCCTGTTCCCTCCAACTCCTCTCCCAAACCCAAGGGGCTCCAACAAACATCCCAACCAATCCCTTCTACATCCAAGTCCTCCCCTGTCACACTTGTCTCCTGCAAGCACCCATGTCCCTCCCCACCAAGAAGAAGCCAAGCTCTCCAAAGAAAAATACCCCACTCCCAGATCCAAGCCCACCCATCCTAAATCTGACCCCTCCCAAGGATGATCCCTGAGGTGCCTGCCTGCCCACTTGGTGCTCCTCTGGCCTGTTTGCCCTGCCTCATCACCACAGCACTCTGCACTCCCTAGTGCTGCCAGTAGGACCACGGCGTTCTTTGCTCTGTAAGCCCGCCAGCATCTTAATACAGTGGTCTGACCACCAAGCCAATGGTGGTCAGACCGCAACCACTGATATGGCAGTGTATGGACCGCCAAACTTGTAATCAGGCCCTTAGTCTTACAGCACCAGTCCATAAGGTATAATAAAGGTTAGGGACAATGTAACCAAGCAGAAGAAAGCTTAAGATACAGATTAGAGAAACAGGAGAAAGTCAGCTACAGAAACAAGAAATAGAGACAAAAGGATAAGGTAGGGTGGGACAGCATGAATTAACATTGAATAAAATTAAGGGCATTTGTAAAAAGAGTCACAGCATAAGAGAAAGGAGGAAAACATAATCTAATTGGGGAGAGTTAAAAGTCAGAGAAATAAATATTAACAAGAACTTACTGGGGGCAGCAGAGCCATCTGCCACTGCCACAGTGCTGGGGGTGGCACCCTCCCCAGCCCAACCCTCCAAACCCCTCTTCTTGCCCTTGAGTGTTGATGTAAGAACTAAAGAAGATAACAAAAAATAGATTGGTGGAACAGTTAATCTCCTAGAAAATAGTTTGATAGGCTAAGACAAACATGACAGTAACATATTGACATTGTGCTTTACTACGTTTCTCAATCATATTGCCTAATATAATATGATCGAGTTGACCTATTCCTAATTTCTGACACCTTACCTAAGTTCTATTTCAAATTTCCAAACTACACCTGCAAATGCCAATGCATTTCAACAAATTATCCTTGCTTCGCAAATAACATTTACATACCCCCTTTTGTGGACCAATTACGTCAGTTTCCCTTTTTTCAATACATAGATGCATGCATACATCACTGGAGAATGCTTGTGACTGTGCAAGCTACGTAAAAAGAAAGGTAAGGAGAACACTAAGGCCCTCACTACGACATTAGCGGTAAATCCCGCTTACCGCCTCAGTGACTGCCGCCAACATACCGCTGCGGTGGCTGATATCCATTCTCCATATCATGACACACACACCAATCTGACAGAATGCGGACACATACACAAATCTGCGAGCCCAAAGGTCAGTGCTAAAGTGGCGTACCCAACACCCATACTATTATGCCAACAGGACATCGCCCACCATATCATTACCCACAAATCACCACGGCGGACATTCAATGGCGGTAAACCATTGGCGGTACACACTGGCGTGCTCAGAATGACCACCCAAATACTAAACTACACAACATTGGGCAATACCAAATACACACACCTGACACTCATACACACACCACCCCCACACCCCACAGAACTATAAAACACACACCCACATTACCCACAACCCTTTAAGAATACAAATGATTGCCACCAGACTGACACCAAGACCACAGCGAAAACTAGACACACACATGACATACACCCACACATCCTCACACACCCCACTTCACCCACCCAACCCCAGTACCCAACACTCCACACACTTACACACACCACACAACACCCATGTCACCACAAAGGCACCCCCATTTCACAGATGAGAAGTTGCAGGTCATGGGTGAGGAAATAGTCAGGGTAGAGCTACAGCTACAGCAAATATCCATTGCCAGGAAGATGGAGCTATGGTGGAGAATCGTAGACAGGGTGAACGCAGTGGGACAGCATCCAAGAACAAGGGACGACATCAGGAAGAGGTGGAATGACCTACGGGGGAAGGTACATTCTGTGGCAGCAAGGCACCAGCTCACCATACAGAGAACTGGCAGTGGACCCCCACCTCCTCCCCCACAGCTGTCAACATGGGAGGAGCAAGTCTTGGCATTACTGCGTCCTGAGGGACTCACTAGAGTTTCCAGAGGACTGAACACTGGTGAGTCAATATTTACTACTTATCACCCCCATACCTGCATGCCATCACAGCCCCTCACTCCCATCACTCCATTCCAACCCACATTGCACCTACACATATGACTAACCCCAATGCCAAGCCCTGCATGCCATACCAATGCATGGACAGTTCTCACAGCCCTGCATGGATACCCATCACAATTGTGAGTAGGCTGTCACAATTTGAACAATGAAACCACCACCTCAGTGTGCATACAGCATTAATGTGATGGGACAAATGGGAATGGCAATGTACGTGCAATTTTCGGCAATGACACAGTTATGGAAGATCTGTATGTAGTCCACCACCATGAAAAGGTGACGGCCTGTCCTGTACGTAGGGACAGCTGGAAGTGAGGTAACGCCGCTGACATTGGCCGAGTGGCAGAAGGCAGTCTTGCACCGCCGTGCAATTCCTCGTTGGCTAATATGGGGCTCTATGAGGTACAGTGGCAAATGGGGATCAGCGGTGACGGTGTACACTGCTGCGGACATGACTGCCATTTTCTGTCTATAGCCTCACTTGATTCCTGACTTCCCACAGGAGAACACCTACACTGCGTGTGCTTCTGTGACCTGTGTATGGAACCTACCATGGCCGTGTGACCGGGGAAAGGGCCCCTGTCTTCACTTCGGAGGAGTTGGAGCACTTGGCGGATGGGATCCTACCCAAGTATGAACAGCTTTATGGGCCTCCAGACCAACAGGTGAGTACACCTTGGGCACAATGCACGTGGGAAAGTTGCATGGAGATGTGGCTGCAGACATCGTGTCTTTGGGGGGGATGTCTGTTGGTAGTGTATGTGGTAGGTGCCGAACTATGTGTGTGCCAATGGAGATGGAAACAGGACTTGTGGGCCATTTGTGTGAGAGGCTGGATTGTATGTGTAATGGTGTCCTCATGTCTGTATTACCTCTGCAGGTCAGCGTCCATGAAAAGAAGGGATTGTGGCATGCCATCGCCAAGGAGTTGCGGACCCTGTGGGTCTACAGCAGGCAGAGCACCCACTGCAGGAAACGGTGGGAGGACCTGAGACGCTGGGCATGGAAAAGCATGGATGCCCAGTTGGGGATGGCCTACTAACGAGGAAGGGGTGCCCGTCGGAACCTGACCCCCCTGATGGCCCGCATACTGGCGGTTCTCTACCTAGAGCTGGGTGGGCGCTTCAGGGCATCGCAGCAGCCACAAGGGGGTGAGTACAGTGGACGTTACTACAATAATTGGTAGGTGGCATGGGATCCGGGTGGCGGCTGTGTGTTAGTGGGTGCCCCTTAATGCCAGGTAACAGTTTGCAGCGTGAGCCAGCTCAAGGGTAATGGGTGTATACCAAATGCAGGTAACCTAGCTCAGTTGCATTCCATGTCAGTCAGGGCTTTGTGGGTAGCAGGAGGGGTGCAGTTAGCGGTGGTTTGCCCTCATCTTGCTGTGGCATCTAGCCAATTGAATGCCGGTGCAATGCATAGTGCTCATTCCTGATCCCCATGTGTGACAGTATTGTGTATGCCAACTGTGGTGTTGGTGCTGTAACTGACCCAGTGTCCCCTTCCTCTCTCCCCCTTTCTCCTTCTGTCATCCTGTTCATGTGTGCAATAGCATAATCTGATGGAGGAGCAGGGGCAAGGCGACAGAGGGAGCTGCATCCTACAGGACCCAGGAGGCAGAGTCCACCGACACTGAGGAAATGAGTGGGACGGAGGGCGAGAGGAGCACCACGGCGGATACAGGAGGTGACAACACTGACTCAGTTACATCCTCCGATGGAAGCTCCCTGGTGGTGGCGGACACCTCTGTGACCACCCCAGCTGCAGGTACAGCCGCCACCCCCGTACCAGCACCGCACTCACAGTAGCCCCTCACGGAGTTGCCCGTGCCCGCTCACCCAGGAGGGTGGGCACCTCCTTCGCCCCAGGCACCTCAGGCCCTGCCCCAGTGAGCCCTTCTGCCCTCAGTGAAGAGGCTATTGACCTCCTGAGATCCATCTCTGTATGGCACTCAACCATTGTGAATGCCATCCAGAGGCCGGCATCCCAGATGCAGCAATGCAATGCATTCCTATTGGGCATCCACGGTGGATTGGCGGCCCAACAGAGATCGATTTAGACTCTGGCTTTCTCTCTGATGACAGCCATTGTCCCTGTTTCTACTATCCCCCCTCCAACTACCACTTCCCAGTCCCAGTCTCCTCAACCCCAACCCATCCAATGCACACATACAGATGAGCATGCACACACAACATCACACAAGAGTGGCACAGTCAAACACAGGCACCACACTTCAGTCCACAAGTGCTCACACAAACACCAGACAGTTGCACACACATCCACATCCACTGCCTCCACTGTCTCCCCCTCCTCCTCCTCCCCTACCTCTCTCACAGTCATGTCCACACTCACAACTGCATGCACTGCTTCAACAGCCACCACCAGCATCACCACACCAAGCAGCACACACACCTCACTAGCAGACATCTCCACAACATCCATCCACATGCCCCCTGTGTCCTTCCCCACCCTGTCTGCCCCCCTCCCAAAGGACAAACACGCAGGCACTCAGACACCCAACAGCCATCCACCTCACATCAGAACACTGCCCATGCACTTGCACCCAAGTCCAGCAGAAGTACTCCTCCAACAACCACTCCCTCAATCTCCACTCCCATCCCTCCTCCCACATCCTGCCCCAATGCCCCTAAGAAGCTTTTCCTTTCATATCCTGACCTCTTCCCTCCCCCTCCCCCGTCCTGCCCGTAAGAGCATGGTCCCAATGACCCAGCCTAGCACCTCAGCCAAACAGTCCATGGGGACAGTGGAGGCACCTCCTAGTCGTGGAGGCAGAACAGTGAAGGAGCCCACTCCACCAGCCAGGAAAGGGAAGGACCCCACTCCACCAGCAAGGAAAGGGAAGGATCCCACGTCACCATCCAGGAAAGGGCAGGATCCCACTCCACTAGCCAGGAAAGGGAAGGATCCCACTCCACCATCCAGGAAAGGGAAGGCTCCCACTCCACCAGCCAGGAGGGGTAAGGTTCCCACTCAACCACCAATGCAAGAAAAGGTTCCCACTCAACCACCAATGAAAGAAAAGGTTCCCACTCAACCACCAATGACAGCCAAGACACCCCCACCTCCAGCTGGGACACAGCAGCCCTCACCTCCAGCAGAGGCTACCAAGGAGACACCTACCCCAGCAGAAACAATGCAGCCCTCACCTCCACAGAGGCTGCCTAGGAGATACGTTCCCCAGCAGAGACAATACATTCCTCACCTTCAGCTGAGACACAGAAGCCCTCACCTCCAGCAGAGGGCATGTAGGCCACCCTCCAGGGACTGTTGGACAAGGAGTGCTCTCCTGGATCAGTGGGCAAGTTCTCCACCGAAGAGACTGGGACCTTGCACTCCCCAGCATTGGAAAATGGGCATGGAGCCCCCTCCAGGATCAGTGGGCAAATTCCCCACCTCAGAGACTGTGACCTTGCACTCCCCAGCATTGGGAAATAGGCATGGATCTCCCTCCTGAACCAGTGGGCAAGTTCCCCACCTCAGAGACTGTGATCTTGCACACCCCAGCTTTGGGAAATGGGCATGGAGCCCCCTCCTGAACCAGTGGGCAAGTTCCCCACCTCAGAGACTGTGACCTTGCACTCCCAAGCATTGGGAAATGGGCATGGAGCCCCCTCCAGGATCAGTGGGAAAGTTCCGCACCTCAGAGACTGTGACCTTGCACTCCCCAGCATTGGGAAATGGGAATGGAGCCCCCTCCTGACCCAGTGGGCAAGTTCCCAACTTCAGCTGAGGTGCCCCCACCCCCTCGCCCTGAGGTGCCTGTCCACTTCCGTGAAGTTGCCCCTGCACAGTTTTGTGCGTAGTTAGTCAGGATCAAGTTGGGGCTTGGACTGTGCCCTGTGGCCATGTGGGCCTTATGGACTTTGGACTCGGCCTTGGCCCTTTCTGGACAATTGTTTATGTATCTCTGTTCTAAAATTGGTTCATGTTGGACTTTTGCTTTTGCAGGGTCATCCCCAGACTTTTTTGCCTCCTGCCTCCTATATTTTTCTGACATGTTGCTGTTGGCTTTTCAACTCTGAGCACTTTACCACTGCTAACCAGTGCTAAAGTGCATATGCTCTCCTGTTTAAATTGTATGTAAGTGGTTTATCCATGATTGGCATATTTGATTTACTAGTAAGTCCCTAGTAAGGTGCACTAGAGGTGCCAGGGCCTGTAAATCAAATGCTACTAGTGGGCCTGCAGCACTGGTTGTGCCACCCACATAAGTAGCTCTGTAATCATGTCTCAGACCTGCCACTGCAGTGTCTGTATGTGTATTTTTACACTGTAAATTCGACTTGGCAAGTGTACCCACTTGCCAGGCCTAAACCTTCCCTTTCCTTACATGTAAGGCACCCCTAAGGTATGCCCTAGGTAGCCCCAAGGGCAGGGTGCAGTGTATGGATAAGGTAGGACATATAGTAATGTGGTTTATATGTCCTGACAGTGAAATACTGCCAATTTCGTTTTCACTGTTGCAAGGTCTGTCTCTCTCTCATAGGATAATATGGGGGCTACCTTTAAATATGATTAAAGTGTAGATTCCCCTAGAGAAGAGATGGACAGGTGGAGTTTGGGATCCCTGAACTCACAATTTAAAAATGCATCTTTTGGTAAAGTTGATTTTGAGATTGTGAGTTTGGAAATGCCACTTTTAGAAAGTGAGCATTTTCTTGCTTAAACCATTCTGTGACTCTGCCTTGTTTGTGGATTCCCTGTCTGGGTCAGTTGACAGTTGGGTTGTTTTTCACCTCACACCAGACAGTGACACAAAGGGAGCTGGGGTGTGATCTGCATTTCCTGATTAGCCATCTCTGCTAGGAGGGAGGGGTGGAGTGGTCACTCTCATCTGAAAGGACTGTGCCTGCCTCTGACAATGCTGTCTCCAGCCCCCTGGTGTGTGTCTGAGGCCTTGCCTGGGCAAGGCAGGATTTCACAAGAAGGTGTGAGTCCCCTTTGAAGGAAGGTGACTTCAAAGACTAAAATGGGTATAAGAAGGGCATCCAAACTTACAAACTTTAGAAACACTTCTGGAATCAAGGGGAACCTCTGCCTGGAGAAGAGCTGATCGCTGAGGAACAAGTGCTGCCCTGCCTGTGACTGTGCTTTGTGGAGCTTTCCTGCAGTGCTGCTTCTGCCAGAGTAAGAGGGCAAAGACTGGACTTTGTGTGCCTTCCATCTTGAAGAAGAAATCTCCAAGGGCTTGATGTAGAGCTTGCCTCCTGTTATTGAAGTCTCAGGGATAGCAAAGACTTCTTCCTGCCAGCACCTGGAGTCTCTGGAGAGACCCCTACTCTGCTCTGTGGTGCCCTTCCAGTTCCTGGGACCCTGAAAGGAGAGGCTGGCAGCCTAAGGACAAAAATACACGCACCGAGCGCCGTGCGGAGAAAAGATCGACGCAAATCCGATCGCGGCTGAGAAAACGACGCGACGCCGGTTCCGCAGCTGAGAAACGACGCCGCAGGAAACGCGACCGAAAAACCGACGCCCGGAACAGGAGAAACGACGCGCAGCATCGCTGACGGAGGCTGAGAGATCGCACCCTGCGCCGCGGGACTTTCGGATCGTCGTGTGGCTGGCTTTTTCAACGCGCACCGCCGTGCCGAGTTGTTTTCGACGCACACAGCCGTGCAGGGTTACTTTCGACGCACACCGCCCGTGCGGGGTTATTTTTGACGCAAACCAGGTACATTTTCACGCTAGCAGCGCTAGTGTGTTGTTACAACTACCTAAAGACTCTTTTTATTTTAAACCTTTAAAAAATCATAACTTGACTTGTGTATGTTGGATTTTTGTCGTTTTGGTCTTGTTTTGTCTAGATAAATATTTCCTATTTTTCTAAACTGGTGTTGTGTCATTTTGTAGTGTTTTCATTAAGTTACTGTGTGTGTTGGTACAAATACTTTACGCCCAGCACTCTGAGGTTAAGCCTACTGCTCTGCCAAGCTACCAAGGGGGTAAGCAGGGGTTAGCTGAGGGTGATTCTCTTTTATCCTAACTAGAGTGAGGGTCCTTGCTTGAACAGGGGGTAACCTGACTGTCAACCAAAGACCCCATTTCTAACATTGGTGACCAGCGGTCGGGATTTGGACTTGTATTTGTACTTGACATACAGTAATTGAGTGTACACTACTGTTTTTGATCTCAGACCACTACGTGACCACATACTACTTGTCTTGTGATTCTGCTTTTTGTTCTCTGATGTCCTCCTGGAAGTATTGATGATATTTTAGGACTTTGTTTTTTGGTTGTGAAGCCTTTGCAGAAATGGAAGTCAATTTCTGGCACCTATCTATGTATAAAAAGTGGCAGCTTAAAGCATTCTGCATGGAAAGGGGACTGGCTGTGAACAAGGAATCCAGAAGGGAGGATCTTGAGTCAGCCCTGTTTCAGGATGAATTCAAACGTTGTCAGGCAACACCACCAAATGAGTCTGAGGAGGATAACTACTCTGAGGAGGAGGACTACTCCAAAGAGGAGGGCAGTGGCCCTGAGGAGGGAACAGAAAGAGATGATAGGCTCCTAGCTCGAATCCGGAGTCTGGAAGAGCTTAAGAGGGCCGAGGAGAAGAGAGCCTTAGTCCTGGCAGAAAGGAGGAGGGACTTAGAGATTAAAAAAATGATTTATGCTTACGAGCTTAAATTGAAAGAGCTGGAAGTCATGAGGGCTGAGTCCAGCTGGAATGGTGGCAGCAACAATTGTATATCCAGTGATGCTGCAGAAGTGCACATGCCCAGAGAGGTGGTGCCCTACTTGAAGGAGGGAGTTAACACACGCCAGGAGGTTCAGGGGTATGAGGTAGCTCCAGTGATGCACAGGGTCCCTGAGGTGGATTGGGGAACTGGCATGGGGAGTCATATTCCTACTGGTGGGAGGGACACTCTACTGACTCTAGGTGAGAGTGACAGGGAGAGGGGTTCCCCCCAGGTAGAAGTCCTGGTTATGGAGTGTGAAAACATCCCAGAAGAGTGTGGGTTGAGTGTCAGGGACAGTCAGGTACTGTCTCACCAGTCTCAGGAGGGTGATGTGGGGTGCTTTTTCAAAGCAGAGTCACTGGATGGTTGGGTGAAGGGTACTTTGGTTAATTCATGTGAGGGGCTGAGTGATGTAATTGCTGGAGAGCATATGTCTAGTCCTTATTTTCCAGAGCTATGCCAACACCAGGTGGAGTGTGAGTTCTCTGACCCCAGGGAGCTTACAATGGAGGCAGACTGCTGGGTGAGTACCAGAGAGTCTGAAGAGGCATTTGGGGGTGCTCCTGAGAGGAGTGGTCTAGGTAGTTCCCAACCAGGTGAGGTAGGGAAGGATTGTAGTGTCCCAGGTAGGTCCCAGTGTAGTGGGATGGGTGAGGGACCCCATGTCCAGTCTCAGAGGAGAGGGAATGGGGATGGGTTGAGGCCCAAGGTGCCCGAGATCCGGTCCCAGGTCCTGGAGGGTTCCCTGCGGGAACACCAGGAGGGGAGCCTAGCCTGTACCATAGGGCCATCTGTTGAGGGAGACCCCACAGTGTCAGGAGAACTTGGGGGGGTGGCTGTAGCCAGCGTCCCACCAGTTCTGGTGTCTGGCAGTACCACTCCTAGTGAGGGGGTGCAGAAGTCCAGACAGAGGGTTGAGAGGGGGTTGCGGACCCCAGTGGAGAACCTGGAGGGTCAGGGGTCAGCTCTGAGAGCAGAGCCCCCCATGAATGACCTTGGTGAGACCATTTCTGGGCTGGGGGGAATCCAGACTCTGTCACATGGGCAGAGGTCAGGAGACCTGCGCCAGCCAGACTCTTGTGTGGCCCTTCGGGACAGTGTGTCCCTTGAGGGGGGTAAGTGTGCCCCCCTGGAAGTCCTGGTGTGCCAGGCAATGGTTCAACCGCAGGGTGGTGACTCTGGGTTGAATAATCAGGTTCAGGGGGTAAACTCTGACCTGATGGGGGGTAAGTGTGCTCCCAAGGAAGTCCTGGTGTGCCAGGCAGTGGTTCAACAGCAGGGTGGTGACCCTGGGTTGGATGACCAGGTTCAGAGGGTAAACTCTGACCTGGTAGGGGGTAGGTATGCCCCCCAGGAAGTCCTGGTTTGCCAGGCAGTGATCCAGTCTGTGGGTACAGGCCCTGGATTGGGAGGCCAGGTTAAGGGTGTCCCCCCTGACCTGGAGGAAGGGGCTACTGCTAACAGTGCCCCTACCATGTTGTCTTCTGGGGGGGCCGCTCCTAGTTGGGTGGTTCAGGACCCCAGAAGGGAGGGCAGGGGGAGGGAAGCCTCACCCCTGGCCCTGGTCCAACCTGAAGGTACAGACCCCAGGTTGGAGGATCAGTTGCAGGTTAACATCCCTGCACTGATGGAAGAATTGTGCAGGACTGCTTCTACAAGCACCCTGACAGTTTTTGACTCTGGGGGTGCCGCTTCTGCAGGGAGGGTACAGAGCCCCAGAGGGGAGGACCAGGGTCAGGTTGTCATCCCTGACCTGGTGGAAGAGAGAGTGGTCAAAGGGTGCCAGGCACCTGGGGCTACCACCCCCCACTCTCCACAGTCACAGTGGTTAGAGAGGCCTGAGGTCGGGCTCTCATCCCTGACAGTTGTCTGGGGCCACTGTGGCTTGCTGTCCTGGTGGACAGAGTTGCCCCTGGGGGGGGAAGGACGAGAGTCACACCCCAGGGGTGGAGTGGGCAACACCATTGTGTTGGCCCTGGTGGTACTATCTGCCCATTGCAATACATCTGTGAGCAAAGTAAAGTTAGGTGTTGCACAGATGGTGTCTGTAGATGTGGAGAAGGGTTCCCCATGGGTTAGCTTAGTGGGCCCTGAGAGTATGGACAGAGGGATCCAACTGGAGTCAGGAAGGCGTAGAACTGGAGCATGCCCCTGCTGTTGTGGGCCTGGGTCCCTGTTCTATCGCCCCAATCAGGGAAGTACATCAAGGTATTGATTGTTCTCCCCTGGCTTTAGGCTGGTAGGGGGTCGTGTTGGACTTTTGCTTTTGCAGGGTCATCCCCAGACTTTTTTGCCTCCTGCCTCCTATATTTTTCTGACATGTTGCTGTTGGCTTTTCAACTCTGAGCACTTTACCACTGCTAACCAGTGCTAAAGTGCATATGCTCTCCTGTTTAAATTGTATGTAAGTGGTTTATCCATGATTGGCATATTTGATTTACTAGTAAGTCCCTAGTAAGGTGCACTAGAGGTGCCAGGGCCTGTAAATCAAATGCTACTAGTGGGCCTGCAGCACTGGTTGTGCCACCCACATAAGTAGCTCTGTAATCATGTCTCAGACCTGCCACTGCAGTGTCTGTATGTGTATTTTTACACTGTAAATTCGACTTGGCAAGTGTACCCACTTGCCAGGCCTAAACCTTCCCTTTCCTTACATGTAAGGCACCCCTAAGGTATGCCCTAGGTAGCCCCAAGGGCAGGGTGCAGTGTATGGATAAGGTAGGACATATAGGCCCTCATTCTGACCTTGGCGGGCGGCGGAGGCCGCCCGCCAAAGTCCCGCCGTCAGGTTACCGTTCCGCGGTCGAAAGACCGCGGCGGTAATTCTGACTTTCCCGCTGGGCTGGCGGGCGGTCTCCTTCAGACCGCCAGCCAGCCCAGCGGGAAAGAGGCTTCCACGATGAAGCCGGCTCGGAATCGAGCCGGCGGAGTGGAAGCTGTGCGACGGGTGCAGTTGCACCCGTCGCGTATTTCACTGTCTGCGCAGCAGACAGTGAAATACATTTAGGGGACCTCTTACGGGGGCCCCTGCAATGCCCATGCCAGTGGCATGGGCACTGCAGGGGCCCCCAGGGGCCCCGCGACCCCCCCTACCGCCATCCGGATCTCGGCGGTCCGACCGCCGGGATCTGGATGGCGGTAGGGGGGGTCAGAATCCCCGCGGCGGTGCAGCAAGCTGCGCCGCCGCGGAGGATTCAATGGGGCCGCGGTACACTGGCGGGACCCCGCCAGTGGTGCCGGTCCGACCGCGGCTTTACCACCGCGGTCGGAATCCCCATTGAAGCACCGCCGGCTTGTCGGCGGTGCTCCCGCGGTCCTCCGCCCTGGCGGTCAAAGACCGCCAGGGTCAGAATGAGGGCCATAGTAATGTGGTTTATATGTCCTGACAGTGAAATACTGCCAATTTCGTTTTCACTGTTGCAAGGTCTGTCTCTCTCTCATAGGATAATATGGGGGCTACCTTTAAATATGATTAAAGTGTAGATTCCCCTAGAGAAGAGATGGACAGGTGGAGTTTGGGATCCCTGAACTCACAATTTAAAAATGCATCTTTTGGTAAAGTTGATTTTGAGATTGTGAGTTTGGAAATGCCACTTTTAGAAAGTGAGCATTTTCTTGCTTAAACCATTCTGTGACTCTGCCTTGTTTGTGGATTCCCTGTCTGGGTCAGTTGACAGTTGGGTTGTTTTTCACCTCACACCAGACAGTGACACAAAGGGAGCTGGGGTGTGATCTGCATTTCCTGATTAGCCATCTCTGCTAGGAGGGAGGGGTGGAGTGGTCACTCTCATCTGAAAGGACTGTGCCTGCCTCTGACAATGCTGTCTCCAGCCCCCTGGTGTGTGTCTGAGGCCTTGCCTGGGCAAGGCAGGATTTCACAAGAAGGTGTGAGTCCCCTTTGAAGGAAGGTGACTTCAAAGACTAAAATGGGTATAAGAAGGGCATCCAAACTTACAAACTTTAGAAACACTTCTGGAATCAAGGGGAACCTCTGCCTGGAGAAGAGCTGATCGCTGAGGAACAAGTGCTGCCCTGCCTGTGACTGTGCTTTGTGGAGCTTTCCTGCAGTGCTGCTTCTGCCAGAGTAAGAGGGCAAAGACTGGACTTTGTGTGCCTTCCATCTTGAAGAAGAAATCTCCAAGGGCTTGATGTAGAGCTTGCCTCCTGTTATTGAAGTCTCAGGGATAGCAAAGACTTCTTCCTGCCAGCACCTGGAGTCTCTGGAGAGACCCCTACTCTGCTCTGTGGTGCCCTTCCAGTTCCTGGGACCCTGAAAGGAGAGGCTGGCAGCCTAAGGACAAAAATACACGCACCGAGCGCCGTGCGGAGAAAAGATCGACGCGAATCCGATCGCGGCTGAGAAAACGACGCGACGCCGGTTCCGCAGCTGAGAAACGACGCCGCAGGAAACGCGACCGAAAAACCGACGCCCGGAACAGGAGAAACGACGCGCAGCATCGCTGACGGAGGCTGAGAGATCGCACCCTGCGCCGCGGGACTTTCGGATCGTCGTGTGGCTGGCTTTTTCAACGCGCACCGCCGTGCCGAGTTGTTTTCGACGCACACAGCCGTGCAGGGTTACTTTCGACGCACACCGCCCGTGCGGGGTTATTTTTGACGCAAACCAGGTACATTTTCACGCTAGCAGCGCTAGTGTGTTGTTACAACTACCTAAAGACTCTTTTTATTTTAAACCTTTAAAAAATCATAACTTGACTTGTGTATGTTGGATTTTTGTCGTTTTGGTCTTGTTTTGTCTAGATAAATATTTCCTATTTTTCTAAACTGGTGTTGTGTCATTTTGTAGTGTTTTCATTAAGTTACTGTGTGTGTTGGTACAAATACTTTACGCCCAGCACTCTGAGGTTAAGCCTACTGCTCTGCCAAGCTACCAAGGGGGTAAGCAGGGGTTAGCTGAGGGTGATTCTCTTTTATCCTAACTAGAGTGAGGGTCCTTGCTTGAACAGGGGGTAACCTGACTGTCAACCAAAGACCCCATTTCTAACAGTTCATATGATGGGTTTTGCCTTGCAATTGCCATTTTAGTGCTGCCGACCTCTTATTATGCCGCCTGTCGTGTGCTATTGTTTTACGTCTGCAGCTGGTTGTGTCTATGGTGTGTGTGTGTGAATGGTGTGAATGGTGTGTGTCGTGCATGTATGTGTGTCAATCTCCTTTTCCTTCCTCCACCCTTGTGTGCTAGGCAGCTGTACTCACCGTCGGCATTGGTGTTCCAGGTGGAGCATGGCATAGATGAGCATTGGGATGACTTGAAGTTCCGGTTCCATGGTGGCATTGAGCTTCTCTGTTTCTCTGTTGGTGAGTCTTTGGGCTTCTGTGATGTGTTTCCGGCAGGCTTTTGATGGCATTGGCACCACCCTGGAAATCATGGCGGTGTGCTGTGTCATAATATGGTGGGCTGTACCTTGTCTTCCACCTGGCTTTTGATGGCTACCACCATGGTGCGTGGTGTTAATGCTCTGGCGGATGGTGTGGTACATTGGATGTCTATGGGAGTTATCACCGTCATGGTCATAATTTGGAGGTAATTACCGGCAGCCTGTTGGCAGTATTACCGCCACTTTAACAGTCACTGCTAATGTCATAATGACCACCTAAGTCACTGATATATATTATGTACTTCTTCTACTACCACAGTACCACTATCCTAGTGACAGGAGGACAGAGGAGTCTGCTTAACCAACATATTCAGCACAATGAGCCAAAGCGAGTTTCCACAGCAACAAGCGGAACTAGGTAGCACATGGCTGGCTCAAATTTCATCACATAATATTCATAACGTTATGTGAACTTATTTACCTCTAAGTATGCAAAAACATGCTATTTAAAAAAAAATAGCATTAAAGGACAGGACACAACAAAATTAGAGAGTCCCTCTCCTGGTTAATGATATTGGCCCAGCGAACCCCAGTGCATCGGTGGATGCAGCAGCTCACCCTTCCCCACAGCTGCAGATGCTCCCGCAGGCTGTTCCCACTGCCTGGCCTGCTGCCTGCTGCTAACATGGAGGGGAGGTGGTGCTGCACAAAAAAAACACCTCCTCCTCACAAAAGATGGCACAAGGCTTCACCTCTTGGTGGTGCCGGCGCTTGCAGAGTGTGCGGTTCGCCACACCCCTTGCACTGACTCCACCTTGTCCCCCACGTTCTGCTATGGCACTGGGGGTGACATAAAAAAAGACGGAGGAAAGAACAGAGCGTGAGCAGTTACTAAGGAGAACTTAGGGGAAAACTAATAAATGGACAAAAAAGTCACAGAAAATGAAAAAAGACAAAAACTTAAAATACACAAACACAAATACACACATTAAGGAAATAAATTTAAAACAGGGGAGGATTAGTTAGATAAAGACAGGATGGTTCAGATAAAGTTGGGATTAAAGTAGGGCCAGCAGCATGAATAGAATAGGAAAAACAAAATGGCCACGAGTGCGGGTGACTGCGTGGAGTTATTCATGGTTGCAACGCGGAGCGCTCAACTTGCACCAATCTATGCAAATGGGTGGCAAGCACAACTCTGCCCACTTGCGTGGAGTTAGGCAGAGTTTGCTGATTTTTTTCATTATTCAATGGAGTTCCGCATAGCAGAACTCTGCAAACTCCCCCCAGGCCTACGTAGAATGGAATGTCATAAAGTGGAAAAGCGTAGAGTGTAGTGTCATAGAGTGGAGATGCATCAGTGGAATAACGTAGAGTGGATTACGATACAGCGGGTGGTCATGCACTGGAGTGGCATGCAGTGGAGTCTCATAGAATGTAGTTGCATACAGGTGAGTGTTGTAGAGTGGAATAGCATAGACTGTAGAGACGTATAATGGCATGACGAACAGTGGAGTTGGATACAGTGCAGTAGTGTACAGTGGAGTGGGATAGAATAGAATAATGTTGAGTGTAGTAGTGTACAGTGGAGTGATATAGAGTTGAGTGCCATTTAGTGGAATAGTGTAGAGTGGAGTGGAGTAGCATAAAGTGGAGTGTAATACAGTGGAACAGCGCAGACTGCAGTAGCGTACAGTGGAGTGGCATAGAGTGGGCTGGTGTAGAGTGTAGTACCATACAGTAGAGTTTAGTAGTGTTGAGTTGCCTATACTGAAGTGGCATACACAGGAGTGGCGTACAGTGGAGTGGCATGCAGTCGAATAGCATACAGTGCAGTGGTGTACACTGGAGTGGTGTAGAGTGGACTGGCACAGAGTAGGATATTGTAGAGTGTAGTGTTGTAGATTGGAGTTGTGTACAGTGGTGTATAGTTTAATAGTGAAGAGTGTAGTGGCATAGAGGAGTGGAGTGTGATGTGTATGTATATATTTACATGTAGTTGAGGTATAGTTAGGACCATGTTTCCATAGAAAAAGCAATTTTTGACTTGCCTATCTCTTTGGCACTGTTTGCCGAATCTTAACAAAATTTTCCCAAAAAAGTGTTGCGGTGATTCTTGTTGTGCACGGAAATTTTGGGGTGATCTTTCAAGCATGGGCCACAACAAAAGAGGGATAAAAAAAGTTGCGTTTCCCATGTTAATTCTCATAGGACCTTTAGACACGACTACAGCCCAAACCACTGAAGATTATGCTTTTACTTATTTGGAATAAATCCGTTCAGTAGTTTTTGAGAAATGTAGGGAAATTCAAATTTGTATATCTCTGGCAGCGAAGTATTCATGAAAAAAAATGAGCTTGTGTTTACATGTTTTATTTTAACTTGTACATCTCAAGCTAAGTATATCTGACATCAAAGCCTACCAAACTCTATCTCTCTCCCTCTCACCTTCTTTTTCTCTCTGTCTCTCTTTCAATTTCTCCCACTCCCACTCACACATTCACTCATACACTTAGGCA
The DNA here is from genome assembly GCF_031143425.1 of Pleurodeles waltl. Classification (NCBI taxonomy): domain Eukaryota; kingdom Metazoa; phylum Chordata; class Amphibia; order Caudata; family Salamandridae; genus Pleurodeles; species Pleurodeles waltl. Next base: position 1,783,168,205 of record NC_090444.1, read on the forward strand.
CCCACTCACAGACCCACTCAGACCCTCATGCACCCACTCACAGACCCAGTCAGACCCCCACAAACCCACTCACAGAACCACTCAGACAGTTATGCACCTATTCACACACCCATTCAGACTGTCACGCACCCATTCACAGACCCACTGACACCTTAATGCACCCACTCACAGACCCGCACACATACTGAAGCACCTACTAAAACACTGATGTAGGCACTCCGATATCCAGACAGACACTCTGACAGACAGTCTAACTCCCAGATGCAGCCTCTCACACCTATTCTCACACCCAGAGAGGCCGCGGCCAACTTCCAATGTGCACACCCAAAGGGCTGTACACAACATGGGGTTGAGTGCTTAGGGGGATTGGCCATGGGGTAGCTGCAGGCCAGCCCTTGAGGGCAAACCCTGCTGCGCATGGGCAAAGGCTGTACACAGTTGAGTGCTTATGTGGGTTGTGGCCAACCACCACCTCGCAAGGCTGAAGGTTTTGCGCAGTGGTGGTTGGATTAACGTATAACAATATAAATTACTATACGCTAAACAAAAAATAGAAATTTACTAAAAAAAAACAAAGGGTACAGGGATATTATAGTTAGGTTTTGAATTTACTAGTACAAAACCATAGAAATTCAGCAGTTATAGTTAGAGTTCTTTCAAGTAACTATAACTTGCGCCCTAAGGTAACTATAACTTGCACCTTTTCCATGCACAGCTAATTACTCCACATATTATATCACTGATATAATGTCATGGTATCATCCTAAAAGGTTGTGAAGTGTCATAGAGTCAATCCTGCAAAATTCTTCGCCCACCCAGTAATAAACTCCGAGGAGGACGGGCACGACTTTGCGACACATAGGGCCACATTGTCAAAGATCCGGTTTTGCGACGAATGTACAACAGTGTACTTTACACTGTTTGCGATTCCCAATGGGGTCGCAAATGACCTACCTCATGAATATTTTTGAGATAGGTCGCAATTTTTGATGCCATTGGGAATGGCTCCCTCACAGGGATGGTGGTCTGCTGGAAACAGCAAACCACCAAGTCTGTGACTGCTTTTAAATAAAGCAGTATTTTGTTTTGTAATGCAGCCAGTTTTCCTTAAAGGAAAACAAGATGCATTTCAAAAACAAAAATTAAAAGTTTTCTTTTCATTGTTTCAGAGCAGGCAGTGGTCTGTGGGACCACTGCCTGCTGTGAAAAAATATTTTTACTGCCATTCACAAAGGGGTCCCATGGGGACCCCTTCCCTTTTGCGAATGGGTTAGCACCAGTTTGAAACTACCATTTGGATTCGGTATTAGGAAGGGACGCCCTTGACACGCCCCTGCCTAATATCGAATCGCAAAACCCAAACTGTGATTCAGTAACAAGTTACTGCATCGCAGTTTGGGCTTTGTACATCCCAAAAAGCATTTTACAAGTCACAAAGGGGCCAATTCTCGAATCAGCCCCTTTGCGACTTGAAAAATGCTTTGTACATCTGGCCCATAGGCTCGATAAATGCAGTCAAGCCATAGAGGATGGTTCGTCCACTATTGACAAAGAAACAAGAATGAGCTACACGGGGGCAGCGGTAGTCAGGGCACAGTGACAAAGCTCCTTGGGTACCTTTCAGGTCATAAAAGAATTGCCCCTGCCAGCACACTATTCAGCGCAGGCAGCAGAGCTAATAGCATTAATAGCAAAGCTTAAGTTGGGAGCAGGGGAAATATTTACAATATTCTCAGATTCATCATATGTAACAACTACTGTGCACTCCAGTATGATGAGATGGAGTAGGCAAGGGTTCCTTAAATCTGATGGTAGCCCTGTGATGCATAGAGAACTCTTACAGGCCTGAGTAGAGGCACTGGAGGTCCCACAGGCAGTGGCAATTTTGAAGTTTACAGTGTACACAAATGGACAGGATTTTGTGTCCCGGGCTAACGCGCTGGTTGATTAAGCAGCTAAGGATGCAGCCAGATGTACTTCCCCAAAGGTACCATCACACCCACAACCTGCTCCTGCCCTGGTGGCTCAGAGGCTCCTTCAGATGAAACCATGATACCGTCTGGCTTTAAATGAATGGTCATTTTTAATTTTGCCCGTCAAGTCTCTGCCTAACAAGTTTGCTGGGGCAGCTGGTGAGAACAGTAGGCAGACCTCAATTTGTCACCCCCCTGCTTCCATCTCTACTGGTTGGGTAAAAGCAACCCTTATAACTTCCCCAGAGAACCCCCTACGTGACCATGAATCTGTTGGAAATCGGAAGTCCTCCCTCTTTAATACAAGATTTTGTTGCTCCTGTATCTATGAGGAACAACTGTCTCTTGTCATTAATGGACACCGTCACAGTGGGTTCCACATCTGGCCTGTGTGTCACTGACAAGACTCAACACATAGGACAACCTCCTGCAGGATTCACCTGGAAGGGATTTCCCCTCCTCAAAGCCACCCCTCCTTGTCCATTTTAGGGTGGGATTTCCCTGGAAGGTACTTGATAGTTCTGTTGAGGCAGTCCTTGCTGGGCTTGGGGCATTCCTGGGAAATGCACATTTGGTGATAGTGTCTAGGGCAGAGGTCTTCAAACTGGGGGGCGGGTGCCCCCAGGGGGGCCTCAAGTGATCCGAAGGGGGGTGCCAGACTCTAGCCAAAAGAAGTTTTATACAGATAACAGGCCTTTGTTTCAAGCAGAAGCATGTTATTGCATTTTTAAAAAGGTAACAGTACTTAACTGCAATGTTTAAATAGATCTACACATATTTAAACATTGCCATCTTTATAAAAATAATTGTGAACAATTCTGAAGGGGGGCCCATTGATTTTAATTTTTCATTTGGGGGGGGCGCAGCATTAAAAAGTTTGGAGACCACTGGTCTAGGGTAAATGTGTGATCTGTGGATTCTGCTGTGGCTGCACTGTCATTTTTCCAGGTGGACCATAAATTCTCATCCCATCTCTTCACATTACAGTCTCTAGAAGGATGCCCAAACCTCTGACAATATTAACATGCTCAATCCCTTCTTGAAGGACTCATCCTACCTCTTCCTACCCCTCCCCGTCCTCCTCTACTATTTCCTTGTATCCTTATATCATCCTGTTGCTGCAGTTACTGTCATTGGGTGATCGCTGGGACCATTCCTGCAGATATTGCAGTCACCTGGGTGGCCGCTGCCACTACATCACCTTCCACTGCTCCCTTATTTGCTAACTTCTGCTGTACCAACTTGGCTGCCGCTTTCTCTGCTACTTCCTGTTTGCTTTTCTCCTTTTCCTGCTTCTTCTTGCAAAAATTATGTGCCCTTGAGTTTTGATCCAGGGCTTGGCTTAAAGTGCCACTATGTTATCTAAGCTATCCTGTACATCAGAATGCAATCCTTTCTTAACCACATTATAGAATAACACAACATTACCCCCTGTTACTTCCTAGCCCTGACCCACTTCCTGGGTCCACATTTATTTCATTATATTGATGTACTGTGCAGGATCCTCATTCTTTTGCACAGACTGAGTCATGAATGATTCAATGTCTGGTCTATCATGATACATTTTTCTCAGCTGATCCCACAGCACAGATCTGACCAGGTTGAATGGTAACTTTTCTGACTCCAGTCTTTTGAAATACTGTGTCTGTTTTGTCCCCACTGAGGGAACAAAGCAGGCTTTTTACATCCCCTACTGCCAGGGTGATGTCTGCAGTATGCTTCCCAAATGCTCTGATCTGATTCCCTTCTCCCTCTCTAAGCAGTGGCAACTGTTTTCTGAGGTTTTCCTTGTCCATTTGTGATCAAGTAACGTAATGTGGTACCCCAGGGCCCTAAGTATCAGAGGCATCTGATGTAAAGGGGTGGTGGCATGCTGGGGATGATGCTGTCTGGTGTGCTTCTGCTATTTCCTCATGTAATTGTATTTATATAGCGCTTACTACCCCTGACAAGGCATTAGAATGCTTTTTGGTGAGTAGCACGCTACTCCAGAACCAAAAAGGATTAGTGGTGGATTAGTAGAGGTAAATATGAGTACGGTATTAGTATTAGTATAGGAAGGTATGAGTTAATTTGAGCGAGGACATGTGAGTCTGTTAGTTGATTAGAATAGAATAATGGAGGGATAGAGGAGGGAAGAATCCAGAAGTGTTAGTTGGGAGATCATAGTAGTAAGATGAGTTTTGGGATGAGTAAAGGAGAGGTGGAGGATGTAAGAGTTGTATGGAAAGTTATTAAGGAGATCATAGTAGTTTAATGGGGTTTGGGATGAGTCAAAGGAGAGATAAATGAAGAAGAATTTAGTAGGGTTGTTTGGGAGTTCATAGTCGTAAAATGAGGTTTGGGGTGATCCAAAGTTTCTGGGAAGGATTATTTTGTAGATCGTAGTAGTAGAATGGGTTTGGGATGAGTCAGAATGTGGAGATAGAGGATAGATTGATAAAGGTATAGGGTGATGGTCAGACAGAGTAAAGCGTTCAAGAGAGTACATTTGTTTTTCTCTTGTACAGTAGGACTAGAGTAGTGAATACATAATCAAGGGATAATCAAGAGAATAAATGTTTAAGAAATATAATATATTGAGATGTAAAGTTGTATCGTATAAACATAGGCTTTCAAGAGTTATAGTATTTGAAGTTAATTTATTTGTGTACTTTTACAGCACTATTTTATCTTTCCTCAATATTTCAATAGTGAAATGCTTGTATATAAATAGTTAGGATAATATTTACCTATTGTGATAAAACAAAAACAGAGACTCATAAGCATTCAATCAAGCAACTTATATAAAAACTATGCAATGACCTATGAACATGTCAAGTGTTGAATAATATACACTTATATATATGTAAGGGTAGTCCCAGTCTGGATCACCCTCCCCATACAGCATCAATTGGGTTAGGCAGTCTCCATGTGCCCCTTGTGCAATCTAGGTCAATGAGATGTCTTTTTTGCAGACCCTAAATATGGTGACTTACTTCTTAGGTTTGAAGGAGTTCACCCATGCTCTCCTCATGCTAGCGTATGGATTCTATCATGTCCGCTAATTTCCCCTGGCTCCTCTAAGTTTGTACTGCACAGTCATCGTCATGCCCTTCTCTCCTTACTCCACTTGTCTCTCTCCTGTCCTCACTGCGTGATAGCCAGCCCTGCACACTCTCTGGTGAGACTACCACACCCTCCTTCTCCTTCTGCCAAGGTGGCAAACTACTTTCGGTCTTTCTTTGTTCCTGTTCCCTTCCTTGGGATACAAATTGTCCCATTGTATCTAGACTCCCATGCACAGGGTTGCTCCACCCTGCATTCCCTGCATCCCTTCATTGTGGGGTGGTCACTTGTTTCCTAACTACTCTACCTGAAGTGTCCCTTTTCTGAAGGAACAGCGATGTTGGTGATGAAATATGCGATTGGTCATTGCTAACCCCTGAACTCTGCTCTCTTCTTTTCTCCTCTTGGGGAAAGGTAGGGTCTAGATGCAGTACTAACTCTGCCCCTATTTGCCCTCAAAATTGGGGATCCCCTATCCAAGTTTGCTTTTTAGGAGTGCTTGCCCTCTTTGGTTTTGGTATTCATGGGGTTATCTTGGCGGTCGCATTAGGGGAGTGTGAAAGGGTTTTAATTTCACGGTTTTCAAACCCTAATGCAACTTCTTGCAGCTGCATTAATGGGTAGATACTGGGCACTGTGAGTGCAGTGCTTATAGGGGCATATGGGGTGGGGGGATAGATGGAGTGCTGGAGGTCACTTTCTGTAAGAATTTTTTGAATCTTCACAAAACAATTTCCAAAACACTAGGGTGGCTTTTCTTTTCTTTAATGTGGTTCCTGCATATCTACTTTGGAGGTAAGTGACAACAAATTTGATTGCTCATCAATGAACATTCCTTCTTTTGGCCAATGATACGTATGCTTTTGGGTGGCTTTAAACCACTCCTGGTTATACTTTTGTAATTTCTTTAAGTCATTGGGCAATACCTTCTGCATATGTTGTAAGGGGTTCTACTTGTTCAGTTGTTCTTAATCTTTTCCTTTTTACCTTTTTGATACCAGATTTCAATAATTTTAAAGTAGACCCACACAGCCTTTCTGGTGGGAAATCATTTTCTTTACTTTTTCTACTTTACCATTTTTTCACAATAGGCTTACAGTTTTCAGTTTTGTCTACCAGGACGTATTGGACACATTACAGTATATTTTTTTCATTACATGCAATGTTCATTCGAAAAAAAACAGTTTGCATATTTATACAATATGTCATAACAACATTACACTGTGACCACAATTCATTCGACTGCACACAGTCGCCTTCAGTCATACAACAAACCAAACTTCAATAAAAACATATTGCACAGTTCACAAAGACATATATTTCTGCTGATTGCGCAACACATGTACGCAATCCTTCAACAACAAAAAAAACAACAAATTACATGTGTTTCCCATCTGGCCTTACAAATTCACAAAGACATATTTTTCTGCTGATTGTGCAACACATGTATGCAATTCTTCAACAATAAAAAACAACAAATTGTATGCAGTACACATCCGGCCAAAACTAATTCAAAAAGTCATATATTTCTGCTGATTGCGCAACACATGTATGCAATCCTTCAAACAATAAAAAACAACAAATCGCATGCGGTACCCTTCCAGCCTTACAAATTCACAAAGACATATATTTCTGCTGATTGCAAAACACATGTAAGCAATCTTTCAACAATAAAAACAACATATTGCATGCATTGCCCATCTGGCCTTACGAATTCACAAAGACAAATATTTCTGCTGATTGCACATCACATGTAGGCAATCCGTCAACAGTAAAAAAAATCACATCGCAGGTGGTACCCTTCCAGCTTTACAAATTCACAAAGGCATATATTTCTGCTGATTGTGCAACACATATACACAATCTTTCAATAATACAAAACAACAAATTACATGCTGTACCCTTCTGGCCTTACAAATTCACAATGACATATATACCTGCTGATTGCGCAACACATGGACGCAATCTTTCAACAACAAAAAACAACAAATCACATGCAGTACTCTTCCAGCCTTGTAAATTCACAAAGACATATATTTCTGTTGATTGTGCAACACGTGTGCAATCCTTTAACAATAGAAAATAAAAAAAAACACATGCAGTACACTTCTGACCTTACAAATTCACAAAGACACATAGGCCCTCATTATGACTTCAGAGGTCAAAACAGTTGATCTAAAAAGTCACGCCCGCTAGGAGACCGCCAGTGATGGCAGTCTTTAGACCATCAAATTATTACTCCTGGCAGCTCTCTGCCCCAAATTGAGCAGAGAGCCGCCAGCATCCACGCTGTCAGTCAGAGGTCTAGTGGAGGTTGCTCCGCTGGCATCACCACGTCATCACAACACCTCCTGCTGTATTACAACTTTGTAATCTGTGTGGCGGTGTTGTGGTGACAGGCGGTGCCGGCGAAGCAGGCTGCATGGACCCCGTTCCCTCCCAGACGACCACCAGGTAAGGTGAGTGACCAACGGCGGGTGGTGTTGAGTGTTGTGTGTGTGAATGGGTGTCTGTGTGTGTGTGTGTGTGAATGGAGGGGGTGTTGTGTGTGTTTGTGTGCGTGTGTTTGCAAGTGTCTGTGTGCTTGTGTGATTGCATATATGTAGAGAGTGCGGGGAGTGTTGTGGCCATGTGTGCATGTGTGTGTGAATGAGTGAGCGTGGATGTGTGCGTGTATGTATATATGTGTGGATGTGTGCGTGTATGTCTGTATGTGTGGTATGTGCGTGCGTGGATCGGGGAGTCAGTACGGGAATCGGGGAGGGGATCAGTACATGGATCGGAGGGAGGGGGGTTTCGCAGCTTGTTGGGGTGGGGTTGCTCCTGAAGGGGTCGGGTGGGGTGCTCCTACAGGGAGGGGAAGTTGGGGAGTCCTGTAGTGGCAACAGGAATTAGTATTCCTGTCACCAGTATCCTTACTGCCAGGGATTTCCTGGCGGGCTGCTGCCCCGGAATCCCTGGTAGTAAGGATACTCATTACACCATGGGCGGTGTTAGGTGGACCGCCAGGATGAAGGTGGTCAACCTTTTACCAGGTGGTCCCAACCCCCTGGCAGTTCAGGTGGTGAACTGGCTGCGGTGCAATGGTCATAATTTGGCGGTCCTGCAGCCACCGCAGGCGTGGTGTGGCTGCGCAGGACCGCCAGGGTCATCATATCCCCATAATTCTGCCGATTGCGCAACACATGTATGCAATACTTCACCAATAAAAATAGCAACTCGCATGCAGTACCGTTCAGGCCTTACAAATTCACAAAGACACATATTTCTTCTGATTGTACAACACATTTACGCAATACTTCAACAATAGTAAACTGCAAATCATATGCAGTACCCTTCCGGCCTTGCAAATTTATAAAGACATATATTTCTGCTGATTGCTTCAACAATAAAAAACAACAAATCACATGCGCGCATATTACAGTGACTTCTGCACTTAGTATTGCCAAGAGGAGCGTGCTTATTTACAACGGGGATCATAATTCACTTTGTCCTCACCTTTAAGAGGATGGTAGTCCCTGGAGCCTTCCCAACCCTCTGTGCAGAGGCAGAACTTCAATTAACTCAGATTCATCACATTTGTGTGCACTGGTCTCTCTGCTGCATGGGGCAGGCGGTCTTTAGGGGCCAGCTGTCAGGAGGGGGTGCTAAGGAACCGCTTGGCTGGCTCACCAACTGTTACGGGGTGAATGAATATGCTCTTATGACTCAAAAATGACCATGTAGACTCTTCCTGGCAGTTCTAAACTGTTGTGACAGAGAGAAAAACACTGCGGACTGCACCTCAGCCCTGCACGCCCTGCCTCTACAATTTTTCTTTTCTACAAATCAATACAGTACTTCATTACACATGATTAACACTGGATAACTTGCAAATTACAGATTAAAATGGAAAACACTTGAAAACATGTGACCCCATAACCCCGAATTCCTAGGTTAACACAGTACTCGCTCATTATTATACACTTGACAAAGGTTTATGGCCAAGCATTCTTTGACCTATGTGCTCCTTTTTAATTCTAATTTGTCTGAACTGTGTGCTGACAGTATTGTGTGTCCAAGACTCCTTGGTGCTCGGAATTTGGCTTCTTTCCTTCACCCAAGGTAAGTAGTGCACCTATGTGCTTTGGGCAAATTCAATTATGTGCCCAGTGTCTAATCAGTCTGTGATCTATTTGTAGGCATAAAGTGTGTGCAAGGGACTTGTGTAAATACCTGTAGGTTGGTCAGACATGAGTTGGCCTTTATCATATGTCTCCTTCGTATTTCTTATTCCACTACATCTTTGCATGAACCTTTCACCTTGCCCGTGTCAGTGTGGGGGTTTGTCTTAAACTGGTTTTTGATTGTGAACAGTGGTGTAGCCTCAACTGCTGCTTAATGTGGTGCAATATTTTCACATTTCGAATTCACAGTAGTATACATATTATTCACATTTCCTACAACAAATGCTTAAGCAGTGGTTAGAGTAGGCAGGTTGGCAGTTGTGTAGGGCCTTGTGTGTGGGGGTCAGGAGCTTGAACTGGCATCTTTTCTGAGGTAAGAGTTTATGTGGGTTCATCTGCGGAGATCCAAAACGAGTCTGGCTGTGGTGTTCTGTATGTCTGTAGTCATCAGAGGAGGTGAGCTGCAATCCCTGTGTAGAGAGTGTTGCTGTAGACCAGTTGGCTGGAGATGAGGGCCTAGTTGAGAGTGCATCTGGAGCTTCGGGCAGCAATTTGAATATCTTATGAAGCATGTGAAGGATGAAGAAGCAGGAGAAGAAAATGGAGTTGACATGAGTCATCATGGTTAGCTTGTTGTCCAGAATGATGCCTATATTCCTAGTGTGGTCAGTGGGGGTAAGTATAGGTCCAAGTTCTAAGGGCCATCAGGGTATGTCCCATGGGGAGATTTTGTTTCCAAAGATCATTACCTCTGTCTTTCATAAAGTTGGCAATGTCTATCATGCAGTTGTGGAATTTGGTCTTGGTGGTGATCTTTGGCAATGGAAAGGATGAGTTATGTGTAATCAGGGTAGGATATAATGTTAAATCCATTAAGTTTTGACAATGCTGGCCAGAGGTGTCACATAACTGTTGAAGCGGGTGTAGCTGAGCCAGTATCTTTGAGGTACTTCACAGATAATTTCCTTGGGTTTGCAGGTGATGGGGGGAAGGCTGACTTTTTGCATTCTTCAAGTGAAGAAAGAGGCGATCTATCTGAGAGTGGCTCCTTGGAAGCATATGTTGTGCAGCCTTGTTAGGAGTGTGTGGTGGGAGACAGTATTAAAGGCTGCAGAGAGGTCTAAGAGGATCAAAGAAGCAGTCTCTATCGAGTAAGACTTGATGTCATTGGTTGCCACAATGAGGGCTGTCTCAGTGCTGTTTTTTCTGCGGAACCCGGATTTTGATGAGTTGAGTAGGAGGTTCCATTTCAGATATGAGGAGATTTGTAGGTTGGTGGCTTTTTCTAATACTTTCACTGGGAACAGGAGCAGGCAGATCGGTCGGTAGTTGTTGAGTTCACTGGGTCTGCTAATGGTTTCTTTAGTAGGGTGTTGACTTCCGTGTGTTTCTAATCCTCTATGGCAATTGCTATGGCAATTGAGGTGTTGGCCAAGGTGGTTAGTATGTGGCTGATTCTGGCTTTGCCTAAGTTGAAGATGTAGTAAGGGCAGGAGTCAGTTGGGGCCCCTGAGTCGACCAAGTTCATGATGGAGGCGGTGACCTGTGGGGTGAGCTGGTTCAATTTGGTTAGTCGGATGTCTGTGATGGTAGCGAGGTCGTTGTGTTGCTTGAAGAAGTTGGAGGCCTTGTGCTCGGGTTTGAAGTTTCTGTAGATGTTGGCAATTTTGTTGTGGAATAAGTCTGAAAGATTATCGCAGAGGTCCTGTCAGGGGGTAATGTTTGTTGTAGCTGAGAAGTTGGAGAATTCCTTGATGATGTTGAAGAGTCCTTTGCTGGTACTGGAGCTTGATTCAATGCATGAGGCTAAGGCCTTTTTTTTCAACTCTCTCAACTGTCTGTGGCAGAGGTTGAGGGCTGTCTTGAAGGCAGGCTTTTTGGGTGTGCAATTGCTGGTGTGCCATCTGCTGTCCACTTGTTTATAATGCTGTTTAGCAGTTCTGACGTCTTCAGTGTACAAGATAGCTTGCTGTTGGACCTTCTGTGGGTGTTGTTGCTGATGGGAGTGACACTGTTGGCGCAGTTGGTGATCCAGTTGCTAAAGTTTCTCATGTTCTGCTCTGGGTTGTTGGAGGAGGTGAGGTGGGGTGGGTGGTGTTGAAACTGTTGATCCATGTGTCCTTTGAGATGTTGTTCCAGCTGCGGTGGGTGGCGTTGGGCAGACTGGCGGTGGAGGTCTTTGAGCTGGTGATGTTGAAGTGGACGATAGATTGGTCCATCCAGATGAGTTCCATAGTGTAGCTGTAACTGATGCAGTCACTGAAGGTGAAGATAGAGTCTAGTTTGTGGCCTGCTCTGTGCGTGGGGTTGTTGATGAGTTAGGTGTGTCTGATGTTGTTCATGCTGTTGAGGAGGTTGGTAGTGTTGATGTTATTGTGGTATTTGGGATGGAATTTGAGGTCACAGAGGAAATTGTATTTGGAGTCTATGACAAGGTGATGATGTCAGGCTGGTGTTTTATGGCTGGGGTGATGTTGTCATTTGTGGGAGTGCATTGGATGGATTCCTTGTGTATGTATGGCGATTCCTCTATCAGGCTTTTTGATGCAGTCAGTGATCTTGTATCCTTTGGGTCTTGTGATGGTGAGGTTGGGTGTGGAAGTGGGGTTGCTCTAGGTCTCAATGAGAACGTGGATTTCGGGTGTGCGGGGGTGGATGAGGTCCCAAATCTCGGAGGTGTGTTTCCATAGTCAGCGTGTGTTGAGAAGGGTGCATGCAAGTTAATGTTTTTGTTCAAGCAGTGTCTGTGTTGTGTTCACAGTGGGGCTGGTCAGTGGGCTTGTGTGTATTGTGGTAGGTGAAGTGGAAGTGGGTGCAGATGAAAAGTCCTACAGTGGAGCGTGTGTTAGTGCGGTGGCAGTGTTTGCTGCAGCTTCTGGGGTCGAGAATGTAGTGCTTGGTGATGGTGTATCTGTGGGGGATGGGAGGGCCAGGAGTCGAGGCACTGGGCACGGTCCAGGCATGAGTGGACACAGGCAGGCTTGCATTTGGCACACCTTTGGTGCGCCACCAGCACGCTCGCGCTGCAACTTGCATTAAGTAGATCATGGGGTGGGCAGGGTTTCTGTTGGTGGGATGAATGGTGAGTGGGACAACCCGGGCAGCAGCCGTGTCACTTGGTCAGATGGCAGCAAATGGATCAGGCTGGAACAAGCAGCAATTGCGGGTCACTGGCATGAGGCAGGCTAGGTGCCCAGGTGCCTACCTAAGACAGCAGCTTGTGCTTCTGTCTAGCCATGCTCCCATCACATGACCTGAAATTCAATTCAATTCAATGCACAGGTTTTTATTGACTGTATGGCTACCTGAAAATGGCTTTTCAGCTTCAGAGGCTAAAAGCCTCTCAACCTTCCATTTTGGGACCAGTTGGTCACTCAGCTGTGCACCTCTAGTTGCCATTTCTATTCCTATGAGAGGATCTTTGTCAATTAGCAGTTCAACATTTCCCAATAAAGGGGTTTATGCATGTAAAATGAGTCTACCTTCAATAATCTATGACATTGCATTCATATATTCCGCCTGTGGTGCATATCAAGATTATGATTTGTATCACACAAAAAGGGCCTACTGTACACTGATAATGATGGTTCCAGGTAATGAAGTATATGTGTTTCAATACTGACCCACACTGGCATATGCAGTACTCAAGATAAAAAATAGTCAACTTGGACAGATGTAGTAGAACATCTGTATATTTGGTAATCTTAGTCTTTTTGAGGCTATGTGATCTCAGAAGACATGTGACAAATAACTTGTGTCTTCCCTCCATATTTAATTATTTGATGTCTGAATTAATGTGGTTCAGCATGTCATGCTTGATTCTGACGGACAGCATTGCTAGAACATAGTTCTAGTTGGGTGCTACTGTCATCTTTATCACTTGGACCCTGTCCACATTGACAGATTCGGGTGTTTCCATCACAGATAAACATTAACCTTTTAGGTCATAAGCTTGTTAAGATGGTCTTCCCATTTTTTAAGCCCAATATTGTCTTGTAAACCAAGGAACCTTACCCATTGGGGTTCCATTACAGAGGGGATCCATTAATTATTGCCCTGGTCATATACTTGATCCTGGGTAGTGCTTGACACTTACTGCGTATTATAATCATGAGGACTGTGAGAAAGAATGGATTAGAAATAAGACTGCAGATACAGAGTTGAAAAGTTCTGTTACTGTAAGAAGAATGCAACAGCATACAGAACTGCTTCAACTGGACCATCCGAAATATCTATGCCCTGAACACCCAGAGAGATCAGTAATGCACCAATAGGAACAATCGAGAAGATAGGGACAAATCTGACATGTACAACCCCAAATTGGTATTGGAATCTGATGTAAGAGGTGTCTCCTCCACAGTTGATGCAAGACAGGGATTTGTAAAGCCAGCATTCCTTAGCGATGAAACTGTGGCCCAAAACAGCTGTCTAAAGGGTACAGAAAAGGTATCCACATTTTACCCTGTCAAAGGCTTACTCTGCATTCAACAAGAGGGCCAGGGTTACTGCCTTCATTCCTACAGAACTGTACGTATGGTGAGATGAAGCTGGCATGTGGCTCCTGAAAAACTGCCAGTGGATAAAGCCCACCTGTGAATCATGAACAAGAGTTGAAATCACTGTGCGTAGCCTAGTTGCCAGCATTTTCACATCTTTATCTATGAAGGAAATGAAGAAGTATTTCAAATATTCCAGGATATCTGTGTTTGCCTGGGAGGTGAGAAAATGTATTGCTTTGTTCATTGCGGGTCCCAACGATCTGGTCTCTTCAGATTCCTTGAATTCTGCATGTAATAATGGGAACAGTAGAGTCTTGCCTGTTCTGACAAATTGTCCTGGGAGTCCATCAGATGCCAGAAGTAGGTAGTGGTGAGATGGCCTCAACAATCTATTCTGGAATTTTTCCAGCAAGAAACATGCTACCTTCCTCTGATAATGATGGAAGTTATTTGTTTCAGGAATTAAGTTTCCAATTAAGTAGTGGTACAGAGCTGTATAGAATCATCCTGCCCATTCAGTTATTTCAGTTGGTTGCATCAGCGGTGCCCCTCTTATCACTGATATGGCTGTCTGTACCTCCCTAAATGACAATTGCGCCACCAAGAGTCTCCCTGTCTTCTCTCCTATTTCGCAGTGTCTCTCCTTCAATATTAAAAAGGTACCTTAGCCACACATGAGTAGAGAGAATTGAAGCACAACTTAGCAGCCTCAGGTTTATGCATGAGAGTCAGTGGTGGGGTCAAATTGTATCGTGATTAGGTCTTGGACTTTCAGGTGGGTCCATTATGTTTCTGCCTTTTCTAATCTAGCTATCACTTAGTCTGCGACACCATATTGCTTTCCCTGCTACCCACAGCAGTTGAGCAGATCGGACAGTGTCAGTATTGCTGGCAATATATTCTTGAATGTGATCTTTCTGTTTTGCTTTCTCCTCTGGGTTGCTATATTGGGTTCCCCACATGAGCCAAAATGCTGGTCGATGTTTTATCAAGCTTAAGTGTAATATCAGTTGAACTGGAGACTGGTCCATCACCACTCTCTTTAGGATGTCACAGATCTATATGGCCCCTAGTATGGAGCCCTGTATCAAAACTCAATAAATTACAGAGGATGTACCATGAGCTGTTGAGATAAAGACAAAAACCCTATTTGTTGGGTGTGCCAGGTACCACACAGGTATTAGACTGTGGTTTGTCATGACATTGTGCAAGAGTACTCTGTCATCCCAACTGGATTTGTCAAGTTGGTCTGTATATCCAAGTAACAGACTATGGTCTCAATCCCCACCAATTACTGTTTTTGTACGTCTGATTTTTTCAGAAAAAGCTGGGCGATGTGTGACCGAAACTCTCTTGTGCATTGACTAGGCATGTAGATGGAGTCTACTATTACTACCCTGTTTGTTATGCTTAGTTTTGCAAATACATATCTGTTGCTGTCATTTGTTTAGGCTTTCAATATTATGTGAGGGAGGGAGCATTGAAATGCAAACCCACATTTTGTGCAGCAAGCAGATGAGTGCGTTGGGGAGCAGTGAGATTTTATCTGACGGCTGCTACTGACATATGACTCCACACAGTCCCATTATACCTTGCATGCTCATGATTGATCAGTCGATAGGTGTGCTTCTTGGCTCAAGGCAATTTCTGCTCCTTTGGACTGTAATTAATGGACTTTTTCACTTTTAGAAAGTATGAAAGTCTGATTATATGTAAACATATAGGCCCTCATTACGAGTCTGGTGGTTTTAAGGCTGCCAGACTCTTGGTGCCATTTGGACCGCCGCATTGTTTGCAGTCTGACTGCCATATTACAACCCTGGTGGGGTGGTGGCAGTCAAAGTGGGGGTCAGCCACAGCAGTGCTAAGTTCAGGACCGCCATCAACTGTGGCGGCCACAAATCTCAAGGAAAGGAGGGACCAATGGAACGGGGAATAAAAATGTTTTTTTTTTTAATTACCTGTTCCTGCCACCGCCGGCTGCCTCACTCCTCTTCCCTCAATGGTGTTGGTGTCACAGCAGTTCCTGGGACACCAGCACAGGCTCCCCATGCAACCCTGGTGCTACTTAGCATAAGAGCAGCACCAGGTTTGGTCTGAGCAGATTGTTGCGCCGCTCGGACACTGCATGGGAGTCTGTGCACTTTCTGAACCTGGCTGCACTCAGTAACTCCACAGCCTCCACTCTCCGCCCACTCATGGCACAGCACTGCCCCTCCCTGCACATAATTGCTGAGCTAGCAGCTGACAAATAAAACAACAGTAAAATATGGTTTTAGTTTTCAGCTGCTGGCTCTTAGCCAGGAGGGATGCGCCCCTTCGCCATTGAGAAGGAGCCATCCCTTTTCGCTGTGCTGATCACAAGTCCTCTTTCCACCAGTCTTTTCATGTTGGGGTCCCCACCATGAAAAGTCTGGCAGAAAGGCAGTGTTGGGGGCCACAGAGGGGCTCCTGCACTGCCCATGACAATGTTGTGGGTAGTGCAGGGGTCGCCCTCTCCAGCTCCCTCGGAATGCACACTGTTTGCTACAGCAGAAGGTGTGCATTCTGAGAGTGCTGGAGGACCCAAGGCCAATGCCGCTGCACTGTTTCCATTGGGCTGATCGGTGGAAACCTCCAAATATGGAGGTTTCTACCAGTCAGCCCAGTGGAAACATCATAATAGGGCTGGGGGGAGACCGCCAGCTCTGTGGTGGTCTCCTCTCCATGGGGCTGGTGGGCCGGCGGCCGACCTGTCAGCCTTGTGATGAGGCCCACAGGTTTTAGTGGTCTAAGAAACAGGGCGTGTGAGACCATGAAAGGGTCATAACAGTATCCTAGCAATACAAATAACAATAGAGTAAGGGAGAATGGTTTTCTAAGGTTTCTCTGTGTTCAGGAGTAATATATGGCCCTCTAATAAAAGGCAATGAGCCAAATTCAGTAGGGAAAAAACTGAATCTTTGCTCTGCAAAGGTATGTGTATTTTGAATGATGTGATATATGTGAGAAACCACTAGAAGTTGGAAGGGGATGGTAGTGGAGGGGATTTATGTCCCAAGAGCGGGTGGAAGAGAAAAGAGAATAGGGGTAAGGGTGGAAACTGTGTGGTATTCTATGGAGGTAGACAATCATATTTGTGCAGCTAAGACCCTAGTCCTGGACCTAACCTCTAACTTTGTGAGTCGTTCCCCTGTGCACCATGCTGTGATGCCTGGTACGTTGCAGGAGGCATCACGTCATAACAGTACTATGTTTAGCTGACCACTCTGGCAGGTAATGAAAGCTTCTTGTGAAGCCCATGTAGCCGGGAAAGTGAGAAGCATTGCATGTCATGATATTTGTGTGTAGAGTTGTATGTACTTGCTAAGTTCCCTGGATCATCAAGTGACTGTCCAGGATTTTTAGTCAAAGATTTATCTCTTTCCCCTTGCGATTTCCTAATGATTCAATTCAAACTTTTGCTGTATCATTGGTGATATAGTTTTCTAGTGGGGATGTTTATCCAGTCTGTTGCCCATCAGGGGGAGGTATATTACCTGTCTGGAACTGTGGAAGTATTAGGAGCTGAGGATGAATTCATATCTGCAGATTCCAGATGTTCTAAAAACCATCCAAATCTTCATGTTCTTTCTATTCAGTAGCCTTACTTATCCTGGACTGTAATCAGCATTGTGGCAGGTTCAAGCAGGACGCAATTAATGTCCAGTTTTCAAATGCGGAAGCAGAGTGCTAGAAATTGTCATTTCTTTGTTAGTCTCTATAGAATAATGTATATTATAATATATAAGGTATGACTTGCGTGCTCATCCAGGTTAAAGCATCCTTGACTTTGTGTTACCCCTTCCAATATCACCCTGGTGAACTGGTGAGGTGACAAAGACACACAATTGTTTATTGAAGTCTGTCACTTCTTTGCTGTGGGACCCAATGATTCCAAAAAAGTCACTCCATTGAGATGAGTGAATAGGGTGGTTAAAGTGCCCATGGTGTCGTCAATATCCAGTCTCTCCAGGACGCTATCTACTCAGAATTTATGCCACCATTTTTTTCTATTACTGCTAGTCAAGATTGGAATAGGGCCAGGTCAGAGAACACATTTTAGATAGTTGCTCCACTGTAGTAACAAAGCTCTGTCATTAGGGAGTCCAAATTGACCTCCGACATTGTCGACATATGCAGTGGAGAGTTTCATTTACCTCCATTGAGCACTTCTGTGAAAAGCAATTGTCAAGCAGGTTATGTAGTTAATAAGAGAGATGACTTCTCGAGCCTCCTAACTTTGGAGACTGAAGATCTGGTCCACCTAATAGATCCCTAGTAGTCGGTAGGTTATGTATCTTGGTTTGGTAGTACTCATTGTCTCTGCTGGCAGAACTGCTGGAGGGAATCAGGCTGCAGGGCCTGCACTGAGCTTCTATCGGTGTCAAGGCACAATGGTAGGAAATGTGCTACATTCAGGTCTGGCCAGGCCCAGACTATTTTCAAGCCGCACACACCAATACACAGATAACCAAGAAGAGCAGCTCCCCACACAGCAAAAGAGTTCAAATACCAGCCCTAGGAGGGGTTCGTGAAAGTTCAAAATGTTAGCTACTTACTTTCCATTAACATTTTCATGTACGCCTGTATCACCTTCAGTGAAGGGCCTACAACATATTGCTTAATAAACACACTGTTAGTCTCTCTATATCACACTGATAAAAACCAGTACTCTCTTCCTCTAACGTCTGCATTTCTAAAGTTAAGTCATCATGGGCTTCCAAAGGACTCTCCTCTATCAACATTATGGCTGTTCATTTCAAACCTTCAGATGAGAAGTTTAGGGACACCACTTTTCTGTTTTCTCCTGAAATCTGAAGAAGTGGGTAGAGGTTGAATGCCCTAACCGGACATGCCAATGAGTGGTTACCATTATTTATGGCGAAGATTACTCTGAAACTGTAGTAATGTTCTCGGACCTCACTCAGGTTTTTGACACCGATTCATCATTTGTCAAACAGTGTAGGATTTCGTCCAGTGTCAAACAAGAGACATCTCAGTGGTGACAATCTGTAGAGGGTCAGGTGGCAAATCTGTATTTTTCTCCTGCCTGAACACTTTTATAAAGTTGTAAATAATCGGCTGCTTTTACATGAAAATGTTAGAACCCCATGAAGCAAAACACACATATAGCATGAGTGTTTATTTTTCAGTTTCTAATGTAGCTTTTTCCCCTTTAAAACATTTTATAAAGTCACTATAAATTGTGTTTGAGCCTTAACTAAGTTTATTAATCTCCATGTTATATCTACATCTATTAAACCTAAATTAAAAATGTATCTTCACCTCCAATGTTATTGCTGCGTCGTTTTTTAATGTCTTAAGTTTTATAAATTTTGGACAAAGGTAAAAACATATTGCTGACATCAAAACAGGGCAGTCAAGTAGCATATGCTCAGGCTTGTCAGAAGTCAGTGGGAGGCCTCGGGCCAAAGCTTAATACGGGGACATCTGGATGCTTTTTCCATTTTGCCCAGGTGTGCCAAGGAGCACCTGTTTCTATGCATTAAAAAATGTACCCGAACGGAAGAGTAATCCTAGAGTTTGCCGCCATTTAATGGTCTGCCATACAAGCTGCTTCAATATTAATGAAGACGGAAGACTGTCTTGCAAATAAAAAAATCCATGAATAAAGGTTGATGAAGGATAGTGGTGCCCTGGAAAGCAAGGGATATGGGTTATGATGGCACACCCCTCTCGTCTCACGTTGTAATGTCCCAGTGCATGCCCCAATGCATTATTCAAGTTAAAGGAGCATATACATTGCATTGATTACATTTATTTTGAAGCATACACCACAGGGTTTGCCATCCAGGATTTGCAACAGTCATACAATTATAAAGCCTTGTTCACAAAATCCAATTTGGAATACATAAAGTACTCCAAAATGCAAATTGCAACTCTCTGGTCGGAGATCCCCACCTGCACATCTCCTATCCTTTTTGTACGAAGTACTCCATCCCAGTGGGGGAGGTCTCCACCAACACCTGGGAAGTTACTCATAGTGACACCTTGGGCCAAATAACTTACTCCCTCTCTTGGAATTAATTGCTTTATTGAATTAAAATAAGTACCAAAAGCGTACTCAATTCAATGTTATTGGGAATTTATGGCAAGGAAATGTATAATCCTGACTTGAGGCTAACAATTTAGTAGTTCTTCCAAAGTAGCTCTTGGATATCAGAGAAGTATTTCTGACAATACGAAAATGAAATTGTAGGCTAATTGGTTTATGAATGAAAAACCTCTAACTCTTGCAGTTTGCGATCTTTAATTCCCACCAACATCATACAGAGATTTTTTTCAAAATCTCTAATGCCAACGAGATCAAAAAATGTCACCAGTCCTAGCTGACCTAGCACCTTCCTACCTAGAGGCAGAAGGAAGACAAATTGCCAGCGTTATGCAATTGCTTGCAAGAAAGTTCAAATCCACTCTCGCTTCTAAGTACAGCAACGCTGCACCATATGACGGAAGTGGAGAGATCGTACCGTAAGAAATTTTAATATGGGGCTAGCCCATAAGCAATGATTTAAAGCAGGAGGTCCCAATATCTTCCATAAATATATAATTAAATACAAATACGTACCGTTTTTGCATTTGTTTCAAAATTAAATTATAATTATTTATATTTTTAACTATGCATTCTGCACTGCAGCCAGCAAACTGCAAACCAAAGGGGCCTTCACATCCCGGGAAACCATTAAAGTGAAGAGGAGGTGGATCTCTGAAGAGATTGCACTATATAGCACCAGGCCAAGAGCAAGCCCATCAGCACCGTCAGAGTGGGCCACACCTCTCTCATCTGAAATTAGAATGGGGAAGCACATGATTGCCCCTTCTGTGGGGTCCAAGGGCTCAACCATCGACTGCTTCCTTGAATGAACTGTTGGAGTTACCACTAAAGAAATCAAGCTCACTGGAAGACGTCTTTCATTTGACGGTATGGTTTCCACAAGTCCCTCTCTCAGAGTAAAGGACCTACTGCGTGTGTAAATACCTCTATAACCTTTGAAGTAGGCATCTCTCAATGCCTCACCAATCTAAGACCTCCCAACCCACTTGTGGAGCCACTAGTGACGCACAAGAGGAAGGCCCTCACCCTCCCAGATTTCTCTAAATTTAGAAGGTGGAGGACCCTCTTTTTGGCAGATGTAGAAGAATCCGGCATACTGACGGATTTGCCCCTGTCTGCCAAAGTCTAAATCAGGACCAATGTCAGGAGATTTGCCACAGAGTTCCATTTATTATAGCCTCCAATGGCAGAGAGTAAATATTTAAGAGTATTGGCTTGATGAGAGTTAATTTCATCAAAATCACGTGCAACTGCATGGAATGCAAATCAATGATTTCAGACTATTTTTTAGTGCAAAATGACTCCTCGCATAGATTTTTTAGCAGAAAGACACTTTTAAATAAAGCACAGCAAACAATGGCTGCTCGTGTTCTGTTTCCCTGTGTTTAATGCAAATGTTAACATTTGCAGTACATTTTTTTCATAATTTAAGGAGCTTTGTTTAGTGTAACAAGTGAATTGTGAAATTCTGTAATTTATGTGAATTAAGATGGAGTAATTTAAATTTCTCCCACCCTAGTAGTAACCACAATGAAGACAAATAAAATGGCATAACAATGTTCACTACAAGAGTGTAGTTATGCTCCAATATGATTGCAAGTAATTGTTTATAGCAACTCTACCCTCATTCAGCTACTTCTAAATACTAAGCTTGTTCTAACACAGCAGAAAATTAAAACTATTTTAGCTTTCAGAGAGGTTTTTCACCTACATACCTGTTTGAACACTAAGGGGGTCATTACGACTTTGGCAGACGGAAAAACTCATCAGAATGCAATAACCAATAATGGAGGACAAAACAGTCTGCACTTATGTTATATTCTATGACCATTTTCAAGCAATACTTGAATATCATGTTGCAGAACATCTTTGCATAAGTTAAATGTGCTTCAATTAATCACAAGTAGTCATGTTTGATTTACTGACACTTGTAACTGAAGCAGGGGGCTATCTAGGAGAGGAAAAGCTAAGGCCCATATTTATACTTTTTTTGCACCTCATTTGCATAATTTTTGATGCAAAAGTGGCGCAAACGTACAAAATATAATTGTAAGTTTGTAAGTTTGCACCGCTTTTGACTGATAGGATACTTCATCACAGTGGAGGTCTGCCCAACTGATTTATAAATGAGTGGACATTACTGTAGGTATGTCAGCGACGGAGACTATTTCATTGCTAATATACTTCTTTGATGACCTGATGGAGTAAGGGCCATCGGAGGTTTGGCCATTCAACCACCTGCTTATGGGTGGATGAATGACCAGTTTTTACATTCCCTTACCAGCAAAAAAATCCTGAGGCTAAGGGACAGTAAACATGTTTAAATAACCCACACAACATGGAAAACAGCTTCCATGGTGTGGAGGTCATTAGTTTCCAGTTTTTTCAAATACAAATTCCTGCTTTGAGATTTTGTTTTTAAGGAAACAAACACATGCTAACTGTTTGATAGATGGTACCGTGCAAATGATAGTACTATCAGTCAAACTGTTAATACATTGACAGGAACGTGATGGTAGCTCCTGCCAGTGTTAAGAGTTGTCCATTGTGAATTTTTATGGCTGGATTTAACTGATTCTCCATCTGGGTTGCTGGGTTTCAGCTCTTTCCTGGATACATATAATGTGTTGATATTTCTAATGGCTAGGATGTATTCAGCTCCGATCTGCTTTCATTTTGTTCAGTTTGTTGATAATTTGTCAGCTTCCCTTTTTTCACATTTCTCACTTTGCCTCTCAGTACTTTGTTGAACCATGGTTGACTGGGTTGCAACTTACATTTTTCAAAATGTTTGAAGCCATTCTCTTGAGAAATCCATCTACCCCCTTCTGAAGTGTATGTATTTGTGTTTGTAAAAAATATTTCATTCAGGAGAGCACAGGCCCTCAATTGAAAATTCAGTTCTTGAACACCTCCAAGCTTTGGTAGAAAAAAAGGGTATTCTACGCTCAATGTAAATAGTCTTCAGTTGATAATTTGCCACCTAGGATGGTGCCTCTAAACTACAATTACTTTCTGAGAAAAATGCAATAAGAAAGTGGCAGCCAATTCACAGCCCAGATATAGATTTTGTAAAAGATAGTGATGGCTAGACCCGCCTGACGGTATAAGGTGACTGCCCTAAGAATTCCAGTGGAACTGAAAGGAATATTGATTGGTCTGCATTCATATGCTTGGTCAAAAGTTCTCATGGGATCATTGGCTGGTGTTACAAAGAAATATCCTTATTATTCTCCTCTCTATTTTTAAGACCCACTGAGAATTTTTAATTTAGTTGACAAGATTGCTCCAAATTAGATACAACACATTTGAATGCATTATTACACAAAAATGATATTGTAATCTTTGACTTGCCCATGCTTGCCTCCAAAGAGGCATGGTTTCAGTAGATCTTAAAGAAGGCATAAAACTAACTTTAATATTTTGTCTCACATCCAGCACTTATCAATAAAAGCCCTCCTTATTTCTATTGGTGTTTTATCTTGGCTCTTGGAAAAATATCTTAAATGTCAATGCTATGATTCTGTAAAAGCCTTTCTATTCAAGCTCTTTGATTAGAATTTAGTCTCAGAGCCTGTTGTTATGAAACAGACAGAACTATAATGAGATGGTATCATAACATTCATAATGCAGAACTTAACTCTTTATCATACTAATCAAAGGAGATCTTAGGTTTGAAGAAAATAAAGAATTTACTGTACTCAAAAACGTTTCCTTGCACTACATGATCTGGGCTTAAAACAAGGTCTCCACCTATTTTCCTAACTGTCTGACTCCTTTGAATATTGAGTTTTTAGGAAGATATTTACTACTTCAGTCAAGAAATCTTCCATGAAACTTTTAAAAATTGATGCAGCCATTCCTGTCATTGCTTATTTATCACACGCTCTGCAGTTTTATTTTATGTTTGAGGATGAACAGTAATTAATTCAAATGGAACTGTAATAGTGGTCAGAATTCTACCTTTCTGGTATGTAGTTATCTACATCCTAGGGGGCTTCTTGGGAGCTTATTGCCATCCCTCCTCAAGACTGACAGGTCCTCTAACAGGGTAACCATACAGGAGCTAAAGGGACTGAACCTAACTCCTTTCTGTGCCCCCTTCCTGTGAACAAAGGCATGGTAAGAGAACACCTCACTTCCATCTTAAAGGCTCTGACTGGCCTATGATCATCTTCTACATCCAAACAAGTCCATTAATCTGGGGGTGATAAGGAACGGAGAACCTATAGGTAAGCATTTTTACTGATCTTACAGATAAACACAAACAGAAAGGTATCTATTTTACGGTCTGTTTACATTTTTACATTTTTAAATATGAATACAAGTGGATATTCGGTTGCTTTTTAAGTGATCCTAAATGCTGTCAGTCATGACTGCAAGGCCAATAGTTGTATGGAGTGACAGATGAGAAAATGTCTTAATGTCTTAATGAGACTTAAACAGCAGTAGATGTATGCATGTTTTCACACCAGCAAATTCATTTATATTCAGGGGTAGTCATGTCATTAAATCCTGTCAGGTGTTCACATATGAGTGTACATCTATTGTTTAAATAGATGTCGAAATATGCTAGGTTCAGCCTACTTTTTCACAAAACCTAAAATAAATATAAATAAATATAGATAAAATTAACAAAAAATAAACACATTTTAATATACATGGAAATGTCGAAAAAATAAATACCATAAAACTGGGATTGTTCATTAAAGGGTGCTCCACACTTATACTACATTGACGTTATGTATGTCAGCATGATGTTGGTACCCCTGTCAGACTTGTTTGGGGAACCCCACCTGGGTAAAAATCACCATCCGGGCCCTAGCCACTGGAGGTGCAGGTACAGTCCTCATAGGTATGGCCTCTTGGTATTAGTGGCATGGTCCACCAAGACCAGGATGAGCCTGTTGCTTAAGACAGTCTTGGAGTCCGGCGGCCCAATTATGTTGATGCCCGACCTTTCAAAGTGGGTGTGAAAGGCAGGTAACAGAACCAGGGGAGCCTTTAGTTTTTTCCCTGACTTCTCACTGGCCTGGCAGGTAGGACATGACTGCCAGAATGTATCTGAGGTCACCTTCATCCTGGTCCAATAAAAGTGGGTGACAAGCCTGGCAAACTCTTGCACCAGATGTCCTGTCAGGCGTATGTAATGAGTCAAACTAGTAGGGAGGCACTGTAACACTGGGGAACCATCAACACGCCTGTTGGCCAGATTTAGGAACCTTAGGCTCACTATACAGGAAGCCATTCTCCCAATATATTAGGTGATCTCCGGAGGTGTCACATGCTGCAGGGGCCTCAGCTTGCTGCCTCAGGCCCTCAAGAGTAGGCCACTCATTTTGCACTTTGTAGAGCTGCTCTTTGGATGACCTACCTTCTGCTTGCCAAACAGCCAGCTCAGGTATGTCCCCAAGGGAAGCAATGTCCTCCTCTGTTGGTTTCTGGGGCATTACCCTCAAGCTCAGTCTCCTCCTGGGCTGTGGGATTTTCAAAGGCAGGTTTCCCTGGCCAGGTCCTTCCCTTTTTCTTCTTGGCAGCTACCTGGTGTTCCTCTCAGTCTGCACAGGTTGTGGTGTGGGAAGACACACTGGTCCTTGTCCTGGCAGAAGGCTTTACTTCTGCGGGGAAGTTGTCTGGCTCCTCCACAGGGTGCTGCAGCTCTTCCTCCTCCTCTTCTTGCTCCAAGTCCACTTCCTCCTTAAGGCCATCTCTTCCTGTTACTCTGAGGTTGCTGCATCCTCCTGAAGTCCTCAATGGATCTGAGGGCTACCTGGAGGTCCACTTTGGTGGCCTCCCTTTCCCACATTTAGCCCCCTCTCCTTTAAAGGCCTCTACAGCACTGTCATGCTTGGGTTGTCAAAAATGATCCGCTCTACCTCCATTGTAGCAAAAAGGATATGAGACAAGAACGTCATTTGGTGAAAAAAAATAGCAAAATCAAAATCTAAGGAGAACTTAAAAAAATGAATTTGATGTCAGATTATCTTAATGGATTTTAGTGTTACACCAGTCAATGAGTGGCACTGCACAAACACTAGTACTGGAATTCACCACTGACCACCAATGTATGAAAATTGGTTATTGGTTGGGGGGGGGGGGCATATACCCTTCTCAAGCAACAACCTGAATCACAAATGAACCACAAATGTTAATAAATTAACCAGTGCTTTACCCTCTGGTTGTTTGGAACAAAAGCAGTCGGGCTAATTTAGGAGCTGCATGTGAAGAATCTATGCAGCACTCAAACAGTAATAAGATTCAAATTCAACACAAGAAAAATCCCAAATCAAAGTAGAACATTAGGACCAATTTTAATAAATAAAATGACACCAAAATGAATCAAATCCAATCAGAAGACAGAGTTATGAATTTTTAAAGTTTTAAGTGTAAAATAGTGTCTAAAAAATCAACCGCAGGTATCTGATCGTACGAGACAGGGGAAAAGTCAGAAGTTAAGGCCAATCGCAATGGAGCACAATGCATCATGGTTCGGATACTGAAGGGGGATTTTGCCCGGTTTTGGCTTACCTTTGAACTCATAAGAATTTTTGAAGTAAAGTTCCTGAGAAGGATATTTTCAGCAGAGCAGCCAGCAGTGTCCAAAGAGAAACTGCTAGATGGAGTATTTGTGAAGATTTCTACCTTTGGACTTCATCACTTTTCTGGAAGTCGAAGATGTCCAGCACTATGGGGGGAGCTAGTACTCACTGGTCAAATAGCAAGGTAGGCCTCAAGCTGCAGGACAGTCCACTGGGAAACAAGGCAAACCTCAAGCAGCAGAAGAGTCCTCTGCTAGCTTCAAGGCATGCGTCTGAGGTCAAGGTAGCCCTCGAGCAGCAGGGAAGTCCTTTGAGAGTCCAAGGCAGTCTGTCTGATTAGGAATGGGTAAAACTCGTGGAGTTTCACCCCCTGGAATTCTGTGGAGTTCCATTAAAATTGTGTGAGATTCTGCAGAGTTCCGCGAACAAGTGAAAATCAACACATTGTGGTGATTTTTAGTGCCAGGAGCTCATTCCTTGCTGAAAAATCAGTGGGAACATCACCACACCATTCGCCAGAGGGTGCTGCTGCTCGAGTTGATTTTGCTGCCGCTCGAGTAGATTTTAGATTGAAGAGATGGTTCAGGAGGTCCAATATTTATACCTGATGTCAGCCTTTGAGGTGGCGGTGATGATATCTTGCATAGCCATACACCAATCTCTGTAAAGTTATTCCCTTCCCCTGCCAAAGCTCCAAAAGGTCTGGGGCGAGAGTGTGCTGTAGGCAGCCCTTTAAAATGCAAATGGGGCAAAATATAGCTCTGCTCAACCCATCATGGCAGAATGGTCTATCCTGACAACATCTAGTCCTACTTTGTCTCACTGCCTGGGAGAAGAACACAAAGGCCAGGTGTCAAACTATTCACAGTCATGTGGCCCAGGACACGAGTACTGGGCACCAAATGGTTAGGACAAGAAAATGCCAACTTTCTAAAAGTGCCATGTTGGAAAATGGGATATTGGTAAGGGCAGGTAGGTACCTACACTGAGCAACAGGCCACTAACCTCCACTTAGGTCCAGTTAGGTCTCAGTAAATTAAACCCAGCTCAACCCTTGGTAGCTTGGCAAAGAGCGTCAAGGCTTAACTTAGGAGACAGAGTGTAAAGCATTCAAATATCACAAAACAGTAAATAAATAAAACACAGGAAAGAGTTTAAAAATCCAAAACCCATTAATAAAAATAGACTATATTTTTATCTTTAAAATAACACAACAACGAATAAAATCGGATAAGGAGAACTGGAGATATGAATTTTTAAAGAATTATTATTTTTTTAGCGCCTAGAAACGAAAAGCACCAATCGGGTCATCTGGTTGCACCTCTACCAGGGCAAAGTCAAAGTTTAAGGCCGACCGCGATGGAGCCCTGCTCGGCTACAGGCGGCGGGAGGCCTCGGTTAAAAGTTTACCTTCACACTTAGGGCCAGATGTAGCAAGGGTTTAGCGAGTCGCAAACGGCGAAAATCGCCGTTTGCGAGTCGCTAAAGCCTCATTGCTATGTAGAAATGCATTTTGCGAGTCGGATCCGACTCGCAAAATGCATTTACGACTCGCAAATAGGAAGGGGTGTTCCCTTCCTATTTGCGACTCACAATGCTATGCATTTTCATTTGCGACCGCGATTGCGGTTGCAAATGAAAGCGCAGTTACCATCCACTTGAAGTGGATGGTAACCCAGGAGCAAACGGGATGGGGTCCCCAAGGGACCCCTTCCCCTTTGTGTCTGGAAAAATAATATATTTTTCAGGGCAGGCAGTGGTCCAATGGACCACTACCTGCCCTGAAAAATACCGAAACTAAAGGTTTCAGTTTTTTTTCAAAGTGCAGCTCGTTTTCCTTTAAGGAAAATGGGTTGCACTTTGAAAAAAAAAAAACTGCTTTATTTAAAAGCAGTCACGGACATGGTGGTCTGCTGTCTCCAGCAGGCCACCATCCCCGTGAGTGCCCTGAATCGCTATGGGGTCGCAAATTGCGACCCACCTCATTAATATTAATGAGGTGGGTCTTTGCGACCCCATAGTCGCTGGGACTCGCAAATTGCAACTCGCAATTTGGAATGCAGAAAGGTGTCTCAGACACTTTCTGCGAGTCGCTATGGGTCGCAAAGACACATCTGGCCCTTAGTCTCTTTTTTGAAGATTTTCTTCAGCGGGACGGACCTGCCAGTCCAATCTGACCTCCTGGAGCCCTTCTCCGGATACGCGTCGCGGGAATCCTCGGTGGAGATTTTTACCTTCTGACTTTTCGAGGTGAAAATCCTTCGACCGGGGTAAACCTGGATCTTGATCCGACGTCCCTGGAGCCATCCTCTGATACGCTGGCTGGGAGGTCCCGGTCAACTTTTTACCTTCTGACTTAGTCTCTTTTTCTGATATTTTTTTTACCGGGACGAACCAGCAAATCAGGCCGGGTCGCGGTTGAGGCAAGCCGGCTAGAGTTGCCGCAGCGGGTCGGTCCCTCTATGGAGATTTTTTTCAAAAGTTCTCCAAACTTCTCCAAACTTCTGGGGCTTCTCCCAGATGTCCTTTTAAGGTTCTTTTGAGGTCCACAGCTCACCCCAAGGGTCCAGAAGTTCTGAGATGGTCCATGGGGGTGCGGAATACAACTCCCAGAATGCACCTGGCGCAAACTCCTTTTTGGCCACTAGACAGTGGTCAGCTGGTCGCTTTCTTCAGGAGTTGGTGCAAGGGACTCTGTTTAGCAATTTTTCACCTGTAGCAAACAGGGAGTCCCTCCTTGAACCAGTTGAAGCCAGGCAAAGTCCTTCTTGTGGCGAAGCCCAAGTGTGCAGCTGGTGCAGTCCTTCTGAGTGCAGGTTCCAGGTGCAGGTCAGGGGTCCAGCAGGGCAGTCCTTCTTCTTCTGTAGTTCTTCCTTGTTGGATGTGGTAGGGAACTGAGGCGTGGGTGCAGGTCTGCCAGTTTTATCCTTGCTCCTGGGTGAAAATCAGGGGGTCTTGGTTCTCCAATCAGGTGCAGGGTCCTTCCCCCTGTGATGACCACTTCCTGGGAAGTGTGGCAAAAATCAATCCCAGGAGGCAACATTCTCCAAAAATCCATCATGGCTGAATCTGATTTTTGGAGGTTACATCTGGCTGAGCCCACCCACTGGTGTGGTTAAAATTCATAAATACACCCCTCTCCTGCCCTCTCCTAATCTAATCATGGGGGCACCTAGTTGTCTGGGGTTGCAGGATGTGGGGGTGTTGCTGGTTGCTCCAAATGTCCTTCTCTGACTTTGAAGACCAGTTTGGCAGCCCTCCCCCTTCCTGCCTCACCATCTGCTGAGGGGAGATTCCCTCCCACAGGCAAATTCCTTTGTGTGAAGCCAGGCCACTTCACACCTCATCAAGGCAGCCTGGCCAGGCTGCTAGAGGCTGGCCAATCAGAGCACAGCAGCAAAAACAATGCAGGGCTGAAATTAGCAACTTTTCAGGTAAAGTTTAAAACTCTTTACCTGAACAAGTTATATTAAATCCCACAACTGGAAGTTGTGGGATTTATTACAACAATTAATTTGATACCAAACTCTTGGTATCCATCATTTAAGGAGACTTTAAAAATTAAAATAAAGTCTCCCCATTCTAGCCTATGAAGGCCATTTACTACAATGAGGGAAAAACGAATCTGGCTGTTTTTACTTCACCAGGGCTTATAAAACTATTTTTATAAGGTCCCTGCTTATAGTTACATGGCACCCAGCCCTAGGGGCACATAGGGCACACCTTAGGGGTGACTTATATGTAAAAAGAAGGTAGTTTAAGACTTTGGAACTACTTTTAATTCCAAAGTCGAATTTGCATGTAACTTTAATTTAAAAGTAGCCAGCAAGGCAGGTCTGCCTTTAAAATGACACTGGGCACCTCAGCAGTGCACCTATGGGTGCACTACCTATTGCTGTGGTCCCTAAACCTACATGCCCTACCATATACTAGGGACTTATAGGTAGGTTAACTTAGCCAATTATAATTAGCCTAATTTGCATATTGATTTTACACAGAGCACAGGCCCTGGGACTGGTTAGCAGTACCCGGGGCACCATCAGAGTCAGGAAAACACCAGCAAAAAGTGAAAAATGGGGGCAAAAAGTTAGGGGGCCTCTGCAATCAGCCCTGTTTTTACACATGGCATTTTCAGAATTGTGACTTAAAATCTAACTTTACGTCTAAAAAAGATTTTAAATTACAATCCATTTCAGTCTGACCTGACATCCCTATCTGTTCCCAATCAAGCGTTAGCACTTATTAAATGTACTAAAGTAATCCAATGTTATCCAATGGGAGAGTTAGGCCTCATAGTAGTGAAAAGCAAATTTAGGATTTTTTCACTATCAGGACATGTAAAACTTAAAAACACAGCCCTACGTTTCACATACAATGCACTGTGCCCTACCTGCTGTTTAGGGCCTACTTTAGGTGTGGCATATGCATTAAAAAGCAAAGTTAAGGTCTGACAGATGGTTTATTTTGCCAAGTGGAATTGTCAGTTTTAGAACTGCATTACAGGCTGCATTGAAAAGCCTGAGCTATGTTTAAAGAGCTACTTTAAGTGGGTTTCACAATGAGTGCTGCAGGCCTGCTAGTAGCATTTAATGTACAGGGCCTAGGTGCGTGCATTATCCTATACTAGTGATGTATATGTAAATTAAATGTGCCAGTCAGGTGTAGGCCCATTTTACCATGTTTAAGGAGCGAGCACAAGCACATTAGTGCTTAGACATCTTTGAGGAGCAACTATAAGTGGGTGACTCAATGAGTGCTACTAACCCACTAGTAGCATTTATTTTACAGGTCCTGGTAATACCATATACTAGGGATTTATAATTAAATTAAATGTGCCAATCAGGTGTAGGCTTAGTTTACCATGTTTTAGGGAGAGTGCATAAGTACATTGGCACTGGTTAGCAGGGGTAAATTGCATAGTCGTAATGCCAACAAAACTGAAATTCAGAAAACAGGAGGGGTGAATGCAAAACGTTTGGGGTAAGACCACATGCCAGATATAAGTTCTAACAGTACTTATGATGTGCCATGCCACCTAGACTTGCTTCCTGTTGCCTCTTACATTTGCATGTGCACACAGTATTGTTTTTTATTTGCCCCAGTCCACTAAAGTCCTGTAAAATGCTTGGGGAACCTGTACTACAACCGCATTAACTTTGGTATCTCTCACAAAGGGTTGACAGAAAGATAACATTGGGTTTCCAAGTGACTCTTTATATGTTTGCAAATGTAACCTTGTGGGAAATGTTATAGAGAACTTCTTTACTTGGAAATGTTCCCAGAATTCAGATTGCTTTACTGTAGGAGTTTGTGGTCTATGTTTTTGTAGTTTACTGTTTTGTGCTTCAATGAAACAGCATTCTGGGTGTGTCAGGTGCTGAGTATATGTGCATGTAGAGAACAGTGATGTACCAGTGATACCCTCACTTTGCACCTTTTCTTATGGTGCTTGGCTATGGGGAGATGCTGGGAAGCAGAAGGAGATACAGACTTTTGCATCACTGCAATGTATCCTGGAAGGACCTCAGAACTTAGATTGACCCTAGAGTAATACTTGATGAATGCCCTGCCCAGTCCCCTAGTCATGCTGCTCCAGAGGAGGGCTTCATCCCCCAACATTCATGGCTGAAATGGTAGAGTTATCTATTCCAACAACGGAAAGACAGAAAGAGAGGTGCAACAATATTAATGAATAAAGGTGATCTTCCAGGATTCCCTATATTACTGTTATAATAATAGTGTAATTTATTCTGACTGACTAGAAGGAATCCAAGAATGTGTAAAGTGAATGAATGGCATTTGAAACTAATGGTCAAGATGAAGGTACTTTCGAATACATACCGGGTATAGATTAATTGCGCACACATGGCTTGATGCTGGTATTCACATTTCTCTAAGTGACCAATTACAGTCCAACAGAACTTGCTCAATTATCCTCCCTCTGCAGGACCCTATCCTGTAGAACTGCTGGTGCCTAATTTTCAAGGCAAAAAAGGTTGGATCAAAAACTTTTCTTAGAAGGCTGATGCCAACACTGCTGAATGCTAAAGCTCCCAGATTCTTAGGATGCCTAGACTTGATTTCACCCTGTGACTCTTTCCTCTACCACCCTACACTACTTGTGACTTAGGCCCTCATTACAACCATTGTGGTCGGTGGAAAAGTGGCGGTAATACCGCAAACAGGCATGCAGTAAAAAAATTGGAATTGCAAGCATGGCGGTCACCGCCATGCAAAACCGCCACTTCTCCACTTCGACCGCCAGGGTGGTAAAGACCGCTGGGCTGGAGACTTTGGTCTCCAGCTCGGCGGCCGTCACTACACTGCCGGCGGTATCATGACCCCTCATACCGCCATGGATTTTGTGGGGTTCTGTACCGCCACGCAATCCATGGCGGTAGGCACTATCAGTGCCAGGGAATACATTCCCTGGCACTGATAGGGGTCTCCCCCACCCTCCTCCCCCTTCCCAGAGTCCTCCCCCCAACCCAACAACCCCCCTACCTCCCCCCAAAGGTGGTAGGACCCCCCTCCCCACACCCCCTAACATTGACACCCCAACATGCACGCTCACACAACAACTACACATAAACGCACACATACACACACACATACACGCACACATACACACAGACATACACACAGACATTCACGCACACATTTTACACACAACACACACCCCGCATGCATACACGCACTCACACACCCCCTCTACACACTCACATGCACACCCCCATGCACGCACACACCACACAACATCCCCATCCCCCTCCCCTAACGGACGATCACCTTACCTGGTCCGGTGATCCTCCGGGAGGGAACGGGATCCATGGGGGCTGCTCTGCTGCCAGCTCCCCGTCACCAGAACACCACCACACCGAATCATGGTGTTGTGATTCGGTGGGCGGTGTTCTGATGACGTGGCGGTGGAGGTGGAGCAGCCTCCACTTCACCGCCAACCGCCAGTATGGCTGCTGGCAGCTCTCAGTTCGGAAAAGGGCTGAGGGCTGCCAGCAGTCATAATATGCTGTGTGGAAATCCGCCTGCACTCTCGGTCTTCAGCACGACGGTACCTCAGCAGTCTTTGTAAAAGACCGCCAAGGTTGAAATGAGGCCCTTAATCTCGCTCATGCTAGCTCTAGACAAACCTGTTTCCTCCCTTTGTCAATGTTTTCCTTGCCTTCTCTTGCTCTAAATCAAAGTGATGAAAAATAAGTCCTGGTTCCCAATGAATGAGTGGCAGTGTCAACCACATGTAACTACCTGCATAGATTAACTAATGTGTATAGTTCTTAGTGACTTTTTTTATCTGCAGTTAGTTGTTCTATTGGGCAAGGGTGTTGTTCATCAGAATTAAATAGCTGTTATTTATGTCCTAGGATGTTTTCACATCCATTAATGGACGTCAGCAATTGAAAGCCTCCAAAAATTAGCTGAAAATCACTATTTACTGTAGTTTTTTAACTTGTTTTCCCTGCCACCGTGATATCGCCTCCTCAATGAGTGACCTTCTGATGGGAGCGAATATCATGTGTCACACAGTGGCACTGTGTGAATTGGCAGGTCTGGTAATTCTACTACGGAGAAAACTAATTGCCACAGGTGTAGTGTGTTGAACTACCTCAAGTTTACAAACCCAAAATGATGCCTTTACAATGATTGCATGAAATCATCAGTCTTGTCATCAGTGATGGCATTCAAGATATCATCAGTGATGTCATTAATAATGTCATTTTACGTGTAACAAGTAATGTAATGTGTAGGGACATAAGCAGGGATTTCAAAATGGTACTAAAATAAACAAAAAGATAGGGCAGCTCATCCTGGCATTGGGCCATATCATCAACCTTGAAGGGACAATAAAGTCTATCTGCCCATCCACTGTGGGGAATATGCAGGTTTGTCCTTAGTCTGTCCCCCGTGGAGGAAGAAAACTACAAGATTTCAAAATGGCACCAAAATAAACAAAAAGATGGGGTGCCCACTCTGGCATTGGGTCATATCTCCACCCCAGAAGAGGTAACATAATCTCAGTGGCAGATAGGTTTGCCATGATTGGGGAGTTTGTCCTTAATCTGCACCTAGAAGGGTATAAAGCCCCCTACAAACTAGGGCTCAAATTTAGGAAGGGCCTAGCACCAACTATCGCCACATTAGCATCATTTTCTTTTAATGCTAATGTGGTGATAGTGTGCCAAAAATGCTACGCCATCTTTACAAAGTGGTGCAATGCTTGCATTGCGCAACTTTGTAAACCCTTGCTCCACAATATACCTGGGCCAGGCATAATGCATACAAGGGGAGCGTTCCCCCATTAGGAGGCCCGCAAAAAAGGTGTAGTGGAATCTATGAGATTCCATTGCACCATTTTTAGCGGCATTTTTAAAGCCTGTAAAGAGCAGGTATTAAAAGGAGGCACACCATTATTTGGCACTAATCCTGCAAAGTACCTCAATAGCATCAAAAATTATGAAGCTATTGTCCCTAACCTGTGCCATGGTGTGCCGTATGTCAAATTATGGTGCACATATAGTGGCATTAGGGTGGGCGAAATGGACTGCAAGAAAAGTGGTGCTTCATGACATGAAGCATCACTTTTCTTAAGTCTGGGCCCAGGGATTTTATATCTGGGCTAAAATAAGGGGCTTGGCATCTCACCCTGGCATTGAGCCATGTACCCCCACATGGGACTATAAAGTCTTTCTGCCCCCTTTGGGGGAAGATAGGACATTTGCCCCCAATTTGCCCCTGACATGGGAAGAAAGCACACTAAATACAAGGGCCACAGGATATGATGGCAGCCCACCTAGGCATCAGGCTTGCCCTCTGAATAGGAGAAAGAGTCTTTCCTTTCTCCCTGTGGGCAGTTTAGGGGATGAACCTCAATCTACTCCCCTAAGGGACAGAAATTAACTAGATACAAGAACAACAATATGTCCAAACAAGAAGTTATGGGGCTGCTAAACCAAGCAATGAGTCACGCCTCTGCCCCAGAATGGGCACAATAGACCTTCTTCCCCTTCCCCCCACAGGCAGATTGGCAGAATATACATCCAATCTGCTCTCTTTGGGGACGAAAAGGCCAAAAGACACCAAGTTAAAAAAAAGTTTCAACAAAAAAGAAGGGGTAGGGCCAACCAACCCAGATGTTGGGTTGTTACCCCACCACACAACAGGAACAATTGTCTTCCTGTTTCCCTGGGAACTAAAGCATCCATATCCTCATGGCAAATAAATGGAAACGTTGATTATTTTGGACGTAGTTCTTACATATGATCCAGCAGTGTGTTAATCCCAATTTCCTCTCACTTACCATACCAAATAGGTATACTATTCTGGAATAGAGTTAGCTGGTAACCAGGAAACCTTAACGAACCAAGACATTTTGAAAATTAGATACCTAGCAGAGTCCTGGGTGGTGTGCCTTAGATAGATTCCATGAGTGGTCCTACCTATAATGTCCTGCAAACCTCACACTTTGCTTGAAATCATGCCTTTTCCTCACAAATCTGTGAGGGAAATATTTGGAAACTGCCCAGTTTCACTGAATTCCTACCCTCTAGCATTCCCACAATTGTCCCAATACAAATGCAACTCCATTTGTGTGGCTCGGCATAGCACCCCATTACTACAGGCCCTAAACACATTGGGGGTCATTACAACATTGGCGGTAAAAGCCGCATACCGCCGTGCAGAAGACCGCCAACACACCGCTGCGGCCGCGGAATTCTGCCACGGTCATTATGACCCAAAGCCCGGAATCCGTCAAAATCTAGACACCCAAACACATCCGCCACACCAAAGGTCAGTGATAAACTGGCAATAAGAAATCCTCCACCGTCACGCCAACAGGAATACGCCCACACTATCACGACCCAAGAATCCACGCGGCGGTCTTTCAACTGCGGTATTCCATTGGGGGTACACACTGCTGCACTCAAAATACACACACATTTACAAAACACATCCACATTGGACAATTTGAAATACACACACCTGATACACATACACACACCACTCCCACACACCCAATACAATATAAAGCACACACCCACATCACATACAAACCCTTACGACCAGAATTGCGACTGAATGCCACAGAGAGACACAACCATCTACAAACGAGCATCCACAGGCACTCAACACCATCACCCACATAACATCCACGCACCTCACACAACACACCACTAAATATCACCCAACACATTACAACACACACCACCTCACACATCACCTACACCACCCCATGGCACGGCGAAGACACCCCAGGTTCTCTGAGGAGGAGCTCAGGGTCATGGTGGAGGAAATCATCCGGGTAGAGCCACAGCTATTCGGATCACAGGTGCAGCACACCTCCATAGCTAGGAAGATGGCGCTATGGCGAAGAATCGTGGATAGGGTCAACGAAGTGGGACAGCACCCAAGAAATAGGGATAACATCAGGAAGAGGTGGAACGACCTACGGGGGAAGGTGCGTTCCGTGGTCTCAAGACACCACATCACGGTACAGAGGACTGGCGGCGGACCCCTACCTCCTCCCCCACAACTAACAACATGGGAGGAGCAGGTCTTGGCTATTCTGCATCCTAAGAGCCTCGCAGGAGTAGCTGGAAGAATGGACTCTGGTAAGTCAAATCTTTACTATTACATCCTCCACCCTACCTGCATGCCATCACATACCCCCACCCTCGCCCTCACCCCCATCACTCCTACTCCTCACACATGTCCCAATATCACAAACCACACATCCCAACACCAAGCTCTGCATGTAACACCAAAGCATGGACACCCATCACCAAAGCATGGCCACTGCACATACCCATACACCCCCCTAAACCATCATCACACAAGGTCCTACACAGGAATGCAAGCACTGGGGTACACGGTCACCCACCCATTGCACACCATGGCACACACAGATGCAATAATCATGCTTTTACCCCCCTGCAGGACCCCTACCCAACGTCACCGGACAGGAGGGTCCAGACATGTCCACTCCACCCACAGAAGAGGCCCACAGTGATGACAGCAGCTCTGTCTAACTGTATCTAGACGACCAGCCCGGCCCATCTGGGACCTCGGGACAGTCGGTTCCCCTCACATTGGCACAGGCCACTACAGAGCTTCCCCCTCTGGAAACACCAGCACAGCACCCACCCAGCGGGCCCATACCTCTGTCCCCAGGACAAGTCAATCAGCAGTGTGTCCACCACTACAGGGAACCCAGGCTAACCCACCACCCCAAAAACACCAGGAACCTGGGGGCAGTGGCAGTGGGCACACGGTTCAGGGGACAGAGGCACAGGAACACAGGGGAACTGGGAGGGGTGCTGTGCGACAGGGGGAGGACAGGCCCAGGGAACCCACTCTCCACGAGGCCCTCTCCAACATCATGGGAGCCTACCACCATTCCCAGGAGACAATGGCAACAGTACTGGCCAGGTTTCAGGAGACCCAGCGGCTGCAGGAGGAATGGTATTTGGGCTTCAGGGAGGAACTCAAATCCATCAATTCCACCCTGGGCACCATTGTAGGGGTGCTGAAGGAACTCCTCAACACCAGGAGGGACACTGTGGAACAATAAGGGGCCCCTGATACAAGCCTGGACGATGAACTGCCCACCACCTCCGCCGGTGCTAGTGGACAGGAGGTACCGCCACAGGACCACCACACCAGCACCCCACCCTCTGCAGAGGGAGAACCACCCCGCAAACAGTCCCTGAGATCCAGGACAAAGACAGAGAACGATGCCAAGACCCCCGCCAAGAAATGAGACCACCCTGATTGTCATCCATTTGTCCCACCTTGTCACCCTGTCCATCCTTAAACTGCCCCAGCTCCACTTCCTATGCCCCTTTGGACAATGCACCTGTGAGACTAATGGACTGGACCCTGCCATGGACATTCCTCCACCATCACCCCTGTCCATTTTACAACCCCCTCCAATATTGAGCACTTAAATAAACTCCCTTAAAGCACAAAAACAATCTGGAGTCTGTCTGTGATTTTGAAATAGTGTATTAGTAATTACAGTGCCAAAATGCTCTTTCAAATGTAATGTCAACATACCTATGTCACACAGCTCTAGTCCATGAGGAAACAAAGCAGATGTCACACAGTGGGACCCACATCTGTGAAATCGTAAGGGAAAGTGACAACTCAGTGACCATACACTGGGTGAAAATGACAGACAGTAGAGAGGTAGTAGATTTTAATTAGATGTAGCAAGCAGGTTTGTCTTCTTACCTGTGTCTCACTGGAAGTATTGCAGGATCACCGTGTTCCTGTTGTTGATGTCCTCTTCTTCTGCTTCCTCGTCTTCACTGTCCACAGGCTCCACAGCTACCACAACACCTCCATCTGGACCATCCTCCTGCAGAAAAGGCACCTGTCATCGCAAAGCCAAGTTGTGAAGCATACAGCAGGCCACGATGATCTGGCACACCTTCTTTGGTGAGTAGAATAGGGAATCACCTGTCATATGAAGGCACGGGAACCTGGCCTTCAGGAAGCCGAAGGTCCACTCTATAATCCTCCTAGTTCACCCATGGGCCTCATTGTAGCGTTCCTCTGCCCTTGTCCTGGGATTCCTCACTGGGGTCAGTAGCCATGACAGGTTGGGGTAACCAGAGTCACCTGCAAATGGCGAGGGACAACTGTTAGACACACACTAACTCATTGGGACATCCACAGACCCAGACAATTATTCCCACTGATTTGGGTCCAGGTGCTAACCTAATGGCCACACCCGGCGCCTCTGTAGTTGCCCCATCACATAAGGGATGCTGCTATTCCGCAGGATGTAAGCGTCATGCACTGAGCCAGGGAATTTTGCATTAACATGGAAGATGTACTGGTCTGCCAAACACACCATCTGCACATTCATCGAATGGTAATTCTTCCGGTTTCTGTACAACTGTTC
Source organism: Pleurodeles waltl (assembly GCF_031143425.1). Taxonomy (NCBI): domain Eukaryota; kingdom Metazoa; phylum Chordata; class Amphibia; order Caudata; family Salamandridae; genus Pleurodeles; species Pleurodeles waltl. The sequence goes on from NC_090444.1 coordinate 1,783,207,449, forward strand.
ACTCCTGCGTGGGGGTACCAAGGTCACATGTGTCCCATCAATTGAACGTATGATGTTGGGGATATGTCCCAGGGCATAGAAGTCACCTTTCACTGTAGGCAAATACTCCACCTGAGGGAAAACGATGTAGCTCCGCATGTGTTTCAGCAGGGCAGACAACACTCTGGCCAACACAATGGAAAACATAGGCTGGGACATCCCTGATGCTATGGCCACTGTTGTTTGAAAAGACCCACTTGCTAGGAAATGGAGTACTGACAGCACCTGCACTTGAGGGGAGATTCCTGTGGGATGGCGGATAGCTGACATCAGGTCTGACTCCAACTGGACACACAGTTCCTGGATTGTGCCACGATCAAACCTGTAGGTGATGATCACATGTCTTTCCTCCATTGTCGATAGGTCCACCAGCGGTCTGCACACCGGAGGATGCCGCCATCTCCTCACATGCCCCAGCGGACGGTGGCTATGGAGGAGAACAGCGAGCACAGAGTTAACCAACTCTGAGGTACGTAAACACAGCTTACTCTGAAAATATTCATAAATCAAAATTTGCCTGTATGTGTAGTTAAGCAAGGCCTAGGTATGTGTGACGCAGTCATAATTCAAGCCATGTGGGCCCCTGAAATGGCGGCTGCCTGACCTGTAAAGTGGGACAAGGGGATATGAGGTAACTGCGCTGGCGTTGTACACTGTCGAAGACCGCGGTGCAATTCTGCATTGGTTAACATTGGACCCCATGGGTCCCAGGAGCCGATGACGATGTACGCCGGCAGTGACGGTACGCACTGCCACGGACGTGACTGCCATTTTCTCTCTGTTCAATCACTCGATACCTGATCTTCGACAGGAGAGGACCTACACTGCAAGTGCTGCTGTGACCTCAGTCTGGAAGAGACAATGGCTCGTGTGTCTGGGGAAAGGGCCCCTGCCTTCAGCACGGAGGAGTTGGAGAAACTTGTGGATGGGGTCCTCCCCCAGTACACACTACTCTACGGTCCTCAAGACAAACAGGTAAGTACACTGTGAGCATGCTGTATGGGCAATGCCTGTGTGGAGTGGGGTGGATGAAAGATAGGGGGGGTGAGAATGAGGCGTGCATGAAACGACAGTGAGTGCATGTGCGTTGTTGCAAGGGTAGGGATGCGGGCCAATGACTGTGACGGTGCAGTTGGCAACTACTTCTCTTTTCCCCTGTACAATTCCTGTAGGTCAGCGCCCACCAGAAGAAGGACATCTGTCATGCCATCGCCAAGGAAGTCCGGACCCTGAGGGTCTACCACAGACGGAGCACCCACTACCGGAAAAGATGGGAGGACGTCGCCGCTGGAGCAAGAAGACGGCGAGGCCCAGCTGGGGATGGCCTCCCAACGTGGGAGGGGTGCCGGTCGCACCATGACCCCCCTGATGTTCAGGATCCTGGCGGTGGCGTATCCGGACTTGGATGGGCGCTTGAGGGCATCACAGCAGCCACAAGGGGGTGAGTACACTCTCATTCTGCTGATTCAGCACGCATTTTAGGTGTCTGGGTGGGGGAGGTGGGCTGTGGGTTCCCCTAGGCCAGGGCGAGTTTGCTAGTTAAGTTCCCTTTCTAAGGCAGGCCCTGTGGCACCCCACCCCACCTGTGTACAGTGCCAACTACACCTAGTCAGGCTCCTGTGACATCCTTGTGTGCAGAAATCAGCCATAGTCTTGTAAGCCATGTCCCAGGGATTGAATAGTGGACCCCAAGTGCGCGGCGTAGTGCAGGGGGCTTCTGTGTCTGTCGTGTCCGCCAACAGTAGCGATATTGCATGCACTGAACATGTCTTTCTTCTGTCTCCCCCCCCCACTTTTTGTGGTCTCCCTGTACTTGTGTGCATTAGCATCATCAGGCGGAGGAGCAGTGGCAGCGGAGCAGGAGGGAGCTGCATCCCACATGGCCCTGGAGGGCGACACTAAGGACTCCGAATTCACCAGTGGGACGGAGGGTGAGGGGAGGTCCACAGCGGGGACAGGAGCTGACACCAGTGAGATGGACTCCTCTTCTGATGGGAGCTCCCTTGCGGTGGCGGCCCCATCTTTTCCCACCCGCATCTACAGGTACAGCCGCCACCCCCCTACCAGCATCGCCCTCTCAGCAGCCCCTCAGCCTTTGCCCCGTGCCCACTCACCCAGGAGGGTGGGCATTACCTTCGTCCCAGGCACCTCAACCCCTGCCACCCATGCTGCCCTCAGTGAGGAGGCCATTGACCTCCTCAGGTCCCTCACTGTTGGGTAGTCTACCATTTTGAATGCCATCCAGGGTGTAGAGAGGCAATTGCAACAGACAAATGCATACCTGGAGGGCATTCACTCTGGTCAGGCAGCCTTTCAGCAAGTTTTTCAGACTCTGGCCTCAGCACTGATGGCAGCCATTGTCCCTGTCTCTAGCCTCCCCCCTCCAACTTCCTCCACCCAGACCCACACCCCTGTACCTCCGCCTATCCCAAGCACACCATCAGACCAGCATGCACACACCTCAACACACAAGGGAAGCTCTGGCAAACATAAGCACCACACATCCCATAGGCACTCACGCAAGCATAACACATGCAGACACACCAACATCCACTGCCTCCACTGTGTCCCCATCCTCCTCATCTCCCTCCTCCCTCCCTGTCTCGTCTCCACTCACACCTGCATGACCTACATCCTCAGCCACTACGTCCATCACCAGCACACCCACCACCACACCCCGCTCACGTGCAGTCACCACCCCCACTACCATTCACACATCCCATGTGTCCTCTCCCAGTGTGTCTGTGAGGCCACCTCCCAAGGTACACAAACGCAGCCACACACCCACCCAACAGCCATCCACCTCACGACAGCCTCCAGCCCATGCACCTTACCCAAAGTCACCAAACGTACACCTCCTACAACCACAACCTCTTCCTCCACTCCCAAACCCCCTCCAGCACAGTGTTCCTAAGAAACTTTTCCTGGCCAGTCTTGACCTCTTTCCCACACCTCCCCCACCCCGTCAGTCTCCTAGGGCCCGACTCTCCAGGTCCCAACCTAGCACCTCAGCCACAACATCGGCGGGACCAGTGGTGCCAGTAGTCACTGGATTATGGAGTGCAACAGGCAGCAGGGCAGGCAGTGTGGCAAGGAGCCACAGCACGGACAGTCCCCCACCTGTCAAGCATAAAAAGTTGGTCAGTGCCCGGCGGGAGAGGGAAAAGAAACCAGATACCAAAGCCTCTCCCAGGGGTACAGTTGGGAGTGTGGAGACAGCTGCGACACCATCCAAGGTGGGAAAGGGGCACAGTAAACCGGCAAGTCTGGGAAGATCAGCACAGCGGACAAGACCGACAGCAGCCACACTGCCCAGGAGAAGACCGCCATCAGCAGCCCGCTGCCCAGGAGTCAACCGCCAGCAGCCACACTGCCACAGACAGGACCGCCAGCAGCAGCCCCGCTGCCCAGGAAGCGACCGCTAGCAGCCCCGCTGCCACAGACAGGACCACCAGCAGCAGCCCCGCTGCCCAGGAAGCGACCGCCAGCAGCCCTGCTGCCACAGACAGGACCGCCAGCAGCAGCCCCGCTGCCCAGGAGGCGACCGCCAGCAGCCCCACTGCCCAGGAGAAGACCGCCAGCAGCAGCCCCGCTGCCCAGTAGGCGACTGCCAGCAGCCACACTGCCACAGACTGGACCGCCAGCAGCAGCCCCGCTGCCCAGGAAGCGACCGCCAGCCGCCCCGCTGCCACAGACAGGACCGCCAGCAGCAGCCCCGCTGCCCAGTAGGCGACTGCCAGCAGCCACACTGCCACAGACAGGACCGCCAGCAGCAGCCCTGCTGCCCAGGAAGCGACCGCCAGCAGCCCTGCTGCCACAGACAGGACCACCACCAGCTGAACCGCTGCCACAGACAAGGCCACCACCAGCTGAACCGCTGCCCAGGACACCGCTGCCCAGGACACCGCTGTCAGCAGCCCCGCTGCCACAGACAAGACCGCCACCAGCTGAACCGCTGCCCAGGACACCGCCGCCAGCAGCCCCGCAGGCCAGGACAAGACCACCACCAGTTGAACCGCTGCCACAGACAAGGCCGCCACCAGCTGAACCGCTGTCCAGGACACCACCGCCAGCAGCCCCGCTGCCACAGAAAGGACCGCCACCAGCTGAACCGCTGCCCAGGACACCGCCGCCAGCAGCCCCTCTGCCACAGACAAGACCGCCACCAGCTGAACCGCTGCCCAGGGCACTGCCGCCAGCAGCCCCGCAGGCCAGTCAGCTCCAATGATTCCAACGCTACTGAGTCCGCCACGAGCAGGATGAGGCACTCTGGGCACAAGGCCCCCTCCAGAACCAGTGGAGAGATACATCCACTACCTCTGTCCTTGGCAGGATGAAGCACTCTGGGCACAAGGCCCCCTCCAGAACCAGTGGAGAAAGACATCCACTACCTCTTTCCTTGGCAGGAAGAAGCACTCTGGGCACAAGGCCCCCTCCAGAACCAGTGGAGAGATACATCCACTACCTCAGTCCTTGGCAGGATAAAGCACTCTGGGCACAAGGCCCACTCCAGAAACCAGTGGAGACTGGTATCCACTTGAGAGACTGTGGCTTTGCACTCCCCAGGATTGAACAGTGGGCAAACCACCCACAGTAGAGACTTGAGAGACGGTGGCTTTGCACTCCCCAGGATTGAACAGTGGGCAAACCACCCACTGTAGAGACTTGTGAGACTGTGGCTTTGCACTCTCCAGGATTGAACTGTGGGCATGGAGCCCCCTCGTGGATCTGGCGTCGTGCACTCAACCGGCTGAGGTGTCCCCCCCTTCCCTTCCCCCTGAGGTGCCTGTTTTATTTCCATCTGATGCCCCTGCAGTGTTCTCTCCGTTTTGATCGGGTATTGATTGTGGGCCTCGCCCATGCCTTTTTGGCCCAGTGATCCATGGACTATGATGGTGGAATCCCTTGGACTTGTGTTCTTGGTGTATATAATTGTATATAGAACAAATGTATGTATTTGTAAATATTTTTGAAGTATGTAATTGAATATATCACAATTATTCGACTCATTTCCTTTTGTCCTTGCATTCTTCCAAGGGGGGTTGGGGGGGCGTAACTGTTATGTATCAATATGTATTAGCGTGTGAGTTGTAGTGGGTGAGGGTGGGGGTGGGGGTGTTGCGTGTGTGTGTCACTCTCTTTTACCTACCCCCTCCCCTGTGTCGTAGATGCAGTACTCACAGTTGTCTTCGGCGCCGGCGTTCGTGCTCCTGCTAGAGAAGCAGGAAGATAAAGGCTGGCAGAATCTGGAGCTCGGGTTCCATGGCGTGCTGATTCCTCGTGGGTTGTGTAGAGGTGAGCGTTTTCCCTTCGAAGTCCTGTTTCCGCCGTGTTTTTGTTTGTGGTGAATCCGCCCCGTAAAAGTTGGTGGGTTGTAATAGTGTGGGCGGTACATTGTCCTCCACCTGTCTATTGGCGGTTACCGCCGCAGTGTTTGTTTGTACCGCCGTGGCGGTCGGAGTGTTAAAGTGGCTGTCTATGTTGCCGGTTTCCACCACGGTCGTAATTCAATTTTTTTTATAGCCGGCCTGTTGGCGGTTTTACCACCGCTTTTACACCGACCGCCAGGGTTGTAATGACCGCCATTGTGGATACATAAAATTTCCTGTAAAAAATTATCTGATACGCCGTTGGTGTAGCTGTGGTATTTGGGTCCAAGCTTGGTCGCCATTCCAGGGACACCTGGGAAACCTAGACATTTTTTAAAACTAGACATCTAGGGAAGTCTAGGGTGGTGGGACCTGCATGGATCTTTTGATGTATTCAAACCCACAAATCCCTGCAAACCTTAAACATTTACTAAAATCATACATTTTCTTCAAATGCCTGTGAGAGAAAGTTTCCAAACTGTTTTGACCCACAAAATTCCTACCACACAGCATTCCCTGACTTGTCATGATAAAACAAAAACTCTACCCCACTTGTGTGGTCCGGTGTAATACCCTCGACACAACATGTCACAAAATGAAACATGAAGACATCAACCTTTTTCTGTTAAAAAACATCTGATTTGTAAAAGTATTTGGTCCAGGCCCAGGCACACCACCCTCAATTTTTCTAGGTTCTAGCTTTCAGAAAGGTTTGTGTTCTGTAGGTTACCCCGGGTGCAGCCGTGCTCATGCTCAATTCTAAAGCTACCCATATTGCTAAAAAAGTGGTCAGATTAGAGTGGAAAATGTGATATGTCCTTGTTGCCTTGTGAAGCCTTCACTGTCACAATCACTAGGCCTGCCCACACAGATGAGGAACTGTTTTTATTGTTAGAAGTTTAGGAATTCTGAGTGGTAGGAATTATGCAGGTCTGAAGATATTCTGAAACTTTCACAAAAATGTAAGGAGAATGAATGTTTTTAGGCCATGTCTGTGGTTAGCAAGGCTTTTTGTGTAAAAAAATAGCATGAGATTTACATAGGTCACACCATCCTGAGCTTCCTTGGGTGTCCAATTTTCAGAAATGTTTGAGTTTTCCTGGGTAGTCGGTAAGCCAGGGCCTCAAATCCCTAGTTATCCAAATCACCAATTCGGGTAATTTGTCTCTCACATTTTTTGGTATCTCGATGTTATGTTTTGGGGCATTTGTGATGTTGGCGCTAGACTCAGCCACAGAGGTGGAGTACCATGTTTATCAGGAGATGTGTGGGAATGCTGAGTGTTAATATTTTTTGTGGACCCCTTAAGCTTCGAGAACTTTTTCTCACAAAAATCAGTGAGGAATGGGACAACAATGTGACTTGTTCAGAGAAAGATCGAGTATTAGAAGGCTTCTAACTAAAAAATTATATCTTAGGACATGTCACTCTCATTATCCTGGGTGTGTAGTTTTCAGAAGAAATTTCTAGGTTTAGTAGGTTTCCCTGGTTGGCAGTAGAATTAGTGCCCAAATTACATAGCTTCAGCTACCCACATTGAAAACAAAAAACATTGACTTTGCTTGGTGAAAAGTGATGCCTCCAGTTTGTGTTTGGTGTGTTCTGTGTAGTTAGTGCTATGCCCATCCATTCAAGTAGTATACCATCTTTTTAGGGAGACTTGTGAAAACACAAAATAATACATAATTCGTTTTTGCCTCTGCATTTTTTCTTAACAAAAATAAACCAGTGTTGTGGAATTAAGACATTTTGCAAAATACTCTCTGAATCACAATAATGTAGATATCCCCAAATTTAGAGGTGTTCAAATAGCCACTGTCCTAAACTCAGCATCTTGTGCACATTTCAAAAATACATAGGTTTCTTCATACTCATCTTTAATATTATGAAGGGTCATATGGTCGGTACACAATGTGAAATTATTATAAGTCTTATAGGAAGAGAAGACCAAATCTTCAGATCCTTTAACAAATTCTCTATACAATCTAATGCTTAAACTCATCTCTCACCCTATCATTGAACGTCTGCTGCCAATACCTTTTTAAGCTGCTTTTTGGAAAGTGATGTGAATATTCATACCGCAATTACAACACCCACATGTAAACCAAAACCTTCTGAACCTTGGTACACTAAGGGCCTTGCTGCTAATAAACAACCCATCTGCATAAGGAAAGAAAATGAAAGAAAAACAGAACTCCAGAGGACCTGAAGTCCCTTTTGCCAACACGCAGACAGCTCGTAATATCAGACAAAGCTCATAATATAAGCCAAAGCAAAGCACTATATCAAAAACATAAATTAAACTACCAAAGGAAACAGAACACTTTTCAAGACAATCAAGCACTGCAACAACAACCTGCCGCACCCTCCTATTCTGGGGCTTCATACTGTCTCCTGTCATCTTTAACCTGTACATGGAACCCCTGGTGTTTTACTTAGAGACAGGAATGGCATTAGTACTGGTGGCGCCCAGTGGAAAAATAATTTTTACCCCCTCAACCCAATGACCTCCACCTCAGATTCCCTCATGACCACCCGGCAAAAGTGCCCCTCATCTCTCCATAGCCCCTCTCTCACATGCATTTCATTTGTTTTAAAGGGCTGGTAGAGGATGGATTTACTAAACCAATCGGTTATCCACATAAGATACAGAACTGTTCTTTGCAGCAGGCATATTAGCCCTCTGCGTTACTTTCTGCCCAGTCAAAACACTGCCACTAGGCAAAACTCTGATCTCTCTCTGTGGCAGGAATGTTAATTGCAAGAGTGATCTTGCCATTTTTATTGCCGTATGATAGCAGGGAGCACAAGGAACTCTGCAGGAGGTGCTTTTAAATTGTATGTTATTGCTAAACAGAGCACCTCCCCCTGAGGTCAATGCCCCCCATACAGGTCTGGACCAAGTGCGGCCACACCGATCACACTGCCCTAAAGATGGACCTGCTCACAGATAATAGCATCATCATTCACCAATATGCCAATGACACACAGGTCACATTAAAATTGTCCTTTCCTTCAGACTTTCAGCACAATAAACACTGCTTGCATATCATCCAGACCTGGATGTCCAGTGACTATCTGAAGCTCAACCCAACCAAGATAATTCCAGTTATATGCGAAGGACAAGAAACAAGATATAATACAAACCTGATTCAATGACATGATCCTTGACGGCTTCGAGTCCCATCTTTCATTGAATGCCAAGTCACTTGAATTCATGTTGGATACCAGCCACGCCCTCAAGGAACACATTAATAAAAAAGCAAAGTTTGCCTGGTAAGACCTTTTTCTTTTAAAGTAAGTCAAACCATTTCTTCCAGAAAGTGACTACAGAACTACTGTTCAAGCCCTCTTATTCCCACATTGAGATAGCGATAATACCCTATTCCATGGTCCCTCAGATGGCACACTGGCACACATTTGAGCTATCCTACATACTTTAGCATGTCTCATGTAGGGCCTGAAGAAGTATGGTCACATCACTGCATCTTTCTCATCCCGATGGGACTCCATTAGCGTCTCTTGCTGGCCTGCGCCATCTTTAAACCTAGCTGAATAATTTACAAAGGTATCACAACCAGGACCCCTGCTAATCTTGTAGACAAACTCTTTATCATGGGTGGATGTTGACACACTTGTAGCCAGGATACCATCAAAATGCAGACTAAGAAGCATACAGAAGTAAAAAACAAGGCAGCAGGCAGCCTGTTGATTTCATACCTGTATCCACCACAAACTGCAAATAGATTGAAACACAAACATTAGGATAAATGAACTACTTGCGCTAAAAAAATGTTTTTTAAAAGAATTTTTTTATTGGATTTTCATTCACAGCTATAACATCGTATCATGAACTGTTGCATAACAACACTTGAAATTTGGAGACCACTGCCATACTTAAATGTACCAAATAACTTTGTTCAATGGCCACTGTTGTCTCTGGAATAGAAAACATGATATTTCAAAAATGCAATCAACAAACACATGTCCCTTTCATAATGGTTCCCCAACCACTAGTGTCTCTAGAACTGTTTTTCATTTTATCACTATTCACCTCTCCTTGTCTGATGACTTCCCAGTGGACTGGGTATCCCTCCCTTCGAATCAAGACAGTAATTTTCCCCAAGCGTGTAAATCATCCTCTAATTTGTTATCTGTTTGTGTATGTTTTTTAGATTAATCTCTTCTGCCACCACCCATTCCTTTACATCATTTTCCCATCGTGTAACCCGAGGACCTGCTTGTCCCATCAATGTGATAGCAGATCTACGTTTTGCCAGAAGTAGTGTTTATTTTGAGAACTTATGCTCCATCTTTTCCCATTGTGTGAGTGGAAAAAACTGTTTCTAATACACTGCTGGTTGTTCCTGAAAGTGGAGACAATGGTGATTCTAGCACCCCAAACCTTTTGCCTAGGCCATTTTTAATTTGTTTCCCCAAAAAAGTAACATTTAGCTATATTCTGGGTATTTTCTGAGTTCCATCTAGGAGAATCTACAACCCTGCTTATTTTTAGAATTCCTGGATTTTGTGAAACAAGGACGCAGATTTGGCATCGATAACTTTTGTGGAAATAAATTATGAAAGTTTAAGCACAAACTCCTCCAAAAAATCAAAAAATGAGATTAGCTGGGGAGAAATCCCTAGCATTCAAGTGGTTAATGCCTTCTGGAGAAGCCAATGCTGCTTTCCTAATCCTCTTCTAGCCACCAGTATGATATAGCTGCACTTCCTCTGCCTAAGATTAACTGTAACGTACACGTGTTTTCATTAATATTTGTTCTGTTTTAATTATACATCCCTTCTCCAAAAAGCTAGTTGCACCCTCTAATTAAACGCACTTAATACCTTCCAGACTTGCAATATGTAATCAAACCCCCTCATTCCTCTAATCTTTGCTACTCTAACTCTGCTTGGAACAGAAAATTAATTTGCAAATTCTTACCAAGAGGTCTGTATACCACTTAATGATACCTGCGAGTGCTATTTCTACTAAAGAAGGAATTAGCTTCTGTGGATTACATTTGTATTTAAGGCAACTTTAATGTCGACGTTGCAGAACTGCTTGCCGGTGCCCTGCAGAGTTTCAAGAGCTGTCCCTTGCAATGTGAGGTAAGGAAGCCATTTACTACAAAGCACTCGAAGGAAATTGCCTTCCATTTTACAGGCTTACTGTACACACAAATCTGCAGGAAAGAAATACAAATCTCACTGTTTAATGGCCCTGCTACCTGCTCACCTCATATAATTACATCAAATCATCTTGCCGTGACGTCGGGAGCTGAGAAATTAAGAAAGTAAATCTGCTGCCGAATTCCCTCTTCCATCTGAGGCTTCAGAGTGGAGCCTGCCTCCCTGCAGCCTGCAGGCCCTTCGTCTCCCTCCTCAGATGTTTCAGTTCATGTTTAGAAGATTCCCAGGGTGAAGAAGGCGAGAAAGAATTGAAAACATTTAGTAGATATGTAAATGCATGTCCTACTGGGAGTTTCTCATTTAGCGAAATGTTGCTTTAAGGAAAATTCTGTCACTGGGGTATAATAAACGTAATTTCTTCAGGCAGGTGGTCTCCATCGGGTTACAATCAAACGGGGGAAAACGTTCATCTGTAAATGTATTATATATCCATTTCAATTGCCGCATTAAAGAAAACAATTCACATTTTCAAATTCGAGTAAGACGTATATTTATATTTATTTTTTGTTGCTTTCTATCACAGATTGCTGTTACTTAGGGTCACATGTGCAAAGTATTTTTGTGGTCGCAAACGGGCTGATTCGAAGAATGGGCCTGTTTGAAAACGCCAAAATAAATTTTTGCATGTACATAGGTCTATTTGCAATTTGGTAACCTATTACGAATCACAAATTGGGTTTGAGATTCAGTATTTGGAAGGGATGTGTTAGGACGTTCCTTCCTTATACTGAATGGCAGTGGTATGTGTGAATGTTTTGTGATCAAAACGTGGTTGCAGTCCAATTGCATTTTAACCTCCTACCTCAAATAACCCATTTGCAAATGTGAAGGGGCCCCCTTTGTAAATGTTTGCAAAATATTTTTTTTTTAAACAGGCGGTGATCCCATTGAAAAACTTTTCATTTTTTTAAACACATCCTGTTTTTCTTGAAGGGAAACAGTCTGCATAAAAAGAGATTACTTTATACAAAGCAGTCACAGACATGGTGGTCTGCCACCATCCCAGTGATTTTAGAGATTCCCCATGGGTTGCAAACAGAGACCTACCTCAAAGACATTCGTACATTGGTATTTGCGATTGCCAAATAGCAAAGTGCATAAATTCGCTATTTGGTCATTACAAACTATTACCTTTGTACAAGTGACCCTAAGTGCTGTAATAAAGCACGAGAATTACTGCTAACTAATTTAGTAGTACTTGATTGGAAGAAGGAAAGGCAGGGTTGACCTTGCAAGGGTTCAAACACATGGGCCCTCATTATGACATTGGCGATAAGTACCGCTTACCGCCATGCTGACTGCTGCCAACATACCGACGCCGCAGATTACTGCTACCCATATTATGACACACACATAGCAATCCGTCACTATACGGCCAGACACACAAGTCCGCCAGCCCAAAGGTCGGTGATAAACTGGCAGTATCCAAACCTACACTGTTACGCCAACAGAACTACTCCCACAACATTATGACCCACAAATCACCATGGCGGACATTCAATGGCAGCAAACCATTGTCGCTACATACCGCCGCGCTCAAAATACACACACACATACAAAACAACACCACATTGGACAATTCAAACTACACACACCTGACACCCATTCACACACCACACCCACACACACACACACACCACTATAAAACACACACCCACATTACCCACAACCCTTTACAATTACAAACAAGTGCCACAAGAGAGATAGCAAGACCACAGACAACACCACGGCCACACACCACCATCACCTATACACCATCCACGCACCTTACATCACACACCCCAACACATCACCCTACACACCCTCACACCCTCACCCACACCACTCACACTACACTCATGGCACCACAACAACATCCCAGGTTGTCAGAGGAGGAGCTAAGGGTCATGGTGGAGGAAATCATCCTGGTAGAGTCACAGCTATTTGAATCAGAGGTGCAGCCGACATCCATTGCTAGGAAGATAGAGCTATGTCGGAGAATCGCGGACAGGGTCAACGCCGTGGGACAGCACCCCAGAACAAGGGATGACATCAGGAAGAGGTGGAACGACCTACGTGGGAAGGTGCATTCCGTGGCAGCAAGACACCAAATAGCTGTACAGAGGACTGGCGGTGGACCCCAACCTCCTCCCCCACAACTAACAACATGGGAAGAGTCTTGGCAATCATGCATCCTGAGGGCCTGGCAGGAATAGGAGGAGGACTGGACTCTGGTAAGTCAAATCTCTACTATTATCACCCCCCTACCTGCATGCCACCACATACCCTCACTCCCATCACTCCACCACCTCCCACGCACCCCACCATCACAACCCACCCATCCCAATACCAAGCCCTGTATGCAACACCAATGCGTGGACACCCATCACGGACCTGCATGTACACCTATCACTAAACCATGCACACTAGCGAGAAACAGCTAGCCCACCAAATAACAACTCACACAAGGCAAAGCTGCCAGGGCAAAAACAACCATAGAGGGCAACAAACCCATGCACAAGATGTCATACGCAGAAACAATAACACTGCATTTACATACCCACAGGTCCCCCAGCCAACGTCACCGGAGAGGAGGTGCCAGAAACATCCAGTTCCCCCCCACAGAAGAGGTCCACAGTAATGGCAGCAGCTCCGGACCCCTGGATCTGGATGACCAACCTGACCTATCAGGGATCTCCGGAGAGCTGGAGTACCCAGGCACAGTCCCATACCACCACAGAGCCCCCCCCCCTCAGGAGACACCAGGCGCAGTACCCACCCAGCGGGCACATACCTCTGTCCCCAGGACATGTCAATCAGCAGTGTGTCCACCACTACAGGGACCGCAGGCCACCCCACAAACCCAGGCCGATCAGGGACCTGGGATCAGAGGCAGCGGGCACACGGTTCAGGGGACAGAGGCACAGGACAACAGGGAAGCTGGGAGGACTGCTGTGCGACAGGGGGAGGACAGGCCCAGGGAACCAACTCTCCAGGAGGCACTCACCGCGATACTGGACAAGATGCAGGAGAACCAGCGGCTGCAGGAAGGAGAGTACCTGGGGATCAGGGAGAACTTGAAGGACATCAGCACCACCCTGGTCACCATTGCAGGGGTGCTGGCAGACATGGCCAACACTATGAGGGAGGCAGTGGCACACCAGCGGGCCCCTGACACTAGCCATACCGATGAATAGCCCTCCACCTCTGCTGCCACTAGTGGGCAGGAGGCCCCGCCACAGGACCAACAGGCCACCAACACCCCTCCCCCTGCAGAAGGAGAACCACCCCGCAAATGTTCCCTGTGATCCAGGCAGAAGCCAGAGACTATTGCCAAGACCCCGCCAGGAAATAAGACTCTTCTGATATCACCAACAAAGAGAGGGATAGGGAGGATTAAAGGTCCAGTGTACGTACTCCCAATGAGATTAACCGACACCAAAAGTACACTGTTCCTAACTCTAGGGGGACAATTCAAGTTTCAGGAGCAAGAGCCCTCACACCCTGATGGGTGTCATGCTTCATCATCGGGAAGCTCCTCGTCAGACCGGCGGTGCAATATCTGACGGGCTCCCCTTTCGGGGGCTCTTTACCGGAGATCTTTTTATATATAAGGGTGACTGCCGTTAAGGTCATAGAGGTCAGACACTCATTATGGCAGGAGAGTGAAAAGACATTTATTTTATTAAAATTGATTAGGAACCCCTAAATAATCTATTTACTGGTTATCTCAAGGGGTTCTGATCAAGATTAAAAGCATACAAAAGTGGAAAATGAGGATAATGCTCAACCACTTTGAAAAAGCCTGGAGTTCTGGGAAATTGTCACCTGACCCCTAAGGTCTGGTCAACATGTTTCGCGTAATTTGGTCATGAAAGATCCTCTAACGCTTCATCAGGACCTACACTCAATTAAACTTCTCCTGACTGTATAGAAAAAGAAAAAGACACTATCTATTATATGTGTAAGAGTAAGTAACAGTCACTTACATTTGTGTAAACTGCCTCGTCAAGAATCTGAATCAAAAAAGGTCGCCCTAGAAAATAATAAGTACAATAAAAGCTAGCAAACACGGTTAAATGACCATCACACCCAAAGTGAATCAGTGTACTAAGTGATGTTTGCCAAGTAGATAAAACATCTGCTTACCATCCCTCTTCATGTGGGGGGCCCCTTGGGGAGTAGCACGGTCCAGCCTGTCACTTCTGACGGGGGTTACACGTCATGAAAAAAGGTTAATGCAGTGTATATTATAAAGGGCTCAAAGTGGTATACAGTATGATAACCCCTTCAGCAATAAATACTGGTGAAAGCAGACTTCATAGTTATATAGGAATCACAACAAAATTCTTCACGTCTAAAGTCCTAAAATATGCAACATATTACAATAGTGCCTGGTAAATCCCAAGTATATGGATAAACAATTACCATCTGACCCCATACGTGTCGTAGAGATTGTTTGCCTCATTATCACCGTCAATAGTCTAGCGGGATAACTCTATCAAAAGAGTGCGTGAATCAGTAGCTCTACAAATACACCGAACCTTAGGTTGTAAAAATATGTGCTATCGGAGTGAGTACGCCTAAACTCAAGTAAGTGACAAGGGGCTGAAGTGCGGTCTATACATGTCGGCTTGAGAACCTTTTTTACTGAGATAATCACCACTCCGATAGCACATATTTTTACAACCTAAGGTTCTCTATGATCTTAACGGCAGTCACCCTTATATATAAAAAGATCTCCGGTAAAGAGCCCCCGAAAGGGGAGCCCGTCAGATATTGCACCGCAGGTCTGACGAGGAGCTTCCCGATGATGAAGCATGACACCCATCAGGGTGTGTGAGGGCTCTTGCTCCTGAAACTTGAATTGTCCCCCTAGAGTTAGGAACAGTGTACTTTTGGTGTCGGTTAATCTCCTGATTATCACCCTTGTGTCCCATCCTGTCACCCTGTCCACCTTGAACAGCTATTTCTCCCCTTCCTATGCCCCCTTGGACAATGCACCTGTGATCCACATAGACTGGACTCTATCCTGGACTTTCCTCCACCATCACCCCAGCCCTTTGCACATCCCCCTCTACTTATTAGCACTTAAATAAACACCCTTTGAAATAATACTAGTATGGCAAATGATTTAACTATGTATTCGTTTAACAAGGTTTAAACACTGCAATACAACTGTACAGTAATGTATACATAGGAATGACCTGCATTTGGCTACAGTCAACACACCAGGAGCGATAGTGGGGCACAAATATCTGCAAATAGAGATGCCAAAGGCTACAGTGAGTGGCCATAGAAGTGGGAAAAACAGCCTGTTGGTGACAATGTCAAACACAAAACTGTCAATTAAAAGTGAAGTTACACTGTCTTACCTGTGTGTCATTGGAAGTATTGATGAATTATTGCACTTCTGTTGTCCCCATCCTCATCCTCTGCCTCCTCATCTTCACTGTCCACAGGGTCCAATGCTGCCACACGCCATCTCCAGCCTCATCCTCCTGCAGAAAAGGCACCTGGCAACGTAAGGCAAGGTTGTGCAACATACAGCATGCCATGATGATCTGGCAGACCTTCTTGGGTGAGTAGCACAGGGAACCACCTGTGAGGTGGAGGCAACCAAACCTAGCCTTCAGGAGGCTGAATGTCCTCTCTATAATTCTTCTTGTTCGCCCATGTGCTTCATTGTAACGTTCCTCTGCCCTTGTGCTGGGATTCCTCACAGGGGTCAGTGGCCATGAGAGGTTGGGGTAACCAGAGCCACCTGCGAATATCGAGAGACACCTGTTAGACACACACTAACCCTTAGGGCCCACACCATACACCAACATCCACTGGGTGTGAACCAGGGCTCACCTATTAGCCACACCCGGTGCCTCTGAAGTTGAGCCAACACATATGGGATGCTGCTATTCCTCAGGATAAAGGCATCATGCCCCAGTGGGCAGCTATCCAAGGCTGCAGGGGATGGGCTGGAGCATCCCCCACCGCTGCCAGCACTGCCACCAGCACCACTGCCACCACTGAGTAGCCGTCACCGCCAGCGGACAGTGTGTAGTCCTGCATCCATGGGCTGTTGTGCGGCCTGGCCCTTGGAAATCCTGTGGGTGTGACACCCAGGTGAGAGACTGTGACCCTGCACTCCCCAAGATCTGCATCACAGGGCTCAATGCCCCCTCGAGAACCAGTAGAAGAAGCCATCCACTCACCCCATGCTTCCCAGGATGAAGCACATTGGGCACAATGCCCCCTCCAGAACCAGTGAACAGCCATCCACTAGAGAGACTGTGGCCTTGCACTCCCCAGGACCAGGCATTGGGAAAATCACCCACTTGAGAGACTGTGGCCTTGCACTCCCCAGGACCAGGCATTGGGAAAATCACCCACTTGAGAGACTGTGGACTTGCACTCCCCAGGACCAAGCAGTGTGCAAATCCCCCACTTGAGAGACTGTGGCCTTGTACTCACCAGGACAGCGCACAGGGCATGTTGCCACTCCAGGACCAGTGGTGTTGTACCATCTTCCGGATGAGGTGACCTAGGATATTTAGCATTGACATGGGAGATGTACTGGTCCACCAGGCACACTATGTGCACATTCATTGAGTGAAAGCTCTTTCTGAACACCTGTTAATTTCTCCGGGGGGGGGGTGTGAGAAATGCAATATGTGTACCACCAATTGCCCCAATAATCTTGGGGATATGTCCCATTGCATAGAAATGAGCTTTCACTGTGGCCAAATCGTCCACCTGGGGGAAAACAATGAAGCTGCGCATGTGTTTAATCAGGGCAGACAACTCTCTGGTCAGCACTATTGAGAACAGTGGCTGAGACATTCCTGCTTCCGAGCCCACTGTCACTTGGAAGGTGCTGGTTGCCATGAAATGGAGCACAGATAGGACTTGCACAAGAGGGGGGATCCTGGTGGGGTGACGGATAGCAGATATCAGGTCAGGCTCCAATTGAGCACACAGCTCTGTGATTGTGGCCCTTCCCAGTCTATAGGTGAGGATAATGTGCCTGCTCTCCATTGTTGCCAAGTCCACCAGTGGTCTGTACACGGGGGATGTCTCCATCTCCTATTCATCCGCAGCGGTTGCAATCTATGGGGCAAAACGTTGAGCAGTTGGTCAGTATCTCATATTTCCAAACACAACACTTCATTGCATGTTGTGATTGTAACAGTATATTGTTGGATAGGTCCAAATGTTGCTTATGTGTACTGTGATGCAGTTAGGTGCCATGGCCTGCGCCCCCCCTGAAATGGCGTCCGCCTGTCCTGTATGGAGGGACATGTGGAAATGAGGTAATTCCGCCGACGTTGTGCACCGTTGTGGGAGGCGTTCGAGAACCGCAGTGCAACTCCTCATTGGTTATCATTGGGCCCTATGGGTTACAGTGGCCAATGGTGATCTATGCCGGCGGTGACGGTACGCAACGCCATGGACATGACCGCCATTTTCTATCTGTTCACTCACTTGCTATCTGACCTTCAAAAGGAGAGGATCTACACTGCATGTGCTGCTGTGACCTGTGTCTGGAACCGCCCATGGCTCGTGTGACTGGGGAAAGGGCACCTGCCTTCACTTCGGCTGAGTTGGAGAGACTGGTGGATGGGGTCCTACCTCAGTACCGAATGCTGTATGGGCCTCCAGACCAACAGGTGAGTACACTGTGAGCACGATGCATGGGGCATGAATGCATGGAGTGCTGTGTGTGAAGGCCTCGTGTAGCAGGGGGTTGGTGGATGGGCCCTGGGCAGCGTGATGCATGTATGTTTGGCCATGTCTGTGCGTAAGGGGATCCAAAGAGCTATGGTGGGCCATGAGTGTAACAGGCAGAACGGTCTGACTGATTCCTTTTCCTATGTGTATTTCTCTGCAGGTCAGCGCCCATAAGAAAAAGGGTATATGGCGTACCATCGGCTAGGACGTGCGGACCCTGGGGATCTACGGCAGGTGGAGCACCCACTGTCGGAAATGGTGGTAGGACCTGAGACACTGAGCATGGAAGATGGCGGAGGCCTGGCTGGGGATGGCCTCCCAACGAGGAAGGGGTGCCCGTCGAACCCTGACCCCCCTGATGGCCTGCATACTGGCGGTGGCCTATCCGGAGCTGGATGGGTGCTTGGGGGCATCACAGCAGCCACAAGGGGATGAGTAAAGTGCCCCAAAATAGTACTTGCACGTGGTGGGGTGGTATCCGGGTGGGGGATGTGGGCCTGTGGGTGCCCCTAGGCCAGGCCAGACATTGCAGGGTAGGTCTCATGTTGGGCAGGGTCTGATGTAAACTTCCTCCAACCAAGCTAGTAGGCATCCACTACTGGGCAGGGGTCTGTGGGTCTCAGGTATGCTGCAATTGGCGTTAGGTGTCCATGTCCATGGGCTGGTGACCAGCATTGTGACTGGTAGTGTATTGTCTAGTGCATAGGACGGTTCCTTGTGTGTGTGTGTCGTGTACACCAATAGTGGTATTGTTGCCGCCATTGATCAAGTGTATCCTTTGTCTCCCCCCCTTTTTGTTCTGACACCCTGTCCTTACGTGAATTAGCATAATCTGGCGGAGAAGCAGAGGCACTGGCAACGGAGGGAGCTGCATCCCACAGGGCCCAGGAGGCAGAATCCACCGACGGTGAGGGCACCAGTCGGACGGAGGGCGAGGGGAGCACCACGGCAGAGACTGGAGGGGACAGTTCGGACACAGATACCTCCTCCGATGGAAGCTCCCTGATGGTAGCGGACACCTCTGTGCTAACCCCAACTACAGGTACAGCCGCCACCCCCGTACCAGCACAGCCCTCCCAGCAGCCCCTCAGCGTGTTTCCTGTGCCCGCCCACCCAGGAGGGTGGGCATCTCCTTCGCCCCAGGCACCTCAGGCCCTGCCCTTGTTAGCCCTGCTGCCCTGAGTGAGGAGACTATTGACCTCTTGCGATCCATCTCTGTTGGGCAGTCAACCATTGTGAATGCCATCCAGGGGCTGGCAGCCCAATTGCAACAGACAAATGCATTTCTGGAGGGCATTCACACTGGCATGGCGGCCCAACAGAGATCAATCAAGGCTCTGGCCTCCTGTCTGATGGCAGCCATTGTCCCTGTTTCTAGCTTTCCCCCTCCAACTTCCTCTACCCAATCCCATTCCCCTCAATCCCAACCTATCCCAAACATACAGGAAGACCAGCATGCAAACAGGACAACACACAGGAGTGGTTCAGGGAAACACAAGCACCACACATCATCCCACAGGCACTCACAGAAACACCATCCAGATGCAAACATACCAACATCCACTGCCTCCACTGTGTCCCCCTCCTCCTCCTCGTCCACCTCCCTCCCAGTTGTGTCTACACTCACACCTGCATGTACTACATCCTCATCTACTACCACCATCACCATCACGCCTATCACTACACGACCCTCACTGAGAGTCACCACCCCCACATCCATGCACACATCCTCTGTGTCCTCTCCCACTGTACTCAAACACAAGCACTCAGACTCCCAACAACCATCAACCTCATAACAGCATCTAGCCCATGCACCTGCACCCAAACACAGCAGACAGACACCTCCTACAACCACTTCCTCTTCCTCCACTCCCAAACCTTCACCCTCTTCCAGCCCCAATGCTCCTAAGAATCTTTTCCTCTCCACTGTTGACCTTTTCCCTACCACTTCCCTTCCGTCCTTCACGTCGGGCCAGGGTGGTCAGAACCCAGGCAAGCACCTCAGCCACCCAGTCCATGGGCACAGTAGTGTCGACAGCTACTCCAAGTGGGAAAGGATACTGGGCACCAGGCAGCCACACTGAAAGGGTGCCTGCACCAGGTGCTGCAAGGAAGGCCAAGGAGGCACTCTCAGCTGCCTGAAGAAGGGCAAGGAGGCACCCCTAGCTGCCTGAAGGAAGGGCAAGGAGGCACCCCCAGCTGCCTCAAGGAAGAGCAAGGAGGCACCCCCAGCTGCTACAGGGAAGAGCAAGGAGCAATCCCCGGCTTCTGAAAGGAAGGGCAAGGTGCCTGCACCAGCAGGTAGGAAGGACAGGAGGCCTGGTGCTGGGACTCATGTGGAGCCCCCACCACCAACCATGGTGGTTCAGCCGTCCAAGGCTGCAGGGGATGGGCTGGAGCCTTCCCCCACCACTGCCAGCACTGCCACCAGCATCGCCACCAGCACTGCCACCAGCACCACTGCCAGCAGCAGGAGCCCAGGGGGCAGCCATCCGAGGCTGCAGGGGAAGGGCTAGAGCCTCCCCCACCACTGCCAGCACCGCCACCAGCACCACTGCCAGCAGCAGCAGCCCCAGTGGGCAGCTGTCCGAGGCTGCAGGGGATGGGCTGGAGCCTCCCCACCACTGCCAGCACTGCCACCAGCACCACTGCCACCACTGAGTAGCCATCACCGCCAGCGGACAGTGTGTAGTCCTGCATCCATGGGCTGTTGTGCGGCCTGGCCCTTGCAAATCCTGTGGGTGTGACACCCAGGTGAGAGACTGTGACCTTGCACCAGGACAGCGCACAAGGCATGTTGCCCACTCCAGGACCAGTGGTGTTGTACCATCTTCCGGATGAGGTGCACCCCCATTCCCCGTCCCCCTGAGGTGCCTGGCTATTTTTGACCTGATGCCCCTGCAGTGTTCTCTCCCTGTTGTTGCAGGAGTGAGGTGGGGCCTTGGCCTATGTGTTTTGGCCCTGTGGCCCATGGACATTGAGGACTGGGCAGTGTCCCTTGCATTGTAAATATGTATATACGTTTTGATTTGGATGATTAGTATTTTATCTTACTACACTCACTTTAATCAATTCATTTTGTCCTTGCATTATTCCTGAGGGGTACGGGGTAATTATGTTATACTGCTGCATCTGGCTGTGTGTATGGTGTTGGGGGTGGGGGTTTGTGTGTTGCGTGTGTGTGTGTGTGTGTGTCACTCTCTTTTTTCTCCCCCTCCCTTGTGTGCTAGGCAGAAGTACTCACCATGGTCGTCTTCACCGGCGTTGGTGTTCATAATGAAGCAGAAGGTAGACGAACATGAGGAAGACATGCAGCTCGGGCTCCATGGCATCGTGGTTGTTCCCTGAGTCTCCACAGGTGAGTCCTTTGACTTCTGAGGTCTGTTTTCGCCAGGCTTTTGATGTCGTTGGTACTGTCCCTAGAAAGGTGGTGGATAGGCCGGTCATAATAGAGTGGGCGGTACATTGTCTTCCGCATGGCTGTTTTCGGTTACCGCTGTGGTGCTTGTTGATTCCGCCCTGGGGGTCGTTGTGTTAAAGTGGTTGACTGAGCGGTTTCCGCCATGGTCATGATTCCATTTTTGTTAGCGCCGGCCTGTTGGCGGTATTACCACCACTATATCACCAACCGCCGGGGTTGTAATGAGAGCCATGGCATGCAAGCAGTTTATTCTCAGGGCCATAAGAATTAGGTGATTCTGCAGCAGTGGCATTTTTATGGATTTACCCCACTTGACTTTATGTTTCTTTCCGGAAACATTTATTTCTTGCTCCAACGCATACAAAGTTATTGAACAAAAGGCATGGTGCTGTACAGCAATATATTTTTTGCACAGTGAAGTGGTCACCTTTCATTTGTTGATTGCTGTATACAGGTGTAAATTAGGTCCTAATGAAGTGCAACCTTTGGCAGTATTAATATGTGACAACCCACTTGAACAATATTCCCTCAAAATGTGCTGCATTTTGCAACAAAATAGACACCATAATTTGCCCAGCCGCGTAAAATAAACAAATCCATGCATGCTCAAAGAGAAAGCCATAGACGATAAAGCCCCCAGGACAAACGTGGCACAACTTGACTTCACAAAATTTTGCTGGGTGTATATAGATGTTTTGCTGGGTGTATATAGGAAGTAGAGAACAAACATTTTGAAAAATGACACTATTTTTGTTGAAAAAGTAGTTATTACTTACACTGGTGGACATTTTTCAAAACGTGCTATCTAGCTCACCACATTTGGCACTGTCTGGCACTTCTAGCACAATCACATTTTATATTTATTTTGAATGCCTTGCCGAGGTTGTGAACACCTGTTCACCCACATTTGTTGAGAGTGAAAAAGGACTGCGACTGGTCCTCCACTTTCCTTGTCATCCTCCACTCCTGCAGTTGGTCAAGGCCAAGGTGTGTTGTTTAATGTTCTACCATCCACTCCTCAGCATTGGCCAAGACAAGAGGATAGTACTCAAGTATTGCCATTACTGCCTTCTGAGGGTTTCCAGGCAGCCCAAGCTTCTGCCACCTCCCAGACGGGTTTCTGCCCTCCTGTTGCTTGAGAGGCTCACAAAGGCAGAATAAAAGGATTTTTTTTGGGAGAGGGTTGTTACACTGTCTCCGTTTGGAAATAGGTGTTACAGGCTTGGGAAGGGTAGCCTTCCCGAGCCACTGGAAATGCTTTGAAGGGCACATTTGGTGCCCTCCTTGCATAAACCAGTCTACACCGGTTTAGGGACCCCCAGTCCCTGCTTTGGCATGAAATTGGAAAAAGGAAAGGGGAATGATCACTCCCCTGTCCATCACCACCCCACGGGTAGTGCTCAGAGCTCCTCCAGAGGGCCCTTGGGTTTAGCCATCTTGGATTCAAGGTTGGCAGGGAACTCTGGGAGCATCTGAGTGGCCAGTGCCAGCAGGTGATGTCAGAACCCCCTCCTGATAGGTGGTCTCTCAGCTAGGTGACCAATCCCCCTTTCAGGGCTATTTAGAGTCTATCCTTTGGGTGGTTCCTCATATTCAGATTGCAAGACTCCAGCAGGAATGCTCTGCACCTTCCACCTCGACTTCTGACCAAAAAAACTGCATCTGGACTCTTCAGGACCCTACAAGCTGCAACAAAGAAACTGCAACATTGTATCTCCAGCTCCTTCCAGCAACTGCAACATTTCCCCAGTTGTGCATCCTCTGAGGACATCCCATCTTGAAGTAGTCCCGACAGTCCTCTCTTCCAACTGGCCAACTTTGGTGAAGGTTAGCCCTTGCCTGCCCACGCAGGACAGTATCCCCGTTCACTGCCTCCTTTGCAGCTGCCAAGGCTTGTTGGCATCCTTCCTCCAAGACCTTCAGGCATTTGAAGCTCCAGCCCCAACACCCCTTCCTGCGACACACAGCTCCCTGAGTGGTTCTCCGGCAGCGTGGAAGCCTTTTTTGTAGTGCTGGGTGGGCCTCTTCTGCGACTCTCCTGTCCCCATCCTGTGGGACTCCTGTGGGTGCTCACTGGGCTTCTGTGGGCTCACTGTGTTGCTGAGGGCCCCCTCTGGTTCCCTCTCCTGGGTAGAGTCCACTTGGTCCTTCCTGGTCCCCGGCAGCTCCACTTACCGCTAACCGCAAGTTTTGCATGTGTCAAGGCTTGTTAGTGGAACCCGATGACGCAAGCCAGACTGCAATCCTCCTTCCGGCGTGGGTCATCATCTGCACCCTCCAGGGACCTGGCTTCGTCTTCTTGGGTCCAGTGCTGGCTCTTCTTCTTCACCGGTGGTTCACCTCTTGCACTTTCATCCTAGTGGGTAGGGGATGCTGCCCTTCCTGGACTCTTAATTGCTTCTTGAACTTGGTCCCCTTTTTCCACAGGTCCTCTGGTCCAGGAATCCACTGTTGGTGTCTTGCAGTCTCTTCTGGGTTTTTCAATATTTTTCTTTACATCTCTATGTGTGTTCTGTGAAACTTACTGTGATTTACTCCTGTTTTTCTGGTTGCTGGGGTGGGTTATGGTACTTACCTTTGGGCTTTCCTAGTGCTCTCATCTCCCCACTACACATTGCACTTACCTAGGTGAAGGACCAACTTTCGCATTCCACTTTCTTAGTATATGGTTTGTGCTCCCTCTAGGCCCATTTCTTCTTATTGTGATTTTCACTTTTTGCACTGTTTTCTAACTGTTTTTATGCCTATTTCTACAAACTACTGTATGTAATTTGTGTATTACTTACCTCATGAGGGAGTATAGTCTCAATGGTATTTTTGGTGTTTGTGTCACCAAATTATAGTACCTTTATTTTTGTAACACTGAGGCCCTCATTACAACCCTGGCGGTCGGTGTTAAAGCGGCGGTAAAAGCGCCAACAGGCCGGCGGTATAAAAATGGAATTACGACCGTGGCGGAAACCGCCAACATAGACAGCCATGTTAACACTCCGACCGCCACGGCGGTACAAACAAACACCGCAGCGGTCACCGCCAACAAACAGGCAGAACACAAGGTTCCGCCCACTGTATTACAAGAGGCCAATCCGCCACCTTTTCCGGGGCGGATTCACCGCGAACAAAAACACGGAGGAAACAGGACTTGGAAGGGAAAACGCTCACCTCTACACACCCCATGAGGAATCAGGACGCCATGGAACCCGAACTCCAGATACTGCCAGCCTTTATCTTCCTGCTTCTCTACCAGGAACAACAAAGACGGCGGCGAAGACCACGGTGAGTACTGCACCTACGACACAGGGGAGGGAAAAAAGAGTGACACACACACGCAACACTCCCACCCCCACCCTCACCCACTACAACACACACACAAGTACATGTTGATACATTACATTAACAACCCCCAACTCCCCCTGGAAGAATGCAAGGACAAACGGAAATGATTCGAACGTTTGTAATCTATTCAAAAACAGTAATCAAAAATATATACATTCATATACGTATATTTACACTAGAAATAAATATATACACCAAGAATACAAGTCCAAAGCCACAGTCTCTCAAGTGGGTGGTTTGCCCACTGCTTTATCCTGGGGAGTGCAAAGCCACAGTCTCTCAAGTCTCTCCAATGGGTGGGTTGCCCACTGCTGCATCCTGGGGAGTGCAAAGCCACAGTCTCTCAAGTCTCTCCAGTGGGTGGTTTGCCCACTGCTGCATCCTGGGGAGTGCAAAGCTACGGTTTCTCAAGTCTCTCCAGTGGGTGGGTTGCCCACTGCTGCATCCTGGGGAGTGCAAAGCCACAGTCTCTCAAGTCTCTCCAGTGGGTGGTTTGCCCACTGCTGCATCCTGGGGAGTGCAAAGCCACAGTCTCTCAAGTCTCTCCAGTGGGTGGTTTGCCCACTGCTGTATCCTGGGGAGTGCAAAGCCACAGTCTCACAAGTGGATAACGGTCTCCACTGGTTCTGGAGGGGGCTTTGTGCCCAGAGTGCTTCATCCTGCCAAGGACTGAGGTAGTGGATGCCTTTCTCCACTGGTTCTGGAGGGGGCCTTGTGCCCAGAGTGCTTCATCCTGCTCGTGGCGGCCTCAGTAGCGTCGGAATCTTTGGCGCTGACTGACCTGCGGTGCTGGTGGTGGCGTTGTCCTGTTCAGCGGTGCTGGTGGTGGCGGTGTCCTGTTCAGCGGTGCTGGTGGCGGCAGTGTCCTTGGCAGCGGTGCTGGTGGTGGCGGTGTCCTTGGCAGCGGTGCTTGTGGCGGCGGTGTCCTTGGCAGCGGTGCTTGTGGCGGTCTTGTCCGCCGTGCAGGTTTTCCCAGACTTGCCTGTTTTACTGTGCCCCTTCCCCACCTTGGATGGTGGCGCAGCTGTCTCCACACTCCCAACCCAACTGTACCCCTTGGAGAGGCTTTGGTGGAAGATTTCTTTCCTCTCTCCCGCCAGGCACTGGCCAACTTTTTGTGCTTTTGAGGTGGGGGACTGTCCGTGCTCTGGCTCCTTGGCACACTGGCTGCCCTGGGTTGGGACCTGGAGAGGCGGGCCCTAGGAGACTGAAGGGGTGGGGGAGGTGAGGGGAAGAGGTCAAGGTTGGACAGGAAAGGTTTTTTGGACACACTGGGACGGGTAGATGGAGGGGGTTTGGGAGTGGAGGAAGAGGTAGTGGTTGTAGGAGGTGTACGTTTGGCGACTTTTGGGTGAAGGTGCATGGGCTGGTGGGTGTGTGGCTGCGTTTGTGTACCTTGGGAGGTGGGCTCACAGACACACTGGGAGAGGACACAGGGGATGTGTGAATGGTAGTGGGGTGGTGACTGCACGTGAGCGGGGTGTGGTGGTGGGTGTGCTAGTGATGGAGGTAGTGGCTGACGATGTAGTGCATGCAGGTGTGGGTGGAGACGAGACTGGGAGGGAGGAGGGCGACGAGGAGGAGGGGGACACAGTGGAGGCAGTGGATGTTGGTATGTGTGCATGGGTATGATGCTTGTGTGAGTGCCTGTGGGATGTGTGGTGATATGTTTGCCTGAGCTTCCCTTGTGTGTTGACGTGTGTGCATGCTGGTCTGATGGTGTGCTTGGGATAGGCTGAGGTACAGGGGTTTGGGTCTGGGTGGAGGAAGTTGGAGGGGGGAGGCTAGAGACAGGGACAATGGCTGCCATCAGTGCTGAGGCCAGAGTCTGAAAATCTTGCTGATGGGCTGCCTGACCAGAATGAATGCCCTCCAGGTATGCATTGGTCTGTTGCAACTGCCTCTCTACACCCTGGATGGCATTCAGAATGGTAGACTGCCCAACAGTGAGGGACCTGAGGAGGTCAATGGCCTCCTCACTGAGGGAAGCAGGGCTGACGGGGGCAGGGCCTGAGGTGCCTGTGGCGAAGGAGATGCCCACCCTCCTGGGTGAGCAGCCACGGGGCAAACGCTGAGGGGCTGATGGGAGGGCGGAGCTGGTAGGGGGGTGGCAGCAGTACCTGTAGATGAGGGGGGCACAGAGAGGCCCGCCACCGCAAGGGAGCTCCCATCAGAGGAGGAGTCCATGTCGCTGGTCAGAGCTCCTGTCCCCGCCGTGGAGCTCCCCTCGCCCTTCGTCCCACTGGTGGCTTCTGACTCCGTTGTGTCGTCCTCCAGGGCCATGTGGGATGCAGCTCCCTCCTGCTCCGGTGCCACTGCTCCTCCGCCTGATGATGCTAATGCACACAAGCACAGGGAGACCACAAAAAGGGGGGGGAAGACAGAAGAAAGACATGTTGAGTGCATCCAATACCACTACCGTTGGTGGACACTACAGACACAGAAGCCCCCTGCACTACGCTGTGCATTTGGAGTTCCCTAATCAATCACAGGGACATGGGTTACAAGGCTATGCCCGATTGCTGCACACATGGAAGTCACAGGAGCCTGACTAGGTGTAGTTGGCTCTGTACACAGGTGGGGTGGGGTGCCACAGGGCCTGCCTTAAGAAGGGACTTTGCCTACTAAACTCGCCCTGGCCTAGGGGAACCCACAGCCCACCTCTCCCACCCAGACACCTACAATGCAAGCTGAATCAGCTGAATGAGAGTGTACTCACCCCCTTGTGGCTGCTGTGGTGCCCTCAAGCGCCCATCCAACTCCGGGTACGCCTGCCAGGATACGGAACATCAGGGGGGTCATGGTGCAACGGGCACACCTCCCACTTTGGGAGGCCATCCCAGCTGGGCCTCCGCTGTCTTCTTGCTCCAGCGGCAAATGTCCTCCCATCTTTTCCGGTAGTGGGTGCTCCGTCTGTGGTAGACCCCCAGGGTCCGGACTTCCTTTGCGATGGCACGCCAGATATGCTTCTTCTGGTGGGCGCTGACCTACAGGAATAGTACAGGGGAAAAGGAGAAGATATAACCGTCCGCACCATCATAGTCATTGGCCCGCATCCCTACCCTTGCCATGAAGCACATGCACTCACCGTCGTTTCATGCACGCCTCATTCTCACCCCCCTATCTTTTATTCACACCACTCCAAACAGGCATTGCCCATACAGCATGCTCACAATGTACTCACCTGTTTGTTTGGAGGACCGTAGAGTAGCGTGTACTGGGGGAGGACCCCATCCACTAGTTTCTCCAACTCCTCCGTGCTGAAGGCAGGGGCCCTTTCCCCAGACACACAAGCCATTGTCTCTTCCAGACTGAGGTCACAGCAGCACTTGCAGTGTAGGTTCTCTCCTGTCAAAGATCAAGTGAGTGAACAGAGAGAAAATGGCGGTGACGTCCGCGGCAGTGCATACCATCACCGCCAGCGTACATCGTCATTGGCTTCTGGGACCCATAGGGTCCAATGTTACCCAATGCAGGATTGCGCCGCAGTCTTCAACCACCTACGGCGACGGTGTACAATGCCAGCGCAGTTACCTCATATCCCCTTGTTCCACATTACAGGTCAGGCAGCTGCCATTTCAGGGTGCCACATGGCATTATTTTTGACTGCATCACACATATCTAGGCATTGATTAAACACTAATACAGCTATATGTCGATTTTAAAACATTTTCCGATTAAGTTGTGTTTACATAACTCAGTGTTGGTTGACTCTCTGCTTGCTGTTCTCCTCCATAGAGCACGTCCGCTGGGGCAGGTGAGGAGATGGCAGCATCCTCCGGTGTACAGACCGCTGGTGGACCTGTCGACAATGGAGGAGCGACATGTAATTATCACCTACAGACTTGATCGTACCACAATCCTGGAACTGTGTGCCCAGTTGGAGCCAGACCTGATGTCAGCTATCTGCCATCCCACAAGAATCCCCCCTCTAGTGCAGGTGCTGTCAGTACTCCATTTCCTGGCAAGTGGGTCTTTTCAGACGACAGTGGCCATAGCATCAGGGATGTCCCAGCCTATATTCTCCAACATGTTGTCCAGAGTGTTATCTGCCCTGCTGAAACATATGCACAGCTACATCGTTTTCCCTGAGGTGGAGGATTCGCCTACAGTGAAAGGTGACTTTCATGCCCTGGGACAAATCCCCAACATCATGGGTGCCATTGATGGGACACATGTGGCCTTGGTACCCCCCGCAGGAGTGAACAGATGTACAGAAACCGGAAGAGTTACCATTCTATGAATGTGCAGATGGTGTGTTTGGCAGACCAGTACATCTCCCATGTGCATGCCAAATTTCCTGGCTCAGTGCATGACGCTTACATTCTGCAGAATAGCAGCATCCCTTATGTGATGGGGCAACTCCAGAGGCACCGTGTGTGGCTATTAGGTGAGGACATGGACCCAATAGAGTTTGACTAGGTGTCTGGGTCTGGGGATGTCCCTAAGAGTTAGTGTGTGTCTAACAGTTGTCCCTCGACATTTGCAGGTGACTCTGGTTACCCCAACCTGTCATGGCTACTGACCCCAGTGAGAACTCCCAGGACAAGGGCAGAGGAACGCTACAATGAGGCCCATGGCCGGACTAGGAGGATTATAGAGAGGACCTTTGGCCTCCTGAAGGCCAGGTTCCGGTGCCTCCATATGACAGGTGGTTCCCTATTCTACTCACCAAAGAAGGTGTGCCTGATCATCATGGCCTGCTGTATGCTTCACAACTTGGCTTTGCGATGACAGGTGCATTTTCTGCAGGAAGATGGTCTAGATGGAGGTGTTGTGGCAGCTGTGGAGCCTGTGGACAGTGAAGACGAGGAAGCAGAAGAAGAGGACATAGACAACAGGAACACGGTGATCCAGCAATACTTCCAGTGAGACACAGGTAAGAAGACAACACTGCCTGCTACATCTGATTTAATTATTCTACCTCTCATCTGTCTGTCATTTTCACCCAGTGTATGGACACTGAGTTGTCACTTTCCCTTTCGATTTCACAGCTGTGGGTCCCACTGTGTGACCTCTGCTTTGTTTCTGCATGGACTAGAGCTGTGTGACATAGGTATGTTGACATTACATTGGATATAGCATTTTGCCACTGTTATTGCTAATACACATTTTTGAAACCACAGACTGACTCCAGATTGTTTTGTGATTTAAGGGTGTTTATTTAAGTGCAAAATAGTGGAGGGGGTTGTAAAATGGTCAGGGGTGATGGTAGAGGAATGTCCATGGCAGAGTCCAGTCTATTAGTCTCACAGGTGCATTGTCCAAAGGGGCATAGGAAGTGGAGCTGGGGAAGTGGATGGATGGACAGGGTGACAAAGTGGGACAGAAGGATAACAATCAGAGTGGTCTCATTTCTTGCCGGGGGTCTTGGCATTGTTCTCTGTCTTTGTCCTGGATCTCAGGGACCGCTTGCGGGGTGGTTCTCCATCTGCAGGGGGTGGGGTGCTGGTGTTGTGGTCCTGTGGCGGAGCCTCCTGTCCACTAGCGCCGGCGGAGGTGGTGGGCAGTTCATCGTCCAGGATAGTGCCAGGGGCCCCTTGTTGTGCCACAGTGTCCCTCCTGGTGCTGACGAGTTCCTTCAGCACCCCTACAATGGTGCCCAGGGTGGAATTGATGGATTTCAGTTCCTCCCTGGACCCCAAATTCTGTTCCTCCTGCAGCCGCTGGGTCTCCTGAAACTTGGCCAGTACCGTTGCCATTGTCTCCTGGGAATGGTGGTAGGCTCCCATGATGTTGGAGAGGGCCTTGTGGAGAGTGGGTTCCCTGGGCCTGTCCGCCCCCTGTCGCACAGCAGCCCTCCCAGTTCCCCTGTTTCCCTAGGCCTCTGTCCCCTGACCCGTGTTCCCACTACCACTGCCCCCAGGTCCCTGATGTTGTTGGGGTGGTGGGTTAGCCTGGGTTCCCTGTAGTGGTGGACACACTGCTGCTTGTCGTGTCGTGGGGACAGAGGTATGGGCCCGCTGGGTGGGTGCTGTGCTGGTGTTTCCAGAGGGGGGAGGCTCTGTTGTGGCCTGTGCCAGTGTGAGGGGAACCAACTGTCCTGAGGTCCCAGATAGGCCGGGCTGGTCATCTAGATCCAGTTGGACAGAGCTGCTGTCATCACTGTGGGCCTCTTCTGTGGGTGGAGTGGACATGTCTGGACCCTCCTGTCCGGTGACGTTGGGTAGGGGTCCTGCAGGGGTGTAAAAGCATGATTATTGAATCTGTGTGTGCCATGGTGTGCAATGGGTGGGTGACCCTGTAGCCCAGTGCTTCCATTCTTGTGTGGGACCTTGTGTGATAATGGTTTACGGGGGTGTATGGGTATGTGCAGTGGACATGCTTTGGTGATGGGGTCCATGCTTTGGTGTTACATGCAGGGCTTGGGTTTGGGATGTGTGGTTTGTGATATT
Source organism: Pleurodeles waltl (assembly GCF_031143425.1). Classification (NCBI taxonomy): domain Eukaryota; kingdom Metazoa; phylum Chordata; class Amphibia; order Caudata; family Salamandridae; genus Pleurodeles; species Pleurodeles waltl. The sequence goes on from NC_090444.1 coordinate 1,783,238,906, forward strand.
GGGACGTATGTGAGGAGTTGGAGTGATGGGGGTGAGGGCGAGGGTGGGGGTATGTGATAGCATACAGGCGGGTGGGGGATGAAGCAGTTAAAGGTTTGACTTACCAGAGTCCATTCCTCCAGCTACTCCTGCGAGGCCCTCAGGATACAATATAGCCAAGATCTGCTCCTCCCATGTAGTGAGTTCTGGGGAGGATGTGGGGGTCCGCCGCCAGTCCTCTGAACCGCAATCTGGTGTCTTGAGACCACGGAACGTACCTTCCCCCATAGGTCATTCCACCTCTTCCTAATGTCATCCCTAGTTCTTGGATGCTGTCCCACTGCATTGACCTTGTCCACAATTCTTCGTCATAGCTACATCTTCCTAGCTACGGTGGTGTGCTGCACCTGTGATCTGAATAGCTGTGGCTCTACCCGGATGATTTCCTCAAACATGACCCTAAGCTCCTCCTCAGAAAACCTAGTGTGTCTTTGCAGTGCCATGGGGTGGTGTGGGTGATGTGTGGGTGGTGAGTGTTGTGATGTGTGGGGTGATATTTAGAGGTGTGTTGTCTGAGGTGCGTGGAGGGTGTGTGAGTGATGGTGTTGAGTGCCTGTGGATGCTATTGTTCTTTCTGGTGGTGTCTCTCTCTGGCCTTCTATCCAATTGTTGTCGTAAGGGTTTGTGGGTGATGTGTGTGTGTGTTTTATAGTGTATTGGGTGTGGTATGTGTATGTGTATCAGGTATGTGTATTTGGAATTGTCCAATGTGGTTGTGTTTTGCAGATGTGTGTGTATTTTGAGCGTGGCGTACCGCCAATGGAATACTGCGTTTGAAAGATCGCCGCGTGGATTAGTGGGTCGTGATAGTGTGGGCGTATTCCTGTTGGCGTGAAGGTGTCATTTTTGTTATCGCCAGTTTATCACTGACCTTTGGTGTGGTGAACTTGTGTGGGTGTCAAGATTTTGGCGGATTCGAGCTGTGGGTCATAATGGCAGTGGCGGTATTCCGCGGCGGTGTGTTGGCGGTCTTCTGCACAGCGGTAAGCAGCTTTTACCGCCAATGTTGTAATGACCCACTGAGTGTTTTCTTTCATGTATAAGTGTGACTACAGTGGTATTGCATGAGCTTTACATGTCTCCTAGATAAGCCTTGGCTGCTCTAGAGAGCCTGGCTTGTAGACACTGATTACACTACACTTATAAGGGGTACCTGGACCTGGTATAAGGTGTAAGTACCATAGGTATCCACCACACATCTGGCCAGCCTCCTTCAGATAAGCAGTGTCTAGGAATCTTGGGCTCTCTAGAGCAGCAAAGACTTATCTAGGAGGAGTGTAAAGCACTTGCAATAAAATACCTAGGTGACCTCCAGTGACCAGGAGAGCAGAGGTAAGTTACCTGGTCTCCCTAAAGACTAACAAGGGGACTTGGAAAAAGAAGATTGCAAGGCCAGGACCAGTCCAGTGGAACACAACAGTGCATTCTGGATGAAAAGGACCTGCAAGAGAAGGGGACAGAGTCCAGTCTAAACAGAAGTGTCCAGGTGGGACAGGAGCCACTACCCACCCTTCTGTCGATGAAGATCCGGGTCGATGATGGAAGATGAAGATCAGCTGTGGAGTCCAGGAGCTGCAGGAGACCAGGAGCTGCAGAGAGGTCTTTGGAGTCATGCAGGAGATGTCCCACGCTAGTCGCTGGGTCGCAGATGGTCAGTGGTCAGGAGGACCCCCAACAAGCCTTGGCAAATGTAAATCTGGGCAGAAGAGGATTTGCAGAGGAGAGGACCAGCAAGGTCCAAGGGACTCAACCTTCGGAGGGGCGTCCCGCTGACCCTCAGCAATCGGAAGAGCCAGCAGTAGCAGTCACAGCCCCACAGGCAACCCACTGGCAGCAGACACAATAAGTTGCATTGAGGCCTAATCAGCCCACCTGGAGAGGAGTCCCAGGTCGCTGGAGCAGCAGAGAAGAGACTGTCCTTGCAAGGATGAAGTGCTCTGGGTGGGGGCTACTTGGAGCCTGAAGATTCCTTGGAGCAGGAGTTAACAAACTTTGGTTGCTGCAAGAGTTGCTGCAAGAGTCGCGGTGCACAGGGGTACTGTCCTGCAAGGAGAGGCAAGGGCTCATCATCTACCATCTCAGGACCGCCACCTATGTTGGAGGATCCACATAGTTCTTGTGGAGGGCAGATCCCAGCAGCTGGATGTAATTTCCTTAGGTACCTACGGAAGCAGGGGAGTGACTACTTCACTCCAAGAAAGAATCCTTCTTGCTTCTTTGGTGCAGATGAAGTCTTGCCGATCCCAGAGGATGCACAGCCATGGAAATGTTGCAATTACTGGAAGGAGCCAAAGGAACAATGTTTCAAGGTGAGGTTGTCTCAGGAGTTGCAAGCTTCTTTGGTTCCTGTGAAGTCCAGCAACTGTTCCAGTGGCCAGGAGCAGAGGAGGTTTTAGCAGAGGAATTCCGGTGGAGTCTTGCATGCTGAATCTGAGGACACACCCGCAAGGTGGCTTGGTCACTCTGCATGGTGACCACCTATCAGAGGGAGTCACTGATGTCAGTCACCTGTCCTGGCCAACCAGATGCTCCAGGGGCCTTTGCACATCTTATTTTCAAGGTGGCACAATCAAGTGGCCACCTGTGATGGACAGGGGAGTTGTCACTCCCCTTTCCTTTGTGTGCTTCCATGCCAGAGCAGGGACCGGGGGTCCCTGGGCTAGTGCAAACCTGATTATGCAAGGAGGGCACCAAATGTGCCCTTCAAAGCAAGCTGGTGGTGTGGGGAGGCTACTCCGCCCAAGACTTGTAACACCTATTTCCAGGGGAGAGGGTGTTGCCTCTCCTCTCCCACAGTAGATCCTTTGTTCTGCCTTTCCCTACTTGAGCTAGTCAAGGTGCAGGAGGGCAGAAGCCTGTCTGAGGGGCTGCAGCAGCCTAGGCTGCCCACAAACCCTGAAAGACTGGTAGGAGCAATACTGAGGGGTCCTCTAAGAAGCCCTCAGAGTGAATGGGATCATGCCACCAATACTGGCATTAGTACTGGGGTATGGTTCTGACATTTTTGATACCAAACATGTCTGGGTTTGGAGTTACCTGTGGCCAGTACATAGGTAAAATGGCTTCCCCGCACTTACAAAGTCCAGTGCATTGAAACTGGAGTTTGTAGGGGTACCTCTGCTCATGCAGGGTGCCCCCACACACAGGAACCTGAACCCTGCCCTATGGGCTAGGAGGGCCTACCACAGGGCTCACTTACAGTGACCTGGTGCAGGGACCAGCAGTAAAAGGGAGCATGCACCTTTTCACACAGGCTGCAATGGCCGGCCTGCAGACACAGTTTGAATGGGCTCCCATAGGTGGCATAATTCATGCTGCAGCCCATGGGGGACCCCTGGTGTACCAATGCCCTGGGTACCTAAGTACCATATACCAGGGACTTAGAGGGGTACACCAGTATGCCATTTGTGAGGTGTAAAGGGTACCAAAGTATCCAAATTTAGAGGAGAGAGCACAATCAATGGGGTCCTGGTTAACAGGATCCGAGTGAAAACAGTATAAACTCACTGATAAACAGGCAAAAAGTGGGGGTAACCATGCTAAAAAGAGTGACTTTTCTACATCCACCATATATGCTGAAAATCCCCTCTAGATTACAACTCAAGCATATACCAGAAGCACCTTGGTACATAGCAGACAAACGCGAAGGTAGAATAGTAGTGTTTATATGCAGCTTCTCTAAGTGAGAGGCTGCGATGAGTTTTGGGTGTGTCTTGCCTAAGTTCCTCCCATTGGCTGGGTGGTATTTCCCCTGCTGGTGCGGTTTCGCTTCTATTTTAATATGGGTGAGTGTAAGGAGGTGTGGCATGCAGGAGAGTGCAGTATGTGTTGGATATCAGCCTGAAGGAGCCATCATAGGTTCTAACTAGTGTTTCAAAACGGTTGTACAAGTGGGTCACTTCAGTATGGACAGAGGGGTGTAAAGCCCAATGGCATAGTTGGATGTACTGTAGGTGAACCGTATCTGGCAAATTATATTTTTTTTTGCACTGTTCAAATATCTTCATTGTGTCCCCAGGAAAATATCTCAGAGGGTCTGACAGTCTCTGGATGTCCAGACAGTAAAGGTATGTGGTGACTGTGCCAGTGGGAATGCAAGGTTGCGGGCTATCAGCAAATGTGGTGGTGTATAAATGGTTAGGTCCTTTGTCACAGCAAACTTGCCCCATATATCCAGGACTGTCCTGGTTGGTATGGCGAGATATGTACTGGATGGTCAGGCAATGGCGAGGAAGCCAGCGAAGGTCCCATATGGTTCAGCATGCCACTGCTCTCTCCATATGGAGCCAGTGGCATTCACACTCTCTAGCGGTCCATGCCGATATATACCGCAAGTGGGCCACCCAGTAGTATTCTAAAGGACTGGGACAACGTAGCCCGCCCTGGTCACAGGGCTACATCAGGACTGTGTTAGGTATACGCAGTAGTTTGCCATTTCAAATGAATATGTGAAGCTCACGCTGCAGCTGTACAATAGTTTCCTGAGGCATCACTGTGGAGAGGGATTGAAAAATCTAGAGCAGTGGTTCTCAACCTGTGGTCCGGGAATAATATTAACAGATTAGGTCCCCAGCTTACAGTAATGACTCAGTGGAGGTGGTCCCCGGATTCCAATAATGATTCAGTGGGGGTCCCAGGGTTCCAGTAATGATAAAGTGGGGGCCCACAGATGTCAAAAGGTTGGGAACCACTGATTTAGAGTACTTGTGGGAGAACTTCCATTTCAATAATATTCAGGCACCCCAACCATGAGATATGTAGGGGCTTCCAACTCTGCAGGTCCTATAGGAGCGTCCACCAAAGGACTGGCCAATTGGCATTGAACTAGGTATCTAAAGTAGGTGTGAGGGCAAGGCCCAAGTATTTAATAGCAGCTGGGACCGAGCAAAAGGGGGACAGGGCCTGTAAGACAGGGATTTCAATTTCATAATGGTAACATTAAGAATGCTGGATTTGGCTACGTTCACCTGAAACTCTTCAAAAGTAGTCAAACAGGACACCACCGCTGGCAGGGAGGTAGAGGGGTGGGTTGGAGTTGAGAGCAAGTCATCCTCAAACAAATTGATTTTATGTGTGCGACCTCCAAAGGCCATACCTTCAATCTGCTTGGTGTGGCAGATGGTAATGGCCACCGGCTCTACAGCCAGGGCAAATAGCAGAGGCAGCAGGTGCCTTGGCCAATAGTGATAGTGTCTGTGAGGCGTTAACCCGGATAGCCATCTTTGGGGATACGTAGGAGGACATCATTTTGGAAATATTGATGGGGCCCTGGCCGATTTGAACTAAGACTGAGGGAAGAAGGCTCCAATCTATTCTATCGAAGGCCTTCTACGCGTTTAGCGAGAGGAGGCATAGCGGAATACCATGTCTATGTGCCTTCTCTATTAGATGGGTAACTTCATGGATGTTGTCAGCCCCTAGCCTGTTTTGTATAAACCCCACTTGGACTGGATCTATAAGGCTGGGTAAGTAGAGGTCTAGCCAGGAGGACAAGATTTTGGTAAAGATCTTAGCATCTGTATTTAGCAGGGCAATTATATAAGGTGAGCAAGTGGTCACCCAATTCAGGAAGGAAGAGCCAGTAAAAGCCAACCGGGATACAATCTGGATCAGGCCTTTTCCCGAGGGGGAGCACACAGATGGCACTGCGGATCTTATCTAATGTGATGGGGTAGTTGAGTTTCTCCCTGCAGGTGGGTGACAAGGGTTCTCAATTACAGGTGTGCAAGTATTCATCAATCTCTGTCTGTGGAACCTCAGAGCGGTTGTAGAGCTTTTGGTAATAGGCACAGAACTCATCCAGTTTAACATGGCCAGTTATTGCCCAGGACCCATCCGAGTATCGGAGTTTAGCGATATGTACCTTGGTCCATTGTTGCCATAAGCGTTGGGCCAGCAATCTGCTCACTTCTCCCCTCTCATAATGGCGCTGCTTGAGAGCAAGGAGGGACCTCTCGGCCCTGCCTGTTCTGTGTGCCAGCAACTGTCCCCGTAAAATAGCCTGTTGCAGTTTTACCTGGTGGGTAGGGTTCACCTTGTCTTGCACTTCCAGGGCTTTAATTTCAGAGGTCAGGTTGCGTTCAACTACCCAAGTCTCCCTACTACGTGCAACGGTAATCGTGGTGATCAGTCCATGGATAGTGGCCTTGAAGCAGTCCCTGAGAGTGTGCAGTGGTAAGGCCTGATCCATTTTATGGATGAAATAGTCAGAAGACCCCTTACGAATGTCTACCACATTCACTGCGTCCCGGAGGAATCAGGGAGGAAGTCCCCACCTAGCTACCTCGCCCGGCATCCTGTCATGGGGAGCCATGTTGATTCAATATTAGCATAATCCGAAATAGAGATGTCGGAGATCGCCGTTGGGTCAAAGGTGTGTAGGAGTGTGTGAGATATGAATAGATAATATATTTGAGAGTATGTGGCATGGACGTGGGAGTGAAAAAAGTTATCCCAGGTATCTGGGTGTTGAGAGCGCCAAGCGTCCACAAGGCCTAAGTCTATGATTTCCCATTTTAAATTTGCCGGCATGGCTCCCGTACCACGGTATGAGGCAGTACTTCCCAAACCAGGTTCATATCGCCACCCACTATTATATCTTCCTCCAGTCCTCCCAACTGGTCTCACAGTATGCGGTGGAGGTAGGTATCCAGTGAGGTATTGAGTGCATAGATGTTAATCAGAGTAAGTTGCCGCTAGCCTCGCTGTAAGCGTAATGTGAGATATCTCCCCTCCCTATTGTGGATTACTTTAGTGATAGCCTGGCCAAAATGGTGTTTGCACAAGATGCCCACCCCCTGAGTCTTGTAGTTACTATGGCCCTCATTCTGACCCTGGCGGTCGGTGATAATGCGGCGGCCAAGCCGCCAACAGGCCGGCGGTCCAAAATATGCAATTCTGACCCTGGCGGGAACCGCCAACACAGCCCGCCGCATTAACACTCCGCCCGCCACGGCGGAACAAACAAACAGCGCGGCGGTCCCCGCCAACAGCCAGGCGGCAGACAATGTACCGCCCACCCTATCACGACCCACCAATCCGCCACCTTTTCCGGGGCGGGAACACCGCCGATAAAAACACGGCGGAAACAGAGTACGAACGGGAAAACGCTCACCTCTACGCACTCCACGCGAGATTCCGGCAGTATGGAACCCGAGCTGCAGGTCATCCCCGCACTCCTATACCTGCTCATATACCAGGAGCACGCCCGGCGGCGCGGAAGACACCGGTGAGTACTGCACCTACGACACAGGGGAGGGAAAAGATTACCGGCACACACCCACCCACCCACACCCACTACAACACACACATCAATGCATTCCCACAGATCACTGTCACAACCCACAAACCCCCCCCCCCCAAATAAGGCAAAGACCAAAAGAAGAGATCATAAACGGGCAGATATATTGAAATATGGACACCAGTAATCCCAATAAATAAATAAACTATGTACAAAATATATACAGCTACTAAATGTAGTCCAACCACTGTCCGTGGACCACAGGGGTCCTGTGCAAAGGGGCAAGGCCCAGTCCCACGACAAGAACTCCACGGAGAGAACACTGCAGGGGCATCAGAAAGAAAATAGGACAGGCACCTCAGGGGGAAGGGAAGGGGGGGCACCTCAGCCACTTGAGTACACGACGCCAGATCCAGGAGGGGACTCCATGACCACTGGGCCATCCTGGGGAGTGCAAAGCCACAGTCCATACAGTCCATACAGTGGGTGGCCTGCCCACTGGGCCATCCTGGGGAGTGCAAAGCCACAGTCCATACAGTCCATACAGTGGGTGGCCTGCCCACTGGGCCATCCTGGGGAGTGCAAAGCCACAGTCCATACAGTCCATACAGTGGGTGGCCTGCCCACTGGGCCATCCTGGGGAGTGCAAAGCCACAGTCCAAACAGTCCATAACAGACCCCACTGCCACTGGAGGAGGCATGTTGGCCAGAGGACATCCTGCAGCCCTGCCCGAGATAGATCCTGCCCTGCCACGTCTGCCAAAGGGCCAGCGGTTCTTGCCTGGAAGGGCCCAGTTCAGCGCCTCTTGCCTTGAAGGGCCCAGTTCAGCGGGTCTTGCCTTGAAGGGCCCAGTTCAGCGGTTCTTGAGACGGCGGGGCCCAGCGGAGCGGTGCTTGAGACGGCGGGGCCCAGCGGAGCGGTTCTTGAGACGGCGGGGCCCAGCGGAGCGGTGCTTGAGACGGCGGGGCCCAGCGGAGCGGTGCTTGAGACGGCGGGCCCAGTTCAGCGGTTCTTGAGACGGCGGGGCCCAGTTCAGCGGTTCTTGAGACGGCGGGGACCAGCGGAGCGGTGCTTGAGACGGCGGGGCCCAGTTCAGCGGTTCTTGAGACGGCGGGGCCCAGCGGAGCGGTGCTTGAGACGGCGGGCCCAGTTCAGCGGTTCTTGAGACGGCGGGGCCCAGCGGAGCGGTGCTTGAGACGGCGGGGCCCAGTTCAGCGGTTCTTGAGACGGCGGGGCCCAGCGGAGCGGTGCTTGAGACGGCGGGGCCCAGCGGAGCGGTTCTTGAGACGGCGGGGCCCAGCGGAGCGGTGCTTGAGACGGCGGGGCCCAGTTCAGCGGTTCTTGAGACGGCGGGGCCCAGTTCAGCGGTTCTTGAGACGGCGGGGCCCAGCGGAGCGGTGCTTGAGACGCCGGGGCCCAGTTCAGCGGTTCTTGAGACGGCGGGGCCCAGTTCAGCGGTTCTTGAGACGGCGGGGCCCAGCGGAGCGGTGCTTGAGACGGCGGGGCCCAGTTCAGCGGTTCTTGAGACGGCGGGGCCCAGCGGAGCGGTGCTTGAGACGGCGGGGCCCAGTTCAGCGGTTCTTGAGACGGCAGGGCCCAGTTCAGCGGTTCTTGAGACGGCGGGGCCCAGTTCAGCGGTTCTTGAGACGGCGGGGCCCAGCGGAGCGGTGCTTGAGACGGCCGGGCCCAGTTCAGCGGTTCTTGAGACGGCGGGGCCCAGCGGAGCGGTGCTTGAGACGGCGGGGCCCAGTTCAGCGGTTCTTGAGACGGCGGGGCCCAGCGGAGCGGTGCTTGAGACGGCGGGGCCCAGTTCAGCGGTTCTTGAGACGGCGGGGCCCAGCGGAGCGGTGCTTGAGACGGCGGGGCCCAGCGGAGCGGTTCTTGAGACGGCGGGGCCCAGCGGAGCGGTGCTTGAGACGGCGGGGCCCAGTTCAGCGGTTCTTGAGACGGCGGGGCCCAGTTCAGCGGTTCTTGAGACGGCGGGGCCCAGCGGAGCGGTGCTTGAGACGGCGGGGCCCAGTTCAGCGGTTCTTGAGACGGCGGGGCCCAGTTCAGCGGTTCTTGAGACGGCGGGGCCCAGTTCAGCGGTTCTTGAGACGGCGGGGCCCAGCGGAGCGGTGCTTGAGACGGCGGGGCCCAGTTCAGCGGTTCTTGAGACGGCGGGGCCCAGCGGAGCGGTGCTTGAGACGGCGGGGCCCAGTTCAGCGGTTCTTGAGACGGCGGGGCCCAGTTCAGCGGTTCTTGAGACGGCGGGGCCTAGTTCAGCGGTTCTTGAGACGGCGGGGCCCAGCGGAGCGGTGCTTGAGACGGCGGGGCCCAGTTCAGCGGTTCTTGAGACGGCGGGGCCCAGTTCAGCGGTTCTTGAGACGGCAGGGCCCAGTTCAGCGGTTCTTGAGACGGCGGGGCCCAGCGGAGCGGTGCTTGAGACGGCGGGGCCCAGTTCAGCGGTTCTTGAGACGGCGGGGCCCAGCGGAGCGGTGCTTGAGACGGCGGGGCCCAGTTCAGCGGTTCTTGAGACGGCGGGGCCCAGTTCAGCGGTTCTTGAGACGGCGGGGCCCAGCGGAGCGGTGCTTGAGACGGCGGGGCCCAGTTCAGCGGTTCTTGAGACGGCGGCCGGTCTATGGCCAACTGCTCATTGCCTGGTGGTGCCCTCCTGGGCAGCGGGGATGGTGCTCCTTCAATGCCCACCTGGGCTGTGGGTGGTGGGGCCCTCCTGGCCAGCTGGGTTGGGTCCTCCCTGGGCAGCGGCTATGGGGGTGGTGGGCTCCTCCTGGGCAGCAGGCCTGCTGCCTGACCTCTCCGACTTGCTGCCCTTGCCCTCCTTAGTCGGGAGTCTGTGGCCCTTTCCTCCCTTTGGAGCTGTGGCTGGTGACTGTCTCTGGGTGGTGTCCGGGGGGGATGTAGAAGCCGGGCTCCTGCGGCGCCCCTTCCGCCTTCTGCTCCTCTTCCCAGGGGGTGGGCTGGCTGTCCCCTTGCTGCTGGGCGAAGATCCAGACATGCGGGCTGGTGGGCTCCAATACCCCTGCACCCTTGTCAAGGGGGCTGCAGGGCTGGTGGTGGCTGAGGTGCTCTTCTTACCCCGACGAGAAGGAGGGGGGGGCTCAGGGTCAGCAAAGAAGTTAGCAGTGGCGAGGAAGAGTTTCTTGGGACAATGGAGAGTGGTAGGTACAGTGGGAATGGGAGTGGAGGGAGAGGATGTGGTTGTAGGTGAGTCACGTTTGCTGTCTTTGGGTGCAGGTGCAGGAGGGATAGGCTGTCGTGAGGTGGATGGCTGTTGGGTGGGTGGGTGGCTGCGTTTGTGTGGTGTGGAAGAGGGGGTGACAGACACAGTGGGAGAGGACACAGGGGACGTGTAAATGGCAGTGGGGGTGGTGACTGCACGTGTGCGGACTGGAGTGGAGGGTGTGCTGGTGATGGAAACACTGGCTGATGGTGAGGTGAATGGAGGTGTGAGTGTAGACGTCACAGGGAGGGAGGAGGGAGACGAGGAGGTGGGGGTCACAGAGGTGGTAGTGACTGTTGGCATGTCTGCATCGGAATGTTGCGTGTGTGAATGTCTGCGTGATCTGTGGTGCTTATGTTTGGATGAGCTTCTCTTGGGTGTTGAGGTGTGTGCAGGCTGGTCTGATGGTGTGGGTGGGACAGGCAGAGGAACAGGAGACTGGGAGGAGGGAGATAGTAGAGGGAGGCAGGAGACAGGGACAATGGCTGCCGTCAGTGCTGAGGCCAGAGCCTGGAACGATCGCTGATGGGCAGCCTGACCCGAATGAATGCCCTCCAGGTACGCATTGCTGCGATGAACCTCCCTCTCCACCCCCTGGATGGCATTCAAAAGGGTAGTCTGCCCAACAATGAGCGTTCGGAGGAGGTCAATGACCTCCTCACTGAGGGCAGCGGGGGTAACAGGGGCAGGGCCTGAGGTGCCTGGGGCGAAGGAGATGCCCGGCTTCCTGGCAGAGCGGGCACGGGGCGAACGCTGAGGGGCTGCTGGGAGGGCGGAGATGGTGCGCTGGGTGGCGGCTGTACCTGTAATGGCGGGGGGCACGGATGGTGCCACCCCCGCAAGGGAGCTCCCTTCCGAGGACGTGTCCGTGTCGCTGCAGGCTCCAGTCGTCCCCGTCGTGGAGCTCCCCTCGCCCTCCGTCTCACTGGTCCAGTCTGACTCTGTGGCATGGCCCTCCTGGGCCATGTGAGATGCAGCTCCCTCCTGCCCCGATGCCACTTCTCCTCCGCCTGATGATGCTGATGCACACAAGCACAGAAAGACAAACAAAAAGGGGGGGGGAGAGAGAAATAAAGGGATATTGAGTACATGGATCTCCGGTACAGTTAGCGGACATGACAGACACAGATGCCCCCTGCACTAAGTTGCGCACTTGGGGTCCGCTACGCATTCCGTGGAACATGCCCTACACGCCTAGAGTTGACAACTGCACCCATGGATGACACGGCCCAGGGATGGCTGTACTGACAAACTACTGAGGGTGGTGGCTGGGGACACAGGGGCTTACGGGGGTGCCCAGCCTACAGATATCGCCCTGGCCTAGGGGGACCCACAGCCCTCCTCCCCCACCCAGACACCTCCACTGCGCGACAACAGAGTAGATAATGCTTGTACTCACCCCCTTGTGTCTGCTGTGCTGCCCTCACGCGCCCATCCAAATCAGGGTAGGCCACCGCCAGGATCCGGAATATCAGGGGGGTCAGTTGACGGCAGGCACCCCGCCTACGTTGGGAGGCCATCCCCAGCAGAGACTCGGCGGTCTTCTTGGTCCCGCGGCGGATGTCCTCCCACCTCTTGCAGCAGTGGGTGCCCCGTCGATGGTGGACCCCCAGGGTCCGGACTTCCTTGGCGATGGCACGCCAAATCCTGATCTTCTCATGGGCGCGGACCTATGTGACACGTACAGGGAGGGAGAAATACCACGTTCAAGTTTGTCTGCATTTTCCTTGCCAGTGGCCCAACGCCCCCCATCCCCGCCAGGCCCCCCGCCATGCCCCCCGCCATGCCCCCTGCCAGGCCCAACATGCCCCCCATCCCCGCCAGGCCCCCCGCCAGGCCCCCCGCCATGCCCCCCGCCAGGCCCAACATGCCCCCCATCCCCGCCAGGCCCCCCGCCATGCCCCCCGCCATGCCCCCCGCCAGGCCCAACATGCCCCCCATCCCCGCCAGGCCCCCCGCCAGGCCCAACATGCCCCCCATCCCCGCCAGGCCCCCCGCCAGGCCCCCCGCCAGCCCCAACATGCCCCCCCATCCCCGCCAGGCCCCCCGCCAGCCCCAACATGCCCCCCCATCCCCACCAGGCCCCCCGCCAGCCCCAACATGCCCCCCCATCCCCGCCAGGCCCCCCGCCAGCCCCAACATGCCCCCCCATCCCCGCCAGGCCCCCCGCCATGCCCCCCGCCAGGCCCAACATGCCCCCCATCCCCGCCAGGCCCCCCGCCAGGCCCCCAAGCCAGCCAGTGGCCCCAAATCCATATTGAATTAAACTCACTTGTTGGTCTGGAGGACCGTAGAGTAGCGCATACTGGGGGAGGACCCCATCCACAAGTTTCTCCAACTCCTCTCCAGTGAAGGCAGGGGCCCTTTCCCCAGTCGCAGCAGCCATTGTCCCTTCCAGACCGAGGTCACAGCAACACTTGCAGTATAGGTCCTCTCCTGTGAAAGTTCAAGTCGCAAGTGGATAAGTAGATAGAAAATGGCGGTCACGTCCGCGGTGGTGCGTACCGCGGCGGTGCGTCCCGCCACCGCCGGCGCCCTTCGCCATTGGCTCCTGAAACCCATAGGCTTCAATGTTAACCAATGCGGCTTCGCGCCGCGGTCTTCGCCCGCCGCCCGCCGCGGTGTGCCACGCCAGCGCATTGACCTCACATCCCATTGTCACACTTCACAGGTCAGGCAGCCGCCATTTCCAGGGCCCACATGGCTCAATTTCAACTGCGTCACACAGGCCTAGGCCTTGCATAGCCACTCAGACACGCCATTCACTGCATAGAGAATCGTTTACTGTGCTAGCTGTGAGTACGTACCTGTGGGTTGCTTGACTGTGTGCTCCATGTTGTCCTTCCTAGGCACCATCCGCTGGGTTTGGCGAGGAGACGGATGAATCCTCCCGTGTACCGACCGCTGGTGGACCTGTCGACAATGGAAGAACGCCACATTATCCTGACCTACCGTCTTAACCGTGCCACTATACATGAACTGTGTGCCCAGCTGGAGCCCGACCTGATGTCCCCCATCCGCCAACCCACAGGGATTCCCCCTCTGGTGCAGGTCATGTCAGTACTCCATTTCTTGGCAAGTGGTTCATTTCAGACAACAGTGGGAATTGCTTCTGGGATGTCTCAGCCCATGTTTTCGAAGGTGTTATCCAGAGTGTTGTCTGCCCTGATGAAATACGTGAGGAGCTACATCATTTTCCCTGAGGTGGGCGAATTGGCTACAGTGAAGGGTGATTTCTATGCCCTTGGACATATTGCCAACGTCATTGGTGCCATTGATGGGACCCATGTGGCTTTGGTTCCCCCAAGAGACAGGGAGCAGGTGTACAGGAACAGAAAAAGTTACCATTCAATGAACATCCAGGTGGTGTGTTTGGCTGACCAGTACATCTCGCATGTAAATGCCAAATTCCCTGGGTCAGTGCATGACGCCTACATCCTGAGGAATAGCAGCATCCCTTACGTGATGGAACAGCTAGAGAGACACCGTGTATGGCTAGTGGGGGACTCTGGGTACCCCAACCTGTCGTGGCTACTGACCCCAGTAAGGAATCCCCGGACCAGGGCAGAGGAACGGTACAATGAGGCCCATGGGCGTACTAGGAGGGTGATCGAACGCACCTTTGGCCTCCTAAAGGCCAGGTTTCGGTGCCTGCATATGACAGGTGGATCCCTAATGTACTCACCTAAGAAGGTGTGTCACATCATCGTGGCCTGCTGCATGCTTCACAACCTGGCTTTGCGCCGCCAGGTGCCTTTCCTGCAGGAGGATGGTCGAGACGGTGGTGTTGTGGCAGCGGTGGAACCTGAGGAGAGTGACGAGGAGGAAGACGACGGGGCTGAAACAGACAACAGGGACAGAATCATTGAACAGTACTTCCAATAGGACACAGGTAACAATTCAAAGATAATTTAGTAAATGTGAACTACTCTCCTGCATCTCTGCTGCCTGTCTATTTGCCCCAGTGTATGATGACTGAGTTGTGGCTTTTCCCTCCCTATTTCAGATCTGGGGTCCCCACTACGAGTCCTGTGCTTCGTTTCCCCATGGACTACAGCTTTGTGGCAGCTGTTTGTTGACTTCACCATGTACAAGGACATATTTGCACTGTCATGTCAATTACAATATATTGAAATCACAGCCAGACTCCAGATAGTTTTGTGCAAAATAGGTGTTTATTTAAGTGCTCAAAATGGGATGGGTGGTTTCAAGTGGGTGGGGGCTATGGTGAAGGAATGTCCATGGCAGAGTCCAGAGTAACAGTCACACAGGTGCATTGTCCAGAGGCCTGTGGAGAGATGGAGCATGGGCAGTTCAAGGATGGACAGGGTGACAATGTGGGACAGTGGGATGACATCAGGTGGTATCCATTGCTGGCGGGGGTCTTGACATCCTACTCTGTCTTCTTGCGAGATCTCAGGGCCCTCTTGCGGGGTGGTTCTTCTCCTGCAGGAGGTGGGGGTCTGGTGGGCTGCTGCTGTGCGGGGGCCTCCTGTCCACTAGCGCCGGCGGAGGTGGTTGGCTGTTCTTGGTCCAGGCTAGTGGCAGGGGCCCTTGGGTGTTGTTGAGTGTCCGTCCTGGTGTTGACGAGGTCCTGCAGCAGCCCTACCATGGTAACCAGGGTGGAGGTGAGGGCTCTGATGTCCTCCCTGTACCCCCGATAGTGTTCCTCCTGCAGTACCTGGATCTCCTGGAACCGGGCCAGTACCGTCGCCATCGTCTCCTGGGAGCGGTTGTATGCTCCCATGATGGTGGTGAGGGCCTCGTGGAGAGTGGGTTCCCTGGGCCCGTCCCGCCCCTGTCGCACAGCTGCCCTCCGAGTTGCCCTGTTTCCCTGGGCCTCTGCCCCCTGGCCGGTGTGCCCACTACCACTGCCCCCAGGTCCCTGTTGTTGTTGGGGTGGTGGGTTATCCTGGGTGCCCTGTAGTGGTAGACACACCGCAGATTGACGCGCCCTGGAGACAGAGGCATGGGCCCGCTGGGTGGGAGCTGTGCTGGTGTTCCCAGAGGGGTTGGGGTCTGTAGTGGCCTTTGCCTGTGTGAGGGGAACCGACTGTCCAGAGGTCCCCGATGGTCCGGGCTGGTCATCGGTGTCCAGGTCGACAGAGCTGCTGTCATCGCTGATGGCCTCTTGGGTGGGGGGTGTGGAGAATTCTGGGCCCTCCGCGGCGGTGTGTTGACGGTCGGGTCCTGCAGGGGTATAGAGGTATGGTTATAGTTTCAATGTGTGGCATATGGGTGTATCTGTGGGTTCCCGTGTCCCCAAGTGCTGGCATTCGTGTGTGGGGGCTTTGGTGAGGGTGGCTTGTGGGGGGGATGTGTATATGCATTGGGCATGCTTTGGTGATGGGTGTCCATGCTTAGTGGACGCATGCAGGCCTAGGTTTTGGGATGTGTGGGTTGTGATGGTGAGACATTGGCAGGGAATAGGTGTGGTGGGGGTGAGGATGGTGGTGGGGGTGAGGATGGTGGTGGGGGTGAGGGTGGGGGTGAGGATGGTGGTGGGGGTGAGGATGGTTGTGGGGGTGAGGGTGGGGGTGAGGATGGGGGTGGGGGTGAGGGTGGGGTTCGAGGATGGGGGTGAGGGTTGGGGTATGATTTGGCATGCAGGTGGGGGGGAAGCAGTAGTGAAGCTTCAACTTACCAGTATCCATTCCTCCGCCGACTCCTGCGAGGCCGTCAGGATGCAGGATGTTCAAGACTTCCTCCTCCCATGATGTAAATTGTGGGGGTTGAGGTGGGGGTCCTCCGCCAGTCTTCTGCACGGCGATGTTGTGCCTGGATACCATGGAACGCACCTTCCCCCGTAGGTCGTTCCATCGCTTCCTGATGTCTTCCCGATTTCTGGGGTGCTGTCCCACAGCGTTGACCCTGTCGACAATCCTCTGCCATAGCTCCGTCCTCCGGGCAATGCTGGTGTATTGTATCTGTGTGCCGAACAGCTGGGGCTCTACCCGAACGATTTCCTCCACCATGACCCTGAGTTCTTCGTCTGAGAAGCGGGGGTGTCTTTGGGGTGCCATGGGGTGGTGTGTATGATGTGTGGGGTGGAGTATGTGTAGTTAAGTGTGTTGAGTGTGGTGGTGTGTGTTGTTTTGTGTGTGGATAGTGTGTGGGTGATGGTGTGGAGTGGCTGTGGCTGCTAGTTTGTGGATGGTGGTGTCTCGCTCCGGCCTTCTTTCAGAATTTTTTGGCGTAGGGGTTTGTGGGTGATGTGGGTGTGTGTTTTATATTGTATTGTGTGTGTGGGAGTGGTGTGTGTATGTGTATCAGGTGTGTGGGATTCAAATCGTCCAATGTGGCTGAGTTTTGTTCGTTTGTGTGTATTCTGACCGCGGCGGTGTGTCCCGCCAATGGAATACCGCGTTTGAATGACCGCCGCGTGGATTCGTGGGTCGTAATGGCATGGGCGTATTTCTGTTGGCGTGACGGTGGAGGTTTTGTCACCTCCACTTTTCCGCCGACCGCTGGTCTGGCGGTCTGTTGTGGCTGTCGGATTTTCGGAGGTTTGCCTTCTGCGGGTCAGAATGACCGTGGCGGGTTTCCGCGACCGCGGCGGGATTATGGAGGATTTCTGACCGGCGGTAGGCGCCTTTTACCGCCGAGGTCAGAATGACCACCTATATGTCCAATGCCTTATGGGATATCGCAGATGGGCCATCCCATGCCCATCATTTCCGTGAAGATGAGTCTCCTGAAAGAAGATAATTTCAGGATTATGCTGCAGGAGGTAGCCCCACATCTGTTTCCCCTTATTTGGATAATTAAGGCCCCGGATGTTGAGGGAAATTAGTTTCAGACCGTTTAGGAAACTCATTGGATGCATTTAGAGGTTAAGGGTTTAGTACAGTGGCCTAATAGGGGCAAGTGGGAGGGTTGCCTCACCCAGCCCATGTCAGGTAGCAATGTTGGCTCAAGGTGGACCTAAAAAGAAAAACAAAGTATAAACAAAACCAAATAACCATCATGGACCAATGGGGCCAAATTTGTGTGTTTGTCATCTTCAGAAAGCAACATCAGAGTGCCTGCCTCTTACTAGAGGAATCACCCTCCTAGAACGGGTGACACAGGAAGTGGATCAGCAACATCAAGAACTGGTGTCATCTCATACATCAGTGGGTCTGGGGGAGCTCTGTGCACTTCTCGGTGTTGGTGCCATTTTGAAGACCAGCAGCTACAGAGAGCTACAGAGACAGCCATAAAGTCAATGGTAATCCATCGGCCACTACTCAGGCCTTATTCACTACAAATGAAGCCAGCGGTGGACCAGGTTGGCGTAGAAGGTTTGATATGCTTTGGCTCTTAATCTCCTGAAAGGCTGTTGTCGCCAATGCTCTGCCAGTGTGGGCACGTCCAACTGTGGTCCAGCTGGGCTTCAGGGCTCCCTCGATTGTGGTGTCGCACTGCGGGAGGGAGGGTCTGAGCCATCAGTTGCAGGGAGGCCCAGCAGTCTCTTTGCCTCAGATAGTGAGCAAAGTGCCAGTTGCTTACCCTCCTAGTCATCAGAGCAAAAGGGTACTCCCACTGATACAGCATGTTCATGGTGCAGAGTTTATCAGCAATCACTTTGAACTCATTTAGTTGTTCAGGGTAATGGTGGAGAGGCCCTGGTATAAATGAATCTTGAGACCCTGGAACACTAGGTCCTGGAACACCAAGGGTGCATGGTTTGGAATCACTCTGAATGTAGGATACGCTGGTAGGTGCCAGAGCTAAATTTGACCTCATCATGTGCAAGATGGTGACTGGGTATACAAATATCCCCCTTCACACTTTATGATGGTGAGGTGGAACAAAACTCAGTGAAGGGGCCTTGTTAGAAATTGGGTTTCTGGTTCACAGAGGTACGCACCTTGCCCAAGCTGGAATCACAATCCTAGTCAGAGTAAGTCAGTTACACACCATAGATTAACCTGTGCTCACCCTCTGGCAGCTTGGTACGGAGCAGACACTCTCAACTTAGGAGGCAATGTGTAAAGTATTTGTGCAATTATTTTTGTAAGACAGTTAAAACATGGCACAAAAAGATACCACACCTGGTTAAAAAATAGTGCTTATTTTAATCATCAAAACAAGACCAAACCTACAAAAATCTAATAATTAGAAGTCGAGATATGAATTTTTAAAGAATATCAGTAAATATAGTGCTTAGAAGTTTAAAGCGCTAGACCGGATCAAATTTGAAAAGTCAAGCCGACCGCAATGGAGCATAGGGCTGATACAGGGCCAACCTTGTCCTGCTGAAAAAGTACTTTTGGGTTGGAGGATGCGTCAACAACCTGATGCAAGGAGTAGAGGAGGTGATGCGCAGGCAATGCATTGGTTCTGATTCACGGAATCGGATGAGGATAAAGCCGAAACTTTGTCGTTGAGTGCCAGATAGCGATGCAGAGTCCTCGAGCAGTGATGCAGCAGCGTCTAAGGAGATGCATTGATTCCAACCAGTACAAAGGCAGGGATGCATGTGTTTTACTGGTTTAGCACAGAGAAACCCACTTTCAAGGACCCAGGACTGGATTGGCACCACTCGGCAGGGAGAACTTACAGTTGGCAGAGTCCAGGTGCTGTTGTACAGTTGTTGGAAGTCTTTGATGTGCCTGAGACTTCAGAACAGGAGGCAATCAGATAAGCCCTTGGAGTCACTCTGGGTGCAAATGGTATAGGTCCAGTCCTTCTCACCCAGGCAAAGGGGAAGTAGGCAGCAGACAGGTCAGCACAGTAGAAAGGGAGTTCTTCCAGAGCAGCAGCACAACAGTCCTTCTTCCCGGCAGAGTATATACCAGTCCAGAATTGTACTGATTTGTTTGGGTCAGAGGTCCAGTACTTAAACCCAGTTGTGCCTTTTGATGTGGGAGTGACTTCAAAGAAGGGTCTTTGAAGTGCACGAGGTCCTTTCTTCCTAATGACTGCAGGCTCACTACAGGGAGTTACACAGCCTTTTGTGTTGAAGCAGGACCCTGCTTATTTAGGTGTCAGCTCCTTCCACCCCTCCTGCCCAGGATGAGCCATCAGGATGTTGATGGCCCATCAGTCACACCTACACTCCCTTTGTGTGTGGCTGTCTATAGGGAATTCACGAAGTCAGCTGTCACTGAGGCCCAGACGTGTATTGGAGACAGGTTGCAGGCACACAAGGCTAAGAGCAGGAAAATGCCAACTTTCTAAAAGTTGCATTATCAAAATTGTTACAGTTTCATAGGCACTAATCAAGATAGGTCTACTCCTTCTCAATCATGAATTACAACTTATTAAATGTAATAAGGAATCCAGAATGCTATCCTATGAGAGGAGTAGTAAAAAATAATTTGAGACTTTTTCACTACCAGGACATGAAAAACTTAAAAATATATGTCCTGTCTTTCAGGAGAGGCTCACGGTACTAAAAAGGGGAGAGCAGAGCGCGTGTGGGGGGGTGCGTATTCGGGGACTATATTTTGTTTTAAAACCTATCTGTGCCTCGGCCGCCAACACCACTGCGCTGCTCCTCTCCTCTACTCTGCAGACATGCTGCAGGCACAAGCTCCCAGCCTGCCCTGCGGCCAATCTTGAAGCTGCTCAGAGCAGCATTAGGATTGGCTGGGAGCACCCAGCCTGGGCGCTCCCAGGCAGACCGGGAGCCTTTGCATGCTCTCTCCAGCCCAGCAACAGCGCCTACGGAGCATGTATGTTTGGCCTGCCCAAGATGGCCGGCCAAATATACATGCAGACTGAGGGGGAGTATTATCATTTTTCGATAAAAGGTTTGCAGGTGGGGGTGGGGCAACTTTACTCCACCCTAGCGGAGGAGCCGCACCTGCTGTCTTTTAATTACAGGGCACCCTACCCTACATGCTACTTAGGGTCTACCTTAACGGTGACCTCTATTTAATAAAAGAGGAGTTTAAGGATTGGCACAGGGATTTAAATGCCAAGATGTCATGATAGTGTAATACTGCAATCAGGCTGCAATGGCAGGCCTGGGATATGTTTTTAAGGGCTACTTAAGTGTGTGGCACAATCAGTGCTGCAGATCCACTAGAAGCATTTAATTTACAGATCCTGAGCACATGTAGTGCACTCTACTAGGGACTTATAAATAAATGAATAATGCCACACCCTGGAAACACAGATGTTTCTCAAATAGAGTTCTACCATAGTTAACCTTCTACCTCACACACTGCTATGCAGTCATACAGACGGATTTGAACTGCACGGGTCCAGAAACTCCCCATCACATTTGACCAACCCAAAGGTTACAGCTTCCATGCCATCATCTTCAGTTTCTACATTTCGAGTACTCATCTAAAGCTAAATGTGACAGAGAAAGGAGTGTTCTTCTCGTCAACAGCTTCAAACAGCCACAGACCTTGGTTCTCTGACTTGAACTACGACAGCATGGATTACTTTGAATTCACCTAGGACACAGCCCTCACCTTCAAAGAACACATCATCAGAAGACCCATGGCAGCATGGTAACAGCTCATTCTTCTGAAACAATGGTACCTTTCTTTTCTGAAACACATAAAAGAATTACATTAGCTCTCCCTCCAGGTCCTCATAAGTGTTAATGCAGATTTTTTCAATGACATTTCTTATGAATACTAATGTATTCTGAGTGTTGAATTTGCATCGAAAATGAAATAATATAGAGAAAATGATGCACGCATTTTAAAGTGTGACCACATGAGTGGCCGTCAATATTCAGGAAGTGTACTTATTATTGGCTTATTAATATGAAATGTTGAGCTTATATTTGATTAATGTAGTAATATGTCATATCGAGGGTTATGCACTATGCATGAGCTTTATTAATTGTAGGCTTTAACTTAGCAGAGGTCTTAGCCTAGTTGCACTTCTTAGTTGTTTAATAAAATGTCTTCTTAGAGAATTAAATGGTGATTTTCCACTGTCCTGTCCGTGTTATTGTAGCTAAAGGTTTTTCTCATGAGAACTGCTTGCTAGGAGAT
The DNA here is from genome assembly GCF_031143425.1 of Pleurodeles waltl. Taxonomy (NCBI): domain Eukaryota; kingdom Metazoa; phylum Chordata; class Amphibia; order Caudata; family Salamandridae; genus Pleurodeles; species Pleurodeles waltl. Next base: position 1,783,260,355 of record NC_090444.1, read on the forward strand.
GTACTTGCTAATTCAATATTGTTAATGTCATGTGTGTAAGACTGACTTTTCAAGGAGAGAACAATGACCATACTGACAGGAGATTAAGCTGCATCAATACTGTTACCTGACGAGCCGGATGAATGAGAACAGGACAAGCGGAGACAATCATCGACATGTGAACCATGTACTAGTACAATTGTAGATTTGAAGCTTTATTTTTATTGGAAAAAATGTAAACATGCGATCTCTAGGCCAATAGGGACTTGGGAAGTAGTTTTAGCAAATCTAACTTAGCCAGACTGCAGTTAGGGTCCTCATTAATGAAGTTTGTTATATGTAATAACAGCTGATGTCTTTCCTTTGCTGAATCTAAATGTATGGAATATCGTTTGCACAGTTGTTCTTGTTATTAATTTGCACCATTATTTTAGAATTTGAACTTATTATTGAGTACCCTAACTAACATCAGATTATAATAGCATGGTGGGCTTCATGCAAAACATTTTTGTCAACACAAATTTGGAAAAACATCTAACTTATGCGCTATCAAAATAGCGGTTGGTATCGAGAAACAAAATCAAATAGACAAAGCAAACAATATCCAGGTCATTATACCTATCCACAGTTTGGATCAGCAATCTGTGACAGTCTTCATCATCAGGACATCAGTCTTGTCAGCAAGGCATCAGAATTCAGCATCAAAGTTCAGAAAAGGCAAAGTATCTTTAAGCAGTTTGAAAGAGTAGAGCTAAACTCTCAAGGAAAATAGGGAGAAAGGCCTCTTTCCTCTCAGTGAAGTCTGGCTAAATTTGATTTCCTAAAACTACTTCCCAGGTTCCTATTGGCCGTGTCGTTGATTGGCTTCTCTTGTCCTGTTCTCAGTCATCCTGCTCATCAGGTAACAATATTGTTGCAGCTTATACTACAGTCAGTATGGTCATAGTTCTCTCCTGGGAAAGTCAGTCTCACACACATTGCATTAACAATGTTGCATTAGCAAGTCCTAGCAAGCAGTTCTCAGAAGAAGGACCTTTAGCTACAAGGACATGGACAGTACAGTGGAAAATCACAATTTAATTCTCTAAGCAGACATTTTATTAAACACCTAAGAAATGTAGCTTGACATGAGGCCATGCAACTAAGCCAAGACCTCCACTACGTTAAAGCCTGCAATTAATAAAGCTAATGCATAATGCATAACACTCAATATGAAATATCATTAATCAAACATAAGCTCAACATTTCATAATAATAAGCCATTAATAAGTACACTTCGTCATCATTGGCGGCCACTCACGTAGTAACACTTTCAAATACATGCATTATTTTCTCTATATTATTTCATTTTCTATGCAAATTCAACACTCAGAATACATGAATATTCATTAGTAATTTAATTTAGAAAATCAGTGTTAACAATCCCTCCTCTGATTACTAAATGTGTCATCACACTAAACCTTCACCAACAAATGTTTGCTTCTGCTAAAATTCTGCCATTTCTAAACCTTCAAATTTTTGTTCCCTTTTCGAATTCTCCCTAAACAATTGTTCCAATTTCTTTTCTTCCCTCCTTTGAATATTCTTTGTCTTCTTTAATTTAATTCTTTTATACAATTTACCTATTCCCCATGCTCCAATTATGCAAATCACAATAATCAATATCCCTTGTATTATTTTCAATAAGATCATTTTTCCAATGTTGCTAAGCCACTGTCCACTGAAGCAAATCCTTTGCCAACTTTCTCCCAAACACCTAGTGTGAGAAAACAGGGCTCATTACAGAGGCCCCCTAAATTTTTGCCCCCATTTTCCACTTTTGGCTGGTGTTCAAGTTGTGGACACTTCAAGGACACAAAAAGGACCTCTGGAAGAAGATCCAGAAGTTTGGAGACGTTTGGAGCAACTACATAAGTTGAAGAGGTGCATTGTGGGAGTTGTCGTC